>NW_027460346.1:2235999-4635999 GCF_050947875.1 Dermacentor variabilis | reverse complement strand
GCCACAGGTCCAACGCCAGAATTGCTCTTGTTTCAGCTGTACTCGGACCATCC
Source organism: Dermacentor variabilis (assembly GCF_050947875.1). Lineage (NCBI taxonomy): Eukaryota > Metazoa > Arthropoda > Arachnida > Ixodida > Ixodidae > Dermacentor > Dermacentor variabilis. The sequence goes on along the minus strand of NW_027460346.1, from coordinate 4,635,946 downwards.
ACAACATCCTCCTTCAGTTGTAGGACCGACTCTGTCCTGCGCAGACAAACCTGGTCCATAGCCGAATAAGGAATAATTGGTTCGCTTCGAGATAAGACAGGAAGCACATAAGAACTACGTACTCGAAGTGCTTGCCGATAACGGAAGTCAGGGAAACGGGTATGAGATTTTGGTGGGACAATGGTTTCCCGGGTTTCGAAATTCAGGTAATATCGGCGTGTCGCCATTTCTGTGGAAGCGTTCCGTTTTCCAATAGTCGTTGTAATATGCAGTGAGTTGCCGTACAGCCTCATCGCAGAGGTTGCGTATTAGTGCATAATGAATGCCGCCTGCTTCGGGCCACCTTCAGGCCAACGGTATTGTGTGCGTTGGGTTGAGCAGTGCTCTAAGGAGGGACCACGTTTTCTATGTGCTAAGTTTGCCATTAAGGCGGTCCCAGAGGTTGTGTCAATTGTTATTAGTGAGGATGGTGGCGTATTCTTGCGCTTCTGCTGTGATCCGGACAATTTCTTGTTTCAGCTTATGGTTGTGCCACTGCCTCTTCCATCGTTTGGTCAGGCCTCTTCGAGCATCCCATAGGTGGAGAAGATTTCTGTCAACATCCTTTGTCTTCGTTTTTGCACTGAGTTGCTTGGTGGCAGCGCTAAATTTTCTTGTAGCTGTTGTGTCCAATCGTGAAGAAATGGCGTGGCGTGTTGTTGAAACCTGGCTCTGCTGCGCCGGAAAGTGTCCCACTTGGTTACTTTAATTGCAGTTATTGGGTGCGTATGGCCACCAGCTGAACTTCTGTGGCTATAATGCTGTGGTCACTGCCCAGGTTCTCAATTAGATTGTTCCAGGAGCATTGAGTCAACCCTTTGACCATTGTTAGGTCGGGGCAAGTATCCCTGCTTACGCTGTTACCCGTTCTAGTTGGTGTGTCTCGGGTTCTGTCAGCAGAATAAATCGAAGAAGGCGTATGGCGTGGGCTACACGGCGCCCTTTGGCAGTTTCTGTTTGGTACCTTTAGGCAAGGTGGGACGTATTGAAATCTCACAGAATAATCAATTTTCTGGCTTGTTTGCTGGCGTCCGAAAAAAGTTGTCCGAAGTTGACTCGTCGCGATTTAGGTGCACTGTAGATATCAAGTAAAAATAAGCTGGTTCGCTGTCGATTCCTGTGTACAATTTCTAAGAGCACATGCTAATCGGGAGATCGCGAGACGCCTGTGGGTGACGCATGGGCGCGATTCATAGCCGCCGCCGCAGACATACCTCTGCTCATCCAGCGCTTGTTTCCATACAGACGACGCGCGCTACTCTGCAGGGCGCCATCTTGTACCCACCGTCGCCGTGGCGATACGCTTTTGTTCTCATGCTTTCGTTCTACCAACGACGATGCGGCACCTCGTCGCGGGGAAATCGTGCCACCAGCGTCAGAGGCGACAACACCCAAGGAAGCCTCACATGGAGCCTCACTCGTAGCCGCATGCCATCGCCCCTTGCAGACGCAGCGGTGCCCGTCACACGTGCTGGTATTGTGGACTGACTGCAGCACGTGACGCCGCGGACGAACGTAACCCTTCCCATCTCAGCGCACACTGCCGCCGGCACGCCGACGCTCAACGCTCGAACGGGCGCCAAACAGCTGCGATCTAAAAAGGAATAAATACAGTAATCAACAAACTAACGAAAACTACCCGATGCCACTAACCAACTCGGCCGAGAGTGCGGCCCAGGAGCAGCTATAAATCCGACACATTAAAGAGTTTGGGTGAAAGACGTTCATTGAAAAGTGCCACATACGCAGTGCAGTTGTGGCGCGGCCTCCTGAAGCGTCGGGTTGCTGTTCTTGAGCAACGTCGCGACGAGGTTCGATTCCGCTCTGCATGAGAGAAATTTATGGATATTTTTCATCATTGTAGACCTGCACATTCCCAAGTGGCACACACCTCGTTACCCAAGTTGGCGTCAACGATGCTCATTGAAAAACGACAGGCACCCACTGGTACAAAACAGAATCCAAGTTGACACCAAAGAGATTTACTGAAGACCAGCACAGACTGAGTGGCACATACCCAGTGTTCCAAGTGAGCATCAAAAATTTTCTTCCAACAGTGGTACCTACCTACCCAGTCCCGCATCTACTGTCACCTATGTCAGTACGAAAGAGGTTCGTTCAACAGCAGCACGTATACACACATTGTCACTTACTGACCCAGGTAGGCGGGAAAATGGTTAGATATACACATATATAGATAGCTCGAGAGATACTTGCCCCTCAGAAAGCATCATGATCGAAGCCCACTAAAAAGTGTCACCGATTTAAAAAGCGCAATAACAGCAGCAGCTAGAGTATACCACGAGCAGCACACAATAACCATAACTTTCGAGCAGTGCTTTGTCATCCTTGGTCTTGACTTATCCTGTGTTCTTGCGCTGTTCCAAGTGCAACACGTATCGTCTAGATCGTGTCGGCACCCTGATTCAGTCCGTATAGCTTATAGTAAGAAACTAAATAGGCTGGAATACATGTATCGCTAATAATTTCCAGCCCAGTCCTTCGAGAACCTTATCAGGACCAATGTAGTCGCAAAAACATGAAGTAGTTTATTTATTTATTTATTTATTTATTTATTTGTTTATTTATTTATTTGTTTATTTATTTATTTATCAAAACCTTACAAAGCCCCTACGTGGGGATTGAGTAAGGGGGGCATAGAATCAAGTAAGCACGTACAATCTAGTAACAATACAAAAAGGAAACACCAGCCAAATGCACCGCCTAAAATATATAGAAACATATTAGCTACATACAGCTGTATACAATGAGTAGAATTAGTTAAACGAGTTTAGTGAGTGCCTGAATTTTTCGCGGTCAGCTTCCGCAACTATGTTATCGGGGATGCCCTTCAGAGCCGAATGGCACGTGGAATTGCAGGCGAGTAAAATGCTCGTCTTTTACCATAGATTCGCGTGAAACTATGATGACTGTGCAATCTGTGCGGCGTTTGCGCTAACGTTTCTAGGTGTAGGGGAGCGTTTGTTAGTATGCATGGTGCGCGTATTCATGTAGTAATGACAAAAGGCAAAATGTCCCGACGAATTCTTAGCAGCTGAAGTGAAAGGTGAATCTTTATTTGAGTTACGCAAGAACGGTAGTCATATTTCCGGGAAATGAAACGTGCGGCTCTATTTTGGAATATTTCCGGCATATCATTTACGTAATTTTGGTGGGGAGACCAGACTGGAGCGGCGAACTCAAGTCGAGCGCGAACAAATGTTTGAAATGCCAGTTTGCGGATAAGTGTAGGTGAGTTTCGAAGGTTACGTCGCAGGTAACCCAGTGATCGAGAAGCACTGGCACAGATGGTGGCAATGTGAGAAGTCCAGGAGAGGTTTGTTGAAAGATTTACGCCTAGATATTTAAATGATGTGGTCCGACATAATGGTACATGTTTAATACAGTAGGAATAGTCCAAGTTGGTGCGTTTGCGGGTGAAGGACATCACGTTACATTTTGATGAATTTAGAGCCATAAGGCCCGGTGTCACACCAAATAGTAATTTGGTTAGGATCCTTTTGGAGGATCAGGTATGCATCAGAGCTGTTAATAGAACGATATATAATGCAGTCGTCAGCGAAAATGCGCATGAATGATGATATGTTATTGGGTATGCCACTAATGTATGTCAGAAAGAATAAGGGACCAAGAACGCTTCCTTGTGCTACTCCGGATGGAACATCTGAAGGGGGCGAGGAGAAGCTGTTAGCGAAAGTAAACTGCTTCCTGTTATAAAGAAAATTTCGAAGCCGGGGTAGAGTTAGTGAATCAAGTTGTAATTATGATAACTGCAAAAACAGGCGACAATGGGCTACGTGGTCAAAAGCCTTAGAAAAATCCAGAAAGATGCTGTCAGTTTGAAGGTTTGAGTCCATCTTAAAATGGAAATCTGTCGTAACTTCAAGCAGTTGCGTTTCGCACGACAAACCTCTCTAAAACCATGTTGATTAAGAAAAAAGTTCTTCGATTATAGATGATAGTAAACATGAGATGAGATAATATGTTCCATCATTTTACAGCATATGCACGTTATCAATATCGGTCGGTGGTTCTAAGCCAAGTTTTTGTCAGCGTCATTGAAAATGGGTATAACTTCAGCTGTTTTCCAATCTTGGGGTATCTGACCTGTCATTAAAGATTGATGAAAAGTGTGGAATAAAAACTTGCCAGATACTGAGACTGTATTTTTCACCATTAATATTTATTCAATCATTCGGATGTCTTTCAATCGCGCACAGAAAAATGCACACGATTAGTCTTCTCTGACGTAAAACTATCATAATCAACCTCTCTGCTGAATTAACTAGCCCAGATATATGCACACGATTTGCCTTTGACGAAAAATTACCGCAGCTACAGCATGAGCCAGCCTTGCATAAACTGCCTTGCGTCTGCAAGTGTTTGGCATGTGCTGCACTATTACAGCCACCACGTGCTGATTCGACCATCTGATATTATCCTCAACCCTGCCATTCCCCTCACGTGTCGCCAAAGGTTGCATATATTCTACGATTTGTTTTAACAATACAGAGGATCAACTTTACCACCTTTTTCTGCACTGTGGATCACGTTCCACAGCGCTTCAACTTCAATGCTTCTAGACACCGTGCAATTCGTCTCGTGAGTGTTTTTTTTTTTTTTTTGTTCACTGCAGTCAGTACCAGCTATTGCAGTCACGCAGCAAAATGTAACGATCATGAATTGTTTCCAGATTAAGCGCGTGGTAACCTCCGCAGAGCCCTCAGTCACCAGTTTTCTTGGGGACCATTTGCACAGGTGAGTACCACCTGCTCGAGGACGGCCTAGTGATGTCAATGTCCACTCGGAGTTTCTCTGGAGCAACAACTATGCTAATTGGAACTTAAAATCCGTTCGCTGCAATAATATTTCTGCTTGCTTTAGGTTGAATAGTAACTTTGTAAGATATTTCAAAAGTTGGGCCACCGACAACAAAAAAAATATCAGAAGCCTTTGCCTAAACAGCTGCGTACATGAGGTTCTGTAAAGCTGTACCTTTGAACAAAAAAAAATTTGTCTGCTTGGATCTGGCTAAACCGGGAGTGCACAAACTTGTCCATGCATAGGCGCTGAAGGGTGGGAGGGAGGGGGGGGAGCAGAGCGCCCTCCGGATTTTCCGGTGGGGTGGACAGAGCCGCCGCCCCCACGATGCCGAAGCCTCGTCCCCCCCCCCCTCCCCTGCACTTACCCTGTCATTGCCAGAATTTTGTCAACCACACCATTTGAGGTTTCTTTTCGCTTGCCTCGACCTTTTCACTTAAAATTTTATTGTGGCTAACAGCTTACTGCATCACTGTTGGCGCGAACGTGCACGGATTTTAATTCACACTTTGCTTTGCTTCTGCAAATCCTGACAATAGAAGAACAAGCGCATTAGAAGTACCAGTGGCGGCTGCCTCATCCGTATTTTCTCACTTCCACAATGGTGTAAATTTCCACAGTAAACACCAAGGAGATACACAATACACTTAACTATATACACAGCAGAAAGTTTATTGCATTTTTAAAGAGAAGGAGGAAGCAAATTAACAATTATTTATAAAGGTATGAATAGCCTAGCTCTGGAAAATGAATATGTTGCTGTATGTTCCCCTCGCTTCAAAATGCTTTGCGTACTTTTTTGACTTTGAAAAAAACCTGCAGACATTAGTGAGCCCTTTGGAAGAGTATTTTATGAACGACGTGTGAAATGCGCGTGAATGATATGTGTCTCAGTATCGCTTCCCTTTCCAGTAAGCAAAGCTAACGACTCTATAAAAAAACACTTCTAATAATTTACAACATTTATTAGGGATGGAAACATCGTCACTTGCATGCAGAGGTCATAAATATATAAGGGGTCCCACGTAACTTGAGCCAAGATCTTAAAAATGAAAGGCGTGTCGGAAGTGAATTGAACCGAATACATACTATTCACACTGGCCTATAGTAACTCAGACGTCTTTTTCTTTTCCCCGTAACTCACTAATAATTAGGTTAATTACCCAACTTTTTTCATTATTGGCTTAGGACCCCAAGTATGATACGCAAATTTGCAGAGCACCTTCAGAAACCATCGATCGAGTGATTTCCGGAACTATACGTCTCACGTAGCCCTTTTTTCTAGGTTGCAAAGAAGGCCCGCGAAATACGAAAAAAAAACGCCACGTGACGGAGCGGTTTCGCAGTGGTATCGTGCTGCTCTCAAGCGTGCGTTCGGTGAACACGGTCGTCTGCAGCGTGACTGGTGACGAGGAAGCGGCAGGGCGTTCTTTACCTCCTCGGCAGCTTTCGGCCAGCAGCATGCGTTGGCGCCGTCATTCGACGAGAGCCGACCTTGCAGTGGGGCCCGCAAGATAACGTTTAACATCAAATTTAACGTTTAACGTTGAAGAAATTAAGCACAACCGTAAACATCACGCTAATTATCGTCAATAAAGTCATCAAGCACGGAAAGCTCCACGTAATCGATTCCGACAGTGCGTGTTTTCTTTAAATCAGAACATGGGACAGTCAAAATATATGCCGCAAGAACCTTATCTTAATATTTCAGTACTTTTCGTTCTAACGTACATGTCCGCGCTGACCCATATGTTATAAAGTGCAGAAAATGTATTCAATGCTTTGACCCAGGCAGCTGTTTTTATTCCTAATGATGCCAGGAAACCGAGCCTTATGCCATCAACGCCCAGCAATTTAATCGGGAGCGCGCACAATGTTCTCGCACAGCTTGTATGATGTACCATAGCGCTGAGGTGATTCTTGTATAATGTAGGAGAATCGGTTATATAGACAAAAGTGCAGGGTTGGGCACATGTGCTTAAGTTTATGAAGTTGATTTGCGCCAAGAAAAGCTGTCCAAGCTTTCACACTTGCTTTATAAGAAGCCTGCAGCACCATCAATATGCCGGCTGCTTTTAACTGCACCAACCAAAACTATTAAACCAAGTATTGACAACATCATTTTATCATTCGAGTGTTCAGATTGGTAACCTCTGGACGAGGAGTAAGTTGAGAAGTTGTGTGCATCATTAACAAAAGCTACGTTCATTAAAATTTCAGTAATTGATCTTAGGTGGCTAAATAAAATGAGCACTTTGGAGCCCGGCCCCGAAATTATCCAACCGTGCGAAGAAATTTTGATTAAACATGGTTCTGTAAGAGCCATGCGAACAAACGTTTTCCAAGTAAACGTTCTTGGAAAGCGGAACTGACGAAGAAAACGATCTGTGAAGCCATAGAAACAACAGCGCTTCAAGACGGGACAAAAAGGAAGATCCACACACACACACTACGCTAACAAGTTGAAGCGCTGTCCTCTCTGTGATAATGAACTAACTAGCCCGTCAGTCAATCCTTGCAAACCTGTAAAGTCAACCTGAGTGCACTTAGCCTTTTCTAATGCCGTTATCTATAGTATGGCCCCGTGAGCATCTTCCGTGTCGCCAGTCCGCTTTCGATATATTTTTTTAATTCCAAAGCGCGCCCTTAGGCATAATACAAAAGATGTTAAAAGTACACGAAAAGATTCGACTCGTGGAAAAAATATAGAAGTGAACAATGATGCGGTCCACGAATCCAACGTTCAAGGTCCTATAGGCGGCCATGCCGAAGGCCTGTTGCCCGGAGGTGGCTGAGACGGTTTATGAAGTCCTTGGCACGTCCATAGTAGGTGTGTCACTGTCACATTTTTTTACTTTTGTGTTACAAAGTGGGAACGATGCTCCGTAAAGACCATGATAATGTTGTGGCCAGAGAGCTGTCACAGACGGAGTGAGCGCGACCCCGGCACGTAGCCTCCTTAACGTAACCTGCTCTCGACCGGTTAACCCACCAGGGAGGTCTGACACACACGGAGGCATTAGCAGTGGCGCAGCAACAGGGGGGGGGCCGGGGTGCCGGGCGCCCCGGGTGCTAGTGGCCAGTGGGGGGGGGGGTCATATAAGCTTGAAGACACCCCTCTTTCCGCCGGCTTGTCTGGGCGCAAATTGCAAAAAATGCTCCGGTATCCAGTAGCCCGAGGTCATGCACCCGATGCGTTTCGCTGCAGAATTGTCGGCTACAGCTCTATCAACACCCCACGAAATAATTGCACGAATTTGCGGGCTAAAAAAGCTTCATTCGCGAAATGGTCGCTGAACTACTCGCCTTAGCGGAACGTTTCATGTGGGGTGCGCTCGTGCTGTGCGTTCGTGCTGGGAGCAGGAGTCGCTAAACATACAGTGAGGCGTTGTAAGGCGTTGGGGCTCTTGGGTCCCTCTTCCGTTCAGAACGCGCAGCGAAGACGAACAAAGACAGCAGCGAGAGGGCGTTCAACCAGTGCCCCCGGCGCTCGCGTTTACGGCGAAGCGTTCGTTGAGAGCGACGTTGCATAAGTGGGGTCGTCAAAAGTCGCGAATGAGATTCTCTGGACCGTCTTCAGACTCGGTTCGGCCGAGGACTTACAGGGGCTGGAATAGGGGGAGTGTGCCGAAGGCGCGGCTGCTCGCGTGTGCTTCTGCGATGCAACCGTGAGGCGGCGCTGCCGGTTGCTTACACGTACTTTGTCTTTGGCATAGCACGCATCCTACGGGCGTGCTATGCGTTTCGCGCTAGAAACGCGAATTTGGAGTGATTCTTTCGGTTCATAAATTAGTATATCCGGTCCGCAATGCGTTCACTTGCATGCTACAATGGCAGTGACGATACTTTAGTATATCTCCGCCTTTCATCAGTTTTCGGTGCTTTAACATTGCCCTTAGAAGCGAAAACACCAAGGATTTGATGCCATGACCCTGAAAGAGGCTGAAACATAATAACCAGTCCATGGTCACAAGTAACTGTCTTGTCAGCCTCAGCAGTGTACGGGCGAAGATCAACAAACCCGTCCACTTTACCAGCTAGAGCCGCTTGCAACAGCAAAGTTTTCTGCAAGCTTGATCTCGTCGGCAATAAGGCCACCATGGCACTCAAATTCAGTCATCTCTTGCGTTTTTCTTGATATGAAAGAAAGCACTGCTGCATTGAATCCAAATCTGCTTTCGTATTTCTTCATATACTTCCTGAGACAAGTGCGGCTAGGCAGCACAAGTATTTTTTGTTTTCGTACATGTTCATAGAGAGGTGGACTTTTCATGTGCATTATAATACATTCAAGCATCCACTCTGGATTATAGCGCATCCCTTTGACAGATTTGCGGCTTCCAACCTCAAAACAATGCATGATTGCAACTCTTTGTTTTTGTGGAACCTTTTCGATCTTTTTTAGCGCAGTACTTTCTTCAATATCCTCATTCTCCTGCTTCATTTGAGTGATGGTTCGATCCAAGCTTTTTACTTTGGCTCTGAGATGTATCACTGCTTCAGTTCTTGCGCTCAACTTCTTTCCACAATCATAACTGACATTTCGCTTCTTTTCCCGGCACCGTTGATTAATAAGAAGCCTTTTCAAATACTTGCAGGCGACGCACCGCATCTCATTTTCGCTCACGGTACCTTTGCACTGTTTACGATAAAAGCCTTCGCTCCATTTTATCATTTTTGAGCAGCTAACATGGGGGAACTCAGTCAGTAACCCCGCTCCTGCGCAAACCTGCATGCTATCAACCTCCTGCATCACGGACGCTGGATCGCATTTCTCGTCTATCGCCGTGAGTTCCACATCCCGGACCAACACCTGATGGTTGACAGCGGTGCCCTCGCTGTGGAACAAAACAAGCTTCTGAGCATGGGGGAGACTCATGTTCAGCCCTGACAGGCACACGCTATATACGACACTGTTAGCGGCTTTTCACAAAAAACATGCTTTCCCAATTTGTCTGATGGGAGGGTGACGTTTCTGGCATCCGAAGTTCTTGGTAGGCCCGATTCGGCAGATGCGGGTGCCTCTGCTAAAATGTCGCTGGCCTGCGGAACTGTTAGCCACCTCTTCGAAGGCACGACCTAGGGATCCAGTCGCTTTTTTGGGTTTCTCTTCTTGGGCACGGGCTTGAAGAGATACTTAGGCACGTTCGGGAACTTCGCTGGAACGGCATCGGGCTGAAGGACCGGTCTGCCTCTTTCCAAACGCACCGTCTCACCTTGTATGTTGTGTTCGAAATGACGTAACACAAACTCAGGATCAAAATGAAGCTCGCAAACAGCGGCGCTCCGTTCAAGGGGCTTGTCAGCTCTTGGGATATTCCTCTGCCACTTCAGAAAAAGCTCCTCGTCCTTGGGCACACCGAAAAGCGAGAGCTTCTCTTTGCACGATTTGTACCCGGTTGTGCAACCGGGCATAAAACAGTGGCTTCGACGTCGGCTCATCACATGCCCATTTTCAACAAGCCAGAAAAAGCGCACACCGTGCCGAAACCACTCAATATGACCCAAAAAGCGCTGAAAACGTGGGCGGCCTCCCATGCGCTCAGCTTGACGTGTAAACGACGGCGAGCGCCACCTCGCGGATGCATCATGAGGCTGCACTGTGGTTCCCGTAGGAGCCGCTTGGCGGCAATCACACTCGACTGTAGAAGAGTTTGGCGGCGTATGACTCGACAGGCTGTAGTCGCGGGCCCGACGCAATGTCCGGCTCGCTTTTACTTCCCCTCTCCCGCTCGCTCCGAGAAGCCGCTGCGAAACCTGCCGTTATGTTTCACGCTTTCCTTCTTAACCTCGAAAGTTTCAGAAAACTGTTGTTGCTGCGTGACTTCATGTTACAAGTACAGTGTCTGTATCAGCTGCACAGAATTTTATAAAAAAAAAGGTGAATTTTCTAAGGATATTTCCCGATTGAGATTCTATGAAGTTATGTCTTTCTGTGATTACTAGGAACTCGGTAGCGCGAAAAATACGGCAGATAAGTAATATCCATATCCTTAATAATCCCGTAATTAGTACTTATAGAGGAAGCACTTCAATTCGAGAACTGAGGACTCAAAGTCGTATTATTAACTCAACAAAAACTTCTTAAACAAAATCGTTTTGGGTGCTACAACCTACAGTACTTTGGCACTGCGGGCGGCGCCCAGTATATGGCAGCAGCGAAAGAAATATCAAATAGTGGACCAGTTACGTTGATCCCTTAATCCTCTCCATTGCGAGTGCAGACCAACAGCAGTGCAAGCTTTCGCTGGCACGGGCTTCATCGCGTCCTTTTCTTTCTTTCTTTATGGTGACGCGAAGAATCGACGCAAAGCGTGCTCTATTCTGTTCCCAATCTTGCGGTGGTACCGCAGCTCGGATAATCACGTTTGTCCGTATAGCAGCAAATTAAAACAAGGCTGTATTGATCAGAATGAAGAGAACTCGTAACTGTCATAGCATTGGCGCCCGCGCAGCGGAAAGGCAGGTAGCGTTTTCTAATAGGGTGGGGAGATCAGCGTCACTGAAAAACAATTTAATTTTCGTTTTCGTTCAGGGCTGCCAACAGACAAAATACTGCGTGCCATAGTACCTACGACAATTTTTGTGAAGTTGTTGTTGGGCAAGATATGAATGTCAGGCTTTAATTTTGCAAATGCAATATTGCCGCTAAAATTGGTAATTAAAACTTTATTATAAAGATATTTTTTGTTGCTTGTGACGTAAGCCATATTTTCCACGATGCCGCATTTGTATTGGCTGCCGAGCCTTACAGTCTGACAGAAGATGTGCACATGGGCTTGTCACACGTTATAAGTGCAGCACCCTCTGTCATTTGGCGCAGGAAAAACAGCGTGTATATTTGCTGCATTCGCGATTTATGGGAAAGAAAGCAAAGAAGAAGGGGACCAGGGGGACGTGCGGGGTATCCAAGGCGGCTGTACTGGTGCTGAAACCCGGAAATTGTCGATATCCTCGCCTTCCTCGACTACATAGGGGGGGGGGGGGGGGCGTGACAGAAGACCTATGAGCCCCGGGTGCCAGACGACCCAGCTACGCCACTGGGTATAAGAGCTCGTGTGGTGCGTCGGAGGTTTTCCTTTTCTCGAATCAGTCGTCCGCAGGCGTCTTCAGAAAAATGTGGAAGTGAGTACGTTTAAATCTGTCGGTGGGTTGCCATATCTGCTTCAAGGAGACCGGGCAGGGCTGCTCGAGGCACTCACTGGACGAGTATCAGGATATTCCTAGTGGCAGCAAGATGGTGAATGCTATCTGCGAGTAGAGTGCACCGAGATGCCCTACGTATGTCATGGATGGCTTGAGTAGAGTCCGTGCAAATGATGAGTTCAGAGTATCGAGCAGCTGAACAGTAGGTAGCAACGCGGCCAAGCCGTCTGGTATAGCGGCAAGCTCGGCAAGATACGCCGGTGGTGCCGGATCGGCAACATATGAGCACGTCTGGCCTGCCTCTGGTATCAATGGACACACGAGAGCTGTGTGAATCATGGTGCCATTAATACTGGCATCAGTGTATGCTACAAGAGTCATATCGGCTTGATTATCGTCGACGCGAAGAAGGTGGGAAGCTTGGGCATTCGCCTGGCGAGAAACCGGGCTATGTAGACGACCAAGAGGTTTATTGTAAATGAATTATACCGTATTCCACGGAGCTACGCCGGGTCTCGTTGAAGCTGGATTGTCTCTTTCGTGTCCCAGGTACCGGGCCATTGAAGAAACCGAGCAGAAATTTAATGGCTTTATGGCGGGCGCGCATCGACATTCGTGCACGAGTTCATCTATATTGTTGAGCTGGGACTCGGCCTGTAGGGTTGGCAATGCCGCGAGATGTGATACTCCCGTAATGGCCCGCATGGCTTCGTTACTATTGCCCTCAAGGCGAGCCCATTCTGCCTTCCTGAGATGATGAAACCAAGCTCCGTACACGAGTCGTGGTTGCAATACAGATCAGACAAGAAGGCGAACCAACTTGGAGCTCGCTCCGCCAGATTTCTTCGCAATCCGACGTATCAACTGTATCGTTTCTGCGGCCTGTTGCTTTGTATTCTTGACCCATGGTCCTCCAAGCAGATCCGGAGAACCCATTTCAAGGCTGACTACACGAAGAGTTGAAGCCTCTCGCAGTGGTTGCTGATCCAGAATTAACTGAAGAGGCCAGTTAACGGCGCCCAGACTTGTTCGCCACTGACATCTATGTCGTCTTGTCCTTGGAAATTTCAATCTCTATCTGAGCACACCAGTTGTGCGTCACGTTTAGGGCCTCTAGGAGCGCTTGTTCTTGTTGGCAGACTTCAGGATGAACTGACTAAACAGTGATGCCATCTCCATACATTATGTACTGTGCGTTATGTATCGTCGCTAGCTTCCAAGCTAGTAGAAGGAGGGCAGTGTTAAAAAGGACTGGTGCGAGCACAGATCCTTGTGGGACACCCCAATGTGCGACCAACTGACCTGCTGTTTAGCCATCCAGGCGAATGGAGAAGGTGTGAGCGCGCAGGAAGGTTTCGACGAATGTGCAGACACGGTTAGGGAACTGAAGCCAATGGGAAATTCTGACAATTGTGGTGTGGGGCGCGTTAAAATCTCCTGCTGCCACAATAGGGCAACGAGGACGTTTCTGGCGTAGGTGCGCCAACCAGCCGAGACACAACCGAGCCGCGCGACCGCTGTAGGGGCTGGCACAGTACGAAACAATGATAATGTTTGTGCGTCGGAGGCGAACCAATACTACCACGACTTCTTGCAATAAAGTACACCTCCATGCAAGATAAGCACGGATCTGATGAAGAGGGCATCTTACAAAAACTGCAACGTTTACTGGAGGGACATCGGGCGTAGCACTTTTACGGTCCAACGTTGAAGGCGACGAGTATGCCACACATGCTGAAATGGGTGGCAGGCCGTTGTATTCTTAAAGCAGTAGAGCCCAAACACGCTGCATCCCATAGCTGAGACGCTGACGCAGCTCTCCGACTTTCCCAGCGATGCCGCGGCCGTTCGACTGTCAGATGCCTTCTGGCACACTTCAAGACGTAGCAGCGATCACAGGTTAAGATTGGCCAGTAGAACCAAGGTGAGTTGCTGGGGCTGTTGCGCAACGAAGCGAAAGAGTTCCTGGGGTGAAAGAGGTTTCAACATAGATGCCGGGTTAGCCACATGAACAGGAATAGACGTCGACGACGAATGCGACGACCGCGCTCCGTCATGACGACGCCGAGGCGCTGTTCGGCGTTTCTTAAGACGTTGGATTTTCTTTTTTTTGCAAGAGTGGTGAGGCGAGCATCGATCTCGAACTCTTCGTTCGCCAAAGGAAGCGGCGTGCCTTCTATCGATTGTGATGCCCGTTCTGGTCGTGAAGTGGACGACCTAACAGCTGCGCTAAATGTAGGAGTGGAAGCATCACTTGTCGCTGTACTTACTAGTGTCACCTGGCTAGCGTCCTCTTCCAGAGAGGCCACAACGGCGTAATGGTTGCACACAGGGAGTTGTTTCTTTGATGGATCTCGAGGGGTCCTTGCTGGCTGTCGAGAATGGCGTTGTCGTGCTTTCTTAGTGGCCTTAAACTTCGTGGGGCACGTCGTGGAAGTGATGTCATGATCGCTGGTTTGGCATAGGCCGCATCCAAACTATGCTGATGTCTCAGGCTCCATGGTGTCTTCCTCGGGTGGCTATGAGCAGGATGACTTCATGTGTCCCTGTCTAAAGCAAGAGTAGCAGTAGACAGCGGAAGGCTTGAACGGACGCGGGCGCAGTACGCAGCCGTAATACAGGATACGTTAAGGTGGGGAATTAGGACTTTGAAGCGTGTTTGGCATGTACGACCGCTGCCGACGTAGCGAGCAGCCACGACTTTGTGTGTGGGACATGATAGTTCCTGCAGGAGCCTTTCGGTTTCTTCGACATGGTCAACGGAATTAACCCCGTAACGTCTTAAATCGGTGCCACTGGCGAAGTACGCCTGGACTGGAAGGACACATTCTTCTGAGACTTGTATCTGTTGCAGTTCTTCGAGCTTATAAACTAGTGCCATAGGTGAAACCTATACTAGACCGTATTGGTAGGTTTCTGTAGAGTGAAACCTTGGGGGCGTGTGGTGAGGGAATCGGAAAGTCTCTTCGCAGGCGTCTAGGGCCTCATGAATGGTACGGTTGGGCAGAGTGGACATGTCATATCTAGCACTAGGCTTGGTAACCACTTTGTACCACGATGTCGTTGCTGGCGCCGGAGACACACGTGACGGTTGTGCGGGCGGGCCTTGTGATCAGCGAGGTTTTTTGTTCTCTGGTGTAGCTACATATTCAGCTACATAGGAGGTAGTTTCCAGCCCACCGCGTCGACTGTGCACAATGCCCTCTGCGGCTCCCTGACCGTTGCCACAATAGACTCTTGACAGCTGTAATTATCCGTGACTCCCGTCAAAAACATTGCAGAAACTGTAGTGCTTCCCTTTCTACTAACGTGCCACGCCAGAGGGGACGTAGGTAGAACTGCAGGGGGGAGGGAAGAGAAGAGGCAGTTCCAATACAAGAGCGGGGGGAGGGGGGGAGGGGTTGACGTGAGAAGGCAAGCAAATACTACTACTATTGGCCTCGAGCTCCACCACTGGAAAAGCTGGCGCCACCATCGGCGTGACGTGCTAGGAGGGATCACGTGGACATAGCGGCCGCGTCGGCTGCTTCGGGCGCGGCGAAGCCACGGAGGCCGAAGCGAGCTGAAAACGAGTTTAAATTCCCTCGTACGCTGCGGTTTTCATTTAGTGGCGAAATTTTCCCGCTTCGAGTGTCTCCTTTACAACGCTTGAAAGCACTACAATAGGTAGTGGCTGCCTTTGAAGGCGCGCGGCATGGTAGGCTACTGCTCGGTGCCGCAGGGCCGGACGCACGTAACGGAGGCCGGTGTCAGCCTTATTCACACGTAGCCACAGGACAAGAAGCTGTGTGAAGCTTGGCTCGCGAAACATAAAACCGGCAAACAGTCATCGGCTATAACTCGGGTATGCAGCAAGCACAGACGCGAGGAAGATTTCTGCTACGGCGCCCGGTCTGCGATGTTCTGAAAACGCGCACTGAAACGCACGCCCGAGTCCGCTGCCCGACTAATGTCATGACGGTTTGGTCTATGAACTTGTCGATACTATAGATACTGGCAAGTTCAATGTAGTGGAAAGGCAGCGGTAAGCAGCACATTTAAAGAAAGCATGGCATATGGTCATGTTTATGTTATGAATTAATGCACTCGATTACAAAAAAGGAGCAGCGGGACATTGCACGCTGAGAACGCCGACAAACATACTGTGCGACGCAACTCGAGAAATAGTATCGAAAGGTCAAATAATTTAGAAGAAAAAAAAGATTGAATCGTCGCGACGGCACATCGAAGGCGTCGAAGTCTCTACAATGAGATTATTTTTGAACAGCTCTCATAGCGCCAACGCAACAATGGTTGCTTGTATACTGTCAAATGCTCATATTCTGCGGCCTAAAGCTCATGTCACGGTGCGAAAACGCGCGCGCGGAGAAAGCCAAACAGTGCGCGGACAAGCATGCAGATGCGCAGTCGGTCGCTGCGAATCTGCGCGATCGCTGCATTGAGGCTTCATTCTATTACGCTCCATTTAATTATACAAACACTATAAGAACATATTTCGCATAGTTTTATCTCAGCGTTTACCTACCTTTCACGCAAGAAGCCGGTTCGGGAGACTCCATCGCGGCGACCGTGCGCAGTGGCGTTCACTGTACGTATTCGGTAAAGAGATAACGGCTGTAAACGATTGTGTGCTTTCAGTTTGCCCAAGATTATTATTTAGACAGCAAGAAACTTCTCTCTTTTCGAAAGTACTTACAGAAATGTCCGGGAGAGCTCGCGCGTGGCGTTTTCAGGGAGCGCTGACAGCAAAACCTATGAGGAGCGCGCCACGTGATCCCTCATACTACACTCTTAGGCAAAGTTACACCCTTTGGCTTGCCCCTTCTGCCAACCAACGATAATCGTTATCCGCCTTGATGCGTTTCCTTTCTTTAACGCTGCGAGCCCGGTACTTTCCAGTAACGAACGGCACGCGCGTTATCAGCATAGAACAGTGTACACCCTTTGGAGTGCCCCTTCTGATAACGCGCGTGCCGTTCGTTACTGGAGAGTACCGGGCTCGCAGCGTTAAAGAAAGGAAACGCATCAAGGCAGATAACGATTATGGTTGTGTGGCAGAAGGGGCAAGTCAAAGGGTTTAACTTTGCCTAAGAGTGTACGCCAGCGAGGCGCTTCCGATAGAGGGCGACTCCGTAACTCCTCGCCGCCAATACGACTGCAGCTGCGGGAAAATTGGATAAGCTTTAGTTCAAGGTACGGAACAGTACGTTGCTGATATTTCTGAAAAATAAACAGCATTCAAAAATACCAAGCGGACAAACAACACAGGGCGTGCAGAAGTAGAGCAGCATTAATTATAGCGCATCGGAGGGTCCAGACGACACTACGAAACCGGTCGACCGCAAAATCAACACTTCTGTGACCGCCGGGGTAGCTCTGCAGCTACGGCACAGCTAAGAGGTCGCGGATTTGCTCCCGACCGTGGCAGCCGCATTTTGACTGGGGTGAAATAGAAAGCACACGTGGAATTAGATTTGGGGCACGTTAAAGGGCATCACGGTGTCAAAATTAATCCGGAGTCCGCTACTACGGCGTGCCTCATAATCCGATCGTGGTTTTGGCAAGTACCAGCCCCATAACCCAATTCAAGTTTAATACTTCTGCCACAATGCGATGTGCCATGTGAGGCAATGACTATGCTCAATCCTCTCAGAAATTATGAAATATGGCGCAGAACAAGGCCTCACGCAAACACCTCTCCCTGCGTGTTCTTTGTACTATACACAGACAAACAGCTCTGGTGCCCGCACGGTAACGTTTAACATCAACTCGGTATTCTCGTGTTAGACGAAACGTTGAAGAAATTATGCTTAACCGTAAACATCACCGCTAATTATCGTCAATCAAAGCATCCAGCACGGAAAGCTTCGCATACATCGATTCCCACAGTGCTTGGGATCTGCATATTGTTTTCAATAATCGACCTGCAGCTTTTGTTATTCGCGAAAAACCCACCCGTTCCATTGAAAACACGCTAGCTTCCTGGCGGCGCCGCTTGGGACGCTAGTTGGTACGTGTCCAGAAAAGATGGATATGACCAAGAAAGCCAGTGAGGATGATATAAAGCGGTCTTAGTGCTGCGTAGCTGCACTACTCTAGAACACCATAGCTGCACTATTCGAACACGTCCTCTAGGCAGTAGCTGGTGTTCAACGGCGCTTCCAAATTCATAGATAATAAGGGTACACTGAAATCTGATGGGTTTTTTTTTCTTTTTTTGTGCAAGCGTCCCAATTGTCAATTCGGCTCATTTATTATTGGTTATTTACTTTCTTGAACGCACCGATTTTGCCCTTTCTCTACACGTCGGTCGCTTTAAGTCCGTCACTTTAATTCAGCTTTGGTCCGAAGGAAGTTTCTAGCGTGGTATAAGCTGAGCGCGCACTCTTTCGATCCGGTGCGAGCAAAGTGGAGATGTCGAAAGATTCTATGCTTATTTCATTGCTTTTAGCATTTCGTGCGTGGTCAGAGTGGCGCTTCGGCCGCGTTATCAAGGGGGATTTTGTTATCAGTGTGATCAGTCGGCTTTGAGAGATGGATAATACGTGTGACGTAGGCATGAGACGAAGCTGCAAACTGCAAGCTGCATAGCTGCAAAGCCGTGAAACCTGCTGTTGGTGCTGCTTCCGTACCATTATCAAGGTGATGCGCTGTGGCTTCGGGTTTGCGACAGGCGATGGAGTTGTTCTGGATCAAATTATTTGAGGGCGCTGCTTCATGGATGCGGGTGGGAGCGCAGTCACATGGTATTTTTGATATTTCTTGAGGTTTGTTTGCCAGTCGGAGAAAATTGTACGCAACTAGTAGGTCGCTGAAAACACAGCAGTTACATATCATTTGGGGGCGCCTACAGATGCCTCATTGACATTTTGATAATTAAGACAGTACTTCTCGAATTAAACAATTAATTGTAGTTGCCAGATTAAATTTCGGGGACGAAATAATTACTGGCGGCTACTCCACTGTACTGGAAACAATATGCACTAGGTTTTCTTCGAGTAACGCAACTACTACTTTTTTGAGTCTTGGTGCGTGATAGTTGGGGCACCCTGTGTAATTCACTAAGCAACCAAAATGAGGCCAAGCCGGATTCACTCGAAATCAGAATCAACAGCAGTCATGCTGCTGATTCTGATCCACGACTTCGTGCGTAGCAGTGTAGCGCCATTGCGGCCATAGCCAATAAGCAACCAAGGTGGGTTGGAGCGAACATGGCGCCGGGACCCCGACGATATGATCACGAACGACTCACGTGGACTGTGTGACGACGACGCAATAACGACAATAGCATGACAACAACGCGGTGACGATACTGCAAAAAACTGCCGTGGAATAACAGCAGTTCGGTGAATGAGGTGGCATGACGACTGCCGTATATGACAACAAAGGAATGAAGATGGAACAACGACAGACGGCATGACGACGACGGCGCGGTGATAATTGGACGACGAAGGTGGAATGAGGACGATATGACTGCGAATAGATAACGACTTTATTACGATGATGCACTTACGGAAATGGCGTGACAAGGGCGGAATGGTAACAATACGATTATGGCGGCGTGATGACGGTATGATCGCGATTGAGCGATGGCGATTCGGTATGTTCCACTCGGTCTGTGCCGGTTTGTAAGGAACCCCGCTGATGCCAACTTAGCTTACTGCGTATGTGCCGGTAAGTGGGTGCAGCTCTTCAATGAGCGTTCTTGACGCCAACTTTGCTAAATAGGTATGTACCACTGGGAATCTACCGCTCTGCAATGATGAAAACCTTCCCCTAAATTTATGCCAGGCTGACTGGTATCGAATCCACGTCCCAAGTGTTCCTCGAGGACAGCAACCCGACGCATTAGCAGGCTGCGCCACAAATGCAATGGGTATGTGCCGCTTTTCAATGAACGCCTTTCATGGCCACACTTTTGCGAACCGTACCATGAATGCATCGGGCACGTTATGCTTTCCAATGAACCTCTCGCCAACATGGCTCGCTGAGTATGCGCCACTGGGTGTGCGGCAAGCGAGGGAACTATTGTCACCGTTCGCAGGCACCGTTACGCCATGCTTTGCATCTCGGAGGACACGCGCGAACTTCTCGACAGCGCCTCCAGAAATAAGCGCGAGAGGAGCCCGGTTGCCGCATGACGCGTTTCAAAGCGTTCGCACGCACAGGCGCGCCACGCGTTTCGGAGGCCATGCGAAGGGATCGCGGAGGCGGTGCTGGATTGTGCCGAGCCCTCACAGGGCAGCGCAAAAGAGGAGTCCCGCTTTAGTACACGCCACATACACACGTCGTTTCGGCGGTGGCTATACGTTGCGTCGCTATATTGATTCAATGCTAGGCGCATTACCGTCGACAGTCATGGTGAAAGTGGTTTCGCCGACTATTCATTCTTAATTCTGAAACATTGCCTCTTACCAATTACGAGAGATTAGCTAAGAAGCAGGAAAATTGGCAACTGCCGACAAACGGATTAGATTACGGTATGGGTGCGGTTTTTTTTAAGGGAATGTTATTTTATTCAGGCTGATTCCAAATGGTTTGCTCGATAAATTTAGGGCTTTGTTTTCCTTGTTGCTGTTACTTTTTATATTTGTTCCCTCTTTGCTTTCAAGCTGGTGGCTCTCAATCGTTTCCGATTAAAATTTATATGTCATTGTTCGCACTAGACTTCATTAACGCTAACCGGTTCTGGGCCAAAGCCCCTATAGTCGGTATGCGCTATTTCGCGCAGGGAAAATAAAGAATGTTCTCGTGCCACTGTTCGCGCGTTCTTCGTCGTGTTCTTCCCATTCTTAGGGTTGGCGTCTGACACCACGTGGCGAAAGGAATTTCATCCAACCATCTTCGTCGAAATGAGGCGCGACTTCTCCTGCGATGGTTAACGTCCCGCACCTCGCGCACAAAGAACTTTCTCTGACCGGACCTTTTACCAGGCCTCGTCGAAATGTAGCGTGACTTTCTAATTCGCCATGACCGTTTCGAGTGTGCCTGTCTTCCGGAAGCCTCGCAGTGTACAGCCTCTTTTGTGTGTGCGTGTGTGTGTGTACACTCTAAGAAGTATTCCGGGGAAAACGGGAGTAACTGGGCAGTTAGTCCTAAAAAGGGCGCTTTCGTCCCTCAAGGGAGTAACTGCATGGATGTGCGTGCCGTGTGCAAATTTTGGAGAGTAAGTGTTTAGTCCCTGGTCGGAAAGAGAGCAACGGGAGGACGAACGGCAACAGTTACTCCCCATGTGCTCCGCTGTTTCCGTCCGCGTCGTGGAGTGATGCGGCAAAAACTGTATTGTCTATAAATCGTGAATAGTTCGAAGTTCGTGCACTGTTTATTGAACTACATACAAAGCAGCACTTTGCCTCTTCGTGAGAAAATTGCGTGAAATATAAAGTTGGAATGTGAAGAGCCATGCCCTTAATGCGCGCACCATGAGTGAGAGATACACATTAAACGCGCAAGTCGTTGATAGACTGCCAGATTTTGCTGGTCAATAGTACCTAAGTTCATTCCGTTCCAAGGAGATTACGAACTCAACTGAAGCGATGTGTAGCTCAAACGGGACACACTAAGCGACAGAGCAATTGTCCGTCTCTGTCGTCTTATATGCCCCTTTTGAGCTCGCTACACGTTTACATCGCGTAGTGCCTCAGTTTTAGGTCCCCTAAGAATACTCGGGTAGATTTCTTTTCGCACTCGCTTATGGTTGCAAGTACACTCAACGTTACACTCTCCCCGCACAGGATACACAAAATGCCGAATCGCTTGTACATTGCCGCACCTGCGTGCCGATGCTTAACGTGTCTCAATTTCCTACCCCGCTCAACCAATCTGCCGTGGTGCAGTGGTTAGAGTAGCTGACTTGTGAGCCCGAGGACGTGAGTTCGAATCCTACTTTCGGGCACGTTTTCTTTTGCTTTTTTTTTCAGCTCAGTGATCTTTTTTATTAGCGTATAAATGCCTAATTTCATTAATTTCACCTTTGCGGAGCATCGGAAATAATGGCCGTTACTCCCTTGAGGAGCATCGGAAAAGAGCAACTGTTAGTCCTCAGAGGAGTAACGGCATGGGGAGTAACAGTTCATCCCCTCGCACTTACCCCCTAAAGGGAGGAATGGTTGTGGCAGATCAGTTGCTCCCCAAAAGGAGTAACCTCAATACCCCATTTCCTCCTTTTCTTCTTAGAGTGTAGAGAGGCCCTTTCCTCGATTTGGACCTAGAAGAGAATTTCCACGAACCCGCAAACGCAGAAGAGGCGGACAGGCGTCTACAATTCCGGGAGGCGGGACGACTTCTTCCTTTCAACAGGATCGGTATAGCCAGAGGAGGAGAGGCCCTCTTTCTGTGCCTGTCACGTGACATCGACGGAAGCAAGAACCAGCCCACGATTGTAGAGATCCTATTTAAGAGGCTGCGAAATGTACTTTTGATCACTTCATGCTCTACTCATTTTCTTTCATCTACCTTTGAATAAACCGTGCAAGTTTCGCACTAGAAAATCGACGCGCCCTTGCTTGGTCGCCATGGTCTACTGGATGCCTGCAGCCGGCCGACAACGCCACGCTACCCAAAAGTAACGTCGGTCGAGCTTCGATAGGCAGGCGCCGCTACTACTCGGCAGCAGTACGATGCGCTAGCCTGGAGTGCGCAACACCATCTAGCTCCGATGCTGCCCATCATGCCAGCGTACCCACACTGCCCCTCCGTCTGCGAAGGCGCTGACGGCAATGACAAACTGCCAGTCGCTGCGGTGATTTCGGTCCCAAATTCCTTGCCTCAATATATCGCGAAATGAGAACACCTATGCAGCTGCGCTAAAATTTCGCATTAGGGAATATCGTAATCTTCGTACATTTTTAAACTTTTATTGCGCACCAGATTCCATTCACGCAAACCGATTCTCGGTGGTATAATCTTGACCGGGTGAGGTGGGTCTTCACCGCAGGAATCAGGAAACGACGACGGAGCCGGGCATAGTGATGATGAAAAAGTATAGAAAAGACTGTAGTCACTTATTGGTACACGGATGTGACTCTGGATGGATGGATGTTATGAGCACGACCTACTGTATAAAGGGCGACCTGCGCATCCCGTGGTCGCCTCCGGCAGCGCGCGGCTGAAGAAATACCACGTGATCATTGAGTAGGGACCAAGCGTGCCGGTAGAGGCCGCCAGTGCTCACCCTCACAGCAACGCCCGAAACGCTCCGGCCCTGCTTTAAGGAGTACGGCGATGACGGTAAAAATTCGCAGAGGAGCTGCAGTAAACTCGGCATTTCACATTATTGACAGGGTGCGGCTAGAAAAATGCGCGTCGATACATGCGATACATGCCCCAGATATTTGGTATCTTCTCTGTGCAGTGCAATGAAATTTTAAACTACTTTGAAGGCGCGGCCGCGCGGCTGCTAGGATTGAAATAGTGTAATCCCTTAGAGCTTTTTTTTTCCCCTCATTGTCTGCTAAAATGTTGGTTAGTGCTGTGGTGCCAATAAAGCCTGGTGCGCACTTTCCGCGCTAGCCGAGGTCTGGGCGCGCCCGCTCTTCATTCTCCCGTAGGTTTCGCTAGTCCCGAGCCGGACGCAACGAAAGCACTACGTACTGCTTTGCAGGGCCCACGCGTTCCTTTGCTGCATTCGCCACGTTTACTGAAGTGACGTGCCGTTGAGAGCACGGCAGACCGTGAGTAGTTTTAATTGCAGTGCATGCCACAATCGTAGAAATGTGCTGTTATTGACGTATTTATTTACGCCACTTTACCAAATGATAACGAAAGTCTAGCTTGAAAAATTCGAAGGGCGCTTTATTGTGCCATTACACAGAAAGTCACTACGCGAGCCGGCGTATGTCGGAATTGGCTCCGTGAGCGAGTTCGGAGTCGGCGCAGGTGGCCAGTGCCGCGCGCTATGCGTCGTCGTTTGACGTTCGCCGCAAGCGCGTGTTTATCGCGGAGGCCGACAATATAACCGCTTGCCAGAGAACAGGCGTGCGCATTCAACATGGAAGGAGAAGAGAGAGATACTACCGATACAGAGAGCTGTGTTTATGGCTGTACAGAAATCGCGAGACAATGTGCCCAACAACGATGAATAAAGAAGATTAATAATCTTGCATAACTTATGGTATATATCATTCATAAGTAATTTGCATCACTACACAAGGCACACGTATAGCATAACCGTAAGCTTACAAAAGCATATCCATAAGTGAAACCGTAAGCATATATAACCATAGGCTAAAGCACAAGTTAAACCGTAAGCATATCCATAACATAAACCATAAGCATATCCAAAAGGTAAACCGTAAGCATATCCATAGGCTAAATCATAAAACATAACCATAAGCTAAACCGTAAGAATAATCATAGGCTATAAATATAAAGCATAACTATAAGCTAAACCATAAGCATCACCGAACCTTTTTGTTTCGAGATATCCAGGCTTAACCTTAGCTAAGCCCCAGCCAATTTTTTTTTTGTTCACGTTTCAACGATTGGTTTCTAATATCGGTCAGGGGGAACTCATGAAATGAAATTCCTCTTGATGCTCGGCCGCTTGACTTTCACAACGGTATGCAGAAGTAAACCATCGTGCATGAAGAAGCCGCAAACGGGAAAGCCGGCGCCCACGGGGCTGAGAATCACAGTGTCACTGAAATAGAATCTCGTAATCAAGATCTAGCGACACCAACAGATCACCAAGCACTCAGCTAATCGATTGTTTCGCGCGCGTGCGTTTGCGTCCTTCCGTGCTCTCGCTGAAAATACTTGCTGCCCGTGCGTGCGGCCGGCCACGGGATTGGGGTAGGTGGGGCCACGGGGTGGGGCTGAGCACTAGCGCCACTGTTCGCGGCGGCGGTTTGGAAAATTAAAAAAAAGCCAAACAAGCAAAAGTAAATCAGCGGCTCTGGCGCAGCGCCGCACGCGCAGGTCGCCCCTTATACGTGGCCGTGATTATGAGCGTCCCATTTGGAACGGGGCGGTGGGTTGCGCCACCAAGCTCTTGCTGTTACACTGCTTAATGTCCTACCTAGCTTAAACAATGAAATTAGAAGAAAAAAAACACTATGAACTACCACGCCCAAATTTTCTGATCCCCTATTGCGAACTGTGCTTTTGTACGTATCCGTCTTTTGTCGTTTCCCTACTTTTCTTCCAGCAATGATCCTCCAATCGCCTCTTACTAATGCCTATTGCGGACATGTTTGCATTACCACTGCTCCCGCTGAACCCAAGCACTTCAAGGAGGCCAGTGGTGCCTAAATCGACCGCTGAGTAGACATCTTCACATTCTAATAAAACATGCTCCGTCGTTTCCCTAGCTTTACCGCAGCAAGCACATGCTTCTTCTTCCTTCTTATATCTCGCTTTATAGGCGCGTGTTCTAAGGCATCCCGATCTCGCTTCCAAAAGTAATGAGCTTCCCTTTGAGTTATCATAAATAGTTTCTTTCCTGATTTCGTTTTTTCCTCTTAAGTAGTTACTCATGGCAGGTTTCTTTTCCATTGCCGCCACCCATGAAATTATTTCAGCCTCACTGACTTTCCGCTTGACCTTCTTTGTTGTTGAGTTGCCCACCCTACAGGCCGCATACTTGCTGGTAAGCTTCCTAGTTGTTTTCTTCCACTGTGAAACAATGTTTTTCTTGTACAGATACATAAACACTCTCCCAGCCCATTTACTTTCTTCCATATTCCCCAGCCGTTCTTCATATTCAATTTTACTGCGAGCTTCCCTCACTTCAAAACTAGTCCAGCCCTTATCACCCTGCACAGCTTCATTTGTAGTCTTGCCGTGTGCGCCCAATGCGAGTCGACCCATGACCTTTGGTTCCCGTCGAGTACTGTTTGTACCCATGATTTAAAGCAAACAACCGCATTTCCAAAAGTAAGTCCTGTAACCACTACACTTTTCCATATACCTCGGAGGACCTCGTACCTATTGTATCCCCATAGCGCTATGTGCTTCATTATGGCTGCATTTCTCTTCCCCTTTAGTGTTATGGTTTTTTCCTGTGTTTTCATATATCAATTGCCTTCGTTTATCCATATACCAAGGTATTTATATTCTGTTACCCGAAGTATTTCCTGGCCCTGTATCGCCACTGTCTGTTCATATTTTTCACTGAATACCATAACACTTGATTTTCTCAGACTAAATTTCAAACCTAAATTCTTGCCTTCCTGTCCACAGATATTAGCCAGACGTTGCAAATCACTTTGCTTGTTAGCTAGCAACACAATGTCGTCCGCATAAAATAAACCTGGGAGTTGCTGCTCTACTACTGTACCCGCCTGTTTGTATGAGAGATTAAACCCGATATTACTTCCTTCTAGCGCCTTCTCCATCCTCACCATGTACATCATAAAGAGCAGCGGGGATAAAGGGCATCCCTGCCTCAGTCCTTTGTTGATATGAACTTTCTCCTCGTTCCTCATGCCTTCCCATTCAACGCAAACGATATTTTCTAGGCAAATCTCTCTCAAAAGCTGTAGACAATCGTTACCTAAGACTTCCCCTTCCAGAATATCGCAAAAAGTGTTGCAATCTACGTTGTCGTAGGTTCCTGTAATGTCTAAAAAGGCGACATACAAGGGTCGGCTTTCTGCTTTCGATATTTCAATACACTGAGTAAAACGCCTACCTATTCTGAAGCCATTCTGAAGCTCTCCCGAAATGAAAATATTCTCTACCCATGTTTGAAGCTTTAATCTGATAGCCTGCGCTGCCAGCCTGTATATTACCGATGTAATGGTCAACGGTTTATACGAGTGAATTCTGTCTTTCTCCCCCTTACCTATATAAATTAAATTCATTCTACTTTGTCGCCAACTTTCTGGTGTTCGTCTATCTTTTAAGGTTTTTTCAACTGATTTCACCAGAGCTTCCTTACTTTTTGAACCTAGCTCATTTACCAGCCTAACGGGAACCTCGTGTAGCCCTGTGGCTGTGCGCTTAGGAATTTTACCTTCCGCTTTCTTCCAGTTTAAATTTCTCAGCACCAGCTTCTTTTCCACTTGGGTCTCTTTCATGCTCTTTTTTTCTTCAAATACAACCTAGTCATTGCCTTGGAAAGATTCGGCTGTTACTTTTCGGATGTAATTTATTGCCGCTTTTCCGTCCAGTCTGTTTTCATCTTCGTCTAGGAAAAGTTGTATTGTTGTTGACTTCCTGCCTAATAATTTTATGTACACTCTAAGAAAAAAAGGACTAAAAGGGGTAGGGAGGTTAGTCCTTTTGGGGACTAACTGATTTGCCACAACCATTAGTCCTTTTGGGGACGAACTGACATGGGATGAACTGTTACTCCCCATGCGCTTACTCCTTCGGGGACTAACAGTTGCCCCTGCCCGATGGTCCTCAAGGGAGTAACTGTAATTCGTTCCGATGCTCCGCAAAGGTGTAATTAATTAAAATAGGCATTTATACCCTAATAAAAAAATTAAATGAGCTGAAAAAATAAAACGTGCCCGACAGCAGAATTCGAACTCACGTCCTCTCGCTCACAAGTCAGGCACTCTAACCACTTCACCACGCCGCTTGCTTGGCAAAACGGGCTATTTCGACAAGGTTAAGCATGGGAACGCAAGTGTGGCAATATAAAAGTGACTATATTTTGTGCAAGCTATGCAGTCAGAGTCTAACGTTGAGTGTACTTGCGACCATAAGCGACTGCGAAAAGAAATCAGCCCGAGTATTTTTAGGGTGATTTAAACTGAGGCACTACGCCATGTACACGTGTAGCGAGCTCAAACGGGGCACCGAAGACGACAGAGAAGGGCAATTTCTCTGTCGCTTAGCGCGTGCCGTTTGAGCTACACATCGCTTCAGTTGGCAACCTCATTGGAACGGAAGGAACTTAGGTACTATAGACCAAGAAAATCTAGCCGTCTATCAGTGACTTGCGCGTTTAATGTGTATCGCTCACTTATGGGGTGCGCACGAAGGGCATGCCTCTTCACATTCCAGTTTTAAGTTTCACGTAATTTTCTCACGAAGAGGCAAGGTGCTGCTTTGCATGTAGTTCAATAGACAATGCACGAACTTCGAACCATTCACGATTTATATACAATACCGTTTTCGCCGCATCGCTCCATGACACGGACGAAAACAGCGAAGTGCCTGGGGAGTAACTGTTGCCGTTCGTCCTCCCATTGCTCTCTTTCCGAGCAGGGACTAAACACTTACTCTCCGAAATTTGCACACGGCCCGCACATTCATGCAGTTAGTCCTTTGAGAGACGAAAGCGCCCTTTTTAGGACTAACGGCACAGTTACTCCCGTTTTCCCCGGGATTTTTCTTAGAGTGTAGTTTCAAAATATTCTAGGTGCGGCCTTCTGTTTCTCACGTATTTTTGACCAACCAACGTTCACTTTCACCTTTTAATTTCGCTTGCACCAGTATTTGAATCATAGACTTTTTCTCCCGGTATATTTCCCATTTACTGGTTACTTCATCCTGCGGCAACTGCGCCTTCTTTGCCTGCCTGTGCTCTCGAGATGCTTTCTGTCGTTCGGGAAGAGCATTCGCCTCGGTCTCGATATCCCGGCAAGCGGCGGCCGTCCTCGGCAACGAGGGAGCCGCGGGTCAGCACATCGTCAAATGGTTTCCAGCCCACATGGGGGCCGACGTGCACCCGGAATTTCCCAACGCCAACGAGCTGGCACACGGACGCGCGCGAGGACTCACGCACCGCGGCGATCGTGGCGAGCGAAGTGGCGGGGAGGGAGGGGAGCACCGAGACCCGCTGCTCACCTTCACCGAAATAACAACACACTATCAGGTGTCGAGGAGGCCCTTCCCACTCCCCCACGCTAAACTCACTAGACCACAGTCATCGATATTCAGAATGCTTCAGACAGGGTCGTTCCCCTCGAGAGGCAGACTGAGCCGTATTTGGATCGCACCGCTGGTACGAGTTGTTGTGGTCGCACCGCTGGTGCGGTCGGTTGGGAACTCGGCGCTGACGCCCGTGGTTGTACCTGGGTCGCAAGCCCCAAGGGTAGCGTTGGCCTGGCGGCCTGGGGTACAACTGGAAGCATCCGAAGGTCCCGGCAAAGCATGAGTCGACTGGTAACAACAAAACAACTTGTTTATTTTAACATCGCAAAGAGTTGGCGGTCAGGTTGACCGAAGTAGAGAGACGGGAGAGCACTTTACTCAACAGAAGAAATCGGAGCCCTCCTTTTGGCGTCCGGGGGCAGCTGTTTTTATACTCTCGCAGTTGAGGGCAAGAAGGAACCCCTCAATAGACGAGCACGTGATTGTACAATGGGTTAAGGTGACGCACACTGTCGTAGCGCCGCCGGTCGGGCACAAAGACTGGGAGGAGAAGGTAACCTCGGCTCTCGTAGCGCCTCTGGTCAGGCACAATGACTGGAAGGAGAAGGTAACTTCTGCTCTCGTAGCGCCTCTGGTCGGGCACAATGACTGAGAGGAGAAGGTGACTCCCTGCTGTCGCATTGCCGCCGGTCGGGCACAATGGCACATACACTCACACACGCACATGAAGACACGTGGCATCGGAACATGCCTGGAAACGCCTGGAAACGCCTGGAAACGCCTGGAAACGCCTGGCGGGGAGCGTAGCGGCGACGCCGAACGGGCCAAAATGTCTGCCGCTTTGTTGCAATCGCGCCGGCTAAACCGCGCGTCGTAGGCGAAACGTAACAGACCGCCCCCCCGGGGGAAGGAGATCCCGATGGACAGGGGACTGCATCCGCTGTCCGGAGAGATGTCGCTCGATGATGCTCATAACCGAAGTCGGGCGTCCCTCGACGTTTCTTGAGCGCAGCGCACAGAGAAGGCCTCGTTCTCTCGTTCAGGTTCGCACAGGACACTGCAAAGTGACTTCGGGAGAGTTCACATTCTTGTTCTCGTTCCCGGCAAGCGTTAGAATTACGCTGAAACTCAAGCGCTCAGTCAGCAAGCACGGCACAACCCTCACTAAGCCCTGCCAGGCTCTTTCCCCTTTTTATACCACTGCCTAGTTCCTTACAGTAGTCTAGCATCACTCAGAACGCGTCCACAAATTGGAAAATTGCACTAGAAAGCATATCATCACTTTGAAACACTAAACAAAAGCAATATGTTAAACAATCCTGCCTCAGGAAGAAAAACATCAGTAACAAACAATTTTGAGGCTGATTCCTACGTTAGGGGCTTCGACTTAAGCTATCGGCGTTACCGTTGAGACTCCCCTTTTTGTAACGCACCTCAAAGGAATATTGTTGTAAAGCGAGGCTCCAGCGCAGGAGGCGGCCATTTTTGGGAGAGATGGTCTGCAGCCATTGGAGAGGGCAGTGATCCGTCTCAATGATAAACCTCGAGCCGGCTAGATAGCATGACAATTTCTGAACGGCCCACACGAGACATGCACACTCTTTCTCGGTGGCGCTATACGCCTGCTCACGACTGGTCAGCTTACGACTAGCATACAGGACGGGGTGTTCGACTTCTCCCTTTTCCCGTTGGCACAGTACAACGCCCATGCCTCGCTCACTAGCATCGCACTGAACAACGAACCCTTTTGTATAGTCTGGCGATCGTAGCACAGGCTGGCTTGTTAGGGCACTCTTTAGGGCGCTAAAAGCTCTTTCCTTTGTCTCGTCCCAGACGACTGTTTGAGGCTCTGTTTTTCTTAGAGCATCCGTCAGGGGAGCCGCGATATCAGAGTACCTGGGAATGTACCTCTGATAGTAGCCGGCGACACCTAAGAACGACCGAATATCGGTCTTCGTGCGCGGTTGCGGAAAGTCTCGCACAGCGGCCACTTTTATTTCAGAGGGGCGGCGACGACCCTGACCAATCACGTGACCGAGGTAGACAACCTCGGCCTGTGCTAACTGGCACTTAGGAGCCTTTACGGTCAAGCCCGCTTCGCGCAGGCGGGTTAGCACTGCCCGCAAGTGTGCCATATGCTCAGACCAGGATGCGGAGAATATCGCTACGTCGTCTAGATACGGTAAAGCGAATTCTTGCTGTCCCCGCAACACTTTATCCATGAGGCTTGAAAAACAGTATGGCGCGTTCTTCAAACCAAAACTCAATACTTTAGGACGGAATGTTCCCATTGGTGAAATGAACGCCGCATACCTACTAGCCTCTTCTGTAAGTGGAACCTGCCAATAACCCCTGACAAGATCTAGGGTGGAAATAAACTGAGCGCTACTAACTTTCTCAAGGCGCTCCTCGATGTTAGGGATCGGATAAACTTGATCCTTAGTGATGGAATTAAGCCTGCGGTAGTCGACGCAAGGACGAGGTTCCTTGCCCGGTACCTCAACTAAAATCAAAGGGGAGGTATAATCACTCTCACCTGCCTCAATAACACCGAGCTGTAGCATTTTCTTTACCTCAGCCTCCATAATATCGTTCTGGCGGGGTGACACCCGATACGCCTTGGATCGTACTGGCTCTGGGGAGGTAAGTTCTATATCATGAGTAAGTACAGAAGTCCTACCAGGCCTCTCAGAGAACAGACCTTGAAACTGTTGTAAGAGCTGGTGTAGTTCGGTTTTCTGCTCAGGCGACAGCGGTGCTTTACTGATAAGGTCACTAATGACTTGACCGGTGTCTTCCCTGTTCGTCACTGAGCCTAGTCCCGGAAGCTCGACCGGAAGCTCTTCAGGAACGTTTACCATCATGCACACTACTGCTTCCCTTTGTCTATAAGGTTTGAGCAGATTACAGTGGTAAACTTGCTGTGCTTTCCGCTTTCCTGGCAGACTCACCACGTAGTTAACGTCCGACAGTTTCTGAACAATTCGTGCTGGGCCCTCCCACTGCACGTCTAGTTTGTTGTTTAGCGATGTGCGCAATATCATGACCTCATCGCCCACCTCAAAACGACGGGCCCTGGCTGTCCGATCATAATAAACCTTGGCCCTCTGCTGGGCCTTTGCCATTGCTTCACCTGACAACTCCTGTGCCCTTCTTAAGCGTTCGAGGAGCTTAAGCACGTACTCCACCACGACTGGGTCGTCGCCCCTGCCTTCCCACGATTCTCGAAGCATGCGAAGCGGAGACCGAAGCGAGCGACCGTACACCAGCTCAGCTGGCGAAAACCCCGTAGCTGCATGCGGCGCGGTCCTTAATGCAAACATCACCCCAGGCAGACACAGCTCCCAGTCGGTTTGATGTTCAAAACACAAGGCTCTCAACACGCGCTTCATGACAGAGTGGAGCTTCTCAACGGAATTCGACTGTGGGTGGTACACTGAGCTGTGTAACAGCTTTACCCCACACCTTTCGAGAAAAGTTGTCGTCAAAGCGCTAGTAAACACTGTGCCCTGATCTGATTGGATTTCCGCAGGAAAACCAACTCGCGCAAATATGGACAGTAGTGCATTGACTATCTCAACTGAGCTGAGTTCTTTAAGCGGCACTGCTTCAGGGAACTTTGTCGCTGGGCAGATCACAGTCAAAATGTGTCTGTACCCCGTGGCTGTTACCGGCAGAGGTCCCACTGTATCAGTAACGAGCCGTCTAAAAGGCTCCGTAATGATAGGTACCAATTTCAACGGCGCCCTCGATTTGTCCCCTGGTTTGCCCACCCGCTGACAGGTGTCACATGACCTCACGAAGTGGTCTGCGTCCCGAAAACACCCTGGCCAATAGTACTCTTGCAAGAGACGGTCCTTAGTTTTCTTAACTCCTAGGTGTCCGGACCACGAACCCCCATGCGTCAAGCGCAACAGATCCTGACGATAGCATTGAGGCACGATCAGCTGATCGAACTCCACTCCTCTGCGGTCTAGATACTTCCGGTACAGGACTCCACCTCTTTCCACAAAACGCGCATTTTTCCTGGCGATACCTTCCTTGACATTGCAGCGTATGTTTTCTAGGCTACCATCCTTCTTTTGCTCGGCTATCAAAGCCGACCGGCTGACTTTTAGCAACCTATCAAGTCCGTCTGACGTAGGCGCGATGAGCAAATCAGTAGATAGCTCTTCTAACTTTCCCGCATCGGGATTTTCCTCTCCAGTATCTGGTGCCTTTAACGTTACAGACTCAATTTTATTCAGTTCGGGCGTGCTCTGAATATCGGCTTGCTGCGCCTCTGACCCTTTCTCATTGTTCGATAACGTCGGCCCCGCAACTACCGCCTTTGCAGCGAGCTCCCGAACCTTCGACCTGGTTAAGGCCTGAACACTAGCTTCACCAAACAAAAGCCCCTTCTCGCGCAGGAGGTGATCGGACCTGTTTGAAAATAGGTACGGGTACTGAGGTGGCAGCATAGATGACACTGCGGCCTCCGTCTCAAGCGCTCCGAAAGGTCCTTCAATAAGCACTTTTGCTACCGGCAGACACACGCTATGAGCTTCCACGGCTTGCTTGATCCATGCGCACTCGCCCGTGAACATATGGGGTTCTACATAAGACGGGTGAACTACATCCATCGTAGCTGCGGAATCTCGAAGCACTCGGCACTCTTTCCCGTTCACGAGGAGGTCTCGCATGTAAGGCTCGAGAAGCTTCATGTTCTCGTCAGTGCTGCCTAATGAAAAAAACACAACTTTTGGTGTTGTTTCCGGACACTGCGCCGAAAAGTGACCCGGCTTCTGGCACGTATAACAAACGCGCGCTCGCCTCATCTCGAACCGCTTTCTGCGTTTGGCTGCCGCCGTCTCTTTACGTTTGGTCGGACTGCTTTCACTCGCATCCTCACTACGCGTGTCCCCCTTTAATCTCATGGGCGTGAATTTCGGCCTCTCAAACTTCGAGCCAAATTCACCCTTTTGACCGTCCTTAGCTCCGCGAGCCCGACGCGTCACAAACTCCTCGGCTGGCTCAGCGGCTTTAGCCACCGTACAAACGTCTGGCCTATCCAAGACCCAGTATCGCACGTTCTCCGGTAACCGACTATAAAACTGTTCTAGCCCGAAACACTGCAGAACTTTATCGTGGTCACCAAACGCTTTCTCTTCTTTGAGCCACTCCTGCATGTTTGACATAAGCCTATACGCAAACTCTGTATATGACTCACTTTTGCCTTTCTCATTTTCCCGAAACTTCCGACGGAACGCCTCCGCAGACAGCCGGTACTTTTTTAGAAGACTCGATTTCACTGTGTCGAAATCCTCTGCCTCCTCTCTATCCAAGCGAGCGACTACGTCGGCCGCCTCGCCGGGTAACAAAGTGAGCAAGCGCTGTGGCCACGTTTCCCGAGAGAACCCCTGCTTCTCGCACGTTCGCTCAAAGTTAACCAGGAACAAACCAATGTCCTCTCCAAGCTTAAACGGCCGCATCAGGTCAGTCATTTTGAACAATACGCGTTCTCCTGCACCGTGTGCCTGACTTCCATTACGAGCGCGTTCCATCTCTACCTCAAGACGCTTCATTTCCAAAGCGTGTTGACGGTCACGCTCTTGTTTTTCTTTTTGTTCTTTAAGTTCGCGCTCTTCTTTTTCTTTCTGTTCTTTAAGTTCGCGCTCCTGTCTTTTTGCAGTCTCCCTTTCCTCAATGGTCTCAAGGCATTCCGACAGCTCGTCATCCTCAGCTTCTAACTCAAGAATAGCCTTTAGCAGTTCTGGTTTTCTGAGTTTGTCCGAGACATCCAGACCCAACTCTCTTGCAAGCTCCAACAATTTCGGTTTGCGCAACGACTTCAAATCCATGGCTGCTCTGAATGCTGCTTTCTCTACTGCTTACTATTGTCTTGCCGCAAACTAACCCGGCAGCAACGACAACCACAATTACCAGCTCTGTTTCTAACACTAACAAAAGCCTGGCAAAGCTCAGAAGAAGAAAGTCCCGCACTCACCAAACCTCGCAGCCAAGAGTCCAGCGCAGTCGTTCCGCTGCAGGCAACCAGTCATCACACAGGGCTCGTTGCACTGCTCCCGGATCGTCGTTGAGCTGCTCAGCATACAGTCAACTGCATCTCTTCGCTGCTGGCCTCCGTTGTCGCGATCCCACCGCTGGCAGACAGTTATTTGGATCGCACCGCTGGTACGAGTTGTTGTGGTCGCACCGCTGGTGCGGTCGGTTGGGAACTCGGCGCTGACGCCCGTGGTTGTACCTGGGTCGCAAGCCCCAAGGGTAGCGTTGGCCTGGCGGCCTGGGGTACAACTGGAAGCATCCGAAGGTCCCGGCAAAGCATGAGTCGACTGGTAACAACAAAACAACTTGTTTATTTTAACATCGCAAAGAGTTGGCGGTCAGGTTGACCGAAGTAGAGAGACGGGAGAGCACTTTACTCAACAGAAGAAATCGGAGCCCTCCTTTTGGCGTCCGGGGGCAGCTGTTTTTATACTCTCGCAGTTGAGGGCAAGAAGGAACCCCTCAATAGACGAGCACGTGATTGTACAATGGGTTAAGGTGACGCACACTGTCGTAGCGCCGCCGGTCGGGCACAAAGACTGGGAGGAGAAGGTAACCTCGGCTCTCGTAGCGCCTCTGGTCAGGCACAATGACTGGAAGGAGAAGGTAACTTCTGCTCTCGTAGCGCCTCTGGTCGGGCACAATGACTGAGAGGAGAAGGTGACTCCCTGCTGTCGCATTGCCGCCGGTCCGGCACAATGGCACATACACTCACACACGCACATGAAGACACGTGGCATCGGAACATGCCTGGAAACGCCTGGAAACGCCTGGCGGGGAGCGTAGCGGCGACGCCGAACGGGCCAAAATGTCTGCCGCTTTGTTGCAATCGCGCCGGCTAAACCGCGCGTCGTAGGCGAAACGTAACAGCCGTTATTCACCAGAAGTAGAGCCGCAATGTCCGGATTGTGGCGAATCGTACTGCTCGCTAGCGCACATGCTCTGGCAATGCTCCGCGTTAAGCGGCACCGTGTTCACTAAAGAAGAAGACTGGGTGGACGCCCTGGAAGACGACGACCGCCAGGTCCAGCTCCGAGCCGTCCAGAGGGCTCACGAAAGGGCGGAGGCTCACGGGCTTCCCGTCCTAACGTGGGTGCGGCCCGCGACCCCTGCCGGCCACTAAACCAAGAGTGGGTGGGGAGGGGTTCCTCAGGACACAATAAAGTTATTTCCTCCTCCTCCTGCTGTCGTTCGGCGATCGCTTCTCGTATTTCCTTGTTCCACCAGCTTTCCGGTTTCTTTTTCCCTTTCCAACGAACATGTTTTATTTCTGTTGTTATTACACTTAGAAGCTCACCATATCCCCAATCTTTACTTGGCTATTTGCCAAGCTTTACCTAGACTCTAGTGACTACATTTGCTATTTTTCAGCGTTCAAATTTGGACTCGCCACTTTACTCTCTTTCCCAACTACATTTCTCATTTTCAGAATGATGCGTTTATGGTCACTCTCTAAGCTGCAATACCCTTCCTCATCAATGACCTTTTCTCTCAACTTATCATGAATTCCTTCTGTCATCAGACAGTAATCGATGGTCGATTGCCGGTTTTCCACTTCCCACGTGATCTGTCCTTCACACTTAGGCCCTGTGTTCACGATAACGAGGTTATGTTGCTCACAAGAGTCTAGCATTGACTTCCCGTTATTGTCGGTATAGCCATCTAAATCCTGTATGTGGGCATTCATGTCACCTAACAGGACATTTCGGCACCATTCCCGAAACCCTTAACACCAGAGCTTATGCATTCCACTAACTCTTTATTCTTCGCTGTGCAATTTTTTTCCGGTCCACAAATACGTAACGCCCAGCCAAGTTTCTTTCCCACTCATTGTACCTGAAAACCAAAAATGCTCTTGACATTGTGCATTTACTCTTTTCCATTTGGCTCCCTGATGGATGAGCATTCCGACTCCCCCTCCCTTTCTTTCCGACTTAGTTCTGTTGCACCCCTTCCCAAACATAATTCTCAATAACTGGCGGCTCTTCTGAGTCTCTAAGGTGCGTTTCTGTAATCGCATACACTCCTATTTGTTCTCTATTTGACTGCTCCTCAATCTCTGCCCACTTTTCCTTTCTTCTGCCGCCCTGCATGTTTATGTAGCCTATTGCATGGCGAGCTCTTTTTCTTGCTTACCTTCTTTTTCTGTTATCGACGGCGATGCTCTTCTGATGTTCCACTAGGGGACCTTCTTCATTACTATCTACTCTGACCTCCTGAGCGCCCGCGGGCCCCCTAAAATAGCAAGAGCGCGACCAACATTTCGCCAGCCCACTTCCTGTGCCAGCCTGTAATTGAAGTGCATCCCGTCTCGTTTAAAACCACCACACCTTCTCACTTCCCTGTTTACTGCGACCACTTTGAAGCCTTTCTCTCAGCTCATTTTCCATATTGCCTCATTAGCCGCCATTACGGCTCTTTGTACGTGACTGTCATATACAGGCACCTCCGGCACCGTGCACACCACGATCTGCACCTGAGGGGATAGCTCGTGGAAGTCCTCCACCCCCTTCGGCAAGCGCTGGGCTAGTCCTTGCCCTTTCCTGTTTAGGGCGTCGTTTAGCCCACCTGCTACTATGACACGGTTGTGCACTTGGGCATTTACCGCGAGCTCTGCTTTTGCTCGCTCCATGATAGAACCCAGCGTCCGCCCTGGAAATGTCCCTACCGCCATTATTTTGTCGCCTTTCACCCTCTCCAGAATTGCTTTTCAGCACCCATCCAGGTTTGAGTCGCAAGCGATAATCACCATTTCACTTTCTCCTACCTCGCCATGCTTCCCTTTGTCCATTTCTGCGTGATTCGCACTCGACAAGGGGCATTGTCCCCTGGGCTCCTGCTTTTTCCGCGTGGCGGCCTCAAGGTAGGTCCTGTTCTGCCCATCTGGGCGATCCTACCGCTTGCCACCAGTTTGTTCTGCCCCTCTGGGCGATCCTACCGCTTACCACCAGCTTGTTCTGCCCCTCTGGGCGATCCTACCGTTAGCAACCAGCTTGTTGCATTTGAAGGCGATCCCACTGCAAGCGACCTGTCTCTCGAAGCTCCACCGACATTCCTTATTGGGTAGCGTGGCGATGTCGGCGAGCTGCAGGCCTCCGGTAGACCATGGCGACCCAGCAAGGACGAGACGACGTTTTGCTAGTGCGAAACTTGCACTATTTTATTTCATGGTAGTTGAAAGGAAATAAGAGGAGAATGAAGTAACAAGTATGAAGTACATGGCATGAAGTATCTATCACAAATACAATTCGGAGCCCCTTAAATAGGCTCTCTTACAATAGTGTGGGCGGGACCTTGCTTGCGTCGATGACACGTGACAGGCACAGAGAGAAGGCCCCTCCTCCTGCAATACCAGGCACGGGTAGGAGAACTCCATTCTCTTTTCGACGAATCTAAGGGGAGCGGAAGAGTGAATGACCTCTCCGGTGCTCGTGGGCTCGGGCGGAGGGGGTAGATTGAGCGACAAGGTAAGCACGCCCGATGCCACGACCGTTGAGACGGGAAGGGGATGACGTCGCACCCACGGCGCCCGTCCCCGTTGAGACGGGAAGGGGATGACGTATGGCCCTTGGCGTCAGGCCATACCTAACAGACTCTCCGGCGGGGGAGGAAGATCCCGACGTGAAGGGGCCAGCAGCCGCTGTACGAGGGATCGGCGTTTTGGTTCAGGATTCTCCGTAGGGGTCACGAACCCTTCGTTCGTAGCAGGTAGATTCCGGGGAGTAGTCAGCCGATCACGTGGCGCTCTTGTGACATTTCTTCCGAGTACGATCCGGTGAATTTGGTTTTCCCATTTTTCGTCTCCTGCGTGGGCAAGCAATCACCACAGAACAGTGCCGGACCCACAACCACAAAGCAGCGAGCACAAGGCCACTCTCCCCCAAGACACACTCGGCTCTTAACAAAAAAGAAAACCCGCTACCTTTCCCATTTCCTACGCGCGTCCTCCCCCCTTTCAACACTAAAAACAGCTATGTCTTGAAAGCTTTAGGACGTGGTCATTAAAATCAGCTAACAATCGGCTTCACTTCGGAAAACATATGAATGCACGAAAAAATGCCACGGAAACCCGGATGAGCATGAGGCTTTCGATACTCTAGGTGCAACGACTTAAACCGTCGGCATTGCCGTTAAGCTGGCTCCTTTTGTAGCGATATAGCAACTAGCTTTTGCACCGCCCAAACTACACGATCCACACGTTTCCAGCCTATCGCAGTGGCGTATGTATCGCACGTATTAGTGCCACTGAACAGTCTCGCCATCTTCACAAGTACGTAATCACAAGCGCGCTAGCCTTTCACTATTCAGAACGCGTACTTGCGTCGTAGGCAAACCTTTCATTATGCCTACTCACGTTTCTTCCTTTAGTCCCTACAGGACACGTAGCTTAAACGAGCAACTAACATTGCGTAACTTACGCACACCGCAGAATCCTTAAACATATTGCATCTGTTAATAACTCGTTCTACGCACGCTCATTGAACAAGTCAGACTACGGCTGCCCTCAACACGCACGAGCAACCCAGTCATAATTCCGCTTCCTTCCGTCCACACAGGACAGATGCTAAAGGAACTAAAACGCTTCTCGGTGCAAATCATGCACTCATTGAAAACTTACGAGGTTAACTTTAGACAATAAAACGCATAAAAAGAAGGTTAACTAAAACACACACGCGTTACCATAGGCCTCTCAACGATAACCTTGACACACAGGTTAATTACACACAAAATTTGAAAGCCTATCTACTTATGAATGAACACCTCGCGAGACTAAACTTTTACCTAAAAGGCATCTTTCCAATCTTGGAGCTTTTCAAACGAAAACACAAACAAAGCTCTTGCCTTAAATATTGAAAGAAATTCCTAGTTTTAAATCGCGAAAATTTCGAAATGTTCAAAAATAAAACAAAACACGTTTCACTTCTACGGAAGCTCTCTCGGTCTCCCTGTTTCAAACGTTTTAGACTGACTCATACTTTGAGCCGTACCCGAGGTGGTCGCGGACCGAAAGCTACTCTAGCTACGGCGAAACAACAAAAGGGCTGACTCACTATCAGCTCCCCCAAGACGTTAGAGTCCCCTGCCAATTTGCGTCCTCGCGCCTCGCTTTCAGCATGACCTCGACTGACCGCGTCGCTACTCCCCACCTGGTCTCGTCTTGCCACCTTGCGCTTCTTCGTACTGCCCGCTGAGCTTTGGAAAGAACGACGGAACGACGAGGAATTTAACTGCTTCGTGCCCTTTTTCCGCGTCCGTGCAGAACATGCTTCTCGGTCCCCTTTTGACCGGTGGCTCGAACGTATTTGATGCGTCAACATCGTCCGTGACGACCGCACCTTTCTTTTTGCTGCGCCCTGCCTTTTCGCGTCTGTTGCCGTCTTTGGCTTCGCTGCTTTAGCCATCGCATTCTGATCCTCACGGCTCTTCTTTCTGCGGCGCTTTCTCTTTGAATGTTTCTTCATGTCGCCTTCTGGCTTCGTTACTTTAGTCACCGCATTCCGATCCTTACGGCGCTTCTTTCTGCGGCGCTTTCTGTTTGAATGCTCCTTCATGTCGCCTTCCGGCGCCTCGTGCTGGCCGTTACACATCTCATCGGCCCGGATCGGTCTCTTGACCGCACGTTCTGAGTGATTATTATTTAAATCGACTCTATCTTTGCCTTGACTGGCGGACAGCTCCACCGACTCTGGCTCAATGCAGCAGGCTTTACTCGAGCTATGCAACTCGCACTCTTGCGAACTGCCCTCTACTGCATTGTCCAGCTCACGCTGTGCATCGACACACAGCCCGTCGGTCTCGAGCTTTGTCTCACACGCACAGTCCGAATGACTCCTAATTAAATCATCCATCTCTAGGCTACCGAGACGGGCGGAGAGCCGCACAGATCCCTGAACCATGCAGTTGTTCTCTCGTGAGCTACGGAGCTCGCCATACCGAGAACTACTGTCAACTGCATCGTCCAGCTGGCACCTCACTTCGGTACGCAGGTCTGACTCGACATAGGTGCTCGTGTCTGTCAAGTCCGCAGTATTCTGTACCTCGCTAACGACCTCGCTACCTTGAGATGCGACGCACACGCGCGGTACCTGTGCCAATTCGTTCGCAGCTGGCCTAGCTGTCTCTACAGTTCTCTGTTGGCACAGCACCTCGTCGCTCTCACTCTGGCCTTTAAAGGCCTCTGTTGTCACTAAGACATCGTTAGCAGCTAGCCCTTTCCGTTTGAGTATGCCTGGGCCATTAATCTCACAGGCAATACTTTTCTCGTCGGCTTTTGGCGAAAGTCTGCTAGATACATACTCATTCTTTTGCTCTGTACTGCCTACAGAATTTTCAGACAGGCGTTGTCTTTGTTCGTTTAACTGCTGCCAATATTGTAGCTCTTTGTCCAATGCCGCTGACTCTTTCTCGCGCTTTTGCCTACGTTCTTCTCTTGCCTCAGCGCGCTCGCGATTTTCTTTTTCCTCTAGGCGCTTGCGCTCTTCTTTTTACTCAATCTCGAGGCGCTTGCGCTCTTCTTTTTCCTCAATGCGCTTACGCTCTTCTTCTTCCTCTAGGCGCTTACGCTCTTTCTCTCTTTCTTTAATGCCCTCTAGGCGTTCCGTCAGTTCCTCGTCGTCTGCCCCGGTCGCTTCGATCGCCTCAATGATCTCCGGCTTTCTCTTTGTTTCGGCAATTTGGAGGCCCAACTCTTCGGCCAAGCTCAACAATTCCGGCTTCTTTATTGCCTTCAAGTTCATGGCTGCCCTTAGTGTCGCTAAACCTGCACTCTATTCAACCTTGACGTACTCAAACTTCCGTCAACGGTTTAAAGAAAAATCACTGCTATGTACTTTCCAAAAATTACATAAAAGCCAAGTGATATCTTAGTGAAGAAAAGCCGTGCACTCACCATATGCAGTCATGATCCGGACACCTTCTTTCCGAACGTTGTTGACAGGACGAAGAGGCTACGCTCTCGTAGTTGTCGTCCAAGTTGGTGTCCCCAGGATTCCGTATCCCAATCGCTGCCAGCCAGTTTGTTCTGCCCCTCTGGGCGATCCTACCGCTTGCCACCAGCTTGTTCTACCCCTCTGGGCGATCCTACCGTTAGCAACCAGCTTGTTGCATTTGAAGGCGATCCCACTGCAAGCGACCTGTCTCTCGAAGCTCCACCGACATTCCTTATTGGGTAGCGTGGCGTTGTCGGCGAGCTGCAGGCCTCCGGTAGACCATGGCGACCCAGCAAGGACGAGACGACGTTTTGCTAGTGCGAAACTTGCACTATTTTATTTCATGGTAGTTGAAAGGAAATAAGAGGAGAATGAAGTAACAAGTATGAAGTACATGGCATGAAGTATCTATCACAAATACAATTCGGAGCCCCTTAAATAGGCTCTCTTACAATGGTGTGGGCGGGATCTTGCTTGCGTCGATGACACGCGACAGGCACAGAGAGAATGCCCCTCCTCCTGCAATACCAGGCACGGGTAGGAGAAGTCCATTCTCTTTTCGACGAATCTGAGGGGAGCGGAAGAGTGAATGACCTCTCCGGTGCTCGTGGGCTCGGGCGCAGGGGGTAGATTGAGCGACCAGGTAAGCACGCCCGATGCCACGACCGTTGAGACGGGAAGGGGATGACGTCGCACCCACGGCGCCCGTCCCCGTTGAGACGGGAAGGGGATGACGTATGGCCCTTGGCGTCAGGCCATACCTAACAGTCCCCTCTTTCCAGCTAACCCTTCATCACACTGCATGCATTCCACTGTCGCGTCGGGGGTCTGCGTTACATTTGTCACGCAGATTCTCGTTCCCAAGGGCGGCCCTGTTCAGCTTTTCCTCGGCTGCTTTAACTCTCTTTTCAACTACCTTCCGTGCATCACGCTCCCTGTTTAGCTCATTTTTAGCTCTTGCACCTGTTTGAGAAGCTCTTCCCGGAAAGCTTCCATTTTCTGCAGCCTAGTATCGACTTCACATTCTATGCCGGTTGATTCGATTCCCTCCCCTTTCTCATCCGTCTCCTCATCTGCCTTGAGGGAACCCCGCGCACTGCTTGCTTCCCGTGTTTCTCGCCATGTATTGCATGGCTTTTTGCAAATATTAGAATACTATAATAATGCTACTACTGATGCAAATACTATAATACTATATCAATGCAGAGCGCGTGCCTTTTAGCAAAGACCGATACGCACAGGATCCAAATACTCAAAATGTCGCAAAGCAACTCTCACCACTGTTTCAAAAATAATCAATGCCGGGGAGACCGAAGGTATGACACGCTGTCGCACGCGCTCAACCACGCGGCCACGTTCTCACTTTCCTACCAAAACACGCACAGTAAAACCACTAATAACTATATCTCTTGCCACTTCCAAGCTACCATTTAAAGACTACAAACACTCAACGTCCCACTCGGCTACACGTGTTGGAGCACGTGGCATGAAAGGATGCTCTAACCATTCTGCAAAACAAATGTACACGAAGCCCACCCGCGTACCAGAAATGCAAGAGACAAAAAAAAAAGGAAAGGAAAAGAAAACC
The DNA here is from genome assembly GCF_050947875.1 of Dermacentor variabilis. Lineage (NCBI taxonomy): Eukaryota > Metazoa > Arthropoda > Arachnida > Ixodida > Ixodidae > Dermacentor > Dermacentor variabilis. The sequence goes on along the minus strand of NW_027460346.1, from coordinate 4,592,587 downwards.
ACCCAATTACTATTTAAAAGGGAAGAAATGCAAATAAAAAACAGAAGCAAGCTCAAAGCATGAACAAAAACTTATGATTTCGTCGCCGCCACGGAGCCCCGAAGAGCACTTCCATTCGCCACCTCCCGAGTCTGGAGCGGACCTATTAACACGTGGGCCAGCTTCTCACTGGCGATCCTGTTGTCGGCGCGGTCTTCTTTCGGAGAATGTGAAAGTAGAAGTCCTTTTCCCCGTCCACCCTTTTGTGTCAGCTTGTGGATAGCGCAGAGGGGGGGGGGGGGGGGGCGTTGCTGCATTGCGGTTTGTCTTGCTTTGTCTCCCCTCTTGTGTCAGCTTCTGGAGAGCGGTGGGGCAGGGGGAAGTTTTCATGCCTTTTAGTTTTCTTCTCTCCTTTTTTGTCAGCTGTCGTCCATTCGGAGAAGAGGGCCATTATGTTGGCATGGGTAAGCGCGTTTGAATGCTTCTCAAACCTGATAGGTCGATCCTAACGTCGGCGAAGCACCAATAGTGGGTCTGCGCTACTTCGCGCAGGGAAAGTAAAGAAGACGAACACGACGGGCATTCCATGGACAGAAAGCAAGCAAGCAAGACAGTGCAGTTCCTGCTGCTCTAAGCTCGGATCGGTCTGCCCATCAATGTAAGTGCTTCCTACTAAAGGCAGGGTTCACTTCGGTGGCTCAAGCCTGCTATTTTCGTCGACTGTTTCACGTTTCGATAGCCAAGTAGTAGTTTAACCTGACAACGTTTTCATTTTTAGCACGAATGAGAAGGCGTAGTGGTAACAAAGCTGTCCGGACGATTTTTACCGCAGAAGAAAAGAAAAAGAAAGACGACTTAGTGAATACGAAAAAAACAAAATTAATACGGACAACGACCTGTGAATCAGGCCTATAGTCGAGTTAATGTGGTTATCTTATTTTCCGTACGATTTTGTCCCTACCAATTTGCCTTCTGATGACCAACCGATCATATATAGTGATAATGTATCCGGATAGCAGCACATACCACAGAAGAATATGGAAAAGTAAAATAAGAATTAGAATATCATCATTGGCCCGTAATATCCTACCAGTGCGAACCTTTCTGAATATCTACGCATTCCTACAGAGGACATCTCAGTGCGCTTTCAATAGTGAGTCGGACTCAGTTTTTCAATGTCAGTGGCCACGTTTACGGTGCCTTCAAGATTTTTTTTTATTTGTGGGTATGTGTGTGTGTTTGAAAATTATATTAGACCCATAACATGTCCACCTTTGTCCGATAGGTTTAATAAGCCGCTGTAAAGAGCGAAACACATGGTGCGATTTTCCGTGCGATATGTCGTACGGCGCGTCGTGTGCGACTTGCCGCATGCGGCGATTCGGGACACATGGTACAAATGAGCGAGCGCCGGACCCTGCGATGCGCTTTAATTAATGCTGCTCTACTTCTGCACGCCCTGCGTAGTTTGTCCGCTCGGCATATTTGCATGGGGTTTATTTTTCAGAAATATGAGCAACGTATTGTTCCGTACCTTGAACTTAAGCTTATCCAGTTTTCCCGCAACTGCCGTCCTATAGTAGTAGTGTTGCTTGCCTTCTCACTCATAGTAAAATATTTTGCGCGCACAATTGACAAGGACACAGTGAAGGGGGACACACGAGTGCTTCACTCTGTCCTTGTCAATTGTGCGCGCTAAATATTTCACTATGAATTCGTACTAACTCGCCCAACTATCAGTTCTGCTGCCTTCTCACATCTCCCCCCCTCGCCACTCCAGTATTGGAACTGCCTCTTCTCTTGCCTTCCCCATACAGTTCTACAGCAGAACGTCCCCTCTGGACTCTCACGTTAGTAGAACGGGAGGCGCTGCAGTTTCTGCAATGCTTCTGTAGTGAGTCACGGACAATTATAGCTGTCAAGCGACTATACTGACGACGGCCAGGGGGTCCAGAAGGTATTGTGCACATTCGACGCGGTGGGCTGAAAACAAGTTTCTAGCGTGGTTGCTTGGGCTAGTTGCTAATTCACGATCAAAAATAACGTACAGCGCAAAGGACAAGCACAGCGATAGACGACATACACAGCGCTGTGTATGTCGTCTATCGCTGTCCTTGTCCTTTGCGCTGTACGTTATTTTTGATCATGATGTTTCGAGCATCGCTTTTTCTCTCTAACTCGCCCCTGTCATGTAAACACACGCTCTGAACCACCCTCTCCCCCTCCGACGCGGCGTGCTTTGCTGCAGCAGTGAAACACAAATTATGGGGTTTAACGTGCCAAAACCACTTTCTGATTATGAGGCACGCCGTAGTGGATGATTCCGAAAATTTCGACCACCTGGGCATCTTTAACGTGCACCTAAATCTAAGTACACGGGTGATTTCGCATTTCGCCTCCATCGAAATGCGGCCGCCATGGCCGGGATTCGATCCCGCGACCTCGTGCTCAGCAGCCTAACACCATGGCCACTGAGCAACCACGGCGGGTGGCAGCAGCAGCAGTGGGAAAGTCGAAGGAAGAGGCAAAGAAAGCTTTCCTTTAAAAATAAGGACTTCCTCGGAACTTTGCCGCTCTCTATTTCGCCTGCCACGCTTCCGGAGAGTCGACCTTCGTATTGATGGAAGCGCCATGGTCACGTGCTTGCGCGCCCTTTTTTCGATACCCGGCGCCATTTCCGGGTATCGAAATCGCGCTATGGTTGGTTTCTGGCGGTGGAGTTTTAGCGGGAAGCGTTTCGCTAGCTCTGGCGCCGTTAACGTATTGCGGCGTTGCCTAGGTTGTGCTTATGGGTGCAACAAGCGAGGAGGCTAGGGGAAAAATACTTTTCATTATTCTATCCGGAAGAAGCAACGCGGCTCGCCGAAGCATTTCGCTGCACACAATCGACCGTGCAAACTTTGAAAATGCGCGAGACACGCGCCTTTGTGAGGAATGTGGCCGTTCATCAGAAGTCACTCATATTTTTTCGGACGATTTGGTGAGAAGCGCGAGCGTCTGCAGGCTTTCTTCGCACCAAATAACGTTCGGCATGGTTGTAGTTGGAAACGTTCACTTAGTGCTACGAAGTCGGGCTTCATGTTGTCTGAGCCTCGCCGTTGGCGCTTCTGGTTCGCCAGGCTTTATTATGATGTTGCGCACATTGCTTGGCGCACTCGTTTCGTTTTATTTTAGTTGCAACCATTGCTGCGCTCAGACACGTAAGTTGCCCTTCATATGTGAGTTCGAACCGCCGTTCAGTGACGCGTATTGCAGACTGAAGTGACGGGCATTGCTAGACTTTTTCTTTCTTTTTTTAGTTGAACTCAGCTGACGAACTCGGGAGTAAAACGGCGGTTCTCGTCGTTTGCGCCCCCCGCTGTTCATACTACTCGTGGTGCAAGTCTAACTTTTATGTAGCGCGCATTGGTGCACGTATTCGTATTTGCGGGATTATTACCAACGTCGGCAGTTACTGTGCCTAGGCACAGTAACGGCAGCTATATCTTGAGTATGCCGTATCTGCGCGTATAATAAATCACAATGCAGGCATCCGCTAAACACAGCCGAAATTATATTGGGTTCGAAGATGTGCAAATCTAAGCTACCTGAAACATCTTTAACGCGGACAGGTCGGCTAAAAGAAACCTCTAACGAAGGGGCGCGCAATGACCCAGACCATTTTCGACGTTGCTAAAATCGTTATGGCCGTGCACATGGCGGGCTGACATAGCAACAGCTCTTAATTTCGAAATTATTTGGGAAATGTCATGGTGTATATTTTCTTCCGTGCCCTGTATTATTTCTCAAAGAGGCGTGCCACACACAATCGTAGTTTATTCATCTTAGCATCACTTCACCGAATACCAATGTGAACGCCCAGTCCTTCGGAATTAATGCATCAAGAAATTAAGGCCAGATACATTACCCACCCTTTTTGTAGTACGAGCAAACGCGCCTTTGACAGAATGTATCATGGAAGTAGTACACCGTGCACCATCGGTTCATATAAAGCCTAGACCCCACGTCTGTATTTTTAAAAAGTAAAAGGTAAAGATCCACATACAAAGCGTACGTTGTTCCAATTTCGCTTGCGGGCGTTGAAGTTCAAATGAAGCTGATAACAAGGCGCCGCTCGAGAAAGAACACTCCGTTAGCTCATTTGCGCGCACCCGCTCTACCGTTGACGCCTTAATCGAAGTGATCCCAGTGGAAGGAGCTTCGACACAGCAGTGCAACGTGGGTACCAGCAGTTATTGTAGTAACTCATTCATGAACCTCTCCTGTCACAAACGCAACAACCAAATCCTTCAGACGCGCAGTGCAATGCGCGCCAAAGGGGGCGAAGGTTGGGAGCGTCTGCTAGCTGGACCCGACCTAGGTGGCGCCACTGTCGGCGGCCGGGTGGAGCCGAGAGAAGGAGCGCCGTTGTAGGCGGAGGAGAGAGATGTCATTACATTTAGGAACTTCAGAGATGGATGGATGTTATGAGCGTCACCTTTGTAACGGCGTGGTGGGTGGCGCCACCAAGCACATGCAGTTATACTGCCTAATGTCCCCTACCTAGGTTTAAAAAAAACCACGATGAACTCCCACAACCAAATTTTCTTACCCCACATTGTGAACTTTGCTTTTGTACGTCTCCGTTTTTTGTTGCTTACCTAGTGCCACCAATTTCCAGTCCCTATTGCGGACATGTTCACTTTTCCCCTGCTCTCGCTGAACCCAAGGGCTTCAAGCAGGCCAGTGCTGCCTAAATCGAACACTGGGCAGATGTCTTCACATTGTAATAAAACATGCTCCATCGTTTCCCTAGGTTCACGGCAGCAAGCACATGCTTCTTCCTTCTTATATCTTGCTTTATAAGTAGGTGCATGTTCTAAGGGATCCCGATCTCGCTTCGAAAAGTAATGTGATTCCGTTTGAGTTATCATAAATTGCTTCTTTCCAACTTTCGCTTTTTCTTCTTAAGTAGTTACTCATGGCAGGTCTCGTTTCCATTGCCGCCACCCATGAGATTATTTGAACCTCTCTGACCTTCCGCTTGACGTTATTTGTTGCTGCGTTACTTACCCTTCAGGCCGCATATTGCTGGTAAACTCCTATTTCTTTTCCTCCACTGTGAATCAATGTTTTTTTTTCTGTACAGATAGCTCAACACTCTCCCAGCCCATATACTTTCTTCCATATTCCTGAGTCCTTCATAATCAATTTTAATCTGAGCTTCCCCCGCTTCAAAACCACTCCAGCCCATATCACCCTGCACAGCTTCATTTATAGTCTTCCCGTGTGCGCCCAATGCGAGGCGTCCCACTGACCTTTGGTTCCCATAGAGTCCTGCTTGTACTCACGATTTCAGGCAAACAACCGCATTTCCAAAAGTGAGTCCTGAAACCATTACACCTTTCCACATACCCTGGAGCACCTCGTACCTATTGTATCCCTATAGCTTCCTGCGCTTCATTGTGGCTGTATTTGTCTTCCCCTGTACTGTTATTGTTTTTTCCTATGCTTGCATATATCTATCACCTTCGTGTATCCGCGTACGATGGTATTTACTGGTCCTGTATTGCCACTGTCTGTTCATTGTATTTATTGAATAGCACAACCCCTGATTTTCTAACACTAAATTTCAAACCTAAATTCTCGCCTTCCTGTCCATAGATATTTGCCAGACATTGCAAGTCACTCTGCTTGTTAGCTAGCCACACATGTCGTCCGCATAAAATAAACTTGGAAGTTGCTGCTCTACCAGTGTACCCTCCTGTTTGTATAAGAGATTAAGCTCGATATTACGTCCTTCTAGCACTCTCTCCGTCCTCACCAAGTACATCATAAACAGCAGTGGGGATAAATGGCACCCCTGCGTGAGTCCCTTGTTGATATCAACTTTCTCATCGCTCCTCATCCCTTCCCATTCAACGCAAACGGCTTTTTCTAGGTAAATCTCTCAAAAGCTGGAGACAATCGCCACCTAAGCCTTCCCCTTCCCGAATATTCCACAAGATGTTGCGGTCTACGTTGTCATACGCTCCTGTAATGTCTAAGAAAGTCACATATAACGCTCGGCTTTCTCCGCTTGATATTTGAATACACTGAGTAAGAACAAATATGTTATCATCCAAACGCCTACCTATACTGAAGCCATTCTGAAGTTCTCCCAAAATGCCATTATTCTCTGTCCATGCTTGCAGGTTTAATTTGATTGCCTGCATTGCTAGCCTGTATATTACGGATGTAATGGTCAGCGGTCTATACGAGTGAATTCTATCTTTCTCCCCCTTACCTTTATAAATTAAATTCATTCTAGTTTGTCGCCAACTGTCTGGTATTGGTCAATCTTTTAAAGTTTTTTCATGCTCTCACCATAGCTTCCTTTTTGGTCCTAGTTTATTAATCAACCTAACGGGAACCTCAAATAGCTCTGTGGCTGTGCGCTTAGGAATTTTCTCTTTGGCTTTCTTCCATGCAGTTGAAAATTGCCAGCACCCGCTCCTTTTCTATCTGGTTCTCTTTCACGCTCTATTTTCTCTTCAAATACAGCCTCGGAATTGCCTTAGAAAGATTCGGCTGTTAGTTTTCGGGTGTAATTTAATGCCGTTTCCCCTTCCAGTTTATTTCCGTCTTCGTTTAGGATATGTTGTTGTATTGTTGTTGAATTCCTGTTTCATAGTTTTATGTGGTCCCAAAATATTGTTGGTGCGGCCCTCTTTTTCTTAGGTATTTCTCACTACCAACGTTCACTTTCACCTTCTATATTTTCTTGCACCAGTATTTGAACCACAGACTTCTTTTCCCGGTATATTTCCCATGTACTGGCTACTACATCCTGGGGCAACTGCGGCTTTGCCTGCCTGTGGTCTCGGGATGCTTTTCATCGTTCGGCAATCACTTCTCGTATCTGCCTATTCCATCAGCTTTTCGGTTTCTTTTTTCCTTTCCAACAAACATGTAGTTCCTCTTTCGGTATTTCTGTCGTTATTACACTTAGTAGGTCACTATATTCCAACTCTCGGCGATTTGCTCTCTTTCCCAACTACATATCCAATTTTCAAAATGATGCGTTTATGGTCACTCCCTGTGCTGCTATACCCTCCCTCGTCAATGACACTTTCTTTCAACGTATTATGAATTCATTCGGTCATCAGACAGTAATCAATGGTCAAATTGCCGGTTTCCCACTTCTCACGTGATCTACCATTCACACTTAAGCCCTGTATTCACGATGACGAGGTTATGTTGCTCACGAAGGTCTAGCATTGACTACCCGTTGTTGTCTGTATAGCCATCGAAATCCAGAATGCGGGCATTCTTGTCACCTAACAGGATAATTTCGGCATCATTCCCGAAAGCCTTAATATCAGCACTTATGCATTCCACAAACTCTTTATTCTTCTCTGTGCAATTGTTTACGGCCCACATATACGTAACGCCCAGCCAAGTTTCTTTCCAATCATTGTTTCTGACCACCAAAGGTGCTCTTGACATCATCAATTTACTCTATACCGTTTGGCTCCCTGATGGCTGAGCATTCCGACTCCCCCGCCCTTCCTTGCCGACTCAGTTCTGTTGCACCCTTCCCAAGCATAATTCTCAAGAGCTGAGCGCTTCGCTATGCGCCACCTGTCGCACAAGGTTGGACTTAATTGAGAAAGATCAGTAACGTCGTTTCAGGTTCTAGATCGCCGTCATTCGCTTCAAATCGTCGCCAAACGGCCTCGCGGCTGCAACCTCTACCAGAATACAGAGGTCCTCTTCAGTGGTGAAACACCTCCGAGGCTTTTTCGCCTGCAGGCGAGCGAGCGCCGCGTCTGCAGACGAGGCCGAAGACATGGCGCTGTTCGTGCGGGTGGACCCTGATCCGCTGCGCTCGCTCCGCTGGGGAGATGAGCCAGCGGCCCGCTCCTGAAACACGCTGGCCACCCCTTGCGCGCAGTGGCGTCTCGGCTGGCCTGCTGGCCCGTAAACCCGCTGAGCTACAACTTTCTATTGTGTCACTTCTGCAACGAAAGTGAATCGCTAGAACATTTCTTTTTAGCATGTCGTCGTTTATAAAGTTCAAAGAAAACTATTGCTGCAAGAACCATAGCGCAAAACTTCGCTTGTCGTTGGCTCTCACAGTGGTCTTCTCCTGTGGTGCTACCGAACTGGGTTTTACCTACGCGAATGTTTCTGACACCTTCTGCAATTTTCGGCGCGAGACAATAAGAATTCGACGCAAAAGTTTTCCATTCCATTTTTGTTTTGCAATTCAAATTTACTATTCTGCACTATGTAGAGACAATAGAGTTTACATATATATCGCATACACATTAATTCACACATGTTACTATTACCAGATTTTATTGAAATCATATTCCTCAAAATTAGTATTCTTATTTTTTTAACCCTTTCACCGCTCGATTTATGGCTGATACGCCAGAGTGGGTTACGCGAGATCATTGAGGAAAGGCAACATTATACCGGTCAGTGGTCCTGGAAGTGTATATAGAAGTGGGGGTGGGGGAGACGGAGGGGGAGATGCGCTGCTAATTTCACCCTTGCATACTTTTTCTTGTTCTTGCCGTAAAAAGCGAGTCTTAATTTACTGCATTAGAGTGGTTCCATCCTGAGAAATGGGCGTGAGAGCCACTAACCCTTCTAAGCCACATAGCAACACAACATACAGTACGCTCGCACGCCAGCTTAAACATGGCTATCCACCAATGCGAAGCCAGCTTCGTCATCTGATCATTTTTGACAACGCAGAAAAGCGACCACGACACAAAATTCCAGATTAGCGCGTGAGGAAATCTATTTCCTTTGCACTGAGGGAGATTGATGGCATGCTCACGCACATACTTCCCAAAGGTGCAATCTCAGCGGCTTCGATTATTTCTCCAGTCACTTGGCTGCCATATTTGCTCACAATCTTGCATTTCTTAAAGAATGGCTGACATCCGCAATCTCTACAATGTATCCCAAGGTGTCCGGTGACTGCTTTCGAAACGTTATAGTCATGCTCCTTTAACATTTCATTCAAACATCTTCCAGTCTGTCCGATATACCTTCTGCCGCACTGAAGTGGAATAGAATATACCACTCCCTTAGTGAAATCGACGAACTATTGTCTGTGTTGTGTTTCACAGCCTCCTTTATGTGCGGCACCTGGGTTTACCTTTGCACGCATGCTCAGTAATTTTTCCAGTGCGGAAAACACCACTGTTACATCGCATCTCTTACCAATTTTCTTAACTCGGTGCGCGATCGATTGGATGTCCGGCATCACCACCATCTTTTCTCGTGTGATTGGACTGCAAGGCTCCTTCCCAGATAATGGTGCCCTGGTTCCGATTTCCTTGAGCAAACATTGTGCCAGAGATACTAAACGAATAACCTGCCCCCGTGAGCCTGCAGGTTAATATCACTGGGAGTTGACGACCGCTTTTTAATAAAAATTCTGAGCAAGTTATTGCTTTCCTGCGAGAAAATTGTGACAAGGGGTATTTGGATTACCTTTTGATGTCAAAGACTTATGCTACTCTATTCCTCACCAAGTGCTCTTGCTGTGCATTGAACAATGTATTGACAATTACGGAAACGTTGCCTTTCAAAATGATTCACAGATGCATGTTGAAGCGTTTTTAGAGTTGTTGTCCTTGCATTTAGGATCCACCTACGTGTCTTGGAATGGAAACATTTTTCTTCAGAAACAAGGAATATGTATAGGTTCGTCTATCGCACCGATCTTGCGCGACTTCTTTCTAGCCAACATTGACAGAACCCTAGCGGTGCGCCTCATGGATTGAGGGGTTTCTCGTGTGTTCAGGTTGTAGGGGAAATTATTAAGTTTTATTAATTTATTAATTAAGTTTTATTAATTATCATGTTAAAAACATGACCCAATCGCCGTTGACGCACCTAAAATGAATGTTCAGAGAGAGGCTGGAGCCATTGGTGATCACAAGTGAAGAGCCAGACGGTGGATCAATTAGGTTTCTTGACTTAAAAATAAGTCTGGGCTGCAGTCATTGCTCTTGGCAATACGAACCGCGCGCAAATAAGCCTCTTTTGCCCTTCGAAACTGCGCATTCGAAAGTCGTAAAACGAGCCATAGTTAAGTCATGTTACAGAAACGCGTTGCAAAATTCGTGCCATCACAGCATTGCTGACAGCTTTCGGGAGCAAACGCGCAGGCTCACGGGAGCAGGTTATGCGTTCCATGTATTAGCATCTGTGGCACAATGTTTGCTAAAGGAAATCGGAACCAGGGCACCATTGTGGTGATGCCGTACATCCATTCGGTCGCGCACCGAGTTAAGAAAATTGGTAAGAGATGCGATGTAAAAGTGCTGTTTTCCGCACTGGAAAAATTGCTGAGCATGCGTGCAAATGTAAACCCAGGTGCCACACAGAAACGAGGCTGTGAGACACAACACAGAGAAAAGTTCGTCGACTGCACTAAGGGAGTGGTATATTCTATTCCACTTCAGTGCGGCAGAAAGTATATCGGACAGACTGGAAGATGTTTGAATGAAATATTAAAGGAGCATGACTATACCTTTAAAAAGCAGTCACCGGACAACTTGGGATACATTGTAGAAATTGCGGATGTCGGCCATTCTTTAAGAAATGCAAGATTGTGAGCAAAGATGGCAGCCAAATGACGCGAGAAATAATCGAAGCCGCTGAAATTGCACGTTTGGGAAGTGTGTGCGTGAGCATGCCATCAATCTCCCTCAGTGCAAAGGAAATAGATTTCCTCACGCGCTAATCCGGAATTTTGTATCGTGGTCCCTTTTTTGCGAAGTCAAAAATGATCAGATGACAAAGCTGCCTTGGCATTGGTGGATAGCTATGTTTGTAAAAATCTTTTTGTTTTTGTCGTTACCCCCCCCCCCCCGAGTATCTTCCCGTATTTATTCCTTTGACAAGAGAATAAAACGATAGTTGCAAGTAGCGCTCTGTGGTGTGTGTTTCTCTTCTGTGTGTGTCGTCCAAATGTTGCGCAATCGAGCCTCTATTATGCTATACCAACACGCCGAGTCCTCAACCTTGGCAAGATACTAACACTACCTTTGAAGCATGTATCTTCTTTAATATGTGACCACTTGTGTTACGGCGCAAATAGTATGTTAGAAAGCGGAGTGTACCGAGATCAGCCAAAGATAGCTTGCGCATGTCCAGTTTATAATAGTGGGGAAAAGAATGACTTATCTAATAATAGGCCGCTTTCTGTTCTACCCGTTTTATCAAAAGGCTTTGAAGGTGTCATTAATACTCGCCTCGTAAATGTTTTCCAAAAGTGCAACGTTATTACTTCCTCGCACTATGGATTCCTGACAAACAAATCATCAGAGCAGGCATTGTTATCACTAAAAGACAAATTATTAGGAACATTGAAATGAAACACTTCACTTTGGGCCTCTTCCTAGATTTCCGAAAGCCATTCGATTGCGGTTATCACAACGCCCTGCTACGCAAGCTTAACAGTTATCGCAGACTTGGTATTGCATCTGACTTGCTAAAGAGCTACTTAAATAACAGATTGCAGTATGTTCAGGTTAATGGCATACCCTCAGAGAAACTGGCAATTCAGCATGGTGTTCCTCAAGGATCAATATTAGGACCGGTATTATTCTGAGTATTGACAAATGATATCGCTAACATATCCGAATTGCCTAATCTGGCCATATACGCTCACGATACGAGTATTTTTTTTTTCATCCGACTCCTTCTCTCAAATGGAGTCTACGGCAAATGCATATTTAAGAAAGCTACATAACTGGTTACTGACCAATAGGCTAAGCCTTCATTTATCAATGACAAACTACATTACTTTTAATCCTATTACTGCAGTAGAAAACATAACTCTGAAAGTTGTCTGCGAGCATACTGAATTAAAGCGAGTTTCAAACCAGGAAATTTTTGGTGTTTGTTTCAATGAGGAACTTTCTAGGAATTTTCACGCCACCAAATTAATGTCTGATCGAAGTAGAACAGTCGGTTGTTTGTATAAGATATCTCATTCGTTGAACCCCTGCATAAATATATCCATGTATTACGCACTCCTGTACCGGAGGTTATCATACTGTATTTTTGTTCGGGGAACTACGACGTCCTGCAATTACCTTAAACTAACTTCAATTCAGAAACGCGGTTTGCGTGCTATTGAAGAGTTTCAATGCAGACCTTCAGATTTATCATCGTCGCCGCTATTTCAGAATTATGTCATCCTTAACGTAAAAGATGTATATAATTTCTTTGTACTTAAGTACACCCATCGTGATAAATTGTCCTTTTCTTGTCCAGATAATTCTAGCAGCCGATATGATTTCTGGACGAAACGTAAACTTGTTCCAATAGCACGCACCAATTACGGCAAGCAAACACTAAGCTACCAAATACCCACAGTAACAAATAAATTTCCCTTTGAAACTGAATATTACCTTCCACAAAACGTTTTAAATCTAGAATTAAAAACGCCTATTGCAACAAACGGGATTAGATATTCGTTTAGACGACAGACTTTGTATTTATTTGTATTTTTTTTACTACTTTTAAGATGTCTTTCTTTTACGCACATGTTGCAAGCGTTCGTGATATTGTTTCTGTGTTTTATCAGTGACATTTCTGTTTGTAAAAAAAAGTTATGTATCTTTATACCGCTCATACGATAAGTTGTGTATGCGATTTAGTTGTTATTTTCAGGTAAAAATTTCATGCATGTTAACTTACTGCGTCATGCTTTCTTACAACACATGAAAAATTCATTGTGAATTTGTTGTAGAGTGCTCGTGCACAATGCCAGCAGTTCTACGTGTGACCAGGACCTTGACAGGCTCTTGCCTTTTGTCTTGGCACCGTGTTTTCGTTTAACATAAATAAACTCACTTTTACTTTCATTGCAGGCCTCGTCTTCTGCAGAAGTGTTTTCTTGCAACGAAAGGCTAGCAACTGGAACTAAGACTTCAAACGGTGCACACGACTCCGCACGGAGTTGCTGTTGTTTGAAAACGTGTTTGGCCAGGCCTGTCAAGAATACCGAAAAATCCTGCAGCAGATCCGAAGCAACCGTCAAGATAGTGAGCGAAGTGATTCACTATGCGACAACCATCAGCCGGTGCTGAGCTAATCTATGGACTCCCGCGTGCAGTGTGGGAATCAATATTCCAACTCTTGGACGGCGCCTCCCGCCTCGCTCTCACCAAGGCAGCAACTGAGCTTAAAGGAGTCGCTGACTGCAAGCGGGTCGTCAAGACCGTAGAGTTCACTGCCGACACGGATGAGTGGACGCTTGATTTGTACCGCAAGAAGGTAAACACGAAGGATGTCCGGAAAGTGAGGTTCGCCAGCTGCCTCGCGCTGCCGTCTGAGGTTCTCCTAGGATTTCTTGCCAGCTGTGAGAATATAGAGGAACTGTGCGTTCTGAACTGCGTTGTCGAGCCTCCGGCGCTTTTCCGAATGCTCTCACAGAGGCTCAGGAAGGTGAAGCAGCTAGAATGGTCTCTCTACGAGGACTGCCACTACGAGTCGTGGCTGGAGAAAGACGCTCTGGCGGTAACAAGCAAGCAATGCCAGCCACAGAAACCGATGCTACAATCCATGTACGTCGAAGTTGTAGCGACGCCGCTGACAGCCTACTTCTTGGAGGGCGTCCTGAATGAGTGCCAGGATCTTCGCAGTCTGCACATTCACGTCCTACGTAAGGACGCTTTAGGAATTCCGATGGGCGACGCCAATATCAGGCTGCAGACGCCCAGGCCCGGTCTGCGCAGCTTCTTTTACACTTGCGAGCGGGTACCTTCGCCCACTTGCCGGCTCTCACCCGAAGCCTCGTACAGCTTTGTCCGATTTGACGACGTTCAGAAGCAGAGGACCTTGCTTCAGGGAGTACGCCGCGCTGTCGTGGCGGTGGAAGCCGACTCGCAAGTCGCCTGCCGCTTCCTCGGAGCTGCAAATCATCCGGAGTACTGGAACGATATCAGGTCCCTCTCACTAGTCTTGCTGCCCCCGCCGCAACAGGTCCGGCACAGGCGATATCTGAGAGCTGCTCCCGACATCCTGAATCCGATGCGGAAGTTCTTCCGAACGTGCCTCGCCAACATCTCCGAGCTCAGCCTCACGAAGAGCCACTTCTCGCTCGTCTGCAAGTTCTGCTCAGTCGTGGGCCCTGCGCTGTCTCAGCTGCGCTCGCTGGCACTCCCACCATGTGCCGTGAATAGAGAAGACTCGCTTGAGAGTCTGGCGCGAAACTGCCGCTTCCTCGAGGAGCTGGACGTCAGCAACGACGAGACTCCTCCATGCGCCGCCTGCAAAGTGCCTTTGATGTTCAAACAGCGTGACTTCGAGTTCCTGCACAGGCAGACTAGGCTGTGGCGGCTGAGCATCACTGAGACGGCGAAGATCTTGTGCCTCAAGTTCCTTCTTGGGTGCCGAATCACCGACCTTCGCTTCAGCCTAGATAGCCTGGTGAGAGACGCCGGCTCTGTCGTCTACGTCCAGCCTAGAAATCTCTTCTCCGCCAACGATCGGCTCTCGACGCTGACCATACAAGCACGCCACCTGGAGCTCGGGCAGAGCACTTTCTTCACAGCTAGTCTCACTGCTGCTAAGAGTCTGCGCAGTTTGTGCCTGCTGACCGGAACTGAGGTGGTTGATTCCGCGGTGTCGAATTTGATCGCCATCATGGTGAAAGAGTTGCCACTGCTGCAATTGGTTCACGTGCACTACCTGGCCTCCAGCTCTTCGCTGAAGACTATGTCGTGGATCAACCAGCAACACGCAGTTGTGAACACTCTGCCTAATGGCAAGAGGTTTCGTAGCCAAGGCCAGCTCTTGACCGACAGCCCCTGTCTGGGCCGCTACTGCTGTGCCACTTCATACATTGGGGTTGCAAGGCCGAGGAATCGCTACTGAAGAAAACCTTTGCAGCGGCACACAACGACCACTGCCAGTGAGCTGAGCATGGCGTGAAGTTTCAGTGAAATAAATTTCATGGGCACTGCTTTCTCTTTATTTGTGCGTGTGTGTCATTTACTCAGTGCACGTAGCCTTAGGACTTCTGTAATGATTGGGCTTTGCGCATTCTTGCGCGAAGCGGCTGTTATTGCGCGTGTGAATGTCCGCTCCGAATGTCTAAGCAAATTCATTGCAAGCACACTTAGCACTCGCATAACAAAATTTAGTGGCCTTTTAAGGTGTGTCTAGGGTTTAGGCTAGTCGTTCTTTAAGCGAATACAGCAAACGGTCTACTCTACACTAACGGCGACTGCTATCAAACCGTCCACTAACCAAATAAAGAAACGTGTAATGCGGACGTTGTGGATTCGGCTCCCACCGGCGACACGTTAGTTTTTCATCCACTTTCATTTCCCTTTTTTTTATTAGCGGCACGAACATCTAGGGACACTTTCTTGTGGACGGTTTGACTCTCTTGAGCAGCACTTCCAGTTCTCCTCCTGAGACGACTGGGGGGCAGGGGGTATTCCCAATATATCAAAAAGAACTAGAAAAAATAATACAGCACAAAATTCATTATAGATATCATATGAGAGCATAAGTTTAGTTACAAGGTGAGCTACTGAAGAGTCTGCAACAATTAGAAATCAGACCACCGGAGACGAAGTTCAAAATAAATAAGAAAAATATAGAACAACCTACTGCAGTGCGAAATGGATGGGTTTGATAATCGACATGATATGACAGCGTAAAGCTGGAACCGGATAGCACGATTCTCGCTCGACATTTTTCGAGCGACATTTTTTCCAAAGTGTATTTCTCAAGCTTCATTTCAAACAGCAGGTTTGCGTGCGCAACTGCGACTATGTACCTTCCGCATCGCGCTACCACGTGCTGCCTTCCAAGTGCGCGCCAGCTGTGCGGAGAGAAAAACAATTCTGCCACGCAGGTTCCCTCGAGATGCGCAGAGGGCTGGGCCATCAGTTGGTAAAACCAAACTGCCACGTGATTTATCTGGACCCTGATTGACGGACGCACAGCGTGAGGCTCTTTTTTCTGCTCCGTGCTGGTGCCATTTCGTGATGGATCATGTTGGGCAGGCGTGA
This sequence comes from Dermacentor variabilis, assembly GCF_050947875.1. Taxonomy (NCBI): domain Eukaryota; kingdom Metazoa; phylum Arthropoda; class Arachnida; order Ixodida; family Ixodidae; genus Dermacentor; species Dermacentor variabilis. The sequence goes on along the minus strand of NW_027460346.1, from coordinate 4,576,583 downwards.
TTCTGACGCCTGCGTCCCACAATCCGCACGTCAATCGCACCATGCGGTTCCGGCTTTGTAGATATCGTCACGTGGTATACCGATGCGGAAGAGGGCAGCAAAACTTCGACTGACAAATCGAGGGTTTTATTGGACGAGCGTGTGCACGAAAAAGATGTCACACTCAAACAACAACGATAGCGCCGAACACATTCGCCGATCGTCGAAAATCTGATCAGCGGGTCAAGCCGAGGGGTGAATCTCCGCATGGCTGCCAATGGCTGTATTGAAGCAGATGTTCTTTCGACGCTAGCGCCAAGGTTACCTTAAGTTTCGGCCCTAGCAGGAGGGCGAGATTTTGCTAAAATTGCAGCGCACGCGATTGTTTACGTTGCCATGGCAACAGGAACAGCAGCCGCGAATCGCCTCCTCACCCTAGCGCTCTTTGTTTTATGATGACGACCCGCTGTGCTCCCTCTCCAACATCTGCAGCCTTTCCCATGCCGCATTCACTTACCTTTTGTTTTCTTTTTCCCTGCCTGCGTCGCGTATTTTTTCAATTTCTTAACGCGAGCACGCGCTACCACAGGCAATGCTTGTGAACTGGCGTGCGTTGCGCCGTGATTTCTTTATGCGTTAACGCACACGCAGTCTTGTCCATACTTTGAGGTCGCCAGCATATGCCAGAGCATATATGCATTCCACTTCCAACTCAACAGATCCTTGGCCTCCTTTTATTGAGTCCCGTTTCCGAAAACAAATATTTTCGCATAACTTGATATGATACACGCTCAGAAAATAAACAAAATTCAAAATTGCATGACATGTAGATGACTACAAAGCAACACAAAAGTTCACAGACAGTTAAATATAAAAATAAAACTCACGAAAACGCTAAGGCTTCACGTACACACATATAAAAGACATTTATATATTGCCCTGAAGACCAAAGTGTACAAGGGCTTCTGATATGCGCACTGAGATATTGCACAAAACTTGCCGACGTGTATGTTGTAGTCATGACAACTAAAGAAAAGGAAAATTCACTGGTAATGGCAAAAATAATGGCACGCGAAATAATTAAAATAAAGAATAAAATGCCAAGGTTGTTTTACTCACAGCCATACCAATAAAGAAAGAACTTGCTTAAATGCCTGTACAAATGTATCTGAAATGCGTGACATGTTTATTACTACTGAACAAAATGAAAAACACATGGCAGAACAAAAATATCATTGTACTACAAACGAAAATACACAACGTGACATTATGTTGCACTTGGCCACAAATCGAGTAACGGTGACATGGGGGAGGAGAAGGTGGTCTGCTTTTACAGCAGCACGTAAAAAAAAACATTCGCAGAAAGGCCTATTCCTCAATCAAAGACCAGGTGAAACAAACCAACAACACGACTTTTCTTTCACCACAAATGCAATGTTTAGCAGTAAAATTACGTCACTTAAGGTTAGTGAACTTCTGGGCTATTTGGTTATCCCACAAAATAAACGAGTTTTGCGCCAAAACCACACACACAAGAAAGAGCCGGAGTTGTCTCCTCTCTTTTGTATGCGGTTTGGGCGCAAAACTCGTTTATTCTGTCACTTAAGGCACTACGTCATACGTGCTGAGCGCTCCTTTGTGTAATAAACACGAACTGCAAAAATCCGCATACAGGACACTTCCAATGCTCATGCTTTAAAGAAAAAAAAAGCTTCTCATACCTACACATGAAGGTTCTTCGCGAGGTTTTCCCATCGGTAATTGCCGAGAAAGTACATAAACACCAACAGTAATTTTTCAGTTGCTTGTACGTTTGTAGAACAGTGACCCACAGGAAAAGCAATGAGAGAGGAATGGAAAGCTGGGCGATTTACTGAAGTTGCAGAATGGGACTTGGCACAGAAATAACACAAGTCATAAGCGCAGGTGACAATGAGGAGGAAAATCTATTTGTCAGCTTTTTTTACTGGTAAGAGGGAAGTGTAGCACAATCAAGGCGCAACGACGTCCGGAGATTCATGCAGCACACACATGCACAGGGCCGTGTTTGTGTACATGCGCCTTCTGATGCCCTTGGCCATGCGTGCTCAATTGTAGTCTTTAGCACCCGGAATAACCTCGCATGCAGGCTTGTTTTTGCCGTAGTATTGCCCCACTGCATGATGCACGAACTGGTGAGAGTCATGAAATGGGTGAAAAATCGCGGAGCCCTAGCACCTAGCTATTGAGGACGACGAAATTGACGAGCATGCCCACGCCAGTCAAGGCCAGGCACAGCAAATCACGCTTCTCGATGACAGCAGTTAAAGAAACATGAAACGTCAAGCATGCAGCGGACTAAGCTGGAACCAAGCCGGCGGGCGCGCGCGGAGGCAGTTGAAGGTGAGGGAGCTGTGAGGGAGGGCAAGAGGAGACGACTTGAGAGAAGGGGTGAAAAACACGGCATCCTGGATCGGCGCGATCGGATACCATTCGGTGAAACCGGTGAAACGCGATCACACAATAAACAGGCACACATGTCCATACCCCCCTCTTATGTAAACATCGTCCCGATGCTCTACACATAACAGCAGAGCCAAACTCAAAAACACACCTACTAAGAAAAGCTAACAAAGGAACAAAGCCCAAATCAACGAAATTAAAAGAAAGGCCGAAGTTCAGCGATCATCATCATCATCAGCCTGGTTACGCCTACTGCAGGGCAAATGCCTCTCCCATGCTTCTCCAACTGCGCCGGTCATGTACTAATTGTGGCCATGTCTTCCCTGCAAACTCCTTGATCTCATCCGCCCACCTAACTTTCTGCCGCCCCCTGCTACGTTTCCCTTCCCTTGGAATCCAGTCCGTAACCCCATTATGACCATCGGTTATTTTCCCTCCTCATTACATGTCGTGCCCATGCCCATTTCTTTTCCTTGATTTCATCAAAGATGTCATTAACTCGCGTTTGTTCCCTCACCTTTAAAGTTACACCCATCATTCTTCTTTCCATAGCTCGTTGCGTCGTCCTCAATTCAAGTAGAACCCTTTTCGTAAGCCTCCAGGTTTCTGCCCCGTACATCAGTACTGGTAAGACACAGCTGTTATACACTTTTCTCTTGAGGTATAATGGCAACCTTCTGTTCATGATATGAGAATGCCTGCCACACGCATCCCAGCCCATTCTTATTCTTCTGATTATTTCAGTCTCATGATCCGCATCCGCGGTCACTACCTGCCCTAAGTAGATGTATTCCCTTACCACTTCCAGTGCCTCGCTTCCTATTGCAAATTGCTGTTCTCTTCCGAGACTGTTAAACATTACTTTAGTTTTCTGCAGATTAATTTTTAGACCCACCCTTCTGCTTTGACTCTCCAGGTCAGTGAGCATGCATTTCAGTTTGTCCCCTGTGTTACTAAGCAAGGCAATAGCATCAGCGAATCGCAAGTTACTAAAAAATTAACCATTAACTTTTATCCCAAATTCTTCCCAATCCATGGTCTCTGAATGCCTCCTGTAAACACGCCGTGAATAGCATTGGAGAGATCGTCTCTCTCTGCCTGACGCCTTTCTTTATTGGGATTTTATTGCTTTCTTTATGGAGGACTACGCTGGCTACGGTACGCTCGAGGTCATGAGGCATTGCGTATGTAGGGTGGCCAGTTTTTCTAAAACAATCTGCCCGCCATCCTTCAACAAATCTGCTGTTACCGGATCCTCCCCAGCATCCTTCCCCCTTTGCATAGCTACCAAGGCTTTCGTTACTTCCTCCGGCGTTACTTGTGGAATTTCAAGTTCCTCTAGACTATTCTCTCTTCCAATATCGTCGTGGGCGCCACTGGTACTGTATAAATCTCTATAGAACACCTCAGCCACTTGAATTATCTCATCCATATTAGTAATGATAATGCCGGCTTTGTCTCTTAGCGCATACATCTGATTCTTGCCAATTCCTAGTTTCTTCTTCACTGCTTTTAGGTATTCGCCGTTCCTGAGAGCATGTTCAATTCTATCCTTATTATACTTAATTATGTCAGCTGTCTTACGCTTCTTGATTAACTTCGAAAGTTCTGCCAGTTCTATTCTAGCTATAGGTTTAGAGGCTTTCATACACTGGCGTTTCTTGCTCAGGTATTTCGTCTCCTGCAATAGCTGACTGGTATCCTGTCTAAAGGAGTTACCACGGACTCCTATTGCACACTCCTTAATGATGCCCATAAGATTGACGTTAATTGTTTCAACACTAAGTTCCTCTTCCTGAGTTAAAGCCGAATACCTGTTCGGTAGTCTGATCCGGAATACCTCTATTTTCCCTCTTACCGCTAACTCATTGATCGGCTTCATATGTACAGTTTCTTCCGTTCCCTCCTCAAATCTAGGCTAATTCGACTTCTTACCATCCTATGGTCACTGCAGCGCACCTTGCCGAGCACGTCCACATCTTGCGTGATGCCAGGGTTAGCGCAGAGTATAAAGTCCATTTCATTTCTAGTCTCGTCATTCGGGCTCCTCCACGTCCACTTCAGCAGTGCAGCAATGCAATGCAGCAAAGAAGTTCAGCAGTGCATAGTCCCAAAGCTAGTTAGCACTGGTAGACCGGCTTAAGTCGCACAATATGGCCTATTTCAGGTTGTGAGTGGCGGCGCTGTGATTTCCGAAATGCTGTTTTGCACGACCTCTTAGTACAGTGCGCCAATGCGTATGAGTACTAAGCAAGACGCGTAAACGCTTCTTGCTAAGTCCTCATCGGCGTCTACAGGTCCAAACCCAAACACGGTCGACGGGTTGGTATGCCACGTAGCGTCGTCGAAGATTCTAGCGCCAGCTGTCAGTCCTCTGCTGGTTCTTGGTGCGCAAGCGGGAGAGCTGTCGGGCTTCTTCGGCGCGCAGGAGATTGGCTATGACGTCTACAGTTTCATCTTCGGTGACGGGCGGCAACATGGTGTTGAGAGTCGTCGTAGGCTTCCTGCCTTAAACAAGCTTGAGCGGCGTGATCATTGTTGTTTCTTGCACCGCAGTTTTGTTCATGCGCACTATAGGACCATTCATCTACGGGTGATAGGCAGTTGACCTCCTGCGGTTTGGCTGGCTGTATTGCAGAATGGCTTGGGTGAGCTACGCTGTAAAGGCCGTTGCTCTATCGGTGATGAGGACTGCTGGAGCACCATGTCGCAGCAGGGTGTTGTCGACGATGAAATTTTCCACTTCGGCTGCGCTACGTTTCGGCGGAACTTTAGTTTCAGCGAAGCGGGCGAGGTAGCCTGTCGACACGACGATCCACTTCCTTCCGAATGTAGACGTCCGAAAAGATCCCAACAAATCCATCGTAATCTCCTGAAATGGTCGGCAAGAAGGCTCGATCAGTTGTAGCAATCCCGCTGGCCTTGTCGGTAGTGTCTTGCTTCGCTCACAGTCTTTTTTACGGGTAGGTTCTTTTGAAGTGAAAACGAAGACAATCCTTGCCTAAATGCCCGAGGGACAACGTCAGTGTTCCCTTCCACAACTGCGGAATTCCTTTCCAAATACTCGACGAGGCCTTTTAGCTCAGGGTCTGCTCGTTGCTGTTCAGTGAAGTCTTCCGTGCTTATTATTTCAATGAAAGCGCCGTCATCGTCACTCTAAGAAAAAAGAGAGTAAAAAGTGAGTCACGGCAACTTGACTCTCTTTTTTCTTCCGAAGACCCACTTTTGCGCGAGTAGAGTCAGAAAACAAGAGTCAACATTTGCGCATGGGTCGTTTGACTCTCAATAGTACGCGAAGAGTCATCGTGAAAGATCGCGATTCCTCTGATATTCGAGATGTGTCTGCCGAGAGAAAGATTTTAATACAGGAGAAGAAATACCAGGTATCCTCTTCTATTTTAGGCAGGCCCTCGGGTTCCTGTCCTGGTTGTAATGCGGTGTATCATTCTTTCATCCTTGTCATGTTCTGCAATTACTTCGAACTCTATATATTGATTTTTCTTGACCATGTTTGTTGGTACCTCACACACTTAAGCGATAGCTGGTTTCCTATGCTAAGGAAGACCTGGATTTGTCACATTGGATTCTGACCATAAGTAAATCTAAAAAAAAATTATTGGCTACTATAAAGAGAGCACAGCAACGAGATAAGAAGTTCAGTAGGCGCATTCAACAGTGTCGATTGTAAATGTAATTCCGCGACTTAAAAATAAATTTTGAAGATTTAAGTTCCAAGTATCTTGTTATGAGGCGCACGGTAATGGGAAGCTGCAGATTTATCTTCAGCAGCTCGGGTTATTTAACGTGTACGGAATGCACGGTATACGCGCGTTTTCACATTCTGAACCCGTTGGAATGTGACTGCTGCGGTTCTGATTGGACCCGTCACCTCGAGCTCAGCAGCGCAACACCAAAGCCACTGGGCTACCGCAGTGCGTTGCGTTCCGCGACCAGAAACAAATATTAGCGTACGCAACACTGCTTTGGAACCCCCTAGAAATATAAGAACAAAAATATAACAGTTTCACCCCAATGCTGCATGAACCACTGCACAAACTGTTGCACGAACCAAGGTTCGTAGTTTCATCAGCTGAATAAACTGCAGTAAACATTCGCTTACTCCTTCAATTAGCAAGCACTGGGTCACGAGCGCACGGGCGAACATCGACAGATCTCACTCAATGAACGCGAACACTCGCTGTCACAGCGTTGGCGTGATGAAGGGCGCGAACAGAGCGGACCGAACGTTTCTGCTGCCTCTTCCTTCAAAGTGTCTCCGAAAAATTGCGCTATCTGAGCGCCCCCGCCCCAGCTTTGCATCCATCGGAAATTATCTCCAAAACAGACCGAGGGTGGCGCAAGACCGGGCTATAGAGCAACGGCTAGAGGAGGAGAGAAGCGCGCTAAACTAGCGCATCCCTCTCCCAGCTTGCGCGCGTTTTATCACGTGACCTCCTATAGATACTTGGGGCGCCTATCCAGCCCAGCTCAGCCTCGAACACTTCCTTTAACGCGCACCGCCAACGGCGCGGGTTAGGATCTTATCGTACTTGACTTTATACGTAAGCTCACGGTAACACCGACAGATATATTTCGTCGGTTGTGTCCATATAACTGCTATCGTAAAATTCGCAATAAACAGAAAATTATACTAAGGACCAACAGCGCTCCTTCTCCACGTCGTGATACAGCGGTGAACGATATTCCTGGAAAATGTGTTGCTAAATCTCTCGCCAAATGACTACGCTCGCATTTGGTGACAGCGGAACGCAGTCGCAAGAAATTGTGGAGGAAATACCGGAGTTCTGGCAGCATCAGGTGCACTAGATTATTCAGTAACGTCGGCGGCTTTGTAGTTCTACCTTACATCAGAGAAAACTGCACTCGACAGAGATCAAGGGCAGCCGCACCGTTATAGCTAAGCAAATTAAGCACAATTACGCCGCGTCTTCCCACTTCGAGCACGCTCCGACAGCCCAACGATAGATATTTCAAACGTAACCACACTCGGAAGAGCAAATTTTGCTTCTGCGAAGGGAACGTAGCGGGTATTTCAAGACGCGTGTTAAATTCATTGCTGTTTCATTCGTGAACATTACTTACGAGACGTAAAATTATCAGTGAGCAAAACAGTTTTTATTTCAACGCATGGAAAGAAAACCGAAACTAGCGCAACTGTTTTGCTCAGTTATGCGAATCCGAATGATCCAAAGCCGAAGCCGTCAATAGCATGACGCCATTTTCCAGTTGCGTTGCATCTCGCGCGTGTACATTGTCGTCGAGTGGTGGTTCTTTATTCTATGGAGTGGTTCTGAAAGCGCTGCGTTAGGGGCGACTGCAACCAGGCGTTGCGGCAAGTTACGGTGGGAACGTGTGTCCGTGCTGTGTGATTGCGACGAGGAGGACCGCCGCCAGCAGCGGCGTGTCGCCGATTTCGTCTTTGCCGACATCGAGCAAGTGCAGCTCGCCGGACCGTCACAAGCGCCGGAAGTGTTGCGTTTTGCACTGCGTTTTCCTTGTGATATGGGAGATCGCAACGCAGAGACGACAAGATGCATACGAAGGACTACCAGCGGAGAATGACCTGTGCCATATTTCTCTTAACCTCTCAGGTAAGCATATCAGCTTTTGTTCTGAGTTTACAAACGGCGCGTACTCGGCCCTTCCGGTACGGCTACATTTTGCGCCACGTTTCTCTTGGCAGTTCACAGACCTTTCATAGGCATGCGTGCGCGTATGTATACGAAAATACTACTGGCAGACGGAAGCCTCAGCAGAGCATCTGAAATTATAGCAAAGCTGTACTGCCATAGATAAACACCGTTCTTAACGACTCCAATGACGAGTGTCCTGTCGCATCGAAAAATCCGTAGAATACTAAGTATTGCGTAACTTGAAGTGTAGATACAATACTAGCACCAGTGTGACTTTCGCTGGCGAAGACAGGTTGTCGAAAAAACAGCTTGTGTATTCTGAAGATTTACTAGCGCTTTAGGTATATTACCGGAAATAATAAAAACGCTACAACGCTGTATGGCAGTGTCAGGCGATTTGGTAGCACGGATCTTTTCGTAGCGGTAAGGCGGCTGCATGCACGCGCGAACAGACACAACGCTTTAAAAGCGCTGAAACAACAAATTTAATGTGCATTTGGCTGCAAGTCAGAAACACATTAGCTCACAATATAAGCCGATGTATAATGTTATTATTTTTTATGTAATCTTTATTTTCATGGTTGTAAATATTTAAAAGCATGAATTGGCTGCAACCTTTATATAGTAAATCCTACTAGGCTTACAAAACCTGGCTGTGATATGTAGAGAATTTGTGGTATTCCTACTGGATTTTCTATTTTGAGTACAGTGTTTTGTGAAAAAGAGGGTCTTTTTATTTGTAGTCTTATGTTAGTGCAGATATTTGGCAAGCAGAAATGAGTTGATTGCAAAGTTGTACCTCCCCGTGAGCTGCATATGAACCCAAGTTTAACCTGTCTTGGCTATTGTAATGTGCATATAACAATTTTAAGTATATACAGCTGTAGTTGGCTTAGTCGCTGTAGCGTATTTTGTAAAAGTAGAAGGCTATGATTATTTTACTGTTTTCATGCAAAAATACCTTTTTTTCTTGTACCAAGAAACGCTCACAGCATTGAATGAAATGAAGTGTGGTGTATTTTTCTACTAATTTAATAAAGGAAATTTCGTCTGCGGTGTATCAGAGATTAGTTTACTTTCTTTTACTACACAATGCGTTATCTCCTCTGCTACTGCTGCTGTTCTCTGTATTTTTATAATTTTGAAATGTACTTTATTTTAGGTATTCAAGAAATGGCAACATCCAGAAGAAGACGCCATCTTATCCAGCACGTTATGGGTGAGACAGATCGTAGCAGGCACTTTTTCATATCTCATTAGCGTATGATGCTATTTGTTGTAATTTTTGTGTCCACTTTCCTGGCCTTTATTCATTTCAGCATAATTGTGCAAAAGGTAATACTTTTACATCGAGATAGAGTAATTGTCCGAATGAGAGACATGGCTGGAGGAGACGACACACATAAGCCTCCTTTGTCCGTATGTCTATGTTGCGCAGTTACTCTGTTGTTATCTACCAACAAGCCCAAGTTCTTCATCAGCTACATTTACTAATACTCCGTTATTACAATTTCATTGATACAACATTGAAAGTACAGAGGTACACAGGAAGAGAGACTTGAATTGATGAAGAGCCGTAGAACAAGGAGCATCGCTGAAGCCAATGTTTCGACAAAGAGAAGGAGATAAGTTTTCTTGTGAAAACATTGGCTCCAGTAAAATTTCTTGCTCTATCACTATTGATGATTAAAAGACAGCATGATTGTTTTTGCTGAAGTATTATGCATTATGGAATAAAAATTAATAGGGTGAAATGTCAGGAATGTGAAATTTCTTGTGTATTCTAATGCTACAGCGAAAGCCAGAAAAACAAGATGTAGAGAACCACATTGTTATTTTTCACTACCCAGTTTAGCCAGTTTCATTCAGAGCTGGCAATTTGTTGCATTAACGACCACTGGAATTCATTAATTGAATTGCTTCGTCATTTGCTTATGTTTAAAAATGTTGAACTTGTTTTAATGCAGCTTAACATAGTGCGTGTAAAAAATAAACAATGACATTTTAAGAGGCTTGCAGTTGACTAGCAGATCACTTGATGGTATGAGCTCAGGTTTCCACCGAACTTCCATGCGCAAATCGAATGCACATTCTTTTTTGTCATTGGTTGGATTTTGATAAACATAAGTACCATTTCTTCGTCGATGTTCTACTTGTGTTGTAGGACCTAACTGTTTACATTTATTTGTATTGGTATCCATGTTACACAGACAACTGAATCTTTCTTGTAAATTGTGACATGGTAGGACTAAGAGCATTTGTGCAAATTTGCTGCAGGTACACTCTGCTGGCTGCCGCCCCGGCATCCTACCAAAACCGTTTCCTGACTACGTCCAATAGGGAGTTCGAAGCCTTTGGCGGCTCTTGCTACTGCGTCCTGCCACCACCGTGTCCTGACTACGTCCACTAGGGAGTTGGCAGCCTTCGTGATGATGCCAAGCAGGCTGGAAGCCGACAAAGATTAAGGTAAATACATGTAATTAAATGGCAACTTTTTGAGTGAAGTGGCTTGTAGCCACTCAGCAATGAAAGAATTAACTTCAAAGAAGTATAGACTCCCTGCTATCGGTGCAGGAATGCTCAAGTCCATGCATTTTGCCTTAGCCGCCAAGATGCTAAGTGGATTAGACGAAACGCGATGCAAATTTTGAAACTAGTAGGAGACCACTTGTACAATTTTTTTTCTTGCTTAACACAAAACTGCTTTGATAAAGGTTTAGCAATTTAAAAACAATACAGTGTACTCATACATTGTATTGGGCATAAATTTACTAAGACTGCCTCAATAGTAAGTATGCTGATAAACTTACACCAAAACTGACTTTTTTTGCTAGTTCATCCTCATCTCTGTGCACTGCTGCATAATTTGCCTTCCTGAAACCAGTTTTTGCATGCAGCACAAGTCCTAAATCTGTGGAGAACATAAATTTGCAGCTTTTGCTCTAAGCCAGTTCTATGAAAATAAAGTTAATAGGCCATTTTGTCCATTTTTAATGACCCATATTAAACTGAGCAGTGGCTTATAAGCAGTTCAATTTTTGGTGTAAGGCCTCTTTATTGTCCTGAAAAATTTGGCCCTCTTAATGATGGAACCAATTTTTTAGCTATGCCTTTTATGATGCATAGTTCGGTGCATTACACAAAATCTCACTTAGTGCTTGCGCCAGTAAAAAAACTTTTTAAGTTAAGTATTTCTTGAAATTAACATTTGTCCTATATTGAAGGGCCTCCAGTTTTTCAAAAAGTTTCAAGTAGTCCTGTGCCAGGTTGGGACAGCTCGCATGGAATAGCCTACTTACACAAATAGGGGAGGGCTATACCCGCCGTGGTTGCTCAGTGGCTATGGTGTTGGGCTGCTGAGCACGAGGTCGCGGGATCGAACCCTAGCCACGGCGGCCGCATTTCGATGGGGGCGAAATGCGAAAACACCCATGTACTTAGATTCAGGTGCACATTAAAGAACCCCAGGTGGTCGAACTTTCCGGAGTCCTCCACTACGGCGTGCCTCATAATCAGTGGTTTTGGCATGTAAAACCCCATAATATAAATTTTTTTAGGGAGGGCCAACTACACTTGACTTTATGTTAAGATACTATTATTGATCTACAGAAGACAAAATGAAACATTCCATCCTATAAGCAGCTCTTCACATTCATTTACACTTTTGCACATTTGTATACCTCAAGTCGGGCGACTTGTGTCTGTTTTCATTATCTGCTATGTGCCGATGGTAAACTTCAGGTTTGCCCTATGGTGAAGAATATTTTGGTGCTTATAGATATGGATCTGTGTTTTTCAGGTTGCCTCAAAATTTTACCCGAGCTGTGCCACACACTCTGGCCCGGCCTCCTGCAAGCGACGTATAACCAGGCTCAACGCATGAGTGTCGAGTGAGTCCGGAGATCAAGGCAACCTGCTGTGCAACCAGCAAGCGACCTTTGGTGACCCCTCTACATGTTCCACCTATTTCACAGCTCCCACCTATCCCAACAGTATCAGCAGCTATGGTCACTCATCGAACCATGGATGAATGTTTGGGTGGAGTGCTTTAAAGAGACATTCTGTCTCTTCAACTTCTTAGCAAATACCTGTGTTATTATAATTCATATGTGTCTTTAGTACCTAGATTTTAATGGTTCCTTTCTATTAGAATTCTCACCATTGATTCCTGCTATTATAATGTATGTCTGTCTTTATGCCTAGTTTTTCGTAGTTCTTTTGTACTTGTGTATGTAATTGATAGGTTCATAATTGTTATACAGAAGGCTAAGATGAAAACTTATGGCATTTTTTTTCTTCATTTTGATAATCTACAGCACTGCAAAGTGTTCAAGAAATGTAACCTAACGTGGGCTTTGGTGCAGGAAAAATTTAGGCGCAGTATAGACGCCCATTATTTTTGGAAAAGTCAAGAATATAGGAGCACAGGAAAAAAAATATTAAACTAGAGAAACATGAGTTCCCCTCATAAGTCTGATAATAATGTGACTTCCTTTCACTGCAAAAATACCAGTAATACTCGCATACAAGGTTTGAGACACGAAAGGTATGATGCCCTTGGCATTTCTCAGTGCCTATTTGCCACACTGACGAATGTCAAAGGCATCGTAGGTTTCATGCACACATTGGTTGTGTTACACTTTTGAGTATTGCATTTCTCAAACACAAAGGTTTACAGCAGTGCTTTAAATATCAAATGCCTTTCCTAATTTATTAGTGCAAGAGTAACAGTACAGATCATGTAAAAATTATTTTACAGACAATATGTCCATGGATGCTCGCTTCTGATGACATACAGTGATGTGGTCATGGGATGAATGTCTTTATTTCAGATTTAAATATTGGCTTCCAGGTCTGGGTTAGTCTCTTACACTGAGTAGTCTAGATCAGAGCCCATTTACTAGAGAAAGTGAATTAAACTAGGAATTATAAACATCAAAAGATCTTGTTTAGGACACTAATGTGACAATCAGCAAGGTTCTTTGGGCATTCTTTTCCAAATTTGTGAGGATATATATTATGGCTGGTTTCATTATTGTGAGAACAAATATTTGTTTATTGTCACACTAGAGTTGGCTGCCCCCATTTGTATACAACGCCTTTACAGGCTAAAAATTCAGTGTTACCCTATTTACTCACATAATGATCACACTTGTTTGTAAAAAAAATTGACTCAAATTCAGGGGTCCGATCATTATGCGGGTTAAATTTCCTGCAAAAAGAAAAAAAATTCATCTGGCATTTGCTACGGGATGACAACAGGTCAACAAATAGGCGGATGCCGCTATATGTAGTGCGGGACACAAAAAAAAAAAATGGTGGCCGGCAGAGCAAACCGAACGCGCCACACGCGATTTTTTTTCTTCTCGTGAGTACATTACGTGCATTCAAACAGTTTCTTCCGTATCAGTAATGAATAATATCGGCAAGTTTGTGGCAATAACATAGTCATGTCCACTTTGAGGGGACAGAAACAGATGGGGGCGCTTAGCTGCCAGTGACATAGGAACACATGGCGGGCATGCTGCAGAAACTGCGGCATTTGTCTTCACCACTATCCTAATATGGCACGTTTCCGCTAAGGGTGGGCGAATATCTTAGCTGCATTACAAACATCGGCGAATAAATAGGGTGCACTTCTAACGTATCAGTGTAAACATGGCTGGTATCATTGCCGCTCGCGATTTGTTGCGTGCCCAGGAGTGCAGGCAAGACGAATCAAAAGACGCCTTTTTTGTTGTTTTTGTTGACCACAACCATTATAAAGCCTACACATAATAAAGGCAAGTTTGGTTGTAGCTTTTTTTTGTCATAGAAGTGCGGAAAGGGATGAAAAGAATGAAATGGGGCATCTGCTTAAGAATGTTTGGTGCGTGCAGACCGCTTGGTTTGTCTTGAAGAGTCGTTCGCATAGCAGTCGACAGATGGTAAGCGCGATCATTATTAGCTAGACTTGGCACATGACATATCGCTTCGGCAAGTTCAGGGTGCAATCATTACACGGGAAATAAAAAAATCGAATTTTGACGACAAAATTTAGGGGTGCGATCATTACGCGAGTGCGATCATTATGCGAGTAAATACAGTAATAGGCTGTTTTTGGTTTTGTGCACTCAATGTTAAGGGATGCAAATGGTGACATACAACAGAATGCAAAAATGATTAAGGAATGCAAGCAGGGCGTGGGGTTTTTTTAGGCAGATGCGTGCTTGTGCTATTTATAAGGCTCCCCATGGTATGCCTGAAGGCATTTTCTAACGCTTTGGTAGAATACACTGACACCCACTTATTAAGGGGAAATACTCCTCAAAACAACTTTATATATTTGTACTAGAGATTTGAATATACTGTCATTCATGAAGTGTTTTATTAGATTTGAATTGTCATTGATTTTTGTGTAGCTGCTGTTTTTTAGTTATGTCCTACACAGTGGCAAAATATTTTTGTGGGCACTTTCTTGTGTGTAAAATTTTCAGAAATAGCTTCATGCTGTATCTTATTTAGCTAGTTGTATACTGAAAAGGGGAGATACATATCCAAACGGCTTGTACAATTACTGGAACTATGCAAAAAAATATTAGGCCACTTTAAATAATTTTACACATTGCAATTTCAATTAGATATCAGCATTCTGCATATCTTGAAGAGTGCGTATGCTAAATTTCGTTAGTATAGGACAATTATAAGTGCATAAGGTTATTCTCATGCTATTGTGAGAAAATGTTTTTGAAGTATATTCAATAATTTTTTTTTCACAGTAGCATGAGAAGTATGCAAGATTAGTAGGCAGGCCTGTCTGGGCCTGTCTGCCTGCCTACTAATCTTGCATACTTCTAGTAACATTACATGCTCTTTGAATAGATATTGGCACTTTGCAGTCTACAAAGAGCTTAGTTAGCTACAGCACACTGCTTTTTGTGAAAATTTAGTACACAAGAAAGTGCCCACAACGATCACTGTATTTTCCCATTGTGTAGGACATAACTCAAAAAGCAGCTAAAAAAATAATAATGACATATATGAAATCTGCATGAAGAACTCTACAATTTGCTCTCTTTTCAAACCTCTAGTACAAGTAATAAAACTGTTTCGAGTAATATTCAATCAGCAAAACATGCCCCTTGCTATAGTGACCTACAACATAGCGACGCAAATTGAACGCAAGTCCTTTTGTCGAAGCGACTCTGGGCTGTCTTCCCAGGGGCTTCTGGTAAACACTGAAATATTTGCATTTGCCAGAAGTGCAATACTAAAATGTTTGTGAATGTGCACTTGGTATTGGCACAGTAACAGAAAAAAAGACAGTTTCGTGAAATGCAGAATCGACTATAACTTTGTTCGACATTTACATTTTAACTGCATATCTTTGTTTTGTGTTTTGTACTGAGTGTTTCAGCAGTGACTGCTACTAAAAATTGAACATAACTGCTTCATGACAATGCGACAGTTTTCGCTAACAGAAATTTATAGCAGTGGCAGGCATTATAATTACAGTACTCAATAAGTCTAGTTTGTAAGAACTCAGACTAGCACCAGTTCTGAGATACACAACCCAAAAAGACATGATCAAATAGGTTTATCTTGCACACAGAATTGTCCCGCAAGGCTTGCAAAATGTTTTGTGGCAAAGTAATACATGCTTTGTTTATTACAAAGCATGTTCCACCAAGTATGGCGATAAATATTTCACAGCTGTCCGTCTGAGGACTCCTACAAACTAACAATACCTTGAGCACTGACTAGCCTCAATAATGGGAAGTCAGCCATTTTGCTGAAATTAATAAAACTTCAATTATTGTGATCTTGTTTAAGAAGAAATTTGCAATTATAATGCAGTTCTAGTCTCTGTCACTTTTGTAAATATTTTCCAATTATTTTTTCAGACTACAATTTTTGGAAATAGAGGTATTCATTGCAGAAAGAGCTAGTACATGGCATTTAATAATAAAGGTACTGGTCATTGTAGACTTTCTGTCTTCAGCATTTGTTCTCTTGCACAGCTGTTTCTTGAAATCTGAAAGGATGTACCCGCCTCCTTATGTTAGCAAGAAACAGGGAAATCTGTCAGTATGTTTTGTTTAGAATACAGCTGGGCAACCCGATAGTTAGGCTGCTTGCTAATTATAAAATATAACGATAATAGTGCAGGATCATAAAAACAGAGTGATACTGACTCACAACTATGCCCAGCTACATCCACGCAGCTGTGCCATACAATGTGCATGCATTCAGAAGAGCCAAATGCCCCAGAGAGAAAGCAACAGTAACTCATTGTTTGTCATCTTATACAAGCAGATTATGCGCTAGGTATAATTTATGCTCAGTAAATACATAAATCAGTCATGTCAGGTGTCTTACTTTAGGCTGCAAGTTCGAAGCTCTTGTAATTTTGCTTGTTTTTTATTTCTTTTCCTTTGTGAGCATGAGTCACTTGGTTGCCTTCGCACATATTCTCAAAACTGCTTCTTCATCACTGGGAATCCCGAAATTCCAAAAATCACGAAATTCCCAGTTACTGATATGGTAGGCTTCGAGCTTAATTCTGTTATCTTACATATGTTTATCTACGAAGTAGTTTTATCGTTCATTGAAACACATCACGCAATGCACAGTGGGCACCCAAATTATAAATGTCTGTTCTTGCTTTCTGCCCTGCTCTGGTGTTTTCAAAACCTAGCATTGGTGCAATGTCCTGTCAGCACCTGCAGAAAATTAGTAAAGTGGCTAAAGTTAAAGGTCAACATAATTAAGATACAAAGGAAAAATATAAGTTCGCAATTGTCCCCATAACCAGAGTTCCGCTTAGAATTAAAAAAAATTGACATCCTGCTGTGGTGTGAGAGTTGCTTTGGGCACCAAGGGGACTACGTAGCACCTGTGCTAGTGTACACAATAAATAAAAAAAATCACTCCAGATTGGAGCGGCAGTGGAAAGTTAAGCACAGATGTTTTATTTCATGCACCATTAATGTGGCTTATCATCTGCTCCTGTTCTGTGGGAACGCATACATTGGGAAGACAATCCTTTGCGCCATTGTTACCTTAGCGGGACACCAGAGAAATGTAGAGATCGTGAACAGGTATTCACACTTGGTTGCCCACAGTGTATTATCTGGATGTGTTTCACTCCACAAAAGACTACTGTGGTAGATAATCATAATGACAAAGACAAAAGAATTAAAATAGGTATGTGTCAGTCATCCGTCCGTGACCTCCAGTGTTTATAGAAACACTTCTTTCTGTATATGTGCCAAGCCGTAGGGAGGCTTTACGTAACTCAGTCATGCTTGCTAAGTTAAAGATTGGAATAAGGAAAATCACAAAAACATTGTATGAGTGATTTGTAAATGTGGCACCTAATGTAACTTATTCATGTATGGGCTGAGGATAGATTACTGCCAGTGCATAACGTGCTCTTACAGGATGACTTGTGATGAGTAAAAGCCTTCCTCACATCTTCCTCTTTGTTTCTTTTGGAGCTTTGTGCACTGTGTGTATTGTTACAGCTGCATGCATGCAGCTGGGTATAGTTTGTTTATGTGTTGTGCTTCCTCCCTTGTCCTCATCATTCATGCGCTATCTTTGCCGTAACAAAATACAGCTACCTGTGCTACTTATTTTGTCAACTTGTTTGCATTATGGAAAGTTTTGTATTAGCGGTTATTTCTACCTGTGAAATTATCTGTGTGAGCTATTGTACTTAGTCTTGCAAAAGTATGTTTCTCAACATAAATAAATAATCAGTATAAGTGTTGTTGTATTTATTTTTGTAATTTTTTCAGTTATGAAGTTTTTATGCACCATTGCATGTTGTATGACGGAATAAAATTGATGCACAGCTTTTTAATGTGGTGTTTTTCAGATCAATTTTCATCTCACGCTAACAAACAGAAATTGTGTGGGAAAAAGTGCCAACAAGACATAAGGTGAGACAGCTGCTTTTACTGTTAGATTGGATTATCAGTTGCCAACCAGTTGTTTTCAGCAAGCATAGTATAATGTATAGATTATGTAATCTAAGTTGGAATATTGTTTTTGCTGCACTTCATTATCTGGGTCTCCTTTGTACATAAATGCAGCCTTTCTTGTTGTGTAGCTTACTTCCTTAGAATGTTAAGTCGTAAGTCTTTTAGAACAGGGAAATAGGTTGAACTTATAATCTTTTGACATATTATAAGAGACTTGTCAGGTGGTGAATTGAACTTCTACTTGAGTTACATAATATTTTGGGTTCTCATTATGGTTCCGAGCGGCATTTCAGTGTCATGCATATGCAGCTGCAGGCTATGTATTGGATATTTATTTAAGACTGCTTTCCTTGGTTGGCTATTGATTCCAGTTTAATAGTAACGAGAACTGTCTTGCTTTCATAGTGATTCTGTGCTGACTGATACATTTCAATTTTCCAGAAGACAATAACAAAGGTTGACGAAATATTAACTTTTTCTTGCTAACCTGCCATGTGCTTTTGGGCAAGTTTACTGTGGATTCTTTGTTATCCTATGTTGTCTTTTCACAGTACTCCTCTTGAGAACTAGCTGTAGTTGTGTGTACTTACAGCAAGAGTTGTTGACACATATTGAAAAACAGCTCGTCACTGCCACCCAAGAGTGAAACGACTTACATGAATTAGTTACTTTACTTTATTTGCAAGAGACCGGCACCACACACTAAGGGTAACTTGACACACACTGCTGGAGTCATCAGACTCATCTAGAATAGTTACCTGAATCATTCTTGCAGTGTTCATGTAACACTTTATCTTGAGTCATATGACTCATCTAGAATTATTAACGGACTCCCTCAGCACTAGTCTTGTGACCCTTTTGAGTGGGTATAGGCGACTACTACAACAGAGTATGCATGACTATTGTGTGCGGAGTCATGTAAACACCTTGTATCGAGCACAAATAGTCGTGGGACTCTCTGCCAAACGAGAGTTCGGGTGTCTCCCACAAAGTGTGTCATATACGTGACGAGTCCAGACTCTTCGAAAAGAGTAAGGGATACTCTTTTTTTTCTTAGTGTGCTCGTCGCCTTAACTCTTTTTTTTCTTAGTGTGCTCGTCGCCTTAGGTCGGCGGGTGAATGGGGTCGCGTGATTGGCAGTCGGCATCCTAGTGTTTCCGTCCGATTTAAAATTAAATTATGGGGTTTTACGTGCCAAAACCACTTTCTGATTATGAGCCACGCCGTAGTGGAGGACTCCGGAAATTTCGACCACCTGGGGTTCTTTAACGTGCACCTAAATCTAAGTACACGGGTGTTTTCGCATTTTGCCCCCATCGAAATGCGGCCGCCGTGGCCGGGATTTGATCCCGCGACCTCGTGCTCAGCAGCCCAACACCATAGCCACTGAGCAACCACGGCGGGTGTTTCCGTCCGAGCTTGTAGGTTACAGTGATGTCAGATTCTTGCAGTTCGAGGCTCCATTGCGCCAGGCGTCCTGAAGTGCCATTTAAATTCGCTAGCCAACACAACGCGTGATCATCACTGACGACATTGAATAGCCTGCCATATAGGCAAGGGCGGAATTTTGCTGTAGCTAAAATGATATGGCGATGCATGACTTTCCGGTCGTAAAATAATTGCCTTCCGCTTTTCAAAGCGACCGCCTAGCATAAGCTATCACTCATTCCTCTGGACTAGGACGGCACGGAGGCCTAAGCTTCTGGCGTCAGTGTGTACTTTGGTATCGGCGTCCTCGTCCAAGTGTGCACGTACCGGTGGAAACTGCATGCGTCGTTTCCCACTTCAACTCGACATCAAATATGTTAGATGTGTCAGCGGCTCAGCGACGCGGGTGTAAGTCCTTGACAACGCGCCTGTAGTAGGCACACATACCAAGGAATCTACGCACTGCCTTCTCGTCGCCGGGCTGCTGGAACATTGCGGTGACAGCTGTCTTCTGCGGGTCGGGGCGGACTCCAAACTTGCTGATGACGCGGCCGAGGAACAAAAGCTCATCGTAAGTGAAGCGGAACTTTTCTGGCTTCAGAGTGACCCCTGATAACGTGATGAGCTCTAGTACTGTCGCAAGCCCCTAAAGTGATCGTCGAAATTCCCGATGAAGAAGACGACGTCATCCGAGTACACAGGACACGTATGCCACTCGCACCCTGCTAACACCGTGACCATCGCGCGCAGAAACGTTGCAGGCGCCGAGCACAGACCGAAGGGCAAGACCTTGAACTCATAGAGGCCGTCTGGCGTGATGAAGGTGGTTTTTGTCGCGATCCCTGTCGTTGACTTGTGTTTGCCAGTAGCCAGTCTTGAGATCCATCGACGAGAAGTATTTTGCGATGCAGAGCCCATCCAATGCGTAGTCTATCCGTGGGAGCGGCTATACTCGTCCTCCTTTGCGATCTTCAGTCGACGATAATCGACGGAAAAACGTTGAATTTTGTCATTTTTGTTCACTAAGACCACAGGAGATACCCACGGGCTTTTCGATTCCTAGTTGATGTCGTCGCGCAGCATTTCGTCGACTTGTTGGCTTATAGCCTCACGTTTTCTTGTTGAATCTGCGTAAGGGCTCTGGCGGTGTGGTCGAGCGCCCTCTTCGGTTATTATGCGATGCTTTGCAATTGGTGTTTGTCGAATCCTGGATGACGTCGGAAAGCTGTATTTTTATCGTCGGAGAAAGCTTCTGAGATTTTGCTGCTTACTAATAGGGAGACTCAGATTTATTTCGAAGTCTGGTTCGGGAACTATGGTCGTGGGGGTAGATGCGGCAGAATCCGAGAAGACATACGCATTGCTAGTTTTCACAATTTCCTTGATGCATTCGATCGTCCTGCCCTTGTTGATGTGCTTGTACTCTTGGCTGAAGTTTGTCAGCACCACTTTCGCTTTCCCTGGGTGCACTCGAGCGATCTCTCTTGCGATGCAAATTTTACGGTCGAGCAGTTGACGTCGGTCGCCCTTAATGACGCCTTCTACGTCTGCGGCTGTTTCACTGCCGACGGAAATGACAATGCCGGAGTGAGGCGGGAGGGTGACATAGTCCTCAACTACTCTCAGGGCACGCTGACTGGAAGGCCTCTCCTTCGGTATCGCTTGGTCTGTAGACAACGTTATCTACTTCGACCTCAGATCGATGATTGCGCCGTATTGCGAGAATTCCTGCTCGCGTGCGCTGTTGATGGGCGACTAGAGTGGCAGGTATAGGTCCGGTCATCAACTGTAATTCTTGCCGGGCAGATTCCCGCGCCGATTGAGATCAGCTCTTTCTTTTCACGCTGTTAGGCCTGCACAGACGATACCGAGGTATAAAAGAGGTTTGAATTCCACCTAGCAGACGGAAGCACAGCCTTAGCGCTGATGATGCGTTGACGATGTTGAACGATTTAAAAGCCTAATGATTCATTGCATTATAATTTTCTACTCCGCCCTTGTACGGTAGGCGATGACGGTGAGGAGCAAACGCCAACTAGACGCCGAGCAGACGACGCGGCGCCGGTGAGCACATTCAGATGGACGTTTGCCGCTTTTCTCGGCTAAGGAAATGTGAAGGAACTGCCGAGAAAAAATGCACTGCAAATCAAACGAAGCCGAAGCATTCAAGTAAGCGCTCCAAAATTTACAGCGCCGAAACCTTTGTTGTGCATGATGCGCCACCGACGCAGCCGTCCGACTGCGTGTTCGCACCGACGACCTAGATATAAAGCTGCTTCGGGGCTCCAACGCGGGCGGCGTCTCACTCTATATATATTTAAAAAAAAAACTTTAATTCAAGTGTGCTGCGGCGTTCAGTAGAGCCAAGGCTGCAAGGTTTGGGAACGTATAGGTGCTTGCAGAGAGTGAATACAATTCGTATATCAGCTAGCATACCCCATTTGCGCATTGTTGCGCAAGGACGAACGCTGCAAACGCTTAAGGCCAGACTCCAGGTACGCTTGCTGGCGCGTGAAAGCTCGCGGCAGCGCGCCTTGCGTTTGCAGCACCTCGAAATTAATAGCGGTTTGAACCTACCCGACGCAACCAGCGCGCGTCCACTTGGCTCACATTTGCGTTTTGGTAGACAGAGTTTCGTAATTTTGTGAGGCAGCCAGAGCACCTATATTTGTCTGGAGAAGAAAGAGATTTAGAGTTTCGTAATTTTGTGAGGCAGCCAGAGCACCTATATTTGTCTGGAGAAGAAAGAGATTTAGAATAGCGTCTGTCGCCTTATACGCACATAAACGGAAGCAGCTTTGCAGGGCGTTTTGGTGTGCGCCCCTTCAAAACATTTACAGTTTAACGTAAGGGAAGGCAAACTCAAGGAAAGCGTTATTGAGAGTGATGTTTAAAGGGACCCTGAAACGGTTTTAACGATTTTCTACAAACGTACAGAGTCGTTAGAGTAGGTCCTTCTGATCATTGATTGACACATCTAAGTGCCCCGCGTAAAGCGTGTAATTTATTATAAGGTTTTAAAAATGCACATCGCTGCCGATCGCAGCACACTGCTCGGCGGAATTTTAAGCCGCCCCTATCCATATGACCGAAATCACCCATACGACGTCAGTGGGGCGAGCTATCTGATTGGCTGACAAGGGCGCGTGATCGATAATTTTTCCAACTTTATCGTAAACTAATGATCTTCGTAATAGTTGGAATGTTGGTTAATTTGTTTTTATGAAAAGAAAGTAACGTAAAGAGAATGCACAAGAATAATTTTTCAGTACACTTAAGCACTTCCGGCACACAGCAAGTGTCGTCTGCTTGTGTTACAACGTACTCCATTTTGACGAGAGCTCCGCGGTCAGAGTCGGTCTCAGTCTTTTCGCGAGCACTATGATTCGACTTTGTTGCCTTGTGGACTGCAAACGTAGCGACTGGCAATATATCAAGCTGCGACATCGTGTCCCACTGCAAGGCAGCGTACGAGCGCACTGGCTGCTGCGCATCGGGCTGCCGCTATCCGAACGGCGCCAGGATTTTACCGGAAGATTACTAACGCAGTAGCGTTTCGCGAGTCCGGTATTAGGGCAAACGCAAGAGCAAGGGGACAGAGTCTGGCCGCTTAACTGTGCCGTAACGGGATCAGCCATGAGATGAGCAGAAGGGCAAATGTGAATGGTCTGCACGGTGCAGCCACCTGGTGGCACAAAGCTCAACCATACACAGTAGCAGCAACGAAGTGTATTCTTCTTTGCTGCTGGTGTGTATTTTCCGCAGGAGTGTAATCATCAACACGTTTTTATGTATGTTTAAAATGTTTTACACTTGGTTAGAGCAATGTTAGCGCTTTGTTTGGCTGGTTAAGCGCTGCGCCAACAAGTGTATGGACCGTGCCGACCGATCAGGCCGCTCACGTACGTCTACGCTAACGTTCCTTCATCAGCTTGAGTTCATGCTTCCAGTCATTTGCCGAAATGACCAGCTTGCCTGTGGTTACCGGAATACAAAACACGTTCGGCGCTACGACAGAATGCTCGCAACGCACGCTGCTTCGATAGCTCTCGCTTGGGGTCGACGGCCAAGCGGCTAGCGGAGAGGTCTCGCGCGGGCGGGGGCGGGCTCCAAAACAACCGGAAGTGGAAGATGTGACGTCGCATCGTGACGCTAAACCAGTGAAGGCGGAGCTTAGCCCCGCTAGCTCGACGAACGAGTTGAGGAGGAAACGCATGGCTAGGGAGGAGGGTAACTTTTAATCGCTTCTTAGCTCCACTAATACCTAACGCTTCACTTAAATTGTGGTGCGAATGTTCTACTTAAGCTGTACCCTACGCGTCTACAAAATTTGTCCTAACCGTTTCAGGGGCCCTTTAAAACTAATTTCGCTCAAAGAGAAAATGAAGCAGCCGCGGAACCTTCCACTTCACATCCAGTGACAGAGCTTGATGCAACACTGTTTGGATCTGACTGCTGGTACGATCTGTTGGGAACTCGGCGCTGACGCCCGTGGTTGTACCTGGGTCGCAAGCCCCAAGGGTAGCGTTGGCCTGGCGGCCTGGGGTACAACTGGAAGCATCCGAAGGTCCCGGCAAAGCATGAGTCGACTGGTAACAACGAAACAACTTGTTTATTTTAACATCGCAAAGAGTTGGCGGTCAGGTTTGACCGAAGTAGAGAGACGGGAGAGCACTTCACTCAACAGAAGAAATCGGAGCCCTCCCTTTTGGCGTCCGGGGGCAGCTGTTTTTATACTCTCGCAGTTGAGGGCAAGAAGGAACCCCTCAAAAGACGAGCACGTGAATGTACAATGGGCTAATGGTGACGCACACTGTCGTAGCGATGCCGTAGCACCATGTCGAGCACGATCTCGTAGCACCCTGTCGTGGCGCTGCCGGTCGGACACAATGACTGTAATGAGAGGATGGTCCCTGCTTTGGCATCGCCTGTTTCGGGCACAATGACTGGAACGAGATCCCTGCTTTGGCATCGCCTGTTTCGGGCACAATGACTGGAATGAGATCCCTGCTTTGGCATCGCCTGTTTCGGGCACAATGACTGGAATGCGAGGATGATCCCTAGGCGGTCGCATCGCCGCAGTCGCGCCTGGAAACACCTGGCGATGAGTGTTGCGGCGACGACGATCGGGCCAAAATGTCTGCCGCCCCGCCGCAGTCGCGCCGGCAAAACCACGTGTCGCAGGCGAAACGCAACAGACCGCCCCGCCGGGGGAAGGAGATCCCGATGGACAGGGGACTGCATCCGCTGTCCGGAGGGATGTCGCTCGATGATGCTCATAACCGAAGTCGGGCGTCCCTCGACGTTTCTTGAGCGCAGCGCACAGAGAAGGCCTCGTTCTCTCGTTCAGGTTCGCACGGGACACTGCAAAGTGACTTCGGGAGAGTTCACATTTTTGTTCTCGTTCCCGGCAAGCGTTAGAACTACGCTGAAACTCAACCGCTCAGTCAGCAAGCACGGCACAACCCTCACTAAGCCCTGCCAGGCTCTTTCCCCTTTTTATACCACTGCCTAGTTCCTTACAGTAGTCTAGCATCACTCAGAACGCGTCCACAAATTGAAAAATTGCACTAGAAAGCATATCATCACTTTGAAACACTAAACAAAAGCAATATGTTAAAAAAAATCCTGCCTCAGGAAGAAAAACATCAGTAACAAACAATTTTGAGGCTGATTCCTACGTTAGGGGCTTCGACTTAAGCCATCGGCGTTACCGTTGAGACTCCCCTTTTTGTAACGCACCTCAAAGGAATATTGTTGTAAAGCGAGGCTCCAGCGCAGGAGGCGGCCATTTTTGGGAGAGATGGTCTGCAGCCATTGGAGAGGGCAGTGATCCGTCTCAATGATAAACCTCGAGCCGGCTAGATAGCATGACAATTTCTGAACGGCCCACACGAGACACGCACACTCTTTCTCGGTGGCGCTATACGCCTGCTCACGACTGGTCAGCTTACGACTAGCATACAGGACGGGGTGTTCTACTTCTCCATTTTCCCGTTGGCACAGTACAACGCCCATGCCTCGCTCACTAGCATCGCACTGAACAATGAACCCTGTTGTATAGTCTGGCGATCGTAGCACAGGCTGGCTTGTTAGGGCACTCTTTAGGGCGCTAAAAGCTCTTTCCTTTGTCTCGTCCCAGACGACTGTTTGAGGCTCTGTCTTTCTTAGAGCATCCGTCAGGGGAGCCGCGATATCAGAGTACCTAGGGATGTACCTCTGATAGTAGCCGGCGACACCCAAGAACGACCGAATATCGGTCTTGGTGCGCGGTTGCGGAAAGTCTCGCACAGCGGCCACTTTTATTTCAGAGGGGCGGCGACGACCCTGACCAATCACGTGACCGAGGTAGACAACCTCGGCCTGTGCTAACTGGCACTTAGGAGCCTTTACTCTCAAGCCTGCTTCGCGCAGGCGGGTTAGCACTGCCCGCAAGTGTGTCATATGCTCAGACCAGGATGCGGAGAATATCGCTACGTCGTCTAGATACGGTAAAGCGAATTCTTGCTGTCCCCGCAACACTTTATCCATGAGACTTGAAAAACAGTATGGCGCGTTCTTCAAACCAAAACTCAACACTTTAGGACGGAATGTTCCCATTGGTGAAATGAACGCCGCATACCTACTAGCCTCTTCTGTAAGTGGAACCTGCCAATAACCCCTGACAAGATCTAGGGTGGAAATAAACTGAGCGCTACTAACTTTCTCAAGGCGCTCCTCGATGTTAGGGATCGGATAAATTTGATCCTTAGTGATGGAATTAAGCCTGCGGTAGTCGACGCAAGGACGAGGTTCCTTGCCCGGTACCTCAACTAAAATCAAAGGGGAGGTATAATCACTCTCACCTGCCTCAATAACACCGAGCCGTAGCATTTTCTTTACCTCCGCCTCCATAATATCGCTCTGGCGGGGTGACACCCGATACGCCTTGGATCGTACTGGCTCTGTGGAGGTAAGTTCTATATCATGAGTAAGTACAGAAGTCCTACCAGGCCTCTCAGAGAACAGACCTTGAAACTCTTGTAATAGCTGGTGTAGTTCGGTTTTCTGCTCGGGCGACAGCGGTGCTTTACTGATAAGGTCACTAATGACTTGACCGGTGTCTTCCCTGTTCGTCACTGAGCCTAGTCCCGGAAGCTCGACTGGAAGCTCTTCAGGAACGTTTATCATCATGCACACCACTGCTTCCCGTTGTCTATAAGGTTTGAGCAGATTACAGTGGTAAACTTGCTGTGCTTTCCGCTTTCCTGGCAGACTTACCACGTAGTTAACGTCCGACAGTTTCTGAACAATTCGCGCTGGGCCCTCCCACTGCACGTCTAGTTTGTTGTTTAGCGATGTGCGCAATATCATGACCTCATCGCCAACCTCAAAACGACGGGCCCTGGCTGTCCGATCATAATAAACCTTGGCCCTCTGCTGGGCCTTTGTCATTGCTTCACCTGACAACTCCTGTGCCCTTCTTAAGCGTTCGAGGAGCTTAAGCACGTACTCCACCACGACTGGGTCGTCGCCCCTACCTTCCCACGATTCTCGAAGCATGCGAAGCGGAGATCGAAGCGAGCGACCGTACACCAGTTCAGCTGGCGAAAACCCCGTAGCCGCATGCGGCGCGGTTCTTAACGCAAACATCACCCCAGGCAAACACAGCTCCCAGTCAGTTCGATGTTCAAAACACAACGCTCTCAACACGCGCTTCATGACGGAGTGGAGCTTCTCAACGGAATTCGACTGTGGGTGGTACACTGAGCTGTGTAGCAGCTTTACCCCACACCTTTCGAGAAAAGTTGTCGTCAAAGCGCTAGTAAACACTGTGCCCTGATCTGATTGAATTTCTGCAGGAAAACCAACTCGCGCAAATATGGACAGTAGTGCATTAACTATCTCAACTGAGCTGAGTTCTTTAAGCGGCACTGCTTCAGGGAACTTTGTCGCTGGGCAGATCACAGTCAAAATGTGTCTGTACCCCGTGGCTGTTACCGGCAGAGGTCCCACAGTATCAATAACGAGCCGTCTAAAAGGCTCCGTAATGATAGGTACCAATTTCAACGGCGCCCTCGATTTGTCCCCTGGTTTGCCCACCCGCTGACAAGTGTCACATGTCCTCACGAAATGGTCTGCGTCCCGAAAACACCCTGGCCAATAGTACTCTTGCAAGAGACGGTCCTTAGTTTTCTTAACTCCTAGGTGTCCGGACCACGAACCCCCGTGTGACAAGCGCAACAGATCCTGACGATAGCATTGAGGCACGACCAGCTGATCGAACTCCACTCCTCGGCGGTCTAGATACTTCCGGTACAGGACTCCACCTCTTTCCACAAAACGCGCAGTTTTCCTGGCGATACCTTCTTTGACATTGCAGCGCACGTTTTCCAGGCTGCCATCCTTTTTTTGCTCGGCTATCAAAGCCGACCGGCTGACTTTTAGCAACCTATCAAGTCCGTCTGACGTAGGCGCGATGAGCAAATCTGTAGATAGCTCTTCTAACTTTCCCGTGTCGGGCGTTTCCTCTCCAGTATCTGGCGCCTTTAACGTTACAGACTCTAGTTTATTCAGTTCGGGCGTGCTCGGCATATCAGCTTGCTGCGCCTCTGACCCTTTTTCGTTGTTTGATAACGTCGGCCCCGCAACTACCGCCTTTGCAGCGAGCTCCCGAACCTTCGATCTGGTTAAGGCCTGAACACTAGCTTCACCAAACAAAAGCCCCTTCTCGCGCAGGAGGTGATCGGACCTGTTTGAAAATAGGTACGGGTACTGGGGTGGCAGCATAGATGACACTGCCGCCTCTGTCTCAAGCGCTCCGAAAGGTCCTTCAATAAGCACCTTTGCTACTGGCAGACACACGCTATGAGCTTCCACGGCTTGCTTGATCCACGCGCACTCGCCCGTGAACATATGGGGTTCTACGTAAGATGGGTAAACTACATCCATCGTAGCTGCGGAATCGCGAAGCACTCGGCACTCTTTCCCGTTCACGAGGAGGTCTCGCATGTAAGGCTCGAGAAGCTTCATGTTCTCGTCAGTGCTGCCTATTGAAAAAAACACAACTTTTGGTTTTGTTTCCGGACACTGCGCCGAAAAGTGACCCGGCTTCTGGCACGTATAACACAAGCGCGCTCGCCTCATCTCGAACCGCTTTCTGCGTTTGGCTGCCGCCGTCTCTTTACGTCTGGTCGGACTGCTTTCACTCGCATCCGCACTACGCGTGTCCCCCTTTACTCTCATGGGTGTGAACTTCGGCCTCTCAAACTTCAAGCCAAATTCACCCTTTTGACCGTCCTTAGCTCCGCGAGCCCGACGCGTCACAAACTCCTCGGCTAGCTCAGCGGCTTTAGCCACCGTACAAACGTCTGGCCTATCCAAGACCCAGTATCGCACGTTCTCCGGTAACCGACTATAAAACTGTTCTAGCCCGAAACACTGCAGAACTTTATCGTGGTCACCAAACGCTTTCTCTTCTTTGAGCCACTCCTGCATGTTCGACATAAGCCTATACGCAAACTCTGTATATGACTCACTTTTTCCTTTCTCATTTTCCCGAAACTTCCGACGGAACGCCTCCGCAGACAGCCGGTACTTTTTTAGCAGACTCGATTTTACTTTGTCGAAATCCTCTGCCTCCTCTCTATCCAAGCGAGCGACTACGTCGGCCGCCTCGCCGGGTAACAAAGTGAGCAAGCGCTGTGGCCACGTTTCCCGAGAGAACCCCTGCTTCTCGCACGTTCGCTCAAAGTTAACCAGGAACAAACCAATGTCCTCTCCAAGCTTAAACGGCCGCATCAGGTCAGTCATTTTGAACAATACTCGTTCTCCTGCACCGTGTGCCTGACTTCCATTACGAGCGCGTTCCATCTCTACCTCGAGACGCTTCATTTCCAAAGCGTGTTCGCGCTCTTCTTTTTCTTTCTGTTCTTTAAGTTCACGCTCTTCTTTTTCTTTCTGTTCTTTAAGTTCGCGCTCCTGTCTTTTTGACCTCTCCTCAATAGTCTCAAGGCATTCCGACAGCTCGTCATCCTCAGCCTCTAACTCAAGAATAGCCTTTAGCAGTTCTGGTTTTCTGAGTTTGTCCGAGACATCCAGACCCAACTCTCTTGCAAGCTCTAACAATTTCGGTTTGCGCAACGACTTCAAATCCATGGCTGCTCTGAATGCTGCTTTCTCTACTGCTTACTATTGTCTTGCCGCAAACTAACCCGGCAGCAACGACAACCACAATTACCAGCTCTGTTTCTGACACTAACAAAAGCCTGGCAAAGCTCAGAAGAAGAAAGTCCCGCACTCACCAAACCTCGCAGGCAGGAATTCCGCGCAGTCGTTCCGCTGCAGGCAACCAGTCGTCACACAGGGCTCATTGCACTGCTCCCGGATCGTCGTTGAGCTGCTCAGCATACCGTCAACTGCATCTCTTCGCTGCTGGCCTCCGTTGTCGCGATCTCACCGCTGGCAGACAGTTGTTTGAAGTCGGAGGCGATCTCACCGCTGCCAACCAGATGTTTGGATCTGACTGCTGGTACGATCTGTTGGGAACTCGGCGCTGACGCCCGTGGTTGTACCTGGGTCGCAAGCCCCAAGGGTAGCGTTGGCCTGGCGGCCTGGGGTACAACTGGAAGCATCCGAAGGTCCCGGCAAAGCATGAGTAGACTGGTAACAACGAAACAACTTGTTTATTTTAACATCGCAAAGAGTTGGCGGTCAGGTTTGACCGAAGTAGAGAGACGGGAGAGCACTTCACTCAACAGAAGAAATCGGAGCCCTCCCTTTTGGCGTCCGGGGGCAGCTGTTTTTATACTCTCGCAGTTGAGGGCAAGAAGGAACCCCTCAAAAGACGAGCACGTGAATGTACAATGGGCTAATGGTGACGCACACTGTCGTAGCGATGCCGTAGCACCATGTCGAGCACGATCTCGTAGCACCCTGTCGTGGCGCTGCCGGTCGGACACAATGACTGTAATGAGAGGATGGTCCCTGCTTTGGCATCGCCTGTTTCGGGCACAATGACTGGAACGAGATCCCTGCTTTGGCATCGCCTGTTTCGGGCACAATGACTGGAATGAGATCCCTGCTTTGGCATCGCCTGTTTCGGGCACAATGACTGGAATGCGAGGATGATCCCTAGGCGGTCGCATCGCCGCAGTCGCGCCTGGAAACACCTGGCGATGAGTGTTGCGGCGACGACGATCGGGCCAAAATGTCTGCCGCCCCGCCGCAGTCGCGCCGGCAAAACCACGTGTCGCAGGCGAAACGCAACAAACACGTATGCGATGACAAGCTCCGCAAGCGCCTGCACAGAAATCCTGACGTCGTAATTTCCGCAGGGTTCATTCGCAGCTTGTTGCGCTCATCTCCTCGAGGGTTTGCGGTCATAATCACGTTGTGTGATCACAGTTCCAAAAAAATGTTGTCTCTTATTTTTTCAGGTATCGCGCTATAGACATGAGCGATATTATCATATTACTGCATCTTTGGTAAACGTTCCTTAGCCCACAACTTGAGTGTAATCGCGCTTGAAGAATTGTACCGAAAAGTGTCACTCGGCCAGAAGTGGTGTGCGTTGCTGCTCTTGTCGGCACTAAGAACAACGCTGCTTTAGGCTCCCTTGATTTATCGTTCGTATCGTGGGCCCCCCCGTGTCCCACGATACGAACCACCTTCAAGTCGGTATCAACGTGCAAAGTGGCAACTCAGATGAAACGTTTTCAAGTGGATAGAGGTTTAATTTTCATAAGGATGATTTTACTGAAATTTCTTTCTCTGCGATGAGGTGAAAGCCGACCTATAGGCATTTAAATTTTCGTTATTCTTAAGACCTCTTGTTAATACAAGGTTGCTGTCTTTTACAAGCTCCTAAATTAGTAAGTAAATTACTCATAATAAATTGCTGTGTTAAATGTGTAAACGCACACGCAAAAAAGATGTCCTAATCTATTTCCCAGTATTGGCTCAATGAAAATGTAGCACGCCTATACCGTCACAGTGTAGTGATGCGAACAACACGACAGTTTCAAACGAGAGAGTCACGAATCCAACGAATTATAGGGCGAGCTTGCACTGAAACAAAAATAACAACACACAAAGTACAACTATCTCGCCGCGCAAATTATTGCTTTCTCTGAATCTGATGTACGTACGGATTACGGCATCCGTTCATAAGATTGGAATGTTCGTACATTGCAGCCAAATTAGGGCGCTCATTTGCAATCGAGAATGTACGCTCGTATTCGATTCACGCACGCAATCTGAGAAGATAACGCTCGCTATTGAATTCGTCACAACATTCTTGGTATTCGAAATACATGCAGGCGCGTCTGAAGCTAACCGATGACTTTAGAACAGTGGTAAGACGTTCAAGAAGCTCACCGAAAAAAAATAATAATTATGAGCGGTTACTTTAAATACTAACTGAAACTTAGTACTCGTGGTAGAAAGGGCCCCAAGGGCTGCACAGCGGCGCCGACATAGAGAAATTCAAGAGCTAAACACTTTCCATTTACTGGTATTTATCAAACCAGCATTTCGTGGTTCAATGTAGCTCTGTACACCAGGGGCCAATTCCACCACGGGCACTGTGTCGGAGCTCATATTTCAGGTGACTGTACGTATGCCAGCATTAATTGCCCCAAAATCAGGCACGTACCCATGATTTTTTTTTCGGGAGGGGGGGGCCCAACCGTAGGTAACTTTTCTATGCAAATGAGGGGTCGAAGGGCCCTTTACTTCTACAAATGTGAGTAGTGCCTATCATTCCCCATAAGGACGCGTAAACTCGCAGGAGAGAATAATAATAATATTTGGGGTTTTACGTGCCAAACCCACTTTCTGATTATGAGGCACGCCGTAGTGGAGGACTCCGGAAATTTTGACCAACTGGGGTTCTTTAACGTGCACCTAAATCTAAGCACACGGGTGTTTTCGCATTTCGCCCCCATCGAAATGCAGGCGCCGTGGCCGGGATTCGACCCCGCGACCTCGTGCTCAGCAGCCCAACACCATAGCCACTGAGAAACCACGGCGCGGGTCAAGAAAGAATTGAAATAGGCTGTATCTCACAGTTACGCCTGTGAGATACACCCCTGCTTTACTTGGCAAACAAGGGACCAGATCAAAGGGACTCGCGCATGAAAGAAGTGCAGGAAGAACACTGCCAAGAACTAGTAAAGAAGCGAAAGTGTAAAATGAAGATTTCCAGTAGCGTTTTTTTCTATTACCTTTGGAAGAATTATATTGAAATATATATTTGCGAATCAATCACATTTCTTTTGGATCCCTCGTTTACTGCTCTACCAAGTTAAGCGCCAAAACCAACTCGTGTTCTCATTTGGGAAGTTGCGTAACGATGCGTGGCCTCCAGTCCCGTACAACCGCGCAGAGCGCATGCAGGACGCTGCGGTTCTAGACGTACTGCGACCACCGTGGAAGGTTAGAAAAACACCCACATAAGCACAGCAGAGAACTAGCTACGTAAGGCGGCTCGACTGATAACTGTAGAAACGTGATTCAAAAGACACGGAGTTATTCTCTACTTCAGGCGGCTTTTTCTCTACTTCCTTTTTAAATAAAAATATGTTGATCCATAAAGATTTTCACTAAGGCAGTTAAATTTGTTAATTTCCGCTTTTCTTTCTTCTTTGGCTGTTGCCTTTGCTCTCTCCCTTAGTATCTCGCTTAATTTCTCAACTCCTTGCGACTCGTGTTTCCAGTTGCCAATTTAGCACGAAAAGTGCTGCACAATTATGGAGAAACCAGACAACGTAACGGATGACATTCATGTTGCTTGTGGGTTTAACGCTTTTTGCAGGGTTTTATGATGGGCGCTGTATCGCAATATCTTATATTCCATCTTATCTAACCCATATCGCGGGTATATGGTTCGGAAGATCGGCCAGCGTCGCGGCGAGCCGTCACTCGAGAAAATAATCAAGCAAAAGAGAAAGTTAAACGCAACTGGCGTTTTCTCCCGCCGCAACTCGTTCCACGAGCGTAGAGACCAGCTGACTACGAACCGAACCCCTTTCCTTGTACCTGGATCAGTCTATAAAGAAAGAAAGTTGAACCAATGAAGCAACAGCGACGCGCTTGATTGTTGAATAGATAGCGCAAAAAATTGTGTTGGGCAATAAAAATCAATTTAAAAAATCATTAAAATAAAAACTAAGCCCTACCTGCTGCACCTAAGTATTGCAGGCTGCCAAATTAGAAAGATAAATGAAAAGGACCGTTGTCAAATAATTTTGTAATAAAAAAAAAGGCGGGGTGGAATCTACCACCAGGGAAACCAAAGCCACGGGAACGGATGGTTGCGGGATTTATTGAACATGCTGCACAAACACCATACACATATAGATAGTTTCAACTGAACCCATCTCGAGTTAATCGGGCGGGCACCGAATCGATGAGCAAAACTGATCTTCAAACCCCAGGAGATGCCGATAACTACCGCCACCCTAAAGGAGTGAAAAAATTGACGACCATTTCAATCTGTGAAGGTGGAACGACAGCGATGGGTTCAGTTGTCAAGTTATCAAACGAAAAGCAAAGTGCTTCACCTGCGCCGCGGGTCAGCCCGAAGATAGTGCAATATAGAGCCCACCCGCGGGGGAGGTGAAGCAGGCGTTATGCACTCCGCATACGTGGGCCCATCCCAAATATCCCGAACGGCGCGTTACAGTTTCCCGAGCCCACTGGGGTACGTGCCTTTGAGCTTGCTCCCTTTCTGCACTCTCACCAAGATCAGCCCACATGATGATTTTTTTGCTCTTTACGGACGCCGAAAAAACTACGGAAGGTTAATCATATACAGCTTTCGCTGTATACTGTAGAATGCAGCAAAATGCTTCATTTGTCGTTGCTTTAGGAATGTGTGTGAGAAGTGATGGTGTGTGCGGGAGCAGGGTTCCTAATGAATTATCTTAGCTACGACAAGGTTGACACCAGGCACCCTAAGCGCCCCATCAGCGAACACTTTCTTTCGTCTACAGAAAGTCGGTACTGACTGCAAGAGAAACTAATTCACATTCCAGAACTGGGCGTCTTGGCAAGTGGTGCCTTGAAAAGAAAGGCCACCGACCACTACCAAGACTTCATCTGGAGTAAGCGACTTCGCGCCATGTTGCGGCGTTCTGAAAATGCGTTTTGCCGGACTAGTCAAGAATAATGAAAAAGCGCACAACTGAACCAAAGCAAACGATAAGGCAATGATCGAAGCGATTCACTATGACGAAACCATCGCTCGGGACTGAGCTAATCGGCGGACTCCTGCGTGCAGCGTGAGAACTGAAATTCCAACTTTTGGACGGAGGCTCTGGCCACGCTCTCACCGACGCAGCAGCTGAGCTCACGGGAGTCGCCAACCGCGAGCGAGTCGTCGAGACCCTAACTACGGTGTACTAGAATATTAGCACATTGTACCGTAACGTTCACTTCTGGCACGGATAAGTGTACGCTTGGTGAATACTGCGAAAAGGTGAACATCAAGAACTTGCGCCAGCTGAGGTTCACTGACTGCCTCGCTCTGACCTCCGACGTTCATCTTGGATTTGTCGCCAACTGTGAGAACATGGAGGAGCTGCGCGTTGTGAACTGCGTCGTCGAGCATCCGACGCATTTACCAGTGCTCTCACAGAGGCTCACAAAGGTGAAGATGCTACAGTGGTCACTTTACGAAGACCGCCGCTACGAGTCGTGGCTGAAGAAAGACGCCGTGGTGGAAACCAGCACGCGTTGCAGGCTGAACACTCTCCAGTCCATGTACGTGGAAGTTGCAGCGACGCCGCTTACAGCCGACTTCTTGGAGGTCGTCTTGAATGATTGCCACGGCCCTCAGCTTGCACGCTCACGTCATACGAAAGGACGCCGTAGAGGTGCCTATGGGCGACGCCATTACCAGGATGAAGACGCCCAGGCCAGGTCTGCGCACCTTCCAGTACACTTGCGAGCGGTTTACCTCCGCCCTATATCGGCTCTTACACGAAGCTTCACCAAGCCTCATACGACTCGAGGACTTGCGAGAGGTGAGCACCTTGCTTCAGAGAGTGCGGCGCGCGGTCATGGCTGTGGAAGCTGACTCGGAAGCTGAAAGCCGCTTCCTCGGAGCAATGACGCACCCGAGCACTTCAACGACGTCATGTCCCTCTCACTAGCCCTGCTGACGCCGCCGCAACAGGTCCAGCTCTAAAGCCTGCACAGCGGTGCTCCCGAATTCCTAAAACCAATGCGGAAGTTCCTCCGAACGCGCCTCACCAACTTCTGCGAGATCAGCCTGACGAAGAGCCACTTCTTGCTCGTGTGCAACTTCTGGTCAGTCGTGGGTCCGGCCTTGTTTCAGCTGCGCTGCCTGGCCCTTCCACCGTGCGCCGTGAATTGTAAATACTCGCTTCAGTTCCTGGAGCGAAGCTACCGGTTCCACAAGGAGCATGACGTCTGCAACGACGAGACTCTTTCGTGCGCCGCCTGCAAAGTGCCTTTGATGTTCACCAAGCGCGACATCAAGTGCCTGCACGGACAGACAAGGCTGCGGCGGTTGAACATCGCTGAGACGGCGTGGATTTTGTGCTTCAAGTTCCTATTCGGTGCCGAGTCACCGACTTTCGCTTCAGTCTGAATAGTCTGGTGAGTGACGCCGGCGCTGTCTTCTACTTCGGGCCTTGCCATCTCCTTTGCGCAAATGAGCGGCTCTGTACGCGCACCATAGAAACAGGCCACGTGATGCTTGGGCCTTGCTTAGCTGCTAGGCTGACTGCTGCAAAGACTCTGCGCAGATTGTGCCTGCTGACCGGGGGTCAAGCAACGGACAGCGCGGTTGCGAACTTCATCGCCCGCATGGTGGAAACATTGCCACTACTGCGATTGGTTCACGTGCACTACCTGGCTGCCAGCTCTGCGCTGAAAACCATGTCGTGGATCAGGCAGCACCACGCAGTCGTGTACACTCTGCCAAATGGCAAGAGGCTTCGTTGGCAAGGCCAGCTCTGTGACCACAGTCCCTGCGTGGGGCGCTACTGCGGCGCCTTATCATTCATCAGTGTGGCAAGGCCGAGGAACTGATAATGAAAAAAAAAGAGAAAACCTTCTCCGCAGTACACCCCGAAGACAACCCGTTCACCGATCATTTTGTGGATTTGCTTGAGAAATAAATTCCAAATGCAGCTACTTTCTTTTTGATTTACCATTGACGTAGTTCGCGCAGCCTTCCCACCTTTGCGTAGGTCACCAAAATAAGCGAACATCCACTGATACTCACTCAACACTATTGCCAACAGAACTTAGCGAGAAGGAAGGGGGGGGGGGGGTTGTGCGTGCATCATTAATGGTACTGAAGGAGTAGCAAAAACCTTGTGATAATGCCTAACGTTGCAAGGTTTAAGTTGTTGCTTCAGTTTTTCTTGGAAGGAAATTTCAGACCAATGTTGTAGTGCAAAACTTATATATTAAGACAAAGGCGCTCACACAACACAATCGCTTTTGTTGTGTTCGCCTGTAAAGCCCCGATATGTTTTGCAGTAAAACACCACTTTGTTGCATAACAGTGTTACACGGTCACTCTTGCATGAAGTAAAAGAAATGCTGAGAAATGTCTGTCCTGAATTGCAGCCATGGGTCTAAACGATAAGAAATTCGGAGTGAGAGGAAGGCTGCAGCCACGTCATGAGCGTGAGGCGTCAAATATATTTTAACCGTGGAGCTATCGCTTTACTTATGCAAATGTCTCCAATGGTTTTAGCATAATTGTTACTGCGGTCTGCAAAATTCGGGGCGCTGCAAGGCTGTTTTCATCCGAAAAACCTCGTCCAGAGACTCACTTCCGCCTTTATTTCAAAAACAAGACGTCCACTTATTCGAACCCGCTTGTGCAGTAATAGTAGTGATAGTGGTAGTGATTTAGGGGTGAGCAGAACACGTTGCTATCCGCCACCCTTCGGGGGAGCCGGTGGTTAGAGAAGAGGTTAGTACCACACAGGAAATGGTTGGGAAACCGTCCCCCTTGTTCTTTCGAAAGCATCGCCCACGCACAGCTACGACCATACTGGTGAAAAAAAAAAAGAACGGATACATTCAGTTTGCTCACCATTCATGCTTTCCTGGAAGCGCACCCTACCTCGCGTGCTTCAATTCTCTGGAAACCGGAATGTTTCGGTAGAAAGCCACTTTCCAGGACAGCCCCAAACAGTGGTTCATTGTGTCTCGGGGAAAGGAGCAAGGGCGGGGGGGGTGCAGACAGGGTTCGTGCACAGTGCAGGAAGAGCGTAGGTAACACCATTTTTTTTTCGCTCGTCAGATTAGGATATTTCATGTTCTTGTCTGTTTACGTAAATTGTCAGGGTGTGCTTCTATAGTGCTGGAGGAGGAGGAGGCGGAGGAGGAGGAGGAGGAGGAGGAGGAGGAGGAGGAGGAGGAGGAGGAACTTTATTATTGCAGAAACCGTTGCGCGTTTACTCCTGGGTGGTTCCCTCTGACAGGGCTCCAAAGGCGATCGCGGCTCGCCGGGCCTGGTCGAGGGTCGCCAGTTGATTTTCCAGGTCCAGTGCTGGAAAAACATATACGAAGCTGTGAACGCGAGGGTTGAGCCACTAGCGTGTGAAAATAGCGTTCAAAGAAGAAATGCAGAGATAATACGATTTTCTACGTCCTGTTTTCTTTTTGATATCCCCCTCAATAATGTTGCAAACTTTTGCAGCACCCGCGTAGCCTTAACGTATTTATCAAGGAACAATGGACACTTGCAAATATAAATTTAATTGTTGGACTAATTGTGCCAATAAACTACAGCAGAATTTAAAAAACAAATTAAATTCAGGGGTTTTTCGTGCCGAAACCACGATTTGATTATGAGGTGAGCCTTATTGAGCGACTCAGCACTAATTTCGACCACCAGGGGTTCTTTTAGGTTGGCCTTATGCGTGGCACACGCGCGCTTTTGCATTTCGCCAGGATCGACATGCGGCCGGGATTCGACCCCACGACCTCGTGCTTAGCAAGCGCAACGCCACTAATAAACCACGGCACGTACGGCGGAATACTTAATTCGCTGGAACAAGTACTGAAGAAAAATAATGGAAACTACTAGCGAGTTGGAATTATGCCATAATACAGAAATTAATTTCTGGTTGAATGTTCCTGAAATTCTTTGCTACCACTTTATTTCTATATTCCAAAAATTTGTTTAATATTTATATCATTTTTTTTGTTAAAGTTCTCACGCACAGGCAGTTCAAAGTGAAAATCAGTGATCCCTGGCGAAAACTTACATATTTTTGCGCAGTAACAAAATACTGTAAACGGTTATAGACTCTGCCTTCGGGCGTCTACGGAACTTTTTCCAGAGAGTCTCACACCATTCAAATAGTTTCCGATCTCTTCAACGCCATTGCGATGCTGCAAATTAATTTGTAACACTTCACCTCATTTTGATTCAACTCTGTGATCTCTAGCCACTCTTGAAATTTGTCCTGTGCCGGCACTCCCGACCACGCTATTGCGCTTTTCCTTGATGACAGGCGGAGCCGCTGTCAAAGACACAGCACTACCTCGATTCGAAAGTCGGGTCGACCATCTCCCGCCTGAGCCCGATCACCACTACGAATACGCGTGGTCTTATTAACCCGGGAACAACGCTGTCCACGGCTCTACAGTCCCGACAGGTCGAAGTTAATGCGATTAGCCTTTAAGCAATGTAGCAACACAGCTTATTGCCTAAAGCACCTATATTTACAATCTGCAGTGGTCCTTCTGAGAAGTCGAGTGATTTGGCTATGTGCGACATATACTGGCTCCGTGATCGGCCCGCTTTGGTATTACCGTCGCTCGCAAAAGTCCTTCATGACCATTACGTCAGGGCGACAACAGTATGCCGACAGTGGATGCAGTGACGTCAACAGAACGACGAAAGCAGTTATGACGGCAACGCGATGCCATTACTGAAATGATGGCGAACGTACGACATCGACATGACGACAATTGAAGCGTTGATAGTCACTTCAGCATATGCTAAAAAAAAATGAATGCGAAAACCTGCGCGCGCACGAGACATTCATTACATTACTTGAAATTTTCATTCTAACGCGTTGTTACTTCCTATTATTGTTTTATCCTACCGAAGGCCCTGCTTTCGAGTGCCTTAATAAACTAACCTAACAAAAGCTAATAAACATAACCTTATTACGGTGTCTTAAAATAGTTCTCCTTAGTTCACACCGAAAGCAGTACGTGGGTTCGACTCTCGACATCCATGATGTCAATTGCAATACAACTTGGAGATATGGCCGCTTCGCCTGTATCTCTATGTTGGGTCGTGGATTCAAGTGCCTTAAGACCAAAGGTCGAGGGTTCGACCCCAATTTCGGTGCCATAGATAGATAGATAGACAGACAGATAGACAGACAGACTGACAGATAGATAGATAGATAGATAGATAGATAGATAGATAGATAGATAGATAGATAGATAGATAGATAGAAATTGCCTGAAGTATGGAAATAATGCTAATGGAACGGAAAAGCGAGGAGTATACGCCATGCGCAGCGCCTATAGGGGCGCCACTGAAAGCAGCGTAGCGGCGGCGTTCGAAGACGCCTGCTTCCAGTGCAGGCATGACTGAAGTGCATGCGTGCGACTTGCCGCTTGCGCGCGTCCTACAAATCCTACAAAGTGGAGCTCATCGTCAGCATGCCGCTTTCATTTTAACGCCCCGGCCCCTAATAGCTTCATTTGTTGGCCCGAGAACCATCGTTCTTTATGCACACACCTTCCTGTTTTACATGACGTGTTTTTTTTTCTTTATAGTAGGTTGAGGGAGCGCCGTCGCGCCTGCGAGTGGTTCGTACAGGTTCGGCCACGTGAGATGCCAGTGACGGTAAAGCTTGCAAATCGGCGCGATGAGCTTGACAAAAATAGCACATGTAGAATTTGGCAATAATTAAGGGTTTATTGTTTGCATGCTTTCGTCTTACCACTGTCTGCATTGCGTGTACTTCACATGTGCCATCGTTAAACAAGCAGAGTCTTTCGATGACTTCGCGGGAGCAGGCGAGTGAGAATATCAGAAGACGCAATAGCTGAAAATTTGCACCCCCCCCCCCTCAGTCAAGAAAGCACATTGTTTCTATATTTTATGTTATTTGTTAGCGCCAACACCATTTTTACTAGTACCCAAATTTTGTTACCCTTGCACTCAAATGCAGAATTAAACAGCATATTGTATCGCCTGGTGTACTGCCCGGAGGCTGAATAACCAATGCAACGCTTTTTAATTAATTAACATATTACGTTGACAGAATATTAGTAGTTTGAAAGCAAATACAAAGCATGGCATTAGATATTTCTTCTAAACCACGTGCTACATTGGAATCATTTTCAAAGCAGCGACAACAACAGCGAAGCTACATGAACATATACTCAGTTTTCAGTTTCAGTTTATTATTCTTAAAATACAATGAATTGGTAAGAGACAATATAAAGACGAGGGTCCCAAAGTCAAAGGCTCCAACGGGACCCTCGGTTAATAATAAGAATGTAGAGATGTATTAAAGAGCAAGCTAACTAAAACAAACAAACACAATCGGGAAAATACAACATAGAAAAATAAAATGAACCAAAAC
Source organism: Dermacentor variabilis (assembly GCF_050947875.1). Taxonomy (NCBI): domain Eukaryota; kingdom Metazoa; phylum Arthropoda; class Arachnida; order Ixodida; family Ixodidae; genus Dermacentor; species Dermacentor variabilis. The sequence goes on along the minus strand of NW_027460346.1, from coordinate 4,535,522 downwards.
AAAATGTTTGTGTTCAAGCCTATAGTGCATAAACAAAAAACTTGACCCATTTCATGCAAAAGAAGAAAAATAGAACAAGCACTAGCTAGCACCACTAGCAAGAGAAGAAGAAGAAAATAACCATGAAGGCTTCAGAATAGACCACAACGCGTGGCCTAGCTTGGGTGAACATGTGCATTAGTTGCAGACATCAGCGCATCGAAGTTCAGGCGTTTCCCATGCCCTATCAAAAGCCTGTAATGCTCACAGAGGCCAGGTTGTACAGACAACATGCAGATAGCTGGGCGAGAGTACGCCGAACGTTCTACACGTACCACTGATCGTATTTCAGTGCCATCGATAGGTAGAGCAGCAGCCGATTCCGTGCAAAGCATGGGTGCAAAGCGTGACCCTGTTATGAAGGCGCCGTCACCTGCTTTTTAGCACGCAGCTCTATGTTCAAAGCGCTTAAGCACAATGAGCACTTCAGAACTTTGCTCCACATTCTCTGCCTTAGATTTGCGCATGTTTATTTTTTCTCATGTCTCATCATTAATCGTTTCATCGCATCATCATCGTGTCCCATCAGTGACAACAACCTAGTGTTTATTGTATCTTCTGGACTGTTGACGAGGCGACTGTTTGGGTCCCACCGATGGCAACGGTTGTTGTGGTCGCGCCGCTGGCACGATCGGTTGGGAACTCGGCGCTGACGCCCGTTGTTGCACCTGGGTCGCAAGCCCCAAGGGTAGCGTTGGCCTGGCGGCCTGGGGTACAACTGGAAGCATCCGAAGGTCCCGGCAAAGCATGAGTCGACTGGTAACAACAAAACAACTTGTTTATTTTAACATCGCAAAGAGTTGGCGGTCACGTTGACCGAAGTAGAGAGACGGGAGAGCACTTTACTCAACAGAAGAAATCGGAGCCCTCTTTTTGGCGTCCGGGGCAGCTGTTTTTATACTCTCGCAGTTGAGGGCAAGAAGGAACCCCTCAATAGACGAGCACGTGATTGTACAATGGGATAAGGTGACGCATACTGTCGTAGCGCCGTTGGTCGGGCACAAAGACTGGGAGGAGAAGGTAACCTCTACTCTCGTAGCGCCTCTGGTCGGGCACAATGACTGGGAGGAGAAGGTAACCTCTACTCTCGTAGCGCCTCTGGTCGGGCACAATGACTGGGAGGAGAAGGTAACTTCTACTCTCGTAGCACCTCTGGTCGGGCACAATGGCTGGGAGGAGAAGGTGACTTCTATTCTCGTAGCGCCTCCAGTCGGGCACAATGGCACATACACTCACACACGCACATGAAGACACGTGGCATCGGAACATGCCTGGACGCGCTTGGCGGGGAGCGTAGCGGTGACGCCGAACGGGCCAAAATGTCTGCCGCTTTGTTGCAGTCGCGCCGGCTAAACCGCGCGTCGTAGGCGAAACGTAACAGACCGCCCCGCCGGGGGAAGGAGATCCCGATGGACAGGGGACTGCATCCGCTGTCCGGAGGGATGTCGCTCGATGATGCTCATAACCGAAGTCGGGCGTCCCTCGACGTTTCTTGAGCGCAGCGCACAGAGAAGGCCTCGTTCTCTCGTTCAGGTTCGCACGGGACACTGCAAAGTGACTTCGGGAGAGTTCACATTTTTGTTCTCGTTCCCGGCAAGCGTTAGAACTACGCTGAAACTCAACCGCTCAGTCAGCAAGCAGGGCACAACCCTCACTAAGCCCTGCCAGGCTCTTCCCCTTTTTATACCACTGCCTAGTTCCTTACAGTAGTCTAGCATCACTCAGAACGCGTCCACAAATTGGAAAATTGCACTAGAAAGCATATCATCACTTTGAAACACTAAACAAAAGCAATATGTTAAAAAAATCCTGCCTCAGGAAGAAAAACATCAGTAACAAACAATTTTTGAGGCTGATTCCTACGTTAGGGGCTTCGACTTAAGCCATCGGCGTTACCGTTGAGACTCCCCTTTTTGTAACGCACCTCAAAGGAATATTGTTGCAAAGCGAGGCTCCAGCGCAGGAGGCGGCCATTTTTGGGAGAGATGGTCTGCAGCCATTGGAGAGGGCAGTGATCCGTCTCAATGATAAACCTCGAGCCGGCTAGATAGCATGACAATTTCTGAACGGCCCACACGAGACATGCACACTCTTTCTCGGTGGCGCTATACGCCTGCTCACGACTGGTCAGCTTACGACTAGCATACAGGACGGGGTGTTCTACTTCTCCATTTTCCCGTTGGCACAGTACAACGGCCATGCCTCGCTCACTAGCATCGCACTGAACAACGAACCCTTTTGTATAGTCTGGCGATCGTAGCACAGGCTGGCTTGTTAGGGCACTCTTTAGGGCGCTAAAAGCTCTTTCCTTTGTCTCGTCCCAGACGACTGTTTGAGGCTCTGTCTTTCTTAGAGCATCCGTCAGGGGAGCCGCGATATCAGAGTACCTGGGGATGTACCTCTGATAGTAGCCGGCGACACCTAAGAACGACCGAATATCGGTCTTCGTGCGCGGTTGCGGGAAGTCTCGCACAGCGGCCACCTTTATTTCAGAGGGGCGGCGACGACCCTGACCAATCACGTGACCGAGGTAGACAACCTCGGCCTGTGCTAACTGGCACTTAGGAGCCTTTACTGTCAAGCCCGCTTCGCGCAGGCGGGTTAGCACTGCCCGCAAGTGTGCCATATGCTCAGACCAGGATGCGGAGAATATCGCTACGTCGTCTAGATACGGTAAAGCGAATTCTTGCTGTCCCCGCAACACTTTATCCATGAGGCTTGAAAAACAGTATGGCGCGTTCTTCAAACCAAAACTCAATACTTTAGGACGGAATGTTCCCATTGGTGAAATGAACGCCGCATACCTACTAGCCTCTTCTGTAAGTGGAACCTGCCAATAACCCCTGACAAGATCTAGGGTGGAAATAAACTGAGCGCTACTAACTTTCTCAAGGCGCTCCTCGATGTTAGGGATCGGATAAATTTGATCCTTAGTGATGGAATTAAGCCTGCGGTAGTCGACGCAAGGACGAGGTTCCTTGCCCGGTACCTCAACTAAAATCAAAGGGGAGGTATAATCACTCTCACCTGCCTCAATAACACCGAGCTGTAGCATTTTCTTTACCTCAGCCTCCATAATATCGCTCTGGCGGGGTGACACCCGGTACGCCTTGGATCGTACTGGCTCTGGGGAGGTAAGTTCTATGTCATGAGTAAGGACAGAAGTCCTACCAGGCCTCTCAGAGAACAGACCTTGAAACTCTTGTAAGAGCTGGTGTAGTTCGGTTTTCTGCTCACGCGACAGCGATGCTCCACTGACTAAGTCACTAATGACTTGACCGGTGTCTTCCCTGTTCGTCACTGAGCCTAGTCCCGGAAGCTCGACCGGAAGCTCTTCAGGAACGTTTACCATCATGCACACCACTGCTTCCCTTTGTCTATAACGTTTGAGCAGATTACAGTGGTAAACTTGCTGTGCTTTCCGCTTTCCTGGCAGACTCACCACGTAGTTAACGTCCGACAGTTTCTGAACAATTCGTGCTGGGCCCTCCCACTGCACGTCTAGTTTGTTGTTTAGCGATGTGCGCAATATCATGACCTCATCGCCCACCTCAAAACGACGGGCCCTGGCTGTCCGATCATAATAAACCTTGGCCCTCTGCTGGGCCTTTGCCATTGCTTCACCTGACAACTCCTGTGCCCTTCTTAAGCGTTCGAGGAGCTTAAGCACGTACTCCACCACGACTGGGTCGTCGCCCCTGCCTTCCCACGATTCTCGAAGCATGCGAAGCGGAGACCGAAGCGAGCGACCGTACACCAGTTCAGCTGGCGAAAACCCCGTAGCCGCATGCGGCGCGGTCCTTAATGCAAACATCACCCCAGGCAGACACAGCTCCCAGTCAGTTCGATGTTCAAAACACAATGCTCTCAACACGCGCTTCATGACGGAGTGGAGCTTCTCAACGGAATTCGACTGTGGGTGGTACACTGAGCTGTGTAACAGCTTTACCCCACACCTTTCGAGAAAAGTTGTCGGCAAAGCGCTTGTAAACACTGTGCCCTGATCTGATTGGATTTCCGCAGGAAAACCAACCCGCGCAAATATGGACAGTAGTGCATTGACTATCTCAACTGAGCTGAGTTCTTTAAGCGGCACTGCTTCAGGGAACTTTGTCGCTGGGCAGATCACAGTCAAAATGTGTCTGTACCCCGTGGCTGTTACCGGCAGAGGTCCCACTGTATCAATAACGAGCCGTCTAAAAGGCTCCGTAATGATAGGTACCAATTTCAACGGCGCCCTTGATTTGTCCCCTGGTTTGCCCACCCGCTGACAGGTGTCACATGTCCTCACGAAATGGTCTGCGTCCCGAAAACACCCTGGCCAATAGTACTCTTGCAAGAGACGGTCCTTAGTTTTCTTAACTCCTAGGTGTCCGGACCACGAACCCCCATGCGTCAAGCGCAACAGATCCTGACGATAGCATTGAGGCACGATCAGCTGATCGAACTCCACTCCTCGGCGGTCTAGATACTTCCGGTACAGGACTCCACCTCTTTCCACAAAACGCGCATTTTTCCGTGCGATACCTTCCTTGACATTGCAGCGCACGTTTTCTAGGCTGCCATCCTTCTTTTGCTCGGCTATCAAAGCCGACCGGCTGACTTTTAGCAACCTATCAAGTCCGTCTGACGTAGGCGCGATGAGCAAATCTGTAGATAGCTCTTCTAACTTTCCCGTGTCGGGCATTTCCTCTCCAGTATCTGGCGCCTTCAACGCTACAGACTCAATTTTATTCAGTTCGGGCGTGCTCTGAATATCGGCTTGCTGCGCCTCTGACCCTTTTTCATTGTTTGATAACGTCGGCCCCGCAACTACCGCCTTTGCAGCGAGCTCCCGAACCTTCGATCTGGTTAATGCCTGAACGCGAGCCTCACCAAACAAAAGCCCCTTCTCGCGCAGGAGGAGATCGGACCTGTTTGAAAATAGGTACGGGTACTGGGGGGGCAGCATAGATGACACTGCCGCCTCCGTCTCAAGCGCTCCGAAAGGTCCTTCAATAAGCACCTTTGCTACTGGCAGACACACGCTATGAGCTTCCACGGCTTGCTTGATCCATGCGCACTCGCCCGTGAACATATGGGTTTTTACGTAAGACGGGTGAACTACATCCATCGTAGCTGCGGAATCGCGAAGCACTCGGCACTCTTTCCCGTTCACGAGGAGGTCTGGCATGTAAGGCTCGAGAAGCTTCATGTTCTCGTCAGTGCTGCATAATGAAAAAAACACAACTTTTGGTGTTGTTTCCGGACACTGCGCCGAAAAGTGACCCGGCTTCTGGCACGTATAACAAACGCGCGCTCGCCTCATCTCGAACCGCTTTCTGCGTTTGGCTGCCGCCGTCTCTTTACGTTTGGTCGGACTGCTTTCACTCGCATCCTCACTACGCTTGTCCCCCTTTAATCTCATGGGCGTGAATTTCGGCCTCTCAAACTTCGAGCCAAATTCACCCTTTTGACCGTCCTTAGCTCCGCGAGCCCGACGCGTCACAAACTCCTCGGCTAGCTCAGCGGCTTTAGCCACCGTACAAACGTCTGGCCTATCCAAGACCCAGTACCGCACGTTCTCAGGTAACCGACTATAAAACTGTTCTAGCCCGAAACACTGTAGAACTTTATCGTGGTCACCAAACGCTTTCTCTTCTTTGAGCCACTCCTGCATGTTTGACATTAGCTTGTAGGCAAACTCTGTATATGACTCATTCTTGCCTTTCTCACTTTCCCGAAACTTCCGACGGAACGCCTCCGCAGACAGCCGGTACTTTTTTAGCAGACTCGATTTCACTTTGTCGAAATCCTCTGCCTCCTCTCTATCCAAGCGAGCGACTACGTCGGCCGCCTCGCCGGGTAACAAAGTGAGCAAGCGCTGAGGCCACGTTTCCCGAGAGAACCCCTGCTTCTCGCACGTTCGCTCAAAGTTAACCAGGAACAAACCAATGTCCTCTCCAAGCTTAAACGGCCGCATCAGGTCAGTCATTTTGAACAATACTCGTTCTCCTGCACCGTGTGCCTGACTTCCATTACGAGCGCGTTCCATCTCAATCTCGAGACGCTTCATTTCCAACGCGTGTTGACGGTCGCGCTCTTCTTTTTTCTCTTGTTGCTCTCGCTCTTTTTGTTCTTTAAGTTCGCGCTCCTGTCTTTTTGCCGTCTCCCTTTCCTCAATGGTCTCAAGGCATTCCGACAGCTCGTCATCCTCAGCTTCTAACTCAAGAATAGCCTTTAGCAGTTCTGGTTTTCTGAGTTTGTCCGAGACATCCAGACCCAACTCTCTTGCAAGCTCCAACAATTTCGGTTTGCGCAACGACTTCAAATCCATGGCTGCTCTGAATGCTGCTTTCTCTACTGCCTATTATTGTCTTGCCGCAAACTAACCCGGCAGCAACGACAACCACAACTACCAGCTCTGTTTCTGACACTAACAAAAGCCTGGCAAAGCTCAGAAGAAGAAAGTCCCGCACTCACCAAACCTCGCAGCCAAGAGTTCAGCGCAGTCGTTCCGCTGCAGGCAAGCAGTCATCACACAGGGCTCGTTGCACTGCTCCCGGATCGTCGTTGAGCTGCTCAGCATACAGTCAACTGCATCTCTTCGCTGCTGGCCTCCGTTGTCGCGATCTCACCGCTGGCAGACAGTTGTTTGGGTCCCACCGATGGCAACGGTTGTTGTGGTCGCGCCGCTGGCACGATCGGTTGGGAACTCGGCGCTGACGCCCGTTGTTGCACCTGGGTCGCAAGCCCCAAGGGTAGCGTTGGCCTGGCGGCCTGGGGTACAACTGGAAGCATCCGAAGGTCCCGGCAAAGCATGAGTCGACTGGTAACAACAAAACAACTTGTTTATTTTAACATCGCAAAGAGTTGGCGGTCAGGTTGACCGAAGTAGAGAGACGGGAGAGCACTTTACTCAACAGAAGAAATCGGAGCCCTCTTTTTGGCGTCCGGGGCAGCTGCTTTTATACTCTCGCAGTTGAGGGCAAGAAGGAACCCCTCAATAGACGAGCACGTGATTGTACAATGGGATAAGGTGACGCATACTGTCGTAGCGCCGTTGGTCGGGCACAAAGACTGGGAGGAGAAGGTAACCTCTACTCTCGTAGCGCCTCTGGTCGGGCACAATGACTGGGAGGAGAAGGTAACCTCTACTCTCGTAGCGCCTCTGGTCGGGCACAATGACTGGGAGGAGAAGGTAACTTCTACTCTCGTAGCACCTCTGGTCGGGCACAATGGCTGGGAGGAGAAGGTGACTTCTATTCTCGTAGCGCCTCCAGTCGGGCACAATGGCACATACACTCACACACGCACATGAAGACACGTGACATCGGAACATGCCTGGACGCGCTTGGCGGGGAGCGTAGCGGCGACGCCGAACGGGCCAAAATGTCTGCCGCTTTGTTGCAGTCGCGCCGGCTAAACCGCGCGTCGTAGGCGAAACGTAACACGACCAAGTTTAAACGACCCGACACGGTTGCTTAGTGGCTATGGTGTTGGGCTGCTCAGCACGAGGTCACGGGATCGAATTCCGGCCACGGCGGTCGCATCTCGATGGGGACGAAATGCGAAAACATCCACGTACTTAGATTTAGGTACACGTTAAAGAACGGCTGGTGGTCCACATTCCCGAAGTCCCCCCCTACGGCGTGCCTCATAATCAGATCCTGGCGACACCAAGAAAACAATAAAAACACAGTTATCGCCCTGAAACTGGAGTAACCAAAGCGCGATTGCATATTTTCTCCGTCGAACAGCCGCGATCCACCGCCGCCGTCGTCCTTGCTCGTGAAGCAGCACCGGAAACTAAGTGCGAGTTAAAGAACCCAACCCCGCAACAGCCATTTCAAGACATCGCTGAAGGTTTACAGAAGCGTTAAATCGCGATCAAGAATGCAAACAAGACAGCACGCGCATAGGCGCTGGCGGGAACTGCGGTCGCCCGAGCCCGCCTATATATATATACGCTTCGCAGCCTTGGCGCCTTAACGACAGACGGCGTTTTGCGCATAGTGCCGATTGGCTTGAAATTTTGTGATAGTCTTCTTTCTGGCCCTCTTTCTGCGGACAGTGATGAATCTATCATCCGATGAGTCTTCATCCGACACGGAGTACAGCTCAGTGTCATCGGCGTCACTGAGCACGCTTCCTCTCTTCCTCGTGAAGGATGGCCTTGTTGACCCCTGGCCAGGAGGGCATCTGGAAGGCTCCGCTTCCATGGCCACAAGACTGGGAGCCGAGGCACTAGGAAAATCCGAAGGTTGCGCCAGAAACCTGAGAACACAGATAGAAGCGTTCTACCAAGAAGACACTTCGTCGTCGTCCTGCATTACATCGGTAATGTACAATATAGCACTGCAGGTAATCAAATTAAAGCTGCAAGCATGGGAAGATAATAATGGCATTTTTGGAGATCTTCAGAATGACTTTAGAATAGGTATATATCACAAGAAGCGAACAAACACTGACACCAAGAACAACATAGGAGAAATTACTTCTGCTTAATAAATGAAATAAATAAACTACAAATTAATGGAAAATAAAGTGGATGAAAAACAATTTCGCGCAGGTGGGAACCGGACCCACAACCTTCGCATTTCCCGTGCGACGCTCTACCAATTGAGTTACCGGGGCGCCGTTTCCACATCCAGTTTCTTGGGTATTTATGTGTCCTAGTAGAACCCTGAGAGTGTTAGCCAGCGCCACCATTCACAGACCTCGGCGGCGGACGTGGAACGTTGTTTTTGCCGTAGGGGTCACAAGAACGTGATCTTTTTGGGTGAACGCAACTGGTCAATAAAACCACACATGCTACCTGAAGGCATCAATGTTGCTGTACTCGAGACCCTCGTTAAGTAATAAATGAGAAGAAAGGGGGTTAACCGAAGGGCCCGATTTTTATTATTCATATCATAAGAAGCCAACAACTCTGACAGCAAGGACACCTCGTTTATTACGTTGAAATAGCTCGACTGCGCGCCTTCTATGTCCACTTTACGCACACAGAGCTAAAACCATATCCGCTCTTTCCACATTGGTATGTTCGAAGAGTTGCTTACCATATTTTAGAGGCTGCATTTGATCAACATGCATTTGCCATCGCACCAAAACTTGCGTATTGTTCCCATTATGTTCGCAAAAATTTGACCTGTTGTTGTTATGCCAGCCCTGCCGTCTAAGTTTTACACTGCTCTTAAAACCCTATTGATAACCCTATTGACCACTTGCATGCGTATACTACTGGAAAATGCGCATGTCACTCACTCATTTGGAACATTGCGAACACATTGGCCATACCATGCCCATAATTTTCCCCCGATATAAACAGATGCCTTGCTCAGCTCACCGAGGACAACTGAGAGAGAAACTATGAATCTCTTATGATGCAGGAAAACACGCGGGAAAACGGGGATTTAGTAATTAACTGCAACACTTGCATTTAAAGCAGGAACGTGAGTATACCGCAAGGGATTGTGTTTAAAATTCTCGTTATTTTCACGGAATTTCAACCTTCAGTCATGCTGTTGTTTTAGGAGTCTGAGAAACATTTTGACTTCGAAACACTCTGCAACGCTTGAATTAGTAACTTTCTACAAAGGTTGCAATGAACCTACACGGAATAAACATATATCGCTCCTCACTCAGAATATTGCCTAGTACTTCGAATAAATGTAAACACCGTGCCTCGCATATTTTACCGAGCGTACGGGAGGAAAACAATCAAAGGCCGTCTACAGTGCATAAAAATTGGGAGAAAGCGACTATTCAGCAACAGTTTTCACATCACATAAGCAACCTACGAAGCGCAAATTTTCGGGACACGTCACCAAAAAATGGCCCTCATGCTTTTTAATGCGAAATATGTGTTGTTTTTGCTCCTACCAGCAAACAACTAATAGTGTAGGTCTTATTCAGTAACAACCTGAAATTGCAATCACCAGAGTCAGCAGTGACATAAACCTTTAGAAAAAATTTTACAAAGACTTAAAGTTCTATTGGTATTAAAATGGCTCGCACGTTCGACCAACGTCATTTTCGCGAGCATATATTCGACAAGTCGTGATTGCACAATGAAATTCGACAGTTATACCTGTAAGAGGTTTGATTAGATTTTTAATCGTGATAGGCTACTGGGACGGCAACGCTATGCAGACTATGTGTGCATAGAGATTAAATAATTCCAGCAATTGATAATCTGTCGATTTCATGCCTTACGTCACGCCAGTCGTACATACTTCGACCCCCCAATTTTGACAAAGGGGGAGGGGGTAATTTCCCCTTTTGCGCCCCCCCCCCATGATAGATAGGTCTAGGCACGGAAAGGAAGTGCCGTGTTCCCCAATAAGCAACATGGTCTACGCACGGTTGAGCACGCCGCAATACAATAGCGCACGAGGGCAGTCACGTGGTTTTATTTAATATTTTCTGGGCTTTCTTTAAACGCCGGAAAAATATCACCACGCAGCGTGTGCGTTGCCACGACAAAATTTGATTTGTCGTTCTGGAATGCCCTCTACAACGTAATGAAACGCACTTGGCCCTAAAGCGAATATTAATAATTTTCTATAGTTTATCTTATTTAATTAACTTGGTAAATGCAATATGAAAAACATCCTAAGGAGCACCGCATGACGGCAAACCACATATCATTGGTTTCATTCAGTAGCAGTTAACCACTTTTTTTAATTGATTGTTTAGCGTGCTATTGCGAACGCCAGTCGTCTCCTTTCGAAATCTGAATGTAATTACTCTATTAAAGAACGGGAATGTCTTGCCCTTGTCTGGGCGGTTTCGAAATTCCCTCCTTACTGGTATGCCGACCTTTCCTTGTTGTCACAAACAATCACGCGCTGTGTTGGCTTTGTTCGCTCAACGACTGGACGACTCGGTCATTGGGCGCTGTGCCTTCAGAAGTACCCTTACTCCGTTGCCTACCAGTCTGGCCGCCTCCATCTGGACGCGGGTTGCTTGTCCCCCTATCCTGTTGACCCAGCAGAAGTATCATACATCGAGCCTACTCTGTGCATCATGTCTATGTCTAAGTTTCTCCAGATTGGTGAAGAATAAGGTTGTGATGCTTCCGTGCGATTGCTCTTTGACCGTCTCGAATCGACATCCAACGACGCGTCACTGCGCAGGTTCATCCTCTTCAATGGCGCATATTACCGTCGTAACGCTCAGCCAGATGGCCCTGGGCTGCTTCTCGCTGTACCCAAACGTCTGCGTTCCGCGATCCTGCACGAGCTTCACGACGAACCAACAGATGGTCACCTTGGCGTATCGCACACGTATACGACCGTGTACGGCGCGGCTTCTTTTGGCGCGGCCTCGCCTGGTCTGTGGGACGTTACGTGGCCTCCTGCGACAAATTCCAACGTCGGAAACGACCTGCCGAACTCCCTGCTTGAGTGCTTCAACCGCTCTACATCCCGACCAAACCATTGTTCCGTGTTGCTTTAGACCTTCTTGGACCTTTTCCCGAGTCAAAATGCGGCAACAAGTGCGTCGCCGTTGCCAAAGAATATGCGACCAGGCATGCAATCACTAGAGCGCTCCCCACCAGCAGTGCCACGGATGTTGCGAATTTTTTACTACACGGTATTATTCTACACCATGGCACCCCTCACTTTCTCACAGTTCGAGGTCGCGAATTTTTGAGCCGTGTAATCGACGATATTTTGCGCTCCTCCTCAACGCAGCACATTTTGACCACTTCCTACCATCCCCAAACAAATGGCCTCACCGAATGCCTAAATAGCGCCCTCACGGACAAGTTCTCAATGTACATATTTCATCTGACCGCCGTGACTGGGACCTCGCGCTACCTTACGTAACCTTCGCCTACAATTCGTCGCGTCAAGACACCGCCGGTTATTCATCATTTTATATGCTCTATCGTCGTAAACCGACGTTACCACTCAACGCCCTCCTTCCGGCTGCTACAGCGCCGCCTAGCGAATATGCACGGGATGCCATCGCTCGTGCTCATGACGCGCGTCAGATCACCCGCACTCAGCTGTCGGCCTCGCAAGCCACTCAGAAGTGATTTTATGACAGCCGACGTCACGACATTTGTTTGTGCCTTAGTTCTAATGTGGCGTCCATTCCGTCGAGTTGCCTTGTCAGAGAAGTTGTCATCTCGGTAAACGGGGCCTTACCGAATCGTCAGCCAGGACAAGGACATCACCTACGAGATTGTTCCCGTCTCACTGAGTGTGCAACCTACGATCGGTCCCAGTGACACAGTTCACGTAAGCATACTGAAAGCATGCCGCCCTCCTAAAATCACCGTTTGAAGTGCACTGAGACGGCGCTCTTACCGGCGGGGGTAATGTTACGCAGCCAACTCATTCCGAGAGACATCCTGCTTGGAGCAGACGACAATGACGACGGGCCTGTCTGGTGGACAGGCTGTCCACCATCTTGGTTGCTGCTGTGTAACTCGTTTTAAATACACTGTAAATAGTCACGCCTCGTGTCGTTTCACGTAAAAATATCTGACCGAATTTCACCTAGGCCGATGGTGCCCGTGCGGTCAAACAAAAAGGCTCGGGCATTATCATAGATTTGTTTTCCACATCTGGAGGATGCAAGATTTTTCAGAATGAGGTCATGTGAGCCGTTGTCGAAATCCAAAGCCACAGGTCCAACGCCAGAATTGCTCTTGTTTCAGCTGTACTCGGACCTTCCACAATATCCTCCTTCAGAGTTAGGATCGACTATGTCCTGCGCAGACAAACCTGGTCCATAGCCGAATAAGGAAGAATTGGTTCGCTTCGAGATAAGACAGGGAGCACATAAGAACTACGTGCTCGAAGTGCTTGCCGATAACGGAAGTCAGGGAAACGGGTTTGAGATTTTGGAGGGACGATGGTTTCCCGGGTTTCGAAATTCAGGTAATATGGGCGTGTCGCCATTTCTGTGGAAGCGTTCCGTTTTCCAATAGTCGTTGTAATATGCAGTGAGTTGCCGTACAGCCTCATCAAAGAGGTTGTGTAGTAGGGCATAATGAATGCCGCCTGCTTCGGGCGACCTTCAGGCCAACGGTATTGTGTGCGTTGGGTTGAGCAGTGCTCTGAGGAGGGACCACGTTTTCTATGTACTCAGTTTACCATTAAGGCGGTCGCAGAGGTTGTGTCAATTGTTATTAGTGGGGATGGTGGCGTATTCTTCCGCTTCTCCTGTGATCCGGACAATTTCTTGTTTCAGCCTATGGTTGTGCCGCTGCCTCTTCCATCGTTTGGTCAGGCCTCTTCGAGCATCCCATAGGTGGAGAAGATTTCTGTCAACATCCTGTGTCTGCGTTTTTGCAGTGAGTTGCTTGGTGGCAGCGCTAAATTTTCTTGTAGCTGTTGTGTCCAATCGTGTAGAAATGGCGTGACGTGTTGTTGAGACTTGGTTCTGCTGCGCCGGAAACCGTCCCACTTGGTTACTTTAATTGCAGTTATTGGGTGCGTATGGCTACCAGCTGGACGTCTGTGACTATAATGCTGTGGTCACTGCCCAGGTTCTCAATTAGATTGTTCCAGGAGCATTGAGTCAACCCTTTGACCATTGTTAGGTCGGGGCAAGTATCCCTGCTTACGCTGTTACCCGTTCTAGTTGGTGTGTCTCGGCTTCTGTCAGCAGAATGAATCGATGAAGGCTTATGGCGTGGGCTAGACGATGACTTTTGGGAGTTTCTGTTTGGTAACCCTACGCAAGGTGGGACGCATTGAAATCTCACAGAATAATCAATTTTCTGGCTTGTTTGCTGACGGCCGAAAAAAGTTGGCCGAAGTTGACTCGTCGCGATTTAGGTGCACTGTAGATGTTAAGTTTAAACAAGGTGGTTCGCTATCGATTCCTGTGTACAATTTCTAAGAGCACATGCTAATCGGGAGATCGCGAGACGCGTGTGGGTGACGCATGGGCGCGATTCATAGCCTCCGCCGCAAACATACCTCTGCTCATGCAGCGCTTGTTTCCATACAGACGACGTGCGCTAGTCTGCCGCCATGTCGTACCCACCGTCGCCGTGGCGATACGCTTTTGTTCTCACGCTTTCGTTCTACGAACGGCGATGCGGCCCTTCGTCGCGGGGAAATCGTGCAACCAGCGCCAGAGGCGAAAACACCCAAGGAAGCCTCACATGGAGCCTCACTCGTAGCCGCATGCCATCGCCCCTTGCAGACGCAGCGATAGCCGTCACACGCGCTGGTATTGTGGACTGACCCCAGCACCTGACGCCGCGGACGAACGTAACCCTTCCCATCTCACGGCGCACTGCCGCCGGCACGCCGACGCTCAACGCTCGAACGGGCGCCAAACAGCTGCGATCTAAAAAGGAATAAATACAGTAATCAACAAACTAACGAAAACTACCCGATGCCACTAACCAACTCGGCCGAGAGTGCAACCCAGGAGCAGCTATAAATCCAACACATTAAAGAGTTTGGGTGAAAGACGTTCATTCAAAAGCGCCCCATACTCAGTGCAGTTGTGGCGCGGCCTCCTGAAGCGTCGGGTTGCTGTTCTTGAGCAACGTCGCGACGAGGTTCGATTCCGCTCTGCATGAGAGAAATTTATGGATATTTTTAATCATTGTAGAGCTGCACATTCACAAGTGGCACACACCTCGTTACCCAAGTTGGCGTCAACGATGCTCATTGAAGAACGACAGGCACCCACTGGTACATACCAGAATCCAAGTTGACGCCAAAGAGGTTCACTGACGACCAGCACAGACTGAGTGGCATATACCCAGTGTTCCAAGTCAGTGTAAAAAAATTTGTTCGAACAGTGCTACCTACCTACCCAGTCCCCCATCTACTGTCACCTATGTCAGTACGAAAGAGGTTCGTTCAACAGCAGCACGTAAACACACATTGTCACTTACTGACTCAGGTAGGCGGGAAAATGGTTAGATATACACATATATAGATAGCTAGAGCGATACTTACCCCACAGAAAGCATCATGATCGAAGCCCACTAAAAAGTGTCACCGATTTAAAAAGCGCAATAACAGCAGCAGCTAGAGTATACCACGAGCAGCACACAATAACCATAGCTTTCGAGCAGTGCTTTGTCATCCTTGGTCTTGACTTATCCTGTGTTCTTGCGCAGTTCCAAGTGCAACACGTATCGTCTAGATCGTGTCGGCACCCTGATTCAGTCCGTATAGCTTATAATAAGAAGCTAAATAGGCTGGAATACATCTATCGCTAATAATTTCCAGCCCAGTCCTTCGAGAACCTTATCAGGACCAATTTAGTCGCCAACAACATGAGGTAGTTTATTTATTTATTTATTTATTTATTTATTTATTTATCAAAAACCTTACAAAGCCCCTACGTGGGGATTGAGTAAGGGAGGCATAGAATCAAGTAAGCACGTACAATCTAGTAACAATATAAAAAGGAAACACCAGCCAAATGCACCGCCTAAAATATAGAGAAACATATTAGCTACATACAGCTGTATACAGTGAGTAGAATCAGTTAAACGAGTTTAGTGAGTGCCTGAATTTTTCGCGGTCAGCTTCCGCAACTATGTTATCGGGGATGCTCTTCCAGAGCGGAATGGCACGTGGAATTGCAGGCGAGTAAAATGCTTGTCTTTTACCATAGATTCGCGTGAAACTATGATGACTGTGCAATCTGTGCGGCGTTTGCGATAACGTTTCTAGATGTAGGGGAGCGTTTGTTAGTATGGTGCGCGTATTCATGAAGTAATGACAAAAGGCAAAATGTCCCGACGAATTCTTAGCAGCTGAAGTGAAAGGTGAATCTTTATTTGAGTTACGCAAGAACGGTAGTCATATTTCCGGGAAATGAAACGTGCGGCTCTATTTTGGAATATTTCCAGCATATCAATTACGTAATTTTGGTGGGGAGACCAGACTGAAGCGGCGAACTCAAGTCGAGCGCAAACAAATGTTTGAAATGCCAGTTTGCGGATAAGTGTAGGTGACTTTCGAAGGTTACGTCGCAGGTAACCCAGTGATCGAGAAGCACTGGCACAGATGGTGGCATTGTGAGAAGTCCAGGAGAGGTTTGTTGAAATATTTACGCCTAGATATTAGAATGATGTGGTCCGACATAATGGTACATTTTTAATACAGTAGGAATAGTCCAAGTTGGTGCGTTTGCGGGTGAAGGACATCACGTTACATTTTGATGAATTTAGAGCCACTAGCCAGGTGTCACACCAATTAGTAATTTGGTTAGGATCCTTTTGGAGGATCAGGTATGCATCAGAGCTGTTAATAGAACGATATATAATGCAGTCGTCAGCGAAAATGCGCATGAATGATGATATGTTATTGGGTATGCCATTAATGTATGTCAGAATAAGGGACCAAGAACGCTTCCTTGTGCTACTCCGGATGGAACATCTGAAGGGGGCGAGGAGAAGCTGTTAGCCAAAGTAAACTGCTTCCTGTTATAAAGAAAATTTCGAAGCCGGGGTAGAGTTAGTGAATCAAGTTGTAATTATGATAATTGCAAAAACAGGCGACAATGAACTACGTGGTCAAAGCCTTAGAAAAATCCAGAAAGATGCTGTCAGTTTGAAGGTCTGAGTCCATGTTAAAATGGAAATCTGTCGTAACTTCAAGCAGTTGCGTTTCGCACGACAAACCTCTCTAAAACCATGTTGATTAAGAAAAAAGTTCTTCGATTATAGATGATAGTAAAAATGAGATGAAATAATATGTTCCATCATTTTACAGCATATGCACGTTATCAATATCGGTCGGTAGTTCTAAGCCAAGTTTTCGTCAACGTCATTGAAAATGGGTATAACTTCAGCTGTTTTCCAATCTTGGGGTATCTGACCTGTCATTAAAGATTGATGAAAAGTGTGGAATAAAAACTTGCCAGATACTGAGACTGTATTTTTCACCATTAATATTTATTCAATCATTCGGATGTCTTTCAATCGCGCACAGAAAAATGCACACGATTAGTCTTCTCTGACGTAAAACTATCATACTCAATCTCTCTGCTGAATCAACTAGCCCAGATATATGCACACGATTTGCCTTTGACGAAAAATTACCGCAGCTACAGCATGAGCCAGCCTTGCATAAACTGCCTTGCGTCTGCAATTGTTTGGCATGTGCTGCATTATTACAGCCACCACGTGCTGATTGGACCATCTGATATTATCCTCAACCCTGCCATTCCCCTCACGTGTCGCCAGAGGTTGCATATATTCTGCGATTTGTTTTAACAATACAGAGGATCAACTTTACCACCTTCTTCTGCACTGTGGATCAAGTTCCACAGCGCTTCAACTTCAATGCTTCTAAACACCGTGCACTTCGTCTCGTGAGTGTTTCTTTTTTTTTTTTTTGTTCACTGCAGTCAGTACCAGCTATTGCAGACACGCAGCAAAATGTAACGATCATGAATTGTTTCCAGATTAAGCGCGTGGTAACCTGTGCAGAGCCCTCAGTCACCAGTTTTCTTGGGGACCATTTGCACAGGTGAGTACCACCTGCTCGAGGACGGCCTAGTGATGTCAATGTCCACTCGGAGTTTGTCTGAAGCAACAACTATGCTAATTGCAACTTAAAATCCGTTCGCTGCAATAATATTTCTGTTTGCTTTAGGTTGAATAGTAACTTTGTAAGATATTTCCAAAGTTGGGCAACCGAAAACAAAAAAAAAGAAAGATATCAGAAGCTTTTGCCCAAACAGCTACGTAATGAGGTTTTGTAAAGCTATACCTTTGAACAAAAAAAAATTGTCTGCTTGGATCTGGCTAAACCGGGAGTGCAGAAACTTGTCCATGCATAGGCGCCGACGACGGGAGGGTGGGGCGGAGGAGAGCAGAGCGCCCTCAGGAGTTTTCCGGGGTGAGGGGGGGGGGCAGAGCCGCCACCCCCACGATGCCGAAGCCTAGCTCCCCCCCGCCCCCCACCTCCACCTACCATGTCATTGCCAGAATTTTTGTCACCCACACCATTTGAGGTTTCTCTTCGCTTGCCTCGACCTTTTCACTTAAAATTTTATTGTGGCTAATAGCTTACTGCATCACTGTTGGCGCGAACGTGCACGGATTTTAATTCACACTTTGCTTTGCTTCTGAAATCCTGGCAACAGAAGAACAAGCGCATTAGAAGTACCTGCGGCGGCTGCCTCATCCGCATTTTCTCACTTCCACATTGGTTTAAATTTCGACTGTAAACACCTAGGAGATACACAATATACTTAACAATATACACAGCAGAAAGTTTATTGCGTTTTTAAAGAGAAGGAAGAAGCCAATTAACAATTGTTTATAAAGGTATGAATAGCTTAGGCCTAGAAAATGAATATGTTGCTGTATGTTCCCCTCGCTTCAAAATGCTTTGCGTACTTTTTTGCCTTTGAAAAAACCTGCAGACATTAGTGAGCGCTTTGGCAGAGTATTCTATGAACGACGTGTGAAATGCACGTGAATGATCTGTGTCTCAGTATCGCTTGCCTTTCCAGTAAGCAAAGCTAACGACTCTATTAAAGAACACTTCTAATAATTCACAACATTTATTAGGGATGGAAACATCGTCACTTGCATGCAGAGGTCATAAATATACAAGGGGTTCCACGTAACTTGAGCCAAGCTCTTAAAAATCAAAGGCGTGTCGGAAGTGAATTGAACCGAATACATACTATTCGCACTGGCCCATAGTAACTCAGACATTTTTTTTCTTTTGCCCGTAACTCACTAATAAATAGGTTAATTACCCAACTTTTTTCATTATTGGCTGAGGACATCAAGTATGATACGCAAATTTGTAGAGCACCTTCAGAAACCACCGATCGAGTGATTTCCTGCACGATACGTCTCACGTAGCCTTTTTTCTTGGTTGCAAAGAAGGCCCGCGAAATATAAAAAAAAAGCCACGTAACGGAGCGGTTTCGCACTGGTATCGTGCTGCTATCAAGTGTGCGTTCGGTGAACACGGTCGGCTGCATCGTGACATGCGACGGGGAAGCGGCAGGGCGTTATTTATTTCCTCGGCAGCTTTTGGCCAGCAGCATGTGTTGGAGCCGTCATCCGACGAGAGCCGACCTTACACTGGTGCCCGCAAGATAACGTTTAACATCAAATCACCACTCTCGTGTTAGACTAAACGTTGAAGAAATTAAGCTTAACCGTAAACATCACGCTACTTATCGTCAATCAAATCATCCAGCACGGAAAGCTCCGCGTAATCGATTCCGACAGTGCGTATTTTCTTTAAATGTTAACATTAGACAGCCAAAATATATGCCGCAAAAACCTCATCTTAATATTTCAGTACTTTTCGTTCTAACGTACATGTCCGCGCTGACCCGTATGTTATAAAGTACAGAAAATGTATTCAATGCTTTGCCCCAGGCAGCTGTTCTATTCCTAATGATGCCAGGAAACCGAGCCTTATGCCATCAACGCCCAGCAATCTAATCGGGAGCGCGCACAATGTTCTCGCACAGCTTGTATGATGTACCTTAGCGCTGAGGTGATACTTGTATAATGTAGGAGAAACGGTTATATAGACAAAAGTGCAGGGTTGGGCCCATGCGCTTAAGTTTATGAAGTTGATTTGCGCCAAGAAAAGCTGTCCAAGCTTTCACACTTGCTTTATAAGAAGCCTGCAGCACCATCAATATGCCGGCTGCTTTTAACTGCACCAACCAAAACTATTAAACCATGTATTGACAACATCAATTTATCATTCGAGTGTTCAGATTGGTAACCTCTGGACGCGCAGTAAGTAGAGAAGTTGTGTGCATCATCAACAAAAGCTACGTTCATTAACATTTCAGTAATTGATCTTAGGTGGCTAAATAAAATGAGCACTTTGGAGCCCGGCCTCGAGATTATCCAACCGAGCGAAGAAATTTTGATTAAGCATGGTTTTGTAAGAGCCATGCGAACAAAAGTTTTCCAAGTAAACATTCTTGGAAAGCGTAACTGACGAAGAAAAAGAAGCTCTGTGAAGTCATAGAAAGAACACCGCTTCAAGACGGGACACAAAGGAGGATCCACACACACACTTCGCTAACAACTTGAAGCGCTGTCCTTTCGGTGATAATGAACTAACAGCCCGTCAGTCAATCCTTGCAAACCTATAAAGTCAACCTGACCGCACTTGGCCTTGTCTGATGCTGTCATCAATAGTATGGCCCCGTGAGCATCTTCCTTGTCGCCAGTCCGCTTTCGAGATTTTTTTTTAATTCGAAAGCTCGCATTTAGGCATAATACAAAGGATGTTAAAAGTACACGAACAGATTCGACTCGTGCAAAAGATATAGAAGTGAACGTGGTCCACGAATCCAATGTTCAAGGTCCCGTAGGCGGCCATGCCGAAGGCCGGTTGCCCGGAGGTGGCTGAGACGGTTTAGATGAAGTCCTGGGCACGTCCACACTAGGTGTGTCACTGTCACATTTTTTTACTTTTGTGCCACAACATGGGCACGATGCTCCGTGAAGACCATGATACTGTTGTGGCCAGAGAGCGGTCAAAGACGGAGTGAGCGCGACCCCGGCACGTAGCCTCCTTAACGTAACCTGCTCTCGACCGGTTAAACCACCAGGGAGGTCTGACCCACACGGAGGTATAAGAGCTCGTGTGGTGCGTCGGAGGTTTTCCTTTTCCCGAATCAGTCGTCCGCAGGCGTTTTCAGGAAAACGTGGAAGTGAGTAAGTTTATATCTGTCGGTGGGTTGCCATATCTACTTCAAGGAGACCGGGCAGGGCTGCTCGAGGCACCCACTGGACGAGTATCAGGATAATCGTAACGGCAGCAAGATGGTGAATGCTATCTGCGAGTAGAGTGGACCGAGATGCCCTACGTATGTCATGGATGGCTTGAGTAGAGTCCGTGCAAAAGATGAGTTCAGAGTATCGAGCAGCTGAACCGTAGGTAGCAACGCGGCCAAGCCGTCTGGAATAGCGGCAAGCTCGGCAAGATACGCCGGTGGTGCCGGATCGGCAACATATGAGCACGTCTGGCCTGCCTCTTGTATCAATCGACACACAAGAGCTGTGTGAATCATGGTGCCATTAACACTGGCATCAGTGTATGCTACAAGAGTCGTATCGTCTTGATTATCGTCGACGCGAAGAAGGTTGGAAGCTTGGGCATTCGCCTGGTGAGGAACCGGGCTATATAGACGACCAAGAGGTTTATTGTAAATGAATTATACCCTATCCCACGGAGCTACGCCGGGTCTCGTTGAAGCTGGATTGTCTATTTCGTGTCCCATGTACCGGGCCATTGAAGAAACTGAGCAGAAATTTAATGGCTTCACGGCGGGCGCACATCGACATTCGTGCACGAGTTCGTCTATAGTGTTGAGCTGGGACTCGGCCTGTAGGGTTGGCAATGCAGCGAGACGTGATAGTCCCCTTAAGGCCCGCATGGCTTCGTTACTATTGGCCTCAAGGCGAGCCCATTCTGGCGTCGTGAGATGATGAAACTTGGTTCCGTAGACGAGTCGTGGTTGCAATACAGATCAGACAAGAAGCCGAGCCATCTTGGTGCTCACTCCGCCAGATTCCTTCGCAATCCGACGTATCAACTGTATGGTTTATGCGGCCTGTTTCTTTGCATTCTTGAGCCATGGTCCCCCAAGCAGATCAGGTGGATCCATTTCAAAGCCGACTACACGAAGACTTGAAGCCTCGGGCAGTGGTTGCTGATGCAGAATTACGTGAAGAGGCCAGAGTGCCAGTAGACAGCGCCCATACTTGTTCGCCAGTGACATGTACGTCATCATGTCCTTGGAAATTTCAATCTCTATCTGAGCACACCAGTTGTGCGTCACGTTTATGGCCTCTTGGAGCGCTTGTTCTTGTTGGCAGACTTCAGGATCAACTGACCAAACAGTGATGTCATCTCCATACATTATTTACTGTGCGTAATGTATCGTCGCTAGCTTCCAAGCTAGTAGATGGAGGGCAATGTTGAAAAGGACTGAGCGGGCAAAGATCATTGTGGGACACCGCAATGTGCGACCAACTGACCAGTTGTTTGGCCATCCAGACGAATGGAGAAGGTGTGAGCGCGCAGGAAGGCTTCGACGAATGTGCAGACACGGTTAGGGAACTGAAGCCAATAGAGAATTCTGACAATTGTGGTGCAGGGCGCGTTAAATCTCCTGCTTCCACAATAGGGCAACCAGGACGTTTCTCTCGTAAGTGCGCCAACCAGCCGAGACACAACCGAGCCGCACGACCGCTGTAGGCGCTGGCACAGTACGAAACGATGATAACGTTTGTGCGTTGGAGGCGAACCAATACTGCCACGACTTCGTGCAATAAAGTACACCACCGTACAAGATAAACATCGGTCTGATGAAGAGGGCTTCTTACAAAAACTGCAACGTTTACTGGAGGGACATCGGGCGTAGCACTCTAACGGTCCAACGTTGATGCGATGAGTATGCCACACATCCTGAAATGGGTGGCAGGCCGTTGTATTCTTGAAGCAGTAGAGTCCAAACACGCAGCATCCCATAGCTCTCCGACTTCCGTAGCGATGCCGCGGCACTTCGACTGTCAGATGCCTTCTGGCACACTTGAAGACGTACCAGCGATCACAGGTTAAGATTGGCCAGAAGAACCGAGGTGAGGTGCTGGGGCTGTTGCGCAACGAAGTGAAAGAGTTCTTGGGGTGAAAGAGGTTTCGACATAGATGCCGGGTTAGCCACATGAACAGGAATCGACGTCGACGACGAATGAGACGACCGCGCTCCTTCATGACGACGCCGAGGCACTGCTCGGCGTTCCTTAAGACGTTGGATTTGCTTCTTTTTTTGCAAGAGTGGTGAGGCGAGCATCGATCTCGAACTCTTCGTTCGCCAAAGGAAGCGGCGTGCCTTCTATCGATTGCGATGTCCGTTCTGGTCGTGAAGTGGACGACCTAACAGCTGCGCTAAATGTAGGAGTGGCAACATCACTTGTCGCTGTACTTGCTATTCACCTGGCTAGCGTCCTCTTCTAGCGAGGCCACAACGGCGTAACGGTTGTACAGAGGGACTTGTTTC
This sequence comes from Dermacentor variabilis, assembly GCF_050947875.1. Taxonomy (NCBI): domain Eukaryota; kingdom Metazoa; phylum Arthropoda; class Arachnida; order Ixodida; family Ixodidae; genus Dermacentor; species Dermacentor variabilis. The sequence goes on along the minus strand of NW_027460346.1, from coordinate 4,512,497 downwards.
ATTGATGGATATCAAGGGGTCCTTGCTGGCTGTCGAGAACGGAGTTGTCGTGCTTTCTTAGTGGCCTTAAACTTCGTGGGGCACGTCATGGAAGTGATGTCATGATCGTTTGTTTGGCATAGACCGCATGTTAACGATGCTGATGGTTCAGGCTCCATGGTGTGCTTGGGTGGCTATGAGCAGGATGACTTCATGTGTCCCTTTCTAAAGCAAGAGTAGCACTAAATAGCGGAAGGCTTGAGCGGACGCGGGCGCAGTACGCAGCCGTAATACAGGATACGTTAAGGTGGAGAATTAGGACTATTGAAGCGTGTTTGGCATGTACGACCGCTGCCGACGTAGCGAGCAGCCACGATTTTATGTGTGGGACATGATAGTTCCTGCAGGAGCCTTTCGGTTTCTTCGACATGGTCAACGCCATTAACCCCGTAACGTCTTAAATCGGTACCACTGGCGAAGTACGCCAGCACTGGAAGGACACATTCTTCTGAGACTTCTATCTGTTGCAGTTCTTCGAGCTTACAAACTAGTGCCATAGCTGTAACCTATACTCAGACCGTATTGGTAGGTTTCTGTAGAGCGAAACCTTGGGGGCGCGGGGTGGGGGAATCGGAAAGTCTCGAGGCAGGCCTCTAGAGCCTCTTGAATGATACGGTTAGGCAGAGTGGACGTGTCATATTTAGCACTAGGCTTGGTAGCCACTTTGTACTACGATGTCGTTGGCAGCGCCGGAGAAGCACGCGTCGGTTGGGGGGGCAGGCCTTGTGATGAGCGAGGTCTTTTGGCCTCTGCTGTAGCTATATATTCAGCTACATGAGAGCTAGTTTTCGGCCCACCGCGTCGACTGTGCACAATGCCCTCTGCAGCTCCCTGACCGTCGCCACAATAGCCTCTTGACAGCTGTAATTATCCGTGACTCCCCTCAGAATCATTGCAGAAACTGTAGTGCTGCCCTTTCTACTAACGTGCGAGGCCAGAGGGGACGTAGATAGAACTGTAGGGAGGAGGGAAGAGAAGAAGCAGTGAGAAGCAGTGAGAAGGCAAGTAAATAATACTACTATACGACGGCAGCTGCGGGAAAATTGAATAAGCTTTAGTTCAAGGTACGGAACAGTACGTTACTGATATTTCTGAAAAATAAACACCATTAAAAAATGCCAAGCGGACAAAATACACAAGGCGTGCAGAAGTAGAGCAGCATTAATTAAAGCGCATCGTAGGGTCCAGACGACACTAGGAAACCGGTCGACCGTAAAATCAACACTTCTGTGACCGCCGGGGTAGCTCTACGGCTATGGCATAGCTAGAGGTCGCGGATTTGCTCCCGACCGCGGCAGCCGCATTTTGACGGGGGTGAAATAGAAAACACACGTGGAATTACATTTGGGGGCACGTTAAAGAGCATCACGGGTGTCAAAATTATTCCGGAGTCCGCCACTACGGTGTGCCTCATAATCCGATTGTGGTTTTGGCAAGTACCAGCCCCATAATCCAAGTTTAATGCTTCTGCCACAATGCGATGTGCCATGTGAGGCAATGACTATGCTCAATCCTCTCAGAAGTTTTGAAATGTGGCGCACAACAAGGCCTCAAGCAAACACCTCTCCCTGCGTGTTTTTTGTACTATACGCAGACAAACAGCTCTGGCGCCCGCACGGTAACGTTTAACATCAACTCTTCACTCTCGTGTCAGACGAAACGTTGAAGAAATTAAGCTTAACCGTAAACATTCCAACTGCTTATCGTCAATCAAAGCATCCAGCACGGAAAGCTTCGCATACATCGATTTCCGCAGTGCCTAGGATCTGCATATTTTTTGAATAATCGACCTGCTGCTTTTGTTATTCGAAAAACCCGCTCGTTCCATTGAAAACGCGCTAGCTTCCTGCCGGCGCCGCTTGGGACGCTTGTTGGTGCGTGTCCAGAAAAGATGGATATGACCAAGAAAGCCAGTGAGGATGATATAAAGCGGTCTCAGTGCTGCGTAGCTGCACTATTCGAACACGTCCTCTAGGCAGTAGCTGGTGTTCAACGGCGTTTCGAAATTCATAGATAATAAGGGTACACTGAAATCTGATGGTTTCCTTTTCTTCTTTTTTTTGTGCAGGTGTCCCAATTGTCAATTCGGCTCATTTATAATTGGTTATTTACTTTCTTGAACGCACCGATTTTTGCCTTTTCTCTACACGTCGGTCGCTTTAAGTCCGTCACTTAATTCAGCTTTGGTCCGAAGGAAGTTTCTGGCGTGGTATAAGCTGCGCGCGCACTCTTTCGATCCGGTGCGAGCAAAGTGGAGATTTCGAAACATTCTATGCTTATTCCATTGCTTGTAGCATTGCCTGCGTGGTCAGAGTGGCGCTTCGGCCGCGTTATCAAAGGGGATTTTGTTATCAATGTGATCAGTCGGCTTTGAGAGATGGATAATACGTGTGACGTAGACATGACAGGAAGGGATAGCTGCAAAGTCGTGAAACCTGCTGTTGGTGCTGCTTCCGTACCATTATCAAGGTGATGGGCTGTGGCTACGGTTTCCGACAGGCGATGGAGTTGCTTTGGATCAAATTATTTGAGGGCGCTGCTTTATGGATGCGGGTGGGAGCGCAGTCACATGGTATTTTTCATATTTCTTGTGGTTTGTTTGCCAGTCGGAGAAAATTGTACGCAACTAGTAGGTCGCTGAAAACACAGCAGTTACATATCATTTGGGGGTGCCGACTGATGCCTCATTGACATTTTGATAATTAAGACAGTACTTCTCGAATTAAACAATTAATTGTAGTTGCCAGAATAAATTTCGGGGACGAAATAATTACTGGCGGCTGCTCCACTGTACTGCAAACAACATGCACTAGGTTTTCTTCGAGTAACGCAACTACTCCTTAGTTGGGGCACCCTGTATAATTCAATAAGCAACCAAAATTAGGCCAAGCCGGATTCACTCGAAATCAGAATCAGCAGCAGTCATGCTGCTGATTCTGATCCACGACTTTGTGCGTAGCAGCGTAGCACCATAGCGGCCATAGCCAACAAGCAACCAAGGCGGATAGGAGTGAACATGGCGCCGGGACCCCGACGATATGATCACGAATGACTCACGTGGACTGTGTGACGTTGACGCAATAACGGAAATAGCATGACAACAACGGGGTGACGATACTGCAAATAACTGCGGTGGAATAACAGCAGTTCAGTGAGTGAGGTGGCATGACGACGACCGTATATGACAACAAAGGAATGAAGAAGGAACAACGGAGACGGCATGACGACGACGGCGTGGCGATAATTGGACGACGAAGCTGGAATGAGGACGATATGACTGTGAATAAATATCGACTGTATTACAATGATGCACTTACGGAAATGGCGTGACAAAGGCGGCATGGTAACAATGCGACTATGGCGGCGTGATGACGGTATGATCGCGATTGATCGATGGCGATGTTCCACTCGGTCTGTGCTGGTTTGTAACGAACCCCTCTGATGCCAACTTAGCTTACTGCGTATGTGCCGGTAAGTGGGTGCAGCTCTTCAATGAGCGTTCTTGACGCCAACTTGTGTAAATAGGTATGTACCACTGGGAATGTACCGCTCTGCAATGATGAAAACGATCCCCTAAATTTATGCCATGCTGACTGAAATCGAATCCACGTCACAAGTGTTCCTCGAGGACAGCAACCCGACGCATTAGCAGCCTGCGCCACAAATACAATGGGTATGTGCCGCTTTTAAATGAACGCCTTTCATGACCACGCCTTTGCGAACCGTACCATGAATACATCGGGCACGTTCTGCTTTCCAATGAACCTCTCGCCAACTCGTCTCGCTGAGTATGCGCCACTGGGTGTGCGGCAAGCGAGGGAACTATTGTCACCGTTCGCAGGCACCGTTACGCCATGCTTTGCATCTCGGAGGACACGCGCGAACTTCTCGACAGCGCCAATAGATGGTGCAGCGCCTCCAGAAATAAGCGCGAGAGGAGCCCGGTTGCCGCATGAAGCGGGGGACACAAGGTGCGATTTTCCGTGCGATCGGTCGTACGGCGCGTCGTGTGCGTCTTGCCGCATGCGGCGATTCGAGACACATGGTACGAATAGCTTTGCCGTGCGTCAGTCGCTGAGCTCCGCCCACATTTTTACTCTTCCATTGTTGCTTGACAAATTTCGGTGTTCGCCGTGTTGACGTCAGAAACAAGACTAATAAACTCGTGTATCTTTATGTTGAACACAAAAATTGTGGTTTATTCTTGTGAATTATAGTCTAATGTGTCATGGTTTGCCAGAATAAATAATAGTTTGTGAATGCGACATAACTATGCCCTAAACTTGAACGGATTCACATAAAAGTGCTGGCAACTGCGGTCTAGTAGCAGCACGCGTGGGCCCGATGCTTGGCGAGTAGTGTTGGTGTGTTGGTTTCTTGAACGTGGTATTCTCGCAATAATGCACCTAGACCGCCGCAGAAGACTGCTTCTTCTTAAATAGAGGGTTCTTCTGATTCAGAAGAAGAGGAAAGAAAAACGAAAGTGGTGGGTGCGGCCATCATGGAGAGACCGGCACACGGAAAGTGAAGATTTTACGACGGTGAGTAGCGTTCTGAAGGAAAACTATTTTTCGCATTACACTTTTGATGAATAAATTGTACAACGCGATGGTGATGGAATAGCTAAATGCCATCACTGCTGCATGCCTGGGAAATGTTACTTTATTCTTGAGGATGTGACCTTGACATTAAGGAAGCTTCAGCACAGGACCAATTAGGATTTCCCTAGCAAGATACTTGTAAAATGCAGAAATGCTCCCGGGAAACAACCGTTAGACCGATTCGATTAAAGTTACGTTTGAAAGGCAACGTGAAATTCTAGACGACAGAGGAGCACAAATTCGATGTAGGATGTCATACTTGGAAAAATTGGCAAGTATACAAACTTAGACACGATGTTTACAAATAGCAACGCTGCAGCGAAAACAGATATCACAACGCTCTAACCTGTAACGGTACAGCTTACGCAAAATTCTTACGATGCTTACGGATGTTTTGCAAAAGTCCTACAAATTAGTAGTATTCTTTGATGGTGGTGCATATATAATACGTTCCTTTTGTACATTTGAGATGTTCACGTGCATTTAATACATTGTCATAGCTTTATATTCTACTAAATTACAGATTAAAACTTAGGACTGTAGCTTTTCTGTCCAGTTTGGGAATTTTCAAGACTATTTGTAAAGTGATGACCGAAGTAAAAAAACTAAGTAAATTAGTGAATTTCTCATTTCAGTACAACAGACCTCATAATGTTCTGTGCACTCTATGTCTAGAAAAACGTTTTCTCCATTTTCATGTAACTACAATAGCTCCTGAGCTAAAGGTATATCTTGAAGCACTGTTTCGTTAACACAACTTGCTGTAATCACTAAAGAGACACGGAATGCGCATCTCTTCCTCTGATGCAAAGGATGCGTAATGGCGACATTGAATACTTCAAGAAGTATAACGTATGACGCCGCATCAGTTCGATTTTCTGCTGAGCCTCTTGAAGGAAGACCTCCAGAGAAAGCACGTCGTCAGAGAGCCAATACTCCCTGCTGAACGACTGGCCATGACACTAAGGTAATGTATACAACATTTGTGTAAGGTGTTGCATTTGTAATAAAAGTTTTATGTCACTTTGCCACTGCGATTTTCATTCAGTTAAATTATCGGAACGCCTCCCTTATGAAAATGGATTTAGAGTTCCTTTAGAACTCCTAATGAGTTCCTATGGAGTCAAAAGGGACTCTATAGGAACTCGCGATCTATAGAGTCGTCTGCATAGAATCTCTATAAGAAGTCTATAGAAACCTTTCTATAGAAACAAGTCATTTCACACACAATAGATGTGCAATAGAGGGTGTATTGACGCCCTATGTACTGAATTCTATAAAGTAATTTTTATAGAATGTCTTTAAAACTTCTAACGCGACCTGTCTATAGAATGGCTCTCCATTCGTTCTCTATAAATGTTCTATAGAGAGTGTATTGATATCATATGTACTAAATTCTATAAAATAATGTCTATAGAAAGTTTTTAACACTTCTAATGCGGCTTTTCTATAGACTGACTCTCCATTCACGCTCTATAAGCAGTCTATAGAGGGTTTATTGCCATCATATGTACAATATTCTATAAAATAATGTCTATAGAAAGTTTTTAACACTTCTAATGCGGCTTGTCTATAGACCGACTCTCCATTCACCCTCCATAAATGTTCTATAGAGGTCGTATTGACATTTTATGTACCAAATTCTATAGAAAAATTTTTATTGAACGTTTTCAGAAACGTTCTATAGAGGTCGTATTAACATCCTATGTGCCAAATTCTACAGAAAAAAATGTTTATAGAACCTTTTCAGAACTTCTAATGCAGTCTGTCTATAGGATGGCTCTACATCCACCATAATAATACTATAGAGGTCGTGTTGACATCTTATGCATCAAATTCTATAGAAAAATTTATAGAACGTTTTCGGAACTTCTAATGCGGCCTGTCTCTAGACTGGCTCTCCATTCCCGTTCTAAAAATGTGCCATCATATGGCATATGTACTGAGTTCTATAAAGGAACGTTTACAGGACATTAAAGAAGCTAAAGTGCGGCCTGTCTAAGAACGACTCTATATTTTCACTCTATAAACAGTACCCAGTATCCAGTGCATCGCCGGATTATGGGTCCAGTGCCGCGCGCTGGATGCATGGGGCGCTGGGCAAGCGCGGCGTACTGGGAGGCGCTGGTATTACTGGTGCGAAAAACAGCTCTAGCGCGTTAAATACGCGGTGCCTAGACACCGTATGTATTTTTTGAATAGAGAAAGCAACAGAGAGCGTTTTACTGCAATGAAAAACGAAAAAAAAAACATGTAAAAACAGAAGTGCTCTGACCAGGATTCGATCGTCGCACCTGCAGATCCCCAGCCCGGATCACTACCGCTACGCCACGCCAGCATACGGACACAGGTGGATAATTTAGCATACCAAAATCGAGAAGCACTTTTAGTTTCACAGAGAGAAGTCTTGCACAGACGTGGTAGATGCGCTATCGCCCAGCAACTAAAACTCACGCCTGTACCACAAAGAAAAATTTGCTTTCCGTATTCAATAGTCTGCTCGGAAGTGCCATAACATCGACTTTCGCTTGCGATTGGTATTTTAACTTCGAAAGAAGTCCTAAATGAACCACCGACCCGGGACGCTGCAGGAATGGGCTGTTACCGCCGATTTCGATAGCCGTTTCTTGTTCTTCACGCGAGGGGTATGCTATGTTTTCTTAGTTCAGTGATGTCTTTCAGTCTACACGTCTGTCTAGTCATATATATTCGTCAGAGAAGCGCAGGCTATAGTGCTGGGAGCCTTCGGCGACAGCACATATACCTGCGTTTATGACGCGTCACATCGGCGCTCCTCACTTCTTGTGCTGGCACTGTAGACATGAAAAAATTGTTTATTTAAAAGCACCGATGCGAAATCTGAAATATAAAGTAATTTATCCTTGTTAGACTCCTTGATCCTTGAGGTTAGACGCGCAGATAGCGTGCAGACGGACTCTGCGGATACGCTATGCCTAAGCTTCGGTGGGGACTGATCTCGGCGCGGGTAGCTGGCGAAAGCTAAAATGTGTGTATTTGAGCCTCAGAACTCTTTTTAGTACAATAGGGAAAGTGGAAGCGCACGAATCGCCTCAGCCTTGTTATCGGTGCGATAATATCAAGCAGCGGTAGGCTTCGAACTCGGGGTCTGTTCGAGCGCGTCTGAACGACTTCTGGATTTCATGTCCACTCCACAACACTGCGACAATGGCGATAACTCCCAATCATATGTTACGTGCGAACTACTAAAAAAGCTGCGTCCTCTGCGTTTGCATGGTTTCGTTCAAGAATTTAGCTATCCGCCTTGTCACAAGGCAAAATGCAAAAAAACGAAAGTGATTTTCATTGTCACATGTGCAGGAATAAACAAGACAGCTCACGCACCTTTATTCCATGCTGCGACACGAAATAGTTCTATGACCCTAAGATATAGCGTTATTTAGGACAAGAGACTAGTATGAAGTGATGAAATTGTATAAAGCATTTAATATTGAGCAGCGCTCGTCCTTGCGTACTGGAGCCAGCGCGGCACAAACACAACCAGCGGTTTCCAATGCGACCGTCTCTTCCAGTGTGACCCAGCTGTCTTATCCAGCGTTCTCACTGGTCTCGAGTGAGTCCCAGCGAGCGCCAGCGTACCCAGTGCGATCCAGTGCTTAAAAAAAAAAAAAATAATAACAACGCGCTGATTTCACACTGGAAGGCACTGGAAGACGCTGGTTCTTGCAATCGGCATTTCCGAGGTTTTTTACTAGGAAGTAAGAGCATCGTTAAAAAGACACTCATTGACGAAGGCAAACATCACACTAATCGAAATTAGGAAAACCAAAGAAATATAACGGAAGCGCGCATTGTGGTTTATATCGCATATGCAGGCAAATCACAAAGATGTATACCGAGAAACACTAAGCAAAACTGCGCCTTAGCAATCGCGTCATATCTATTTGCTGGCATGCAGTGACTGCAGCACTTGGGGCGGAAACACATCGAACGCCGCCGCACATTTCTGGCACACACCACTCAAATGCGACAAATGCACGCTGCAGAAACGATTTTTTTTTTCAAGGAATTTTGAAAAGTCACGGACCACATGTGCGCGATCCGCGCATGATAAGCACATCGCCACGAAAGCAAGATAGGGAACACATAAGCGTAACCTGTGCCTCACGGGTAAAATTAAAAATCATCGTATATAAATTATGTTGCTGTGCGACGGACACAAGCGCACGGAAACATCACACACTGCACATGTGTACCTCCGAGGTTGTGTGGACAATTTCTGGGCTACATTTAAACGACAGCAGGAAGTTACTTCAATGAGAAACGAAGTGAGGGCGCATGTAGTGCAGGTAACGGCTGCGCATAAAGTCAGTTAAGGTTTTAAGGCCAGTGACCGAGGTTGAAATCGTTAAAATCACACCCCAGCAATAGCTTACGCAGGGTAAATTGTCCGGATCTTGAAGGCCATGCTTTTTGCTGACTACATGTGGCATAAGCGATTCAACAGCAAGAATACTGCATGTAATTTATTTCTGCCCTAAACTATAGCACACAATATGAGCATGTCAATGTTTCTTCTTGTCTAGCAACATATGTATGTAGTTCGGGCCAAAACGGCACAAAACCTGCTGTAGTGGGTATTATTGTAGGAATCACGGAGGCCACAACAGCCGCACTATTATACAGACGGCGCTGGCAGCGTCGGTATTTTCGTATTCAACGCGACAGGTAGAATACGAAGATACGGCGTGTTGTAATTGCTCCGTCTTCAACGGTTGTTGTGCGAGCTGCATCGATGTGTTTGTTTGATCGTGTGTTATTAGGTTTGCTGTAATGAAATGAGACGTAGTTCGCGAGCACGAAAGTGCCAGAAGATGGCTTGAGTCTCGCTGTAAGCACGCCGTATGCGTGGCGCGCCAGCTAAATGTGGACCAACGATTTTCATGCCGTGGAGTGCGTTCCCTTTGTCTCCGCTGGTTGTCGTGGAAAGCTTGCTGGACGGCGCAAAGAAGTAATGCGTATTATTAGCGTGCCTCAGCTCGTCCACTACCCAGCGGCTTGTTTGCTGCAAGTAACATCGCAGACGCATCACTGGAAACTTGGAGAGCGCCTTTCGACCTCGCCGTACTGTTGAAACGGTAAGCAATCGTGCTCGCCAACTACACGTGCGTTCATCCGTGTTGTGTGTGCTTCCCGTGTCTGTATAGAGTGCCTTGCGAACGTAGCAAGTGGAACACCCACGTCAACAGTGAACCCTGTGCTGATACTTGCTACGCGCTGGTTGTAAAAACTGTGTACGCAACTCTATTGCCACAGTGCGGAATTGATAATCCTGATAAGCGTTTGCTTCCGCTGAGAAAAGTTTCGGAAATCGTGTTCACCTTGTGCAGCTGTGCGTGAGCTCCCGCCTGTCTGCTAAAGTTGCATAGTAACGACCCGTCTACCTCTTCATCGATTCTTTCTTCAATGACGTTTCCTCACTTATAAATGCTTCGACGTTGTGCACAATCTCTGCTTACGAGGTTTTTGGCTAACGAACAGTTCTAGGGAAAAAATGTAAGCCAATCACAGCTTGCTACTAGTACAGCTTTATTTCCAAGACAAGATGTGTTGACATAACTGACTTAACTAAACATGACAGGGGAACGTTGCCTATACTAAGTAATGGAAAAAACATTAAGATTAGATTGTAATCTGCTGCTACGGCGCGTCCAAAACATTATTTGATGTAGAGGTCCCTATTGTCATGACATTCGATAATTTCAAGCATTTGCTCTCTTTCCACATTAGTGCAGACATTGTTTTCATGACCCTTTTAGGTGCTGATTGCATGTTTTCACGATATCGCAGCTTTATTGTGCCACTGCTATAAGCTAACATGGAACTCATTTTGTAGTGGCGAGGCCATGACCCACAACATAAACTACAAGATCGAGGAGCCCCCAGAAATGCAGACCCTCTGGATATATGGCTGCAGCAGCATGGCGTGTGATCTGGATGGTCATGCCAGGTGTGTATGAAATGTATGTGTTCCAAAAAGGGGGCTTGGTGTCATTCATGGTGAATTTTGTCAACACATTCCATACTGCAGCTTACTAAAGAGACTAAATATTTATGCAACCTTATTGAACTTGCTACCTATTTGTGTGCAAAGCCATTATGCCCACATTATTGTGTTCTGTATAAAACTATACCTAACCTTTCCTGATGTTTAGTATTTCTTTTGCGTAAGTTGCTTACCTGCAAGTTAAATATAATTTTTGCTTTGTACGTAGTGTATTTATGACTTTTTATTGTGGTTTTATTCTTTGAAAACTATTTCCTATGCTGTACCCCTTATTTGCATAATTTTTTTCTGTTTGTGCTACAATCTCGTGCAGTTTTCTGTGCATGTAGGAATTCGAAGTGTAGTGGACTAAATATGTCACAGGTCTAAGCACGTAGTGTGCACACCTTTGTTTATCGTTGATATCTTTACAGTTACTTCTTTGTTCCCTTAGTAACAGCCACTGCGAAATACACATTTGGTGAGCTTTAATTTCTTGAAAATTAATATGATGGTCAGTATTTACTATGCTGCATTTACTTCAGTAGTACATAGGCACAGACTGATATGGATACCTTGTGACCTACACAGGATGCCTTTTTTGTTTGTTGCATTAGAAATGGCGGCTCACCCACATGTCTTACTATATATGTGGTATGCCTCATCGATTTCACTTGTCAATTTTTACAGTGGATGAAAACAGATGAACGATTGTAATCCAACATGAAGCCCCGTTGTGGAAATGTACGGCCAAGTTGGATGACCATACTGGTCTTTTGAATGAAATATGGTGGTCACTTATACACATACGATACCGGCCAGTTTGCCCTATGTACACTTGACCACATGTGAAAGGGATACAGTACGCTGCCTGTGACACACACGCCAATTTTGGTGGTATCTTTCACCGAGCAAGCCTCCCTTGCCTGCTTGCCTTTCTCAATTCTCTTGCACACTGCTGTGCATATAGGCACCCCGACAAGAAAGGCTTGCTGAGATACCACTAAATTTGTCTTGTGTCTGTCAGAGGTAGTGTAGTCTATTCTTGTGATCATGTGTATATTTGGTCAAATGTACATGCAGCAGATTGGCCGGTGCCTCAACACGTGCCTAAGACAGCACCATAATTCACTCCCCGGATCAGTATGTTCGTCCCACTTGACCATGCACCCATGGGACTGGGGCTGCACGCCAGATTTAGACTGTTCATCTGTTTTGTTCAGCTGCGGCAACCAATTGACCAACAAATTCGCTGAGGAATGCCACATAAAAAGACTGGGTCACAATCTGTTTACTGAATTGTCTGCAACCTTCGTAGGAACAAATTTGTTTGTTGCAACTAGTTTTAGGCACGTTATTTCTTGTTAAATTTTCTGCTTGACCTACAGAGCAGTTATGCAATCAATTTTCAAAGATACATGATTAGTATAATTTTTGTTTTCTGTTTTTCACATGCCATGTTGCAAGAAGGACCCTTTTTAATTAAAACTGAATTAACTTTTCAATTGCAATTGGGAAGTCTTATCATTGCGTTTAGGATACATATCAGTGTACATACCTGTACTAGATTAGAAACTAATTGTTTCAATAACTCAAAAAGCACGAATATACTGTGTCCATTGTATCTGACAGTGACACTGCGACTGTGTTCCAAATACCACTAATTGGCAGTTATCCATCATAATTTGCGAAAACAACTTAAAACATTATTGTTCCCCATACAATGGATACTTACATGCATCATCATGATTGCTCAAGCTCCATGTGAGAAATTTATTATTGGCATATTAAGCATAGTACATACCAACTATGGCTAACAGCGGATGGAATATTAATTTTGTCTACTGCTCAGCAATAGAAGCTAGTAGGTCATTCCCTTCTTTTCAAAAAATTTGTTTCCTATGCACAGTGTGACGTCTGTATAGGACTCTTAGCTCATGGGTGTTCCTGCTTGCTTATCTTATAAATGGGGAATGTGTTGTCATTGCAATATGAGATTAATGTGTGACTAGGCTGTTGTCGTTTGGAGATGCTTTTTGTCATCAGCAATGATATTCTACTGCCAGGCACATTGGCCCAGTGCTGATGTCACAGTATCTTGGGAAAGTAAAGATATTGTCAAAAATGATTCTCAAAAGAACTGCCGCTGTTTGGCAGAGTAGTGGGGAGGTGGGGTGTTCTGCCGCTTTTCTGTTATAATTTTTTTCTGAAATACTGAAATGAAACTTAGCATAATGCTACAACTATATAGATATTTGTGGCATGTTTGTGCCTGCTAATACATTATGGCTGAATGTTCATTACACCTTTTGAAAATTAATTTCAATTGTATTTTCCAGGGTCCAGCGTCGCCGTTACTAGACGGACCAAATGAGGCCAAAAACTAGCCTTTCCTCGCTCCTTTCCTGGGAAGTGAAATAGCAGGTGATCATGTAAGAATGAACTTGCAACATGTGAGCAGTAGCCAAAGCTCCATACAGGTCATGCTGGTGGTGGAATGATAAGACAAACTGCAATATTTATTTGTTTACTCATTCACTTAAAATTTATTTATTCATATCTCGTGAATACTGTGCAGTTTTTCAGCAAGGTATCAGATAAAATAAAGAAATATCATTGCATCAAAGTAAACATGTTATTTGAAAAAGCATAATTCACGTAGCACAGTACCATCATAAAACATTTTCAGACAACTAGTCTGCTTTTGATACGAATTCATGAAAACTGCAAATTTTGAAGAAACAGAGCAGTAAGGTTAACAAATCTTACTCATAACTAAAAAATGAGATCACATTTCTGTTGGACCTAATACCATAATTTAATCTGGCAAATTAGAGATACCATATGCTGCTCTAATATACAATCACTAATTTATGAGTAGATGTGCGAAACTCTCAAACATTGCAACAATTTCAAGTAAGCTGTAAATTCATATATAAAGTTTGTTGACTTTAGACATAGCAGATGGAGTCTGCAGAACTGTGATATCTCTTTCTGGCACAGAGACGGGGATTAGTAAGCTTCGTGGTGTTATTTTTTTTTAACCTGCCAAATAGTTCTTCCTGCAACAAGTTGAATTCTCAAATGCCACTAACATCAAATTAGTGCTGTGGTTGTCTCAAAAGTATTTCTGTATTTTGGATGTATTTGAGTAGGAAAATTTACAGAATTAACGAACTTGCGCTAGTTCTTTATTTTTTTACAGTTGCAAACTAAGTCCTTTTCCTTCAAGTTTTGCTATTTTCAGCAAATTTTAATAAATATTGATGGTTTTAATGTAAAACTATGATTTAAACATTTTTAAATGTATCAAACCTCATCAAATTTGATTCCATAGTTGCCGAGAAAAACTATTTTACTGTTTATGTGCATTACATAGGAGCTCCTGAGCTAAATCTCTTTTTTAGTCATTGCGTGTGTCGGGCTGGTTTGTATTTCTCACCCTAATTAGAATATTGGCTCTGATCTCAAAATTGTTTCCCTTAAAACGAAATACAAGCTTTTAAACTTTGTACGATATGTGCTGTACTGCTCTATGTAAACCACTGTTTGCCACATTTTTGCAGGGCCTGCCAGTGCTAATTTTACACATAAACATAGACTAATATGCTGTGTAATTTCGGTATATGGTGTACTTATCTGTGAAAGCCATTATTTGCCACATTTTCGCAGCGACTGCCAGTGTTATTTTTGCACTTAAACAAACTAAAATGCTGTGTCGTTTCGTCAGGCTGACAACATTGCAGTGCACATTCGTATCAGTCTATTTTCAGGCTTTAGTATCCAACCGTTCAATGTGCACTGCTGGAACAGGCACTCCTTTTGCAGTTTTAATGGTATGGTTTCTTGTCCTAGTCAAGCCTGTTATTGCCAGGTGTCAACTGTAATCAAGTCTGCCACCGATTCTTTTACCTCATGTTTCGTGTGTTTGCACCACCAGCTTGACCTGAGAAGCATGTTGGCAGCTACAGTTTGTGTGTTGCAAGTTCTAGTCTGAAGCGTGTATGTCACATATATGAAGTATGTATCTAGTCTGAAGTGCAATAAACATTTCAAACTGAATACTTTGTGGTTGTAGCACCAATTATTTTGCCACTGCATTTACTGTAGTCCTTATTGCCTACAGTAGAACTTTGGTAAATTGCAAGTTCTTTACACATATCGGCCTAGCTTTTATAGGCATTTGCTTGTAGGTACTCGAAAGCAACTGCATAGAAATATTCTATAGAATTTTGTCTTTAGCGTCTCTAAACCAACTCGATAGAAATATTCTATAGAAATTTGCCTTTAGCATCTCTAAAGCAACTCGATAGAAATATTCTATAGAAATTTGCCTTTAGCATCTCTAAAAAAACTCGATAGAAATATTCTATAGAAATTTGTCTTTAGCATCTCTAAAGAAACTCGATAGAAATATTCTATAGAAATTTGTCTTTAGCATCTCTAAAGAAACTAGATAGAAATATTCTATAGAAATTTGTCTTTAGCATCTTTAAAGCAACTCGATAGAAATGTTCTATAGAAATGCGTCTTTAGAGTTCCTATAAGAATGCGGTGGCCAAATAACTTTTGAAACTCTATAGGAAAATTCTATAGGCAATCAAAATAAACACAATAGAGTTCTATAGAGAACATTCAAAAGACTTTCTAAAAAAACACATTAAAAATTTTTGTAAGGGCTATTTGCAAGTACTAAAAGGAAACAAAAATAAAAATAATTCATTGACAGGCTACATGGCGGTTATGAGTATTAAATTTTAGTACAAGCAGGACAACAATGAGAGGATACAAGACAAGGCACTACCGTCAACTAACTTATGTCAGACCCTTGCTTATATAAAAAACCTAAGGAGCAGGCACAGGGGAACCATCATGATGGGCAGATCAAGAGATGAAATCATACAAATTATTCAAAAAAATCGTTTTGGGCGGAGCGTGGCAGAAGCAACAAAAACGGGCACACATCCATGTCATCCCGTTGGTTGTGTGACACAATTGTATGAAGCAACAGAGCGATGAATTGGGCTGGTTGGTGCACGTTCATTGTTATTGCGCTATGAGCAGCACACACTAACGGCGACAAATGGCGACTGACACTGACCGAAGACGCAAACTGACACAATTAGAGCTACCATTTGCACAATGTGCGCATGGTGTCATTAGAGCTGATTCTAGACTTTAGGTATCAAGGTTGTGCAGCCATGTATCACAAAGAATTAAGAAATCTGTTTGCGGAAAGAAACATTCCAAGTTTGTAAAATGTACTGTTGGTATACTTTATAAAATCCACTTTACATGTGACAAAACGTCCATGGGCTAGACTGGCCACTGTATGTATGACTGAGAGCACAAGCGGCCTCTACCAACAGAAACTGGCTTGCAAGTTGCACAAGACGGCAATATGTGCACGTGTCAAGCTGTTTTCTAAGAGGCCGTGATATTGAAAAGGAGCCAAGACACCACTGCCTGAGAATTGTCAGAAACGTATTTAAGAGGCTTCTTTTAAATTTAGTTCTTAAGCAATAACAATTTTGAAATTGTCTGCTAGAAGCTTTTAATGTTGCCATTCTCACCCCTGTTGCAGGTACCTATCGTCTGGTGATGTCATGCAAGATATCGCCCTTTCGTTCAGAGTGGGGATATCAACGGCACGCATGGCTGTCCGGGTCACATGCCGGGCGCTTTGGAGCAGACTGCAGCCGCTCTACATGCCGGTTGGTATTCTCTGTTAAATCTGTTGCAGGCAATCACTTCCAATGTTCAAGCCTAGTTGTACTTACAAAAAAGGCAATTCGACCTTGTGGTCGTAACAAACCTAGACAAGCTGTGGAAGGCAGTAAAGAAATGCGATGGAGACAAACTTTAGGCATTTATTTCTGGAAACACAAACCGGACTGTACGCTTGGAATACTAGCACTCATTGAAAAGGTTGAAGAAGGGACGTGGCAAAGAACTGTTGGAAGGCACCTACAGTGCAAGGTGAACACTTTTTCCGGATGACCCTTTCAACATCAGCAATTTCGTGACTCTGGTAGATGAACTCTGAGAAGAATTGTCAGAAGCCATGGTAGCCTTTTCCATTGACATAAAGGACGGTTCTACTCAATTCTCAATATGAACATGTCGCAGTTAGAGACTTGTTGCGAAATCTGGTGAACTTCCCTTCAAGACGGCCTGTAGTGTAAGTGTAGGAGCCTTTTGAAGTCGCTAGGCAAGTATTTGTCTTCAACACTCATTGATAAGTTTTATGTTCACAAAAAGGGAGTTTGCATCGGGTCATGTATAGCACCACTGCTTTGTAATATCTTTCTAGCAAACTTTGACAGCAAGCTTAAACAAAAATTAGACGAGCACATCCTTAGGATATTTAGGTACACTGATGTTTTTCTGATTACGTCCCCCATGTTTCCCAAATGTGTTGCTGCCTTTTCAGTCTAACCATTCAAAGCTATTCAAGAGAGGAATTGTTAAATTGTTTTCAAAGCTCATTAGGTAAGAGTTGCTCACACACTATTATGACAGGCTTTCGATCACAACTGCAACGTCTGCCGGGAGCTGGTTATCCCCAGGCACTGCAAATAGTAGTGTCCAAGGCACAACCGAATTATTTTTTTTTCTACACTCCCTAACCTGTCAAAAAGATTGTCAAATGTGAGGAATAGTAAAAGTGAGGTCGTCATTTCAGATGGTGCATGATGTCACTAGTAGAAGAATTTCAGTGGAAATGTTTAACAATGCGTAGAAAACTGCCGATAAGATCGATCAATTTATGTAAGCATGGTAAAAAAAAAGGGTTAACTCATTATAGACTTAGGGCGCAACTTTCGTGGGAAGTTTCACGCTGTATTACATTAAGGGAGTTCGTGGGTGCCCCTGTGACACAAGTATTACGCACTGAAAACATAGCTTTATTCCCTGCAGTTACTCTTTTAGGTGAAGCAATCGTGATGCTGATTCTTAAGGGTGCTGTAAATGGGGCCACGTAATACACTCACCAGCAGCTGTGGCTTTAAGGTATTGCATTGTTAGCTTGTGCAACAGGCCCATAAGAGCATTCCGTATTGTGTTATCAGTCACCTGACATGCCTGGTGAATCTGAAAAATGGCATTTCTCAGATTGCAGTACACTGACAAAGTACTACCATTCGCTGTAAAAACTGCTTCACGTTACTTTTTTTTTGTCGCATACAGAAACCCGAGACTGCCACCTGGCTGCAGATTGCGGAGGGCTTTGGGCAAACCTGGAAGTTTCTAAACTGCCTTGGAGCTGTTGACGGCAAGCATGTGCACATCAAGTGTCCTGCCAAATCAAGAAGCATGTACTTCAACTACAAGGTGTGTATAGTTAGCAATATACAACAGGTAACCTGAAGCAATGGGTCAGGCCAGTCGGTATGCGACTAAAAAAAAAGCTTGTGGGATTAACTAGTCTGCAACTGCTTATCTTCTGCCTTGAATAACAACACCAGGAACACAACAGGGAAGGAACCAACTTACAATGTGCAAGGAATGCTTTAAATGAAGCTTAGATAAGGTGTAAATGTAGAAATCGGAATGAAGTCTCAGAAAAATAAATCCAACCTTTTTTCCTCTAAGGCCATGAGTACTAGTACGAGCAGTAAAACAGCGCTAAACAACAGGACGCCGAGAGGGACACTGACACCAGCGCTGCTGTCTGTGTCCCCCTCCTCGTCCTGTTGTTTAGCGCAGTTTTACTGCTCGTAATCGTGAACCAACCAGCCCAAATGCGTACTTTTCTGAGTACTAGTAGTTCTCAAGCTCGTCACAAGTGATGTCTGCTGCTCTATTTGTCAGCTCTCTGAAGGCCGGGCCGATTCCCATTTCTGGAAAAGTTCAGGGAGTTCTAGTGCTGAAAACACAATGTGACTTTAGGAACCTCCTTGAAGTCCTAAACGCTGGCTTACATTTTGAAGCGAAGGAATACATGTGGTTGTTTATCATCTTTGATGGAGAGTGTAGTAGCGTGCGGCAACCGAGAAGCCGTACTCTAGAAAACGACAGTGGCCGGTGCAGAACAAGGAATCGGCGTTTATTCTTTTCCACACGCTTTTTATAGGCAGCGGTTACTTATCCGCTGCTGATATCAGTGCCCGTGATGACGAAGTGGCACGGCATGCACTTGGCGTTACGTCATCACAGAGAGATAATCTAGTTGGTCATTCCTCAGGCTTTTCGCGGCTCGGAGATGGACTTCCACTAATCTCCGTGCTCATTTTTTCTTGTGGCAGTTTCTACATCGTTTAGCACATTCCACACGCACAATACCAGAGACCCGTAGCTCCTCCCTACACAAAAGAATAGTTACAGATAACACACTGCTATTTGACTTGTCATGCTTCATTCCTCTTTTTTTTTTCTCGTACTGTCTGGGCTTCTGCCGACAGTAGCTCTGATTTGTAATGTGTCGGTGTTTACAATGCCTCCTTTACTATAGATGCCTGCCGCGTGAGCCGACAAGCTGGTTCCTGCCCCTCTCCTCTTTACTCTTCTCCACCCGGGTCGGCTGCGAGCGCTAGCTTCGGTGGCCGCTGCAAACCTAAATGACACAGCCCTGCCTACGAGATTTTAACGGCGTCTTTTGCGATCACGGAGGCTGGACTCGTGGTCTCTCGTCAAGCCATTGGTCGAGCGCGCGCCAGCCTAGAACTCGTCACCTCCTCCGCAACAGGAAGTGGGTCGGCTGCGAGCGCCGTCTTTCCACGACTACCCTGAACTACGAGAACCTCCGCTCCAATGGGGAGACTAGCGACACGGCAGGCATCTAGTAAAGGAGGCATTGGTGCTTAGCTCAGTGCTTGGATGGTGACTATACAGGGAGCAGTTTCTGACTGCATGAGCTGGTTGTACACTTGTTGGTGTGTTAAGCTGCTACTTGCTTTGTAAATATATTCTTGTGCATGCTCTCCACAACATTCTGGTACACTCTTGTGATTACTTGTTTATTGCAGGGCACTTATTCCATTGTGCTCCTTGCTGTGGTTGACAGCAACTACAAGTTCGTTGTTGTTTACATACGGCAAGCAGAGCGACGGGGGAGTGCTCGAGCAGTCCATATTCGGGCAGTTACTGGACAAAGGAAAACTGCAGCTTCCCCGGGACCTGCCACTACCGAACACAGCCCTGCCAGCTCCTTGTGTCTTTATCGGGGATGAGGCCTTCCAGCTGAGAAACGATTTTTTGAGGCCATACCAAGGTCGAGGATTGGGGGCCAGCAAAATAGTATTCAACTACCGCCTCAGCAGAGCAAGGCGAGTTGAAAGGCTTACCACGCTGCTTTGTAAGAACTGAACGCTCGTTATTTACCGCGAACATTCTTTTTGTGCATCATGCAGAAGGTGTGTCGAGAATGCTTTTGGAATCCTGGTGACCCGGTGGAGGATCCTCGGAAGATCAATGGGGGAAAGCCCAGAAAATGCTGAGCAGGTGGTGAAGGCACTGTGTGTGCTTCACAACTTCCTGATGGATGCGCCCACAGGGAGTGATGACTTTCATTGTTGGCCCGGTTATGCGGATTCAGTAAGCTCATTGGGTCAATGACAGAGCGGCCAGTGGCGGCAATTACAACCACCCTGTACAACCACCCATGCAGGTGGCCCACACCAGGGCACACAACTTCAGTCACATGGCACGATATGTCAGGGACATATACTTGCAGTACTTCAACAGCACTGCAGGGCGTGTTTCTTGGCAAGACGCCGTGGTCTGAAGTTGCAGTCTTGGTGTCGTCGTACCTTTATAAAAGTGAGTTGTCTTTGTTGAGCTTGTGCATCAAAATTCCAAGGTATTTAGTAGCTGCAGATAAATTGTCTTCCGAGTCCTCCATTTTCTTCCAAGGAAGTAGAACGTGATAGCAACCGTCCTTGTTAGTTATAGTTTTCTCGAACTGTTGTAGTGTGAGTTCACTGTATATCATGCGATGCTGCACAGATCGCGATGTCTTTTTTTCTGGACAACTTTTGGCGTTTTCAGAAGCGCATATGCTGGCACTGTTTCTTGGCACTGAAGGTAATCGAAGTACTCCAGAAGACTTTGTTGCTCTTTCTCTGCTTTCGTCATCCGAAGCACTGAGTCAGTCTCTGCTTGAACCGTTGATACCACAGTGGATGCTGTCGTTGGCTTGCCAAGTTCGTGAAATTTGAGCGCCAAGTCTGACAGCAAGACTCACATGAGAGTCCCGTAACATGGAACAATAAGTGGGTGTAGGCTTATGCCAAGAGCTTTGACTGAGAACATGTGCCTGTACTTGGTCATAGAGATCTCGAAGTTGCCTGACATCCTGACGAGACTGGCCTCGGATCTCAAAGGCTTCAAATGTGCTCTTGAATAATTATACTTTCATCTCCAAAGCGTTTCATGAGAATATCTATGGTGTCCTGATAGAACTCTTCGATTGCTTGGAGTACAGATATGGCCGAAGTGGCTGCTCCACTGAGTAGTACAACCACCCATGCCACTCAGGTAAATAAAATTGTCAATAGCGCTGAGCTCTTCCTTAATGTGCAGGGCCTCTGTTGTGGTACAGCATGCAGATATTCTAGTCCTGCAGGCAAAGTGCCCATTGGGCAAAATGGCCCGAGGTATTTTTCAAGAACAACGGCCAGCGTAGTGCAAGGTGGTCTGTAACTACATCAAATGGACGGCCATACAAAAGAGGTCGGAACTTAGAGCCTAGATGATGGCCAGGCATTATTTTTCTGACACAGGGTAATTTGTCTCAGCTTTCGTAAGCGTATGACTTACATAAGCCACAACATATTCAGGAAACCCTTGTTTGCGCTGGGCAAGGAAATTGCCAAAGCCAACACCACTGGCATCTGTGTCAACCTCTGCAGGGGCTGATAGGTCGTGACAGCGAAAAAATATGTTGGCAAAAGACGGAGCCTTGTGAAGGCCTCGTCTCTCTCGGACGGTCACGAAGTAAGGAGCCCGTTGCTGCTAAGTCGTTGGTTCACCACTGCAAAGGTGGAGCCTGTCTAAGTTTCCAAGTAGGCTTGTGATGTCTTCGGTGGTTGATACCTATTGGCTGACTCCCAGCAGTTCCAAGGAGCCTGGCTTTCCCATCAGGACAACATTCACTTTTGTGTCGCTCAATTTCAGCAAGTTTCCATGTCACTATGTGGCTTGTGTCAGCGGTACACTGCGATTCTTGAAGTTGGCGCAATTCAGAGAACACAAAATTACGAAGCTCGTCAACGTGTAGTTTGTGAAAGTGCCAAGTTGTGGATAGAAGCAGAACACGGGCTAGGCGCTCAAACAGTTAATCAAAAGTTCACACTGCTGCCAAGGGTACCAAGGCAGAATCATGCCACAGCATGTCCAAAGTACTTGTGCCACCCTTGATCTCATCCGCAACATCGCTTTGCAAAACCGAGTCCATGGGCTCCTTGCTTTGCTTACGGTGCTTCTTGAAAGGTGCGGTGTTGTCATGCTTCTCAGCTGGCCTCTTTCACCGCTTTTTTTCTCTTTCGACAGATAGCTTGGGCAGTCTGGAAATATAGTGGGCACTGTATATCTGGAGAGGGGCGCTTTCCGGGTTGTGCAAAGCAAGACATTACCATTATAGACAGCTTCCCAGGTTTTGGTCACCAAATGTGCCTCGAATTATCGTTTGCAGAGATGGTCGGTAGATTGCAGTGTGCAACCCTTACGCAGTATGGTATTCCTCCACACCCAAAGCCACTCTTCTTTCTGCACAGAGTACGAAAGTTTTTCGGTACACAACTTGTACCCTGCCGTTCATAGTGGGGCGAAACATTTTTTCTCCATCGCTTCTATGGTTGCTCGCACCTCATAAATTCACACGGTCAAAGAAAATTATCAAGGATTGCGAATGGTTTCACAAAACAGGAACGAAGACATTTCGATGTCAAACATGGCCTCGTGGTAGAGCACACTGAAGTGGCACCCCACAGATTTACGCCTACTGGTATAGGGAAGGCGAACTTGGAACAATTTTCTACGTGGCTGCTCCGCTGCGCCTTTGGGCCGACCTGTCACCTTCCTACACCGTGGTCAGGGGCTATATGATGGTGGCAAAATTGCGTATGAAGCATCTGAAGAACACAATATCATCATCAAGCTGGCGCTTCAAGCCGTGCAGAACTGTGTCCATTGTGCACTCAAAAGTGGCGGGCGCAATAATTAATCCAAAAGGTATTGCATTAAATTCATATAAGCCGTCGGGTGTGACCAAAGCTGTCTTCAGCCGATCGGCGCCTGCCATTGGTACTTGCCAATACCTTGAGTGCAAATCGAGAGATCAAAAGAATTCTGCACCTTGTAGACTGTGAGTCACATCTATGTGCAGGAGAGGGTGGACGCCCTTGCAAGTGATCTAGTTGAGGTGCTGGTAGTCCACACAGAACCGCATGGAACCATCTTCATAACATGGACGATGAAGGATGGCCATGGACTCCTAGATCAAATTACCTCGCGGCAAAGCATGTCACTAACTTGTTCATTGATTACACGACGTTCTGCAGGAGATGCACGATATAGACTTTGCCGCAGTGGTTGTTTTTTGAGCCAGTGTCAGTACAGTGTGTAACACTTGACGTCCGGCTCAGGGAACAGTGCCCAACATCGAAAGAACAAAATTCTCCTAAGAGGTATAAAAGCTGCAAACGCTGGACCAGTGTAAGGCCATCGACAATACAAGGACCAAACATACCACTCGGTGATGTCACATGTAAAACTGCACTGAGCGCAGTGTAACTAGCACAGTAATTGTCTTCGGGCATGTCCATAACTTGTACGTCGTTGAGCACTTCTACAGTGGTATAAGACATTACCTGCGGAGCCCCATAACATGCTATGGGAATGGCTTGCAAATGAAAATGGTACTGTAGCCCTGTGTGATGGCCACTGCCGCAAAACGTAGCAGCAGACCTTTCCGAGTTGTCAAGTGGTTAAGTGGAGACGGTAGTGCAAGAGCATCTGAAATTCTGCTGCAGTACATGGACACGACCATTGATGCATTAGGAGGAACCCAGGTGGTGGCGCCTTGGACGAGTAGTTTCCTCGAAAGTGAAGATTTCTCAGTGAGCAGTAAATCTAACAGTGGTGAGAGTTCTGTTTTGGCCTGTGCACAATGCCGTTGGCTAATGGCATTGTGGTGTGAGAGCGAATCCAAGCCAAGGATGTCATGAGAGCACGGGGGAAGGATGAATTCTATGTTGTATGGAATGTTGTCAATAGCAAGCAGTGCAAGCCGCGAAGGAGTTAATGTGCTGAGTACTAACGTTGCAGAGGGACAGCCCAGAAAGGGGCACCGTAACTTTCTGAAGTAAGCTACAAAGCTTAGTGTCCATAACACATACGGCGGCTCCTGTTTCCACAAGTGCACATGCGCGAGTTGCGAACAACGTCAACACAACAAAAATGTTTGAGGGTCTGCATTGAGGACTTTCACATTTCAACGGTGCCTCAGCACTTGCCTCTACAACTGCGACAATTAGTTTTACTCCTCCCGAGTTAGGGGTTGAGGCCGAATTGGTGACAGCGAATGGCAGGTAGTTGGCATTGGGCACAGTTTCGGCGACATAGCCGACGGGGAGTCGTAATATAGACGGTTGGCTGGCTTGTCACTGGTGGTGCGCCGCTACGCTGCTGCCTACTGCTGCACATGGTTACAAAAGTGTGGAAAATGACTGGCGTAGCCGCACGCAAAGCATATTGGTCAGTTGTCGGGAGTACACCACCGGTTTTTGCAGGGGCAGGTCCCATCCATGCCAGAGGATGCATTGTACGAGGCAGCTGCTTATGACTGCATGGCAGGCTGCAGTCGGGACCTAGCCACGACGTTGGTATAATGGAGAGGCATACCTGGAGATAGAGGTTGGGTCTTTGCAACGACTTCAGCATAGCCGAGTGGTGCATTTACCGTGACCTGTTGGGGCGTCGGAACAACTACAGCGTAGCTTAGTGGTGCAGCCGCAGGAAGATGTTGGCGCTGGTCTGGCAAGATCTCGGCAATTTCTTGCTCGATTGCGTGATGGACCGGAAGCATAGCATTGGAGGTAGGCTGTTTTATGTGCAGCGGCTGAGCGATGGTCATCAAAGAGAGCTGGCGTGCAACTTCCTGACAAACGCTTGCATTTCTGCTAGCAGAGCTGACTGATCGGAGGTGGTAGCCAAACCAGCAATGTGTTCATTGCACAATGAAGGGCAACGTGTCAATGAGCGCTGCCTGCGGAGCTCCTCGTAGCGTTGGGTTGTAGTGATGATGTTAGTCCCGGACTAAGGATTCTTTGCAAGTAGCGTTGAGAGTATCGTCCTCTATTTCTTTCATGACACTTCAGATTTTGTTGGACTCCAACATTGCTGCAGTGACCCTGTTACAGAAGTCCAGGACATCTGCAATGTAGCTGATAAATGATTCACCCGGCTGCTGTGCACATTCTTCCAAACGCGAACTTCAATGCCGATTGCGCACAGCAAGGCGGCCAACACAGCCACTACACAGGTGTTGGACAAGGACCGTATTAAAAAATCGGTCTCATGGTTGTGTCAAAGACTGGTCACAACCGCAAGATAGAAGAGCACATTGCTCAGTTTGGTGGGATTGCCCCATTTGTTGTGGGCACTTACCGTCTCATATGACATCGGCCAGTCCTCCACGCCAGTGTCTTCGATGCCGCTGAAAATGGCAAAGTCCCTGTGGTGAGGCACACCAGAGCACGACCGACTGAGGAGGCGCTTTCTGGGATGCGTCTTCAGGCATGGCTGAGCGTACGGTACGTGATCAAAGTTCCAGGATTGATTTTGTAAGCCACAGTACTCGCCATCACTTGTAAAGGTGTTTATCACCAGTGTTTGGGCCGACCGTCATAGTAGGGCACGGACTCAGCATGGGCGGTGTTCCTCGAGCACAGCACTGGAGGTTGACCCACTAGAAAGTGCTGGAGAGGATGGCCCACTACAGCATTCTTCACCACACTATAGGTTAACTGTGCAATTTAAATGTGACAGCGCTTTTCTTAGAGAAGAAAATAACGGAGTTTTGAGACTTGGAAAGGCAAACTATAGTTGGTACCAACTACAAGTTTACAACTCTGGAATGCAACACTTGTGCTATATGTTGCCAAGTCTTCTAAATCATGGATTCTATCAATTTCAATTTGTTTTTGTGCTTCAAGCACGCTTCACGTGAAAGTTAACGCGAGAGCATAATTTCATATTCATGATGTCTCCAATGCATTTGCTACCTTGTTTAATGATGTAATCTGATGCAATTTCTAATAAAGCTGTGTTGCCGTGAACCCGTGTAACGGGCAGCGGGCTCGTCAAGCTGCCAAATGGCAGCTTTTATTCACTGCTGCCGTCTGTCAAATAGTTGAAATAAATGCATTGATGAATGGAAAGGACTAGGGCTGTGAATACTGAAATGCATAAAATTGTAAATACTGCAAGCACAGCAGCCTGCCATGCTTTGCTGGCAAACGAAAGCATGCAATGAAATCTGACCAAAGGTGTGAAATGATCTCGCAACAAGTTGGCCTGCAGCGACCTGAACCAGTGGAAAGTTGTCAAATGTGGCCTCTTCTCAGTTCTATTGCCCCATTGAGAAATGCAAAAACAAAAGTAAGGTGGGTCTGAAGGTTGCAGTCGTAAAAAGGCACTTTACAGTCGCATCAAACATTTAAAATGCCTAAAATGATCTCTGCGTACATACCAGCCATGTGTAGCTTTCGGTCGCAGTCCATTTTTTAGTGTCCTTTTTCTGACGATTTAGTTCGCAAAGCTGTTTATCCCACACGTCTACTTTGGAAAGGCATTGATAGGAAAGTTGCTCATGCTTTCTGTGGGAAAATGCAAGTCGCCATTCTACAGAGGCCAATCACTACGTTGATCACGAAGTGCCACAACCATCTGTGGAAATTGTGAATTGTTATCGCTGCTGTGTGGCTGCAGTAATTATTGACAGTCAACGTGAGATGAATTTCACCGTAATTTTTCTTTACGTCTCATACAAATACAAAAGCTCTTTATTTCACATACATGCTCTTTATTTCAGATACAAATACAAAGGCTCCCTGTAGCCTTTATTTGCAACACATAGCAAATAAATAACTTCAACCTTTAAAAGTTCTTTGAACGGGCTACATGGCCTCTTCTCGTTGAGGTGGCTTGATTGGCACCAAGCTTGTGGGTACAATTCCTGCCTGATAATGATTCAGGATGTCAAGCATGTGTATTTTGCACAATCCCAAAAGATGGTCAGGTACCTTACTAAACTGACCATTAAGGGATAATAAAAAGTGTTCTCTGTTCGATATCTTTGTGTGTAGCTCTTTGTTTATGTCATCAAGAAGTCTGTCTGTGTCATCTTTCTTGCGTTTAGTTTTAGGTGTTTTTTCGATGGAAGAGGTTGGTGAGTTGTGTAAAAAGGCAGTAGAAACATCTTGTGGAGAAGGCAAAGAAGGAAAAGATTGTGAAGAGGAAGAATGAGCTACGGAGCCTTAAAGACAAGCAGAGGTAGAAGAGGCATAATTAATAGTGTTTGTTTGTGTGGTGTCTGTGTCGGTGTGATGTCCTTGAACCATGGGCAGAAGTATTTGTGAAGGGTTTTCCGAATATTGACTCAGGATTTGTTGCGCAGAATCTTCATCAAAGAAGTCGAGGTTGGTTGTCGTTCTGCAAAAGAACACACTTTAAATTTCACTTTGTTGCTTTGCAATTTGTGCGTTGAGTGAAAAACTGTTTGATACATAATGCCTTATTGACATACGGACTTGTTTTCGTCAGGGCAACAGCTGAACGTGTTGTCATGTTGACTGACTTGTTTCCCTAACTCATGCCTGCCAATTCTGCTGAAATTGTAAAAATGCAAATGAAGAAATTGTGATGGTACCTGTACTGCCCTTTTATGGCAATGCAAGGCCCTAGACGGAAGCATTGCATAATCAAGGAGTACAGGAGACATACGTGAAATTCTTGGGAAAGATTTAAAAATATTATACAGCTACCTTATTCTTGCACAAGCACAAAATTGCCAATCAAGAAGGTCAGACAAGGAGACAGTGCAATGCCATTCACTGCATGCATAGGGTAAGTATTCAAGCTTTGCACTGGGAAGGCTTAAAAGATCAACGGCAAATATCTCAACTTTCGGTTTGTAGATGACATTCAACAACACTGGGGATGAATTGCAACAAATAAGTTACGACTTTAAACCAAGAAAATGTAAATCTAGGTCAATTACTCAATGGGATCCCCGATCACGAGAAGGAAATTTACAGCATGTAAGCATGGGTTGGAATGCATACGA
The DNA here is from genome assembly GCF_050947875.1 of Dermacentor variabilis. Lineage (NCBI taxonomy): Eukaryota > Metazoa > Arthropoda > Arachnida > Ixodida > Ixodidae > Dermacentor > Dermacentor variabilis. The sequence goes on along the minus strand of NW_027460346.1, from coordinate 4,484,542 downwards.
CAGGCATTATGAAATACCGACTGGGATTGTTAAAAAAAGTGTACAGTCATTGCATTCTACTGGTGCAAACATACGGGGTAAGAATGTTGAGGTTAACAATGAAGCTGAAGTTAAGGGCTGCGCAAAGAGCGATGGATTGAAAAATGTTAGTAGGTGTAACATAAAAAGACGGGAAGAGCGTGGTATGCATCAGAGAGCAAACTGAATAGCCAATGTTCTAGTTTAAGATAAGAACTGCAGTTGGGCAGGCCATGCAATGCGTAGGGTATAGACTTGCAGAATGGGTGGCGAGAGAAAGGCGCAGTCAAGGAAAGCAGAAAATGAAGTGATGAGATGAAATTAGGCAGTTTGCAGCTGCAAGTTATAACCACCTAGTGCAGCACGGGTAAGATCAACCTTCGTCCTGCAGCAAGAAATGGCAGATTATGTTGATGCTTGGGGATTGCTTGCACAAAGCAAGCAATCCCTGACAACAAATACAACTTGAAGCCTTGAACCTTGCTCTAAATGGTGCCTGGCATGATGAACAAAATGCAATGACTTTAGGCATTCATGCCAGGCATATCAAGTCAAGCATGGGCTTAAAGTTAAGATGCATTTCTTAATACAAGGGCAGCCGAGCTTGCTGCTCCTCTGAGTATATAAATATCAGTGTAGGAGTAAATAAAGTGCATTCATCCACCCCCCCCCCCTCCCAAAAAAAAAAAGGTGTGCTCAGGGCAACCTCCCCCCCTTTTTTTTCATGTCCGTAGGTTAAAACTCAAACACTTGCAGGTTTGCCTATGTTGACTGCTCCAACTCTTTTCAATGTTCATGTGACCACCCGTCCTGTTTAGAGCCACAATGCATTAAAGATAATGCGTTCAGTGAAGATTTGTTTACTCACGGCCGCGGCTTCAGAGTGTCTCGCAGAAAAAGCATATCGTTGAAATGCTTCCACGTGGATGTGGGCTCTCCAGCGGCTGCACCACTCTTCTTTTTTGCGTCCCTTAGTTTCTTCGCGAAAGTGTCCCTCAGGTTGCGCCATTTTTTGCTGATTTTTTTATTTCATCTGCAGAGAAAAGGCACAGTTGGTACATTTTCTCTCAATCAAATCACTTAGTAGTGCCATAGTATTACCAGCACCTAAATGTTGACATGCTATTCAATAAGTTGTCTATTTGACCTGCTACTGAAGTTTTCCTGAGCACAGAATGAACACAAAATTACAACTGGTGCATCTACCCTGTACTTAAGCTCCAATGAATATAACTACAGGGTTTCTGGCAAAACCGTTAGAGAATGTAGCTTGTTTGCGAGCTGCAAGTTCTGAATAAGCTTGTGGCCAGCTCTGCATTTGATAATACTTTGCTATGTGAACATTCTTTCAGTGAGTGTATGTGATGACCGCTACCTTTTTCGGTATTTGGCCGGAATAATTTAACAATTCCACTCGCATGCCGTTATGCCGTTCCTTTTAGCGCTTCGCCAGTAGTCGGAGCGGAGCTCCACCGGAATCATAGGCTGTGAAAAGAGTACGATACATTCGCGCGGAATAATAATAATAAAAACCGGCTTATTAATAGGCTTATCTGCAACATCAACTAAATGAACGGTCTAAGCTACAGAATGGTCCTTCAAAACGAACGGACGGGTTTGCGAAACGCCAGAAACACCCTTATGAAAATGGGTTTAAGAGTTCCTTTAGAACTCCTAATGAGTTCCTATGGAGTCAAAAGGGACTCTATAGGAACTCGCGATCTATAGAGTCGTCTGTATAGAATCTCTATAAGAAGTCTATAGAAACCTGTCTATAGAAACAAGTCATTTCACACACAATACATGTGCAATAGAGGGTGTATTGACGTCCTATGTACTGAATTCTATAAAGTAATTTTTATAGAATGTCTTTAAAACTTCTAACGCGACCTGTCTATTGAATGGCTCTCCATTCGCTCTCTATAAATGTTCTATAGAGAGTGTATTGATATCATATGCACTAAATTCTATAAAGTAGTGTTTATAGAAAATGTTTAACACTTCTAATGCGGCTTGTCTATAGACTGACTCTCCATTCACCCTCTATAAGTGGTCTATAGAGGGTTTATTGTCATCATATGTACAATATTCTATAAAATAATGTCTGTAGAAAGTTTTTAACACTTCTAATGTGGCTTGTCTATAGATTGACTCTCCATTCACCCTCCATGAATGTTCTATAGAGGTCGTATTGACATCTTATGTACCAAATTCTATAGAAAAATGTTTATAGAACGTTTTCAGAACTTCTAATGCGGCCTGTCTATGGAATGGCTCTACATCCACCCTCCATAAAAGTTCTATAGAGGTCGTATTGACATCTTATGTACCAAATTCTATAGAAAAATGTTTATTGAACGTTTTCAGAACTTCTAATGCGGCCTGTCTATGGAATGGCTCTACATCCACCCTCCATAAAAGTTCTATAGAGGTCGTATTGACATCTTATGTACCAAATTCTATAGAAAAATGTTTATAGAACGTTTTCAGAACTTCTAATGCGGCCTGTCTATGGAATGGCTCTACATCCACCCTCCATAAACGTTCTATAGAGGTCGTATTGACATCTTAGGTACCAAATTCTATAGAAAAATGTTTATAGAACGTTTTCAGAACTTCTAATGCGGCCTGTCTATGGAATGGCTCTACATCCACCCTCCATAAAAGTTCTATAGAGGTCGTATTGACATCTTATGTACCAAATTCTATAGAAAAATGTTTATAGAACGTTTTCAGAACTTCTAATGCGCCCTGTCTATGGAATGGCTCTACATCCACCCTCCATAAAAGTTCTATAGAGGTCGTATTGACATCTTATGTACCAAATTCTACAAAAAATGTTTATAGAACGTTTTCAGAACTTCTAATGCGGCCTGTCTATGGAATGGCTCTACATCCACCCTCCATAAAAGTTCTATAGAGGTCGTATTGACATCTTATGTACCAAATTCTATAGAAAAATGTTTATAGAACGTTTTCAGAACTTCTAATGCGGCCTGTCTATGGAATGGCTCTACATCCACCCTCCATAAAAGTTCTATAGAGGTCGTATTGACATCTTATGTACCAAATTCTATAGAAAAATGTTTATAGAACGTTTTCAGAACTTCTAATGCGGCCTGTCTATGGAATGGCTCTACATCCACCCTCCATAAAAGTTCTATAGAGGTCGTATTGACATCTTATGTACCAAATTCTATAGAAAAATATTTATAGAACGTTTTCAGAACTTCTAATGCGGCCTGTCTCTAGACTGGCTTTCCATTCCCGTTCTAAAAATGTGCCATCATATGACATATGTACTGAGTTCTATAAAGGAACGTTTATAGGACATTAAACAAGCTAAAGTGCGGCCTGTTTAAGAACGGCTCTATATTTTCACTCTATAAACAGTACCCAGTGCATCGCCGGATTATGGGAACAGTGCCGCGCGCTGGATGAATGGGGCGCTGGGCAGGCGCGTCGTACTGGGAGGCACTGGCTACTGGTGCAAAAAACAGCTCTAGCGCGTTAAATACGCGGTGCCTGGACACCGTATATATTTTTTTGAATACAGAAAGCAACAGAGAGCGTTTCAGTACAATAAAAAAAAAACGTAAATGTAAACATGCTCTGACCAGGATTCGATCGTTGCAACTACAGATCCCAAGCCCGGCTCATTACCGCTACGCCACGCCCGCGGATTAATCCGAACGAATTATTTAACATGCCAAAATCGAGAAGTAATTTTAGTTTCACAGAGAAGTCTCGCACAGACATGATAGATGCGCTATCGCCCAGAAACCACAACTCACGCCTGTACCACAAACAAAAATCTCCTGTCCGTATTCAATAGTGTGCTCGGAAGTGCCTTAACATCGATTTTCACTTGCGATTGGTATTTTAACTTCGAAAAAAGTCCTAAATGAACCGCCGACCCCGGACGCTGTATGGGCTGTTACTGCCGATTTCGATAGCAGTTTCTTGTTCTTCACGTGAGGGATATGCTAGGTTTTCTTAGTTCGTGATGCCTTTCAGTCTACACTTCTGTCTAGTCATATATATCTTCGTCAGAGAAGCGCAGGATAGTGCTGGGAGCCTTCGGCGACAGCACATACACCTGCGTTTATGACGCGTCACATCGGCGCTCCTTCTTGTGCTGGCACTGTAGACATGAAAAAATGGTTTATTTAAAAACACCGATGCGATATCTGAAATATAGAGTGATTTATCCTTGTTAGACTTCTTGATTCCTGGACCTAGACGCGCCGATAGCGTGCAGACGGACTCTGTGGATATGCTATGCCTAAGCTTCGGTGGGGATCGATCTCGGCGCGGGTAGCTGGCGAAAGCTAAAATGTGTGTATTTGAGCCTCAGAACTCTATTTAGTACAATAGGGAAAGCGGAAGCGCACGAATTGCCTCAGCTTTGCTATCGGTGAGATAATATCAATCCGCGGTAGGCTTCGAATTCGGGGTCCGTTCGAGCGCGTCTGAACGGCTTCTGGATTTCATGCCCTCTCCACAACACTGCGACAACGGCGACAACTCCCAGTCATATGTTACGTGCGAACTACTAAAAAACGCGGCGTCCTCTGCGTTTGCGTGGTTTCGTCCAAGAATATAGTTATCCGCCCAGTCAAAAGGAAAAAAAAAACGAAAGTGATCTTCAGTGTCAAATGTCCATGAATAAACAGGGCAGCTCGCGCACCTTTATTCCATGCTGCGACACGAAATAGTTTTATGACCCCAAGATATAGCGTTATTTAGGACAAGAGACTGGTATCAAGCGATGAAATTGTATGAAGCATTTAATACTCAGCAGCGCTCGTCCTTGCGTACTGGAACCAGCGCGGCACCCACACAACCAGCGCAGTTTCCAGTGCGAACCAGTGCCTGCACAGCACAAACCAGTGCGCCCCAGCGTCATGGCAATGAAACCAGCGTCTCTTCCAGTGTGACCCAGCTCTTATCCTGCGTTCTCACTGCTGTCCCAGTGAGTCCCAGCGAGCGCCAGCGTACCCAGTACGATCCAGCGCCAAAAAACGCGCTGGTTTCACACTGGAAGGCACTGGAAGACGCTGGTTTTTGCAATAGAGTACTTTAGGCAGAATTAGACTTATTAAAAATAAATTTTATTGCATGCACATTTCTGCAATTTGCACCGTCCCCATCGTTCAACACCTATAAACATTTTCTCAATATCACAATTTATTTACAGCAATAATTGGTGCACAATGCGTAAAGTAGTAGAAGCCCAAGTTTGGAAATGCTAAAAAGCTCGCGAGTTAATTGGCAGCTATATGAAGCTGCTTAAAGGCTACATCTGTACACCTCACATCTGCGTTCAGTCATTTTCATGCGTCTTCTGTCCCCCCCCCCATATACTCTCATCCTGCTTCCTTTTAACTTACTCCACCTCGAAGTAGTGCACGCACTCTGCCTCTGGGAAAAGCAAGTGCGTTGGTATTTATCGATGAACGATTAATTGAACAAAAATATCCCACGAAACGATTAATCTTCATCAATGTCCACCTTTCATTTAATCGACTTCAATCAACTGAACGTGTTCGATTAATTGTTTTCTAGAGTTTGACAGGAGTGCCATCAAAATGTTGAAATCGTAGAATGGCGGAGCACGAGCATTGACTGTGCGGCTGTGATAGAATGACTGTCGACTGTTTTTGAGAGTCCCAAATGATGTCGAGCAGACTGCTTCCCTCTTCCCTCACACACCACCACAACGCCCGAAGCGGGAAAGCTTGAAATGTCCTCACAATTCAAGGCATACTATAGCAAGCCATGTTGTTGATCGTGGTGCCACATACTCTCAGTCCACTACAGACATGGCACAGCATTCGCATCGGCTTGGAGTGTGTATTTAACATAGCGATGGAGTTCATGTCGATTCCAGCAAATCTATAGCTTCGGATTGAGCGTCTATCCTCGCATGCTGATTGCGTGGCCATTTAAAGAAGCCGTCGGTTTCACCTGAACAACCCAGCCAATTGACGATTCTTCATTCTGTAGAAAAGAGCATGTGGCTTAAAATCCTAAACCAATAATTTTCTTTTCCTCTGTGTATATTGCAGTTTCTTGCATATTTTAGTTGGACTTCACCTTTCACTTTTGCCATTTTTCCTATTTCTTGTTTAACTGTAACATACAAGGATTCACTTGTGCCATGTATATCATTTAATTCTGTTCCAAGTTCCATTTTATAACATATATTGTTTATCTTTTCAAAAGCCACTAGTGCAAATTCTATTTAGCCTTTATTGAATTAAAGATTATTCTTTATCAAATTTTATGCACTAGTATATATAACTAGGTTCCATCTCTCAAACTAACTGTTTTTCAGCCTTCTTAAGTGCCCAGAAAAAATTTATATTAATAAATTAATTGATGAAAACCCTGCATCAAAAGCGATTCACCGGTTAAAAGCTAAAATGATGAATGATTAAGCATTAATCAACCATTCCTAGAGTGGAGGTACCCCTCCTGAAAGATGCAGGGCAGTCTGAATGTGACAGTTCAATCCCAAAGACAATTAAATGCTTTGGTCTACGCAACACTTTTCGTGCTTTTAATAGTCAGGAGAACCAGTTATCGATAAAAGTAGTGCATTGTTCATAGAAATCTACTTCAATTCTAATTAATGAAGCATTAAATTTTATTACCATAAGCAATTCGTGCAGAAATTTCAGTAAGACCTCTGTATGGTACACAATTGTTTGCAAGTTTATAGCACAAATGTATAGCGTTCAAAATATTGTACTAAAGACTGATTCTTGCATACAAACAGTATACAGTTAAACAACACTCGGTAGCTTTAGTGATAGCACAGTCAAACAAAAGATTTCACTGAAGCCAACATTTCAAAAAAGGGACTTGTCTCTGTCAGGGACAAGTCTCCTTGTCGAAACAATGGCTTCAGCAACATTCCTTGTTTAACTACTGCTCTTCACTTCCAAGTTTACATCTTCCTTTGAAATTGTCGTTTTCAGTGGCTTTAGAGTGCATATTAGTTTTACTTGCCAGAACTAATGCTTTTTAAGTACAGTTCAATACATCTGTAAAAAGTTTTGCACCTAAAGAACAACACTTTAGTCTTGAGCTTATTAGTGTCATTTAAATTCAATAATTGCAATGCCACATATTTTAGCAAACATGATATCTAAAGGCATGGGGTAGAGATCAGGACAGTCATGTTTTCTACAGTACCTTATGTGCAGCACTTCAGCCTATCAGCAAATGCCAGATGTTTCTTTACAACCTTATTTAAGCATGAATGTGTGCAGTAGTGCACTATTAGGAAGCACTACTATCCGGGAAAACATTTCTTATGCAAAATTTGCATTCACATTGCATTATGATTGCAATGTGAATAGATGCCAGAAATGAACGAGAAACACATAAAAGCAGATGCCCACAGGGCTTTATTCATTGTTGCTGTGAATTGCCATCGCAGTGACAGGAGGAGTACTGATGTTTTACAGCGAAGCTGCATATGGCTAGCATCCCAGCCATATGATTCTTTCGGGTTCACCGACAAAAACTATCATCATCAATGGCTCAAGCAAACAAAAAATGCAATGGCTCATAGCCCCATAAGACAAAGGTACAAGCACTCAGCAAAGTGAAGCAAACAGTGGTTACATTCTTTGGAATTACACATACAACATATAAAATAGCGTGCTGAAAACTCATTATCAATGGCTCATACCCCCATAAGGCAGCAGAGCTACAAGCACTCGGCAAAGTGCAGCGAACAGTGCATACATTATTTGGAATCACACATACAGAACAGGATACGTTTCAATACACAACAAGCTAAAAAAAAAAAGGCATCTGAACCACATAATTGATGATAACACTCGTGATAGCAGTGCAAAGCAAGTAGCGATCCCTGCATACATTTCCCTGTAAAGATTACTGTTGCGCAAGCTGCCGTGGCGACGCCAGCTTGCGACTCAAGGTGTAACGTCCGTAGCTTTTCATATATAAAATAACCAGCCTAGCAACTGATTTTAATGTTGTTGCAGCACTGCTACGGGCAGCAGTGTGCTGCCAAAATTATGATTACTCACATTCCTACCATTACTCTAAAATAGCACTGCTACCATTACTCTAAAGCCCTGAAGCAATGCATACCTTCCTATGCACTTGTAGCGGTAGCTTTCAACAGCTTCGCTGCTGGATGTCCTCTTTCGGAGCGCCGGGATGACGAGTTTCTTTGTTAGTCGGCTAGAGCAGTAGCATCATATTTCATGACACCCACCAAAGTTAATTGGGAGGCAGCACTTTACGAATGCTTGCAATGCAATCAAATATGGCAAAGCCTTTAACAAATTGCCCAGTGAAACCTCTGCACGACTTCAAAGTCTGTTCATTTGACACGTCTGCATGACACCACCAATTAGTGTAACAAATGGAGAATGAAACAAGGCAACTAAGTGCAAACGGATGAAAATTTCTCGTAAACGTTCTACTAACACTTGTAAGTATAGCATAAATGATTTCCATCTCGAAGAAGTGACTACTAGCAAATACTTAAGGGTCCACATTAATTGTACTGTCAATAATGCTGACTGTATGCTTGGGTACCTGCGCTGTAGTTCTTCAATGGCCCCTTCTTTATAAGCCTTTAGTTCGTTCCAAACTAGAATATACATCAGCTGTGTGGGATCCATTTACTGAAAGTCTTATAAGTCACCTTGCAGCAGTAAAAAACTGTAGCGCACGCTTTATTTTTTCTAATTGCTCCCATCTATCCAGTGTTTTATCTATGAAAACAGCGTTATGGCTTTCGTCCCTTTCCTTATGCAGGAAAATAGCATTTCTCTCCTTATCTCAGAAGATTTACTACAATAACCTTTGTCTTAAGCAAGAATTACTTTCCCATCCTTCATTCATATCCTCTCGTATCGACCATAGTCATAAAGTGTTTGTTCCTCGTTGTCACACTAACCAACACTTCCATTCCTCAAACTTGTAATGATTGGAACCACTTGCCCACCTCCACTGTATCTATTATGGACCCAGGTGACATTAGAAATGTGCTTGAATATGTTACTTGATATTTGCAGTTTTTTTAATTGTTTATTTTTACCACTCCCTTCTACAATGCCTTATGGGCCCTGAAGGTATTGAAATAAATGAACCACCTGGCTCAAGGTTGCCATTAAGAAAGAGGAAAAGGGGGTTTTATATTCAGACTTCAGACATCATTAACTAGCGTGAAAAGGACAACGGATGAGAGCAAGGAGCACACAGGCCAGAATGCTAACAAAAAATCTGCTTAGCGAAAATCCTGTGAGCACCAGGTGGCCTGTAGCGTGCAACGCCAGGCTAGTCGACTGCGTAGTGCCAGGTTCACTGGAGACACAACAATGCCAGTGGTTCAGAACCTCATTATTAGGTCCAGCAACACCGACAGTCCCCTAGGCTATGTGAACAACCTGGTTCCGGTGCCATACATGGACACCGCACCGCCTCAAGAAAGTAGCAGGGAAGTGCAGTGTTCCAGTCGTTTTCTTAGCACCACAAAAGGTATCGAGATTGTGCCACATGGTGAATGAAGGTCAATGTACTAATGCCTGCTTGAAAAAGCATGCCACATGCTTTGTTGACTGCCATGTGGCCATTGTTTACATAATTGCCCTATCCTGCGGCAAATGCTATGTTGGCCAAACGGGTTGGTGTTTAAACGACCGCTCGAGGGAACATAGGGTAGCTGTCAGTGCCTTAGCGGCTGGTGGCCATCTGGCTGATCATTGCCGTAGGCGCTCGTGCACCGCAACGTTTCAAAGCACTCATGTGCTCAGGTGGCTTCAGAGGCAAGTCGACAGGGAACTATTAGTACTAGCATTTTGTCCTATGTGCTAGTCACTGTCATTCATTGTCCTTTTCACATTAGTTAATGATGTCTGAAGTCTGTAATAAGCACCAACTAGCCCAACTGTCTTCTCTGACTGTGCTTTATATTTGTGTCGAGAGCCCAAATATAACACGAGGCACATTCTTATACCAAACATGTTTGGGGAAAACATTACATTCGAGCAAATATGGTGGTCTGAGAAACTTGGAATGGAACCACATATCTAGCTGTAAAAACATTGTAGAGGTTTCTAAAAACTAAGTTCACTAAAAAATTATTTAAACTGTCACCTTCAAAAGAGTAATAGCAATATAGAGGTAAACAGGAAAAAGAACCTCCTACATACACATAACAGCAAGTATACGCCTTGTCAAAGCTAAAAGATAACCTTTCTTTAGCACTATGGAACAAAGGCACGCGTAACATTTTAAAACAAAGGAGCACACATGCATAACACACAGCGCAATATCATTACAAAGAAACGCATCAGCAGATAATATAACTATACAAGAATTTTCATTAGGAACATGAAAATTCAATACAGCATTGAAGAAGACACTGTGAAGGGTTACACAATAATTTCACTTGGCAATTAATGAATCACTCCCTCAACATGTGCTTCTTGTGAAAATGGCACAGAAAAGTCACCTGATGCATGCAACCATTTAAAATCACGGTTACAACTACAGGTACACGCAGGTTGTGTACCAGCTAGTGTAACTGCTGGTTGACACACACATTAAAACATGCAGAGTTCAATTTTGAATAACAGATGTACAAAGTGCAGTAAAATGAACAATGCAATAACAGTACATGAAAGGGTGCACACAACATAACACACATTAATGCCCATTTGATAGGTATGCCACTAAAAAGTTATCTGCAGAGACCATCACCTGATCATATTCATAACAGCTTAATTACAGCTTTATTTACCAACTACAAAAAAACTTCAAATTCATGGTAATTAACCAATAATAAATGTGGTTTGTTTCCCCTCAAAATAAATATAACACCAATTGACAATGTAGTGGACAGTACTCACAAAGCCACGTGGTGGAAAGAGAGACTGGACTAGCGTCATCAGGCATACAGGCTCAACAATGGTAACCACGACATCAACGCAGTCCAGCGTACTGCAGTGCAGTCCGCCTTACAGCTTCCTGGGAAATGGTCGGGCCAGTCACTGATGACGGCTAGTGCTACTGGCTCTACATCAAGCCGTCTCTTCTACATCACCGACCCTGTCATGAAAGTTCGCTATCTTGTAGACACTGGTGGAGAAATTTGTGTAATTCCCCCTACTTTTCGAGACGATAGGAGACATCACCATCACAAGTATTTTCTCACTGCCATCAAGGGTTCCAATATTAAAATGTACGGCCAGAAATCTGTCACTCTTGACCTTGGTCTACGACGCCCTTTTCGATGGCTATTTACCGTTGCTGACGTCTGCAGGCTGATCAGTGCTGATTTTCTGTGGAAGTTTAACCTTATCGTCGACCTTCGCAATTGCCGCCTTCTTGACTCCTCAACAAACCCATCCGTACAAGGTATCACCATGTCTGCACAACCTTTGAGTTGTGTACAAGCACGCACCCAGGTACCAAAACCGTGGTCCACCATCCTGCTGGAATTTCCAGAGCTGTTCAAACCACCCTCGCCAGATCATCCAATAGTGCACAAAGTCACACATCCCATCGTGACTAAAGGACTACCAATATACGCCTGACCTCGCTGCTTAGCACCATACCGTCTGAAAATTTCAAAGCAAGAATTCGAACACATGCTCGAGTTGAGCTTCGTTCATCCTTCCACTAGACTTTGGTCATCTGCTTTACACATGGTGCCCAAGAAGACGGGTGATTGGCGACTGTGTGGCGATTCCATGCCTTAAAGAAGTGACAATTTCCTATAGGTACCCTATACCTCACATCCACGATTTCACTGCATCGCTTCATGGGTGCTGCATATTTAGCAGGGTGGATCTAGTAAAAGCCTTCCGACATTCCTAAAAACTGCAATCATTACCCCTTTTGGCAGGTTTGACTATGTGCGCATGCCATTCGGCCTTCGTAATGCCACTTAAACATTTCAGCGGTTCGTCAATCATGCACTTTGCAGCCTGACTTGTTGCTTTTTCTATTTATACGACATTCTTGTATTCAGTCGCTCTGCTGTGGAACACGAATCTGACCTACGTAATGTGTTTGAACGCCTCCGTCAATATGGCCTGGTTGTAAACATTCCGAAGAGTGAGTTTGGCATTGCCTCTCTCGATTTCCTGAGCCACAGAGTAGACGAGCATGGCCTCCATCCATGGTCCCACCGATGTCCAAGCCATTAAGGATTTCCCACGTCCATCTTCCACCAAGTAATTACGGGCTTTTCTGGGCCTCATCAATTACTATCGCCATTTCATTCCTTGTGCTTCAATTTTGCAGCCTCTGCACACCATGAGCTAGCACGCCTATAATGTAGACTAATGCTGCTGAATCTGCTTTTATCTCCGCCAAGAATGCCCTTGCTACCATTACTCTACTGGCACATCTGCAACCATATGCTCCAATGTCTGATCTGCTATGGTAGACGCCTCTGACATAGCTGTTGGCGCCGTGTTTCAACTACTGGTTGGCAAGACATGGCAGCCTATATCTTTCTTTTCAAGGAAGCTGACATTGCAAGAAACCCGCTACAGCACCTTCAATCGCAAATTGCTAGGACTCTACCTCGCAGTCTGCCACTTCAGTCACAATCTCGAAGGGCGTCGGTTCTTTATTCTCACCAACCAGAAACCGCTCCTTTCTGCTATTACCTCCAACAGTTCCTCGCACATTCCCCGTGAAATTCGCCAGCTTGCATATATCTCCGACTCCACTACTGATATTCAGCATATCAGTGGTGCCGATAATCCTGTCGCTGACACTGTCATGGATTCATATAAATGCAGGCCAAGCAAGTCGTTCCGGCACTGACTTTGTCCGCCTTGCTACCCCTCAACGCACAGACCGTGAATTTCAAACACTCCAGAATGCGAAAGATTCTCTGCGCTTCGAAGATATCTAACTGCCTGGCTTCAATGTCACAGTGATATGCGACATGTCTGTGGGTCATCCTGGACCGTACATTCCCCAACAATTTCGGCAGCAAGTTTTTGACGCACTACACTCCTTATCGCACCCTGGAGTATGTGTCTGGTCACTTCCCGCTACCTGTGGCTGCGTATGAACATTGACATCCGATGCTGGGCTCAGGCATGCATACAGTGCCAACACGCCAAGGTCAATCGACACATTATGAGCGCGCCTAGTCATTTTACACCACCAGACGTTCGTTTCGGCCATGTACACATCGATATCGTTGGTCTCCGGTGGAAGAAGAGACTGGACTAGTGCCATCAGGCATATACGCTCGACAATGGTAGCTGTGACATCAACGCAGTCACCTGTTGGCAAGGTAATTCTTTGTGCGCCTTCTGTTCCTACAACATGACAAATGAAAGCTGCTTTACTAGGTGTTTACGATGAAATATGCTATGCAAATAATACTTATGCTATACAGTGGATCTTTGTGTTGATAGTATCTACAGGCAGGGCAAAAAACTATTAAAAAGCATTTAATTTGAAGCAGTAAGCCTGAGAAACAACGGCAGTGCAATAACCACAACCCATGAATTCACTTTGCAAGCCGGAAAAAAAATTCGTTCCCACAGCCAGAACTACACTGAACCATGGAATCTCATTATGCATGCAATGAGCAGCCACTGTCATAACTTTCTGCAATGTTTATGCCAAGTCCACAAAACCCATCAGTGGCCATGTACGTCACCTTGTATTTCGTCCCTTATCATCTTGTGTTGCAAGACATTCATTGTGCTCCGAAAGTGCATGTTGTAATGCCCAAACTGCAGCCTTTAACCGTCATATAGTCTTGCTGTTATTCCTATAAGTGGATGTACTTTCGTTGACGTATTCTTTAGAAAAAAAGAAAAGTTACTCAGCTCACTGCCCATATGTGAGGTCTGCCCCAAAAGCTCATGCAGTGAGTCAACACAAAAGTGGAAGAGGGTGCAGTACCGCCTGCCTCAACTTGCCCTCTCCAATTGAAAACACTGGTTGACCTCTACTACGAATTGGACTGCTGTATGACAAGGCAGACCTTCAAAAAGACGGATGAAACAAAAGATCAAAATAATATTTCTTGTAAAACTGGGCAAGAATGAAACAGAATTAAATCAAATGTTGCAAAAGGCCTATGGATAAGATACCTCAAAGAAAATAGCTGCGTTGTAATGGTCCCAGCATTTTCGGGAAGGCTGCCAAGGTCTCAAGGAAAATACAAGACTGGAATGTCACTCCATCTCATGCAAAGATAAGAACATTGATTGCATGAATTCCGTTGGGCTCAGCCACCAATGAAAGACAGTTACAATAGTAGCATTAATTAAACAGTTTTGTGCCAAGATGGTGCCAAAGCTCCCGACTCCTGAGCAAAGGTTGCAACAAAAAGAATTTTGCGAGTAATGGACAACTTCAGGCGCCAGCAATAAGTTCTTGCAAAGGATCATCACTAGTGACCAACTCTGACTTACAAATATGACATTTAGCTGAAGCAGCAGAGGAACGAGTAGAAGAAGAATGAGCCAAGTTAAAAAAAATATCTGTGCATGGTGTGCTATGGATCATAACAGGCGCTACATTAGAGGATGAGGCTGATGCACGCATCACATAGAAGTTCTTGAGAATGTGGTAGTGCACAATCTTTCATCCCGGTAATACAAATGGCATTGATTACAATAATGAGCTGCTACACAGCACATAACCATAACGGATGATGTGCCAAGAATCAAGTGGTTGGAGGAAAACAAAAACGTGGATGGCGTGTGTGGCTATGACAAGATACTGCCGCCGCCACAAAATTTTTTACATAGTATGTAGCTTACCCCATTTACAGTGGCGAGGTGCCCAATACATTGGTAAGGCAAGTCTACAGAAAAAAATTGTGTGGACATATTGTGCATGTCAAACATGCTTTTAATTCTGTGCACCCACAACCACCATATAACCACTAGATTCTTGACCATTCCTTCTGGTTATTTTGGGTGGGAGAGAATTTCACTGTCACAGTAAAGTCAAGAGTTGAAATAAATAAGGGGACTCAAGGCGCTCAATCCCCTTAAATTTTAATACTTCCTTGAAACCTCATTGTTTGAGCAACTGTGCCTAAATTTCACAATTGCACATACACAAAATAAAGAAAAGCACACATCTAAATGAATGAGGTAGCACTCCAATAATTTGAGCAACCAAAGAAATATTCCTGCAACTTAACAGAAATGGATATGTGACTTATGCAAGTAGGGCCATGATCAAATTGAGGTACTGTATTTGCACAAAAATAATGCGAGCAGAACTATAAGGCAAACAGCAATTTTTAAGCTCTACGAATACATATAACAATTGCAATGCAAAGTGATGCTGCATTTAAACAAAAAAATAGTTTAAGCACTACAGAAAACAGAATTTAAAAAAAAAAACTTCATTACATTCATGTAACTTAACTATAAATGAGTCTGGAAAATTTTTTTAAAGCTTTCTTATATATTTGTGCAAATACGGTAATTTTGCTTGCTGACAATGTGGCTGAATGAACACCAGAGATGCACGTCTATGTGCTAAAATGGGGCATTGAACATACATAGTACCTTAGTATAGCGAAAAATAATAATGTGAAAAGGCTAGTTCGAGGGTTTAACAGGCGAACTCTAGTATGCGGAGCTCTGGGTGCAAGTTGAAGAGCCTGATGTGGTCCATATTAACCTGCCGGCCACGGCGGCCGCATTTCGGTGGGGGCGAAATGCGAAAACACCCGTGTGCTTAGATTTAGGTGCACGTTAAAGAACCCCAGGTGGTCAAAATTTCTGGAGTCCTCCACTACGGCGTGCCTCACAATCAGGAAGTGGTTTTGGCATGTAAAACCCCAAATATTATTATTATTATCCATATTAACCTGCAGGCATCCCCTAAAACTCTCATTAAGCACTACAGAAAACAAACATTGTTGAGATGTTAAATCCTATCAATAAAGAAGCCTTGCCAATCTGAGTAACTCTTAGATCAATAACAGCGAAGGTTTATAAAAAAGTTCTTGCACCATTCAGGAGTTCTAGGGCTCTGTTTTGGAGCGCGAGGTCGCGGGATCGGATCCCAGCCACGGCGGCCGCATTTCGATGGGGGCGAAATGCGAAAACACCCGTGTACTTAGATTTAGGTGCACGTTAAAGAACCCCAGGTGGTCGAAATTTCCAGAGTCCTCCACTACGGCGTGCCTCATAATCAGAAAGTGGTTTTGGCACGTAAAACCCCATAATTAAATTAGGGCTCTGTTTTGCACTTATATGAACTCTACCCAAGACTTCGAAAATGCTTCACTACATCCAGTGCAATTCAATCACTATTTTTGAGCTGGGGTGCATGTGGCAGGAATTCTCAGATCATGAACAGCAGGTTGCCATTATCCCTCAAGAGAAAAGTGTATAACAGCTTTGTCTTACCAGTACTCACGTACGGGGCAAAAACCTGGAGGCTTACGAAAAGGGTTCTACTTAAATTGAGGACGACGCAACGAGCTATGGCAAGAAGAATCATGGGTGTAACGTTAAGGGGGGGGGGGAATAAAAAGAGAGCAGATTGGGCGAGGGAACAAACGCGAGTTAAAGGGACACTAAAGCGAAACAATAAATCAGTTTAGAATGATGAAACATTGAGAACCCTGCAGCCAGTCATTTCACAAAAAAAAAAATAGTTTGGTTATTAGATGAGAAAATGAAGGTCCAAGTATCAGTATTTGAATTTCGCGCCGAAACCCCAGCGTGACGTCAGGGATACCAAAGTATGTTTCCGCATTTGGGCCGCGTTGGCTGAATAAAGGTTCCCGAAACTTGCCATGTTTAATATTTGGTTCCTTTAGAACACAATGTAGTCAATCTGTACCGCTATATATAATTAGTAGGCCCTAGAAGATGCCATCAAAATACAAGATGTCACAGCCCCCAGGCGCGGGAACTTAGGCAGGCGTCGCCACCCGTATTTCGTTCTTGCGCTTTTTCTGGCTTACCAAACGTCTCATCGTTGTAAGAGTGGTGTTTTTGGTGTTGCAGAACGGTAATTTACTGATGCAGAAGAAATCATTTTTCACTTTCCTTTAATGGCATCTTAGTTGAAACCAAGAAAAAGAAATAGGCATGGGCAGGACATGTAATGAGGAGGGAAGATAACCGATGGTCATTAAGGGTGATTAAGGACTGGATTCTAAGGGAAGGGAAGCGTAGCAGGGGGCGGCAGGAAGTTAGGTGGGCGGATGAGATTAGGAAGTTTGCAGGGACAACATGGCCACAATTAGCGCATGACCGGGGTAGTTGGAGAAGTATGGGAGAGGCCTTTGCCCTGCAGTGGGTGTAACCAGGCTGATGATGATGATGATGCGCAAGGAAACATATTTTAAAACGATTTATAATTGCATTTCAAAACAAATTCAGACCTCAAATGCAGGCTTCGTTGCTGGCTGTTCTTTGGCATTTGATACTGACCATGTTAGACCGCACACCTGTTTTTGCCAATGTCGGCTTTCACCTTCACTGCATGAAAACCACTATAAACCTCCACTTAACAGCTTCGCCATAATAACCTTACTGCTGACCATGCGAAATTACGCAAGAGCAAGTACACAGTTGAAACACAGCTTACTCTGCCTATAAGCATTCAATGCTTGAAATCGCTTGCTGGTACTTCATTATTACAAGGTACAGTCTTGGTCAAAAAACTTGAACCCGCTGTGAACGGTCGGGGAGCGGCTCCGCTCCGCTATGGCGGCGCTGCCGCCGCCGGCGCGCGCCGCTGCTCGCCTGCGCCGAGGATAAAGAGAGCGAGGGAAGCATGCCTCTTACTCTCAAGTATGCTTTGATAACAGGGCTCGTGAAAAACTAGTGCCGCGTTCACTCTGCCAGCTGCGAGGTCGTCTTGCGGCCGCCGTGGTACGGCGCTTCGTGCGAGCAAATACGTTCGTCTGGGCAAAACTGCCCGGCTTCCATGCAGCGCATTATAGGACAAAATTTTCCTAATTATCAATTTATAACAATTTTATTCTACACATTCAAAGGCGAGAGCCCTCGCATTATGCTTTTAGATAAACATTTTGAATATGTTTCTAAGTGCGATGAAAACAAAAGATAAAAAATAAACTAACATCTCTCAGTGCTGTCTAGCATTGTTCCAGGTTTTATTATAATATGTGGGCAATTCAATCATCGTTCGTTTAGAAAAGACCAATTTCGACTACAAAGGCTCTCTTGGGGAAGGGCCTGTAACCACCGTTGTAATATTTGAAATACGTTGACCGCACTTCTCCATTAAGGAACGACCAAACGAGTGCGTTTGGCGTTCAAGTTTTTAAATTAAACCCACAGTGTGATTATGAAAACTTTTCGGGACTACATGTTTGCCCTGCATCGGTAGCAGATTGAGTTAGACCCATTCCCTAGGCATTTTGGAAAGTGCCCACTACCTCGCCTTTTTTCATATCTTCCTGCATACTGCATCATTGTCGTTAGGGCTCACTTTCATAAACACATGAGGCCAGTGTAGCTTCATCCCCTTTGCATTAGGCATCACGCGTTTGAATCGCCTAAAGTAGACCAGGGCCACAAGATTATAGGATTATCTCAGTGAAGGCGTCACACCGGCGGTGCTGTCGCTGTCACGGGTTCATTGGAAGGAGTACTTAGATATAGTTTACTGAGGTATTGTTCGTCTCTACTAGAGAAGGTTTCACAGGCAGTTTAAAAGAAAGTGTTATACGTAGCGTCCTTTCAACCAGAGACCTTGGCTAGTTTACAGTCAAGCACATGGGTAAGCTGCAATTGTTCGGGGCAACCACAGACCAAGCCACACACAATGCCTTGAAGGCATGCTACCCCCTGTGATTTCGTCGAGAGACGCTGGTGCCACCCTGAAGCTTATGCTTTCTTGATTAATTTGTTACTTGTGACATCCATGATTACAAATTCTAGATGCCATTGTGGCACGTTATTTAATATATCATTAAGCTTCTGAAGTCAGATCTCAGCTACGATCCTCACAAGGTGCCCTTGTTCGAGCATGCGCAGGGCTATTCACAGCGCTGTTCCTTTAATTTGGTCCCTGAAAACAATAACTAATGATTACGATACTTGGAATTGTGAAATTTGAGCCTATCACGTTTGACAGCGGTCGCCAGAGACCCCCGCCCGCTCATCCAGCATACGCTGCAAACAGCATGCTAGCCGGTCGTGTGGCTTCCGCTTCGCCACGGTCGCGTTTGCGCCGCGCTTGTCGTACTAGTTTTTCACGAGCGCTGTTATCAAACGACTCTTGAGAGTGAGAGACATGCTTCCCTCGCCCTCTTTATCCTCGGCGCAAGCGAACAGCGGCGTGCGCCGACGGTGGCAGTGCCGCGATAGCGGAGCGCAGCTGCTCCCCGGCCGTTCACAGCGGGTTCAAGTTTTTTGACCAAGACTGTACATGCACATCATTATTAAGTACTCCATTGCTTTGGAATGCCTTAACATTTAAATCATGAAGCTTCCAGTACAATTGTGTCACACAAACTGCACAGGTAAGTAGTTGCATTACATGTAAGAGCCATGCACTTTGTTACTCCAGATGCTTCTACAGTTGCAAGTTTACCAGATGGTTTAACTTGTTCAAATGTTAAGCTGTTGAAGCTGTATCGACCTGCCAAAACAGTTTCTGTAGATTCAAACATTTCAATGTGAAGGCTAACATCTGCTCTGTGGGGTGCGCACACACAACTTTGCTGACCACATTCACAAGGAACAGAGATGTCCAATATTCGACCAAAGAGAGAGCCCGACTTGATAAAAGAATTGCATCTCCTTGACTTGTCTAAATCTGCTGTGCAAAACAAAAAATGACCTGAGCCCATTTTCTTGAAATGGACCCTACCATTGCGTTTTCGTCCCCTGCCATACAAAAATATTCCATCCACATGCACACAGCTCTGCCTTAACCTGTAGCCCTTCAACAAGTCTAGGAAGTGCTTATCAATGGAACTTCCTCTTTTTCCTGCAGATACCTGCTGCCAAAGCATAGGCAGGGAAGAAAGAATGGAGAATTTATGTATTATTTGCAGTTCTGCATATCGTGTGCCAGAAACAAATTTTCCTAATCTTCCATTCATTGCTTCAAAAGGATACAGCGAGTAACCCCAGAGTGGGCCCCATTCTTTAACGCTGTCGACTAAATGAATGAGCAAATGAG
Source organism: Dermacentor variabilis (assembly GCF_050947875.1). Classification (NCBI taxonomy): domain Eukaryota; kingdom Metazoa; phylum Arthropoda; class Arachnida; order Ixodida; family Ixodidae; genus Dermacentor; species Dermacentor variabilis. Next base: position 4,464,349 of record NW_027460346.1, on the reverse strand, counting down.
CATTGTACGACATGTTCTCTTTGCCATAGAGCAATTCATATTCCTTCAAAAATTTTCGCATCTCATTTTTCAATACGCTGATCATTTCCAAGGAAATTTTGGGAGCAAGCATGCAGTGCATCATCTGTACAAATTTAATCCAATTTTTGAAATTTCTAGAAGGAATGTAACTCGGCAAAATGATGGGGGAATAAAATAAGAGCCAATTTCTCCATTCTGAGGATTTCCATCGCTTTGACTCTGAAAGAGGCCGTGAGAGTCGCGACAGTTCCCATGTTGGCGACATTGCCATCAGTTTAGTGCTGACCTCCTCCAGGCAACGGCGAATTCTGAAGCCTCTGCATTTTTCAGATTCTAGCCAAAGCAGTGTTGTTGCCTTCACAAAACCTGAGCACACGGCATGCATATAATCAACAACAAAGCCAGAACTAAAACTAAAGTAAGCAAGCATGGTCAAGACACTCAATCCCTTGACACCACAACTCACTTGCTTTGGTCTAGTTTTGGCTTTTTGTGCATGCTTTAGGAAAGAGTTATGTGTCCTGAGGCTTTTGGAGGAGGACTTTGAAGGGTATACACGACAGTGTCCTCTACCTTTTTCTACGACCTGTCCAGGATCTTCACACCAAGCACATCCATGCTTCCCATTAAATTGAGTCATAGACATGACCTCGCATCTAGCAACGCTATCAACAGCACATGGCCCAGGAAACACTTTTGATGTTCTTTCAGAACCATGCCCATCTATCCAGGTCATGCCTTCCCTTGACAATTTGTTCATTGTCTGCACAAAAGGGAGCAAGAAGGTGTTCATAGCAGGCTTTTTTTGCCCAAACCACAAGCCAGCAAGCAAAATCTTTGACACACGGTCTTTGTACTTAAGCTCATTTACCTGCAGCAGCAAAGGCCACATTCCGTAGCCTGAGCTTTCGTACAAAGGTACCCCATCAGTGTTGAAAGTGACAGTGAGGTCTCCTGGACCGAGTGGGAGCTTCCGATAGCCTGGGCTCTCACTTATGTCACTAATTTCAAAGGATGGCATTGGCTTATCAGGTGTGCTACCTCTTTCTTCCAGTATGTGTTTCAGTTGAGTTTCAAAGTCTAAAGTGTAAAAATAAAAAAAATTCGCCAACAACACACTGACACGGAGCTTGGCTTTGCAATTAGTGCACTCAACTTCCACAGCATTTTCTTCAATCATCCCAACATATGCCATGCACTCATTGCAATAGAAATGTTGGCTCTTTGTTTCCCCATAACTAAAGTTCTTAAAGAAAGCATACTTTGTTGATGGGAATCCTGTACCATTAGGCAAGTGTGCCTCAACAAGCTTTAGCACACTCTCCGTGGCCTCCTTCGATGCCGAATGCCTCAGGCTGTGTGCCATGATTAGCAGAACGCTTTCTGCTTTGCTTAGTCTTGCACCCGGGTACAGCGGATCATCCTGCAAAAATAAATGTAGGCAAAAATTACTACTGCAATATTTGTCAGTTTTGAAAGTGTTTGGGAATTGCAGTAGCAGCTTAAAAACAAGGCATTATTTGATAAGCCTAAAAGAAATTGCCCGTTATAGCAACCAGAAACGGTACCTTGCAGAAAGAAAACGGATTAAGCACAGTAAACGAGTGACCAAAGTGCTGCATATGTGTAAGCAGATTCTTACCATTTTTGTCTGTTCCTGCTGATCTGTCCTTTCATCGTTTCCGCCCGATGAGGTTTCCCCGCTGGACGATTCCGACGAAAACTCGTCATCCGACTCGCCGCTGTTGTCGGTCTCGTCACACGAAAGGCTCAACGCAGAAAGCACACCATCTTGACCAGATGCTGCCGCGTTAGGCGGCTCATGCAACGCGGACTCGTTCCTTTGAGCCTCGAGCACTTCTGCCTCTGCCGACACGCCGCTCTCCGATTGCCGCGGATGGCGATAAAGAGCATTGGCAGCGGAAACTCCATCTTCCTGGTCGTCTTCCCTTTCTGCAGCTTTTTTGAAACGATACTTCGACCGCAGTGGTACTTCGCAACTTGGGTCTTGTAGATACCGACCGTACTTTCTCTTGTATGGCATTTTGGATAGCTAGCACATGGGTCGCGCGACTCGATCGGAACGGATTGGGTGGATTGCCAAACCAGATACAACCAGACAGAACTAACGACTCAACCTTACAGGCACAGAGATTACAACGTTACAACACAAGAGATAAATGTATGAAGTGTGCTCCTTCTGCTCTTTGAAGCTAGATAACAACCAGCGCCACTAAACAAGCAGCTTTTGTTTATCTTAATTTTTTAGAACTTTAATTATTATTATTTTGTTGTACAATGTACGTGGTGGCCACGGTGTATTGTTTGACCGGTTTCATTCGAACAGCAGGCTTAGTCCTATTTGTGTTCAGATCGATCTAGTTGGTATTAAGCCTGTCACTTTGTTTCCTATTGGCATATACATACACTGAAGGGATCACATGTAATATTTTGCTGGGTAATTATTCAGGCCTGCCAGAATGTATTTTAACAATTAGCCTAAATGCCAGATGATTTTAATGTGACATCGGTGTTTCACACAGACGCAGTGCTGTTAAACATCACGAAATGAAAAATAATTGCGCATCTAAGGTCCAACCCTGAAGGAAAACTTATTTGTAGTTTAAATTTGTATGATGAATTTAGCGGCCGTTACACTTAATAAAGTATGCCAGAAGACTACACATTCATTGCTACGCAAATGAGATTGCATTAGTGGGATACAATGTGTTTCAGTTAACGAACGACACAGAATTTAGTCCACTGCACCATGCGGACCCCATTTAGCGAAAATTAAAGGAGTGCAGACACCGAAATCTTGTGTGATAATTCTTTTTTTTTTCTTAATTTTTGCGCAGTCTTTTAAGAAGCCTAAAACGGCCGTCATTTTCCCTATCTCGTCTGTAGTATCGAAATACCTACAAGCAATGTGGACCGCACACCTCATTCATTCATTCATTCATTCATTCATTCATTCATTCATTAGCGCCAATAAGGCATTAAAGCGGGGGTGATTCGCAATGCAAGGGTGGTGATTGAAAAAGTACATAAGGCAGTACATGTCAAAAGAGTGAAAAAAAGTACTAAAACATTCTCACACACTGATCACGGCAGCAAAAAAAGAAAAAGGCGTCATTAGAAACTGTCATTGTAACATACGGCAGTAACTATTCGAACCTGAAATTGTTCATATTTGATTTTCGTAGCTTTATTGATAATATGATCAACTCGAGAAGAAATGTAGTGTGGGCGGAATATATATACATATATATATATATATATATATATATATATATATATATATATATATATATATATATATATATATATATATATGTCCCGTTCTATATGCCTGTTCTGCAATGTAATATTTTATAAAATGTTTCTAATCTCAGTTTTTGTTCCTACGCTTTTCAAGTGCGCCCCATCCGAGGTACGAGGTACCTTGTCACCAAATTTTGAACTCTAACATTTTTTGTCGTTTTGAAGCCATGGGTCCCATCTTGTACGAGCGTACTTAGCATGGACCGTACATATCTGTTTGATATAGAAGCTGTTTGGCTTTCTGTGGGAAATGCTTGGAATTTCGGCACAGGAAAACCAACACTCCGGAGGCTTTTGCTGTGACGTAATGATTATGTATGTACTGTATATAATCCTGATGTTAAGAAGATACCTGATATACGTCTGAAGACACCCCGCTTTCCGCCGGCTACACCCGGGGGGTGACAGAAGACCTAGCTACGCCTCTGGTCGTAAGTATTGAATGGAAAGAAAACATTTTTTTTTTTCGCTCGCGTAAGAATGACCTTCGTTTTTGCCGTTACTATTATCACGTTATGTTTGTGTGCGGAAGAGGGTGTGCGTTATCAGCAGCACAAGCACGTCTGCGCATGGCGGATTTGTTGGCTTCCTTAGTGCACCACGGCTTGCTTTCACTGCGCCGTGTACACGACATCGCGTATTGTTCACACAGTTCAAATAATTTCGATTTAAATATGTTCCACAACTCTTGCACGTCCTTTGATTCAGTTAGTGTTTCAACACGTCATAGTTTTCATCGAGTGCGAGATATATGTCGCGTGTTTTGGCTTTGTAGTAGTGGCACATAAGCCTGGGAACGTTGTTTGGTACTTTTACGTAGTCTATTGGAACTTCGCCTTTACCCTGATCGCTTATCCCGGGCATGACCTGGGTGGACTGCACTACAGCAGGTAGTATATTGTTCCTGCGGGTGGGCTGTGCTACGCATTGATGCAGTGAAAAGGGCGCGAATATGGCAAGCATTTCCTGTTTTGACACATATCCTACCGATTGCTTCGCCATTACGGGACCAATCGAGTCCGGGAAGTTTAAAGTCGCCTCCTAGAAACAAACAATCTGCGTCGACTGTTTCAATGGCGTTCGACAGATGCTAATATTTCGACAGATGCGTTCGAAAATTTCAATATTTCTGCCGGCAGGTAAACATTGACGAACATGACGTGTCACCGACGTCACGGATGCCACGTGAAGCACGAAAACGGTGGTGACAGCAAAACGTGCGTTGAATGCCAATCTCTAAGACCACGTATAATGTCAAACCAAAACCGATTTTGAGAACTCAATATACGTCATGACCGCCATGTTTACAACTTAAATCCATAGCCAGCGGTCAATCCAAGTCTGTAATGTTTGGACTTCGCCAGCCGCCAGGCGGGCCATTCGCATGTTCGCATTCCGAACTTTCTCACTTTGCAGCACGAGCGAAATGAGCGAAATGAGCCACGTGTTAATTAAGTGGACTGAAGAACAGAAGTGGGACGTATATCCTATAAGCTGCATAACAGACGTGGCCATAGGATATCGTTTATACACAGACGAAAGCGCCATCGAAGAGTTACGCGGCACTGTGCTGATGTGCACATGGGAGAAAGGCCAAGAGGCTGCCCCTGCTGAGCTTTTGGACGTAGGTGAGATGCCAATGTTTCATTTTTTCATAAATGTTTAACGCAACTGCTTCTGCACCACTTAAGCCGTATTCTATATTTTGTGCAGGCAAGCCGCGCGCTCTCGAAAAGAAGCGCGCGCGACTCGTCGCAGCCGCCGTAGGCGACATCGCCGCCGCCGATGACTGCTGCCTTTTGTCGGACGCATCGGGCACTTTCAGTGTTGATGAGGGAGAACTGGTAATTTTTTTGTTTTGCCTAGCGCGTTGTGGCGTGGTAGAGTGCTAATACCGTATTGCGTCACCTCGGAATTGCGCTTGCACTTTGTTATTGGCAACTGTGTCAATCTAAGAACCGTAAATGCAAGGCTTTGTGCAATTTTATTCATTGTAGCGATGACGGTACATGTTGTTCCGAATATGCAATTCATGGCAGCGTGACAGTGACATTAGCCTAACCAGAGACTGAGCATGTGATCATTTAACCTGTTGTTTTATCTTTGTTATTCGCTGATTTAACCCGCGGTTTTATCTGAATTTGCTGAATTAAATTTGCAGACCGCTTCATTGTTGACGAATATAGGACGTTTCAGGGTGAACCACGAGTGTGGCTGTGCTGGTAAACACGTGGTCGGGGATTCGATTGCTGAATGTAGCCGCCACACTCCCAGGAGCGGGGAATGGTGAAATAGTCGTGTGCCGAGCTTTGGGTGCACGTTTAAGTACTACAAGGGGTCCAGATATGATGTTCTCCAATGCAGTAACCCTTAATCCACTGTTGCAGGTCAGGGACACCAAACACCACAATTTAACTTCGTTTGAGGATGTTCTGCAGTGTGCCCATTTTTTATAACTTGTGCTTGTGCGAGTTGGTACTACATGCTGGGAAATTAAAATGGCAAAAGATGGAAGACCAGGAAAAGGAGGCAGACACAGCACTGACTCACAAAAAGGTTTATTTGTCCCAATCATGCAATATATACTTGCACAATCTATAGCAAAAAAAGAAAGAAAAAACTATGAAAAACATTGCAAAATGTGTAGTCCATCATACACCATCACTGTAAGCCATATAAATTACTTTAGAAGTACTGACTGTTGGGCATGTTGGTAATCCATACTTGAGGAAGAATGGTGCAGATAAACGGGGACAAAATAAAAAAAAACGTGGAAGTTTTTCTATCTTGTTCATGTTTGTTTGTGCCATTTTTCCTTGAATACAGATTGCACGTGCAAACATGCAATGCCAAGAAATTACAAAATAAATTTCTTTGTTAGATAAAGCGATTGAAAGCCTGCTAACACATGTTGCCTCGAGAATTTCGTCTGTCAGCTGGTCCTGGGGATGCTTTAAAACATCACAACGCTGAAAGTCAGGCTTGCAGCTACAGTCTTGGCAGTGACTACCATGGTGGCCAGATGTTGTCAAGAGTATGCTGTAGGCTTACTCCCCTAGCCACTCATTGAGACAACAGCCTGTTAGGCCATTTTATCACTTGCTGCATGACAGGGGTAGGATATATACCACAACTTCAGAGCAAGGGACGAAATGATTACAGTGTTTCATCTTACAAGCTCAGTTTTCTTGCGCACTTGTGTTTACGGCCCTGCACAACCTAACCAGCCTTTCAGGTGTAGAAAAAAAAAACATTACATATGGCGGCAATATTTCAGAAGTTGTAGGCCATGCCGTGAAGGCACAAAACAATGACAAGATTTCTTCTGTCTCACACCTTTGTCTAGCTTGAGTGAGCATCCCAGGACTCATTCTGACAGTTTTGAAACTGTTTTTCGCTGCTTGCTTTAATTCATGAAGTTCCTGAGGGTAGGTCCATTAGATTCTTGGATTTAATATTAACATTGCGTCCTATCCACACTCTTTGGGCATATCAGCCTTGTCCTGACAAGCCATTGCTCCCTTTTGGATCTATGCACACAAAGGTTGTAAAGTGGGCCATTGTGAAGACTGGCTACACTAATGCCCTGCAAAAGTCTTGCCATCTCAAAATCTTGTTCAACTTTAAGAAGCAAACTGGAACGCCTCATAAAGGCTGGGTTCTTTTGTTATGTTTTGACATTTGCCAAGTGCCTGCTGAAAGAAACAGAAATGAGTCCTGGGATGCTCACTTGAGCTCGTCAAAGGGGCGAGACAAAAGAAGTTTTGTCATCATTCTGCACATCTACGGCATCGCACACAACCTCAAATGTGTCGCTGGTGGTTGTAATGTTTTTTCTGCAGATTAAAGGCTACTTAGGTTGTGTAGGGCCGTAAATCCAAGTGCTAAATAAAACCAAGCTTGCAAGATGAAACACTGCAATTATGTCGTCTCTTGCTTTGAAGCGGTGGTGTAATCCCTGCCCCTGTTTTGCGGCAAGCGGTATATCAGCCAAACAGGCCGTTGTCTCAATAAGCGGTTAAGGGAGCATGCCTGCAGCATATTCTCAGTGACATCTGGTAACCTTTGTATTCACTGCCGAGACTGTGGCTGTGTGCCTGACTTTCGGCATTGACATTGTGATACGTCACTGGGACCAGCTGACCAGAGAAATTCTAAAGGATTTGGAGATGGCTAGGCTAGGCAACGTGGCCTTCCTTCATGTGTGTCAGCAGGCTTTTGATTGCTTTATCTAACAAAGAAATTGATTTTCTTGTTTCTGGACTTTGCAAGTCTGTGCACAGAATTTGTACGTCTTACAGTGATAGTGTTTGAATGAACTATTCCTTTTATTATCTTTATCATTGTTATTACTTTCATGGTTTTTTCCTTCCTCTGTTATTTACTGTGCAAGTATATATTGCGCGGTTGTGGCAAATAAATCTTCTTAGTCAGGGCCGCATCTGTATCCTTCTTTTACTGGTGTTCCGTACTGATGTTCGTGCTGATTTGAATTCCAATTATTTGTCACTTTAGGTTATTTTGACAGCACTCAAAAACAGCACATCTGTGCAATCTCTTCGTTGGCATGCATGGAGGTTAGGTAAGTTGAGAACAAATGCCTGCTATGGTTTCCATGTGTGACCTTAGCGGATGGTGGAATCTTCAATCACTCAGTACGTGGATGGTTATACCACGGTCAGGCATGCAAATTTAGTGTCATTTGCAGGCTGTTGCACAGCAAGGTTTAGTGACACACAGTGTAGAATGCTCTTGCCAGTGTGTGCATCTGTCACACTCACTTCGCCCATCAAAGCTGTGTAACCTTGATAGCAGTGCTTCAAAAATACATTACTCTAGTTGCAGGGTCGGCACTTGTTCTGAAAATATTTTTGTATGATTTCAATGTTACATGTATTACCACATTACATTCCATGAGTAGTCATCTGCAATCAAAATTGTCCTTCCTTAGCTTGGCTTCAATAAAGTGTTGTGTTGTATTAGGTTGTAATGATGGATTGTGTTAAGGTATGAGACCATGTTTAGAAAAAAAAAAAAGCTTTGAATAAGAGTATGAAGGCTGATTATTAGGCTCTCTTACAGAGCACATTCTTCTGGGAAAACTAGTGTTGTATAACCTGTAAAAAATATTTTTTCTGGTTTGTAAACAAAGTGGCTCACACCAGCACTTGTAACATAAATTTAGCCTGCCATAGTAAAAAATATTTTTGGCAATCGCTTGGGAGAGATATTGACCTGTGCAATGAACCAAAACTAAGAAGTTCTGAAGTCCTGGGAGTGTGATCTTCAAAAAAAGGGGGGGGGGGCTCTCTTGATAGATGCGCATTGCTATTAAGATGGACCCATACTGAAGGTTATTGTGCAAATTTTTTTGGGATGTTCATTGCACTTTAATACTTTGCAAAGTGCAACGTATAATTAAAAAATATTAAGTAGAAAACAGTTATGTCTGTTAATGTACGAAAGATCTGCATAAAAAAATTTCTTTTGAGAAAAAAAAAAGTTTGAAATAACTGCACTGCTCACAATAAACACTCAGGTAAGCTAAAATTTACCGAAATCTTAGCTTTTCTGCTCATGGTTTTTGTTTTTGTCTACTTTTGCTCTTAGGACACCTTATAATTCTAGTTCATTTCACAGCATCAGTACTGTAATGGAATGCCTTCACATTAAGTGGCTGGGGAATTGTGAGACAAGCTTTTATTGTGTTAATGCCAGGTTCTATTGTAACTGGTTTCCGCATATGAAGTACTTCTCGTGAAATTGCTGAAATGACAGAAAGCGTCAGATTCAGCAAAGTTGAGTCGGAACGCTCAGATAGGTGTCTTTTCTAACTCTTTGCATATTCATACTCCATATTTTAAGGAGTCATTTAAGTCTAGACAGTGTTTCATAAAGTACCAAGGTCTGTTCTATTTTGCTTCCAGTGCAGAACTTGATTTTACAATATCTTGCACCCTCCAAATGTAAAATTCACGCACAAACTCCTCTGGTAGTTGCCTAAGTATGCGTAAGCATTGTGCCACTTGGTCATCTCAACACAGCCTGGTGTCACTGTCAATGTCATGAAACTTGATCTGACCATTATAAACCCTTATCTAACATGATCCGAGCCCTGCAAACTCTTTATCAGTCCTTATTAACATGGATGGCCTGTGAGTAGAAGTAATGTCCCCTGTATTGTCGTTGGTGTCATTGTTTTTTGGCTTCTTATGCTATGATTAACAGAATTAGCCAAGTTACTTTCCATAACTGTATTCCAAAATAATGCCTTCTCATGGTTAACACGAAACTAAAGTGCAGTTTTCGTTTAGTGATGATGCATGAAGCATAGCCAAATATTTCATATTGTTTTTCACGCTTTACATGTTAGTCTATAAAACAGTATGTTTGAATTGTTTGTCAATAAACCACTGTAGGTGTGCACCACATGTGAGCAGCTGAGGGAAGAGTTGGCAGCCCTCAAGCGAAGAAATCAAGAATTGGAGGAACTGCATGGTAGGCTTTCTTACTGTTTTTCACATTATTTGCCATATGGTGAGGCTGCCACCAGAAGCTTTTAGAAAATTTACGCCTTAGTTCTACCTTATTTGAATGAGGCCAAATTATTTTTTTTTTTAGAATGCCACAAGATGGTGAAAAAGCTAAAAAAAATGATTGAGGACGATGTCATCGGGGGTAGTGTGAAGCCATGCCCAAAGGTAAGACCTATGTTTAATGTGTGTATAATGTATAATTTTTGTAAATGTGTCTGCCATCTATATAGGGCCCGACATCTGGTCTAACGTCGCAATCAAAAATCCAGTTCCTATGTGTTGTCTGTCCATATAATGATATATGTGAAATTTTACAGATGAACATTATTGCAACAAACTCCCTTAAATTCACGAAATAGTTTGTTGTCAACATTCGCTACATAAAGTTACACTGAAAAACCTAACAGTAGTGCATATGAGTTGGCAGCCAGCATAGAATTCATCAGACATGTGAACGAAAGCAACTGTTCTTTGTGGCAAAAAGGACATAGGCAGCACTGCTTGTTTTTCCACATTAATGGTGCATCATGTTATGCCTTGCTTCACACTTGCAAGGCATTTCATATACTCTAGCCCAGTGCTTTCCATTATGGTAAAATAATGCCACACCGGAGTTCAGGTAGCTGCAGCCTCACAAGAAGTTGGGAGCGTAGGAGTCTTCAAAGTCCACAGTTTCAGCCTTGCAGGGTGCTGATGTGTAACCTTGGCAGCAATTTTCAAATCGGTCAGTCTATCAGCCACGTGTGACGTGCGTAGCATTTTCTTTGTGCACAACAGGGCTCCAGTGTGTGCCCGTGCCCATCCTCTCCAGTTTGGCTGCGCTGCATAGTGCGGACCGACCAGTTTTGCCCTTCACCTGCCTGACCAATGGATAATAGCCACATCAAATTTGCACATTCTGAAGTGTTGTCAATAGCTTGTCTCCCATGGCATCTAGCCAGGAGCAGCCTGGAGGGGGTGTGCGCTGGTAAGGATACATGTGGTCTGACCTTAAATTTTGCCTGCTTCGAAGCTAGTTTTGTTCAAAGCTAATTGAAATTAGCGAGGCTCAGCAGCTACGACACTCATAAGCAGGTGGTCAAAGTTTAATTCTTGCGTGGGCGGTGGCAGCCAAGCATGAGCAGAAGATAGCCAGTTTTCTCTAGAAATGTATGTAATTTTTATCAAAATTCAAAACCAGCTTTTTGCTTACTTGAGCCTGTTTAATAAAGTGCTTCAATAAATACACACTGTCACCGTAGGAAGAAACGGACGGATACACTCTTCTTGATTGGTATCAGCCAATAGCAGACGGCATATTTAAGCTGGTGACAGTTTCAAAGTGGGTGAAAAGGCCTCGTTTGAAAAGAGTTTTTGAAAAGTACTTGACTTCACACTCTACTTGTGAGCTACATGCTCTGCGCACGACTGAAAAATTTGGCTGAGATGTTCACAGTAGCATATGCCATCCATGGACTGCATTCCTTCAATAACCTCGATGGGCAGTTCAGGACCCATTAGGTGGGAGGTGGGTTAAAAAAAAAAGATATCTTTGAGATATGGGGCTGAAAACTTGTAGATATATGTAATGTGACGAGCTTACTTTGAACATGCAGCCTATCTTTGTTTATGTCCTCTGGTTCTAGTTTTATCCGAGCTTCCTTTACATAATTTTTTCAAAGATTTGCAGAATACCAGTTCCTGAAATTTTGCTGAACAGGGTACCAATACCTTCTGTATGATTCAAGAGTGAAATTAGACCAACCTTATTGGTTTGGCTTGCCTAGAACAATAGCTGCAAGACTTCAAAGTTACTCGCCAAAAGAGCACCTTTTCGAGTTTCAGATTAAATTCCATACCTCGCAGTAGCCCCTAATCTTCGCAGGAGATAATTAAGGGAAGCTTGCATAGAACTTGAACAAAGAAGATAGATGAAAATGACCTTATATATTCAAAATAAGCACATAATATTACATATATGTACAAGTTTTCAGCACTATAACTCGCAGAATAACCATTAAAAAAATTTTTGGTATGCACTCACATTCCCTTTTAAGAAAGGGATTGTACAGAAAATCCATGTTATGCTTACAGTTGACACCTTCTATGACTACATAGTTGTCTTGGGAGTCTTGTGCAAAATTGCAACACATGGCTTCAACAACTCAGCTTGAACCTGCCGTGGTTGCTCAGTGGCTATGGTGTTAGGCTGCTGAGCACGAGGTCGCGGGATCGAATCCCGGCCACGGTGGCCACATTTCGATGGGGGCGAAATGCCAAAACACCCGTGTACTTAGATTTAGGTGCACGTTAAAGAACTCCGGGTGGTCGAAATTTCCGGAGTCCTCCACTACGGCGTGCCTCATAATCAGAAAGTGGTTTTGGCACGTAAAACCCCATAATTTAATTCAGCTTGATTTCCGATTAAGGCTCTTGGATTTCAGCTTCCATACGGTATATTGGCTCAGTTTAGAAATGTGAGAGGAGAAATGTGAAAACAATTTTTGCTAGAGTTCGGCAATAAAGTTGGATGACAAAGAAAGACCTACACTGACTAAATAAAACTTGAAAGCAAGATGTTGTGGCTTCCAAGCCCCATATTAAGGCTTACACAGATGTTTAATAGAAAGCAGCATTTATATGCCACATTACGTTCCTTATTTCACAAAGACTTGTGAACAAGTTCAGCAGTCCAACAACTTTGTAGTCACGAGTTCGATGAAAGCCTGTCTGGTCAGGATGAAACATGATAAAGAAAGATGTACACTGACCAAAGAAAACTTTAAATGCAAGGCGTTTTGGCTTTCATATGAAAACCTTGGGAAAGCCTTCCTATGAGGCTTGGAAGCCGAAACGTCTTGCGTTAAAGTTTTATTTGGTCAGTGTAAGTCTTTCTTTGTCATGTTTCATCCTGACCAGATGGGTTTCTGTAAAACTTTCGTTTACAAAGTTGTTGGACTTCTAAACTTGTTCAGAAGGCTTCGCAAAATAAGGAATGTAATGTGGCATATAACTGCTGTTTTCTATTAACCATCTTGTTAAAAAATGTAAGCTGAATAATTCTTTAAATAGGAATTTGGCAGTTCTTTATGTGCATTGGTGCTGTATTGCCAAAGTTTAATTTTGTGTGCGCTTTGTCACTGTTCGGCATTTTTCGCAGATGGACATCGGAGGCGGAGTTGTCGTAGACAACGCAGTAATTGAAGGACTGCGCCGCAATTGCCCTGGGGCCCCTGCTAAGTTTGCAAGGGGCCTCATGCGGCATCTGTTCACAGCAGAGGAGCTGCGTGGCAAATCACTGTTTGGACGGCGGTCCAATGCGCATCCTTGTGCACCTCAACGGGAATGCCTGGACCCTGTCAAAGTGAATGCCATTATCGGTAAGCCATTTTCCCATTTTACTGTGAGCACGTATGTCAGCAGTATGTATGTAAGTTCATGATTTGGCACAAATTATGTGCTTTTATTTGCAGACCTAATTTTGATCCTTTATGATTCGCGTGAGCAAACAAGCATTGACCGCACGTTATATTAGCGCCTTATAACAGCAGCAAGTGCTGAGATAGGCAGTCATATGTGCACATATGCAATGCATCCTTCGGTGCAACTCTCTGCTATGCTCCCCCCCTTAGGAGGGCACATGCTCTGTATTCATGAGGCTCCATCATCAACACAACTTCCTGACCATACTTTGTGCATGCTGATAAATTCCCATTATTAATTTTATTCATTCCCTGGTGCGTGCATATCTGCAATGCACTTCCAATTTTCCTTTTGCATTACTGCACCAATAAGTACAACATTTATTATCTGGCACAGTTCTCTCACACTAGCCTTTTCAGGTGACCTTAAAGGGGGCATGACATGATCACCTAACATTTTGCAGTTTTCCGCGAGAAATTGTAATGAAGGGTCTGTTATGGCTATACACATTTAAAAACTGGGCGGTAAAAGCACATTTTTGTCCAAAATATGAGCAAGAACTCGCTGGCTCTAAGCGCCGCCCTCTGGCGCCCACCGCCATATTGCCAATCCATGCGTGATGTCATTTGCTGCATAAAACCGAGCGATCGTCTGGTACAAGATCAGCCACTGCACCACGTGAGGGCGGAGCATAGCTGCCGTCTGAACACCAACTTCGCGTGATCAAGCAAGCAATGAATCTGAGCAGCAGAAGCAGTGAAAGCGCTATGCATTTCGACTTCGACCTCATTGCCACCAGCTCAGTGAGGAAACATGGCCTCCGAGGTATGTGCACACCAGCCATGGGCTAAGCTGGCATATGCACATCTTCGAGGTCACGGCCAAAGACAGCCTAGTAAACATAGTCAATGTAAGATGATGACATTGGTACTGAGCGAAATCACTGAGTGAAAGTGCGCTCAGCCAGTGAACTTCTCACAGTGGCCACAGTGTCTATGCTACGTAGCACACTGCAGCTGTAGTGGGTATGTGCAGCATTTGCTTCGTGCACGACAGGGCTTCAATGTGGGCTTGTGCACATGTGGTCCAGTCCGGCCATGCTACAGACCGGCTTTGCCCGCAGATTGATCAACGGATAGTGGTCAAATCCAACTGGTGCATATTGAAGTGCAAAGTCTGCCAAGGCATCTAACCAGGAGCTGCGACAAGTGACAGTGCGCTGGCAAGCGTGCGTATGTTCTGACCAAGTATTGTGTGGTTCTAGGCTAGTTGAAGGCTCCAAACTAATCGAAATTGGTGAGACCCGACCAAGCTGATGGCCATGACACCAATAAGCAGGGTAGCCAAAGTTTAATTCCCATGCGGGCGGCCGGAGCCATTCATACGTGAGCAGATAATAGTCGGCTTCTTGCAGAAGTGCGTAATTATTATCAAAATTTAAAAGCAGATCTTTGCTTACTCCAGCCTGTTTAAACTTCACCAATAAATTCTCTCAGTAACAAAAGGGAAAAGGGCACTGATCCAAACACCCTTCTTGATTGATGTCAGCTATTAGCCAATAGCAGCCACATTTTCTGGGCACTTTATTACGAAATAAATTGTCCGGAAAAGAGTGACGGGCAGGCTTCTGTTGAAAAGAGAGCATTTGAGAGGACAAAGACTTTGCACTCCGCTTGCGAGCTCCACATGCCGTACCTGAATGCAAAACCTGGCTGAAATGTTCACAGCAGCAAATGCTATCTGAAGACTTTATTTCACCATGCCTGAGTGGTGGTTCAGGACCCCTTTAAAAGAAAACTAAGATGTGTGCAAGCCACTGCGCTGCACTTCTGGTAAATGCTTGTGCATATTCCTTGTACGAGAGCAGCCATAGTTGTGCAACATTTTTGCCTCAAATCATTTGTAGTGTGTCATTCAACCAATGTTCACTGTGCATGGATACTGTAATTAACGTGGAAAGTTGGGCTAGTTGGTGTTGATGCATTTGCTGTGACATAGGTACTAGCGCGAACAAGACTACAGAAAAATGGTGGGACAGGCCAGAGCGCTAGTTTTTGAACTGTTGAAAAAGTAGTGCTCTGTCCTGTCCCACCCTTTTTCCATAGTCTTGTCCACGCTAGCAACTATGTCACAGCACATGGATGCTGTAAACACCGCCAGTCATACAGGTGTCGCTACTGCAATTGGTAAGCATCTCTTAGCTGATAAAGTCTAAAGAGGAAGAAGGTTTGCCACTTGAAGTGAGGAAAGGCAGTAAAGAGAGAAATTATTGCTGACAGCTGCTACATTTCACTACTTAAGGATGCTGAAACTTCACAGTTACGTTGTCTGTTCAAAAAATAACTAACAATCTGTTTACTAATTTCTCTGCAACTTCTAGCAATAATAAATTTGTTGCAACTACCGTAAAAACCCGCATACAGTATGAACTTGCATATAGTGCGAGGTGAAATTTTTGAGACGCGAAATGGGAAAAGAAATTTTTGTCCACGTATAATACGAGTTAGGAAAATCTGAGGAAAAAATTTATTTAAATTGCACTCCGCACTTCAGTCACTGTCTTCCTCAGCTGCGCTCTCTTCGGATAGTTCCTTGTCGGACATATCTTCCCAGAGGTACTCATCCTCTGTGCCATCGAGCGTGTTCAAGATGCCGCACTTCTTGAATGTGCAACGCACAAGGTCCTCTGGTATGCTGGCCCATGCATCCATAATCCACTTGCTTAGCGTGGCTGGCGAAGCCCGCTTCAGCAGACCCGCTCGGCGTCACTGCAGGCTCACCTGCGCGCATCCAATCTACGTAAAACCGTTTGACTGCTTCCTTTTACGGCTTGTCCCCCGGTCATCTAAAGGCTGCAGCTGCGACATCCCACCTGGGATAATGATGAGTTCAGTGCCGGATTGGCGCAACAGCCTCTTCATTGAGTTGGCCAAATAATGAAATGCGTCCAGCACAAGGATAGACAGGAACAACAACAGTGCGCCGGGCCGCCTACACCAGACGGACTTTATCCAGTCGAACACAAGATTCTCGTTTATCCAGCCTTTCTCATGGCATCTCAAGACCACATTTTTTTGGCAGGACCTCACCTTTAGGCACTGTCTTGCGCTTGAAGACGACATAGGGCAGGAGCTTGTGTCTGACTGCCGTGCACGACAGGACGGTAACTTCGTGTTTTTTGACGGCCAGAGGACCAGACATAAACTTGTTTAGAGCCCTTGTTATGCACGTTGAGGGGTGATGGCATGTCCAGATAAACCGGCGTTTGGTCAGCATTGCTGATTTGTCCTAGCTGGAAGTTCTTGGACATGCGCAGTGAAATAACGTGGTGCTGGAAAGCCACAGCTCTTCGAACGATTCGGGCAGCTTTTGCGAAATCGAAGTTTGGCAACGTAAGGAAAATCCAGCAAGGCACGTGTAGTGATAAATCCAGTGCTTGCTTGCTTTGATGGTGGAGCGCGGTAGCTTTTTTTTCTCTAGCAAGCTCCTTAGCTTTTGCCTGTGTAAGCTCCACACTCACAGCTAGATGCGCGGCTCACTGTTTGCGTATGAACTCCGTCAGGCCTAGTTCGATTTCAGGGAATGTCCCACTTTTCGGGTCGCGAAAGCTTCTTCGCGTTCCCCTGCACGTGAAAAGGGCTTCCTTCTGTCGACGCCATCCGTGAATGCTTCCCTCGACGCCAAACTGCCTTCCGGCCGCACTGTTGTCAATGTCCTGTGCGGCTAAAATAACCTGTCTCTAGAAGGTAGTCGAGTACTGTTTTCTTGGTCTTTTAATGCAGAATTAAAAAGATGCACTTCGCGAAGTGTGGTTTGCACGTGTGCTGCCCAGGTGCACACTCAACAATAAAGAAACGATGCTGTAGTCAGGTAGCAATAACGAAACCAAGCTGTAGCTATGCAGCAATAAGGAAACGAAACCGTAGCCACTCAGCAATAAGGCAGTCAAGCCATAGCCACGCAGCATTAACGGAACCAAAACTTCTAGCCCAAATTTCTGACTGAAATTTTCATTCGGATCCACATATAGTACAAGGCGAAAATTTGGGACGCTAATAGGAAAAAATTATATGTGGGTTTTTACGGTATGTGGTTTCAAGCACCTTATTTCTTCTGCCTGGCCTATAGAACTTCTATGCAATAAACTTTAAAATTTGTGTAATTCCTGAGCGTAATTATTTTTCCATTTTTCACATGCCAAGTAGCAATACGGACCAATTTTAATGATTACCGAATTTAAAATTTTCTGCGCTTAAAACTCAGTTCAGGGTACTCCTTAATGTACATGCACTAATCCTAGATTACAAATTGGTAATTATTTCAATAACTCAAAAAGCACAAATATACTGTCCCTGTTTATGTGACAGTGACATTGTGACTATGTTCCAAATATGACAAACTGGAAGTTGTCCAACTTATTTTGCAAAAACAATCATAAAGGTCTTATTGGCCCCATGCAATGAATACTTACATGTATGGTTATCATGATTGCTCAAAGTGTGAAGCTCCACAGGAGAAATTAAATACTAGCGTAGTTAAGCACAGTGCATACCAACTATTGCCATCAGTGCAGGGAACAATAATTTTTTTTACCCACTGAACAATAGAAGCCAGTAGGTCATTCCCTTTGTCTTCCAAAAATGCATTTGCTATGCACAGTGTGATATCTGTGTAGCAGTCATAGTTCATGGTTGTTCCTACTTGCTTATGTTATAAGCGGGAAGTGACTGCGTTGCTGTCTTGGGGCCATGTTCAACAATCGCTCTTAGAGATACTTTTAGGTCACTAGCAACGACATGTTAGCACCTTGGGCATTGGTTCATTGCTAGTGTCACAAAATCTCTGGAAAGCAAAAGTATATTCAAAAGTGATTGTCTAAGAACTGCCCTTCTTCGCTACAGAGTGGGCAGGGAGGTCTGCTGCTTTATTGTTACAATTTGTACATAATATTTCCTGAAATACTGAAAGGAAACTTAGCATAGTGCCACAACTATATACATATAAATATTTATGGCATGTTTGTGCTGAATGTTCATTGCATCATCTTAAAAATAATTTCAATTGTATTTTGCAGGCTTCACCGTTGCAGAGTTCCAGGCGGACCCTATGAGGCTGAAAAGTAGCCTGTCGTCGCTGCTTTCGCGGGAAGTAAAGTAGCTCGCATCAGAGCAGCAGCTGAAGCGCTCCGTACAGGTCAGGCTGGTGGTGTAAACTGAAATGCTAAGGCAAAATTTGTTTTTTGTTTGTGTATTTATTTATTTATTTATCATGCATACCTTACAAGCCTCCTGGGAGGAATATTGTTACTTCAAACTAGACATGTCATTCAAAAAGGGAAGAAAAAACATCCAGACAGCTCAGTAACATAATCATATTTTATTAGGCAATACACTTATACAAATAAAAGAAATGGCAAAATTTCATGAAACGAAGTTGTATTGTTTTTGACCTTTAACTCTTCAATAAAAAACTAGATAACTATTCTATTAGTTGCATCTGATGCCATACTAAGGTTGGCAAAGTTTTTGCAATAAAGGGAGAATTCACCCCTTCATAGCAATTGCTACAAAGGGAACCCATACGGGTTCCACGAAAGAAAAGTCTCGTAGTTGAAGAAAAATTCCAACAGTGGTCCCAGGACTCGAACCCGGGACCACCGCCTTTCCGGGGCAGCCGCTCTACCATCTGAGCTAACCAGGCGGCTAGCGGAGGGCAGGGCGAAGTTGAATTTGTCAATAACTCGAAGCAAAGGCAAGAGTTTGACGTAATAGTTCTGCAGAAACCCGCAAGGTGGAGAGAAGTAATAAAGGGAAAATTAGACATCCACCCATTCGTAGCAATTGCTACAAAGGAAACCCATACGGGTTCAACGAAAGAAAAGCCTCGCAGTTGAAGAAAAATTCGTCCTGGTCCGGGACTCGAGCCCGGGACCACCGCCTTTCCGTGGTCCCGGGTTCAAGTCCCTGATCAGGACAAATTTTTCTTCAACTGCGAGGCTTTTCTTTCGTTGGACCCGTATGGGTTTCCCTTGTAGCAATTGCTACGAACAGGCGGATGTCTGATTTTCCCTTTATTACTTCCTTCTCTCCACCTTCCAGGTTTCCACAAGACTATTACTTCAAAGTTTTTGCTTAGGTATTGCGTGCGTTAGTCTGGTTTGTATTCCCACCCTAATTTTGGAATGTTGTCTGATCTCAATTTATCTTCTTTTAACAAAATACAAGCTTTTAAAACTTTTTTGTCTTCGTCAAGCTTCTTTTTGTCAGGTGTCAACTCTAGTCGAGTCTTGCAATGTTATTTCTTTCTTGTTCCATACTCTAGTACCACCAGCTTGACCTGAGGTGCGCATTGGCAGCTACAGTTTGTGTGCATGTTTGTGCATCCTAATTTGCTGCAGAAGACATGTCTTGTGCAGTATGGTCTAGTCTTTCAGTGCAATAAATGTTTAAAACAAGTCACTTCATTGTAGTGCCAATTTTTTTGCGCTCATATACTGTGGTCTCTAAACGCTACAGTGAATTTCTCTAGAACTTTGGTAAAGAGTGAGCAATATACTTATAGACATGGGTTCTACAGACATTTGCCTTATAGGGTCTCAAAAGCAACCGCATAGAATTTTCCATTAAAATTTGCTTTTAGCAAATTTAAAGGAATGCTATAGAGATTTGTCTTTACTGTGCTTAAAGGAACTCTATAGAAATTTGTCTTTAGGATCTCTAAGGGAACTACGTAGGAATGTCCTATAGAAATTTGTCTTTAGGATCTCAAAAGGAACTACGTAGGAATGTTCTATAGAAATTTGCCTTTAGGATCTCTAAAGAAACTATGTAGGAATGTTCTATAGAAATTTGTCTTTAGGATCTCTAAAGAAACTACGTAGGAATGTTCTATAGAAATTTGTCTTTAGGATCTCTAAAGGAACTACGTAGGAATGTTCTATAGAAATTTGTCTATAGGATCTTTAAAGCAACTCGATAGAAATGTTCTATAGAAATTTGTCTTTAGGATCTCAAAAGAAACTACGTAGGAATGTTATATAGAAATTTGTCTTTAGGATCTCTAAAGGAACTACGTAGGAATGTTCTATAGAAATTTGTCTTTAGGATCTCTAAAGGAACTACGTAGGAATGTTCTATAGAAATTTGTCTTTAGGATCTCTAAAGGAACTACGTAGGAATGTTCTATAGAAATTTGTCTTTAGCATCTCTAAAGCAACTCGATAGGAATGTTCTATAGAATTGTGTCTTTAGAGTTCTTATAAGAATGCGGTGGCCAAATAACTTTTGGAACTCTATAGGAAAATTCTATAAGAAGTAAAAATAAACACAATACAATTCTATTGAACAAGTTCAAAAGACTTTCTATAAAAACACATTAAAAATTTTTGTAAGGGCAGGCTGCCGACTTTCACGACACATGGCGATAAAATGACAATTATCTGCGCGGTTACACCACACACACGCGCGCGCACACACACAAATTGACCTCGTTGCTGGGCTACAGAATAGATGTTTGGTAGTTAAACACTGAGCACTCACCGTTCGTCCCGGATAGTCCTAAGCTCTTGGCGACGGCGACCCAGCTTGCGGTGCGAAGTGACGTATTGCGGTAGTCCACGCTTGTTTCGTCCCACAGCGCGCGGTGCCCGCGAACCAATGAAATCAACACTTCATTTTCGTTGGCCCGAACTTCGGCGGCGTTCATATTGCTTTTTCATCGACCGACTAGCGCCGCTTCTATCAAAGAAATTCTATCAATAAAAAATGGCGTCCTTTGAGCAGCATGGGCTGTCGGAGGTCGGGGGCTACGTCATGTGGATGCCGCGCTGTCATTGGCTGCGGCCGTCAGACCGATGCGGCAGTCGCACGACAATATTCAGCCGGTCGGTCGCATGCGCGGCGTGCGACCCGACGCCGCATGCGGCGGATTCTGTTGAGCAACCGTTGAGTACGGCAGCCGATGCGAATGGTCGTACGACCGATCGCACGGAAAATCGAACCATGTGTCTCCCGCATGACGCGTTTCAAAGCGTTTGCACGCACAAGCGCGCCACGCATTTCGAAGGCCATGCGAAGGGATCGCGGAGGCGGTGCTGGATTGCGCCGAGCCCTCACAGGGCAGCGCAAAAGAGGAGTCCCGCTTCAGTACACGCCTCATACACACGTCGTTTCGGCGGAGGCAATACGTTGCCTCGCTATATTGATTCAATGCTAGGCGCATTACCGTCGACAGTCATGGTGAAATTGGTTTTGCCGACTATTCATTCTTAGTTCTGAGACATTGCCTCTTACCAATTACGAGGGATTAGCTAAGAAGCGGGAAAATTGGCAGCTGCCGACAAGCTGATTAGATTACGGTGTACGTGCGGGTTTTTTTTTAAGGGAATGTTATTTTATTCAGGCTGATTCCAAATGGTTTGCTCGATAAATTTAAGGCTTTGTTTTCCTTGTTGCTGTTACTTTTTATATTTGTTCCCTCTTTGCTTTCAAGCTGGTGGCTCTCAATCGTTTCCGATTAAAATTTATATGTCATTGTTCGCACTAGACTTCATTAACGCTAACCGGTTCTGGGCCAAAGCCCCTATAGTCGGTGTGCGCTATTTCGCGCACGGAAAATAAAGAACGTTCTCGTGCCACTGTTCGCGCGTTCTTCGTCGTGTTCTTCCCATGGTTAGGGTTGGCGTCTGACACCACGTGGTGAAAGGAATTTCATCCGACCATATTCGTCGAAAGGAGGCGTGACTTTTCCTGCGATGGTTAACGTCCCCCACTTCGTGCACAAAGAACTTTCTCTCACCGGAACTTTTACCGGGCCTCGCCGAAATGAAGCTTGACTTTCTAATTCGCCATGACCGTTTCGAGTGTGCCTGTCTGCCGGCAGTCCCGCAGTGTACAGCCTCTTTTGTGTGTGTGTGTGTGGGCGAGCTTAGAGAGACCCTTTCCTCGAATGGGACCTAGAAGAGAACTTCCACGAACGCGCAAAGCGCAGAAGAGGCGGACAGCCGTCTACAATTCCGGGAGGCGGGACGACTTCCTTTCAACAGGCATGGTATAGCCAGAGGAGGATGGGCCCTCTTTCTGTGCCTGTCACGTGACATCGACGGAAGCAAGATCTCGCACACGATTGTAGAGAGCCTATTTAAGAGGCTCCGAAATGAACTTTTGATCACTTCATGCTCTTCTCATTTTCTTTCATCTACCTTTGAATAAACCGTGCAAGTTTCGCACTAGAAAATCGTCTCGCCCTTGCTTGGTCGCCATGGTCTACCGGATGCCTGCAGCCCGCCGACAACGCCACGCTACCCAATAAGTAACGTCGGTCGAGCTTCGATAGGCAGGCGCCGCTACTACTCGGCAGCAGTACGATGCGCTAGCCTGGAGTGCGCAACACCATCTAGCTTCGATGCCGCCCATCATGCCAGCGTACCCATACTGCCCCTCCCTCTGCGAAGGCGCTGACGGCAATGACAAACTGCCAGTCGCTGCGGTGATTTCGGTCCCAAATTCTTTGCCTCAATATATCGCGAAATGAGAACACGTATAAAGCTGCGCTAAAATTCCGCATTAGGGAATATCGTAATCTTCGTACATTTTTTAAGTTTTGTTGCCCACCAGATTCCATAACGCAAACCGATTCTCGGTGATATCATCTTGACCGGGTGAGGTGGGTCTTCACCACAGGAATCAGGAAAAGACGACGGGGCCGGGCATAGTGATGATGAAAAAGTATAGAAAAGACTCTAGTCACTTATTGGTATATGGATGTGACTCTGGATGGATGTTATGAGCGTCCCCTTTGGAACGGGGCGGTGGGTTGCGCCACCATGCTCTTGCTATCATATTGCCTAATGTCCTACCTAGGTTAAACAATGAAATTAGAAAAAAAAACTATGAACTACCACGCCCAAATTTTCTGATCCCCTTTTGCGAACTGTGCTTTTGTACGTGTCCGTCTTTTGTCGTTTCCCCACCTTTCTTCCAGCAATCCTCCAATCACCTCTTACTAATGCCTATTGCGGACATGTTTGCTTTACGACTGCTGCCGCTGAGCCCAAGGACTTCAAGGAGGTCAGTGGTGCCTAAATAGACCGCTGGGTAGACGTCTTCACATTCTAACAAAACATGCTCCGTCGTTTCCCTAGCTTTACCGCAGCAAGCACATGCTTCTTCTTCCTTCTTATATATCTCGCTTTATAGGCTCGCGTTCTGAGGCATCCCGATCTCGCTTCCAAAAGTAACGAGCGTCCCTTTGAGTTATCATAAATGGTTTCTTTCCTGATTTCGTTTTTTCCTCTTAAGTAGTAACTCATGGCAGGTTTCTTTTCCATTGCCGCCACCCATAAAATTATTTCAGACTCTCTGACTTTCCGCTTGACCTACTTTGTTGCTGTGTTGCCCACCCTACAGGCCGCATACTTGCTGGTAAGCTTCCTATAGTTGTTTTCTTCCACTGTGAATCAATGTTTTTCTTGTACACATACCTAAACAGTCTCCCAGCCCATTTACTTTCTTCCATATTCCTCAGCCGTTCTTCATACTCAATTTTACTGCGAGCTTCCCTCACTTCAAAACTAGTCCAGCCCATATCACCCTGCACAGCTTTATTTGTAGTCTTCAAGGGAGCGCCCAATGCGAGGCGACTCACTGACCTTTGCTTCCCATCGAGTCCTGATTGCATCCATGATTTAAAGCAAACAACCGCATTTCCGAAAGTAAGTCCTGGAACCATTGCACCTTCCCACATACCTCGGAGGACCTCGTACCTATTGTATCCCCATAGCGCTCTGTGCTTCATAATGGCTGCATTTCTGTTCCCCTTTACTGTTATGGTTTTTTCCTGTGTTTCCATATATCTATATATGGGAACCCCGATATTACTTCCTTCTAGCGCCCTCTCCATCCTCACCATGTACATCATAAACAGCAGCGCCCATAAAGGGCATCCCTGCCTCAGTCCCTTGTTGATATGAACTTTCTCATCGCTCCTCATCCCTTCCCATTCAACTCAAACGGAATTTTCTAGGCAAATCTCTCTCAAAAGCTGTAGACACTCGTTACCTAAGCCTTCCCCATCCAGAATATCCCACAAAATGTTGCGGTCTACGTTGTCGCAGGCTCCTGTAATGTCTAAAAAGGCCACATACAACGGTCTGCTTTCTGCTTTTGATATTTCAATACACTGAATAAAACGCCCCTACCTATTCTGAAGCTCTCCCAAAACGACATTATTCTCTGCCCAAGCTTGAAGCTTTAATTTGATTGCCTGCGTTGCTAGCCTGTATATTACCGATGTAATGGTCAACGGTCTATACGAGTGAATTCTCTTTCTCTCCCTTACCTTTACAAATTAAATTCATTCAACTTTGTCGCCAACTGACTGGTGTTCGTCTAGCTATTAGTTTTTTCCGCTGCTTTCACCACAGCTTCCTTACTTTTTCAACCTAGCTCATTTGTCAGCCTAACGGTAACCTCCACTAGCCCTGTGGCTGTGCGCTTAGGAATTTTCTCTTCCGCTTTCTTCCAGTCAGCACCAAATTTGTCAGCACCAGCTTCTTTTGCACTTGGGTCTCTTTCATGCTCTTTTTTTCTTCAATTACAACCTCGTCATTGCCTTGGAAACATTCGGCTGTTACTTTTCGTATGTAATTTATTGCCGCTTCTCCTTCTAGTCTGTTTTCATCTTCGTCTAGGATATGTTGTATTGTTGTTGAGTTCCTGCCTAATAATTTTATGTGGTTCCAAAATATTCTAGGTGCAGCCTTCTTTTTCTCACGTATTTCTGACAACCAACGTTCACTTTCACCTTTTAATTTTGCTTGCACCAGTATTTGAATCATAGACTTTTTCTGCCGGTATATTTCCCATTAACTGGTTACTTCATCTTGCGGCAACTGCGCCTTCTTTGCATGCCTGTGCTCTCGAGATGCTTTCTGTCGCTCGGCGATCGCTTCTCGTATCTCCTTGTTCCACCAGCTTTTCGGTTTCTTTTTTCCTTTCCAACGAACATGTTTTATTTCTGTCGTTATTACACCTAGAAGCTCACCATATATTCCCAATCTTTACGTGGTTATTTGCCAAGCTTTACCTAGACTCTAGTGACTATATTTGCTATTTGTGCAGCGTTCAAATTTGGACTCGGCACTTTGTTCTCTTTCCCAACTACATTTCCCATTTTCAAAATGATCCGTTTATGGTCACTCTCTATGCTGCTATGTATACCCTTCCTCATCAATGACCGTTTCTTTCAACTTATCATGAATTCCTTCTGTCATCAGACAGTAATCAACGGTCGATTGCCGGTTTCCCACTTCGCACGTGATCTGTCCTTCGCACTTAGGCCCTGTATTCACGATAACGAGGTTATGTTGCTCACAAAGGTTTACATTGACTTCCCGTTATTGTCGGTATAGCCATCTAAATCCTGTATGTGGGCATTCATGTCACCTAATAGGACAATTTCAGCACCATTCCCGAAACCCTTAATATCAGAGCTTATGCATTCCACTAACTCTTTATTCTTCTCTGTGCAATTTTTTTCCGGTCCACAAATACGTAACGCCCAGCCAAGTTTCCTTCCCACTCCATGTACCTGATAACCACAGATGCTCTTGACATTGTCTTGACTGCTTGCTTCCCGTGTTTCTCGCCATGTATTGCATGGCCTTTTGCAAATATTAGAATACTATAATAATGCTACTACTCATGCAAATACTATAATACTATATCAATGCAGAGCGCGTGCCTTTTAGCAAAGACCGATACGCACAGGATCCAAATACTCAAAATGTCGCAAAGCAACTCTCACCACTGTTTCAAAAACAATCAATGCCGGGGAGACCGAAGGTATGACACGCTCTCGCACGCGCTCAACCACGCGGCCACGTTCTCACTTTCCTACAAAAACACGCACAGTAAAACCACTAATAACTATATGTCTTGCCACTTCCAAGCTACCATTTAAAGACTACAAACACTCAACGTCCCACTCGGCTACACGTGTTGGAGCACGTGGCATGAAAGGATGCCCTAACCATTCTGCAAAACAAATGTACACGAAGCAAACCCGCGCACCAGAAATGCAAGAGACAAAAGAAAAGGAAAGGAAAAGAAAACCACCCAATTACTATTTAAAGGGGAAAAAATGCAAATAAAAAACAGAAGCAAGCTCAAAGCATGAACAAAAACTTATGATTTCGTCGCCGCCACGGAGCCCCGAAGAGCACTTCCATTTGCCACCTCCCGAGTCTCGAGCGGACCTATTAACACGTGGGCCAGCTTCTCACTGGCGATCCTGTTGTCGGCGCGGTCTTCTTTCGGAGAATGTGGCAGTAGAAGTCCTTTTCCCCGTCCACCCTTTTGTGTCAGCTTGTGGAGAGCGCAGAGGGGGGGGGGGGGGCGTTGCTGCATTGCGGTTTGTCTTGCTTTGTCTCCCCTCTTGTGTCAGCTTCTGGAGAGCGGTGGGGCAGGGGGGAGTTTTCATGCCTTTTAGTTTTCTTCTCTCCTTTTTTGTCAGCTGTCGTCCATTCGGAGAAGAGGGCCATTATGTTGGCATGGGTAAGCGCGTTTGAATGCTTCTCAAACCAGATAGGTCGATCCTAACGTCGGCGAAGCACCAATAGTGGGTCTGCGCTACTTCGCGCAGGGAAAGTAAAGAAGGCGAACACGACGGGCATTCCATGGACAGAAAGCGAGCAAGCAAGACAGTGCAGTTCCTGCTGCTCTAAGCTCGGATCGGTCTGCCCATCAATGTAAGTGCTTCCTACTAAAGGCAGGGTTCACTTCGGTGGCTCAAGCCTGATATTTTCGTCGACTATTTCACGTTTCGATAGCCAAGTAGTAGTTTAACCTGACAACGTTATCATTTTTGGCACGAATGAGAAGGCGTAGTGGTAACAAAGCTGTCCGGACGATGTTTACCGCAGAAGAAAAGAAAAAAGAAAGACGACTTAATGAATACGAAAAAAACAAAATTAGTACGGACAACGACCTGTGAATCAGGCCTATAGTCGAGTTAATGTGGTTATCTTATTTTCCGTACGATTTTGTCGCTACCAATTTGCCTTCTGATGACCAGCCGATCATATATAGTGATAATGTATCGGGAGAGCAGCACATACCACAGAAGAATAGGGAAAAGTAAAATAAGAATTAGAATATCATCATTGGCGCGGAATATCCTACCAGTGCGAACCTTTCTAGATATCTACGCATTCCTACAGAGAAAATCTCAGTACGCTTTCAATAGTGAGTCGAACTCAGTTTTTCAATGTCACTGGCCACGTTTACGGTGCCTTCAAGCTTTTTTTTTTATTTGTGGGTATGTGTGTGTGTTTGAAAATTATATTAGACTCATAACATGTCCACCTTTGTCCGATAGGCTTAATAAGCCGCTGTAAAGCGCGAAACACATGGTGCGATTTTCCGTGCGATATGTCGTACGGCGCGTCGTGTGCGACTTGCCGCATGCGGCGATTCGGGACACATGGTACAAATGAGCGAGCGCCGGACCCTGCGATGCGCTTTAATTAATGCTGCTCTACTTCTGCACGCCCTGCGTAGTTTGTCCGCTCGGCATATTTGCATGGGGTTTATTTTTCAGAAATATGAGCAACGTATTGTTCCGTACCTTGAACTTAAGCTTATCCAGTTTTCCCGCAACTGCCGTCCTATAGTAGTAGTGTTGCTTGCCTTCTCACTCATAGTAAAATATTTTGCGCGCACAATTGACAAGGACACAGTGAAGGGGGACACACGAGTGCTTCACTCTGTCCTTGTCAATTGTGCGCGCTAAATATTTCACTATGAATTCGTACTAACTCGCCCAACTATCAGTTCTGCTGCCTTCTCACATCTCCCCCCCTCGCCACTCCAGTATTGGAACTGCCTCTTCTCTTCCCTCCCCCATACAGTTCTACAGCAGAACGTCCCCTCTGGATTCGCACGTTAAATGAAAGGGAGGCGCTGCAGTTTCTGCAATGCTTCTGTAGTGAGTCACGGATAATTACAGCTGTCAAGCGACTAAACTGACGACGGCCAGGGGGTCCAGAAGGTATTGTGCACATTCGACGCGGTGGGCTGAAAACAAGTTTCTAGCATCGCTTTCCTCTCTAACTCGCCCCTGTCATGTAAACACACGCTCTGAACCACCCTCTCCCCCTCCGACGCGGCTTGCTTTGCAGCAGCAGTAAAAAAAAAATTATGGGGTTTAACGTGCCAAAACCACTTTCTGATTATGAGGCACGCCGTAGTGGAGGACTCCGGAAATTTTGACCACCTGGGGTTCTTTAACGTGCACCTAAATCTAAGCACACGGGTGTTTTCGCATTTCGCCCCCTCGTGCTCAGCAGCCTAATACCATAGCCACTGAGCAACCACGGCGGGTAGCAGCAGCAGTAGTGGGAAAGTCGAAGGAAGAGGCAAAGAAAGCTTTCCGTTAAAAATAAGGACTTCCTCGGAACTTTGCCGCTCTCTATTTCGCCTGCCAGGCTTCCGGAGAGTCGACCTTCGTATTGGTCGAAGCGCCATGGTCACGTGCTTGCGCGCCCTTTTTTGGTCCATAGCAGACGCCGGCGCCATTTCCGGGTATCGAAATCGCGCTTTGGTTGGTTTCTGGCGGCGGAGTTTTAGCGGGAAGCGTTTCGCTTGCGCTGGCGCCGTTAACGTATTGTCCTCCTCTTGATATTTGAATAAACTGAGTAAGAACAAATATGTTATCATCCAAACGCCTACCCATTCTGAAGCCATTCTGAAGTTCTCCCAAAATGCCATTATTCTCTGTCCATGCTTGCAGGTTTAATTTGATTGCCTGCATTGCTAGCCTGTATGTTAGCGATGTAATGGTCAGCGGTCTATAGGAGTGAATTCTATCATTCTCCCCTTTACCTTTATAAATTAAATTCATTCTACTTTGTCGCCAACTGTCTGGTATTGGTCATTCTTTTAAAGTTTTTTCCACTGCTCTCACCATAGCTTCTTTTTTGGTCCTAATTTATTAATCAACCTAACGGGAACCTCATCTAGCTCTGTGGCTGTGCGCTTAGGAATTTTCTCTTCGGCTTTCTTCCATGCAGTTGAAAATTGTTAGCACCCGCTCCTTTTCTATCTGGTTCTCTTTCACGCTCTTTTTTTCTTCAACTACAACCTCGTAATTGCCTAAGAAAGATTCGGCTGTTAGTTTTCGGGTGTAATTTAATGCCGTTTCCCCTTCCAGTTTATTTCCATCTTCATTTAAGATATGTTGTTGTATTGTTGTTGAATTCCTGCTTCATAATATTATGTGGTTCCAAAATATTGTAGGTGCGGCCCTCTTTTTCTTAGGTATTTCGGACTACCAACGTTCACTTTCACCTTCTATATTTGCTTGCACCAGTATTTGAACCACAGGCTGCTTCTCCCGGTATATTTCCCCATTTATTGGCTACTTCATCCTGAGGGAACTGCGGCTTTGCCTGCCTGTGGTCTCGCGATGCTTTTCATCGTTCGGCAATGGCTTCTCGTATCTCCCTGTTCCATCAGTTTTTCGGTTTCTTTTTTCCTTCCCAACGAACATGTAGTTCCTCTTTCGGTATTTCTGTCGTTATTACACTTATAGAAGGTCACTATATTCCAACTCTTGGCGATTTGCCAAGTTCTACCTAGACTCTAGCGACTATATTTGTTACTTGTTCAGCGTTCAAATTTTGACTACCTATTTTGCACTCCTTGCTCCCTTTTCCAACCATATATCCCATTTTCAAAATGATGCATTTATGGTTACTCCCTGTGCTGCTATACCCTCCCTCGTAAATGACACTTTCTTTCAACTTATTATGAATTCATTCGGTCATCAGACAGTAATCAATGGTCAAATTGCCGGTTTCCCACTTCTCACGTGATCTGCCATTCACACTTAAGCCCTGTATTCACGATAACGAGGTTATGTTGCTCACGAAGGCCTAGCATTGACCACCCGTCGTTGTCCGTATAGCCATCGAAATCCTGAATGTCGGCATTTCACCTCACCTAATAGGATAATTTCGTCATTATTCCCGAAAGCCTTAATATCAGCACTTATGCATTCCACTAACTCTTTGTTCTTCTCTGTGCTATTGTTTACGGTCCACATATATGAAACGCCCAGCCAAGTTTTTTTCCACTCATTGTTTCTGACCACCAAAGGTGCTCTTGACATCATCAATTCACTCTTTACCGTTTGGCTCCCTGATGACTCAGCATTCCGACCCCCCACTCTTTCTTTCCGACTTAGTTCTGTTGCACCCTTCCCAAGCATAATTCTCAAGAGCTGAGCGCTTCGCTACGCCACCTGTCGGACAAGGTAGGACTTAATTGAAAAAGATCAGCAACGTCGTTTCAGGCTCTCGATCGCCGCCATTCGCTTCAAATCGTCGCCAAACGGCCTCGCGGCTGCAACCTCTACCAGAATACAGAGGTCCTCTTCAGTGGTGAAACACCTCCGAGGCTTTTTCGCCTGCAGGCGAGCGAGCGCCGCGTCTGCAGACGACGCCGAAGACATGGCGCTGTTCGTGCGGGTGGACCCTGATCGGCTGCGCTCGCTCCGCTGGGGAGATGAACCAGCGGCCCGCTCCTGAAACACGCTGGCCACCCCTTGCGCGCAGTGGCGTCTCGGCTGGCCTGTTGGCCCGTAAACCCGCTGAGCTACAACTTTCTATTGTGTCACTTCTGCAACGAAAGTGAATCGCTAGAACATTTCTTTTTAGCATGTCGTCGTTTATAAAGTTCAAAAAAAAAACTATTGCTGCAAGAACCATAGCGCAAACTTGGCTTGTCGTTGGCGCTCAAAGTGGTCTTGTCCTGTGGTGCTACCGTACTGGGTTTTACCTACGCGTATGTTTCTGACACCTTCTGCAATTTTCGGCGCGAGAGAATAAGAATTCGACGCAAACGTTTTGAGTTTTATTTTTGTTTTCTAATTCAAATTTACTACCGTGTAATATGTACAGACGATAGAGTTTACATCTATATCGCATACACATTAGTTCACAGAAATTACAATTACCAGATTTTATTGAAATCATAGTCCTCAAAATTAGTATTCTTATTTTTTTAACCATTTCACCGCTCGATTCATAGCTGATACGCCAGAGTGGGTTACGCGAGATCATTGAGGAAAAGCAACATTATACCGGTCAGCGGTCCTGGAAGTGTATATAGAAGTGGGAGTGGGGGAGAGCGAGGGGGAGATGCGCTGCTAATTTCACCCTTGCATACTTTTCGTTGTTCTTGTCGTAAAAAGCGAGTCTTAATTTACTGGATTAGAGTGGTTCCATCCTGAGAAATAGGAGTGAGAGGCACTGAACCTTCTGAGCCTCTTAGCAACACAACATACAGTACGCTCGCACGCCAGCTTACACATGGCTATCCCCCAATGCCAGGCCAGCTTTGTCATCTGATCATTTTTGACAGCGCAAAAAAGGGACCACGATACAAAATTCCAGATTAGCGCGTGAGGAAATCTATTTCCTTTGCAACTAAGGGACATTGATGGCATGCTCAGGCACATACTTCCCAAAGGTGCAATATCAGCGGCTTCGATTATTTCTCCAGTCACTTGGCTGCCATCTTTGCTCACAATCTTGCATTTCTTAAAGAATGGCCGACATCGATCCACAATCTCTACAATGTATCCCAAGGTGTCCGGCGACTGCATTTGAAACGTTATAGTCATGCTGCTTTGATCTTTCATTCAGACATCGTCCAGTCTGTCCGATATACCTTCTGCCGCACTGAAGTGGAATAGAAATACCACTGCCTTAGTGCAGTCGACGAACTATTTTCTATGTTGTGTTTCACAGCCTCGTTTCTCGCATGCTCAGCAATTTTTTCGGTGCGGAAAACACCACTGTTGCATCGCATCTCTTACCAATTTTCTTAACTCGGTGCGCGATCGAATGGATGTCCGGCATCGCCACTATTTATTCTCGTGTAATTAGACCGCAAGGCTCCTTCCCAGATAATGGTGCACTAGTTCCGATTTCCTTGAGTAAACATTGTGCCACAGATACTAAACGAATAACCTGCCCCCGTGAGCCTGCAGGTTAAAATCACTGGGAGTTGACCACCCCTTTTTAATAAAAATTCTGAGCAAGTTATTGCGTTCCTACGAGAAAATTGTGACAAGGGGTTGGCTTACTCCTTTGATGTGAAAGACTTATTCTACTCTATTCCTCACCAAGAGCTCTTGCTGTGCATTGAATTAACAATGTATTAACAATTACGGAAACGTTGCCTTTCAAAATGTTTCACAGATGCATGTTGAAGCGTTTTTAGAGTTGTTGTCCTTGTATTTAGGATCCACCTACGTGTCTTGGAATGGAAACATTTTTCTTCAGAAACAAGGAATATGTATAGGTTCGTCTATCGCACCGATTTTGCGCGACTTTTCCTAGCCAACATTGACAGAACCCTAGCGGTGCGCCTCATGAATTGACGGGTTTCTGGTGTGTTCAGGTTGTAGTGGAAATTATTAAGTTTTATTAATTTATTAATTAAGTTTTATTAATTATCATGTTAAAAACATGACTCAATCGCCGTTGACGCACCTAAAATGAATTTTCAGAGAGGCGCTAGAGCCATTGGTGATCACAAGTGAAGAGCCAGACGGTGGATCAATTAGGTTTCTTGACTTAAATCTAAGTGTGGGCTCTAGTCATTAAGCCTATTTTGCCCTTCGAATCTGCGCATTCGAAAGTCGTAAAACGAGCCATAGTTAAGTCATGTTACAGAAACGCGTTGCAAAATTCGCTCCATCACAGCATTGCTGACAGCTTTCGGGAGCAAACGCGCAGGCTCACGGGAGCAGGTTATCCGTTCCATGTATTAGCATCTGTGGCGCATTGTTTGCCCAAGGAAATCGGAACCAGGGCACCATAATCTGGGAAGGAGCCTTGCGGTCCAATTACACGAGAAAAAATATTGGTAATGCCGTACATCCATTCGATCGCGCACCGAGTTAAGAAAATTGGTAAGAGATGCGATGAAACAGTTGTGTTTTCCGCACCGAAAAAATTACTGAGCATGCGTGCGAAGGTAAACCCAGGTGCCACACAGAAACGAGGCAGTGAAACGCAACATAGAAAAAAGTTCGTCGACTGCACTAAGGGAGTGGTATATTTCATTCCACTTCAGCGCGGCAGAAAGTATATCGGACAGACTGGAAGATGTTTGAATGAAATATTAAAGGAGCATGACTATAACTTGAAAAAGCAGTCACCGGACACCTTCGGATACATTGTAGAGATTACGGATGTCGGCCATTCTTTAAGAAATGCAAGATTGTGAGCAAAGATGGCAGCCAAATGACGCGAGAAATAATCGAAGCCGCTGAAATTGCACGTTTGGGAAGTGTGTGCGTGAGCATGCCATCAATCTCCCTTAGTGCAAAGGAAATAGATTTCCTCACGCGCTAATCTGGAATTTTGTATCGTGGTCCCTTTTTTGCGATGTCAAAAATGATCAAATGAC
The DNA here is from genome assembly GCF_050947875.1 of Dermacentor variabilis. Classification (NCBI taxonomy): domain Eukaryota; kingdom Metazoa; phylum Arthropoda; class Arachnida; order Ixodida; family Ixodidae; genus Dermacentor; species Dermacentor variabilis. The sequence continues at coordinate 4,430,586 of NW_027460346.1, read as the reverse complement.
AAAGCTGGTTTGGCATTGGTGGATAGCCATGTTTGTAAAAATCTTTTTGTTTTTGTCGTTACCCTCCTCCCCCCCCCCCGAGTATCTTCCAGTATTTATTCCTTTGACAAGAGAATAAAACGATAGTTGCAAGTAGCGCTCTGTGGTGGTGTGTTTCTCTTCTGTGAGTGTCGTCCAAATGTTGCGCAGTCGACCCTCTATTATGCTATACCAACACGCCCAGTCCTCAACCTTGGCAAGATACTAACAGTACCTTCGAAGGATGTATCTTCTTTAATATGTGACCTTTTGCGCAAATAGTATGTTAGAAACCGGAGTGTACCGAGACCAGCTAACGATAGCTTGCGTATGTCCAGTTTATAAAAGTGGGGAAAAGAATGACTTATCTAATAATAGGCCGATTTCTGTTCTACCCGTTTTATCAAAAGTCTTTGAAGGTGTTATTAATATTCGCCTCGTAAATGTTTTCCAAAAGTGGAGTGTTATTACTTCCTCGCAGTACGGATTCCTGACAAACAAATCAACAGAGCAGGCATTGTTATCACTAAAAGACAAATTATTAGGAACATCGAAACGAAACACTTCACTCTTGGCCTTTTCCTAGATTTCTGAAAGCCATCCGATTGCGGTCATCACAACACCCTGCTACGCAAGCTTAACAGTTATCGCAGACGTGGTATTGCATCTGACTTGCTAAAGAGCTATTTAAATAACAGATTGCAGTATGTTCAGGTTAATAGCGTACCCTCAGAGAAAGTGGTGATTCAGAATGGTGTTGCTCAAGGATCAATATTAGGACCGGTATTATTTTTAGTATACATAAATGATATCGCTAAGATATCCAAATTGCCTAATCTGGCCATATACGCTCAGGATACGAATATATTTTTTTCATCCGACTCCTTCTCCCAAATGGAGTCTATATGGCAAATGCATATTTAAGAAAGCTACATAACTGGTTATTGACCAATAGGCTAAGCCTTAGTTTATCAAAGACAAACTACATTATTTTTCATCCTATCACTGCAGTAGAAAATATAACTCTGAAAGTTGTCTACGCGTACACTGAATTAAAGCGAGTTTCAAACCAGGAAATTTTTGGTGTTTGTTTCAATGAGAAACTTTCTAGGAATTTTCACGTCACCAAATTAATGTCTGATCGAAGTATAACAGTCGGTTGCTTGTATACGATATCTCATTTGTTGCATCCCTGCATAAATATATCCATGTATTACGCACTCCTGTACTCGAGGTTATCATACTGTATTCTTGTTCGAGGAACTACGACGTCCTGCAATTACCTTAAACTAACTTCAATTCAGAAACGCGCTTTGCGTGCTGTTGAGGGGTTTCATGGCAGACCTTCAGATTTACCAACGTCACCGCTATTTCAGAAATATGTCATCCTTAAAGTAAAAGATGTATATAAATTCTGTGTACGTAAGTACTTCCATGGTGATAAATTGACCTTTTCTTGTCCAGATAATTCCAGCAGCCGATATGATTTCTCGACGAAACGTAAACTTGTTCCAATAGCACGCGCCAATTACGGCAAGCAAACACTAAGCTACCAAATTCCCACAGTAACAAATAAATTTCCCTTTGAAACTGAATATTACCTTCCACAAAACGTTTTAAATCTAGAATTAAAAGCGCCTATTGCAACAAACGGGATTAGATATTCATTTAGTCGACAGACTCTGTATTTATTTTACTACTTTTGAGATGTTTTTCTTTTACGCACATGTTGCAAGCTTTCGTGATATTGTTTCTGTGTTTTATCAGTGACATTTCTGTTTCTAAAAAAAAGTTATGTATCTTTATACCGCTCATACGATAAGTTGTGTATGCGATTTAGTTGTTACTTTCTTGTAAAAATTTCATGCATGTTAACTTACTGCGTCATGCTTTTTTACAACACATGAAAAATTCATTGTGAATTTGTTGTAAAGTGCTCGTGCACAATGCCAGCAGTTCTACGGGTGACCAGGACCTTGTCAGGCTCTTGCCTTTTGTCTTGGCGCCGTGTTTTCGTTTAACATAAATAAATTCAGTTTTACTTTCATTGCAGGCCTCGTCTTCTGCAGAAGCGTTTTCTTGCAACGAAAGGCTAGCAACTGGAACTAAGACTTCAAGAGGTGCACACGACTCCGCCCGGAGTTGCAATTGTTGTTTGAAAACGTGTTTGGCGAGGCCTGTCAAGAATACCGAAAAATACTGCAGCCGAGCCAAGGCAACCGTCAAGATAGTGAGCGAAGTGATTCACTATGCGACAACCATCAGCCGGTGCTGAGCTAATCTATGGACTCCCGCGTGCAGTGTGGGAATCAATATTCCAACTATTGGACGGCGCCTCCCGCCTCGCTCTCACCAAGGCAGCAACTGAGCTTAAAGGAGTCGCTCACTGCAAGCGGGTCGTCAAGACCGTAGAGTTCACTTCCGACACGGATGAGTGGACGCTTGATTTGTACCGCAAGAAGGTAAACACGAAGGATGTCCGGCAAGTGAGGTTCACCAGCTGCCTCGCGCTGCCGTCTGAGGTTTTCCTGGGATTTCTTGCCAGCTGTGAGAATGTAGAGGAACTGTGCGTTCTGAACTGCGTTGTCGAGCCTCCGGCGCTTTTTCGAATGCTCTCACAGAGGCTCAGGAAGGTGAAGCAGCTAGAATGGTCTCTCTACGAGGACTGCCACTACGAGTCGTGGCTGGAGAAAGACGCTGTCGCGGTAACAAGCACGCAATGCCAGCCACAGGCACCTATGCTACAATACATGTACGTCGAAGTTGTAGCGACGCCGTTGACAGCCGACTTCTTGGAGGGCGTCCTGAATGAGTGCCAGGACCTTCGCAGTCTGCACATTCACGTCCTACGTAAAGACGCTTTAGGAATCCCGATGGGCGACGCCAATATAAGACTGCAGACGCCCAGGCCCGGTCTGCGCAGCTTCCTTTACACTTGCGAGCGGGTACCTTCGCCCACTTGCCAGCTCTTACCCGAAGCCTCGTACAGCTTTGTCCGATTTGACGACGTTCAGAAGCAGAGGACCTTGCTTCAGGGAGTACGCCGCGCTGTCGTGGCGCTGGTAGCCGACTCGGAAGTCGCCTGCCGCTTCCTCGGAGCTGCAAATCATCCGGAGTACTGGAACGATATCAGGTCCCTCTCACTAGTCTTGCTGCCCCCGCCGCAACAGGTCCGGCACAGGCGATATCTGAGAGCTGCTCCCGACATCCTGAATCCGATGCGGAAGTTCTTCCGAACGTGCCTCGCCAACCTTTCCGAGCTCAGCCTGACGAAGAGCCACTTCTCGCTCGTCTGCAAGTTCTGCTCAGTCGTGGGCCCTGCGCTGTCTCAGCTGCGCTCGCTGGCACTCCCACCATGTGCCGTGAATAGAGAAGACTCGCTTCAGTGCCTGGCGCGAAACTGCCGGTTCCTCGAGGAGCTGGACGTCAGCAACGACGAGACTCCTCCATGCGCCGCCTGCAAAGTGCCTTTGATGTTCAAAGAGCGTGACTTCGAGTGCCTGCACAGGCAGACTAGGCTGTGGCGGCTGAGCATCACTGATACGGCGAAGATCTTGTGCCTCAATTTCCTTCTTGCGGGCCGAATCACCGACCTTCGCTTCAGCCTAGATAGCCTGGTGAGAGACGCCGGCTCTGTCATCTACGTCCAGCCTATGAATCTCTTCTCCGCCAACGTTCGGCTCTCGACGCTGACCATACAAGCACGCCACCTGGAGCTCGGGCAGATCACTTTCTTCACAGCTAGTCTCACTGCTGCTAAGAGTCTGCGCAGTTTGTGCCTGCTGACCGGAACTGAGGTGGTTGATTCCGCGGTGTCGAATTTGATCGCCATCATGGTGAAAGAGTTGCCACTGCTGCAATTGGTTCACGTGCACTACCTGGCCTCCAGCTCTTCGCTGAAGACAATGTCGTGGATCAACCAGCAACACGCAGTTGTGAACACTCTGCCTAATGGCAAGAGGTTTCGTAGCCAAGGCCAGCTCCTGACCGACAGCCCCTGTGTGGGCCGCTACTGTTGCGCGACGTCATACATTGGAGTTGCAAGGCCGAGGAACCGCTACTGAAGAAAACCTTCTCAGCGGCACACAACGACCACTGCCAGTGAGCTGAGCATGGCGTGAAGTTTCAGTGAAATAAATTTCATGGGCACTGCTTTCTCTTTATTTGTGCGTGTGTGTCATTTACTCAGTGCACGTAGCCTTAGGACTTCTGTAATGATTGGGCTTTGCGCATTCTTGCGCGAAGCTGCTGTTATTGCGCGTGTGAATGTCTGCTCCGAATGTCTAAGCAAATTCATTGCAAGCACACTTAGCACTCGCATAACAAAATTTAGTGGCCTTTTAAGGTGTGTCTAGGGTTTAGGCTAGTCGTTCTTTAAGCGAATACAGCAAACGGTCTACTCTACACTAACGGCGACTGCTATCAAACCGTCCACTAACCAAATAAAGAAACGTGTAATGCGGACGTTGTGGATTCGGCTCCCACCGGCGACACGTTAGTTTTTCATCCACTTTCATTTCCCTTTTTTTATTAGCGGCACGAACATCTAGGGACACTTTCTTGTGGACGGTTTGACTCTCTTGAGCAGCACTTCCAGTTCTCCTCCTGAGACGATCGGGGGGGAGGGGGTATTCCCAATATATCAAAAAGAACTAGAAAAAATAATACAGCACAAAATTCTTGGGCTTCATTATATATATCATATGAGAGCATAAGTTTAGTTACAAGGTGAGTTACTGAAGAGTCTGCAACAATTAGAAATCACTCAGACCACCGGAGACGAAGTTCAAAATAAATAAGAAAAATATAGAACAACCTACTGCAGTGCGAAATGGATGGGTTTGATAATCGACATGATATGGCAGCGTAAAGCTGGAACCGGATAGCACGATTCTCGCTCGATATTTTTCGAGTGACATTTTTTCCAAAGTGTATTTCTCAAGCTTCATTTCAAACAGCAAGTTTGCGTGCGCAACTGCGACTATGTACCTTCCGCATCGCGCTACAACGTGCTGCCTTCGACGTGCGCGCCAGCTGTGCGGAGAGAAAAACAATTCTGCCACGCAGGTTCCCTCGAGATGCGCAGAGGGCTGGGCCATCAGTTGGTAAAACCAAACTGCCACGTGATTTATCTGGACCCTGATTGGCGGACGCACAGCGTGAGGCTCTTTTTTCTGCTCCGTGCTGGTGCCATTTCGTGATGGATGATGTTGGGCAGGCGTGATTCTGACGCCTGCGTCCCACAATCCGCACGTCAATCGCACCATGCGGTTCCGGCTTTGTAGATATCGTCACGTGGTATACCGATGCGGAAGAGGGCAGCAAAACTTCGACTCACAAATCGAGGGTTTTATTGGACGAGCGTGTGCACGAAAAAGATGTCACACTCAAAGAACAACGATAGCGCCGAACACATTCGCCGATCGTCGAAAATCTGATCAGCGGGTCAAGCCCAGGGGTGAATCTCCGCATGGCTGCCAGTGGCTGTATTGAAGCAGATGTTCTTTCGATGCTAGCGCCAAGGTTACTTTAAGTTTCGGCCCCAGCAGGAGGGCGAGACTTTGCTAAAATTGCAGCGCACGCGATTGTTTACGTTGTCATGGCAACAGGAACAGCAGCCGCGAATCGCCTCCTCACCCTAGCGCTCTTTGTTTTATGATGACGACCCGCGGTGCTCCCTCTCCAACATCTGCAGCCTTTCCCATGCCGCATTCACTTCCCTTTTGTTTTCTTTTTCCCTGCCTGCGTCGCGTATTTTTTCAATTTCTTAACGCGAGCACGCGCTACCACAGGCAATGCTGGTGAACTGGCGTGCGTTGCGCCGTGATTTCTTTATGCGTTAACGCACACGCAGTCTTGTCCATACTTTGAGGTCGCCAGCATATGCCAGAACATATATACATTCCACTTCCAACTCAACAGATCTTTGGCCTCCTTTTATTGAGTCCCGTTTCCGAAAACAAATATTTTCGCATAACTTGATATGATACACGCTCAGAAAATAAACAAAATTGAAAATTGCATGACATGTAGATGACTACAAAGCAACACAAAAGTTCACAGACAGTTAAATATATAAATAAAACTCACGAAAACGCGAAGGCTTCACGTACACACATATAAAAGACTTTTATACATTGCCCTGAAGACCAAAGTGTAGAAGGGCTTCTGATATGCGCACTGAGATATTGCACAAAACTTGCCGACGTGTATGTTGTAGTCGTGACAACTAAAGAAATGGAAAATTCACTGGTAATGGCAAAAATAATGGCACGCGAAATAATTAAAATAAAGAATAAAATGCCAAGATTGTTTTACTCACAGCCATACCAATAAAGAAAGAACTTGCTTAAATGCCTGTACAAAAGTATCTGAAATGTGTGACATGTTTATTACTACTGAACAAAATGAAAAACACATGGCAGAACAAAAATATCTTTGTACTACAAACGAAAATACACAACGTGACATTATGTTGCACTTGGCCACAAATCGAGTAACGTTGACATGGGGGAGGAGAAGGTGGTCTGCTTTTACAGCAGCACATAAAAAAAAAACATTCGCAGAAAGGCCTATTCCTCAATCAAAGACCAGGTGAAACAAACCAACAACACGACTTTTCTTTCACCACAGATGCAACGTTTACCAGTAAAACTACGTCACTTAAGGTTAGTGAACTTCTGGGCTATTTGGTTATCCCACAAAATAAACGAGTTTTGCGCCAAAACCACACACACAAGAAAGAGCCCGAGTTGTCTCCTCTCTTTTGTAGGCGGTTTGGGCGCAAAACTCGTTTATTCTGTCACTTAAGGCACTACGTCATACGTGCTGAGCGCTCCTTTGTGTAATAAACACGAACTGCAAAAATCTGCACACAGGACACTTCCAATGCTCATGCTTTCAAGAAAAAAAAAGCTTCTCATGCCTACACATGAAGGTTGTTCGCGAGGTTTTCCCATCGGTAATTGCCGAGAAAGTACATAAACACCAACATTAATTTTTCAGTTGCTTGTACGTTTGTAGAACAGTGACCCACAGGAAAAGCAATGAGAGAGGAATGGAAAGCTGGCCGATTTACTGAAGTTGCAGAATGGGACTTGGCACAGAAATAACACAAGTCATAAGCGCAGGTGACAATGAGGAGGAAAATCTATTTGTCAGCTTTTTTTACTGGTAAGAGGGAAGTGTAGCACAATCAAGGCGCAACGACGTCCGGAGATTCATGCAGCACACACATGCACAGGGCCGTGTTTGTGTACATGCGCCTTCTGATGCCCTTGGCCATGCGTGCTCAATTGTAGTCTTTAGCACCCGGAATAACCTCGCATGCAGGCTTGTTTTTGGCGTAGTATTGCCCCACTGCATGATGCACGAACTGGTGAGAGTCATGAAATGGGTGAAAAATCGCGGAGCCCTAGCACCTAGCTATTGAGGACGACGAAACTGACGAGCATGCCCACGCCAGTCAAGGCCAGGCACAGCAAATCACGCTTCTCGATGACAGCAGTTAAAGAAACATGAAACGTCAAGCATGCAGCGGACTAAGCTGGAACCAAGCCGGCGGGCGCGCGCGGAGGCAGTTGAAGGTGAGGGAGCTGTGAGGGAGGGCAAGAGGAGAGGACTTGAGAGAAGGGGTGAAAAACACGGCATCCTGGATCGGCGCGATCGGATACCATTCGGTGAAACCGGTGAAACGCGATCACACAATAAACAGGCACACATGTCCATACCCCCCTCTTATGTAAACATCGTCCCGATGCTCTACACATAACAGCAGAGCCAAACTCAAAAACACACCTACTAAGAAAAGCTAACAAAGGAACAAAGCCCAAATCAACGAAATTAAAAGAAAGGCCGAAGTTCAGCGATCATCATCATCATCAGCCTGGTTACGCCTACTGCAGGGCAAATGCCTCTCCCATGCTTCTCCAACTGCGCCGGTCATGTACTAATTGTGGCCATGTCGTCCCTGCAAACTTCTTGATCTCATCCGCCCACCTAACTTTCTGCCGCCCCCTGCTACGTTTCCCTTCCCTTGGAATCCAGTCCGTAACCCCATTATGACCATCGGTTATCTTCCCTCCTCATTACATGTCGTGCCCATGCCCATTTCTTTTCCTTGATTTCATCAAAGATGTCATTAACTCGCGTTTGTTCCCTCACCTTTAAAGTTACACCCATCATTCTTCTTTCCATAGCTCGTTGCGTCGTCCTCAATTCAAGTAGAACCCTTTTCGTAAGCCTCCAGGTTTCTGCCCCGTACATGAGTACTGGTAAGACACAGCTGTTATACACTTTTCTCTTGAGGTATAATGGCAACCTTCTGTTCATGATCTGAGAATGCCTGCCACACGCATCCCAGCCCATTCTTATTCTTCTGATTATTTCAGTCTCATGATCCGCATCCGCGGTCACTACCTGCCCTAAGTAGATGTATTCCCTTACCACTTCCAGTGCCTCGCTTCCTATTGCAAATTGCTGTTCTCTTCCGAGACTGTTAAACATTACTTTAGTTTTCTGCAGATTAATTTTTAGACCCACCCTTCTGCTTTGACTCTCCAGGTCAGTGAGCATGCATTTCAGTTTGTCCCCTGTGTTACTAAGCAAGGCAATAGCATCAGCGAATCGCAAGTTACTAAAAAATTAACCATTAACTTTTATCCCCAATTCTTCCCAATCCAGGTCTCTGAATGCCTCCTGTAAACACGCCGTGAATAGCATTGGAGAGATCGTCTCTCTCTGCCTGACGCCTTTCTTTATTGGGATTTTGTTGCTTTTTTATGGAGGACTACGCTGGCTACGGTACGCTCGAGGTCATGAGGCATTGCGTATGTAGGGTGGCCAGTTTTTCTAAAACAATCTGCCCGCCATCCTTCAACAAATCTGCTGTTACCGGATCCTCCCCAGCATCCTTCCCCCTTTGCATAGCTACCAAGGCTTTCGTTACTTCCTCCGGCGTTACTTGTGGAATTTCAAGTTCCTCTAGACTATTCTCTCTTCCAGTATCGTCGTGGGCGCCACTGGTACTGTATAAATCTCTATAGAACACCTCAGCCACTTGAATTATCTCATCCTTATTAGTAATGATATTGCCGGCTTTGTCTCTTAGCGCATACATCTGATTCTTGCCAATTCCTAGTTTCTTCTTCACTGCTTTTAGGTATTCGCCGTTCCTGAGAGCATGTTCAATTCTATCCTTATTATGCTTAATTATGTCAGCTGTCTTACGCTTGTTGATTAACTTCGAAAGTTCTGCCAGTTCTATTCTAGCTATAGGTTTAGAGGCTTTCATACACTGGCGTTTCTTGCTCAGGTATTTCGTCTCCTGCAATAGCTGACTGGTATCCTGTCTAAAGGAGTTACCACGGACTTCTATTGCACACTCCTTAATGATGCCCATAAGATTGACGTTAATTGTTTCAACACTAAGTTCCTCTTCCTGAGTTAAAGCCGAATACCTGTTCGGTAGTCTGATCCGGAATACCTCTATTTTCCCTCTTACCGCTAACTCATTGATCGGCTTCATATGTACAGTTTCTTCCGTTCCCTCCTCAAATCTAGGCTAATTCGACTTCTTACCATCCTACGGTCACGGCAGCGCACCTTGCCGAGCACGTCCACATCTTGCGTGATGCCAGGGTTAGCGCAGAGTATAAAGTCCATTTCATTTCTAGTCTCGTCATTCGGGCTCCTCCACGTCCACTTCAGCAGTGCAGCAATGCAATGCAGCAAAGAAGTTCAGCAGTGCATAGTCCCAAAGCTAGTTAGCACTGGTAGACCGGCTTAAGTCGCACAATATGGCCTATTTCAGGTTGTGAGTGGCGGCGCTGTGATTTCCGAAATGCTGTTTTGCACGACCTCTTAGTACAGTGCGCCAATGCGTATGAGTACTAAGCAAGACGCGTAAACGCTTCTTGCTAAGTCCTCATCGGCGTCTACAGGTCCAAACCCAAACACGGTCGACGGGTTGGTATGCCACGTAGCGTCGTCGAAGATTCTAGCGCCAGCTGTCAGTCCTCTGCTGGTTCTTGGTGCGCAAGCGGGAGAGCTGTCGGGCTTCTTCGGCGCGCAGGAGATTGGCTATGACGTCTACAGTTTCATCTTCGGTGACGGGCGGCAACATGGTGTTGAGAGTCGTCGTAGGCTTCCTGCCTTAAACAAGCTTGAGCGGCGTGATCATTGTTGTTTCTTGCACCGCAGTTTTGTTCATGCGCACTATAGGACCATTCATCTACGGGTGATAGGCAGTTGACCTCCTGCGGTTTGGCTGGCTGTATTGCAGAATGGCTTGGGTGAGCTACGCTGTAAAGGCCGTTGCTCTATCGGTGATGAGGACTGCTGGAGCACCATGTCGCAGCAGGGTGTTGTCGACGATGAAATTTTCCACTTCGGCTGCGCTACGTTTCGGCGGAACTTTAGTTTCAGCGAAGCGGGCGAGGTAGCCTGTCGACACGACGATCCACTTCCTTCCGAATGTAGACGTCCGAAAAGATCCCAACAAATCCATCGTAATCTCCTGAAATGGTCGGCAAGAAGGCTCGATCAGTTGTAGCAATCCCGCTGGCCTTGTCGGTAGTGTCTTGCTTCGCTCACAGTCTTTTTTACGGGTAGGTTCTTTTGAAGCGAAAACGAAGACAATCCTTGCCTAAATGCCCGAGGGACAACGTCAGTGTTCCCTTCCACAACTGCGGAATTCCTTTCCAAATACTCGACGAGGCCTTTTAGCTCAGGGTCTGCTCGTTGCTGTTCAGTGAAGTCTTCCGTGCTTATTATTTCAATGAAAGCGCCGTCATCCGTCGCCTTAGGTCGGCGGGTGAATGGGGTCGCGTGATTGGCAGTCGGCATCCTAGTGTTTCCGTCCGATTTAAAATTAAATTATGGGGTTTTACGTGCCAAAACCACTTTCTGATTATCAGGCACGCCGTAGTGGAGGACTCCGGAAATTTCGACCACCTGGGGTTCTTTAACGTGCACCTAAATCTAAGTACACGGGTGTTTTCGCATTTTGCCCCCATCGAAATGCGGCCGCCGTGGCCGGGATTTGATCTCGCGACCTCGTGCTCATCAGCCCAACACCATAGCCACTGAGCAACCACGGCGGGTGTTTCCGTCCGAGCTTGTAGGTTACAGTGATGTCAGATTCTTGCAGTTCGAGGCTCCATTGCGCCAGGCGTCCTGAAGTGCCATTTAAATTCGCTAGCCAACACAACGCGTGATCATCACTGACGACATTGAATAGCCTGCCATATAGGCAAGGCCGGAATTTTGCTGTAGCTAAAATGATATGGCGATGCATGACTTTCCGGTCGTAAAATAATTGCCTTCCGCTTTTCAAAGCGACCGCCTAGCATAAGCTATCACTCATTCCTCTGGACTAGGACGGCACGGAGGCCTAAGCTTCTGGCGTCAGTGTGTACTTTGGTATCGGCGTCCTCGTCCAAGTGTGCACGTACCGGTGGAAACTGCATGCGTCGTTTCCCACTTCAACTCGACATCAAATATGTTAGATGTGTCAGCGGCTCAGCGACGCGGGTGTAAGTCCTTGACAACGCGCCTGTAGAAGGCAAACATACCAAGGAATCTACGCACTGCCTTCTCGTCGCTGGGCTGCTGGAACTTCGCGGTGACAGCTGTCTTCTGCGGGTCGGGGCGGACTCCAAACTTGCTGATGACGCGGCCGAGGAACAAAAGCTCATCGTAAGTGAAGCGGAACTTTTCTGGCTTCAGAGTGACCCCTGATAACGTGATGAGCTCTAGTACTGTCGCAAGCCCCTAAAGTGATCGTCGAAATTCCCGATGAAGAAGACGGCGTCATCCGAGTACACAGGACACGTATGCCACTCGCACCCTGCTAACACCGTGACCATCGCGCGCTGAAACGTTGCAGGCGCCGAGCACAGACCGAACGGCAAGACCTTGAACTCATAGAGGCCGTCTGGCGTGATGAAGGTGGTTTTTGTCGCGATCCCTGTCGTTGACTTGTGTTTGCCAGTAGCCAGTCTTGAGATCCATCGACGAGAAGTATTTTGCGATGCAGAGCCCATCCAATGCGTAGTCTATCCGTGGGAGCGGCTATACTCGTCCTCCTTTGCGATCTTCTTCAGTCGACGATAATCGACGGAAAAACGTTGAATTTTGTCATTTTTGTTCACTAAGACCACAGGAGATACCCACGGGCTTTTCGATTCCTAGTTGATGTCGTCGCGCAGCATTTCGTCGACTTGTTGGCTTACAGCCTCACGTTTTCTTGTTGAATCTGGGTAAGGGCTCTGGCGGTGTGGTCGAGCGCCCTCTTCGGTTATTATGCGATGCTTTGCAATTGGTGTTTGTCGAATCCTGGATGACGTCGGAAAGCTGTATTTGTATCGTCGGAGAAAGCTTCTGAGATTTTGCTGCTTACTAATAGGGAGACTCAGATTTATTTCGAAGTCTGGTTCGGGAACTATGGTCGTGGGGGTAGATGCGGCAGAATCCGAGAAGACAGACGCATTGCTAGTTTTCACAATTTCCTTGATGCATTCGATCGTCCTGCCCTTGTTGATGTGCTTGTACTCTTGGCTGAAGTTTGTCAGCACCACTTTCGCTTTCCCTGGGTGCACTCGAGCGATCCCTCTTGCGATGCAAATTTTACGGTCGAGCAGTTGACGTCGGTCGCCCTTAATGACGCCTTCTACGTCTGCGGCTGTTTCACTGCCGACGGAAATGACAATGCCGGAGTGAGGCGGGAGGGTGACATAGTCCTCAACTACTCTCAGGGCACGCTGACTGGAAGGCCTCTCCTTCGGTATCGCTTGGTCTGTAGACAACGTTATCTACTTCGACCTCAGATCGATGATTGCGCCGTATTGCGAGAATTCCTGCTCGCGTGCGCTGTTGATGGGCGACAGTGGCAGGTATAGGTCCGGTCATCAACTGTAATTCTTGCCGGGCAGATTCCCGCGCCGATTGAGATCAGCTCTTTCTTTTCACGCTGTTAGGCCTGCACAGACGATACCGAGGTATAAAAGAGGTTTGAATTCCACCTTGCAGACGGAAGCACATGTAGCATTAGCGCTGATGATGCGTTGACGATGTTGAACGATTTAAAAGCCTAATGATTCATTGCATTATAATTTTCTACTCCGCCCTTGTACGGTAGGCGATGACGGTGAGGAGCAAACGCCAACTAGACGCCGAGCAGGCGACGCGGCGCCGGTGAGCACATTCAGAAGGACGTTTGCCGCTTTTCTCGGCTAAGGAAATGTGAAGGAACTGCTGAGAAGAAATGCACTGCAAATCAAACGAAGCCCAAGCATTCAAGTAAGCGCTCCAAAATTTACAGCGCCGAAACCTTTGTTGTGCATGATGCGCCACCGACGCAGCCGTCCGACTGCGTGTTCGCACCGACGACCTAGATATAAAGCTGCTTCGGGGCTCCAACGCGGGCGGCGTCTCACTCTATATATATATTAAAAAAAACTTTCATTCAAGTGTGCTGCGGCGTTCAGTAGAGCCAAGGCTGCAAGGTTTGGGAACGTATAGGTGCTTGCAGAGAGTGAATACAATTCGTATAAGAGCTAGCATACCCCATTTGCGCATTGTTGCGCAAGGACGAACGCTGCAAACGCTTAAGGCCAGACTCCAGGTACGCTTGCTGGCGCGTGAAAGCTCGCGGCAGCGCGCCTTGCGTTTGCAGCACCTCGAAATTAATAACGGTTTGAACCTACCCGACGCAACCAGCGCGCGTCCACTTGGCTCACATTTGCGTTTCGGTAGACAGAGTTTCGTAATTTTGTGAGGCAGCCAGAGCACCTATATTTGTCTGGAGAAGAAAGAGATTTAGAGTTTCGTAATTTTGTGAGGCAGCAAGAGCACCTATATTTGTCTGGAGAAGAAAGAGATTTAGAATAGCGTCTGTCGCCTTATACGCACATAAACGGAAGCCGCTTTGCGGGGCGTTTTGGTGTGCGCCCCTTCAAAACATTTACAGTTTAACGTAAGGGAAGGCAAACGCAAGGAAAGCGTTATTGAGCGTGATGTTTAAAGGGACCCTGAAACGGTTTTAACGATTTTCTACAAACGTACAGAGTCGTTAGAGTAGGTCCTTCTGATTATTGATTGACACATCTAAGTGCCCCGCGTAAAGCGTGTAATTTATTATAAGGTTTTAAAATTCACATCGCTGCCGATCGCAGCACACTGCTCGGCGGAATTTTAAGCCGCCCCTACCCATATGACCGAAATCACCCATACGACGTCAGTGGGGCGAGCTATCTGATTGGTTGACAAGGGCGCGTGATCGATAATTTTTCCAACTTTATGGTAAACTAATGATCTTCGTAATAGTTGGAATGTTAGTTAATTTGTTTTTATGAAAAGAAAGTAACGTAAAGAGAATGCACAAGAATAATTTTTCAGTACACTTAAGCACTTCCGGCACACAGCAAGTGTCGTCTGCTTGTGTTACAACGTACACCATTTTGACGAGAGCTCCGCGGTCAGAGTCGGTCTCAGTCTTTTCGCGAGCGCTATGATTCGACTTTGTTGCCTTGTGGACTGCAAACGTAGCGACTGGCAATATATCAAGCTGCGACATCGTGTCCCACTGCAAGGCAGCGTACGAGCGAACTGGCTGCTGCGCATCGGGCTGCCGCTATCCGATCGGCGCCAGGATTTGCGCGTTTGTGGCCGTCCACTTTACACCGGAAGATTACTAACGCAGTAGCGTTTCGCGAGTCCGGTATTAGGGCAAACGCAAGAGCAAGGGGACAGAGTCTGGCCGCTTAACTGTGCCGTAACGGGATCAGCCATGAGATGAGCAGAAGGGCAAATGTGAATGGTCTGCACGGTGCAGCCACCTGGTGGCACAAAGCTCAACCATACACAGTAGCAGCAATGAAGTGTATTCTTCTTTGCTGCTGGTGTGTATTTTCCGCAGGAGTGTAATCATCAACACGTTTTTATGTATGTTTAAAATGTTTTACACTTGGTTAGAGCAATGTTAGCGCTTTGTTTGGCTGGTTAAGCGCTGCGCCAACAAGTGTATGGACCGTGCGGACCGATCAGGCCGCTCACGTACGTCTACGCTAACGTTCCTTCATCAGCTTGAGTTCATGCTTCCAGTCATTTGCCGAAATGACCAGCTTGCCTGTGGTTACCGGAATACAAAACACGTTCGGCGCTACGACAGAATGCTCGCAACGCACGCTGCTTCGATAGCTCTCGCTTGGGGTCGACGGCCAAGCGGCTAGCGGAGAGGTCTCGCGCCGGCGGGGGCGGGCTCCAAAACAACCGGAAGTGGAAGATGTGACGTCGCATCGTGACGCTAAACCAGTGAAGGCGGAGCTTAGCCCCGCTAGCTCGACGAACGAGTTGAGGAGGAAAAGCATGGCTAGGGAGGAGGGTAACTTTTAATCGCTTCTTAGCTCCATTAATACCTAACGCTTCACTTAAATTGTGGTGCGAATGTTCTACTTTAGCTGCACCCTACGCGTCTACAAAATTTGTCCTAACCATTTCAGGGGCCCTTTAAAACTAATTTCGCTCAAAGAGAAAATGAAGCAGCCGCGGAACCTTCCACTTCAGATCCAGTGGCAGAGCTTGATGCAACACGTATGCGATGACAAGCTCCGCAAGCGCCTGCACAGAAATCCTGACGTCGTAATTTCCGCAGGGTTCATTCGCAGCTTGTTGCGCTCATCTCCTCGAGGGTTTGCGGTCATAATCACGTTGTGTGATCACAGTTCCAAAAAAATGTTGTCTCTTATTTTTTCAGGTATCGCGCTATAGACATGAGCGATATTATCATATTACTGCATCTTTGGTAAACATTCCTTAGCCCACAACTTGAGTGTAATCGCGCTTGAAGAATTGTACCGAAAAGTGTCACTCGGCCAGAAGTGGTGTGCGTTGCTGCTCTTGTCGGCACTAAGAACAACGCTGCTTTAGGCTCCCTTGATTTATCGTTCGTATCGTGGGCCACCCGTGTCTAACGATACGAACCACCTTCAAGTCGGTATCAACGTGCAAAGTGGCAACTCAGATGAAACGTTTTCAAGTGGATAGAGGTTTAATTTTCATACGGATGATTTTACTGAAATTTCTTTCTCTGCGATGAGGTGAAAGCCGACCTATAGGCATTTAAATTTTCGTTATTCTCAAGACCTCTTGTTAATACAAGGTTGCTGTCTTTTACAAGCTCCTAAATTAGTAAGTAAATTACTCATAATAAATTGCAGTGTTAAATGTGTAAACGCACACGCAAAAAAGATGTCCTAATCTATTTCCCAGTATTGGCTCAATGAAAATGTAGCACGCCTATACCGTCACAGTGTAGTGATGCGAACAATACGACAGTTTCAAACGAGAGAGTCACGAATCCAACGAATTATAGGGCGAGCTTGCACTGAAACAAAAATAACAACACACAAAGTACAACTATCTCTCCGCGCAAATTATTGCTTTCTCTGAATCTGATGTACGTACGGATTACGGCATCCGTTCATAAGATTGGAATGTTCGTACATTGCAGCCAAATTAGGGCGCTCATTTGCAATCGAGAATGTACGCTCGTATTCGATTCACGCACGCAATCTGAGAAGATAACGCTCGTTATTGAATTCGTCAAAACATTCTTGGTATTCGAAATACATGCAGGCGCGTCTGAAGCTAACCGATGACTTTAGAACAGTGTTAAGACGTTGAAGAAGCTCACCGAAAAAAAATAATAATTATGAGCGGTTACTTTAAATACTAACTGAAACTTAGTACTCGTGGTAGAAAGGGCCCCAAGGGCTGCACAGCGGCGCCGACATAGAGAAATTCAAGAGCTAAACACTTTCCATTTACTGGTATTTATCAAACCAGCATTTCGTGGTTCAATGTAGCTCTGTACACCAGGGGCCAATTCCACCAGGGGCACTGTGTTGGAGCTCATATTTCAGGTGACTGTACGTATGCCAGCATTAATTGCCCCAAAATCAGGCACGTACCCATGATTTTTTTTTCGGGAGGGGGGGGGGGCCCAACCGTAGGTAACTTTTCTATGCAAATGAGGGGTCGAAGGGTCCTTTACTTCTACAAATGTGAGTAGTGCCTATCATTCCCCATAAGGACGCGTAAACTTGCAAGAGAGAATAATAATAATATTTGGGGTTTTACGTGCCAAACCCACTTTCTGATTATGAGGCACGCCGTAGTGGAGGACTCCGGAAATTTTGACCAACTGGGGTTCTTTAACGTGCACCTAAATCTAAGCACACGGGTGTTTTCGCATTTCGCCCCCATCGAAATGCAGGCGCCGTGGCCGGGATTCGACCCCGCGACCTCGTGCTCAGCAGCCCAACACCATAGCCACTGAGCAACCACGGCGCGGGTCAAGAAAGAGTTGAAGTAGGCTGTACCTCACAGTTACGCCTGTGAGATACACCCCTGCTTTACTTGGCAAACAAGGGGCCAGATCAAAGGGACTCGCGCATGAAAGAAGTGCAGGAAGAACGCTGCCAATAACTAGTAAAGAAGCGAAAGTGTAAAATGAAGATTTCCAGTAGCGTTTTTTCTATTAGCTTTGGAAGAATTAAATTGAAATATATATTTGCGAATCAATCACAGTTCTTTTGGATCCCTCGTTTACTGCTCTACCAAGTTAAGCGCCAAAACCAACTCGTGTTGTTATTTAGGAAGTTGCGTAACGATGCGTGGCCTCCAGTCCCGTACAACCGCGTAGAGCGCATGCAGGACGCTGCGGTTCTAGACGTACTGCGCCCACCGTGGAAGTTTAGAAAAACACCCACATAAGCACAGCAGAGAAGTAGCTACGTAAGGCGGCTCGACTGATAACTGTAGAAACGTGATTCAAAAGACACGGAGTTATTCTCTACTTCAGGCGGCTTTTTCTCTACTTCATTTTTAAACAAAAATATGTTGATCCATAAATATTTTCACTAAGGCGGTTAAATTTGTTAATACTCGCTTTTCTTTCTTCTTTGGCTGTTGCCTTGACTCTCTCCCTTAGTATCTCGCTTAATTTCTCAACTCCTTGCGACTCTTGTTTCCAGTTGCCAATTTTGCACGAAAAGTGCTGCACAATTAGGGAGAAACCAGACAACGTAACGGATGACATTCATGTTGCTTGTGGGTTTAACGCTTTTTGCGGGGTTTTATGATGGACGCTGTTTCGCAATATCTTATATTCCATCTTATCTAACCCACATCGCGGGTATATGGTTAGGAAGATCGGCCAGCGTCGCGGCGAGCCGTCACTCGAGAAAATAATCAAGCAAAAGGGAAAGTTAAACGCAACTGGCGTTTTCTCCCGCCGCAACTCGTTCCACGAGCGTAGAGACCAGCTGACAACGAACCGAACCCCTTTCCTTGTACCTGGATCAGTCTATAAAGAAAGAAAGTTGAACCAATGAAGCAACAGCGACGCGCGTGATTGTTGAATAGATAGCGCAAAAAATTGTGTTGGGCAATAAAATTTAATTTAAAAAATAATTAAAATAAAAACTAAGCCCTGTCTGCTGCACCTAAGTATTGCAGGCTGCGAAATTAAAAAGACAAATGAAAAGGACCGTAGTCAAACAATTTTGTAATAAAAAAAAAAAGCCGGGGGGGAGTCTACCACCAGGGAAACCAAAGCCAAGGGAACGGATGGTTGCGGGATTTATTGAACATGCTGCACAAACACCATACACATATAGATAGTGACAACTGAACTCATCTCGAGTTAATCGGGCGGGCACCGAATCGATGAGCAAAACTGATCTTCACACCCCAGGAGATCCAGATAACTGCCGCCACCCTAAAGGAGTGAAAAAATTGACAACCATTTCAATCTGTGAAGGTGGAACGACAGCGAAAGCTGACGACAGTCAAAGCTATCAAACGAAAAGCAAAGTGCTTCACCTGCGCCGCGGGTCGGCCCGAAGATAGTGCAATATAGAGCCCACCCGCGGGGGAGGTGAAGCAGGCGTTATGCACTCCGCATACGTGGGCCCATCCCGAATATACCGAACGGCGCGTTACAGTTTCCCGAGCCCACTGGGGTACGTTCCATTGAGCTTGGTCCCTTTCTGCACTCTCACCAAGATCAGCCCACATGATTATTTTTTTCTCTTTACGGACTCCGAAAAAACTACGGAAGGTTAATCATATACAGCTTTCGCTGCATACTATAGAAGGCAGCAAAATGCTTGATTTGTCGTTGCTTTAGGAATGTGTGTGAGAAGTGATGGTGTGGGCGGGAGCAGGGTTCCTAATGGATTATCTTAGCTACGACAGGGTTGACACCAGGCACCATAAGCGCCCCGTCAGCGAACGCTTTCTTTCGTCTACAGAAAGTCGGTACTGACTGTAAGAGAAACTATATTACACATTCCAGAACTGCACGTCTTGGCAAGTGGTGCCTTGCAAAGAAAGGCCAGCGACCACCACCAAGACTTCATCTGGAGTAAGCGACTTCGTGCCATGTTGCGGCGTTTTGAAAATGCGTTTTGCCGGACTAGTCAAGAATAATGAAAAAGCGCACAACTGAACCAAGGCAAACGATAAGGCAGTGATCGAAGCGATTCACTATGACGAAACCATCGCTCGGGACTGAGCTAATCGGTGGACTCCTGCGTGCAGCGCGGGAATTGATATTCCAACTTTTGAACGGAGGCTCCGGCCACGCTCTCACCGACGCAGCAGCTGAGCTCACGGGAGTCGCCAACCGCGAGCGAGTCGTCGAGACCCTAACTACGGTGTACTAGAATATTAGCACACTGTACCGTAACGTTCACTTCTGGCGCAGATAAGTGTACGCTTGGTGAATACTGCGAAAAGGTGAACATCAAGAACTTGCGCCAGCTGAGGTTCACTGACTGCCTCGCTCTGCCCTCTGACGTTCTTCTTGGATTTGTCGCCAGCTGTGAGAACATGGAGGAGCTGCGCGTTGTGAACTGCGTCGTCGAGCATCCGACGCATTTACCACTGCTCTCACAGAGGCTCACAAAGGTGAAGATGCTACAGTGGTCACTTTACGAAGACCGCCGCTACGAGTCGTGGCTGAAGAAAGACGCCGTGGTGGACACCATCACGCGTTGCAGGCTGAACACTCTCCAGTCCATGTACGTGGAAGTTGCAGCGACGCCGCTTACAGCCGACTTCTTGGAGGACGTCTTGAATGATTGCCACGGCCTGCCGAGCTTGCACGCTCACGTCATACGAAAGGACGCCGTAGAGGTGCCTATGGGCGACGCCATTACCAGGATGAAGACACCCAGGCCCGGTCTGCGCACCTTCCAGTACACTTGCGAGCGGGTACCTCCGCCCAATATCGGCTCTTACACGAAGCTTCACCAAGCCTCATACGACTCGAGGACTTGCGAGAGGTGAGCACGTTGCTTCAGTGAGTGCGGCGTGTGGTCATGGCTGTGGAAGCTGACTCGGAAGCCGAAAGCCACTTCCTCGGAGCAACGACGCACCCGAGCACTGGAACGACGTCATGGCCCTCTCACTAGCCCTGCTCACGCCGCCGCAACAGGTCCAGCTCGAACGCCTGCACAGCGGTGCTCCCGAATTCCTAAATTCAATGCGGAAGTTCCTCCGAACGCGCCTCGCCAACTTCTCCGAGCTCAGCCTGACGAAGAGCCACTTCTTGCTCGTGTGCAACTTCTGGTCAGTCGTGGGTCCAGCTTTGTCTCAGCTGCGCTCCCTGGCCTCCACCGTGCGCCGTGAATTGTGAAGTCTCGCTTCAGTTCCTGGAGCGAAGCTTCCGGTTCCACAAGGAGCATGACGTCTGCAACGACGAGACTCTTCCGTGCGCCGCCTGCAAAGTGCCTTTGATGTTCACAGAGCGCGACATCAAGTGCCTGCACGGACAGACAAGGCTGCGGCGGTTGAACATTGCTGAGACGGCGCGGATATTGTGCTTCAAGTTCTAATAGGGTGCTGAGTCACCGACCTTCGCTTCAGTCTGAATAGTCTGGTGAGTGACGCCGGCGCTGTCTTCTACTTCGGGCCTTGCCATCTCCTTTGCGCAAATGAGCGGGTCTGTACGCGCACCATAGAAACAGGCCACGTGATGCTTGGGCCTTGCTTAGCTGCTAGGCTCACTGCGGCAAAGACTCTGCGCAGATTGTGCCTGCTGACCGGGCGTCAAGCAACGGACAGCGCGGTTGCGAACTTCATCGCCCGCATGGTGGAAGCATTGCCACTACTGCGATTGCTTCACGTGCACTACCTGGCTGCCAGCTCTGCGCTGAAAACCATGTCGTGGATCAGGCAGCACCACGCAGTCGTGTACACTCTGCCAAATGGCAAGAGGCTTCGTTGGCAAGGCCAGCTCTGTGACGACAGTCCCTGCGTGGGCCGCTACTGCTGCGCCTTATCATTCATCAGTGTGGCAAGGCCGAGGAACCGATAATGAAAAAAAAAAAGAGAAAACCTTCTCCGCCGTACACCGCGACGACAAACCGTTCACCGATCATTGTGTGGATTTGCTTGAGAAATAAATTCCAAATGCAGCTACTTTCTTTTTGATTTACCATTGACGTAGTTCGCGCAGCCTTCCCACCTTTGCGTAGGTCGCCAAAATAAGCGAACATCCACTGATACTCACTCAACACTATTGCCAACAGAACTCAGCGAGAAGGAAGGGGGGGGGGGGTATGTGCGTGCATTATTAATGGCACTGAAGGAATAGCAAAAACCTTGTGATAATGCCTAACGTTGCAAGGTTGAAGTTGTTGCTTAAGTTTTTCTTGGTAGGAAATTTCGGACTGATGTTTTAGTGCAAAATTTATATATTAAGACAAAGGCGCTCACACAACACAATCGCTTTTGTTGTGTTCGCCTGTAAAGCCCCGATATGTTTTGCAGTAAAACACCAGTCTGTTCCATAACAGTGTTACACGGTCACTCTTGCATGAAGTAAAAGAAATGCTGAGAAATGTCTGTCCTGAATTGCAGCCGTGGGACAAAACGATAAGAAATTCGGAGTGAGAGGAAGGCTGCAGCCACGTCATGAGCGTGAGGCGTCAAATATATTTTAACCGTGGAGCTATCGCTTTACTTATGCAAATGTGTCCATTGGTTTTAGCATAATTGTTACTGCGGTCTGCAAAATTCGGTGCGCTGCAAGGCTGTTTTCATCCGAAAATCCTCGTACAGAGACTCACTTCCGCCTTTATTTCAAAAACAAGACGTCCACTTATTCGAAGCCGCTTGTGCAGTAATAGCAGTGATAGTAGTAGTTATTTAGGGGTGAGCAGAACACGTTGCTTTCAGCTACCCTTCGGGGGAGCCGGTCGTTAGAGAAGAGGTTAGTACCACACAGGAAATGGTTGGGAAACCGTCCCCCTTGTTCTCACGAAAGCATCGCCACGCACAGCTACGACCAATCTGGTGAAAAAAAGAAAAAAAAAAGAACGGACACATTCATTTTGCTCACCATTCATGCTTTCCTGGAAGCGCACACTACCTCGCGTGCTTGAATTCTATGGAAACCGGAATGTTTCGGTAGAAAGCCACTTTCCAGGACAGCCCCAAACAGTGGTTCATTGTGTCTCGGGGAAAGGAGCAAGGTGGGGGGATGGTGTGCAGACAGGGTTCGTGCACAGTGCAGGAAGAGCGTAGGTAACACCATGTTTTTTTTGCGCTCGTCAGATTAGGATATTTCATGTGCTTGCTTGTTTACGTAAATTGTCAGGGTGTGCTCCTATAGTGCTGGAGGAGCAGGAGGAGGAGGAGGAGGAGGAAGTTTATTATTGCAGAAACCGTTGCGCGGTTTATTCCTGGGTGGTTCCCTCTGACAGGGCTCCACAGGCGATCGCGGCTCGCCGGGCCTGGTTGAGGGTCGCCAGTTGGTTTTCCAGGTCCAGTGCTGGAAAAACATATACGAAGCTGTGAACGCTAGGGTTGAGACACTAGCGTGTGAAAATAGCGTTCAAAGAAGCAATGCAGAGATAATACGATTTTCTACGTCCTGTTTTCTTTTTCATATCCCCCTCACTAATGTTGCAAAATTTTGCAGCACCCGCGTAGCCTTAACGTATTTATCAAAGAACAATGGACACTTGCAAATATAACTTTAATTGTTGGACTAATTGTGCCAATAAACTACGGCAGAATTAAAAAACAAATTAAATTCAGGGGTTTTTCGTGCCGAAACCACGATTTAATAATGAGGTGCGCCTTATTGAGCGACTCAGCATTAATTTCAACCACCGGGGGTTCTTCTAGGTTCGCCTTATGCGTGGCACACGGGCGTTTTTGCATTTCGCCCGCATCGAAATGCGGCCGCCGCGGCCGGGATTCGACCCCACGACCTCGTGCTAAGCAAGCGCAACGCCACTAATAAACCACTGTACGTACGGCGGAATATTTAATTCCCTGGAACAAGTACTAAAGAAAAATAATTGAAACTACTAGCGAGTTGGAATTATGCCATAACACAGTAATTAATTTCTGGTTGAATGTTCCTTAAATTCTTTGCTACCACTTTATTTCTATATTCCAAAAAATAGTTTAAAATTTATATCATTTTTTTGTGTTAAATTTCTCACGCACAGGCAGTTCAAAGTGAAAATCAGTGATCCCTGGCGAAAACTTACATATTTTTGCGCAGTAACAAAATACTGTAAACGGTTATAGACTCTGCCTTCGGGCGTCTACGGAACTTTTTCCAGAGAGTCTCACACCATTCAAATAGTTTCCGATCTCTTCAACGCCATTGCGATGCTGCAAATTAATTTGTAACACTTCACCTCATTTTGATTCAACTCTGTGATCTCTAGCCACTCTTGAAATTTGTCCTGTGCCGACACTCCCGACCACGCTATTGCGCTTTTCCTTGATGACAGGCGGGGCCGCTGTCAAAGACACAGCACTACCTCGATTCGAAGGTCGGGTCGACCATCTCCCGCCTGAGCCCGATCACCACTACGAATAAGCGTGGTCTTATTAACCCGGGAACAATGCTGACCACGGCTCTACAGTCAAGGCAGATCGAAGTTAATGCGATTAGCCTTTAAGCAATGTAGCAACACAGCATATTGCCTAAAGCACCTATATTTACAATCTGCAGTGGTCCTTCTGAGAAGTCGAGTGATTTTGCTATATGCGACATATACTGGCTCCGTGATCGGCCCGCTTTGCTATTACCTTCGCTCGCAAAAGTCCTTCATGACCATTACGTCAGGGCAACAACAGTATGCCGACGGTGGATGCAGTGACGTCAACAGAACGACGAAAGCAGTTATGACGGCAACGCGATGCCATTACTGAAATGATGGCGAAGGTACGATATCGACATGACGACAATTGAAGCGTTGATAGTCACTTCAGCATATGCTAAAAAAATGATTGCGAAAACCTGCGCGCGCACGAGACATTCATTATATTACTTGAAATTTTCATTCTAACGCGTTGTTATTTCCTATTATTGTTTTATCCTACCGAAGGCCGTGCTTTCGAGTGTTTTAATAAACTAACCTAACAAAAGCTAATAAACATAACCTTATTACGGTGTCTTAATTTAGTTCTCCTTAGTTCACACCGAAAGCAGTACGTGGGTTCGACTCTCGACATCCATGATGTCAACTGCAATACAACTTGGAGATATGGCCGGTTCGCCTGTATCTCTGTGTTGGGTCGTGGATTCAAGTGCCTTAAGACCAAAGGTCGAGGGTTGGACCCCAATTTCGGTGCCATAGATAGATAGATAGATAGATAGATAGATAGATAGATAGATAGATAGATAGATAGATAGATAGATAGATAGATAGATAGATAGATAGATAGATAGATAGATAGATAGATATTGCCTGAAGTATGGAAATAATGCTAATGGAACGGAAAAGCGAGGAGTATACGCCATGCGCAGCGCCTATAGGGGCGCCACTGAAAGCTGCGTAGCGGCGGCGTTCGAAGACGCCTGCTTCCAGTGCAGGCATGACTGAAGTGCATGCGTGCGACTTGCCGCTTGCGCGCGTCCTAGAAATCCTACAAAGTGGAGCTCATCGTCAGCATGCCGCTTTCATTATAACGTCCCGGCCCCTAACAGCTTCATTTGTTGGGCCGAGAACCATCGTTCTTTATGCACACACCTTCCTGTTTTACATGCCGAGTTTTTTTTATAGTAGGTTGAGGGAGCGCCGTCGCGCCTGCGAGTGGTTCGTACAGGTGCGGCCACGTGAGATGCCAGTGACGGTAAAGCTTGCAAATCGGCGCGATGAGCTTGACAAAAATAGCACATGTAGACTTTGGCAATAATTAAGGGTTTATTGTTTGCATGCTTTCGTCTTACCACTGTCTGCACAGGGTGTACTTCTCATGTGCCATCGTTAAACAAGCAGAGTCTTTCGATGATTTCGCGGAGGCACGCGAGTGAGAATATCAGAAGACGTAATAGCTGAAAATTTGCACACTCCCCCCCCCCCCCCCTCAGTCGAGAGAGCACATTGTTTTTATATTTTATGTTATTTGTTAGCGCCACCACCATTTTTACTTGTACCCAAATTTTGTTACCCTTGCACTCAAATGCAGAATTAAACAGCATATTGTATCGCCTGGTGTACTGCCCGGAGGCTGAATAACCAATGCAACGCTTTTTAATTAATTAACAGATTACGTTGACACAATATTAGTAGTTTGAAAGCAAATACAAAGCATGGCATTAAATATTTCTTCTAAACCACGTGCTACACTGGAATCATTTTCCAAGCAGAGACAACAAGAGCGAAGCTACATGAACATATATTCAGTTTTCAGTTTCAGTTTATTATTCTTAAAATACAATGAATTGGTAAGAGACAATACACAGACGAGGATCCCAAAGTCAAAGGCTCCAACGGGACCCTCGGTTAATAATAAGAATGTAGAGATGTATTAAAGAGCAAGCTATAACTAAAAGAAACAAACACAATCGTGAAAATACAACATAGAAAAATAAAATGAACCAAAACAAAATGTTTGTGTTCAAGCCTATTGTGCATAAAAAAAAACTTGACCCATTTCATGCAAAAGAAGAAAAATAGAACAAGCACTAGCTAGCACCACTAGCAAGAGAAGAAGAAAAAAAATAACCACGAAGGCTTCAGAATAGACCACAACGCGTGACATAGCTGGGGTGAACATGTGCATTAGTTGCAGACATCAGGGCTTCGAACTTCAGGCGTTTCCCATACCCTATCAAAAGCCTGTAATGCTCACAGAGGCCAGGTTGTACAGACAACATGCAGATAGCTGGGGCGAGAGTACGCCGAACGTTCCACACGTACCACTGATCGAATTTCAGTGCCATCGATAGGTAGAGCAACAGCCGATTCCGTGCAAAGCATGGGTGCAAAGCGTGACCCTTTTATGGAGGCGCCGTCACCTGCTTTTTAGCACGCAGCTCTTTGTTCAAAGCGCTTAAGCACAATGACGACTTCACAGCTTTGCTCCACATTCTCTGGCTTAGATTTCCGCATGTTTATTTTTTCTCATGTCCCATCATTAATCGTGTCATCGCATCGTCATCGTGTCCCATCAGTAACAACAGCCTAGTGTTTATTGTATCTTCTGGACTGTTGACGAGGCGACCAAGCTTAAACGACCCGACACGGTTGCTTAGTGGCTATGGTGTTGGGCTGCTCAGCACGAGGTCACGGGATCGAATTCCGGCCACGGCGGTCGCATATCGATGGGGACGAAATGCGAAAACATCCACGTACTTAGATTTAGGTACACGTTAAAGAACCGCTGGTGGTCCACATTCCAGAAGTCCCCCCCTACGGCGTGCCTCATAATCAGATCCTGGCGACACCAAGAAAACAATAAAAACACAGTTATCGCCCTGAAACTGGAGTAACCAAAGCGCGATTGCATATTTTCTCCGTCGAACAGCCGCGATCCACCGCCGCCGTCGTCCTTGCTCGTGAAGCAGCACCGGAAACTAAGTGCGAGTTAAAGAACCCAACCCCGCAACAGCCATTTCAAGACATCGCTGAAGGCTTACAGAAGCGTTAAATCGCGATCAAGAATGCAAACAAGACAGCACGCGCATAGGCGCTG
This sequence comes from Dermacentor variabilis, assembly GCF_050947875.1. Lineage (NCBI taxonomy): Eukaryota > Metazoa > Arthropoda > Arachnida > Ixodida > Ixodidae > Dermacentor > Dermacentor variabilis. Next base: position 4,403,553 of record NW_027460346.1, on the reverse strand, counting down.
GCGGGAACTGCGGTCGCCCGAGCCCGCCTATATATATATACGCTTCGCAGCCTTGGCGCCTTAACGACAGACGGCGTTTTGAGCATAGTGCCGATTGGCTTGAAATTTTGTGATAGTTTTCTTTCTGGCCCTCTTTCTGCGGACAGTGATGAATCTATCATCCGATGAGTATTCATCCGACACGGAGTACAGCTCAGTGTCATCGGTGTCACTGAGCACGCTTCCTCTCTTCCTCATGAAGGACGGCCTTGTTAACCCCTGGCCAGGAGGGCATCTGGAAGGCTCCGCGTCCATATCCACAAACTGGGAGCCGAGGCACCAGGAAAATCCGAAGGCTGCGCCAGAAACCTGAGAACACAGATAGAAGCGTTCTACCAAGAAGACACTTCGTCGTCGTCCTGCATTACATCGGTAATGTACAATATAGCACTGCAGGTAATCAAATTAAAGCTGCAAGCATGGGAAGATAATAATGGCATTTTTGGAGATCTTCAGAATGACTTTAGAATAGGTATATATCACAAGAAGCGAACAAACACTGACACCAAGAACAACATAGGAGAAATTACTTCTGCTTAATAAATGAAATAAATAAACTACAAATAAATGGAAATTAAAGTGGATGAAAAACAATTTCGCGCAGGTGGGAACCGGACCCACAACCTTCGCATTTCGCGTGCGACGCTCTACCAATTGAGTTACCGGGGCGCCGTTTCCACATCCAGTTTCTTGGGTATTTATGTGTCCTAGTAGAACCCTGAGAGTATTAGCCAGCGCCACCATTCACAGACCTCGGCGGCGGACGTGGAACGTTGTTTTTGCCGTAGGGGTCACAAGAACGTGATCTTTTTGGGTGAACGCAACTGGTCAATAAAATCACATGCTACCTGAAGGCATCAATGTTGCTGGACTCGAGACCCTCGTTAAGTAATAAATGAGAAGAAAGGGGGTTAACCGAAGGGCCCGATTTTTATTATTCATATCATAAGAAGCCAACAACTCTGACAGCAAGGACACCTCGTTTATTCCGTTGAAATAGCTCGACTGCGCGCCTTCTATGTCCACTTTACGCACACAGAGCTAAAACCATATCCGCTCTTTCCACATTGGTATGTTCGAACAGTTGCTTACCATATTTTAGAGGCTGCATTTGATCAACATGCATTTGCCATCGCACCAAAACTTGCGTATTGTTCCCATTATGTTCGCAAAAATTTGACCTGTTGTTGTTATGCCAGCCCTGCCGTCTAAGTTTTACACTGCTCTTAAAACCCTATTGATAACCCTATTGACCACTTGCATGCGTATACTACTGGAAAATGCGCATGTCACTCACTCATTTGGAACATTGCGAACACATTGGCCATACCATGCCCATAATTTTCCCCCGATATAAACAGATGCCTTGCTCAGCTCACCGAGGACAACTGAGAGAGAAACTATTAATCTCTTATGATGCAGGAAAACACGCGGGAAAACGGGGATTTAGTAATTAACTGCAACACTTGCATTTAAAGCAGGAAAGTGAGTATACCGCAAGGGATTGTGTTTAAAATTCTCGTTATTTTCACGGAATTTCAACCTTCACTCATGCTGTTGTTTTAGGAGTCTGAGAAACATTTTGACTTCGAAACACTCTGCAACGCCTGAATTAGTAACTTTCTACAAAGGTTGCAATGAACCTACACGGAATAAACATATATCGCTCGTCACTGAGAATATTGCCTAGTACTTCGAATAAATGTAAACATCGTGCCTCGCATATTTTACCCAGCGTACGGGAGGAAAACAATCAAAGGCCGTCTACAGTGCATAAAAATTCGGAGAAAGCGACTATTCAGCAACAGTTTTCACATCACATAAGCAACCTACGAAGCGCAAATTTTCGGGACACGTCACCAAAAAGTGGCCCTCATGCTTTTTAATGCGATATATGTGTTGTTTTTGCTCCTACCAGCAAACAACTAATAGTGTAGGTCTTATTCAGTAACAACCTGAAATTGCAATCACCAGAGTCAGCAGTGACATAAACCTTTAGAAAAAATTTTACAAAGACTTAAAGTTCTATTGGTATTAAAATGGCTCGCACGTTCGACCAACGTCATTTTCACGAGCATATCTTCGACAAGTCGTGAGTGCACAATGAAATTCGAAAGTTATACCTGTAAGAGGTTTGATAAGATTTTTAATCGTGATAGGCTACTGGGACGGCAAGGCTATGTAGACTATGTGTGCATAGAGATTAAATAATTCCAGCAATTGATAATCTGTCGATTTCATGCCTTACGTCACGCCAGTCGTACATACTTCGACCCCCCAATTTTGACAAAGGGGGAGGGGGTAATTGCCCCCCTTGCCCCCCCCCCCGAGATAGATAGGTCTAGGCACGGAAAGGAAGTGCCGTGTTCCCCAATAAGCAACATGGTCTACGCACGGTTGAGCACGCCGCAATACAATAGCGCACGAGGGCAGTCACGTGGTTTTATTTAATATTTTCTGGGCTTTCTTTAAACGCCGGAAAAATATCACCACGCAGCGTGTGCGTTGCCACGAAAAAATTTGATCTGTCGTTCTGGAATGCCCTCAACAACGTAAGGAAACGCACTTGGCCCTAAAGCGAATATTAATAATTTTCTATAATTTATCTTATTTAATTAACTTGGTAAACGCAATATGAAAAACATCCTAAGGAGCACCGCATGACGGCAAACCACATATCATTGGTTTCATTCAGTAGCAGTTATCCACTTTTTTTAATAGATTGTTTAGCGTGCTATTGCGAACTCTAGTCGTCTCCTTTCGAAATCTAAACGTAATTACTCTATTAAAGAACGGGAATGTCTTGCCCTTGTCTGGGCGGTTTCGGAATTCCCTCCTTACTGGTATGCCGACCTTTCCTTGTTGTCACAAACAATCACGCGCTGTGTTGGCTTTGTTCACTCAACGACTGGACGACTCGGTCATTGGGCGCTGTGCCTTCAGAAGTACTCTTACTCCGTTGCCTACCAGTCTGGCCGCCTCCATCTGGACGCGGGTTGCTTGTCCCCTTATCCTGTTGACCCAGCAGAAGTATCATACATCGAGCCTACTCTGTGCATCATGTCTATGTCTAAGTTTCTCCAGATTGCTGAAGAATAAGGTTGTGATGCTTCCGTGCGATCGCTCATTGACCGTCTCGAATCGACATCCAACGACGCGTCACTGCGCAGGTTCATCCTCTTCAATGGCGCACATTACCGTCGTAACGCTCAGCCAGATGCCCCTGGGCTGCTAGTCGCTGTACCCAAACATCTGCGTTCCGCGATCCTGCACGAGCTTCACGACGAACCAACAGATGGTCACCTTGGCGTATCGCACACGTATACGACCGTGTCCGGCGCCGCTTCTTTTGGCGCAGCCTCGCCTGGTCTGTGGGACGTTACGTGGCCTCCTGCGACAAATTCCAACGTCGGAAACGACCTGCCGAACTCCCTGCTTGAGTGCTTCAACCGCTCTACATCCCGACCAAACCATTGTTCCGTGTTGCTTTAGACATTCTCGGTCCTTTTCCTGAGTCAAAATGCGGCAACAAGTGCGTCGCCGTTGCCAAAGAATATGCGACCAGGCATGCAATCACTAGAGCGCTCCCCACCAGCACTGCCACGGATGTTGCCAATTTTTTACTACACGGTATTATTCTACACCACGGCACCCCTCAATTTCTCACAGATCGAGGTCGCGAATTTTTGTGCCGTGTATTCAACGACATTTTGCGCTCCTCCTCAACGCAGCACATTTTCACCACTTCCTACCATCCCCAAACAAATGGCCTCACCGAATGCCTAAATAGCGCCCTCACGGACATGTTCTCAATGTGTATTTCATCTGACCGCCGTGACTGGGACCTCGCGCTACCTTACGTAACCTTCGCCTACAATTCGTCGCGTCAAGACACCGCCGGTTATTCATCATTTTAAATGCTCTATTGTCGTAAACAGACGTTGCCACTCAACGCCCTCCTTCGGGCTGCTACAGCGCCCTTACAAAAATTTTTTAATGTGTTTTTATAGAAAGTCTTTTGAACTTGTTCAATAGAATTGTATTGTGTTTATTTTTACTTCCTATAGAATTTTCCTATAGAGTTCCAAAAGTTATTTGGCCACCGCATTCTTATAAGAACTCTAAAGACACAATTCTATAGAACATTCCTATCGAGTTGCTTTAGAGATGCTAAAGACAAATTTCTATAGAACATTCCTACGTAGTTCCTTTAGAGATCCTAAAGACAAATTTCTATAGAACATTCCTACGTAGTTCCTTTAGAGATCCTAAAGACAAATTTCTATAGAACATTCCTACGTAGTTCCTTTAGAGATCCTAAAGACAAATTTCTATAGAACATTCCTACGTAGTTCCTTTAGAGATCCTAAAAACAAATTTCTATATAACATTCCTACGTAGTTTCTTTTGAGATCCTAAAGACAAATTTCTATAGAACATTTCTATCGAGTTGCTTTAAAGATCCTAAAGACAAATTTCTATAGAACATTCCTACGTAGTTCCTTTAGAGATCCTAAAGACAAATTTCTATAGAACATTCCTTCATAGTTTCTTTAGAGATCCTAAAGGCAAATTTCTATAGAACATTCCTACATAGTTTCTTTAGAGATCCTAAAGGCAAATTTCTATAGAACATTCCTACGTAGTTCCTTTTGAGATCCTAAAGACAAATTTCTATAGGACATTCCTACGTAGTTCCCTTAGAGATCCTAAAGACAAATTTCTATAGAGTTCCTTTAAGCACAGTAAAGACAAATCTCTATAGCATTCCTTTAAATTTGCTAAAAGCAAATTTTAATGGAAAATTCTATGCGGTTGCTTTTGAGACCCTATAAGGCAAATGTCTGTAGAACCCATGTCTGTAAGTATATTGCTCACTCTTTACCAAAGTTCTAGAGAAATTTACTGTAGCGTTTAGAGACCACAGTATATGAGCGCAAAAAAATTGGCACTACAACGAAGTGACTTGTTTTAAACATTTATTGCACTGAAAGACTAGACCATACTGCACAAGACATGTCTTCTGCAGCAAATAAGGATGCACAAACATGCACACATAAACTGTAGCTGCCAATGCGCACCTCAGGTCAAGCTGGTGGTACTAGAGTATGGAACAAGAAAGAAATGACATTGCAAGACTCGACTAGAGTTGACACATGACAAAAAGAAGCTTGACGAAGACAAAAAAGTTTAAAAAGCTTGTATTTTGTTAAAAGAAGATAAATTGAGATCAGACAACATTCCAAAATTAGGGTGGGAATACCAACCAGACTAACGCACGCAATACCTAAGCAAAAACTTTGAAGTAATAGTCTTCTGGAAACCTGGAAGGTGGAGAGAAGGAAGTAATAAAGGGAAAATCAGACATCCGCCTGTTCGTAGCAATTGCTACAAGGGAAACCCATACGGGTCCAACGAAAGAAAAGCCTCGCAGTTGAAGAAAAATTTGTCCTGATCCGGGACTTGAACCCGGGACCACGGAAAGGCGGTGGTCCCGGGCTCGAGTCCCGGACCAGGACGAATTTTTCTTCAACTGCGAGGCTTTTCTTTCGTTGAACCCGTATGGGTTTCCTTTGTAGCAATTGCTACGAATGGGTGGATGTCTAATTTTCCCTTTATTACTTCTCTCCACCTTGCGGGTTTCTGCAGAACTATTACGTCAAACTCTTGCCTTTGCTTCGAGTTATTGACAAATTCAACTTCGCCCTGCCCTCCGCTAGCCGCCTGGTTAGCTCAGATGGTAGAGCGGCTGCCCCGGAAAGGCGGTGGTCCCGGGTTCGAGTCCTGGGACCACTGTTGGAATTTTTCTTCAACTACGAGACTTTTCTTTCGTGGAACCCGTATGGGTTCCCTTTGTAGCAATTGCTATGAAGGGGTGAGTTCTCCCTTTATTGCAAAAACTTTGCCAACCTTAGTATGGCATCAGATGCAACTAATAGAATAGTTATCTAGTTTTTTATTGAAGAGTTAAAGGTCAAAAACAATACAACTTCGTTTCTTGAAATTTTGCCATTTCTTTTATTTGTATAAGTGTATTGCCTAATAAAATGTGATTATGTTACTGAGCTGTCTGGATGTTTTTTCTTCCCTTTTTGAATGACATGTCTAGCTTGAAGTAACAATATTCCTCCCAGGAGGCCTGTAAGGTATGCATGATAAATAAATAAATAAATAAGTAAATACACAAACAAAAAACAAATTTTGCCTTAGCATTTCAGTTTACACCACCAGCCTGACCTGTACGGAGCGCTTCAGCTGCTGCTCTGATGCGAGCTACTTTACTTCCCGCGAAAGCAGCGACGACAGGCTACTTTTCAGCCTCATAGGGTCCGCCTGGAACTCTGTAACGGTGAAGCCTGCAAAATACAATTGAAATTATTTGTAAGAAGATGCAATGAACATTCAGCACAAACATGCCATAAATATTTATATGTATATAGTTGTGGCACTATGCTAAGTTTCCTTTCAGTATTTCAGGAAATATTATGCACAAATTGTAACAATAAAGCAGCAGACCTCCCTGCCCACTCTGTAGCGAAGAAGGGCAGTTCTTAGACAATCACTTTTGAAAATACTTTTGCTTTCCAGAGATTTTGTGACACTAGCAATGAACCAATGCCCATGGTGCTAACATGTCGTTGCTAGTGACCTAAAAGTATCTCTAAAAGCGATTGTTGAACATGGCCCCAAGACAGCAACGCAGTCACTTCCCGCTTATAACATAAGCAAGTAGGAACAACCATGAACTATGACTGCTACACAGATATCACACTGTGCATAGCAAATGCATTTTTGGAAGACAAACGGAATGACCTACTGGCTTCTATTGTTCAGTGGGTAAAAAAAATTATTGTTCCCTGCACTGATGGCAATAGTTGGTATGCACTGTGCTTAACTACGCTAGTATTTAATTTCTCCTGTGGAGCTTCACACTTTGAGCAATCATGATAACCATACATGTAAGTATTCATTGCATGGGGCCAATAAGACCTTTATGATTGTTTTGCAAAATAAGTTGGACAACTTCGAGTTTGTCATATTTGGAACATAGTCACAATGTCACTGTCACATAAACAGGGACAGTATATTTGTGCTTTTTGAGTTATTGAAATAATTACCAATTTCTAATCTAGGATTAGTGCATGTACATTAAGGAGTACCCTGAACTGAGTTTTAAGTGCAGAAAATTTTAAATTCGGTAATCATTAAAATTGGTCCGTATTGCTACTTGGCATGTGAAAAATGGAAAAATAATTATGCTCAGGAATTACACAAATTTTAAAGTTTATTGCATAGAAGTTCTATAGGCCAGGCAGAAGAAATAAGGTGCTTGAAACCACATACCGTAAAAACCCGCATATAATTTTTTCCTATTAGCGTCCCAAATTTTCGCCTTGTGCTATATGTGGATCCGAATGAAAATTTCAGTCAGAAATTTGGGCTAGAAGTTTTGGTTCCGTTAATGCTGCGTGGCTATGGCTTGACTGCCTTATTGCTGAGTGGCTACGGTTTCTTTTCCTTATTGCTGCATAGCTACAGCTTGGTTTCGTTATTGCTACCTGACTACAGCATCGTTTCTTTATTGTTGAGTGTGCACCTGGGCAGCACACGTGCAAACCACACTTCGCGAAGTGCATCTTTTTAATTCTGCATTAAAAGACCAAGAAAACAGTACTCGACTACCTTCTAGAGACAGGTTATTTTAGCCGCACAGGACATTGACAACAGTGCGGCCGGAAGGCAGTTTGGCGTCGAGGGAAGCATTCACGGATGGCGTCGACAGAAGGAAGCCCTTTTCACGTGCAGGGGAACGCGAAGAAGCTTTCGCGACCCGAAAAGTGGGACATTCCCTGAAATCGAACTAGCCCTGACGGAGTTCATACGCAAACAGTGAGCCGCGCATCTAGCTGTGAGTGTGGAGCTTACACAGGCAAAAGCTAAGGAGCTTGCTAGAGAAAAAAAAGCTACCGCGCTCCAGCATCAAAGCAAGCAAGCACTGGATTTAACACTACACGTGCCTTGCTGGATTTCCCTTACGTTGCCAAACTTCGATTTCGCAAAAGCTGCCCGAATCGTTCGAAGAGCTGTGGCTTTCCAGCACCACGTTATTTCACTGCGCATGTCCAAGAACTTCCAGCTAGGACAAATCAGCAATGCTGACCAAACGCCGGTTTATCTGGACATGCCATCACCCCTCAACGTGCATAACAAGGGCTCTAAACAAGTTTATGTCTGGTCCTCTGGCCGTCAAAAAACACGAAGTTACCGTCCTGTCGTGCACGGCAGTCAGACACAAGCTCCTGCCCTATGTCGTCTTCAAGCGCAAGACAGTGCCTAAAGGTGAGGTCCTGCCAAAAAAATGTGGTCTTAAGATGCCATGAGAAAGGCTGGATAAACGAGAATCTTGTGTTCGACTGGATAAAGTCCGTCTGGTGTAGGCGGCCCGGCGCACTGTTGTTGTTCCTGTCTATCCTTGTGCTGGACGCATTTCATTATTTGGCCAACTCAATGAAGAGGCTGTTGCGCCAATCCGGCACTGAACTCATCATTATCCCGGGTGGGATGTCGCAGCTGCAGCCTTTAGATGATTGGGGGACAAGCCGTTCAAGGAAGCAGTCAAACGGTTTTACGTAGATTGGATGCGCGCAGGTGAGCCTGCAGTGACGCCGAGCGGGTCTGCTGAAGCGGGCTTCGCCAGCCACGCTACGCAAGTGGATTATGGATGCATGGGCCAGCATACTAGAGGACCTTGTGCATTGCACATTCAAGAAGTGCGGCATCTTGAACACGCTCGATGGCACCGAGGATGAGTACCTCTGGGAAGATATGTCCGACAAGGAACTATCCGAAGAGAGCGCAGCTGAGGAAGACAGTGACTGAAGTGCGGAGTGCAATTTAAATAAATTTTTTCCTCAGATTTTCCTAACTCGTATTATACGTGGACAAAAATTTCTTTTCCCATTTCGCGTCTCAAAAATTTCACCTCGCACTATATGCAAGTTCATACTGTATGCGGGTTTTTACGGTAGTTGCAACAAATTTATTATTGCTAGAAGTTGCAGAGAAATTAGTAAACAGATTGTTAGTTATTTTTTGAACAGACAACGTAACTGTGAAGTTTCAGCATCCTTAAGTAGTGAAATGTAGCAGCTGTCAGCAATAATTTCTCTCTTTACTGCCTTTCCTCACTTCAAGTGGCAAACCTTCTTCCTCTTTAGACTTTATCAGCTAAGAGATGCTTACCAATTGCAGTAGCGACACCTGTATGACTGGCGGTGTTTACAGCATCCATGTGCTGTGACATAGTTGCTAGCGTGGACAAGACTATGGAAAAAGGGTGGGACAGGACAGAGCACTACTTTTTCAACAGTTCAAAAACTAGCGCTCTGGCCTGTCCCACCATTTTTCTGTAGTCTTGTTCGCGCTAGTACCTATGTCACAGCAAATGCATCAACACCAACTAGCCCAACTTTCCACGTTAATTACAGTATCCATGCACAGTGAACATTGGTTGAATGACACACTACAAATGATTTGAGGCAAAAATGTTGCACAACTATGGCTGCTCTCGTACAAGGAATATGCACAAGCATTTACCAGAAGTGCAGCGCAGTGGCTTGCACACATCTTAGTTTTCTTTTAAAGGGGTCCTGAACCACCACTCAGGCATGGTGAAATAAAGTCTTCAGATAGCATTTGCTGCTGTGAACATTTCAGCCAGGTTTTGCATTCAGGTACGGCATGTGGAGCTCGCAAGCGGAGTGCAAAGTCTTTGTCCTCTCAAATGCTCTCTTTTCAACAGAAGCCTGCCCGTCACTCTTTTCCGGACAATTTATTTCGTAATAAAGTGCCCAGAAAATGTGGCTGCTATTGGCTAATAGCTGACATCAATCAAGAAGAGTGTTTGGATCAGTGCCCTTTTCCCTTTTGTTACTGAGAGAATTTATTGGTGAAGTTTAAACAGGCTGGAGTAAGCAAAGATCTGCTTTTAAATTTTGATAATAATTACGCACTTCTGCAAGAAGCCGACTATTATCTGCTCACGTATGAATGGCTCCGGCCGCCCGCATGGGAATTAAACTTTGGCTACCCTGCTTATTGGTGTCATGGCCATCAGCTTGGTCGGGTCTCACCAATTTCGATTAGTTTGGAGCCTTCAACTAGCCTAGAACCACACAATACTTGGTCAGAACATACGCACGCTTGCCAGCGCACTGTCACTTGTCGCAGCTCCTGGTTAGATGCCTTGGCAGACTTTGCACTTCAATATGCACCAGTTGGATTTGACCACTATCCGTTGATCAATCTGCGGGCAAAGCCGGTCTGTAGCATGGCCGGACTGGACCACATGTGCACAAGCCCACACTGAAGCCCTGTCGTGCACGAAGCAAATGCTGCACATACCCACTACAGCTGCAGTGTGCTACGTAGCATAGACACTGTGGCCACTGTGAGAAGTTCACTGGCTGAGCGCACTTTCACTCAGTGATTTCGCTCAGTACCAATGTCATCATCTTACATTGACTATGTTTACTAGGCTGTCTTTGGCCGTGACCTCGAAGATGTGCATATGCCAGCTTAGCCCATGGCTGGTGTGCACATACCTCGGAGGCCATGTTTCCTCACTGAGCTGGTGGCAATGAGGTCGAAGTCGAAATGCATAGCGCTTTCACTGCTTCTGCTGCTCAGATTCATTGCTTGCTTGATCACGCGAAGTTGGTGTTCAGACGGCAGCTATGCTCCGCCCTCACGTGGTGCAGTGGCTGATCTTGTACCAGACGATCGCTCGGTTTTATGCAGCAAATGACATCACGCATGGATTGGCAATATGGCGGTGGGCGCCAGAGGGCGGCGCTTAGAGCCAGCGAGTTCTTGCTCATATTTTGGACAGAAATGTGCTTTTACCGCCCAGTTTTTAAATGTGTATAGCCATAACAGACCCTTCATTACAATTTCTCGCGGAAAACTGCAAAATGTTAGGTGATCATGTCATGCCCCCTTTAAGGTCACCTGAAAAGGCTAGTGTGAGAGAACTGTGCCAGATAATAAATGTTGTACTTATTGGTGCAGTAATGCAAAAGGAAAATTGGAAGTGCATTGCAGATATGCACGCACCAGGGAATGAATAAAAGTAATAATGGGAATTTATCAGCATGCACAAAGTATGGTCAGGAAGTTGTGTTGATGATGGAGCCTCATGAATACAGAGCATGTGCCCTCCTAAGGGGGGGAGCATAGCAGAGAGTTGCACCGAAGGATGCATTGCATATGTGCACATATGACTGCCTATCTCAGCACTTGCTGCTGTTATAAGGCGCTAATATAACGTGCGGTCAATGCTTGTTTGCTCACGCGAATCATAAAGGATCAAAATTAGGTCTGCAAATAAAAGCACATAATTTGTGCCAAATCATGAACTTACATACATACTGCTGACATACGTGCTCACAGTAAAATGGGAAAATGGCTTACCGATAATGGCATTCACTTTGACAGGGTCCAGGCATTCCCGTTGAGGTGCACAAGGATGCGCATTGGACCGCCGTCCAAACAGTGATTTGCCACGCAGCTCCTCTGCTGTGAACAGATGCCGCATGAGGCCCCTTGCAAACTTAGCAGGGGCCCCAGGGCAATTGCGGCGCAGTCCTTCAATTACTGCGTTGTCTACGACAACTCCGCCTCCGATGTCCATCTGCGAAAAATGCCGAACAGTGACAAAGCGCACACAAAATTAAACTTTGGCAATACAGCACCAATGCACATAAAGAACTGCCAAATTCCTATTTAAAGAATTATTCAGCTTACATTTTTTAACAAGATGGTTAATAGAAAACAGCAGTTATATGCCACATTACATTCCTTATTTTGCGAAGCCTTCTGAACAAGTTTAGAAGTCCAACAACTTTGTAAACGAAAGTTTTACAGAAACCCATCTGGTCAGGATGAAACATGACAAAGAAAGACTTACACTGACCAAATAAAACTTTAACGCAAGACGTTTCGGCTTCCAAGCCTCATAGGAAGGCTTTCCCAAGGTTTTCATATGAAAGCCAAAATGCCTTGCATTTAAAGTTTTCTTTGGTCAGTGTACATCTTTCTTTATCATGTTTCATCCTGACCAGACAGGCTTTCATCGAACTCGTGACTACAAAGTTGTTGGACTGCTGAACTTGTTCACAAGTCTTTGTGAAATAAGGAACGTAATGTGGCATATAAATGCTGCTTTCTATTAAACATCTGTGTAAGCCTTAATATGGGGCTTGGAAGCCACAACATCTTGCTTTCAAGTTTTATTTAGTCAGTGTAGGTCTTTCTTTGTCATCCAACTTTATTGCCGAACTCTAGCAAAAATTGTTTTCACATTTCTCCTCTCACATTTCTAAACTGAGCCAATATACCGTATGGAAGCTGAAATCCAAGAGCCTTAATCGGAAATCAAGCTGAATTAAATTATGGGGTTTTACGTGCCAAAACCACTTTCTGATTATGAGGCACGCCGTAGTGGAGGACTCCGGAAATTTCGACCACCCGGAGTTCTTTAACGTGCACCTAAATCTAAGTACACGGGTGTTTTGGCATTTCGCCCCCATCGAAATGTGGCCACCGTGGCCGGGATTCGATCCCGCGACCTCGTGCTCAGCAGCCTAACACCATAGCCACTGAGCAACCACGGCAGGTTCAAGCTGAGTTGTTGAAGCCATGTGTTGCAATTTTGCACAAGACTCCCAAGACAACTATGTAGTCATAGAAGATGTCAACTGTAAGCATAACATGGATTTTCTGTACAATCCCTTTCTTAAAAGGGAATGTGAGTGCATACCAAAAATTTTTTTAATGGTTATTCTGCGAGTTATAGTGCTGAAAACTTGTACATATATGTAATATTATGTGCTTATTTTGAATATATAAGGTCATTTTCATCTAGCTTCTTTGTTCAAGTTCTATGCAAGCTTCCCTTAATTATCTCCTGCGAAGATTAGGGGCTACTGCGAGGTATGGAATTTAATCTGAAACTCGAAAAGGTGTTCTTTTGGCGAGTAACTTTGAAGTCTTGCAGCTATTGTTCTAGGCAAGCCAAACCAATAAGGTTGGTCTAATTTCACTCTTGAATCATACAGAAGGTATTGGTACCCTGTTCAGCAAAATTTCAGGAACTGGTATTCTGCAAATCTTTGAAAAAATTATGTAAAGGAAGCCCGGATAAAACTAGAACCAGAGGACATAAACAAAGATAGGCTGCATGTTCAAAGTAAGCTCGTCACATTACATATATCTACAAGTTTTCAGCCCCATATCTCAAAGATATCTTTTTTTTTTAACCCACCTCCCACCTAATGGGTCCTGAACTGCCCATCGAGGTTATTGAAGGAATGCAGTCCATGGATGGCATATGCTACTGTGAACATCTCAGCCAAATTTTTCAGTCGTGCGCAGAGCATGTAGCTCACAAGTAGAGTGTGAAGTCAAGTACTTTTCAAAAACTCTTTTCAAACGAGGCCTTTTCACCCACTTTGAAACTGTCACCAGCTTAAATATGCCGTCTGCTATTGGCTGATACCAATCAAGAAGAGTGTATCCATCCGTTTCTTCCTACGGTTACAGTGTGTATTTATTGAAGCACTTTATTAAACAGGCTCAAGTAAGCAAAAAGCTGGTTTTGAATTTTGATAAAAATTACATACATTTCTAGAGAAAACTGGCTATCTTCTGCTCATGCTTGGCTGCCACCGCCCACGCAAGAATTAAACTTTGACCACCTGCTTATGAGTGTCGTAGCTGCTGAGCCTCGCTAATTTCAATTAGCTTTGAACAAAACTAGCTTCGAAGCAGGCAAAATTTAAGGTCAGACCACATGTATCCTTACCAGCGCACACCCCCTCCAGGCTGCTCCTGGCTAGATGCCATGGGAGACAAGCTATTGACAACACTTCAGAATGTGCAAATTTGATGTGGCTATTATCCATTGGTCAAGCAGGTGAAGGGCAAAACTGGTCGGTCCGCACTATGCAGCGCAGCCAAACTGGAGAGGATGGGCACGGGCACACACTGGAGCCCTGTTGTGCACAAAGAAAATGCTACGCACGTCACACGTGGCTGATAGACTGACCGATTTGAAAATTGCTGCCAAGGTTACACATCAGCACCCTGCAAGGCTGAAACTGTGGACTTTGAAGACTCCTACGCTCCCAACTTCTTGTGAGGCTGCAGCTACCTTAACTCCGGTGTGGCATTATTTTACCATAATGGAAAGCACTGGGCTAGAGTATATGAAATGCCTTGCAAGTGTGAAGCAAGGCATAACATGATGCACCATTAATGTGGAAAAACAAGCAGTGCTGCCTATGTCCTTTTTGCCACAAAGAACAGTTGCTTTCGTTCACATGTCTGATGAATTCTATGCTGGCTGCCAACTGATATGCACTACTGTTAGGTTTTTCAGTGTAACTTTATGTAGCGAATGTTGACAACAAACTATTTCGTGAATTTAAGGGAGTTTATTGCAATAATGTTCATCTGTAAAATTTCACATATATCATTATATGGACAGACAACACATAGGAACTGGATTTTTGATTGCGACGTTAGACCAGATGTCGGGCCCTATATAGATGGCAGACACATTTACAAAAATTATACATTATACACACATTAAACATAGGTCTTACCTTTGGGCATGGCTTCACACTACCCCCGATGACATCGTCCTCAATCATTTTTTTAGCTTTTTCACCATCTTGTGGCATTCTAAAAAAAAATAATTTGGCCTCATTCAAATAAGGTAGAACTAAGGCGTAAATTTTCTAAAAGCTTCTGGTGGCAGCCTCACCATATGGCAAATAATGTGAAAAACAGTAAGAAAGCCTACCATGCAGTTCCTCCAATTCTTGATTTCTTCGCTTGAGGGCTGCCAACTCTTCCCTCAGCTGCTCACATGTGGTGCACACCTACAGTGGTTTATTGACAAACAATTCAAACATACTGTTTTATAGACTAACATGTAAAGCGTGAAAAACAATATGAAATATTTGGCTATGCTTCATGCATCATCACTAAACGAAAACTGCACTTTAGTTTCGTGTTAACCATGAGAAGGCATTATTTTGGAATACAGTTATGGAAAGTAACTTGGCTAATTCTGTTAATCATAGCATAAGAAGCCAAAAAACAATGACACCAACGACAATACAGGGGACATTACTTCTACTCACAGGCCATCCATGTTAATAAGGACTGATAAAGAGTTTGCAGGGCTCGGATCATGTTAGATAAGGGTTTATAATGGTCAGATCAAGTTTCATGACATTGACAGTGACACCAGGCTGTGTTGAGATGACCAAGTGGCACAATGCTTACGCATACTTAGGCAACTACCAGAGGAGTTTGTGCGTGAATTTTACATTTGGAGGGTGCAAGATATTGTAAAATCAAGTTCTGCACTGGAAGCAAAATAGAACAGACCTTGGTACTTTATGAAACACTGTCTAGACTTAAATGACTCCTTAAAATATGGAGTATGAATATGCAAAGAGTTAGAAAAGACACCTATCTGAGCGTTCCGACTCAACTTTGCTGAATCTGACGCTTTCTGTCATTTCAGCAATTTCACGAGAAGTACTTCATATGCGGAAACCAGTTACAATAGAACCTGGCATTAACACAATAAAAGCTTGTCTCACAATTCCCCAGCCACTTAATGTGAAGGCATTCCATTACAGTACTGATGCTGTGAAATGAACTAGAATTATAAGGTGTCCTAAGAGCAAAAGTAGACAAAAACAAAAACCATGAGCAGAAAAGCTAAGATTTCGGTAAATTTTAGCTTACCTGAGTGTTTATTGTGAGCAGTGCAGTTATTTCAAACTTTTTTTTTTCTCAAAAGAAATTTTTTTATGCAGATCTTTCGTACATTAACAGACATAACTGTTTTCTACTTAATATTTTTTAATTATACGTTGCACTTTGCAAAGTATTAAAGTGCAATGAACATCCCAAAAAAATTTGCACAATAACCTTCAGTATGGGTCCATCTTAATAGCAATGCGCATCTATCAAGAGAGCCCCCCCCCCCCTTTTTTTGAAGATCACACTCCCAGGACTTCAGAACTTCTTAGTTTTGGTTCATTGCACAGGTCAATATCTCTCCCAAGCGATTGCCAAAAATATTTTTTACTATGGCAGGCTAAATTTATGTTACAAGTGCTGGTGTGAGCCACTTTGTTTACAAACCAGAAAAAATATTTTTTACAGGTTATACAACACTAGTTTTCCCAGAAGAATGTGCTCTGTAAGAGAGCCTAATAATCAGCCTTCATACTCTTATTCAAAGCTTTTTTTTTTTTTCTAAACATGGTCTCATACCTTAACACAATCCATCATTACAACCTAATACAACACAACACTTTATTGAAGCCAAGCTAAGGAAGGACAATTTTGATTGCAGATGACTACTCATGGAATGTAATGTGGTAATACATGTAACATTGAAATCATACAAAAATATTTTCAGAACAAGTGCCGACCCTGCAACTAGAGTAATGTATTTTTGAAGCACTGCTATCAAGGTTACACAGCTTTGATGGGCGAAGTGAGTGTGACAGATGCACACACTGGCAAGAGCATTCTACACTGTGTGTCACTAAACCTTGCTGTGCAACAGCCTGCAAATGACACTAAATTTGCATGCCTGACCGTGGTATAACCATCCACGTACTGAGTGATTGAAGATTCCACCATCCGCTAAGGTCACACATGGAAACCATAGCAGGCATTTGTTCTCAACTTACCTAACCTCCATGCATGCCAACGAAGAGATTGCACAGATGTGCTGTTTTTGAGTGCTGTCAAAATAACCTAAAGTGACAAATAATTGGAATTCAAATCAGCACGAACATCAGTACGGAACACCAGTAAAAGAAGGATACAGATGCGGCCCTGACTAAGAAGATTTATTTGCCACAACCGCGCAATATATACTTGCACAGTAAATAACAGAGGAAGGAAAAAACCATGAAAGTAATAACAATGATAAAGATAATAAAAGGAATAGTTCATTCAAACACTATCACTGTAAGACGTACAAATTCTGTGCACAGACTTGCAAAGTCCAGAAACAAGAAAATCAATTTCTTTGTTAGATAAAGCAATCAAAAGCCTGCTGACACACATGAAGGAAGGCCACGTTGCCTAGCCTAGCCATCTCCAAATCCTTTAGAATTTCTCTGGTCAGCTGGTCCCAGTGACGTATCACAATGTCAATGCCGAAAGTCAGGCACACAGCCACAGTCTCGGCAGTGAATACAAAGGTTACCAGATGTCACTGAGAATATGCTGCAGGCATGCTCCCTTAACCGCTTATTGAGACAACGGCCTGTTTGGCTGATATACCGCTTGCCGCAAAACATGGGCAGGGAATACACCACCGCTTCAAAGCAAGAGACGACATAATTGCAGTGTTTCATCTTGCAAGCTTGGTTTTATTTAGCACTTGGATTTACGGCCCTACACCACCTAAGTAGCCTTTAATCTGCAGAAAAAACATTACATCCACCAGCGACACATTTGAGGTTGTGTGCGATGCCGTAGATGTGCAGAATGATGACAAAACTTCTTTTGTCTCGCCCCTTTGACGAGCTCAAGTGAGCATCCCAGGACTCATTTCTGTTTCTTTCAGCAGGTTCTTGGCAAATGTCAAAACATAACAAAAGAACCCAGCCTTTATGAGGCGTTCCAGTTTGCTTCTTAAAGTTGAACAAGATTTTGAGATGGCAAGACTTTTGCAGGGCATTAGTGTAGCAAGTCTTCACAATGGCCCACTTTACAACCTTTGTGTGCATAGATCCAAAAGGGAGCAATGGCTTGTCAGGACAAGGCTGATATGCCCAAAGAGTGTGGATAGGACGCAATGTTAATATTAAATCCAAGAATCTAATGGACCTACCCTCAGGAACTTCATGAATTAAAGCAAGCAGCGAAAAACAGTTTCAAAACTGTCAGAATGAGTCCTGGGATGCTCACTCAAGCTAGACAAAGGTGTGAGGCAGAAGAAATATTGTCATTGTTTTGTGCCTTCACGGCATGGCCTACAACTTCTGAAATATTGCCGCCATATGTAATGTTTTTTTTTTCTACACCTGAAAGGCTGGTTAGGTTGTGCAGGGCCGTAAACACAAGTGCGCAAGAAAACTGAGCTTGTAAGATGAAACACTGTAATCATTTCGTCCCTTGCTCTGAAGTTGTGGTATATATCCTACCCCTGTCATGCAGCAAGTGATAAAATGGCCTAACAGGCTGTTGTCTCAATGAGTGGCTAGGGGAGTAAGCCTACAGCATACTCTTGACAACATCTGGCCACCATGGTAGTCACTGCCAAGACTGTAGCTGCAAGCCTGACTTTCAGCGTTGTGATGTTTTAAAGCATCCCCAGGACCAGCTGACAGACGAAATTCTCGAGGCAACATGTGTTAGCAGGCTTTCAATCGCTTTATCTAACAAAGAAATTTATTTTGTAATTTCTTGGCATTGCATGTTTGCACGTGCAATCTGTATTCAAGGAAAAATGGCACAAACAAACATGAACAAGATAGAAAAACTTCCACGTTTTTTTTTATTTTGTCCCCGTTTATCTGCACCATTCTTCCTCAAGTATGGATTACCAACATGCCCAACAGTCAGTACTTCTAAAGTAATTTATATGGCTTACAGTGATGGTGTATGATGGACTACACATTTTGCAATGTTTTTCATAGTTTTTTCTTTCTTTTTTTGCTATAGATTGTGCAAGTATATATTGCATGATTGGGACAAATAAACCTTTTTGTGAGTCAGTGCTGTGTCTGCCTCCTTTTCCTGGTCTTCCATCTTTTGCCATTTTAATTTCCCAGCATGTAGTACCAACTCGCACAAGCACAAGTTATAAAAAATGGGCACACTGCAGAACATCCTCAAACGAAGTTAAATTGTGGTGTTTGGTGTCCCTGACCTGCAACAGTGGATTAAGGGTTACTGCATTGGAGAACATCATATCTGGACCCCTTGTAGTACTTAAACGTGCACCCAAAGCTCGGCACACGACTATTTCACCATTCCCCGCTCCTGGGAGTGTGGCGGCTACATTCAGCAATCGAATCCCCGACCACGTGTTTACCAGCACAGCCACACTCGTGGTTCACCCTGAAACGTCCTATATTCGTCAACAATGAAGCGGTCTGCAAATTTAATTCAGCAAATTCAGATAAAACCGCGGGTTAAATCAGCGAATAACAAAGATAAAACAACAGGTTAAATGATCACATGCTCAGTCTCTGGTTAGGCTAATGTCACTGTCACGCTGCCATGAATTGCATATTCGGAACAACATGTACCGTCATCGCTACAATGAATAAAATTGCACAAAGCCTTGCATTTACGGTTCTTAGATTGACACAGTTGCCAATAACAAAGTGCAAGCGCAATTCCGAGGTGACGCAATACGGTATTAGCACTCTACCACGCCACAACGCGCTAGGCAAAACAAAAAAATTACCAGTTCTCCCTCATCAACACTGAAAGTGCCCGATGCGTCCGACAAAAGGCAGCAGTCATCGGCGGCGGCGATGTCGCCTACGGCGGCTGCGACGAGTCGCGCGCGCTTCTTTTCGAGAGCGCGCGGCTTGCCTGCACAAAATATAGAATACGGCTTAAGTGGTGCAGAAGCAGTTGCGTTAAACATTTATGAAAAAATGAAACATTGGCATCTCACCTACGTCCAAAAGCTCAGCAGGGGCAGCCTCTTGGCCTTTCTCCCATGTGCACATCAGCACAGTGCCGCGTAACTCTTCGATGGCGCTTTCGTCTGTGTATAAACGATATCCTATGGCCACGTCTGTTATGCAGCTTATAGGATATACGTCCCACTTCTGTTCTTCAGTCCACTTAATTAACACGTGGCTCATTTCGCTCATTTCGCTCGTGCTGCAAAGTGAGAAAGTTCGGAATGCGAACATGCAAATGGCCGTCTGGCGGCTGGCGAAGTCCAAACATTACAGACTTGGATTGACCGCTGGGTATGGATTTAAGTTGTAAACATGGCGGTCATGACGTATATTGAGTTCTCAAAATCGGTTTTGGTTTGACATTATACGTGGTCTTAGAGATTGGCATTCAACGCACGTTTTGCTGTCACCACCGTTTTCTTGCTTCACGTGGCATCCGTGACGTCGGTGACACGTCATGTTCGTCAATGTTTACCTGCCGGCAGAAATATTGAAATTGTCGAACGCATCTGTCGAAATATTAGCATCTGTCGAACGCCATTGAAACAGTCGACGCAGATTGTTTGTTTCTAGGAGGCGACTTTAAACTTCCCGGACTCGATTGGTCCCGTAATGGCGAAGCAATCGGTAGGATATGTGTCAAAACAGGAAATGCTTGCCATATTCGCGCCCTTTTCACTGCATCAATGCGTAGCACAGCCCACCCGCAGGAACAATATACTACCTGCTGTAGTGCAGTCCACCCAGGTCATGCCCGGGATAAGCGATCAGGGTAAAGGCGAAGTTCCAATAGACTACGTAAAAGTACCAAACAACGTTCCCAGGCTTATGTGCCACTACTACAAAGCCAAAACACGCGACATATATCTCGCACTCGATGAAAACTATGACGTGTTGAAACACTAACTGAATCAAAGGACGTGCAAGAGTTGTGGAACATATTTAAATCGAAATTATTTGAACTGTGTGAACAATACGCGATGTCGTGTACACGGCGCAGTGAAAGCAAGCCGTGGTGCACTAAGGAAGCCAACAAATCCGCCATGCGCAGACGTGCTTGTGCTGCTGATAACGCACACCCTCTTCCGCACACAAACATAACGTGATAATAGTAACGGCAAAAACGAAGGTCATTCTTACGCGAGCGAAAAAAAAAAATGTTTTCTTTCCATTCAATACTTACGACCAGAGGCGTAGCTAGGTCTTCTGTCACCCCCCGGGTGTAGCCGGCGGAAAGCGGGGTGTCTTCAGACGTATATCAGGTATCTTCTTAACATCAGGATTATATACAGTACATACATAATCATTACGTCACAGCAAAAGCCTCCGGAGTGTTGGTTTTCCTGTGCCGAAATTCCAAGCATTTCCCACAGAAAGCCAAACAGCTTCTATATCAAACAGATATGTACGGTCCATGCTAAGTACGCTCGTACAAGATGGGACCCATGGCTTCAAAACGACAAAAAATGTTAGAGTTCAAAATTTGGTGACAAGGTACCTCGTACCTCGGATGGGGCGCACTTGAAAAGCGTAGGAACAAAAACTGAGATTAGAAACATTTTATAAAATATTACATTGCAGAACAGGCATATAGAACGGGACATATATATATATATATATATATATATATATATATATATATATATATATATATATATATATATATATATATATGTATATATATTCCGCCCACACTACATTTCTTCTCGAGTTGATCATATTATCAATAAAGCTACGAAAATCAAATATGAACAATTTCAGGTTCGAATAGTTACTGCCGTATGTTACAATGACAGTTTCTAATGACGCCTTTTTCTTTTTTTGCTGCCGTGATCAGTGTGTGAGAATGTTTTAGTACTTTTTTTCACTCTTTTGACATGTACTGCCTTATGTACTTTTTCAATCACCACCCTTGCATTGCGAATCACCCCCGCTTTAATGCCTTATTGGCGCTAATGAATGAATGAATGAATGAATGAATGAATGAATGAATGAATGAATGAATGAATGAGGTGTGCGGTCCACATTGCTTGTAGGTATTTCGATACTACAGACGAGATAGGGAAAATGACGGCCGTTTTAGGCTTCTTAAAAGACTGCGCATTAATTAAGAAAAAAAAAAGAATTATCACACAAGATTTCGGTGTCTGCACTCCTTTAATTTTCGCTAAATGGGGTCCGCATGGTGCAGTGGACTAAATTCTGTGTCGTTCGTTAACTGAAACACATTGTATCCCACTAATGCAATCTCATTTGCGTAGCAATGAATGTGTAGTCTTCTGGCATACTTTATTAAGTGTAACGGCCGCTAAATTCATCATACAAATTTAAACTACAAATAAGTTTTCCTTCAGGGTTGGACCTTAGATGCGCAATTATTTTTCATTTCGTGATGTTTAACAGCACTGCGTCTGTGTGAAACACCGATGTCACATTAAAATCATCTGGCATTTAGGCTAATTGTTAAAATACATTCTGGCAGGCCTGAATAATTACCCAGCAAAATATTACATGTGATCCCTTCAGTGTATGTATATGCCAATAGGAAACAAAGTGACAGGCTTAATACCAACTAGATCGATCTGAACACAAATAGGACTAAGCCTGCTGTTCGAATGAAACCGGTCAAACAATACACCGTGGCCACCACGTACATTGTACAACAAAATAATAATAATTAAAGTTCTAAAAAATTAAGATAAACAAAAGCTGCTTGTTTAGTGGCGCTGGTTGTTATCTAGCTTCAAAGAGCAGAAGGAGCACACTTCATACATTTATCTCTTGTGTTGTAACGTTGTAATCTCTGTGCCTGTAAGGTTGAGTCGTTAGTTCTGTCTGGTTGTATCTGGTTTGGCAATCCACCCAATCCGTTCCGATCGAGTCGCGCGACCCATGTGCTAGCTATCCAAAATGCCATACAAGAGAAAGTACGGTCGGTATCTACAAGACCCAAGTTGCGAAGTACCACTGCGGTCGAAGTATCGTTTCAAAAAAGCTGCAGAAAGGGAAGACGACCAGGAAGATGGAGTTTCCGCTGCCAATGCTCTTTATCGCCATCCGCGGCAATCGGAGAGCGGCGTGTCGGCAGAGGCAGAAGTGCTCGAGGCTCAAAGGAACGAGTCCGCGTTGCATGAGCCGCCTAACGCGGCAGCATCTGGTCAAGATGGTGTGCTTTCTGCGTTGAGCCTTTCGTGTGACGAGACCGACAACAGCGGCGAGTCGGATGACGAGTTTTCGTCGGAATCGTCCAGCGGGGAAACCTCATCGGGCGGAAACGATGAAAGGACAGATCAGCAGGAACAGACAAAAATGGTAAGAATCTGCTTACACATATGCAGCACTTTGGTCACTCGTTTACTGTGCTTAATCCGTTTTCTTTCTGCAAGGTACCGTTTCTGGTTGCTATAACGGGCAATTTCTTTTAGGCTTATCAAATAATGCCTTGTTTTTAAGCTGCTACTGCAATTCCCAAACACTTTCAAAACTGACAAATATTGCAGTAGTAATTTTTGCCTACATTTATTTTTGCAGGATGATCCGCTGTACCCGGGTGCAAGACTAAGCAAAGCAGAAAGCGTTCTGCTAATCATGGCACACAGCCTGAGGCATTCGGCATCGAAGGAGGCCACGGAGAGTGTGCTAAAGCTTGTTGAGGCACACTTGCCTAATGGTACAGGATTCCCATCAACAAAGTATGCTTTCTTTAAGAACTTTAGTTATGGGGAAACAAAGAGCCAACATTTCTATTGCAATGAGTGCATGGCATATGTTGGGATGATTGAAGAAAATGCTGTGGAAGTTGAGTGCACTAATTGCAAAGCCAAGCTCCGTGTCAGTGTGTTGTTGGCGAATTTTTTTTATTTTTACACTTTAGACTTTGAAACTCAACTGAAACACATACTGGAAGAAAGAGGTAGCACACCTGATAAGCCAATGCCATCCTTTGAAATTAGTGACATAAGTGAGAGCCCAGGCTATCGGAAGCTCCCACTCGGTCCAGGAGACCTCACTGTCACTTTCAACACTGATGGGGTACCTTTGTACGAAAGCTCAGGCTACGGAATGTGGCCTTTGTTGCTGCAGGTAAATGAGCTTAAGTACAAAGACCGTGTGTCAAAGATTTTGCTTGCTGGCTTGTGGTTTGGGCAAAAAAAGCCTGCTATGAACACCTTCTTGCTCCCTTTTGTGCAGACAATGAACAAATTGTCAAGGGAAGGCATGACCTGGATAGATGGGCATGGTTCTGAAAGAACATCAAAAGTGTTTCCTGGGCCATGTGCTGTTGATAGCGTTGCTAGATGCGAGGTCATGTCTATGACTCAATTTAATGGGAAGCATGGATGTGCTTGGTGTGAAGATCCTGGACAGGTCGTAGAAAAAGGTAGAGGACACTGTCGTGTATACCCTTCAAAGTCCTCCTCCAAAAGCCTCAGGACACATAACTCTTTCCTAAAGCATGCACAAAAAGCCAAAACTAGACCAAAGCAAGTGAGTTGTGGTGTCAAGGGATTGAGTGTCTTGACCATGCTTGCTTACTTTAGTTTTAGTTCTGGCTTTGTTGTTGATTATATGCATGCCGTGTGCTCAGGTTTTGTGAAGGCAACAACACTGCTTTGGCTAGAATCTGAAAAATGCAGAGGCTTCAGAATTCGCCGTTGCCTGGAGGAGGTCAGCACTAAACTGATGGCAATGTCGCCAACATGGGAACTGTCGCGACTCTCACGGCCTCTTTCAGAGTCAAAGCGATGGAAATCCTCAGAATGGAGAAATTGGCTCTTATTTTATTCCCCCATCATTTTGCCGAGTTACATTCCTTCTAGAAATTTCAAAAATTGGATTAAATTTGTACAGATGATGCACTGCATGCTTGCTCCCAAAATTTCCTTGGAAATGATCAGCGTATTGAAAAATGAGATGCGAAAATTTTTGAAGGAATATGAATTGCTCTATGGCAAAGAGAACATGTCGTACAATGCTCATTTGCTCATTCATTTAGTCGACAGCGTTAAAGAATGGGGCCCACTCTGGGGTTACTCGCTGTATCCTTTTGAACCAATGAATGGAAGATTAGGAAAATTTGTTTCTGGCACACGATATGCAGAACTGCAAATAATACATAAATTCTCCATTCTTTCTTCCCTGCCTATGCTTTGGCAGCAGGTATCTGCAGGAAAAAGAGGAAGTTCCATTGATAAGCACTTCCTAGACTTGTTGAAGGGCTACAGGTTAAGGCAGAGCTGTGTGCATGTGGATGGAATATTTTTGTATGGCAGGGGACGAAAACGCAATGGTAGGGTGCATTTCAAGAAAATGGGCTCAGGTCATTTTTTGTTTTGCACAGCAGATTTAGACAAGTCAAGGAGATGCAATTCTTTTATCAAGTCGGGCTCTCTCTTTGGTCGAATATTGGACATCTCTGTTCCTTGTGAATGTGGTCAGCAAAGTTGTGTGTGCGCACCCCACAGAGCAGATGTTAGCCTTCACATTGAAATGTTTGAATCTACAGAAACTGTTTTGGCAGGTCGATACAGCTTCAACAGCTTAACATTTGAACAAGTTAAACCATCTGGTAAACTTGCAACTGTAGAAGCATCTGGAGTAACAAAGTGCATGGCTCTTACATGTAATGCAACTACTTACCTGTGCAGTTTGTGTGACACAATTGTACTGGAAGCTTCATGATTTAAATGTTAAGGCATTCCAAAGCAATGGAGTACTTAATAATGATGTGCATGTACAGTCTTGGTCAAAAAACTTGAACCCGCTGTGAACGGCCGGGGAGCAGCTGCGCTCCGCTATCGCGGCACTGCCACCGTCGGCGCACGCCGCTGTTCGCTTGCGCCGAGGATAAAGAGGGCGAGGGAAGCATGTCTCTCACTCTCAAGAGTCGTTTGATAACAGCGCTCGTGAAAAACTAGTACGACAAGCGCGGCGCAAACGCGACCGTGGCGAAGCGGAAGCCACACGACCGGCTAGCATGCTGTTTGCAGCGTATGCTGGATGAGCGGGCGGGGGTCTCTGGCGACCGCTGTCAAACGTGATAGGCTCAAATTTCACAATTCCAAGTATCGTAATCATTAGTTATTGTTTTCAGGGACCAAATTAAAGGAACAGCGCTGTGAATAGCCCTGCGCATGCTCGAACAAGGGCACCTTGTGAGGATCGTAGCTGAGATCTGACTTCAGAAGCTTAATGATATATTAAATAACGTGCCACAATGGCATCTAGAATTTGTAATCATGGATGTCACAAGTAACAAATTAATCAAGAAAGCATAAGCTTCAGGGTGGCACCAGCGTCTCTCGACGAAATCACAGGGGGTAGCATGCCTTCAAGGCATTGTGTGTGGCTTGGTCTGTGGTTGCCCCGAACAATTGCAGCTTACCCATGTGCTTGACTGTAAACTAGCCAAGGTCTCTGGTTGAAAGGACGCTACGTATAACACTTTCTTTTAAACTGCCTGTGAAACCTTCTCTAGTAGAGACGAACAATACCTCAGTAAACTATATCTAAGTACTCCTTCCAATGAACCCGTGACAGCGACAGCACCGCCGGTGTGACGCCTTCACTGAGATAATCCTATAATCTTGTGGCCCTGGTCTACTTTAGGCGATTCAAACGCGTGATGCCTAATGCAAAGGGGATGAAGCTACACTGGCCTCATGTGTTTATGAAAGTGAGCCCTAACGACAATGATGCAGTATGCAGGAAGATATGAAAAAAGGCGAGGTAGTGGGCACTTTCCAAAATGCCTAGGGAATGGGT
This sequence comes from Dermacentor variabilis, assembly GCF_050947875.1. Classification (NCBI taxonomy): domain Eukaryota; kingdom Metazoa; phylum Arthropoda; class Arachnida; order Ixodida; family Ixodidae; genus Dermacentor; species Dermacentor variabilis. The sequence continues at coordinate 4,376,998 of NW_027460346.1, read as the reverse complement.
CTAACTCAATCTGCTACCGATGCAGGGCAAACATGTAGTCCCGAAAAGTTTTCATAATCACACTGTGGGTTTAATTTAAAAACTTGAACGCCAAACGCACTCGTTTGGTCGTTCCTTAATGGAGAAGTGCGGTCAACGTATTTCAAATATTACAACGGTGGTTACAGGCCCTTCCCCAAGAGAGCCTTTGTAGTCGAAATTGGTCTTTTCTAAACGAACGATGATTGAATTGCCCACATATTATAATAAAACCTGGAACAATGCTAGACAGCACTGAGAGATGTTAGTTTATTTTTTATCTTTTGTTTTCATCGCACTTAGAAACATATTCAAAATGTTTATCTAAAAGCATAATGCGAGGGCTCTCGCCTTTGAATGTGTAGAATAAAATTGTTATAAATTGATAATTAGGAAAATTTTGTCCTATAATGCGCTGCATGGAAGCCGGGCAGTTTTGCCCAGACGAACGTATTTGCTCGCACGAAGCGCCGTACCACGGCGGCCGCAAGACGACCTCGCAGCTGGCAGAGTGAACGCGGCACTAGTTTTTCACGAGCCCTGTTATCAAAGCATACTTGAGAGTAAGAGGCATGCTTCCCTCGCTCTCTTTATCCTCGGCGCAGGCGAGCAGCGGCTGTTGCGTTTCGCCTGCGACACGTGGTTTTGCCGGCGCGACTGCGGCGGGGCGGCAGACATTTTGGCCCGATCGTCGTCGCCGCAACACTCATCGGCAGGTGTTTCCAGGCGCGACTGCGGCGATGCGACCGCAAAGGGATCATCCTCTCATTCCAGTCATTGTGCCCGAAACAGGCGATGCCAAAGCAGGGATCATCCTCTCATTCCAGTCATTGTGCCCGAAACAGGCGATGCCAAAGCAGGGATCACCCTCGCATTCCAGTCATTGTGCCCGAAACAGGCGATGCCAAAGCAGGGATCGTCCCCTCATTACAGCCATTGTGCCCGACCGGCAGCGCTACAACAGGGTGCTACGAGATCGTGCTCGACATGGTGCTACGGCATCGCTACAACAGGGTGCTACGAGATCGTGCTCGTCATGGTGCTACGGCAGCGCTACGACAGTGTGCGTCACCATTAGCCCATTGTACATTCACGTGCTCGTCTTTTGAGGGGTTCCTTCTTGCCCTCAACTGCGAGAGTATAAAAACAGCTGCCCCGGACGCCAAAAGGAGGGCTCCGATTTCTTCTGTTGAGTGAAGTGCTCTCCCGTCTCTCTACTTCGGTCAAACCTGACCGCCAACTCTTTGCGATGTTAAAATAAACAAGTTGTTTCGTTGTTACCAGTCGACTCATGCTTTGCCGGGACCTTCGGATGCTTCCAGTTGTACCCCAGGCCGCCAGGCCAACGCTACCCTTGGGGCTTGCGACCCAGGTACAACCACGGGCGTCAGCGCCGAGTTCCCAACAGATCGTACCAGCGGTGCGATTCCAAACATCTGGTTGGCAGCGGTGAGATCGCCTCCGACTTCAAACAACTGTCTGCCAGCGGTGAGATCGCGACAACGGAGGCCAGCAGCGAAGAGATGCAGTTGACTGTATGCTGAGCAGCTCAACGACGATCCGGGAGCAGTGCAACGAGCCCTGTGTGACGACTGGTTGCCTGCAGCGGAACGACTGCGCGGAATTCCTGCCTGCGAGGTTTGGTGAGTGCGGGACTTTCTTCTTCTGAGCTTTGCCAGGCTTTTTGTTAGTGTCAGAAACAGAGCTGGTAATTGTGGTTGTCGTTGCTGCCGGGTTAGTTTGCGGCAAGACAATAGTAAGCAGTAGAGAAAGCAGCATTCAGAGCAGCCATGGATTTGAAGTCGTTGCGCAAACCGAAATTGTTGGAGCTTGCAAGAGAGTTGGGTCTGGATGTCTCAGACAAACTAAGAAAACCTGAACTGCTAAAGGCTATTCTTGAGTTAGAGGCTGAGGATGACGAGCTGTCGGAATGCCTTGAGACTATTGAGGAGAGGTCAAAAAGACAGGAGCGCGAACTTAAAGAACAGAAAGAAAAAGAAGAGCGTGAACGTAAAGAACAGAAAGAGCGAGAGCAACAAGAGAAAAAAGAAGAGCGCGAACACGCTTTGGAAATGAAGCGTCTCGAGGTAGAGATGGAACGCGCTCGTAATGGAAGTCAGGCACACGGTGCAGGAGAACGAGTATTGTTCAAAATGACTGACCTGATGCGGCCGTTTAAGCTTGGAGAGGACATTGGTTTGTTCCTGGTTAACTTTGAGCGAACGTGCGAGAAGCAGGGGTTCTCTCGGGAAACGTGGCCACAGCGCTTGCTCACTTTGTTACCCGGCGAGGCGGCCGACGTAGTCGCTCGCTTGGATAGAGAGGAGGCAGAGGATTTCGACAAAGTAAAATCGAGTCTGCTAAAAAAGTACCGGCTGTCTGCGGAGGCGTTCCGTCGGAAGTTTCGGGAAAATGAGAAAGGCAGAAGTGAGTCATATACAGAGTTTGCGTATAGGCTTATGTCGAACATGCAGGAGTGGCTCAAAGAAGAGAAAGCGTTTGGTGACCACGATAAAGTTCTGCAGTGTTTCGGGCTAGAACAGTTTTATAGTCGGTTACCGGAGAACGTGCGATACTGGGTCTTGGATAGGCCAGACGTTTGTACGGTGGCTAAAGCCGCTGAGCTAGCCGAGGAGTTTGTGACGCGTCGGGCTCGCGGAGCTAAGGATGGTCAAAAGGGTGAATTTGGCTCGAAGTTCGAGAGGCCGAAGTTCACACCCATGAGAGCAAAGGGGAACACGCGTAGTGCGGATGCGAGTGGAAGCAGTGCGACCGAACCTAAGGAGACGGCGTCAGCCGAAGCCGAACGCAGAAAGCGGTTCGAGATGAGGCGAGCGGGCGTTTGTTATACGTGCCAGAAGCCGGGTCACTTTTCGGCGCAGTGTCCGGAAACAACACCAAAAGTTGTGTTTTTTTCAATAGGCAGCACTGACGAGAACATGAAGCTTCTCGAGCCTTACATGCGAGACCTCCTCGTGAACGGGAAAGAGTGCCGAGTGCTTCGCGATTCCGCAGCTACGATGGATGTAGTTCAGCCATCTTACGTAGAACCCCATATGTTCACGGGCGAGTGCGCGTGGATCAAGCAAGCCGTGGAAGCTCATAGCGTGTGTCTGCCAGTAGCAAAGGTGCTTATTGAAGGACCTTTCGGAGCGCTTGAGACAGAGGCGGCAGTGTCATCTATGCTGCCACCCCAGTACCCGTACCTATTTTCAAACAGGTCCGATCACCTCCTGCGCGAGAAGGGGCTTTTGTTTGGTGAAGCTAGTGTTCAGGCCTTAACCAGATCGAAGGTTCGGGAGCTCGCTGCAAAGGCGGTAGTTGCGGGGCCGACGTTATCAAACAACGAAAAAGGGTCAGAGGCGCAGCAAGCTGATATTCCGAGCACGCCCGAACTGAATAAACTTGAGTCTGTAACGTTAAAGGCGCCAGATACTGGAGAGGAAACGCCCGACGCGGGAAAGTTAGAAGAGCTATCTACTGATTTGCTCATCGCGCCTACGTCAGACGGACTTGATAGGTTGCTAAAAGTCAGCCGGACGGCTTTGATAGCCGAGCAAAAAAAGGATGGCAGCCTGGAAAACGTGCGCTGCAATGTCAAAGAAGGTATCGCCAGGAAAACTGCGCGTTTTGTGGAAAGGGGTGGAGTCCTGTACCGGAAGTATCTAGACCGCAGAGGAGTGGAGTTCGATCAGCTGGTCGTGCCTCAATGCTATCGTCAGGATCTGTTGCGCTTGTCACACGGGGGTTCGTGGTCCGGACACCTAGGAGTTAAGAAAACTAAGGACCGTCTCTTGCAAGAGTACTATTGGCCAGGGTGTTTTCGGGACGCAGACCATTTCGTGAGGACATGTGACACTTGTCAGCGGGTGGGCAAACCAGGGGACAAATCGAGGGCGCCGTTGAAATTGGTACCTATCATTACGGAGCCTTTTAGACGGCTCGTTATTGATACTGTGGGACCTCTGCCGGTAACAGCCACGGGGTACAGACACATTTTGACTGTGATCTGCCCAGCGACAAAGTTCCCTGAAGCAGTGCCGCTTAAAGAACTCAGCTCAGTTGAGATAGTTAATGCACTACTGTCCATATTTGCGCGAGTTGGTTTCCCTGCGGAAATCCAATCAGATCAGGGCACAGTGTTTACCAGCGCTTTGACGACAACTTTTCTCGAAAGGTGTGGGGTAAAGCTGTTACACAGCTCAGTGTACCACCCACAGTCGAATTCCGTTGAGAAGCTCCACTCCGTCATGAAGCGCGTGTTGAGAGCGTTGTGTTTTGAACATCGAACTGACTGGGAGCTGTGTCTGCCTGGGGTGATGTTTGCATTAAGGACCGCGCCGCATGCGGCTACGGGGTTTTCGCCAGCTGAACTGGTGTACGGTCGCTCGCTTCGATCTCCGCTTCGCATGCTTCGAGAATCATGGGAAGGTAGGGGCGACGACCCAGTCGTGGTGGAGTACGTGCTTAAGCTCCTCGAACGCTTAAGAAGGGCACAGGAGTTGTCAGGTGAAGCAATGACAAAGGCCCAGCAGAGGGCCAAGGTTTATTATGATCGGACAGCCAGGGCCCGTCGTTTTGAGGTTGGCGATGAGGTCATGATATTGCGCACATCGCTAAACAACAAACTAGACGTGCAGTGGGAAGGCCCAGCACGAATTGTTCAGAAACTGTCGGACGTTAACTACGTGGTAAGTCTGCCAGGAAAGCGGAAAGCACAGCAAGTTTACCACTGTAATCTGCTCAAACCTTATAGACAAAGGGAAGCAGTGGTGTGCATGATGGTAAACGTTCCTGAAGAGCTTCCGGTCGAGCTTCCGGGACTAGGCTCAGTGACGAACAGGGAAGACACCGGTCAAGTCATTAGTGACCTTATCAGTAGAGCACCGCTGTCGCCCGAGCAGAAAACCGAACTACACCAGCTATTACAAGAGTTTCAAGGTCTGTTCTCTGAGAGGCCTGGTAGGACTTCTGTACTTACTCATGATATAGAACTTACCTCCACAGAGCCAGTACGATCCAAGGCGTATCGGGTGTCACCCCGCCAGAGGGATATTATGGAGGCTGAGGTAAAGAAAATGCTACAGCTCGGTGTTATTGAGGCAGGTGAGAGTGATTATACCTCCCCTTTGATTTTAGTTGAGGTACCGGGCAAGGAACCTCGTCCTTGCGTCGACTACCGCAGGCTTAATTCCATCACTAAGGATCAAATTTATCCGATCCCTAACATCGAGGAGCGCCTTGAGAAAGTTAGTAGCGCTCAGTTTATTTCCACCCTAGATCTTGTCAGGGGTTATTGGCAGGTTCCACTTACAGAAGAGGCTAGTAGGTATGCGGCGTTCATTTCACCAATGGGAACATTCCGTCCTAAAGTGTTGAGTTTTGGTTTGAAGAACGCGCCATGCTGTTTTTCAAGCCTCATGGATAAAGTGTTGCGGGGACAGCAAGAATTCGCTTTACCGTATCTAGACGACGTAGCGATATTCTCCGCATCCTGGTCTGAGCATATGGCACACTTGCGGGCAGTGCTAACCCGCCTGCGCGAAGCAGGCTTGACAGTAAAGGCTCCTAAGTGCCAGTTAGCACAGGCCGAGGTTGTCTACCTCGGTCACGTGATTGGTCAGGGTCGTCGCCGCCCCTCTGAAATAAAAGTGGCCGCTGTGCGAGACTTTCCGCAACCGCGCACCAAGACCGATATTCGGTCGTTCTTGGGTGTCGCCGGCTACTATCAGAGGTACATCCCTAGGTACTCTGATATCGCGGCTCCCCTGACGGATGCTCTAAGAAAAACAGAGCCTCAAACAGTCGTCTGGGACGAGACAAAGGAAAGAGCTTTTAGCGCCCTAAAGAGTGCCCTAACAAGCCAGCCTGTGCTACGATCGCCAGACTATACAAAAGGGTTCATTGTTCAGTGCGATGCTAGTGAGCGAGGCATGGGCGTTGTACTGTGCCAACGGGAAAATGGTGAAGTAGAACACCCCGTCCTGTATGCTAGTCGTAAGCTGTCCAGTCGTGAGCAGGCGTATAGCGCCACCGAGAAAGAGTGTGCGTGTCTCGTGTGGGCCGTTCAGAAATTGTCATGCTATCTAGCCGGCTCGAGGTTTATCATTGAGACGGATCACTGCCCTCTCCAATGGCTGCAGACCATCTCTCCCAAAAATGGCCGCCTCCTGCGCTGGAGCCTCGCTTTACAACAATATTCCTTTGAGGTGCGTTACAAAAAGGGGAGTCTCAACGGTAACGCCGATGGCTTAAGTCGAAGCCCCTAACGTAGGAATCAGCCTCAAAATTGTTTGTTACTGATGTTTTTCTTCCTGAGGCAGGATTTTTTTTTACATATTGCTTTTGTTTAGTGTTTCAAAGTGATGATATGCTTTCTAGTGCAATTTTTCAATTTGTGGACGCGTTCTGAGTGATGCTAGACTACTGTAAGGAACTAGGCAGTGGTATAAACAGGGGAAAGAGCCTGGCAGGGCTTAGTGAGGGTTGTGCCGTGCTTGCTGACTGAGCGGTTGAGTTTCAGCGTAGTTCTAACGCTTGCCGGGAACGAGAACAAAAATGTGAACTCTCCCGAAGTCACTTTGCAGTGTCCCGTGCGAACCTGAACGAGAGAACGAGGCCTTCTCTGTGCGCTGCGCTCAAGAAACGTCGAGGGACGCCCGACTTCGGTTATGAGCATCATCGAGCGACATCCCTCCGGCCAGCGGATGCAGTCCCCTGTCCATCGGGATCTCCTTCCCCCGGCGGGGCGGTCTGTTGCGTTTCGCCTGCGACACGTGGTTTTGCCGGCGCGACTGCGGCGGGGCGGCAGACATTTTGGCCCGATCGTCGTCGCCGCAACACTCATCGGCAGGTGTTTCCAGGCGCGACTGCGGCGATGCGACCGCAAAGGGATCATCCTCTCATTCCAGTCATTGTGCCCGAAACAGGCGATGCCAAAGCAGGGATCATCCTCTCATTCCAGTCATTGTGCCCGAAACAGGCGATGCCAAAGCAGGGATCACCCTCGCATTCCAGTCATTGTGCCCGAAACAGGCGATGCCAAAGCAGGGATCGTCCCCTCATTACAGCCATTGTGCCCGACCGGCAGCGCTACAACAGGGTGCTACGAGATCGTGCTCGACATGGTGCTACGGCATCGCTACAACAGGGTGCTACGAGATCGTGCTCGTCATGGTGCTACGGCAGCGCTACGACAGTGTGCGTCACCATTAGCCCATTGTACATTCACGTGCTCGTCTTTTGAGGGGTTCCTTCTTGCCCTCAACTGCGAGAGTATAAAAACAGCTGCCCCGGACGCCAAAAGGAGGGCTCCGATTTCTTCTGTTGAGTGAAGTGCTCTCCCGTCTCTCTACTTCGGTCAAACCTGACCGCCAACTCTTTGCGATGTTAAAATAAACAAGTTGTTTCGTTGTTACCAGTCGACTCATGCTTTGCCGGGACCTTCGGATGCTTCCAGTTGTACCCCAGGCCGCCAGGCCAACGCTACCCTTGGGGCTTGCGACCCAGGTACAACCACGGGCGTCAGCGCCGAGTTCCCAACAGATCGTACCAGCGGTGCGATTCCAAACACGGCGCGCGCCGGCGGCGGCAGCGCCGCCATAGCGGAGCGCAGCCGCTCCCCGACCGTTCACAGCGGGTTCAAGTTTTTTGACCAAGACTGTACCTTGTAATAATGAAGTACCAGCAAGCGATTTCAAGCATTGAATGCTTATAGGCAGAGTAAGCTGTGTTTCAACTGTGTACTTGCTCTTGCGTAATTTCGCATGGTCAGCAGTAAGGTTATTATGGCGAAGCTGTTAAGTGGAGGTTTATAGTGGTTTTCATGCAGTGAAGGTGAAAGCCGACATTGGCAAAAACAGGTGTGCGGTCTAACATGGTCAGTATCAAATGCCAAAGAACAGCCAGCAACGAAGCCTGCATTTGAGGTCTGAATTTGTTTTGAAATGCAATTATAAATCGTTTTAAAATATGTTTCCTTGCGCATCATCATCATCATCAGCCTGGTTACACCCACTGCAGGGCAAAGGCCTCTCCCATACTTCTCCAACTACCCCGGTCATACGCTAATTGTGGCCATGTTGTCCCTGCAAACTTCCTAATCTCATCCGCCCACCTAACTTCCTGCCGCCCCCTGCTACGCTTCCCTTCCCTTAGAATCCAGTCCTTAATCACCCTTAATGACCATCGGTTATCTTCCCTCCTCATTACATGTCCTGCCCATGCCTATTTCTTTTTCTTGGTTTCAACTAAGATGCCATTAAAGGAAAGTGAAAAATGATTTCTTCTGCATCAGTAAATTACCGTTCTGCAACACCAAAAACACCACTCTGACAACGATGAGACGTTTGGTAAGCCAGAAAAAGCGCAAGAACGAAATACGGGTGGCGACGCCTACCTAAGTTCCCGCGCCTGGGGGCTGTGACATCTTGTATTTTGATGGCATCTTCTAGGGCCTACTAATTATATATAGCGGTACAGATTGACTACATTGTGTTCTAAAGGAACCAAATATTAAACATGGCAAGTTTCGGGAACCTTTATTCAGCCAACGCGGCCCAAATGCGGAAACATACTTTGGTATCCCTGACGTCACGCTGGGGTTTCGGCGCGAAATTCAAATACTGATACTTGGACCTTCATTTTCTCATCTAATAACCAAACTATTTTTTTTTTTTTGTGAAATGACTGCCTGCAGGGTTCTCAATGTTTCATCATTCTAAACTGATTTATTGTTTCGCTTTAGTGTCCCTTTACCTCGCGTTTGTTCCCTCGCCCAATCTGCTCTCTTTTTATTCCCCCCCCCCTTAACGTTACACCCATCATTCTTCTTGCCATAGCTCGTTGCGTCGTCCTCAATTTAAGTAGAACCCTTTTCGTAAGCCTCCAGGTTTTTGCCCCGTACGTGAGTACTGGTAAGACAAAGCTGTTATACACTTTTCTCTTGAGGGATAATGGCAACCTGCTGTTCATGATCTGAGAATTCCTGCCACATGCACCCCAGCTCAAAAATAGTGATTGAATTGCACTGGATGTAGTGAAGCATTTTCGAAGTCTTGGGTAGAGTTCATATAAGTGCAAAACAGAGCCCTAATTTAATTATGGGGTTTTACGTGCCAAAACCACTTTCTGATTATGAGGCACGCCGTAGTGGAGGACTCTGGAAATTTCGACCACCTGGGGTTCTTTAAAGTGCACCTAAATCTAAGTACACGGGTGTTTTCGCATTTCGCCCCCATCGAAATGCGGCCGCCGTGGCTGGGATCCGATCCCGCGACCTCGCGCTCCAAAACAGAGCCCTAGAACTCCTGAATGGTGCAAGAACTTTTTTATAAACCTTCGCTGTTATTGATCTAAGAGTTACTCAGATTGGCAAGGCTTCTTTATTGATAGGATTTAACATCTCAACAATGTTTGTTTTCTGTAGTGCTTAATGAGAGTTTTAGGGGATGCCTGCAGGTTAATATGGATAATAATAATAATATTTGGGGTTTTACATGCCAAAACCACTTCCTGATTGTGAGGCACGCCGTAGTGGAGGACTCCAGAAATTTTGACCACCTGGGGTTCTTTAACGTGCACCTAAATCTAAGCACACGGGTGTTTTCGCATTTCGCCCCCACCGAAATGCGGCCGCCGTGGCCGGCAGGTTAATATGGACCACATCAGGCTCTTCAACTTGCACCCAGAGCTCCGCATACTAGAGTTCGCCTGTTAAACCCTCGAACTAGCCTTTTCACATTATTATTTTTCGCTATACTAAGGTACTATGTATGTTCAATGCCCCATTTTAGCACATAGACGTGCATCTCTGGTGTTCATTCAGCCACATTGTCAGCAAGCAAAATTACCGTATTTGCACAAATATATAAGAAAGCTTTAAAAAAATTTTCCAGACTCATTTATAGTTAAGTTACATGAATGTAATGAAGTTTTTTTTTTTTAATTCTGTTTTCTGTAGTGCTTAAACTATTTTTTTGTTTAAATGCAGCATCACTTTGCATTGCAATTGTTATATGTATTCGTAGAGCTTAAAAATTGCTGTTTGCCTTATAGTTCTGCTCGCATTATTTTTGTGCAAATACAGTACCTCAATTTGATCATGGCCCTACTTGCATAAGTCACATATCCATTTCTGTTAAGTTGCAGGAATATTTCTTTGGTTGCTCAAATTATTGGAGTGCTACCTCATTCATTTAGATGTGTGCTTTTCTTTATTTTGTGTATGTGCAATTGTGAAATTTAGGCACAGTTGCTCAAACAATGAGGTTTCAAGGAAGTATTAAAATTTAAGGGGATTGAGCGCCTTGAGTCCCCTTATTTATTTCAACTCTTGACTTTACTGTGACAGTGAAATTCTCTCCCACCCAAAATAACCAGAAGGAATGGTCAAGAATCTAGTGGTTATATGGTGGTTGTGGGTGCACAGAATTAAAAGCATGTTTGACATGCACAATATGTCCACACAATTTTTTTCTGTAGACTTGCCTTACCAATGTATTGGGCACCTCGCCACTGTAAATGGGGTAAGCTACATACTATGTAAAAAATTTTGTGGCGGCGGCAGTATCTTGTCATAGCCACACACGCCATCCACGTTTTTGTTTTCCTCCAACCACTTGATTCTTGGCACATCATCCGTTATGGTTATGTGCTGTGTAGCAGCTCATTATTGTAATCAATGCCATTTGTATTACCGGGATGAAAGATTGTGCACTACCACATTCTCAAGAACTTCTATGTGATGCGTGCATCAGCCTCATCCTCTAATGTAGCGCCTGTTATGATCCATAGCACACCATGCACAGATATTTTCTTTAACTTGGCTCATTCTTCTTCTACTCGTTCCTCTGCTGCTTCAGCTAGATGTCATATTTGTAAGTCAGAGTTGGTCACTAGTGATGATCCTTTGCAAGAACTTATTGCTGGCGCCTGAAGTTGTCGATTACTCGCAAAATTCTTTTTGTTGCAACCTTTGCTCAGGAGTCGGGAGCTTTGGCACCATCTTGGCACAAAACTGTTTAATTAATGCTACTATTGTAACTGTCTTTCATTGGTGGCTGAGCCCAACGGAATTCATGCGATCAATGTTCTTATCTTTGCATGAGATGGAGTGACATTCCAGTCTTGTATTTTCCTTGAGACCTTGGCAGCCTTCCCGAAAATGCTGGGACCATTACAACGCAGCTATTTTCTTTGAGGTATCTTATCCATAGGCCTTTTGCAACATTTGATTTAATTCTGTTTCATTCTTGCCCAGTTTTACAAGAAATATTATTTTGATCTTTTGTTTCATCCGTCTTTTTGAAGGTCTGCCTTGTCATACAGCAGTCCAATTCGTAGTAGAGGTCAACCAGTGTTTTCAATTGGAGAGGGCAAGTTGAGGCAGGCGGTACTGCACCCTCTTCCACTTTTGTGTTGACTCACTGCATGAGCTTTTGGGGCAGACCTCACATATGGGCAGTGAGCTGAGTAACTTTTCTTTTTTTCTAAAGAATACGTCAACGAAAGTACATCCACTTATAGGAATAACAGCAAGACTATATGACGGTTAAAGGCTGCAGTTTGGGCATTACAACATGCACTTTCGGAGCACAATGAATGTCTTGCAACACAAGATGATAAGGGACGAAATACAAGGTGACGTACATGGCCACTGATGGGTTTTGTGGACTTGGCATAAACATGGCAGAAAGTTATGACAGTGGCTGCTCATTGCATGCATAATGAGATTCCATGGTTCAGTGTAGTTCTGGCTGTGGGAACGAATTTTTTTTCCGGCTTGCAAAGTGAATTCATGGGTTGTGGTTATTGCACTGCCGTTGTTTCTCAGGCTTACTGCTTCAAATTAAATGCTTTTTAATAGTTTTTTGCCCTGCCTGTAGATACTATCAACACAAAGATCCACTGTATAGCATAAGTATTATTTGCATAGCATATTTCATCGTAAACACCTAGTAAAGCAGCTTTCATTTGTCATGTTGTAGGAACAGAAGGCGCACAAAGAATTACCTTGCCAATAGGTGACTGCGTTGATGTCACAGCTACCATTGTCGAGCGTATATGCCTGATGGCACTAGTCCAGTCTCTTCTTCCACCGGAGACCAACGATATCGATGTGTACATGGCCGAAACGAACGTCTGGTGGTGTAAAATGACTAGGCGCGCTCATAATGTGTCGATTGACCTTGGCGTGTTGGCACTGTATGCATGCCTGAGCCCAGCATCGGATGTCAATGTTCATACGCAGCCACAGGTAGCGGGAAGTGACCAGACACATACTCCAGGGTGCGATAAGGAGTGTAGTGCGTCAAAAACTTGCTGCCGAAATTGTTGGGGAATGTACGGTCCAGGATGACCCACAGACATGTCGCATATCACTGTGACATTGAAGCCAGGCAGTTAGATATCTTCGAAGCGCAGAGAATCTTTCGCATTCTGGAGTGTTTGAAATTCACGGTCTGTGCGTTGAGGGGTAGCAAGGCGGACAAAGTCAGTGCCGGAACGACTTGCTTGGCCTGCATTTATATGAATCCATGACAGTGTCAGCGACAGGATTATCGGCACCACTGATATGCTGAATATCAGTAGTGGAGTCGGAGATATATGCAAGCTGGCGAATTTCACGGGGAATGTGCGAGGAACTGTTGGAGGTAATAGCAGAAAGGAGCGGTTTCTGGTTGGTGAGAATAAAGAACCGACGCCCTTCGAGATTGTGACTGAAGTGGCAGACTGCGAGGTAGAGTCCTAGCAATTTGCGATTGAAGGTGCTGTAGCGGGTTTCTTGCAATGTCAGCTTCCTTGAAAAGAAAGATATAGGCTGCCATGTCTTGCCAACCAGTAGTTGAAACACGGCGCCAACAGCTATGTCAGAGGCGTCTACCATAGCAGATCAGACATTGGAGCATATGGTTGCAGATGTGCCAGTAGAGTAATGGTAGCAAGGGCATTCTTGGCGGAGATAAAAGCAGATTCAGCAGCATTAGTCTACATTATAGGCGTGCTAGCTCATGGTGTGCAGAGGCTGCAAAATTGAAGCACAAGGAATGAAATGGCGATAGTAATTGATGAGGCCCAGAAAAGCCCGTAATTACTTGGTGGAAGATGGACGTGGGAAATCCTTAATGGCTTGGACATCGGTGGGACCATGGATGGAGGCCATGCTCGTCTACTCTGTGGCTCAGGAAATCGAGAGAGGCAATGCCAAACTCACTCTTCGGAATGTTTACAACCAGGCCATATTGACGGAGGCGTTCAAACACATTACGTAGGTCAGATTCGTGTTCCACAGCAGAGCGACTGAATACAAGAATGTCGTATAAATAGAAAAAGCAACAAGTCAGGCTGCAAAGTGCTTGATTGACGAACCGCTGAAATGTTTAAGTGGCATTACGAAGGCCGAATGGCATGCGCACATAGTCAAACCTGCCAAAAGGGGTAATGATTGCAGTTTTTAGGAATGTCGGAAGGCTTTTACTAGATCCACCCTGCTAAATATGCAGCACCCATGAAGCGATGCAGTGAAATCGTGGATGTGAGGTATAGGGTACCTATAGGAAATTGTCACTTCTTTAAGGCATGGAATCGCCACACAGTCGCCAATCACCCGTCTTCTTGGGCACCATGTGTAAAGCAGATGACCAAAGTCTAGTGGAAGGATGAACGAAGCTCAACTCGAGCATGTGTTCGAATTCTTGCTTTGAAATTTTCAGATGGTATGGTGCTAAGCAGCGAGGTCAGGCGTATATTGGTAGTCCTTTAGTCACGATGGGATGTGTGACTTTGTGCACTATTGGATGATCTGGCGGGGGTGGTTTGAACAGCTCTGGAAATTCCAGCAGGATGGTGGACCACGGTTTTGGTACCTGGGTGCGTGCTTGTACACAACTCAAAGGTTGTGCAGACATGGTGATACCTTGTACGGATGGGTTTGTTGAGGAGTCAAGAAGGCGGCAATTGCGAAGGTCGACGATAAGGTTAAACTTCCACAGAAAATCAGCACTGATCAGCCTGCAGACGTCAGCAACGGTAAATAGCCATCGAAAAGGGCGTCGTAGACCAAGGTCAAGAGTGACAGATTTCTGGCCGTACATTTTAATATTGGAACCCTTGATGGCAGTGAGAAAATACTTGTGATGGTGATGTCTCCTATCGTCTCGAAAAGTAGGGGGAATTACACAAATTTCTCCACCAGTGTCTACAAGATAGCGAACTTTCATGACAGGGTCGGTGATGTAGAAGAGACGGCTTGATGTAGAGCCAGTAGCACTAGCCGTCATCAGTGACTGGCCCGACCATTTCCCAGGAAGCTGTAAGGCGGACTGCACTGCAGTACGCTGGACTGCGTTGATGTCGTGGTTACCATTGTTGAGCCTGTATGCCTGATGACGCTAGTCCAGTCTCTCTTTCCACCACGTGGCTTTGTGAGTACTGTCCACTACATTGTCAATTGGTGTTATATTTATTTTGAGGGGAAACAAACCACATTTATTATTGGTTAATTACCATGAATTTGAAGTTTTTTTGTAGTTGGTAAATAAAGCTGTAATTAAGCTGTTATGAATATGATCAGGTGATGGTCTCTGCAGATAACTTTTTAGTGGCATACCTATCAAATGGGCATTAATGTGTGTTATGTTGTGTGCACCCTTTCATGTACTGTTATTGCATTGTTCATTTTGCTGCACTTTGTACATCTGTTATTCAAAATTGAACTCTGCATGTTTTAATGTGTGTGTCAACCAGCAGTTACACTAGCTGGTACACAACCTGCGTGTACCTGTAGTTGTAACCGTGATTTTAAATGGTTGCATGCATCAGGTGACTTTTCTGTGCCATTTTCACAAGAAGCACATGTTGAGGGAGTGATTCATTAATTGCCAAGTGAAATTATTGTGTAACCCTTCACAGTGTCTTCTTCAATGCTGTATTGAATTTTCATGTTCCTAATGAAAATTCTTGTATAGTTATATTATCTGCTGATGCGTTTCTTTGTAATGATATTGCGCTGTGTGTTATGCATGTGTGCTCCTTTGTTTTAAAATGTTACGCGTGCCTTTGTTCCATAGTGCTAAAGAAAGGTTATCTTTTAGCTTTGACAAGGCGTATACTTGCTGTTATGTGTATGTAGGAGGTTCTTTTTCCTGTTTACCTCTATATTGCTATTACTCTTTTGAAGGTGACAGTTTAAATAATTTTTTAGTGAACTTAGTTTTTAGAAACCTCTACAATGTTTTTACAGCTAGATATGTGGTTCCATTCCAAGTTTCTCAGACCACCATATTTGCTCGAATGTAATGTTTTCCCCAAACATGTTTGGTATAAGAATGTGCCTCGTGTTATATTTGGGCTCTCGACACAAATATAAAGCACAGTCAGAGAAGACAGTTGGGCTAGTTGGTGCTTATTACAGACTTCAGACATCATTAACTAATGTGAAAAGGACAATGAATGACAGTGACTAGCACATAGGACAAAATGCTAGTACTAATAGTTCCCTGTCGACTTGCCTCTGAAGCCACCTGAGCACATGAGTGCTTTGAAACGTTGCGGTGCACGAGCGCCTACGGCAATGATCAGCCAGATGGCCACCAGCCGCTAAGGCACTGACAGCTACCCTATGTTCCCTCGAGCGGTCGTTTAAACACCAACCCGTTTGGCCAACATAGCATTTGCCGCAGGATAGGGCAATTATGTAAACAATGGCCACATGGCAGTCAACAAAGCATGTGGCATGCTTTTTCAAGCAGGCATTAGTACATTGACCTTCATTCACCATGTGGCACAATCTCGATACCTTTTGTGGTGCTAAGAAAACGACTGGAACACTGCACTTCCCTGCTACTTTCTTGAGGCGGTGCGGTGTCCATGTATGGCACCGGAACCAGGTTGTTCACATAGCCTAGGGGACTGTCGGTGTTGCTGGACCTAATAATGAGGTTCTGAACCACTGGCATTGTTGTGTCTCCAGTGAACCTGGCACTACGCAGTCGACTAGCCTGGCGTTGCACGCTACAGGCCACCTGGTGCTCACAGGATTTTCGCTAAGCAGATTTTTTGTTAGCATTCTGGCCTGTGTGCTCCTTGCTCTCATCCGTTGTCCTTTTCACGCTAGTTAATGATGTCTGAAGTCTGAATATAAAACCCCCTTTTCCTCTTTCTTAATGGCAACCTTGAGCCAGGTGGTTCATTTATTTCAATACCTTCAGGGCCCATAAGGCATTGTAGAAGGGAGTGGTAAAAATAAACAATTAAAAAAACTGCAAATATCAAGTAACATATTCAAGCACATTTCTAATGTCACCTGGGTCCATAATAGATACAGTGGAGGTGGGCAAGTGGTTCCAATCATTACAAGTTTGAGGAATGGAAGTGTTGGTTAGTGTGACAACGAGGAACAAACACTTTATGACTATGGTCGATACGAGAGGATATGAATGAAGGATGGGAAAGTAATTCTTGCTTAAGACAAAGGTTATTGTAGTAAATCTTCTGAGATAAGGAGAGAAATGCTATTTTCCTGCATAAGGAAAGGGACGAAAGCCATAACGCTGTTTTCATAGATAAAACACTGGATAGATGGGAGCAATTAGAAAAAATAAAGCGTGCGCTACAGTTTTTTACTGCTGCAAGGTGACTTATAAGACTTTCAGTAAATGGATCCCACACAGCTGATGTATATTCTAGTTTGGAACGAACTAAAGGCTTATAAAGAAGGGGCCATTGAAGAACTACAGCGCAGGTACCCAAGCATACAGTCAGCATTATTGACAGTACAATTAATGTGGACCCTTAAGTATTTGCTAGTAGTCACTTCTTCGAGATGGAAATCATTTATGCTATACTTACAAGTGTTAGTAGAACGTTTACGAGAAATTTTCATCCGTTTGCACTTAGTTGCCTTGTTTCATTCTCCATTTGTTACACTAATTGATGGTGTCATGCAGACGTGTCAAATGAACAGACTTTGAAGTCGTGCAGAGGTTTCACTGGGCAATTTGTTAAAGGCTTTGCCATATTTGATTGCATTGCAAGCATTCGTAAAGTGCTGCCTCCCAATTAACTTTGGTGGGTGTCATGAAATATGATGCTACTGCTCTAGCCGACTAACAAAGAAACTCGTCATCCCGGCGCTCCGAAAGAGGACATCCAGCAGCGAAGCTGTTGAAAGCTACCGCTACAAGTGCATAGGAAGGTATGCATTGCTTCAGGGCTTTAGAGTAATGGTAGCAGTGCTATTTTAGAGTAATGGTAGGAATGTGAGTAATCATAATTTTGGCAGCACACTGCTGCCCGTAGCAGTGCTGCAACAACATTAAAATCAGTTGCTAGGCTGGTTATTTTATATATGAAAAGCTACGGACGTTACACCTTGAGTCGCAAGCTGGCGTCGCCACGGCAGCTTGCGCAACAGTAATCTTTACAGGGAAATGTATGCAGGGATCGCTACTTGCTTTGCACTGCTATCACGAGTGTTATCATCAATTATGTGGTTCAGATGCCTTTTTTTTTTGAGCTTGTTGTGTATTGAAACGTATCCTGTTCTGTATGTGTGATTCCAAATAATGTATGCACTGTTCGCTGCACTTTGCCGAGTGCTTGTAGCTCTGCTGCCTTATGGGGGTATGAGCCATTGATAATGAGTTTTCAGCACGCTATTTTATATGTTGTATGTGTAATTCCAAAGAATGCAACCACTGTTTGCTTCACTTTGCTGAGTGCTTGTACCTTTGTCTTATGGGGCTATGAGCCATTGCATTTTTTGTTTGCTTGAGCCATTGATGATGATAGTTTTTGTCGGTGAACCCGAAAGAATCATATGGCTGGGATGCTAGCCATATGCAGCTTCGCTGTAAAACATCAGTACTCCTCCTGTCACTGCGACGGCAATTCACAGCAACAATGAATAAAGCCCTGTGGGCATCTGCTTTTATGTGTTTCTCGTTCATTTCTGGCATCTATTCACATTGCAATCATAATGCAATGTGAATGCAAATTTTGCATAAGAAATGTTTTCCCGGATAGTAGTGCTTCCTAATAGTGCACTACTGCACACATTCATGCTTAAATAAGGTTGTAGAGAAACATCTGGCATTTGCTGATAGGCTGAAGTGCTGCACATAAGGTACTGTAGAAAACATGACTGTCCTGATCTCTACCCCATGCCTTTAGATATCATGTTTGCTAAAATATGTGGCATTGCAATTATTGAATTTAAATGACACTAATAAGCTCAAGACTAAAGTGTTGTTCTTTAGGTGCAAAACTTTTTACAGATGTATTGAACTGTACTTAAAAAGCATTAGTTCTGGCAAGTAAAACTAATATGCACTCTAAAGCCACTGAAAACGACAATTTCAAAGGAAGATGTAAACTTGGAAGTGAAGAGCAGTAGTTAAACAAGGAATGTTGCTGAAGCCATTGTTTCGACAAGGAGACTTGTCCCTGACAGAGACAAGTCCCTTTTTTGAAATGTTGGCTTCAGTGAAATCTTTTGTTTGACTGTGCTATCACTAAAGCTACCGAGTGTTGTTTAACTGTATACTGTTTGTATGCAAGAATCAGTCTTTAGTACAATATTTTGAACGCTATACATTTGTGCTATAAACTTGCAAACAATTGTGTACCATACAGAGGTCTTACTGAAATTTCTGCACGAATTGCTTATGGTAATAAAATTTAATGCTTCATTAATTAGAATTGAAGTAGATTTCTATGAACAATGCACTACTTTTATCGATAACTGGTTCTCCTGACTATTAAAAGCACGAAAAGTGTTGCGTAGACCAAAGCATTTAATTGTCTTTGGGATTGAACTGTCACATTCAGACTGCCCTGCATCTTTCAGGAGGGGTACCTCCACTCTAGGAATGGTTGATTAATGCTTAATCATTCATCATTTTAGCTTTTAACCGGTGAATCGCTTTTGATGCAGGGTTTTCATCAATTAATTTATTAATATAAATTTTTTCTGGGCACTTAAGAAGGCTGAAAAACAGTTAGTTTGAGAGATGGAACCTAGTTATATATACTAGTGCATAAAATTTGATAAAGAATAATCTTTAATTCAATAAAGGCTAAATAGAATTTGCACTAGTGGCTTTTGAAAAGATAAACAATATATGTTATAAAATGGAACTTGGAACAGAATTAAATGATATACATGGCACAAGTGAATCCTTGTATGTTACAGTTAAACAAGAAATAGGAAAAATGGCAAAAGTGAAAGGTGAAGTCCAACTAAAATATGCAAGAAACTGCAATATACACAGAGGAAAAGAAAATTATTGGTTTAGGATTTTAAGCCACATGCTCTTTTCTACAGAATGAAGAATCGTCAATTGGCTGGGTTGTTCAGGTGAAACCGACGGCTTCTTTAAATGGCCACGCAATCAGCATGCGAGAATAGACGCTCAATCCGAAGCTATAGATTTGCTGGAATCGACATGAACTCCATCGCTATGTTAAATACACACTCCAAGCCGATGCGAATGCTGTGCCATGTCTGTAGTGGACTGAGAGTATGTGGCACCACGATCAACAACATGGCTTGCTATAGTATGCCTTGAATTGTGAGGACATTTCAAGCTTTCCGGCTTCGGGCGTTGTGGTGGTGTGTGAGGGAAGAGGGAAGCAGTCTGCTCGACATCATTTGGGACTCTCAAAAACAGTCGACAGTCATTCTATCACAGCCGCACAGTCAATGCTCGTGCTCCGCCATTCTACGATTTCAACATTTTGATGGCACTCCTGTCAAACTCTAGAAAACGATTAATCGAACACGTTCAGTTGATTGAAGTCGATTAAATGAAAGGTGGACATTGATGAAGATTAATCGTTTCGTGGGATATTTTTGTTCAATTAATCGTTCATCGATAAATACCAACGCACTTGCTTTTCCCAGAGGCAGAGTGCGTGCACTACTTCGAGGTGGAGTAAGTTAAAAGGAAGCAGGATGCGAGTATATGGGGGGGGGGGGGACAGAAGACGCATGAAAATGACTGAACGCAGATGTGAGGTGTACAGATGTAGCCTTTAAGCAGCTTCATATATCTGCCAATTAACTCGCGAGCTTTTTAGCATTTCCAAACTTGGGCTTCTACTACTTTACGCATTGTGCACCAATTATTGCTGTAAATAAATTGTGATATTGAGAAAATGTTTATAGGTGTTGAACGATGGAGACGGTGCAAATTGCAGAAATGTGCATGCAATAAAATTTATTTTTAATAAGTCTAATTCTGCCTAAAGTACTCTATTGCAAAAACCAGCGTCTTCCAGTGCCTTCCAGTGTGAAACCAGCGCGTTTTTTGGCGCTGGATCGTACTGGGTACGCTGGCGCTCGCTGGGACTCACTGGGACAGCAGTGAGAACGCAGGATAAGAGCTGGGTCACACTGGAAGAGACGCTGGTTTCATTGCCATGACGCTGGGGCGCACTGGTTTGTGCTGTGCAGGCACTGGTTCGCACTGGAAACTGCGCTGGTTGTGTGGGTGCCGCGCTGGTTCCAGTACGCAAGGACGAGCGCTGCTGAGTATTAAATGCTTCATACAATTTCATCGCTTGATACCAGTCTCTTGTCCTAAATAACGCTATATCTTGGGGTCATAAAACTATTTCGTGTCGCAGCATGGAATAAAGGTGCGCGAGCTGCCCTGTTTATTCATGGACATTTGACACTGAAGATCACTTTCGTTTTTTTTTCCTTTTGACTGGGCGGATAACTATATTCTTGGACGAAACCACGCAAACGCAGAGGACGCCGCGTTTTTTAGTAGTTCGCACGTAACATATGACTGGGAGTTGTCGCCGTTGTCGCAGTGTTGTGGAGAGGGCATGAAATCCAGAAGCCGTTCAGACGCGCTCGAACGGACCCCGAATTCGAAGCCTACCGCGGATTGATATTATCTCACCGATAGCAAAGCTGAGGCAATTCGTGCGCTTCCGCTTTCCCTATTGTACTAAATAGAGTTCTGAGGCTCAAATACACACATTTTAGCTTTCGCCAGCTACCCGCGCCGAGATCGATCCCCACCGAAGCTTAGGCATAGCATATCCACCGAGTCCGTCTGCACGCTATCGGCGCGTCTAGGTCCAGGAATCAAGAAGTCTAACAAGGATAAATCACTCTATATTTCAGATATCGCATCGGTGTTTTTAAATAAACCATTTTTTCATGTCTACAGTGCCAGCACAAGAAGGAGCGCCGATGTGACGCGTCATAAACGCAGGTGTATGTGCTGTCGCCGAAGGCTCCCAGCACTATCCTGCGCTTCTCTGACGAAGATATATATGACTAGACAGAAGTGTAGACTGAAAGGCATCACGAACTAAGAAAACCTAGCATATCCCTCACGTGAAGAACAAGAAACTGCTATCGAAATCGGCAGTAACAGCCCATACAGCGTCCGGGGTCGGCGGTTCATTTAGGACTTTTTTCGAAGTTAAAATACCAATCGCAAGTGAAAATCGATGTTAAGGCACTTCCGAGCACACTATTGAATACGGACAGGAGATTTTTGTTTGTGGTACAGGCGTGAGTTGTGGTTTCTGGGCGATAGCGCATCTATCATGTCTGTGCGAGACTTCTCTGTGAAACTAAAATTACTTCTCGATTTTGGCATGTTAAATAATTCGTTCGAATTAGTCCGCGGGCGTGGCGTAGCGGTAATGAGCCGGGCTTGGGATCTGTAGTTGCAACGATCGAATCCTGGTCAGAGCATGTTTATATTTACGTTTTTTTTTTATTGTACTGAAACGCTCTCTGTTGCTTTCTGTATTCAAAAAAATATATACGGTGTCCAGGCACCGCGTATTTAACGCGCTAGAGCTGTTTTTTGCACCAGTAGCCAGTGCCTCCCAGTACGACGCGCCTGCCCAGCGCCCCATTCATCCAGCGCGCGGCACTGTTCCCATAATCCGGCGATGCACTGGGTACTGTTTATAGAGTGAAAATATGGAGCCGTTCTTAAACAGGCCGCACTTTAGCTTGTTTAATGTCCTATAAACGTTCCTTTATAGAACTCAGTACATATGTCATATGATGGCACATTTTTAGAACGGGAATGGAAAGCCAGTCTAGAGACAGGCCGCATTAGAAGTTCTGAAAACGTTCTATAAACATTTTTCTATAGAATTTGGTACATAAGATGTCAATACGACCTCTATAGAACTTTTATGGAGGGTGGATGTAGAGCCATTCCATAGACAGGCCGCATTAGAAGTTCTGAAAACGTTCTATAAACGTTTTTTTATAGAATTTGGTACATAAGATGTCAATACGACCTCTATAGAACTTTTATGGAGGGTGGATGTAGAGCCATTCCATAGACAGGCCGCATTAGAAGTTCTGAAAACGTTCTATAAACATTTTTCTATAGAATTTGGTACATAAGATGTCAATACGACCTCTATAGAACTTTTATGGAGGGTGGATGTAGAGCCATTCCATAGACAGGCCGCATTAGAAGTTCTGAAAACGTTCTATAAACATTTTTCTATAGAATTTGGTACATAAGATGTCAATACGACCTCTATAGAACTTTTATGGAGGGTGGATGTAGAGCCATTCCATAGACAGGCCGCATTAGAAGTTCTGAAAACGTTCTATAAACATTTTTCTATAGAATTTGGTACATAAGATGGCAATACGACCTCTATAGAACTTTTATGGAGGGTGGATGTAGAGCCATTCCATAGACAGGCCGCATTAGAAGTTCTGAAAACGTTCTATAAACATTTTTCTATAGAATTTGGTACATAAGATGTCAATACGACCTCTATAGAACTTTTATGGAGGGTGGATGTAGAGCCATTCCATAGACAGGCCGCATTAGAAGTTCTGAAAACGTTCTATAAACATTTTTCTATAGAATTTGGTACATAAGATGTCAATACGACCTCTATAGAACATTCATGGAGGGTGAATGGAGAGTCAATCTATAGACAAGCCACATTAGAAGTGTTAAAAACTTTCTAGACATTATTTTATAGAATATTGTACATATGATGACAATAAACCCTCTATAGACCACTTATAGAGGGTGAATGGAGAGTCAGTCTATAGACAAGCCGCATTAGAAGTGTTAAACATTTTCTATAAACACTATTTTATAGAATTTAGTGCATATGATATCAATACACTCTCTATAGAACATTTATAGAGAGCGAATGGAGAGCCATTCTATAGACAGGTCGCGTTAGAAGTTTTAAAGACATTCTATAAAAATTACTTTATAGAATTCAGTACATAGGACGTCAATACACCCTCTATTGCACATGTATTGTGTGTGAAATGACTTGTTTCTATAGACAGGTTTCTATAGACTTCTTATAGAGATTCTATACAGACGACTCTATAGATCGCGAGTTCCTATAGAGTCCCTTTTGACTCCATAGGAACTCATTAGGAGTTCTAAAGGAACTCTAAACCCATTTTCATAAGGGCGGGCTTAACTCCGATAGCTAAGATTGATTTCGACGACATTTTTGCACATAATGCTAAACATTTGCCCCGTCATTTCCTAAATGGTATTTTAGAAAATCACCTTGCACAACTAGAACCAAAAACTGTGATAGCAACTGACGCTTCTGTGTGTAAAGAAAAGGCAGGCGTGGTCATTGTATCGCCATCTCTTAATTGGTGTTTTTTTTATTATTCCGACTGCGTGATATCACAACTATTTTTCAAGCTGAATCATCGTTTTGCTTTATGTAAATTACCCTCATCTTTGTCAGAAGCCGTAATTCAACAAATTGCCTTTCTGTTTGTTCTTCCCTCACCACTGGTAAATTATCAAACCCGTTAGACGCAGTCACTTCGTTCGTCCCAAGATACTTAGGCCTCGTTCGCTTGGTTTGAGTGCTGGGAAGCAAATGTCCAATGCGAAATAAACTTGTGAATGAACTCGCGGTAGCATCACATGGTCGCCCCGTAGTCCCTATTTTACTATCATTTGCGTTTGTAATGGCCTCGTGATTTAGAAAATTTGCCACTGAGAATAACTTTCACAAATCTTCACTGTCCACCTCTGAATATTCGTATCTAAATTTTTCTTGAAACCATAGATGGTATTCCACTAGAAAGGCGGACGTGTCGCTTACTATATACACTGCGTTGTCAAGTCCCCCCACTAAACTTTTTCTTAAACAAGTTTGGTCTGGCGATACAGTCGTTGTATCACTTCTGAATGAATTACATCTGGGGTTTTCCGTGCCAAAACAACGACGTAATTATCAGCCCGTCTAACTGGGAGAGTCCGGAGTAATTTTGACAACCCCGGGGTCTTTAAAGAGACCCTGAAACGCTTTTGACGATTTTCTACAAACGTATTGAGTCGTTAGAGTAGGTCCTTCTGATCATTAATTGACACATCTAAGTGCTCCGCGTAAAGCGTGCAATTTATTATAAGGTTTTAAATATGCACATCGCTGCCGATCGCAGCGCATTGCTCGGCGGAATTTTAAGCCGCCCCTACCCATATGACCGAAATCACCCTTACGACGTCAGTGGGGAGAGCTATCCGATTGGCTGATAAGGGCGCGTGATCGATAATTTTTCCAACTTTATGGTAAACAAATGATCTTCGTAATAGTTGGAATGTTAGTTAATTTGTTTTTATGAAAAGAAAAATACATAAAGAGGATGCACAAGAATAATTTTTCAGTACACTTAAGCACTTCCGGCACACAGCATGTGTCGTCTGCTTTTGTTACAACGTACTCCATTTTGAAGAGAGCTCCGCGGTCAGAGTCGGTCTCAGTCTTTTCGCGAGCACTATGATTTGACTTTGTTGCCTTGTGGACTGCAAACGTAGCGACTGGCAATATGTCAAGCTGCGACATCGTGTCCCTCTGCAAGGCAGCGTACGAGCGAACTGGCTGCTGCGCATCGGACTGCCGCTATCCGATCGGCGCCAGGATTTGCGCGTTTCTGGCCGTCACTTTACACCGGAAGATTACTAACGCAATAGCGTTTTCCGAGTCCGGTATTAGGGAAAACGCAAGCGCAAGGGGACAGAGTCTGGCCGCTTGACTTTGCCGTAACGGGATGAGCCATGAGATGAGCAGAAGGGCAAATGCGAATGGTCTGCACGGTGCAGCCACCTGGTGGCACAGAGCTCAACCATACACAGTAGCAGCAACGAAGTGTATTCTTCTTTGCTGCTGGTGTGTATGTTTCGCAGGAGTGTAATCATGAACACGTTGTTTCTATAAATGTTGAAAATGTTTTACACTTGGTTAGAGCAATATTAGCGCTTTGTTTGGCTGTTTAAGCGCTGCACCAACAAGTGTGTGGACCGTGCAGACCGATCAGGCCGCTCACGTACGTCTACGCTAACGTTCCTTCATCAGCTTGAGTTTATGCCTACAGTCATTTGCCGAAATGACCAGCTTGCCTGTGGTTACCGGAATACAAGACACGTTCGGCGCTAAGACAGAATGCTCGCAACGCACGCTGCTTCGATAGCTCTGGCTTGGGGTCGACGGCCAAGCGGCTAGCGGAGCGGTCTCGCGCGGGCGGGGGCGGGCTCCAAAACAACCGGAAGTGGACGATTCGACGTCGCATCGTGACGCTGAACCAGTGAAGGCGGAGCTTAGCCCCACTCGCTCGGCGAACGAGTTGAGGAGGAAAAGCATGGCTAGGGAGGAGGGTAGCTTCTAATCGCTTGTAGCTCCATTATTACGTAACGCTTCACTTAAATTGTGGTGCGAATGTTCTACTTAAGCTGTACCCTACGCGTCTACAAAATTTGTCCGAACCGTTTCAGGGGCCCTTTAACCTGCCCCCAATGCACGGGACAAGCGCATTTTTCGCATTTCGCCCTCAATGCGGCCACCAGGATTTGATAAGGCGACCTCATGCTTGGCAGCGCAACACCATAGCAGCTAAGCCACCGCGGCGGGTATTAAAGAGTATCGCAACTTTCACGTACGGTGGCGCCGTCTTGCGGCGGCGGCCGGAAACAATCGAAAGATTATACTCGCCGCTGGCTGCCGCCCGTTCGGTTAGCGTATTGGTGTTGCGTACGCTTTTCCTTCACTCTTGGTTGATGTTTTAACGCCTTCAAAGCTCCCGTGGGATCCTGAAGGACACTTAACATGCTCAGAATGAGCAAACATGGAAGTAACCGTATTTGCTGCGTGCCGCAATGGGTGCCGAGCGGTAGTTATGCGGTAGGTGATGTGAACCTTCACTCATTCCCACCGGCTGCGTCCATGAGGAAGAAATTGGTCATTAAGCTGCGGATTGGCAAAGCTGTCACAGAAGCGATGAAGGTTTGTAGTGCGCACTTCATGCAGGAGGACTTTTTTTGGAAAACGTCAAATGAGTGATGATTCTGAGCACTTGAAATACCGAATAGACGCACCTCCATAAAGACCCAGGCATTATGTGCCGGGAAAGATAAAATGCACAGTCTTAACTCAAATGTGTTGTAGGATGATTGATGCTTAATTGCGTTCTTGCCACTCATGCCTTCGCGGCTACATTGGAGCGCAAACATTCTCCGTGAAGCCTTGTACCTGCTTCAAAATTTCTTGTTCTCGCTCATGCATTCGTGCTCTGGAACGCCGGCTTGACGTTCCAACATTTTCGAACGGAGAGATGAGTTTCTCATTTGTGCATCGAAGCAAAGTGACGCAGGCGTAGAGGGACCTGGAATCCGTACCTCGTCAGCCACTTCGTTGCGCTGCTGCAACGCGTGCACAGGCGCGCATGACTCCATTCGTAAGGTAATAAATCCTACTCCAACAAACGTTAAACTACGGTGCAGCGTTCGCGTAGCGAACCCTCAGCTGGTCTGCGTGTATAATATTTTATAAAGATAACTGGAAGAATGAAGCGAGCATTGCCGCGTACCGGTAAATATCGGCTAGGTATCGTTTGATCTGTCCATAGGCAAGACGCGGTAGGACTCACGCAGGCTGTAAAACTACCGCAAGACTGTAGCTTGCACAACTTTCATAAAGCGCAATAACTAAATTACAAAGGTGAACGGTTATCGTATTAGATCGCAAAAGCGGTCAGATATCGTTTTTTGTTTACTTCTCGAGTTCAACATCCAGCTTTGAGAACACAGGCATGGATAACTAGACAAGAAATTTTCGCACACAAAACGCTGCTTTAGGACTGCTTTTCACGCAGTCGATGTAGAAGACTTCGGTCCCGTGACACCAGGAAGGTTTTTTTTTTCTCGACACGGTGGCTTATTTGAGCGGTCTCAGTAACAACTTGTAGAGAGCACCACACCATATAAACGTTCATGGTACCCGTTCAAAGAGGTCAAATTAATAGAATAGCAAATAGAAAGAACGGTGACTTCTCTTAGTAACACCTTCGCGGTAAAACTGAAACCACAACTCGTGTGGTTTGCTTCGAAGCCGCGAAGTTTGCATGTAAAGGCCTTCAACAGTCACGGACGTCGACGTGCACGCTTTTACGCCGCAGCACAAAAGATGACCAGCATTTAGGACTTCCTCGCCTTCAAGTAGGCTTCAAGCGCTTGTCCTTGTCTGTCTTCCTTGTGTCCGTGGTTTTATAGCGCTTGTCCTTGTCTGTCTTCCTTGTGTCCGTGGTTTTATTTGCGCTAAGCTACTACTTCAAATATCGAATCCTGCGTTCTGTTCGCCCAATATGAGCCATTACGCAGGCTAACAACAGCGGGCGTGTAAATTGAAGAGACATTACAACATGACGACGCGAAACAACATGTCACTGAGCAAGACGAACGCAGCACTGCACCGACTGCTCTAGTTCTTAATCTCTCGGACAGCCATGTTGGATTTAAGGTGCCGCCCCCTATAGGCCATGAAAGTTGCGAATAGCTGAGTGGGACGCGTTTTTGGATGTGTTTCGGGTCAGCTGCCGAGCGGAGACAGCAACGGAGCGCCCCATGAAAGGAAGAGCTTTATCTCAGCTATCCCGCGCTCAGTCGAGCTGAGCAAAACGCCTAAATAAATAAAATAACTTGCAGATCCCACGCATTGTGGCAATTGATGTAAGCGAAGCTTTACATGCTGGATGCTTTGATTGACTATTTCTTCAAAGTTTAGTCTAACACGAGAGTGGTGAGTTGATGTTAAACGTTACATTTCGGGCACCAGTGCTGTTTGTCTGCGCAGTACACAGAACACGCAGGGAGACGTTTGCTTGAGGCGTAGTTAAGCGCCATATTTAGCAACCTTCGCGGGGATTGATCATAGTCATTATAGTCATTTCCTCACATGGTACCTAGCATTGTGGCAGAAGTATTAAAGTTGATTTGGATTATGGGGCTGGTACTTACCAAAACCACATTCGGATTATGAAGCACGCCGTAGTGGCGGACTCCAGATTACTTTTGACACCGTGATGCTTTTTAACGTGTCCCAAAACCGAAGTCTACGTGCTTTTTCTATTTCACCCCAGTCGAAATGCGGCTGCCGCGATCTGGATCAAATCCGCGACCTCTAGCAATGACATAGCCGCAGAACTACCGTGGCGGGCACAGAAGTGTTGATTCGACGGTAGATTGGTTTCGTAGTGTCGTCTGGACCCTGCGATGCGCTTTAATTAATGCTGCTATACTTCTGCACGCCCTGCGTAGTTTGTCCGCTCGGCATATTTGCATGGGGTTTATTTTTCAGAAATAACAGGAACGTACTGTTCCATAACTTGAACTTAAGCTGACCCTGTTTTGCCGCAACGACCGTCGTATAGTAATAGTGTTTTCTTGACTTCTCACTCATAGTAAAATATTTTGCGCGCACAATTGACAAGGACACAGTGAAGGGGGACACACGAGTGCTTCACTCTGTCCTTGTCAATTGTGCGCGCTAAATATTTTACTATGAATTCGTACCAACTCGCCCAACTAGCAGTTCTGCTGCCTTCTCACGTCTACCCCCCTCGCCACTCAAGTATTGGAACTGCCTCTTCTCTTCCCTCCCCCCTACAGTTCTACAGCAGAACGTCCCCTCTGCACTCGCACGTTAGATGAAAGGGAGGCGCGGCAGTTTCTGCAATGCTTCTGTAGTGAGTCACGGATAATTATAGCTGTCAAGCGACTAAACTGACGACGGCCAGGGGGTCCAGAAGGTATTGTGCACATTCGACGCGGTGGGCTGAAAACAAGTTTCTAGCATCGCTTTTCCTCTCTAACTCGCCCCTGTCATGTAAACACACGCTCTGAACCACCCTCTCCCCCTCCGACGCGGCGTGCTTTGCAGCAGCAGTAAAAAAAAAATTATGGGGTTTAACGTGCCAAAACCACTTTCTGATTATGAGGCACGCCGTAGTGGATGATTCCGAATATTTCGACCACCTGGGCATCTTTAACGTGCACCTAAATCTAAGTACACCGGGGTGTTTTCGCCTCCATCGAAATGCGGCCGCCATGGCCGGGATTCGATCCCGCGACCTCGTGCTCAGCAGCCTAACACCATAGCCACTGAGCAACCACGGCGGGTAGCAGCAGCAGTAGTGGGAAAGTAGAAGGAAGAGGCAAAGAACGCTTTGCTTTAAAAATAAGGACTTTCTCGGAACTTTCCCGCTATCTGTTTCGCCTGCCACGCTACCGGCGAGTCGACCCTCTTATTGGTCGAAGCACCATGGTCACGTGCTTGCGCGTCCTTTTTTGGTCCATAGCAGACGCCGGCGCCATTTCCGGGTATCGAAATCGCGCTATGGTTGGTTTCTGGCGGCGGAGTTTTAGCGGGAAGCGTCTCGCTAGCGCTGGCGCCGTTAACGTATTGCGGCGTTGCCTAGCCTAGGTTGTGCTTATGGGTGCAACAAGCGAGGAGGCTACGGGAAAAATACTTTTCATTATTCTATCCGGAAGAAGCAACGCGGCTCGCCGAAGCATTTCGCTGCACACAATCGACCGTGCAAACTTTGAAAATGCGCGACACTCGCGCCTTTGTGAGGAATGTGGCCGTTCATCAGAAGCCACTCATATTTTTTTCGACGATTTGGTGAGAAGCGCGAGCGTCTGCAGGCTTTCTTCGCACCAAATAACGTTCGGCATGGTTGTAGTTGGAAACGATCACTTGCTGCTACGAAGTCGGGCTTCATGTTGCCTGAGCCTCGCCGTTCGCGCTTCTGGTTCGGCAGGCTTTATTATGATGTTGCGCACATTGCTTGTCGCACTCGTTTCGTTTTATTTTAGTTGAAACCATTACTGGGCTCAGACACGTAAGTTGCGCTTAATATGTGAGTTCGAACCGCCGTTCAGTGACGCGCGTTGCTAAACGTTTTTTTTTTTTTTTAGTTGGACTCAGCTGACGAACTCGAGAGTAAAACGGCATTTCTCATCGTTTGAGCCCCCCGCTGTTTCATACTACTCGTTGTGCAGGTCTAACTTTTATGTAGCGCGCATTGGTGCACGTATTCGTATTTGCGGGATTATTACCAACGTCGGAAGTTACTGTGCCTATATAGGCACAGTAACGGCAGCTATATCTTGAGTATGCCGTATCTGCGCGTATAATAAATCAGAATGCAGGCGTCCGCTAAACACAGCAGAAATTATATTGGGTTCGAAGATGCGCAAATCTAATCTCCCTGAAACATCTTTAACGCGGACAGGTCGGCTAAAAGAAACCTCTAACGAAGGGGCGCGCAATGACCCAGACCATTTTCGACGTTGCTAAAATCGTTAAGGCCGTGCACATGGCGGGCTGACATAGCAACAGTTCTTAATTTCGAAAATATTTGTGAAATGTGACGGTGTACATTTTCTTACGTGCCCTGTATTATTTCTCAAAGAGGCGTGCCATACACAATCTTAGTTTATTCATCTTAGCATCACTTCACCGAATACCAATGTGAACGCCCAGTCCTTCGGAATTACGGCATCAAGAAATTAAGGCCAGATACATTACCCACCCTTTTTGTAGTACGAGCAAACGCGCCTTTGACAGAATATATCATGGAAGTAGTACACCGTGCACCATCGGTTCATATAAAGCCTAGACCCCACGTCTGTATTTTTAAAAAGTAAAAGGTAAAGATCCGCATACAAAGCGTACGTATTTCCAATTTCACTTGCGGGCGTTGCTGGCGTAACTATATTCCAACCCTTGGCGATTTGCCAAGTTCTACCTAGACTCTAGCGTCTATATCTGTTATTTGTTCAGGGTTCAAATTTGTACTACCCATTTTGCACTCCTTGCTCTCTTTCCCAACTACATGTCCCATTTTCAAAATGATGCATTTATGGTTACTCCCTGTGCTGCTATACCCTCCCTCGTCAATGACACTTTCTTTCAACTTATCATGAATTCATTCTGTCATCAGACAGCAATCAATGGTCAAATTGCCGGTTTCCCACTTCTCACGTGGTCTGCCATTCACACTTAAGCCCTGTATTCACGATAACGTGGTTATGTTGCTCACGAAGGTCTAGCATTGACTACCCGTACCCGTAATCCTGAATGTGGGCATTCATGTCACCTAATAGGATAATTTCGGCATCATTCCCGAAAGCCTTATTATCAGCACTTATGCATTCCACTAACTCTTTATTCTTCTCTGTGCTATTCTTTACGGTCCCCATATACGTAACGCCCAGCCAAGTTTCTTTCCAATCATTGTTTCTGACCACCAAAGGTGCTCTTGACATCATCAATTTACTCTTTACCGTTTGGCTCCCTGTTGGCTGAGCATTCCGACTCCCCCGCCCTTTCTTTACGACTCAGTTCTGTTGCACCCTTCCCAAGCATAATTCTCAAGAGCTGAGCGCTTCGCTATGCGCCACCTGTCGGACAAGGTTGGACTTAATTGAGAAAGATCAGTAACGTCGTTTCAGGCTTTCGATCGCCGTCATTCGCTTCAAACCGTCGCCAAATGGCCTCGCGGCTGCAACCTCTACCAGAATACAGAGGTCCTCTTCAGTGGTGAAACACCTACGAGGCTTTTTCGCCTGCAGGCGAGCCAGCGCCGCGTCTGCAGACGACGCCGAAGACATGGCGCTGTTCGTGCGGGTGGACCCTGATCCGCTGCGCTCGCTCCGCTGGGCAGATGAGCCAGCGGCCCGCTCCTGAAACACGCTGGCCGCCCCATGCGCCCACTGGCATCTCGGCTGGCCTGCTGGCCCGTAAACCCGCTGAGCTACAACTTTCTATTGTGTCACTTCTGCAACGAAAGTGAATCGCTAGAACATTTCTTTTTAGCATGTCATCGTTTATAAAGTTCAAAGAAAACTATTGCTGCAAGAACCATAGCGCAAACTTCGCTTGTCGTTGGCTCTCAAAGTGGTCTTCCCCTGTGGTGCTACCGAACTGGGTTTTACCTACGCGAATGTTTCTGACGCCTTCTGCAATTTTCGGCGCGAGACAATAAGAATTCGACGCAAACGTTTTCAGTTTTATTTTTGTTTTCTAATTCAAATTTACTACTGTGTAATATGTACAGATGATAGAGTTTACATCTATATCGCATACACATTAGTTCACACAAATTACAATTACCAGATTTTATTGAAATCATAGTCCTCAAAATTAGTATTCTTATTTTTTTAACCCTTTCACCGCTCGATTCATGGCTGATACGCCAGAGTGGGTTACGCGAGATCATTGAGGAAAAGCAACATTATACCGGTCAGCGGTCCTGGAAGTGTATATAGAAGTGGGAGTGGGGGAGAGGGAGGGGGAGATGCGCTGCTAATTTCACCCTTGCATACTTCTCGTTGTTCTTGCCGTAAAAAGCGAGTCTTAATTTACTGGATTAGAGTGGTTCCATCCTGAGAAATAGGAGTGAGAGGCACTGAACCTTCTAAGCCTCTTAGCAACACAACATACAGTACGCTCGCACGCCAGCTTAAACATGGCTATCCCCCAATGCCAGGCCAGCTTTGTCATCTGATCATTTTTGACAGCGCAAAAACGGGACCACGATACAAAATTCCAGATTAGCGCGTGAGGAAATCTATTTCCTTTGCAACTAAGGGACATTGATGGCATGCTCACGCACATACTTCCCAAAGGTGCAAGATCAGCGGCTTCGATTATTTCTCCAGTCACTTGGCTGCCATCTTTGCTCACAATCTTGCATTACTTAAATTATGGCCGACATCCACAATCTCTACAATGTGTCCCAAGGTGTCCGGCGACTGCATTTGAAACGTTATAGTCATGCTCCTTTGATCTTTCATTCAAACATCGTCCAGTCTGTCCGATATACTTTCTGCCGCACTGAAGTGGAATAGAATATACCACTGCCTTAGTGCAGTCGACGAACTATTTTCTATGTTGTGTTTCACAGCCTCGTTTCTGTGCGGCACCTGGGTTTACCTTTTCATAGATGCTCAGTCATTTTTCCAGTGCGGAAAACACCACTGTTACATCGCATGTCTTACCAATTTTCTCAACTCGGTGCGCGATCGATTGGATGTCCGGCATCACCACCATCTTTTCTCGTGTGATTGGACTGCAAGGCTCCTTCCCAGATAATGGTGCCCTGGTTCCGATTTCCTTGAGCAAACATTGTGCCACAGATACTAAACGAATAACCTGCCCCCGTGAGCCTGCAGGTTAAAATCACTGGGAGTTGACGACCGCTTTTTAATAAAAATTCTGAGCAAGTTATTGCGTTCCTACGAGAAAATTGTGACAAGGGGTTGGCTTACTTCTTTTGATGTCAAAGACTTATTCTACTCTATTCCTCACCAAGAGCTCTTGCTGTGCATTCAACAATGTATTGGCAATTACGGAAACGTTGCCTTTCAAAGTATTTCACAGATGCATGTTGAAGCGTTTTTAGAGTTGTTGTCCTTGCATTTAGGATCCACCTACGTGTCTTGGAATGGAAACATTTTTCTTCAGAAACAAGGAATATGTACAGGTTCGTCTATCGCACCGATTTTGTGCGACTTCTTTCTACCCGACATTGACAGAACCCTAGCGGTGCGCCTTATGAATTGATGGGTTTGTCGTGTGTTCAGGTTGTAGTGGAAATTATTAAGTTATATTAATCTATTAATTAAGTTTTATTAGTTATCATGTTAAAAACATGACTCAATCGCCGTTGACGCACCTAAAATGAATTTTGAGAGAGGGGCTAGAGCCATTGGTGATCACAAGTGAAGAGCCAGACGGTGGATCAATTAGGTTTCTTGACTTAAAAATAAGTCTGGGCTCCAGTCATTGCTCTTGGCAATACGAACCGCGCGCAATTAAGCCTCGTTTGCCCTTCGAAGCTGCGCATTCGAAAGTCGTAAAACGAGCCATAGTTAAGTCATGTTACTGAAGCGCGTTGCAAAATTCGTGCCATCACAGCATTGCTGACAGCTTTCGGGAGCAAACGCGCAGGCTCACGGGAGCAGGTTATCCGTTCCATGTATTAGCATCTGTGGCACAATGTTTGCTCAAGGAAATCGGAACCAGGGCACTATAATCTGGGAAGGAGCCTTGCGGTCCAATTACACGAGAAAAAATATTGGTGATGCCTTACATCCATTCGATCGGGCACCGAGTTAAGAAAATTGGTAAGAGATGCGATATAACAGTTGTGTTTTCCACACCGAAAAAATTGCTGAGCATGCGTGCGAAGGTAAACCCAGGTGCCACACAGAAACGAGGCTGTGAAACGCAACATAGAAAAAAGTTCGTCGACTGCACTATAAAAGGGAGTGGTATATTCTATTCCACTTCAGTGCGGCAGAAAGTATATCGGACAGACTGAACGATGTTTGAATGAAAGATCAAAGAAGCATGAATATAACGTTTCAAATGCAGTCACCGGACACCTTGGGATACATTGTAGAGATTGCGGATGTCATCCATTCTTTAAGAAATGCAAGATTGTGAGCAAAGATGGCAGCCAAATGACGCGAGTAATAATCGAAACCGCTGAAATTGCACGTTTGTGAAGTGTGTGCGTGAGCTTGCCATCAATCTCCCTTAGTGCAAAGGAAATAGATTGCCACACGCGCTAATCTGGAATTTTGTATCGTGGTCCCTTTTTTGCGATGTCAAAAATTATCAGATGACAAAGCTGGTTCGGCATTGGTGGATAGCCATGTTTGTAAAAATCTTTTTGTTTTTGTCGTTACCCTCCCCCCCCCCCCCCCCGAGTATCTTCCAGTATTTATTCCTTTGACAAGAGAATAAAACGATAGTTGCAAGTAGCGCTCTGTGGTGGTGTGTTTCTCTTCTGTGGGTGTCGTCCAAATGTTGCGCAATCGAGCCACTATTATGCTATACCAACACGCCCAGTCCTCAACCTTGGCAAGATACTAACACTACCTTTGAAGCATGTATCTTCTTTAATATGTGGCCTCTTGTGTTACAGCGCAAATAGTATGTTAGAAAGCGGAGTGTACCGAGATCAGCTAAATATAGCTTGCGTATGTCCAGTTTATAAAAGTGGGGAAAAGAATGACTTATCTAATAATAGGCCGATTTCTGTTCTACCCGTTCTATCAAAAGTCTTTGAAGGTGTCATTAATACTCGCCTCGTAAATGTTTTCCAAAAGTGCAATGTTATTACTTGCTCGCAGTATGGATTCCCGACACACAAATCAACAGAGCAGGCATCGTTATCACTAAAAGACAAATTATTAGGAACATCGAAATGAAACACTTCACTCTTGGCCTTTTCCTAGATTTCTGAAAGCCATCCGATTGCGGTCATCACAATAACCTGCTTCGCAAGCTTAACAGTTATCGCAGACGTGGTAGTGCATCTGACTTGCTAAAGAGCTATTTAAATAACAGATTGCAGTATGTTCAGGTTAATGGCGTACCCTCAGAGAAAGTGGCGATTCAGAATGGTGTTCCTCAAGGATCAATATTAGGACCGGTATTATTTTTAGTATACATAAATGATATCGCTAAGATATCCAAATTGCCTAATCTGGCCATATACGCTCAGGATACGAATATATTTTTTCATCCGACTCCTTCTCCCAAATGGAGTCTACGGCAAATGCATATTTAAGAAAGCTACATAACTGGTTATTGACCAATAGGCTAAGCCTTAGTTTATCAAAGACAAACTACATTATTTTTTATCCTATCACTGCAGTAGAAAATATAACTCTGAAAGTTGTCTACGAGTATACTGAATTAAAGCGAGTTTCAAACCAGGAAATTTTTGGTCTTTGTTTCAATGGGAAACTTTCTAGGAATTTTCACGTCACCAAATTAATGTCTGATCGAAGTATAACAGTCGGTTGTTTGTATAAGATGTCTCATTTGTTGAACCCCTGCATAAATATATCCATGTATTACGCACTCCTGTACTCGAGGTTATCATACTGTATTCTTGTTCGAGGAACTACGACGTCCTGCAGTTACCTTAAACTAACTTCAATTCAGAAACGCGCTTTGCGTGCTGTTGAGGGGTTTCATGGCACACCTTCAGATTTACAAACGTCACCGCTATTTCAGAAATATGTCATCCTTAAAGTAAAAGTTGTATATAAATTCTGTATACTTAAGTACTTCCACGGTGATAAATTGTCCTTTTCTTCTCCAGATAATTCCAGCAGCCGATATGATTTCTCGACGAAACGTAAACTTGTTCCAATAGCACGCACCAATTACGGCAAGCAAACACTAAGCTACCAAATTCCCACAGTAACAAATAAATTTCCCTTTGAAACTGAATATTACCTTCCACAAAACGTTTTAAATCTAGAATTAAAAACGCCTGTTGCAACAAACTGGATTAGATATTCATTTAGTCGACAGACTTTGCATTTATTTGTATTTATTTTACTACTTTTGAGATGTCTTTCTTTTACGCACATGTTGCAAGCTTTCGTGATATTGTTTCTGTGTTTTATCAGTGACATTTCTGTTTCTAAAAAAAAGTTATGTATCTTTATACCGCTCATACGATAAATTGTTTATGCGATTTAGTTGTTATTTTCTTGTAAAAATTTCATGCATGTTAACTTACTGCGTCATGCTTTCTCACAACACATGAAAAATTCATTGTGAATTTGTTGTAAAGTGCTCGTGCACAATGCCAGCAGTTCTACGGGTGACCAGGACCTTGACAGGCTCTTGCCTTTTGTCTTGGCGCCGTGTTTTCGTTTAACATAAATAAACTCACTTTTACTTTCATTGCAGGCCTCGTCTTCTGCAGAAGTGTTTTCTTGCAACGAAAGGCTAGCAACTGGAACTGAGACTTCAAACGTTGCACACGACTCCGCCCGGAGTTGCAGTTGGTTGAAAACGTGTTTGGCCAGGCCTGTCAAGAATACCGAAAAATCCTGCAGCCGAGCCAAGGCAACCGTCAAGATAGCGAGCGAATTGATTCAATATGCGACAACCGTCAGCCGGTGCTGAGCTAATCTATGGACTCCCGCGTGCTGCGTGGGAATCAATATTCCAACTCTTGGACGGCGCCTCCCGCCTCGCTCTCACCAAGGCAGCAACTGAGCTTAAAGGAGTCGCTGACTGCAAGCGGGTCGTCAAGACCGTACAGTTCACTTCCGACACGGATGAGTGGACGCTTGATTTGTACCGCAAGAAGGTAAACACGAAGGATGTCCGGCAAGTGAGGTTCACCAGCTGCCTCGCGCTGCCGTCTGAGGTTCTCCTAGGATTTCTTGCCAGCTGTGAGAATGTAGAGGAACTGTGCGTTCTGAACTGCGTTGTCGAGCCTCCGGCGCTTTTTCGAATACTCTCACAGAGGCTCAGGAAGGTGAAGCAGCTAGAATGGTCTCTCTACGAGGACTGCCACTACGAGTCGTGGCTGGAGAAAGACGCTGTCGCGGTAACAAGCACGCAATGCCAGCCACAGACACTGATGCTACAATCCATGTACGTCGAAGTTGTAGCGACGCCGCTGACAGCCGACTTCTTGGAGGGCGTCCTGAATGAGTGCCAGGACCTTCGCAGTCTGCACATTCACGTCCTACGTAAGGACGCTTTAGGAATCCCGATGGGCGACGCCAATATAAGACTGCAGACGCCCAGGCCCGGTCTGCGCAGCTTCCTTTACACTTGCGAGCGGGTACCTTCGCCCACTTGCCAGCTCTCACCCGAAGCCTCGTACAGCTTTGTCGGATTTGACGACGTTCAGAAGCAAAGGACCTTGCTTCAGGGAGTAAGCCGCGCTGTCGTGGCGGTGGAAGCCGACTCGCAAGTCGCCTGCCGCTTCCTCGAAGCTGCGAATCATCCGGAATACTGGAACGATATCAGGTCCCTCTCACTAGTCTTGTTGCCCCCGCCACAACAGGTCCGCCACAAGCGATATCTGAGAGCTGCTCCCGACATCCTGAATCCGATGCGGAAGTTCTTCCGAACGTGCCTCGCCAACATCTCCGAGCTCAGCCTGACAAAGAGCCACTTCTCGCTCTTCTGCAATTTCTGCTCAGTCGTGGGCCCTGCGCTGTCTCAGCTGCGCTCGCTGGCACTCCCACCATGTGCCGTGTATAGAGAAGAGTCGCTTGAGTGCCTGGCGGGAAACTGCCCGTTCCTCGAGGAGCTGGACGTCAGCAACGACGAGACTCCACCGTGCGCCGCCTGCAAATTGCCTTTGATGTTCAAAGAGCGTGACTTCGAGTGCCTGCACAGGCAGACTAGGCTGTGGCGGCTGAGTATCGCTGAGACGGCGAAGATCTTGTGCCTAAAGTTCCTTCTTGCGTGCCGAATGACCGACCTTCGCTTCAGCCTAGATAGCCTGGTGAGAGACGCCGGCTCTGTCGTCTACGTCCAGCCTAGCAATCTCTTCTCCGCCAACGTTCGGCTCTCGACGCTGATCATACAAGCACGCCACCTGGAGCTCGGGAAGAGCACTTTCTTCACAGCTAGTCTCACTGCTGCTAAGAGTCTGCGCAGTTTGTGCCTGCTGACCGGAACTGAGGTGGTTGATTCCGCGGTGTCGAATTTCATCGCCCTCATGGTGAAAGAGTTGCCACTGCTGCAATTGGTTCACGTGCACTACCTGGCCTCCAGCTCTTCGCTGAAGACTATGTCATGGATCAACAAGCAACACGCAGTTGTGAACACTCTGCCTAATGGCAAGAGGTTTCGTAGCCAAGGCCAGCTCCTGACCGACAGCCCCTGTCTGGGCCGCTACTGTTGTGCCACGTCATACATTGGAGTTGCAAGGCCGAGGAACCGCTACTGAAGAAAACATTCTCAGCGGCTCACAACGACCACTACCAGTGAGCTGAGCATGGCGTGAAGTTTCAGTGAAATAAATTTCATGGGCACTGCTTTCTCTTTATTTGTGCGTGTGTGTCATTTGCTCAGTGCACGTAGCCTTAGGACTTCTGTAATGATTGGGCTTTGCGCATTCTTGCGCGAAGCTGCTGTTATTGCGCGTGTGAATGTCCGCTCCGAATGTCTAAGCAAATTCATTGCAAGGACACTTAGCACTCGCATAACAAAATTTAGTGGCCTTTTAAGGTGTGTCTAGGGTTTAGGCTAGCCGTTCTTTAAGCGAGTACAGCAAACGGTCTACTCTACACTAACGGCGACTGCTATCAAACCGTCCACTAACCAAATAAAGAAACGTGTAATGCGGACGTTGTGGATTCGGCTCCCACCGGCGACACGTTAGTTTTTCATCCACTTTCATTTCCCTTTTTTTTATTAGTCGCACAAACATCTAGGGACACTTTTTTGTGGACGGTTTGACTTACTAGAGCAGCACTTCCAGTTCTCCTCCTGAGACGACCGGGGGGAGGAGGTATTCCCAATATATCAAAAAGAACTAGAAAAAGAATAATACAGCTCAAAATTCATGGGCTTCATTATAGATATCATATGAGAGAATATGTTTAGTTACAAGGTGAGTTACTGAAGAGTCTGGAACAATTTGAAATCACTCAGACCACCGGAGACGAAATTAAAACTAAATAAGAAAAATATAGAACAACCGACTACAGTGCGAAATGGATGGGTTTGATAATCGACATGATATGAGGGCGTAAAGCTGGAACCGCATAGCACGATTCTCGCTCGACATTTTTCGAGCGACATTTTCGCCAAAGTGTATTTATAAAGCTTCATTTGAAACAGCAAGTTTGCGTGCGCAACTGCGGCTATGTACCTTCCGCATCGCGCTACCACGTGCTGCCTTCGACGTGCGCGCCAGTTGTGCGGAGCGAAAAAAAAGTAGGTAAAACCAAACTGCCACGTGATTTATCTGCACTCTGATTGGCGGACGCACAGCGTGAGGCTCTTTTTTCTGCTCGTGCTGGTGCCATTTCGTGATGGATCATGCTGGGCAGGCGTGATTCTGACGCGTGCGTCCCACCATCCGCGCGTCAATCGCGCCATGCGGTTCCGGCTTTATAGATATCGTCACGTGGTATACCGATGCGGAAGAGGGCAGCAAGACTTCGACTGACAAATCGAGGGTTTTATTGGGCGAACCTGTGCTCGAAAATGAGGCTACACTCAAAGAAGAACGATAGCGCCGAACACATTCGCCGATCGTCGAAAATCTGATCAGCGGGTCAAGCCCAGGGGTGAATCTCCACATGGCTGCCAGTGGCTGTATTGTAGCAGATGCTCTTTCGACGCTGGCGCCAAGGTGACCTTCACTTTCGGCCCTAGCAGGAGGGCGACAGTGTGGTAAAATTGTAGCCCACGCGATTGTTTACGTTGTCATGGCAACAGGAACAGCAGCCGCGAATCGCCTCCTCACCCTAGCGCTCTTCGTTTTTATGATGACGACCTGCTCAGCAGCTTCTCCAAACTTGGTATGTTCCACTCTCAGAAAATAAACAAAATTGAAAATTGCATGACATGTAGATGACTAGAAAGCAACACAAATGTTCACAGACAGTGAAATATAAAAATAGAACTCAAGAAAACGCGAAGGCTTCACGTACACACATATAAAAGACTTGTATATATTGCCCTGAAGACCAAAGTGTAGAAGGGCTTCTGATATGCGCACTGATATTGCACAAAACTGGACGACTTGTATGATATATTCGTGACAACTAAAGAAAAGGAAAATTCACTGGTAATGGCAACAATAATGCCACGCAAAATAATTAAAATAAAGAATAAAATGCCAAGATTGTTTTATTGACAGCCATAACAAAAAAGAAAGAACTTGCTTAAATGCCTGCACAAAAGTATCTGAAATGCGTGACATGTTTAGTACTCCTGAACAAAATAAAAACACATAGCAAAACAAAAATATCATTATACTAAAAACGAAAATACACAATATGACATTATGTTGCACTTGGCCACAACTCGAGTAACGGTGACAAGGGGGAGGGTTAGGTAGTCTGCTTTAACAGCAGCACATAAAAAAACATTCGCAGAAAGGCCTATTCCTCAATCAAAGACCAGGTGAAACAAAGCAACAACACGACTTTTCTTTCACCACATATGCAATGTTTAGCAGTAAAATTACGTCACTTAAGGATAGTGAACTTCTGGGCTATTTGGTTATCCCAGAAAATAAACGAGTTTTGCGCCAAAACCGCACACACAAGAAATAGGCCGCGTTGTCTCCTCTCTTTTCTATGTGGTTTTGGCGCAAAACTCGTTTATTCTGTCACTTAAGGCACTACGTCATACGTGCTGAGCGCTGCTTTGTGTAATAAACACGAACTGCAAAAATCTGCATATAGGACACTTGCAATGCTCATGCTCTCATGAAAAAAAAAAAGCTTCTCATGTCTACACATGAAGGTTGTTCGCGAAGTTTTGCCATCGGTAATTGCCGAGACGGTACATAATAAGTTCAGCGATAATCATCATCATCATAATCAGCCTGGTTACGCCTACTGCAGGGCAAATGCCTCTCTCATAGTTCTCCAACTGCGCCGGTCATGTACTAATTGTGGCCATGTCGTCCCTGCAAACTTCTTAATCTCATCCGCCCACCTAACTTTCTGCCGCCCCCTGCTACGTTTCGCTCCCCTTGGAATCCAGTCCGTAACCCCATTATGACCATCGTTTATCTTCCCTCCTCATTACATGTCGTGCCCATGCCGATTTCTTTTCCTTGATTTCAACTAAGATGTCATTAACTCGCGTTTGTTCCCTCACCTTTAATGTTACACCCATCATTCTTCTTTCCATAGCTCGTTGCGTCGTCCTCAATTCAAGTAGAACCCCTTTCGTAAGCCTCCAGGTTTCTGCCCCGTACATGAGCACTGTTAAGACACAGCTGTTATACACTTTTCTCTTGAGGTATAATGGCAACCTGCTGTTCATGATCTGAGAATGCCTGCCACACGCACCCCAGCCCATTCTTATTCTTCTGATTATTTCACTCTCATGATACGCATCCGCAGTCACTACCTGCCCTAAGTAGATGTATTCCCTTACCACTTCCAGTGCCTCGCTACCAATTGCAAATTGCTGTTTTCTTCCGAGACTGTTAAACATTACTTTAGTTTTCTGCAGATTAATTTTTAGACCCACCCTTCTGCTTTGACTCTCCAGGTCAGTGAGCATGCATTTCAGTTTGTCCCCTGTGTTACTAAGCAAGGCAATAGCATCAGCGAATCGCAAGTTCCTAAAAAAATTCTCCATTAACTCTTATCCCCAATTCTTCCCAATCCAGATCTCTGAATACCTCCTGTAAACACGCCGTGAATAGCATTGGAGAGATCGTCTCTCTCTGCCCGACGCCTTTCTTTATTGGGATTTTGTTGCTTTATTTATGGAGGACTACGCTGGCTACGATACGCTCGAGGTCATGAGGCATTGCGTATGCAGGGTGGCCAGTTTTTCTAAAACAATCTGTCCGCCATCCTTCAACAAATCGGCTGTTACCGGATCCTCCCCAGCCTCCTTCCCGCTTTGCATAGCTACCAAGGCTTTCGTTACTTCTTCCGGCGTTACTTGTGGAATTTCAAGTTCCTCTAGACTATTCTCTCTTCCAATATCGTCGTGGGCTCCACTGATACTGTATAAATCTCTATAGAACTCCCCAGCCACTTGAATGATATCATCCATATTAGTAATGATATTGCGGGCTTTGTCTCTTAGCGCATACATCTGATTCTTGCCAATTCCTAGTTTCTTCTTCACTGCTTTTAGGATTTCGCCGTTCCTGAGAGCATGTTCAATTCTATCCTTATTATACTTCCTTATGTCAGCTGTCTTACGCTTGCTAATTAACTTCAAAAGTTCTGCCAGTTCTAATTTAGCTATAGGTTTAGAGGCTTTCATACATTGGCGTTTCTTGATCAGATCTTTCGTCTCCTGCGATAGCTGACTGGTATCCTGTCTAACGGAGTTACCACGGACTTCTATTGCACACTCCTTAATGATGCCCATAAGATTGACGTTAATTGTTTCAACACTGAGTTCCTCTTCCTGAGTTAAAGCCGAATACCTGTTCGGTAGCCCGATCCGGAATACCTCTATTTTCCCTCTTGCCGCTAACTCATTGATCGGCTTCTTAAGTACCAGTTTCTTCCGTTCCCTTCTCAAATCTGGCTAATTCGACTTCTTACCA
This sequence comes from Dermacentor variabilis, assembly GCF_050947875.1. NCBI lineage: Eukaryota > Metazoa > Arthropoda > Arachnida > Ixodida > Ixodidae > Dermacentor > Dermacentor variabilis. The sequence continues at coordinate 4,333,602 of NW_027460346.1, read as the reverse complement.
TCCTATGGTCACTACAGCGCACCTTGCCGAGCACGTCTACATCTTGTATGGTGCCAGGGTTAGCGCAGAGTACAAAGTCAATTTCATTTCTAGTCTCGTCATTCGGGCTCCTCCACGTCCACTTCAGCAGTGCAGCAATGCAATGCAGCAAAGAAGTTCAGCAGCGCATAGTCCCAAAGCTAGTTAGCGCTGGTACACCGGCTTAAGTCGCACAATATCACCTATTTCAGGTTGTGAGTGGCGGCGCTGTGATTTCCGAAATGCTGTTTTTCACGACCTCTTAGTACAGTCCGCCAATGCGTATGAGGACTTAGCAAGACGCGTAAACGCTTCTTGCTAAGTCCTCATCGGCCTATACGGGTCCAAACCCAAACACGGTCGACGGGTTGGTATGCCACGTAGCGTCGTCGAAGATTCTATAGCGCCAGCCGTCAGTCCTCTGCTGGTTCTTGGTGCGCAAGCGGGAGAGCTGTCGGGCTTCTTCGGCGCGCAGGAGATTGGCTATGACGTCTACAGTTTCATCTTCGGTGACGTGCGGCAACTTGGTGTTGAGAATCGTCGTAGGGTTCCTGCCTTAAACAAGCTTGAGCGGCGTGATCATTGTTGTTTCTTGCACCGCAGTTTTGTTCATGTGCACCATAGGACCATTCATCTACGGGTGATAGGCAGTTGACCTCCTGCGGTTTGGCTGGCTGTATTGCAGAATGGCTTGGGAGAGCTATGCTGTAAAGGCCGTTCCTCTATCGGTGATGAAGACTTCCGGGGCACCATGTCGTAGCAGGATGTTGTCGACGATGAAATTTTCCACTTCGGCTGCGCTACCTTTCGGCAGAACCTTAGTTTCAGCGAAGCGGGCGAGGTAGTCTGTGGACACGACGATCCACTTCCTTCCGAATGTAGACGTCCGAAAAAGTCCCAACAAATCCATCCTAATCTCCTGAAATGGTCGACAAGAAGTCTCGATCGGCTGTAGCAATCCCACTGGCCTTGTCGGTATATATAGTGTCTCCCTTCGCTCACAGTCTTTTTTACGGGTAGGTTCTTTTGAAGCGAAAACGAAGACAATCCTTGCCTAAATGCCCGAGGGACAACGTAAGTGTTCCCTTCCACAACGGCGGATTTCCCTTCCAAATACTCGACGAGGCCTTTTAGCTCAGGGTCTGCTCGTTGCTGTTCAGTGAAGTCTTCCGTGCTTATTATATCAATGAAGGCGCCGCCATCCTCGTCGCCTTACGTCGGCGGGTCAATGGGGTCGCGTGATTGGCAGTCGGCATCCTAGTGTTTCCGTCCGAACTTGTAGGTTACAGTGATACCAGATTCTTGCAGTTCGAGGCTCCATTGCGCCAGGCGTCCTGAAGGGCCCTTTAAATTTGCTAGCCAACACAACGCGTGATCATCACTGACGACTTTGAATAGCCTGCCATATTGACCGTTTCATCGGGCGAGGAGGATAGGGCGCGCGGAGAGCCTTTCCTCCTCTCTGGCTTGGGCGATCCGGCGCGGCGCTGCTTGAAAGTATTGCTGTCGCGTGCTGCGGAGCGATTTTGAGATGTTTTAGATGGTATTTTGTGAAACTCGCGCCGTGTCCGTTCATATAAGGTCGTCAGGGAAGCCTTTCGGTGCATCGGTAACTACAGTAGGCGGAAATATCTTTTGGGTGCGCAGAAATGTGACGCGTTTTATAAGCCGCGGTGTACGCACATTATCAGTCGCGGTGTGTGTATGTGTTGTGAACTATATTACTTATATCGGTTTTAATTCAACAAAGAAACCCGGTGTCTCTGTATTAGCAACATGAAATGGTAAATCTGCTCAATATCTGATCGCTTGGCGTAGGGAGCAAAGCATAAACATAAGAGCGCGTGCTCGTGCACGGCCAACCTAAGGCAACCACGACACATCTAAGCGGCAGGCGCAATCAAATATTTGTGATGCACCGGCATCGTTCTCGCGCATTTCAAGTCTAGTAGGCTTCAAATTACCATATGTCTATGCTAGCCTTCCTGCATGAGGCCGATGGCACTGCTCAACACAGCGATCACTGCGGTTTGTGAACCAGCACGGTACATATGTAAGCTGTGCCCTTCGGCATTGCCTTTTTTGCCTGCATATAGCCATAATATATGAAGGATCGCATAAAAAGAATGCGATGCCTATTTCTGAGGACAAAATTTCCGTAATGCGTGTGAGTGCGTGTAGTGAACGGAACAAACACAACCGAAAAAGAAATTCGGTTATAATCCTCTTTCTCGAAAAAGCAAGAGAAAACCGGCTAACGCCGCAATAGGGCCTCGCATAGTCACGCCGCACAACGTTTATAAATATATAACCGCTGATGCGGTATGCTTGGACCATGCGGTATATAGAACAAAGATATATGTAATCCAGCACTTACCACTGGTTAGGACGCTCGCGCAGTTCATAAACAGTCCCTTTGCTGGACAAGCGTAATTCAGACTGTAAGGTATGCTGCTATCACTTGCCAAAACTATTTTATTCAGGTGCGGAAACCTCACCCATCGAACCAAGTAGTCACGCAATGTAACCTGCAGCGAACAGTTTGAACGCTTGCCAAAGTATAACATCACAGCTCCTATCGTAGCAGAACGGTACCCACGATCACGCTGTTATGATCGTCGCGTATGTTTCCGCAGCTTAGAAATAGAGGATAATACTGCACTAAGGTCACATTAGTGACTGGAACATTCAGAAATACACAATTCATCTCCGAGGCTGATTGCAGACTCGAATATGCGCGCACACATCGCGTTGCGTGTTCTGTCCACCTCAACGCCAGCAGAAATTCCGGCCATGATGCCTTAAACCACTTCAGCACGTCTCACAGAACCGTTTACTACGTAGAAGACGCACGTCATACTAAACAGACCGCACGACCGCGAAAACAAACGCCAGAAACTGCCGCCAAGCGTATAACTGCCATGCAAAAGACCGCTTTCACCCAAGCCAGTATGGCGCTGCTCCTAGGCGGCGCCACTGCGTTCGCAATATGGCGGTGCCTACGAAAAAACGGTCTATAGGCAAGGGCGGAATTTTGCTGCAGCCAAAATTATATGGCGATGCATGACTTTCCGGTCGTAGAATAATTGCCTTCCGCTTTTCAAAGCGACCGCCTAGCATAAGCTATCACTCATTCCTCTGGACTAGGACGGCACGGAGGCCTAAGCTTCTGGCGTCAGTGTGTACTTTGTTTGGTATCGGCGTCCTCGTCGAAGTGTGCACGTACCGGTGGCGAATGCATGCGTCGTTTCCCATTTACACTCGACATCAAATATGTTAGATGTGTCAGCGGCTCAGCGACGCGTGAAAAGTCCTTGACAAAGCGCCTGTAGTAGGCACACATACCAAGGAATCTACGCACTGCCTTCTCGTCGATGGACTGCTGGAACTTTGCGATGACAGCTGTCTTCTGCGGGTCGGGGCGGACTACAATCTTGCTGATGACGCGGCCGAGGAACAAAAGCTCATCGTAAGTGAAGCGGAACTTTTCCGGCTTCAGAGTGACCCCTGATAACGTGATGAGCTCTAGTACTGTCGCAAGCCCCATAAAGTGATCGTCGAAATGCCCGACGAAGAAGACGACGTCATCCGAGTACCCAGGACACGTATGCCACTGGAACCCTGCTAACACCGTGACCACCACGCGTCGAAACGTTGCAGGCGCCGAGCACAGACCGAAGGGCAAGACCTAGAACTCATAGAGGCCGTCTGGCGGGATGAGGGTGGTTTTTTTCGCGATCCCTGTCGTTGACTTGTGTTTGCCAATAGTCAGTTTTGAGTTCCATCGACGAGAAGTATTTTGCACTGCAGAGCCCATCCAATGCGTAGTCTATCCGTGGGAGGGAGTATAAGCGTCCTTCTTTGCGATCTTGTTCAGTCGACGATAATCGACGGAAAAACGTTGAGTTTAGTCATTTTTCTTCACTAAGACCGCAGGAGATACCCACGGGCTTTTCTATGGCTAGATGATGTCGTCGCGCAGCATTTCGTCTACTTGTTGGCTTATAGCTTCACGTTTTCTTGTTGAAACTGGGTAAGGGCTCTGGCGGAGTGGTCAAGTGCCCTCTTCGGTTATTATGCGATGCTTTGCAATTGGTGTTTGTCAAATCCTGGATGACGTCGAAAAGCTGTATTTGTATCGTCGGAGAAAACTTCTGAGCTTTTGCTGCTTACTAATAGGGAGACTCGGATTTATTTCAAAGTGTGGTCCGGGAACTATGGCCGTCGGGGTAGATGCGGCAGAATCCGAGAGGAGAAACGCATTGCTAGTTTCCACAATTTCCTCGATGTATTTGATCGTTGTGCCCTTGTTGATGTGCTTGTACTCTTGGCTGAAGTTCGTAAGCACTACTTTCGCTTTCCCTGGGTGCAGTCGAGGAATCCCTCTTGCGATGCAAATTTTACGGTCGAGCAGTTGACGTTGGTCGCCCTTAATGACGCCTTCTACGTCTGCGGCTGTTTCACTGCAGACGGAAATGAGAATGCTGGAGCGAGGCGGGAGGGTGACATGGTCAACTAATCTCAAGGCACGTTGACTGGAAGGCCTTTCCTTCTGTATCGCTTGAACTGTATGCAGCGGTATTTACTTCGGCCTGAGGTCGATGATTGCGCCGTATTGGCTCAGGAAGTCCATTGCGAGAATTGTCTCGCGTGCGCTGTTGATGGACGACTAGAGTGGCAGGGTAGGTCCGGTCATGAACTGTAATTCTTGCCGGGCAGATTCCCGCGCCGATTGAGATCAGCTCTTTCTTTTCACGCTGTTAGGCCTGCACAGACGATACCGAGGTATAAAAGAGGTTTGAATTCCACCTGGCAGACGGAAGCACAACCTTAGCGCTGATGATGCGTTGACGATGTTGAACGATTTAAAAGCCTAATGATTCATTGCATTATAATTTTCTACTCCGCCCTTGTACGGTAGGCGATGACGGTGAGGAGCAAACTCCAACTAGACGCCGAGCAGGCGACGCGGCGCCGGTCAGCACATTCAGATGGACGTTTGCCGCTTCTGTCGGCTAAGCAAATCTGAAGGAACTGCTGAGAAAAAATGCACTGCAAATCAAACGAAGCCCAAGCATTCAAGTAAGCGCTCCAAAATTTACAGCGCCGAAACCTTTGTTGTGCATGATGCACTACACTGACGCAGCCGTCGGCTGCGTGTTCGCACCAACGACCTAGTCATCAAGCTGCTTCGGGGCTCCAACGCGGGCGGTGTCGCAGTCTAAAAAAAAGAAAAAAAAAACCGCCTTCATTCAAATGTGCTCTGTCTCATAGGCAGCGTTCAGCAGAGCCAAGTCTGCAAGGTTTGGGAACGTATAGGTGCTTGCAGAAAGTGAATACAATTCGTATATCAGCTAGCACAACCCATTTGCGCATTGTTGCGCAACGACGAACGCTGCAAACGCTTACGGCCAGACTCCAGGTATACGCTTGCTGGCGCGTGAAAGCTCGCGGCCGCTCGCCTTGCGTTTGCAGCACCTCGAAATTAATAGCGGTTTCAACGTATACCAGACGCAACCAGCGCGCGTCCACTTCGCTCAAATTTGCGTCTTGGTAGACAAAGTACCTTAATTTTGTGAGGCAGTCAGAGGACCTATATTTGTCTGGAGAAGAAAGAGATGTAGAATAGCCTTTGTCTCCTTATACGTACATAAACGGAAGCAGCTTTGCGGGGTGGTTTAGTGTGCGCCCCTGCAAAACGTTTACAGTTAAACGTACGCGAAGGCAAACGCAAGGAAAGCGTTATTGAGCGTGATGTTGAAAACTAATTTCGCTCAAAGAGAAAATGCAGCAGCCGTGGAACCTTCCACTTCAGATCCAGTGACAGAGCTTGATGCAACACGTATGCGATTACATGCTCCGCAAGCGCCGGCACAGAAACCCTGACGTCGTAATTTCCGCAGGGTTCATTCGCAGCTTGTTGGGATGATCTCCTCTAGGGTTTGCGGTCATAATCACGTTGTGTGATCACATTTCCAATAAAAATGTTCTCTCTTATTTTTTCAGGTATCGCGCTATAGACGTGAGCGAAATTATCATATTAGTGCATCTTTGGTAAACATTCCTTAGCCCACAACTTGAGTGTAATCGCGCTTGAAGAATTGTACCGAAAAGTGTCACTCGCCCACAAGTGGTGTCCGTTGCTGCTCTTGTCGGCGCTAAGAACAACGCTGCTTTAGGCCCCTTGATTTATCGTTCGTATCGTGGGCCACCCGTGTCTAACGATACGAACCACCTTCAAGTTGGTATCAACGTGCAAAGTGGCAACTCAGATGAAACGTTTTCAAGTGGATAGAGTTTTAATTTTCATAAGGATGATTTTATTGAAATTTCTTTCTGTGCAATGAGGTGAAAGCCGACCTATAGGCATATAAATTTTCGTTATTCTTAAGACCTCTTGTTAATACAAGGTTTCTGTCTTTTACAAGCTCCTAAATTAGTAAGTAAGTTATTCATAATAAATTGCTGTGTTAAGTGTGTAAACGCACGCGCAAGAAAGATGTCCTAATCCATTTCCCAGTATTGACTCAATCAAAATATAGCACGCCTATACCGTCACAGTGTAGTGATGCGAACAATAAGACAGTTCCAAACGAGAGAGTCACGAATCCAACGAATTATAGGGCGAGCTTACACTGAAACAAAAATAACAACACTCAAAGTACAACCATCTCTCCGCGCAAATTATTGCTTTTTCTGAATCTGATCTACGTACGGATTATGGCATCCGTTCATTCATCAGATTGGAATGTTCGTACATTGCAGCCAAACTAGGGCGCTCATTTGCGATCGATAATGTACGCCCGTATTCGCTTCACGCACGCAATCTGATAAGATAACGCTCGCAATTGAATTCGTCACAACATTCTTGGTATTCGAAATACATGCAGGCGCGTCTGAAGCTAACCGATGACTTGAGAACAGTGGTTAGACGTTGAAGAAGGTTACCGAATAAAAAATAACAATAATGAGCGCTTACTTTAAATACTAACTGAAACTTAGTACTCGTGGTAGAAAGGGCCCCAAGGACTGCACAGCGGCGCCGACATAGAGAAGTTCAAGAGCTAAACACTTCCCGTTTACTCGTATTTATCAAACTAGGATTTCGTGGTTCAATGTAGCTCTGTACACCAGGGGCCAGTTGCACCACGGGCACTGTGTCGGAGCTCATATTTCACGTGACTGTACGTATGCCAGCATTAATTACTCCAAAATCAGGCACGTACATATGATTTTTTTTTCGGGAGGGGGGGCCCAACCGTAGGTAACTTTTCTATGCAAATGAGTGGTCGAAGGTTCCTTTACTTGTACAAATGTGAATAGTGCCTATCATTCAATATAAGGACGCGTAAACTTGAAAGAGAGAATTGAAATAGGCTGTATCTCACAGTTACGCCTGTGAGATACACCCCTGCTTTACTTGGCAAACAAGGGACCAGGTCAAAGGAACTCGCGCAAGAAAGAAGTGCAGCAAGAACACTGCCAAGAACTAGTAAAGAAGCGAAAGTGTAAAATGAAGATTTCCAGTAGCGTTTTTTCTATTACCTTTGGAAGAATTATATTGAAATATATATTTGCGCATCAATCACATTTCTTATGGATCCCTCGTTTACGCTCTACCAAGTTAAGCGCCAAAACCAACTCGTGTTGTTATTTGGGAAGTTGCGTAACGATGCGTGGCCTCCAGTCCCGTACAACCGCGTAGAGCGCATGCAGGACGCTGCGGTTCTAGACGTACTGCGACCACCGTGGAAGGTTAGAGAAACACCCACATAAGCACAGCAGAGAAGTACACTCTAAGAAAAATGCCGGGGAAAACGGGAGTAACTGCGCCGTTAGTCCTAAAAAGGGCGCTTTCGTCCCTCAAAGGACTATCTGCATGAATGTGCGGGCCGTGTGCAAATTTCGGAGCAAATTCCGTGTGCAAATTTCGGACTGGTGTTAAGTCCCTGCTCGGAAATAGAGCAATGGGAGGACGAACGGCAACAGTTACTCCCCAGGCACTTCGCTGTTTTCGTCCGTGTCATGGAGCGATGCGGCGAAAACGGTATTGTCTATAAATCGTGAATGGTTCGAAGTTCGTGCATTGTCTATTGAACTACATGCAAAGCAGCACCTTGCCTCTTCGTGAGAAAATTACGTGAAACTTAAAACTGGAATGTGAAGAGGCATGCCCTTCGTGCGCACCCCATAAGTGAGCGATACACATTAAACGCGCAAGTCACTGTTAGACGGCTAGATTTTCTCGGTCTATAGTACCTAAGTTCCTTCCGTTCGAAGGAGGTTGCGAACTGAAGCGATGGGTAGCTCAAACGGCACGCGCTAAGCGACAGAGAAATTGCCCTTCTCTGTCGTCTTCGGTGCCACGTTTGAGCTCGCTACACGTATACATGGCGTAGTGCCTCAGTTTAAATCACCCTAAAAATACTCGGGCTGAATTCTTTTCGCAGTCGCTTATGGTTGCAAGTACACTCAACGTTAGACTCTGACTGCATAGCTTGCACAAAATACAGTCACTTTTATATTGCCGCTCTTGCGTTCCCATGCTTAACCTTGTCGAAATAGCCCGTCTTGTCAAGCAAGCGACAATATCTTTAGGCCTGTTAGTGAAGGTGGGCTGGGCTTAGTACACCTTTATGTGCGGCAAATAGTGTCTCGTTTCTTCTATTTTCGCGATACTTCCCATCCTGTAATTCGTTCATACATGCAAGTCACACTTGTTAATGCGTTGCCTGATTTAGTTGTTTCTTCAAGTTTTTCTTCGCGCTTATGCTTGTGGGGGTTCATGCAAGAAGTTTACTTGGCGGTTCGTTTCCTGACAGTTCGGTTTTCCACTGAATACTTGTATTCTGTGTCGCGAAAAACGTTGTACAAAGACTTACAATCCATGCTATTCCCGCCTCCACTTTACCGATCAATATACATTAAATTGCCAAGCCAGGATGTACTAAAGCGAGTTCGCAAAATGTACTATCCCTTTGCTGCAAAACATTCTTTTATAAAGTTCATAGTGAAACCATACCGGTTAAAACATGGCTACAAAAAAAGGGTATCTTTGTCTCTTCTGCTAACTGTCGCCTTTGTGATGTACCAGAGACAATTGAACATTGTTTTATTAACAGCACCGACGCCATCCTATTTTGGGATGTCCTCCAACGGACTTTAAAGAAAGACTTTGAGATTAACGCTCATACTGTGCGATACCTGCTACCAACCTCTGATAATAGTGCGCCTTTCGATATGTTTTTTTGTAATGGGAATGCACAGTTTGTGGAAAACGCGAATGACCTCAACGCCGAAACGGTTGTACCTACAAGGGCAAATTTCATCCAAATGACACTACACCCAAAGCAGGTTTATGATGGACTCGGTGTACAACCGGACTAGTACTCTATTTTCTTGAGGTGCTTATCCTTGCCACCCTTCTAAAGTGACACGAACGTTTCTACTCACAGTATGAACGCTACCTTTTCTGTGTGTGACTTTCATTGCGCCCTCCATTCTCTGACTATGCAGAACTGGTGAGTGTCTGGTTGAATGGTTGAATGCAACTATAATAAATACCATGAAAGAAGGGAAAAAAAAGCGGCGTGGTTAAGTGGTTAGAGTACCTAACTAGTGAGCGAAAGGATGTGAGTTCGAATCCTGCTGTCGGGCACGTTTCTTTTTCAGCTCATTAATTTTTTTATTAGGGTATAAATGCTTATTTTAATTAATTACACCTTTGCGGAGCATCGGAACGAATTACAGTTACTCCTTTGAGGACCATCGGGCAGGGACAACTGTTAGTCCCCGAAGGCGTAAGCGCATGGGGGGTAACAGTTCATCCCATGTCAGTTCGTCCCCAAAAGGACTAATGGTTGTGGCAAATCAGTTAGTCCCCAAAGGGACTAACCTCCCTACCCCTTTTAGTCCTTTTTTTCTTAGAGTGTAGCTACGTAAGGCGGCTCGACTGATAACTGTAGAAACGTGATTCAAAAGACACGGAATTATTCTCTACTTCAGGCGGCTTTTTCTCTACTTCCTTTTTAAATAAAAATATGTTGATCCATAAATATTTTCACTAAGGCGGTTAAATTTGTTAATTTTCGCTTTTCTTTCTTCTTTGGCTGTTGCCTTGGCTCTCTCCCTTAGTATCTCGCTTAATTTCTCAGCTCCTTGCGACTCTTGTTTCCAGTTGCCAATTTTGCACGAAAAGTGCTGCACAATTAGGGAGAAACCAGACAACGTAACGGATGACATTCATGTTGCTTGTGGGTTTAACGCTTTTTGCAGGGTTTTATGATGGACGCTGTTTCGCAATATCTTATATTCCACCTTATCTAACCCATATCGCGAGTATATGGTTAGGAAGATCGGCCAGCGTCGCGGCGAGCCGTCACTCGAGAAAATAATCAAACAAAAGGGAAAGTTAAACGCAACTGGCGTTTTCTCCCGTCGCAACTCGTTCCACGAGCGTAGAGACCAGCTGACTACGAACCGAACCCCTTTCCTTGTACCTGGATCAGTCTATAAAGAAAGAAAGTTGAACCAATGAAGCAACAGCGACGCTCGTGATTGCTGAATAGATAGCGCAAACAATTGTGTTGGGCAATAAAAATCAATTTAAGAAATAATTAAAATAAGAACTAAGCCCTGCCTGCTGCACCTAAGTATTGCCAGGCTGCCAAATTAGAAAGATAAATGAGAAAGACCGTAGTCAAATAATTTTGTAATAAAAAAGAAGGCGGGGGGGAGTCTACCACCAGGGAAACCAACGCCAAGGGAACGGATGGTTGCGGGATTTATTGAACATGCTGCACAAACACCAAACACATATAGATAGTGACAACTGAACTCATCTCGAGTTAATCGGGCGGGCACCGAATCGATGAGGAAAACTAATCATCACACCCCACGAGATGCCGATAACGGCTGCCACCCTAAAGGAGTGAAAAAATTGACGACCATTTCAATCTGTGAAGGTGGAATGACAGCGAAAGCTTACGACAGTCAAAGCTATCAAACGAAAAGCAAAGTGCTTCACCTGCGCCGCGTGTCGGCCCGAAGATTGTGCAATATAGAGCCCACCCGCGGGGGAGGTGAAGCAGGCGTTATGCATGCACTCCGCATACGTGGGCCCATCCCGAATATTCCGAACGGCGCGTTACAGTTTCCCGAGCCCACTGGGGTACGTGCCATTGAGCTTGGTCCCTTTCTGCACTCTCACCAAGATCAGCCCACATGATGATTTTTTTCTCTTTACGGACGCCGAAAAAACTACGGAAGGTTAATCATATACAGCTTTCGCTGTATACTATAGAAGGCAGCAAAATGCTTGATTTGTCGTTGCTTTAGGAATGTGTGTAAGAAGTGATGGTGTGGGCGGGAGCAGGGTTCCTAATGGATTATCTTAGCTACGACAGAGTTGACACCAGGCACCATAAGCGCCCCGTCAGCGAACGCTTTCTTTCCTCTACAGAAAGTCAGTACTGACTGCAAGAGAAACTATTACACATTCCAGAACTGGGCGTCTTGGCAAGTGGTGCCTTGCAAAGAAAGGCCAGCGACCACCACCAAGACTTCATCTGGAGTAAGCGACTTCGCGCCATGTTGCGGCGTTCTGAAAATGCGTTTTGCCGGACTAGTCAAGAATAATGAAAAAGCGCATAACTGAACCAAGGTAAACGATAAGGCAGTGATCGAAGCGATTCACTATGACGAAACCGTCGCTCGGGACTGAGCTAATCGGCGGACTCCTGCGTGCAGCATGGGAATTGATATTCCAACTTTTGGACGGAGGCTCCGGCCACGCTCTCACCGACGCAGCAGCTGAGCTCACGAGAGTCGCCAACCGCGAGCGAGTCGTCGAGACCATAACTACGGTGTACTAGAATATTAGCACACTGTACCGTAACGTTCACTTCTGGCAAGGGTAAATGTACGCTTGCTGAATACTGCGAAAATGTGAACATCAAGAACTTGCGCCAGATGAGGTTCACTGACTGCCTCCCTCTGACCTCCGACATTCATCTTGGATTTGTCGCCAGCGGTGAGAACATGGAGGAGCGGCGCGTTGTGAACTGCGTCGTCGAGCATCCGACGCATTTACCAGTGCTCTCACAGAGGCTCACAAAGGTGAAGATGCTACAGTGGTCACTTTACGAAGACCGCCGCTACGAGTCGTGGCTGAAGAAAGACGCCGTGGTGGACACCAGCACGCGTTGCAGGCTGAACACTCTCCAGTCCATATACGCGGAAATTGCAGCGACGCCGCTTACAGCCGACTTCTTGGAGGTCGTCTTGAATGATTGCCACGGCCTGCCGAGCTTTCACGCTCACGTCATACGAAAGGACGCCGTAGAGGTGCCTATGGGCGACGCCATTACCAGGATGAAGACACCCAGGCCCGGTCTGCGCACCTTCCAGTACACTTGCGAGCGGGTACCTCCGCCCAATGCCGGCTCTTACACCAAGCTTCACCAAGCCTCATACGACTCGAGGACTTGCGAGAGGTGAGCACGTTGCTTCAGAGAGTGCGGCACGCGGTCATGGCTGTGGAAGCTGACTCGGAAGCCGAAAGCCGCTTCCACGGAGCAACGACGCACCCGAGCACTTGAACGACGTCATGTCTCTCTCACTAGCCCTGGTCCAGGTCCAGCTCGAACGCCTGCACAGCGGTGCTGCCGAATTCCTAAAACCAATGCGGAAGTTCCTCCGAACGGCGCCTCACCAACTTTTCGAGATCAGTCTGACGAAGAGCCACTTCTTGCTCGTGTGCAACTTCTGGTCAGTCGTGGGTCCGGCCTTGTTTCAGCTGCGCTGCCTGGCCCTTCCACCGTGCACCGTGAATTGTAAAGACTCGTTTCAATTCCTGGAGCGAAGCTTCTGGTTCCACAAGGAGCATGACGTCTGCAACGACGAGACTCTTTCGTGTGCCGCCTCCAAAGCGCCTTTGATGTTCACAGAGCGCGACATCAAGTGCCTGCACGGACAGACCAAGGTGCGGCGGTTGAACATCGCTGAGACGGTGTGGACATTGTGCTTCAAGTTCCTATTTGGTGCCGAGTCACCGACCTTCGCTTCAGTCTGAATAGTCTGGTGAGTGACGTCGACGCTGTCTTCTACTTCGGGCCTTGCCATCTCCTTTGCACAAATGAGCCGCTCTGTACGCGCACCATAGAAACAGGCCACGTGATGCTTGGGCCTTGCTTAGCTGCTAGACTCACTGCGGCAAAGACTCTGCGCAGATTGTGCCTGCTGATCGGGGGTCAAGCAACGGACAGCGCGGTTGCGAACTTCATCGCCCGCATGGTGGAAACATTGCCGCTACTGTGATTGGTTCACCTGCACTACCTGGCTGCCAGCTGTGCGCTGAAAACCATGTCGTGGATCAGGCAGCACCACGCAGTCATGTACACTCTGCCAAATGGCAAGAGGCTTCGTTGGCAAGGCCAGCTCTGTGACGACAGTCCCTGCGTGGGCCGCTACTGCTACGCCTTATCATTCATCAGTGTGGCAAGGCCGAGGAACTGATAATGAAAAAAAAAAAGTGAAAACCTTCTCCGCAGTACACCGCGAAGACAACCCGTTCACCGATCATTGTGTGGATTTGCTTGAGAAATAAATTCCAAATGCAGCTACTTTCTTTTTGATTTACCATTGACGTAGTTCGCGCAGCCTTCCCACCTTTGCGTAGGTCGCAAAATAAGCGAACATCCACTGATACTCACTCAACAATACTGATACTCACTCAACACTGTGCAGACAGGGTTCGTGCACAGTGCAGGAAGAGCGTAGGTAACACCACGTTTTTTTTTTTTTGCTCGTCAGATTAGGATATTTCATGCTCTTGTCTGTTTAGGTTAATTGTCAGGGTGTGCTCCTATACTGCTGGAGGAGGTGCAGGAGGAGGAGGAGGAGGAGGAGGAGGAGGAACTTTATTATTGCAGAAACCGTTGCGCGTTTACTCCTGGGTGGTTCCCTTTGACAGGGCTCCAAAGGCGATCGCGGCTCGCCGGGCCTGGTCGAGGGTCGCCAGTTGATTTTCCAGGTCCAGTGCTGGAAAAACATATACGAAGGTGTGAACGCGAGGGTTGAGCCACCAGCGTGTGAAAATATCGTTCAAATAAGAAATGCAGAGATTTTCATATCCCGCTCAATAATGTTGCAAAATTTTGCAGCACCCGCGTAGCCTTAAAGTATTTATCAAGGAACAATGGACACTTGCATATATAAATTTAATTGTTGGACTAATTGTGCCAATAAACTACAGCAGAATTAAAAAAAAACTAATTAAATTCAGGGGTTTTTCCTGCCGAAACCACGATTTGATATGAGGTGCGCCTTATTGAGCGACTCAGCATTAATTTCGACCACCAGGGGTTCTTTTAGGTTCGCCTTATGCGTGGCACACGCGCGCTTTTGCATTTCGCCAGGATCGACATGCGGCCGGGATTCGACCCCACGACTTCGTGCTTAGCAAGCGCAACGCAACTAATAAACCACGGCACGTACGGCGGAATACTTAATTCGCTGGAACAAGTACTGAAGAAAAATAATGGAAACTGCTAGCGAGTTGCAATTATGCCATAACACATGAAATTAATTTCTGGTTGAATGCTCCTAAAATTCTTTGCTACGACTTTATTTCTATATTCCAAAAATTTGTTTAAGATTTATATCATATTTTTTTGTTAAAGTTCTCACGCACAGGCAGTTCAAAGTGAAAATCAGTGATCCCTGGCGAAAATTTACATATTTTTTGCGCAGTAACAAAATACTGTAAACGATTATAGACTCTGCCTTCGGGCGTCTACGGAACTTTTTCCAGAGAGTCTCACATCATTCAAATAGTTTCCGATCTCTTCAACGCCATTGCGATGCTGCAAATTTATTTGTAACACTTCACCTCATTTTGATTCAACTCTGTGATCTCTAGCCACTCTTGAAATTTGTCCTGTGCCGGCACTCCCGACCACGCTATTGCGCTTTTCCTTGATGACAGGCGGAGCCGCTGTGAAAGACACAGCATTACCTCCATTCGAACGTCGAGTCGACCATCTCCCGCCTGAGCCCGATCACCACTACGAATCCGAGGTCTTATTAACCCGGGAAAAATGCTGCCCACGGCTCTACAGTCCCGGCAGATCGAAGTTAATGCGATTAGCCTTTAAGCAATGTAGCAACACAGGTTATTGCCTAAAGCACCTATATTTACAATCTGCAGTGGACCTTCTGAGAAGTGGAGTGATTTGGCTATGTGCGACATATACTGGCTCCGTGATCGGCCCGCTTTGCTATTACCGTCGCCCGCAAAAGTCCTTCATGACCATTACGTCAGGGCGACAACAGTATGCCGACGGTGGATGCAGTGACGTCCACAGAACGACGAAAGCAGTTATGTCGGCAACGCGATGCCATTACTGAAATGATGGCGAACGTACGACATCGCCATGACGACAATCGAAGCGTTGATAGTCACTTCAGCATATGCTAAAAAAAATGAATCCGAAATCCTGCGCGCGCACGAGACATTCATTACATTACTTGAAATTTTCATTCTAACGCGTTGTTACTTCCTATTATTGTTTTATCCTACCGAAGGCCGTGCTTTCGAGTGCCTTAATAAACTAACCTAAAGAAAGCTAATAAACATAACCTTATTACGGTGTCTTAATTTAGTTCTCCTTAGTTCACACCGAAAGTAGTACGTGGGTTCCATTCTCGACATCCATGATGTCAATTGCAATACAACTTGGAGATATGGCCGGTTCGCCTGTATCTCTATGTTGGGTCGTGGATTCAAGTGCCTTAAGACCAAAGGTCGAGGGTTCGACCCCAATTTCGGTGCCATAGATAGATAGATAGATAGATAGATAGATAGATAGATAGATAGATAGATAGATAGATAGATAGATAGATAGATAGATAGATAGATAGATAGATAGAAATAGCCTGTAGTATGGAAATAATGCTAATGGAACAGAAAAGCGAGGAGTATACGCCATGCGCAGCGCCTATAGGGGCGCCACAGAAAGCTGCGTAGCGGCGGCGTTCGAAGACGCCTGCTTCCAGTGCAGGCATGACTGAAGTGCATGCGTGCGACATGCCGCTTGCGCGCGTCCTACAAATCCTACAAAGTGGTGCTCATCGTCAGCATGCCGCTTTCATTATAACGCCCCGGCCCCTAATAGCTTCATTTGTTGGCCCGAGAACCATCGTTCTTTATGCACACAGCTTCCTGTTTTACATGTCGTTTTGTTTTTATAGTAGGTTGAGGGAGCGCCGTCGCGCCTGCGAGTGGTTCGTACAGGTGCGGCCACTTGAGATGCCAGCGACGGCAAAGCTTGCAAATCGGCGCGATGAGCTTGATAAAAGTAGCACATGTAGACTTTGGCAATAATTAAGGGTCTATTGTTTGCATGCTTTCGTCTTACCACTGTCTGCACTGCCTGTACTTCACATGTGCCATCGTTAAACAAGCAGAGTCTTTCGATGACTTCGCGGGAGCGCGCGAGTGAGAGATATCAGGAGACGCAATAGCTGAAAATTTGCACACCCCCCCTCAGTCAAGAGAGCACATTGTTTTTATAATTTATGTTATTTGTTAGCGCCACCACCATCTTTACTAGTACCCAAATTTTGTTACCCTTGCACTCAAATGCAGAATTGAACAGCACATTGTATCGCCTGGTGTACTGCCCGGAGGCTGAATAGCCAATGCAACGCTTTTTAATTAATTAAAATATTACGTTGACACAATATTAGTAGTTTGAAAGCAAATACAAAGCATGGCATTAAATATTTCTTCTAAACCACGTGCTACATTGGAATCATTTTCAAAGCAGAGACAACAAGAGCGAAGCTACATGAACATATACTCAGTTTTCAGTTTCAGTTTATTATTCTTAATATACAATGAATTGGTAAGAGACAATATGAAGACGAGGGTCCCAAACTCAAAGACTCCTACGGGACCCTCGGTTAATAGTAAGAATGTAGAGATGTATTAAAGAGCAAGCTAACTAAAAGAAACAAACACAATCGCGAAAATACAACATAGAAAAATAAAATGAACCAAAACAAAATGTTTCTGTTCAAGCCTATAGTGCATAAAAAAAAAAAACTTGACCCATTTCATGCAAAAGAAGAAAAATAGAACAAGCACTAGCTAGCTCCATTAGCAAGAGAAGAAGAAGAAAATAACCATGAAGGCTTCAGAATAGACCACAACGCGTGACATAGCTGGGGTGAACATGTGCATTAGTTGCAGACATCAGAGCTTCGAAGTTCAGGCGTTTCCCATGCCCTAGCAAAAGCCTGTAATGCTCACAGAGGCCAGGTTGTGCAGACAACATGCAGATAGCTGGGGCGAGAGTACGCCGAACGTTCTACACGTACCACTGATCGAATTTCAGTGCCATCGACAGGTAGAGCAACAGCCGATTCCGTGCAAAGCATTGGTGCAAAGCGTGACCCTTTTATGAAGGCGCCGTCACCTGCTTTTTAGCACGGAGCTCTTTGTTCAAAGCGCTTAAGCACTATGAGCACTTCACAGCTTTGCTCCACATTCTCTGGCTTAGATTTCCGCATGTTTATTTTTTCTCATGTCCCATCATTAATCGTGTCATCGCATCATCATCGTGTCCCATCAGTAACAACAGCCTAGTGTTTGTTGTATCTTCTGGACTGTTAACGAGGCGACCAAGTTTAAACGACCCGACACGGTTGCTTAGTGGCTCTGGTGTTGGGCTGCTCAGCACGAGGTCACGGGATTGAATTCCGGCCACACTGTAAAATAATTTACACCCCTAAGGGTTTTTTTCGGTGTCTATAACTAACCCCCTAGCACCCTTGAAAAAGCTGGGTTTTATAGGGAATTACACCCTTATGATGGTTATTCTATATTCCAATAACACCCTATCCCTTGAGGGTGTTTTAAACAACATATTACCCTTCGACCCAAGGGGTGTAAGGGTGTGATCAGGAATATATTACCCCTTCACCTATCGGGTGTAATGAGCAATATAATAACCCTTGAAGTATGGCATGTGGAAACATGTACATATGCACTTCATTGTTTGTTTCGTAAGTCTACAGTCAGGCTAGCACACAGAAATGTTATGTATGGTGTGCATACAATAGGTAATGTGTCTCCAAACGCACGGCATAGAAACTTTGAGAGAAAACACATAATCATGTGTGAGTGTTCTGCGTGAAATGGTCCTATTTACCACAGACACAGAGTGACTGCATGGAGGGTCATTTATTCTAGCCTCCTGTACAATATTTAGAGCTTGCACTATGCCTTGTATGTGGTGACAAGTCTTGTGGCCGTTCTACGTTGAAGAACAGTCTCATTCAAACCAAAGTTCCAGGGCACAGGCGAGGATGATGATGCCTTTGTGTAGCTCCATTTCAATGTCCTAAGGCGAGCCATCGTAGATGAAGCCATTTCTTCATTGATCGCTGTAGCCATCTGCTTCTTTTCTGCCTGCAAAATGATTTGTTGCAATTTAATGTCAGGAAAAGTACACGAAACATGACAACCTGCGCTTCCCTGCATCATTCACTTCAATATTTCAAGATCACATGAAGAGCAGGTTAAAGAAAACAAGCACAGATAGCGCTTACTTCCAAGAAATCGTTATTTCGTAAGAATAAGGCATTTAATCTGCCACATCATGAATGTAGGAGAGACAGGCTACACAATTATATGAGGGCAATTCAGAAATTATTGCCTCCAAGCCCACTACTTTGCCAATATTACAGCAAACATTTTGAACTCTTTATCATTGATGCACTTATGTTTAAGCTATCGAATGTCACTTGCCTCGCCTTCCTATTTCTTCTCGTTCCAGAGTAATCGAGCAATTCACATGGCAACCTGTGGTGACGTCCAGTTGAAACAACAGGCTGTAATTAAATTTCTGACTGTGGAAGGTTGTGTGCATATCAACATTCATGGCCATCTGACTGCAGTTTACAGAAATGCCTATGTTGATGTCAGCACTGTGCGGAGGTGGGCAAGGACTGTGAAAGACCAAAATCCTGCCTCATCAAATCTCCCGGATCAGCACCGAAATGGACGGCCCACAATGGCTTCTGATGAGGGTCATGGACATCAGGCAGACGAGTCGACTGGGCGCAGCAATCGCAGGATCAAGCAACACCAGATTGCAACAACACTCGCTATTTCCATTGGCTCAGTGAACCACATCATTAAAGACCTGCGTTACAAGAAGACTTGCGCTTGTTGAATGTCACGGTAACCGACGACTGACATGAAAAAGTCGAAGCATAGCCAACAAGTTCAATTCTTCTTGTAACCCAGGAGGTTTTTAATTATGTGGTTCATTGAACCAATGGAAATAGCGAGTGTTGTAGCAATCTGGTGTTGCTTGATCCTGCGATTGACCCGATTCAACTCGTCTGCCTGATGTTGATGATCCTCATAAGAAGCCGTTGTGAGCCGTTCAGTTCGGTGCTGATCCTGGACATTTGATGCGGCTGGATTTTGATGTTTCTCAGTACTTGCCCACCTACGCACAAAGCTGACTTCAACACAGGCATCCCCGTAAACTGCTTTCAGATGGCAATGAATGTTGAAGGGCGCAGAACCTTCCGCAGTGAGAAATTCAATTACAGCCCACTGTTTCAACCGGACATCACCACTGGATGCCATGCATTGCTCGATTACTTTGGAACGCGAAGAGACAGGAAGATGGGGCAAGTGACATTCTATAGCTTAAACATCAGTACATTAATGATAAAGAGCCAAAATGTTTGCAGTACTACTGGTAAAGTAGTGGGTTTGGAGGCATTACTCTCTTAACCGTCCTCATATTACAGCAATAACGCTGGGCAGTTTGTTTTTGTGTGTGACCTCTGACCCAAAACTAGAATTTAGTGATCTTAGGCTTCTAAATTCGCCTCACTGGTGTGCTCTTGATCACTTAATTGTCATGGTGGTTGCTCTGCAAATGTTTATCAAGCATGGTTCCTCTAAAATATTCGACACAATTATTTGTAACATATTCAATGAAAATTTTAAAATGTTAGTTGAGAGCATTACTTGTTTCGTTTTCCTGTTGTTCATTTTATACTAAGCATCACTAAGCTGACCTTTATTTTATTCTTAATCTCTGACTTACACAGTGCTGGTAACAACCCCTCTGTCAGAACTATTTGGCATCTCTACTACAAAGAAGCCCTACCTACACCTTCTGACATCATCTTAGCCATCTCCACTAAGCAAGCACATAATCCTGCTGGTATTTTTATTACAGGGGTTTTCACTAAAGATCTTCCAAACAAGAACACTTTAGCATTTGATCATTTAGATGCTTTTAACTGAAACAACACAGTGAATCCATCATGCTTAACAGAAGTTTAGCTATTTTAATCAAAGCACAGTTAAAGCCTTTCATGTATGAAGTTGGTGATCTGCTTTCACTTGATCTTGCTGGTTATATGATTGTGAGTTACACTGAGATCAAACATTCTAATGGCCAACATCTTTCATCTGTGAAGCGCAGAAAACTTTAGTGCACTTGTCAGTGTTGTTACGGCATTCTTATATGTGATGATTAGGCTGCTGGCTGTTTAGCACTGTAGTAGCATTGTACAGCGTGATTATTTTTAAGTTTTATGGAATTTTAAAAAATG
This sequence comes from Dermacentor variabilis, assembly GCF_050947875.1. NCBI lineage: Eukaryota > Metazoa > Arthropoda > Arachnida > Ixodida > Ixodidae > Dermacentor > Dermacentor variabilis. The sequence continues at coordinate 4,312,935 of NW_027460346.1, read as the reverse complement.
TCCTGCGGCAGATGGCATAATTCCTGTCCTTGAGCTAGATTATTTAATGAGGTGGACATTACTAGCATGAGAAATCGAAACACATGCTCAACTAAATAAAAAAAATCACTAATTAACTTCGTAACTAATTATATTACTGCACATATTGCAATTTATGAATTGTAGCCAGTGAGCTTGGAAGACGTATGCATTTGAACTTCCAGGATGACACCAGCTTAGGAATATTTCCCTGATAAAGACCAATACACAAGGGTGTTCCCGTTACTTTTGTGCATCAGTACATAAAAGCACATTTTGTTAAAATAGGTAAGTGGAACAACAGTGCATTTTTACAGCAAGTTTGATGGTGCATATCTCCAAACTGACGCCATTCTGGAAATAAATTCCAAGTAGATACAGCTTATAATCTCACTGGCTATGATTCGTAAATTACAATATGTGCCCCAGATATGTGGTGGCGCTGGCAAACACTCCCAGGGTTCTAGTAGGAAACATAAATACCCAAGAAAGTGATGGGGAAACGGCGCCCGCAGTAGCTCAATTGGTAAAGCATCTAACGCGTAATGCGAAGACATGGGTTCGTTCCCCACCTGCGGCAAGTTGTTTTTTCATCCACTTTCATTTCCATTAATTTATCATTTCTTTATTTCATTTGTTAATCACAAGTAACTTACCCTAACTTGTCCTTGGTGTCAATGTTTGCTGGCTTCTTAGGATATAATTCATTCGAAATATAATAAAATTTTCTAATTAGTTTAATATGTTTCGATTTCTCGTGCAAGATATATCTGCCTGTTTGAATATTCCTGCTCAAGGACTAGAATTATGCTATATGCAACAGGGCTATATTTAAAAATTCCACAAAACTGAAAATCATCACCCTGTACAAAAACAGTGTGAATTTAAAAACAAGCTTCAGTGAACCTTCAGTGAATCAGCAAATGGCCAGTGTAACTAGTCTGATCATCCTGGAAATCTTTTGTAGCTTATAAGCATAGTGCATTTCAATTGCACATTTAGGAGTGCAAATTTTTCTTGAAGTCAGCTTTTTCTTTTTAACAGCTAGCATCCCTGCCAGTTTGCTTAAACATAATGTTGCACGACTTCAACAGTACTGCACAATCAGACTTTTTTCTGCTCACAGTGTCTAGTGATGTGTCTTTAGCAGCTGAGATAATTAATGTTCATGCAGATAAACATCAGAAAACGTTGCAATAACTGCCAAGAAAATGCAATCATGCATTTTGTTTACAAAAGAGCATGTGCTGTACCTTCTGCCAGGCTTGTTCTCCATGTCAGGCTAGTACGGAACTTGCACAAGAGGCACCTTTTGCATCCATGAAGATATTTTATATGGTTATGGTGGGGGGGTGTCGAAACACGACATCAACCATAAGACTTTGAACTATTTTATGAAACAGTTATTTGTACAAAGATAGAAAAGGCACCAATTTTGAATTTATCACATTTGGTTTAGAGTACCATAGTATAAATGGCTCAACTGGTACAGGTACGCAAACGGGCTAGTTGGTATTGGCCAATGACGTTAGACAACGTGAACTCGACAAAGGATGGAGAAAGAGGCGATAGCATTTGTTCCATTTCTCGCCACTTTTGACGTCCTTTGTACAAGTCTGCACTGTCGAACATCATGGATCAACTAGTACAGCCTGAAAAAAATGCCATGAAAGAAAACTTGGCTTTCAACCTCGACACTTCTGCCTGTTAGGTATTATGGTTTCTTTAGAACTTATTTCTTTATACAAAGTCAGACCCATAAAGTAAAGCTTACTGAGAAAGAAATGAACAACATCAACACCTCTCAAGGCACATGCATCAAAGGAGTCAGAGCATCATACACATTACCTTTAAGTGCAAGAGTGTTCTTTTTCTTAGGCAAACTGCATTTCTAGTTTCTTAAAGCCTATATATTTATTTGCCATAGCTATGGGAAAATCACAACATGGAAAAAGATATGTTGATGCAATTTCAACTATTATGTACAACAACAAAAGGTAAAGCACAGGAAGTCTCACTGCTCCTCTGTCTAAATGACATTCAGTTTCATTTGTCATGTCCACTCCTATCCCGATGAGAAAGTAGACGAAGGATCTGATATCCTAGCTGACATAAAGAGTAAAAAAGGGAGCTAGCTGGTCAGGCCATGTAGTGCAGACTTGATAAATCATTAACTAGCGCGAAAAGGACAACGGACGACAGCTAGAAGCACACAGGATAGAACTCTAGGTTTCAACTGAAATTTTGGCTACACAGAAACATAGGATTCAGGGGATGCGACTACGACGCATGGAAGCAACATTCATCCTTCCTTTTCCCTGCCTGACACAGGAGGTATCGGAGCAAATCGATGGACAGGTTCATTTCGAGATACGAAAACTCTTTTTTGGCGAGTCAGGGAAGGGGTGCTTACACACCTATTATCCGCATTTTGATGCAAAGTGCTTCTACTATTTTCATGTTGACCTGCCTCTAGAGCCGGCTGGGCAGATGAGTGCTTTGAAACTGCTCAGTGCATGAGCACCTACAGCAATGATTGGCCGGATGGCCACCAGCCACTGACAACTGCCCTATCTTTGTTACCCCAAGTGGTCGTTTAAACACCGACCTGTTTGGCTTAAGGAAACATAGGGCAGCTTTCAGTACCTTAGTGGCTGGTGGCCACATGGCCAATCATCCCCATACGTGCCCATGCACCGAGCAGTTTCAAAGCAATTGTGTGCTCAGGCAGCTCCAGAATCAGGTACATAGGGTAATATACGAACCACTTTGCATCAAAAAAGCGGGGAATAGGTGTGTAAGCACCCGTCTCTGGCTCTTACCAAGAAAGTTCGTAAGTGAAATTAACCTGTTCATCAATTTGTTCCGATAGCTCCTTTGTTGTTTCTGTCTGTCGACATTCTGTGTATTCCATGTTTCTGTGTAGCAAAAATTTCAGTTGAAGTCTAGAGTTATGTCTCATGTGCTTCTTGATGTTGTCTTTGTCACGCTAGTTATTGATGTCTCAAGTCTGCAATGAGCACCAACTAGCCCAAGTGCCTTCTTCAACCATGTAATGCATAGGGCAGATAACCGGTGGCACATTCGAGTTACAGAACGGATGCCAAGGGAAGAGAAGGGTAGTCAAGGAAGGTAGAGAATTAGACTGTATGATGAAGTCAGGAAATTTGCAGGCCTCACTTCGATTCAGCTAGCGCAAGACAGAGGTAATTGGAGCTCACTGGGAGAGGTTTTCATCCTCTGGTGGAAAAAATATGTAGGCCCATTGTGATGAAAAAAGTATACCTGTCGGCTCAGCCATCTTCACTGCCTTTTCAGCAATGTGTAGGCCCAAGACAGCCAGTCGGTTCCCATGCAATTGCTTCATGCTGACTGTAACTGCATGGGCACAAGAAAACAACCTACCATTAATGCCACCCGAGATTGACCACTCAATAAAAGAACCTCTCAAAACTGCAAATACAATTAAGCATTTACCACCCTAATACATACATACATAACGGCCAAGAATAGTTACAATAACCATACGCTTTATAACTAGACAATAAAATAAGGTAGTGAAACGTACAATAACCGTAGGACGTTCAGTGCAATTCATTTCAGAAATACTGTTGACCACTGACAGGACGCCTTAGGCAAGGTTCAGTCACACAACAAGAAAATATAAATAGTAGTACTAATAAGCATGCCTGCGTGAAACCAAGACACGAGTTCAAGAACGAGAAAAAAATAGATTAGGATCAGTGTACTTATATATACAAAAAGATAAATTTATAAACAAACAGCGCAACCACGCGTTCATCTGCAACAGCACGAGAGCTTCTAGAACAAACGAGCACAACTTAAAACGAAGGATAAGTGCATAGCCAGGATGGCCGTAATTCTTTTGTTTTGCATTAGTTCTAGTCATGAAAGCACAAGCATTGCAAGCTACCTGCGCCATTACCTATCACGTGACCTCCGACAAAAAATACAAAAAGATACAATTGAGTGCCAGTACATAAGCGACATTTAATACGGTTGTCACACTGCACACTTTTGGCCGCGATCGATCCTGACCGGAATCGAATTTCTCGGCGCGTTTGGCTTCGTTGCACAATCTGCGGACGGGAGCCAATCGCGGTCGAAAAGTTCCATCCAAAACGGGCTCGATCGTAATCGAAAGTGGCCCTGTGACACCGGTATAAGTCTGCGCCCCTCTTTGGTAACAGAATGAACCAATTAGTCAAACCATAGTATTATTTACCTGCCTGCGCCGAATACTGACGCGTAGCAGTACTTAATTCTCTACAACTCCAGTTGAGGACACGTGAACAATGAAACATTGGATTTTTTTTTCTTTTTCACATTCGGTGCCCGTAGGCTGCGCCTAGAGTACAGATACTACACTCGCATCCAACATACCCTGCGCTGTCCTTTAAAGAAATTACGCGAAAATTACTACCACAATGACGCACCATAACAACGCGATGCTGAACGTGACTACGTACGTACCTTTTTATATGAGCAGTCCATGCGCCTTGCAAAAGGCCCTCGGTTTGAAGGCGGAGCGCTGTCACGATGTGTACTCTGGGCACGCCGTTTCGTTTACGTAGTGGATGGACCATGTTGACGATGCATTCCGCCGAAAAACAAAACGTCCACTTCATCACTGTTTAGGCCGAATGGAAGATGTTTTCTCCTTCGCCACGAATGACGGCCGTCGTAGGCATAGTAAACACACTGTCACAAAGAAACACCGATGTCGTAGGCCGCTGCTGCCTTTCTTTCTCACGCATAATCGCGTCGCCATCACTCTGGACGCTCACTTCGCGTCGATGAGCGCAAAAGTACACGAAAACAACGAGGTGGTACAACCTAAACGCAGCAAAAGACAATCTAATTACTCACAACTTCAAGAATGTCACGGAGAACACACCATAACACACATGCACCCGGCGGCCCGCCCCGAGACGCAGGAAATGACGTAGCGGCGATAGCGGCGACACCCGTCGGGGGAAGTTATTTCAATTTCGGTTTCGTTTTCAAGGCATAAATACAAATATTTTTTTAAACTACATGTGTATGTTACTTTCCCAGCTATTTATTTTACGCAACCTCTAAGCCATTTTCTGTGTTTACGGGTAGCTTCAGTAGAAATTTATTCGCAGAAACATTGCCTGATATTAAATCAAATGGAATGGCAAAGGTGAGCTGGAAACTGCGTGTAAGTGATTTCACTTTCTATATATATATATATATATATATATATATATATATATATATATATATTGCTTGGACGTTCATTTGTAAAGAGACGTGGTCCTTCCTGATTGTATATGCAGAGGTATTTGCAAGTCTGTCTTTTCTTTTATGCACAAAGAAAGAGAGAGAGAGACAAAAAAAAAAGCTTTAATTGGCATTTTTAAGAAGTTCACAATGCTCATATTTCTTAACTGGTGTGCTCACGCAAATTTTAAATAGCTTGGGCGAACGACAGATGTAGAAGTACTTGCTTAATAGCTCTATAAACGTATAGGCGATGCCACGAAATTTCACATGTGCAGAATTACACGAAAACCTCAAGTTTCCAAGTACGAAAAGTCTTTCTTTGCGTGGTGTCGTGAATGTGCAACCGAAGCGAATCCAGTTCTCGTTTTTTTTTTGTCTTTTTTTCTTTTTTTAAAGTGCGGGTGAGCGAGTGGGGCCGATGACCGCTCAAACGAAAGAACAAATATAACAACGACTCCCCTTTGGTGGACAGCACCGTGAGTTGTCGTTGTTATAATCTGATGTCGGTCTTTGTCTTATTGCAGTTGCTTAGAATAGCAGTTTGACGGGTAATGAGGAAGTCATTTTCAACCCAACTACTCTCGCCCTCAAACTACCGCTAGCAGAGCAATTTAGTATTGTTCTCATTCAATAGCTGCGCCTATACAATCGCCGAACACCTTTGCTCGGCGAGGGTGCAGCTGTGGAAAGGCTATTGAATGACAACAGCAATTTCTTGGCAAAGTGTGGGAACTGTGATGACATTTCTTCTGGGTGTTGGCTTTAAGCACTCTCTTGTCTCCCCTTAGTACCATACTATCTCTCCTCTGCGCTGTTGCATGTGAGTACAAAAGTAAGCGCTGCACCTTTTGCACTACTTTTGCGGAGGGGGGGGGGGGAGGAGGTGGCTGACGCGTAGTTAGCCTTCCAGAGGGCATTGTGTCGATGGCCAGGGTGTTTCAGTGGGCATTGTGACGGCCAAAGAGGTCCAAAGAGTATTGTAGCGATGCCCACGAAGTTCTCGCTAAAAGGACTCGCACACGCCTTCCCCGCGTCCCTCTCATGTTCATTATGCACGCTCCCAAACCACCCACCGACGCGGCTGGCAAGGCAGTGACAGCAGCAGCAGCAGCATAATCGGAAAGGGTGAGGGAGGAGGCATAGAAAGCTTCGCTTTAAAATTTGGCAGAACGCCCCTGTGCACACTGTAACCTGCAATCCAGAGCGCTGGTGTTTGGACAAAATTCAATTTTATTCTACAAGGTATTTCTTTCCCGTATTCAGCATGTGCACCTGTCTCACCCATCTCGCGATGGGAGACGGGCGAGTCTCGCGCAGGTCTGCATATGTCAAGACATCGCGAACGTAATTGGCAGGTGGGCAATTGCGCGCGCACTTGAAAAGTGCCTCGCCACTGTTCCGTGAACAAAGATGGGTCTGCAAATGCCCCGCCAATTTCTGGAATCTCGTTATATCTACAATGATTGGCTTAATGTCCTATTCATGCATGCAATAATACTGTCTCCAATTTGGGAAGGGAAATATTTGAGTAAATAGCGCTGTTAGTCGGTGTTGTAAATACTGTATGCATTGCAAGTTGTACGTTGGTTCTCTATACTTTCTCATATTATTCTCCCTTTCTTTTTGAGCACTCCGTTCTGGCAGCTGTTTGTAAGCCAGTAGAAATTTCCTTTACTATACAACTACAAACTTAATAGTTTCTTTTTGTACAGCCAGCTTCGTAAATTGACGCAGGCGCGAAGCCATGAGCGTCTCGCACGGCTCTTTCTGCAGATGCTGCTTGAGCAAAACATTGTGGTGGGTGAGAAGGCTCAAGTTTGCCAACGAACCTACCTTGTTTATAAACGTGAGAGAAGTAGAACGAATTGAGGTTATTGATTCGGCGAAAAAAGGTCAGGTGGGGTCAAAGCTTCCCGAATTGGCGTATCTTTTTTCCGCGTATGGTTCGTCGCGCCCTTTTCTGCCTGTTTTGTCGTGCTTGAAAGAAACCTAGACGACCGCACTGCATTGGAGCAATTGTGGCGCGTCCAGCTGCATGCTGTCACGTGGCCTATTTATTTTGCTGGATTCCTGGCGTCCCAAAAGCAAGAGCTGCACTAGTTCTGCCTTGCTGAAAACATTTTGAACATTTTTCTTTTGGTTAAATATTCAATACTAGAAAAAGTAGCAACAGCAACAGGTTTTTCGCAGGATATATTTAAAATAGTTCATCAAAACAGACAGTGAAACGGAGGGGGACTCTCTTCAGGAGTTTTGTCGGCATTGAAAGCCCGACATGTCTCGGTGGGAAGGGAATAGGGTAGGGGAGGGCCCACTTCTGGATCCGCCACTGGTTTGTAGTGCCGTGGGACACGCTGTCTCTTCGTACAACTGTATGTTTGTGAATGTAATAAAAATAAACAAAAACACCCTTGCACCCACCCCCAATATTCTTAGTCAGTGCACCCTTTCGGTGGGTAAAAGGGTGTTATGGCATCTAGAACTACCCTATGCTTCGCAAAAAGTCATGGTGATGGGATGTTTCTTGAATGAAAACACCCTTCAAGGGTGTTATGACTCGCAATTATCACCATCAAGGGTGTAAATTATTTTACTGTGCACGGCGGTCGCATCTCGATGGGGACGAAATGCGAAAACATCCACGTACTTAGATTTAGTCGCACGTTAAAGAACCGCTGGTGGTCCAAATTCCCGAAGTCCCCCCCTACGGCGTGCCTCATAATCAGATCCTGGCGACACCAAGAAAACAATAAAAACACAGTGATCGCTCTGAAACTGGAGTAACCAAAGCGCGATTGCATATTTTCTCCGTCGAACAGCCGCGATCCACCGCCGCCGTCGCCCTTGCTCGTGAAGCAGCACCGGAAACTGAGTGCGTGCCTGGCAACTTTTTGTGCGTGTTAAAGCACCCAACCCCGCAACAGCCATTTCAAGACATCGCTGAAGGCTTAAAGAAGCGTTAAATCACGATCAAGAATGCCAACAGGACAGCACGCGCATAGGCGCTGGCGGGAAGAGTGGTCGCCCGAGCCCGCCTACGCTTCGCAGCCTTGGCGCCTTAACGACAGACGGCGTTTTGCGCATAGTGCCGATTGGCTTGAAATTTTGCGATAGTCTTCCTTTTGGCCCTCTTTCTGCGGACAGTGATGAATCTATCATCCGATGAGTCTTCATCCGACACAGAGTACAGCTCAGTCTCATCGGTGTCACTGAGCACGCTTCCTGTCTTCCTCGTGAAGGACGGCCTTGTTGACCCCTGGCCAGGAGGGCATCTGGAAGGCTCCGCGTCCATGGCCACAAGACCGGGAGCCGAGGCACCAGGAAAATCCGAAGGTTGCGCCAGAAACCTGAGAACACAGATAGAAGCGTTCTACCAAGAAGACACTTCGTCGTCGTTCTGCATTATATCGGTAATGTACAATCTAGCACTGCAGGTAATCAAATTAAAGCTGCAAGCATGGGAAGAGAATGATGGCATTTTTGGAGATCTTCAGAATGGCTTTAGAATAGGTATATCACAAGAAGCGAACAAACACTGACACCAAGAACAACATTGGAGAAATTACTTCTGCTTCATAAAGGAAATAAATAAACTATAAATTAATGAAAATTAAAGTGGATAAAAAACAATTTCGCGCAGGTGGGAACCGAACCCACAACCTTCGCATTTCGCGTGCGACGCTCTACAATTGAGTTACCGGGGTGCCGTTTCCACACCCAGTTTCTTGGGTATTTATGTGACCTAGGACAACCCTGAGAGTGTTAGCCAGCGCCACCATTCACAGACCTCGGCGGCGGACGTGGAACGTTGTTTTTGCCGTACGGGTCACGAGAACGTGATCTTTTTGTGTGAACGCAACTGGTCAATAAAACCACACATGCTACCTGAAGGCATCAATGTTGCTGGACTCGAAACCCTCGTTAAGTAATAAATGAGAAGAAAGGGGGTTAACTGAAGGGCCCGATTTTTATTATTCATATCATAAGAAGCCAACAAACACTGACACCAAGGAAACCTCGTTTATTACGTTGAAATAGCTGGACTCCGCGCCTTCTATGTCCACTTTACGCACACAGAGCTAAAACCATATCCGCTCTTTCCACATTGGTACTTTCGAACAGTTGCTTACCATTTTTTAGAGGCTGTATTTGATCAACATGCATTTACCATCGCACCAAAACTTACGTATTGTTCCCATTATGTTCGCGAAAATTTGACCTGTTGTTGTTATGCCAGTCCAGCCGTCTAAGTTTTTCAGTGTTCTTAAAACCCTATTGATAACCCTATTGACCACTTGCATGCGTATTCTACTGGAAAATGCGCATGTCACTCACTCATTTGGAACATTGCGAACACATTGGCCATACCATGCCCATAATTTTCCCCCGATATAAACAGATGCCTTGCTCAGCTCACCGAGGACAACTGAGAGAGAAACTATGAATCTCTTATGATGCAGGAAAACACGTGGGAAAACGGGGATTTAGTAATTAACTGCCACACTTGCATTTAAAGCAGGAAAGTGAGTATCGCAACGGATTATGTTTAAAATTCTCGTTATTTTCACGGAATTTCAACCTTCACTCGTGCTGTTGTTTTAGGAGTCTGAGAAACATTTCGACTTCGAAACACTGTGCAACGCTTGAATTAGTAACCTTCTACAATGGTTGCAATGAACCTACACGGAATAAACATATATCGCTCGTCACTCAGATTATTGCCTAGTACTTCGAATAAATGTAAACACTGTGCCTCGCATATTTTACCGAGCGTACGGGAGGAAAACAACCAAAGGCCGTCTACAGTGCATAAAAATTGGGAAAAAGCGGCTATTCCGCAACAGTTTTCACATCACATAAGCAATCTACGAAGCGCGAATTTTCGGGACACGTCACCAAAAAGTGGCCCTCATGCTTTTTAATGCGAAATATCTGTTGTTCTTGCTCCTACCAGCAAACAACTGATAGTGTAGGTCTTATTCAGTAACAGCCTGAAATTGCAATCACCAGAGTCCGAAGTGACATAAGCCTTTAAAAAAAAATTTTACAATATGACTTAGACTTCTATTGGTATTAAAATGGCTCGCACGTTCGACCAACGTCATTTTCGCGAGCATATCTTCGACAAGTCGTGATTGCACAATGAAATTCGACAGTTATACCTGTAAGAGGTTTGATTAGATTTTTAATCGTGATAGGCTACTGGGACGGCAACGCTATGTAGACAATGTGTGCATATAGATTAAATAATTCCAGCAACTGATAATCTGCCGATTTCATGCCTTACTTCACGCCAGTCGTACATACTTCGACCCCCCAATTTTGACAGAGGGGGAGGGGATCATTGCCCCCTTGCCCCCCCCCCCCCCCCGTGATAGATAGGTCTAGGCACGGAAAGGAAGTGCTTTGTTCCCCAATAAGCAACATGGTCTACGCACGGTTGAGCACGCCGCAATACAATAGCGCACGAGGGCAGTCACGTGGTTTTATTTAATATTTTCTGGGCTTTCTTTAAACGCCGGAAAAATATCACCACGCAGCGCGTGCGCTGCCACGAAAAAATTTGATATGCTGTTCTGGAATGCCCTCTACAACGTAAGGAAACGCACTTGGCCCTAGCGAATAAAGCGAATATTAATAATTTTCTATAATTTATCTTATTTAATTAACTTGGTAAACGCAATATGAAAAACATCCTAAGGAGCACCGCATGACGGTAAACCACATATCATTGGTTTCATTCAGTTGCCGTTAACCACTTTTATATTAATTGATTGTTGAGCGTGTTATTGCGAACGCCATTCGTCTCCTTTCGAAATCTGAACGTAATTACTCTATTGAAGAACGGGAATGTCTTGCCCTTGTCTGGGAGGTTTCGAAATTCCCTCCTTACTGGTATGCCGACCTTTCCTTGTTGTCACAGACAATCACGCGCTGTGTTGCCTTTGTTCACTCAACGACTGGACGACTCGGTCATTGGGCGCTGTGCCTTCACAAGTATTCTTACTCCGCTGCCTACCAGTCTGGCCACCTCCATCTGGACGCGGGTTGCTTGTCCTCCTATACTGTTGACCCAGCAGAAGTATCATACATCGAGCCTACTCTGGGCATCATGTCTATGTCTACGTTTCTCCAAATTGGTGAAGAATAAGGTTGTGATGCTTCCGTGCGATCGCTCATTGACCGTCTCGAATCGACATCTAACGACGCGTCACTGCGCAGGTTCATCCTCTTGAATGGCGCACATTACCGTCGTAACGCTCAGCCAGATGGCCCTGGGCTGCTTCTCGCTGTATCCAAACATCTGCGTTCCGCGATCCTGCACGAGCTTCACGACGAACCAACAGATGGTCACCTTGGCGTATCGCGCACGTATACGACCGTGTCCGGCGCCGCTTCTTTTGGCGCGGTCTCGCCTGGTCTGTGGGATGTTACGTGGCCTCCTGCGACAAATGCCAACGTCGGAAACGACCTGCCGAACTCCCTGCTGGACTGCTTCAGCCGCTCTCCATCCCGACCGAACCATTGTTCCGTGTTGGTTTAGACCTTCTCGGTCCTTTTCCCGAGTCAAAATGCGGCAACAAGTGCGTCGCCGTTGCCAAAGGATATGCGACCAGGCATGCAATCACTAGAGCGCTCCCCACCAGCACTGCCACGGATGTTGCCAATTTTTTCTACACGGTATTATTCTACACCACGGCACCCCTCAATTTCTCACAGATCGAGGTCGCGAATTATTGTGCCGTGTAATCGACGATATTTTGCGCTCCTCCTCAACGCAGCACATTTTGACCACTTCCTACCATCCCCAAACAAATGGCCTCACCGAATGCCTAAATAGCACCCTCACGGACACGTTCTCAATGTATATTTCATCTGACCGCCGTGACTGGGACCTCGCGCTACCTTACGTAACCTTCGCCTACAATTCGTCGCGTCAAGACGCCGCCGGTTATTCATCATTTTGTATGCTCTATGGACGTCAGACTCTGGAGTTTTGCAAGACGCGTAGCGCCACCTGCCTTTGCGAGGATGCAGTAATTGAGTAGTGCGACGCCCGACTCCCTTGCTAAGTTGCCTATGCAGCTAGCGACTGCGAAACAACGATTTAACTAGATTTTGGTCCACATGGCGAGTGTTTTGCGCATTTAACACACAGACAGAGAGCTATGAATTTCTACGCTAGTCGGACACGCCGCCGAACTGCCATAAAGCGCTTACTGGCTCGCTCTTCTGACTGATGGGGGAAACGACGGCAACCGCGATAGCTCCGCGCGTTACGAAGAAACGCCGCAATCGACGCTACTGTTGTGTTGTAAATTACCATGAACGTGAAGGACGGAATAACAACGTTTAGTTTTACTGATTTCCATCGCGATCGTATGAAGGGGAAAGGTGAGAGCGCTTGATACGGGCCGTTCAACGTGTTGGGTAATCGGGTTACTTGCATTCCCCACAACACAGCGGCTCGCATGAGAAAGTGCGACAATCTTGTCCTTCTGTAATTGTGTTGCGTAGCTCTGACGAAGGACCGTGGTAATCAAGCGATAACTCAAGAATCTGCAGCCGCCACTTCGTTGGTAACAGAGAAAAATGACGTTGCGAACCATCCTGCTTATAGGCCATAGATACCTCCATCTTTTAACAGACGTCCGCCTCAGCTTGACTCAACAAGTGGAACGGAGAGATCTGGCAGCTCAGCTTAACCAAACATTTTGGTTCCTTTATGAATTCAAAATTCTGTTCTAGAGCATCGTTGTATCGCGAGCTCATTTCTACTTTCCGTATTTTGTATGTCCTGCGCCGATACAAAACACGCTTCGTAATGTGCTGAGCCCGCTCGACTGCGCTTTTCAAATGTGAGCAATAACGTTGCTGTAGGAGCACTGGATGAGTAATTGCAAAGTAATGCGCGTGTGTAAAGAAAAAGAATGTCGCGTTTATCTACATTTATTTGTGCGCGCTTGTTGCTCGAAGCGTCTGCGAAAAGTTCAAATAAGGTACTGAGCGATGCTGTAGCTCCTGCGAGAAAGAAAGATGCAGCGCGTAGGCACTGTGGGAAGCTTACTTTCGTTATGATCGCACACTGTTTGCTGCCTTGGAAAACGTTTTCTGTTTGCTGCCCTGGAAAACGCTATGGAAGGATTTACTCTCTGTAAATAATTGCGAGACAAAACATTACGATAAAATACATAAAAACATAGGCGATACTTAAGTCTTGTGTTCAGGACATATTCAATATGAGCCAATTTGAAATGCTTAGATTTTATGCTGATATGCCTATAAACAAACCTGATGCTCTCTGTACTTGCGAGTTGCAGCATGCCGAAATAACACTTGAGACTTTATTTTACATTGTACACGTACTTGGCCCTGCTGAGCTTCCTTTCCGAAGCGTGGATTGGCGGAAGAAGCTTCCCAGGTCCTTGATTTTTAGGAAACCGTGCCTCAACAGAAACGAAAGAGACGGGTCCTTTGTGGCCTATGCACCTTCGCTTTCGGACAGCTCTCCTTTCACTACTCAGTTAGCGCCAAGGCTGCGATGGGGGCGCTGGTGACGGGTTTTTCCGCAGCGCCGCCAGGGCAGAGTCTGAGGTCTATCGTCGTAAACCGACGTTACCACTCAACGCCCTCCTTCGGGCTGCTACAGCGCCGCCTAGCGAATATGCACGTGATGCAATCGCTCGTGCTGATGACGCGCGTCAGATTTCCCGCGCTCAGCTGTCGGCCTCGCAAGCCACTCAGAAGTGATTTTATGACAGCCGACATCACGACATTTGTTTGTGCCTTAGTTCTAATGTGGTGTCCATTCCGTCGAGTTGCCGTGTCAGAGAAGTTGTCATCTCGGTGAACGGGGCCTAACGGAATCGTCCGCCAGGACACGGACATCACCTACGAGATTGTTCCCGTCTCACTGACTGTGCAACCTACGATCGGTCCCAGTGACACAGTTCACGTAAGCATACTGAAAGCAAGCCGCCCTCCTAAAATCACCGTTTAAAGTGCACTGAGACGGCGCTCTTCCCGCCGGGGGTAATGTTACGCAGCCAGCTCATTCCGAGAGACATCCTGCTTGGAGCAGACGACAATGAAGAAGGGCCTGTCTGGTGGACAGGCTGTCCACCATATTGGTTGCTGCTGTGTAACTCGTTTTAAATACACTGTAAATAGTCACGCCTCGTGTCGTTTCACGTAAAAATATCTGACCGAATTTAACCTAGGCCGATGGTGCCCGTGCGGTCAAAGAAAAAGGCTCGGGCATAATCATAGATTTGTTTTTCCCCATCTGGAGGATGCAAGATTGTTTAGAATTAGGTTATGTGAGCCGTTGTCGAAATCCAACGCCACAGGTCCAACGCCAGAATTGCTCTTGTTTCAGCTGTACTCGGACCTTCCACAACATCCTCCTTCAGTTGTAGGATCGACTATGTCCTGCGCAACAAACCTGGTCTACAGCCGAATAAGGAAGAATTGGTTCGCTTCGAGATAAGACAGGAAGCACATAAGAACTACGTGTTTCAAGTGCTTGCCGATAACGGAAGTCTGGGAAACGGGTTTGAGATTTTGGAGGGACAATGGTTTCCCGGGTTTCGAAATTCAGGTAATATCGTCGTGTCGCCATTTCTGTGGAAGCGTTCCGTTTTCCAAGAGTCGTTGTAGTATGCAGTGAGTTGCCGTACAGCCTCATCGCAGAGGTTGCTTAGTAGTGCATAATGAATGCCGCCTGCTTCGGGCGACCTTCAGGCCAACGGTATTGTGTGCGTTGGGTTGAGCAGTGCTCTGAGGAGGGACCACGTTTTCTATGTACTCAGTTTGCCATTAAGGCGATCGCAGAGGTTGTGTCAATTGTTATTAGTGAGGGTGGTGGCGTATTCTTCCGCTTCTGCTGTGATCCGGACAATTTCTTGTTTCAGCTTATGGTTGTGCCGCTGCCTCTTCGATCGTTTGGTCAGGCCTCTTCGAGCATCCCATAGGTGGAGAAGCTTTCTGCCAACATCCTGTGTCTGCGCTTTTGCAGTGAGTTGCTTGGTGGCAGCGCTAAATTTTCTTGTAGCTGTTGCGTCCAATCGTGTAGAAATGGCGTGACGTGTTGTTGAGACTTGGTTCTGCTGCGCCGAAAAGCTTCCCACTTGGTTACTTTGATTGCAGTTATTGGGTGCGTATGGCCACCAGCTGGACTTCTGTGGCTATAATGCTGTGGTCACTGCCCAGGTTCTCAATTAGATTGTTCCAGGAGCATTGAGTCAACCCTTTGACCATTGTTAGGTCGGGGCTAGTATCCCTGCTTACGTTGTTACCCGTTCTAGTTTGCGTGTCTCGGGTTCTGTCAGCAGAATGAATCGATGAAGGCTTATGGCGTGGGCTAGACGATGACCTTTGGGAGTTTCTGTTTGGTACCCCTACGCAAGGTGGGACACATTGAAATCTCACAGAATAACCAATTTTCTGGCTTGTTTCCTGACGGCCGAAAAAAAGTTCTCCGAAGTTGACTCGTCGCGATTTAGGTGCACTGTAGATATTCAGTTTAAATAAGATGGTTCGCTATCGATTCCTGTGTACAATTTCTAAGAGCACATGCTAATCGGGAGATCGCGAGACGCGTGTGGGTGACGCATGGGCGCGATTCATAGCCGTCGCCGCAGACATACCTCTGCTCATGCAGCGCTTGTTTCCATACAGACAACGCGCGCTAGTCTGCCGCCATGTCGTACCCACCGTCGCCGTGGCGATACGCTTTTGTCCTCACGCTTTCGTTCTACCCACGACGATGCGGCACCTCGTCGCGGGGAAATCGTGCCACCAGCGTCAGAGGCGACAACACCCAAGGAAGCCTCACACCGAGCCTCACTCGTAGCCGCATGCCATCGCCCCTTGCAGACGCAGCGGCGCCCGTCACACGCGCTGGTATTGTGGACTGACCCCAGCACCTGACGCCGCGGACTAACGTAACCGTTCCCATCTCACGGCACACTGCCGCCGGCACGCCGACGCTCAACGCTCGAACGGGCGCCAAACAGCTGCGTTCTAAAAAGGAGTAAATACAGTAATCAACAAACTAACGAAAACTACCCGATGCCACTAACCAACTCGGCCGAGAGTGCCACCCAGGAGCAGCTATAAATCCGACACTATAAAGAGTTTGGGTGAAAGACGCTCATTCAAAAGCGCCACATACCCAGTGCAGTTGTGGCGCGGCCTCCTGAAGCGTCGGGTTGCTGTTCTCGAAGAAAATTGCGACGAGGTTCGATTCCGCTCTGCATGAGAGAAATTTATGGATATTTTTCATCATTGTAGAGCTGCACATTCCCAAGTGGCACACACCTCGTTACCCAAGTTGGCGTCAACGATGCTCATTGCAGAACGACAGGCACCCACTGGTACATACCAGATTACAAGTTGACACCAAAGAGGTTTACTGAAGACCAGCACAGACTGAGTGGCACATACCCAGTGTTCCAAGTCAGTGTCAGAAATTTTCTTCGAATTCAGTGGTACCTACCAACCCAGTCCCGCATCTACTGTCACCTATGTCAGTACGAAACAGGTTCGTTCAACAGCAGCACGTATACACACATTGTCACTTACTGACTCAGGTAGGCGGGAAAATGGTTAGATATACACATATATAGATAGCTATAGAGCGATACTTACCCCACAGAAAGCATCATGATCGAAGCCCACTAAAAAGTGTCACCGATTTAAAAAGCGCAATAACAGCAGCAGCGAAAGTATACCACGAGCAGCACACAATAACCATAGCTTTCGAGCAGTGCTTTGTCATCCTTGGTCTTGACTTATCCTGTGTTCTTGCGCTGTTCCAAGTGCAACACGTATCGTCTAGATAGTGTCCGTACCCTGATTCAGTCCGTATAGCTTATAATGAGAAGCTAAATAGGCTGGAATACATGTATCGCTAATAATTTACAGCCCAGTCCTTTGAGAACCTTATCAGGACCAATTTAGTCGCCAACAACATGAGGTAGTTTATTTATTTATTTATTTATTTATTTATTTATCAAAAACCTTACAAAGCCCCTACGTGGGGATTGAGTAAGGGGGGCATAGAATCAAGTAAGCACGTACAATCTAGTAACAATATAAAATGGGAACACCAGCCAAATGCACCGCCTACAATATAGAGAAACATATTAGCTACATACAGCTGTATACAGTGAGTAGAATCAGTTAAACGAGTTTAGTGAGTGCCTGAATTTTTCGCGGTCAGCTTCCGCAACTATGTTATCGGGGATGCGAGTCTTCTCGAGTCTTCTCTGACGTAAAACTATCATACTCAATCTCTCTGCTGAATCAACTAGCCCAGATATATGCACACGATTTGCCTTTGACGAAAAATTACCGCAGCTACAGCATGAACCAGCCTTGCATGAACTGCCTTGCGTCTGCAATTGTTTGGCATATGCTGCACTATTACAGCCACCACGTCCTGATTGGACCATCTGATATTATCCTCAACCCTGCCATTCCCCTCACGTGTCGTCAAAGGTTGCATATATTCTACGATTTGTTTTAACAATACAGAAGATCGACTTTACCACCTTTTTCTGCACTGTGGATCACGTTCCACAGCGCTTCAACTTCAATGCTTCTAGCCACCGTGCACTTCGTCTCGTGAGTGTTTCTTTTTTTTTTTCACTGCAGTCAGTACCAGCTATTGCAGTCACGCAGCAAAATGTAACGATCATGAATTGTTTACAGATTAAGCGCGTGGTAACCTCCGCAGAGCCCTCAGTAACCAGTTTTCTTGGGGACCATTTCCACAGCTGAGTACCACCTGCTCGAGGACGGCCTAGTGATGTCAATGTCCACTCGGAGTTTCTCTGAAGCAACAACTATGCTAATTGAAACTTAAAATCTGTTCGCTGCAATAATATTTGTGTTTGCTTTAGGTTGAATAGTAACTTTGTAAAATATTTCCAAAGTTGGGCCACCGAAAACAAAAAAAAATATCAGAAGCCTTGGCCCAAACAGCTGCGTACATGACGTTCTGTAAAGCTATACCTTTGAACAAAAAAAATTTTGTCTGCTTGGATCTGGCTAAACCGGGAGTGCAGAAACTTGGCCATGCGTAGGCGCCGACGGGTGGGAGGGGGGGGGAGGGGAGAAGAGCGCCCTCCGGAGTTTTCCGGGGGGCTGGCCAGAGCCGCCGCCCCCACGATGCCGAAGAATAGACCCCCCCCCCCTCCTCCTGCACCTACCATGTGATTGCCAGAATTTTGTCACCCACACCATTTGAGGTTTCTTTTCGCTTGCCTCGACCTTTTCACTTAAAATTTTATTGTGGCTAATAGCTTGCTGCATCCCTGTTGGCGCGAACGTGCACGGATTTTAATTCACGCTTTGCTTTGCTTCTGCAAATCCTGACAATAGAAGAACAAGCGCATTAGAAGTACCAGTGGCGGCTGCCTCATCCGTATTTTCTCACTTCCACATTGGCTTAAATTTCCACAGTAAACACCAAGGAGATACACAATACAGTTAACTATATACACAGCAGAAAGTTTATTGCATTTTTAAAGAGAAGGAGGAAGCAAATTAACAATTATTTATAAAGGTATGAATAGCCTAGCTCTGGGAAATGAATATGTTGCTGTATGTTCCCCTCGCTTCAAAATGCTTTGCGTACTTTTTTGACTTTGAAAAAAACCTGCAGACATTAGTGAGCCCTTTGGCAGAGTGCTTTATGAACGACGTGTGAAATGCACGTGAATGATATGTGTCTCAGTATAGCTTCCCTTTCCAGTAAGCAAAGCTAACGACTCTATAAAAAACACTTCTAATAATTTACAACATTTATTACGGATGGAAACATCGTCACTTGCATGCAGAGGTCATAAACATACAAGGGGTCCCACGTAACTTGAGCCAAGCTCTTAAAAATCAAAGGCGTGTCGGAAGTGAATTGAACCGAATACATACTATTCACACTGGCCTATAGTAACTCAGACATTTTTTTTTCTTTTCCCTGTAACTCACTAATAATTAGGTTAATTACCCAACTTTTTTTCATTATTGGCTTAGGACTCCAAGTATGATACGCAAATTTGTAGAGCACCTTCAGAAACCACCGATCGAGTGATTTCCGGCATTATACGTCTCACGTAGCCCTTTTTTCTGGGTTGCAAAGAAGGCCCGCGAAATATGAAAAAATTACCGACGATTACGTTACTTCCTAATGCGAAATTTGAGCGCAGCAAATAAGCTGTTTCACCTTTTCGATAGATTGAGGCAAAGAAATCGAGCAACACATGTATGCGCTATCACAGAATTTTTTTTTTATTTTTCACACGTATTCCTTTAACAAAGACTCCACTAACAGTTCTTGACAGTCATGAAGGAAGCTTTGTGGTCGGAGAAATAGACTGATATATGTTCGACTTGGTACACCAATGCTTGATTCTCAAAGACGAGATCTATACAAGTGCCTCGCGAGGTTGTCACAGCCGTGGGGGAAGCAGAGGCTAAGCGCCGCCGCCGAGAAGACCCTGCCGTTCGCGCCGCCGAAGCGGAGGCTCATTGCCGCCGTCGAGAGCAACCAGCAGTAAGCAAGGCTGAAGCAGAAGCTCATCGCCGCCGCCGAGAAGACCCTGCAGTTCGCGCCGCCGAAGCGGAGGCTCATCGCCGCCGTCGAGAGCAACCCGCAGTAAGCGGAAGCGGAGGGGGGCGGCGTGTACACCCAGCGGCAAACGATGGGGGCAGAAGCGCGCGCAGCAAGCGGACAACACGATAAAGGGAGGAGGGAAGAGATAGCAGCGACTGACTGATGCCTTTGACTGATACTCTTTCTGCATGGCGGCGACGGTGTTCTATGCAGTCACGTTATCTTGACTCTCTAGCGGCGTCAGCGGCATCCAGCGGTATCAGTCGGTCGCTGCTAGCGCTGGGGGGATGAAAGGGGGGCGGAGCTGGTTACGAGGCCGACGACAACGCCGACGACGACGCGAAACCCAGGAACGGACGCCAAAGAGCTGCGCTCTAAAAGAAACCACGTGACGGAGCGGTTTCGCAGTGGTATCGTGCTGCTCTCAAGCGTGCATTCGGTTAACACGGCCGGCTGCATCGTGACATGCGACGAGGAAGCGGCAGGGCGTCCCTTATCTCCTCGGCAGCTTTCGGCCAGCAGCATGCGTTGGCGCCGTCATCCGACGATAGCCGACCTTGTAGTGGTGCCCGCAAGATAACGTTTAACATCAAATTTAACGTTTAAAGTTGAAGAAATTAATCATAACCGTAAACATCACGCTAATTATGGTCAATCAAATCATCCATCACGGTGAGCTCCCCGTAATCAATTCCGACAGTGCGTGTTTTCTTTAAGTCTGAACATTAGACAGCCAAAATATATGCCGCAAGAACCTCATCTTAGTATTTCAGTACTTTTCGTTCTAACGTACATGTACGCGCTGACCCATATGTTATAAAAGTACAGAAAATGGATTCAATGCTTCGCCCCAGGCAGCTGTTTTTATTCCTGATGATGCCAGGAAACCGAGCCTGATGCCACCAACGCCCAGCAATCTAATCGGGAGCGCGCACAATGTTCTCGCACAGCTTGTATGATGTACCATAGCGCTGAGATGATTCTTGTATAATGTAGGAGAATCGGTTATATAGACAAAAGTGCACGGTTGGCCAGATGTGCTTAAGTTTATGAAGTTTATGTGCACCAAGAAAAGCTGTCCAAGCTTTCACACTTGCTTTATAAGATGCCTACAACACCATCAATATGCCGGCTCCTTTTAACTGCACCAAGCAAAACTAACAAACCAAGTATTGACGACATCATTTTATCATTCGAGTGTTCAGATTGGTAACTTCTGGACGAGGAGTAAGTTGAGAAGTTGTGTGCATAATTAACAAAATCTACGTTCATTAAAATTCAGTAATTGATCTTAGGTGGCTAAATAAAATGAGCACTTTGGAGCCCGCCCTCGAAATTATCCAACCGTGCGAAGAAATTTTGATTAAACATGCTTCTTTAAGAGCCATGCGAACAAAAGTTTTCCAAGTAAACGTTCTTGGAAAGCGGAACTGACGAAGAAAACGATCTGTGAAGTCATAGAAACAACAGCGCTTCAAGACAGGACAAAAAGGAAGATCCACACACACACTGCGCTAACTTCTGAAGCGCTATCTCTCTGTGATAACGAACTAACTAGCCCGTCAGTCAATCCTTGCAAACCTGTAAAGTTAACCTGAGTGCACTTAGCCTTTTCTTATGCCGTTATCCATAGTATGGCCCCGTGAGCATCTTCCTTGTCGCCTGTCCGCTTTCGATATTTTTAGAGCGCAGCTCTTTGGCGTCCGTTCCTGGGTTTCGCGTCGTCGTCGGCGTTGTCGTCGGCCTCGTAACCAGCTCCGCCCCCCTTTCATCCCCCCAGCGCTAGCAGCGACCGACTGATACCGCTGGATGCCGCTGACGCCGCTAGAGAGTCAAGATAACGTGACTGCATAGAACACCGTCGCCGCCATGCAGAAAGAGGAGGAAAGGGACCCCCCCCCCCCTGTTCTTGTGTGGCGGATAGGGTGCTCTTCAGTTGCCGACGCGCCGGTTATTTCACGTAGGCCCCGGCACGTCGACGAATACGTGACCACCTTCCCACGGCTAGACCTGGTTCTTAGCGCTGCGGAAGCGAGGGTATCATATTGTTTGTGTCGGCATCGGCGGCGTTGTCTCTGAAACCAACTCCGCAGCTGGGGTTGACTCACAATCGGCGTCAGCGGCATCAGTCAGTCGCTGCTATCTCTTCCCTCCTCCCTTTATCGTGTTGTCCGCTTGCTGCGCGCGCTTCTGCCCCCATCGTTTGCCGCTGGGTGCACACGCCGCCCCCCTCCCCCCTCTTCCTGCGGGTCTCCGGTTGTCAAAGCGCCGGCTCGAACTTAATTCCTTTCTTCGCTCCTCCTCCAATGCAACCCCTGTGCGGTGGCAATCAGAGAGCCAGATCGGTGGCGGCGGATATGTATATGTGCACCGCCCGAGCCGAAATTGCCGCTGCCGTTCGCCACTGCGAAATTATCTGCCAGTTCTTTCTGAGCCATGAGCGAGACGACCGATGGAAGTCCTCCGTCTGCTGCTGCTGCTGCTGCTAAACGAGCTGCCAGAGCAGAGGCCCAGCGCCGTCGCCGTCAGAATCCAGAGGTGCGTGCCGCCGAAGCAGAAGCTTACCTAGTGGAGTCTTTGTTAAAGGAATACGTGTGAAAAATAAAAAAAGAATTCTGTGATAGCGCATACATGTGTTGCTCGATTTCTTTGCCTCAATCTATCGAAAAGGTGAAACAGCTTACTTGCTGCGCTCAAATTTCGCATTAGGAAGTAACGTAATCGTCGGTAATTTTTTTATTTGAAAGCGCGCCCGTAGGCATAATACAAAAGATGTTAAAAGTACACGAACAGATTCGACTCGTGGAAAAAATATAGAAGTGGACAATGGTGTGGTCCACGAATCCAACGTTCAAGGTCCGCGGTAGGCGGCCAAGCCGAAGGCCTGTTGCCCGGAGGTGGCTGAGACGGTTTAGATGAAGTCCTGGGCACGTACATAGTAGGTGTGTCACTGTCACATTTTTTTTTACTTTTGTGTTACAAAATGGGCACGATGCTCCGTAAAGACCATGATAATGTTGTGGCCAGAGAGCGGTCACAGACGGAGTGAGCGCGACCCCGGCACGTAGCCTTCTTAACGTAACCTGCTCTTGACCGGTTAACCCACCAGGCAGGTCTGACCCACACGGAGGAATAAGCAGTGGCGCAGACGCAGGGGGGGGGGGGGCGGGGGCCCCGGGTGCCAGTGGCCAGAGGGGGGGGGGTGTCATATAAGCTTGAAGACACCCCTCTTTCCGCCGGCTTGACTGGGCGTAAATTGCAAAGAATACTCCGGTATCCAGTAGCCCGAGGTCATGCACCCGATGCGTTTTGCTGCAGAATTGTCGGCTGCAGCTCTATCAACACCCCACGAAATAATTGCGCGAATGTGCGGGCTAACAAAGCTGCATTCGCGAAATGGTCGCTAAACTACTCGCCTTAGCGGAACGTTTCATGTGGGGTGCGCTCGTGCTGTGCGTTCGTGCTGGGAGCAGGAGTCGCTAACCATACAGTGAGGCGTTGTAAGGCGTTTGGGCTCTTGGGTCCCTCTTCCGTTCAGAACGCGCAGCGAAGACGAACAAAGACAGCAGCAAGAGGGCGTTCAACCAGCGCACCCGGCGCTCGCGTTTACGGCGAAGCGTTCGTTGAGGTGGTGGTGGTACAAACTTTATTTAGTGAAGGCCAAAAAAGAAAGGAAATTAAGATGCCGCCGTTCCGTGGGTGGCCTTCAGGCTGCCGGTCGTGGCCACCAGATCATGCCTGGCGGCGACTTCCGCTGCCCAGATCGTTAGCCGTAGCTGGACATCCGGCTCAGAGCTGGCCAAAGCAGCCTCCCACAGCAGCGGACTAGATACATGCCAAGAGGCAGGGGGTGAGTGTTTAGGGCACGAATACAGAATATGAGCATAGTCTGCTCGTGGGTGACTGCAGAGCGTGCATTCAGGTGAGAAGGCACCGGGGTGAATAAGGGCAAGTCGGGCAGGAGAAAGGAAAGTGTGGGCCTGTAAATGGCGCCACGTGCTCTGGTGGAGCTTAGACAGGGATTTGTGAGGGGGAGGGAGGGATAGGCGAGAGTTGCGGTAATGAAGGGCGATGTCATGGAAGGTGAGGAGGGAGTCACGCGTGTCCATCCCGGAGTGGAGGGGGCCAGCTCGGTCTGTCATCTCGCGAGCGATGGAATTTGCCGCCTCGTTGCCAGGGTGCCCCGCGTAAGCCGGAACCCAGAGGAGTTGGATACGACGAGAAGGGGGAGGGGAGTGCTCAAGGATGCTGAGCGCGGAGGAGGAGATGCGACCCTTCGCAAAGTTGTGGACTGCAGCTTTGGAGTCGCTGAGTATGAAACGGGCTGGGGTAGTGGCAATGGCGAGCGCAATAGCTGCTTCCTCTGCGGCAGTGGAAGTGGGGGCAGGTATAGTGGCAACGGTCAGGGGAGAAAGTGTATGGGAAATGGTGGCAAGGGCGTAGGCGGGGTGGGCATTGTATGGCGCCGCAGCGACATACACAGCGTTAGACTGTGTGCCGTATTGGCGCCAGAGGGTAGAGGCACGGGCAAAGCGGCGGGCGGCGTGATGCTCAGGGTGCATGTTCTTGGGAAGAGGGTTGACAGTGAGCATGGAAGATACAGAGGAGGGTAAGGGGTGGGTTACACAGACAGGGGACACAGGGGTCAAGCGGAGGGAACAGAGAAGGGTTCTACCAGATGGGGTGCGAGAAAGGCGGTCGAGTTGTGCCGTGCGATGGGCCTCCACAAGCTCTGAAAGAGTATTGTGGACGCCCATTGCAAGCAGACGAGATGTGGGGGTGTAGGTGGGGAGCGCAAGGGCTGACTTGTAGGCTTGGCGGATGAGGCAGTTCACCTTGTCTTCCTCGGCGCGAGAGAGAAAAAGATAGGGGAGGGAGTAGACAAAGCGGCTGAGAACGAACGCCTGGACAAGACGACGGAGGTCGTGCTCACGCATGCCGTGGTGCCGGTTAGCGACACGTCGAATAAGTCTGACGGTCTGGTGGACGGTGGTATTTAGGCGGGAAAGGACGGCAGTGTGTTTGCCGTTGGATTGGAGAAGGAGACCCAGAATGCGGAGGCAGGAGACAGAAGGGACGGGGTGCGCGTCAATAATGATGCTAAGGGTGGGGGAAGAGGTGGGGGGCGTGCCTCGAGCCGGGAGGAGCAGAAGCTCCGACTTTGACGGGGAGCAGGCCAGCCCGACTGCGCGAGCATGACCGGCAACCACGTCCGCACCCGCCTGGAGGACGGCCTCCATCTCTCCAATATTTCCGGTGGTTACCCAGAGGGTGATATCATCGGCGTAGAAAGCATGGGACAGGTTTGGAATGGCAGCGAGATTGCGTGCCATGGGGAATAGAGTGATGTTAAAGAGAAGGGGGGAGAGGACGGAACCCTGGGGGGTGCCCTGATTTCCAAGAGTGAAATTTGGAGAAGTCAGAGGGCCGAATGAAATCTCAGCGGTGCGACGGGCAAGGAAAGCCGTGATATAACCGTGGATACGAGGACCCACGTTAAGGTTGGAAAGAGCATCTAGGATGGCCGAATGAAGGACGTTATCAAATGCTTTCGTCATGTCCAGTGCCAAGACCGCACGAGTGCGCTTGGCGTGAAGAGGGTGAAGAACTTCTTCGGAGAGCTGGAGCATGACGTCATGGGTAGAAAGGGAAGGGCGAAAGCCAAACATCGAATCGGGGTAAAGGTGGTTGTCTTCTAGAAAGTTCTGCAAGCGGTCGAGAACAACGTGCTCCAAGAGCTTACCGAGACAAGAGGTGAGGGAAATAGCTAGGGCGGAGATTTTGGATGTCTATTGGTTTGCCAGGTTTGGGGATGAAAGTTACCTTAGCGTGGGTCCACTCGGAAGGCAGAGTGCTTTCATGCCAATGTTTGTTAAAGAGGTCAGTGATGGCCTCGAGAGATGGGGTGTCCAGATTACGGAGGGCCTTGTTAGAGATTTGGTCGGCCCCCGGTGTGGAGGTGGTGCGGAGCTTATGCAGTGCGGCACGAACCTCACCCAGGGTGATATCTGCGTCGAGCGCAGAATTAGGGTTGCCGGCGTAGGAAGGGAGAGAGGAAGGGGGGTTGGTGCAGAGGTAGTGATCACGAAGAGCAAGAAGAAAGTCGGAATCAGAGAGTGGAGATGAGTGGAGGAGGCGCGTCACGTCCCTGCGGTGCATGGCCTTGGAATGCGACGGGTCAAGGAGGACACGTAGGAGAACCCACGTATCCCTCAGCCCGAGGTTACCGGCCATGCGCTCGCAGGTCTGGCCCCACTGCTGTCTGGTGAGAGAGTAGCAGTGCTCCTCCATGTCCATTGCCAGGCGAGCAAGGCGGAGGCGCAGCGAGCGGTTGTGTTTCTGGGAAAGCCATCGGCGGTGCAGGGAGTGATACGCCTCCCAGAGGTGCAGGAGGCGACTATCAGCCGTGTAGGAGTGAGGAGGGGTGGGGACGGTGGAGGTGGCAGAGGAAACATCCTGAAGCAAGTTAGTGGTCCACTGAGAAAGGTCTGAGATGGAGGTGGAGGCCGTGACTGGCGGAAGCGATCCCAGTCCACCACCTGCACCAGACGCTTGGGGGAGGAAGATAGGGTGGGAAAGGAGAAAGAGACAGACAGGATATTGTGGTCGCTACCGAGAGAGACCCAGGAGTTCGTCCACACCGCGTCCGGGATATTTTTGCAGATGGAAAGGTCCGGATTAGTGTTCCGTTGTACGCTGGAGCCAATGCGGGTGGGTTCCGAGAAATCGTTAAGGACGGTCAACTGTTCGTTCTGCAAGAAGGTCCATAGTGCCAGGCCCTTCCTGCAGTTCTTGGGGTAGCCCCAACTTACGTGATGAGCGTTGAAATCCCCAAGAATTAGGAGCGCGTTCCGGCTCGCGCGTGAGATGGCGTTGGGGGAGAAGGAGGAGGAGGGGAGCTGCAGGTGTGCGGGGAGGGCTGTACACATTAAGGACAAAGAGGCTGGCATCTTGCCGCCGCCGGGGAAGGAGTTCCAAGAAGTGGTGAGTGCACTCCGGAACGTCGAGCGGATGCTCGATTGCCATGTAGGCGCGATGAACTAGCGTGGCAACGTTCGGAGGTGAAGGGGAAGCAGGGTGGAAAGCTGTGTAGTCCCGTAGTTTTACTGGGGAGAAGGTTTCTTGAAGGGCGATGATAGCGGGGACGTCGGAGGGAGGGATGTTCTGGAGGTGGAGCTGCAGCGTGTTCCGCTTTGCGCGGAAGCCGCGGCAGTTCCACTGCCAGAAATTAAGGCGCGGGGGGTGTCTGGCCATCTTGAGGCCTGGGTGCCCCTGCTGGTGCAGGGTGTTTGGGAGATGAAGATGAGGGGAGGAGGGATGAGACAGTAATGGTCATCTGGGCAAGATCGGCCTCGAGGGAACTCTGGCGGGCCTCAATTTTGGTCATGCGGTTGCTAATTTGAGCCATCCAGCTCTGCGTGTCCGTACGCAGAGCTGTAATGGCGGCCATGATGCGTCGTTCATGTGCCTCGAGGAACGAGGCCGTGTGGCGGATGACAGCCTCCATCTCCGGGGTGGCGGCAGGTTCGGTAGAGGAGCGCCTCTTATGTGGAGGGCTGCGGGAGGGGGAGGCGGCACGAGAAGGCGCGGCCGAAGAGGAGGCGGACATTGGGGCGGGAGGTGGTGGCGGTGGGGTCTGGAGAGCGATGGGTTGTGAGGTTTGGTGAGGGGATGAGGTGGGGAGGTGGGGGCGCGCGAGCAGCGCCTGCAGCTGTTCTTTCAGTAGGGCAATCTCGTTGCTCTGGGCTGCGATTTGAGCTTTGAGCTTTTCTTTTTCGGGGTCGTGTGTGGGAGGCGGCGATCGCCAGCTCACCTGGGAAGCAGTCGATGGGTTGTCTTGCCCCGGTAGCGGTGGAAATGAGACGGAGCGGTGGCGGGGGCTGCGGTCCCGGCTTGATCGGGAGCTGGATCGTTGACGGGGACGCGATGAGCGGTTGTCTTTGGCGGATGGTGTTGACTGCGCTGAGTTGGATGGCGTTGACTTGGGACTGGATGCGAGTGGGGAGGGACCCCCCCGTTCGAAGCGGAGCTTACACGGGCGGGACCCCGTGACATGTGTGCCGCTGCACAAGATGCATTTAGGAGTGCAGTCAGGGGGGTCCCGAGCCGCGTGCACAGCTCCGCAGCGTGGGCAGCGTCCGGACCTGGATTTGGTACATACGTCGGAGCGGTGGCCATGGCTCCAACAATTGAAACAAGCTTCAGCCTTGGGGCGGAAGGGGTGACAGATGAACAGGCCGCAGTTGAACACCACGGTGCGAGGGAGTTCTTTCGTGCCGACGAAGGTGATCAGGATGGACCGGGTGCGACCCATCTGCCTTGCGTCGGCGATGGCGTAAGTGCTGCTGGGATTCATAGCCTGCAGGTCCTCGATTATCTCCTCTTGGTTTTGATTGTCCACGGCGTTGTAGATTATGCCGCGGAGGGCGTTGTCAGGTGCGGCCACATAGGCGCGCAGTGGGTACAGCTGGGTGGCGAGATGCAACTCAGAGGTTCGCACATACTGTCGGGTGTGTTGCTCCGAGGGTGTACTGACGGTGAAAGAGTTGTTGTACGGGTTTATGCGTACGCGGTCCTCGACACGGGCGTCGCCGCACTCAACGCTGGCGCTAGAACAGAGTGAGGCAAGGAGGGCCCCATTGGTGGTTGTGCGGAGGTCGAGGCCACCTCCAGGGCGGAAGACGATCTTTTAGTCTTCCGCTGGGAGTCGAGGCAGCGGGACGTGGCGGCGTAGGCGATGGGTCTTCAGCGACGGCGAGGGTGCCATGGCGTACTTGAGGTGGGCGTTCGTGGCTGAAACGACTTCCTTTGGATGGGCCGCACGGTGGGCTTGGAGCATTCGGGACCAGCGAGGGTCGTCATCAAATTCTTGTTGGGAGATGAGTGTACCGTCGACTATACTTTTCATATCGGCGGCTTCGAGACAAGGGGAGCGAGTGCCGGCGCAGCGGACGCCGGTGCGACGCTAGGTGCAGCTTCACGCTGCGGGCGAGGTGGCGTTGCGCCGAGCGTTGGGCTTAGCTCGGCGGCCCCTTGGCTGGTCAAAGATGAGGTCCTGGTGAAACGTTGGACGGCGGGTCCGGGCAGATGAGGTGTCAGGAAGGTCCTTAAACCTCCGGGTGCTCGGTAGCAGAAACTGGAGAATATCCCGGGCGAGATGCTAAAACCAGGAGCAGAAATCGCGGAGCCCATGCGATGCACGTCCGAAGAACGCCGGGCGTGGGTTGCGTCTCTTCGTTGAGAGCGACGTTGCATAAGTGGGGCCGTCAAAAGTCGCGAATGAGATTCTCTTAATCGTCTTCAGACTCGGTTCGGCCGAAGAGTTACAGGGGCTGGAATAGGGGGAGTGTGCCGAAGGCGCGGCCGCTCGCGTCTGCTTCTGCGATGCAACCGCGAGGCGGCGCTGGCGGTTGCTTACACGTACTTTGTCTTTGGCATAGCACGCGTCCTACGGGCGTGCTATGCGTTTCGCGCTAGAAACGCGAATTTGCAGTGATTCTTTCGGTTCATAAATTAGTATAGCCGGTCTGCGATGCGTTCACTTGCATGCTACAATGGCAGTGATGATACTTTAGTATATCTCCGCCTTTCATCACTTTTCGGTGCTTTAACATTGCCCTTAGAAGCGAAAACACCAAGGATTTGATGCCATGACCCTGAAAGAGGCTGAAACATAATAACCAGTCCATGGTCCCACGTAACTGTCTTGTCAGCCTCAGGAGTGTAGGGGCGAAGATCAACGAAACCGTTAACTTTACCAGAGCCGCTTGCAACAGCAAAGTTTTCTGCAAGCTTGATCTCGTCGGCAATAAGGACACCATGGCACTCAAATTCAGTCATCTCTTGAGTTTTTCTTGATATGAAAGAAAACACTGCTGCATTGAATCCAAATCTGCTTTCGTATTTCTTCATATACTTCCTGAGACAAGTGCGGCTAGGCAGCACAAGTATTTTTGTTTTCGTACATGTTCGTAGACGGGTGGACTTTTCATGTGCATTATAATACATTCAAGCATCCACTCTGGATTATAGTGCATCCTTTTGACAGATTTGCGGCTTCCAACCTCAAAACACTGCATGATTGCAACTCTTTGTTTTTGTGGAACCATTTCGATCTTTTTTAGCGCAGTACTTTCTTCAATATCCTCATTCTCCTGCTTCATTTGAGTGATGGTTCGATCCAAGCTTTTTACTTTGGCTCTTAGATATATCACTGCTTCGGTTCTTGCCCTCAACTTCTTTCCATAATCATAACTGACATTTCGCTTCTTTTCCCGGCACCGTTGATTAATAAGAAGCCTTTTCAAATACTTGCAGGCGACTCACCGCATCTCATTTTCGCTCACGGTACCTTTGCACTGTATACGATAAAAGCCTTCGCTACATTTTATCATTTTTGAGCAGCTAACATGGGAGAACTCAGTCAGTAACCCCGCTCCTGCGCAAACCTGCATGCTATCAACCTCCTGCAGCACGGACGCTGGATCGCATTTCTCGTCTATCGCCGTGAGTTCCACACCCCGGACCAACACCTGATGGTTGACAGCGGTGCCCTCGCTGTGGAACACAACAAGCTTCTGAGCATGGGGGAGACTCATGTTCAGCCCTGACAGGCACACGCTATATACGACACTGTTAGCGTCTTTTCACAAAAAACATGCTTTCCCAATTTGTCTGATGGGAGGGGGACGTTTCTGGCATCCGAAGTTCTTGGTAGGCCCGATTCGGCAGATGCGGGTGCCTCTGCTAAAATGTCGCTGGCCTGCGGAACTGTTAGCCGCCTCTTCGAAGGCACGACCTGGGGATCCAGTCGCTTTTTTGGGTTTCTCTTCTTGGGCACGGGCTTGAAGAGATACTTAGGCACGTTCGGGAACTTCGTTGGGACGGCATCGGGCTGAAGGACCGGTCAGCTTCTTTCCAAACGCACCGTCTCACCTTGTATGTTGTGATCGAAATGAGGTAACACAAACTGAAGATCAAAATGAAGCTCGCAAACAGCGGCGCTCCGTTCAAGGGGCTTGTCAGCTCTTGGGATATTCCTCTGCCACTTCAGAAAAAGCTCCTCGTCCTTGGGCACACCGAAAAGCGAGAGCTTCTCATTGCACGATGTGTACCCGGTTGTGCAACCGGGCATAAAACAGTGGCTTCGACGTCGGCTCATGACATGCCCATTTTCAACAAGCCAGAAAAAGCGCACACCGTGCCGAAACCACTCAAAATGACCGAAAAAGCGCTGAAAACGTGGGCGGCCTCCCATGCGCTCAGCTTGACGTGTAAACGACGGCGAGCGCCACCTCGCGGATGCATCATGAGGCTGCACTGTGGTTCCCGTAGGAGCCGCTTGGCGGCAATCACACTCCACTGTAGAAGAGTTTGGCGGCGTATGACTCGACAGGCTGTAGTCGCGGGCCCGCCGCAATGACCGGCTCGCTTTTACTTCCCCTCTCCCCCTTGCTCCGAGAAGCCGCTGCGAAACCTGCCGTTGTGTTTCACGCTTTCCTTCTTAACCTCGAAAGTTTCAGAAAACTGTCGTTGCTGCGTGACTTCATGTTACAAGTACAGTGTCTGTATCAGCTGCACAGAATTTTATAAAAAAAAGGTGAATTTTGTAAGGATATTTCCCGATTGAGGTTCTATGAAGTTATGTCTTTCTGTGGTTACTAGGAACTCGGTAGCGCGAAAAATACGGCAGATAAGTAATAACCATATCCTTAATAATCCCGTAATTAGTACTTATAGAGGAAGCACTTCAATTCGAGAATTGAGGACTCGAAGTCTTATTATTAATTCAACAAGAACTTCTTAAACAAAATCGTTTTGGGTGCTACAACCTACAGTACTTTGGCACTACGGGCGGCGCCCAGTATAAAGGCAGCAGCGAAAGAAATATGAAATAGTGGACCAGTTACGTTGATCCCTTAATCCTCTCCATTGCGAGTGCAGACCAACAGCAGTGCAAGCTTTCGCTGGCACGGGCTTCATCGCGTCCTTTTCTTTCTTTCTTTACGGTGACGCCAAGAATCGACGCAAAGCGTGCTCTATTCTGTTCCCAATCTTGCGGTGGTACCGCAGCTCGGATAATCACGTTTGTCCGTATAGCAGCAAATGAAAACAAGGCTTTATTGATCAGAATGAAGAGAACTCGTAACTGTCATAGCATTGGCGCCCGCTCAGCGGGATGCCAGGTAGCGTTTTCTAATAGGGTTGGGAGATCAGCGTCACTGACAAACAATTTAATTTTCGTTTTCGTTCAGGGCTGCCCACAGACAAAATACTGCGTGCCATAGTACCTACGACGATTTTTGCGAAGTTGTTGTTGGGCAAGATATAAATGTCGGACTTCAATTTTGCAAATGCAATATTGCCGCTAAAATTGGTAACTAAAACTTTATTATAAAGATATTTTTGTTACTTGTCACGTAAGCCATATTTTCCACGATGCCGCATTTGTATTGGCTGCCGAGCCTTACAGTCTGACAGAGGATGTGCACATGGGCTTATCACACGTTATAAGTGCAGCACCCTGTGTTATTTGGCGCAGGAAAAACAGCGTGTATATTTGCTGCATTCGCAAGTTGTGAGAAAGAAAGCGAAGGAGAGGGGGACCCGGGGAACGTGCGCGGTATCCAAGGCGGCTGTACTGGTGCTGAAACCCGGAAATTGTCGATATCCTCGCCTTCCTCGACTACATAGGGGGGAGGGGGGTAACAGAGGACCTATGAGCCCCGGGTGCCAGACGACCCAGCTACGCCACTGGGTATAAGAGCTCGTGTGGTGCGTCGGAGGTTTTCCTTTTCCCGAATCAGTCGTCCGCAGGCGTCTTCAGAAAAATGTGGAAGTGAGTAAGTTTAAATCTGTCGGTGGGTTGCCATATCTGCTTCAAGGAGACCGGGCAGGGCTGCTCTAGGCACTCACTGGACGAGTATCAGGACATTCCAAGTGGCAGCAAGATGGTGAATGCTATCTGCGAGTAGAGTGGACCGAGATGCCCTACGTATGTCATGGATGGCTTGAGTAGAGTCCGTGCAAATGATGAGTTCAGAGTATCGAGCAGCTGAACAGTAGGCAGCAACGCGGCCAAGCCGTCTGGTATAGCGGCAAGATCGGCAAGATACGCCGGTGGTGCCGGATCGGCAACATATGAGCACGTCTGGCCTGCCTCTGGTATCAATGGACACACGACAGCTGTGTGAATCATGATGTCATTAATACTGGCATCAGTGTATGCTACAAGAGTCATATCGGCTTGATTATTGTCGACGCGAAGAAGGTGGGAAGCTTGGGCATTCGCCTGGCGAGGAACCGGGCTATGTAGACGTCCAAGAGGTTTATTGTAAATGAATTATACCGTATTCCACGGAGCTACGCCGGGTCTCGTTGAAGCTGGATTGTCTCTTTCGTGTCCCAGGTACCGGGCCATTGAAGAAACCGAGCAGAAATTTAATGGCTTTATGGCGGGCGCCCATCGACATTCGTGCACGAGTTCATCTGTATTGTTGAACTGGGACTCGGCCTGTAGGGTTGGCAATGGCGCGAGATGTGATACTCCCGTAATGGCCCGCATGGCTTCGTTACTATTGCCCTCAAGGCGAGCCCATTCTGCCTTCCTGAGATGATGAAACCAAGCTCCGTACACGAGTCGTGGTCGCAATACAGATCAGACAAGAAGGCGAGCCATCTTGGTGCTCGCTCCGCCAGATTTCTTCGCAATTCGACGTATCAACTGTATCGTTTCTGCGGCCTGTTGCTTTGCATTCTTGACCCATGGTCCTCCAAGCAGATCCGGAGAACCCATTTCAAGGCTGACTACACGAAGAATTGAAGCCTCTGGCAGTGGTTGCTGATCCAGAATTAACTGAAGAGGCCAGAGTGCCAGTAGACGGCGCCCATACTTGTTCGCCACTGACATCTACGTCGTCTTGTCCTTGGAAATTTCCATCTCTATCTGATCACACCAGTTGTGCGTCACGTTTAGGGCCTCTTGGAGCGCTTGTTCTTGTTGGCAGACTTCAGGATGAACTGACTAAACAGTGATGCCATCTCCATACATTATGTACTGTGCGTTATGTATCGTCACTAGCTTCCAAGCTAGTAGAAGGAGGGCAGTGTTGAAAAGGACTGGTGCGAGCACAGATCCTTGTGGGACACCCCATTGTGCGACCAATTGACCTGCTGTTTAGCCATCCAGGCGAATGGAGAAGGTACGAGGGCGAAGGAAGGCTTCGACGAATGCGCAGACACGGTTATGGAATTGAAGCCAATGGGAAATTCTGACAATTGTGGTGTGGGGCGCGTTAAAATCTCCTGCTGCCACAACAGGGCAACCAGGACGTTTATGTCGTAGGTGCGCCGACAAGCCGAGACACAACCGAGCCGCACGACCGCTGTAGGGGCTGGCACAGTACGAAACGATGATAACGTTTGCGCGTTGGAGGAGAAACAATACTACCACGACTTCTTGCAATACAGTACGCCTCCATGCAAGATAAGCACGGATCTGATGAAGAGGGCATCTTACAAAAACTGCAACGTTTACTGGAGGGACATCGGGCATAGCACTCTTACTGTCCAACGTTTAAGGCGATTAGTATGCCACACATCCTGAAATGGGTGGCAGGCCGTTGAATCCTTAAAGCAGTAGAGTCCAAACACGCTGCATCCCATAGCTGAGACGCTGACGCAGCTCTCCGACTTTCCCAGCGATGACGCGGCAGTTCGACTGTCAGATGCCTTCTGGCACACTTCAAGACGTAGCAGCGATCACAGGTTAAGATTGGCCAGTAGAACCAAGGTGAGTTGCTGCGGCTTTTGCGCAACGAAGCGAAAGAGTTCTTGGGGTGAAAGAGGTTTCAACATAGATGCCGCGGGTTAGCCACATGAACAGGAATAGACGTCGAAGACGAATGCGACGACCGCGCTCCGTCACGACGACGCCGAGGCGCTGTTCGGCGTTCCTTAAGACGTTGGATTTTCTTTTTTTTTTTTGCAAGAGTGGTGAGGCGAGCATCGATCTAGACCTCTTCGTTCGCCAAAGGAAGCGGCATGCCTTCTATCGATTGTGATGCCCGTTCTGGTCGTGAAGTGGACGACCTAACAGCTGCGCTAAATGTAGGAGTGGAAGCATCCCTTGTCGCTGTACTTGCTAGTGTCACCTGGCTAGCGTCCTCTTCCAGAGAGGCCACAACGGCCTAACGGTTGCACACAGGGACTTGTTTCTTTGATGGATCTCGAGGGGTCCTTGCTAGCTGTCGAGAATGGCGTTGTCGTGCTTTGTTAGTGGCCTTAAACTTCGTGGGGCACGTCGTGGAAGTGATGTCATGATCGCTGGTTTGGCATAGGCCGCATCCAAACGATGCTGATGTCTCAGGCTCCATGGTGTCCTCCTCGGGTGGCTATGAGCAGGATGACTTCATGTGTCCCTGTCTAAAGCAAGAGTAGCAGTAGACATCGGAAGGCTTGAATGGACGCGGGCGCAGTACGCAGCCGTAATACAGGATACGTTAAGGTGGGGAATTAGGACTTTGAAGCTTGTTTGGCATGTACGACCGCTGCCGACGTAGCGAGCAGCCACGACTTCGTGTGTGGGACATGATAGTTCCTGCAGGAGCCTTTCGGTTTCTTCAACATGGTCAACGCCATTAACCCCGTAAAGTCTTAAATTGGTACCACTGACAAAGTGCGCCTGGACTGGAAGGACACATTCTTCTGAGACTTGTATCTGTTGCAGTTCTTCGAGCTTATAAACTAGTGCCATAGCTGAAACCTATACTAAGACCGTATTGGTAGGTTTCTGTAGAGTGAAACCTTGGGGGCGTGTGGTGAGGGAATCGGAAAGTCTTTTCGCAGACGTCTAGGGCCTCATGAATGGTACGGTTGGGCAGAGTGGACATGTCATATCTAGCACTAGGCTTGGTAACCACTTTGTACCACGATGTCGTTGCTGGCGCCGGAGACACACGTGACGGTTGTGCGGGCGGGCCTTGTGATGAGCAAGGTTTTTTGCTCTCTGCTGTAGCTACATGTTCAGCTACATAGGAGGTAGTTTCCAGCCCACCGCGTCGACTGTGCACAATGCCCTCTGCGGCTCCCTGACCGTTGCCACAATAGCCTCTTGACAGCTGTAATTATGCGTGACTCCCCTCAAAAACATTGCAGAAACTGTAGTGCTTCCCTTTCTACTAACGTGCCACGCCAGAGGGGACGTAGGTAGAACTGCAGGGGGAGGGAAGAGAAGAGGCAGTTCCAATAGAAAAGCGGGGAGGGGGGGGTTGACGTGAGAAGGCAAGCAAATACTACTACTATACGTCTGCAGCTGCGGGAAAATTGGATAGGCTTTTAGTTCAAGGTACGGAACAGTACGTTGCTGATATTTCTAAAAAATAAACAGCATTCAAAAATACCAAGCGGACAAACTACACAGGGCGTGCCGAAGTAGAGCAGCATTAATTAAAGCGCATCGGAGGGTCCAGACGACACTACGAACCCGGTCGACCGCAAAATCAACACTTCTGTGACCGCCGGGGTAGCTCTGCAGCTACGGCACAGCTAGAGGTCGCGGATTTGCTCCCGACCGTGGCAGCCGCATTTTGACTGGGGTAAAATAGAAAACACACGTGGAATTAGATTTTGGGGCACGTTAAAGAGCATCACGGTGTCAAAATTAATCCGGAGTCCGCTACTACGGCGTGCCTCATAATCCGATCGTGGTTTTGGCAAGTACCAGCCCCATAATCCAATTCAAGTTTAATACTTCTGCCACAATGCGATGTGCCATGTGAGGCAATGACTATGCTCAATCCTCTCAGAAGTTATGAAATATGGCGCACAACAAGGCCTCACGCAAACACCTCTCCCTGCGTGTTCTTTGTACTATACGCAGAGAAACAGATCTGGCGCCCGCACGGTAACGTTTAACATCAACTCGGTATTCTCGTGTTAGACGAAACGTTGAATAAATTATGCTTAACCGTAAACATCACCGCTAATTATCGTCAATCAAAGCATCCAGCACGGAAAGCTTCGCATGCATCGATTCATACAGTGCTTGGGATCTGCATATTGTTTTCAATAATCGACCTGCAGCTTTTGTTATTCGCGAAAAACCCACTCGTTCCATTGAAAACACGCTAGCTTCCTGCCGGCGCCGCTTGGGACGCTAGTTGGTACGTGTCCAGAAAAGATGGATATGGCCAAGAAAGCCAGTGAGGATGATATAAAGCGGTCTTAGTGCTGCGTAGCTGCACTATTCGAATACGTCCTCTAGGCAGTAGCTGGTGTTCAACGGCGCTTCCAAATTCATAGATAATAAGGGTACACTGAAATCTGATGTTTTTTTTTTCTTTTTTTGTGCAGGCGTCCCAATTGTCAATTCGGCTCATTTATTATTGGTTATTTACTTTCTTGAACGTACCGATTTTGCCCTTTCTCTACACGTCGGTCGCTTTAAGTCCGTCACTTTAATTCAGCTTTGGTCCGAAGGAAGTTTCTGGCGTGGTATAAGCTGCGCGCGCACTCTTTCGATCCGGTGCGAGCAAAGTGGAGATGTCGAAACATTCTATGCTTATTTCATTGCTTTTAGTATTTCGTGCGTGGTCAGAGTGGCGCTTCGGCCGCGTTATCAAGGTGGATTTTGTTATCAGTGTGATCAGTCGGCTTTGAGAGATGGACAATACGTGTGACGTAGGCATGAGACGAAGGGATAGCTGCAAAGCCGTGAAACCTGCTGTTGGTGCTGCTTCCGTACCATTATCAAGGTGATGCGCTGTGGCTTCGGGTTTGTGACAGGCGATGGAGTTCCTTTGGATCAAATTATTTGAGGGCGCTGCTTCATGGATGTGGGTGGGAGCGCAGTCACATGGTATTTTTCATATTTCTTGAGGTTTGTTTGCCAGTCGGAGAAAATTGTACGCAATTAGTAGGTCGCTGATAACACAGCAGTTACATATCATTTGGGGGCGCCTACAGATGCCTCATTGACATTTTGATAATTAAGACAGTACTTCTCGAATTAAACAATTAATTGTAGTTGCCAGAATAAATTTCGGGGACGAAATAATTACTGGCGGCTACTCCACTGTACTGGAAACAATATGCACTAGGTTTTCTTCGAGTAACGCAACTACTACTTTTTTGAGTCTTGGTGCGTGATAGTTGGGGCACCCTGTGTAATTCACTAAGCAACCAAAATGAGGCCAAGCCGGATTCACTCGAAATCAGAATCAACAGCAGTCATGCTGCTGATTCTGATCCACGACTTCGTGCGTAGCAGTGTAGCGCCATTGCGGCCATAGCCAATAAGCAACCAAGGTGGGTTGGAGCGAACATGGCGCCGGGACCCCGACGATATGATCACGAACGACTCACGTGGACTGTGTGACGACGACGCAATAACGACAATAGCATGACAACAACGTGGTGACGATACTGCAAAAAACTGCCGTGGAATAACAGCAGTTCGGTGAATGAGGTGGCATGACCACGGCCGTATATGACAACAAAGGAATGAAGAAGGAACAACGACAGACGGCATGACGACGACGGCGCGGCGATAATTGGACGACGAAGGTAGAATGAGGACGATATGACTGCGAATAGATAACGATTTTATTACGATGATGCACTTACGGAAATGGCGTGACGAGGGCGGAATGGTAACAATACGATTATGGCGGCGTGATGACGGTATGATCGCGATTGAGCGATGGCGATTGGGTTTGTTCCACTCGGTCTGTGCCGGTTTGTAAGGAACCCCGCTGATGCCAACTTAGCTTACTGCGTATGTGCCGGTAAGTGGGTGCAGCTCTTCAATGAGCGTTCTTGACGCCAACTTTGCTAAATAGGTATGTACCACTGGGAATTCCCTAAATTTATGCGATCCCCTAAATTAACGATCCCCTAAATTTATGCCATGCTGACTGGAATCGAATCCACGTACCAAGTGTTCCTCGAGGACAGCAACCTGACGCATTAGCAGGCTGCGCCACAAATGCAATGGGTATGTGCCGCTTTTCAATGAACGCCTTTCATCGCCACGCTTTTGCGAACCGTACCATGAATGCATCGGGCACATTCTGCTTTCCAATGAACCTCTCGCCAACTTGGCTCGCTGAGTATGCGCCACTAGGTGTGCGGCAAGCGAGGGAACTATTGTCACCGTTCGCAGGCACCGTTACGCCATGCTTTGCATCTCGGAGGACACGCGCGAACTTCTCGACAGCGCCAATAGATAGTGCAGCGCCTCCAGAAATAAGCGCGAGAGGAGCCCGGTTGCCGCATGACGCGTTTCAAAGCGTTCGCACGCACAGGCGCGCCACGCGTTTCGGAGGCCATGCCAAGGGATCGCGGAGGCGGTGCTGGATTGCGCCGAGCCCTCACAGAGCAGCGCAAAAGAGGAGTCCCGCTTCAGTACACGCCTCATACACACGTCGTTTCGGCGGTGGCTATACGTTGCGTCGCTATATTGATTCAATGCTAGGCGCATTACCGTCGACAGTCATTGTGAAAGTGGTTTCGCCGACTATTCATTCTTAATTCTGAAACATTGCCTCTTACCAATTACGAGAGATTAGCTAAAAAGCAGGAAAATTGGCAACTGCCGACAAATTGATTAGATTACGGTATGGGTGCGGTTTTTTTTTTTAGGGAATTTTATTTTGTTCAGGCTGATTCCAAATGGCTTGCTCGATAAATTTAAGGGTTTGTTTTCCTTGTTGCTGTTACTTTTTATATTTGTTCCCTCTTTGCTTTCAAGCTGGTGGCTCTCAATCGTTTCCGATTAAAATTTATATGTCATAGTTCGCACTAGACTACATTAACACTAACCCGTTCTGGGCCAAAGCCCCTATAGTCGGTGTGCGCTATTTCGCGCAGGGAAAATAAAGAATGTTCTCGTGCCACTGTTCGCGCGTTCGTCGTCGTGTTCTTCCCATTCTTAGGGCTGGCGTCTGACACCACGTGGCGAAAGGAATTTCATCCAACCATCTTCGTCGAAATGAGGCGCGACTTCTCCTGCGATGGTTAACGTCCCGCGTCTCGCGCACAAAGAACTTTCTCTGACCGGAACTTTTACCAGGCCTCGTCGAAATGAAGCGTGGCTTTCTACTTCGCCATGACCGTTTCGAGTGTGCCTGTCTTCCGGAAGCCTCGCAGTGTACAGCCTCTT
Source organism: Dermacentor variabilis (assembly GCF_050947875.1). Taxonomy (NCBI): domain Eukaryota; kingdom Metazoa; phylum Arthropoda; class Arachnida; order Ixodida; family Ixodidae; genus Dermacentor; species Dermacentor variabilis. The sequence continues at coordinate 4,272,865 of NW_027460346.1, read as the reverse complement.
TTGTGTGTGTGTGTGTGCGTGTGCGTGTGTGCGTGTGCGTGTGTGTGTGTGTGTGTGTGTGTGTGTGTGTGTGTGTGTGTGTGTGTGTGTGTGTGTGTGTGTGTGTGTGTGTGTGTGTGTGTGTGTGTATAGAGGCCCTTTCCTCGATTTGGACCTAGAAGAGAATTTCCACGAACCCGCAAAGCGCAGAAGAGGCGGACAGGCGTCTACAACTCCGGGAGGCGGGACGACTTCTTCCTTTCAACAGGATCGGTATAGCCAGAGGAGGAGGGGCCCTCTTTCTGCGCCTGTGACGTGACATCGACGGAAGCAAGATCCCGCCCACGATTGTAGAGAGCCTATTTAAGAGGCTCCGAAATGTAGTTTTGATCACTTCATGCTCTTCTCATTTTCTTTCATCTACCTTTGAATAAACCGTGCAAGTTTCGCACTAGAAAATCGACTCGCCCTTGCTTCGTCGCCATGGTCTACTGGATGCCTGCAGCCGGCCGACAACGCCACGCTACCCAATAAGTAACGTCGGTCGAGCTTCGATAGGCAGGCGCCGCTACTACTCGGCAGCAGTACGATGCGCTAGCCTGGAGTGCGCAACACCATCTAGCTCCGATGCCGCCCATCATGCCAGCGTACCCATACTGCCCCTCCGTCTGCGAAGGCGCTGACGGCAATGACAAACTGCCAGTCGCTGCGGTGATTTCGGTCCCAAATTCTTTGCCTCAATATATCGCGAAATGAGAACACCTATGCAGCTGCGCTAAAATTTCGCATTAGGGAATATCGTAATCTTCGTACATTTTTAAACTTTTATTGCGCACCAGATTCCATTCACGCAAACCGATTCTCGGTGGTATAATCTTGACCGGGTGAGGTGGGTCTTCACCGCAGGAATCAGGAAACGACGACGGAGCCGGGCATAGTGATGATGAAAAAGTATAGAAAAGACTCTAGTCACTTATTGGTACACGGATGTGACTCTGGATGGATGGATGTTATAAGCACGACCTACTGTATAAAGGGCGACCTGCGCATCCCGTGGTCGCCTCCGGCAGCGCGCGGCCGAAGAAATACCACGTGATCATTGAGTAGGGACCAAGCGTGCCGGTAGAGGCCGCCAGTGCTCACCCTCACAGCAACGCCCGAAACGCTCCGGCCCTGCTTTAAGGAGTACGGCGATGACGGTAAAAATTCGCAGAGGAGCTGCAGTAAACTCGGCATTTAACATTATTGACAGGGTGCGGCTAGAAAAATGCGCGTCGATACATGCGATACATGCCCCAGATATTTAGTATCTTCTCTGTGCAGTGCAATGAAATTTTAAACTACTTTGAAGGCGCGGCCGCGCGGCTGCTAGGATTGAAATAGTGTAATCCCTTAGAGCTTTTTTTCCCCCTCATTGTCTGCTAAAATGTTGGTTAGTGCTGTGGTGCCAATAAGGCCTGGTGCGCACTTTCCGCGCTAGCCGAGGTCTGAGCGCGCCCGCTCTTCATTCTCCCGTAGGTTTCGCTAGTCCCGAGCCGGACGCAATGAACGCACTACGTACCGCTTTGCAGGGTCCACGCGTTCCTTTGCTGCATTCGGCACGTTTACTGAAGTGACGTGCCGTTGAGAGCGCGGCAGAACGTGAGTAGTTTTAATTGCAGTGCATGCCACAATCGTAAAAATGTGCTGTTATTGACGTATTTATTTACGCCACTTTACCAAATGATAACGAAAGTCTAGCTTGAAAAATTCGAAGGGCGCTTTATTGTGCCATTACACAGAGAGTCACAACGCGAGCCGGCGTATGTCGGAATTGGCTCCGTAAGCGTGTTCGGAGTCGGCGCAGGTGGCCAGTGCCGCGCGCTATGCGTCGTCGTTTGACGTTCGCCGCAAGCGCGTGTTTATCGCGGAGGCCGACTATATAACCGCTTGCCAGAGAACAGGCGTGCGCATGCAACATGGAAGGAGAAGAGAGTGACACTACCGATACAGAGAGCTGAGTTTATGGCTGTACAGAAATCGCGAGACAATGTGCCCAACCACAATGAATAAAGAAGATTAATAATCTTGCATAACTTATGGTATATATCATTCATAAGCAATTTGCATCACTACACAAGGCACACGTATAGCATAACCATAAGCTTACCAAAGCATATCCATAAGTGAAACCGTCAGCATATATAACCATAGGCTAAATCACAAAGCACAAGCTAAACCGTAAGCATATCCATAACTTAAACCATAAGCATATCCAAAAGGTAAACCGTAAGCATATCCATAGGCTAAATCATAAAACATAACCATAAGCTAAACCGTAAGAATAATCATAGGCTAAATCATAAAGCAGAACTATAAGCTAAACCATAAGGATCACCGAACCTTTTTGTTTCGAGATATCCAGGCTTAACCTTAGCTAAACCCCAGCCAATTTTTTTTTTGTTCACGTTTCAACCATTGGTTTCTAATATCGGTCACGGGGAACTCAGCAAATGAAATTCCTCTTGATGCTCGGCCGCTTGACTTTCACAACGGTACGCAGAAGTAAACCATCGTGCATGAAGAAGCCGCAAACGCGAAAGCCGGCGCCCACGGGGCTGAGAATCACAGTGTCACTGAAATAGAATCTGGTAATCAAGATCTAGCGACACCAACAGATCACCAAGCACTCAGCTAATCGATTGTTTCGCGCGCGTGCGTTTGCGTCCTTCCGTGCTCTCGCTGAAAATACTTGCTTCCCGTGCGTGCGGCCGGCCACGGGATTGGGGTAGGTGGGGCCACGGCGTGGGGCTGAGCACTAGCGCCACTGTTCGCGGCGGCGGTTTGGAAAACTAAAATAAGCCACACAAGGAAAAGTAAATCAGCGGCGTTGGCGCAGCGCCGCACGCTTAGGTCGCCCCTTATACGTGGCCGTGATTACGAGCGTCCTATTTGGAACGGGGCGGTGGGTTGCGCCACCAAGCTCTTCCTATTACACTGCTTAATGTCCTACCTAGCTTAAACAATGAAATTAAAAAAAAAACACTATGAACTACCACGCCCAAATTTTCTGATCCCCTATTGCGAACTGTGCTTTTGTACGTATCCGTCTTTTGTCGTTTCCCTACTTTTCTTCCAGCAATCCTCCAATCGCCTCTTACTAATGCCTATTGCGGACATGTTTGCGTTATCACTGCTCCCGCTGAACCCAAGCACTTCAAGGAGGCCAGTGGTGCCTAAATCGACCGCTGGGTAGACATCTTCACATTCTAATAAAACATGCTCCGTCGTTTCCCTATAGCTTTACCGCAGCAAGCACATGCTTCTTCTTCCTTCCTATATCTCGCTTGATAGGCGCGTTTTATAAGGCATCCCGATCTCGCTTCCGAAAGTAATGAGCTTCCCTTTGAGTTATCATAAATGGTTTCTTTCCTGATTTCGTTTTTTCCTCTTAAGTAGTTACTCATGGCAGGTTTCTTTTCCATTGCCGCCACCCATGAAATTATTTCAGCCTCACTGACTTTCCGCTTGACCTTCTTTGTTGTTGAGTTGCCCACCCTACAGGCCGCATACTTGCTGGTAAGCTTCCTAGTTGTTTCCTTCCACTGTGAATCAATGTTTTTCTTGTACAGATACCTAAACACTCTCCCAGCCCATTTACTTTCTTCCATATTCCTCAGCCGTTCTTCATATTCAATTTTACTGCGAGCTTCCCTCACTTCAAAACTAGTCCAGCCCATATCACCCTGCACAGCTTCATTTGTAGTCCTCCCGTGAGCGCCCAATGCGATTCGACCCATGACCTTTGGTTCCCGTCGAGTACTGTTTGTACCCATGATTTAAAGCAAACAACCGCATTTCCAAAAGTAAGTCCTGTAACCACTACACTTTTCCATATACCTCGGAGGACCTCGTACCTATTGTATCCCCGTAGCGCTATGTGCTTCATTATGGCTGCATTTCTCTTCCCCTTTAGTGTTATGGTTTTTTCCTGTGTTTCCATATATCTATTGCCTTCGTTTATCCATATACCAATGTATTTATATTCTGTTACCCTAAGTATTTCCTGGCCCTGTATCGCCAGTTTGTTCATATTTTTCACTGAATACCATATCACTTGATTTGCTAAGACTAAATTTCAAACCTAAATTCTTGCCTTCCTGTTCACAGATATTAGCCAGACGTTGCAAATCACTTTGCTTGTTAGCTAGCAACACAATGTCGTCCGCATAAAATAAACCTGGGAGTTGCTGCTCTACTACTGTACCCGCCTGTTTGTATGAGAGATTATAAACCCGATATTACTTCCTTCTAGCGCCTTCTCCTTCCTCACCATGTACATCATAAAGAGCAGCGGGTATAAAGGACATCCCTGCCTCAGTCCTTTGTTGATATGAACTTTCTCCTCGCTCCTCATCCCTTCCCATTCAACGCAAACGATATTTCCTAGGCAAACCTCTCTCAAAAGCTGTAGACAATCTTTACCTAAGACTTCCCCTTCCAGAATGACCCCAAAATATGTTGCAATCTACGTTGTCGTAGGTTCCTGTAATGTCTAAAAAGGCGACATACAACGGTCTGCTTTCTGCTTTCGATATTTCAATAGACTGAGTAAAACGCCTACCTATTCTGAAGCCATTCTGAAGCTCTCCCAGAATGAAAATATTCTCTACCCATGCTTGAAGCTTTAATCTGATAGCCTGCGCTGCCAGCCTGTATATTACCGATGTAATGGTCAACGGTTTATACGAGTGAATTCTGTCTTTCTCCCCCTTACCTATATAAATTAAATTTATTCTACTTTGTCGCCAACTGTCTGGTGTTCGTCTATCTTTTAAAGTTTTTTCAACTGATTTCACCAGAGCTTCCTTAATTTTTGAACCTAGCTCATTTACCAGCCTAACGGGAACCTCGTCTAGCCCTGTGGCTGTGCGCATAGGAATTTTACCTTCCGCTTTCTTCCAGTTTAAATTTCTCAGCACCAGCTTCTTTTCCACTTGGGTCTCTTTCATGCTCTTTTTTTCTTCAAGTACAACCTAGTCATTGCCTTGGAAAGATTCGGCTGTTACTTTTCGGATGTAATTTATTGCCGCTTCTCCGTCCAGTCTGTTTTCATCTTCGTCTAGGGAAAGTTGTATTGTTGTTGACTTCCTGCCTAATAATTTTATCTGATTCCAAAATATTCTAGGTGCGGCCTTCTGTTTCTCACGTATTTCTGACCAACCAACGTTCCCTTTCACCTTTTAATTTTGCTTGCACCAGTATTTGAATCATAGACTTTTTCTCCCGGTATATTTCCCATTTACTGGTTACTTCATCCTGCGGCAACTGCGCCTTCTTTGCCTGTCTGTGCTCTCGAGATGCTTTCTGTCGTTCGGCAAGAGCATTCGCCTCGGGCTCGATATCCCGGCAAGCGGCGGCCGTCCTCGGCAGCGAGGGAACCGCGGGTCAGCACATCGTCAAATGGTTTCCAGCCCACATGGGGGCCGACGTGCACCCGGAATTTCCCAACGCCAACGAGCTGGCGCACGGACGCGCGCGAGGACTCACGCACCGCGGGGAGGGAGGGGAGCACCGAGACCCGCTGCTCACCTTCAACGAAATAACAACACACTGTCAGCTGTCGAGGAGGACCTTCCCACTCCCCCACGCTAAACTCACTAGATCACAGTCATCGATATTCAGAATGCTTCAGACAGGGTCGTTCCCCTCGAGAGGCAGGCTGAGCCGTTATTCACCAGAAGTAGAGCCGCAATGTCCGGATTGTGGCGAATCGTACTGCTCGCTAGCGCACATGCTCTGGCAATGCTCCGCGTTAAGCGGCACCGTGTTCACTAAAGAAGAAGACTGGGTGGACGCCCTGGAAGACGACGACCGCCAGATCCAGCTCCGGGCCGTCCAGAGGGCTCACGAAAGGGCGGAGGCTCACGGGCTTCCCGTCCCAACGTGGGTGCGGCCCGCGACCCCTGCCGGCCACTAAACCAAGAGTGGGTGGGGAGGGGTTCCTCAGGACGCAATAAAGTTATTTCCTCCTCCTCCTGCTGTCGTTCGGCGATCGCTTCTCGTATTTCCTTGTTCCACCAGCTTTCCGGTTTCTTTTTCCCTTTCCAACGAACATGTTTTATTTCTGTTGTTATTACACTTAGAAGCTCACCATATCCCCAATCTTTACTTGGCTATTTGCCAAGCTTTACCTAGACTCTAGTGACTACATTTGCTATTTTTCAGCGTTCAAATTTGGACTCGCCACTTTGCTCTCTTTCCCAACTACATTTCTCATTTTCAGAATGATGCGTTTATGGTCACTCTCTAAGCTGCTATACCCTTCCTCATCAATGACCGTTTCTCTCAACTTATCATGAATTCCTTCGGTCATCAGACAGTAATCGATGGTCGATTGCCGGTTTCCCACTTCCCACGTGATCTGTCCTTCACACTTAGGCCCTGTGTTCACGATAACGAGGTTATGTTGCTCACAAAAGTCTAGCATTGACTTCCCGTTATTGTCGGCATAGCCATCTAAATCCTGTATGTGGGCATTCATGTCACCTAACAGGACAATTTCAGCACCATTCCCGAAAGCCTTAACACCAGAGCTTATGCATTCCACTAACTCTTTATTCTTCTCTGTGCAATTTTTTTCCAGTCCACAAATACGTAACGCCTCCTTACAAAAAATTCTAGTAACTTTCAATAAACTTTCTTTAGACAAATGTTACTAGAACCTACCGACAGTCTATTGAATTTCTTTAGACCGTTTTCAAAGTTCTTATATACTTCATATCAAAATTCTCTCGACTATTGGCCACCGATATTCAATTGAAACCCTTTTTACAAACTTTCTTTAGACAATGAATGAACATCCTTTAGACACTAAAAGCAGTATTTATCGACCATTTTCATACTTAGAAACATTTTAGTAACATTCTACTAACTTTCTATTTCTCGATCTAGAAACATTTTAGTAACTTTCTGTCGCTCGATCTAGAAACATCTTAGTAACTTTCTGTTGCTCGGTCTAGAAACTTTTTAGTAACATTCTGCTAACCTTCTGTTGCTTGATCTGGAAACATCCTAGCAACTTTCTATAACTCGACCTAGAAACGGCCTAGTAACATTCTACCAACTTTCTGTTGCTCCCCCTAGAAACATTCTAGCAACTATTTTAGTATGCTTTAAATGTGCTGGTGACATTTAAGCAAATTTCTCTGGTATTGTGGTGCTGTTCCAATGTAACCTTCAACATGGGTAGTATATATAAATGTACTTGCCTATGAACAAAACACTCCAATCTTTTTGAAAACTAACATTTATTTAGCACATTTCAAAACCTATGTGCAAGCATCAATGACATGTTTTTGATCTCCGCTGTGTCAAAGTGCCTTGCTGTGAAGCCTAAGGGAAGAGAAAAAGTAAAGAGTTAGTTCAGCCTTATGTCTCTGTTAGTGTGTCTGGGTAGGACGGCACAAAGGAGTGATCCACAAGATTTTAACTTCAAATTACGAATTAAAGCAAATGCTTTAGTTGTCTGCGCTGTCACACATACTCAGAATGGCGTTCTCACACCTTGGGTCCAAAGCCTCTTTTTCGGCGACATCCTTGTGGGCTTTGGAATGCCGCCCAAATAGAGATTTGTGCTCTCTAACTCTTCTGGGCTGAAAAGAACCTTCAGGAGGCCCCGTGCACATCTTTAGCCTGAGTTTTTGCGTCTCGCTGCAGTCGTGCCAGTGTGGCCTCATCAAGGAGGATTTCTTACCCAAGGTCCACCTGAAAACGAAAAGCAAACATTAGTTCTCGTTTTTATGCCTTGTAACTAAAACACTTGTTTTTCCTTTGCTATAATATTCGGAATGGATAATTTCTTACTTAGATGGTCTATTGTAGGAAGTCATTCTAGGATACAATAACATAGGTGACTTTGCAACAAAAGCTGTGGTTTATATCTATAGGTCTCTTAAACACTTCCAGTGAGTCAGGATGCAAAAGAAATGTGATGGCTTCATTCGGCATATTGCTGCATCTAGACTTTCCAGCTCACGTAAAACTTGCAACAATTGCTACCCCATTTCACTCTTCAGAAGTGAAGTGTTTCAAGTTTCGACTTTATTTTATGTCACCTCAGCAGCGAATTCCAGCAATTATGTAAGCTTTGCCACCAACCCATCTTTCGTCCTAATTAGCCAGTTTTTCATTTGGGGCACTTGAACTCTTTCAGCCACACACATTAAAATAAGAACTGCTCCTGGCTCCAGCCCATTTGTTCGTACGTATTCTGCTCTCCCTATCATGCATTGCTGCAGCAGATTGCACGTTGGTCCTTATAGCATCAACATCAATGGCAGCTCACCATGCTAGTGGCTTTGATGAGCAAGGTGTCGGAAGGGTATGCCAGATGGAGTGTCAGGCTGAAACTATCTTACAGCCTTTGAAATAATGGTATTGAACTTGACTAAGTGAACATCATTCAGGACTATACAAGATCTCTGCAACAACATATTGCATTGCACTGGTAAGTGCCAACAGCGTTTTATCCACATATCAGTGTACTGTCTGCATGTGCAGCATCTTACAATCACGTCACAAATATTCTAGGCTCGTGCAGACTAGCTAGTTCACACTCAGGTGGTTGGCAACAGCCAAACTTGCATGTGTGTGTTTGGTTTCATTTTCTTTAACCAAAGCTTTGCTACCAAATAAATGAAGAAAGGAGTTTTGAAGGAATAACTTATATGACTAAGATGTCTTAATGTTTCATTTAGTGTCTGTTTTGTGAGGTGGGCTAGGAGCTTCTGAAAGTCTTGCTGCTTAGTTCAGAAATGAAGTAGCTCATTTTTTTTATAGAAGCAGAATTAACTGCTCCTGCAATCAATGTAATGGAATTGAAGTAGTTTTTGAAGCCCAAGTTGAAAATACCTCGCTTCACTAGCTTTGAATGAGGTGAGTATGCAAGAATGAGTTTTTTGCCTCTAAGCTCGTAAAACCAACATGAGCCAAGAAACCCATCCTTGCATACTTATCAGCTCATGAATGTCCATAACCATAGTGTCTTACAAAGAGTATGCTACGTTCTCTTTGACAGATTACTGCTGAACAAGTATTTAGAAGAAATTCTCCATATTGAATAGAGTTATGATCAAATTTCAAGAACAGTAATTGCCAAATTCTATATCTTCTAGCTTGTAGATTGAAAAAATTAATTACACAGAATGCATAATGAAAGAAATCTATATTTACATTTACAGCAAGGTTCCACAATTACTTGCCCTATACTCAAAAGTATAATGTGCATGTAAATTTCTATTTTCTCGGCTAGATTGAACTTTGGCAGACATGCAACTGAAGAGCACTTTGCTTGAAGGAAATGGCAACTCGTGGCATCGAATGCTTTGCCAGAGCATGCAGCAATTATTAAGCACAACAATGACTGCATGAACTCTAGTGCAATTGGCCAGGAAAGAAACTGGAAGCCACACCTGTACCTGTGGGTTCCCTAGAGATACAATCAACAGGACACACACTTATCAAAACGAAGGAACCCTCTCCGTGTTATGCGCGATGGATGCGTCACATGCTAAAACCTACTAAGTAGGCACTTCTACTTTGTGCCCCATTGAGAATAAGGCTTTCGAATAGACGCCAAACTGTCTAGCTTTTAAAGTTTTATTTGATTAGTCTATGTCATTCTTTGTCATGTTCCATCGCGACCAGACAAGCTTCCATCAAACTCTCAATGATAGAACTTTTGGCGAAAGCGTTAAGGCACTTTTTGCCTAAACCATGTATGTGCGTAGCAGAACACATTCTTCTTGGTGCTCTAGAGTGCATTATTCGCAGTATGAAACCTCAATTTGATAAGAAGTGCAACAAATAATTGCACTATAACAAAAAGTGAATAGTTCACAAATTAAGTGCAGGGCAGCTTGAGCTTAAAGCAAGCCTTCTTGCGACATCTTGGTAAATACGAGGGAAAGTAAAATCAGTTCTTCGCATTACACATAAGTAATTGCACAGAACAAGCTTTAGCCCATGCCAACTGAAAAAGGGAAAAGAAATTGAGAAAAATTATGGCAATGTAACAGTGAATTGTCAGCATTAAGCTGTGCTGTCATGGTATGGTTCGCAACTACTGCACTGGGCTGGTTGTTATATGATTCAGCAGTTTCCTATAGCATGTTACCAACTCAAATTTCTGTAATGTATAAAGGAGACCAGCTTCAAGCCTGAAACGAACCTGCACTTGAGGCTCATTGTGAGCTTCTAACAGCAAAAGGTTAATGATTTGTTATAAGTTTGAGGAATTGAACACTCATACTGACTAGGAATTCAGCAGCTACATAATAAAGCCAGAAAACATTATTTTATGCAAATGTATTTAGGAGGTGAAGTATGCCATGCAATACATAAGTGTGACCGATTGGAGGGAAGAATATAGGCACACAGGCAATAGTGTGAGAATTTAACTCCATAAGACTGCATAATGAAAAGATAAAAATTATACACGTCTGGACACCTCATGCATCTCAACCACGTTCTTATAAAGGCAATTTGGCTAGATAGTTATAGAGCCTGTATGGAGTATATCATGCATAATTACTTAAGCCCCCCCCCCCAATTATATGCAACTCAGAGGAGGCTACTTTGGTAAGTTGATTAAACTGAGGGCATTCCAGATTACCAAAAGATAAAATTCAAGTGATCTGCCACTAGAAATCCCGAAAATGGCACATACAGTAAAATGATTGCATACTGCACAAACGTATCCTACAACTCACAAGGTAGCGACAGTTTTGTACGCACCTTTGTGAAAGCATGCAGATCAGGTACTTTAGCGTTGTGCTTCCCAGCTTTCAGCAGTGCAGCAGGTTCCTGCGGGGTGTAGGGATGCCTCCAAAATCTGCATAGCCTTCAACAGTAAGAAATGATTGTTTATTGTACTGTGAAGGAGGAAATTTGTGATTTACCAGTGTCATGTGGAATTGCAATGAGTGCCTCACATAGCCAGCTGCATCAATCTATGTCTGGTTGTACAAATTTCTTTTCATTATATCTCAGGAGGTTTACACTGCTATTTTGTAACAAGAGAAATTTCAGGAAGGAACGAAATCAGCAGCAACAACGGACAACTAGGACGATCATCAACAAAACTCGAATATATAGTAAAACACAGAGCATTGGATTAAGAAAAAAAATATTGAGCACATGAGAAGCATTCTGAAAGCTAGGCCGCGATTTCGTAGCGATGCTATTGTTTTCGCTATCCGCTAGTGGTCTGACCGATCGACGCCTCGGTCCTTGTTAGCCGGCCGTTAGCAGTGGCGACAAGAGTGGCATAGAATCGAGCGGTAAGCATCGCTACAAAATCGCAGTCGATCCTTACTTTATTATGCACTAGCCCTAACCTACGATTACCAAGAGCGGACATCCAGTTATTTATATATAAAGAAGGCCAGCGTCTCACTGAAATGTCTCGATTAAAAAGAAACCTTGTCATTGTACTATCGGCCGATATCTGCTCCGGTTCACAGACAAATTCGCGAAGACACTCAAGAACATGAACGATACAGGCAGGTTCTCGCGACGCAGACCTTCAAACCCAACTGCATACGTGCCAACATCTTCATACAAGGCTATATCTGCTCAATCGTCAAACTTAGCTATCGTGTGCCAAAGCGCGAAGCCCATCACACATCAACGTATACATTACACATGTACTATAATTGCGGGAACGCCGACATAACGAAGAATTTTTTGCCAGGAAACTTCCGAGCAAACAGCAACTTTCAGTGTTTTCTTAATTGTGCGCCTATTCAGTCATAGCAATCAATGCGGGTAGCATATACTTCACAGAAGAATACTAGTACGCTGCAACATCAGACGAAGCTTTCGTCTAATTGCTTGCTAAATGAACACAGCAACATGGGCAACCTGCGACCAGAAAGCGCTCTGCTCTGGCTAGTTACAGGACTTTGATTACATGAACCATAAGCCTCAAGAATGCGCGCAAGCGCCCAACTTGCTTACCTTTCAAGACGTAGTCAGCAAACGCTTCTTCGTCTCACACGTACCGTGGCACCGACGTTTTTCTGGCGCAAGCACTGTAGAACTTTCGATGAACTCCAGCTCCGCAAAATCACCACCTTCAACAAAGTCTTCCATACACTATGATTCGAAGCCCCAGTACCAGACTTTTCACGAGAGCGCGGGCGGGCAGCTCGGCAGAACAAAGGTAGCTCGGACGGGCGGGCGCTGCAGTAGGACACTCACTGTCGACACTAGTGGATCGCACGAAACACACAGCGAACTAATGTCGTTACACGAGTCCGGAAGGTTTTGGGATGGTTAATGCACACGACAAGGTGCACATTTTGTCTAGGCACTTCTAAAACATAATTCCACTACCGCCTTGCAGCAACGAGCACTTTGTACAACCAACGTGATCTGTAAACCAAACAAATGCAGCAGTGGCGCCACACTGCGGTTCTTTGAAAAATGTAACGTAAATGAGAAAATTTTGTGTCTTTTCCTAATAAGAATCGGTAGAGACCTTTTAGTGAATTTGGTAGGTTCGAAAAGTGTGTAATTTGTAAAAATATGCACTTTGCGATACGAAGTTTAAGGAAATGGATATAAGAAAAAAAAAGAAACGAAGTGGATATTGCCTCCAAGATTCCCATCCGCTTTAGGCGCATGCAGTTTTCAAAAGCACCGCCTTCGAGATCAGATTTTGTTACTAAAAGGAAGCCGCAGCTGGGAGGAGGGCAGGCATTTAGGCCCCATTTGGTGGGCATACAGTATCTGGGTAAGCTTGCTTATTTATAAAGCATATACAGGGACTTAAGCCGAACCATGAGCGAACTTTAGTTGGCGAACACGAGCCTATCAGCGCGCCGTCCATGCAGGTCCGTTTGCTTGCAATGGTGGACGGCCTACTGGCTTCTTTGACACCTACCGAGCGCACATAAATGATCACCGCCCATATACACGCTTCCAGAGCCTAGTGCAGCGCCGGATTATGGACCCAGTGCCGTGCTCTGGATGCTGGGGCGTTGGCAGGCGCGGCGTACTGGGAGGCGCTGACGCGAAAAACAGCTCTAGCGTGTTAAATACGCGGTGCCTAGACATCCCATATATTTTTTGAACGCAGAAAGCAACAGTGAGCGTTTTAGTGCAATAAAAAATTAAAAAAAAAGTAACAGTAAAAAACGCTTTTATCAGGATTCGATCCTCCGACCTTCAGATCTCAAGTCCGGTACTCTACCGCTGCGCCACGCCAGTTTTTTTTTTTTTTTTTCTGTATTGCATGGAATTATCGTTACTGTCAAACCGATGCAGTTGCATTACATACGATCATACAAGAGAAACAAATTTACAGAAAGTATACAGTCCCATGATAGTTCAAAATTCTGGTAAACAAACACAAGCGTCCAGACGCGAAATCCATTCAGGGACGGGATCATATGTAGCCACTACACTTCGGACTTGAGCAGTCTCTTCTCGGAAGATAGACCTTGTCGAGCGAGGTGGCTCGGCATGTCTGTCGATCATTCGACTTCTCCATAATGAATAAAGTCCTAATAACATAAACAAATCATATGGTGTATTACTGGCTGTCTTTTTGAAAGGAAGGAACCGGATACCATAAAACGTGAGAGGAAAGTCTTTTTTGATAGTTCTTTGTATAATGTCCCAAAAAAGAAATGCGTCACGACAAAGTATAAAGCAATGTTCTATTGCCTCGGGTTGATTGCAAAGCCTACAATTTGTATTCCAGGGTACATACAGTCCTTTTTCCTGAAGCCACGTTTTAACTGGCAGTGTGGAGGTGTGCAGCTTAAAGAAAAACGTTTTCGCTGCTGGCGCAATGCACATTCTACGGACACGGCAAAGAACATCTTGACCAAATAGAGACAGATACGGCTTTCGGTACAGAGGTTCAGGGAAAAGGTTATCTATAAGTGCTGCATTTAGCGACGTGCGATTAACGGTAAACAAATATTCAAGGTTGAATCTGGCTTTTAAGAATGAAATAGTGTCGACAAGTTCCCTTAAGAAGCCCCATAACGGTAGTTCTTGAGCAAAGTTTGTCGTGACAAAAAGAAAAGGGACGTGTGACGCAAGACGTGCTCGATTAACTGCGAGAAGGAATGGATGACGGACATTTTTAAGGTAAAATAAGCGCATGACCAATTGTCGCACAAACAAATGCACAAGACCCAGGCCTCCCTTTTCAAGCGGGAGAAAAAGGTTGTCCCTTCTCATGGCTTCCCATGATGAATGCCAAATAAAACATGCAAATATTCTATGAAATGCCTGGACATGGACACGTGAGCAGTGCAAGACCTGCAGAACATAAAGAAGCTTAGAAGCGAGAAATGTATTGCATGCCTTAGCTCTCGCAAAAATGGAGAGATCACGTCCTTGCCAGGTTGTCACCTTTCGACGGATAGTGGTTACCGTGGATGCCCAATGAGGTCCACTATTACGGAAGTTATCGAGAGGTACTCCAAGATATCGCAACGGAGACTGATTCCAATGAATATCCGCGAATGCAGAGGGAGTGAGCGTCCACATGCCTAGCCAAAAGCCTCTACTTTTATCAAAATTTACAGTAGCTCCTGCAGTCTCACAGAAACGCAGGGTAGCGTTTATTGCCTTGGTAATACTTGGCTTATCGACGCAAAAGAAGGCAAAGTCAGCTGCATAAGCTAGCACTTTAATTTCCTCATCTGCATACATATATCCTTTAATGCTCGAGTCGCAAAGCGCGCTTAAGCAAAGCGGTTCTAAGTATATGGCGAAGAGTAAAGGCGAGAGCGGACAACCTTGACGAACGGATGACTGTACTTTTATTATATCTGAGAGGGTACGGTTCACAATTAACTTTGTAGTGCAGTGTTTATAACAAAGTGTTATACCATTGTATAATACATCCCCTAACTGAAGATGTCGCAGTAGTTGGAATAAAAATTCGTGTTGAACCTTATCAAAGGCTTTGGCGAGGTCAATCTGGAGAAGAGCTACTTCATCCGTACTACCCTCTATGCACTCAAGGACTGAACGTGCGATATGAACATTTGTCTGTATAGAGCGGCCTCGAATTCCGCATGTTTGATGATCACCTACTAATTTAGTAATGACTGTCTGCAATCTATTTGTCAGTATTTTTGCAAATATTTTGTAATCCACGTTACATAATGATATGGGCCTATATCCGTTTACTCTCTTTATTGTTTCATCATCAGTGCTTTTTGGTATTAAGGTTGTGTGGCCCTGATAGAAAGATGGAGGAAGCTCACCATATTGATAGGCTGCCTCGAAAAGCTGCTGCACAAAAGGACACAGGAATTCCTGAAATTTTATATAAAATTCAGCACTAAGGCCATCAGGACCAGGCGCCTTGTTCTGCAGCGTTTCGACGGCAAAATTAATTTCTTCTCGAGTTATTGGCCCATCAACGCTGAGTCGATCATCTTCTTCTAAGTGTGGCATAAGCGAAATAAACTGATCAGCGTTTTCTTCGTATCCATTCTGAGGCTTAACTGGAGCGAAAAGATCTTTATAGTGAGCTTCAAATAGGCTTATTATTTGGGACGTGTCTGTGTATACAGACCCACCAGACTCAATTTCTAATATTTGCTTGGAAAGCGCGTATCGCTTCTCATCCCCGAGAGCCCTTCTTGTGGGCTGTTCCTCTGTGAAGCGAGTTGTGCGTGAACGAACCATCGCTCCTTTGTACACTTCCGTCTCATATTTCTGTATTTGTGCGCGAACTGTGTTTATTTCATCGCTATACAACCCTGGTTCCTGGCTTTCGAAAGCGTGCAGCTTGTGAAGTAGATCATGAAGGTAATGCTTTTCAGCTTTTTTCCTTTGAGACAGCTCACATGAAATGGCAATCGCCTCATTTTTTACTCTATTTTTGAACATTTCCCATCGGGCAAACAAAGGAAGCTGTTGACATTGTGATATTTCTAGCCATAATTCTTTCACTTTGTTTACAAAACTTTCCTCTCGCAAAAGTTGTGTATTAAGTTTCCACAGTTCCCAGTTTGGAGCAAACCTGCGGAATTTTCGGGGACCCCATGAAACATCTACTAAACAGTGGTCTGTGAAAAATACAGGCTTCACGGCGTAGTTGTGAATGTTAGACCAGAGACTCGTCGAAACATACACACGATCGAGTCGAGCATGGGAGACGCCTTGAAAGTGCGTGAACCGCACCCAAGATGGTGTGTAGGCGCCCACGTCTATTAGATTGTGATCTTCCGTTAACTGATGTAGGAAAGCAGCACTTGCACCATAAAGATTAGTTAGGTATGAGTGGTCTCTGGAATGACAAACACAGTTGAAGTCTCCCAACAGTACCAAATCTCTGTCAGTATCTAGGAGCGGAGCAAGTGAGAGGAAGAAAGCCTTCCTGTCACTCACTTTTGAGGGAGCATAAACGCAAATAAATCGCCAATTACGGGAATGAAAAGAGAGGTCACAGCATATAAGGCGGCCTTCCCCATCAACACGCAGCGACAATGAAGAATGATTTAACTGCTTTCTGACTAACAAAAAGCATCCAGCGGAAGCACCACATGCTTGGCTAATACACACCTCGTAATCAGGTTGAAAAGTTTGCAGCGCAAGGTTGACATCACCAGCAGACGATATCTTTGTCTCTTGCACTGCACCAACATCAACTTCATGCTGCCTAAGCACGTGTAGTAACTGCTGCTGACGCCTTATATTCCTCAGCCCACGTACGTTGAGTGTCGCTACACATAAGGGGAGGGTGAAGGCGGTAGCCATTTTGCTCACCTAAAGCTTTTGTATTTCATTGCCCTTGGCCACAGGTAAAGCTGTGGTCTTGCTCCCTTTGGACTTCTTTGTGCCACTTTCCTGACTACGCTGATATAACCGGCGGGGCACATTATCACCAGGAGAGGGAGTTTACTGAGCACTAGGAGACACTTTCTCGGGCGCCTGTAGTGCACATTCTGTTGCTTCGTCGTTGCATGGTGCCGGACGTTTCCTGGCCTTACTGATGTCCATCGCCTCTTCCTCTTCTTCCTTGTCATCAGGGGGCTTTTCTTTAAGGCTTGCTAGGCCAGGTGGGCAAACTGAGTCATCCTCGCCGGAAGCTTCGCTAGTATTACTTGAGCTGTTATGACTGGTTGGCATTGGCTTCAAGGACTCCTGGTCCTCGTCCCTAATGCCACCTGTAGTCTCTCCGGTGGCATCTACTACCTCTGTAGAATCCATGAGGTGGTCCAGTTGTGGCTCGTCTGCGCTATATTGCCCAGAACGAAGCTTATTGGCGTAGGTGGACACGCAGGCGTCCGCTGAGTGACCAAATCGATGGCACTGTAAGCATCTCGGTGTTCTGCATTGTCGTCGAACGTGTCCCACGCGCTTACAACGAAGGCACAGAGGAGGCCTACCGGGGATAAGTACGAGGCACTGGTGTCCATAAATGGACATACTGTGCGGTATTGAGGTTACGGTGATATTGTCCTTGAGCACCAAGGAAACCTCCCGGTTTGTTGTCACCCACTGTTCCATGCCAGTGCATCTCCATGCTTCTCACTCCACCGACTTCACCTGACCATAGGCCTGGAACGCTTCTTCAACGCGTCGTGGTTCAAGCTGAGGTGGAAGCCATAGTAATTTAAGCTTGATGTTTTTAGTCTCCGGATCGATCACCACGCACTTCAGCCCTTTGACACGGAGCTCACCACAGGCGACGAGAGTCTGTTTTGCCGCACTACTAGCGCAAGTAACCATCCATACATGGCTCATTTGATACTGTCCGACACCTACAATATCTGAAGTATTCACTACCTCAAGCAGATCGTCTCGGAAGTCGGGAGCACGGTATGGTCTGCCACTCAAGTCCGCATGAAGGAAAATAGAATTCAAAACATCGTTACCGGTTGGTAGACGCGGGAGGACAACTTTGTAGCTTGCATCTTCGTTCAAAAACGGGGTCGACGATCCTCGGCCTGGGGCCGATACGCTGTTTCCAGCAGAGAGCATTTTAGAGCACAGCCGTTCCACACGGCTTCTTCTTCAGTTAAAGCTCAAGGATAATTTGTAAAATTAAACCAAGGCATTCGTTAAACTCGAGAAGCAGTTTTAGTTTTCCAGCGATACGTTTCGCCCAGACATGGTAGTGCGGTAGATGCGCTATCGCCCAGCAACTAAAACTCACGCCTGTACCACAAAGGCAAATCTGCTGTCCGTATTCAACATGCCTTTCAGTCGACCCGTCTGCCTAGTGATATCTCTTCGTCAGAGGAGCGCAGGCTAGTGCTGGGAGCCTTCGGCGACAGCACATATACCTGTGTTTATGACGCGTAGCATCGGCACTGATCGCTTGTGCTGGCGCTGTAAATATGAAAAAATGGTTTATTTAAAAACACCGATGCAAAATCTGAAAAGAACAGTGATTTATCCTTGTTAGCCTTCTTTATTCCTGAGCCTTGACGCGCCGATAGCGTGCAGACGGACTCAGAAGGATACGCTGTGCCTAAGCTTCGGTGGGGAATGATCTCGGCGCGGGTATAGTTGGCGAAAGCTAAAATGTGTCTATTTGAGCCTCAGAACTCTTTTTAGTACAATAGGGAAAGTGTAAGCGCACGAACCGCCTCATATTTGTTATCGGTGCGATAATATCAATCAGCGGTAGGCTTCGAACTCGGGGCCCGTTCGAGCGCGTCTGAACGACTTCTGGATTTCATGTTCACTCCACAACACTGCGACAACGGCGACAACTCCCAGTCATATGTTGCTTGCGAACTACTAAAAAACGCGGCGTCCTCTGCGTGTGCGTGGTTTCGTTCACGAATTTAGCTATCCGCCCAGTCAAAAGGGGAAAAGGCAAAAAAGCGTCGCGAACAAAAGTAAACAGCCTTACAATATGTCAAGAAGTCCAATAATGCCACTGTTTTAGATGGAGCAGAGGTAGTGTGTCTGCCTCACACGGAGACATAAAGGGACTCAAAATGTATAAAAGTGTTTTTTTATAGTAGAAGAAACGTCCTGAATAGACAATTTCGCCGGTGTATACGCAAATATATTTTACTTTTGCTTCAGCTGATTATATGTCCATACGCAGCAAAAAATTATTTTGTCTCCTATTATTGCTTTATTTCAAAGTGCACGAAGGAATTATCTCTATGACACTCTGGCATTCGTACTAATTATTGTATTACCAATTTGCATATTACGCTTCTTTATCGCAGTATTAAATGAACAATTAAACGAATTAAGCAAATACAATTGGTATAATTTTCTTTAAACGAAAGTAAGAACAGAGCCTACCAACTTTTCTAAAGCTTTTTTGCAACAAACTTTCTTCACACAAAAGTAAAAACAGAGCCTACCAACTTTTTAAAACTTTCTTCCAACAAACTTTCTTCAAACGAAAGTAAGAACAGAGCCTTCCAACTTCCTTTAAACTTTCTTTTAACAAGCTTTCTTCAAACGAAAGTAAATACAAAGCCTACCAACTTCCTTTAAACTTTCTTTTAACAAACTTTCTTCAAACTAAAGTAAATACAAATCCTACCAACTTTCTTGTAACAAGCGTTAATAGGAAGTAAAAGTACATAGGATGTTAATAAAGTTGATAGAAAGTTGGAAAAAAGTCTAAAGAAAGTAAGTATGCATCTCGGCATGGCTGGGCCCGGCCGGCCGGCCGGGCCCAGCCAAGTTTCTTTCCCACTCATTGTACCTGAAAACCAAAAATGCTCTTGACATTGTGAATTTACTCTTTTCCATTTGGCTCCCTGATGGATGAGCATTCCGACTCCCCCTCCCTTTCTCTTCGACTTAGTTCTGTTGCACCCCTTCCCAAACATAATTCTCAATAACTGGCGGCTCTTCTGAGTCTCTAAGGTGCGTTTCTGTAAACGCATACACTCCTATTTGTTCTCTATTTAACTGCTCCTCAATCTCTGCCTACTTTTCCTTTCTTCTGCCACCCTGCATGTTTATGTAGCCTATTGCATGGCGAGCCCGTTTTCTTGCTTACCTCCTTTTTCTCTTATCGACGGCGATGCTCTTCTGATGTTCCCCTAGGGGATCTTTTTCAGTACTATCTACCCTGACATCCTGAGCGCCCGCGGGCCCCCTAAAAAAGCAAGAGCGCGACCACCATTTCGCCAGCCCACTTCTTGTGCCAGCCTGTAATTGAAGTATATCCCGTCTCGTTTAAAACCACCACACCTTCTCACTTCCCTGTTTACTGCGACCACCTTGAAGCCTTTCTCTCAGCTCATTTTCCATATTGCCTCATTAGCAGCCATTACGGCTCTTTGTACGTGACTGTCACATACAGGCACCTCCGGCACCGTGCACACCACGATCTGCACCTGAGGGGATAACTCGTCGAAGTCGTCCACACCCTTCGGCAAGCGCTGGGCTAGTCCTTGCCCTTTCCTCTTTAGGGCGTCGTTTAGCCCACCTGCTACTATGACACGGTTGTGCACGTGGGCATTTTCCGCGAACTCTGCTTTTGCTCGCTCCATCACAGAACCCAGCGTCCGCCCTGGAAATGTCCCTACCACCATTCTTTTGTCGCCTTTCAGCCTCTACACAGTTGCTTTTGAGCACCCATCCAGGTTTGAGTCGCAAGCGATAATCACCATTTCACTTTCTCCAACCTCGCCATGCTTCCCTTTGTCCATTTCTGCGTGATTCGCACTCGACAAGGGGCATTGTCTCCTGGGCTCCTGCTTTTTCCGCGTGGCGGCCTCAAGGTAGGTCCTGTTCTGCCCCTCTGGGCGATCCTACCGCTTGCCACCAGCTTGTTCTGCCCCTCTGGGCGATCCTACCGTTAGCAACCAGCTTGTTGCATTTGAAGGCGATCACACTACAAGCGACCTGTCTCTCGAAGCTCCACCAACATTCTTTATTTGGTAGCGTGGCGTTGTCGGCGAGCTGCAGGACTCCGGTAGACCATGGCGACCGAGCAAGGACGAGACGACGTTTTGCTAGTGCGAAACTTGCACTATTTTCTTTCATGGTAGTTGAAAGGAAATAAGAGGAGAATGAAGTAACAAGTATGAAGTACATGGCATGAAGTATCTATCACAAATACAATTCGGAGCCCCTTAAATAGGCTCTCTTACAATGGTGTGGGCGGGATCTTACTTGCGTCGATGACACGTGACAGGCACAGAGAGAAGGCCACTCCTCCTGCAATACCAGGCACGGGTAGGAGAAGTCCATTCTCTTTTCGACGAATCTGAGGGGAGCGGAAGAGTGAATGACCTCTCCGGTGCTCGTGGGCTCGGGCGCAGGGGGTAGATTGAGCGACGAGGTAAGCACGCCCGATGCCACGACCGTTGAGACGGGAAGGGGATGACATCGCACCCATGGTGCCGTCCCCGTTGAGACGGGAAGGGGATGACGTGTAGCCCTTGGCGTCAGGCCATACCTAACAGTCCCCTCTTTCCAGCTAACCCTTCATCACACTGCATGCATTCCACTGTCGCGTCGGGGGTCTGCGTTCCATTAGTCACGCAGATTCTCGTTCCCAAGGGCGGCCCTGTTCAGCTTTTCCTCGGCTGCTTTAAGTCTCTTTTCAACTACCTTCCGTGCATCACGCTCCCTGTTTAGCTCATTTTTAGCTCTTGCACCTGTTTGAGAAGCTCTTCCCGGAAAGCTTTTATTTTCTGCAGCCTAGTATCGACTTCACATTCTATGCCGGTTGATTCGATTCCCTCTCCATTCTCATCCGTCTCCTCATCTGCCTTGAGGGACCCCCCGCGCACTGCTTGTTTTCCCGTCTTTCTCGCTATGTATTGCATGGCTTTTTGCAAATATTAGAATAGTATAATAATGCTACTACTGATGCAAATACTATAATAATATATCACTGCAGAACGCGCGCCTTTTAACAGAGACCGATACGCACAGGATCCAAATCCTCAAAATGTCGCAAAGCAACTCTCACCACTGTTTCAAAAACAATCAATGCCGCGGAGACGCAAGGTATGACACGCTCTCGCACGCGCTCAACCACGCGCCCACGTTCTCACTTTCCTACAAAAACACGCCCAGTAAAACCACTAATAACTATTTGTCCTGCCACTTTAAAACTACCATTTAAAGACTACAAACACTCAACGTCCCACTCGGCTGCACGTGTTGGAGCACGTGGCATGAAAGGAGGCTCTAACCATCCTGCAAAACAAATGTACACGAAGCACACCCGCGCACGAGAAATGCGAGACAAGAAAGGGAAACGAAAAGAAAACCACCCAATTACTATTTAAAGACAGAAAAATGCAAATAAAAAACAGAAGCAAGCTCAAAGCATTCGCCACCTCCTGAGTCTCGAGCGGACCTATTAACACGTGGGCCCGCTTCTCACTGGCGATCCTGTTGTAGGCGCGGTCTTCTTTCGGAGAATGTGGAAGTAGAATTCCTTTTCGCCGTCCACCCTTTTGTGTCAGCTTGTGGAGAGCGGAGAGGGGGTGGGGCGATGCTGCATTCCGGTTTGTCTTGCTTCGTCTCCCCTCTTGTGTCAGCTTGTGGACAGCGGTGGGGCAGGGGGGGGAGCTTTACTACCTTTTACTTTTCTTGTATCCTTTTGTGTCAGCTGTCGTCGACTCGGAGAAGAGGGCTATTATGCGGGCATGGGGAAGCGCGTTTGAAGGCTTCTCAAACCTGATAGGTCAATCCTAACGTCGGCCAAACACCAATGGTGTGTCTGCGCTACTTCGCGCACGGAAAGTAAAGACGAACACGACGGGCATTCCATGGACAGAAAGCAAGCAAGCAAGACAGTGCAGTTCCTGCTGCTCTAAGCTCGGATTGCTCTGCCCATCAATGTAAGTGCTTCCTACTCAAGGCAGGGTTCACTTCGGTGGCTCAAACCTACTATTTTCGTCGACTATTTCACGTTTCGACAGCCAATTAGTAGTTTAACCTGACAACGTTATCATTTTTGGCACGAATGAGAAGGCGTAGTGGTAAAAAAGCTGTCCCGGTTTTTACCGCAGAAGAAAGGAAAGAAGACGCAGCGAATAGGGAAAAAAAAAACAAAATTAAGACGGACAATGACCTGTGAAGCAGGCCTATAGTCGAGTTAATATGGTTATCTTATTTTCCGTACGATTTTGTCCCTTCCAAATTACCTTCTGATGACCAGCCGATCATTTATAGTGATAATGTATCCGGAGAGCAGCACATACCACAGAAGAATAGGGAAAAGTAAAATAAGAATTAGAATATCATCATTGGCCCGTAATATCCTACCAGTGCGAACCTTTCTAAATATCTACGCATTCCTAGAGGACATCTCAGTACGCTTTCAATAGTGAGTCGGACTCAGTATTTCAATTTCAGTGGCCACGTTTACGGTGCCTTCAAGCTTTCTTTTTATATATTTGTGTGTATGTGTGTTTGGTTGAAAATTGTATTAGACCCATTACATGTCCAGCTTTGTCCGATAGGCTTAATAAGCCGCTGTAAAGCGCGAAACACATGGTGCGATTTTCCGTGCGATCTGTCGTACGGCGCGTCGTGTGCGACTTGCCACATGCGGCGATTCGGGACACATGGTACGAATGACCGAGCGCTGGGTAGCTCCGTCCAGAACCGGCGCCCTGCGTGGAAGTTCGGAATGATGCGTAACTTCGAACAGAAAGTGAAAGCGAACGCATTTGCACAGCTCTCTTGTTTGAAACAAACGATGACAATATAAACACGTCTATACGAGCACTGTAGACGTGTTTCGGCAAGGCCGCGTTAGCAGGAAAGGCTCCGTTGACAGCTGCCGATGGCTAGGAGCCGGCAGGCCTAGCTAGGCCATCGAATCCGGCACCGGTGGCGCTAACGACGCGATCGCCTGCAGCTCGTATAACGCAGCGCCTATGTTAGTCGGCACAACGTGTACACAGTTATGTCACGCTGAAATTGCGCCACATTTGATTTCATTGGCGCCGACAGAAGCGAACGAACATGCCAGGCGAGCTTGCGATCGCTGGGAGACTGTGTATAGGCCTAGCTCGCCGGCCGTCTATCCGAGGCCGAGGGCCCTTGCCGATGCGTCTACAGCTCGTAATAAAGCGCCTCAATTCATCAGCACAATTTACTCCTGAACATTTATGTTTCTCTTAAATGAAAGTACAGTTAGTTTTCTCGGTGCCGTTAGTAGCGATGAGTAAACACGCCAGTCAGGGGATTGCTGGCGCGTCTGCGCTCACCGAGTCCGATTAGAAATCAGGCCAACGATTTTTTATATCGCATAACGTTTTATAACATGCACTCTTTCGAGGTCACTGCATCGGTCGGACGACCGCAACCAATGACAGCGCCGGTAGCGACAACGTCGTGGCCACGTGTAGACCCGGCGGCGCCGGCAAGCGGGTGCCTACCGCTCCGATCATGTCTGTTTTTTTTTTTTCTGTCCCTGGTCGAAACGCGGGCCTCTTTCGCCGCTGACGGCGGCACATAAATCGGCTACAATTTGTTTCTGACACCAAGTAACTTCTAGAATAAAGTGAACCCGAAAGAGTGCCTGTTATGAAACGTTGTGCGAAATAGTAAATCGTTGGCGGGATTTACACGCGGACGCGGTCAGCGCAGACGCGGCAGCAATCGTCGGTATACGAAGCAACTCGCCTGACTGGCGGGTTTACTCATCGTTATTAACGGCATCAGGAAAACTAACCGTATTTTCACTTAAGAGAAACATAAATGTTCAGTCATTGATTGTGCTGACGAATTTAGGCGCTTTATTACGAGCTGCGGAATCATCGCAAGAACCATCGGCCCCGGATATAGGCGTATTTCCAACTGCTCGTAGGTACAGCTGGGCGTGGAACTTGCGGAGACGACAGACATTTGCGCGCATGCGCGAGTGAGAGCGGGTGCGAGAGAGGAAATGTGGGGAGTTTTGCTCCTTGAAAATACGACTCTACCTAAGTACTACGGAGGAGTTTCTTGGCGCGCGGTGTATGCGCTTGTCCCTATAGGCGTGCCAGCAGAAGTCGCGGGGCGCGGTTGTGCTGAACTTAGCATCGCAAGTTGGCGGCTCGACGGAATCATATTTAATCGATCATATGCAAACAACGTGTCATTGTTTCGCATTATTGGCGGCGCCTCCAGGACACCAAAGCGGCAACGGGGATATCAAAGCTAGAAGCCGGACTGGTCCGTGGGTTGGGGCTCGCAGAGGCCTGCGCGTGCCAGGGGAGTATAAGATCGGCTGTCCACTATCGCGGACAGCCAATATTTTATGTGAACACCCCCAGGCACGCTACGGCTTGGGTGCACCGGAGATCCTGCGCCGCCTGCTTTAATATAACCTCAGGTGCTCTCCTGAGGCCTCCGTTTGCCGGTTACATGTGCCCTCCTGGAGCAGTGCTCGTAAAAAATCCGATCTATCGTCGCGACGAAAAAAGCGATCCGCGACTTATAAAACACCAGTCAGAACATTGTCCCTTCAGACACAGCGATCACCAAGCTCCGTTCGCGCCCACTGCCTCACCGCGCGGGCATGCAACGGCGGAGCGTATAAACCAACTCGACAAACTCCGCAATGCCGGCATGTCTATAGGGGACAAACGAATGAGCAAAAGCCCCCAGATTTTCTCTCTCGCGCCTGCGCAGAAACGTCGAGCTCCGTCAAAAGTGGCACGCCCCGCTGTATCTATATATACGAGCAATTCTAAATACGCCCCCGGATAGACAGCAGGCGAGCTAGGCCTACATCGTATCCCATCGATCGGAAGCTCGCCTGGCATGCACGTTCGCTTCTGTCGGCGCCAATGAAATCAAATGCAGTGGCGTAGCAACAGGGGGGGCCGGGGGGCCGTGGGCCCCGGGTGCAAGGGGCCAGGGGGGGGGGAGGGGGGTGTCATATACGTCTGAAGACACCCGGAACTTGTTGATATCCTCGACTACAGCCGGGGGAGGGGGGGGTGCAGAAGACCTATGGGCCCCGGGTGCCAGACGACCTAGCTACGCCACTGATCAAATGTGCTGCAATTTAAGCGTGACATAAATTTGTACACGTTGTGACGACTAACATAGGCACTTCGTTATACGATCTGCAAGGGATCGTGTCACAAGCGCCACCGGTGTCTGATTCGAAGGCCCGGCTGCCGGCTACTGGCCATCGGCGGCTGTCAACGGATCCGATACTGCTAACGCTGCCTTGCGGAAACACGTCTACAGTGCTCGCATACACGTGTTTAAATTGTCATCGTTTGTTTCAAACAAGACAGCTGTGTAAATACGGTTGCTTTCACTTTCTGTTCGAAGTTACGCAGCATTCCGAACTTCCACGCAGGGGCGCCGCTACTGGGCGGAGTTATAGCTACCAGCCGCTCGCTAATTCGTACCATGTGTCCCGAATTGCCGCATTCGGCAAGTCGCACACGACGCGCCGTACGACAGATCGCAGGGAAAGTCGAACCATGTGTCTCGCGCTTGAGAACCTGTTGAGTGCGGCTGCCGATGCGAATGCTCGTACGACCGATCGCACCCAAAATCGCTCCATGTGTCTCGGGCTTAACTCCGATAGCTAAGATTGATTTCGACGACATTTTTGCACATAATGCTAAACATGTTCGTGTCCGTGGTTTTATTTGCGCTAAGCTACTACTTCAAATATCGAATCCTGCGTTCTGTTCGCCCAATATGAGCCATTACGCAGGCTAACGACAGCGGGCGTGTAAATTGAATAGACATTACATCATGACGACGCGAAACAACATGTCACTGAGCAAGACGAACGCAGCACTGCACCGACTGCTCTAGTTCTTAATCTCTCGGACAGCCATGTTGGATTTAAGGTGCCGCCCCCTATAGGCCGTGAAAGTTGCGAATAGCTGAGTGGGACGCGTTTTTGGATGTGTTTCGGGCCAGCGGCCGAGCGGAGACAGCAACGGAGCGCCGCATGAAAGGAAGAGCTTTATCTCAGCTATCCCTCGCTCAGTCGAGCTGAGCAAAACGCCTAAATAAATAAAGAAACTTGCAGATCCCAAGCACTGTGGCAATTGATGTAAGCGAAGCTTTATATGCTGGATGCTTTGATTGACTATTTCTTCAAAGTTTAGTCTAACACGAGAGTGGTGAGTTGATGTTAAACGTTAAATTTCGGGCACCAGTGCTGTTTGTCTGCGCAGCACACAGAATACGCAGGGAGACGTTTGCTTGAGGCGTAGTTGAGCGCCATATTTAGCAACCTTCGCGGGGATTGATCATAGTGATTATAGTCATTGCCTCACATGGTACCTAGCATTGTGGCAGAAGTATTAAAGTTGAATTGGATTATGGGGCTGGTACTTACCAAAACCACATTCGGATTATGAAGCACGCCGTAGTGGCGGACTCCAGATTAATTTTGACACCTTGATGCTTTTTAACGTGTCCCAAAACCGAAGTCTACGTGCTTTTTCTATTTCACCACAGTCGAAATGCGGCTGCCGCGATCTGGATCAAATCCGCGACCTCTGGCAATGACATAGCCGCAGAACTACCGTGGCGGGCACGCTAGTGTTGATTCGACGGTAGATTGGTTTCGTAGTGTCGTCTGGACCCTGCGATGCGCTTTAATTAATGCTGCTCTACTTCTGCACGCCCTGCGTAGTTTGTCCGCTCGGCATATTTGCATGGGGTTTATTTTTCAGAAATATGAGCAACGTATTGTTCCGTACCTTGAACTTAAGCTTATCCAGTTTTCCCGCAACTGCCGTCCTATAGTAGTAGTGTTGCTTGCCTTCTCACTCATAGTAAAATATTTTGCGCGCACAATTGACAAGGACACAGTGAAGGGGGACACACGAGTGCTTCACTCTGTCCTTGTCAATTGTGCGCGCTAAATATTTTACTATGAATTCGTACCAACTCGCCCAACTAGCAGTTCTGCTGCCTTCTCACGTCTACCCCCCTCGCCACTCCAGTATTGGAACTGCCTCTTCTCTTCCCTCCCCCCTACAGTTCTACAGCAGAACGTCCCCTCTGGACTCTCACGTTAGTAGAAAGGGAGGCGCTGCAGTTTCTGCAATGCTTCTGTAGTGAGCCACGGATAATTATAGCTGTCAAGCGACTAAACTGACGACGGCCAGGGGGTCCAGAAGGTATTGTGCACATTCGACGCGGTGGGCTGAAAACAAGTTTCTAGCATCGCTTTTCCTCTCTAACTCGCCCCTGTCATGTAAACACACGCTCTGAACCACCCCCTCCCCCTTCGACGCGGCGTGCTTTGCAGCAGCAGCCACAGCAGCAGCAGCAGTGGGAAAGTCGAAGGAAGAGGCAAAGAACGGTTTGCTTTAAAAATAAGGACTTCCTCGGAACTTTCCCGCTATCTGTTTCGCCTGCCACGCTACCGGAGAGTCGACCCTCTTATTGGTCGAAGCGCCATGGTCACGTGCTCGCGCGTCCTTTTTTGGTCCATAGCAGACGCCGGCGCCATTTTCGCGTATCGAAATCGCGCTATGGTTGGTTTCTGGAGGCGGAGTTTTAGCGGGAAGCGTTTCGCTAGCGCTGCGCCGTTAACGTATTGCGGCGTTGCCTAGCCTAGGTTGTGCTTATGCGTGCAACAAGCGAGGAGGCTACGGGAAAAATACTTTTCGTTATTCTATCCGGAAGAAGCAACGCGGCTCGCCGAAGCATTTCGCTGCACACAATCGACCGTGCAAACTTTGAAAATGTGCGAGACCCGCGCCTTTGTGAGGAAAGTGGCCGTTCATCAGAAGCCACTCATATTTTTTTGGACGATTTGGTGAGAAGCGCGAGCGTCTGCAGGCTTTCTTCGCACCAAATAACGTCCGGCATGGTTGTAGTTGGAAACGATCACTTGCTGCTACGAAGTCGGGCTTCATGTTCTGGTTCGGCAGGCTTTATTATGATGTTGCGCACATTGCTTGTCGCACTCGTTTCGTTTTATTTTAGTTGAAACCATTACTGGGCTCAGACACGTAAGTTGCGCTTAATATGTGAGTTCGAACCGCCGTTCAGTGCCGCGCATTGCTAGACGTTTTTTTTTTTTTTTAGTTGTACTCAGCTGACGAACTCGAGAGTAAAACGGCATTTGTCATCGTTTGAGGCACCCGCTGTTTCATACTACTCGTGGTGCAGGTCTAACTTTTATGTAGCGCGCATTGGTGCACGTATTCGTATTTGCGGGATTATTACCAACGTCGGCAGTTACTGTGCCTAGGCACAGTAACGGCAGCTATATCTTGAGTATGCCCTATCTGCGCGTATAATAAATCAGAATGCAGGCATCCGCTAAACACAGCCGAAATTATACTGGGTTCGAAGATGTGCAAATCTAAGTTACCTGAAACATCTTTAACGCGGACAGGTCGGCTAAAAGAAACCTCTAACGAAGGGGCGCGCAATGACCCAGACCATTTTCGACGTTGCTAAAATCGTTATGGCCGTGCACATGGCGCGCTGACATAGCAACAGTTCTTAATTTCGAAATTATTTGTGAAATGTCACGGTGTACATTTTCTTCCGTGCCTTGTATTATTTCTCAAAGAGGCGTGCCATACATAATCTTAGTTTATACATCTTAGCATCACTTCACCGAATACCAATGTGAACGCCCAATCCTTCGGAATTACGGCATCAAGAAATTCAGGCCAAATACATTACACACCCTTTTTGTAGTACGAGCAAACGCGCCTTTGACAGAATGTATCATGGAAGTAGTACACCGTGCACCATCGGTTCATCTAAAGCCTAGACCCCCCGTCTGTATTTTTAAAAAGTAAAAGGTAAAGATCCACATACAAAGCGCGCGTTGTTCCAATATCACTGGCGGGCGTTGAAGTTCAAATGAAGCTGATAACAAGGCACCACTCGAGAAAGAACACTCCGTTAGCTTACTTGCGCGCACCCGCTCCACCGTTGACGCCTTAATCGAAGTGATCGCAGTGGAAGGAGCTTCGACACAGCAGTGCAACGTGGGTACCGGCAGTTATTGTAGTAACTCATTTAGGAGCCTCTCCTGTCACAAAAGCAACAACCAAATCCTTGAGACGCGCAGTGCAATGCCCGCCAAAGGGGGCGAAGGTTGGGAGCGTCTGCTAGCTGGACCCGACCTAGGTGGCGCCACTGTCGGCGGCCAGGTGGAGCCGAGAGAAGGAGCGCCGTTGTAGGCGGAGGAGAGAGATGTCATTACATTTAGGAACTTTAAATATGGATGGATGTTATGAGCGTCATCTTTGTAACGGGGTGGTGGGTGGCGCCACCAAGCACATGCAGTTATACTGCCTAATGTCCCCTGCCTAGGTTTAAAAAAAAACACGATGAACTACCACAAATAAATTTTCTTACCCCATATTGTGAACATTGCTTCTGTACGTCACCGTTTTTTGTTGTTTACCTACTTCCACCAATTCCCAGTCCCTATTGCGGACATGTTCACTTTTCCCCTGCTCTCGCTGAACCCAAGGGCTTCAAGGAGGCCAGTGGTGCCTAAATCGAACACTGGGCAGATGTCTTCACATTGTAATAAAACATGTTCCATCATTTCCCTACGTTCACGGCAGCAAGCACATGCTTCTTCCTTCTTATATCTTGCTTTATAAGTAGGTGCATGTTCTAAGGGATCCCGATCTCGCTTCGAAAAGTAATGGGATTCCGTTTGAGTTATCATAAATTGCTTCTTTCCAACTTTCGCTTTTTCTTCTTTAGTTACTCATGGCAGGTCTCGTTTACATTGCCGCCACCCATGAGATTATTTGAGCCTCTCTGACCTTCCGCTTGACGTTCTTTGTTGCTGTGTTACTTACCCTTCAGGCCGCATATTGCTGGTAAACTTCCTACTTCTTTTCCTCCAGTGTGAATCAATGTTTTTTTTTTGTACAGATAGCTCAACACTCTCCCAGCCCATATACTTTCTTCCATATTCCTCAGTCCTTCTTCATAATCAATTTTACTCTGAGCTTCCCCCACTTCAAGACCAGTCCAGCCCATATCACCCTGCACAGCTTCATTTATAGTCTTCCCGTGTGCGCCCAATGCGAGGCGTCCCACTGACCTTTAGTTCCCATAGAGTCCTGCTTGTACTCCTGATTTCAGGCAAACAACCGCATTTGCAAAGTGAGTCCTGGAACCATTACACCTTTCCACATACCCCGGAGCACCTCGTACCTATTGTATCCCTATAGCTTCCTGCGCTTCATTACGGCTGTCTTTCTCTTCCCCTGTACAGGTATTGTTGTTTCCTATGCTTGCATATATCTATCGCCTTGGTGTATCCATGTAATATGGTATTTCGTGGTCCTGTAATGCCACTGTCTCTTCACTGTATATATTGAATACCACAACCCCTGGTTTTCGAACACTAAATTTCAAACCTTATTTCTCGCCTTCCTGTTCACAGATATTTGCCAGACGTTGCAAGTCACTCTGTTTGTTAGCTAGCCACACAATGTCGTCGCATAAAATAAACTTGGAAGTTGCTGCTCTACCAGTGTACCCTCCTGTTTGTATAAGAAATTAAGCCCGACATTACGCCCTTCCAGCACCCTCTCCGTCCTCACCAAGTACATCATAAAGAGCAGTGGGGATAAATGGTACCCCTGCGTGAGTCCCTTGTTGATATCAACTTTCTCATCGCTCCTCATCCCTTCCCACTCAACGCAAACGGCTTTTTCTAGATAAATCTCTCTCAAAAGCCGTAGACAATCGCCACCTAAGCCTTCCCCTTGCAGAATATCCCACAAGATGTTGCGGTCTACGTTGTCATACGCTCCTGTAATGTCTAAGAAGGTCACATATAACGCTCTGCATTCTCCTCTTGATATTTGAATACACTGAGTAAGAACAAATATGTTATCATCCAAATGCCTAACTATTCTGAAGCCATTCTGAAGTTCTCCCAAAATGCCATTATTCTCTGTCCATGCTTGCAGGTTTAATTTGATTGCCTGCATTGCTAGCCTGTATAATAGCGATGTAATAGTCAGCGGTCTATACGAGTGAATTCTATCATTCTCCCCCTTACCATTATAAATTAAATTCATTCTACTTTGTCGCCTATTGTCTGGTATTGGTCAATCTTTTAAAGTTTTTTCCACTGCTCTCATCTTAGTTTCTTTTTTGGTCCTAGTTTATTAATCAACCTAACGGGAACCTCATCTAGCTCTGTGACTGTGCGCTTAGGAATTTTCTCTTCGGATTTCTTCCTTGCAGTTGAAAATTGTTAGCACCCGCTCCTTTTCTATCTGGTTCTCTTTCACGCTCTTTTTTTCTTCAACTACAATCTCGTAATTGCCTAAGAAAGATTCGGCTGTTAGTTTTCGGGTGTAATTTAATGCCGTTTCCCCTTCCAGTTTATTTCCATGTTCGTTTAGGATATGTTGTTGTATTCTTGTTGAATTTCTGCTTCATAAATTTATGTGGTTCCAAAATATTGTAGGCGCGGCCCTCTTTTTCTTAGCTATTTCGGACTACCAACGTTCACTTTCACCTTCTAGATTTGCGAGCACCAGTATTTGAAGCACATACTTCTTCTCCGGTATATTTCCCATTTACTGTCTACTTCATCCTGAGGCAACTGCGGCTTTGCCTGCCTGTGGTCTCGCGATGCTTTTCATCGTTCGGCAATCGCTTCTCGTATCTCCCTGTTCTATCAGCTTTTCGGTTTCTTTTTTTCCTTTCGAACGAACATGTAGTTCCTCTTTCCGTATTTCTGCCGTTATTACACTTAGAAGGTAACTATATTCCAACTCTTGGCGATTTGCCAAGTTCTACCTAGACTCTAGCGTCTATATCTGTTATTTGTTCAAGGTTCAAATTTGTACTACCCATTTTGCACTCCTTGCTCTCTTTCCCAACTACATGTCCCATTTTCAAAATGATGCATTTATGGTTACTCCCTGTGCTGCTATACCCTCCCTCGTCAATGACACTTTCTTTCAACTTATCATGAATTCATTCTGTCATCAGACAGCAATCAATGGTCAAATTGCCGGTTTCCCACTTCTCACGTGATCCGCCATTCACACTAAAGCCCTGTATTCACGATAACGAGGTTATGTTGCTCACGAAAGTCTAGCATTGACTACCCGTACCCGTCCGTATAGCCATCGAAATCCTGAATGTGGGCATTCATGTCACCTAATGGGATAATTTCGGCATCATTCCCGAAAGCCTTAATATCAGCAGTTATGCATTCCACAAACTCTTTATTCTTCTCTGTGCAATTGTTTACGCTCCACATATACGAAACGCCCAGCCAAGTTTTTTTTCCACTCATTGTTTCTGACCACCAAAGGTGCTCTTGACATCATCAATTTACTCTTTACCGTTTGGCTCCCTGATGGCTGAGCATTCCGACTCCCCCGCTTTTTCTTTCCGACTTAGTTCTGTTGCACCCTTCCCAAGCATAATTCTCAAGAGCTGAGCGCTTCGCTATGCGCCACCTGTCGCACAAGGTTGGACTTAATTGAAAAAGATCAGTAACGTCGTTTCAGGCTGTCGATCGCCGTCATCCGCTTCAAATCGTCGCCAAATGGCCTCGCGGCTGCAACCTCTACCAGAATACAGAGGTCCTCTTCAGTGGTGAAACGCCTCCGAGGCTTTTTCGCCTGCAGGCGAGCCAGCGCCGCGACTGCAGACGACGCCGAAGACATGGCGCTGTTCGTGCGGGTGGACCCTGACCCGCTGCGCTCGCTCCGCTGGGGAGATGAGCGATCGGCCCGCTTCTGAAACACGCTGGCCGCCCCATGCGCCCAGTGGCGTCTCGGCTGGCCTGCTGGCCCGTAAATCCGCTGAGCTACAACTTTCTATTGTGTCACTTCTGCAACGAAAGTGAATCGCTAGAACATTTCTTTTTAGCATGTCGTCGTTTATAAAGTTCAAAGAAAACTATTGCTGCAAGAACCATAGCGCAAACTTGGCTTGTCGTTGGCTCTCAAAGTGGTCTTCTCCTGCTGTGCTACCGAACTGGGTTTTACCTACGCGAATGTTTCTGACGCCTTCTGCAATTTTCTGCGCGAGACAATAAGAATTCGACGCAAACGTTTTCAGTTTTATTTTTGTTTTCTAATTCAAATTTACTACTGTGTAATATGTACAGACGATAGAGTTTACATCTATATCGCATACACATTAGTTCACACAAATTACAATTAGCAGATCTTATTGAAATCATAGTCCTCAAAATTAGTATTCTTATTTTTTTAACCCTTTCACCGCTCGATTCATGGCTGATATGCCAGAGTTGGTTACGCGAGATCATTGAGGAAACGCAACATTATACCGGTCAGCGGTCCTGGAAGTGTATATAGAAGTGGGAGGGGGGGAGAGGGAGGGGGAGATGCGCTGCTAATTTCACCCTTGCATACTTTTCGTTGTTCTTGCCGTAAAAAGCGAGTCTTAATTTACTGGATTAGAGTGGTTCCATCCTGAGAAATAGGAGTGAGAGGCACTGAACCTTCTAAGCCTCTTAGCAACACAACATTCAGTACGCTCGCAGGCCAGCTTAAACATAGCTATCCCCCAATGCCAGGCCAGCTTTGTCATCTGATCATTTTTGACAGCGCAAAAACGGGACCACGATACAAAATTCCAGATTAGCGCGTGAGGAAATCTATTTCCTTTGCAACTAAGGGACATTGATGGCAAGCTCACGCACATACTTCCCAAAGGTGCAATATCAGCGGCTTCGATTATTTCTCCAGTCACTTGGCTGCCATCTTTGCTCACAATCTTGCATTTCTTAAAGAATGGCCGACATCCACAACCTCTACAATGTATCCCAAGGTGCCCGGCGACTGCATTTGAAACGTTATAGTCATGCTCCTTTGATCTTTCATTCAAACATCGTCCAGTCTGCCCGATATACTTTCTGCCGCACTGAAGTGGAATAGAATATACCACTCCCTTAGTGCAGTCGACGAACTATTTTAGATGTTGTGTTTCACAGCCTCGTTTCTCTACGGCTCCTGGGTTTGCCTTTGCACGCGTGCTCCGCAATTTTTTCGGTGCGGAAAACACTACTGCTCCATCGCATCGCTTACAAATTTTCTTAAATCGCTGCGCGATCGAATGAATGTCCGGCATCACCACTATTTTTTCTCGTTTGATTGGAGCGCGAGGCTCCTTCCCAGATAATGGTGCCCTGGTTCCGATTTCCTTGAGCAAACATTGTGCCACAGATACTAAAGGAATAACCTGCCCCTGTGAGTCTGCAGGTTAAAATCACTGGGTGTTGACGACCCCTTTTTAATAAATGTTCTGAGCAAGTTATCGCGTTCCTACGAGAAAATTGTGAGAAGGGGTATTTGGCTTACTCTTTTGATGTCGAAGACTTATTCTACTCTATTCCTCACCAAGAGCTCTTCCTGTGCATTGAACAATGTATTGACAATTACGGAAACGTTGCCTTTCAAAATGTTTCACAGATGCATGTTGAAGCGTTTTTAGAGTTGTCCGCGCATTTAGGATCCACCTACGTGTCTTGGAATGGAAACATTTTTCTTCAGAAACAAGGAATATGTATAAATTCGTCTATCGCACCGATTTTGAGCGACTTGTTCCTAGCCAACATTGACAGAACCCTAGCGGTGCGTCTCATGAATTGACGGGTTTGTCGTGTGTTCAGGTTCTAGTGGAAATGATTAAGCTATAGTGGAAAATGTTAAAAACATCACTCAATCGCCGTTGACGCACCTAAAATGAATTTTCAGAGAGGGGCTAGAGCCATTGGTGATCACAAGTGAAGAGCCAGACGGTGGATCAATTACGTTTCTTGACTTAAACTAAGTCTGAGCTCCAGTCATTGCTCTTGGAAATAGGAACCGCTTATAAATAAGCCTCTTTTGCCCTTCGAATATGCGCATTCGAAAGTCGTAAAACGAGACATAGTTAAGTCATGTTACAGAAGCGCGCTGCAAAATTCGTGCCATCACAGCATTGCTGACAGCTTTCGGGAGCAAACGCGCACGCTCACGGGAGCAGGTTATCCGTTCCATGTATTAGCATCTGTGGCACAACGTTTCTCAAGGAAATCGGAACCAGGGCAACATAATCTGGGAAGGAGCCTTGCGGTCCAATCACACGAGAAAAAATATTGGTGATGCCGTACATCCATTCGATCGCGCACCGAGTTAAGAAAATTGGTAAGAGATGCGATGTAACAGTTGTGTTTTCCGCACCGAAAAAATTACTGAGCATGCGTGCGAAGGTAAACCCAGGTGCCACACAGAAACTAGGCTGTGAAACGCAACATAGAAAAAAATTCATCGACTGCACTAAGGGAGTGGTATATTCTATTCCACTTCAGTGCGGCAGAAAGTATATCGGACAGACTGGACGATGTTTGAATGAAAGATCAAAGGAGCATGAATATAACGCTTCAAATGCAGTCACCGGACACCTTGGGATACATTGTAGAGATTGCGGATGTCGGCCATTCTTTAAGAAATGCAAGATTGTGAGCAAAGATCGCAGCCAAATGACGCGAGAAATAATCGAAACCGCTGAAATTGCGCGTTTGGGAAGTGTGTGCGTGAGCATGCCATCAATCTCCCTTAGTGCAAAGGAAACAGATTTCCTCACGCGCTAATCTGGAATTTTGTATCGTGGTCCCTTTTTTGCGATGTCAAAAATTATCAGATGACAAAGCTGGTTCGGCATTGGTGAATAGCCGTGTTTGTAAAAATCTTGTTGTTTTTGTTGTTACCCCCCCCCCCCCCCCCGAGTATCTTCCAGTATTTATTCCTTTGACAAGAGAATAAAACGATAGTTGAAAGAAGCGCTCTGTGGTGTGTGTTTCTCTTCTATGTGTGTCGTCCAAATGTTGCGCAATCGAGCCTCTATTATGCTATACCAACACGCCCAGTCCTCAACCTTGGCAAGATGCTAACAGTACCTTTGAAGCATGTATCTTCTTTAATATGTGACCTCTTGTGTTACAGCGCAAATAGTATGTTGTAAAGCGGAGTGTACCGAGACCAGCTAAATATAGCTTACGTATGTCCAGTTTATAAAAGTGGGGAAAAGAATGACTTATCTAATAATAGGCCGATTTCTGTTCTACCCGTTTTATTAAAAGTCTTTGAAGGTGTCATTAATACTCGCCTCGTAAATGTTTTCCAAAAGTGCAATGTTATTACTTGCTCGCAGTATGGATTCCCGACAAACAAATCAACAGAGCAGGCATTGTTATCACTAAAAGACAAATTATTAGGAACATCGAAATGAAACACTTCACTCTTGGCCTTTTCCTAGATTTCTGAAAGCCATCCGATTGCGGTCATCACAATAACCTGCTACGCAAGCTTAACAGTTATCGCAGACGTGGTATTGCATCTGACTTGCTAAAGAGCTATTTAAATAACAGATTGCAGTATGTTCAGGTTAATGGCGTACCCTCAGAGAAAGTGGCGATTCAGAATGGTGTTCCTCAAGGATCAATATTAGGACCGGTATTATTTTTAGTTTACATAAATGATATCGCTAAGATATCCAAATTGCCTAATCTGGCCATATACGCTCAGAATACGAATATATTTTTTTCATCCGACTCCTACTCCCAAATGGAGTCTACGGCAAATGCATATTTAAGAAAGCTACATAACTGGTTATTGACCAATAGGGTAAGCCTTAGTTTATCAAAGACAAACTACATTATTTTTTATCCTATCACTGCAGTAGAAAATATAACTCTGAAAGTTGTCTACGAGTATACTGAATTAAAGCGACTTTCAAACCAGGAAATTTTTGGTGTTTGTTTCAATGGGAAACTTTCTAGGAATTTTCACGTCACCAAATTAATGTCTGATCGAAGTATAACAGTCGGTTGTTTGTATAAGATATCTCATTTGTTGAACCCCTGCATAAATATATCCATGTATTACGCACTCCTGTGCTCGAGGTTATCATACTGTATTCTTGTTCGAGGAACTACGACGTTCTGCAATTACCTTAAACTAACTTCAATTCAGAAACGCGCTTTGCGTGCTGTTGAGGGGTTTCATGGCAGACCTTCAGATTTGCCAACGTCACCGCTATTTCAGAAATATGTCATCCTTAAAGTAAAAGATGTATATAAATTCGGTGTACTTAAGTACTTCCATGGTGACAAATTGTCCTTTTCTTGTCCAGATAATTCCTGCAGGCGATATGATTTGTCGACGAAACGTAAACTTGTTCCAATAGCACGCACCAATTACAGCAAGCAAACACTAAGCTACCAAATTCCCACAGTAACAAATAAATTTCCCTTTGAAACTGAATATTACCTTGCAGAAAACGTTTTAAATCTAGAATTAAAAACGCCTGTTGCAACAAACGGGATTAGATATTCATTTAGTCGACAGACTTTGTATTTATTTGTATTTATTTTACTACTTTTGAGATGTTTTTCTTTTACGCACATGTTGCAAGCTTTCGCGATATTGTTTCTGTGTTTTATCAGTGACATTTCTGTTTCTAAAAAAAAGTTATGTATCTTTATACCGCCTCTACGATAAATTTTTTATGCGATTTAGTTGTTATTTTCTTGTAAAAATTTCATGCATGTTAACTTACTGCGTCATGCTTTTTTACAACACATGAAAAATTCATTGTGAATTTGTTGTAAAGTGCTCGTGCACAATGCCAGCAGTTCTACGGGTTACTAGGACCTTGACAGGCTCTTGCCTTGTGTCTTGGCGCCGTGTTTTCGTTTAACATAAATAAACTCACTTTTACTTTCATTGCAGGCCTCGTCTTCTGCAGAAGTGTTTTCTTGCAACGAAAGGCTAGCAACTGGAACCAAGACTTCAATCGGTGCACACGCCTCCGCCCGGAGTTGCAGTTGTTTGAAAACGTGTTTGGCCAGGCTTGTCAAGAATACCGAAAAATCCTGCAGTTGAGCCAAGTCAACTGTCAAGATAGTGAGCGAAGTGATTCACTATGCGACAACCATCAGCCGGTGCTGAGCTAATCTATGGACTCCCGCGTGCAGCGTGGGAATCAATATTCCAACTCTTGGACGGCGCCTCCCGCCTCGCTCTCACCAAGGCAGCAACTGAGCTTAAAGGAGTCGCTGACTGCAAGCGGGTCGTCGAGACCGTAGAGTTCACTGCCGACACGGATGAGTGGACGCTTGATTTGTACCGCAAGAAGGTAAACACGAAGGACGTCCGGCAAGTGAGGTTCACCAGCTGCCTCGCGCTGCCGTCTGAGGTTCTCCTAGGATTTCTTGCCAGCTGTGAGAATGTAGAGGAACTGTGCGTTCTGAACTGCGTTGTCGAGCCTCCGGCGCTTTTTCGAATCCT
Organism: Dermacentor variabilis; assembly: GCF_050947875.1. NCBI lineage: Eukaryota > Metazoa > Arthropoda > Arachnida > Ixodida > Ixodidae > Dermacentor > Dermacentor variabilis. The sequence continues at coordinate 4,233,671 of NW_027460346.1, read as the reverse complement.
CTCACAGAGGCTCAGGAAGGTGAAGCAGCTAGAATGGTCTCTCTACGAGGACTGCCACTACGAGTCGTGGCTGGAGAAAGACGCTGTCGCGGTAACAAGCACGCAATGCCAGCCACAGACACTGATGCTACAATCCATGTACATCGAAGTTGTAGCGACGCCGCTGACAGCCGACTTCTTGGAGGGCGTCCTGAATGAGTGCCAGGACCTTCGCAGTCTGCACATTCACGTCCTACGTAAGGACGCTTTAGGAATCCCGATGGGCGACGCCAATATAAGACTGCAGACGCCCAGGCCCGGTCTGCGCAGCTTCCTTTACACTTGCGAGCGGGTACCTTCGCCCACTTGCCAGCTCTCACCCGAAGCCTCGTACAGCTTTGTCCGATTTGACGACGTTCAGAAGCAAAGGACCTTGCTTCAGGGAGTAAGCCGCGCTGTCGTGGCGGTGGAAGCCGACTCGCAAGTCGCCTGCCGCTTCCTCGGAGCTGCAAATCATCCGGAGAACTGGAACGATATCAGGTCCCTCTCACTAGTCTTGCTGCCCCCGCCGATACAGGTCCGCCACAAGCGATATCTGAGAGCTACTCCCGACATCCTGAATCCGATGCGGAAGTTCTTCCGAACGTGCCTCGCCAACATCTCCGAGCTCAGCCTCACGAAGAGCCACTTCTCGCTCGTCTGCAAGTTCTGCTCAGTCGTAGGCCCTGCGCTGTCTCAGCTGCGCTCGCTGGCACTCCCACCATGTGCCGTGTATAGAGAAGAGTCGCTTGAGTGCCTGGCGGGAAACTGCCCGTTCCTCGAGGAGCTGGACGTCAGCAACGACGAGACTCCTCCGTGCGCCGCCTGCAAATTGCCTTTGATGTTCAAAGAGCGTGACTTCGAGTGCCTGCACAGGCAGACTAGGCTGTGGCGGCTGAGTATCGCTGAGACGGCGAAGATCTTGTGCCTCAAGTTCCTTCTTGCGTGCCGAATCACCGACCTTCGCTTCAGCCTAGATAGCCTGGTGAGAGACGCGGGCTCTGTCGTCTACGTCCAGCCTAGCAATCTCTTCTGCGCCAACGATCGGCTCTCGACGCTGACCATACAAGCACGCCACCTGGAGCTCGGGAAGAGCACTTTCTTCACAGCTAGTCTCACTGCTGCTAAGAGTCTGCGCAGTTTGTGCCTGCTGACCGGAACTGAGGTGGTTGATTCCGCGGTGTCGAATTTCATCGCCCTCGTGGTGAAAGAGTTGCCACTGCTGCAATTGATTCACGTGCACTACCTGGCCTCCAGCTCTTCGCTGAAGACTATGTCATGGATCAACCAGCAACACGCAGTTGTGAACACTCTGCCTAATGGCAAGAGGTTGCGTAGCCAAGGCCAGCTCCTGACCGACAGCCCCTGTCTGGGCCGCTACTGTTGTGCCACGTCATACATTGGAGTTGCAAGGCCGAGGAACCGCTACTGAAGAAAACCTTCTCAGCGGCACACAACGACCACTGCCAGTGAGCTGAGCATGGCGTGAAGTTTCAGTGAAATAAATTTCATGGGCACTGCTTTCTCTTTATTTGTGCGTGTGTGTCATTTACTCAGTGCACGTAGCCTTAGGACTTCTGTAATGATTGGGCTTTGCGCATTCTTGCGCGAAGCTGCTGTAATTGCGCGTGTGCATGTCCGCTCCGAATGTCTAAGCAAATTCATTGCAAGGACACTTAGCACTCGCATAACAAAATTTAGTGGCCTTTTAAGGTGTGTCTAGGGTTTAGGCTAGTCGTTCTTTAAGCGAGTACAGCAAACGGTCTACTCTACACTAACGGCGACTGCTATCAAACCGTCCACTAACCAAATAAAGAAACGTGTAATGCGGACGTTGTGGATTCGGCTCCCACCGGCGACACGTTAGTTTTTCATCCACTTTCATTTCCCTTTTTTTTTATTAGCGGCACGAACATCTAGGGACACTTTCTTGTGGACGGTTTGACTTTCTTGAGCAGCACTTCCAGTTCTCCTCCTGAGACGACCGTGGCGAGGAGGTATTCCCAATATATCAAAAAGAACTAGAAAAAAAATAATACAGCTCAAAATTCATGGGCTTCATTATAGATATCATATGAGAGCATAAGTTTAGTTACAAGGTGAGTTACTGAAGAGTCTGGAACAATTTGAAATCACTCAGACCACCGGAGACGAAATTAAAACTAAATAAGAAAAATAAAGAACAACCTACTATACAGTGCGAAATTGATGGGTTTGATAATCGACATGATATGAGGGCGTAAAGCTGGAACCGCATAGCACGATTCTCGCTCGACATTTTTCGAGCGACATTTTCGCCAAAGTGTATTTATAAAGCTTCATTTCAAAAGCAAGTTTGCGTGCGCAACTGCGACCTTCCGCATCGCGCCAGCACGTGCTGCCTTCGACGTGCGCGCCAGCTGTGCGGAGAGAAAAAAAATTCTGCCAAGCAGGTTCCCTCGATATGCGCAGAGGGCTGGGCCATCAGTTGGTAAAACCAAACTGCCGCGTGATTTATCTGCACTCTGATTGGCGGACGCACAGCGTGAGGCTCTTTTTTCTGCTCCGTGCTGGTGCCATTTCGTGATGGATCATGCTGGGCAGGCGTGATTCTGACGCGTGCGTCCCACCATCCGCGCGTCAATCGCGCCATGCGGTTCCGGCTTTATAGATATCGTCACGTGGTATACCGATGCAGAAGAGGGCAGCAAAACTTCGACTGACAAATCGAGGGTTTTATTGGACGAGCGTGTGCTCGAAAATGAGGCTACACTCAAAGAAGAACGATAGCGCCGAACACATTCGCCGATCGTCGCAAATCTGATCAGCGGGTCAAGCCCAGGGGTGAATCTCCGCATGGCTGCCAGTGGCTTTAGTGAAGCAGATGCTCCTTCGACGCTAGCGCCAAGGTGACCTTCAGTTTCGGCCCTAGCAGGAGGGCGAGACTTTGCTAAAATTGCAGCGCACGCGATTGTTTACGTTGTCATGGCAACAGGAACAGCAGCCGCGAATCGCCTCCTCACCCTAGCGCTCTTTGTTTTATGATGACGACCCGCTGTGCTCCCTCTCCAACATCTGCAGCCTTTCCCATGCCGCATTCACTTCCCTTTCGCTTTCTTTTTCCCTGCCTGCGTCGGGTATTTTTTCAATTTCTTATCGCGAGCACGCACTACCACAGGCATTGCTTGTGAACTGGCGTGCGTTGCGCCGTGATTTCTTTATGCGTTAACGCACACGCAGTCTTGTCCATACTTTGAGGTCGCCAGCATATGCCAGAACATATATACATTCCACTTCCAACACAACAGATCTATGGCCCCCTTTTATTGAGTCCCGTTTCCGAAAACAAATATTTTCGCATAACTTGATAGGATACACGCTCAGAAAATAAACAAAATTGAAATATTGCATGACATGTAGATGGCTACAAAACAACACAAAAGTTCACAGACAGTTAAATATAAAAATAAAACTCAAGAAAACGGGAAGGCTTCACGTACACACATATAAAAGACTTTCATAAATTGCCCTGAAGACCAAAGTGTAGAAGGGCTTCTGATATGCGCACTGAGATATTGCACAAAACTGGCCGACGTGTATGATATAGTCGTGACAACTAAAGAAAAGGAAAATTCACTGGTAATGGCAAAAATAATGGCACGCAAAATACCTAAAATATAGAATAGAATGCCAAGATTGTTTTATTGACAGCCATACCAAAAAAGAAAGAACTTGCTTAAATGCCTGCAAAAAAGTATCTGAAATGTGTGACATGTTTATTACTACTGAACAAAATGAAAAACACATGGCAGAACAAAAATATCATTGTACTAAAAATGAAAATACACAACACGACATTATGTTGCACTTGGCCACAACTCGAGTAACGGTGACATGGGGGAGGAGAGGGTGGTCTGCTTTTACAGCAGCACGTAAAAAAAAAAAAAACATTCGCAGAAAGGCCTATTCCTCAATCAAAGACTAGGTGAAACAAACCAACAACACGACTTTTCTTTCACCACAAATGCAATGTTTAGCAGTAAAATTACGTCACTTAAGAATAGTGAACTTCTGGGCTATTTGGTTATCCCATAAAATAAACGAGTTTTGCGCCAGAACCGCACACACAAAAAAGAGCCCGTGTTGTCTCCTCGCTTTTCTAAGTGGTTTTGGCGCAAAACTCGTTTATTCTGTCACTTAAGGCACTACGCCATACGTGCTGAGCGCTCCTTCGTGTAATAAACACGAACTGCAAAAATCTCCATATAGGACACTTGCAATGCTCATGCTTTTCAGAAAAAAAAAGCTTCTCATGCCTACACATGAAGGTTGTTCGCGAGGTTTTCCCATCGGTAATTGCCGAGACGGTACATAAAAACGAACAGTAATTTTTCATTTGCTTGTACGTTTGTAGAACAGTGACCCACAGGAAAAGCAATGAGAGAGGAATGGAAAGCTGGGCGATTTACTGAAGTTGCAGAATGGGACTTGGCACAGAAATAACACAACTCATAAGCGCAGGTGACAATGAGGAGGAAAATCTATTTGTCAGCTTTTTTTACTGGTAAGAGGGAAGTGTAGCACAACCCTTACAAAAATCGGTTTGACCTTTCAGTCACTCATGAGTCACCTATCAGTCACCCCTGTCACCTATCTGTAGACTCGACCTTTCTGTAGACTAAGTCCGCAGAATGTCTGCAGACACCGTGCGGACTGCAAGTAGACTTGTCTCTAATATGCGTGCCCAGTGAGTGTGTGTGTAAATATGTGTATGTATCTATATATACATACATATTCTGAACCATGACATATTTTATAATTACGGTTGAATAGTTTTGACCTTTCAGTCACCCATGAGTCACCCACCAGTCACCTCCACGTAGACCTAGTCTGCAGAATGTCTGCAGACACCGTGCGGACTGAAAGTAGACTTGTCTGTAATATGCGTGCCCAGCGAGTGTGTGTGTGTGTGTGTGTAGATGTATATCTCTATATAAACGCATATATATACATATTCTGAACCATGACACATTTTACAATTACGGTTCAACAGCTCTGACCTTTCAGTCACCCTTGAGTCACCCACCAGTCACCTCCACGTAGACCTAGTCTGCAGAATGTCTGCAGACACCGTGCGGACTGCAAGTAGACTTGTCTGTAATATGCGTGCCCAGCGAGGGTGTGTGTGTGTAGATGTATATCTATATATAAACGCATATATATACATATTCTGAACCATGACACATATTATAATTACGGTTCAATAGGTCTGACCTTTCAGTCACCCATGAGTCACCCACCAGTCACCTCCATGTAGAGCTAGTCTACAGATTGTCTGCATACTGTCTGCAGACACTGTGTGGACGGCAAGTAGGTAGACTTGTATGTAATATGCATGCCAAATATATATATATATATATATATATATATATATATATATATATATATATATATTCTACATGACACATTTTATAACAGTTAAATCGGCTTCACCTTTCAGCCACCCACAAATCACACACGCACACACACACACAAACACACACACACACGTGTGCGCATCCTGAACCATGACACATTTTATCATTGCGCTCTGTTTTGCCATTTTAACATTTTGAAAACTTTGTCACTGATTGCTACAAAAACAGTCTGATAATGGCAGTTATATAAATCAATTATTTAATACTAATTGAAATAAGGTAATTGTTACATAACGTACATTAAATGCAGCAGTTGTACTATGGCTCGAACCGCAGCCTGAATTTAAGGACATATCTACCGCGCGACACCGACACCATCCATCCGACCACCGACTGCGTGGTTGCTTTCGGCGCCGGCCCCCAGGAGGCGCTGGCCGCGAGCACCGGTAAAATTACGAGTGAGATTATTTTCCCGTCTTCACCTGGTCACCGACATGTCACGGCGTGCACGCGTGCACGCCGCATTGACGGCGACCGATGAGGTAGTGTACATGCCGTGCCGAGAGGAATTGTGGCGATTTTTGTGTGTATTAATGATCCAAAACCCCTGTGACTGCATAACGTAGCTCTCAGTGTTTTTCGTGTGGTGTGCCGATGCCAATTATCGTAGTTATGACCCGGTCGCGCTTTCTTTGTTACCGGCTCATGAAAAGCCGGTGGTACTCTCGCTGCGCTCGCATTCCATCACAGTGCGCGGAAGAATTTTTTGAAAGTTGTGCTATCACGTGCTGTAGTTCATCTGCGATTCTACGCTGTTGACGCCGGAGGCACCGTTCACCGACTGTCCTTCCTGCGGTACCTGTGCGATGCGGCAGCAGCTGTCACGGAGACTCGTTTACCGAGCACGCCTAGAAAGGTAAGTCCGGCGCGTGCGCGCATTCTTGTAGTCCGTGAAGTGTGCATTTCTGTACGGATAACAAGATGATTAGTAACGTGACAAAAATGATCGTGCTTTTCGAATGTTCGTTCTTGTCGCAGGGCGCACTTAGCTAACAGTTTGATGAAAATTGCCCTAAAACGTGATGTTGCCAAAATCTATCGATTATTTGCTTTCTGCTGTGAAGTTTCCTTGCGCCGGGGACTGTTTGATTTGAATAGGCGCAAAAATTCAAGCAGGGAAAGTTACTATTTCTGTACGTAATTTTTCAGCGAGAAATCGTATGGCCATTTCTAGAGGTACGTCGATTTGTCGTCTTCACAGCTAACGGCTGCGCGAGATGGCACCCGATTGCTGTGTACGACGCATGGCCAGATTTTAGCTTGTATGCAAGTTCTTTTATTTATATAGTGTCTTCAGACAGCCTGTATTTCTTGCGTTGGGTGTCATGTGTTTTCGTGTATTTGTAAATGGTTCCGAGATTTCAACAACAGTATCTATCATTAATGGAAAAAATTGTTTTCTCACCTGAAAAAGAGGGAGTCTGTTCTTTTTCAATGCATCGTCCTTTGGGGCAGGGCTTTGTTGCACCGCATAAATAAATTAGGTTTTCGAACGCTTATCATGTGTTAAGGAGTTTTCTGCTTGTGCAATTCGCATTTGACTTGGTACAGACGTGCGTTTGTGTGAAGTTTTTTATAGTAGATTCATGTTTGCTCCAGTTCCATTTACATGTTAACTGCCTGTGATGTAATAATCGGGTATTTGTGCAACCATGCAGCTTCATGTAGCTGTTTGTACGAGACTTTTCACAATGTCACAAGTTTACAGTTTCAGCAGGGTTTACAGTAAACTGAACATTTCTTGTTTAGGGATGTCACGATTTTGTGAGCCAGAGGAATCTACACCACTTGGGAGCCTGCGGCACTTCTGCAGGCTGAACAGCGCGTCAAAGCATCTGATTTGCATGCTGCGACAAGGTGTGTGCAAGACGGTCACTGCCACTCAAGTGAGATGTCGGTACTCACTACTTCATTCCTTGGAAGCGATATTCTTGGTCCCAACCAAGCAGCCCGGAAGAAATCGGAGACAAATAAAATGTGCAAAGAATACTATTGCGTCTGTTATTTTATTGCATGCATGCATGCCAGTTCCCCATAGTGGGGCTACAGAAATTCTGTCTAATGTCTGCCTAAATGCTGTAATCCTGTGACCATAATCTTGACAGACTTTCTGCAGAAATGCTGTATTCTGCAGCTACACAGATTGAGCAGACTTTCTGCAGAAAGGGAGTACCAATTTGGCGCTGGGAGGTGACAGGGGGTGACAGAAAGTCTGTCACCTGTCTTCAGATATTCTGCATCCCGGGTGACTCGGGGTATGCAGAATTTCTGCAGCAAGTCTGCAATGATTTTTGTAAGGGAATCAAGGCGCAACGACGTCCGGAGATTCATGCAGCACACACATGCACAAGGCCGTGTTTGTGTACATGCGCCTTCTGATGCCCTTGGCCATGCGTGCTCACCTGTAGTCTTTAGCACCCGGAATAACCTCGCATGCAGGCTTGTTTTTGAGGTATTATTGCCCCACTGCATGATGCATGAACTGCTGAGGGTCGTGAAACGGGTGAAAAATCGCAGAGCCCTAGCACCTAGCTATTGAGGACGACGAAACTGACGAGCATGCCCACGCCGGTCAAGGCCAGGCACAGCAAATCACGCTTCTCGATGACAGCAGTTAAAGAAACATGAAACTTCAAGCATGCAGCGGGCTAAGCTGGAACCAAGCCGGCGGGCGCGCGCGGGGACAGTTGAAGGTGAGGGAGCTGTGAGGGAGGGCAAGAGGAGAGGACTTGAGAGAAGGGGTGAAAAACACGGCATCCTGGATCGGCGCGATCGGATACCATTCGGTGAAACCGGTGAAACGCGATCACACAATAAACAAGCACACATGTCCATACCCCCCTCCTAAAAAAGCATCGTCCCAATGCTTTACACATAACAGGAGAGCCAAACTCAAAAACACACCTACTAAGAAAAGGTAACAAAGGAACAAAGCCCAAATCAACGAAATCCAAAGAAAGACCGAAGTTCATACATCATCATCATCATCATCAGCCTGGTTACGCCTACTGCAGGGCAAAGGCCTCTCTCATACTTCTCCAACTGCGCCGGTCATGTACTAATTGTGGCCATATCGTCCCTGCAAACTTCTTTATCTCATCCGCCTACCTAACTTTCTGCCGCCCCCTGCTACGTTTCCCTTCCCTTGGAATCCAGTCCGTAACTCCATTATGACCATCGGTTATCTTCCCTCCTCATTACATGTCGTGCCCATGCCCATTTCGTTTCCTTGATTTCAACTAAGATGTCATTAACTCGCGTTTGTCCCCTCACCTTTAAAATTACACCCATCATTCTTCTTTCCATAGCTCGTTGCGTCGTCCTCAATTCAAGTAGAACCCTTTTCGTAAGCCTGCAGGTTTCTGCCCCGTACATGAGTACTGGTAAGACACAGCTGTTATACAGTTTTCTCTTGAGGTATAATGGCAACCTGCTGTTCATGATCTGAGAATGCCTGCCAAACGCACCCCAGCCCATTCTTATTCTTATGATTATTTCAGTCTCATGATCCGCATCCGCGGTCACTACCTGCCCTGAGTAGATGTATTCCCTCACCACTTCCAGTGCCTCGCTACCTATTGCAAATTGCTCTTGTCTTCCGAGACTGTTAAACATTACTTTAGTTTCCTGCAGATTAATTTTTAGACCCACCCTTCTGCTTTGACTCTACAGGTCAGTGAGCATCCATTTCAGTTTGTCCCCTGTGTTACTAAGCAAGGCAATAGCATCAGCGAATCGCAAGTTACTAAAAAATTATCCGTTAACTCTTATCCTCAATTCTTCCCAATCCAGGTCTCTGAATGCCTCCTGTAAACACGCCGTGAATAGCATTGGAGAGATCGTCTCTCTCTGCCTGACGCCTTTCTTTATTGGGATATTGTTGCTTTCTTTATGGAGGACTACGCTGGCTACGGCACGCTCGAGGTCATGAGACATTGCGTAGCAGGGTGGCCAGTTTTTCTAAAACAATCTGCCCGCCATCCTTCAACAAATCTGCTGTTACCAGATCCTATCCCCAGCATCTTTCCCCCTTTGCATAGCTACCAAGGCTTTCTTTACTTCTTCCGGCGTTACTTGTGGAATTTCAAGTTCCTCTAGACTATTCTCGCTTCCAATAGCGTCGTGGGCGTCACTGGTACTGTATAAATCTCTATAGAACTCCTCAGCCACTTGAATTATCTCATCCATATTAGTAATGATATTGCCGGCTTTGTCTCTTAGCGCATACATCTGATTCTTGCCAATTCCTAGTTTCTTCTTTACTGCTTTTAGGCTTTCGCCGTTCCTGAAAGCATGTTCAATTCTATCCTTACTATACTTCCTTATGTCAGCTGTGTTACGCTTGTTGATTAACTTCGAAAGTGCTGCCAGTTCTATTCTAGCTATAGGTTTAGAGACTTCCATACATTGGTGTTTCTTGATCAGATCTTACGTCTCCTGCGATAGCTGACTGGTATCCTGTCTAACGGAGTTACCACGGACTTCTATTGTACACTCCTTAATGATGCCCATAAGATTGACGTTAATTGTTTCAACACTAAGTTCCTCTTCCTGAGTTAAAGCCGAATACCTGTTCGGTAGCCTGATCCGGAATACCTCTATTTTCCCTCTTACCGCTAACTCATTGATCGGCTTCTTATGTACCACTTTCTTCCGTTCCCTCCTCAAATCTAGGCTAATTCGACTTCTTACCATCCTATGATCACTGCAGCGCACCTTGCCGAGCACGTCCACATCTTGCGTGATGCCAGGGTTAGCGCTGAGTATGATGTCCATTTCATTTCTAGTCTCGTCATTCGGGCTCCTCCACGTCCACTTCAGCAGGGCAGCAATGCAATGCAGCAAAGAAGTTCAGCAGTGCATAGTCCCAAAGCTAGTTAGCGCTGGTAGACCGGCTTAAGTCGCACAATATGGCCTATTTCAGGTTGTGAGTGGCGGCGCTGTGATTTCCGAAATGCTGTTTTGCACGACCTCTTAGTACAGTGCGCCAATGCGTATGAGGACTTAGCAAGACGCGTAAACGCTTCTTGCTAAGTCTTCATCGGCGTATAGGGGTCCAAACCTAAACACGGTCGCCGGGTTGGTATTCCACGAAGCGTCGTCGAAAATTCTTGCGCCAGCTGTCGGTCCTCTGCTGGTTATTGGTGCGGAGGCGGGCGAGCTGTCGAGTTTCTTCGGCGCGCAGGAGATGAGCTATGACGTCTATAGTTTCATCGTCGGTGACGTGCGGCAACATGGTGTTGAGAGTCGTCGTAGGGTTCCTGCCTTAAACAAGCTTGAGCGGCGTGATCATTGTTGTTTCTTGCATTGCAGTTTTGTTCATGCGCCCCATAGGACCATTCATTTACGGGTGATAGGCAGTTGACCACCTGCGGTTTGGCTGGCTGTATTGCAGAATGGCTTGGGAGAGCTATGCTGTAAAGGCCATTCCTGTATCGGTGATGAGGACTTCTGGAGCACCATGTCGCAGCAGGATGTTGTCGACGATGAAATTTTCCACTTCGGCTGCGCTACCTTTCGGCAGAACTTTAGTTTCAGCGAAGCGGGCGAGGTAGTCTGTCGACAAGACGATCCACTTCCTTCCGAATGTAGACGTCCGAAAAGATCCCTACAAATCCACCCTAATCTCCTGAAATGGTCGGCAAGGAGGCTCGATATAGCAATCCCGCTGGCCTTGTCGGTAGTGTCTTGCTTCGCTCACAGTCTTTTTTACGAGTAGGTTGTTTTGAAGCGAAAACGAAGACAATCCTTGCCTAAATGCCTGAGGGACAACGTCAGTGTTCCCTTCCACAACGGCGGATTTCCCTTCCAAATGCTCGACGAGGCCTTTTAGCTCAGGGTCTGCTCGTTGCTGTTCAGTGAAGTTTTCCGTGCTTATTATTTCAATGAAAGCGCCGTCATCCTCGTCGCCTTACGTCGGCGGGTCAATGGGGTCACGTGATTGGTAGTCGGCATCCTAGTGTTTCCGTCCGAACTTGTAGGTTACAGTGATGTCAGATTCTTGCAGTTCGAGGCTCCATATGCATTGCGCCAGGCGTCCTGAAGGGCCCTTTAATTTCGCTAGCCAACACAACGCGTGATCATCACTGACGACTTTGGATAGCCTGCCATATAGGCAAGGGCGCAATTTTGCTGTAGCCAAAATTATATGGCGATGCATGACTTTCCGGTCGTAGAATAATTGCCTTCCGCTTTTCAAAGCGACCGCCTAGCATAAGCTACCACTCATTCCCGCGGACTAGGACGGCACGGAGGCCTAAGCTTCTGGCGTCAGTGTGTACTTTGGTATCGGCATCCTCGTCGAAGTGTGCACGTACCGGTGGAAACTGCATGCGTCGTTTCCCACTTCAACTCGACATCAAATATGTTAGATGTGTCAGCGGCTCAGCGACGCGTGAAAAGTGCTTGACAAAGCGCCTGTAGTAGGCACATATGCCAAGGAATCTACGTACTGCCTTCTCGTCGATGGGCTGCTGGAACTTTGCGATGACAGCTGTCTTCTGCGGGTCGGGGCGGACTCCAAACTTGCTGATGACGCGGCCGAGGAACAAAAGCTCATCGTAAGTGAAGCGGAACTTTTCTGGCTTCAGAGTGACCCCTTATAACGTGATGAGCTCTAGTACTGTCGCAAGCCCCTAAAGTGATCGTCGAAATTCCCGACGAAGAAGACGACGTCATCCGAGTACACAGGACACGTATACCACTCGCACCCTGCTAACACCGTGACCATCGCGCGTTGAAACGTTGCAGGCGCCGAGCACAGACCGAAGGGCAAGACCTTGAACTCATAGAGGCCGTCTGGCTTGATGAAGGTGGTTTTTGTCGCGATCCCTGTCGTTGACTTGCGTTTGCCAGTAGGCAGTCTTGAGATCCATCGACGAGAAGTATTTTGCGATGCTGAGTCCATCCTATGCGTAGTCTATCCGTGGGAGGGGCTACACTCGTCCTTCTTTGCGATCTTGATCAGTCGACGATAATCGACGGAAAAACGTTGAGTTTTGTCATTTTTGTTCACTAAGACCACAGGAGATACCCACGGGCTTTTCGATTCCTAGTTGATGTCGTCGCGCAGCATTTCGTCGACTTGTTGGCTTATAGCCTCACGTTTTCTTGTTGAATCTGGGTAAGGGCTCTGGCGGAGTGGTCGAGCGCCCTCTTCGGTTATTATGCGATGCTTTGCAATTGGTGTTTGTCGAATCCTGGATGACGTCGAAAAGCTGTATTTGTATCGTCGGAGAAAGCTTCTGAGATTTTGCTGCTTACTAATAGGGAGACTCAGATTTATTTCGAAGTCTGGTTCGGGAACTATGGTCATGGGGGTAGATGCGGCAGAATCCGAGAAGACAGACGCTTTGCTAGTTTTCACAATTTCCTTGATGTATTCGATCGTCCTGCCCTTGTTGATGTGCTTGTACTCTTGGCTGAAGTTTGTCAGCACCACTTTCGCTTTCCCTGGGTGCACTCGAGCGATCCCTCTTGCGATGCAAATTTTACGGTCGAGCAGTTGACGTCGGTCGCCCTTAATGACGCCTTCTACGTCTGCGGCTGTTTCACTGCCGACGGAAATGACAATGCCGGAGTGAGGCGGGAGGGTGACATGGTCCTCAACTACTCTCAGGGCACGCTGACTGGAAGGCCTCTCATTCGGTATCGCTTGGTCTGTAGACAACGTTATCTACTTCGACCTCAGATCGATGATTGCGCCGTATTGCGAGAATTCCTGCTCGCGTGCGCTGTTGATGGGCGACTAGAGTGGCAGGTATAGGTCCGGTCATCAACTGTAATTCTTGCCGGGCAGATTCCCGCGCCGATTGAGATCAGCTCTTTCTTTTCACGCTGTTAGGCCTGCACAGACGATACCGAGGTATAAAAGAGGTTTGAATTCCACCTAGCAGACGGAAGCACAGCCTTAGCGCTGATGATGCGTTGACGATGTTGAACGATTTAAAAGCCTAATGATTCATTGCATTATAATTTTCTACTCCGCCCATGTACGGTAGGCGATGACGGTGAGGAGCAAACGCCAACTAGACGCCGAGCAGGCGACGCGGCGCCGGTGAGCACATTCAGATGGACGTTTGCCGCTTTTCTCGGCTAAGGAAATGTGAAGGAACTGCTGAGAAAAAATGCACTGCAAATCAAACGAAGCCCAAGCATTCAAGTAAGCGCTCCAAAATTTACAGCGCCGAAACCTTTGTTGTGCATGATGCGCCACCGACGCAGCCGTCCGACTGCGTGTTCGCACCGACGACCTAGATACACTGTAAAAAAAATTTCTTCAGTTTACGGTCAAAGTTGCAGGTAAAACGTTGCCGGACACTTTTCCGTTAAATGAAAAACGGTGTTTCCGTAGAACGGACAGGCCGTAAAAATTATTTCCGTTAAATGGAAAATGGTGTTTCCGTAGAACGGACAGGCCGTAAAAATGATTTCCGTTAAATGGAAAACGGTGTTTCCGTAGAACGGACAGGCCGTTAAAATTATTTCCGTTAAATGGAGAACGGTGAGCTCCGTAGTTGTGATCACAGAATTGACCGTATTTTGCAAATAAGAAAAACGGTGAGTTCCGTAAAACGGAAATGCTGTAAATTGAGCCCCGTACTTGTGATTATAGTACATGACCGTACTTTGGTAATGAAGAAACGGGGACTTGAATGCTCGTGTTCTCGAGCCAAATTGTTTCGTTCATTGGAATAAGTTATTTTGGGCAATGAACCACCCAAGTCGTACATTACAACGTCGATAACTTGCAACATCATTTAAGATATAGCTGGAAATGGGGCAGAAATCATATCACACAGGAAATACACCACACAGAACGTGCTGTGTGTGCATGTTTCCTCCTAGTGTCTGTTTTCTACACCGCTTATTCTTCGTGTCAGTGTTGTCATGTTGCACTTGGGTTCTACACCCAACATGTACACAGCATACATACAGATTTGTGTTCGAGAAACAACAAGCCACTTGAATCTGAAAAAAACCTGTGTTTATTCTGCTTTACTGAAAAAAGCAGGGTGTGAGACCGGGCTAGTTGGTATTCCATGCTGAAGTGACCAGCGCAAGAGTGAACGCGGGACACTAAAAAGGTGACAAGAACAGGTTCGAACTTCCAATTGGTGTTTATTACGAAAAGCCATGTATATATACTCTTGTGCACTTGATCATAATCAGTTACAAGAGCGCACTAAGGCCGCCCCAAGGCCTAAGGTGGCCTCCCACATACAGACCCCAGGTATGCAAATTTGCTAATGTCAACGCTAGGGATAGTTTGCTAACGCAGTTGCCTTATGCGATATCTGCCCCCTCAATGATGGGCCTAGTGCTTTCTTGTGCGTTGCTTGCTATTATTTCTGTTTTTTCAGAGTGCATGACATTTGCATTGGGAGTTGTGGATTCCAAGGAAACCCTCTCTCCCTTTTGTACTTTTGTATTATGTTCGTGTAGTCTCATATTTAGGCACCTTCCCGTTTGTCCCACGTAACGCTGCCCACAGAAAAGAGGTGTGCTATTCACTACTCCCCCTGAGCATTTCGACAAAACCTTTTCTGTGAGCAATGTTGCATGAAATTGATTGTCTGCTGACAGGGCTGGTTTTGGCACATAACTGAAATAACTTGTTGGGTGCGGGAAAAACGACCGAAACTCCCGCCCTTTGGCCTATTTTGTTTAGTTTATGCAAGATAACGTGAATGTATGGGATATCTGCTAGATTCCTGCGAACAGTATCACATAGGTGTAACTAAAGAAAATAGGCCAAAGGACTGCAGTCTTGGTCATTTCTTCCGCGCCCCACAAGCTATCTAAGTTATGCGCCAAAACCAGCCCTGTCAGCAGACAATCAAAATCATGCAACATTGTGCACAGAAAGGGTTTCATCAAATGCTCAAGAGGAATAGTGTATAGCATACCTCTTTCCTGCGGGCAGCGTTACGTGGGACAAATGGGAAGTTCCCTAAACTTGAGACTACAGGAACATAATCGGAAAGTACAAAAAGGGAAAGAAGGTTTCCTTGGAATCCATTGCTCCCAATGCAAATGTCATCGACTGTTTGAAAAAACAGAAATAATAGCAAGGAGTGTGAAAGAAAACACTACACTCATCATTGAGGCAGCGGCTATTGCAGAATGCAACTACATTAGCAAGCCATCCCATAGCACTGACTGTTAAAGAATTTGAATATCTGGGGTCTGTATGCGGGAAGCCGCCTTAGGCCTTGGTGAGCTTGTTTATTTGTGATGACCATGTTGACTTGCACAATTGTAACAGATTATGATCAAGTGTGCAAGAGTACATATACATGCCTTTCTGTAATGAACACCGGTTGGAAGTTTACGCCTGTCCTTGTCGCCTTTTTAGTGTCCCGTGTCCACTCTTGCGCAAGTCCTTTCCGCATAGACACTAGAAATTGGCTGACTAGAGGAAGGATTGGTTGAGACTTGGAATGACTGGCTGCTTGAAGAGGCCTTCGGCTTTGGCTGAAAAGAAAGAAACGCCAATCAATTAAGGATGTTCAATTATTTACCACCATCATCACTACTGTTACTCAGATAAACAATGATTTCGTATTCACAACTGTCACTACAAGTGCTCTTGTCAGAAGAAATGGTTCAGACTCAGCCATGTTGGTATATATTCATTCGTAGCCTTATAGCATAAAAAGCTTTACATAGAAAGGACCCAAGTCAATTGATGGTTTGCTTGGAACAGCCAAAGATGTCACGTGCACATTATGACATTCGGAGATTACATCTCCCATATTTAGGTAGAGCTGCCATGGCCACATACTGCAGACCATAGCTTTCAACTTTCACTGCTCCATTAAACAACCTTGCAGATTTTACTGTTTCCCAAAACAATGAAGCACTCTTGAAACAAGCGCAAACCATGCATGTTGTTTACTTCCGACGCAGAACAAGCAAGCCAAAGATATTGTCCAGCTGACAGGCTGGTAGAATAGCGACAATACAAAAAACCATGCTTGCACCACAACTGTGTCACAACAGCTGTCAGCCCCTTTCGGATATGGTTTGTTGTGTCACGGAAGAAGTATCAATGTGTAATATTCTTTTTACTCAAGCAGTGAAAATTGAAAGTTACAGTCGTGAATGCATCAACATACCCTTCCCACCTTCATAAAAAGTTACAATATTGCACTGTGTTCACCGAAAAATTTGCCCTTTTTGTAAAGAAGCCTGCAATTATGCCTAGACCCAATACATGGCCCTGGCAGGCAGTACTGTTTATTATGTCCGTTTCTTGACTTGCAATCCCATAACGAAATAAATAATGCAACATATTTTTCCAGATTGCATAGCTTCATGCGAATGCGCTTAATTCGGGAAATTTCTGAAATGAATCAAGCCTCTCCTAAAAAATTTTGAAGTAGAGCAATTCATTAACATGCCTAAACATGAGCACTTCCCGTAGATTTTGAGAGCCAATGAGGACAGAGCTATTTCCCCAAATTTCTACGACTCATGGCAACAGGATGGCCAAATTCCGTGCTGTTAGTAAATGCAAAGAAAAAAACTTTGGCCAATTTGTGCAATGTTTCATTCCAAAATGTTTCTTCTTTATACCATAGTGGGGATACTCTGTGGTAATTATATGAAATTAATGCTATTGGCCTGCAGCCTGGTACAAAATATCTCTAAACCCGCAGCGACAACACTATTTCCTTCGGATCTATCCAAAATGCAGATTCGGTAAAATCCAGGGAAGATGCTTCTAACTAAACAGTTCATTTTATATTGTTTTTTGCAGAGACACCTTTTTTTTTTCTTGGAAAACTAAGGTTAATTTTATTTTCGCCGGGCTCGGGCAGCAAAATAAATTTTTAAATCAAAATTAAAAGTGATCGCCAGGCATGTCCAGTTGAATTTATCTGAACATGCCCTACTGTCTGCAGTACACATGTTGCCACTTTAAAGGCCTGGGCACCAGTTATATGATTTTGGCTTCTAGCGCGAAGTGAAACAGGAACACAGAAAGGAGCAGACAGGACGAGCGCTAACTCTCAACTAAATTTTTATTAAAACGAAGAACATATATATATAGGTGATTGCAAAAACCGTAGCATAAGAACATGACAAGGTAAAAAGCATCAGTTAAACATATCAGGGGGTATGGAAGTCAAAGAACAAAAAACAATATTACTTCAGATTAGTACACGTATTGCGAAGGTACTGAAATTCGCAATCTAACAGAGACAACGAAGCATGACTGACGCAAGTGTCACCTAATCTTTTAATGTGGAATGCCTCGATAATTTCCCGCGTGGTTTGGCATCTGTGTCTAGAAAGAATTTTTGTGTCTTCAAAGAAAGGTTTGCAACCACAATCGAAACAATGTGCCGCTAAATGTGATGCATTAGGGTTGTTTAGTGAATGTTTGTGTTCTTTTAGTCTAATGTTAATGCAGCTGCCGCTCTGTCCAATGCAAGCTTTCCCGCACTCATGCATCACATTTAGCGGCACATTGTTTCGATTGTGGTTGCAAACCTTTCTTTGAAGACACAAAAATTCTTTCTAGACACAGATGCCAAACCACGCGGGAAATTATCGAGGCATTCCACATAAAAAGATTAGGAGACACTTGCGTCAGTCATGCTTCGTTGTCTCTGTTAGACTGCAAATTTCAGTAGCTTCGCAATACGTGTACTAATCTGAAGTAATATTTTTTTTCTTTTCTTCTTTTTTTTTGTTCTTTGACTTCCTATACCCCCTGATATGTTTAACTGATGCTTTTTACCTTGTCATGTTCCTATGCTTCGGTTTTTGCAATCACCTATATATATGTTCTTCGTTTTAATAAAAATTTAGTTGAGAGTTAGCGCTCGTCCTGTCTGCTCCTTTCTGTGTCCCTCTTTCACTTCGCGCTAGAAGCCGAAATCATGTTACCGTACCAACTCGCCCAACTGTCTATCCTTTTGCAACAGTTATATTTTCTAGGGCCAGAAGGCAATGAAGTATGTTACTTAAGGCAATTAGTCACAGGAGCAGTGGCGTAGCTAGGTCCTCTGGCACCCGGGGCCCATAGGTCTTCTGTCACCCCCCCCCTTGTGTAGTCGAGGAACGCGAGGATATCAACAAGTTCCGGGTGTCTTCAGACGTACATGACACCCCCCCCCCCCCGCCCGCTGGCCCCTTGCACCCGGGGCCCACGGCCCCCCGGCCCCCCCTGTTGCTACGCCACTGCACAGGAGTCCTGGATCAGTAGAAGAAAATTTAAAGACTAATAATTGTTTAGAAGATTTAAGTCACACATTACTGAGTCACCATCTATAGCTTACCATTAGTCTTAAAAGTACCATCATTGCATTGTGCTCAAACTAATCTAAGAGACTGAAACCTGGCATGATAAAAATGGAGCTTGAGAATGAAGGCTTGCTCAACAAGCAACGGAACGACAAAAAATGATATGCATGATAAATAAAAAAAGGCGCTGTTGAGGACGGTAAAGAACTAGGCCCCATGACGAAATTTGTAAATATGCAAGCATAGGATGGAGTCAGTTGGCGCAAGCCATATATATTTACAGATTACTAGGAAAGGCCTTCGTCCCGCAGTGGACATAATGTATGTGAGAGCACTGCGCCCCTTCGATTATGCAGTCCCAGACTGTCCGCAAACCAGCTGCGGCTTCTGGTCTGGCTAGCATTGACAGAAGGGCGCATCACAGTCATGTGATCCCGCTGCCTGGGACTGTCCGAGGTTTTGTTTGAAAGCATCGTGATTGGAAGTCGCTCTCCTGGCTGCTGTTGTCCGCTATTAGCTACTTAAATTATGGGGTTTTACGTGCCAAATCCACTTTCTGATTACGAGGCAAGCCGTAGTGGAGGACTCCGGAAATTTCGACCACCTGTGGTTCGTTAACGTGCACCTAGATCTAAGTACATGGGTGTTTTCATATTTTGCCCCCACTGATATGCGGCCACCGTGGACGGGATTCAATCCCGTGACCTCGTGCTTTTAGCTACTTGTAGATAGCGCCCTACCCAGCAAATTCAGTAGCGTGGTCATCAAAATGGTGCAGTCTCAGAGGCCATGTCGCCGACACAACCATAAAGCTTGCATAATTAAATCGCAGCCTGAGCACATTGAACATGTTAACAAAGCTCAATTTACATCGTGCTCTCACTCTTCCGGCCCCTTAACCACTGTATTTAAGCCAGCTCATTCATTTCCTGTAAAATTTAAGCGTCATTGCCACACAAAAATAAGCAAAAGCACGGTTGTGCCACATCACTGTTCACCCACAAAGCACAGGCCGATATCCTCAAAGCTCGTGAAACCGTCTACTAAAGGCCTGACGTGTGTCTAGGACAGAGCGCATCTACACTGTCTACTAATCCTGCACATCCAAAAACAAAATTTCGAATTTGGGTAACAGAAGGGATCAGCACACATGACAACAGCAATCGGTGAAGCTCTGATTATACAGGTTGTCCCACGTAACTTGAGCCAAACAATAAAAATATGCAAGTGTGACGTAGCTCGACAGAACTAAGGTAATGTTTGCCGTCACTTGGAGATACACAAGATATTTTTTCATTCCACCAAAATAAATATTTCATCTTCGTTAATTAATCAACTTTTCAAATATTATAATTAGATTAGAAGTGTCCATGAGAAAATTGTAGAGCAACATGAAAAGCTCCCCATACAGCTTTCTGTTGTTCGAGACATGCTGCGTAGAAGTGTTTTTTCGAGAAAGAAGCTCGCGAATACACGCAAAGTTCTGCGAATGGACAGTCACGCAACAATTTAGTGTGTATTTGCAGGCTTCTTTCACGCTAGGAAAAACACTTTTATGTATCATGTATTAATCATAATATCTGAGAATTTGATTAATTACCGAATACTAATTATTTATTCTGGCAAAATTAAAAAAGAAAAATGAGTATCTCGAAGCGAGGGCAAACAATATTACCTTGGTTCTGTTCAGTTACGTGGCATTTGCATATTTTCAATGTTTGGCTCAAGTTACGTGAAACACCCTGTATGCCACACCAGCTACCAGCATTAAATATCTACATGCAATATGATACGTTTCCTCGTCCACCAGTTTCACTCACCTGAAAAGCGAAATCTACCTGTTTACTATGCATATAGCAATGAGCATGACATACTTCACGAAACACATCAAGAAAAGCAAGCATTTGCGCCTGATCACTGTGCTTTGTCTTAAAAAACACAAGGACTAAGGTTGCAGCAATTAGACCACTCATGAAAACCTCACATTATGGCACACGAAGCATCGATTTAACGGAAGTGATAGCTGAGTGCATATTTGCTGTATGGAACGTGCTAAGTACACATAAACACACAGCCTCTTTTAAAACATGGCGCCAAGCCCGCGTGCATCTATTTAAGACAGCCGCCGTCTGCTAGCTACTTGCATATGTCTGAACAAATATCTGCTGACAGCTCTGAGAGTCCGCAGAGTCTGTGACTTCTGGTAAAACGAATGTGATACTGGCTGCTCACGGACTGGTGGATGGGTCTTCCGAAGCTGATTGAGAAAATCAAATGCGGGACAGCAGTGTTAAGCAGTCCAGGACTGTCAAGGACTGATAATCGAAGAGGCCCAATAATGCTTCGTATTCCTATCCTATGTAATCTCTTCATACTGATCAGCTCAAGCTGCATGGCAAAGAAGTCTCTTGTTAGTGCTCTGAAGACAAGCCTCTTGCCCAAACATTGGCTATAGAGACGACCATCGTTCGGCAACTGTTGATCTGTTCATAGAAGTGAGAATTCCACGACAAACTTTTCAATGAAGTAAGCAATATGATGATGAACTTGTTTCATAAAACTTCATAAGTACACCTGACCTTTGACTCACTTTTGCATGTAAGTAAATATTATGAAATTGTCGCTGTGAACAGTTGTCCCCGACTGCTGTACACTTGTGATAAAAAATTAACCGTATTTGAAAGTTTGTATAATTAGCCAGGAGAGCCGCACTTGCTGGATGGCTCATCATCTAATTTGGAAAAAAATTCAGCAGTGAGCAGCAATTGTATCCCTAATGACATTGAACAACTTTTATAATTATTAATTTGTAAACACCTGCTGTCAAACAGCCCACTTACTGAAGTTTTGAACACATTGTACACAATTATAGCACATACAACACAAAATAAGATCTGTAATAGACCTTACCAAATACAATGTTAGTGTGGCGGCAAGTCAAATGGCTCCTCAGCAATGCTTGCGTTCTTCCTGGGAGAAGAAAAAACGACATTAGGCTTACACTGACAGCACCAAACCACATAATTTAAGTTGCAAACAAGTGCCAAGAACATAGGAAGTTCTAATTAGATATGGTCAACCTGCTTAACCATGTCACAGACATTGAATGACAGAATGTACTTTTATGGAGCCTCAACTTTATGAAATACATGCTGATACAAACATGCTAGTACACAGAATCAAATTGGATGCATGAAAATTCTCAGTAAACCTTTATTTCCTAGCAACCACAAGTTGCTCTTTGTAAAGTGCAACAAGTGAGTGTCTAACCTACACTAAGAAGGTGGAAAATTCGGGATCCTTTCTGGTGAATAACTAACCATATCTCTACCGGTACCCAGCAATACAAAGGTGAATTGTAAGTATTATATTGATTAAAGAAACAGTTCAGTGCTACCAAGCAAGTACAATAAATAAGTTATTTCGAATTCAGCTTCATATCAGGCTAATCAAGTTAATTTTCTTTAGATCACATGAGAGAATGGTTCGAAAAAAATATTGGAATCTGTCAACAATGTTGAAGCAATTTTACGACGGCCTGCAGATAGCAGTTGTTGGAATAAGACCTGGGGCAGGGGGAGAAAAGACAAAGAAGTGCGATAAAACAAAATGGGGCCTGTGCTGTGCAGCTACTAAATGCAGTTTTATTAAATTATGATGTGCAAAAAATCAGATGTAAGAGATGCGAGACCCTCAGCTGGTATTTTGCAATGTTGTTACGGGAAATTGTTTCAAGGAGCATGACTCCTTAACCCTTCGAGGGTCAATGACGTAAATATACCGCACCGCGAAGTACAAAAATGGTCGGTGCCGTATATTTACGGCGCTGTCTGTAGGTTTAAAAAGCGCGACAATTTCCTAACCTTTTCATTTCTGTCATGTGCTGCCATTATGTGGAAATACAGGGAATTTCTTTTGCACGCCTCGCTCTCTCAGTTTTCGTTGCATGGTTTGTTTTAGCGCTAGTTTGCTCCTGCGCGTCTATGTACTACCGCTTGCGCATTGGCGTGCGCGCGGGCGGGTGGCGGTTTGGGTTTTGTTTTCGCAGGCCGTTTCGGCTTCTTGCGCTTGCAAAACTGATGGCTATCTCGTTACTAATCGCTCAAAAGGCTACTGCTTGTTTCTCGCTCATTTAGTGCTCGCAGGGGTGCGCATAGCAAGGATGCTGCCGTGCATGCGCTTCTGTTGCTCTTTTTTTTTTTGAGACTCGCGAAAACTAATTGCATCTGGTTGGCGATAAGATGAAGATTAGCGGAAGTTTGTCACACATTTTGCTTTTTTGATGGGCACACAACCACACAGTTTTCTTGAGTGCGTGCACCTACACAGTTCGATTATGCTATGGATGTACTATCATAAGCAATATGAAAGGGAACACAGGAACGCGTGGCAAACAGCCTTGAAACAGACTCGGAGCGATACGCGGATGGCGCTGTGAAAAACGAAGGGCGAAAGGAGAGCGCTCTTCCAATAACTGTTGGCGCTCCCACCACGCTGGCATTTCTACAAAGGAGCAGCTTACGCCATGGATCGTCCGACAGCCGATAAGACGGTGATCGTCACCAGTGACTTACACCGATTCACTTTCTTTTCTTCTTCGTGCAACCGCTTGATAGTACTCCGAGAAAAAGTTTGCCCTGTATTTCAAACCGATTCTTTATTTGAATAGACGCACTCGGTTGTCTGTGGCACCTCGAACAGCGGCGACGCTCGAACCAATGACGACAGAGGAATAGAAAAAAAGAAAAATTAAAAAAAAAACATTGACAAACTGTCTCTCGTGCGATTTTGTTGCACGAAGTTCGTTCAGAAAAATTCACGTCGCACACTGCAGTGGCCCACACAGAGCAGTCAACTCTGAATTTGTAGCCTCAAGATGCCTCGAGTGCCTCTTAAAGAGCGTGAAGACATAATAGAAATGTCTAAAAGAGGTTATACGCAGCGCAATATTGCTCTCGTGACAAGGCACCCATTGAAAACGGTCAACCGGATTATCCAGGCTTACCGAGACGAAGGACGCATAAACGATGCGCCGCACCGCACACGACCTCGATCAACAACGAACGACCAAGACCTTTGCATCGTGGCTGCCGTCAGCGACAAACCATTTCAAAGTGCAAAGGACGTTCGAAGCGCTCTTGGCTAGAACAGCTTGAGCGACAGCATGGTATGACGAAGGCTTAGAGAAGCAGGACTGCGAAGTCACATCGCCGCACTGGAACCTCTGCTCACCGCAACCAACAAAGCGGCTCGCCTGAGGTTCGCTACTGAACACCGCAGCTGGAGCGAGAGTGGGTAGAAGTATGTAGTTTTCTCTGATGAGCCCACGTTCTCGAGCCGCTGGGACCAATGAAAGAGAGTGTGGTGGACCGCAAACACACGCTTTAGTCCGCAGAATATCCAGGAGGTGGCCGCCAGTGGACGCGTGTCTGTGAACGTCTGGGGGGCGATTTCCCACGCAGGCCTAGGCCCACTGGTGAGAATTGATGGGAGTTTCACCAGTGCTGCGTATTGCACTCTGCTCGAGCACCAGATGATCCCTTATGTGTTGAACAGGCCGCACCCAGATGGGTGTTATTTTTTCCAGCAGGACTTGTCTCCCATTCACACATCGAAGGACGTGGCGTGCCTTTTGGAAAAGCGAGGGGTAATGCAACTTCAGTGGTGCGCGAAGGGTGCCGACATGAACATTATAGAGCACGTTTGGGGCCGTATGAAAGTGAACCTTTCGAAGAGCTCACTAGAATTGGCGAACTCCGACCAACTATGGGAAGCAATAGAACATGAGTGGAAGCGCCTTCAGCATGATACTGCATACATCGAGGCTCTCTACGCGTCTTCGCCTCAAAGAATGGAGGCCGTCGTTCAAGTCGACAGTGGCATGACGCGTTATTAGGCCACCAACGAACAAAACAAAGGACGAGGATAAGCTGCGATAACGCTATTGCCTTATTTCATTTGCTTCAATATCTTTTTAATATTCGGCAAGCGCTAATAAATTTACTTTGAACTCACCCTTAAAGACCATATTTTCCCGGTGTAGAAGATTTACCATAAATCAATATCGAAGCCCGGAACAGTGCTATCTTTTGTAACGATTCGACGCAAAAGGTTACCAGTGACGCAATATCGAACAGTGTTATCACTGTCTGCTGGCAATGCGAAATTCCGCACATTGCAGACGCATGGCGGGAGTGCGAACAGCTGTTAAAACAGCGTCCCCCTTTCCACTTTGTTTCCGACGGTGGCCGCTGCGTATCACCCATATAGCTGGGTCTGAGGGTGTTTTCTATGCGTTCCTGTGTTCCCTTTCATATTGCTCATAATAGTACATATTAGTGTAAGAGCAGGAACATTTGAGTCTTGCAAAGTATTCTCGTGTGCAGATATTCAAAGCTTTGAACTATAACAATGTATCAAATTTTTTACTCTTATAGGTTTATTTCCTTTTTTATTATTGTTGTTCATGAATACAGAGTACACATATACCAATGCAAAATAATTTTTTTCTCGCTTTATGGACACCCTAGAAAATTACGGTCAATTTTTTTCGAAATAAGTCCCTAAGAATTGGAATCTGCAATAAAAAAAATCGACCCTGGGCGGTCGATTATGGCGAAAAAGATCGACCCTCAAAGGGTTAATTATATTCATGTAATCTTTAGAAACGGATGGCATAAAGGACATACTTGTTGACAATTTCATAGCGAGTCATGAACACGATGCACGCGGGTGTTAAAGAAGCATCTTTAAATAATGCTCTAGAAACTTGCAAAAAGCAAGTTGAAAGCAAGTTTCTATAACCTCTCACAACACCGAACTTCACCTACAAGTGTTGTAACATTTCCTTGCAACGTGCAGCACTGTTTTCACAGACAAAGTTTGAATCACTGTGTCACAAGCTCTGGAAACAAAAGTGCATAAGTGCTAAACAAGCACATATGATGCCCTACCCCTACTGCACAGACACATTAATCTACACCAACACATGTAGATGGATTATGTCATCCATTTGGTAGCTTCTGATCATGTTCCAAAGCATGAATCTCATAACTGCAAATTCTATAAGAATGTGACACCGACTGATTACTTGGGGACAACCCGAAAAGACGGGAGAAGGATAAACAACACGAGCACAGGCTAAGACTTTTGGTTAATTGGGCACGCACGCACGCACGCACGCACGCACACACACACACACACACACACGCGCACACACACACACACACACACACACACACACACACACACACACACACACACACACACACACACACACACACACACACACACACACGCGCGCGCACACACACAAATAAATATTAGGCCTATTTGTCCTGCCTAGTTGCAGCTGCAGGACAGCGGGATGTTGTAAACAACCACACAGTTGAACTGCTGCATGTGCCTTTTGCTACACTTTGTGTCAAGGCCTGGTCTGATTCACCTTTTTGAACCCAGATTGCTTGACGTGACAAATAAATGTTCTAGCTCTCCCAACAGTCTTTTTGAGACTATGACTGACCTTCTGAATGTGATCTAACAGTGGTCACACTACTGTAGGCCACTGTTAGACCTGGGTATAGAAGTTATCCTCGACTTGTTGAGGATGCTATTTCGTGCTTCTGTGACAGAGCTTCATAGCCGAACAGTGCGCTGATGCGAAAGGCAGAATTCCCTCCTTAAAAGACGGGGCATAGATGCAGTGCACATGACACTCACCAAAGAAAACAATGAGGTCAAGAAATGGAAGATCACTGTCGAGTGGTAGTTTTCCAGTAGAACACGTTGTGGGGCTACTTGGTGCAGAGCTTTCAGAAGATGAAGTGCCAACAGAGACAACACAGTAAGAAAGAACAAAGACAGGACAAGGCGCTACCTGCAACTGTTTATTGAGGTCAAAAGCAGCTGAATATACAGCCATGGGGAGAAGGGGAAGAAAAAAACAGAAGCATTGCTTGTGTGAAGGCACACGCGCGAGCACACAGAAGATGAAGGGAATCATAAGATTAGCGAAAATCTAAAACTTATCTAAAAACATGCATTCATTTGTGTAAATATTCAGACACAGGCATGCTGACACAGGCATCCCCTCTATTCTTAATCTGGTTGGCCTCCAACAGTTCATGTGCCACAGTGTATTTGCTTTTAAGCACGATCGTTGTATCATGAAGCCTTGCTTCACAAACTTGCTTATTCTCATTCCTGCAGGCCTTGCAATGAAGTGGCAAGTTTGAGCCATAACTATTTTTCAGCGAAAGCTTGTGCTCCCACACGTGTTCACTAATACATCGGCCAGTTTGTCCGATATACTCTTTCCCATACTTCCACGGTATACGACCGCTTCTTCACACTTCACAAAAGGATTTGTATGTTTAATAGAACTCTCTACTTTTAGAGTCATGAGATCCAATCAGGCGGCACAAAGTAGCAAGCTTTCGGGGCGCAGCAAAAACCACAGGAATTTTATATTTTGCGGCGACGTGTTTAAGATTACGCGCCACTTCGTGAGAATACGGTATCACCACTGGATACAGCAGAAATTCCTTGCGGGCACGAGGCCGGTATACCGACCCTGCAATTAATTGTTGCAGTATAAGTCTATGCACTCCAAGACTGTTAAATGTGCGATTGCCACCATGTGCCTCGAATTTACCCTTAAAGAATTGTGCTGTCATAAGGCACACAAAACCTTTGACGAACAGATTTTGAAGTTGAAGAAAGCTGGCTTTCCTTGTTTGGTTTTGAGCAAAGTTTCGAAGGCGTTGTTGAAAAAGGTGCATAAAGAAAGAAACTGAAGCAGTGAAGAAGGTCAAACATTGGAAAAGAAAGCTAAACCAGTGGTGATATCGTATTCTCACAAAGCAGCGCATAATCTTAAACATGTCATCGTGAAATACAAAATTCCTGTGGTTTCTTCCGAGCCCCAAAAACTTGCTACTTTGTGCCGTCTGCATGATTGGATATGATGACTAAGAAAGTAGAGTGTTCTAATAAACACACAAACCCTTTCGTGAAGTACGGAGAAGGGGTCGTATACTGCATACTGCTGAAGTGTGGGAAGGAGTAAACCGGAAAAACTGGCCGATGTATTAATCAACACCTGCAGGAGCACAAGCTTTCACTCAAAAATGGTTATGGCTCAAACTTGCTGCTTCATTGCAAGGCATGTGAGAATGAGAATAAGCAAGTACGTGAAGCAAGGCTTCCTGATACAACAATCATGTTTAAAAGCAAAGACACTGTGGCATGTGAACTTTTGGAGGCCAACCAGACTAAGAAAAGAGGGGACGCCTGTGTCGACACCCCGTCTCCGACTATTTACAGAAATGAACGCATGTTTTTAGATACGTTTTAGATTTTGGTTAATCTTATGATTCCCTTCATATGCATCTCCCATATTTTTACACATGTGCATTGACGTAATCAGTGCTTCTTTTTTTTCTTCCCCCTCCCCCCATGGCTATATATTCAGTGCTTTTGACCTCAATAAACAGTTGCAAGTAGTACTTTGTCCTGTCTTTGTTCTTTCTCACTGTGCTGTCTCTGTTGGCACTTCATCTATTGAAATGTAGTTTTCCCCCTTCCATGAGCTCATCTAGCACTGTAGAGAAGACAGAAAACAAATCACTCAACCCATTTAGTAGCCTTACTTCGCGTCATAAAGGGTAGAAAGTTTCCAATGAAGCAGAATACCTTTACTACACTGGTTCTTACAGCAGCTAGTGTTTTACGACTAGCTGACAATGTTCTCGGCAGTGAAAAGTCGCAATTAAAGTGGTTGAGCAACTTTTTAATGTCTGCTACAAAGCGCCACGCATGTTCAAGTAAGAAAAACTACTACTGAAAGGCAAGCTCCACTATCTGGGCCTGAAGATTTTCTGTGGTGAGCATCGAGCTGGAGCTATTCCCTGCACTCAAAGGTGTTTCTACCTTTTCTATTGGTGCACCTGAACACTGAAGCATGTTGCTGCAGGAACAACGGAGAGCACATTTAACACTTGGTTCCACCCCGACGTGGAGGGGAGCTTCCATAGCCAAGTACAATGTTTGCTTTTAACAGTCCGTTCGCACTGCCTTTTAGCATGCATTGCGAAAAGCATTTAATGGAGTTGAATGTAGCTGACGTCTCAGGTCAGACAACTTCGAGAAAGCCAAGGCCTATGACTGTTATGCAATTTGTACACAAAGGCAACCATCAATTCAAGCAAATTGCTCAGAGAGTTGAAACTACCTTTTTATTTTCAGTGCCAAGCAATCTGGGCACGTACAAAATGTTAACCAAACCAGGGCAACACGTGAAGTTTACATCAAAAAGTATGTGCTGGAGTTCATAGGTACTACAGTTGGTGCTGTTTACAATATCCCACTGTCCTGCAGCCACAATTATGTAGGACAAACCAGCCGACGACTCAAGGATTATCTTACAAAACATGCACAGAGCCTTGACACAACATGGGGGAGCAACATAGCTATTGATGCTGCTTTGTGCAGTCGTACACCAAATTTTTAGCAGTGAAGTATCTTCTTGACATATTTTCATAGCAGACATAACTTTCAGAATAGCTCCCACTATGCTAGCGTGTCATCACTTAACCTGCTTGGCAAACTGAAGTATTCAGATCAACCTGCCGGAGCGTTCTGAATTGGGCTGCTTGGTGCATGTTTAGAAGGGAACCGAACAGGGCTACAGACAGGACAAAGGGAATATGTTGCTGTGTACAACGCTGTCACTTTGTACTGGCAGTAGCACTGTTCATTCCCTTTTAAATATTCATATCTTTTGGTCGCCTGACCACGCAACGCAGCTGCGAGCTCAGGCTATAATTTTACATTGTTACGTTGCCTTCCAATGTTGCACTTAATTACATCATCGCATACTCACCTGTTATAGTTAGCTCAACACTAGCTCACAGTGAGCTTATTCGTGGTTTATCTTAGTTACCATGGAACCCATGCGTCACA
The DNA here is from genome assembly GCF_050947875.1 of Dermacentor variabilis. NCBI lineage: Eukaryota > Metazoa > Arthropoda > Arachnida > Ixodida > Ixodidae > Dermacentor > Dermacentor variabilis. The sequence goes on along the minus strand of NW_027460346.1, from coordinate 4,203,978 downwards.
GTGCTAACGATCAGTGTGCAGTGTTGTTGCATACTCATTAAGCCAACACTAGACAAACGGTTATTTTATTGGTGCGTGTTGTATCTGTTGCCTCAAGTCTTGAACTCTGGCACTATAAGTGTTTTTTTTAAACACCACTCATATATGCAACCAAGTCAGGTATGAAACAATATCCCTTTCAAGTCGACATGCTCATACTGAACCAATTTGTTGCCACAGGAAAACAAAGCATCAATTATCCTTTGAATGCATCTGCAAAAATTACTCTACTTGCATAGGCCTCGTCATTCCACCAACACTTGCAGTCACTGTCTATTAAGACTGCATATGCAAGACAGATATATAATAGAATGGCACAGCTTACCAGAACAAAGAGCACCACTAGACAGACTGCTGTGGCACACTTTCTCAGGCCCGCTGGCTGAGAAATTGAGCACAAACCGGCACACAGACATCCTTCACTGGTGCAATAACTGCAATTGAAGCAAATAATATCAGGTATCTTCAGACCGGTCGTCCACAGCAAAGCAAAAACATTTTCATATACAATTACTCTTGCACATAAGCTTGTCACCGAATTACCGATTGCTGTGGTATCGTTTGGTGTCTTCAATTGTAACGTTCAACTCATTTAAAAAAATGACTTCGTGAAGCACCTTCTATTCGGCAAAACAGCAGGCATTTTGCTCTACATAACTCACAACATGTATTTTAGAATAATTATTGTATTGATGCCTATATGCTGAAAATTAGTCTACGCAACTAGAGACAGTCAGTATTAGAACCAGCCTTTAACATCAGTGTTGACACATCTTCTGATTTTTTTTATACCAGTTTGGAACATTTGTAACTTTGGATGTCCATTACACACTTTTCGGCACCGCTATTCTGTGTCAAGGTTACGTTAATAATTACTTATCACATACACTTGCTTTACAATTACGGCCGCAGATGGGCAAAATTTACGTGGCAATCCACTCCCAGATTACGTTAAATGCTGACGTATTGCGTCAGAACGTTGATAGTCAGCCTGGTAGCTGTTTGAAGTAAAAACAAAACAAAAACAAAAATTCGCGGAACATCTGATGCCGATTACCAGCTAGCAAAATAATCAATTTCTTCTCCAGCGACCCTTAATGGGTATCACGCGGACACTTTCAAGTGCCATCGGGCACGATTGCTCGGGCTCGATCCCAAAGTGTGCCAAGGCACCGTGCTACACCAGTGTTACCTAACACTGCAGATCGCACGAGGTTACGGCAGCAAGCACGCTACACCGTCCATACACTGATGTAGGGGCATCGCATCCAACATGCTCTATGAGGTATTCATACACAAGCAGACTATCAATTCCAGAAGCAGTCTTTCAATTACGGGTATGAACACAGCGATTATGCACGCCAAGCACACTGCGTCCTAAGTTTAAGGAAAAATATAATTTCGCTGTGATGCAATGCATCGCGGAATACGGCTAACATAGTGTTACACCGCGTCGTGAGAGATTGCTAAGGGGAACAGTAACTTCACTTTATTTTGGAATGCCAAGAACACATCACAACACATTGCAAAATTGGAATGCCAACGTCAGTAAACCAGTTGCCACATACAGCCGATAACGAACTGCTACAGACGACATCGTCGCTGATGTTGCCTACGCGTCTCAATGTACTCTATACGAAATCAGCACAACAAACGCTACACCATTCATCACAGACTCGCAATGCCGCGGCTTTATCAATCCTCATGGCCAAGCGGGAATGTCGTTACAGGGCATTGACAGGGCATGCTCACACAACACAGTTGAGCCCGTCACCGGCCATCGCGGCGCATTTCGCACGCGCGACGTGCACCAACAACAAAAAAGGACACTTAAATCACTTACTTGCGTAGCAGTCCATCGTAGATTCCTTCATATTCTCCCAGTGAAATCCCAAATGCAACAGGTATACCACCACCGCACACCGCCATTTCCAGCCGCTGTCCACTCTGTACTGTTGAGGCGGAGAAATGCAACCCGTCGTGTAGATGCGATGAAGGGTGGTAAGCAGCGCCACCGCTGAAACCTCTTCCGTTTGTGTGTGCGTACTTACGATTCGCCTATGAATAATGTTCAAGCAGCGTTACCTATGGTGATATTATGTAACTGCTGGTAAACGTGGGCCGTGTCTTTTCTTTATATTCGTTGCGTGTTGATTTTTCGCTCGTAACATGCTCAGTTGCCCTCCTCATGAAATTACGGACGGTTCTCCGTATTTCAAAAACAGAGCTCACGTCCGTTTTTTTACGTAGAATTCCGCGGTTTTTCATGAAACTGAACGGTCTACGTAATTTTTACGGCAGGTTTGACCGTCAAATTACGGAAATTTTTTACAGTGTAAGCTACCTGAAACATCTTTAACGCGGACAGGTCGGCTAAAAGAAACCTCTAACGAAGGAGCGCGCAATGACCCGGACCATTTTCGACGTTGCTTAAATCGTTATGGCCGTGCACATGGCGGGCTGAGATAGCAACAGTTCTTAATTTCGAAATTATTTGTGAAATGTCACGGTGTACATTTTCTTCCGTGCCTTGTATTATTTCTCAGAGGCGTGCCATACATAATCTTAGTTTATTCATCTTAGCATCACTTCACCGAATACCAATGTGAACGCCCAGTCCTTCGGAATTACGGCATCAAGAAATTAAGGCCAGATACATTACCCTCCCTTTTTGTAGTACGAGCAAACGCGGCTTTCACAGAATGTATCATGGAAGTAGTACACCGTGCACCATCGGTTCATATAAAGCCTAGACCCCACGTCTGTATTTTTAAAAAGTAAAAGGTAAAGATCCACATACAAAGCGTACGTTGTTCCAATTTCACTTGCGGGCGTTGAAGTTCAAATGAAGCTGATAACAAGGCGCCGCTCGAGAGAGAACACTACGTTATATAGCTTACTTGCGCGCACCCGCTCTGCCGTTGACGCCTTAATCGAAGTGATCGCAGTGGAAGGAGCTTCGACACAGCAGTGCAACGTGTGTACCAGCAGTTATTGTAGTAACTCATTTAAGAGCCTCTCCTGTCACAAACGCAACAACCAAATCCTTCAGACGCGCAGTGCAATGCGCGCCAAAGGGGGCGAAGGTTGGGAGCGTCTGCTAGCTGGACCACGGCCGGTCTCGAGGGGTGCGCGCCCTTCTCTTCTTACAGCCTTCACAATGGGGTCTGTTTCCGCCTCCCACCGCACCGCGGTGGTGTCGCCACTGCCCCACTGCTCCGCCGCTGCGACCGCCGTTCACGCGGAAGGAGAACGCGCGCCCGCTCCAAGTCAGTCCCGCGTGAGTGGTAACCGTCAGGTCCTGATATTTCACGCCTATGCATTATGCAAAGACCGCACAATCAGCCTCTTCGATTTGACAGCTAAGAGTTGTGCACAACAGAATAACTCTTCTTCGCGTGCTCTTCTTCAGTATGACTGCATGGTCGCATGCTTTGGTACACTCACGTCAACACTTTGTACCCGTTAAATGTGCAGAGAAACAAATCTATCAGCCTCTTCAGTTTGCCTACTGACGGGTTTTAACCAGTGTGTACAATTATAAGCGACCTGAAGCGTTTATATGAGAGATTGCTAAGAATTCCGAAGCGTATAAAATATAGCTCCTGAAATCTCAAGCGCTGCCGTTTTTGCTTTGCACGAAAGCGGATTTAGCATGAATTCATGACGCTGGAAGGATTCAGAGAAACGAAACCAAATTTATTCACAGCTAAATTCAAGGTGTCCAATGCGGTGCGCTCAGATCCATAACTTCAATATGTTTTACGTTCAGAACATATCAGTTGGCTGAAACACTCTACATATCTATAGCATCGCGACTGACGCACATCTATTGCAGATTCAGTCGGTTTAGTGCATGAGTGATCAACAACGTCCCATCAAAGAAAATGGCATGAAGAACGCTGTGGAAGTGAGAAGAGCGCCAAACAAAAAGAAGAAAAGTTCACAGTCTCTAAAGCTTCCTGGATGGTTGGCTTCTCCTGGAGCTGGCTTCTCGTTCCTGTCGGTTACTTTCTTGGTGTAGTTAACAAGAAGTTTTCTGAGAAATTTTTGAGATATCAAAGAAGCAGACCTCGTGGCATAGCTGTTGTCGGCTCCTTCTGAACAACTGAGCAAAGGCGAGTTTTCAAGCTGTGGCTGAATGAGGATTTGAAGTATTTCCAGAACATTTGTGCGTGGCAGGGACAAGACAACTTTTTCAAAGAAACATACGACCTCGTCCAAAGGGGCAACAAACTCTGGTTTTGGGTAGTGCAGTCCACTGGAATCTTGGCCTTGCAGAAGAGCGTAGAGAGGACCAGTCCGCTCGCTAGTTTGAAGAAGGATATTGCAAGCGTCACATCCGAAGTCACTGATCAACTTGAGAATGTATCCAGCCACGTAAGTTAAACCGGAGTATGTGACAGAGGGCGATGAGGTGACAGGATGCGAGGCTCGGAAAAAAAAAGCAAGCGCAGAACAACAGTGACGTTTGCGCTTCGCACATAAGAGGGAAGTCAAGTTGGCAGGCTTTTCTGTACATTGTAAAGATCGGCGAATACGGTCCTTGGGAGGATTCTTAGATAACCAACGTAAAGGCGGATGAGTCGGAATTCGAGACATAATTCGACACGAAGCTGCGAGGAATGCCGTTCACGGAAGCAGCGGCGACAATGGCGTCGTCACGTAGCCGAGTCAGGAGACGATACCCCCTATTCCTGACAATGTGGCGAGAAAAAGAAAGCAATGAATATGTCGGCAGTGAAACTTATATGAATCCGCCGCGATGGCTCAGTGGTTAGATTGCTAAGCTACTGAGCCATATCTATGAAGGCGAAATTCTAGAGGCCCGTGTACTGTGCAGTGTATGTGCACGTTGAAGAACGCCAGGTGGTCGAAATTTCCAGAGCACTTCACATTGGCGTCCCTCATAGCCCGAGTCACTTTGGGACGTTAAACCCCCATAAACCATTCCGTTAACCTTCGCATTAACTAAATTCTCTACCAGCACTTAACTTCGGCATTGACCATAAGACATGCAAGAAATTGACCGAAATACGACCTTCGGCATTTCAGACCACAACATCTGTCATTTTCCTGTCATACCTTTCAGGAACGAGAGTGATTGGACCTTTGATGTTTCTATGGTTCGAATTTTTCTATGAAAACTCCGTTCACGTGCGAACTTATTGGCTGACATGTAGATAAATCATTTGCCCTGCTTCCCTTTGTCCTTTTGCGCGTGATTCGCACTCGACAAGGGGCATTGTCCCCTGGGCTCCTGCTTTTTCCGCGTGGCGGCCTCAAGGTAGGTCCCCTCTTTCCAGCTAACCCTTCATCACCCTGCATGCATTCCACGTATTTCGCTGACCCTACCTCGCCTGTCGCATCGGGGTTCTGCGTTCCATTGTCACGCACATTCTCGTTCCCAATGGCGGCCCTGTTCAGCTTTTCCTCGGCTGCTTCAAGTCTCTTTTCAACTACCGGTTGTATGCCGGTTGATTCGATGCCCTCCCCTTTCTCATCCGTCTCCTCATTTGTCTTGAGGGAAGCCCGCGCACTGCTTGCTTCCCGTGTTTCTCGCCATGTATTGCATGGCTTTTTGCAAATATTAAAATACTATAATAATGCTACTACTGATGCACATACTATAATACTATATTTTCTTATTTTTTTTATTTATACATCCTGCAGCCCGTTAGGGCTATGGCAGGAGTGGGTTTACATGCGAAGAAAACTGATTATGATATGGAGAAACAAGAACATAGAAATATAAAGATGTGAAGGAACTATACATCAGCAATAGCATTTTAAAAATTGAGAAATGGGTAACAAACGAAATATAAAAATCTGAAGGAACTATACATCAGCAATAGCATTTAAAAATTGAGAAATCGGTAACAAACGAACTTCGGCAGGTAACAAATTCCACTGTTCAATCATGCGGGGAAAAAAACTGTATTTGAAAGTGTTAGTGCGTGGATGGAGTGGTCTGATATTAGAGGCGTGATAAGCTCTAGTTGAAGTCGGGCAAGCAGGCATTAAAATGGAGGGATCTGATAGGTGACAAAGAGAGTTCTTATAAGAATAGAAAATCTTCAGAGATTCAATGTGCCGCCGCCTAGAAAGAAACTGGAGGCTTAATTCCGTAAGAGCAGCTGACGGTGAAAAGTCTCGGTCGAAGCGACGGTAAACAAAACGAATAGCCTTCCTCTGGACAGACTCAATACAATACAATACATTGTATTGTTGTATACATTGTATACATTGTTTATATGGGCTCCACACGGAGGAAGCATATTCTAAAATTGGGCGAATCAGTGTTTTATATGCTACTAATTTAGTGTCCCTCGGAGCAGGAGACAACGTCCGGCGGATGTAACCAAGTTTTTTTAACGCTTTACTACAAATGTAATCTATATGTTTAGACCAAGACAAGGTGGGTGTAAAAATGACGCCTAAATATTTGTATTGAAAAACTCGTGTTAGTTGTACACCGTTGCATATATAATCATAACATACGGGCGTGTGTCTGTGAGTAAAAGACATTAGAACAGTTTTATCAAAATTTATGCTCATTTTCCAAGTCGCACACCAGTCACAAAATGAAACAAAGGAATCTTTAAGGCGCTGATGATCAGCGAGTGAGTCAACTGGGCTGTACATAACACAATCATCTGCATAGAGGCGTATTTTAGAAGTAACATGGTCTGGAAGGTCGTTATCAATGCAGAGCGCGTGCCTTTTAGCAAAGACCGATACGCACAGGATCGAAATACTCAAAATGTCGCAAAGCAACTCTCACCACTGTTTCAAAAACAATCAATGCCGGGGAGACCGAAGGTATGACACGCTCTCGCACGCGTTCAACCACGCGGCCACGTTCTCACTTTCCTACCAAAACACGCTCAGTAAAACCACTAATAACTATATGTCTTGCCACTTCCAAGCTACCATTTAAAGACTACAAACGCTCAACGTCCCACTCGGCTACACGTGTTGGAGCACGTGGCATGAAAGGATGCTCTAACCATTCTGCAAAACAAATGTACACGAAGCACACCCGCTCACCAGAAATGCAAGAGACAAAAAAAAGGAAAGGAAAAGAAAACCACCCAATTACTATTTAAAGGGGAAAAAATGCAAATAAAAAACAGAAGCAAGCTCAAAGCCTGAACAAAAACTTATGATTTCGTCGCCGCCACGGAGCCCCTGAGAGCACTTCCATTCGCCACCTGCCGAGTCTCGAGCGTACCTATTAACACGTGGGCCAGCTTCTCACTGGCGATCCTCTTGTCGGCGCGGTCTTCTTTCGGAGAATGTAGAAGTAGAAGTCCTTTTCCCCGTCCACCCTTTTGTGTCAGCTTGTGGAGAGGCGAGAGGGGGGGGGGGGGGGGCGTTGCTGCATTCCGGTTTGTCTTGCTTTGTCTCCCCTCTTGTGTCAGCTTCTGGAGAGCGGTGGGGCAGGGGGGAGTTTTCGTGCCTTTTAGTTTTCTTCTCTCCTTTTTTGTCAGCTGTCGTCCATTCGGAGAAGAGGGCTATTATGTTGGCATGGGTAAGCGCGTTTGAATGCTTCTCAAACCTGATAGGTCGATCCTAACGTCGGCGAAGCACCAATAGTGGGTCTGCGCTACTTCGCGCAGGGAAAGTAAAGAAGGCGAACACGACGGGCATTCCATGGACAGACAGCAAGCAAGCAAGACAGTGCAGTTCCTGCTGCTCTAAGCTCGGATTGGTCTGCGCATCAATGTAAGTGCTTCCTACTAAAGGCAGGGCTCACTTCGGTGGCTCAAGCCTGCTATTTTCGTCGACTATTTCACGTTTCGATAGCCAATTAGTAGTTTAACCTGACAACGTTATCATTTTTGGCACGAATGAGAAGGCGCAGTGGTAACAAAGCTGTCCGGACGATTTTTACCGCAGAAGAAAAGAAAAAGAAAGACGACTTAGTGAATACGAAAAAAACAAAATTAATACGGACAACGACCTGTGAATCAGGCCTATAGTCGAGTTAATGTGGTTATCTTATTTTCCGTACGATTTTGTCCCTACCTATTTGCCTTCTGATGACCAGCCGATCATATATAGTCATAATGTATCGGGAGAGCAGCACATACCACAGAAGAATAGGGAAAAGTAAAATAAGAATTAGAATATCATCATTGGCGCGTAATATCCTACCAGTGCGAACCTTTCTAGATATCTACGCATTCCTACAGAGGACATCTCAGTACGCTTTCAATAGTGAGTCGGACTCAGTTTTTCAATGTCAGTGGCCACGTTTACGGTGCCTTCAAGCTTTTTTTTTTATTTGTGGGTATGTGTGTGTGTTTGAAAATTATATTAGACCTATAACATGTCCACCTTTGTCCGATAGGCTTAAAAAGCCGCTGTAAAGCGCGCAACACATGGTGCGATTTTCCGTGCGATATGTAGTACGGCGCGTCGTGTGCGACTTGCCGCATGCGGCGATTGGGGACACATGGTACAAATGAGCGAGCGCCGGACCCTGCGATGCGCTTTAATTAATGCTGCTCTACTTCTGCACGCCCTGCGTAGTTTGTCCGCTCGGCATATTTGCATGGGGTTTATTTTTCAGAAATATGAGCAACGTATTGTTCCGTACCTTGAACTTAAGCTTATCCAGTTTTCCCGCATCTGCCGTCCTATAGTAGTAGTGTTGCTTGCCTTCTCACTCATAGTAAAATATTTTGCGCGTACAATTGACAAGGACACAGTGAAGGGGGACACACGAGTGCTTCACTCTGTCCTTGTCAATTGTGCGCGCTAAATATTTCACTATGAATTCGTACTAACTCGCCCAACTATCAGTTCTGCTGCCTTCTCACATCTCCCCCCCTCGCCACTCCGGTATTGGAACTGCCTCTTCTCTTCCCCATACAGTTCTACAGCAGAACGTCCCCTCTGGACTCTCACGTTAGTAGAAAGGGAGGCGCTGCAGTTTCTGCAATGCTTCTGTAGTGAGCCACGGATAATTACAGCTGTCAAGCGACTAAACTGACGACGGCCAGGGGGTCCAGAAGGTATTGTGCACATTCGACGCGGTGGGCTGAAAACAAGTTTCTAGCATCGCTTTCCTCTCTAACTCGCCCCTGTCATGTAAACACACGCTCTGAACCACCCTCTCCCCCTCCAACGCGGCTTGCTTTGCAGCAGCAGTAAAAACAAAATTATGGGGTTTAACGTGCCAAAACCACTTTCTGATTATGAGGCACGCCGTAGTGGATGATTCCGAAAATTTCGACCACCTGGGCATCTTTAACGTGCACCTAAATCTAAGTACACGGGTGTTTTCGCATTTCGCCTCCATCGAAATGCGGCCGCCATGGCCGGGATTCGATCGCGCGACCTCGTGCTCAGCAGCCTAATACCATAGCCACTGAGCAACCACGGCGGGTAGCAGCAGCAGTAGTGGGAAAGTCGAAGGAAGAGGCAAAGAAAGCTTTCCGTTAAAAATAAGGACTTCCTCGGAACTTTGCCGCTCTCTATTTCGCCTGCCAGGCTTCCGGAGAGTCGACCTTCGTATTGGTCGAAGCGCCATGGTCACGTGCTTGCGCGCCCTTTTTTGGTCCATAGCAGACGCCGGCGCCATTTCCGGGTATCGAAATCGCGCTTTGGTTGATTTCTGGCGGCGGAGTTTTAGCGGGAAGCGTTTCGCTTGCGCTGGCGCCGTTAACGTATTGTCCTCCTCTTGATATTTGAATAAACTGAGTAAGAACAAATATGTTATCATCCAAACGCCTACCTATTCTGAAGCCATTCTGAAGTTCTCCCAACATGCCATTATTCTCTGTCCATGCTTGCAGGTTTAATTTGATTGCCTGCATTGCTAGCCTGTATGTTAGCGATGTAATGGTCAGCGGTCTATACGAGTGAATTCTATCATTCTCCCCTTTACCTTTATAAATTAAATTCATTCTACTTTGTCGCCAACTGTCTGGTATTGGTCATTCTTTTAAAGTTTTTTCCACTGCTCTCACCATAGCTTCTTTTTTGGTCCTAATTTATTAATCAACCTAACGGGAACCTCATCTAGCTCTGTGGCTGTGCGCTTAGGAATTTTCTCTTCGGCTTTCTTCCATGCAGTTGAAAATTGTTAGCACCCGCTCCTTTTCTATCTGGTTCTCTTTCACGCTCTTTTTTTCTTGAACTACAACCTCGTAATTGCCTAAGAAAGATTCGGCTTTTAGTTTTCGGGTGTAATTTAATGCCGTTTCCCCTTCCAGTTTATTTCCATCTTCATTTAAGATATGTTGTTGTGTTGTTGTTGAATTCCTGCTTCATAATATTATGTGGTTCCAAAATATTGTAGGTGCGGCCCTCTTTTTCTTAGGTATTTCGGACTACCAACGTTCACTTTCACCTTCTATATTTGCTTGCACCAGTATTTGAACCACAGGCTGCTTCTCCCGGTATATTTCTCCATTTATTGGCTACTTCATCCTGAGGGAACTGCGGCTTTGCCTGCCTGTGGTCTCGCGATGCTTTTCATCGTTCGGCAATGGCTTCTCGTATCTCCCTGTTCCATCAGTTTTTCGGTTTCTTTTTTCCTTCCCAACGAACATGTAGTTCCTCTTTCGGTATTTCTGTCGTTATTACACTTATAGAAGGTCACTATATTCCAACTCTTGGCGATTTGCCAAGTTCTACCTAGACTCTAGCGACTATATTTGTTACTTGTTCAGCGTTCAAATTTTGACTACCCATTTTGCACTCCTTGTTCTCTTTTCCAACCATATATCGCATTTTCAAAATGATGCATTTATGGTTACTCCCTGTGCTGCTATACCCTCCCTCGTCAATGACACTTTCTTTCAACTTATTATGAATTCATTCGGTCATCAGACAGTAATCAATGGTCAAATTGCCGGTTTCCCACTTCTCACGTGATCTGCCATTCACACTTAAGCCCTGTATTCACGATAACGAGGTTATGTTGCTCACGAAGGCCTAGCATTGACCACCCGTCGTTGTCCGTATAGCCATCGAAATCCTGAATGTGGGCATTTCACCTCACCTAATAGGATAATTTCGGCATTATTCCCGAAAGCCTTAATATCAGCACTTATGCATTCCACTAACTCTTTATTCTTCTCTGTGCTATTGTTTACGGTCCACATATATGAAACGCCCAGCCAAGTTTTTTTCCACTCATTCTTTCTGACCACCAAAGGTGCTCTTGACATCATCAATTCACTCTTTACCGTTTGGCTCCCTGATGACTCAGCATTCCGACCCCCCACTCTTTCTTTCCGACTCAGTTCTGTTGCACCCTTCCCAGCATAATTCTCAAGAGCTGAGCGCTTCGCTACGCGCCACCTGTCGGACAAGGTTGGACTTAATTGAGAAAGATCAGCAACGTCGTTTCAGGCTCTCGATCGCCGCCATTCGCTTCAAATCGTCGCCAAACGGCCTCGCGGCTGCAACCTCTACCAGAATGCAGAGGTCCTCTTCAGTGGTGAAACACCTCCGAGGCTTTTTCGCCTGCAGGCGAGCCAGCGCCGCGTCTGCAGACGACGCCGAAGACATGGCGCTGTTCGTGCGGGTGGACCCTGATCCGCTGCGCTCGCTCCGCTGGGGAGATGAGCCAGCGGCCCGCTCCTGAAACACGCTGGCCGCCCCATGCGCCCAGTGGCGTCTCGGCTGGCCTGCTGGCCCGTAAACCCGCTGAGCTACAACTTTCTATTGTGTCACTTCTGCAACGAAAGTGAATCGCTAGAACATTTCTTTTTAGCATGTCGTCGTTTATAAAGTTCAAAAAAAAAACTATTGCTGCAAGAACCATAGCGCAAACTTGGCTTGTCGTTGCCGCTCAAAGTGGTCTTGTCCTGTGGTGCTACCGTACTGGGTTTTACCTACGCGTATGTTTCTGACACCTTCTGCAATTTTCGGCGCGAGAGAATAAGAATTCGACGCAAACGTTTTGAGTTTTATTTTTGTTTTCTAATTCAAATTTACTACCGTGTAATATGTACAGACGATAGAGTTTACATCTATATCGCATACACATTAGTTCACAGAAATTACAATTACCAGATTTTATTGAAATCATAGTCCTCAAAATTAGTATTCTTATTTTTTTAACCCTTTCACCGCTCGATTCATAGCTGATACGCCAGAGTGGGTTACGCGAGATCATTGAGGAAAAGCAACATTATACCGGTCAGCGGTCCTGGAAGTGTATATAGAAGTGGGAGTGGGGGAGAGGGAGGGGGAGATGCGCTGCTAATTTCACCCTTGCATACTTTTCGTTGTTCTTGTAAAAAGCGAGTCTTAATTTACTGGATTAGAGTGGTTCCATCCTGAGAAATAGGAGTGAGAGGCACTGAACCTTCTGAGCCTCTTAGCAACACAACATACAGTACGCTCGCACGCCAGCTTACACACGGCTATCCCCCAATGCCAGGCCAGCTTTGTCATCTGATCATTTTTGACAGCGCAAAAAAGGGACCACGATACAAAATTCCAGATTAGCGCGTGAGGAAATCTATTTCCTTTGCAACTAAGGGACATTGATGGCATGCTCAGGCACATACTTCCCAAAGGTGCAATATCAGCGGCTTCGATTATTTCTCCAGTCACTTGGCTGCCATCTTTGCTCACAATCTTGCATTTCTTAAAGAATGGCCGACATCGATCCACCATCTCTACAATGTATCCCAAGGTGTCCGGCGACTGCATTTGAAACGTTATAGTCATGCTGCTTTGATCTTTCATTCAGACATCGTCCAGTCTGTCCGATATACCTTCTGCCGCACTGAAGTGGAATAGAAATACCACTGCCTTAGTGCAGTCGACGAACTATTTTCTATGTTGTGTTTCACAGCCTCGTTTCTCGCATGCTCAGCAATTTTTTCGGTGCGGAAAACACCACTGTTACATCGCATCTCTTACCAATTTTCTTAACTCGGTGCGCGATCGAATGGATGTCCGGCATCGCCACTATTTTTTCTCGTGTAATTAGACCGCAAGGCTCCTTCCCAGATAATGGTGCACTAGTTCCGATTTCCTTGAGTAAACATTGTGCCACAGATACTAAACGAATAACCTGCCCCCGTGAGCCTGCAGGTTAAAATCACTGGGAGTTGACGACCCCTTTTTAATAAAAATTCTGAGCAAGTTATTGCGTTCCTACGAGAAAATTGTGACAAGGGGTTGGCTTACTCCTTTGATGTGGAAGACTTATTCTACTCTATTCCTCACCAAGAGCTCTTGCTGTGCATTGAATTAACAATGTATTAACAATTACGGAAACGTTGCCTTTCAAAATGTTTCACAGATGCATGTTGAAGCGTTTTTAGAGTTGTTGTCCTTGTATTTAGGATCCACCTACGTGTCTTGGAATGGAAACATTTTTCTTCAGAAACAAGGAATATGTATAGGTTCGTCTATCGCACCGATTTTGCGCGACTTTTCCTAGCCAACATTGACAGAACCCTAGCGGTGCGCCTCATGAATTGACGGGTTTCTGGTGTGTTCAGGTTGTAGTGGAAATTATTAAGTTTTATTAATTTATTAATTAAGTTTTATTAATTATCATGTTAAAAAGATGACTCAATCGCCGTTGACGCACCTAAAATGAATTTTCAGAGAGGCGCTAGAGCCATTGGTGATCACAAGTGAAGAGCCAGACGGTGGATCAATTAGGTTTCTTGACTTAAATCTAAGTGTGGGCTCTAGTCATTAAGCCTATTTTGCCCTTCGAATCTGCGCATTCGAAAGTCGTAAAACGAGCCATAGTTAAGTCATGTTACAGAAACGCGTTGCAAAATTCGCTCCATCACAGCATTGCTGACAGCTTTCGGGAGCAAACGCGCAGGCTCACGGGAGCAGGTTATCCGTTCCATGTATTAGCATCTGTGGCGCATTGTTTGCCCAAGGAAATCGGAACTAGGGCACCATAATCTGGGAAGGAGCCTTGCGGTCCAATTACACGAGAAAAAATATTGGTAATGCCGTACATCCATTCGATCGCGCACCGAGTTAAGAAAATTGGTAAGAGATGCGATGAAACAGTTGTGTTTTCCGCACCGAAAAAATTACTGAGCATGCGTGCGAAGGTAAACCCAGGTGCCACACAGAAACGAGGCAGTGAAACGCAACATAGAAAAAAGTTCGTCGACTGCACTAACGGAGTGGTATATTTCATTCCACTTCAGCGCGGCAGAAAGTATATCGGACAGACTGGAAGATGTTTGAATGAAATATTAAAGGAGCATGACTATACCTTTAAAAAGCAGTCACCGGACAACTTGGGATACATTGTAGAGATTGCGGATGTCGGGCATTCTTTAAGAAATGCAAGATTGTGAGCAAAGATGGCAGCCAAATGACGCGAGAAATAATCGAAGCCGCTGAAATTGCACGTTTGGGAAGTGTGTGCGTGAGCATGCCATCAATCTCCCTTAGTGCAAAGGAAATAGATTTCCACACGCGCTAATCTGGAATTTTGTATCGTGGTCCCTTTTTTGCGATGTCAAAAATGATCAAATGACAAAGCTGGTTTGGCATTGGTGGATAGCCATGTTTGTAAAAATCTTTTTGTTTTTGTCGTTACTCTCCTCCCCCCCCCCCCCCCGAGTATCTTCCAGTATTTATTCCTTTGACAAGAGAATAAAACGATAGTTGCAAGTAGCGCTCTGTGGTGGTGTGTTTCTCTTCTGTGAGTGTGGTCCAAATGTTGCGCAGTCGAGCCTCTATTATGCTATACCAACACGCCCAGTCCTCAACCTTGGCAAGATACTAACAGTACCTTCGAAGGATGTATCTTCTTTAATATGTGACCTTTTGCGCAAATAGTATGTTAGAAAGCGGAGTGTACCGAGACCAGCTAACGATAGCTTGCGTATGTCCAGTTTATAAAAGTGGGGAAAAGAATGACTTATCTAATAATAGGCCGATTTCTGTTCTACCCGTTTTATCAAAAGTCTTTGAAGGTGTTATTAATATTCGCCTCGTAAATGTTTTCCAAAAGTGGAGTGTTATTGCTTCCTCGCAGTACGGATTCCTGACAAACAAATCAACAGAGCAGGCATTGTTATCACTAAAAGACAAATTATTAGGAACATCGAAATGAAACACTTCACTCTTGGCCTTTTCCTAGATTTCTGAAAGCCATCCGATTGCGGTCATCACAACACCCTGCTACGCAAGCTTAACAGTTATCGCAGACGTGGTATTGCATCTGACTTGCTAAAGAGCTATTTAAATAACAGATTGCAGTATGTTCAGGTTAATAGCGTACCCTCAGAGAAAGTGGTGATTCAGAATGGTGTTGCTCAAGGATCAATATTAGGACCGGTATTATTTTTAGTATACATAAATGATATCGCTAAGATATCCAAATTGCCTAATCTGGCCATATACGCTCAGGATACGAATATATTTTTTTCATCCGACTCCTTCTCCCAAATGGAGTCTACGGCAAATGCATATTTAAGAAAGCTACATAACTGGTTATTGACCAATAGGCTAAGCCTTAGTTTATCAAAGACAAACTACATTATTTTTCATCCTATCACTGCAGTAGAAAATATAACTCTGAAAGTTGTCTACGCGTACACTGAATTAAAGCGAGTTTCAAACCAGGAAATTTTTGGTGTTTGTTTCAATGAGAAACTTTCTAGGAATTTTCACGTCACCAAATTAATGTCTGATCGAAGTATAACAGTCGGTTGCTTGTATACGATATCTCATTTGTTGCATCCCTGCATAAATATATCCATGTATTACGCACTCCTGTACTCGAGGTTATCATACTGTATTCTTGTTCGAGGAACTACGACGTCCTGCAATTACCTTAAACTAACTTCGATTCAGAAACGCGCTTTGCGTGCTGTTGAGGGGTTTCATGGCAGACCTTCAGATTTACCAACGTCGCCGCTATTTCAGAAATATGTCATCCTTAAAGTAAAAGATGTATATAAATTCTGTGTACGTAAGTACTTCCATGGTGATAAATTGTCCTTTTCTTGTCCAGATAATTCCAGCAGCCGATATGATTTCTCGACGAAACGTAAACTTGTTCCAATAGCACGCGCCAATTACGGCAAGCAAACACTAAGCTACCAAATTCCCACAGTAACAAATAAATTTCCCTTTGAAACTGAAT
The DNA here is from genome assembly GCF_050947875.1 of Dermacentor variabilis. Lineage (NCBI taxonomy): Eukaryota > Metazoa > Arthropoda > Arachnida > Ixodida > Ixodidae > Dermacentor > Dermacentor variabilis. The sequence continues at coordinate 4,187,828 of NW_027460346.1, read as the reverse complement.
ATTACCTTCCACAAAACGTTTTAAATCTAGAATTAAAAGCGCCTATTGCAACAAACGGGATTAGATATTCATTTAGTCGACAGACTTTGTATTTATTTTACTACTTTTGAGATGTTTTTCTTTTACGCACATGTTGCAAGCTTTCGTGATATTGTTTCTGTGTTTTATCAGTGACATTTCTGTTTCTAAAAAAAGTTATGTATCTTTATACCGCTCATACGATAAGTTGTGTATGCGATTTAGTTGTTACTTTCTTGTAAAAATTTCATGCATGTTAACTTACTGCGTCATGCTTTTTTACAACACATGAAAAATTCATTGTGAATTTGTTGTAAAGTGCTCGTGCACAATGCCAGCAGTTCTACGGGTGACCAGGACCTTGACAGGCTCTTGCCTTTTGTCTTGGCGCCGTGTTTTCGTTTAACATAAATAAATTCACTTTTACTTTCATTGCAGGCCTCGTCTTCTGCAGAAGCGTTTTCTTGCAACGAAAGGCTAGCAACTGGAACTAAGACTTCAAGAGGTGCACACGACTCCGCCCGGAGTTGCAATTGTTGTTTGAAAACGTGTTTGGCGAGGCCTGTCAAGAATACCGAAAAATACTGCAGCCGAGCCAAGGCAACCGTCAAGATAGTGAGCGAAGTGATTCACTATGCGACAACCATCAGCCGGTGCTGAGCTAATCTATGGACTCCCGCGTGCAGTGTGGGAATCAATATTCCAACTCTTGGACGGCGCCTCCCGCCTCGCTCTCACCAAGGCAGCAACTGAGCTTAAAGGAGTCGCTGACTGCAAGCGGGTCGTCAAGACCGTACAGTTCACTTCCGACACGGATGAGTGGACGCTTGATTTGTACCGCAAGAAGGTAAACACGAAGGATGTCCGGCAAGTGAGGTTCACCAGCTGCCTCGCGCTGCCGTCTGAGGTTTTCCTGGGATTTCTTGCCAGCTGTGAGAATGTAGAGGAACTGTGCGTTCTGAACTGCGTTGTCGAGCCTCCGGCGCTTTTTCGAATGCTCTCACAGAGGCTCAGGAAGGTGAAGCAGCTAGAATGGTCTCTCTACGAGGACTGCCACTACGAGTCGTGGCTGGAGAAAGACGCTGTCGCGGTAACAAGCACGCAATGCCAGCCACAGGCACCTATGCTACAATACATGTACGTCGAAGTTGTAGCGACGCCGCTGACAGCCGACTTCTTGGAGGGCGTCCTGAATGAGTGCCAGGACCTTCGCAGTCTGCACATTCACGTCCTACGTAAAGACGCTTTAGGAATCCCGATGGGCGACGCCAATATAAGACTGCAGACGCCCAGGCCCGGTCTGCGCAGCTTCCTTTACACTTGCGAGCGGGTACCTTCGCCCACTTGCCAGCTCTCACCCGAAGCCTCGTACAGCTTTGTCCGATTTGACGACGTTCAGAAGCAGAGGACCTTGCTTCAGGGAGTACGCCGCGCTGTCGTGGCGCTGGTAGCCGACTCGCAAGTCGCCTGCCGCTTCCTCGGAGCTGCAAATCATCCGGAGTACTGGAACGATATCAGGTCCCTCTCACTAGTCTTGCTGCCCCCGCCGCAACGGGTCCGGCACAGGCGATATCTGAGAGCTGCTCCCGACATCCTGAATCCGATGCGGAAGTTCTTCCGAACGTGCCTCGCCAACCTTTCCGAGCTCAGCCTGACGAAGAGCCACTTCTCGCTCGTCTGCAAGTTCTGCTCAGTCGTGGGCCCTGCGCTGTCTCAGCTGCGCTCGCTGGCACTCCCACCATGTGCCGTGAATAGAGAAGACTCGCTTCAGTGCCTGGCGCGAAACTGCCGGCTCCTCGAGGAGCTGGACGTCAGCAACGACGAGACTCCTCCATGCGCCGCCTGCAAAGTGCCTTTGATGTTCAAAGAGCGTGACTTCGAGTGCCTGCACAGGCAGACCAGGCTGTGGCGGCTGAGCATCACTGATACGGCGAAGATCTTGTGCCTCAATTTCCTTCTTGCGTGCCGAATCACCGACCTTCGCTTCAGCCTAGATAGCCTGGTGAGAGACGCCGGCTCTGTCATCTACGTCCAGCCTATGAATCTCTTCTCCGCCAACGTTCGGCTCTCGACGCTGACCATACAAACACGCCACCTGGAGCTCGGGCAGATCACTTTCTTCACAGCTAGTCTCACTGCTGCTAAGAGTCTGCGCAGTTTGTGCCTGCTGACCGGAACTGAGGTGGTTGATTCCGCGGTGTCGAATTTGATCGCCATCATGGTGAAAGAGTTGCCACTGCTGCAATTGGTTCACGTGCACTACCTGGCCTCCAGCTCTTCGCTGAAGACAATGTCGTGGATCAACCAGCAACACGCAGTTGTGAACACTCTGCCTAATGGCAAGAGGTTTCGTAGCCAAGGCCAGCTCCTGACCGACAGCCCCTGTGTGGGCCGCTACTGTTGCGCGACGTCATACATTGGAGTTGCAAGGCCGAGGAACCGCTACTGAAGAAAACCTTCTCAGCGGCACACAACGACCACTGCCAGTGAGCTGAGCATGGCGCGAAGTTTCAGTGAAATAAATTTCATGGGCACTGCTTTCTCTTTATTTGTGCGTGTGTGTCATTTACTCAGTGCACGTAGCCTTAGGACTTCTGTAATGATTGGGCTTTGCGCATTCTTGCGCGAAGCTGCTGTTATTGCGCGTGTGAATGTCCGCTCCGAATGTCTAAGCAAATTCATTGCAAGCACACTTAGCACTCGCATAACAAAATTTAGTGGCCTTTTAAGGTGTGTCTAGGGTTTAGGCTAGTCGTTCTTTAAGCGAATACAGCAAACGGTCTACTCTACACTAACGGCGACTGCTATCAAACCGTCCACTAACCAAATAAAGAAACGTGTAATGCGGACGTTGTGGATTCGGCTCCCACCGGCGACACGTTAGTTTTTCATCCACTTTCATTTCCCTTTTTTTTATTAGCGGCACGAACATCTAGGGACACTTTCTTGTGGACGGTTTGACTCTCTTGAGCAGCACTTCCAGTTCTCCTCCTGAGACGACCGGAGGGGAGGGGGCATTCGCAATATATCAAAAAGAACTAGAAAAAAATAATACAGCACAAAATTCTTGGGCTTCATTATATATATCATATGAGAGCATAAGTTTAGTTACAAGGTGAGTTACTGAAGAGTCTGCAACAATTAGAAATCACTCAGACCACCGGAGACGAAGTTCAAAATAAATAAGAAAAATATAGAACAACCTACTGCAGTGCGAAATGGATGGGTTTGATAATCGACATGATATGACAGCGTAAAGCTGGAACCGGATAGCACGATTCTCGCTCGATATTTTTCGAGCGACATTTTTTCCAAAGTGTATTTCTCAAGCTTCATTTCAAACAGCAAGTTTGCGTGCGCAACTGCGACTATGTACCTTCCGCATCGCGCTACAACGTGCTGCCTTCGACGTGCGCGCCAGCTGTGCGGAGAGAAAAACAATTCTGCCACGCAGGTTCCCTCGAGATGCGCAGAGGGCTGGGCCATCAGTTGGTAAAACCAAACTGCCACGTGATTTATCTGGACCCTGATTGGCGGACGCACAGCGTGAGGCTCTTTTTTCTGCTCCGTGCTGGTGCCATTTCGTGATGGATCATGTTGGGCAGGCGTGATTCTGACGCCTGCGTCCCACAATCCGCACGTCAATCGCACCATGCGGTTCCGGCTTTGTAGATATCGTCACGTGGTATACCGATGCGGAAGAGGGCAGCAAAACTTCGACTGACAAATCGAGGGTTTTATTGGACGAGCGTGTGCACGAAAAAGATGTCACACTCAAAGAACAACGATAGCGCCGAACACATTCGCCGATCGTCGAAAATCTGATCAGCGGGTCAAGCCGAGGGGTGAATCTCCGCATGGCTGCCAGTGGCTGTATTGAAGCAGATGTTCTTTCGACGCTAGCGCCAAGGTTACCTTAAGTTTCGGCCCTAGCAGGAGGGCGAGACTTTGCTAAAATTGCAGCGCACGCGATTGTTTACGTTGCCATGGCAACAGGAACAGCAGCCGCGAATCGCCTCCTCACCCTAGCGCTCTTTGTTTTATGATGACGACCCGCTGTGCTCCCTCTCCAACATCTGCAGCCTTTCCCATGCCGCATTCACTTCCCTTTTGTTTTCTTTTTCCCTGCCTGCGTCGCGTATTTTTTCAATTTCTTAACGCGAGCACGCGCTACCACAGGCAATGCTTGTGAACTGGCGTGCGTTGCGCCGTGATTTCTTTATGCGTTAACGCACACGCAGTCTTGTCCATACTTTGAGGTCGCCAGCATATGCCAGAACATATATGCATTCCACTTCCAACTCAACAGATCTTTGGCCTCCTTTTATTGAGTCCCGTTTCCGAAAACAAATATTTTCGCATAACTTGATATGATACACGCTCAGAAAATAAACAAAATTGAAAATTGCATGACATGTAGATGACTACAAAGCAACACAAAAGTTCACAGACAGTTAAATATAAAAATAAAACTCACGAAAACGCTAAGGCTTCACGTACACACATATAAAAGACATTTATATATTGCCCTGAAGACCAAAGTGTACAAGGGCTTCTGATATGCGCACTGAGATATTGCACAAAACTTGCCGACGTGTATGTTGTAGTCATGACAACTAAAGAAAAGGAAAATTCACTGGTAATGGCAAAAATAATGGCACGCGAAATAATTAAAATAAAGAATAAAATGCCAAGGTTGTTTTACTCACAGCCATACCAATAAAGAAAGAACTTGCTTAAATGCCTGTACAAAAGTATCTGAAATGCGTGACATGTTTATTACTACTGAACAAAATGAAAAACACATGGCAGAACAAAAATATCATTGTACTACAAACGAAAATACACAACGTGACATTATGTTGCACTTGGCCACAAATCGAGTAACGGTGACATGGGGGAGAAGAAGGTGGTCTGCTTTTACAGCAGCACGTAAAAAAAAACATTCGCAGAAAGGCCTATTCCTCAATCAAAGACCAGGTGAAACAAACCAACAACACGACTTTTCTTTCAGCACAAATGCAATGTTTAGCAGTAAAATTACGTCACTTAAGGTTAGTGAACTTCTGGGCTATTTGGTTATCCCACAAAATAAACGAGTTTTGCGCCAAAACCACACACACAAGAAAGAGCCCGAGTTGTCTCCTCTCTTTTGTATGCGGTTTGGGCGCAAAACTCGTTTATTCTGTCACTTAAGGCACTACGTCATACGTGCTGAGCGCTCCTTTGTGTAATAAACACGAACTGCAAAAATCTGCATACAGGACACTTCCAATGCTCATGCTTTAAAGAAAAAAAAAGCTTCTCATGCCTACACATGAAGGTTCTTCGCGAGGTTTTCCCATCGGTAATTGCCGAGAAAGTACATAAACACCAACAGTAATTTTTCAGTTGCTTGTACGTTTGTAGAACAGTGACCCACAGGAAAAGCAATGAGAGAGGAATGGAAAGCTGGGCGATTTACTGAAGTTGCAGAATGGGACTTGGCACAGAAATAACACAAGTCATAAGCGCAGGTGACAATGAGGAGGAAAATCTATTTGTCAGCTTTTTTTACTGGTAAGAGGGAAGTGTAGCATAATCAAGGCGCAACGACGTCCGGAGATTCATGCAGCACACACATGCACAGGGCCGTGTTTGTGTACATGCGCCTTCTGATGCCCTTGGCCATGCGTGCTCAATTGTAGTCTTTAGCACCCGGAAAAACCTCGCATGCAGGCTTGTTTTTGCCGTAGTATTGCCCCACTGCATGATGCACGAACTGGTGAGAGTCATGAAATGGGGGAAAAATCGCGGAGCCCTAGCACCTAGCTATTGAGGACGACGAAATTGACGAGCATGCCCACGCCAGTCAAGGCCAGGCACAGCAAATCACGCTTCTCGATGACAGCACTTAAAGAAACATGAAACGTCAAGCATGCAGCGGACTAAGCTGGAACCAAGCCGGCGGGCGCGCGCGGAGGCAGTTGAAGGTGAGGGAGCTGTGAGGGAGGGCAAGAGGAGAGGACTTGAGAGAAGGGGTGAAAAACACGGCATCCTGGATCGGCGCGATCGGATACCATTCGGTGAAACCGGTGAAACGCGATCACACAATAAACAAGCACACATGTCCATACCCCCCTCTTATGAAAACATCGTCCCGATGCTCTACACATAACAGGAGAGCCAAACTCAAAAACACACCTACTAAGAAAAGCTAACAAAGGAACAAAGCCCAAATCAACGAAATCCAAAGAAAGGCCGAAGTTCAGCGATCATCATCATCATCAGCCTGGTTACGCCTACTGCAGGGCAAATGCCTCTCCCATGCTTCTCCAACTGCGCCGGTCATGTACTAATTGTGGCCATGTCTTCCCTGCAAACTTCTTGATCTCATCCGCCCACCTAACTTTCTGCCGCCCCCTGCTACGTTTCCCTTCCCTTGGAATCCAGTCCGTAACCCCATTATGACCATCGGTTATCTTCCCTCCTCATTACATGTCGTGCCCATGCCCATTTCTTTTCCTTGATTTCATGAAAGATGTCATTAACTCGCGTTTGTTCCCTCACCTTTAAAGTTACACCCATCATTCTTCTTTCCATAGCTCGTTGCGTCGTCCTCAATTCAAGTAGAACCCTTTTCGTAAGCCTCCAGGTTTCTGCCCCGTACATGAGTACTGGTAAGACACAGCTGTTATACACTTTTCTCTTGAGGTATAATGGCAACCTTCTGTTCATGATCTGAGAATGCCTGCCACACGCATCCCAGCCCATTCTTATTCTTCTGATTATTTCAGTCTCATGATCCGCATCCGCGGTCACTACCTGCCCTAAGTAGATGTATTCCCTTACCACTTCCAGTGCCTCGCTTCCTATTGCAAATTGCTGTTCTCTTCCGAGACTGTTAAACATTACTTTAGTTTTCTGCAGATTAATTTTTAGACCCACCCTTCTGCTTAGACTCTCCAGGTCAGTGAGCATGCATTTCAGTTTGTCCCCTGTGTTACTAAGCAAGGCAATAGCATCAGCGAATCGCAAGTTACTAAAAAATTAACCATTAACTTTTATCCCCAATTCTTCCCAATCCAGGTCTCTGAATGCCTCCTGTAAACACGCCGTGAATAGCATTGGAGAGATCGTCTCTCTCTGCCTGACGCCTTTCTTTATTGGGATTTTGTTGCTTTCTTTATGGAGGACTACGCTGGCTACGGTACGCTCGAGGTCATGAGGCATTGCGTATGTAGGGTGGCCAGTTTTTCTAAAACAATCTGCCCGCCATCCTTCAACAAATCTGCTGTTACCGGATCCTCCCCAGCATCCTTCCCCCTTTGCATAGCTACCAAGGCTTTCGTTACTTCCTCCGGCGTTACTTGTGGAATTTCAAGTTCCTCTAGACTATTCTCTCTTCCAATATCGTCGTGGGCGCCACTGGTACTGTATAGATCTCTATAGAACACCTCAGCCACTTGAATTATCTCATCCATATTAGTAATGATATTGCCGGCTTTGTCTCTTAGCGCATACATCTGATTCTTGCCAATTCCTAGTTTCTTCTTCACTGCTTTTAGGTATTCGCCGTTCCTGAGAGCATGTTCAATTCTATCCTTATTATACTTAATTATGTCAGCTGTCTTACGCTTCTTGATTAACTTCGAAAGTTCTGCCAGTTCTATTCTAGCTATAGGTTTAGAGGCTTTCATACACTGGCGTTTCTTGCTCAGGTATTTCGTCTCCTGCAATAGCTGACTGGTATCCTGTCTAAAGGAGTTACCACGGACTCCTATTGCACACTCCTTAATGATGCCCATAAGATTGACGTTAATTGTTTCAACACTAAGTTCCTCTTCCTGAGTTAAAGCCGAATACCTGTTCGGTAGTCTGATCCGGAATACCTCTATTTTCCCTCTTACCGCTAACTCATTGATCGGCTTCATATGTACAGTTTCTTCCGTTCCCTCCTCAAATCTAGGCTAATTCGACTTCTTACCATCCTATGGTCACTGCAGCGCACCTTGCCGAGCACGTCCACATCTTGCGTGATGCCAGGGTTAGCGCAGAGTATAAAGTCCATTTCATTTCTAGTCTCGTCATTCGGGCTCCTCCACGTCCACTTCAGCAGTGCAGCAATGCAATGCAGCAAAGAAGTTCAGCAGTGCATAGTCCCAAAGCTAGTTAGCACTGGTAGACCGGCTTAAGTCGCACAATATGGCCTATTTCAGGTTGTGAGTGGCGGCGCTGTGATTTCCGAAATGCTGTTTTGCACGACCTCTTAGTACAGTGCGCCAATGCGTATGAGTACTAAGCAAGACGCGTAAACGCTTCTTGCTAAGTCCTCATCGGCGTCTACAGGTCCAAACCCAAACACGGTCGACGGGTTGGTATGCCACGTAGCGTCGTCGAAGATTCTAGCGCCAGCTGTCAGTCCTCTGCTGGTTCTTGGTGCGCAAGCGGAAGAGCTGTCGGGCTTCTTCGGCGCGCAGGAGATTGGCTATGACGTCTACAGTTTCATCTTCGGTGACGGGCGGCAACATGGTGTTGAGAGTCGTCGAAGGCTTCCTGCCTTAAACAAGCTTGAGCGGCGTGATCATTGTTGTTTCTTGCACCGCAGTTTTGTTCATGCGCACTATAGGACCATTCATCTACGGGTGATAGGCAGTTGACCTCCTGCGGTTTGGCTGGCTGTATTGCAGAATGGCTTGGTTGAGCTATGCTGTAAAGGCCGTTGCTCTATCGGTGATGAGGACTGCTGGAGCACCATGTCGCAGCAGGGTGTTGTCGACGATGAAATTTTCCCCTTCGGCTGCGCTACGTTTCGGCGGAACATTAGTTTCAGCGAAGCGGGCGAGGTAGCCTGTCGACACGACGATCCACTTCCTTCCGAATGTAGACGTCCGAAAAGATCCCAACAAATCCATCGTAATCTCCTGAAATGGTCGGCAAGAAGGCTCGATCAGTTGTAGCAATCCCGCTGGCCTTGTCGGTAGTGTCTTGCTTCGCTCACAGTCTTTTTTACGGGTAGGTTCTTTTGAAGCGAAAACGAGGACAATCCTTGCCTAAATGCCCGAGGGACAACGTCAGTGTTCCCTTCCACAACTGCGGAATTCCTTTCCAAATACTCGACGAGGCCTTTTAGCTCAGGGTCTGCTCGTTGCTGTTCAGTGAAGTCTTCCGTGCTTATTATTTCAATGAAAGCGCTGTCATCCTCGTCGCCTTAGGTCGGCGGGTGAATGTGGTCGCGTGATCGGCAGTCGGCATCCTAGTGTTTCCGTCCGAACTTGTAAGATTACGCTGCAGTGATGTCAGATTCTTGCAGTTCGAGGCTCCATTGCGCCAGGCGTCCTGAAGGGTCCTTTAAATTCGCTAGCCAACACAACGCGTGATCATCACTGACGACTTTGAATAGCCTGCCACATAGGCAAGGGCGGAATTTTGCAGTAGCCAAAATGATATGGCGATGCATGACTTTCCGGTCGTAAAATAATTGCCTTCCGCTTTTCAAAGCGACCGCCTAGCATAAGCTATCATTCATTCCTCTGGACTAGGACGGCACGGAGGCCTAAGCTTCTGGCGTCAGTGTGTACTTTGGTATCGGCGTCCTCGTCCAAGTGTGCACGTACCGGTGGAAACTGCATGCGTCGTTTCCCACTTCAACTCGACATCAAATATGTTAGATGTGTCAGCGGCTCAGCGACGCGGGTGTAAGTCCTTGACAACGCGCCTGTAGTAGGCACACATACCAAGGAATCTACGCACTGCCTTCTCGTCGCTGGGCTGCAGGAACTTTGCGGTGACAGCTGTCTTCATGCGGGTCGGGGCGGACTACAATCTTGCTGATGACGCGGCCGAGGAAAAAAAGCTCATCGTAAGTGAAGCGGAAGTTTTCTGGCTTCAGAGTGACCCCTGATAACGTGATGAGCTCTAGTACTGTCGCAAGCCCCTAAAGTGATCGTCGAAATTCCCGATGAAGAAGACGACGTCATCCGAGTACACAGGACACGTATGCCACTCGCACCCTGCTAACACCGTGACCATCGCGCGCTGAAACGTTGCAGGCGCCGAGCACAGGCCGAACGGCAAGACCTTGAACTCATAGAGGCCGTCTGGCGTGATGAAGGTGGTTTTTGTCGCGATCCCTGTCGTTGACTTGTGTTTGCCAGTAGCCAGTCTTGAGATCCATCGACGAGAAGTATTTTGCGATGCAGAGCCCATCCAATGCGTAGTCTATCCGTGGGAGCGGCTATACTCGTCCTCCTTTGCGATCTTCTTCAGTCGACGATAATCGACGGAAAAGCGTTGAATTTTGTCATTTTTGTTCACTAAGACCACAGGAGATACCCACGGGCTTTTCGATTCCTAGTTGATGTCGTCGCGCAGCATTTCGTCGACTTGTTGGCTTATAGCCTCACGTTTTCTTGTTGAATGTGGGTAAGGGCTCTGGCGGTGTGGTCGAGCGCCCTCTTCGGTTATTATGCGATGCTTTGCAATTGGTGTTTGTCGAATCCTGGATGACGTCGCAAAAGCTGTATTTGTATCGTCGGAGAAAGCTTCTGAGATTTTGCTGCTTACTAATAGGGAGACTCAGATTTATTTCGAAGTCTGGTTCGGGAACTATGGCCGTCGGGGTAGATGCGGCAGAATCCGAGAAGACAGACGCATTGCTAGTTTTCACAATTTCCTTGATGTATTCGATCGTCCTGCCCTTGTTGATGTGCTTGTACTCTTGGCTGAAGTTTGTCAGCACCACTTTCGCTTTCCCTGGGTGCACTCGAGCGATCCCTCTTGCGATGCAAATTTTACGGTCGAGCAGTTGACGTCGGTCGCCCTTAATGACGCCTTCTACGTCTGCGGCTGTTTCACTGCCGACGGAAATGACAATGCCGGAGTGAGGCGGGAGGGTGACATGGTCCTCAACTACTCTCAGGGCACGCTGACTGGAAGGCCTCTCCTTCGGTATCGCTTGGTCTGTAGACAACGTTATCTACTTCGACCTCAGATCGATGATTGCGCCGTATTGCGAGAATTCCTGCTCGCGTGCGCTGTTGATGGGCGACTAGAGTGGCAGGTATAGGTCCGGTCATCAATTATAATTCTTGCCGGGCAGATTCCCGTGCCGATTGAGATCAGCTCTTTCTTTTCACGCTGTTAGGCCTGCACAGACGATACCGAGGCATAAAAGAGGTTTGAATTCCACCTAGCAGACGGAAGCACAGCCTTAGCGCTGATGATGCGTTGACGATGTTGAACGATTTAAAAGCCTAATGATTCATTGCATTATAATTTTCTACTCCGCCCTTGTACGGTAGGCGATGACGGTGAGGAGCAAACGCCAACTAGACGCCGAGCAGGCGACGCGGCGCCGGTGAGCACATTCAGAAGGACGTTTGCCGCTTTTCTCGGCTAAGGAAATGTGAAGGAACTGCTGAGAAAAAATGCACTGCAAATCAAACGAAGCCCAAGCATTCAAGTAAGCGCTCCAAAATTTACAGCGCCGAAACCTTTGTTGTGCATGATGCGCCACCGACGCAGCCGTCCGACTGCGTGTTCGCACCGACGACCTAGATATAAAGCTGCTTCGGGGCTCCAACGCGGGCGGCGTCTCACTCTATATATATTTAAAAAAAAAAACTTTCATTCAAGTGTGCTGCTGCGTTCAGTAGAGCCAAGGCTGCAAGGTTTGGGAACGTATAGGTGCTTGCAGAGAGTGAATACAATTCGTATATCAGCTAGCATACCCCATTTGCGCATTGTTGCGCAAGGACGAACGCTGCAAACGCTTAAGGCCAGACTCCAGGTAAGCTTGCTGGCGCGTGAAAGCTCGCGGCAGCGCGCCTTGCGTTTGCAGCACCTCGAAATTAATAGCGGTTTGAACCTACCCGACGCAACCAGCGCGCGTCCACTTGGCTCACATTTGCGTTTTGGTAGACAGAGTTTCGTAATTTTGTGAGGCAGCCAGAGCACCTATATTTGTCTGGAGAAGAAAGAGATTTAGAATAGCGTCTGTCGCCTTATACGCATATAAACGGAAGCAGCTTTGCGGGGCGTTTTGGTGTGCGCCCCTTCAAAACAATTACAGTTTAACGTAAGGGAAGGCAAACGCAAGGAAAGCGTTATTGAGCGTGATGTTTAAAGGGACCCTGAAACGGTTTTAACGATTTTCTACAAACGTACAGAGTCGTTAGAGTAGGTCCTTCTGATCATTGATTGACACATCTAAGTGCCCCGCGTAAAGCGTGTAATTTATTATAAGGTTTTAAAAATGCACATCACTGCCGATCGCAGCACACTGCTCGGCGGAATTTTAAGCCGCCCCTATCCATATGACCGAAATCACCCATACGACGTCAGTGGTGCGAGCTATCTGATTGGCTGACAAGGGCGCGTGATCGATAATTTTTCCAACTTTATGGTAAACTAATGATCTTCGTAATAGTTGGAATGTTAGTTAATTTGTTTTTATGAAAAGAAAGTAACGTAAAGAGAATGCACAAGAATAATTTTTCAGTACACTTAAGCACTTCCGGCACACAGCAAGTGTCGTCTGCTTGTGTTACAACGTACTCCATTTTGACGAGAGCTCCGCGGTCAGAGTCGGTCTCAGTCTTTTCGCGAGCACTATGATTCGACTTTGTTGCCTTGTGGACTGCAAACGTAGCGACTGGCAATATATCAAGCTGCGACATCGTGTCCCACTGCAAGGCAGCGTACGAGCGAACTGGCTGCTGCGCATCGGGCTGCCGCTATCCGATCGGCGCCAGGATTTGCGCGTTTGTGGCCGTCCACTTTACACCGGAAGATTACTAACGCAGTAGCGTTTCGCGAGTCCGGTATTAGAGAGTTTTAGCTCAGCAGGTTTACGTTTCGCTCCGCTCGCGGTCTCCACCGTTGCGCCAGCGGAGCGGCTCGCGAAAAAAGAATTTTAGCCCGGCGGATCACTCACCCGCTCGAGCGGAGAGAGCGGGGCGCTCTGCTTCCCCACCTAGTGGTCCGAATAGGAGTTACTGAGAAATGAATTTGAATGATGCTTGCTTTTATAATGCAAGAAATGTTGAATAAAGATATATTACGTGTTCTCAGTACATTATTTGTTAATAATATACTGAGTACTAATGTACGGGTCAGCGCCGCAGTCGCCGTCGTCGATGCAGAACTGCCGGCGTTCATGTTCGCGGCTGCCATCTTCCATTTCCCATACACGTCCGCGCGCGCTTAAGCACGCTCGCGCGCTGCGTATACCCTCCGCTGGGGAGTGCTTTCCAGCGGGCGTAAACGCTGCTCCGTAAAACCGCTGGCGCCTCAGCGTTTTGCGCATGCGCAGTCGTGTCTCCGCTCGCCCGCTCCGCTCCGCTGGCCGTAAACCCGCTGGGCTAAAACTCTCTATTAGGGCAAACGCAAGAGCAAGGGGACAGAGTCTGGCCGCTTAACTGTGCCGTAACGGGATCAGCCATGAGATGAGCAGAAGGGCAAATGTGAATGGTCTGCACGGTGCAGCCACCTGGTGGCACAAAGCTCAACCATACACAGTAGCAGCAACGAAGTGTATTCTTCTTTGCTGCTGGTGTGTATTTTCCGCAGGAGTGTAATCATCAACACGTTTTTATGTATGTTTAAAATGTTTTACACTTGGTTAGAGCAATGTTAGCGCTTTGTTTGGCTGGTTAAGCGCTGCGCCAACAAGTGTATGGACCGTGCAGACCGATCAGGCCGCTCACGTACGTCTACGCTAACGTTCCTTCATCAGCTTGAGTTCATGCTTCCAGTCATTTGCCGAAATGACCAGCTTGCCTGTGGTTACCGGAATACAAAACACGTTCGGCGCTACGACAGAATGCTCGCAACGCACGCTGCTTCGATAGCTCTCGCTTGGGGTCGACGGCCAAGCGGCTAGCGGAGAGGTCTCGCGCGGGCGGGGGCGGGCTCCAAAACAACCGGAAGTGGAAGATGTGACGTCGCATCGTGACGCTAAACCAGTGAAGGCGGAGCTTAGCCCCGCTAGCTCGACGAACGAGTTGAGGAGGAAAAGCATGGCTAGGGTGGAGGGTAACTTTTAATCGCTTCTTAGCTCCATTAATACCTAACGCTTCACTTAAATTGTGGTGCGAATGTTCTACTTAAGCTGTACCCTACGCGTCTACAAAATTTGTCCTAACCGTTTCAGGGGCCCTTTAAAACTAATTTCGCTCAAAGAGAAAATGAAGCAGCCGCGGAACCTTCCACTTCAGATCCAGTGACAGAGTTTGATGCAACACGTATGCGATGACAAGCTCCGCAAGCGTCTGCACAGAAATCCTGACGTCGTAATTTCCGCAGGGTTCATTCGGAGCTTGTTGCGCTCATCTCCTCGAGGGTTTGCGGTCATAATCACGTTGTGTGATCACAGTTCCAAAAAAATGTTGTCTCTTATTTTTTCAGGTATCGCGCTATAGACATGAGCGATATTATCATATTACTGCATCTTTGGTAAACATTCCTTAGCCCACAACTTGAGTGTAATCGCGCTTGAAGAATTGTACCGAAAAGTGTCACTCGGCCAGAAGTGGTGTGCGTTGCTGCTCTTGTCGGCACTAAGAACAACGCTGCTTTAGGCTCCCTTGATTTATCGTTCGTATCGTGGGCCACCCGTGTCTAACGATACGAACCACCTTCAAGTCGGTATCAACGTGCAAAGTGGCAACTCAGATGAAACGTTTTCAAGTGGATAGAGGTTTAATTTTCATAAGGATGATTTTACTGAAATTTCTTTCTCTGCGATGAGGTGAAAGCCGACCTATAGGCATTTAAATTTTCATTATTCTTAAGACCTCTTGTTAATACAAGGTTGCTGTCTTTTACAAGCTCCTAAATTAGTAAGTAAATTACTCATAATAAATTGCTGTGTTAAATGTGTAAACGCACACGCAAAAAAGATGTCCTAATCTATTTCCCAGTATTGGCTCAATGAAAATGTAGCACGCCTATACCGTCACAGTGTAGTAATGCGAACAATACGACAGTTTCAAACGAGAGAGTCACGAATCCAACGAATTATAGGGCGAGCTTGCACTGAAACAAAAATAACAACACACAAAGTACAACTATCTCTCCGCGCAAATTATTGCTTTCTCTGAATCTGATGTACGTACGGATTACGGCATCCGTTCATAAGATTGGAATGTTCGTACATTGCAGCCAAATTAGCGCGCTCATTTGCAATCGAGAATGTACGCTCGTATTCGATTCATGCACGCAATCTGAGAAGATAACGCTCGCTATTGAATTCGTCACAACATTCTTGGTATTCGAAATACATGCAGGCGCGTCTGAAGCTAACCGATGACTTTAGAACAGTGGTAAGACGTTGAAGAAGCTCACCGAAAAAAAATAATAATTATGAGCGCTTACTTTAAATACTAACTGAAACTTAGTACTCGTGGTAGAAAGGGCCCCAAGGGCTGCACAGCGGCGCCGACATAGAGAAATTCAAGAGTTAAAGACTTTCCATTTACTGGTATTTATCAAACCAGCATTTCGTGGTTATATGTAGCTCTGTACACCAGGGGCCAGTTCCACCACGGGCACTGTGTCGAAGCTCATATTTCACGTGACTGTACGTATGCCAGCATTAATTGCTCCAAAATCAGGCACGTACACATGATTTTTTTTCCGGGAGGGGGGGCCCAACCGTAGGTAACTTTTCTATGCAAATGAGTGGTCGAAGGTTCCTTTACTTGTACAAATGTGAATAGTGCCTATCATTCAGTATAAGGACGCGTAAGCTTGCAAGAAAGAATTGAAATAGGCTGTACCTCACAGTTACGCCTGTGAGATACACCCCTGCTTTACTTGGAAAACAAGGTACCAGATCAAAGCGACTCGCGCATGAAAGAAGTGCAGGAAGAACACTGCCAAGAACTAGTGAAGAAGCGAAAGTGTAAAATGAAGATTTCCAGTAGCGTTTTTTCTATTAGCTTTGGAAGAATTAAATTGAAATATATATTTGCGAATCAATCACAGTTCTTTTGGATCCCTCGTTTACTGCTCTACCAAGTTAAGCGCCAAAACCAACTCGTGTTGTTATTTGGGAAGTTGCGTAACGATGCGTGGCCTCCAGTCCCGTACAACCGCGTAGAGCGCATGCAGGACGCTGCGGTTCTAGACGTACTGCGACCACCGTGGAAGGTTAGAAAAATACCCACATAAGCACAGCAGAGAAGTATATCTACGTAAGGCGGCTCGACTGATAACTGTAGAAACGTGATTCAAAAGACACGGAATTATTCTCTACTTCAGGCGGCTTTTTCTCTACTTCATTTTTAAACAAAAATATGTTGATCCATAAATATTTTCACTAAGGCGGTTAAATTTGTTAATTCTCACTTTTCTTTCTTCTTTGGCTGTTGCCTTGACTCTCTCCCTTAGTATCTCGCTTAATTTCTCAACTCCTTGCGACTCTTGTTTCCAGTTGCCAATTTTGCACGAAAAGTGCTGCACAATTAGGGAGAAACCAGACAACGTAACGGATGACATTCATGTTGCTTGTGGGTTTAACGCTTTTTGCGGGGTTTTATGATGGACGCTGTTTCGCAATATCTTATATTCCATCTTATCTAATCCATATCGCGGGTGTATGGTCAGGAAGATCGGCCAGCGTCGCGGCGAGCCGTCACTCGAGAAAATAATCAAGCAAAAGGGAAAGTTAAACGCAACTGGCGTTTTCTCCCGCCGCAACTCGTTCCACGAGCGTAGAGACCAGCTGACTACGAACCGAACCCCTTTCCTTGTACCTGGATCAGTCTATAAAGAAAGAAAGTTGAACCAATGAAGCAACAGCGACGCGCGTGATTGTTGAATAGATAGCGCAAAAAATTGTGTTAGGCAATAAAAATTCATTTAAAAAATAATTAAAATAAAAACTAAGCCCTGCCTGCTGCACCTAAGTATTTCAGGCTGCGAAATTAGAAAGGCAAATGAAAATGACCGTAGTGAAATAATTTTGTAATAAAAAAAAAAGGCGGGGGAGAGTCTACCACCAGGGAAACCAAAGCCAAGGGAACGGATGGTTGCGGGATTTATTGAACATGCTGCACAAACCCCATACACAAATAGATAGTGACAACTGAACTCATCTCGAGTTCATCGGGCGGGCACCGAATCGATGAGCAAAACTGATCTTCACACCCCAGGAGATGCCGATAACTGCCGCCACCCTAAAGGAGTGAAAAAATTGACAACCATTTCAATCTGTGAAGGTGGAACGACAGCGAAAGCTGACGACAGTCAAAGCTATCAAACGAAAAGCAAAGTGCTTCACCTGCGCCGCGGGTCGGCCCGAAGATTGTGCAATATAGAGCCCACCCGCGGGGTGGTGAAGCAGGCGTTATGCACTCCGCATACGTGGGCCCATCCCGAATATTCCGAACGGCGCGTTACAGTTTCCCGAGCCCACTGGGGTACGTGCCATTGAGCTTGGTCCCTTTCGGCACTCTCACCAAGATCAGCCCACATGATGATTTTTTTCTCTTTATGGACGCCGAAAAAACTACGGAAGGTTAATCATATACAGCTTTCGCTGTATACTATAGAAGGCAGCAAAATGCTTGATTTGTCGTTGCTTTAGGAATGTGTGTGAGAAGTGATGGTGTGGGCGGGAGCAGGGTTCCTAATGGATTATCTTAGCTACGACAGGGTTGACACCAGGCACCATAAGCGCCCCGTAAGCGAACGCTTTCTTTCGTCTACAGAAAGTCGGTACTGACTGTAAGAAAAACTATATTACACATTGCAGAACTGGACGTCTTGGCAAGTGGTGCCTTGCAAAGAAAGGCCAGCGACCATTACCAAGACTTCATCTGGAGTAAGCGACTTCGCGCCATGTTGCGGCGTTTTGAAAATGCGTTTTGCCGGACTAGTCAAGAATAATGAAAAAGCGCACCACTGAACCAAGGCAAACGATAAGGCAGTGATCGAAGCGATTCACTATGACGAAACCATCGCTCGGGACTGAGCTAATCGGCGGACTCCTGCGAGCAGCGTGGGAATTGATATTCCAACTTTTGGACGGAGGCTCCGGCCACGCTCTCACCGACGCAGCAGCTGAGCTCACGGGAGTCGCCAACCGCGAGCGACTCGTCGAGACCCTAACTACGGTGTACTAGAATATTAGCACACTGTACCGTAACGTTCACTTCTGGCACGGATAAGTGTACGCTTGGTGAATACTGCGAAAAGGTGAACATCAAGAACTTGCGCCAGCTGAGGTTCACTGACTGCCTCGCTCTGCCCTCCGACGTTCTTCTTGGATTTGTCGCCAGCTGTGAGAACATGGAGGAGCTGCGCGTTGTGAACTGCGTCGTCGAGCATCCGACGCATTTACCACTGCTCTCAGAGAGGCTCACAAAGGTGAAGATGCTACAGTGGTCACTTTACGAAGACCGCCGCTACGAGTCGTGGCTGAAAAAAGACGCCGTGGTGGACACCAGCACGCGTTGCAGGCTGAACACTCTCCAGTCCATGTACGTGGAAGTTGCAGCGACGCTGCTTACAGCCGACTTCTTGGAGGTCGTCTTGAATGATTGCCACGGCCTGCCGAGCTTTCACGCTCACGTCATACGAAAGGACGCCGTAGAGGTGCCTATGGGCGACGCCATTACCAGGATGAAGACACCAAGGCCAGGTCGTCGCACCTTCCAGTACACTTGCGAGCGGGTACCTCCGCCCAATACCGGCTCTTACACGAAGCTTCACCAAGCCTCATACGACTCGAGGACTTGCGAGAGGTGAGCACGTTGCTTCAGAGAGTGCGGCGCGCGGTCATGGCTGTGGAAGCTGACTCGGAAGCCGAAAGCCGCTTCCTCGGAGCAACGACGCACCCGAACACTTGAACGACGTCATGTCCCTCTCACTAGCCCTGCTGACGCCGCCGCAACAGGTCCAGCTCGAACGCCTGCGCAGCGGTGCTCCCGAATTCCTAAAACCAATGCGGAAGTTCCTGCGAACGCGCCTCACCAACTTCTCCGAGATCAGCCTGACGAAGAGTCACTTCTTGCTCGTGTGCAACTTCTGGTCAGTCGTGGGTCCGGCCTTGTTTCAGCTGCGCTGCCTGGCCCTTCCACCGTGCGCCGTGAATTGTAAAGACTTGCTTCAGTTCCTTGAGCGAAGCTTCCGGTTCCACAAGGAGCATGACGTCTGCAACGACGAGACTCTTTCGTGCGCCGCCTGCAAAGTGCCTTTGATGTTCACAGAGCGCGACATCAAGTGCCTGCACGGACAGACAAAGCTGCGGCGGTTGAACATCGCTGAGACGACGAGGATATTGTGCTTCAAGTTCCTATTCGGTGCCGAGTCACCGACCTTCGCTTCAGCCTGAATAGTCTGGTGAGTGACGCCGGCACTGTCTTCTACTTCGGGCCTTGCCATCTCCTTTGCGCAAATGAGCGGCTCTGTACGCGCACCATAGAAACAGGCCACGTGATGCTTGGGCCTTGCTTAGCTGCTAGACTCACTGCGGCAAAGACTCTGCGCAGATTGTGCCTGCTGACCGGGGGTCAAGCAACGGACAGCGCGGTTGCGAACTTCATCGCCCGCATGGCGGAAACATTGCCACTACTGCGATTGGTTCACGTGCACTACCTGGCTGCCAGCTCTGCGCTAAAAACGATGTCGTGGATCAGGCAGCACCGCGCAGTCGTGTACACTCTGCCAAATGGCAAGAGGCTTCGTTGGCAAGGCCAGCTCTGTGACGAGTGTCCCTGCGTGGGCCGCTACTGCTGCGCCTTATCATTCATCAGTGTGGCAAGGCCGAGGAACTGATAATGAAAAAAAAAGAGAAAACCTTCTCCGCAGTACACCGCGAAGACAACCCGTTCACCGATCATTGTGTGGATTTGCTTGAGAAATAAATTCCAACTGCAGCTACTTTCTTTTTGATTTACCATTGACGTAGTTCGCGCAGCCTTCCCACCTTTGCGTAGGTCGCCAAAATGAGCGAACATCCACTGATACTCACTCAACACTATTGCCAACAGAACTTTGCCAGAAGGAAGGGGGGGGGGGGGTATGTGCGTGCATTATTAATGGTACTGAAGGAATAGCAAAAACCTTGTGATAATGCCTAACGTTGCAAGGTTGAAGTTGTTGCTTAAGTTTTTCTTGGTAGGAAATTTCGGACTGCTGTTTTAGTGCAAAATTTATATATTAAGACAAAGGCGCTCACACAACACAATCGCTTTTGTTGTGTTCGCCTGTAAAGCCCCGATATGTTTTGCAGTAAAACACCAGTTTGTTGCATAACAGTGTTGCACGGTCACTCTTGCATGAAGTAAAAGAAATGCTGAGAAATGTCTGTCCTGAATTGCAGCCGCGGGTCAAAACGATAAGAAATTCGGAGTGAGAGGAAGGCTGCAGCCACGTCATTCCCGTTCACCGATCATTGTGTGGATTTGCTTGAGAAATAAATTCCAAATGCAGCTACTTTCTTTTTGATTTACCATTGACGTAGTTCGCGCAGCCTTCCCACCTTTGCGTAGGTCGCCAAAATAAGCGAACATCCACTGATACTCACTCAACACTATTGCCAACAGAACTTTGCCAGAAGGAAGGGGGGGGGGGGGTATGTGCGTGCATTATTAATGGTACTGAAGGAATAGCAAAAACCTTGTGATAATGCCTAACGTTGCAAGGTTTGAGTTGTTGCTTAAGTTTTTCTTGGAAGGAAATTTCAGACCAATGTTGTAGTGCAAAATTTATATATTAAGACAAAGGCGCTCACCCAACACAATCGCTTTTGTTGTGTTCGCCTGTAAAGCCCCGATATGTTTTGCAGTAAAACACCAGTTTGTTGCATAACAGTGTTACACGGTCACCCTTGCATGAAGTAAAAGAAATGCTGAGAAATGTCTGTCCTGAATTGCAGCCGTGGGTCAAAACGATAAGAAATTCGGAGTCAGAGGAAGGCTGCAGCCACGTCATGAGCGTGAGGCGTAAGATATATTTTAACCGTGGAGCTATCGCTTTACTTATGCAAATATCTCCATTGGTTTTAGCATAATTGTTACTGCGGTCTGCAAAATTCGGTAGGCTGCAAGGCTGTTTTCATCCGAAAAACCTCGTCCAGAGACTCACTTCTGCCTTTATTTCAAAAACAAGACGTCCACTTATTCGAACCCGCTTGTGCAGTAATAGCAGTGCTAGTGGTAGTGATTTAGGGGTGAGCAGAACACGTTGCTTTCCGCCACCCTTCGGGGGAGCCGGTGGTTAGAGAAGAGGTTAGTACCACACAGGAAATGGTAGGGAAACCGTCCCCCTTGTTCTCACGAAAGCATCGCCCACGCACAGCTACGACCAATCTGGTGAAAAAAAAAAGAACGGATACATTCAGTTTGCTCACCATTCATGCTTTCCTGGAAGCGCACCCCACATCGAGTGCTTCAATTCTCTGGAAACCGGAATGTTTCGGTAGAAAGCCACTTTCCAGGACAGCCCCAAACAGTCGTTCATTGTGTCTCGGGGAAAGGAGCAAGGTGGGGGGGGGGGGGGGGGGGGGGGGGGTCAGACAGGGTTGGTGCACAGTGCAGGAAGAGCGTAGGTAACACCATGTTTTTTTTTTTTTTCGCTCGTCAGATTAGGATATTTCATGTTCTTGTCTGTTTACGTAAATTGTCAGGGTGTGCTCCTATAGTGCTGGAGGCGGAGGAGGAGGAGGAGGAACTTTATTATTGCAGAAACCGTTGCGCGTTTACTCCTGGGTGGTTCCCTCTGACAGGGCTCCAAAGGCGATCGCGGCTCGCCGGGCCTGGTCGAGGGTCGCCAGTTGATTTTCCAGGTCCAGTGCTGCAAAAACATATACGAAGCTGTGAACGCGAGGGTTGAGCCACTAGCGTGTGAAAATAGCGTTCAAAGAAGAAATGCAGAGATAATACGATTTTCTACGTCCCGTTTTCTTTTTCATATCCCCCTCAATAATGTTGCAAAATTTTGCAGCACCCGCGTAGCCTTAACGTATTTATCAAGGAACAATGGACACTTGCAAATATAAATTTAATTGTTGGACTAATTGTGCCAATAAACTACAGCAGAATTAAAAAAACAAATTAAATTCAGGGGTTTTTCGTGCCGAAACCACGATTTGATTATGAGGTGCGCCTTATTGAGCGATTCAGCATTAATTTCGACCACCAGGGGTTCTTTTAGGTTCGCCTTATGCGGGGCACACGCGCGCTTTTGCATTTCGCCAGGATCGACATGCGGCCGGGATTCGACCCCACGACCTCGTGCTTAGCAAGCGCAACGCCACTAATAAACCACGGCACGTACGGCGGAATATTTAATTCGCTGGAACAAGTACTGAAGAAAAATAATGGAAACTGCTAGCGAGTTGGAATTATGCCATAATACAGAAATTAATTTCTGGTTGAATGTTCCTGAAATTCTTTGCTACCACTTTATTTCTATATTCCAAAAATTTCTTTAAGATTTATATCACTTTTTTTCGTTAAAGTTCTCACGCACAGGCAGTTCAAAGTGAAAATCAGTGATCCCTGGCGAAAATTTACATATTTTTTTGCGCAGTAACAAAATACTGTAAACGATTATAGACTCTGCATTCGGGCGTCTAGGGAACTTTTTCCAGAGAGTCTCACACCATTCAAATAGTTTCCGATCTCTTCAACGTCATTGCGATGCTGCAAATTAATTTGTAACACTTCACCTCATTTTGATTAAACTCTGTGATCTCTAGCCACTCTTGAAATTTGTCCTGTGCCGACACTCCCGACCACGCCATTGCGCTTTTCCTTGATGACAGGCGGAGCCGCGGTCAAAGACACAGCACTACCTCGATTCGAACGTCGGGTCGACCATCTCCCGCCTGAGCCCGATCACCACTACGAATCCGAGGTCTTATTAACCCGGTAACAATGCTGACCACGGCTCTACAGTCCCGGCAGGTCGAAGTTAATGCGATTAGCCTTTAAGCAATGTAGCAACACAGCTTATTGCCTAAAGCACCTATATTTACAATCTGCAGTGGTCCTTCTGAGAAGTCGAGTAATTTGGCTATATGCGACATATACTGGCTCCGTGATCGGCCCGCTTTGCTATTACCTTCGCTCGCGAAAGTCCTTCATGACCATTACGTCAGGGCGACAACAGTATGCCGACGGTGGATGCAGTCACGTCAACAGAACGACGAAAGCAGTTATGAAGGCAACGAGATGCCATTACTGAAATGACGGCGAAGGTACGACATCGACATGACGACAATTGAAGCGTTGATAGTCACTTCAGCATATGCTAAAAAAATGAATCCGAAAACCTGAGCGCGCACGAGACATTCATTACATTACTTGAAATTTTCATTCTAACGCGTTGTTACTTCCTATTATTGTTTTATCCTACCGAAGGCCGTCCGTTCGAGTGCCTTAATAAACTAACCTAAAGAAATCTAATAAACATAACCTTATTACGGTGTCTTAATTTAGTTCTCCTTAGTTCACACCGAAAGTAGTACGTGGGTTCGACTCTCGACATCCATGATGTCAATTGCAATACAACTTGGAGATATCGCCGGTTCGCCTGTATCTCTATGTTGGGTCGTGGATTCAACTGCCTTAAGACCAAAGGTCGAGCGTTCGACCTCAATTTCGGTGCCATAGATAGATAGATAGATAGATAGATATATAGATAGATAGATAGATAGATAGATAGATAGATAGATAGATAGATAGATAGATAGATAGATAGATAGATAGATAGATAGATAGATAGATAGATAGATAGATAGATAGATAGATAGAAATAGCCTGAAGTATGGAAGTAATGCTAATGGAACGGAAAAGCGAGGAGTATGCGCCATGCGCAGCGCCTATAGGGGCGCCACTGAAAGCTGCGTAGCGGCGGCGTTCGAAGACGCCTGCTTCCAGTGCAGTCATGACTGAAGTGCATGCGTGCGACTTGCCGCTTGCGCGCGTCCTACAAATCCTACAAGTGGAGCTCATCGTCAGCATGCCGCTTTCATTATAACGGCCCGGCCCCTAATAGCTTCATTTGTTGGCCCGAGAACCATCGTTCTTTATGCACACACCTTCCTGTTTTAGATGCCGTGTTTTTTTTTATAGTAGGTTGAGGGAGCGCCGTCGCGCCTGCGAGTGGTTCGTACAGGTGCGGCCACGTGAGATGCCAGTGACGGTAAAGCTTGCAAATCGGCGCGATGAGCTTGACAAAAATAGCACATGTAGACTTTGGCAATAATTAAGGGTTTATTGTTTGCATGCTTTCGTCTTACCACTGTCTGCACTGCGTGTACTTCTCATGTGCCATCGTTAAACAAGCAGAGTCTTTCGATGATTTCGCGGAAGCACGCGAGTGAGAATATCAGAAGACGTAATAGCTGAAAATTTACACCCCCCCCCCTCAGTCGAGGGAGCACATTGTTTTTATATTTTATGGTATTTGTTAGCGCCACCACTATTTTTACTAGTACCCAAATTTTGTTACCCTTGCACTCAAATGCAGAATTAAACAGCATATTGTATCGCCTGGTGTACTGCCCGGAGGCTGAATAACCAATGCAACGCTTTTTAATTAATTAACATATTACGTTGACACAATATTAGTAGTTTGAAAGCAAATACAAAGCATGGCATTAAATATTTCTTCTAAACCACGTGCTACACTGGAATCATTTTCCAAGCAGAGACAACAAGAGCGAAGCTACATGAACATATATTCAGTTTTCAGTTTCAGTTTATTATTATTAAAATACAATGAATTGGTAAGAGACAATACACAGACGAGGATCCCAAAGTCAAAGGCTCCAACGGGACCCTCGATTAATAATAAGAATGTAGAGATGTATTAAAGAGCAAGCTAACTAAAAGAAACAAACACAATCGTGAAAATACAACATAGAAAAATAAAATGAACCAAAACAAAATGTTTGTGTACAAGCCTATAGTGCATAAAAAAAAAACTTGACCCATTTCATGCAAAAGAAGAAAAATAGAACAAGCACTAGCTAGCACCGCTAGCAAGAGAAGAAAAATATGACCATGAAGGCTTCAGAATAGACCACAACGCGTGACATAGCTGGGGTGAACATGTGCATTAGTTGCACACATCAGGGCTTCGAAGTTCAGGCGTTTCCCATACCCTATCAAAAGCCTGTAATGCTCACAGAGGCCAGGTTGTACAGACAACATGCAGATAGCTGGGGCGAGAGTACGCCGAACGTTCTACACGTACCACTGATCGTATTTCAGTGCCATCGATAGGTAGAGCAATAGCCGATTCCGTGCAAAGCATGGGTGCAAAGCGTGACCCTTTTAAGAAGGCGCCGTCACCTGCTTTTTAGCACGCAGCTCTTTGTTCAAAGCGCTTAAGCACAATGAGCACTTCACAGCTTTGCTCCACATTCTCTGGCTTAGATTTCCGCATGTTTATTTTTTCTCATGCCCCATGATTAATCGTGTCATCGCATCATCATCGTGTCCCATCAGTAACAACAGCCTAGTGTTTATTGTATCTTCTGGACTGTTAACGAGGCGACCAAGTTTAAACGACCCGACACGGTTGCTTAGTGGCTATGGTGTTGGGCTGCTCAGCACGAGGTCACGGGATCGAATTCCGGCCACGGCGGTCGCATCTCGATGGGGACGAAATGCGAAAACATCCACGTACTTAGATTTAGGTACACGTTAAAGAACCGCTGGTGGTCCAAATTCCCGAAGTCCCCCCCTACGGCGTGCCTCATAATCAGATCCTGGCGACACCAAGAAAACAATAAAAACACAGTTATCGCCCTGAAACTGGAGTAACCAAAGCGCGATTGCTTATTTTCTCCGTCGAACAGCCGTGATCCAGCGCCGCCGTCGCCCTTGCTCGTAAAGCAGCACCGGAAACTGAGTGCGTGCCTGGCAACTTTTTGTGCGTGTTAAAGCACCCAACCCCGCAACAGCCATTTCAAGACATCGCTGAAGGCTTACAGAAGCGTTAAATCACGATCAAGAAGGCAAACAAGACTGCACGCGCATAGGCGCTGGCGGGAACAGTGGTCGCCCGAGCCCGCCTACGCTTCGCAGCCTTGGCGCCTTAACGACAGACGGCGTTTTGCGCATAGTGCCGATTGGCTTGAAATTTTGTGATAGTCTTCTTTCTGGCCCTCTTTCTGCGGACAGTGATGAATCTATCATCCCATGAGTCTTCATCCGACACGGAGTACAGCTCAGTGTCATCGGTGTCACTGCATGAGCACGCTTCCTCTCTTCCTCGTGAAGGACGGCCTTGTTGACCCGTGGCCAGGAGGGCATCTGGAAGGCTCCGCGTCCATGGCCACAAGACCGGGAGCCGAGGCGCCAGGAAAATCCGAAGGTTTCGCCAGAAACCTGAGAACACAGATAGAAGCGTTCTACCAAGAAAACACTTCGTCGTCGTCCTGCATTACATCGGTAATGTACAATCTAGCACGGCAGGTAATCAAATTAAAGCTGCAAGCATGAGAAGAGAATAATGGCATTTTTGGAGATCTTCAGAATGACATTAGAATATGTATATCACAAGAAGCGAACAAACACTGACACCAAGAACAACATCGGAGAAATTACTTCTGCTTAATAAATGAAATAAATAAACAAAAAAAATAATGGAAATTAAAGTGGATGAAAAAACAATTTGGCGCAAGTGGGAACCGAACCCACAACCTTCGCATTTCGCGTGCGACGCTCTACCAATTGAGTTACCGGGGCGCCGTTTCCACATCCAGTTTCTTGGGTATTTGTGTCCTAGTAGACCCCTGAGAGTGTTAGCCAGCGTCACCATTCACAGACCTCGGCGGCGGATGTGGAACGTTGTTTTTGCCGTAGGGGTCACGAGAACGTGATCTTTTTGGGTGAACGCAACTGGTCAATAAAACCACACATGCTACCTGAAGGCATCATTGTTGCTGGACTCGAGACCCTCGTTAAGTAATAAATGAGAAGAAAGGGGGTTAACCGAAGGGCCCGATTTTTATTATTCATATCATAAGAAGCCAACAAACTCTGACACCAAGGAAACCTCGTTTATTACGTTGAAATAGCTCGACTGCGCGCCTTCTATGTCCACTTTACGCACACAGAGCTAAAACCATATCCGCTCTTTCCACATTGGTACTTTCGAACAGTTGCTTACCATTTTTTAGAGGCTGTATTTGATCAACATGCATTTACCATCGCACCAAAACTTGCGTATTGTTGCCATTATGTCCGCAAAAATTTGACCTGTTGTTGTTATGCCAGCCCAGCCGCCTAAGTTTTACACTGCTCTTAAAACCCTATTGATAACCCTATTGACCACTTGCATGCGTATTCTACTGGAAAATGCACATGTCACTCACTCATTTGGAACATTGGGAACACATTCGGCATACCATGCCCATAATTTTCCCCCGATATAAACAGATGCCTTGCTCAGCTCACCGAGGACAACTGAGAGAGAAACTATGAATCTCTTATGATGCAGGAAAACACGTGGGAAAACGGGGATTTAGTAATTAACTGCAACACTTGCATTTAAAGCAGGAGAGTGAGTATACAACAACGGATTGTGTTTAAAATTCTCGTTATTTTCACGGAATTTCAACCTTCACTCGTGCTGTTGTTTTACGAGTCTGAGAAACATTTCGACTTAGAAACACTCTGCAACGCTTCAATTAGTAACCTTCTACAATGGTTGCAATGAACCTACACGGAATAAACATATATCGCTCGTCCCTCAGAATATTGCCTTGTACTTCGAATAAATGTAAACACCGTGCCTCGCATATTTTACCGAGCGTACGGGAGGAAAACAACCAAAGGCCGTCTACAGTGCATAAAAATTGGGAGAAAGCGACTATTCAGCAACAGTTTTCACATCACATAAGCAATCTACGAAGCGCAAATTTTCGGGACACGTGACCAAAAAGTGGCCCTCATGCTTTTTAATGCGAAATATCTGTTGTTTTCGCTCCTACCAGCAAACGACTAATAGTGTAGGTCTTATTCAGTAACAGCCTGAAATTGCAATCACCAGAGTCAGAAGTGACATAAACCTTTAGAAAAAATTTTACAAAGACTTAGAGTTCTATTGGTATTGAAATGGCTCGCACGATCAACCAACGTCATTTTCGCGAGCATATATTCGACAAGTCGTGATTGCACAATGAAATTCGACAGTTACACCTGTAAGAGGTTTGATTAGATTTTTAATCGTGATAGGATAATGGGACGGCAACGCTATGAAAACTGTGTGTGCATAGAGATTTAATAATTCCAACAATTGATAATCTGCCGATTTCATGCCTTACGTCACGCCAGTCGTACATACTTCGACCGCCCAATTTTGACAGAGGGGGAGGGGGGCAATTGCCCCCCTTGCGCCCCCCCCCCGTGATAGATAGGCCTAGGCACGGAAAGGAAGTGCCGTGTTCCCCAATAAGCAACATGTTCTACGCACGGTTGAGCACGCCGCAATACAATAGCGCACGAGGGCAGTCACGTGGTTTTATTTAATATTTTCAGGGCTTTCTTTAAACGCCGGAAAAATATCACCACGCAGCGTGTGCGTTGCCACGAAAAAATTTGATCTGTCGTTCTGGAATGCCCTCTACAACGTAAGGAAACGCACTTGGCCCTAAAGCGAATATTACTAATTTTCTATAATTTATCTTATTTAATTAACTTAGTAAGCGCAATATGAAAAACATCCTAAGGAGCACCGCATGACGGCAAACCACATATCATTGGTTTCATTTACTTGCGGTTAACCACTTTTTTAAATTGATTGTTTAGCGTGCTATTGCGAACGCCAGTCGTCTCCTTTCGAAATCTGAACGTAATTACTCTATTGAAGAACGGGA
Organism: Dermacentor variabilis; assembly: GCF_050947875.1. Classification (NCBI taxonomy): domain Eukaryota; kingdom Metazoa; phylum Arthropoda; class Arachnida; order Ixodida; family Ixodidae; genus Dermacentor; species Dermacentor variabilis. The sequence continues at coordinate 4,158,985 of NW_027460346.1, read as the reverse complement.
ATGTCTTGCCCTTGTCTGGACGGTTTCGAAATTCCCTCCTGACTGGTATGCCGACCTTTCCTTGTTGTCACAGACAATCACGCGCTGTGTTGGCTTTGTTCACTCAACGACTGGACGACTCGGTCATTGGGCGCTGTGCCTTCACAAGTATTCTTACTCCGTTGCCTACCAGTCTGGCCACCTCCATCTGGACGCAGGTTGCTTGTCCCCCTATCCTGTTGACCCAGCAGATGTATCATACATCGAGCCTACTCTGTGCATCATGTCTATGTCTAAGTTTCTGCATATTGGTGAAGAATAAGGTTGTGATGCTTCCGTGCGATCGCTCATTGACCGTCTCGAATTGACATCTAACGATGCGTCACTGCGCAGGGTCATCCTCTCCAATGGCGCACATTACCGTCGTAACGCTCAGCCAGATGGCCCTGGGCGGCTTTTCGCTGTACCCAAACATCTGCGTTCCGCGAGCCTGCACGAGCTTCACGACGAACCAACAGATGGTCACCTTGGCTTATCGCGCACGTATACGACCGTGTCCGGCGCCGCTTCTTTTGGCGCGGTCTCGCCTGGTCTGTGGGACGTTACGTGGCCTCCTGCGACAAATGCCAACGTCGGAAACGACCTGCCGAACTCCCTGCTGGACTGCCTAAACAGGTCTCCATCCCGACCGAACCATTGTTCCGTGTTGGTCTAGACCTTCTCGGTCCTTTTGCCGAGTCAAAATGCGGCAACAAGTGCGTCGCCGTTGCCAAAGAATATGCGAGCAGGCATGCAATCCCTAGAGTGCTCCCTACCAGCACTGCCACGGATGCTGCCAATTTTGTACTACACGGTATTATTCTACACCACGGCACCCATCAATTTCTCACAGATCGAGGTCGCGAATTTTTGTGCCGTGTAATCGACGATATTTGGCGCTCCTCCTCAACGCAGCACATTTTGACCACTTCCTACCATCCCCAAACAAATGGCCTCACCGAATGCCAAAATGGCGCCCTCACGGACATGTTCTCAATGTATATTTCATCTGACCGACGTGACGGGGACCTCGCGCTACCTTACGTAACCTTCGCCTACAATTCGTCGCGTCAAGACACCGCCGGTTATTCATCATTTTATATGCTCTATCTTCGTAAACCGACGTTGCCACTCAACGCCCTCCTTCTGGCTGCTACAGCGCCGCTTAGCGAATATGCACGTGATGCCATCGCTCGTGCTGATGACGCGCGTCAGATTGCCCGCACTCAGCTGTCGGCCTCGAAAGCCACTCAGAAGTGATTTTATGACAGCTGACATCACGACATTTGTTTGTGCCTTAGTTCTAATGTGGTGTCCATTCCGTCGAGTTGCCTTGTCAGAGAAGTTGTCATCTCGGTAAACGGGGCCTTACCGAATCGTCCGCCAGGACACGGATATCACCTACGAGATTGTTCCCGTCTCACTGACTGTGCAACCTACGATCGGTCCCAGTAACACAGTTCACGTAAGCATACTGAAAGCATGCCGCCCTCCTAAAATCACCGTTTAAAGTGCACTGAGACGGCGCTCTTACCGCCGGGGGTAATGTTACGCAGCCAGCTCATTCCGAGAGACATCCTGCTTGGAGCAGACGACAATGAAGACGGGCCTGTCTGGTGGACAGGCTGTCCACCATCTTGGTTGCTGCTGTGTAACCCGTTTTAAATACACTCTAAATAGTCACGCCTCGTGTAGTTTCACGTAAAAATATCTGACCGAATTTCACCTAGGCCGATGGTGCCCGTGCGGTCAAACAAAAAGGCTCGGTCATTATCATAGATTTGTTTTCCACATCTGGAGGATGCAAGATTTTTCAGAATGAGGTCATGTGAGCCGTTGTCCAAATCCAACGCCACAGGTCCAACGCCAGAATTGCTCTTGTTTCAGCTGTACTCGGACCATCCACAACATCCTCCTTCAGTTGTAGGATCGACTATGTCCTGCGCAGACAAACCTGGTCCATAGCCGAATAAGGAAGAATTGGTTCGCTTCGAGATTAGACAGGAAGCACATAAGAACTACGTGCTCGAAGTGCTTGCCGATAACGGAAGTCAGGGAAACGGGTTCGAGATTTTGGAGGGACAATGGTTTCCCGGGTTTCGAAATTCAGGTAATATCGGCGTGTCGCCATTTCTGTGGAAGCGTTCCGTTTTCCAATAGTCGTTGTAATATGCAGTGAGTTGCCGTACTGCCTCATCGCAGAGGTTGCGTAGCAGTGCGTAATGAATGCCGCCTGCTTCGGGCGACCTTCAGGCCAACGGTATTCTGTGCGTTGGGTTGAGCAGTGCTCTGAGGAGGGACCACATTTTCTATGTACTCAGTTTGCCATTAAGGCGGTCGCAGAGGTTGTGTCAATTGTTATTAGTGAGGGTGGTGGCGTATTCTTCCGCTTCTGCTGTGATCCGGACAATTTCTTGTTTCAGCTTATGGTTGTGCCGCTGCCTCTTCCATTGTTTGGTCAGGCCTCTTCGAGCATCCCATAGGTGGAGAAGATTTCTGTCAACATCCTGTGTCTGCGTTTTTGCAGTGAGTTGCTTGGTGGCAGCGCTAAATTTTCTTGCAGCTGTTGTGTCCAATCGTGTAGAAGTGGCGTGACGTGTTGTTGAGACTTGGTTCTGCTGCGCCGGAAAGCGTCCCTCTTGGTTACATTAATTGCAGTTATTGGGTGCGTATGGCCACCAGCTGGACTTCTGTGGCCATAATGCTGTGGTCACTGCCCAGGTTCTCAATTAGATTGTTCCAGGAGCATTGAGTCAACCATTTGACCATTGTTAGGTCGGGGCAAGTATCCCTGCTTACACTGTTATCCGTTCTAGTTGGTGTGTCTCGGGTTCGGTCAGCAGAATGAATCGATGAAGGCTTATGGCGTGGGCTAGATGATGACCTTTGGGAGTTTCTGTTTGGTACCCCTAGGCAAGGTGGGACGCATTGAAATCTCACAGAATAATCAATTTTCTGGCTTGTTTGCTGACGGCCGAAAAAAGTTGTCCGAAGTTGACTCGTCGCGATTTAGGTGCAGTGTAGATATTAAGTTTAAACAAACTGGTTCGATATCGACTCCTGCGTACACTTTCTAAGAGCACATGCTAATCGGGAGATCGCGAGACGCGTGTGGGTGACGTATGGGCGCGATTCATAGCAGCCGCCGCAGACAGACCGCTGCTCTTGCAGCGTTTGTTTCCATACAGACGGCGCGCGCTACTCTGGCGCCATCTTGTACCCACCGTCGCCATGGCGATACGCTTTTCTTCTTACGCTTTCGTTCTACCAACGACGATGCGGCACTTAGTCGCGGGGAGATCGTGCCACCAGCGTCAGAGGCGACAACACCCGAGGAAGCCTCACATGGAGCCTCTCTCGTAGCCGCATGCCATCGTTCCTTGCAGACGCAGCGGTGCCCGTCACATGCGCTGGTATTGTGGACTGACTGCAGGAAATGACGCCGCGGACGAACGTAACCCTTCCCATCTCACGGCGCACTGCCGCCGGCACGCCGACGCTCAACGCTCGAACGGGCGCCAAACAGCTGCGCTCTAAAAAGGAATAAATACAGTAATCAACAAACTAACGAAAACTACCCGATGCCAATAACCAACTCGGCCGAGAGTGCAACCCAGGAGCAGCTATAAATCCAAAACATTAAAGAGTTTGGGTGAAAGACGTTCATTCAAAAGCGCCACATATCCAGTGCAGTTGTGGCGCGGCCTCCTGAAGCGTCGGGTTCCTGTTCTTGAGCAACGTCGTGACGAGGTTCGATTCTGCTCTGCATGAGAGAAATTTATGGATATTTTTCATCATTGTAGAGCTGCACATTCCCAAGTGGCACACACCTCGTTGCCCAAGTTGGCGTCAACGATGCTCATTGAAGAACAACAGGCACCCACTGGTACATACCAGAATCCAAGTTGACACCAAAGAGGTTTACTGAAGGCCAGCAGAGACTTAGTGGCATAAAACCAGTGTTCCAAGTCAGTGTCAGAAATTTTCTTCGAACAGTGGTGCCTACCTACCCAGTCCCGCATCTACTGTCACCTATGTCAGTACGAAAGAGGTTCGTTCAACAGCACCACGTATACACACATTGTCACTTACTGACCCAGGTAGGCGGGAAAATGGTTAGATATACACATATATAGATAGCTATAGAGCGATACTTACCCCACCGAAAGCATCATGATCGAAGCCCACTAAAAAGTGTCACCGATTTAAAAAGCGCAATAACAGCAGCAGCTAGAGTATACCACGAGCAGCACACAATAACCATAGCTTTCGAGCAGTGCTTTGTCATCCTTGGTCTTGACTTATCCTGTGTTCTATCGCAGTTCCAAGTGCAACACGTATCGTGTAGATCGTGTCGGCACCCTGATTCAGTCCCGTATAGCTTATAATAAGAAACTAAATAGACTGGAATACATGTATCGCTAATAATTTCCAGCCCAGTCCTTCGAGAACCTATCAGGACCAATTTAGTCGCCAACAACATGAAGTAGTTTATTTATTTATTTATAAAAAACCTTACAAAGCCCCTACGTTGGGATTGAGTAAGGGGGGCATATAATCATGTAAGCACGTACAATCTAGTAACAATATAAAAAGGAAACACTAGCCAAATGCACCGCCTAAAATATAGAGAAACATATTAGCTATATACAGCTGTATACAGAGAGTAGAATCAGTTAAACGAGTTTAGTGAGTGCCTGAATTTTTCGCGGTCAGCTTCCGCGAGTATGTTATCGGGGATGCTCTTCCAGAGCCGAATGGCACGTGGAATTGCAGGCGAGTAAAATGCTTGTCTTTTACCATAGATTCGCGTGAAACTATGATGACTGTGCAATCTGTGCGGCGTTTGCGATAACGTTTCTAGATGTAGGGGAGCGTTTGTTAGTATGGTGCGCGTATTCATGTAGTAATGACAAAAGGCAAAATGTCCCGACGAATTCTTAGCAGCTGAAGTGAAAGGTGAATCTTTATTTGAGTTACGCAAGAACGGTAGTCATACTTCCGGGAAATGAAACGTGCGGTTCTATTTTGGAATATTTCCAGCATATCCATTACGTAATTTTGGTGGGGTGACCAGACTGGAGTGGCGAACTCAAGTCGAGCGCGATCAAACGTTTGAAATGCCAGTTTGCGGATAAGTGTAGGTGAGTTTCGAAGGTTACGTCGCAGGTAACCCAGTGATCGAGAAGCACTGGCACAGATGGTGGCAATGTTAGAAGCCCAGGAGAGGTTTGTTGAAAGATTTACGCCTAGATATTTAAACGATGTGGTCCGACATAATGGTACATTTTTAATACAGTAGGAATAGTCCAAGTTGGTGCGTTTGCGGGTGAAGGACATCACGTTACATTTTGATGAATTTAGAGCCATTAGCCAGGTGTCACCTCAACTAGTAATTTGGTTAGGATCCTTTTGGAGGATCAGGTATGCATCAGAGCTGTTAATAGAACGATATATAATGCAGTCGTCAGCGAAAATGCGCATGCATGATGATATGTTATTGGGTATGCCATTAATGTATGTCAGAATAAGGGACCAAGAACGCTTCCTTGTGCTACTCCGGATGGAACATCTGAAGGGGGCGAGGAGAAGCTGTTAGCGAAAGTAAACTGCTTCCTGTTATAAAGAAAATTTCGAAGCCGGGGTAGAGTTAGTGAATCAAGTTGTAGCTATGATAATTGCAAAAACAGGCGACAATGGGCTTCGTGGTCAAAAGCCTTAGAAAAATCCAGAAAGATGCTGTCAGTTTGAAGGTTTGAGTCCATCTTAAAATGGAAATCTGTCGTAACTTCAAGCAGTTGCGTTTCGCACGACAAACCTCTCTAAAACCATGTTGATTAAGAAAAAAGTTCTTCGATTATAGATGATAGTAGACATGAGATGAAATAATATGTTCCATCATTTTACAGCATATGCACGTTATCAATATCGGTCGGTAGTTCTAAGCCAACTTTTTGTCAGCGTCAATGAAAATAGGTATAACTTCGGCTGTTTTCTAATCTTGGGGTATCTGACCTGTCATTAAAGATTGATGATAAGTGTGGAATAAAAACTTGCCAGATACTGAGACTGTATTTTTCACCATTAATAATTATTCAATCATTCGGATGTCTTTCAATCGCGCACAGAAAAATGCACACGATTAGTCTTCTCTGACGTAAAACTATCATACTCAATCTCTCTGCTGAATCAACTAGCCCAGATATATGCACACGATTTGCCTTTGACGAAAAATTACCGCAGCTACAGCATGAGCCAGCCTTGCATAAACTGCCTTGCGTCTGCAATTGTTTGGCATGTGCTGCACTATTACAGCCACCACGTGCTGATTGGACCATCTGATATTATCCTCAACCCTGCCATTCCGCTCACGTGTCGCCAAAGGTTGCATATATTCTACGATTTGTTTTAACAATACAGAGGATCAACTTTACCACCTTTTTCTGCACTGTGGATCACGTTCCACAGCGCTTCAACTTCAATGCTTCTAAACACCGTGCACTTCGTCTCGTGAGTGTTTTTTTCTTTGTTCACTGCAGTCAGTACCAGCTATTGCAGTCACGCAGCAAAATGTAACGATCATGAATTGTTTCCAGATTAAGCGCGTGGTAACCTCCGCAGAGCCCTCAGTCACCAGTTTTCTTGGGGACCATTTGCACAGGTGAGTACCACCTGCTCGAGGACGGCCTAGTGATGTCAATGTCCACTCGGAGTTTCTCTGAAGCAACAACTATTCTAATTGGAACTTAAAATCCGTTCGCTGCAATAATATTTCTGTTTGCTTTAGGTTGAATAGTAACTTTGTAAGATATTTCCAAAGTTGGGCCACCGAAAACAAAAACAAATATCAGAAGCCTTTGCCCAAGCAGCCGCGTACATGAGGTTCTGTAAAGCTATACCTTTGAACAAAAAAAAAATTGTCTGCTTGGATCTGGCTAAACCGGGAGTGCAGAAACTTGGCCATGCGTAGGCGCCGACGGGTGGGAGGGGGGGGGGGGGAGAAGAGCGCCCTCCGGAGGTTTCCGGGGGCGTGGCCAGAGCCGCCGGCCTCACGATGCGTTTAACGTCAAATTAACGTTTAACGTTGAAGAAATTAAGCACAACCGTAAACATCACGCTAATTATGGTCAATCAAATCATCCATCACGGTGAGCTCCCCGTAATCGATTCCAACAGTGCGTGTTTTTTTTAAATCTGAACACTAGACAGCCAAAATACATGCCGCAAGAACCTCATCTTAGTATTTCAGTACTTTACGTTCTAACGTAAATGTACGCGCTGACCCATATGTTATAAAAATACAGAAAATGGATTCAATGCTTTGCCCCAGGCAGCTGTTTTTATTCCTGATGATGCCAGGAAACCGAGCCTGATGCCACCAACGCCCAGCAATCTAATCGGGAGCGCGCACAATGTTCTCGCACAGCTTATATGATGTACCATAGCGCTGAGGTGATACTTGTATAATGTAGGAGAATCGGTTATATAGACAAAAGTGCACGGTTGGGCAGATGTGTTTAAGTTTATGAAGTTTATTTGCACCAAGAAAAGCTGTCCAAGCTTTCACACTTGCTTTATAAGATGCCTGCAGCACCATCAATATGCCGGCTGCTTTTAACTGCACCAACGAAAACTATTAAACCAAGTATTGACAACATTATTTTATCATTCGAGTGTTCAGATTGGTAACCTCTGGACGAGGAGTAAGTTGAGAAGTTGTGTGCATAATTAACAAAAGCTACGTTCATTAAAATTTCAGTAATTGATCTTAGGTGGCTAAATAAAATGAGCACTTTGGAGCCCGCCCTCGAAATTATCCAACCGTGCGAAGAAATTTTGATTAAACATGCTTCTGTAAGAGCCATGCGAACAAAAGTTTTCCAAGTAAACGTTCTTGGAAAGCGTAACTGACGAAGAAAACGATCTGTGAAGTCATAGAAACAACAGCGCTTCAAGACAGGACAAAAAGGAAGATCCACACACACACTACGCTAACTACTTGAAGCGCTGTCTCTCTGTGATAATGAACTAACTAGCCCGTCAGTCAATCCTTGCAAACCTGTAAAGTCAACCTGAGTGCACTTAGCCTTTTCTTATGCCGTTATCCATAGTATGGCCCCGTGAGCATCTTCCTTGTCGCCTGTCCGCTTTCGATATTTTTTTTAATTTGAAAGCGCGCCCGTAGGCGTAATACAAAAGATGTTAAAAGTACACGAACAGATTCTACTCGTGGAAAAAATATAGAAGTGAACAATGATGTGGTCCACGAATCCAACGTTCAAGGTCCGGTAGGCGGCCATGCCGAAGGCCTGTTGCCCGGAGCTGGCTGAGACGGTTTAGATGAAGTCCTGGGCACGTACATAGTAGGTGTGTCACTGTCACATTTTTTTTGCTTTTGTGTTACAAAATGGGCACGATGCTCCGTAAAGACCATGATAATGTTGTGGCCAGAGAGCAGTCACAGACGGAGTGAGCGCGACCCCGGCACGTAGCCTTCTTAACGTAACCTGCTATCGACCGGTTAACCCACCAGGCAGGTCTGACCCACACGGAGGCATAAGCAGTGGCGCAGCAACAGGGGGGGGGGGGTGCCGGGGGCCCCGGGTGCTAGTGCCCAGTGGGGGGGGGGAGTGTCATATAAGCTTGAAGACACCCCTCTTTCCGCCGGCTTGACTGGGCGCAAATTGCAAAGAATGCTCCGGTATCCAGTAGTCCGAGGTCATGCACCCGATGCGTTTCGCTGCAGAATTGTCGGCTGCAGCTCTATCAACACCCCACGAAACAATTGCACGAATGTGCGGGCTAAAAAAGCTTCATTCGCGAAATGGTCGCTAAGGGCCGATTTACGCTCAAACCGCCCATCGCCGCACGCCGCACCGCATGCATGCGGTTCGTGAAAAACGGGCGGTCGTCGCGATCGGTCACAAAATTGCATTTACGCTGAGTCCGCATGATGCGGTGCGGTTCGCATGCGCCCTCTGGTTGTCCAAATAGGTAACCAGCAACTGGCAACATGCATCAGCGAGTTGGCAGCCTCGTGTGCTGGCGACCAGCAATATTTCGCATCGTGCCTGGATATTATTATTACGTTTGCTGTATTATTAGTTATATTTTTATTAGTTAGCTCTAGCGGTACGAATGCGCCTGCATCCGCACTTCGGTTTGGGGACGCGACGTCTGTTGAAAGCTGGTAAACATTCGGCAGTGCGCAGAGCAACACTGTTCGAAGTCGGCAACTATCGCCAACAGCAGACGACACTGTCATATTTTTGTCGATGTAGGTTGAAGCTTCCGCGTCATGGTGAAAACGCGACTCTTGCACTGTCATATTCTGTGCTGCATGTGTAGCATTGACGTGGTGACCCACCTTTAGAACACTGTGCCGTCGACTCACCTGTGCCGCTTTTTGTATTATTTATTTACTTGCTACCGCATAATGTTGCGACAACATACGTCACTATGTGCTCGGTTGTGTACGGCGCGATGGCGCACTTTTTGTAGCTGTGCTAGCGAAAGCTTGTGTTGTGGAGAAGCGACGCACCATCACTCCTCGGCTGGACGAAGCACCAGCGCGGAGAAACGGGAAGCGACATTATCCCGAGTCGAGTTCTGAGAATCCTCCGTCGCCCTCAGCGTCTCGGCTACCGGACAGGGACCGAGAGTTTGCCCCCTCGAACACACGCAGCTCTCGCCTGCGTCTTTTGTAGAAAATAAACGCAGTCTGTTTTCTGCCACCAACCGATGCGCACTCCTTTCACGGATGAGGCCAGACCCCGTACGTAACACTGGCGATGAGGCAGGAGTTGCGAAGCAGATATCTATAAGTTTTCGCAGTTAAGGCCATGGCTACAGGACGAATGCACGGCGCTGTCGAGCCTTTCTCGGCCAAATCATGGGAATCGTGGATCCAGCGCCTCGACTTTTACTTCGTGGCGAGCGACGTCAGCGAAGAAGCGGGCACTTCTCCTCACGCTTTGTGCAGCCGACACTTTCGAACACCGTGTGCGCGCTGATAGCGCCGAAGATCCCGGCAGAAGTCAACTTAAATGATTCAGTGACACTTCTTAGGCGGCACTTCGACACCAGGACATCCGAGCTTTAGAGCCGGTACGTGTTTCAAAGACCCGACCAACGGCCAGACGAGTCGATCAGCAGCTACGCTGCGGCCCTCGGAACCTTGACAGCCGACTGCAACTTCGGAGCGCTGCCTTCGGCTACAATATCGACGACGTCACCTGACACCCAAACGACCGCTTCAGCGGCGAACCCAACTATGCCGCCCCAAGATGTGATGCTGCGGGACAGGTTCGTCCGCGGCGTCTAGCTGGGACGAACATCTTCCGCAGACACCGTTCGCCGAAAAAGCCTTACATTTCAATGCGCTGTGGACTTAGCCTTGTCAGCGGAAAGTGCGTCAAGGCATCAGCGAGATATCAAGGGAGTGGCAAACTCGGAGGAAATTAACAGGACGTCGCAAATCAAGCCAGGAGGCAAGGATACGTCAGCGCGTCATTGCTATCGATGCGACGGCTTGCACGACCCTGAAACATGCAAATTCAAGACAGCCGAGTGCCGTTTCTGCTCCAAGGAAGGTCACGTCTTGCATGCCTGCATCTCAAAGAAAAAGAAAAACACGGAACCACGCTCCGACAACTAGCAGCAATGGGCACACAGTGTCAAGCCACCACCTGTCAGCAAATCCTGCTGCAAGCTGCACACAGATAGTGTACGTACACACTGCCCCAAGTTGCTCGTGGACTTGATAGTGGAGGGAAAGCCAGTCCAGTTTGAGGTGGACACAGGTACAGCATGCTCCCTGATAAGCGAGGACACGAACTACAGAAGGTGGAAGAAAAACACTCCGTGGCTTTCATGCGAGCCGCTCGATTTGTGCACATGGTCAGGTAAACAATTACACGTCCTGTGCTCCGCACAAGTTCATGTGATGTTGAGATCAAAGGACTATCTGATGCCGTTGTTGGTTATGACGGGCACCTGGTGCAACCTCCTAGGAAGAGATTGGTTTTTGGCACTTCAAATTCAGGTGAAGGGGATCAACCACATTGGAGAGCCAGCACTAGAAATTACAGAGGTCGTGGGATGACACCCAGGTGTCTTCAAGGAAGGCATTGGAAGCTATACAGGTCCTTTAGTTCACCTGGAACTCGAAGACGGTGCGACAGCAATGTTTTGCAAGGCTCGTCCAATTTCAGTGGCGCTGCAGGCACTTATGGAACATAAGCTTGACCATCTACAGCGCCAAGGTATCCTAAAACCAACGCAGCATACCAAATGGGCAACCCCATTGGTACTTGTTCAGAAGACCGACAGTACACTCAATGTCTGTGGTGACTACAGGAGTACTGTTAATACTGTTACTGTTAATGCAGCAGCGAAGAAGGCATCTTACCTGCTACCAACTACAGATGAAGTGTTTGCAAACCTACATGGTGGAACCCTCTTCTCAATGTTGGATCTTTATCAAGCATATCAACAACTGAAAGTTGATGAGAAAACAGCAGCACTGCTCACAGTGAACACCACAAAACGACTAATCCGGGTGGAATGCCTCCCGTTCTGAATTTTCACTGCACCAGCTATCTTCCAGTGCCTGAGGGAGACAAAGATACCTGGAATTCCAGGGGTGAGTGTTCCTCTTGACGACATCATTGTCAACGGGAATAGTGCAATGAGCACGCAGAGCATCTGAATCAGGTTCTGTCGAGACCAACTGAGAAAGGCTTACGCCTCAAGAAAGAAAAGTGCAGGTTTGGAATTACGTCAGTTTAGTTTCTGAGACATCGAATTGATGGCAATGGTGTTTGCAACACCGAGAAAAAGGTTGAGGCTATACTTCAAGCACCCAAACCATCTGACAAGACATCCCTAAGGGGTTTTCTGGGCCTTATTTCATTTGACGACTGCGTTTTGGAGAACAGAGCAATGGTCGTGGTGGAATTGTATAGATTCCTAGAGAAAAACACACCCTGGAAGTGGAAGAGCAAGCATCAAGCCAATTTCGAGGCCCTTAAGGAGATGATTCGTGCATCTACAGTGCTCACTCACTACAACGGGACGAAGCCCCTTCTTTTGTCTGTGGACGCATCGCCGTACGGCGTTGATGCCGTCCTCGCTCGGGAAGATGCTATTTGCCGAGAGGCACCCATTGCATTCAGTTCATGAACACTGGGAAGTGCCGAAAAGAGCTACTTCCGGATCAACAAAGAAAGTGCAGCAGTAATCTACAGCATCAGTCATTTTCATAAGTACACAGCTGGCCGGCATGTGACCATAACAGATTGCCAGGCATTGATTGTAATCGTGAGTGAAACAAAGCAAGTATCCCGGGTCTTTTCATCAAGGATTATGCGATGGTGCCTTAAACTAGCAACGTACGATTACAAGTTGCTGTACAGGCCTGGCCTACTGCACCAAAATGCGGACACTCTAAGCTGACTTCCACTACCGGCACAAGATGAACCTTATCCCCCAAGAGACGTGCTCATGTTGGCTACCATGCCCAGCTTCGAGTTTTCACCGCGTCAAATAGCACGAATGACTCGAGAGGACTCAGTTCTGTCCCAAGTGATGGAGGCTGTTTCAAATGCTGAAGTTCATAAACTGCCAAAAGAACAGTTTTCATCGTGCCGGAAACTGGAGACTGAGCTTTCAGCACAGGAAGGGTGCCTTGTTAGAGGCTTCCGGAGGCGAGAAACTACCTTCTTAAACTCGCACCTGCAAACCACCATATAATTGTGGTCATGATGGCATGTGCACGAAGGTACTTTTGTTGGGCAGGCAGGCATAACAGGCCATCCTTCATTTCAGTAGAAGTTGAGAGCTTCCTAAAGAAGAATGGGGTGATCCATGTAACAAGCACACCGTACCATCCTACAACAAATGGCCAAGCAGAAAGGATGGCTTTTGAAACAAAACGAGCATTAGCCAAAAACAAGGACGAAACATTCGCGTGTAGGCTGGCCCACTTTTTCTAAAGCAACACACCACCATCTGCACATCAACGGGTGAAATGCCAGAAGCACTTGTGTTCGGGCGTGAGCTGGATACAGCTCTCACGTACACTCAGCCCCAAGCAAAAGCGAACAAAATCCATACCAACTGCAACAGGGACACAAAGTCGAGAGTACTCGCTGTCGGACAAGCAGTTTTCTTTTGAAACTTTGGATGGAATCTGATCTGGACAGAGGGAACGGTTTTGGAAAAGCTAGGCCACAGATTGTGGCTCATTAAAGGCCCCAACAGGTTAGTGCGATGACAATGTGACCACATCAAGCCTGGTATTTTGAGACACCCCACAGAAGATTCGGCGACACAGGATAAGGGCTGTACGCTAACCGCGAGCAGTGTCCCGCTCCCATTTATGCTTGGGATAAAAGCAGATAACTCCACGTCGTCAGAGGCCACTCTCTCAGGAATGCTGGAGCCTTCGCAATCATCGGTGACCAAACCAGAGATCGGCACTGCCCCTGAGACCGTGCCAAACACAACTGCAGAGTCATGCCCGCAGCGGGAACGACACCCTCCGGATCACTACGGCGACTCCATCTGAGAAGGGAGGCAAGTGTAGTGTACAAGCGATGCACCACCACTCCTCGGCTGGATAAGGCACCAGTGCAGACGAAACAGGAAGCCATCCCGCCCCGAGTCGAGTTCCAAGAATTCTCCATCACCCCCAGTGTCTCGGCCACTAGACAGGGACCGAGAGTTTGCCCCCTCAAACACATGCGGCTTTGATCTGTATCTGTTGTAGAAAATAAACTCGGTCTGTTTTCTGCCACCAACCAATGCACATCCCTTTCACGGATAGGGCCACACCCTGTACGTAACAGCTTAGAAGAACGCGCATACAGGAACACACAGGTATATCTAAGCCAATGAGCAAGGGATCTGTCACAGCAACAGCGTAGCACGCTGAAGCGCCGCAGCATTATCTATTAACATACTCCTATATAGATGGTTCTATTATCACGGAATACAGCTGTGTTGATTGACAAGTCACTTCATCACCGAGCACGCATGTGAATCATCAACAGTGGCTTGTTGATTTAGTTGCACTTTGCTGCTGAGGTCTCTTTAGTAGCTGTCAAGTTAATAGTGAGCCTACAATTACTTAGATGATGTAATATGGCATCGCACTTCTGAACAATGATGTTACACCGAATGAATGTACAGGAGCGCACAGAGCTAGCATTTGTTCATTCTATGTTACGTCGTTATTTCAAAGTGCACTGCCATGTTAAGTCATGACTAAACAACTAGCCATCAGTACGTCTTGAGCAATTGATTACAATTATGACAGACATAAAAGTGATATGTACATATCACAGTTACTTTTTCAGGCAGAGATGCTTGTCAGATATGTTTTCAAGAGAAGAATGTTTGCATGAAAACAAATATTAATTCATATTGCTGAAAAGACACCACATCTAGGCGTGAATTCACCTAATGTTTACATTTCTTGTTGGTGCTAAAAATGTCCCTGCCAATAGAAGTAGTGTTATGTCATTCATGCCTTAAGAGATGACAGAGGTTTACAGGGTAAACAAGGCAGCAATGCCCATGCATAAAGGCCTGGGTGGCCAATCTGCTGCCCCTTCACTATTTATCCATACCTCTATCAGCATTTAAACAGTGTACAGCCTGTGGTCAAAGTGAATACAGGCATGCTTGCTCTCTCAGCAATGGTGACAATCAAGGATGATTGCCTTGAGACCGTTTGCTGCTGTCAACATCATTTATGCATGCATTCTCTTTTTATTCTTTTCCCTAGATAAAAAAGAAGCTTGCACAGTCAGTGAGCTATAGCAAAGTAATGTTATTTGATAGCGTTGGGCATGGCCCTAATGTCATTCATGTAGTGACAACCTAGCTAGCTAATGCACAACCACATTAAAAAGAAAGAGAAGTGCATAGGCTAACAAACAGGTGCACAGTACGTATACTTCATCTCAAAGCAAAGCAAGATTATCAAGCGACTATAGAGATCTACATTAAGGGGGCGCAAGCATTGAGGCCCCCTAGTACTTCGAGCCTCAACGATTGCATCCCCCTGATCTAAAACTCTCTAATAAGCTTTGCAATGAGTGCAGTGATCTTGCATGCGAAATGGTTGATGTAGTAAGTCGTTTTATATTTGCCTTTCTGAATCAGTAACAGCTTAAACAGGTACACGACAATGAAATGAAATGCTGGCTCGTATGGTGCACAAGACACAAGTAGGGGAGAACATTTGCTATGCCTGCTGTAACACCAATTCCAACGTGCCGTAGCTTGTAGGCAATGAATGCAGGTTCATTGTTTTGGGGCAACTTGCACCTACCCCTAATGAAAGAACAGAATGTCTGCATCGTAGACATTAGTTAATTAGCAGCATGTGCGGGGCAGCACAAGAAAGTAAGGGAATGTTTGTTGTCTTTTTTTGTTTTCATAACCAACAGACAGTTTCTTGGGTGGAGCTTTATGATGAATTCATATTATGTTCTGTGTAAATCTGTAATGTGGGCATGTTCTATTATCCAATCACTTCATAAGTAGCCAAATGAATGCAGGTAGCCCCATAAACACTGTGAAACGGAACGCAGAAATTTCCAGTTAAGCCATAGTGACTCACACTCTGTGCTGAACATAAAATAGAAAAAATGCGTAGTGGCAAATTGGGTGCACATTCTTATCTGCCATACAAATCCATATATTACAAGTAATCTTTCACTAATTCTCGTATTGCTTACAGTTGCACAAACCTTACTGCAGCATCCTCTGTGGAGTAAAATAATCTTGCCAGTCACAGCTACTCGTTCACTCTATTAACATATATTAGCCCCCAGGCTCTCCTGTATTCCTTCACGCATGCTACAATAGCATGGCTGTGCTCAATCACCTATTTCCATTCCACTGAAATGAAGACGGCATATATTTGTTACCAAAATATGCTCTAAAGCATAACTGTTTATCATTCTTTAAGCCTCTGAGAAGTAAGGATGGATGTTCAGCCTTGCTGTTGTGGCATTTCATAGGTTTTAACCCACCATCATATTTCTAAACAAGCAATGATGAAATTATATATTCAAACCATACCATCAGTACAACTGAGGTATTGCTTTCCCAGGAAGTCTCACTGCCACCTCCCCAATTTCGTAAATAATTAGACATGTTGACAACCTCGACATGTTGAAGTTACCTTCACGGCCTGTGTTTTAACATGACAATTAAACCAGATTAACCAAACAGCCCTTACATCATTCTCTTAATCACTTGGTATACTAACTAGCACATGGCATTATAGTCATATTATATTCTGTTTGTATGTTTGGTGAATTGCACAAATCATTTTCGTCGCCCTTACAGCCTAGCTGATGCTGTCTTACTTTATAACAATGAAGCAACAACCTTACTTGGTGCATTGCTGTGAGAACTATAACTAGCTTCACAGTAGCACTGCACATGTACCCTCAGACCACATCGTAGACATGCCTCTGTACATACTAGAGGCTAGCCACAATCAGCATATTTTGAAATCTAGATGAACAGGGTGCGAATTCATGTGTATCAAATAAATGTCTGTTCCATTGAGAGGCTGTGTGTATGCGATATAGTTATCAGTTCACTATACTTATGGCAGAAGAACAGAATACGCAGAACAACAAAATCAAGTTCTCTCTGAAAAGCTGCTTTTTGCCACTATTATATGCAGCAAAGTAAGACTTCAGAAAGCACAAACATGGCTTAGAACGACAGAAAGCTGAGCTAGTTGGTAAGGATACTTTATGCAAAAAAGAGGTGAGGTGTGCAGACAGGAAACAAGAGTAGAGAAGTCCGCTTCTCTACTCTTGTGTCCTGTCTGCATGCCTCACCTCTTTTTTGCATCACAAATATGGCTTGGGCGCCTCTTCATGCATTGTGAGGTGGGCGAATGTTAATTTTTTTCAAACAGAAATTGAACAAAAATAGTAAGTGTCAAATATTGAATAGTGACACAACGACGTGAGTACTTGTAGTAGCAATATTTATTTCCATATATTTAGGTACTACATCTTAATCAACTAGTGCGAAATGGAGCTAACTATTGGGGACAAAGGATAAGTTTTAAATGCAAGGCTACTAATGTTATATAAAAAAATACTTTAAAAGTGTATCAACAACTTTAGAGCCTCGTTGCAAAAAAGCTTTCCAAGATATAATGGCTGCTGTATGAAGAGCTTCCAAAAATGCAAAATAAATTGTTTCCAAAAAAACATGAAAGTTGTAGAAAAAACAAACATAATGAAGGGCCAATGTTTTGCGGACACATGTAAAAGGACTTGCTGCAAGGAAAACAGCAGAGACTTGTCACATAAAAGATAAATCTGCTAGATTGAGATGGGTGGTTGGCTTTAGGCAAAAAAAAGCCCATGGAAAAGTTTTGTGCCAATGTGGCTAAAAGATACATTCGTAACCGTGCTTGCCTTTGGAAGGCTGCATACGCTTGTTCACATGCAAGTACTTGTCACATATTCTTTGTTAAAAAACTTCCAATTTATATATTGACACAAAAGCCTCCTCTGATCACGGAAAAAGAATAGTATTGTCATATAGTATACATAACATTTAGAACATCAGGGTACTATTTTTCACAGTACGCAAATACTCATGAAAGACAAAACTGCAAGAAACAGCACAACACCTTGGCATAATCCGTAACTGATTATATCAACGAGTTTCCCATTTCATGTGGCAAAGTTGCATAGGGCAGATAAGATGTGATATCTGTGATTCAGAGATGCGTTATTGTATCTGAGCACAAGTATTATACAACTGATCGTTGTGGGAATAAAGAAATAACAGGCATTGATTACCAGTATGTCATCATGTCACTTCCATCTAAAAAGTGACTAACATTTCAAGTCAAACTTGCAACTGGCAAACTTGCATAGAGAATCATGTTTATGTGCCCATATATGTGGGCCCCATGAACCGTTGCTTTAATTTATGGCCAGTGTCATGTCATTCCTGTATGTAAATGTGGTTTTGCACTATACAACTATAAAATTTTTGATCAGCATCCTAGTAAATTTCCTTGAATTTGCACCACAGGCTTTCTGTCGCAACACCCTCTTCACATCCATGATAAATGCTGTAGTCTGTAAAATATAGCTTTAGATTATTTCCTAAACTGCTTTCATTCCAGCAAGTAGACGCCGAGCAGACGCTGCGCCGCAAGTGAACGTTTATGAGGGCATTCATACTTGCTGTTTATTAAGGTGGCTGCAAGGTAAATGGAGGGAAAGTGTACAGGTGAAGCGAAGCTCTGCTGTCGCATGCACGTAAACAAAGCTTCTGGTTATGGCATCAAAACATTCTTTTCATCAATCCTCCAACAATGGAGCATGTACTGACAGGACGGAAAGCAGACACTGAGCAGACGGTGCGGTGCAATGAAGACACCTTGAGGGGCATTCAGCCTTCCTATTAACTAGGGATCCCTGCAGCTTCCCCAGTGCGGCAAGGAACTACTGAGATGGAGTACAGCTCACAGAACACATTGTTAGCGTGAAAGGTTGGTGTCGTGTTCCAGGGCTTCCGTGAACGAAGAGGCAGACTGAACTTGAAACATGTTTTATTGAATGGCAGCAACTTAACGTGGCAGAATGACGGCCAAGGAATATAAGGACAAAAAGTACACCACAGCTTGGCGGCCAATGATTACATACACATAGTGAGCGAGGTTGATGTGATCGCAATATGACCCGCGTGACAGAAAGGGAAACTCTATCACACATGTACACGTGTACAGATATGCGACAGTTGGGCAGTGGCAGAGAAGGTGTTTTGCTGTGTCGCCACATGTGCAAAAAATTGCATAAGGAGCATTTGCATAGCTTACATTACAGCACATGACACCTAGCACAAAATGAATGATTGCAATACGTGGAGCAGTGATATAACTTCTAAGCTGTTCCCTAGCCTCCCCTCTTCATAAAGTGTAAAATGTACAGGGACAGCTCTGGAAACAAACATGTACAAAGCAAGGAATCTGCTTTGATACAATACCTATATTGAGAGGCATAAGAGCATAAACGATCAGCGATGCTTCTGCAATGTTTATTACTGCAGAGCACATGCAATTGACAGAAAAAAATCAGAGACGATTACGATACTCCCTAATACGAAATTTGAGTGCAGCTCTACATGTGTTGTCATTTTGTTGGCATGGACAATCGGTCTCGTGCGGCATGTTGCAAATGGAGCGAAGTGTGGCACCACTGCCTTGCCAATCTGGAGATCGCATGAGCCAGCACATGCGTGACGCGTGGGCGTGGTTCACAGAAGCCACCGCCAACAAACCTCCCAGACATTGCGTGCTACTCTGGCACCATCTCATAGCTACCGTCACTGCACTTCGCTTTTATTTGCACACTTTTGCCATACACTCCTCTCCTTTCTGCCTCATGGTTATGCTGAACCTTCCTATCCTACTTTCCTCCTCATGCCTCTTCTCACTTGCTGATTTTTTAATCTCCCACTGCCCCATGCTGCCTTCGCTCTCATCTTTTGCTGAACTCGTTCGCTCGGTTAACCTCTCAGCACGACAAAAGCTAAAGGAAATGTGCTCAAAAGTAAATGGAATGACCAGCAAAAGGAATACCCTGAATGCGTGCACTATAAACCACGTTAAAGGATTGACTGAATGCACGATAGACATGGTCTACAAGATACCTTTGACACGTGGGGCTGATTACATGGGCCAAACAGGCAGGTGCGTAAATGATTGACTGTGCGACCACCTATACAACTACAGTCTGATACAAGCACCCAGAAGCCTTGCCATACACTGCGCTTCATGCCGTACCTTCCACAGGATGGGGATCTTGCTGAAATGTAGTAACCAAAGAAAAAGAAGTCATGGAAGCCTACAACATCAAGATGACCCCATGTGCCATCTATATCAGTCAGCAAAGAGATTAGCTTAATGACTGACAATAGATGGCATGGTTAGACTGGGAAGAACATCCTTGAACATGCGAGTAGGCTATATGAAGGTCTCATTTTCCAAAAATAAAACACTTGTTAGTTTGCACTTGGGTGTCGTGCATTGTTTTTCTCTCTTAAGTCCTGTCCCTTAGTCACTTTGTGCAACAGTGTTATGTCAAACCAACTAGCCCACTGGGAATTTTTTTTTAGTTATATGTAATATGCTCTGAGTGCACATTTACTTGAGTCTTGTTTGCAATGCACATGTGAAAGACAGCACAAAAAAGATGCAATATTACAGGTGAGCAAATAAGGGTTTTTGGGACCGAATAGTATAGTGCCAGAAGCAAATTGAATCGAACACTTTTCTAAAAATGAATAGCCATTATCATAATTAACATAAACTGATGTTTATATCACTGTATTTTTGAAGTTAGCAAATTTCTGTAATAGTATAGTACCTCACTAAGTATTGTATTTGAAAAACACCCCAAACTGAGCATACGAGCAAACAAGTACTTTATTCGCATGCACAGGGCTCTTCAGAGGATGCAAATGATCACTGTAGAGCCTGTAAAGTGTGGCTGCCTGAGTAACCTAGCCTGCTCCTCTACGCAAGTTCTCATGTTTTATGGCTATAGCACGCCTGTCATGGTGAAAATTTACCGTACTTTTCTGCAATTTAGTGTTTATGTGGGTGCAGTTGGCATTTTGAAATACCCGAAACGTACGAAAAAAATATTCACATTTACAAAAGGTGACCACCGAATCGAATAGGGCACTATTCGATGCATAATTACAAAGTTGCAAATATTGACACATCCTTATGCAATACAACAGCTTAAAATAATGGTTTCGACACTTACATACACACTACATGCTCCAGCAGCCAACAGAATATCATATATTGACAAAAGGGTGTTTAACTGGGCTACTTGGTTATTCTTTGAGGATTGTAGCAGCAAAACTTAAGGAACATGGACACAGAAGGAACGACTAGACGAATACGCAGCTGCACTGTCAACTGATTTCTTGATTGAAATTCCCACTATTATTTATTTCATCGCCATATCTCTTCTCTTATACATCTGAGGCTGTCTCAAAAAGGCGACTTCCTTTCTTGTCAAGGCCACTGACGGTGTACTTACACATTACGCTCCTGTTTTACTTATCTCGAATGCCTCAAGGATCTCCCGAGTTAGCCTATCGTCGTTCCTTTTCAGGACTTGTACTTCATGAAATTACGAGTTACGACAAGAAAAGTTTGCCAAAGTCTGGTGCCTACTGTCAGCGGCGTGTGTTCATGTAGTGTCTCTGCGTTTCTCGTTGGACGGGGTGAAGCGATGGAGCAAGACCATTCTCAGGAGAAATGAGAAAAGTGTGCGCACATGAAACAAACTTACGAGCGTCTCAACAGACATTATTTGCAAAAGAAGCCTCCAAAGCAAAGATTTCTCGCCATCAACTTAGCATGAACGATCATTGTCAGCAGTGAGATAGCCGAGCGTCTAACGGTGGTGTTCGAGCATTGTGTAGCACCTTTGATTGATTGCTTTCCACCAGTGCTCACCATGCACGCAAGCTGTAGAATGTGTGCTGTGGCACAGTCACGCATAAGTTGTGCTGCCAGCGCTCGATATGGTTTCCCACAACATAGCTTCACGCTGCTTTTCGATTCTCGTGATATGTTGCAATTAAAAATTCCCAAGACAGTGTTAAGAGAGCGGTTAAAAAAAAACATACAAGAAGGTAGGTAAAGCAGCTTGTGAACCCACTCCTATAATACCTCTACCCGCGTCTGTTCGTAAATGTGTTTTCTTGCGTTTGTCAATTTTTTTTTAATTTCCCGCATTTCTTTCTATTCAAAGTTTTCTTAGTTTTCGCATGTGTGTGAACACATGCCTGCTACCATGCGTGTTTGCGCTTACTCTTATTTCTGTCCTTTTATTTTATATTAGCATTTGTTTTTGCTAGTTTTTTTTAGCAAAGTCTTTACACATTTTCATTAACCAGTCTCATTCAAAGCACTAACTCTTGTACATTGCA
Organism: Dermacentor variabilis; assembly: GCF_050947875.1. Taxonomy (NCBI): domain Eukaryota; kingdom Metazoa; phylum Arthropoda; class Arachnida; order Ixodida; family Ixodidae; genus Dermacentor; species Dermacentor variabilis. The sequence goes on along the minus strand of NW_027460346.1, from coordinate 4,136,953 downwards.
GGGCTGGCCTCTTCCATCTCATTAAAACCTGTCTCACTGGTCTACCTCGTCTTTTCAATCTGCCTACTCGCTGTGTTTCTGTCCTTGCTGCAATGTGATTAACCAATTTGCTCAAAACAAATTTTGGTCGCCTATGAAAACAGAAAGGTTTAGAAATACATTTTCTTAAAAGCGTCATGTGGGTTGCACAGTACTTTGCTTTTTACCTCTGTTCATGTTTATGCATCAGTGCATGTGGTAGCTTGCCAAAGTGCACATAAAAGGCTGCATATTGCAAAAGAACACCTTGCTATGCTGTTGCACTTTTCATGCATTCAGTCTTAGTAAACAGACGGTTTCGCTGCCCATCACATATGATGGTAAAAATATTCAACATGAATAACATTGTGCAGTGGGGTATCATTTCCTGTCTGATGCTTTCGTCGTTGCAAAGACATTTTTCAGTGAATGGAGCCCGGCAAAGCAGTGCACTGAGAGCTTTTGCAACTTTCACCATTTATTACTTCACAAATGTCATTGTCTGAACCTGGCCATCGATCGCTATGCCGATGGCTTGTGAATTAAATAATTGCCTCAATAAAACACATTCAACTTCACTCAGCATTTTTTAGTACAAACAATGTTAGCAGAGCTATTTAGGGTGAATAATTGTGCTTACATTGGTGTTACTTGCCCGGTCAGGTAAACAAATACAACAATGGCTGCGGCATGACTGTGATTTGATGTGCAGATTGTAAATGGTGCCTTTCAAGCATGCCCTTGACTACTGCTATTAATACCTACCCGACTGAGTATTTTGGGCCTAACTAAGCTATTGATGTTTGATAATTGTTCTCTTATTCGCATTACTTGCCTGGGCCAGGTAGCCAAAATAAACAATGCCACCACATTAATGTGTGTTTGCGTGCAAGTTGCCAACAGTGGCTGTCCTTTTTGCGTTGATTGCTGCCGTTTCACCGACAGTGGCGACAACTTGACTGTGCTTTGACGTGCAGACTGCTAATGGTGCCTTTCAAGCGTGCTCTCGACTACTGCTATTAATAGTTACCCAAATTAGTATTTTGGTCCTCACTAAGCTAATGATGTTTCATAATTGTTCTCTTGTCCATATTAGTTGCCTGAGCCATATAACCAAAATAAAGAATGCGACCACATGAATGTGCTTTTGCATGCAAACTGCTAAAGTGGTGGTCAATTTCGCGTTGACTGCTGCTGTTTCACCTACAATGTCTACGACATGGCTGCGCTTTGAAGTGCAGATGCTAAAGGTGCCTTTCAAGCATGCCCTGACGACTGTTATCTCATCACAGGGCCCGTCATGCTCGTAGGTGGCTGCCCAATAGAGTATTTTGGGCCTTCGGACATTGCCATTTCTCAGTGGGCTGGAAATAACAGTAGGGGCAGCACAACTGCACGCAAAGCACAATGTGCTTTGGCGTGCACATTGGTGTGGCTGTCACTTTCACGTTGACTACTGCTTTTTCGTGTGAAGCTGGACAGTGGCTACCCGAATGAGCATTTTGGGCCCCGCATAGTTATTCAGGGTTAACAACTGTATTTGCATTCAGATTTTCCAGCATTTCAGCACGTTTCCATGCCAATACTTATATTGAGCACGATCTGTGCAGGACGTTGCTTTTTCAGAATTGGGCTTCCATTAAAAGGAATATGTCACCAAATGAACTGCTTATTTATTTGAGAGGTCACGGCAGAATGCTTGGCTGCTGCGAACCCACCGGCAATATTTTGGTAGCCCTAATAAGGGCTGTTCTTTCATTAAAAAGAAGCCATTATGCTTCATCGAGTGGCTCAATGCCGGACAGCTCGCAGTCGGAGTCGCTTTCTTCACTGTCACCTTCACCCAGTTGGATGATGATGGGTTGCACATGGTCACTTCCAGATGTATCAAGCCTGAACTTTGCCTTCAGGTCCATCACATGGTGAAGTTTTTTCCTCCAGTCTTCCACCGTTACGTGCTTGATTTTTTCCCTCAAGCCGTCTTTGACCGTGGACAGCTTGACGCCTCTGTTGTCCTCAGCTATGCCACTTTTTTACCTTTCCCACACGAGCTCGATAGGATTAAATTTGCAGTGGTATGGTGGGAGCCCGAGTACGATGCAATCGGCCCTTTCAGCTGCATTGTCTACGATGTAGCTCAGAAGTATGGCTTTACAGATGCTACCAACTCAAGCAGCTGCTTTTTAACCACCCTTTCGCTGTAGGTGATGTTTTTGCTTTTGAGTCACTCCTGTATTTTTTCCTTCTTCCAAGCTGTTGACGGCAATTTCTCTTCTCGCCAGGAATGGTAAGATGCATTAGCCAAAACAATGACGCTACCAGCAGGCAACTTCTGCAGAACGTCGTTAAGCCAACCCTCGAAGTGATTGCCGTCCATTTCTTCGTGGTAGCCGCTTGTTTTTTGGCCTCAGAATATATCTAAGCAGCCGTTGACGAAGCCATCCTTGCTGCCAATGTGCGTCACAATCAGGCGCCGGCCTTTTCCAGAAGGTTGTTCCAGACCCATTGACAGGACATTTGCTCGAGCGTATAGGTGTCCGCGCTTCTGCACCACGATGTCTGTCCACACGATCAACCCAGTGTGTACCGCCGTCACCCATGTCTCGTCCAGGAAAAAGATCTTTTGGCCTTCTGCCCGTAGCGCTCCACGTCACGAAGGTAGCGATTCTGCCATTCAGCGATGTCATCCCGTTCAGTCAGCAGCGAATTGCCTCTCCTCTTCTCGTGCTTGAATCAGATCTCAACAAGCAGGCTATGCACAGTACACCGCTTCAGTGATGGGAGATCCATTGTTGAGTGTGTCGAGGTATGTGTGGCTGGCAGGAGGTCTGGACCCCACTTCATGCAGAGTCAGAGACGAGGAGAGCTTTCTCGGTGAAGAATTCTTTATATAATGTTGACATGTTGTCGTTATCAGGAGAGAGACCAACAGAGCAGCTGCAAGCTGCTCATAACACCCCTCAGTCCACAGATTCACCAGACAGTCCCTAAGGACAAAACAAGGTCGAGAGAGAGAGGGTCTGGGCAGCTTCTGTGGTCCTAACGCCACTCTCGTTGGCCGGCACATCCTCAAACCGCGCTGCAGCGTCGGGCCGATCTGGCGGTCGGTCAGAATGGTGCGCCGGGGAAGTTTTATGGCCCGCATAGGACAAAGGGAACCAACTGTAAGGCACAGGGTCGAAACACAGCCCTCCTTTGGAAACCATCCCAAACACAGTGGGAGTCGTTTGTGGTGCAGGCACTGCTGGACAAAGGAGGGGGGGTTGCGTTGCTGCCGGCACGGGGAGGGGCCGAATAGCAGTCCGTGGTCCGGTGGCCGCTTCCGTTGTGGATGCAGTGCAGCCACGGGGAAACCCGAGCCGTGCACGTAGTCGTGTGCCCGAAGCAGGGACCATGCGGGGACGAATGCTGCCTCCACAGTCGACACACCATAGCACTGGCCTTCCGTCAGACAAATCCCAGGGCACAAACATAACACCATATACGCTTCGAGAACTCGTTAGTGATCTTCTCAACCGTCCGTATCTCGTTGTGGCGAAAGAAATCGTGCACACGACCTCGGTGTGCACAACGTGTCATACTTCGTGCTGCATCTTCTTTTCTCCGCATTTCGTGGGCACTTTCGCGAGAGCGTCGACAGTTTGCCACCCAAAATATGCGAAGCTTTGACCTCCCTCCTAACCTTGAACACTGTGCTTTCGCTGACACCGAGCATCTTGAGTTTGTAATGGTTGCGATAAATGCATTGTTTTATATAAGTACTTGTTCAATGTCAACTGATTCATTTGAAGCTCGGAACAGGAGTAGTAAATGTGCCGTGTACATGCAAACAAGCGCAAAGCTAGAGCTTCTCTTTCTACTTTTGTCACTTGCATGAAGCTAAAGAGCAGACGACGGGCAGCGTTGTGGAAGGCAAGGGGTTATTTTTCGGTCGCGATCCGGCATGTGCTGTAGCACGAGAGCTCTACTAAACCAGTTATCAAAATTTTTAAAAGTCTTTATTTATACCTAGAATTGCGCGTTTCAGAAGCATGATTTTTTTAGTGGAATTATTTTAGTCACGAAGGCAATCGGACATCGCGCTTTGGTCATCTGGGCGGGGCCTCCCCTTTCTTCTAAAGTTGTATCCGACTATAGCTGTTCCTTCTGTGCCTGCATTCTTGAAGTTCTGCTACAATCCTCGAATCATATATTGACCATACCAGTTGTGTTGCCATCTTCATGCTTTGTTAAAATATGCATATGGCTTTTTATCAAAAAATGCAAATTGTCAAGAATCAAAATGAAGTATCTAGTTTTCACACATTATATGCTTATCATGCTGAGCCACTGGTGTTGGCACTAACAGTGTGTACTCAGACACTAACAAGAAACAAGCAGCTGAATTTCTTGCACATGCAAGGCGCTCACATCTCTCAGTATAAGAATGTATACTTTGCTTAATCTAGAAATACGCCTCAGGATTTCTGCTGTTTACACCAATGTCCCCATGACAAAAATGAAGAGTGCCCGAAATGTGCGTTCATGAGAACAGTGCATCCGTGCGTCCACATTTCACGACAGCGCGCATGTACTCATGTAACTTTAAAGCTGTTCCTTATATTGCCCTCAGCGACTATAAATACCTTCATAGCACAGAAATAACTTCTGAAAAACACACAAGATACGTGAACGAGGCAGAAAGGGCCGGAACCAAAACTCGCCCGCAACGCTTATGCACTGTTCACTTCAGAACATGTGCATATTGCATGAAACGAACACTTATACGCCTAGCACCACTGCGACACATTGCACGTACATATCACAGTACACTTACGCTTCGTAAAAGTAAGAACGCTAGCGCTCGAACATTCTGTACGTGTTCGCGGTCACCGGTGCGCATCGCAGCCGGCAAAACAGCTCACACGAAGCAAGACACAAACAGCACATTACGATTGCCTGCAATGAAACGACAATGAAGCCCATCGCTACACATCGTGTCATCACTTCTGAAACACAAACCAGCACTGCACAAACGTGCAATCTTCGTATCGATGAAGCGCGCACACACAACACCCACGAACACTATATGCTGATGTGGGCGATCGCAAATCTTTTCTTTTTGGCGCGTACCGAACTAGTGTCATGCTTAGAATGCAGGTTTGTGCGATGGCCTTCACGTTTGTAATGCACATGCAAAAAAACGGCCTAAAACACACGAAATCGGCGGCTTCATTCCTTCCGATCCTCGCGTAAACACAACACACATCCGTCTGTTTCCTTTGGCGATCGCACGTACTGAAGACTGTCAGAAAGAGTACAGCTGCTTGTTGCGTTAGCCAAATAGCTTTGCAGGTGCTGAATAGCTCTTGCAATCACCACAATAAACCACACAAAAAACAAACTGCCGCTGCAGCCTAGGGGTCTAGGCCTTGCGCCCCGCTTCGCTTCGAACCAGCGCCAAGTTTGTGCGGACACCGCACGGAGGCAAAAGTTCACGACCGCCTCTCATGACGTCACGTCGGCCATTATTGGCGGACCGCTGGCTTGCGGTGCGGCGTGCGGCCATGGGCGGTTTGAGCGTAAATCGGCCCTAAACTACTCGCCTTAGCGGAACGTTTCATGCGGGGTGCGCTCGTGCTGTACGTTCGTGCTGGGAGCAGGAGTCGCTAAACATACAGTGAGGCGTTGTAAGGCGTTGGGGCTCTTGGGTCCCTCTTCCGTTCAGAACGGGCAGCGAAGACGAACAAAGACAGCAGCAAGAGGGCGTTCAACCAGCGCGCCCGGCGCTCGCGTTTACGGCGAAGCGTTCGTTGAGAGCGACGTTGCATAAGTGGGGCCGTCAAAAGTCGCGAATGAGATTCTCTGGATCGTCTTCAGACTCGGTTCGGCCGAAGAGTTACAGGGGCTGGAATAGGGGGCGTGTGCCGAAGGCGCGGCCGCTCGCGTGTGCTTCTGCGATGCAACCGCGAGGCGGCGCTGGCGGTTGCTTACACGTACTTTGTCTTTGGCATAGCACGCGTCCTACGGGTGTGCTATGCGTTTCGCGCTAGAAACGCGAATTTGCAGTGATTCTTTCGGTTCATAAATTAGTATATCCGGTCTGCAATGCGTTCACTTGCATGCTACAATGGCAGTGACGATACTTTAGTATATCTCCGCCTTTCATCAGTTTTCGGTGCTTTAACATTGCCCTTAGAAGCGAAAAGACCAAGGATTTGATGCCATGACCCTGAAAGAGGTTGAAACATAATAACCAGTCCATGGTCACAAGTAACTGTCTTGTCAGCCTCAGGAGTGTAGGGGCGAAGATCAACGAACCCGTCCACTTTACCAGAGCCGCTTGCAACAGCAAAGTTTTCTGCAAGCTTGATCTCGTCGGCAATAAGGCCACCATGGCACTCAAATTCAGTCATGTCTTGCATTTTTCTTGATATGAAAGAAAGCACTGCTGCATTGAATCCAAATCTGCTTTCGTATTTCTTCATATACTTCCTGAGACAAGTGCGGCTAAGCAGCACAAGTATTTTTTTGTTTTCGTATATGTTCGTAGAGAGGTGGACTTTTCATGTGCATTATAATCCATTCAAGCATCCACTCTTTGACATTCAAGCATCCCTTTGACAGATTTGCGGCTTCCAACCTCAAAACACTGCATGATTGCAACTCTTTGTTTTTGTGGAACCTTTTCGATCTTTTCTAGCACAGTACTTTTTTCAATATCCTCATTCTCCTGCTTCATTTGAGTGATGGTTCAATCCAAACTTTTTACTTTGGCTCTGAGATGTATCGCTGCTTCGGTTCTTGCCCTCAACTTCTTTCCATAATCATAACTGACATTTCGCTTCTTTTCCCGGCACCGTTGATTAATAAGAAGCCTTGTCAAATACTTGCAGGCGACGCACCGCATCTCATTTTCGCTCACGGTACCTTTGCACTGTATACGATAAAAGCCTTCGCTCCATTTTATCATTTTTGAGCAGCTAACATGGGAGAACTCAGTCAGTAACCCCGCTCCTGCGCAAACCTGCATGCTATCAACCTCCTGCAGCACGGACGCTGGATCGCATTTCTCGTCTATCGCCGTGAGTTCCATACCCCGGACCAACACCTGATGGTTGACAGCGGTGCCCTCGCTGCGGAACAAAACAAGCTTCTGAGCATGGGGGAGACTCATGTTCAGCCCTGACAGGCACACGCTATATACGACACTGTTAGCGGCTCTTCACAAAAAACATGCTTTCCCAATTTGTCTGATGGGAGGGTGACGTTTCTGGCATCCGAAGTTCTTGGTAGGCCCGATTCAGCAGATGCGGGTGCCTCTGCTAAAATGTCGCTGGCCTGCGGAACTGTTAGCCGCCTCTTCGAAGGCACGACCTGGGGATCCAGTCGCTTTTTTGGGTTTCTCTTCTTTGGCACGGGCTTGAAGAGATACTTAGGCACTTTCGGGAACTTCGTTGGAATGGCATCGGGCTGAAGGACCGGTCTGCTTCTTTCCAAACGCACCGTCTCACCTTGTATGTTGTGTTAGAAATGACGTAACACAAACTGAGGATCAAAATGAAGCTCGCAAACAGCGGCGCTCCGTTCAAGGGGCTTGTCAGCTCTTGGGATATTCCTCTGCCACTTCAGAAAAAGCTCCTCGTCCTTGGGCACACCGAAAAGCGAGAGCTTCTCTTTGCACGATTTGTACCCGGTTGTGCAACCGGGCATAAAACAGTGGCTTCGAAGTCGGCTCATCACATGCCCATTTTCAACAAGCCAGAAAAAGCGCACACCGTCCCGAAACCACTCAAAATGACCCAAAAAGCGCTGAAAACGTGGGCGGCCTCCCATGCGCTCAGCTTCACGTGTAAACGACGGCGAGCGCCACCTCGCGGATGCATCATGAGGCTGCACTGTGGTTCCCGTAGGAGCCGCTTGGCGGCAATCACACTCCACAGTAGAAGAGTTTGGCGGCGTATGACTCGACAGGCTGTAGTCGCGGGCCCGCCGCAATGTCCGGCTCGCTTTTACTTCCCCTCTCCCGCTCGCTCCGAGAAGCCGCTGCGAAACCTGCCGTTATGTTTCACGCTTTCCTTCTTAACCTCGAAATTGTTGCTGCGTGACTTCATGTTACAGGTACAGTGTCTGTATCAGCAGCACAGAAATTTATAAAAAAAAGGTGAATTTAGTAAGGATATTTCCCGATTGAGATTCTATGAAGTTATGTCTTTCTGTGATTACTAGGAACTCGGTAGCGCGAAAAATACGGCAGATAAGTAATAACCATATCCTTAATAATCCCGTAATTAGTACTTATAGAGGAAGCACTTCAATTCGAGAATTGAGGACTCAAAGTCGTATTATTAACTCAACAAGAACTTCTTAAACAAAATCGTTTTGGGTACTACAACCTACAGTATTTTGGCACTGCTGGCGGCGCCCAGTATATGGCAGCAGCGAAAGAAATATGAAATAGTGGACCAGTTACGTTGATTCAGTAATCCTCTCCATTGCGAGTGCAGACCAACAGCAGTGCAAGCTTTCGCTGGCACTGGCTTCATCGCGTCCTTTTCTTTCTTTCTTTATGGTGACGCCAAGAATCGACGCAAAGCGTGCTCTATTCTGTTGCCAATATTGCGGTGGTACCGCAGCTCGGATAATCACGTTTGTCCGTATAGCAGCAAATGAAAACAAGGCTTTATTGATCAGAATGAAGAGAACTCGTAACTGTCATAGCATTGGCGCCCGCTCAGCGGGAAGGCAGGTAGCGTTTTCTAATAAGGTGGGGAGATCAGCGTCACTGACAAACAATTTAATTTTCGTTTTCGTTCAGTGCTGCCCACAGACAAAATACTGCGTGCCATAGTACCTACGACAATTTTTGTGAAGTTGTTGTTGGGCAAGATATGAATGTCGGGCTTCAATTTTGCAAATGCAATATTGCCGCTAAAATTGGTAATTAAAACTTTATTATAAAGATATTTTTTGTTACTTCTGACGTAAGCCATATTTTCCACGATGCGCGCATTTGTATTGGCTGCCGAGCCTTACAGTCTGACAGAAGATGTGCACATGGGCTTATCACACGTTATAAGTGCAGCACCCTGTGTTATTTGGCGCAGGAAAAACAGCGTGTATATTTGCTGCATTCGCGATTTATGGGACAGAAAGCGAAGGAGAGGGGGACCCGGGGAACGTGCGCGGTATCCAAGGCGGCTGTACTGGTGCTGAAACCCGGAAATTGTCGATATCCTCGCCTTCCTCGACTACATCGGGGGGGGGGGGGGGGGGGTGACAGAAGACCTATGAGCCCCGGGTGCCAGACGACCCAGCTACGCCACTGGGTATAAGAGCTCGTTTGATGCGTCGGAGGTTTTCCTTTTCCCGAATCAGTCGTCCGCAGGCGTCTTCAGAAAAAAATTACCGACGATTACGTTACTTCCTAATGCGAAATTTGAGCGCAGCAAATAAGCTGTTTCACCTTTTCGATAGATTGAGGCAAAGAAATCGAGCAACACATGTATGCGCTATCACAGAATTTTTTTTTTATTTTTCACACGTATTCCTTTAACAAAGACTCCACTAACAGTTCTTGACAGTCATGAAGGAAGCTTTGTGGTCGGAGAAATAGACTGATATATGTTCGACTTGGTACACCAATGCTTGATTCTCAAAGACGAGATCTATACAAGTGCCTCGCGAGGTTGTCACAGCCGTGGGACGCGTTACGAGCGAGAGGAACGGGATGTTCTCCCGCATAAGTGTTAGGAAATTGCTGTTTGTCTTTATGTCAAGCAGCCACCGATCTGGCTCTCTGATTGCCACCGCACAGGGCGAACGGCAGCGGCAATTTCGGCTCGGGCGGTGCACATATACAGATCCGCCGCCACCGATCTGGCTCTCTGATTGCCACCGCACAGGGGTTGCATTGGAGGAGGAGCGAAGAAAGGAATTAAGTTCGAGCCGGCGCTTTGACAACCGGAGACTCGCAGGAAGAGGGGGGAGGGGGGCGGCGTGTACACCCAGCGGCAAACGATGGGGGCAGAAGCGCGCGCAGCAAGCGGACAACACGATAAAGGGAGGAGGGAAGAGATAGCAGCGATTGACTGATGCCGCTGACGCCGATAGTGAGTCAACCCCAGCTGCGGAGTTGGTTTCAGGGACAACGCCGCCGATGCCGACACAAACAATATGATACCCTCGCTTCCGCAGCGCTAAGAACCAGGTCTAGCCGTGGGAAGGTGGTCACGTATTCGTCGACGTGCCCGGGCCTACGTGAAATAACCGGCGCGTCGGCAACTGAAGAGCACCCTATCCGCCACACAAGAACAGGGGGGGGGGACCCTTTCCTCCTCTTTCTGCATGGCGGCGACGGTGTTCTATGCAGTCACGTTATCTTGACTCTCTAGCGGCGTCAGCGGCATCCAGCGGTATCAGTCGGTCGCTGCTAGCGCTGGGGGGATGAAAGGGGGGCGGAGCTGGTTACGAGGCCGACGACAACGCCGACGACGACGCGAAACCCAGGAACGGACGCCAAAGAGCTGCGCTCTAAAATGTGGAAGTGAGTAAGTTTAAATCTGTCGGTTGGTTGCCATATCTGCTTCAAGGAGACCGGGCAGGGCTGCTCGAGGCACTCACTGGACGAGTATCAGGATATTCCTAGTGGCAGCAAGATGGTGAATGCTATCTGCGAGTAGAGTGGACCGAGATGCCCTACGTATGTCATGGATGGCTTGAGTAGAGTCCGTGCAAACGATGAGTTCAGAGTATCGAGCAGCTGAACAGTAGGTAGCAACGCGGCCAAGCCGTCTGGTATAGCGGCAAGCTCGGCAAGATACGCCGGTGGTGCCGGATCGGCAACATATCAGCACGTCTGGCCTGCCTCTGGTATCAATGGACACACGAGAGCTGTGTGAATCATGGTGCCATTAATACTGGCATCAGTGTATGCTACAAGAGTCATATCGGCTTGATTATTGTCGACGCGAAGAAGGTGGGAAGCTTGGGAATTCGCCTGGCGAGGAACCGGCATATGTAGACGACCAAGAGCTTTATTGTAAATGAATTATACCGTATTCCACGGAGCTACGCCGGGTCTCGTTGAAGCTGGATTGTCTCTTTCGTGTCCCAGGTACCGGGCCATTGAAGAAACCGAGCAGAAATTTAATGGCTTTATGGCGGGCGCGCATCGACATTCGTGCACGAGTTCATCTATATTGTTGAGCTGGGACTCGGCCTGTAGGGTTGGCAATGGCGCGAGATGTGATACTCCCGTAATGGCCCGCATGGCTTCGTTACTATTGGCCTCAAGGCGAGCCCATTCTGCCTTCCTGAGATGATGAAACCAAGCTCCGTACACGAGTCGTGGTTGCAATACAGATCAGACAAGAAGGCGAGCCATCTTGGTGCTCGCTCTGCCAGATTTCTTCGCAATCCGACGTATGAACTGTATCGTTTCTGCGGCCTGTTGCTTTGCATTCGTGACCCATGGTCCTCCAAGCAGATCCGGAAAACCCATTTCAAGGCTGACTACACGAAGAGTTGAAGCCTCTGGCAGTGGTTGCTGATCCAGAATTAACTGAAGAGACCAGAGGGCCAGTAGACGGCGCCCATACTTGTTCGACACTGACATCTACGTCGTCTTGTCCTTGGAAATTTCAATCTCTATCTGAGCACACCAGTTGTGCGTCACGTTTAGGGCCTCTTGGAGCGCTTGTTCTTGTTGGCAGACTTCAGGATGAACTGACTAAACAGTGATGCCATCTCCATACATTATGTACTGTGCGTTATGTATCGTCGCTAGCTTCCAAGCTAGTAGAAGGAGGGGAGTGTTGAAAAGGACTGGTACGAGCACAGATCCTTGTGGGACACCCCAATGTGCGACCAACTGACCTGCTGTTTAGCCATCCAGGCGAATGGAGAAGGTACGAGGGCGCAGGAAGGCTTCGACGAATGTGCAGACACCGTTAGGGAATCGAAGCCAATGGGAAATTCTGACAATTGCGGTGTGGGGCGCGTTAAAATCTCCTGCTGCCACAACAGGGCAAACAGGACGTTTATGTCTTAGGTGCGCCAACCAGCCGAGACACAACCGAGCCGCACGACCGCTGTAGGGGCTGGCACAGTACGACACGATGATAACGTTTGTTTCTGCGTTGGAGGCGAACCAATACTACCACGACTTCTTGCAATAAAGTACACCTCCATGCAAGATAAGCACGGATCTGATGAAGAGGGCATCTTACAAAAACTGCAACGTTTACTGGAGGCACATCGGGCGTAGCACTCTTACGGTCCAACGTTTAAGGCGATGAGTATGCCACACATCCTGAAATGGGTGGCAGGCCGTTGTATTCTTGAAGCAGTAGAGTCCAAACACGCAGCATCCCATAGCTGAGACGCTGACGCAGCTCTCCGACTTTCCCAGCGATGCCGCGGCAGTTCGACTGTCAGATGCCTTCTGGCACACTTCAAGACGTAGCAGCGATCACAGGTTAAGATTGGCCAGTAGAACCAAGGTGAGTTGCTGGGGCTGTTGCGCAACCAAGCGAAAGAGTTCTTGGGGTGAAAGAGGTTTCAACATAGATGCCGGGTTAGCCACACGAACAGGAATAGACGTCGACGACGAATGCGACGACCGCGCTCCGTCATGACGACGCCGAGGCGCTTTTCGGCGTTTCTTAAGACGTTGGATTTTCTTCTTTTTTTTTGCAAGAGTGGTGAGGCGAGCATCGATCTCGAACTCTTCGTTCGCCAAAGGAAGCGGCGTGCCTTCTATCGATTTTGATGCCCGTTCTGGTCGTGAAGTGGACGACCTAACAGCTGCGCTAAATGTAGGAGTGGAAGCATCACTTGTCGCTGTACTTACTAGTGTCACCTTGCTAGCGTCCTCTTCCAGAGAGGCCACAACGGCGTAACGGTTGCACACAGGGACTTGTTTCTTTGATGGATCTCGAGGGGTCCTTGCTGGCTGTCGAGAATGGCGTTGTCGTGCTTTCTTAGTGGCTTTAACTTCGTGGGGCACGTCGTGGAAGTGATGTCATGATCGCTGGTTTGGCATAGGCCGCATCCAAACGATGCTGATGTCTCAGGCTCCTTGGTGTCCTCCTCGGGTGGCTATGAGCAGGATGACTTCATGTGTCCCTGTCTAAAGCAAGAGTAGCAGTAGACAGCGGAAGGCTTGAACGGACGCGGGCGCAGTACGCAGCCGTAATACAGGATGCGTAAATTTGGGGAATTAGGACTTTAAAGCGTGTTTGGCATGTACGACCGCTGCCGACGTAGCGAGCAGCCACGACTTTGTGTGTGGGACATGATAGTTCCTGCAGGAGCCTTTCGGTTTCTGCGACATGGTCAACGCCATTAACCCCGTAACGTCTTAAATCGGTACCACTGGCGAAGTACGCCTGGACTGGAAGGACACATTCTTCTGAGACTTGTATCTGTTGCAGTTCTTCGAGCTTATAAACTAGTGCCATAGCTGAAACCTGTACTGAGACCGTATTGGTAGGTTTCTGTAGAGCGAAACCTTGGGGGCGTGTGGTGAGGGAATCAGAAAGTCTCTTCGCAGGCGTCTAGGGCCTCATGAATGGTACGGTTGGGCAGAGTGGACATGTCATATCTAGATCTAGGCTTGGTAACCACTTTGTACCACGATGTCGTTGCTGGCGCCGGAGACACACGTGACCGTTGTGCGGGCGGGCCTTGTGATGAGCGAGGTTTTTTGCTCTCTGCTGTAGCTACATATTCAGCTACATAGAAGGTAGTTTCCAGCCCACCGCGTCGACTGTGCACAATGCCCTCTGCGGCTCCCTGACCGTTGCCACAAGAGCCTCTTGACAGCTGTAATTATCCGTGACTCCCCTCAAAAACATTGCAGAAACGGTAGTGCTTCCCTTTCTACTAACGTGCCACGCCAGAGGGGACGTAGGTAGAACTGCAGGGGGGAGGGAAGACAAGAGGCAGTTCCAATAGAAGAGCGGGGGGGGGCGGGGGTTGACGTGAGAAGGCAAGCAAATACTACTACTATACGACTGCAGCTGCGGGAAAATTGGATAAGCTTTAGTTCAAGGTACGGAACAGTACGTTGCTGATATTTCTGAAAAATAAACTGCATTCAAAAATACCAAGCGGACAAACTACACAGGGCGTGCAGAAGTAGAGCAGCATTAATTAAAGCGCATCGGATGGTCCAGACGACACTACGAAACCGGTCGACCGCGAAATCAACACTTCTGTGACCGCCGGGGTAGCTCTGCAGCTACGGCACAGCTAGAGGTCGCGGATTTGCTCCCGACTGTGGCAGCCGCATTTTGACTGGGGTGAAATAGAAAGCACACGTGGAATTAGATTTTGGGGCACGTTAAAGAGCATCACGGTGTCAAAATTAATCCGGAGTCCGCTACTACGGCGTGCCTCATAATACGATCGTGGTTTTGGCAAGTACCAGCCCCATAATCCAATTCAAGTTTAATACTTCTGCCACAATGCGATGTGCCATGTGAGGCAATGACTATGCTCAATCCTCTCAGAAGTTATGAAATATGGCGCACAACAAGGCCTCACGCAAACACCTCTCCCTGCGTGTTCTTCGTACTGTATACGCAGACAAACAGCTCTGGCGCCCGCACGGTAACGTTTAACATCAACTCGGTATTCTCGTGTTAGACGAAACGTTGAAGAAATTATGCTTAACCGTAAACATCACCGCTAATGATCGTCAATCAAAGCATCCAGCACGGAAAGCTTCGCAAACATCGATTCCCACTGTGCTTGGGATCTGCATATTGTTTTCAATAATCGACCTGCAGCTTTTGTTATTCGCGAAAAACCCACTCGTTCCATTGAAAACACGCTAGCTTCCTGCCGGCGCCGCTTGGGACGCTAGTTGGTACGTGTCCAGAAAAGATGGATATGATTAAGAAAGCCAGTGAAGATGATATAAAGCGGTCTTAGTGCTGCGTAGCTGCACTATTCGAACACGTCCTCTAGGCAGTAGCTGGTGTTCAACGGCGCTTCCAAATTCATACCCTTACAAAAATCGGTTTGACCTTTCAGTCACTCATGAGTCACCTATCAGTCACCCCTGTCACCTATCTGTAGACTCGGCCTTTCTGTAGACTAAGTCCGCAGAATGTCTGCAGACACCCTGCGGACTGCAAGTAGACTTGTCTGTAATATGCGTGCCCAGTGAGTGTGTGTGTAAATATGTGTATGTGTCTATATATACATACATATTCTGAACCATGACATATTTTATAATTACGGTTGAATAGTTTTGACCTTTCAGTCACCCATGAGTCACCCACCAGTCACCTCCACGTAGACCTAGTCTGCAGAATGTCTGCAGACACCGTGCGGACTGCAAGTAGACTTGTCTGTAATATGCGTGCCCAGCGAGTGTGTGTGCGTGTGTAGATGTATATCTATATATAAACGCATATATATACATATTCTGAACCATGACACATTTTATAATTACGGTTCAATAGGTCTGACCTTTCAGTCACCCATGAGTCACCCACCAGTCACCTCCATGTAGAGCTAGTGTACAGATTGTCTGCATATTGTCTGCAGACACTGTGTGGACGGCAAGTAGGTAGAGTTGTATGTAATATGCATGCCAAATTTATATATATATATATATATATATATATATATATATATATATATATATATATATATATATATATATTCTACATGACACATTTTATAACAGTTAAATCGGCTTCACCTTTCAGCCACTCACGAATCACACACGCACACAAGCACACACACACACAAACACACACACACACGTGTGCGCATCCTGAACCATGACACATTTTATCATTGCGCTCTGTTTTGCCATTTTAACATTTTGAAAACTTTGTCACTGATTGCTACAAGAACGGTCTGATAATGGCAGTTATATAAATCAATTATTTAATACTAATTGAAATAAGGTAATTGTTACATAACGTGCATTAAATGCAGCAGTTGTACTATGGCTCGAACCGCAGCCTGAATTTAAGGACATATCTACCGCGCGACACCGACACCATCCATCCGACCACCGACTGCGTGGTTGCTTTCGGCGCCGGCCCCCAGGAGGCGCTGGCCGCGAGCACCGGTAAAATTACGGGTGAGATTATTTTCCCGTCTTCACCTGGTCACCGACATGTCACGGCGTGCACGCGTGCACGCCGCATTGACGGCGACCGATGAGGTAGTGTACATGCCGTGCCGAGAGGAATTGTGGCGATTTTTGTGTGTATTAATGATCCAAAACACCTGTGACTGCATAACGTAGCTCTCAGTGTTTTTCGTTTGGTGTGCCGATGCCAATTATCGTAGTTATGACCCGGTCGCGCTTTCTTTGTTACCGGCTCATGAAAAGCCGATGGTACTCTCGCTGCACTCGCATTCCATCACAGTCGGTGGTCGGATGGATGGTGTCGGTGTCGCGCGGTAGAAATGTCCTCAAATTCAGGCTGCGGTTCGAGCCATAGTACAACTGCTGCATTTAATGTACGTTATGTAACAATTACCTTATTTCAATTAGTATTAAATAATTGATTTATATGACTGCCATTATCAGACTGTTCTTGTAGCAATCAGTGACAAAGTTTTCAAAATGTTAAAATGGTAAAAGAGAGCGCAATGATAAAATGTGTCATGGTTCAGGATGGGCACACGTGTGTGTGTGTGTGTTTGTGTGTGTGTGTGTGCTTGTGTGCATGTGTGATTCGTGGGTGGCTGAAAGGTGAAGCCGATTTAAGTGTTATAAAATATGTCATGTAGAATATATATATATATATATATATATATATATATATATATATATATATATATATATATATATATATATATATATATATATATATATATATATTTGGCATGCATATTACATACAAGTCTACCTACTTGCCGTCCACACAGTGTCTGCAGACAATATGCAGACAATCTGTAGACTAGCTCTACATGGAGGTGACTGGTGGCTGACTCAAGGGTGACTGAAAGGTCAGACCTATTGAACCGTAATTGTAAAATGTGTCATGGTTCAGAATAGGTATATATATGCGCTTATATATGGATATACATCTACACACACACACACACTCGCTGGGCACGCATATTACAGACAAGTGTACTTGCAGTCCGCACGGTGTCTGCAGACATTCTGCAGACTAGGTCTACGTGGAGGTGACTGGTGGGTGACTCAAGGGTGAATGAAAGGTCAGACCTATTGAACCATAATTGTGATATGTGTCATCGTTCAGAATATGTATATATATGCGTTTATATATAGATATACATCTACACACACACACACACACTCGCTGGGCACGCATATTACAGACAAGTCTACTTGCAGTCCGCATGGTGTCTGCAGACATTCTGCAGACTAGGTCTACGTGGAGGTGACTGGTGGGTGACTCATGGGTGACTGAAAGGTCAAAACTATTCAACCGTTATTATAAAATATGTCATGGTTCAGAATATGTATGTATATATAGATACATATGCATATTTACACACACACTCACTGGGCACGCATATTACAGACAAGGCTACTTGCAGTCCGCACGGTGTCTGCAGACATTCTGCAGACTAGGTCTACGTGGAGGTGACTGGTGGGTGACTCATGGGTGACTGAAAGGTCAAAACTATTCAACCGTAATTATAAAATATGTCATGGTTCAGAATATGTATGTATATATAGATATATATACATATTTACACACACACTCACTGTGCACGCATATTACAGACAAGTCTACTTGCAGTCCGCACGGTGTCTGCAGACATTCTGCGGACTTAGTCTACAGAAAGGTCGAGTCTACAGATAGGTGACAGGGGTGACTGATAGGTGACTCATGAGTGACTGAAAGGTCAAACCGATTTTTGTAAGGGCGGTTTGTAAGGAACCCCGCTGATGCCAACTTAGCTTACTGCGTATGTGCCGGTAAGTGGGTGCAGCTCTTCAATGAGCGTTCTTGACGCCAACTTTACTAAATAGGTATGTACCACTGGGAATCTACCGCTCTGCAATGATGAAAACGATCCCCTAAATTTATGTCATGCTGACTGGAATCGAATCCACGTCCCAAGTGTTCCTCGAGGACAGCAACCCGACGCAATAGCAGGCTGTGCCACAAATGCAATGGGTATGTGCCGCTTTTCAATGAACGCCTTTCATGGCCACGCTTTTGCGAACCGTACCATGAATGCATCGGGCACGTTCTGCTTTCCAATGAACCTCTCGCCAACTTAATTGGCTCGCTGAGTATGCGCCACTGGGTGTGCGACAAGCGAGGGAACTATTGTCACCGTTCGCAGGCACCGTTACGCAATGCTTTGCATCTCGGAGGACACGCGCGAACTTCTCGACAGCGCCAATAGATGGTGCAGCGCCTCCAGAAATAAGCGCGAGAGGAGCCCGGTTGCCGCATGACGCGTTTCAAAGCGTTCGCACGCACAGGCGCGCCACGCGTTTCGGAGGCCATGCGAAGGGATCGCAGAGGCGGTGCTGGATTGCGCCGAGCCCTCACAGGGCAGCGCAAAAGAGGAGTCCCGCTTCAGTACACGCCTCATACACACGTCGTTTCGGCGGTGGCTATACGCTGCGTCGCTATATTGATTCAATGCTAGGCGCATTACCGTCGACAGTCATGGTGAAAGTGGTTTCGCTGACTATTCATTCTTAATTCTGAAACATTGCCTCTTACCAATTACGAGAGATTAGCTAAGATGCAGGAAAATTGGCAACTGCCGACAAACTGATTAGATTACGCTATCGGTGCGGTTTTTTTTTTTTTTGAGGGAATTTTATTTTGTTCAGGCTGATTCCAAATGGCTTGCTCGATAAATTTAAGGCTTTGTTTTCCTTGTTGCTGTTACTTTTTATATTTGTTCCCTCTTTGCTTTCAAGCTGGTGGCTCTCAATCGTTTCCGATTAAAATTTATATGTCATTGTTCGCACTAGACTTCATTAACGCTAACCGGTTCTGGGCCAAAGCCCCTATAGTCGGTGTGCGCTATTTCGCGCAGGGAAAATAAAGAATGTTCTCGTGCCACTGTTCGCGCGTTCGTCGTCGTGCTCTTCCCATTCTTAGGGTTGGCGTCTGACACCGAGTGGCGAAAGGAATTTCATCCGACCATCTTCGTCGAAATGAGGCGCGACTTCTCCTGCGATGGTTAACGTCCCGCACCTCGCGCACAAAGAACTTTCTCTGACCGGACCTTTCACCAGGCCTCGTCGAAATGAAGCGTGACTTTCTAATTCGCCATGACCGTTTCGAGTGTGCCTGTCTTCCGGAAGCCTCGCAGTGTACAGCCTCTTTTGTGTGTGTGTGTGTGTGTGTGTGTAGAGAGGCCTTTCCTAGATTTGGACCTAGAAGAGAATTTCCACGAACCCGCAAAGCGCAGAAGAGGCGGACAGGTGTCTACAATTCCGGGAGGCGGGACGACTTCTTCCTTTCAACAGGATCGGTATAGCCGGAGGACTAAGGGCCCTCTTTCTGTGCCTGTCACGTGACATCGACGGAAGCAAGATCCCGCCCACGATTGTAGAGAGCCTATTTAAGAGGCTCCGAAATGTACTTTTGATCACTTCATGCTCTTCTCATTTTCTTTCATGTACCTTTGAATAAACCGTGCAAGTTTCGCACTAGAAAATCGACTCACCCTTGCTTGGTCGCCATGGTCTACTGGATGCCTGCAGCCGGCCGACAACGCCACGCTACCCAATAAGTAACGTAGATCGAGCTTCGATAGGCAGGCGCCGCTACTACTCGGCAGCAGTACGATGCGCTAGCCTGGAGTGCGCAACACCATCTAGCTCCGATGCCGGCCATCATGCCAGCGTACCCATACTGCCCCTCCCTCTGCGAAGGCGCTGACGGCAATGACAAACTGCCAGTCGCTGCGGTGATTTCGGTCCCAAATTCTTTGCCTCAATATATCGCGAAATGAGAACACCTATGCAGCTGCGCTAAAATTTCGCATTAGGGAATATCGTAATCTTCGTACATTATTAAACTTTTATTGCGCACCAGATTCCATTCACGCAAACCGATTCTCGGTGGTATAATCTTGACCGGGTGAGGTGGGTCTTCACCGCAGGAATCAGGAAACGACGACGGAGCCGGGCATAGTGATGATGAAAAAGTATAGAAAAGACTGTAGTCACTTATTGGTACACGGATGTGACTCTGGATGGATGGATGTTATGAGCACGACCTACTGTATAAAGGGCGACCTGCGCATCCCGTGGTCGCCTCCGGCAGCGCGCGGCCGAAGAAATACCACGTGATCATTGTGTAGGGACCAAGCGTGCCGATAGAGGCCGCCAGTGCTCACCCTCACAGCAACGCCCGAAACGCTCCGGCCCTGCTTTAAGGAGTACGGCGATGACGGTAAAAATTCGCAGAGGAGCTGCAGTAAACTCGGCATTTCACATTATTGACAGGGTGCGGCTAGAAAAATGCGCGTCGATACATGCGATACATGCCCCAGATATTTGGTATCTTCTCTTTGCAGTGCAATGAAATTTTAAACTACTTTGAAGGCGCGGCCGCGCGGCTGCTAGGATTGAAATAGTGTAATCCCTTAGAGCTTTTTCTTTTCCCTCATTGTCTGCTAAAATGTTGGTTAGTGATGTGCTGCCAATAAGGCCTGGTGAGCACTTTCCGCGCTAGCCGAAGTCTGAGCGCGCCCGCTCTTCATTCTCCCGTAGGTTTCGCTAGTCCCGAGCCGGACGCAACGAACGCACTACGTACCGCTTTGCAGGGCCCACGCGTTCCTTTGCTGCATTCGGCACGTTTACTGAAGTGACGTGCCGTTGAGAGCGCGGCAGAACGTGAGTAGTTTTAATTGCAGTGCATGCCACAACCGTAAAAATGTGCTGTTATTGACGTATTTATTTACGCCACTTTACCAAATGATAACGAAAGTCTAGCTTGAAAAATTCGAAGGGCGCTTTATTGTGCCATTACACAGAAAGTCACTACGCGTGCCGGCGTATGTCGGAATTGGCTCCGTAAGCGCCTGTTTATCGCGGAGGCCGACTACATAACCGCTTGTCAGAGAACAGGCGTGCGCATGCAACATGGAAGGAGAAGAGAGTGACACTACCGATACAGAGAGCTGTGTTTATGGCTGTACAGAAATCGCGAGACAATGTGCCCAACAACGATGAATAAAGAAGATTAATAATCTTGCATAACTTATGGTAAATATCATTCATAAGCAATTTGCATCACTACACAAGGCACACGTATAGCATAACCATAAGCTTACCAAAGCATATCCATAAGTGAAACCGTAAGCATATATAACCATAGGCTAAATCACAAAGCACAAGCTAAACCGTAAGCATATCCATAACTTAAACCATAAGCATATCCAAAAGGTAAACCGTAAGCATATCCATAGGCTAAATCATAAAAAATAACCATAAGCTAAACCGTAAGAATAATCGTAGGCTAAATCATAAGGCATAACAATAAGCTAAACCATAAGCATCACCGAACCTTTTTGTATCGAGATATCTAGGCTTAACCTTAGCTAAGCCCCAGCCAATTTTCTTTTTGTTCACGTTTCAACAATTGGTTTCTAATATCGGTCACGGGGAACTCATGAAATGAAATTCCTCTTGATGCTCGGCCGCTTGACTTTCACAACGGTATGCAGAAGTAAACCGTCGTGCATGAAGAAGCCGCAAACGGGAAAGCCGGCGCCCACGGGGCTGAGAATCACAGTGTCACTGAAATAGAATCTGGTAATCAAGATCTAGCGACACCAACAGATCACCAAGCACTCAGCTAATCGATTGTTTCGCGCGCGTGCGTTTGCGTCCTTCCGTGCTCTCGCTGAAAATACTTGCTGCCCGTGCGTGCGGCCGGCCACGGGATTGGGGTAGGTGGGGCCACGGGGTGGGGCTGAGCACTAGCGCCACTGTTCGCGGCGGCGGTTTGGAAAACTAAAAAAAGCCACACAAGGAAAAGTAAATCAGCGGCGCTGGCGCAGCGCCGCACGCGCAGGTCGCCCCTTATACGTGGCCGTGATTATGAGCGTCCCATTCGGAACGGGGCGGTGGGTTGCGCCACCAAGCTCTTCCTATTACACTGCTTAATGTCCTACCTAGCTTAAACAATGAAATTAGAAAAGAGAAACACTGTGAACTACCACGCCCAAATTTTCTGATCCCCTATTGCGAACTGTGCTTTTGTACGTATCCGTCTTTTGTCGTTTCCCTACTTTTCTTCCAGCAATCCTCCAATCGCCTCTTACTAATGCCTATTGCGGACATGTTTGCGTTACCACTGCTCCCGCTGAACCCAAGCACTTCAAGGAGGCCAGTGGTGCCTAAATCGACCGCTGGGTAGACATCTTCACATTCTAATAAAACATGCTCCGTCGTTTCCCTAGCGTTATCGCAGCAAGCACATGCTTCTTCTTCCTTCTTATATCTCGCTTTATAGGCGCGTGTTCTAAGGCATCCCGATCTCGCTTCCAAAAGTAATGAGCTTCCCTTTGAGTTATCATAAATAGTTTCTTTCCTGATTTCGTTTTTTCCTCTTAAGTAGTTACTCATGGCAGGTTTCTTTTCCATTGCCGCCACCCATGAAATTATTTCAGCCTCACTGACTTTCCGCTTGACCTTCTTTGTTGTTGAGTTGCCCACCCTACAGACCGCATACTTGCTGGTAAGCTTCCTAGTTGTTTTCTTCCACTTTGAATCAATGTTTATCTTGTACAGATACATAAACACTCTCCCAGCCCATTTACTTTCTTCCATATATTCCCCAGCCGTTCTTCATATTCAATTTTACTGCGAGCTTCCCTGACTTCAAAACTAGTCCAGCCCATATCACCCTGCACAGCTTTATTTGTAGTCTTCCCGTGAGCGCCCAATGCGAGTCGACCCATGACCTTTGGTTCCCGTCGCGCGAGTACTGTTTGTACCCATGATTTAAAGCAAACAACCGCATTTCCAAAAGTAAGTCCTGTAACCACTACACTTTTCCATATACCTCGGAGGACCTCGTACCTATTGTATCCCCATAGCGCTATGTGCTTCATTATGGCTGCATTTCTCTTCCTCTTTAGTGTTATGGTTTTTTCCTGTGTTTCCAAATATCTATTGCCTTCGTTTATCAATATACCAAGGTATTTATATTCTGTTACCCGAAGTATTTCCTGGCCCTGTATCGCCACAGTCTGTTCATATTTTTCACTGAATACCACAACACTTGATTTTCTAAGACTAAATTTCAAACCTAAATTCTTGCCTTCCTGTCCACAGATATTAGCCAGACGTTGCAAATCACTTTGCTTGTTAGCTAGCAACACAATGTCGTCCGCATAAAATAAACCTGGGAGTTGCTGCTCTACTACTGTACCCGCCTGTTTGTATGAGAGATTAAACCCGATATTACTTCCTTCTACCGCCTTCTCCATCCTCACCATGTACATCATAAATAGCAGCGGGGATAAAGGGCATCCCTGCCTCAGTCCTTTGTTGATATGAACTTTCTCCTCGCTCCTCATCCCTTCCCATTCAACGCAAACGATATTTTCTAGGCAAATCTCTCTCAAAAGCTGTAGACAATCGTTACCTATATAAGACTTCCCCTTCCAGAATATCCCAAAAAATGTTGCAATCTACGTTGTCGTAGCTTCCTGTAATGTCTACAAAGGCGACATACAACGGTCTGCTTTCTGCTTTCGATATTTCAATACACTGAGTAAAACGCCTACCTATTCTGAAGCCACTCTGAAGCTCTCCCAAAATGAAAATATTCTCTACCCATGCTTGAAGCTTTAATCTGATAGCCTGCGCTTCCAGCCTGTATATTACCGATGTAATGGTCAACGGTTGATACGAGTGAATTCTGTCTTTATCCCCCTTACCTATATAAATTAAATTCATTCTACTTTGTCGCAAACTGTCTGGTGTTCGTCTATCTTTTAAAGTTTTTTCAACTGATTTCACCAGAGCTTCCTTACTTTTTGAACCTAGCTCATTTACCAGCCTAACGGGAACCTCGTCTAGCCCTGTGGCTGTGCGCTTAGGAATTTTACCTTCCGCTTTCTTCCAGTTTAAATTTCTCAGCACCAGCTTCTTTTCCACTGAGATCTCTTTCATGCTCTTTTTTTCTTCAAATACAACCTAGTCATTGCCTTGGAAAGATTCGGCTGTTACTTTTCGGATGTAATTTATTGCCGCTTCTCCGTCCAGTCTGTTTTCATCTTCGTCTAGGAAAAGTTGTATTGTTGTTGACTTCCTGCCTAATAATTTTATGTGGTTTCAAAATATTCTAGGTGCGGCCTTCTGTTTCTCACGTATTTCTGACCAACCAACACTCACTTTCACCTTTTAATTTTGCTTGCACGACTATTTGAATCATAGACTTTTTCTCCCGGTATATTTCCCATTTACTGGTTACTTAATCCTGCGGCAACTGCGGCTTCTTTGCCTGCCTGTGCTCTCGAGATGCTTTCTGTCGTTCGGCAAGAGCATTCGCCTCGGGCTCGATATCCCGGCAAGCGGCGGCCGTCCTCGACAGCGAGGAAGCCGCGGGTCAGCACATCGTCAAATGGTTTCCAGCCCACATGGGGGCCGATGTGCACCCCGAATTTCCCAACGCCAACGAGCTGGCGCACGGACGCGCGCGAGGACTCACGCACCGCGGGGAGGGAGGGGAGCACCGAGACCCGCTGCTCACCTTCAACGAAATAACAACACACTGTCAGCTGTCGAGGAGGACCTTCCCACTCCCCCACGCTAAACTCACTAGACCACAGTCATCGATATTCAGAATGCTTCAGACAGGGTCGTTCCCCTCGAGAGGCAGACTGAGCCGTTAGTCACCAGAAGTAGAGCCGCAATGTCCGGATTGTGGCGAATCGTACTGCTCGCTAGCGCACATGCTCTGGCAATGCTCCGCGTTAAGCGGCACCGTGTTCACTAAAGAAGAAGGCTGGGTGGACGCCCTGGAAGACGACGACCGCCAGGTCCAGCTCCGGGCCGTCCAGAGGGCTCACGAAAGGGCGGAGGCTCACGGGCTTCCCGTCCCAACGTGGGTGCGGCCTGCGACCCCTGCCGGCCACTAAACCAAGAGTGGGTGGGGAGGGGTTCCTCAGGACACAATAAAGTTATTTCCTGCTCCTCCTGCTGTCGTTCGGTGATCGCTTCTCGTATTTCCTTGTTCCACCAGCTTTCCGGTTTCTTTTTCCCTTTCCAACGAACATGTTTTATTTCTGTTGTTATTACACTTAGAAGCTCACCATATCCCCAATCTTTACTTGGCTATTTGCCAAGCTTTACCTAGACTCTAGTGACTACATTTGCTATTTTTCAGCGTTCAAATTTGGACTCGCCACTTTGCTCTCTTTCCCAACTACATTTCTCATTTTCAGAATGATGCGTTTATGGTCACTCTCTAAGCTGCTATACCCTTCCTCATCAATGACCTTTTCTCTCAACTTATCATGAATTCCTTCTGTCATCAGACAGTAATCGATGGTCGATTGCCGGTTTCCCACTTCCCACGTGATCTGTCCTTCACACTTAGGCCCTGTGTTCACGATAACGAGGTTATGTTGCTCACAAAAGTCTAGCATTGACTTCCTGTTATTGTCGGTATAGCCATCTAAATCCTGTATGTGGGCATTCATGTCACCTAACAGGACAATTTCAGCACCATTCCCGAAACCCTTAACACCAGAGCTTATGCATTCCACTAACTCTTTATTCTTCGCTGTGCAATTTTTTTCCGGTCCACAAATACGTAACGCCCAGCCAAGTTTCTTTCCCACTCATTGTACCTGAAAACCAAAAATGCTCTTGACATTGTGCATTTACTCTTTTCCATTTGGCTCCCTGATGGATGAGCATTCCGACTCCCCCTCCCTTTCTTTCCGACTTAGTTCTGTTGCACCCTTTCCAAACATATTTCTCAATAACTGGCGGCTCTTCTGAGTCTCTAAGGTGCGTTTCTGTAATCGCATACACTCCTATTTGTTCTCTATTTGACTGCTCCTCAATCTCTGCCCACTTTTCCTTTCTTCTGCCGCCCTGCATGTTTATGTAGCCTATTGCATGGTGAGCTCTTTTTCTTGCTTACCTTCTTTTTCTGTTATCGACGGCGATGCTCTTCTGATGTTCCACTAGGGGACCTTCTTCATTACTATCTACTCTGACCTCCTGAGCGCCCGCGGGCCCCATAAGAAACAACAGCGCGACCAACATTTCGCCAGCCCACTTCCTGTGCAAGCCTGTAATTGAAGTGCATCCCGTCTCGTTTAAAACCACCACACCTTCTCACTTCCCTGTTTACTGCGACCACCTTGAAGCCTTTCTCTCAGCTCATTTTCCATATTGCCTCATTAGCAGCCATTACGGCTCTTTGTACGTAACTGTCATATACAGGCACCTCCGGCACCGTGCACACCACGATCTGCACCTGAGGGGATAGCTCGTGGAAGTCGTCCACCCCCTTCGGCAAGCGCTGGGCTAGTCCTTGCCCTTTCCTGTTTAGGGCGTCGTTTAGCCCACCTGCTACTATGACACGGTTGTGCACGTGGGCATTTTCCGCGAGCTCTGCTTTTGCTCGCTCCATGATTGAACCCAGCGTCCGCCCTGGAAATGTCCCTACCGCCATTCTTTTGTCGCCTTTCACCCTCTCTACAATTGCTTTTCAGCACCCATCCAGGTTTGAGTCGGAAGCGATAATCACCATTTCACTTTCTCCTACTTCGCCATGCTTCCCTTTGTCCATTTCTGCGTGATTCGCACTCGACAAGGGGCATTGTCCCCTGGGCTCCTGCTTTTTCCGCGTGGCGGCCTCAAGGTAGGTCCTGTTCTGCCCCTCTGGGCGATCCTGCCGCTTGCCACCAGCTTGTTCTACCCCTCTGGGCGATCCTACCGTTAGCAACCAGCTTGTTGCATTTGAAGGCGATCCCACTGCAAGCGACCTGTCTCTCGAAGCTCCACCGACATTGCTTATTGGGTAGCGTGGCGTTGTCGGCGAGCCGCAGGCCTCCGGTAGACCATGGCGACCGAGCAAGGGCGAGACGACGTTTTGCTAGTGCGAAACTTGCACTATTTTATTTCATGGTAGTTGAAAGGAAATAAGAGGAGAATGAAGTAACAAGTATGAAGTACATGGCATGAAGTATCTATCACAAATACAATTCGGAGCCTCTTAAATAGGCTCTCTTACAATGGTGTGGGCGGGACTTTGCTTGCGTCGATGACACGTGAAAGGCACAGAGAGAAGGCTCCTACTCCTGCAATAACAGGCACGGGTAGGAGAAGTCCATTCTCTTTTCGACGAATCTGAGGGGAGCGGAAGAGTGAATGACCTCTCCGGTGCTCGTGGGCTCGGGCGCAGGGTGTAGATTGAGCGACGAGGTAAGCACGCCCGATGCCACGACCGTTGAGACGGGAAGGGGATGACGTCGCACCCACGGCGCCCGTCCCCGTTGAGACGGGAAGGGGATGACGTATGGCCCTTGGCGACAGGCCATACCTAACAGACTCTCCGGCGGGGGAGGAAGATCCCGACGTGAAGGGGCCAGCAGCCGCTGTACGAGGGATCGGCGTTTTGGTTCAGGATTCTCCGTAGGGGTCACGAACCCTTCGTTCGTAGCAGGTCGATTCCGGGGAGTAGTCAGCCGACCACGTGGCGCTCTTGTGACATTTCTCCCGAGTCCGGTCCGGTGAATTTGGTTTTCCCATTTTTCGTCTCCTGCGTGGGCAAGCAATCACCACAGAACAGTGCCGGACCCACAACCACAAAGCAGCGAGCACAAGGCCACTCTCCCCCAAGACACACTCGGCTCTTAACAAAAAATAAAACCCGCTACCTTTCCCATTTCCTACGCGCGTCCTCCCCCCTTTCAACACTAAAAACAGCTATGTCTTGAAAGCTTTAGGACGTGGTCATTAAAATCAGCTAACAATCGGCTTCACTTCGGAAAACATATGAATGTACGAAAAAATGCCACGGAAACCCGGATGAGCATGAGGCTTTCGATACTCTAGGGGCAACGACTTAAACCGTCCGCATTGCCGTTAAGCTGACTCCTTTTGTAGCGATATAGCAACTAGCTTTTGCACCGCCCAAACTACACGATCCGCACGTTTCCAGCCTATCGCAGTGGCGTATGTATCGCACGTATTAGTGCCACTGAATAGTCCATCTTCACAAGTACGCAATCACAAGCGCGCTAGCCTTTCACTATTCAGAACGCGTACTTGCGTCGTAGGCAAACCTTTCATTATGCCTACTCACGTTTCTTCCTTTAGTCCCTACAGGACACGTAGCTTAAACGAGCAACTAAAATTGCGTAACTTACCGACACCGCAGAATCCTTAAACATATTGCATCTGTTAATAACTCGTTCTACGCACGCTCATTGAACTAGTCAGACTACGGCTGCCCTCAACACGCACGAGCAACCCAGTCATAATTCCGCTTCCTTCCGTCCACACAGGACAGATGCTAAAGGAACTAAAACGCTTCTCGGTGCAAATCATGCACTCATTGAAAACTTACGAGGTTAACTTTAGACAATAAAACGCATAAAAAGAAGGTTAACTAAAACACACACGCGTTACCATAGGCCTCTCAACGATAACCTTGACACTCAGGTTAATTACACACAAAATTTGAAAGCCTATCTACTTATGAATGAACACCTCGCGAGACTAAACTTTTACCTAAAAGGCATCTTTCCAATCTTGGAGCTTTTCAAACGAAAACACAAACAAAGCTCTTGCCTTAAATATTGAAAGAAATTCCTAGTTTTAAATCGCGAAAATTTCGAAATGTTCAAAAATAAAACAAAATACGTTTCACTTCTACGGAAGCTCTCTCGGTCTCCCTGTTTCAAACGTTTTAGACTGACTCATACTTTGAGCCGTACCCGAGGTGGTCGCGGACCGAAAGCTACTCTAGCTACGGAGAAACAACAAAAGGGCTGACTCACTATCAGCTCCCCCAAGACGTTAGAGTCCCCTGCCAATTTGCGTCCTCGCGCCTCGCTTTCAGCATGACCTCGACTGACCGCGTCGCTACTCCCCACCTGGTCTCGTCTTGCCACCTTGCGCTTCTTCGTACTGCACGCTGAGCTTTGGAAAGAACGACGGAACGACGAGGAATTTAACTGCTTCGTGCCCTTTTTCCGCGTCCGTGCAGAACATGCTTCTCGGTCCCCTTTTGACCGGTGGCTCGAACGTATTTGATGCGTCAACATCGTCCGTGACGACCGCACCTTTCTTTTTGCTGCGCCCTGCCTTTTCGCGTCTGTTGCCGTCTTTGGCTTCGCTGCTTTAGCCATCGCATTCTGATCCTTACGGCTCTTCATTCTGCGGCGCTTTCTCTTTGAATGTTTCTTCATGTCGCCTTCTGGCTTCGTTACTTTAGTCACCGCATTCCGATCCTTACGGCGCTTCTTTCTGCGGCGCTTTCTGTTTGAATGCTCCTTCATGTCGCCTTCCGGCGCCTCGTGCTGCCCGTTACACATCTCATCGGCCCGGATCGGTCTCTTGACCGCACGGTCTGAGTGATTATTATTTAAATCGACTCTATCTTTGCCTTGACTGGCGGACAGCTCCACCGACTCTGGCTCAATGCAGCAGGATTTACTCGAGCTATGCAACTCGCACTCTTGCGAACTGCCCAATACTGCATTGTCCAGCTCACGCTGTGCATCGACACACAGCCCGTCGGTCTCGAGCGCTGTCTCACACGCACAGTCCGAATGACTCCTAATTAAATCATCCATCTCTAGGCTACCGAGACTGGCGGAGAGCCGCACAGATCCATGAACCATGCAGTTGTTCTCTCGTGAGCTACGGAGCTCGCCATACCGAGAACTACTGTCAACTGCATCGTCCAGCTGGCACCTCACTTCGGTACGCAGGTCTGACTCGACATAGGTGCTCGTGTCTGTCAAGTCCGCAGTATTCTGTACCTCGCTAACGACCTCGCTACCTTGAGATGCGACGCACACGCGCGGTACCTGTGCCAATTCGTTCGCAGCTGGCCTAGCTGTCTCTACAGTTCTCTGTTGGCACAGCACCTCGTCGCTCTCACTCTGGCCTTTAAAGGCCTCTGTTGTCACTAAGACATCGTTAGCAGCTAGCCCTTTCCGTTTGAGTATGCCTGGGCCATTAATCTCACAGGCAATACTTTTCTCGTCGGCTTTTGGCGAAAGTCTGCTAGATACATTCTCATTCTTTTGCTCTGTACTGCCTACAGAATTTTCAGACAGGCGTTGTCTTTCTTCGTTTAACTGCTGCCAATATTGTAGCTCTTTGTCCAATGCCGCTGACTCTTTCTCGCGCTTTTGCCTACGTTCTTCTCTTGCCTCAGCGCGCTCACGATTTTCTTTTTCCTCTAGGCGCTTGCGCTCTTCTTTTTCCTCAATCTCGAGGCGCTTGCGCTCTTCTTTTTCCTCAATGCGCTTACGCTCTTCTTCTTCCTCTAGGCGCTTACGCTCTTTCTCTCTTTCTTTAATGCCCTCTAGGCGTTCCGTCAGTTCCTCGTCGTCTGCCCCGGTCGCTTCGATCGCCTCAATGATCTCCGGCTTTCTCTTTGTTTCGGCAATTTGGAGGCCCAACTCTTCGGCCAAGCTCAACAATTCCGGCTTCTTTATTGCCTTCAAGTTCATGGCTGCCCTTAGTGTCGCTAAACCTTCACTCTCTTCAACCTTGACGTACTCAAACTTCCGTCAACGGTTTAAAGAAAAATCACTGCTATGTACTTTCCAAAAATTACATAAAAGCCAAGTGATATCTTAGTGAAGAAAAGCCGTGCACTCACCATATGCAGTCATGATCCGGACACCTTCTTTCCGAACGTTGTTGCCAGGACGAAGAGGCTACGCTCTCGTAGTTGTCGTCCAAGTTGGGGTCGCCAGGATTCCGTATCCCAATCGCTGCCAGCCAGTTTGTTCTGCCCCTCTGGGCGATCCTACCGCTTGCCACCAGCTTGTTCTACCCCTCTGGGCGATCCTACCGTTAGCAACCAGCTTGTTGCATTTGAAGGCGATCCCACTGCAAGCGACCTGTCTCTCGAAGCTCCACCGACATTCCTTATTGGGTAGCGTGGCGTTGTCGGCGAGCTGCAGGCCTCCGGTAGACCATGGCGACCCAGCAACGACGAGACGACGTTTTGCTAGTGCGAAACTTGCACTATTTTATTTCATGGTAGTTGAAAGGAAATAAGAGGAGAATGAAGTAGCAAGTATGAAGTACATGGCATGAAGTATCTATCACAAATACAATTCGGAGCCCCTTAAATAGGCTCTCTTACAATGGTGTGGGCGGGATCTTGCTTGCGTCGATGACACGTGACAGGCACAGAGAGAAGGCCCCTCCTCCTGCAATACCAGACACGGGTAGGAGAAGTCCATTCTCTTTTCGACGAATCTGAGGGGAGCGGAAGAGTGAATGACCTCTCCGGTGCTCGTGGGCTCGGGCGCAGGGTGTAGATTGTGCGACGAGGTAAGCACGCCCGATGCCACGACCGTTGAGACGGGAAGGGGATGACGTATGGCCCTTGGCGTCAGGCCATACCTAACAGTCCCCTCTTTCCAGCTAACCCTTCATCACACTGCATGCATTCCACTGTCGCGTCGGGGGTCTGCGTTACATTTGTCACGCAGATTCTCGTTCCCAAGGGCGGCCCTGTTGAGCTTTTCCTCGGCTGCTTTAACTCTCTTTTCAACTACCTTCCGTGCATCACGCTCCCTGTTTAGCTCATTTTTAGCTCTTGCACCTGTTTGAGAAGCTCTTCCCGGAAAGCTTCCATTTTCTGCAGCCTAGTATCGACTTCACATTCTATGCCGGTTGATTCGATTCCCTCCCCTTTCTCATCCGTCACCTCATCTGCCTTGAGGGAACCCCGCGCACTGCTTGCTTCCCGTGTTTCTCGCCATGTATTGCATGGCTTTTTGCAAATATTAGAATACTATAATAATGCTACTACTGATGCAAATACTATAATACTATATCAATGCAGAGCGCGTGCCTTTTAGCAAAGACCGATACGCACAGGATCCAAATACTCAAAATGTCGCAAAGCAACTCTCACCACTGTTTCAAAAATAATCAATGCCGGGGAGACCGAAGGTATGACACGCTGTCGCACGCGCTCAACCACGCGGCCACGTTCTCACTTTCCTACCAAAACACGCACAGTAAAACCACTAATAACTATATGTCTTGCCACTTCCAAGCTACCCTTTAAAGACTACAAACACTCAACGTCCCACTCGGCTACACGTGTTGGAGCACGTGGCATGAAAGGATGCTCTAACCATTCTGCAAAACAAATGTACACGAAGCACACCCGCTCACCAGAAATGCAAGAGGCAAAAAAAAAGGAAAGGAAAACCACCCAATTACTATTTAAAAGGGAAGAAATGCAAATAAAAAACAAGCAAGCTCAAAGCATGAACAAAAACTTATGATTTCGTCGCCGCCACGGAGCCCCGAAGAGCACTTCCATTCGCCACCTCCCGAGTCTCGCGCGGACCTATTAACACGTGGGCCAGCTTCTCACTGGCGATCCTGTTGTCGGCGCGGTCTTCTTTCGGAGAATGTGGAAGTAGAAGTCCTTTTCCCCGTCCACCCTTTTGTGTCAGCTTGTGGAGAGCGCAGAGGGGGGGGGGGGGGGCGTTGCTGCATTCCGGTTTGTCTTGCTTTGTCTCCCCTCTTGTGTCAGCTTCTGGAAAGCGGTGGGGCAGGGGGAAGTTTTCATGCCTATTAGTTTTCTTCTCTCCTTTTTTGTCGTCCATTCGGAGAAGAGGGCCATTATGTTGGCATGGGTAAGCGCGTTTGAATGCTTCTCAAACCTGATAGGTCGATCCTAACGTCGGCGAAGCACCAATAGTGGGTCTGCGCTACTTCGCGCACGGAAAGTAAAGAAGACGAACACGACGGGCATTCCATGGACAGACAGCAAGCAAGCAAGACAGTGCAGTTCCTGCTGCTCTAAGCTCGGATCGGTCTGCCCATCAATGTAAGTCCTTCCTACTAAAGGCAGGGTTCACTTCGGTGGCTCAAGCCTGCTATTTTCGTCGACTATTTCACGTTTCGATAGCCAAGTAGTAGTTTAACCTGACAACGTTTTCATTTTTGGCACGAATGAGAAGGCGTAGTGGTAACAAAGCTGTCCGGCCGATTTTTACCGCAGAAGAAAAGAAAAAGAAAGACCACTTAGTGAATACGAAAAAAACAAAATTAATACGGACAACGACCTGTGAATCAGGCCTATAGTCGAGTTAATATGGTTATCTTATTTTCCGTACGATTTTGTCCCTACCAATTTGCCTTCTGATGACCGGCCGATCATATATAGTGATAATGTATCCGGAGAGCAGCACATACCACAGAAGAATAGGGAAAAGTAAAATAAGAATTAGAATATCATCATTGGCGCCTAATATCCTACCAGTGCGAACCTTTCTAGATATCTACGCATTCCTACAGAGGACATCTCAGTACGCTTTCAATAGTGAGTCGGACTCAGTTTTTCAATGTCAGTGGCCACGTTTACGGTGCCTTCAAGCTTTTTTTTTTATTTGTGGGTATGTGTGTGTGTTTGAAAATTATATTAGACCCATAACATGTCCACCTTTGTCCGATCGGCTTAATAAGCCGCTGTAAAGCGCGAAACACATGGTGCGATTTTCCGTGCGATATGTCGTACGGCGCGTCGTGTGCGACTTGCCGCATGCGGCGATTGGGGACACATGGTACAAATGAGCGAGCCCCGGACCCTGCGATGCGCTTTAATTAATGCTGCTCTACTTCTGCACGCCCTGCGTAGTTTGTCCGCTCGGCATATTTGCATGGGGTTTATTTTTCAGAAATATGAGCAACGTATTGTTCCGTACCTTGAACTTAAGCTTATCCAGTTTTCCCGCAACTGCCGTCCTATAGTAGTAGTGTTGCTTGCCTTCTCACTCATAGTAAAATATTTTGCGCGCACAATTGACAAGGACACAGTGAAGGGGGACACACGAGTGCTTCACTCTGTCCTTGTCAATTGTGCGCGCTAAATATTTCACTATGAATTCGTACCAACTCGCCCAACTATCACTTCTGCTGCCTTCTCACATCTCCCCCCCTCGCCACTCCAGTATTGGAACTGCCTCTTCTCTTCCCTCCCCCCTACAGTTTTACAGCAGAACGTCCCCTCTGGACTCTCACGTTAGTTGAAAGGGAGGCGCTGCAGTTTCTGCAATGCTTCTGTAGTGAGTCACGGATAATTATAGCTGTCAAGCGACTACACTGACGACGGCCAGGGGGTCCAGAAGGTATTGTGCACATTCGACGCGGTGGGCTGAAAACAAGTTTCTAGCATCGCTTTCCTCTCTAACTCGCCCCTGTCATGTAAACACACGCTCTGAACCACCCTCTCCCCCTCCGACGCGGCGTGCTTTGCAGCAGCAGTAAAAAAGAAAAAATTATGGGGTTTAACGTGCCAAAACCACTTTCTGATTATGAGGCACGTCGTAGTGGATGATTCCGAACATTTCGACCGCCTGGGCATCTTTAACGCGCACCTAAATCTAAGTACACGGGTGTTTTCGCATTTCGCCTCCATCGAAATGCGGCCAGCATGGCCGGGATTCGATCCCGCGACCTCGTGCTCAGCAGCCTAACACCATAGCCACAGAGCAACCACGGCGGGTAGCAGCAGCAGTAGTGGGAAAGTCGAAGGAAGAGGCAAAGAAAGCTTTCCTTTAAATATAAGGACTTCCTCGGAACTTTGCCGCTCTCTATTTCGCCTGCCACGATTCCGAAGAGTCGACCTTCGTATTCGTCGAAGCGCCATGGTCACGTGCTTGCGCGCCCTTTTTTGGTCCATAGCAAACGCCGGCGCCATTTCCGGGTATCGAAATCGCGCTTTGGTTGGTTTCTGGCGGCGGAGTTTTAGCGGGAAGCGTTTCGCTAGCGCTGGCGCCGTTAACGTATTGCGGCGTTGCCTAGGTTGTGCTTATGGGTGCAACAAGCGAGGAGGCTAGGGGAAAAATACTTTTCATTATTCTATCCGGAAGAAGCAACGCGGCTCGCCGAAGCATTTCGCTGCACACAATCGACCGTGCAAACTTTGAAAATGCGCGACACTCGCGCCTTTGTGAGGAATGTGGCCGTTCATCAGAAGTCACTCATATTTTTTTGGACGATTTGGTGAGAAGCGCGAGCGTCTGCAGGCTTTCTTCGCACCAAATAACGTTCGGCATGGTTGTAGTTGGAAACGTTCACTTAGTGCTACGATGTCGGGCTTCATGTTGTCTGAGCCTCGCCGTTCGCGCTTCTGGTTCGCCAGGCTTTATTATGTTGTTGCGCACATTGCTTGGCGCACTCGTTTCGTTTTATTTTAGTTGCAACCATTGCTGCGCTCAGACACGTAAGTTGCCCTTCATATGTGAGTTCGAACCACCGTTCAGTGACGCGTATTGCAGACTGAAGTGACGGGCATTGCTAGACTTTTTTTTTTCTTTTTTTAGTTGAACTCAGCTGACGAACTCGAGAGTACAACGGCGGTTCTCATCGTTTGAGCCCCCCGCTGTTCATACTACTCGTGGTGCAAGTCTAACTTTTATGTAGCGCGCATTGGTGCACGTATTCGTATTTGCGGGATTATAACCAACGTCGGCAGTTACTGTGCCTAGGCACAGTAACGGCAGCTATATCTTGAGTATACCGTATCTGCGCGTATAATAAATCAGAATGCAGGCATCCGCTAAACACAGCCGAACTTATATTGGGTTCGAAGATGTGCAAATCTAAGCTACCTGAAACATCTTTAACGCGGACAGGTCGGCTAAAAGAAACCTCTAACGAAGGGGCGCGCAATGACCCAGACAATTTTCGACGTTGCTAAAATTGTTATGGCCGTGCACATGGCGGGCTGACATAGCAACAGTTCTTAATTTCGAAATTATTTGTGAAATGTCACGGTGTATATTTTCATCCGTGCCTTGTATTAGTTCTCAAAAAGGCGTGCCATACATAATCTTAGTTTATTCATCTTAGCATCACTTCACCGAATACCAATGTGAACGCTAAGTCCTTCGGAATTACGGCATCAAGAAATTAAGGCCAGATACATTACCCACCCTTTTTGCAGTACGAGGAAACGCGCCTTTGACAGAATGTATCATGGAAGTAGTACACCATGCACCATCGGTTCATATAAAGCCAAGACCCCACGTCTGTATTTTTAAAAAGTAAAAGGTAAAGATCCACATACAAAGCGTACGTTGTTCCAATTTCACTTGCGGGCGTTGAAGTTCAAATGAAGCTGATAACAAGGCGCCGCTCGAGAGAGAACACTACGTTATATAGCTTACTTGCGCGCACCCGCTCTGCCGTTGACGCCTTAATCGAAGTGATCGCAGTGGAAGGAGCTTCGACACAGCAGTGCAACGTGTGTACCAGCAGTTATTGTAGTAACTCATTTAAGAGCCTCTCCTGTCACAAACGCAACAACCAAATCCTTCAGACGCGCAGTGCAATGCGCGCCAAAGGGGGCGAAGGTTGGGAGCGTCTGCTAGCTGGACCACGGCCGGTCTCGAGGGGTGCGCACGCTTCTCTTCTTACGGCCTTCGCAATGGGGTCTGTTTCCTTTTTCAAAGAAATATACGACCTCGTCCAAAAGGGCAACAAACTCCGGTTTCGGGTAGTGCAGTCCACTGGAATCTTGGCCTTGCAGAAGAGCGTAGAGAGGACCAGTCCTCTCGCTAGTTTGAAGAAGGATATTGCAAGCGTCACATCCGAAGTCACTGGTCAACTTGAGAATGTATCCAGCCGCGTAAGTTAAACCGGAGTATGTGACAGAGGGTGATGAGGTGACAGGATGCGAGGCTCGGAAAAAAAAAAGCAAGCGCAGAACAACAGTGACGTTTGCGCTTCGCACATAAGAGGGATGTCAAGTTGGCAGGCTTTTCTGTACATTGTTAAGATCGGCGAATACGGTCCTTGGGAGGATTCTTAGAAAACCAACGTAAAGGCGGATGAGTCGGAATTTGAGACATAATTCGACACGAAGCTGCGAGGAATGCCGTTCACAGAAGCAGCGGCGACAATGGCGTCGTCAGGTGGCCGAGTCAGGAGACGATACCCCCTATTCCTGACAATGTGGCGAGAAAAAGAAAGCAATGAATATGTCGGCAGTGAAACTTATATGAATCCGCCGCGATGGCTCAGTGGTTAGAGTGCTAAGCTACTGAGCCATTTCTATGAAGGCGAAATTCTACAGGCCCGTGTACTGTGCAGTGTATGTGCACGTTGAAGAACGCCAGGTGGTTGAAATTTCCAGAGCCTTTCACATTGGCGTCCCTCATAGCCCGAGTCACTTTGGGACGTTAAACCCCCATAAACCATTCCGTTAACCTTCGCATTAACTAAATTCTCTACCAGCACTGAACTTCGGCATTGACTATGAGACATGCAAGAAATTGACCGAAACACAACCTTCGGCATTTCAGACCGCAACATCTGTCATTTTCCTGTCATACCTTTCAGGAACGAGAGTGATTGGACCTTTGATGTTTCTATGGTTCGAATTTTTCTATGAAAACTGCGTTCACGTGCGAACTTATTGGCAGACATGTAGATGAATCATTTGCTTTTTGTTTTCTTTCGTTTCGGTGAATCGTTGAACAAGAAGCAGCGGAAAAACAGCACGAAACCAGGCGATCACCGCCCGCCACCGAAGAAGCAGGCGGGCAGAGAGCGGTCCCTAGCAGTAGGGTCGTCGCGCCCCTGGCGGCGGCGAAAGGCGTAACTCTCGGAGAAAAACTCCCATTGCTTCCGCGGCGAATGCTAAGGCCGTAAGAAGGAAACCACGCTTCCCCTAGAGACCGGCCGTGGCTGGACCCGGCCTAGGTGGCGCCACTGTCGGCGCCGGGTGGAGCCGAGAGAAGGAGCGCCGTTGTAGGCGGAAGAGAGAGATGTCATTACATTTAGGAACTTTAGAGATGGATGGATGTTATGAGCGTCACCTTTGTAACGGGATGGAGGGTGGCGCCACCAAGCACTTGCAGTTGTAATGTCTAATGTCCAACTAGGTTAAAAAAAACCACGATGAACTCCCACAACCAAATTTTCTTACCCCCTATTGTGAACTTTGCTTTTGTACGTCTCCGTTTTTTGTTGTTTACCTACTTCCACCAATTTCCAGTCCCTGTTGCGGACATGTTCACTTTTCCCCTGCTCTCGCTTAACCCAAGGGCTTCAAGGAGGCCAGTGGTGCCTAAATCGAACGCTGGGCAGATGTCTTCACATTGTAATAAAACATGCTCCATTATTTCCCTAGGTTCACGGCAGCAAGCACATGCTTCTTCCTTCTTATATCTTGCTTTATAAGCAGCTGCATGTCTTAAGGGATCCCTATCTCGCTTCGAAAAGTAATGAGCTTCCGTTTGAGTTATCATAAATTCCTTCTTTCCAACTTTCGCTTTTTCTACTTAAGTAGTTACTCATGGCAGGTCTCGTTTCCATTGCCGCTACCCATGAGATTATTTGAGCCTCTTTGACCTTCCGCTTGACGTTCTTTGTTGCTGTGTTACTTACCGTTCAGGCCGCATATTACTGGTAAACTTCCTACTTCTTTTCCTCCACAGTGAAACAATGCTTTTTTTTTCTGTACAGATAGCTCAACACTCTCCCAGCCCATATACTTTCTTCCATATTCCTGAGTCCTTCATAGTCAATTTTAATCTGAGCTTCCCCGCTTCAAAACCAGTCCAGCCCATATCACCCTGCACAGCTTCATTTATAGTCTTCCCGTGTGCGCCCAATGCGAGGCGTCCCACTGACCTTTGGTTCCCATAGAGTCCTGCTTGTACTCCTGATTTCAGGCAAACAACCGCATTTCCAAAAGTGAGTCCTGAAACCATTACACCTTTCCACATACCCTGGAGCACCTCGTACCTATTGTATCCCTATAGCTTCCTGCGCATCATTGTGGCTGTATTTGTCTTCCCCTGTACTGTTATTGTTTTTTCCTATGCTTGCATATATCTATCACCTTCGTGTATCCGTGTACGATGGTATTTACTCGTCCTGTATTGCCACTGTCTGTTCATTGTATTTATTGAATACCACAACCCCTGATTTTCTAACACTAAATTTCAAACCTAAATTCTCGCCTTCCTGTCCATAGATATTTGCCAGACGTTGCAAGTCACTCTGCTTGTTAGCTAGCCACACATGTCGTCCGCATAAAATAAACTTGGAAGTTGCTGCTCTACCAGTGTACCCTCCTGTTTGTATAAGAGATTAAGCTCGATATTACGTCCTTCTAGCACTCTCTCCGTCCTCACCAAGTACATCATAAACAGCAGTGGGGATAAATGGCACCCCTGCGTGAGTCCCTTGTTGATATCAACTTTCTCATCGCTCCTCATCCCTTCCCATTCAACGCAAACGGCTTTTTCTAGGTAAATCTCTCTCAAAAGCTGTAGACAATCGCCACCTAAGCCTTCCCCTTCCCGGATATTCCACAAGATGTTGCGGTCTACGTTGACATACGCTCCTGTAATGTCTAAGAAAGTCACATATAACGCTCGGCTTTCTCCTCTTGATATTTGAATACACTGAGTAAGAACAAATATGTTATCACACAAACGCCTACCTATACTGAAGCCATTCTGAAGTTCTCCCAAAATGCCATTATTTTCTGTCCATGCTTGCAGGTTTAATTTGATTGCCTGCATTGCTAGCCTGTATATTACGGATGTAATAGTCAGCGGTCTATACGAGTGAATTCTATCTTTCTCCCCCTTACCTTTATAAATTAAATTCATTCTAGTTTGTCGCTGACTGTCTGCTATTGGTCAATCTTTTAAAGTTTTTTCATGCTCTCACCATAGCTTCCTTTTTGGTCCTAGTTTATTAATCAACCTAACGGGAACCTCAAATAGCTCTGTGGCTGTGCGCTTAATAACTTTCTCTTTGGCTTTCTTCCATGCAGTTGAAAATTGTCAGCACCCGCTCCTTTTCTATCTGGTTCTCTTTCACGCTCTTTTTTCTCTTCAAATACAACCTCGGAAATGCCTTAGAAAGATTCGGCTGTTAGTTTTCGGGTGTAATTTAATGCCGTTTCCCCTTCCAGTTTATTTCCGTCTTCGTTTAGGATATGTTGTTCTATTGTTATTGAATTCCTGTTTCATAATTTTATGTGGTCCCCAAATATTGTTGGTGCGGCCCTCTTTAACTTAGGTATTTCTCACTACCAACGTTCACTTTCACCTTCTATATTTGCTTGCACCAGTATTTGAACCACAGACTTCTTTTCCCGGTATATTTCCCATGTACTGGCTACTACATCCTGAGGCAACTGCGGCTTTGCCTGCCTGTGGTCTCGGGATGCTTTTCATCGTTCGGCAATCACTTCTCGTATCTGCCTGTTACATCAGCTTTTCGGTTTCTTTTTTCCTTTCCAACGATCATGTAGTTGCTCTTTCGGTATTTCAGTCGTTATTACACTTAGAAGGTCACTATATTCCAACTCTCGGCGATTTGCCAAGTTCTACCTAGACTCTAGCGACTATATTTGTTATTTGTTCAGCGTTCAAATTTGGACTACCCATTTTGAACTCCTTGCTCTCTTTCGCAACTACATATCACATTTTCAAAATGATGCGTTTATGGTCACTCCCTGTGCTGCTATACCCTCCCTCGTCAATGACACTTTCTTTCAACTTATTATGAATTCATTCGGTCATCAGACAGTAATCAATGGTCAAATTGCCGGTTTCCCACTTCTCACGTGATCTGCCATTCACACTTAAGCCCTGTATTCACGATAACGAGGTTATGTTGCTCACGAAGGCCTAGCATTGACTACCCGTTGTTGTCTGTATAGCCATCGAAATCCAGAATGCGGGCATTCTTGTCACCTAATAGGATAATTTCGGCATCATTCCCGAAAGCCTTAATATCAGCACTTATGCATTGCACAAACTCTTTATTCTTCTCTGTGCAATTGTTTACGGCCCACATATACGTAACGCCCAGCCAAGTTTCTTTCCAATCATTGTTTCTGACCACCAAAGGTGCTGTTGACATCAGCAATTTACTCTTTACCGTTTGGCTCCCTGATGGCTGAGCATTCCGACTTCCCCACTCTTTCTTTCCGACTCAGTTCTGTTGCACCCTTCCCAAGGATAATTCTCAAGAGCTGAGCGCTTCGCTATGCGCCACCTGTCGGACAAGGTTGGACTTAATTGAGAAAGATCAGTGACGTCGTTTCAGGCTCTCGATCACCGTCATTCGCTTCAAATCGTCGCCAAACGACCTCGCGGCTGCAACCACTACCAGAATGCAGAGGTCCTCTTCAGTGGTGAAACACATCCGAGGCTTTTTCGCCTGCAGGCGAGCCAGCGCCGCGTCTGCAGACGACGCCGAAGACATGGCGCTGTTCGTGCGGGTGGACCCTGATCCGCTGCGCTCGCTCCGCTGGGGAGATGAGCCAGCGGCCCGCTCCTGAAACACGCTGGCCGCCCCATGCGCGCAGTGGCGTCTCGGCTGGCCTGCTGGCTCGTAAACCCGCTGAGCTACAACTTACTTTTGTGTCACTTCTGCAACGAAAGTGAATCGCTAGAACATTTCTTTTTAGCATGTCGTCGTTTATAAAGTTCAAGAAAAAACTATTGCTGCAAGAACCATAGCGCAAACTAGGCTTGTCGTTGGCTCTCAAAGTGGTCTTCTCCTGTGGTGCTACCGAACTGGCTTTTACCTACGCGAATGTTTCTGACACCTTCTGCAATTTTCGGCGCGAGACAATAAGAATTCGACGCAAAAGTTTTCCGTTCCATTTTTGTTTTGCAATTCAAATTTACTATTGTGCAATATGTAGAGACAATAGAGTTTACATATATATCGCATACACATTAATTCACACATGTTACTACTACCAGATTTTATTGAAATCATATTCCTCAAAATTAGTATTCTTATTTTTTTAACCCTTTCACCGCTCGATTTATGGCTGATACGCCAGAGTGGGTTACGCGAGATCATTGAGGAAAGGCAACATTATACCGGTCAGTGGTCCTGGAAGTGTATATAGAAGTGGGGGTGCGGGAGACGGAGGGGCAGACGCGCTGCTAATTTCACCCTTGCATACTTTTTGTTGTTCTTGCCGTAAAAAGCGAGTCTTTATTTACTGCATTAGAGTGGTTCCATCCTGAGAAATGGGAGTGAGAGCCACTAACCCTTCTAAGCCACATAGCAACACAACATACAGTACGCTTGCACGCCAGCTTAAACATGGCTATCCACCAATGCGAAGCCAGCTTCGTCATCTGATCATTTTTGACAACGCAGAAAAGCGACCACGACACAAAATTCCAGATTAGCGCGCTGAGGAAATCTATTTACTTTGCACTGAGGGAGATTGATGGCATGCTCACGCACATACTTCCCAAAGGTGCAATCTCAGCGGCTTCGATTATTTCTCCAGTCACTTGGCTGCCATATTTGCTCACAATCTTGCATTTCTTAAAGAATGGCTGACATCCGCAATCTCTACAATGTATCCCAAGGTGTCCGGTGATGCTTTCGAAACGTTATAGTCATGCTCCTTTAATATTTCATTCAAACATCTTCCAGTCTGACCGATATACCTTCTGCCGCACTGAAGTGGAATAGAATATACCACTCCCTTAGTGAAATCGACGAACTATTGTCTGTGTTGTATTTCACAGCCTCGTTTCTGTGTGGCACCTGGGTTTACCTTTGCACGCATGCTCAGTAATTTTTCCAGTGCGGAAAACACCACTGTTACATCCCATCTCTTACCAATTTTCTTAACTCGGTGCGCGATCGATTGGAAGTCCGGCATCACCACCATCTTTTCTCGTGTGATTGGACTGCAAGGCTCCTTCCCAGATAATGGTGCCCTGGTTCCGATTTCCTTGAGCAAACATTGTGCCACAGATACTAAACGAATAACCTGCCCCCGTGAGCCTGCAGGTTAATATCACTGGGAGTTGACGACCGCTTTTTAATAAAAATTCTGAGCAAGGTATTGCTTTCCAGCGAGAAAATTGTGACAAGGGGTATTTGGCTTACTTTTTTGATGTCAAAGACTTATGCTACTCTATTCCTCACCAAGTGCTCTTGCTGTGCATTGAACAATGTATTGACAATTACGGAAACGTTGCCTTTCAAAATGATTCACAGATGCATGTTGAAGCGTTTTTAGAGTTGTTGTCCTTGCATTTAGGATCCACCTACGTGTCTTGGAATGGAAACATTTTTCTTCAGAAACAAGGAATATGTACAGGTTCGTCTATCGCACCGATTTTGCGCGACTTCTTTCTAGCCAACATTGACAGAACCCTTGCGGTGCGCCTCATGGATTGACGGGTTTCTCGTGTGTTCAGGTTGTAGTGGAAATTATTGAGTTTTATTAATTTATTAATTAAGCTTTATTACTTATCATGTTAAAAACAAGACTCAATCGCCGTTGACGCACCTAAAATGAATGTTCAGAGAGAGGCTGGAGCCATTGGTGATCACAAGTGAAGAGCCAGACAGTGGATCAATTAGGTTTCTTGACATAAAAATAAGTCTGGGCTGCAGTCATTGCTCTTGGCAATACGAACCGCGCGCAAATAAGCCTCTTTTGCCTTTCGAATCTGCGCATTCGAAAGTCGTAAAACGAGCCATAGTTAAGTCATGTTACAGCAACGCGTTGCAAAATTCGTGCCATCACAGCATTGTTGACAGCTTTCGGGAGCAAACGCGCAGGCTCACGGGAGCAGGTTATCCGTTCCATGTATTAGCATCTGTGGCACATTGTTTGCTCAAGGAAATCGGAACCAGGGCACCATAATCTGGGAAGGAGCCTTGCGGTCCAATTACACGAGAAAAAATATTGGTGATGCCGTACATCCATTCGATCGCGCACCGAGTTAAGGAAATTGGTAAGAGATGCGATGTAACAGTTGTGTTTTCCGCACCGAAAAAATTACTGAGCATGCGTGCGAAGGTAAACCCAGGTGCCACACAGAAACGAGGCAGTGAAACGCAACATAGAAAAAAGTTCGTCGACTGCACTAAGGGAGTGGTATATTTTATTCCACTTCAGCGCGGCAGAAAGTATATCGGACAGACTGGAAGATGTTTGAATGAAATATTAAAGGAGCATGACTATACCTTTAAAAAGCAGTCACCGGACAACTTGGGATACATTGTAGAAATTGCGGATGTCGGCCATTCTTTAAGAAATGCAAGATTGTGAGCAAATATGGCAGCCAAGTGACTGGAGAAATAATCGAAGCCGCTGAAATTGCACGTTTGGGAAGTGTGTGCGTGAGCATGCCATCAATCTCCCTCAGTGCAAAGGAAATAGATTTCCTCACGCGCTAATCTGGAATTTTGTATCGTGGTCCCTTTTTTGCGAAGTCAAA
Organism: Dermacentor variabilis; assembly: GCF_050947875.1. Taxonomy (NCBI): domain Eukaryota; kingdom Metazoa; phylum Arthropoda; class Arachnida; order Ixodida; family Ixodidae; genus Dermacentor; species Dermacentor variabilis. The sequence goes on along the minus strand of NW_027460346.1, from coordinate 4,092,532 downwards.
AATGATCAGATGACAAAGCTGCCTTGGCATCGGTGGATAGCCATGTTTGTAAAAATCTTTTTGTTTTTGTCGTTACCTCCCCCCCCCCCGAGTATCTTCCAGTATTTATTCCATTGACAAGAGAATAAAACGATAGTTGCAAGTAGCGCTCTGTGGTGCTGTGTTTCTCTTCTGTGTGTGTCGTCCAAATGTTGCGCAATCGACCCTCTAATATGCTATACCAACATGCCCAGTCCTCAACCTTGGCAAGATACTAACAGTACCTTTGAAGCATGTATCTTCTTTAATATGTGACCTCTTGTGTTACGGCGCAAATAGTATGTTAGAAAGCGGAGTGTACCGAGATCAGCTAAAGATAGCTTGCGCATGTCCAGTTTATAAAAGTGGGGAAAAGAATGACTTATCTAATAATAGGCCGATTTCTGTTCTACCCGTTTTATCAAAAGTCTTTGAAGGTGTCATTAATACTCGCCTCGTAAATGTTTTCCAAAAGTGCAATGTTATTACTTCCTCGCAGTATGGATTCCCGACAAACAAATCAACAGAGCAGGCATTGTTATCACTAAAAGACAAATTATTAGGAACATCGAAATGAAACACTTCACTCTAGGCCTTTTCCTAGATTTCTGAAAGCCATCCGATTGCGGTCATCACAACACCCTGCTACGCAAGCCTAACAGTTATCGCAGACGTGGTATTGCATCTGACTTGCTAAAGAGCTATTTAAATAACAGATTGCAGTATGTTCAGGTTAATGGCGTACCCTCAGAGAAAGTGGTGATTCAGAATGGTGTTGCTCAAGGATCAATGTTAGGACCGGTATTATTTTTAGTATACATAAATGATATCGCTAAGATATCCAAATTGCCTAATCTGGCCATATACGCTCAGGATACGAATATATTTTTTTCATCCGACTCCTTCTCCCAAATGGAGTCTACGGCAAATGCATATTTAAGAAAGCTACATAACTGGTTATTGACCAATAGGCTAAGCCTTAGTTTATCAAAGACAAACTACATTATTTTTCATCCTATCACTGCAGTAGAAAATATAACTCTGAAAGTTGTCTACGCGTACACTGAATTAAAGCGAGTTTCAAACCAGGAAATTTTTGGTGTTTGTTTCAATGAGGAACTTTCTAGGAATTTTCACGCCACCAAATTAATGTCTGATCGAAGTAGAACAGTCGGTTGTTTGTATAAGATATCTCATTCGTTGAACCGCTGCATAAATATATCCATGTATTACGCACTCCTGTACCGGAGGTTATCATACCGTATTTTTGTTCGGGGAACTACGACGTCCGGCAATTACCTTAAACTAATTTCAATTCAGAAACGCGGTTTCCGTGCTATTGAAGAGTTTCAATGCAGACCTTCAGATTTATCATCGTCGCCGCTATTTCAGAATTATGTCATCCTTAACGTAAAAGATGTATATAATTTCTTTGTACTTAAATACATCCATCGTGATAAATTGTCGTTTTCTTGTCCAGATAATTCCAGCAGCCGATATGATTTCTGGACGAAACGTAAACTTCTTCCAATAGCACGCACCAATTACGGCAAGCAAACACTAAGCTACCATATACCCACAGTAACAAATAAATTTCCCTTTGAAACTGAATATTACCTTCCACAAAACGTTTTAAATCTAGAATTAAAAACGCCTATTGCAACAAACGGGATTAGATATTAATTTTGACGACAGACTTTGTATTTATTTGTATTTATTTTACTACTTTTGAGATGTCTTTCTTTTACGGACATGTTGCAAGCTTTCGTGATATTGTTTCTGTGTTTTATCAGTGACATTTCTGTTTCTAAAAAAAAGTTATGTATCTTTATACCGCTGATACGATAAGTTGTGTATGCGATTTAGTTGTTATTTTCTTGTAAAAATTTCATGCATGTTAACTTACTACGTCATGCTTTTTTACAACACATGAAAAATTTATTGTGAATTTGTTGTAAAGTGCTCGTGCACAATGCCAGCAGTTCTACGGGTGACCGGAACGTTGACAGGCTCTTGCCTTTTGTCTTGACGCCGCGTTTTCGTTTAACATAAATAAACTCACTTTTACTTTCATTGCAGGCCTCGTCTTCTGCAGAAGTGTTTTCTTGCAACGAAAGACTAGCAACTGGAACTAAGACTTCAAACGGTGCACACGACTCCGCCCGGAGTTGCAGTTGTTTGAAAACGTGTTTGGCCAGGCCTGTCAAGACTACCGAAAAATCCTGCAGCCGATCCGAAGCAACCGTCAAGATAGTGAGCGAAGTGATTCACTATGCGACAACCGTCAGCCGTTGTTGAGCTAATCTATGGACTCCCGCGTGCAGCGTGGGAATCAATATTCCAACTCTTGGACGGCGCCTCCCGCCTCGCTCTCAGCAAGGCAGCAACTGAGCTTAAAGGAGTCGCTGACTGCAAACGGGTCGTCGAGACCGTACAGTTCACTTCCGACACGGATGAGTGGACGCTTGATTTATACCGCAAGAAGGTAAACACGAAGGATGTCCGGAAAGTGAGGTTCACCAGCTGCCTCGCGTTGCCGTCTGAGGTTCTCCTAGGATTTCTTGCCAGCTGTGAGAATATAGAGGAACTGTGCGTTCTGAACTGCGTTGTCGAGCCTCCGGCGCTTTTCCGAATGCTCTCACAGAGGCTCAAGAAGGTGAAGCAGCTAGAATGGTCTCTCTACGAGGACTGCCACTACGAGTCGTGGCTGGAGAAAGACGCTGTGGGGGTAACAAGCAAGCAATGCCAGCCACAGACACCGATGCTACAATCCATGTACGTCGAAGTTGTAGCGACGCCGCTGACAGCCTACTTCTTGGAGGGCGTCCTGAATGAGTGCCAGGATCTTCGCAGTCTGCACATTCACGTCCTACGTAAGGACGCTTTAGGAATTCCAATGGGCGACGCCAATATCAGGCTGCAGACACCCAGGCCCGGTCTGCGCAGCTTCGTTTACACTTGCGAGCGGGTACCTTCGCCCACTTGCCGGCTCTCACCCGAAGCCTCGTACAGCTTTGTCCGATTTGACGACGTTCAGAAGCAGAGGACCTTGCTTCAGGGAGTACGCCGCGCTGTCGTGGCGGTGGAAGCCGACTCGCAAGTCGCCTGCCGCTTCCTCGGAGCTGCAAATCATCCGGAGTACTGGAACGATATCAGGTCCCTCTCACTAGTCTTGCTGCCCCCGCCGCAACAGGTCCGGCACAGCCGATATCTGAGCGCTGCTCCCGACATCCTGAATCCGATGCGGAAGTTCTTCCGAACGTGCCTCGCCAACATCTCCGAGCTCAGCCTCACGAAGAGCCACTTCTCGCTCGTCTGCAAGTTCTGCTCAGTCGTGGGCCCTGCGCTGTCTCAGCTGCGCTCGCTGGCACTCCCACCATGTGCCGTGAATAGAGAAGACTCGCTTGAGAGTCTGGCGCGAAACTGCCGCTTCCTCGAGGAGCTGCACGTCAGCAACGACGAGACTCCTCCATGCGCCGCCTGCAAAGTGCCATTGATGTTCAAAGAGCGTGACTTCGAGTGCCTGCACAGGCAGACTAGGCTGTGGCGGCTGAGCATCACTGAGACGGCGAAGATCTTGTGCCTCAAGTTCCTTCTTGGGTGCCGAATCACCGACCTTCGCTTCAGCCTAGATAGCCTGGTGAGAGACGCCGGCTCTGTCGTCTACGTCCAGCCTAGCAATCTCTTCTCCGCCAACGTTCGGCTCTCGACGCTGACCATACAAGCACGCCACCTGGAGCTCGGGCAGAGCACTTTCTTCACAGCTAGTCTCACTGCTGCTAAGAGTCTGCGCAGTTTGTGCCTGCTGACCGGAACTGAGGTGGTTGATTCCGCGGTGTCGAATTTGATCGCCCTCATGGTGAAAGAGTTGCCACTGCTGCAATTGGTTCACGTGCACTACCTGGCCTCCAGCTCTTCGCTGAAGACTATGTCGTGGATCAACCAGCAACACGCAGTTGTGAACACTCTGCCTAATGGCAAGAGGTTTCGTAGCCAAGGCCAGCTCCTGACCGACAGCCCCTGTGTGGGCCGCTACTGTTGCGCGACGTCATACATTGGAGTTGCAAGGCCGAGGAACCGCTACTGAAGAAAACCTTCTCAGCGGCACACAACGACCACTGCCAGTGAGCTGAGCATGGCGCGAAGTTTCAGTGAAATAAATATCATGGGCACTGCTTTCTCTTTATTTGTGCGTGTGTGTCATTTACTCAGTGCACGTAGCCTTAGGACTTCTGTAATGATTGGGCTTTGCGCATTCTTGCGCGAAGCTGCTATTATTGCGCGTGTGAATGTCCGCTCCGAATGTCTAAGCAAATTCATTGCAAGGACACTTAGCACTCGCATAACAAAATTTAGTGGCCTTTTAAGGGGTGTCTAGGGTTTAGGCTAGTCGTTTTTTAATCGAGTACAGCAAACGGTCTACTCTACACTAACTGCGACTGCTATCAAACCGTCCACTAACCAAATAAAGAAACGTGTAATGCGGACGTTGTGGATTCGGCTCCCACCGGCGCCACGTTAGTTTTTCATCCACTTTCATTTCCCTTTTTTTTATTAGCGGCACGAACATCTAGGGACACTTTCTTGTGGACGGTTTGACTCTCTTGAGCAGCACTTCCAGTTCTCCTCCTGAGATGACCGGGGGGGAGGGGGTATTCCCAATATATCAAAAAGCACTAGAAAAAAATAATACAGCTCAAAATTCATGGGCTTCATTATAGATATCATATGAGAGCATAAGTTTAGTTACAAGGTGAGTTACTGAATAGTCTGCAACAATTAGAAATCACTCAGACCACCGGAGACGAAGTTCAAAATAAATAAGAAAAACATAGAACAACCTACTGCAGTGCGAAATTGATGGGTTTGATAATCGACATGATATGAGAGCGTAAAGCTGGAACCGGATAGCACGATTCTCGCTCGACATTTTTCGAGCGCCATTTTTTCCAAAGTGTATTTCTCAAGCTTCATTTCAAACAGCAAGTTTGCGTGCGCAACTGCGACTATGTACCTTCCGCATCGCGCTACCACGTGCTGCCTTCGACGTGCGCGCCAGCTGTGCGGAGAGAAAAAAAATTCTGCCAAGCAGGTTCCCTCGAGATGTGCAGAGGGCTGGGCCATCAGTTGGTAAAACCAAACTGCCGCGTGATTTATCTGCACTCTGATTGGCGGACGCACAGCGTGAGGCTCTTTTTTCTGCTCCGTGCTGGTGCCATTTCGTGATGGATCATGCTGGGCACGCGTGATTCTGACGCGTGCGTCCCACCATCCGCGCGTCAATCGCGCCATGCGGTTCCGGTTTATAGATGTCGTCACGTGGTATACCGATGCGGAAGAGGGCAGCAAAGCTTCGACTGACAAATCGAGGTTTTTATTGGACGAGCGTGTGCACGAAAAAGACGTCACACTCAAAGAACAACGATCGCGCCGAACACATTCGCCGATCGTCGAAAATCTGATCAGCGGGTCAAGCCCAGGGGTGAATCTCCGCATGGCTGCCAGTGGCTGTATTGAAGCAGATGCTCTTTCGACGCTAGCGCCAAGGTGACCTTCAGTTTCGGCCCTAGCAGCAGGGCGACACTTTGCTAAAATTGCAGCGCACGCGATTGTTTACGTTGTCATGGCAACAGGAACAGCAGCCGCGAATCGCCTCCTCACCCTTGCGCTCTTTGTTTTATGATGACGACCCGCTCCGCTCCCTCTCCAACATCTCCAGCCTTTCCCATGCCCCATTCACTTCACTTTTGCTTTCTTTTTCCCTGCCTGCGTCGCGTATTTTTTCAATTTCTTACCGCGAGCACGCGCTACCACAGGCATTGCTTGTGAACCGGTGTGCGTTGCGCCGTGATTTCTTTATGCGTTAACGCACACGCAGTCTTGTCCATACTTTGAGTGCGCCAGCAGATGCCAGAACATATATGCTTTCCACTTCCAACACAACAGATCTTTGGCCCCCTTTTATTGAGTCCCGTTTCCGAAAACAAATATTTTCGCATAACTTGATAGGATACACGCTCAGAAAATAAACAAAATTGAAAATTTTGTTTATTTGCAAGAAAACACAAAAGTTCACAGACGGTGAAATATAAAAATAAAACTCAAGAAAACGCGAAGGCTTCACGTACACACATATAAATCACTTTTATATATTGCCCTGAAGACCAAAGTGTAGGAGGGCTTCTGATATGCGCACTGATATTGCACAAAACTGGACGACGTGTATGATATAGTCGCGACAACTAAAGAAAAGGAAAATTCACTGGTAATGGCAAAAATAATGGCACGCAAAATACCTAAAATATAGAATAAAATTCTAAGATTGTTTTATTGACAGCCATACCAAAAAAGAAAGAACTTGCTTAAATACCTGCACAAAAGTATATGAAATGCGTGACGTGTTTATTACTACTGAACAAAATGAAAAACACATGGCAGAACAAAAATATCATTGTGCTAAAAACGAAAATACACAACATGACATTATGTTGCACTTGGCCACAACTCGAGTAACGGTGACATGGGGGAGGAGAACGTGGTCTGCTTTTACAGCAGCACGTAAAAAAAAAACATTCGCAGAAAGGCCTATTCCTCAATCAAAGACCAGGTGAAACAAACCAACAACTCGACTTTTCTTTCCCCACAAATGCAATGTTTAGCAGTAAAATTACGTCACTTAAGGTTAGTGAACTTCTGGGCTATTTGGTTATCCCACAAATTAAACGAGTTTTGCGCCAAAACCACACACACAAGAAAGAGTCCGTGTTGTCTCCTCTCTTTTCTATGTGGTTTTGGCGCAAAACTCGTTTATTCTGTCACTTAAGGCACTACGTCATACGTGCTGAGCGCTCCTTTGTGTAATAAACATGAACTGCAAAAATCTGCATATAGGACACTTGCAATGCTCATGCTTTGAAGAAAAAAAAAGCTTCTCATGCCTACACATGAAGGTTGTTCGCGAGGTTTTCCCATCGGTAATTGCCGAGACCGTACATAAACACGAACAGTAATTTATCAGTTGCTTGTACGTTTGTACAACAGTGACCCAGAGGAAAAGCAATGAGAGAGGAATGGAAAGCTGGGCGATCTACTGAAGTTGCAGAATGGGACTTGGCACAGAAATAACACAAGTCATAAGCGCAGGTGACAATGAGGAGGAAAATCTATTTGTCAGCTTTTTTTACTGGTAAGAGGGAAGTGTAGCACAATCAAGGCGCAACGACGTCCGGAGATTCATGCAGCACACACATGCACAGGGCCGTGTTTGTGTACATGCGCCTTCTGATGCCCTTGGCCATGCGTGCTCACCTGTAGTCTTTAGGCACCCGGAAGAACCTCGCATGCAGGATTGTTTTTGAGGTATTCTTGCCCCACTGCATGATGCACGAACTGCTGAGAGTCGTGAAACGGGTGAAAAATCGCGGAGCCCTAGCACCTAGCTATTGAGGACGACGAAACTGACGGGCATGCCCACGCCGGTCAAGGCCAGGCACAGCAAATCACGCTTCTTGATGACAGCAGTTAAATAAACAGGAAACTTCAAGCATGCAGCGGGCTAAGCTGGAGCCAAGCCGGTGGGCGCGCGCGGAGGCAGTTGAAGGTGAGGGAGCTGTGAGGGAGGGCAAGAGGAGAGGACTTGAGAGGAGGGGTGAAAAACACGGCATCCTAAATCGGCGCGATCGGATACCATTCGGTGAAACCGGTGAAACGCGATCACACAATAAACAAGCACACATGTCCAAACCCCCTCTTAAAAAAGCATCGTCCCGATGCTCTACACATAACAGGAGAGCCAAACTCAAAAGCACACCTACTAAGAAAAGGTAACAAAGGAACAAAGCCCAAATCAACGAAATCCAAAGAAAGGCCGAAGTTCAGCGATCATCATCATCATCAGCCTGGTTACGCCTACTGCAGGGCAAAGGCCTCTCCCATACTTCTCCAACTGCGCCGGTCATGTACTAATTGTGGCCATGTCGTCCCTGCAAACTTCTTAATCTCATCCGCCCACCTAACTTTCTGCCGCCCCCTGCTACGTTTCCCTTCCCTTGGAATCCAGTTCGTAACCCCATTATGACCATCGGTTATCTTCCCTCCTCATTACATGTCGCGCCCATGCCGATTTCTTTTCCTTGATTTCAACTAAGATGTCATTAACTCGCGTTTGTTCCCTCACCTTTAAAGTTACACCCATCATTCTGCTTTCCATAGCTCGTTGCGTCGTCCTCAATTCAAGTAAAACCATTTTCGTAAGCCTCCAGGTTTCTCCTCCAGGTAAGACACAGCTGTTATACACTTTTCTCTTGAGGTATAATGGCAACCGGCTGTTCATGATCTGAGAATGCCTGCCACTCGCACCCCAGCCCATTCTTATTCTTCTGATTATTTCAGTCTCATGATCCGCATCCGCGGTCACTACCTGCCCTAAGTAGATGTATTCCCTTATCACTTCCAGTGCCTCGCTACCTTTTGCAAATTGTTGTTCTCTTCCGAGACTGTTAAACATTACTTTAGTTTTCTGCAGATTAATTTTTAGACCCACCCTTCTGCTTTGACTCTCCAGGTCAGTGAGCATGCATTTCAGTTTGTCCCCTGTGCTACTAAGCAAGGCAATAGTGTCAGCGAATTGCAAGTTACTAAAAAATTCTCCATTAACTCTTATCCCCAATTCTTCCCAATCCAGGTCTCTGAATACCTCCTGTAAACACGCCGTGAATAGCATTAGAGAGATCGTCTCTCTCTGCCTGACGCCTTTCTTTATTGGGATTTTGTTGCTTTGTTTATGGAGGACTACGCTGGCTACGGTACGCTCGAGGCCATGAGGCATTGCGTATGCAGGGTGGCCAGTTTTTCTAAAACAATCCGCCCGCCATCCTTCAACAAATCTGCTGTTACCGGATCCTCCCCAGCATCCTTCCCCCTTTGCATAGCTACCAAGGCTTTCTTTTCTTCTTCCGGCGTTACTTGTGCGATTTCAAGTTCCTCTAGACTATTCTCTCTTCCAATATCGTCGTGGGCGCCACTGGTACTGTATAAATATCTCTAGAACTCCTCAGCCAATGATATTGCCGGCTTTGTCTCTTAGAGCATACATCTGATTCTTGCTAATTCCTAGTTTCTTCACTGCTTTTAGGCTTTCGCCGTTCCTGAGAGCATGTTCAATTCTATCCTTATTATTCTTCCTTATGTCAGCTGTCTTACGCTTGTTGATTAACTTCGAAAGTTCTGCCAGTTCTATTCTAGCTATAGGTTTAGAGGCTTTCATACATTGGCGTTTCTTGAAAAGATCTTTCGTCTCCTGCGATAGGTGACTGGTATCCTGTCTAATGGAGTTACCACGGATTTCTATTGCACACTCCTTAATGATGCCCATAAGATTGACGTTAATTGTTTCAACACTAAGGTCCTCTTCCTGAGTTAAAGCCGAATACCTGCTCGGTAGCCTGATCCGGAATACCTCTATTTTCCCTCTTACCGCTAACTAATTGATCGGCTTCTTATGTACCAGTTTCTTCCGTTCCCTCCTAAAATCTAGGCTAATTCGAGTTCTTACCATCCTATGGTCACTGCAGCGCACCTTGCCGAGCACGTCCACATCTTGCGTGATGCCAGGGTTAGCGCAGAGTATAAAGTCCATTTCATTTCTAGGCTCGTCATTCGGGCTCCTACACGTCCACTTCAGCAGAGCAGCAATGCAGTGCAGCAAAGTAGTTCAGCAGTGCATAATCCCAAAGCTAGTTAGCGCTGGTAGACCGTCTTAAGTCGCACAATATGGCCTATTTCAGGTTGTGAGTGGCGGCGCTGTGATTTCCGAAATGCTGTTTTGCACGACCTCTTAGTACAGTGCGCCAATGCGTATGAGGACTTAGCAAGACGACAATGAGGACTTAGCAAGACGCGTAAACGCTCCTTGCTAAGTCTTCATCGGCGTATACGGGTCCAAACCCAAACACGGTCGACGGGTTGGTATGCCACGTAGCGTCGTCGAAGATTCTAGCGCCAGCTGTCAGTCCTCTGCTGGTTCTTGGTGCGCAAGCGGGAGAGCTGTCGGGCTTCTTCGGCGCGCAGGAGATTGGCTATGACGTCTACAGTTTCATCTTCGGTGACGGGCGGCAACATGGTGTTGAGAGTCGTCGTAGGCTTCCTGCCTTAAACAAGCTTGAGCGGCGTGATCATTGTTGTTTCTTGCACCGCAGTTTTGTTCATGCGCACCATAGGACCATTCTTCTGCTGGTGATAGGCAGTTGACCTCCTGCGGTTTGGCTGGCTGTATTGCAGAATGGCTTGGGAGAGCTATGCTGTAAAGGCCGTTCCTCTATCGGTGATGAGGACTTCTGGGGCACCATGTCGCAGCAGGATGTTGTCGACGATGAAATTTTCCACTTCTGCTGCCCTACGTTTCGGCAGAACATTAGTTTCAGCGAAGCGGGTGAGGTAGCCTGTCGGCACGACGAACCACTTCCTTCTGAATGTAGACGTCCCAAAAGGTCCCAACAAATCCATCCTAATCTCCTGAAATGATCGGCAAGGAGGCTCGATCAGCTGTAGCAATCCCGCTGGCCTTGTCGGTAGTGTCTTGCTTCGCTCACAGTCTTTTTTACGGGTAGCTTCTTTTGAAGCGAAAACGAAGACAATCGTTGCCTAAATGCCCGACAGACAACGTCAGTGTTCCCTTCCACAACGGCGGATTTCCCTACCAAATACTCGACGAGGCCTTTTAGCTGAGGGTCTGCTCGTTGCTGTTCAGTGAAGTCTTCAGTGCTTATTATTTCAATAAAGGCGTCGTCATCCTCGTCGCCTAACGTCGGCAGGTTAATGGGGTCGCGTGATTGGCAGTCGGCATAGTGTTTCCGTCCGTTGATGTCGTCGCGCCGCATTTCGTCGACTTGTTGGCTTATAGCCTCACGTTTTCTTGTTCAAACTGGGTAAGGGCTCTGGCGGAGTGGTCGAGCGCCCTCTTCGGTTATTATGCGATGCTTTGCAATTCGTGTTTGTCGAATCCTGGATGACGTCGAAAAGCTGTATTTGTATCGTTGGAGAAAGCTTCTGAGCTTTTGCTGCTTACTAATAGGGAGACTCGGATTTATTTCGAAGTGTGGTTCGGGAACTATGGTCGTCGGGGTAGATGCGGCAGAAACCGAGAGGGCAAACGCATTGGTAGTTTCCACAATTTCCTCGATGTATTTGATCGTCGTGCCCTTGTTGATGTGCTTGCACTCTTGGCTGAAGTTCGTAAGCACTACTTTCGCTTTCCCTGGGTGCAGTCGAGGGATCCCTCTTGTGATGCAAATTTTACGGTCGAGCAGTTGACGTTGGTCGCCCTTAATGACGCCTTCTACGTCTGCGGCTGTTTCACTGCCGACGGAAATGACAATGCTGGAGCGAGGCGGGAGGGTGACATGGTCAACTACTCTCAAGGCACGTTGACTTGAAGGCCTTTCCTTCTGTATCGCTTCAACTGTATACAGCGTTATCTACTTCGGCCTCAAGTCGATGATTGCGCCGTATGGGCTCAGGAAGTCCATAGCGAGAATTGTCTCGCGTGCGCTGTTGATGGACGACTAGAGTGGCAGGTTAGGTCCGGTCATGAACTGTAATTCTTGCCGGGCAGATTCCCGCGCCGATTGAGATCAGCTCTTTCTTTTCACGCTGTTAGGCCTGCACAGACGATACCGAGGTATAAAAGAGGTTTGAATTCCACCTAGCAGACGGAAGCACAGCCTTAGCGCTGATGATGCGTTGACGATGTTGAACGATTTAAAAGCCTAATGATTCATTGCATTATAATTTTCTACTCCGCCCTTGTACGGTAGGCGATGACGGTGAGGAGCAAACGCCAACTAGACGCCGAGCAGACGACGCGGCGCCGGTGAGCACATTCAGAAGGACGTTTGCCGCTTTTCTCGGCTAAGGAAATCTGAAGGAACTGCTGAGAAAAAATGCACTGCAAATCAAACGAAGCCCAAGCATTCAAGTAAGCGCTCCAAAATTTATAGCGCCGAAACCTTAGTTGCGCATGATGTACTACACCGACGCAGCCGTCCGGCTGCGTGTTCGCACCGACGACCTATAGTCATCAAGCTGCTTCGGGGCTCCAACGCGGGCGGTGTCTCAACCTAAAGAAAAAAAGAAAAAAAAACGCCTTCATTCAAATGTGCTCTGTCTAATAGGCGGCGTTCAGCAGAGCCAAGGCTGCAAGGTTTGGGAACGTATAGGTGCTTGCAGAAAGTGAATACAGTTCGTATATCAGCTAGCACACCCCATTTGCGCATTGTTGCGCAACGACGAACGCTGCACACGCTTACGGCCAGACTCCAGGTACGCTTGCTGGCGCGTGACAGCTCGCGGCCGCGCGCCTTGCGTTTGCAGCACCTCGAAATTAATAGCGGTTTGAACCTACCAGACGCAACCATGCAGCGCGCGTCCACTTGGCTCAAATTTGCGTCTTGGTAGACAAAGTATCGTAATTTTGTGAGGCAGCCAGAGCACCTATATTGGTCTGGAGAAGAATGAGATTTAGAATAGCGTTTGTCGCCTTATACGTACATAAACGGAAGCACCTTTGCGGGGCGTTTTGGTGTGCGCCCCTTCAAAACATTTACAGTTTAACGTACGGGAAGGCAAACGCAAGGAAAGCGTTATTGAGCACAATGTTGAAAACTAATTTCGCTCAAAGAGAAAATGAAGCAGCCGCGGAACCTTCCACTTCGGATCGTGACAGAGCTTGATGCAACACGTATGCGATTACATGCTCCACAAGCGCCGGCACAGAAATCCTGACGTCGTAATTTCCGCAGGGTTCATTCGCAGCGTGTTGCGCTGATCTCCTCTAGGGTTTTGCGGTCATAATCACGTTGTGTGATCACAGTTCCCAAAAAATGTTCTCTCTTATTTTTTCAGGTATCGCGCTATAGACATGAGCGAAATTATCATATTAGTGCATCTTTGGTAAACATTCCTTAGCCCACAACTTGAGTAAAATCGCGCTTGAAGAACTGTTCCGAAAAGTGTCACTCGGCCAGAAGTGGTGTGCGTTGCTGCTCTTGCTAAGAACAACGCTGCTTTAGGCCCCCTTGATTTATCGTTCGTATCGTGGGCCACCCGTGTCCCACGATACGAACCACCTTCAAGTCGGTATCAACGTGCAAAGTGGCAATTCAGATGAAACGTTTTCAAGTGGGTACAGTTTTAATTTTCATATGGATGATTTTATTGAAATTTTTTTCTCTGCGATGAGGTGAAAGCCGACCTATACAGGCATATAAATTTTCGCTATTCTTAAGACCTCTTGTTAATACAAGGTTTCTGTCTTTTACAAGCTCCTAAATTAGTAAGCAAGTTATTCATAATAAATTGCTGTGTTAAATGTGTAAACGCACGCGCAAGAAAGATGTTCTAATCCATTTCCCAGTATTGACTCAATGAAAATGTAGCACGCCTATACCGTCACAGTGTAGTGATGCGAACAATAAGACAGTTCCAAACGAGAGAGTCACGAATCCAACGAATTATAGGGCGAGCTTGCAAGGAAACAAAAATACCAACACTCAAAGTACAACCATCTCTCCGCGCAAATTATTGCTTTCTCTGATGAATCTGATGTACGTACGGATTATGGCATCCGTTCATCAGATTGGAATGTTCGTACATTGCGGCCAAACTAGGGCGCTCATTTACGATCGAGAATATACGCTCGTATTCGATTCACGCATGCAATCTGATAAGATAACGCTCGCTATTGAATTCGTCACAACATTCTTGGTATTGGAAATACATGCAGGCGCGTTTGAAGCTAATCGATGACTTTAGAACAGTGGTAAGACGTTGAAGAAGCTCGCCGAAAAAAAAAGTAATAATGAGCGGTTGCTTTAAATACTAGCTGAAACTTAGTACTCGTGGTAGCAAGGGCCCCAAGGGCTGCACAGCGGCGCCGACATACAAAAATTCAAGAGCTAAACACTTTCCAATTACTGGTGTTTATCAAACCAGCATTTCGTGGTTCAATGGAGCCCTGTACACCAGGGGCCAGTTTCACCACGGGCACTGTGCCGGAGCTCATATTTCACGTGACTGTACGTATGCCAGCATTAATTGCCCCAAAATCATGCACGTACCCATGATTTTTTTTTCGGAAGGGGCGCCCAACCATATAGTAACTTTTCTATGCAGATGAGCGGTTGAAGGTTCCTTTACTTGTACAAATGTGAATAGTGCCTATCATTCCCCATAAGGACGCGTAAACTTGCAAGAGAGAATTGAAATAGGCTGTACCCGCCGTGGTTGCTCAGTGGCTATGGTGTTGGGCTGCTGAGCACGAGGTCGCGGGATCGAATCCCGGCCACGGCGGCCGCATTTCGATGGGGGCGAAATGCGAAAACACCCGTGTGCTTAGATTTAGGTGCACGTTAAAGAACCCCAGGTGGTCAAAATTTCCGGAGTCCTCCACTACGGCGTGCCTCATAATCAGAAAGTGGTTTTGGCACGTAAAACCCCAAATATTATTATTATTGAAATAGGCTGTATCTCACAGTTACGCCTGTGAGATAGACCCCTGCTTTACTTGGCAAACAAGGGGCCAGATCAAAGGGATTCGCGCATGAAAGAAGTGCAGGAAGAACACTGCCAAGAACAAGTAAAGAAGCGAAAGTGTAAAATGAAGATTTCCAGTAGCGTTTTTTCTATTAGCTTTGGAAGAATTATATTGAAATATATATTTGCGAATCAATCACAGTTCTTTTGGACCCCTAGTTTACTGTTCTACCAAGTTAAGCGCCAAAGCCAACTCGTGCTGTTTGTTATTTGGGAAGTTGCGTAACGATGCGTGGCCTCCAGTCCCGTACAACCGCGTAGAGCGCATGCAGGACGCTGCGGTTCTAGACGTACTGCGACCACCGTGGAAGGTTAGAAAAACACCCACATAAGCCCAGCAGAGAAGTAGCTACGTAAGGCGGCTCGACTGATAACTGTAGAAACGTGATTCAAAAGACACGGAGTTATTCTCTACTTCAGGCGGCTTTTTCTCTACTTCCTTTTTAAATAAAAATATGTTGATCCATAAATAATATCACTAAGGCGGTTAAATTTGTTAATACTCGCTTTTCTTTCTTCTTTGGCTGTTGCCTTTGCTCTCTCCCTTAGTATCTCGCTTAATTTCTGAACTCCTTGCGACTCTTGTTTCCAGTTGCCATTTTTGCACGAAAAGTGCTGCGCAATTAGGGAGAAACCAGACAACGTAACGGATGATATTCGTGTTGCTTGTGGGTTTAACGCTTTTTGCAGGGTTTTATGATGGACGCTGTATCGCAATATCTTATATTCCATCTTATCTAACCCATATCGCGGGTATATGGTCAGGAAGATCGGCCAGCGTCGCGGCGAGCCGTCACTCGAGAAAATAATCAAGCAAAAGGGAAAGATAAACGCAACTGGCGTTTTCTCCCGCCGCAACTCGTTCCACGAGCGTAGAGACCAGCTGACAACGAACCGAACCCCTTTCCTTGTACCTGGATCAGTCTATAAAGAAAGAAAGTTGAACCAATGAAGCAACAGCGACGCGCGTGATTGTTGAATAGATAGCGCAAAAAATTGTGTTGGGCAATAAAAATCAATTTAAAAAATCATTAAAATAAAAACTAAGCCCTACCTGCTGCACCTAAGTATTGCAGGCTGCGAAATTAGAAAGACAAATGAAAAGGACCGTAGTCAAATAATTTTGGAATAAAAAAAAAAGGGGGGGGGGGGGGGGGGAGTCTACCACCAGGGAAACCAAAGCCAAGGGAACGGATGGTTGCGGGATTTATTGAACATGCTGCACAAACACCATACACATATAGATAGTGACAACTGAACTCATCTCGAGTTAATCGGGCGGGCACCGAATCGATGAAGAAAACTGATCTTCACACCCCAGGAGATGCCGATAACTGCCGCCACCCGCTCTTACCGACGCAGCAGCTGAGCTCACGGGAGTCGCCAACCGCGAGCGACTCGTCGAGACCCTAACTACGGTGTACTAGAATATTAGCACACTGTACCGTTCACTTCTGGCACGGATAAGTGTACGCTTGGTGAATACTGCGAAAATGTGAACATCAAGAACTTGCGCCAGCTGAGGTTCACTGACTGCCTCGCTCTGACGTCCGACGTTCATCTTGGATTTGTCGCCAGCTGTGAGAACATGGAGGAGCTGCGCGTTGTGAACTGCGTCGTCGAGCATCCGACGCATTTACCAGTGCTCTCACAGAGGCTCACAAAGGTGAAGATGCTCCAGTGGTCACTTTACGAAGACCGCCGCTACGAGTCGTGGCTGAAGAAAGACGCCGTGGTGGACACCAGCACGCGTTGCAGGCTGAACACTGTCCAGTCCATGTACGTGGAAGTTGCAGCGACGCCGCTTACAGCCGACTTCTTGGAGGTCGTCTTGAATGATTACCACGGCCTGCCGAGCTTGCACGCTCACGTCATGCGAAAGGACGCCGTATACTATAGAGGTGCCTATGGGCGACGCCATTACCAGGATGAAGACACCCAGGCCCGGTCTGCGCACCTTCCAGTACACTTGCGAGTGGGTACCTCCGCCCAATACCGGCTCTTACACGAAGCTTCACCAAGCCTCATACGACTCGAGGACTTGCGAGAGGTGAGCACGTTGCTTCAGAGAGTGCGGCGCGCGGTCATGGCTGTGGAAGCTGACTCGGAAGCCGAAAGCCGCTTCCTCGGAGCAGCGACGCACCCCAGCACTGCAACGACGTCATGTCCCTCCCACTAGCCCTGCTGACGCCGCCACAACAGGTCCAGCTCGAACGCCTGCACAGCGGTGCTGCCGAATTCCTAAAACCAATGCGGAAGTTCCTCCGAACGCGCCTCACCAATTTCTCCGAGATCAGCCTGACTAAGAGCCACTTCTTGCTCGTGTGCGACTTCTGGTCAGTCGTGGGTCCGGCCTTGTTTCAGCTGCGCTGCCTGGCCCTTCCACCGTGCGCCGTGAATTGTAAAGACTCGCTTCAGTTCCTGGAGCGAAGCTTCCGGTTCCACAAGGAGCATGACGTCTGCAACGACGAGACTCTTTCGTGCGCCGCCTGCAAAGTGCCTTTAATGTTCACAGAGCGCGACATCAAGTGCCTGCACGGACAGACAAGGCTGCGGCGGTTGAACATCGCTGAGACGACGTTGATATTGTGCTTCAAGTTCCTATTCGGTGCCGAGTCACCGACCTTCGCTTCAGTCTGAATAGTCTGGTGAGTGACGCCGGCGCTGTCTTCTACTTCGGGCCTTGCCATCTCCTTTGCGCAAATGAGCGGCTCTGTACGCGCACCATAGAAACAGGCCACGTGATGCTTGGGCCTTGCTTAGCTGCTAGACTCACTTCGGCAAAGACTCTGCGCAGATTGTGCCTGCTGACCGGGGGTCAAGCAACGGACAGCGCGGTTGCGAACTTCATCGCCCGCATGGTGGAAACATTGCCACTACTGCGATTGGTTCACGTGCACTACCTGGCTGCCAGCTCTGCGCTGAAAACCATGTCGTGGATCAGGCAGCACCACGCAGTCGTGTACACTCTGCCAAATGGCAAGAGGCTTCGTTGGCAAGGCCAGCTCTGTGACCACAGTCCCTGCGTGGGGCGCTACTGCTGCGCCTTATCATTCATCAGTGTGGCAAGGCCGAGGAACTGATAATGAAAAAAAAAGAGAAAACCTTCTCCGCAGTACACCGCGAAGACAACCCGTTCACCGATCATTGTGTGGATTTGCTTGAGAAATAAATTCCAAATGCAGCTACTTTCTTTTTGATTTACCATTGACGTAGTTCGCGCAGCCTTCCCACCTTTCCGTAGGTCGCCAAAATGAGCGAATATCCACTGATACTCACTCAACACTATTGCCAACAGAACTTAGCGAGAAGGAAGGGGGGGGGGGGGTATGTGCGTGCATTATTAATGCTACTGAAGGAATAGCAAAAACCTTGTGATAATGCCTAACGTTGCAAGGTTTAAGTTGTTGCTTAAGTTTTTCTTGGTAGGAAATTTCGGACCGATGTTGTAGTGCAAAATTTATATATTAAGACAAAGGCGCTCACACAACACAATCGCTTTTGTTGTGTTTGCCTGTACTGTAAAGCCCCGATATGTTTTGCAGTAAAACACCAGTTTGTTGCATAACAGTGTTACACGGTCACTCTTGCATGAAGTAAAAGAAATGCTGAGAAATGTCTGTCCTGAATTGCAGCCGTGGGTCAAAACGATAAGAAATTCGGAGTGAGAGGAAGGCTGCAGCCTCGTCATGAGCGTGAGGCGTCAAATATATTTTAACCGTGGAGCTGTCGCTTTACTTATGCAAATGTCTCCAATGGTTTTCGCATAATTGTTACTGCGGTCTGCAAAATTCGGTAGGCTGCAAGGCTGTTTTCATCCGAAAAACCTCGTCCAGAGACTCACTTCCGCCTTTATTTCAAAAACAAGACGTCCACTTATTCGAACCCGCTTGTGCAGTAATAGCAGTGATAGTGGTAGTGATTTAGGGGTGAGCATTACACGTTGCTTTCCGCCACCCTTCGGGGGAGGCGGTGGTTAGAGAAGAGGTTAGTACCACACAGGAAATGGTTGGGAAACCGTCCCCCTTGTTCTCACGAAAGCATCGCCCACGCACAGCTACGACCAATCTGGTGAAAAAAAAAAAAAAGAACGGATACATTCATTTTGCTCACCATTCATGCTTTCCTGGAAGCGCACCCCACATCGCGTGCTTCAATTCTCTGGAAACCGGAATGTTTAGGTAGAAAACCACTTTCCAGGACCGCCAAACAGAGGTTCATTGTGTCTCGGGGAAAGGAGCAAGGTGGGGGGGGGTGCAGACAGGGTTCGTGCACAGTGCAGGAAGAGCGTAGGTAACACCATGTTTTTTTTTTTTTTTTCGCTCGTCAGATTAGGATATTTCATGTTCTTGTCTGTTTACGTAAATTGTCAGGATGCGCTCCTATAGTGCTGGAGGAGGAGGAGGAGGAACTTTATTACAGCAGAAACTTGCGCGTTTACTCCTGGGTGGTTCCCTCTGACAGGGCTCCAAAGGCGATCGCGGCTCGCCGGGCCTGGTCGAGGGTCGCCAGTTGATTTTCCAGCTCCAGTGCTGGAAAAACATATACGAAGCTGTGAACGCGAGGGTTGAGCCACTAGCGTGTGAAAATAGCGTTCAAAGAAGAAATGCAGAGATAATACGATTTTCTACGTCCTGTTTTCTTTTTCAAATCCCCCTCAATAATGTTGATAAATTTTGCAGCACCCGCGTAGCCTTAACGTATTTATCAAGGAACAATGGACACTTGCATATATAAATTTAATTGTTGGACTAATTGTGCCAATAAACTACAGCAGAATTAAAAAAACAAATTAAATTCAGGGGTTTTTCGTGCCGAAACCACGATTTGATTATGAGGTGCGCCTTATTGAGCGACTCAGCATTAATTTCGACCACGAGGGGTTCTTTTAGGTTCGCCTTACGCGTGGCACACGCGCGCTTTTGCATTTCGCCAGGATCGACATGCGGCCGGGATTCGACCCCACGACCTCGTGCTTAGCAAGCGCAACGCCACTAATAAACCACGGCACGTACGGCGGAATATTTAATTCGCTGGAACAAGTACTGAAGAAAAATAATGGAAACTGCTAGCGAGTTGCAATTATGCCATAACACAGAAATTAATTTCTGGTTGAATGCTCCTGAAATTCTTTGCTACCACTTTATTTCTATATTCCAAAAATTTGTTTAAGATTTATATCATTTTTTTGTGTTAAATTTCTCACGCACAGGCAGTTCAAAGTGAAAATCAGTGTTCCCTGGCGAAAATTTACATATTTTTTGCGCAGTAACAAAATACTGTAAACGATTATAGACTCTGCATTCGGGCGTCTAGGGAACTTTTTCCAGAGAGTCTCACACCATTCAAATAGTTTCCGATCTCTTCAACGCCATTGCGATGCTGCAAATTAATTTGTAACACTTCACCTCATTTTGATTCAACTCTGTGATCTCTAGCCACTCTTGAAATTTGTCCTGTGCCGACACTCCCGACCACGCTATTGCGCTTCCCCTTGATGACAGGCGGGGCCGCTGTCAAAGACACAGCACTACCTCGATTCGAAGGTCGGGTCGACCATCTCCCGCCTGAGCCCGATCACCACTACGAATACGCGTGGTCTTATTAACCCGGGAACAATGCTGACCGCGGCTCTGCAGTCCCGGCAGATCGAAGTTAATGCGATTAGCCTTTAAGCAATGTAGCAACACAGCTTATTGCCAAAGCACCTATATTTACAATCTGCAGTGGTCCTTCTGAGATGTGGAGTGATTTGGCTATGTGCGACATATGCTGGCTCCGTGATCGGCCCGCTTTGCTATTACCTTCGCTCGCAAAAGTCCTTCATGACCATTACGTCAGGGCGAGAACAGTATGCCGACGGTGGATGCAGTGACGTCCACAGAACGACGAAAGCAGTTATGTCGGCAACGCGATGCCATTACTGAAATGATGGCGAACGTACGACATCGCCATGACGACAATTGAAGCTTTGATAGTCACTTCAGCATATGCTAAAAAAAATGAATCCGAAAACCTGCGCGCGCACGAGACATTCATTACATTACTTGAAATTTTCATTCTAACGCGTTGTTACTTCCTATTATTGTTTTATCTTACCGAAGGCCGTCCGTTCGAGTGCCTTAATAAACTAACCTAAAGAAAGCTAATAAACATAACCTTATTACGGTGTCTTAATTTAGTTCTCCTTAGTTCTCACCGAAAGTAGTACGTGGGTTCCACTCTCGACATCCATGACGTCAATTGCAATACAACTTGGAGATATGGCCGGTTCGCCTGTATCTCTATGTTGGGTCGTGGATTCAAGTGCCTTAAGACCAAAGGTCGAGCGTTCGACACCAATTTCGGTGCCATAGATAGATAGATAGATAGATAGATAGATAGATAGATAGATAGATAGATAGATAGATAGATAGATAGATAGATAGATAGATAGATAGATAGATAGATAGATAGATAGATAGATAGATAGATAGATAGATAGATAGAAATAGCCTGAAGTATGGAAATAATGCTAATGGAACGGAAAAGCGAGGAGTATACGCCATGCGCAGCGCCTATAGGGGCGCCACTGAAAGCTGCGTAGCGGCGGCGTTCGAAGACGCCTGCTTCCAGTGCAGGCATGACTGAAGTGCATGCGTGCGACTTGCCGCTTGCGCGCGTCCTACAAATCCTACAAAGTGGAGCTCATCGTCAGCATGCCGCTTTCATTATAACGGCCCGGCCCCTAATAGCTTCATTTGTTGGCCCGAGAACCATCGTTCTTTATGCACACAGCTTCCTGTTTTACATGCCGTGTTTTTTTTTATAGTAGGTTGAGGGAGCGCTGTCGCGCCTGCGAGTGGTTCGTACAGGTGCGGCCACGTGAGATGCCAGCGACGGTAAAGCTTGTAAATCGGCGCGATGAGCTTGACAAAAATAGCACATGTAGGCTTTGGCAATAATTAAGGGTTTATTGTTTGCATGCTTTCGTCTTACCACTGTCTGCACTGCGTGTACTTCACATGTGCCATCGTTAAACAAGCAGAGTCTTTCGATGATTTCGCGGAAGCACGCGAGTGAGAATATCAGAAGACGCAATAGCTGAAAATTTGCACCCCTCCCCCCTCAGTCAAGAGAGCACATTGTTTCTATATTTTATGTTATTTGTTAGCGCCACCACCATTTTTACTAGTACCCAAATTTTGTTACCCTTGCAGTCAAATGCAGAATTCAACAGCATATTGTATCGCTTGGTGTACTTCCCGGAGGCTGAATAGCCAATGCAACGCTTTTTAATTAATTAAAATATTACGTTGACACAATATTAGTAGTTTGATAGCAAATACAAAGCATGGCATTAAATATTTCTTCTAAACCACGTGCTACACTGGAATCATTTTCAAAGCAGAGACAACAGGAGCGAAGCTACATGAACATATATTCAGTTTTCAGTTTCAGTTTATTATTCTTAAAATACAATGAATCGGTAAGAGACAATATACAGACGAGGGTCCCAAAGTCAAAGACTCCAACGGGACCCTCGGTTAATAATAAGAATGTAGAGATGTACTAAAGAGCAAGCTAACTAAAAGAAACAAACACAATCGGGAAAATACTACATAGAAAAATAAAATGAAGGAAAACAAAATGTTTCTGTACAAGCCAATAGTGCATAAAAAAAAAAACTTGACCCATTTCATGCAAAAGAAGAAAACTAGAACAAGCACTAGCTAGCACCACTAACAAGAGAAGAAGAAGAAAATAACCATGAAGGCTTCAGAATAGACCACAACGCGTGGCCTAGCTGGGGTGAACATGTGCATTAGTTGCAGACATCAGCGCTTCGAAGTTCAGGCGTTTCCCATCCCCTATCAAAAGCCTGTAATGCTCACAGAGGCCAGGTTGTACAGACAACATGCAGATAGCTGGGACGAGAGTACGCCGAACATTCTACACGTAGCACTGATCGAATTTCAGTGCTATCGATAGGTAAAGCAACAGCCGATTCCGTGCAAAGCAAGGGTGCAAAGCGTGAGCCTTTTATGCAGGCGCCGTCACCTGCTTTTTAGCACGGAACTCTTTGTTCAAAGCGCTTAAGCACAATGAGCACTTCAGAACTTTGCTCCACATTCTCTGCCTTAGATTTGCGCATGTTTATTTTTTCTCATGCCCCATGATTAATCGTGTCATCGCATCATCATCGTGTCCCATCAGTAACAACAACCTAGTGTTTATTGTATCTTCTGGACTGTTGACGAGGCGACCAAGTTTAAACGACCCGACACGGTTGCTTAGTGGCTATGGTGTTGGGCTGCTCAGCACGAGGTCACGGGATCGAATTCCGGCCACGGCGGTCGCATCTCGATGGGGACGAAATGCGAAAACATCCACGTACTTAGATTTAGGTGCACCTTAAAGAACCGCTGGTGGTCCAAATTCCCGAAGTCCCCCCTACGGCGTGCCTCATAATCAGATCCTGGCGGCACCAAGAAAACAATAAAAACACAGTTATCGCTCTGAAACTGGAGTAACCAAAGCGCGATTGCATATTTTCTCCGTCGAACAGCCGCGATCCACCGCCGCCGTCGCCCTTGCTCGTAAAGCAGCACCGGAAACTGAGTGCGTGCCTGGCAACTTTTTGTGCGTGTTAAAGCACCCAACCCCGCAACAGCCATTTCAAGACATCGCTGAAGGCTTAGAGAAGCGTTAAATCACGATCAAGAAGGCAAACAAGACTTCACGCGCATAGGCGCTGGCGGGAACAGTGGTCGCCCGAGCCCGCCTACGCTTCGCAGCCTTGGCGCCTTAACGACAGACG
The DNA here is from genome assembly GCF_050947875.1 of Dermacentor variabilis. NCBI lineage: Eukaryota > Metazoa > Arthropoda > Arachnida > Ixodida > Ixodidae > Dermacentor > Dermacentor variabilis. Next base: position 4,069,125 of record NW_027460346.1, on the reverse strand, counting down.
GCGTTTTGCGCATAGTGCCGATTGGCTTGAAATTTTGTGATAGTCTTCTTTCTGGCCCTCTTTCTGCGGACAGTGATGAATCTATCATCCGATGAGTCTTCATCCGACACGGAGTACAGCTCAGTGTCATCGGTGTCACTGAGCACGCTTCCTCTCTTCCTCGTGAAGGACGGCCTTGTTGACCCGTGGCCAGGAGGGCATCTGGAAGGCTCCGCGTCCATGGCCACAAGACCGGGAGCCGAGGCACCAGGCAAATCCGAAGGTTTCGCCAGAAACCTGAGAACACAGATAGAAGCGTTCTACCAAGAAGACACTTCGTCGTCGTCCTGCATTACATCGGTAATGTACAATCTAGCACGGCAGGTAATCAAATTAAAGCTGCAAGCATGGGAAGAGAATAATGGCATTTTTGGAGATCTTCAGAATGACTTCAGAATGTATATCACAAGAAGCGAACAAACACTGACACCAAGAACAACATCGGAGAAATTACTTCTGCTTAATAAATGAAATAAATAAACAAAAAAATAATGGAAATTAATGTGGATGAAAAAACAATTTGGCGCAAGTGGGAACCGAAGCCACAACCTTCGCATTTCGCGTGCGACGCTCTACCAATTGAGTTACCGGGGCGCCGTTTCCACATCCAGTTTCTTCGGTATTTATGTGTCCTAGTAGAACCCTGAGAGTATTAGCCAGCGCCACCATTCACAGACCTCGGCGGCGGACGTGGAACGTTGTTTTTGCCGTAGGGGTCACGAGAACGTGATCTTTTTGGGTGAACGCAACTGGTCAATAAAACCACACATGCTACCTGAAGGCATCAATGTTGCTGGACTCGAGACCCTCGTTAAGTAATAAATGAGAAGAAAGGGGGTTAACCGAAGGGCCCGATTTTTATTATTCATATCATAAGAACCGAACAAACACTGACACCAAGGACACCTCGTTTATTACGTTGAAATAGCTCGACTGCGCGCCTTCGATGTCCACTTTACGCACACAGAGCTAAAACCATATCCGCTCTTTCCACATTGGTACTTTCGAACAGTTGCTTACCATTTTTTAGAGGCTGTATTTGATCAACATGCATTTACCATCGCACCAAAACTTGCGTATTGTTCCCATTATGTTCGCAAAAATTTGACCTGTTGTTGTTTTGCCAGCCCAGCCGTCTAAGTTTTACACTGCTCTTAAAACCCTATTGATAACCCTATTGACCACTTGCATGCGTATTCTACTGGAAAATGCGCATGTCACTCACTCATTTGGAACATTGCGAACACATTGGCCAAACGATGCCCATAATTTCCCCCGATATAAACAGATGCCTTGCTCAGCTCACCGACAACATCTGAGAGAAACTATGAATCTCTTATGATGCAGGAAAACACGTGGGAAAACGGGGATTTAGTCATTAACTGCAACACTTGCATTTAAAGCAGGAAAGTGAGTACCGCAACGGATTGTGTTTAAAATTCTCGTTATTTTCACGGAATTTCAACCTTAACTCATGCTGTTGTTTTAGGAGTCTGAGAAACATTTTGACTTCGAAACACTCTGCAACGCTTGAATTAGTAACCTTCTACAAAGGTTGCAATGAACCTATACACGGAATAAACATATATCGCTCGTCCCTCAGAATATTGCCTAGTACTTCGAATAAATGTAAACACCGTGCCTCGCATATTTTACCGAGCGTACGGGAGGAAAACAATCAAAGGCCGTCTACAGTGCATAAAAATTGGGAAAAAGCGACTATTCAGCAACAGTTTTCACATCACATAAGCAATCTACGAAGCGCAAATTTTCGGGACACGTCACCAAAAAGTGGCCCTCATGCTTTTTAATGCGAAATATCTGTTGTTTTTGCTCCTACCAGCAAACAACTAATAGTGTAGGTCTTATTCAGTAACAGCCTGAAATTGCAATCACCAGAGTCCGAAGTGACATAAACCTTTAAAAAAAATTTTACAATGACTTAAAGTTCTATTGGTATTAAAATGGGAGGGGGGGGGGGGTTCGCACGTTCGACCAACGTCATTTTCGCGAGCATATCTTCGACAAGTCGTGATTGCACAATGAAATTCGACAGTTATACCTGTAAGAGGTTTGATTAGATTTTTAATCGTGATAGGCTACTGGGACGGCAACGCTATGTAGACTATGTGTGCATAGAGATTAAATAATTCCAGCAATTGATAATCTGCCGATTTCATGCCTTACTTCACGCCAGTCGTACATACTTCGACTCCCCAATTTTGACAGAGTGGGAGGGGGGCAATTACCCCCTTGCCCCCCCCCCCACTATAGATAGGTCTAGGCACGGAAAGGAAGTGCCGTGTTCCCCAATAAGCAACATGGTCTACGCATGGTTGAGCACGCCGCAATACAATAGCGCACGAGGGACGTCACGTGGTTTTATTTAATATTTTCTGGGCTTTCTTTAAACGCCGGAAAAATATCACCACGCAGCGCGTGCGCTGCCACGAAAAAATTTGATATGCTGTTCTGGAATGCCCTCTACAACGTAAGGAAACGCACTTGGCCCTAGCGAATAAAGCGAATATTAATAATTTTCTATAATGTATCTTATTTAATTAACTTGGTAAACGCAATATGAGAAGCATCCTAAGGAGCACCGCATGACGGCAAACCACATATCATTGGTTTCATTCAGTTGTGGTTAACCACATTTATATCAATTGATTGTTGAGCGTGTTATTGCGAACGCCAGTCGTCTCCTTTCGAAATATGAACGTAATTACTCTATTAAAGAACGGGAATGTCTTGCCCTTGTCTGGGCGGTTTCGAAATTCCCTCCTTACTGGTATGCCGACCTTTCCTTGTTGTCACAGACAATCACGCGCTCTGTTGGCTTTGTTCACTCAACGACTAGACGACTCGGTCATTGGGCGCTGTGCCTTCAGAAGTATTCTTACTCCGTTGCCTACCAGTCTGGCCACCTCCATGTGGACGCGGGTTGCTTGTCCCCCTATCCTGTTGACCCAGCAGAAGTATCATACATCGAGCCTACTCTGTGCATCATGTCTATGTCTAAGTTTCTCCAAATTGGTGAAGAATAAGGTTGTGATGCTTCCGTGCGATCGCTCATTGACCGTCTCGAATCGACATCTAAAGACGCGTCACTGCGCGGGTTCATCCTCTTGAATGGCGCATATTGCCGTCGTAACGCTCAGGCAGATGGCCCTGGGCGGCTTCTCGCTGTACCCAAGCATCTGCGTTCCGCGATCCTGCACGAACTTCACGACGAACCAACAGATGGTCACCTTGGCGTATCGCGCACGTATACGACCGTGTCCGGCGCCGCTTCTTTTGGCGCGGTCTTGCCTGGTCTTTGGGACGTTGCGTGGCCTCCTGCGACAAATGCCAACGTCGGAAACGACCTGCCGAACTCCCTGCTAGACTACTTCAATCGCTCTACATCCCGACCGTACCATTGTTCCGTGTTGGTTTCGACCTTCTCGGTCCTTTTCCCGAGTCAAAATCCGGCAACAAGTGCGTCGCCGTTGCCAATGTATATGCGACCAGGCACGCAATAACTAGAGCGCTCTCCACTAGCACTGCCACGGATGTTGCCAATTTTTTACTACACGGTACTATTCTACACCACGGCACCCCTCACTTTCTCACAGATCGAGGTCGCGAATTTTTGTGCCGTGTAATCGACGATATTTTGCGCTCCTCCTCAACGCAGAAAATTTTGACCACTTCCTACCATCCCCAAACAAATGACCTCACCGAATGCCTAAATAGCACCCTCACGGACATGTTCCCAATGTATATTTCATCTGACCGCCGTGACTGGGACCTCGCGCTACCTTACGTAACCTTCGCCTACAATTCGTCGCGTCAAGACGCCGCCGTTTATTCATCATTTTATATGCTCTATCGTCGTAAACCGACGTTACCACTCAGCGCCCTCCTTCCGGCTGCTACAGCGCCGCCTAGCGAATATGCACGTGATGCCATCGCTCGTGCTGATGACGCGCGTCAGATTGCCCGCACTCAGCTGTCGGCCTCGCAAGCCACTCAGAAGTGATTTTATGACAGCCGACATCACGACATTTGTTTGTGCCTTAGTTCTAATGTGGTGTCCATTCCGTCGAGTTGCCTTGTCAGAGAAGTTGTCAGCTCGGTAAACGGGGCCTTATACCGAATCGTCCGCCAGGACACGGACATCACCTACGAGATTGTTCCCGTCTCACTGACTGTGCAACCTACGATCGGTCCCAGTGACACAGTTCACGTAAGCATACTGAAAGCATGCAGCCCTCCTAAAATCACCGTTTAAAGTGGACTGAGACGGCGCTCTTACCGCCGGGGGTAATGTTACGCAGCCAGCTCATTCCGAGAGACATCCTGCTTGGAGCAGACGACAATGAAGACGGGCCTGTCTGGTGGACAGGCTGACCACCATCTTGGTTGCTGCTGTGTAACTCGTTTTAAATACACTGTAAATAGTCACGCCTGGTGTCGTTTCACGTAAAAATATCTGACCGAATTTCACCTAGGCCGATGGTGCCCGTGCGGTCAAACAAAAAGGCTCGGGCATTATCATAGATTTGTTTTCCACATCTGAAGGATGCAAGATTTTTCAGAATGAGGTCATGTGAGCCGTTGTCGAAATCCAACGCCACAGGTCCAACGCCAGAATTGCTCTTGTTTCAGCTGTACTCGGACCATCCACAACATCCTCCTTCAGTTGTAGGATCGACTATGTCCTGCGCAGACAAACCTGGTCCATAGCCGAATGAGGAATAATTGGTTCGCTTCGAGATAAGACAGGAAGCACATAAGAACTACGTACTCTAAGTGCTTGCCGATAACGGAAGTCAGGGAAGCGGGTTTGAGATTTTGGAGGGACAATGGTTTCCCGGGTTTCGAAATTCAGGTAATATCGGCGTGTCGCCATTTCTGTGGAAGCTTTCCGTTTTCCAATAGTCATTGTAATATGCAGTGAGTTGCCGTACAGCCTCATCGCAGAGGTTGCGTAGTAGTGCATAATGAATGCCGCCTGCTTCGGGCGACCTTCAGGCCAACGGTATTGTGTGCGTTTGGTTGAGCAGTGCTCTGAGGAGGGACCACGTTTTCTATGTGCTAAGTTTGCCATTAAGGCGGTCCCAGAGGTTGTGTCAATTGTTATTAGTGAGGATGGTGGCGTATTCTTCCGCTTCTGCTGTGATCCGGACAATTTCTTGTTTCAGCTTATGGTTCTGCCACTGCCTCTTCCATCGTTTGGTCAGGCCTCTTCGAGCATCCCATAGGTGGAGAAGATTTCTGTCAACATCCTTTGTCTGCGTTTTTGCACTGAGTTGCTTGGTGGCAGCGCTAAATTTTCTTGTAGCTGTTGTGTCCAATCGTGTAGAAATGGCGTGACGTGTTGTTGAAACCTGGTTCTCCTGCGCCGGAAAGCCTCCCACTTGGTTATTTTAATTGCAGTTATTGGGTCCGTATGGCCATCAGCTGGACTTCTGTGGCTATAATACTGTGGTCACTGCCCAGGTTCTCAATTAGATTGTTCCAGGAGCATTGAGTCAACCCTTTGACCATTGTTATGTCGCGGCAAGTATCCCTTCTTACTTTGTTACCCGTTCTAGTTGGTGTGTCTCGGGTTCTGTCAGCAGAATGAATCGATGAAAGCTTATGGCGTGGGCTAGACGATGACCTCTAGGAGTTTCTGTTTGGTACCCCTAGGCAAGGTGGGACGCATTGAAATCTCACAGAATAATCAATTTTCTGGCTTGTTTGCTGACGGCCGAAAAAACTTGTCCGAAGTTGACTCGTCGCGATTTAGGTGCACTGTAGATATTAAGTTTAAACAAGGTGGTTCGCTATCGATTCCTGTCTACAGTTTCTAAGAGCACATGCTAATCGGGAGATCGCGAGACGCGTTTGGGTGACGCATGGGCGCGATTCATAGCCGCCGCCGCAGACAGACCTCTGCTCATGCAGCGCTTGTTTCCATACAGATGACGCGCGCTAGTCTGCCGCCATGTCGTAACCGCCGTCTCCGTGGCGATACGCTTTTGTTCTCAAGCTTTCGTTCTACCAACAGCGATGCGGCACCTCGTCGCGGGGAAATCGTGCCACCAGCGTCAGAGGCGACAACACCCAAGGAAGCCTCACATGGAGCCTCACTCGTAGCCGCATGCCATCGCCCCTTGCAGACGCAGCGGTGCCCGTCACATGCGCTGGTATTGTGGACTGACCCCAGCACCTGACGCCGCGGGCGAAAGTAACCCTTCCCATCTCACGGCACACTGCCGCCGGCACGCCGACGCTCAACGCTCGAACGGGCGCCAAACAGCTGCGCTCTAAAAAGGAGTAAATACAGTAATCAACAAACTAACGAAAACTACCCGATGCCACTAACCAACTCGGCCGAGAGTGCAACCCAGGAGCAGCTATAAATCCAACACATTAAAGAGTTTGGGTGAAAGACGTTCATTCAAAAGCGCCACATACTCAGTGCACTTGTGGCGCGGCCTCCTGAAGCGTCGGGTTGCTGTTCTTGAGCAACGTCGCGACGAGGTTCGATTCCGCTCTGCATGAGAGAAATTTATGGATATTTTTCATCATTGTAGAGCTGCACATTCCCAAGTGGCACACACCTCGTTACCCAAGTTGGCGTCCACGATGCTCATTGAAGAACGACAGGCACCCACTGGTACATACCAGAATCCAAGTTGACACCAAAGAGGTTTACTGAAGACCAGCACAGACTGAGTGGCATATACCCAGTGTTCCAAGTCAGTGTCAAAAATTTTGTTCGAACAGTGGTACCTACCTACCCAGTCCCGCATCTACTGTCACCTATGTCAGTACGAAAGGGGTTCGATCAACAGCTGCACGTATACACACATTGTCACTTACTGACCCAGGTAGGCGGGAAAATGGTTAGATATACACATATATAGATAGCTAGAGCGATACTTACCCCACAGAAAGCATCATGATCGAAGCCCACTAAAAAGTGTCACCGATTTAAAAAGCGCAATAACAGCAGCAGCTAGAGTATACCAAGGGCAGCACACAATAACCATAGCTTTCGAGCAGTGCTTTGTCATCCTTGGTCTTGACTTATCCTGTGTTCTTGCACTGTTCCAAGTGCAACACGTATCGTCTAGATCGTGTCGGCACCCTGATTCAGTCCGTATAGCTTATAGTAAGAAGCTAAATAGGCTGGAATACATGTATCGCTAATAATTTCCAGCCCAGTCCTTCGAGAATCTTATCAGGACCAATTTAGTCGCCAACAACATGAGGTAGTTTATTTATTTATTTATTTATTTATTTATTTATTTATTTATTTATCAAAAACCTTACAAAGCCCCTGCGTGGGGATTGAGTAAGTGGGGCATAGAATCAAGTAAGCACGTACAATCTGGTAACAATATAAAAAGGAAACACCAGCCAAATGCACCGCCTAAAATATAGAGAAACATATTAGCTACATACAGCTGTATACAGTGAGTAGAATCAGTTAAACGAGTTTAGTGAGTGCCTGAATTTTTCGCGGTCAGCTTCCGCAACTATGTTATCGGGGATGATTTTCCAGAGCCGAATGGCACGTGGAACTGCAGGCGAGTAAAATGCTTCTCTTTTAGCATAGATTCGCGTGAAACTATGATGACTGTGCAATCTGTGCGGCGTTTGCGATAACGTTTCTAGATGTAGGGGAGCGTTTGTTAGTATGGTGCGCGTATTCATGTAGTAATGACAAAAGGCAAAATGTCCCGACGAATTCTTAGCAGCTGAAGTGAAAGGTGAATCTTTATTTGAGTTACGCAAGAATGGTAGTCATATTTCCGGGAAATGAAACGTGCGGCTCTATTTTGGAATATTTCCAGCATATCAATTACGTAATTTTGGTGGGGAGACCAGACTGAAGCGGCGAACTCAAGTCGAGCGCAAACAAATGTTTGAAATGCCAGTTTGCGGATAAGTGTAGGTGAGTTTCGAAGGTTACGTCGCGGGTAACCCAGTGATGGAGAAGCACTGGCACAGATGGTGGCAATGTGAGAAGTCCAGGAGACGTTTGTTGAAAGATTTACGCCTAGATATTTAAATGACGTGGTCCGACATAATGGTACATTTTTAATACAGTAGGAATAGTCCAAGTTGGTGCGTTTGCGGGTGAAGGACATCACGTTACATTTTGATGAATTTAGAGCCATTAGCCAGGTGTCACACCAATTAGTTATTTGGTTAGGATCCTTTTGGAGGATCAGGTATGCATCAGAGCTGTTAATAGAACGATAGATAATGCAGTCATCAGCGAAAATGCGCATGAATGATGATATGTTATTGGGTATGCCATTAATGTATGTCAGAATAAGGGACCAAGAACGCTTCCTTGCGCTACTCCGGATGGAACATCTGAAGGAGGCGAGGAGAAGCTGTTAGCGAAAGTAAACTGCTTCCTGTTATAAAGAAAATTTCGAAGCCGGGGTAGAGTTAGTGAATCAAGTTGTAATTATGATAACTGTAAAAACAGGCGACAATGGGCTACGTGGTCAAAAGCCTTAGAAAAATCCAGAAAGATGCTGTCAGTTTGAAGGTTTGAGTCCATGTTAAAATGGAAATCTGTCGTAAATTCAAGCACTTGCGTTTCGCACGACAAACCTCTCTAAAACCATGTTGATTAAGAAAAAAGTTCTTCGATTATAGATGATAGTAAACATGAGATTAAATAATATGTTCCATCATTTTATAGCATATGCACGTTATCAATATCGGTCGGTAGTTCTAAGCCAAGTTTTTGTCAGCGTCATTGAAAATGGGTATAACTTCGGCTGTTTTCCAATCTGGGGGTATCTGACCTGTCATTAAAGATTGATGAAAAGTGTGGAATAAAAACTTGCCAGATACTGAAACTGTATTTTTCACCATTAATATTTATTCAATCATTCGGATGTCTTTGAATCGCGCACAGAAAAATGCACACGATTAGTCTTCTCTGACGTAAAACTATCATACTCAATCTCTCTGCTGAATCAACTAGCCCAGATATATGCACACGATTTGCCTTTGACGAAAAATTACCGCAGCTACAGCATGAGCCAGCCTTGCATAAACTGCCTTGCGTCTGCAATTGTTTGGCATGTGCTGCAGTATTAGAGCCACCACGTGCTGATTGGACCATCTGATATAATCCTCAACCCTGCCATTCCCCTCACGTGTCGCCAGAGGTTGCATATATTCTACGATTTGTTTTAACAATACAGAGGATCAACTTTACCACCTTTTTCTGCACTGTGGATCACGTTCCACAGCGCTTCAACTTCAATGCTTCTAAACACCGTGCACTTCGTCTCGTGAGTGTTTCTTGTTTTTTTTTTGTTCACTGCAGTCAGTACCAGCTATTGCAGTCACGCAGCAAAATGTAACGATCATGAATTGTTTCCAGATTAAGCGCGCGGTAACCTCCGCAGAGCCCATGTCACCAGTTTTCTTGGGGACCATTTGCACATGTGAGTACCACCTGCTCGAGGACGGCCTAGTGATATCAATTTCCACTCGGAGTTTCTCTGAAGCAACAACTATGCTAATTGGAAATTAAAATCCGTTCGCTGCAATTTGTCTGCTTCGATCTGGCTAAACCGGGAGTACAGAAACTTGGCCATGCGTAGGCGCCGACGGGTGGGAGGGGGGGGGGAGCAGAGCGCCCTCCGGAGTTTTCCGGGGGGGTGGCCGGAGCCGCCGCCCCCACGATGCCGAAGAATAGACCCCCCCCCCCCCAATCCTGCACCTACCATGTCATTGCCAGAATTTTGTCCCCCACACCATTTGAGGTTTCTTTTCGCTTGCCTCGACCTTTTCAATTAAAATTTTATTGTGGCTAATAGCTTGCTGCATCCCTGTTGGCGCAAACGTGCACGGATCTTAATTCACACTTTGCTTTGCTTCTGCAAATCCTGACAATAGAAGAACAAGCGCATTAGTATTTAAGTACTTTTCGTTCTAACGTACATGTACGCGCTGACCCATATGTTATAAAAGCACAGAAAATGGATTCAACGCTTTGCCCCAGGCAGCTGTTTTTATTCCTGATGATGCCAGGAAACTGAGCCTGATGCCACCAACGCCCAGCAATCTAATCGGGAGCGCGCACAATGTTCTCGCACAGCTTGTATGATGTACCATAGCGCTGAGGTGATTCTTGTATAATGTAGGAGAATCGGTTATATAGACAAAAGTGCACGGTTGGGCAGATGAGCTTAAGTTTATGAAGTTTATTTGCACCAAGAAAAGCTGCCCAAGCTTTCACACTTGCTTTGTAAGATGCCTGCAGCACCATCAATATGCCGGCTGCTTTTAACTGCACCAACGAAAACTATTAAACCAAGTATTGACAACATTATTTTATCATTCGAGTGTTCAGATTGGTAACCTCTGGACGAGGAGTAAGTTGAGAAGTTGTGTGCATCATTAACAAAAGCTACGTTCATTAAAATTTCAGTAATTGACCTTAGGTGGCTAAATAAAATGAGCACTTTGGAGCCCGACCCCGAAATTATCCAACCGTGCGAAGAAATTTTGATTAAACATGGTTCTGTAAGAGCCATGCGAACAAAAGTTTTCCAAGTGAACGTTCTTGGAAAGCGTAACTGACGAAGAAAACGATCTGTGAAGTCATAGAAACAACAGCGCTTCAAGACAGGACAAAAAGGAAGATCCACACACACACTACGCTAACTACTTGAAGCGCTATCTCTCTGTGATAATGAACTAACTAGCCCGTCAGTCAATCTTTGCAAACCTGTAAAGTGAACCTGAGTGCACTTAGCCTTGTCTTATGCCGTTATCGATAGTATGGCCCCGTGAGCATCTTCCTTGTCGCCTGTCCGCTTTCGATATTTTTTTTAATTTGAAAGCGCGCCCGTAGGCATAATACAAAAGATGTTAAAAGTACACGAACAGATTCGACTCGTGGAAAAAATATAGAAGTGAACAATGATGTCGTCCACGAATCCAACGTTCAAGGTCCGGTAGGCGGCCATGCCGAAGGCTTGTTGCACGGAGGTGGCTGAGACGGTTTAGATGAAGTCCTGGGCACGTACATAGTAGGTGTGTCACTGTCACATTTTTTTTACTTTTGTGTTACAAAATGGGCACGATGCTCCGTAAAGACCATGATAATGTTGTGGCCAGAGAGCGGTCACAGACGGAGTAAGCGCGACCCCGGCACGTAGCCTCCTTAACGTAACCTGCTCTAGACCGGTTAACCCACCAGGCAGGTCTGACCCACACGGAGGCATAAGCAGTGGCGCAGCAACAGGAGGGGCCGGGGGCCCCGGGTGCTAGTGGCCAGTGGGGGGGGGGGGGGGGGGCGGTGTCATATAAGCTTGAAGAGACCCCTCTTTACGCCGGCTTGACTGGGCGCAAATTGCAAAGAATGCTCCGGTATCCCGTAGCCCGAGGTCATGCACCCGATGCGTTTCGCTGCAGAATTGTCGCCTGCAGCTCTATCAACACCCCACGAAATAATTGCACGAATGTGCGGGCTAAAAAAGCTGCATGCGCGAAATGGTCGCTAAACTACTCGCCTTAGCGGAACGTTTCATGTGGGGTGCGCTCGTGCTGTGCGTTCGTGCTGGGAGCAGGAGTCGCTAAACATACAGTCAGGCGTTGTAAGGCGTTTGGGCTCTTGGGTCCCTCTTCCGTTCAGAACACGCAGCGAAGACGAACAAAGACAGCAGCAAGAGAGCGTTCAACCAGCGCGCCCGGCGCTCGCGTTTACGGCGAAGCGTTCGTTGAGAGCGACGTTGCATAAGTGGGGCCGTCAAAAGTCGAGAATGAGATTCTCTAGATCGTCTTCAGACTCGGTTCGGCCGAAGAGTTACAGGGGCTGGAATAGGGGGATTGTGCCGAAGGCGCGGCCGCTCGCGTGTGCTTCTGCGATGCAACCGCGAGGCGGCGCTGGCGGTTGCTTACACGTAGAGTTACTGTATGTGCTACCGCAGGTAGCAGAGTTGCGCGTCTGTTTTATCACGCCGCTAGCGCCTCTATTGGCAGAGCGTCATCACGTGGTAGCCAAGCAACCGTGCATTGCGGAGAAGCAGATGTTCGGGCCAATTTTTGTATTTCCCGACGCCGCCGCTGCAGCGAACTGGATTGACACAAGTTATCGCCAGTCAAATTCAAATCCAATCCGGCCGATCTTGCCGTTCGCTGTCCACGTGCGTGCTAGCTGCGTAGCAACAACGCAACGTGCGCAGCGCATCTTACGTTTGTTTCGTCGGCCTGCCTCGTGACACCTTACCGCAGTAATTGTTTTTCTTCTTTTGTAAAGCTAGTGAAGGGTGCTCAGGTAAAGACACCTGAACAAACAAATTTTCAGCCAACTGCCTATTGCGTCACATGTGTATGAGATGAAATTGCTTGACTAACAGATACGTGCTTTTTGGGCTGTGCTAAAAAAATTCACAGCTGGAATATTAAAAGCTACTGCAAGTCTGGATTTTTTTAAATAATGGAAGCACGTAGAGTTATACAGAAGATTTAGCTGGAATTACCAGTTTTCTGCGTGTGATGCACCACACTGCTTTCACAGAAGTGCCGTAAAAAAGCCAGCTCACATTTTCATGATTATGCACTGCTTGGGTTGTTTCTGAATATGAAAGAGGTTACTACTAAGCAAAGATATTTAATCTACTACAGCTTATGTGAACCAGGATGCAAGAGGAATGAATGTCGTCATTTAACATACGGTAAGGGCCTAACTGTGTTTTGAATTATTCCCTATAATGTAGCTATGTCAATCCTGTGAGAAAAACTTTCGCTACACTCCCACAGAAGGCTACTTTTGGAATCCCTGCAGTGAAAAGGCACATAATGAAATCACACTTGCAGGTGTAGCTGATATCCATTGCTTGCTGGTAGATGGATATGTTCCTACACAAGATTTAATGGGGTACCAGAGTCGAAATAGCAATGGTTGGTCATTGATTCACCAGCAATATTTTAGACTGGCTACATGTTGAGAGCTATGGCACATAAGCAAGTATGAGCCTCATTATATTTAGTACAGTTCCTTTTGTAAAAGAGCACCACTTGATAAAGCTCACTATATCAAAATATTTGCACGCGCATATACTAGTGTTTGTTTTTTTCTCTGAAATTCGCATTGTGATTTTATTGCCAAAAAAAGAGGTAGTTGCAAAGAGTAGTTGCAAGAGGCTGTTGCAGGAATTTGATGAGCCATGCGCGTTTCTGATCGTCCAGAGTGTTTTTGTTCTTCGTTTGCTTGATGTTGTTCGGCGTATTTCGATTCAACTTTTTTTAAATTGTTTGATTTGTTGTTAGCTGTGTTTTTTGCTCCTGTTTTCGACATGTTGTTTCTCTTACCCCCCTCACGCAATACTCCAGTTGGAGCCTTTGAGGTATGTGTATAAATAAATAAATAAATAAATAGTTGCGGCTCGGTGCCTTTTGTTACTGTTTACATGTTAACGAGCACGGTTCTGCTCTTAGTAGCGTATTTATCTCTGTTGAAACAAAACCTGAGTGCCAAGCAGTATTCAAGCGAAGGAAAGTTATTAAAGTGTCTGATTGTTTACCTCAATTACTAAAGTTTGTCCAGTTTTTAATACGCTATCTTATTTCGAACCTTATACTACCTTGTGAAGTAGCTTTTTCGCACGAAAATTTTGTAGGATTTCCGGAATCTATAAAATAACATCACCATATTCCTTAAGTTTATTCGGTGCGATCTAATCGTTACCGTCGCGGTTCACGAATGCTGCATCTGATCGGCGTATATAGAATACACAGTCTATTCTAGATACGCGAGTGCCCATACGTTATTAGGGCGGAGAAAGTGCACAGGTGAATGCAACTCAAAAAAAAAAAAATTAATATACGCGCTGCATCTTACGCCACGCGCTAAAAAAGGGCAGCGCCTTTTTCTTCACAATCTAATCAAGTCAGCTGTTTCGATGCGCTTTGTTTGCGATTTGGCGGAATAGCGGTGCACAAGCGATGCAAAAGCGCCCACGGTCGATCGACGATACGCTAGGCATGTCGCCTGCAAAAACGGTGCGGCTTCGCCGCATAGACTTGGTTGCTTCTCTGGCAAGATGGCGGACCTACGCGCAACTCTGCTACCTCCGGTAGCATATACAGTAACTCTACTTACACGTACTTTGTCTTTGGCATAACACGCGTCCTACGGGTGTGCTATGCGTTTCGCGCTAGAAACGCGAATTTGCAGTGATTCTTTCGGTTCATAAATTAGTATATCCGGTCTGTAATGCGTTCACTTGCATGCTACAATGGCAGTGACGATACTTTAGTATATCTCCGCCTTTCATCAGTTTTCGGTGCTTTAACATTGCCCTTATAGAAGCGAAAACACCAAGGATTTGATGCCATGACCCTGAAAGAGGCTGAAGCATAATAACCAGTCCACGGTCACAAGTAACTGTCTTGTCAGCGTCAGGAGTGTAGGGGCGAAGATCAACGAACCCATCCACTTTACCAGAGCCGCTTGCAACAGCAAAGTTTTCTGCAAGCTTGATCTCGTCGGTAATAAGGCCACCATGGCACTCAAATTCAGTCATCTCTTGCGTTTTTCTTGATATGAAAGAAAGCACTGCTGCATTGAATCCAAATCTGCTTTCGTATTTCTTCATATACTTCCTGAGACAAGTGCGGCTAGGCAGCACAAGTATTTTTTTGTTTTCGTACATGTTCGTAGAGAGGTGGACTTTTCAGGTGCATTATAATACATTCAAGCATCCACTCTGGATTATAGCGCATCCCTTTGACAGATTTGCGGCTTCCAACCTCAAAACACTGCATGATTGCAACTCTTTGTTTTTGTGGAACCTTTTCGATCTTTTTTAGCGCAGTACTTTCTTCAATATACTCATTCTCCTGCTTCATTTGAGTGATGGTTCGATCCAAGCTTTTTACTTTGGCTCTGAGATGTATCACTGCTTCGGTTCTTGCCCTCAACTTCTTTCCATAATCATAACTGATATTTCGCTTCTTTTCCCGGCACCGTTGATTAATAAGAAGCCTTTTCAAATACTTGAAGGCGACGCACCGCATCTCATTTTCGCTCACGGCACCTTTGCACTGTATACGATAAAAGCCTTCGCTCCATTTTATCATTTTTGAGCAGCTAACATGGGAGAACTCAGTCAGTAACCCCGCTCCTGCGCAAACCTGCATGCTATCAACCTCCTGCAGCACGGATGCTGGATCCCATTTCTCGTCTATCGCCGTGAGTTCCATACCCCGGACCAACACCTGATGGTTGACAGCGGTGCCCTCGCTGTGGAACAAAACAAGCTTCTAAGCATGGGGGAGACTCATGTTCAGCCCTGACAGGCACACGCTATATACGACACTGTTAGCGGCTTTTCACAAAAAACATGCTTTCCCAATTTGTCTGATGGGAGGGTGACGTTTCTGGCATCCGAAGTTCTTGGTAGGCCCGATTCGGCAGATGCGGGTGCCTCTGCTGAAATGTCGCTGGCCTGCGGAACTGTTAGCCGCTCTTCGAAGGCACGACCTGGGGATCCTGTCACTTTTTTGGGTTTCTCTTCTTGGGCAAGGGCTTGAAGAGATACTTAGGCACGATCGGGAACTTCGTTGGAACGGCATCGGCCTGAAGGACCGGTCTGCTTCTTTCCAAACGCACCGTCTCACCTTGTATGTTGTGTTCGAAATGACGTACGTAACCCTAACTGAGGATCAAAATGAAGCTCGCAAACAGCGGCGCTCCGTTCAAGGGGCTTGTCAGCTCTTGGGATATTCCTCTGCCACTTCAGAAAAAGCTCCTCGTCCTTGGGCACACCGAAAAGCGAGAGCTTCTCTTTGCACGATTTGTACCCGGTTGTGCAACCGGGCATAAAACAGTGGCTTCGACGTCGGATCATCACATGCCCATTTTCAACAAGCCAGAAAAAGCGCACACCGTGCCGAAACCACTCAAAATGACCCAAAAAGCGCTGAAAACGTGGGCGGTCTCCCATGCGCTCAGCTTGACGTGTAAACGACGGCGAGCGCCACCTCGCGGATGCATCATGAGGCTGCGCTGTGGTTCCCGTAGGAGCCGCTTGGCGGCAATCACACTCCACTGTAGAAGAGTTTGGCGGCGTATGACTCGACAGGCTGTAGTCGCCGGCCCACCGCAATGTCCGGCTCGCTTTTACTTCCCCTCTCCCGCTCGCTCCGAGAAGCCGCTGCGAAACCTGCCGTTATGTTTCACGCATTCCTTCTTAACGTCGAAAGTTTCAGAAAACTGTCGTTGCTGCGTGACTTCATGTTACAAGTACAGTGTCTGTATCAGCTGCACAGAATTTTATAAAAAAAAAGGTGAATTTTGTAAGGATATTTCCCGATTGAGATTCTATGAAGTTATGTCTTTCTGTGATTACTATATAGGAACTCGGTAGCGCGAAAAATACGGCAGATAAGTAATAACCATATCCTTAATAATCCCGTAATTAGTACTTATAGAGGCAGCACTTCAATTCGAGAATTGAGGACTCGAAGTCGTATTATTAACTCAACAAGAACTTCTTAAACAAAATCGTTTTGGGTGCTACAACCTACAGTACTTTGGCACTGCGGGCGGCGCCCAGTATATGGCAGCAGCGAAAGAAATATGAAATAGTGGACCAGTGACGTTGATCCCTTAATCCTCTCCATTGCGAGTGCAGACCAACAGCAGTGCAAGCTTTCGCTGGCGCGGGCTTCATCGCGGCCTTTTATTTCTTTCTTTATGGTGACGCCAAGAATCGACGCAAAGCGTGCTCTATTCTGTTCCCAATCTTGCGGTGGTACCGCAGCTCGGATAATCACGTTTGTCCGTATAGCAGCAAATGAAAACAAGTCTTTATTGATCAGAATGAAGAGAACTCGTATCTGTCATAGCATTGGCGCCCGCTCAGCGGGAAGGCAGGTAGCGTTTTCTAATAGGGTGGGGAGATCAGCGTCACTGACAAACAATTTAATTTTCGTTTTCGTTCAGGGCTGCCCACAGACAAAATACTGCGTGCCATAGTACCTACGACAATTTTTGTGAAGTTGTTGTTGGGCAAGATATGAATGTCGGACTTCAATTTTGCAAATGCAATATTGCCGCTAAAATTGGTAATTAAAACTTTATTATAAAGGTATTTTTTATTACTTGTGACGTAAGCCATATTTTCCACGATGCCGCATTTGTATTGGCTGCCGAGCCTTACAGTCTGACAGAGGATGTGCACATGGGCTTATCACACGTTATAAGTGCAGCACCCTGTGTTATTTGGCGCAGGAAAAACAGCGTGTATATTTGCTGCATTCGCGATTTATGGGAAAGAAAGCGAAGGAGAGGGGGACCCGGGGAACGTGCGCGGTATCCAAGGCGGCTGTACTGGTGCTGAAACCCGGAAATTGTCGATATCCTCGCCTTCCTCGACTACATAGGGGGGGGGGGGGGTGACAGAAGACCTATGAGCCCCGGGTGCCAGACGACCCAGCTACGCCACTGGGTATAAGAGCTCGTGTGGTGCGTCGGAGGTTTTCCTATTCCCGAATAAGTCGTCCGCAGGCGTCTTCAGAAAAATGTGGAAGTGAGTAAGTTTAAATCTGTCGGTGGGTTGCCATATCTGCTTCAAGGAGACCGGGCAGGGCTGCTCGAGGCACTCACTGGACGAGTATCAGGATATTCCTAGTGGCAGCAAGATGGTGAATGCTATCTGCGAGTAGAGTGCACCGAGATGCCCTACGTATGTCATGGATGGCTTGAGTAGAGTCCGTGCAAATGATGAGTTCAGAGTATCGAGGAGCTGAACAGTAGGTAGCAACGCGGCCAAGCCGTCTGGTATAGCGGCAAGCTCGGCAAGATACGCCGGTGGTGCCGGATCGGCAACATATGAGCACGTCTGGCCTGCCTCTGGTATCAATGGACACACGAGAGCTGTGTGAATCATGGTGCCATTAATACTGGCATCAGTGTATGCTACAAGAGTCATATCGGCTTGATTATCGTCGACGCGAAGAAGGTGGGAAGCTTGGGCATTCGCCTGGCGAGAAACCGGGCTATGTAGACGACAAGAGGTTTATTGTAAATGAATTATACCGTATTCCACGGAGCTACGCCGGGTCTCGTTGAAGCTGGATTGTCTCTTTCGTGTCCCAGGTACCGGGCCATTGAAGAAACCGAGCAGAAATTTAATGGCTTTATAGCGGGCGCGCATCGACATTCGTGCACGAGTTCATCTATATTGTTGAGCTGGGACTCGGCCTGTAGGGTTGGCAATGGCGCGAGATGTTATACTCCCGTAATGGCCCGCATGGCTTCGTTACTGTTGCCCTCAAGGCTAGCCCATTCTGCCTTCCTGAGATGATGAAACCAAGCTCCGTACACGAGTCGTGGTTGCAATACAGATCAGACAAGAAGGCGAGCCATCTTGGTGCTCGCTCCGCCAGATTTCTTCGCAATCCGACGTATCAAGTGTATCGTTTCTGTGGCCTGTTGCTTTGCATTCTTGACCCATGGTCCTCCAAGAAGATCCGGAGAACCCATTTCAAGGCTGACTACACGAAGAGTTGAAGCCTCTGGCAGTGGTTGCTGATCCAGAATTAACTGAAGAGGCCAGAGTGCCAGTAGACGGCGCCCATACTTGTTCGCCACTGACATCTACGTCGTCTTGTCCTTGGAAATTTCAATCTCTATCTGAGCACACCAGTTGTGCGTCACGTTTAGGGCCTCTTGGAGCGCTTGTTCTTGTTGGCACTGCAGACTTCAGGATGAAATGACTAAACAGTGATGCCATCTCCATACATTATGTACTGTGCGTTATGTATCGTCGCTAGCTTCCAAGCTAGTAGAAGGAGGGCAGTGTTGAAAAGGACTGGTGCGAGCAAAGATCCTTGTGGGATACCCCAATGTGCGACCAACTGACCTGCTGTTTAGCCATACAGGCAAATGGAGAAGGTACGAGGGCGCAGGAAGGCTTCGACGAATGTGCAGACACGGTTAGGGAATTGAAGCCAATGGGAAATTCTGACAATTGTGGTGTGGGGCGCGTTAAGATCTCCTGCTGCCACAACAGGGCAACCACGACGTATATGTCGTAGGTGCGCCAACCAGCCGAGACACAACCGAGCCGCACGACCGCTGTAGGGGCTGGCACAGTACAAAACGATGATAACGTTTGTGCGTTGGAGGCGAACCAATACTACCACGACTTCTTGCAATAAAGTACACCTCCATGCAAGATAAGCACGGATCTGATGAAGACGGCATCTTACAAAAACTGCAACGTTTACTGGAGGCACATCGGGCGTAGCACTCTTACGGTCCAACGTTTAAGGCGATGAGTATGCCACACATCCTGAAATGGGTGGCAGGCCGTTGTATCCTTAAAGCAGTAGAGTCCAAACACGCTGCATCCCATAGCTGAGACGCTGACGCAGCTCTCCGAATTTCCCAGCGATGCCGCGGCAGTTCGACTGTCAGATGCCTTCTGGCACACTTCAAGACGTAGCAGCGATCACAGGTTAAGATTGGCCAGTAGAACCAAGGTGTGTTGCCGGGGCTGTTGCGCAACGAAGCGAAAGAGTTCTTGGGGTGAAAGAGGTTTCAACATAGATGCCGGGTTAGCCACATGAACAGGAATAGACGTCGACGACGAATGCGACGACCGCGCTCCGTCATGACGACGCCGAGGCGCTGTTCGGCGTTCCTTAAGACGTTGGATTTTCTTCTTTTTTTTTGCAAGAGTGGTGAGGCGAGCATCGATCTCGAACTCTTCGTTCGCCAAAGGAAGCGGCGGGCCTTCTATCGATTGTGATGCCCGTTCTGGTCGTGAAGTGGACGACCTAACAGCTGCGCTAAATTTAGGAGTGGAAGCATCACTCGTCGCTGTACTTACTAGTGTCACCTTGCTAGCGTCCTCTTCCAGAGAGGCCACAACGGCGTAACGGTTACACACAGGGACTTGTTTCTTTGATGGATCTCGAGGGGTCCTTGCTGGCTGTCGAGAATGGCGTTGTCGTGCTTTCTTAGTGGCCTTAAACTTCGTGGGGCACGTCGTGGAAGTGATGTCATGATCGCTGGTTTGGCATAGGCCGCATCCAAACGATGCTGATGTCTCAGGCTCCATGGTGTCCTCCTCGGGTGGCTATGAGCAGGATCACTTCATGTGTCCCTGTCTAAAGCAAGAGTAGCAGTAGACAGCGGAAGGCTTGAACGGACGCGGGCGCAGTGCGCAGCCGTAATACAGGATACGTTAAGGTAGGGTATTAGGACTTTGAAGCGTGTTTGGCATGTACGACCGCTGCCGACGTAGCGAGCAGCCACGACTTTGTGTGTGGGACATGATAGTTCCTGCAGGAGCCTTTCGGTTTCTTCGACATGGTCAACGCCATTAACCCCGTAACATCTTAAATCGGTACCACTGGCGAAGTACGCCTGGACTGGAAGGACACATTCTTCTGAGACTTGTATCTGTTGCAGTTCTTCGAGCTTATAAACTAGTGCCATAGCTGAAACCTATACTGAGACCGTATTAGTAGGTTTCTGTAGAGTGAAACCTTGGGGGCGTGTGGTGAGGGAATCGGAAAGTCTCTTTGCAGGCGTCTAGTGCCTCATGAATGGTACGGTTGGGCAGAGTAGACATGTCATATCTAGCACTAGGCTTGGTAACCACTTTGTACCACGATGTCGTTGCTGGCGCCGGAGACACACGTGACGGTTGTGCGGGCGGGCCTTGTGATGAGCGAGGTTTTTTGCTCTCTGCTGTAGCTACATATTCAGCTACATAGGAGGTAGTTTCCAGCCCACCGCGTCGACTGTGCACAATGCCCTCTGCGGCTCCCTGACCGTTGCCACAATAGCCTCTTGACAGCTGTAATTATCCGTGACTCCCCTCAAAAACATTGCAGAAACTGTAGTGCTTCCCTTTCTACTAACGTGCCACGCCAGATGGGACGTAGGTAGAACTGCAGGGGGGAGGGAAGACAAGAGGCAGTTCCAATACAAGAGCAGGGGGGGAGGGGGTTGACGTGAGAAGGCAAGCAAATACTACTACTATACGACTGCAGCTGCGGGAAAATTGGATAAGCTTTAGCTCAAGGTACGGAACAGTAAGTTGCTGATATTTCTGAAAAATAAACAGCATTCAAAAATACCAAGCGGACAAACTACACAGGGCGTGCAGAAGTATAGCAGCATTAATTAAAGCGCATCGGAGGGTCCAGACGACACTACGAAACCGGTCGACCGCAAAATCAACACTTCTGTGACCGCCGGGGTAGCTCTGCAGCTACCGCACAGCTCGAGGTCGCGGATTTGCTCCCGACCGTGGCAGCCGCATTTTGACTGGGGTGAAATAGAAAGCACACGTGGAATTAGATTTTGGGGCACGTTAAAGAGCATCACGGTGTCAAAATTAATCCGGAGTCCGCTACTACGGCGTGCCTCATAATCCGATCGTGGTTTTGGCAAGTACCAGCCCCATAATCCAATTCAAGTTTAATACTTCTGCCACAATGCGATGTGCCATGTGAGGCAATGACTATGCTCAATCCTCTCAGAAGTTATGAAATATGGCGCACAACAAGGCCTCACGCAAACACCTATCCCTGCGTGTTCTTTGTACTATACGCAGACAAACAGCTCTGGCGCCCGCACGGTAACGTTTAACGTCAACTCGGTATTCTCGTGTTAGACGAAACTTTGAAGAAATTATGCTTAACCGTAAACATCACCGCTAATGATCGTCAATCAAAGCATCCAGCACGGAAAGCTTCGCATGCATCGATTCCCACTGTGCTTGGGATCTGCATATTGTTTTCAATAATCGACCTGCAGCTTTTGTTATTCGCGAAAAACCCACTCGTTCCATTGAAAACACGCTAGCTTCCTGCCGGCGCCGCTTGGGACGCTCGTTGGTACGTGTCCAGAAAAGATGGATATGACCAAGAAAGCCAGTGAAGATGATATAAAGCGGTCTCAGTGCTGCGTAGCTGCACTATTCGAACACGTCCTCTAGGCAGTAGCTGGTGTTCAACGGCGCTTCCAAATTCATAGATAATAAGCGTACACTGAAATCTGATGGTCTTTTTTTTCTTTTTTTGTGCAGGTGTCCCAATTGTCAATTCGGCTCATTTATTATTGGTTATTTACTTTCTTGAACGCACCGATTTTGCCCTTTCTCTACACGTCGGTCGCTTCAAGTCCGTCACTTTAATTCAGCTTTGGTCCGAAGGAAGTTTCTGGCGTGGTATATAGCTGCGCGCGCACTCTTTCGATCCGGTGCAAGCAAAGTGGAGATGTCGAAACATTCTATGCTTATTTCATTGCTTTTAGCATTTCGTGCGTGGTCAGAGTGGCGCTTCGGCCGCGTTATCAAGGGGGATGTTGTTATCAGTGTGATCAGTCGGCTTTGAGAGATGGATAATACGTGTGACGTAGGCATGAGACGAAGGGATAGCTGCAAAGCCGTGAAACCTGCTGTTGGTGCTGCTTCCGTACCATTATCAAGGTGATGCGCTGTGGCTTCGGGTTTGCGACAGGCGATGGAGTTGCTTTGGATCAAATTATTTGAGGGCGCTGCTTCATGAATGCGGGTGGGAGCGCAGTCACATGGTATTTTTCCTATTTCTTGAGGTTTGTTTGCCAGTCGGAGAAAATTGTACGCATCTAGTATACGTCGCTGAAAACACAGCAGTTACATATCATTCATCAGTATCATATCATATTATCATATCATCAGTACTTCTCGAATTAAACAATTAATTGTAGTTGCCAGATTAAATTTCGGGGACGAAATAATTACTGGCGGCTACTCCACTGTACTGGAAACAATATGCACTAGGTTTTCTTCGAGTAACGCAACTACTACTTTTTTGAGTCTTGGTGCGTGATAGTTGGGGCACCCTGTGTAATTCCCTAAGCAACCAAAATTAGGCCAAGCCGGATTCACTCGAAATCAGAATCAACAGCAGTCATGCTGCTGATTCTGATCCACAACTTCGTGCGTAGCAGTGTAGCGCCATTGCGGCCATAGCCAATAAGCAACCAAGGTGGGTTGGAGCAAACATGGCGCCGGGACCCCGACGATATGATCACGAACGACTCACGTGGACTGTGTGACGACGATGCAATAACGAAAATAGCATGAACACAACGTGGTGACGATACTGCAAAAAACTGCCGTGGAATAACAGCAGTTCGGTGAGTGAGGTGGCATGACGACGACCGTATATGACAACAAAGGAATGAAGAAGGAACAACGACAGACGGCATGACGACGACGGCGTGGCGATAATTGGACGACGAAGGTGGAATGAGGACGATATGACTGCGAATAGATAACGACTTTATTACGATGATGCACTTACGGAAATGGCGTGACATGGGCGGAATGGTAACAATACGATTATGGCGGCGTGATGACGGTATGATCGCGATTGAGCGATGGCGATTGGGTATGTTCCACTCGGTCTGTGCCGGTTTGTAAGGAACCCCGCTGATGCCAACTTAGCTTACTGCGTATGTGCCGGTAAGTGGGTGCGCAGCTCTTCAATGAGCGTTCTTGACGCCAACTTTGCTAAATAGGTATGTACCACTGGGAATCTACCGCTCTGCAATGATGAAAACGATCCCCTAAATTTATGCCATGCTGACTGGAATCGAATCCACGTCCCAAGTGTTCCTCGAGGACAGCAACCCGACTCATTAGCAGGCTGCGCCACAAATGCAATGGGTATGTGCCGCTTTTCAATGAACGCCTTTAATGGCCACGCTTTTGCGAACCGTACCATGAATGCATCGGGCACGTTCTGCTTTCCAATGAACCTCTCGCCAACTTGGCTCGCTGAGTATGCGCCACTGGGTGTGCGGCAAGCGAGGGAACTATTAGAGAGTTTTAGCTCAGAGGGTTTACGTTTCGCTCCGCTCGCGGTCTCCACCGTTGCGCCAGCGGAGCGGCTCGCGAAAAAAGAATTTTAGCCCGGCGCATCACTCACCCGCTCGAGCGGAGAGAGCGGGGCGCTCTGCTTCCCCACCTAGTGGTCCGAATAGGAGTTACTGAGAAATGAATTTGAATTACGCTTGCTTTTATAATGCAAGAAATGTTGAATAAAGATATATTACATGTTCTCAGTGCGTTATTTGTTAATAATATACTGAGTTCTAATGTACGGGTCAGCGCCGCAGTCGCCGTCGTCGATGCAGAACTGCCGGCGTTCATGTTCGCCATAGAGTTAGTAGAACAACTCTAGAGGAAAAGCTGGGCCGGAAATGTGGGAACCTCTAGGGCGCCGCCCTGTTGCTACTGGTCAATGTGGCCAGCGCAATTACTATTGAAAGCGCTGAAAGCAAGTACAGGTCACCTTATGCTTTCTCATCTAAAGACGCATACCTGATGGCTTTATGAAAGTGGTACGTTAATATTAAGTTTACAGAAAGCGATCGCTAAGTCCGCGACTTATGTAAATCACGACGTACGCATTCTTGCCATAAAGGATGACGCGAATTTCGGTTTCGAATCTGTTTTTTGGATGCGTAGTAGTTTCGTACAGTTTAGGTTTGACATGCGATCGCGCGTCGACATCGGACGCTATGGCACACACACTCGTGCCTTATGTGCCACCGAAGCCCCGAAGTGCTCTGGCATATACCTTCACATGTAAGTAAACAAATGTATCCCCTTGTTGAGAATATCACGCGAGTAGGCAGCTCTTGTGGTGCATCACAATCGTTTGAGAAGCGTCACAGTAGAGCATTTTTCTGCATGCGGAGCGGTGTTTTTATTTGCAGGTTTCCCTTCAGTAGGAAATTGCTGGACAGGCGGACCAGCGCACCGGAATTGTACTGGCCAAGCCGCAAGCAACTCAAAGAATCTTTTTAATTGTTGCACTTTGAACAATCATGCTTCTACAAAGGCCACAGCAGACAAACAGCCTGATGCCGAGTATTTCTGTGCCACGAAGTAATCGAGAGGCGAGTGCCTAATGCGGACGAAATCGAGTGCATCGAGACTTAGAACAGCAGAAAGCTCAGCTACTTGGTAATGATTCATTATGCAAAACAGAGGTGAGGCGTGCAGACAGGACACAAGAGTATAGAAGTGGGCGGCGCTCGTGTTGTTTGCTTGTAAATACTGTACTCTTGTGTCCTGTCTGCACGCCTCACCTCCGTTTTGCATAACGAGTGCATCAACCCACATATTAATAGCGCAGGCGTTTTATTAACTGTGCAATATTTTCCACACTTCCTTGCATGCCATTTCATGTGGCATATCTTTTCTGGTCACAAATTTGTGCAGCGAATCTATTTGCATGATTGACTCCGGGCCTGCGGGAACGTTCACTTGCACTTGATGCTGAGTCTTTTACATGTATCCATAAACTGAAGATATGCACATCAGATCCCTGCGAGTATTTTCAAAATTCAATTATTTTAGACAACAGGCACATATGCAATACTGACATAATCCCGAGTACCACTAAGCAGCTGGGACACATTTTTGTTGACCATACTCGCAGGTAAAATAAGTAGATCATGTGGACAGCTCCAGCTCATTCTCCTTAAATCAGTGTCTACAAGGGGTATGCAAAAATAATTCTTTTCTCACGCACCGATTATTTTGCTGTATAAGCAAGAGAACCCACCACGTTAGTGTAACGTATCTTGCACATCACACTAATATGTGCTTTAATTTACCAAGTGAGATTAGTTACTTTTATGGCTCATTCAGTCATATCACACTGCAAGCTGCATTCATCAATCTTCAATTGGATTTTGCAAATGTTTAATGAAACATGTTTCCCTTTTATGCAGATATGCAATCGCAAGCCCTTCCGTGTGTTCCAAAGGTAAAATTTAAGCTCTAAATTAAAGAAGACATTTTTAGTCAGAAACAAGCAAAAATGGTGAATGCAGAGTATCGAAGCCCAAGGTACAGAAATTATGAGAAGTGTCGAATGATTTTAAGGAAAGAGTCGTATTTGAAAATGCAAGACTCTTTAGTGGAGGTCAAGCAAGTCAATATAGGTAGAATACTCTGCAAAATTATGCGAGTGAGGGGATGTCAAACAATGGGTCAGGAAATGCGTTGTTTTTTTGCAAAACAAAAGCTGATTGCCATTACATAAGTCATTTTAGCATCATGAGACTGGTGCTTGATAAATTCAGAAATAAACCAAAAAACAAGACAAGCAAAAATAAAAAAAACAATTTAATGATGCTCTCTCCACACTGGGATAAATAACAACAAACACATCACATCTAATGTGGACATATCAGACGCCTTGTGGAACACTAAAGGAAAAATTCAGTTTCGAGCTATGGAACTTGCCGCATAGATGTGCGGGGCCTTGCACTAATAGTGATAGTTACCACTGCATTTAGAAATTGAAAGCATTCGTGCAGACAAGGATGATTCTTTATATTTTTGGCTACCACTTCAAATGCCTCCACCAAGTGTTACAATGCTGCACGCAGCCATACTAAGGATCTCGCAGCAACACCTGCAGGTAAAAAGCAGAAGCAGTCAGAGTGCTGGTGTGTACTGGACACTATGTTTGAAAACTTTTAGGCAAGAAGAGTGCAAGAAGCAGACATAACTGCATTGATTTCAATAATTCCCCATTTGAATGGCCTTTTCTTTTTGCTTAGACAATGCCTACGCCTAGTCACAGCAGCTCCCTCATACAGACTCTGCAAGCCAAGAGGCCGTGGAGGCAAATGCAGGTAAGAGGCAAGAAGCAATAGCACTGGTATCGACATTCATCTAATTTCTTTTTCTTTCGTTTAGGCAGCCAGCACACCTCGAACAGGCACCTTGACTGCGGGTGTGTCACCCTAGTCGCCAAGGAAACATTTGAGGGAAAGCGGCAGGCAATGTGAACAGCCACTTCTCCATGTAAACGATACTCTTTCTCTCGGATGACTCCTACGCCTCGCCACGCCAGCACACTTGTGCACAAAGATGCCGTGGAGGCACGTGCAGGTCAGAGGCAAGAAGCAGTGGCACTGGTGTCGACATTCACCCAATTTCTTTTTCTTACACTGAGGCAGCCAGCACACCTCGAACAGCCACCTTGACTGCGGGTGTGTCAGTAGATTCCTGTTGTACATATGTTCATAATAAACTTCAGTAAACTTGAACTTGATAATAAACTTGAAGGCAAATGGGACATTGATGCATTGTATTTTTGAACATTTATTGTACACATACAATATATGTTACACTTTGCAGCGCTACAGAGCGTATTTTGAAGCTTCCCCCTATATTTTGCACCTTTAATTACGTATGTGTTGTGTGGCCCTCAATGCAGTTCATGTTGTAGCAGCTGCTTTGTCTGTGTATCGCACATTGGCTTAAGCTCGTGATATCCACATACTTCTCTCACATATACAAAATAAAGTTCTATGTAGTCCTCAGTGTACGTTACAACAAAAAATGAAAGTAAACAATCCGATCGTGGAATTGTGTTTATTACAGTGATTCCTATGACAGTTACTGAGAAGTTGACAACTTGAACTGGTCAATTGGTCCATAGCCTCCTCTATTTTTCAAAAATAAAGGAGGCTATGGATCCGTCATGGCAAGGAATTGTATGTATACATAAAAAGAGGGGTGTGTGTGTGTGTGTGTGTGTGTGTGTTTGTAGTAGAGGGTATAGGATTAGGGCGGTACGAAAAAATGTACCAACACCGTCCTCTAGACCCATTGCGTTAAGGTACCGTAACAAAGCGTATTATGCATAAAGTTCACACAACCAACTCTGATATTACTGCACACGCCAGGCGACGCGAGCTACATTTGTCATGACGCATTCGCGACTGCACCGGATGCCCTCCATATTATTCTCTTTAATCGTGCACACTGCACCGAGGCAAAAGAAAGATCATGGGCGCAGGTGCCTTTAAGGTATCTCGACCTTGCGAGGCTCTGCTGCGCGTGCCAGGGGAGCTGTCCGTGCGAACACTCCCTGGCACACACCTGCCTCGGCGGCCCCAACCTACGTACCGTTCTGCTTCGAGCTTTGATCCCCCCACGGTCCCTTGGGTGCCCTGGAGTTCCTGCGCCGCCTGCTTTATTATAATCTCAGGTGCTCTCCTGAGACTTCCGTTTGTAGGTTACATGTGCCCTACCCCAACTGGATAAGTGCTTATAATAATAAAAAAGCCCGATCTATCGTCGCGACGATAGATCGCGAAAGCGGCTTTTGCAACATACCGCGCCCGTGCGAAGAGAATTACGGAACGCCAAAGGGGAATCTGACCACAGCTTCGAGCTCGTAACCTCGTCGAGTAACACTCCTGCAACAGGCGTGACCGCTGAAAACCGCATACCACCCGAAACTTCAACTGGATCATCCCTCGGTTGCATAACTGCCACCTGTACGGCCAACATGGACCACACGCGCACCGTCCCGCAACATAGAATAAAGAACCAACTTATAAAGCCCAAACACACGGCTGCACGCACACATCACGACAGTACAAGCGAGACGCCATGCTGCTGATGCTGCTACGCTGCTACTGTTGACGGATTAAAACTGACTACTGCCACCAAGTCTAGCAAGCGTCTCAGGAGCTGGCAACCTCGGCGCGTAGCAACGTGGCGGCGCTCTTGCGGTTCCCGATTTCAATGCATGGGCCCTATGGGTAGCTTGTCCTCTAGAGTCAGTATAGTAACTCTATGATGTTCGCGGCTGCCATCTTGCATTTCCCATACACGCCCGCGCGCGCTTACGCACGCTCGCTGCGTATACCCTCCGCTGGGGAGTGCTTTCCAGCTGGCGTAAACGCTGCTCCGTAAAACCGCTGGCCGCCTCAGCGTTGTGCGCATGCGCAGTCGTGTCTCCGCTCGCCCGCTCCGCTGGCCGTAAACCCGCTGGGCTAAAACTCTCTATTGTCACCGTTCGCAGGCACCGTTACGCCATGCTTTGCATCTCGGAGGACACGCGCGAACTTCTCGACAGCGCCAATAGATGGTGCAGCGCCTCTAGAAATAAGCGCGAGAGGAGCCCGGTTGCCGCATGACGCGTTTCAAAGCGTTCGCACGCACTGGCGCGCCTCGCGTTTCGGAGGCCATGCGAAGGGATCGTGGAGGCGGTGCTGGATTGCGCCGAGCCCTCACAGGGCAGCGCAAAAGAGGAGTCCCGCTTCAGTACACGCCTCATACACACGTCGTTTCGGCGGTGGCTATACGTTGCGTCGCTATATTGATTCAATGCTAGGCGCATTACCGTCGACAGTCATGGTGAAAGTGGTTTCGCCGACTATTCATTCTTAATTCTGAAACATTGCCTCTTACCAATTACGAGAGATTAGCTAAGAAGCAGCAAAATTGGCAACTGCCGACAAACTGATTAGATTACGGTATGGGTGCGGTTTTTTTTTTTTTAGGGAATTTTATTTTGTTCAGGCTGATTCCAAATGGCTTGCTCGATAAATTTAAGGCTTTGTTTTCCTTGTTGCTGTTACTTTTTATATTTGTTCCCTCTTTGCTTTCAAGCTGGTGGCTCTCAATCGTTTCCGATTAAAATTTATATGTCATTGTTCGCACTAGACTTCATTAACACTAACCGGTTCTGGGCCAAAGCCCCTATAGTCGGTGTGCGCTATTTCGCGCAGGGAAAATAAAGAACGTTCTCGTGCCACTGTTCGCGCGTTCGTCGTCGTGTTCTTCCCATTCTTAGGGTTGGCGTCTGACACCACGTGGCGAAAGGAATTTCATCCAACCATCTTCGTCGAAATGAGGCGCGACTTCTCCTGCGATGGTTAACGTCCCGCACCTCGCGCACAAAGAACTTTCTCTGACCGGACCTTTTACCAGGCCTCGTCGAAATGAAGCGTGACTTTCTAATTCGAAATGACCGTTTCGAGTGTGCCTGTCTTCCGGAAGCTTCGCAGTGTACAGCCTCTTTTGTGTGTGTGCGTGCGTGCGTGTGTGTGTGTGTGTGTGTGTGTGTGTGTGTGTGTGTGTGTGTGTGTGTGTGTGTGTGTGTGTGTGTGTGTGTGTGTGTGTGTGTGTGTGTGTGTGTAGAGAGAGGCCCTTTCCTCGATTTGGAGCTAGAAGAGAATTTCCACGAACCCGCAAAGCGCAGAAGAGGCGGACAGGCGTCTACAGTTCCGGGAGGCGGGACGACTTCTTCCTTTCAACAGGATCGGTATAGCCAGAGGAGGAGGCGCCCTCTTTCTGTGCCTGTCACGTGACATCGACGGAAGCAAGAACCCGCCCACGATTGTAGAGATCCTATTTAAGAGGAAGCTTTAGCTCAAGTGCTCCTATCTAAATACATGTAAAAGGAGAATTCGTTTTTCTCGGCAACCACAGCACCAAATTTGACGAGGTTTGTTGCATTTAAAAGACAAACTTAAAATCTAGTGACTCTTGGTTTCGAATTTTTGAGTTAGATTGTCAATTTTTTATTAAAAATTGGCAAAAATCGAAAATTTCCAAAAAACGAAACTATCAAGTTTACAACTCTGTAACTCAACAACGAAAAATGAGAATACAATTCTGTGAATTGCATCCAATAGAACATCTAAAGCGGACAAAATTGATATGTTACACATGAATATAAAAAAAATTTAATAATAGAGAAATACAACTTTTGCAAAACCGTTGTAACCAACGTAACAAATTCACGTAAGATGTAAAATGACATATTGAATTTGTCCGCTTTGAATGATCTAATGGATGCCGTTTGCAGAACCGCGATATCGGTTCTTGATGCAGAGCTATGAATTTATAAACTTCGTGCTTCTATTTTTTTCAAACGCTCAAATACTTGAAAATCGTTTTAAGAAAATTCAAGCCCTAAATCGAAATTCCGCTTCCAACAGTCACTAGAATTTCACTTTCTCTTTCAAATGCGACAAATTTCATCAAAATCGGTCCAGGGGTTATCTCATAAAAACGTTTTTGCGTTTTACATGTATTTGAATAGGCCGCGTCGGAGTTGGGCCCGAGCTAAAGCTTCCTCTTAAGAGGCGCCGAAATGTACTTTTGATCACTTCATGCTCTTCTCATTTTCTTTCATGTACCTTTGAATAAACCGTGCAAGTTTCGCACTAGAAAATCGACTCACCCTTGCTTGGTCGCCATGGTCTACTGGATGCCTGCAGCCGGCCGACAACGCCACGCTACCCAATAAGTAACGTCGGTCGAGCTTCGATAGGCAGGCGCCGCTACTACTCGGCAGCAGTACGATGCGCTAGCCTGGAGTGCGCAACACCATCTAGCTTCGATGCCGCCCATCATGCCAGCGTTCCCATACTGCCCCTCCCTCTGCGAAGGCGCTGACGGCAATGACAAACTGCCAGTCGCTGCGGTGATTTCGGTCCCAAATTCTTTGCCTCAATATATCGCGAAATGAGAACACCTATGCAGCTGCGCTAAAATTTCGCATTAGGGAATATCGTAATCTTCGTACATTTTTAAACTTTTATTGCGCACCAGATTCCATTCACGCAAACCGATTCTCGGTGGTATAATCTTGACCGGGTGAGGTGGGTCTTCACCGCAGGAATCAGGAAACGACGACGGAGCCGGGCATAGTGATGATGAAAAAGTATAGAAAAGATTGTAGTCACTTATTGGTACACGGATGTGACTCTGGATGGATGGATGTTATGAGCACGACCTACTGTATAAAGGGCGACCTGCGCATCCCGTGGTCGCCTCCGGCAGCGCGCGGCCGAAGAAATACCACGTGATCATTGAGTAGGGACCAAGCGTGCCGGTAGAGGCCGCCAGTGCTCACCCTCACAGCAACGCCCGAAACGCTCCGGCCCTGCGTTAAGGAGTACGGCGATGACGGTAAAAATTCGCAGAGGAGCTGCAGTAAACTCGGCATTTCACATTATTGACAGGGTGCGGCTAGAAAAATGCGCGTCGATACATGCGATACATGCCCCAGATATTTGGTATCTTCTCTGTGCAGTGCAATGAAATTTTAAACTACTTTGAAGGCGCGGCCGCGCGGCTGCTAGGATTTAAATAGTGTAATCCCTGAGAGCTTTTTCTTTTCCCTCATTGTCTGCTAAAATGTTGGTTAGTGCTGTGGTGCCAATAAGGCCTGGTGCGCACTTTCCGCGCTAGCCGAGGTCTGAGCGCGCCCGCTCTTCATTCTCCCGTAGGTTTCGCTAGTCCCGAGCCGGACGCAATGAACGCACTACGTACCGCTTTGCAGGGCCCACGCGTTCCTTTGCTGCATTCGGCACGTTTACTGAAGTGACGTGCCGTTGAGAGCGCGGCAGAACGTGAGTAGTTTTAATTGCAGTGCATGCCACAACCGTAAAAATGTGCTGTTATTGACGCATTTATTTACGCCACTTTACCAAATGATAACGAAAGTCTAGCTTGAAAAATTCGAAGGGCGCTTTATTGTGCCATTACACAGAAAGTCACTACGCGTGCCGGCGTATGTCGGAATTGGCTCCGTAAGCGCCTGTTTATCGCGGAGGCCGACTATATAACCGCTTGCCAGAGAACAGGCGTGCGCATGCAACATGGAAGGAGAAGAGAGTGACACTACCGATACAGAGAGCTGTGTTTATGGCTGTACAGAAATCGCGAGACAATGTGCCCAACAACGATGAATAAAGAAGATTAATAATCTTGCATAACTTATGGTATATATCATTCATAAGCAATTTGCATCACTACACAAGGCACACGTATAGCATAACCATAAGCTTACCAAAGCATATCCATAAGTGAAACCGTAAGCATATATAACCATAGGCTAAATCACAAAGCACAAGCTAAACCGTAAGCATATCCATAACTTAAACCATAAGCATATCCAAAAGGTAAACCGTAAGCATATCCATAGGCTAAATCATAAAAAATAACCATAAGCTAAACCGTAAGAATAATCGTAGGCTAAATCATAAGGCATAACAATAAGCTAAACCATAAGCATCACCGAACCTTTTTGTATCGAGATATCCAGGCTTAACCTTAGCTAAGCCCCAGCCAATTTTCTTTTTGTTCACGTTTCAACCATTGGTTTCTAATATCGGTCACGGGGAACTCATGAAATGAAATTCCTCTTGATGCTCGGCCGCTTGACTTTCACAACGGTATGCAGAAGTAAACCATCGTGCATGAAGAAGCCGCAAACGGGAAAGCCGGCGCCCACGGGGCTGAGAATCACAGTGTCACTGAAATAGAATCTGGTAATCAAGATCTAGCGACACCAACAGATCACCAAGCACTCAGCTAATCGATTGTTTCGCGCGCGTGCGTTTGCGTCCTTCCGTGCTCTCGCTGAAAATACTTGCTGCCCGTGCGTGCGGCCGGCCACGGGATTGGGGTAGGTGGGGCCACGGGGTGGGGCTGAGCACCAGCGCCACTGTTCGCGGCGGCGGTTTGGAAAACTAAAAAAAGCCACACAAGGAAAAGTAAATCAGCGGCGCTGGAGCAGCGCCGCACGCGCAGGTCGCCCCTTATACGTGGCCGTGATTATGAGCGTCCCATTTGGAACGGGGCGGTGGGTTGCGCCACCAAGCTCTTCCTATTACACTGCTTAATGTCCTACCTAGCTTAAACAATGAAATTAGAAAAAAAAACACTATGATCTACCACGCCCAAATTTTCTGATCCCCTATTGCGAACTGTGCTTTTGTACGTATCCGTCTTTTGTCGTTTCCCTACTTTTCTTCCAGCAATCCTCCAATCGCCTCTTACTAATGCCTATTGCGGACATGTTTGCGTTACCACTGCTCCCGCTGAACCCAAGCACTTCAAGGAGGCCAGTGGTGCCTAAATCGACCGCTGGGTAGACATCTTCACATTCTAATAAAACATGCTCCGTCGTTTCCCTAGCGTTACCGCAGCAAGCACATGCTTCTTCTTCCTTCTTATATCTCGCTTTATAGGCGCGTGTTCTAAGGCATCCCGATCTCGCTTCCAAAAGTAATGAGCTTCCCTTTGAGTTATCATAAATAGTTTCTTTCCTGATTTCGTTTTTTCCTCTTAAGTAGTTACTCATGGCAGGTTTCTTTTCCATTGCCGCCACCCATGAAATTATTTCAGCCTCACTGACTTTCCGCTTGACCTTCTTTGTTGTTGAGTTGCCCACCCTACAGACCGCATACTTGCTGGTAAGCTTCCTAGTTGTTTTCTTCCACTTTGAATCAATGTTTATCTTGTACAGATACATAAACACTCTCCCAGCCCATTTACTTTCTTCCATATATTCCTCAGCCGTTCTTCATATTCAATTTTACTGCGAGCTTCCCTCACTTCAAAACTAGTCCAGCCCATATCACCCTGCACAGCTTCATTTGTAGTCTTCCCGTGAGCGCCCAATGCGAGTCGACCCATGACCTTTGGTTCCCGTCGCGCGAGTACTGTTTGTACCCATGATTTAAAGCAAACAACCGCATTTCCAAAAGTAAGTCCTGTAACCACTACACTTTCCCATATACCTCGGAGGACCTCGTACCTATTGTATCCCCATAGCGCTATGTGCTTCATTATGGCTGCATTTCTCTTCCTCTTTAGTGTTATGGTTTTTTCCTGTGTTTCCAAATATCTATTGCCTTCGTTTATCAATATACCAAGGTATTTATATTCTGTTACCCGAAGTATTTCCTGGCCCTGTATCGCCACAGTCTGTTCATATTTTTCACTGAATACCACAACACTTGATTTTCTAAGACTAAATTTCAAACCTAAATTCTTGCCTTCCTGTCCACAGATATTAGCCAGACGTTGCAAATCACTTTGCTTGTTAGCTAGCAACACAATGTCGTCCGCATAAAATAAACCTGGGAGTTGCTGCTCTACTACTGTACCCGCCTGTTTGTATGAGAGATTAAACCCGATATTACTTCCTTCTACCGCCTTCTCCATCCTCACCATGTACATCAAAAATAGCAGCGGGGATAAAGGGCATCCCTGCCTCAGTCCTTTGTTGATATGAACTTTCTCCTCGCTCCTCATCCCTTCCCATTCAACGCAAACGATATTTTTTAGGCAAATCTCTCTCAAAAGCTGTAGACAATCGTTACCTATATAAGACTTCCCCTTCCAGAATATCCCAAAAAATGTTGCAATCTACGTTGTCGTAGGTTCCTGTAATGTCTAAAAAGGCGACATACAACGGTCTGCTTTCTGCTTTCGATATTTCAATACACTGAGTAAAACGCCTACCTATTCTGAAGCCATTCTGAAGCTCTCCCAAAATGAAAATATTCTCTACCCATGCTTGAAGCTTTAATCTGATAGCCTGCGCTGCCAGCCTGTATATTACCGATGTAATGGTCAACGGTTTATACCAGTGAATTCTGTCTTTATCCCCCTTACCTACATAAATTAAATTCATTCTACTTTGTCGCAAACTGTCTGGTGTTCGTCTATCTTTTAAAGTTTTTTCAACTGATTTCACCAGAGCTTCCTTACTTTTTGAACCTAGCTCATTTACCAGCCTAACGGGAACCTCGTCTAGCCCTGTGGCTGTGCGCTTAGGAATTTTACCTTCCGCTTTCTTCCAGTTTAAATTTCTCAGCACCAGCTTCTTTTCCACTTAGATCTCTTTCATGCTCTTTTTTTCTTCAAATACAACCTAGACATTGCCTTGGAAAGATTCGGCTGTTACTTTTCGGATGTAATTTATTGCCGCTTCTCCGTCCAGTCTGTTTTCATCTTCGTCTAGGAAAAGTTGTATTGTTGTTGACTTCCTGCCTAATAATTTTATGTGGTTTCAAAATATTCTAGGTGCGGCCTTCTGTTTCTCACGTATTTCTGACCAACCAACGTTCACTTTCACCTTTTAATTTTGCTTGCACCACTATTTGAATCATAGACTTTTTCTCCCGGTATATTTCCCATTTACTGGTTACTTCATCCTGCGGCAACTGCGGCTTCTTTGCCTGCCTGTGCTCTCGAGATGCTTTCTGTCGTTCGGCAAGAGCATTCGCCTCGGGCTCGATATCCCGGCAAGCGGCGGCCGTCCTCGACAGCGAGGGAGCCGCGGGTCAGCACATCGTCAAATGGTTTCCAGCCCACATGGGGGCCGATGTGCACCCCGAATTTCCCAACGCCAACGAGCTGGCGCACGGACGCGCGCGAGGACTCACGCACCGCGGGGAGGGAGGGGAGCACCGAGACCCGCTGCTCACCTTCAACGAAATAACAACACACTGTCAGCTGTCGAGGAGGACCTTCCCACTCCCCCACGCTAAACTCACTAGACCACAGTCATCGATATTCAGAATGCTTCAGACAGGGTCGTTCCCCTCGAGAGGCAGACTGAGCCGTTATTCACCAGAAGTAGAGCCGCAATGTCCGGATTGTGGCGAATCGTACTGCTCGCTAGCGCACATGCTCTGGCAATGCTCCGCGTTAAGCGGCACCGTGTTCACTAAAGAAGAAGGCTGGGTGGACGCCCTGTAAAGCGACGACCGCCAGGTCCAGCTCCGGGCCGTCCAGAGGGCTCACGAAAGGGCGGAGGCTCACGGGCTTCCCGTCCCAACGTGGGTGCGGCGCGCGACCCCTGCCGGCCACTAAACCAAGAGTGGGTGGGGAGGGGTTCCTCAGGACACAATAAAGTTATTTCCTCCTCCTCCTGCTGTCGTTCGGCGATCGCTTCTCGTATTTCCTTGTTCCACCAGCTTTCCGGTTTCTTTTTCCCTTTCCAACGAACATGTTTTATTTCTGTTGTTATTACACTTAGAAGCTCACCATATCCCCAATCTTTACTTGGCTATTTGCCAAGCTTTACCTAGACTCTAGTGACTACATTTGCTATTTTTCAGCGTTCAAATTTGGACTCGCCACTTTGCTCTCTTTCCCAACTACATTTCTCATTTTCAGAATGATGCGTTTATGGTCACTCTCTAAGCTGCTATACCCTTCCTCATCAATGACCTTTTCTCTCAACTTATCATGAATTCCTTCTGTCATCAGACAGTAATCGATGGTCGATTGCCGGTTTCCCACTTCCCACGTGATCTGTCCTTCACACTTAGGCCCTGTGTTCACGATAACGAGGTTATATGTTGCTCACAAAAGTCTAGCATTGACTTCCCGTTATTGTCGGTATAGCCATCTAAATCCTGTATGTGGGCATTCATGTCACCTAACAGGACAATTTCAGCACCATTCCCGAAACCCTCAACACCAGAGCTTATTCATTCCACTAACTCTTTATTCTTCTCTGTGCAATTTTTTTCCGGTCCACAAATACGTAACGCCCAGCCAAGTTTCTTTCCCACTCATTGTACTTGAAAACCAAAAATGCTCTTGACATTGTGCATTTACTCTTTTCCATTTGGCTCCCTGATGGATGAGCATTCCGACTCCCCCTCCCTTTCTTTCCGACTTAGTTCTGTTGCACCCTTTCCAAACATAATTCTCAATAACTGGCGGCTCTTCTGAGTCTCTAAGGTGCGTTTCTGTAATCGCATACACTCCTATTTGTTCTCTATTTGACTGCTCCTCAATCTCTGCCCACTTTTCCTTTCTTCTGCCGCCCTGCATGTTTATGTAGCCTATTGCATGGCGAGCTCTTTTTCTTGCTTACCTTCTTTTTCTGTTATCGACGGCGATGCTCTTCTGATGTTCCACTAGGGGACGTTCTTCATTACTATCTACTCTGACCTCCTGAGCGCCCGCGGGCCTAATAAGAAACAACAGCGCGACCAACATTTCGCCAGCCCACTTCCTGTGCCAGCCTGTAATTGAAGTGCATCCCGTCTCGTTTAAAACCACCACACCTTCTCACTTCCCTGTTTACTGCGACCACCTTGAAGTCTTTCTCTCAGCTCATTTTCCATATTGCCTCATTAGCAGCCATTACGGCTCTTTGTACGTGACTGTCATATACAGGCACCTCCGGCACCGTGCACACCACGATCTGCACCTGAGGGGATAGCTCGTGGAAGTCGTCCACCCCCTTCGGCAAGCGCTGGGCTAGTCCTTGCCCTTTCCTGTTTAGGGCGTCGTTTAGCCCACCTGGTACTATGACACGGTTGTGCACGTGGGCATTTTCCGCGAGCTCTGCTTTTGCTCGCTCCATGATAGAACCCAGCGTCCGCCCTGGAAATGTCCCTACCGCCATTCTTTTGTCGCCTTTCACCCTCTCCACAATTGCTTTTCAGCACCCATCCAGGTTTGAGTCGCAAGCGATAATCACCATTTCACTTTCTCCTACCTCGCCATGCTTCCCTTTGTCCATTTCTGCGTGATTCGCACTCGACAAGGGACATTGTCCCCTGGGTTCCTGCTTTTTCCGCGTGGCGGCCTCAAGGTAGGTCCTGTTCTGCCCCTCTGGGCGATCCTGCCGCTTACCACCAGCTTGTTCTGCCCCTCTGGGCGATCCTACCGTTAGCAACCAGCTTGTTGCATTTGAAGGCGATCCCACTGCAAGCGACCTGTCTCTCGAAGCTCCACCGACATTGCTTATTGGGTAGCGTGGCGTTGTCGGCGAGCCGCAGGCCTCCGGTAGACCATGGCGACCGAGCAAGGGCGAGACGACGTTTTGCTAGTGCGAAACTTGCACTATTTTAGTTCATGGTAGTTGAAAGGAAATAAGAGGAGAATGAAGTAACAAGTATGAAGTACATGGCATGAAGTATCTATCACAAATACAATTCGGAGCCTCTTAAATAGGCTCTCTTACAATGGTGTGGGCGGGACTTTGCTTGCGTCGATGACACGTGAAAGGCACAGAGAGAAGGCCCCTACTCCTGCAATACCAGGCACGGGTAGGAGAAGTCCATTCTCTTTTCGACGAATCTGAGGGGAGCGGAAGAGTGAATGACCTCTCCGGTGCTCGTGGGCTCGGGCGCAGGGTGTAGATTGAGCGACGAGGTAAGCACGCCCGATGCCACGACCGTTGAGACGGGAAGGGGATGACGTCGCACCCACGGCGCCCGTCCCCGTTGAGACGGGAAGGGGATGACGTATGGCCCTTGCCGTCAGGCCATACCTAACAGACTCTCCGGCGGGGGAGGAAGATCCCGACGTGAAGGGGCCAGCAGCCGCTGTACGAGGGATCGGCGTTTTGGTTCAGGATTCTCTGTAGGGGTCACGAACCCTTCGTTCGTAGCAGGTAGATTCCGGGGAGTAGTCAGCCGACCACGTGGCGCTCTTGTGACATTTCTCCCGAGTCCGGTCCGGTGAATTTGGTTTTCCCATTTTTCGTCTCCTGCGTGGGCAAGCAATCACCACAGAACAGTGCCGGACCCACAACCACAAAGCAGCGAGCACAAGGCCACTCTCCCCCAAGACACACTCGGCTCTTAACAAAAAAGAAAACCCGCTACCTTTCCCATTTCCGACGCGCGTCCTCCCCCCTTTCAACACTAAAAACAGCTATGTCTTGAAAGCTTTAGGACGTGGTCATTAAAATCAGCTAACAATCGGCTTCACTTCGGTAAACATATGAATGCACGAAAAAATGCCACGGAAACCCGGATGACCATGAGGCTTTCGATACTCTAGGGGCAACGACTTAAACCGTCGGCATCGCCGTTAAGCTGACTCCTTTTGTAGCGATATAGCAACTAGCTTTTGCACCGCCCAAACTACACGATCCGCACGTTTCCAGCCTATCGCAGTGGCGTATGTATCGCACGTATTAGTGCCACTGAATAGTCCATCTTCACAAGTACGCAATCACAAGCGCGCTAGCCTTTCACTATTCAGAACGCGTACTTGCGTCGTAGGCAAACCTTTCATTATGCCTACTCACGTTTCTTCCTTTAGTCCCTACAGGACACGTAGCTTAAACGAGCAACTAACATTGCGTAACTTACGGACACCGCAGAATCCTTAAACATATTGCATCTGTTAATAACTCGTTCTACGCACGCTCATTGAACAAGTCAGACTACGGCTGCCCTCAACACGCACGAGCAACCCAGTCATAATTCCGCTTCCTTCCGTCCACACAGGACAGATGCTAAAGGAACTAAAACGCTTCTCGGTGCAAATCATGCACTCATTGAAAACTTACGAGGTTAACTTTAGACAATAAAACGCATAAAAAGAAGGTTAACTAAAACACACACGCGTTACCATAGGCCTCTCAACGATAACCTTGACACTCAGGTTAATTACACACAAAATTTGAAAGCCTATCTACTTATGAATGAACACCTCGCGAGATTAAACTTTTACCTAAAAGGCATCTTTCCAATCTTGGAGCTTTTCAAACGAAAACACAAACAAAGCTCTTGCCTTAAATATTGAAAGAAATTCCTAGTTTTAAATCGCGAAAATTTCGAAATGTTCAAAAATAAAACAAAACACGTTTCACTTCTACGGAAGCTCTCTCCGTCTCCCTGTTTCAAACGTTTTAGACTGACTCATACTTTGAGCCGTACCCGAGGTGGTCGCGGACCGAAAGCTACTCTAGCTACGGAGAAACAACAAAAGGGCTGACTCACTATCAGCTCCCCCAAGACGTTAGAGTCCCCTGCCAATTTGCGTCCTCGCGCCTCGCTTTCAGCATGACCTCGACTGACCGCGTCGCTACTCCCCACCTGGTCTCGTCTTGCCACCTTGCGCTTCTTCGTACTGCACGCTGAGCTTTGGAAAGAACGACGGAACGACGAGGAATTTAACTGCTTCGTGCCCTTTTTCCGCGTCCGTGCAGAACATGCTTCTCGGTCCCCTTTTGACCGGTGGCTCGAACGTATTTGATGCGTCAACATCGTCCGTGACGACCGCACCTTTCTTTTTGCTGCGCCCTGCCTTTTCGCGCCTGTTGCCGTCTTTGGCTTCGCTGCTTTAGCCATCGCATTCTGATCCTTACGGCTCTTCTTTCTGCGGCGCTTTCTCTTTGAATGTTTCTTCATGTCGCCTTCTGGCTTCGTTACTTTAGTCACCGCATTCCGATCCTTACGGCGCTTCTTTCTGCGGCGCTTTCTGTTTGAATGCTCCTTCATGTCGCCTTCGGGCGCCTCGTGCTGGCCGTTACACATCTCATCGGCCCGGATCGGTCTCTTGACCGCACAGTCTGAGTGATTATCATTTAAATCGACTCTATCTTTGCCTTGACTGGCGGACAGCTCCACCGACTCTGGCTCAATGCAGCAGGATTTACTCGAGCTATGCAACTCGCACTCTTGCGAACTGCCCAATACTGCATTGTCCAGCTCACGCTGTGCATCGACACACAGCCCGTCGGTCTCGAGCGCTGTCTCACACGCACAGTCCGAATGACTCCTAATTAAATCATCCATCTCTAGACTACCGAGACTGGCGGAGAGCCGCACAGATCCATGAACCATGCAGTTGTTCTCTCGTGAGCTACGGAGCTCGCCATACCGAGAACTACTGTCAACTGCATCGTCCAGCTGGCACCTCACTTCGGTACGCAGGTCTGACTCGACATAGGTGCTCGTGTCTGTCAAGTCCGCAGTATTCTGTACCTCGCTAACGACCTCGCTACCTTGAGATGCGACGCACACGCGCGGTACCTGTGCCAATTCGTTCGCAGCTGGCCTAGCTGTCTCTACAGTTCTCTGTTGGCACAGCACCTCGTCGCTCTCACTCTGGCCTTTAAAGGCCTCTGTTGTCACTAAGACATCGTTAGCAGCTAGCCCTTTCCGTTTGAGTATGCCTGGGCCATTAATCTCACAGGCAATACTTTTCTCGTTGGCTTTTGGCGAAAGTCTGCTAGATACATTCTCATTCTTTTGCTCTGTACTGCCTACAGAATTATCAGACAGGCGTTGTCTTTGTTCGTTTAGCTGCTGCCAATATTGTAGCTCTTTGTCCAATGCCGCTGACTCTTTCTCGCGCTTTTGCCTACGTTCTTCTCTTGCCTCAGCGCGCTCGCGATTTTCTTTTTCCTCTAGGCGCTTGCGCTCTTCTTTTTCCTCAATCTCGAGGCGCTTGCGCTCTTCTTTTTCCTCAATGCGCTTACGCTCTTCTTCTTCCTCTAGGCGCTTACGCTCTTTCTCTCTTTCTTTAATGCCCTCTAGGCGTTCCGTCAGTTCCTCGTCGTCTGCCCCGGTCGCTTCGATCGCCTCAATGATCTCCGGCTTTCTCTTTGTTTCGGCAATTTGGAGGCCCAACTCTTCGGCCAAGCTCAACAATTCCGGCTTCTTTATTGCCTTGAAGTTCATGGCTGCCCTTAGTGTCGCTAAACCTTCACTCTATTCAACCTTGACGTACTCAAACTTCCGTCAACGGTTTAAAGAAAAATCACTGCTATGTACTTTCCAAAAATTACATAAAAGCCAAGTGATATCTTAGTGAAGAAAAGCCGTGCACTCACCATATGCAGTCATGATCCGGACACCTTCTTTCCGAACGTTGTTGCCAGGACGAAGAGGCTACGCTCTCGTAGTTGTCGTCCAAGTTGGGGTCTCCAGGATTCCGTATCCCAATCGCTGCCAGCCAGTTTGTTCTGCCCCTCTGGGCGATCCTACCGCTTGCCACCAGTTTGTTCTGCCCCTCTGGGCGATCCTACCGCTTGCCACCAGCTTGTTCTACCCCTCTGGGCGATCCTACCGTTAGCAACCAGCTTGTTGCATTTGAAGGCGATCCCACTGCAAGCGACCTGTCTCTCGAACCTCCACCGACATTCCTTATTGGGTAGCGTGGCGTTGTCGGCGAGCTGCAGGCCTCCGGTAGACCATGGCGACCCAGCAAGGACGAGACGACGTTTTGCTAGTGCGAAACTTGCACTATTTTATTTCATGGTAGTTGAAAGGAAATAAGAGGAGAATGAAGTAACAAGTATGAAGTACATGGCATGAAGTATCTATCACAAATACAATTCGGAGCCCCTTAAATAGGCTCTCTTACAATGGTGTGGGCGGGATCTTGCTTGCGTCGATGACACGTGACAGGCACAGAGAGAAGGCCCCTACTCCTGCAATACCAGGCACGGGTAGGAGAAGTCCATTCTCTTTTCGACGAATCTGAGGGGAGCGGAAGAGTGAATGACCTCTCCGGTGCTCGTGGGCTCGGGCGCAGGGGGTAGATTGAGCGACGAGGTAAGCACGTCCGATGCCGCGACCGTTGAGACGGGAAGGGGATGACGTATGGCCCTTGGCGTCAGGCCATACCTAACAGTCCCCTCTTTCCAGCTAACCCTTCATCACACTGCATGCATTCCACTGTCGCGTCGGGGGTCTGCGTTACATTTGTCACGCAGATTGTCGTTCCCAAGGGCGGCCCGGTTCAGCTTTTCCTCGGCTGCTTTAAGACTCTTTTCAACTTCCTTCCGTGCATCACGCTCCCTGTTTAGCTCATTTTTAGCTCTTGCACCTGTTTGAGAAGCTCTTCCCGGAAAGCTTCCATTTTCTGCAGCCTAGTATCGACTT
Source organism: Dermacentor variabilis (assembly GCF_050947875.1). Lineage (NCBI taxonomy): Eukaryota > Metazoa > Arthropoda > Arachnida > Ixodida > Ixodidae > Dermacentor > Dermacentor variabilis. The sequence continues at coordinate 4,025,831 of NW_027460346.1, read as the reverse complement.
CACATTCTATGCCGGTTGATTCGATTCCCTCCCCTTTCTCATCCGGCTCCTCATCTGCCTTGAGGGAACCCCGCGCACTGCTTTCTTCCCGTGTTTCTCGCCATGTATTGCATGGCTTTTTGCAAATATTAGAATACTATAATAATGCTACTACTGATGCAAATACTATAATACTATATCAATGCAGAGCGCGTGCCTTTTAGCAAAGACCGATACGCACAGGATCCAAATACTCAAAATGTCGCAAAGCAACTCTCACCACTGTTTCAAAAACAATCAATGCCGGGGAGACCGAAGGTATGACACGCTCTCGCACGCGCTCAACCACGCGCCCACGTTCTCACTTTCCTACAAAAACACGCTCAGTAAAACCACTAATAACTATATGTCTTGCCACTTCCAAGCTACCATTTAAAGACTACAAACACTCAACGTCCCACTCGGCTACACGTGTTGGAGCACGTGGCATGAAAGGATGCTCTAACCATTCTGCAAAACAAATGTACACGAAGCACACCCGCGCACCAGAAATGCAAGAGACAAAAAAAAGGAAAGGAAAACCACCCAATTACTATTTAAAAGGGAAGAAATGCAAATAAAAAACAGAAGCAAGCTCAAAGCACGAACAAAAACTTATGATTTCGTCGCCGCCACGGAGCCCCGAAGAGCACTTCCATTCGCCACCTCCCGAGTCTCGAGCGGACCTATTAACAGGTGGGCCAGCTTCTCACTGGCGATCCTGTTGTCGGCGCGGTCTTCTTTCGGAGAATGTGGAAGTAGAAGTCCTTTTCCCCGTCCACCCTTTTGTGTCAGCTTGTGGAGAGCGCAGAGGGGGGGGGGGGGCGTTGCTGCATTCCGGTTTGTCTTGCTTTGTCTCCCCTCTTGTGTCAGCTTCTGGAAAGCGGTGGGGCAGGGGGAAGTTTTCATGCCTATTAGTTTTCTTCTCTCCTTTTTTGTCGTCCATTCGGAGAAGAGGGCCATTATGTTGGCATGGGTAAGCGCGTTTGAATGCTTCTCAAACCTGATAGGTCGATCCTAACGTCGGCGAAGCACCAATGGTGGGTCTGCGCTACTTCGCGCAGGGAAAGTAAAGAAGGCGAACACGGCGGTCATTCCATGGACAGAAATCAAGCAAGCAAGACAGTGCAGTTCCTGCTGCTCTAAGCTCGGATTGGTCTGCCCATGAATGTAAGTGCTTCCTACTAAATACACGGTTCACTTCGGTAGCTCAAGCCTGCTATTTTCGTCGACTATTTCACGTTTCGATAGCCAAGTAGTAGTTTAACCTGACAACGTTATCATTTTTGGCACGAATGAGAAGGCGTAGTGGTAACAAAGCTGTCCGGACGATTTTTACCGCTGAAGAAAAGAAAAAGAAACACGACTTAGTGAATACGAAAAAAACAAAATTAATACGGACAACGACCTGTGAATCAGGCCTATAGTCGAGTTAATATGGTTATCTTATTTTCCGTACGATTTTGTCCCTACCAATTTGCCTTCTGATGACCAGCCGATCATATATAGTGATAATGTATCGGGAGAGCAGCACATACCACAGAAGAATAGGGAAAAGTAAAATAAGAATTAGAATATCATCATTGGCGCGTAATATCCTACCAGTGCGAACCTTTCTAGATATCTACGCATTCCTACAGAGGACATCTCAGTACGCTTTCAATAGTGAGTCGGACTCAGTTTTTCAATGTCAGTGGCCACGTTTACGGTGCCTTCAAGCTTTTTTTTTTATTTGTGGGTATGTGTGTGTGTTTGAATATTATATTAGACCCATAACATGTCCACCTTTGTCCGATAGGCTTAATAAGCCGCTGTAAAGCGCGAAACACATGGTGCGATTTTCCGTGCGATATGTCGTACGGCGCGTCGTGTGCGACTTGCCGCATGCGGCGATTCGGGACACATCGTACAAATGAGCGAGCGCCGGACCCTGCGATGCGCTTTAATTAATGCTGCTCTACTTCTGCACGCCCTGCGTAGTTTGTCCGCTCGGCATATTTGCATAGGGTTTATTTTTCAGAAATATGAGCAACGTATTGTTCCGTACCTTGAACTTAAGCTTATCCAGTTTTTCCGCAACTGCCGTCCTATAGTAGTAGTGTTGCTTGCCTTCTCACTCATAGTAAAATATTTTGCGCGCACAATTGACAAGGACACAGTGAAGGGGGACACACGAGCGCTTCACTCTGTCCTTGTCAATTGTACGCACTAAATATTTCACTATGAATTCGTACTAACTCGCCCAACTATCAGTTCTGCTGCCTTCTCACATCTCCCCCCCTCGCCACTCCAGTATTGGAACTGCCTCTTCTCTTGCCTTCCCCATACAGTTCTACAGCAGAACGTCCCCTCTGGACTCTCACGTTAGTAGAAAGGGAGGCGCTGCAATTTCATCAATGCTTCTGTAGCGAGTCACGGATAATTATAGCTGTCAAGCGACTATACTGACGACGGCCAGGGGGTCCAGAAGGTATTGTGCACATTCGACGCGGTGGGCTGAAAACAAGTTTCTAGCATCGCTTTCCTCTCTAACTCGCCCCTGTCATGTAAACACACGCTCTGAACCACCCTCTCCTCCTCCGACGCGGCGTGCTTTGCAGCAGCAGTGGAAAAAAAATTATGGGGTTTAACGTGCCAAAACCACCTTCTGGTTATGAGGCACGCCGTAGTGGAGGACTCCAAAAATTTCGACCACCTGGGGATCTTTAACACGCACCTAAATCTAAGTACACGGGTGTTTTCGCCTCCATGGAAATGCGGCCGCCATGGCCGGGATTCGATCCCGCGACCTCGTGCTCAGCAGCCTAACACCATAGCCACTGAGCAACCACGGCGGGTAGCAGCAGCAGTAGTGGGAAAGTCGAAGAAAGAGGCAAAGAAAGCTTTCCTTTAAAAATGAGGACTTCCTCGGAACTTTGCCGCTCTCTATTTCGCCTGCCACGCTTCCGGAGAGTCGACCTTCGTATTGGTCGAAGCGCCATCGTCACGTGCTTGCGCGCCCTTTTTTGGTCCATAGCAGACGCCGGCGCCATTTCCGGGTATCGAAATCGCGCTTTGGTTGGTTTCTGGCGGCGGAGTTTTAGCGGGAGGCGTTTCGCTAGCGCTGCCGCCCTTAACGTATTGCGGCGTTGCCTAGCCTAGGTTGTGCTTATGGGTGCAACAAGCGAGGAGGCTAGGGGAAAAATACTATTCATTATTCTATCCGGAAGAAGCAACGCGGCTCGCCGAAGCATTTCGCTGCACACAATCGACCGTGCACAATCGACCGTGCAGGAATGTGGCCGTTCATCAGAAGTCACTCATATTTTTTTGGACGATTTGGTGAGAAGCGCGAGCGTCTGCAGGCTTTCTTCGCACCAAATAACGTTCGGCATGGTTGTAGTTGGAAACGTTCACTTAGTGCTACGAAGTCGGGCTTCATATTGTCTGAGCCTCGCCGTTCGCGCTTCTGGTTCGCCAGGCTTTATTATGATGTTGCGCACATTGCTTGGCGCGCTCGTTTCGTTTTATTTTAATTGCAACCATTGCTGCGCGCAGACACCTAAGTTGCGCTTCATATGCGAGTTCGAACCGCCGTTCAGTGACGCGTATTGCAGACTGAAGTGACGGGCATTGCTAGACTTTTTCTTTCTTTTTTTAGTTGAACTCAGCTGACGAACTCGGGAGTAAAACGGCGGTTCTCGTCGTTTGAGCCCCCCGCTGTTCATACTACTCGTGGTGCAAGTCTAACTTTTATGTAGCGCGCATTGGTGCACGTATTCGTATTTGCGGGATTATTACCAACGTCGGCAGTTACTGTGCCTAGGCACAGTAACGGCAGCTATATCTTGAGTATGCCCTATCTCCGCGTATAATAAATCAGAATGCAGGCATCCGCTAAACACCGCCGAAATTATATTGGGTTCGAAGATGTGCAAATCTAAGCTACCTGAAACAACTTTAACGCGGACAGGTCGGCTAAAAGAAACCTCTAACGAAGGCACGCAATGACCCACACCATTTTCGACGTTGCTAAAATCGTTATGGCCGTGCACATGGCGGGCTGACATAGCAACAGTTCTTACTTTCGAAATTATTTGTGAAATGTCACGGTGTACATTTTCATCCGTGCCTTGTATCATTTCTCAAAAAGGCGTGCCATACATAATCTTAGTTTATTCATCTTAGCATCACTTCACCGAATACCAATGTGAACGCCCAGTCCTTCGGAATTACGGCATCAAGAAATTAAGGCCAGATACATTACCCTCCCTTTTTGTAGTACGAGCAAACGCGGCTTTCACAGAATGTATCATGGAAGTAGTACACCGTGCACCATCGGTTCATATAAAGCCTACACCCCACGTCTGTATTTTTAAAAAGTAAAAGGTAAAGATCCACATACAAAGCGTACGTTGTTCCAATTTCACTTGCGGGCGTTGAAGTTCAAATGAAGCTGATAACAAGGCGCCGCTCGAGAGAGAACACTACGTTATATAGCTCACTTGCGCGCACCCGCTGAACCGTTGACGCCTTAATCGAAGCGATCGCAGTGGAAGGAGCTTCGACACAGCAGTGCAACGTGGGTACCGGCAGTTATTGTAGTAACTCATTTAAGAGCCTCTCCTGTCACAAACGCAACAACCAAATCCTTCAGACGCGCAGTGCAATGCGCGCCAAAGGGGGCGAAGGTTGGGAGCGTCTGCTAGCTGGACCACGGCCGGTCTCGAGGGGTGCGCGCGCTTCTCTTCTTACAGCCTTCGCAATGGGGTCTGTTTCCTTTTTCAAAGAAATATACGACCTCGTCCGAAGGGGCAACAAACTCCGGTTTCGGGTAGTGCAGTCCACTGGAATCTTGGCCTTGCAGAAGAGCGTAGAGAGGACCAGTCCTCTCGCTAGTTTGAAGAATGATATTGCATGCGTCACATCCGAAGTCACTGGTCAACTTGAGAATGTATCCAGCCACGTAAGTTAAACCGGAGTATGTGACAGAGGGCGATGAGGTGACAGGATGCGAGGCTCGGAAAAAAAAAGCAAGCGCAGAACAACAGTGATGTTTGCGCTTCGCACATAAGAGGGAAGTTAAGTTGGCAGGCTTTTCTGTACATTGTTAAGATCGGCGAATACGGTCCTTGGGAGGATTCTTAGAAAACCAACGTAAAGGCGGATGAGTCGGAATTCGAGACATAATTCGACACGAAGCTGCTAGGAATGCCGTTCACGGAAGCATCGGCGACAATGGCGTCGTCAGGTAGCCGAGTCAGGAGACGATACCCCCTATTCCTGACAATGTGGCGAGAAAAAGAAAGCAATGAATATGGCGGCATTGAAACTTATATGAATCCGCCGCGATGGCTCAGTGGTTAGATTGCTAAGCTACTGAGCCATATCTATGAAGGCGAAATTCTAGAGGCCCGTGTACTGTGCAGTGTCTGTGCACGTTGAAGAACGCCAGGTGGTTGAAATTTCCAGAGCCCTTCACATTGGCGTCCCTCATAGCCCGAGTCACTTTGGGACGTTAAACCCCCATAAACCATTCCGTTAACCTTCGCATTAACTAAATTCTCTACCAGCACTGAACTTCGGCATTGACTATGAGACATGCAAGAAATTGACCGAAACACGACCTTCGGCATTTCAGACCGCAACATCTGTCATTTTCCTGTCATACCTTTCAGGAACGAGAGTGATTGGACCTTTGATGTTTCTATGGTTCGAATTTTTCTATGAAAACTCCGTTCACGTGCGAACTTATTGGCTGACATGTAGATGAATCATTTGCTTTTTGTTTTCTTTCGTTTCGGTGAATCGTTGAACAAGAGGCAGCGGAAAAACAGCACGAAACCAGGTGATCACCGCCCGCCGCCGAAGAAGCAGGCGGGCAGAGAGCGGTCCCTAGCAGTAGGGTCGTCGCGCCCCTGGCGGCGGCGAAAGGCGTAACTCTTGGCGAAAAACTCCCATTGCTTCCGCGGCGAATGCGAAGGCCGTAAGAAGCAAACCGCGCTTCCCCTAGAGACCGGCCGTGGCTGGACCCGGCCTAGGTGGCGCCCCTGTCGGCGGCCGGCTGGAGCCGAGAGAAGGAGCGCCGTTGTAGGCGGAAGAGAGAGATGTCATTACCATAGAGTTTCTCACTATAACACCTAGAGGGTAATCTGGCGCCACCGTCTATGGGAGTTTTTTAAGGGGGCACCGTGCCGTCATGGGAATGACGGTATATGTGCCTGCGAGGCTCGTGTTGGCTGGTGTTGTAAGAGGCTTCGTCTAAATCGTGGATATTGCTACGCAAATAACGCGTTCTCAAAGTAAAATCTTCATAAAATGTTTCCATTCACGCATATTACATCTTTACTCGCCCATGATGCATGACCAAGCGAAGAAAAGCAAGAACAGACGACCAACTGTTTCAAAGCGAGCGCGAACCTTGTCGTCTGTCCTCCAACTTTAGCGGCCCGCTGATACTTTTTACGTAACATGTAGTCGTACACACAATAACAAGTTCTCATAGTTAAATAAAACATGTTTTCGCGTAATAATAAAGCTAAAACAGCTTTTCATGTGCTGTTCTAGTAGAAAATGAATCACTCTGACAGACGGAACGGTACTTGCCAAGCGCGTCTTCAAGGTGTCCTGTCTCTACGAGAACGATGCCAATCCGAATCCACAATATACCGGCATTCCCATGCATACCACAGCGCAGCAGCGCCAGATTTCCCTCTAGGTAATGTAGTGAGAAACTCTGTGGTCATTACATTTACGAACTTTAGAGATGGATGGATGGATGTTATGAGCGTCACCTTTGTAACGGGGTGGAGGGTGGCGCCACCAAGCACTTGCAGTTATACTGCTTAAAGTCCTACCTAGGTTAAAAAAAACCACGATGAACTCCCACAACCAAATTTCCTTACCCCCTATTGTGAACTTTGCTTTTGTATGTCTCCGTTTTTTGTCGTTTACCTACTTCCACCAATTACCAGTCCCTGTTGCGGACATGTTCACTTTTCCCCTGCTCTCGCTGAACCCAAGGGCTTCAAGGAGGCCAGTGGTGCCTAAATCGAACACTGGGCAGATGTCTTCCCATTGTAATAAAACATGCTCCATCATTTCCCTAGGTTCACGGCAGCAAGCACATGCTTCTTCCTTCTTATATCTTGCTTTATAAGTAGCTGCATGTTTTAAGGGATCCCTATCTCGCTTCAAAAAGTAATGAGCTTCCGTTTGAGTTATGATAAATTGCTTCTTTCCAAATTCGCTTTTTCTACTTAAGTAGTTACTCATGGCAGGTCTCGTTTCCATTGCCGCTACCCATGAAATTATTTGAGCCTCTTTGACCTTCCGCTTGACGTTCTTTGTTGCTGTGTTACTTACCCTTCAGGCCGCATATTGCTGGTAAACTTCCTACTTCTTTTCCTCCACAGTGAAACAATGCTTTTTTTTTCTGTACAGATAGCTCAACACTCTCCCAGCCCATATACTTTCTTCCATATTCCTGAGTCCTTCACAATCAATTTTAATCTGAGCTTCCCCCGCTTCAAAACCAGTCCAGCCCATATCACCCTGCACAGCTTCATTTATAGTCTTCCCGTGTGCGCCCAATGCGAGGCGTCCCACTGACCTTTGGTTCCCATGGAGTCCTGCTTGTACTCACGATTTCAGGCAAACAACCGCATTTCCAAAAGTGAGTCCTGAAATCATTACACCTTTCCCCATACCCTGGAGCACCTCGTACCTATTGTATCCCTATAGCTTCCTGCGCTTCATTATGGCTGTATTTGTCTTCCCCTGTACTGTTATTGTTTTTTCCTATGCTTGGATATATCTATCACCTTCTTGTATCCATGTACGATGGTATTTCCTGGTCCAGTATTCCCACTGTCTGTTCACTGTATTTATTGAATACCACAACCCCTGATTTTCAAACACTAAATTTCAAACCTAAATTCTCGCCTTCCTGTCCACAGATATTTGCCAGACGTTGCAAGTCACTCAGCTTGTTAGCTAGCCACACAATGTCGTCCGCATAAAATAAACTTGGAAGTTGCTGCTCTACCAGTGTACCCTCCTGTGTGTATAAGAGATTAAGCCCGATACTACGTCCTTCTAGCACCCTCTCCGTCCTCACCAAGTACATCATAAACAGCAGTGGGGATAAATGGTACGCCTGCGTGAGTCACTTGTTGATATCAACTTTCTCATCGCTCCTCATCCCTTCCCATTCAACGCAAATGGCTTTTTCTAGGTAAATCTCTCTCAAAAGCTGTAGACAATCGCCACCTAAGCCTTCCCCTTCCAGAATATTCCACAAGATGTTGCGGTCTAGGTTGTCATACGCTCCTGTAATGTCTAAGAAAGTCACATATAACGCTCTGCTTTCTCCTCTTGATATTTGAATACACTGAGTAAGAAAAAATATGTTATCATGCAAACGCCTACCTATACTGAAGCCATTCTGAAGTTCTCCCAAAATGCCATTATTCTCTGTCCATGCTTGCAGGTTTAATTTGATTGCCTGCATTGCTAGCCTGTATATTACGTATGTAATGGTCAGCGGTCTATACGAGTGAATTCTATGTTTCTCCCCCTTACCTTTATAAATTAAATTCATTCTACTTTGTCGCCAAATGTCTGGTATTGGTCAATCTTTTAAAGTTTTTCCACTGCTCTCACCATAGCTTCCTTTTTGGTCCTAGTTTATTAATCAACCTAACGGGAACCTCAAATAGCTCTGTGGCTGTGCGCTTAGGAATTTTCTCTTTGGCTTTCTTCCATGCCGTTGAAAATTGTCAGCACCCGCTCCTTTTCTATCTGCTTCTCTTTCACGCTCTTTTTTCTCTTCAAATACAACCTCGTAATTGCCTTAGAAAGATTCGGCTGTTAGTTTTCGGGTGTAATTTAATGCCATTTCCCCTTCCAGTTTATTTCCGTCTTCGTTTAGGATATGTTGTTGTATTATTGTTGAATTCCTGCTTCATAATTTTATGTGGTTCCAAAATATTGTTGGTACGGCCCTCTTTTTCTTAGGTATTTCTCACAACCAACGTTCCCTTTCACCTTCTATATTTGCTTGCACCAGTATTTGAACCACAGACTTCTTCTTCCGGTATATTTCCCATTTACTGGCTACTACATCCTGAGGCAACTGCGGCTTTGCCTGCCTGTGGTCTCGGGATGCTTTTCATCGTTCCGCAATGGCTTCTCGTATCTGCCTGTTCCATCAGCTTTTCGGTTTCTTTTTTCCTTTCCAAGGAACATGTAGTTCCTCTTTCGGTATTTCTGTCGTTATTACACTTAGAAGGTCACTATATTCCAACTCTCGGCGATTTGCCAAGTTCTACCTAGACTCTAGCGACTATATTTGTTATTTGTTCAGCGTTCAAATTTGGACTAGCCATTTTGAACTCCTTGCTCTCTTTCCCAACTACATATCCCATTTTCAAAATTATGCGTTTATGGTCACTCCCTGTGCTGCTATACCCTCCCTCGTCAATGACACTTTCTTTCAACGTATCATGAATTCATTCTGTCATCAGACAGTAACCAATGGTCAAATTGCCGGTTTCCCACTTCTCACGTGATCTGCCATTCACACTTAAGTCCTGTATTCACGATAACGAGGTTATGTTGCTCACGAAGGTCTAGGATTGACTACCCTTTGTTGTCTGTATAGCCATCGAAATCCTGAATGTGGGCATTTCACCTCACCTAAAAGGATAATTTCGGCATCATTCCCGAAAGCCTTAATATCAGCACTTATGCATTCCACTACTCTTTATTCTTCTCTGTGCTATTGTTTACGGTCCACATATACGAAACGCCCAGCCAAGTTTTTTTCCACTCATTGTTTCTGACCACCAAAGGTGCTACATCATCAATTTACTCTTTACCGTTTGGCTCCCTGAAGGCTGAGCATTCCGACTCCCCCGCCCTTTCTTTCCGACTCAGTTCTGTTGCACCCTTCCCAAGCATAATTCTCAAGAGCTGAGCGCTTCGCTATGCGCCACCTGTCGGACAAGGTTGGACTTAATTGAGAAAGATCAGTAACGTCGTTTCAGGTTCTTGATCGCCGTCACTCGCTTCAAATCGTCGCCAAAATACCTCGCGGCTGGAACCTCTACCAGAATACAGAGGTCCTCTTCAGTGGTGAAACACCTCCGAGGCTTTTTCGCCTGCAGGCGAGCGAGCGCCGCGTCTGCAGACGACGCCGAAGACATGGCGCTGTTCGTGCGGGTGGACCCTGATCCGCTGCGCTCGCTCCGCTGGGGAGATGAGCGAGCGACCCGCTCCTGAAACACACTGGCCGCCCCATGCGCCCAGTGGCGTCTCGGCTGGCCTTGTGGCCCGTAAACCCGCTGAGCTACAACTTTCTATTGTGTGACTTCTGCAACGAAAGTGAATCGCTAGAACATTTCTTTTTAGCATGTCGTCGTTTATAAAGTTCAACAAAAAACTATTGCTGCAAGAACCATAGCGCAAACTTGGCTTGTCGTTGGCTCTCAAAGTGGTCTTCTCCTGTGGTGCTACCGAACTGGGTTTTACCTACGCGAGTGTTTCTGACACCTTCTGCAATTTTCGGCGCGAGAGAATAAGAATTCGACGCAAACGTTTTCAGTTTTATTTTTGTTTTCTAATTCAAATTTACTACTGTGTAATATGTACAGACGATAGAGTTTACATCTATATTGCATACACATTAGTTCACACAAATTACAATTACCAGATTTTATTGAAATCATAGTCCTCAAAATTAGTATTCTTATTTTTTTAACCCTTTCACCGCTCGATTCATAGCTGATACGTCAGAGTGGGTTACGCGAGATCATTGAGGAAAAGCAACATTATACCGGTCAGCGGTCCTGGAAGTGTATATAGAAGTGGGAGTGGGGGAGAGGGAGAGGGAGGTGCGCTGCTAATTTCACCCTTGCATACTTTTCGTTGTTCTTGTCGTAAAAAGCGAGTCTTAATTTACTGGATTAGAGTGGTTCCATCCTGAGAAATAGGAGCGAGAGGCACTGAACCTTCTGAGCCTCATAGCAACACAACATACAGTACGCTCGCACGCAGCTTAAACATGGCTATCCCCCAATGCCAGGCCAGCTTTGTCAACTGATCATTTTTGACAGTGCAAAAAGGGACCACGATACAAAATTCCAGATTAGCGCGTGAGGAAATCTATTTCCTTTGCAACTAAGGGACATTGATGGCATGCTCAGGCACATACTTCCCAAAGGCGCAATATCAGCGGCTTCGATTATTTCTCCAGTCACTTGGCTGCCATCTTTGCTCACAATCTTGCATTTCTTAAAGAATGGCCGACATCCACAATCTCTACAATGTATCGCAAGGTGTCCGGCGACTGCATTTGAAACGTTATAGTCATGCTGCTTTGATCTTTCATTCAGACATCGTCCAGTCTGTCCGATATACTTGCTGCCGCACTGAAGTGGAATAGAATATACCACTCCCTTATAGTGCAGTCGACGAACTATTTTATATGTTGTGTTTCACAGCCTCGTTTCTGTGTGGCACCTGGGTTTACCTTTTCACGCATGCTCAGCAATTTTTTCGGTGCGGAAAACACCACTGTTACATCGCATCTCTTACCAATTTTCTTAACTCGGTGCGCGATCGAATGGATGTCCTGCATCGCCACTATTTTTTCTCGTGTAATTGGACCGCAAGGCTCCTTCCCAGATTATGGTGCACTAGTTCCGATTTCCTTGAGCAAACATTGTGCCACAGATACTAAACGAATAACCTGCCCCCGTGAGCCTGCAGGTTAAAATCACTGGGAGTTGATGACCCCTTTTTAATAAAAATTCTGAGCAAGTTATTGCGTTCCTACGAGAAAATTGTGACAAGGGGTTGGCTTACTCATTTGATGTCAAAGACTTATTCTACTCTATTCCTCACCAAGAGCTCTTGCTGTGCATTGAACAATGTATTGACAATTACGGAAACGTTGCGTTTCAAAATGTTTCACAGATGCATGTTGAAGCGTTTTTAGAGTCGTTGTCCTTGCATTTAGGATCCACCTACGTGTCTTGGAATGGAAACATTTTTCTTCAGAAACAAGGAATATGTATAGGTTCGTCTATCGCACCGATTTTGCGCGACTTCTTTCTAGCCAACATCGACAGAACCCTAGCGGTGCGCCTCATGGATTGAGGGGTTTGTCGTGTGTTCAGGTTGTAGTGGAATTTATTAAGTTCCAGTGGAAAATGTTAAAAACATGACTCAATCGCCGTTGACGCACCTAAAATGAATTTTCAGAGAGGGGCTAGAGCCATTGGTGATCACAAGTGAAGAGCCAGACGGTGGATCAATTAGGTTTCTTGACTTAAAAATAAGTCTGGGCTCCAGTCATTGCTCTTGGCAACACGAACCACGTGCAAATAAGCCTCGTTTGCCCTTCGAACCTGCGCATTCGAAAGTCGTAAAACGAGCCATAGTTAAGTCATGTTACAGAAACGCGTTGCAAAATTCGTGCCATTACAGCATTGCTGACAGCTTTCGGGAGCAAACGCGCAGGCTCACGGGAGCAGGTTATCCGTCCCATGTATTAGCATCTGTGGCACAATGTTTGCTCAAGGAATTCGGAACTAGTGTACCATTATCTGCGAAGGAGCCTTGCGGTCCAATTACACGAGAAAAAATAGTGGCGATGCCGGACATCCATTCGATCGCGCACCGAGTTAAGAAAATTGGTAAGAGATGCGATGTAACAGTGGTGTTTTCCGCACCGAAAAAATTGCTGAGCATGCGTGAAAAGGTAAACCCAGGTGCCACACAGAAACGAGGCTGTGAAACACAACATAGAAAATAGTTCGTCGACTGCACTAAGGGAGTGGTATATTTTATTCCACTTCAGCGCGGCAGAAAGTATATCGGACAGACTGGAAGATATTTGAATAAAATATTAAAGGAGCATGACTATAACTTGAAAGAGCAGTCACCGGACAACATGGGATACATATTAGAGATTGCGGATGTCGGCCACTCTTTAAGAAATGCAAGATTGTGAGCAAAGATGGCAGCCAAATGACGCGAGAAATAATCGAAGCCGCTGAAATTGCACGTTTGGGAAGTGTGTGCGTGAGCATGCCATCAATCTCCCTTAGTGCAAAGGAAGTAGATTTCCTCACGCGCTAATCTGAAATTTTGTATCGTGGTCCCTTTTTTCCGATGTCAAAAATGATCAAATGACAAAGCTGGTTTGGCATTGGTGGATAGCCATGTTTGTAAAAATCTTTTTGTTTTTGTCGTTACCCTCCCCCCCCCGATTATCTTCCAGTATTTATTCCATTGACAAGAGAATAAAACGATAGTTGCAAGTAGCGCTCTGTGGTGGTGTGTTTCTCTTCTGTGTGTGTCGTCCAAATGTTGCGCAATCGACCCTCTAATATGCTATACCAACATGCCCAGTCCTCAACCTTGGCAAGATACTAACAGTACCTTTGAAGCATGTATCTTCTTTAATATATGACCTCTTGTGTTACAGCGCAAATAGTATGTTAGAAAGCGGAGTGTACCGAGACCAGCTAAAAATAGCTTACGTATGTCCAGTTTATAAAAGTGGGGCAAAGAATGACTTATCTAATAATAGGCCGATTTCTGTTCTACCCGTTTTATCAAAAGTCTTTGAAGGTGTCATTAATACTCGCCTCGTAAATGTTTTCCAAAAGTGCAATGTTATTACTTCCTCGCAGTATGGATTCCTGACAAACAAATCAACAGAGCAGGCATTGTTATCACTAAAAGACAAATAATTAGGAACATCGAAATGAAACCCTTCACTCTTGGCCTTTTCCTAGATTTCCGAAAGCCATTCCATTGCGGTCATCACAACAACCTGCTACGCAAGCTTAACAGTTATCGCAGACGTGGTATTGCATCTGACTTGCTAAAGAGCTATTTAAATAACAGATTGCAGTATGTTCAGGTTAATTGCGTACCCTCAGACAAAGTGGCGATTCAGCATGGTGTTCCTCAAGGATCAATATTAGGACCGGTATTATTTTTAGTTTACATAAATGATATCGCTAAGATATCTAAATTGCCTAATCTGGCCATATACGCTCACGATACGAATATATTTTTTTTCATCCGACTCCTTCTCCCAAATGGAGTCTACGGCAAATGCTTATTTAAGAAAGCTACATAACTGGTTATTGACCAATAGGCTAAGCATTAGTTTATCAAAGACAAACTACATTATTTTTAATCCTATTACTGCAGCAGAAAATATAACTCTGAAAGTTGTCTACGAGTATACTGAATTAAAGCGAGTTTCAAACCAGGAAATTTTTGGTGTTTGTTTCAATGAGGAACTTTCTAGGAAATTTCGCGTCACCAAATTAATGTCTGATCGAAGTAGAACAGTCGGTTGTTTGTATAAGATATCTCATTTGTTGCATCCCTGCATAAATATATCCATGTATTACGCATTCCTGTAATCGAGGTTATCATACTGTATCTTCTTCGAGGAACTACGACGTCCTGCAATTACCTTAAACTAACTTCGATTCAGAAACGCGCTTTGCGTGCTGTTGAGGGGCTTCATGGCAGACCTTCAGATTTACCAACGTCACCGCTATTTCAGAAATATGTCATCCTTAAAGTAAAAGATGTATATAAATTCTGTGTACTTAAGTACTTCCATGGTGATAAATTGTCCTTTTCTTGTCCAGATAATTCCAGCAGCCGATATGATTTCTCGACGAAACGTAAACTTGTTCCAATAGCACGCACCAATTACGGCAAGCAAACACTAAGCTACCAAATTCCCACAGTAACAAATAAATTTCTCTTTGAAACTGAATATTACCTTCCACAAAACGTTTTAAATCTAGAATTAAAAACGCCTATTGCAACAAACGGGATTAGATATTCATTTAGTCGACAGACTTTGTATTTATTTGTATTTATTTTACTACTTTTGATATGTTTTTCTTTTACGCACATGTTGCAAGCTTTCGTGATATTGTTTCTGTGTTTGATCAGTGACATTTCTGTTTCTAAAACAAAGTTATGTATCTTTATACCGCTCATACGATAAATTGTGTATGCGATTTAGTTATTTTCTTGTAAAAATTTCACGCATGTTAACTTACTGCGTCATGCTTTCTTACAACACATGAAAAATTCATTGTGAATTTGTTGTAAAGTGCTCGTGCACAATGCCAGCAGTTCTACGTGTGACCAGGACCTTGACAGGCTCTTGCCTTTTGTCTTGGCGCCGTGTTTTCGTTTAACATAAATAAACTCACTTTTACTTTCATTGCAGGCCTCGTCTTCTGCAGAAGTGTTTTCTTGCAACGAAAGGCTAGCAACTGGAACTAAGACTTCAAGCGGTGCACACGACTCCGCCCGGAGTTGCAGTTGTTTGAAAACGTGTTTGGCGAGGCCTGTCAAGAATACCGAAAAATACTGCAGCCGAGCCAAGGCAACCGTCAAGATAGTGAGCGAAGTCATTCACTATGCGACAACCATCAGCCGGTGCTGAGCTAATCTATGGACTCCCGCGTGCAGCGTGGGAATCAATATTCCAACTCTTGGACGGCGCCTCCCGCCTCGCTCTCACCAAGGCAGCAACTGAGCTTAAAGGAGTCGCTGACTGCAAGCGGGTCGTCAAGACCGTAGAGTTCACTGCCGACACGGATGAGTGGACGCTTGATTTGTACCGCAAGAAGGTAAACACGAAGGATGTCCGGAAAGTGAGGTTCACCAGCTGCCTCGCGCTGCCGTCTGAGGTTCTCCTAGGATTTCTTGCCAGCTGTGAGAATATAGAGGAACTGTGCGTTCTGAACTGCGTTGTCGAGCCTCCGGCGCTTTTTCGATTGCTCTCACAGAGGCTCAGGAAGGTGAAGCAGTTAGAATGGTATCTCTACGAGGACTGCCACTACGAGTCGTGGCTGGAGAAAGACGCTGTCGCGGTAAAAAGCACGCAATGCCAGCCACAGGCACCGATGCTACAATCCATGTACGTCGAAGTTGTAGCGACGCCGCTGACAGCCGACTTCTTGGAGGGCGTCCTGAATGAGTGCCAGGACCTTCGCAGTCTACACATTCACGTCCTACGTAAGGACGCTTTAGGAATCCCGATGGGCGACGCCAATATAAGACTGCAGACGCCCAGGCCCGGTCTGCGCAGCTTCCTTTACACTTGCGAGCGGGTACCTTCGCCCACTTGCCAGCTCTCACCCGAAGCCTCGTACAGCTTTGTCCGATTTGACGACGTTCAGAAGCAGAGGACCTTGCTTCAGGGAGTACGCCGCGCTGTCGTGGCGGTGGAAGCCGACTCGCAAGTCGCCTGCCGCTTCCTCGGAGCTGCAAATCATCCGGAGTACTGGAACGATATCAGGTCCCTCTCACTAGTCTTGCTGCCCCCGCCGCAACAGGTCCGGCACAGGCGATATGTGAGAGCTGCTCCCGACATCCTGAATCCGATGCGGAAGTTCTTCCGAACGTGCCTCGCCAACATCTCCGAGCTCAGCCTGACGAAGAACCACTTCTCGCTCTTCTGCAAATTCTGCTCAGTCGTAGGCCCTGCGCTGTCTCAGCTGCGCTCGCTGGCACTCCCACCATGTGCCGTGTATAGAGAAGACTCGCTTGAGTGCCTGGCGCGAAATTGCCCGTTCCTCGAGGAGCTGGACGTCAGCAACGACGAGACTCCTCCATGCGCCGCCTGCAAATTGCCTTTGATGTTCAAAGAGCGTGACTTCGAGTGCCTGCACAGGCAGACTAGGCTGTGGCGGCTGAGCATCACTGAGACGGCGAAGATCTTGTGCCTCAAGTTCCTTCTTGCGTGCCGAATCACCGACCTTCGCTTCAGCCTAGATAGCCTGGTGAGAGACGCCGGCTCTGTCATCTACGTCCAGCCTATGAATCTCTTCTCCGCCAACGTTCGGCTCTCGACGCTGACCATACAAGCACGCCACCTGGATCTCGGGCACAGCACTTTCTTCACAGCTAGTCTCACTGCTGCTAAGAGTCTGCGCAGTTTGTGCCTGCTGACCGGAACTGAGGTGGTTGATTCCGCGGTGTCGAATTTGATCGCCCTCATGGTGAAAGAGTTGCCACTGCTGCAATTTGTTCACGTGCACTACCTGGCCTCCAGCTCTTCGCTGAAGACTATGTCGTGGATCAACCAGCAACACGCAGTTGTGAACACTCTGCCTAATGGCAAGAGGTTTCGTAGCCAAGGCCAGCTCCTGACCGACAGCCCCTGTGTGGGCCGCAACTGTTGCGCGACGTCATACATTGGAGTTGCAAGGCCGAGGAACCGCTACTGAAGAAAACCTTCTCAGCGGCACACAACGACCACTGCCAGTGAGCTGAGCATGGCGTGAAGTTTCAGTGTAATAAATATCATGGGCACTGCTTTCTCTTTATTTGTGCGTGTGTGTCATTTACTCAGTGCACGTAGCTTTAGGACTTCTGTAATGATTGGGCTTTGCGCATTCTTGCGCGAAGCTGCTATTATTGCGCGTGTGAATGTCCGCTCCGAATGTCTAAGCAAATTCATTGCAAGGACACTTAGCACTCGCATAACAAAATTTAGTGGCGTTTTAAGGGTGTCTAGGGTTTAGACTAGACGTTCTTTAAGCGAGTACAGCAAACTGTCTACTCTATGTATACACTTACGGCGACTGCTATCAAACCGTCCACTAACCAAATAAAGAAACGTGTATTGCGGACGTTGTGGATTCGGCTCCCACCGGCGACACGTTAGTTTTTCATCCACTTTCATTTCCCTTTTTTTTATTAGCGGCACGAACATCTAGGGACACTTTCTTGTGGACGGTTTGACTTTCTTGAGCAGCACTCCCAGTTCTCCTCCTGAGACGGCCGGGGGGGAGGGGGTATTCCCAATATATCAAAAAGAACTAGAAAAAAATAATACAGCACAAAATTCTTGGGCTTCATTATATATATCATATGAGAGCATAAGTTTAGTTACAAGGTGAGTTACTGAAGAGTCTGGAACAATTAGACATCACTCAGAGCACCGGAGACGAAGTTCAAAATAAATAAGAAAAATATAGAACAACCTACTACAGTGCGAAATGGATGGGTTTGATAATCGACATGATATGAGAGCGTAAAGCTGGAACCGCATAGCACGATTCTCGCTCGACATTTTTCGAGCGACATTTTTTCCAAAGTGTATTTATCAAGCTTCATTTCAAACAGCAAGTTTGCGTGCGCAACTGCGACTATGTACTATCGGCCAAAAAAGTGAACGGACCACGGCATAGGTGGCCGGAGCGGCTGCGGGGCCACACCGGGGCGCTGCTACCTCGCTCTGCGCGCTGACGGCGAGAGTGCCCCGGGTGACGCCACACTTCGCCCTCACTCTCACGCGGTGTCTTGTCACGCTTGATAAATTTCTAGTGCGCCGTTCGGTTGCTCTACTGGCTCTACAGCTGACGGTCGCGACGAAGGGGACCATGCATCGCCGGTAGTCCAGCACATGGCGCTGTCCTGCAGTTGCGGGAGCCGCAGGGCATCAAAGCGCGTCACTGAGAAGGAACGGAGACCCGTTCTGATTGTTGTTTTGTTTATGTTCACCTTATCTTTTATATTAGTGCATGTCGCCGGCGTCCACCACTGCTCGATTTTAGGCAATATCGCGCAAGTAGCCGCGACGGCGGCTACCGTGACACGCTTTCTTTCACGTCAGCACGATAAGTTAGAGTTGGAAGCACTTCGTGGACGTCCGAAGCTATAGCGGCGGTGCTCTCGGTGCCAAGGCGAGTAAGCCAAGTCATCGCGGTCGACGGCAACTTTTCATCGCACTGAGGACCTCTTCAAGCCATGGAATGCTTCCATGAATGACTGACTATAGTTACTCCTATTCGTCTTCCCAATTATCTCTTCCTGGCCGTACTTTTGTAATGTTTCATAACGGCCTACGCATTGTCGTATCTAATTAAAGCAGTTTTCAGAGGCGTCGCTGATATTAATATTAAACGTACTACTGGAGACAATGACGGAAAAGTTATCTCGACATATAAGCCGTGCCCGCAGTAAACCTTGCCGCCTGCGGCTATCGCACCGGCGTGAAAGAGCGCGCGTCACCGTAGCCGCTGTTGCGGCTACTTGCGCGATGTTGCCTAAAATCGAGCAGCGGTGGACGCCGCCGACATGCACTAATATAAGAGATAAGGTGAACATAAACAAAACAACAATCAGAACGGGTCTCCGTTCCTTCTCAGTGCCGCGCTTTGATGCCCTGCGGCTCCCACAACTGCAGGACAGCGCCATGTGCTGGACTACCGGCGATGCATGGTCCCCTTCGTCGCGACCGTCAGCAGTAGAGCAACCGAACGGCGCACTTGACATTTATCAAGCGTGACAAGACACCGCGTGAGAGTGAGGGCGAAGTGTGGCGTCACCCGGGGCACTCTCGCCGTCAGCGCGCAGAGCGAGGTAGCAGCGCCCCGGTGTGGCCCCGCAGCCGCTCCGGCCACCTAAGCCGTGGTCCGTTTACTTTTTTGGGCGATAGTACCTTCCGCATCGCGCTACCACGTGCTGCCTTCGACGTGCGCGCCGCAGTTGTGCGGAGAGAAAAAACAATTTGCCAAGCAGGTTCCCTCGAGATGCGCAGAGGGCTGGGCCATCAGTTGGTAAAACCAAACTGCCACGTGATTTATCGGGACTCTGATTGGCGGACGCACAGCGTGAGGCTCTTTTTTTCTGCTCCGTGCTGGTGCCATTTCGTGATGGATCATGTCGGGCAGGCGTGATTCTGACGCGTGCGTCCCACCATCCGCGCGTCAATCGCGCCATGCGGTTCCGGCTTTGTAGATATCGTCACGTGGTATACCGATGCGGAAGAGGGCAGCAAAACTTCGACTGACAAATCGAGGGTTTTATTGGGCGAACCTGTGCTCGAAAATGAGGCTACACCCAAAGAACAACGATAGCGCCGAACAAATTCGCCGATCGTCGAAAATCTGATCAGCAGGTCAAGCCCAGGGGTGAATCTCCGCGTGGCTGCCAGTGGCTCTATTGAAGCAGATGCTCTTTCGACCCTAGCGCCAAGGTCCCCTTCCCTTACGGCCCTAGCAGGAGGGCGACAATGTGGTAAAATTGCAGCGCACGCGTTTAATAATAATAATATTTGGGGTTTTACGTGCCAAAACCACTTTCTGATTATGAGGCTCGCCGTAGTGGAGGACTCCGGAAATTTTGACCACCTGGGGTTCTTTAACGTGCGCCTAAATCTAAGCACACGGGTGTTTTCGCATTTCGCCCCCATCGAAATGCGGCCGCCGTGGCCGGGATTCGATCCCGCGACCTCGTGCTCAGCAGCCCAATACCATAGCCACTGAGCAACTACGGCGGGTAGCGCACGCGATTGTTTACGTTGTCATGGCAACAGGAACAGCAGCCGCGAATCGCCTCCTCACCCTAGCGCTCTTTGTTTTTATGATGACGACCTGCTCCGCACCTTCTCCAAACTTGGTATGCTACACGCTCAGAAAATAAACAAAATAGAAAATTGCATGACATGTATGACCAGCAAACAACACAAAAGTTCACAGACAGTGAAATATAAAAATAAAACTCAAGAAAACGCGAAGGCTTGACGTACACACATATAAAAGACTTCTATATATTGCCCTGAAGACCAAAGTGTAGAAGGGCTTCTGATATCCCATACAAAAATGCATACTTACTTTCTTTAGACTTTTTTCCAACTTTCTATCAACTTTATTAACATCCTATGTACTTTTGCTTCCTATTAACGCTTGTTACAAGAAAGTTGGTAGGCTTTGTATTTACTTTCGTTTGAAGAATGTTTGTTAAAAGAAAGTTTAAAGGAAATTGGTAGGCTCTGTTCTTACTTTCGTTTGAAGAAAGTTTGTTGAACGAAAGTTTTAAAAAAAGTTGCTAGGCTCTGTTTTTACTTTTGTTTGAAGAAAGTTTGGGAAAAGAAAGTTTTCAAGAAGTTGGTCGGCTGTGTTTTTACTTTTGTTTGAAGAAAATTTGTTACAAGAAAGTTTTAGAAACGTCGGTGGGCTCTGTTCTTACGTTCGTTTAAAGAAAATTGTACCAATTGTATTTGCTTAATTCATTTGTTCATTTAATGCTGCGATAAAGAAGCATGATATGCAAATTGCTAATACAATAATTAGTATGAATGCCACGTACCAGTACGCGGAAGACCTCTCAAAGAAAAAAAGGTGTGCGCATAACCTGCAGAGCGCGGCTAGTCTAAGAAACCTTGTTTCCAAGTTGACGAGTTTCAAACGGATGTGCCGGCAATCGACGTGCAGTGCCTGCCGTTCGACTTGTGGGTGTGCCTCAACCAGCAGAGCAGCGGGCCGCTCACAAATTTCCGAATTATGATGGTGCTGCTCACGTTGAGGCCTCTTTTAACAGGCAGTCTCACGCTGTCATGATCGAAACGACCGTCTTCATGAACTCCGTAATACACAAGGCGACGTTGTCTGCCGGACGTACAGTCGCGGACAGATTAAAATGGACCACGGCGAAGGCGGCCGGAGCGGCTGCGGGATCGGCGCTCACGACGAGTATCCCGAGTGACGTCAAACTTCTCCGCACCCTCGCTAGAGCCACTCATCCTACCCTCACTCTCGCGCTGGTGCCTGTCATTCTTAATATATTTCTAGTGCGGCGTTCTGCTGCTCTGCTGCTCTGCTGCTGACGGTCGGGACGAAGGGGCGCGTGAATCGCCAGTAGTTCACCACTTTGCGCTCTCGCGCAGTAGCAGACGGCCGCAGACATAGAGTTTCCTACAATAATTATTGTAAGAAACTCTATGGCCGCAGGCCATCAGACCGCCGCGCTGTGAAGAAACCAAAACTCGAAGTTTTTTTTTTTTTTTTTTTGGCGATTTGTCGGAGCATGGGCAAATATAAAAAGTGGGTCGCGCACCGTCATTCCAACAACCTGTCGCGCACGGATAATCCCGAGACTAATGTTTCACATGATGCGATTTTCGTCGCACCGGAAGTGCGATTTCCGTCGTTTGCGATGAAAATCGCAGTCGCAGTGCCGACCCCCCGATTTTCGGCTGCGACCAACCCGTTGGTCGCACAGTCGCACCGTCGCACCGATCGCTGCGATTTTCCGTCGAAATTGCGCGGAGAGCTGTCAACGGAGTTATTTCGCCGGTTTGTATTGGAAAATGGCGTCTCGCAAGACAAGTGCAATGCGCGCAGACGTGGATCGCCGAATTCGGTACGTACGCGAAGGGAGAATAAAAAACTTGTACCGCAGATTGCATTCTCCGATTGCTATGCGTTTGTTGACACGCTACACAGCAAATGAAGTGCATTTTCACGTTTGCTTCGTACGCCTTTGGGAGTTCTCAGTACTAGGAGGTGTTCGATCCCCAGCAGACGACGAGGTCGTCACAATTTGCTTTTGTTGAGTAACATGCAAAAATCGTGCTTGCGGAGCAGCTTGAATTATTTCAACCTCGGCAAGGGCAAATGACGAGACAGCAAAATACCCGAAGTTTCAACGTTGCGCTGAGCGCGGTACCATTCAGTTGCATTTTCTTGTCGGTTTTCAAGCATGAATTTCCCGATGCATCTTGAAAGCTTATCTTGCCTCTTATTAAATTTGACAGAGCGAATGTGTAGGCTATCGTAATGAATTTGCTACGATAGCATTAGATCCGTGGCTTGAATAAAACATTACATGCACGTTAAGTTGCACCTCTTCTCTGAATAATGTTTTTTTTTTCTTGCACAGAAACCAATAAACATCGACTATGTTGCGGACTTTGTATCCTTACTGCATCTGTATGAACACTTGCTCTGCAAGGTAATTAACTGTACAGTTAGTAGATTAAGTATATTGCTTGCTATAGTGGCAGAGTGACAACGTACCCTCCTGCACAATCATGTAGAACTCGTGCAACGATGCGAAAAGCAGGCAAACGGCCGGTTCTTGTGGGGATAAATCAGTATAAAACGAAACGCTGAAGCAAAGTAAATCTAAACTGTGCAGTGAAGTCAGCCAGTACAAACAGTTCTTGCACATTCACAGCTGATCAAGTGTGCAGAAACATTCATGCCTTACATGTTTCTAGTAAGTTTCTAATAAGTTTGTGGCCACATGTATTAGTGTGTAAACCGATATATCTTTGTAAGTAATGAAATACCATGCTACTGGCAAGAACATATATCACCCGAGGATTTTAGAACAAATTTCTGCATTTCAACTATACACAATATGTGGTTTATCCAATAAAAGACCACAAACTGGGCTTTTTTGCAATGACAAACTTATTCCAAACTTTGCTTACATACAGGCAAGAAAAAAAATTATAGACAGAAATATTCTTCTTCAATTTGTTCACCTGCCACTGTGGCTATAGCGTTCTGCTGCTAACACAAGGGAAGGGGTTGATTCGCCAGCCATGGGAGTCATAGGTGAAAAAAAAAGCTCTTGCACTTAGATTTAGTTCATCACCTTTTATTCAACCCTTACACTTCAAAATACTATTGCATAGGGGGGCATGCTTATGCAAAATCTAACACCAACAGAAAGCAAAGGGCAGAATTGTAAAACAGCCATCTTTCGTGATAATTCGAGTGTGTAAATATTCATTGCATCAATATATATTGTTCAACAGCACTGCACAAATAAGCATGATCAGGTATAGCAAGTACTCGGTGAGGAAGCTGGTTCTACAGATGTATAAATGTCAAGGCATGAATGCTCATACTACGGCGCACACATAGCACAAAGAAAACCTTTTTCAAGAGTTGTCCCTTCTGGCAGATATGAGTGGGCCATAAGCAGCAGAAACTTTATTGCAGGACATTGTGTAATACCGCTTATGAAAGAATGAAGAGAGTGAAGAGGCTTTTAACAGCAGTACCTCATGGTACTCTAATAAGAGCAACTATGAGCAAAAACATTTCTGGTAGAGCACTTAAGCAGGAACTTTCTGAAAGACAGAAAGTTCCAGGTGAGAGTTGGAGGTACATTTGGCCCACACACACGAACAACACGGGCATACTACAAGAAACACTACAGCCTATGGTCTATGGGAAAGCTATCTTATACAGAAATCAAGAATGATGCAACGAGCCCTCGACAACACTGCAGACTTTCTTGGCCAGTCTAGCCTCTTGCTTTCTGATAAGTCAGCTCATATCGACGTCGGAAAAAAAGAAAGACTAGAATCAAGAACTACCACAGATTGCACATTGTGATCCACATAGCTGGACAAATATGCCCACAAGTCAACATCCACAAATCCTCAGCTAGTGTAAGCCCATGACGGCAGAGCCAGCATGTGGGTGAAACAATTATGCAATGCCTGGACGCAACTTCCACACCTGGTGAAAAGAATAATCTCGAAATAATGGGGGTGGACGAGTGGATACTATAGAAAATCGCAGATGCTGTGCTTGTGTCCAAGGTATGGTACGGTATGAATTACCAGCAGCACACAAAAAAAGACAACTCATCGAATACAGGCATCGGGTAGTAATAACAGGTCTTTCCAACTTTACCATGCTTGAAGACCTCTATGAGAAAGAGCTAACGAACAAGCACCTAGACAGAGCAGAGTTGCAGCCTGCAGCACAAATTCTTTGTCTCAAGAGCTCAGAACCTCGTCCCAAGATACTATGCCAGCTAGCATATGAGATGCAGACGACTAGCCCTCCCTTCAGAAACACAACCTCGGGAGTACCTGAACTTGAAACACAACAGGCCCATACTGTGGAATATGGGGGCAAACAATTAGGCCAGGAGACTATATGCAACTGCAAAACACACAGAGGAGGTTGCTAATCATGAAGATGCAAGCAAACATAAGGCACATATGGCATGGCAATAGCAGTGTAACAGTAGTATGACACTACATAAAACTAAACCCCATATAAGTGAGTACCATTCCAGGTCATCCTACACCTAGAAAAGCTGAACTGAAAGCAATCAAAGCAGCACTTGTAGTGCAGATTACACCCTGCACAACACCCTGCATGGATTCACCAGAAACTGCCTGGGCCTGCACATCACACAAGCGGGCTTATAAGCCCGACATAATAACTGAGAACTAGATGAGTTTGTGTGTATTCCTTATTAACTGAAGTGCAACAGATAGAGAACACACAAGAACGAAGTGCTCTGTGTGTTCACTTCGTTCTTGTCCACCGTATTTCTGTTGCACTATAGTTAATGAATTCATAAGGCTGCACAGGAGAAGAATGATACCTCTGCCCAAGGGCCCGATCTCACATCCAAATCCACGCGTGTGCACACACACACACACACAAATGTTGCAAGAGTGCATAGCATGAAACAGTATCAACAGGATGACACTAGATATGGATGAGGACTAACTTTCAACTGAGGTTAATTTATAAAAATGTGGCGAGTTATATAAATTACCAGAAAAAAAAGGACGATGAGCAAAACGAGAACAAGGTGAAAGCAGGAGCCAACGTTTCGACAAGCGGACTTGTCTTCTTCAAGGTCCACTTGTGGAAACGTTGGCTCCTACTTTCACCTTGTTCTCATGTTGCTCATCCTCTTGAATTTCCGTCTCCTGCCTTCCCTGAGTTTTCCCCAGAAAAAGAAAGACATCTTTGAAGGATAGATAAAAATTGGTGCTTGATGCAGCCAAACATAAATAAAAATGCTACAGAAAGAAAATAGAGAAAAATTCCAAGTGCAGGAAAAAATCATTACAATTGCCAATCCTGCATGCCAGCACCTTTCGAGAAATACTGTTGTTATTCCAAGAGAATGTGCTTGCTTATACAAGCACATTCTTCTAGTTCCATGCCATTCGGAAAAAAATGAGTTTCCTGGAAGGTAGCCACATGCACACTTGGTGATCGCAATGTTTTTTTCCCCCTGGACTTGTATACCTATATGTATTTTCTCCCTTTCCTGCTTTTATGTTTGGTTTCATCAATCACTAGTCTTTATCAGGTTTTATTGCTGTACTACTTTGTGGTAACCTTTATAGATCACTGCATTTTCACAATAAACCTTTTAATTAGAAGTTAGCGTACCCTGTTCTTACTGCTTCACACTGTACATTCTTGCTACATTGGCCAAATAAAAGATTTTATAAGGTATCATGAGGGCCATTAAAGTGACTTGTTGCAGTCTATAAAAAAATAGCCTGGCTGCAAATGGCACCAGAGAACACACAGGACAAACAGGAAAACCGAGATGATCTAACAACCAAAAGTTTAATGTACACATTGAGTAAATGTTCGCTGACAAGCAATAGACTGAACATACACAAAAAGGAGAAGCAAGAATTTATGTGCGTTTCCTGACAGGAAATGCATCCATTTCTAACGGAGGCCGTGCTGACAAGATTAACCCAGCATTTTTAGATCTACAGCTTCCGTAATTTCTCTAGGCAGCCGATCTGCACAGAATGATAGCTTCTTCCTCTGCAATGCACGCTCAGATGTGGCGAATGCATTGTAGAAGAAGAAGCTAGCATTCTGTGGAGATCGGCTGCCTAGAGAAATTATGGATGCTGTAGATGCAAATACACTGGGAGAATCTTGTGTCAGCATGGCCGCTGTTACACTTTCAGAGATGGATGCGTTTCCTGTTGGGATCTGTATGGACACGCATCAGATCTTGCTTCTGCTTTTTGTGTAAATTCGATGTATTGCTTGTCAACCAGCATTTACTTGGCATGTTCACTAAACTTTCATTTGTTAATACACCTCATGATTGTCTTGGTCTCTAGCAGAAAGGTGTTCATTCTTTTTACAGTGAAGCTGTATATGCCTAGGCGAAACACTCATGGTCCGATCCCAAAAACCCTAGTGTAGGGGTAAGAGCCATTGTTTAAGGGGGTGTGAGCCATTGCATTCGTCTTGCATGTTGGACGGAGACATTTCTTCTTGGGTAGACATAGCAATGCTTATGCATTTCAAACATACATTTATCTGCGTATTATTGCAGGGAAGGGACACAGAGGGGGATGGGGTTAAGACAAGATCATGATGTCATTATTATCTCGCAGCAAAGGTGTGGTGGGCCATTGGCTAGACCGATAGTGACGTCGTTTCTCTCTAGCAGCAGAGCGCGCGTGCAGCAGTCTCTCTCCGACTTCCCAATAGGTTCGAAAATGTGTCCCTGTATTTAATTAAATGAAATGTGCAGCCCTGTGTGTCACTTCGTAACTACAGTGCATAACTGAGTCATAAACATTATGATTAACGCATTACAAAACACAAGTGCGTAACATAATTCAGAAAGACTTTGATGGACCCGCTGGATTAACACAATGAACCACTCATTGCACTTTCCATGATGGTGATCTTGCAAAGTGCAATGTGTGGCATTCCAAATAAACAATGTGATAAACCCAAGCCAAACATGTGCATAGCCTCATTAAGAAACACAGACATAACCAATAATATAGAAAGACTTGAATAAACCATTGGAATTAACCCATTGATAAACACCGGGGCTGCACATTTCAGCTTCGCTGGTTTACCGTCTGTACAGGGTGCATGGGCAGTAACTTTTTCTGTTATTGCTTGTTAAGTATTGTAAAATGTTGGGCTAGTTGGTGCAATGTATTGGTATTGCTTTTTTGCTGGTTTTTTTTCTTAATGTTGTGCCCTTCTTCCTTTTGTAACAACTTTTTAATTCCCCCTTGCATAATACTCCAACCTTGCAGCGTGCGAGGTATATGAATAAATAAGTACATAAGCACGTTATTCATTCATCTGCATACACCTTGCACCATTCCTTGCTCAATAAACGTCACTGCGTTGACGTCTCGCAGCGTGCATCTACGTTAACTGCCGTTTGCGTTTCGGTACGGTTTGTGAACAGTGTAATGCATAAAGATTACATGACATTAATGTTGTGACCTATGCGGTGCATAAGCAAACCTTGCAAAAGATGACATGTTGGATTGTTGAAAATAAGACAAATTGTATATATCGCAGTTACTTTAACAGCATTTAATTGACCTCTTGACAAAAACTTCACTTTGCATAGATTCCAACATGTACACTGAATCTGCAGTTTTCTTTTTTGCTTATTAATGCAGTCGTTACTGCATGGCCACATTGTAGATTTGAAAACAAAGTGAAATAAATTTGTTTGTTGCAATATAACAATATGTGTAGATCACTGCGATTGTAACACCAGAACTTGATACAAACATGCACACTATAGGATGCAGACAAATGCTCAGGACAAACTCCAGCATGTTTGCATCCTGATACTTATGAAAATGAACGGTTTCATTCCATGGCTGTCAATGAGAGGGAGACAGAAAACTTAATTGTGTTCGTGGAACAAAAATGCATTGATAAGCTTAGACATATAGTCATTGCTTAACACTTTCGAAATGGATAATTATAGCTTGCTATCGACATTGAAGCTGCCTTTCGACAGCAAGAAAAGGAATCAGTTTTTCCAGCTCTGAACATTGAATTGCAGGAAATGCAAGCAGGCATAAAATTCTGCCAGTATAATCTGTTTAGGAATGCCAAATTGGAATAAACATTGAGGCTTGCATTTGTACTTTCTCTGGCTGAGCAATCTAGTTTGAAATGACTCCCATAAGCATGTCGTAACAATGTTGATCTAATACAGGTTAAATGCATGGCTAGCTTAAGAAATCTGGATGATTGCTATAAATTACAGTGAAGAAACTATAATATCTAATAACATTAATAATATAATAATAATATTTATTTCCACAAAACAGGCTAACCGTGAGAGGCGTGCGAGGCTGAGCAGAAAGCTGAAAAATTCTACGGCAAGTGCGCCTGCCGTGGGCCTACGATCCTGCATTATGAATAGCGCGTATTGATATGGTCTTCTTGTTAGAAGTTCCAAGTATACCACCAGTGCGAGACACGGGACAACAAAGTGGACGAGAAGCGTGTCTTTTAGAATGCTATGTTACAACGTACAGGTTTCTACAAAAGTGACGGTAACTGCTCGAAACATTTGATGCGTCGGCTTTTGCGCCTTTAGAAATATTTAGAGAGGGCTCCCACATATATATTCGCAGCGCAAGCACGGCGATGGACGAACCAGGCTAGCGCTAAGGTTGAATTTCACAACACAATTTTCATTCCACGTCGTAATCACACAGATCGTTTGAGGCTTCGTTCACGGGCACACGTGGACGTTCGGGTTGGTGCTTCTTGTTGCGTTTGGCGTAAGAATACGGCTAGGAGCAGGCACCACATATGCGCAATGACGGGCAATATACACGCATCATTTCTCCAGAAGCTGACGCCGAGCACGGGTAGCGCGAGGATCTTGTTGGGCTGACCCGACAACTTCGTGGCAGCCGAATTTCGAATACTGCATATGCGGTGAGGGTAGCTATATGAATTTGTCGATAGGTCATCTTGTAGATTGTTGTAGCGCAGGCAGAACGAAACGGTCATAGAAGATAGATAAGACAACACACAGCGCTGAACAATGGAATAAAGAATCGCTGAAAAAAACTGTTTACGTGCGCGATGTCGCACTGAACTGCAGAAACCGCCGTCGCGCACTCCACGACAAATCTTAACTAACGTTTTTAAATTAGTAAACGTACATATTATTTGCTTCCAATCAAGATAAGTCAATAATATTATAGTGTAAACGTTTTATTCACTACAATAAAATAATTATGCAGCGTGTGCCACGAAACCTGGCAGTAAGCAACCCTGGGCGTCGCACCAGTCGCATTGTTAAAATCGCAATCATGTGAAATGAGCCTAAAGCTTTCGTCGGCCTCCAAAGGAAGTATGTTCTGTGCAGGGGTGCGATTTCGACAACCGTACGGCTGGCTTTTCCTGCATCGCTTTCCGCGCTGAAAGCTCTAAATGCCCATCAAGTCGAATGGCGGGGCATTTGAATATATAGCTCCAAAAGCAGGCCAACAAAACAAATTTTGCGCCTTCGAAAACAAAATGACGTCACTTCTGCTTTTAACGGACATGGCGTCCCATTATTTTTCTTCCGCCGGAAGTGTTCCCACCACATACAGATGGCGCTAAGCCTCATGAACCGCTAGTGTTCCTGTATGTGCTCCCCGCAGGTGCGGGAGCATATACAGGAACACTATGAACCGCTGATGGACCGCCATGTTTTGAACGTATGGGCTCCTATGGAAGCTTCGCTACCAGCCCTCGCTCTCGCGCTGGGGCTTGTCATGCTTGATCAATTCCTAGTGTTACGTTCGGCTGCTCTGCTGCTGACGGTCGGGACGAAGCATAGAGTTTCTTACAATTTTTGTAGGAACAGATGTTTATAGTGCTGCAAGTGCTACTGTGCTGTGCGGTGGCAGTGTGTGGCGACAGTGACCTACTGTGATTGTATGTCTACGCTCCTTTCTTTCTTTATATCTACTTTGCTATCACTTTACCTCCCCCTCCCCTCTCTCCCCAGCGTAGGGTAGCAAACCGGATCTTCCCCTCTGGTTAACCTCCCTGCCTTTCCCCTTTCCTCTGTCTCTCTCTCTGTCTTGTAGGAAACTATGGGACGAAGGGCGCGTGAATCGCCAGTAGCTCACCACTTTGCGCTGTCGCGCAGTAGCGGACGGCCGCAGGCATCAAACCGCCGCGCTTTGAAGAAACCAAAACTCGATGTTTTTTTTTTTTTGTCAGCGATTTGCAGTCGCGGACACAATAAAATGAAGCATGGCTAGGGTTAAAAAACGCGGACCAGTGCGAACTAGTGAAAAAGGCGCCTGGTGTCGTGACGTCTGCTCCCGCATGCGCGTCCAGCTCGCAGCCTCTCCAAACCCTTAGCATCGGCTCAGCGCTAGTTAATCGTAGGGAGCAGCGCGAGATGGCGCCGCTATAGTCGCAACGTCTGCAATTAGGTGTAGAGTGCTGATCCTATCGTCGGACGCCAAAGCTCGTCGGCCGGCGCAGTCGCACGAAGACAACTACACAATTATCTGGCAGTCGTAACTCACTACTTTTGACTGAACAGATTAAAAAGCGATGAAGTTACCCGCGTCACCAAATTCAAACATCGACAAGCAAGAAAGCACAACGCGTGAGGGGGGCGTATTTCAACAGGTGAATGCGCCTTTCTGCCCATTTCAAGACGTGGGGCGCTATTCTCGACACGCATGGCGGCTGCACGGCCGCCATTATCCGCCATGTTGACTCTCTGATTGGTTGTGGAGAGCTCACGTGCCTTGAAATTTGTGCCGGGAAACGGAAGTTTTGCGAAATGTCATTTTACGTTTTCATCAAGATGACGAAACGTGGTGTGGAGCTGCAAATTTTATGGATTAATACATTTTTTTGGTCCTTGGCAGCTATATTGCGATGTTAGCGCTTCAAAAAGAATGTGAGCGGTAGCATGCACAACCAGTGCAATGCATGTGCAATTGCGCGAATATGTGGTGGCGATCCAAGATATGCGCCATGCCAGCTTGCTGATTGGCTGACGGAATATCTCGTGAGGAGCGTCACAGGAAGGGCTTTTTCGTAAACGTCATTTTGACGATGCGTGACGTTGCGCTTGGCCGCCATTGCTGAGATTTTCCGCCATAATTTTTGCTGCGACGAGCCGCACGAATTATGCTAATGAGCAGCCATATGCAATGGCAGCCGAGAGGAATGCGTATCGCCACATTGTCCCCGTCGTTTGGCACCACGAAAATCTTTCGTTCATAACGCGTGCTCATAGTATTTGCATCGCTCTCGGGTGGTGTTGGCATTTGTGTTTGGGGCCATCATTTTTTAAAAGAACGCGTTTATACGAAATAATATTGGTTGAACATAGCAAACTTTTGGCAATGTTGTCCACTTTTCACTGCTGCATTTGTATTGTAATCAAGATTAATGCCTTTTCGCACAATCAAAAGTTATGACAACGGCCTCTTTCTAATTTATAAAAAGAAATGTGCGCAAGACGGCACCTTGAAGTTTCCTCCCTCGGTGCGAGTAACCAGCGAAATGAACAAGAGATGGCAGCGCCGGCGCTTGCGTCGCTCTAGTGGATATCTCTGGCACGCGCAACGCTATCGGTGATTTTCGGCCGTTTCTCAGCGAGCCGAGTCGGGCTGAGTCACTTGCTTTTCACGAGATAGCGATGACGTGGCCTAGAACGTGCGCGCATCACCACTGGTAGGTCGCGTATGTTGTCTCAAGCAAGAAAACAAGCGCGTTGGCGCCAACATGCGATGACTCATTCCATTTTCCGGGGACACGCATCCCAGCTATTGAAGCAGACGATGGCCTGTACGCAGCAGACGATGGAAGCGAGAAGCGTTTTCGACGGAATAATCATACGCTTTGAGATAGCTGCTTTATTTTTACGGCGGAGGAAAACTGTTTTGCTTTACCGATAACGCTATATTCAGTGCCTTCATTTCAATTTCTTAGGCGAAACGTCAAGTTGGCGTCACGTTACGTAAGCAAAACGGGGCCACCAGCGCCATTTTGTTTGCGTCGCGCCTACGTCATGCATCGAAGAAAATGGCGGAATGTCCAGAATAGCGCCGTGCATTGCATTGCGAGTGATAGTGGCGTCAACGCTCCCTGTAACAATGGGCGCCGAAAATAAATGCATTTATTAATAATAATGAAATTGAATACATTTGTATTTTCTTAACTCGTCACGAATATATAAAATTGACCAGGAATTTTATTTTCGTTTAATGAATCTAACTGTGTCTCGCTTGAATTAAAAAAACGCTTTTTTCTTTCCCAATGTTTGTTCCCTCCAAACATAGTCGCGCTTTAATCGCTGCTCCCATAACCCCCCTTGGTGATGTCGGTGACAATCTGTACTGAACCGCTTTTCGCCCGAAGCTTCGCGACCATGGAGTTCGCGACCTATATGGATCGACCTTGGCGAGGGTGAGGCGGAAAAGTTTGACGTCACTCGGGGTACTCTTGTCGTGAGCGCGCGAAGCGCTATTAGCGGCAAGAATTAGGAGTGGCGCCCTCTCGCGTGTGACGTCACGGCCAGGACGCCGCTCGCTCCGTCCCGCTCGGCGGCCGCGCGCGCTCGTTCCCTTCGTGTATGCTTGGGGTATGGGTGGCTCGAGCCGCACTTTTTGAAGGGTATGTCGGCTTCGTTCTGCTGCCATGCCTGAACCACAGTTCCTTCTCCTAAAGCACGTGAGTCAATAAAATTTGGGGCTTGGATATCGCAAGCTATGTAGCGTTGAACGGGGCTAATGGTTTGACAATGCATATATGCGCCGTGTCTGTCCATAAATTTTGCGTAAAAAGAATGTCTGCAAATTCAATACGCGAAGTCGTGTACGATGCTTGGCTAAACACTTAACATTCCCTTAGAATTTAGCTATGAGAGACATTGCATTTTACATAAAAGAAATTGGTAATTGGCGTCAGCATGTTATCCATGTTAGAAAGACATTGCCCAGCGAAGCTGTCATCATGCTTCTTATTACTCTGGTGAGTTGATCTAACCAAATATGGCCATTTATTAATGCGTAAAAGAAAGAGTTAGGCGCCCATTTTTATGAAAAAGTTTACCTCTAGTTTCACCCCTCTCTGAAACAGGCCTCCAAAAAACGAAACGCTCATGGCTGCTAACACGACGGCGCGTCATGTAGAGTATTTACATACTTAATTCACAAATACCATAGTAGCAATCACCTGAGAGAAAAGTTTTGTTGCTATGATCGAGAGCCAAGCAAGCGATGAAATTTTCATAGTGGCCCTCAGTAGCCTATATCGACAATATGGCACACCCATCACGCAACGGTATCACGCAACGGTAGCAACCGACTGTCGGTATGGCGAGGCACGCTTTGTTCGTGAAACCCATCAGTTCACTACAATTTCGAATTGAAACCATAAAGCATTTTTTTTACAGCTCCAGTTGGAAGGGCTAAAATATTCTCGAGTTACTACAGAGCAGCTTAGATTGCCTAGAAAGGAAAATTCAAACACTTTCTGTCTCACTATGTCTCGATCCAGCGTTGTTTAATTATGCAAACGGAGAACTATTCGCTTCCTCGGTACATAAAAGAGAACTTCGCCCAACTGCAGGCAAAATAAAGTTTGCTCCAATCCACTCGCTAACGTTCATAAAGAAAACACCACAAGACTTACATATATATTCACTTGATTTTTGACCCTCCACATGGGAATTATATCTTCAATATGTCCCACACTACTAATGACTGACGCTTCGACTTCTTTCTGGCTGCAGCCATACGGCCCAAAAGGCAAATTCCTCAAAAAAATTTGGGCCGAGCAGCCTGTGTCATTTAGCCAAACAAATTCGTCATGTATATTCCTCAAGCAACAAGCACCAGTAAATTTCTCAAGTGAGTTGAACGTGTAGCACGGAAAAGGGAATATATATTGGTACATTCCATTTTGTATTCTGTAAATATACGTAAGCCTTTATTAGCTTTACTTCAAATTACCGTCGCTTAAAATAAACATGTGAAGAAGCGCCTAATTTTAAGAAGCAGTCAAAGAAGGAAGTTGTGCTTGTAGAACCTGACTGCAGTATTAGTTAAGTCCTCGTGTTACTGCCGAGCGTTTCTGTACACCATGAACTACTCGTCGTGAGCAAACCAGTTTTAGCGGATTGTAACTGTTGTAGAAGTCATATATAGCCAGCGTCTGTGACATACTTGTTGCACCGCGGCAGGTATGGTACCATAATTGGATTCTTATGTTCCATATTATTGCGGTTGTCGATTGAAAAACCCGCAATGGGCTGGTGTGCGCCCCTTCGGCTGGCACTCTAGCGTTGCCTTCGAGAGCTGCATTGTCGTCTAAGAAATAAGCTCTTCGAATAAATTTTCGCAAATGAAGACGTCGTAAAAATATATCTGAGACGACCGCCATAAGTATACAAGCAGAGAGAACGAGGGCGAGCAAACGAAAACACCGCAGAAAGCGCCCGAACTGCAGCAGACGACAGGAGTGAGTCCTCGCCCTGACGTCACGCGAGCGGCGCTCGCAGCGCCCCTGTAGTTCGTTCTCGGGGCTAATAGCAGCGTTGCAAGGCCCTGCAGCCGCTCCGGCCGCCTTCGCTGTGGTCCATTTTAATCTGTCCGCGACTGCACGTTTGCCGCACGTTAATATCAGAACCACTGTCGCACACCGTGGAAGCGAAACAGGAGCTGCATGATTCTTTTCTACCTGTTTAACAGCGAAGCTGTCCAAGGCTAGGATTAAAAAAAATGAAGAAGGAACAATGACAGGACAAGGCGCTTGTATGGTCACTGTTCTTTCTTAGTGTGCTGTCTCTGTTGGCCCTTCATATTTTGAACGCTATGAACCAACTAGCCCCACAACATGTTCTACTGCGATACGGCTGGGATCCCAGTATTTCTTTGTGGCGTAACGTCGACAGAAAACTATCCTCTATGGCTCCCCAAAGCAGAGGCTACAAGCACTCGGCAAAGTGAGCAGTGCATACATTCTCTGTAATCCCGCATACAACATACGAAACAGCATACGGTTCAATAAATCACAAGCTTAAAAAAAATTCCGAACCACGTGCATAAATGATGATAAGGCACTCCTCCACCTGCATGCAGTGCGAAGCACATTGCCCTTCCCACATACGTTTCCCGGTAAAGATTACGGTTGAGCAAGCTGCCACGGCAACGGCAGCTTGACTGCTGCATACAAAGCAGGGAATGACGTAACTACACTTTCGTACGTAAAATAAGGACCCGCCTCGCAACTGATTTGTGTTGGGACATGTACGTCTAGTGAGGACTCCTGAATAGCAGTCCGTATACCAGGCATGGCGAATTTATCTTCTCTCTGGTCCACTCTTTGTAGGTGCATGAAGTAGCGGCGCAAGCCAGATCGAAGGCCATCGAAACGTAATAATTACGTAAAGTGCATGACAATGTGGCCACGTGAATATAAACATACGTCGCAATGGGTAATCGTTCTAGTAGACGTTTACAGCTTGGCTGTACCACCAGCTTTAGAGCATGGACTGGAGCACATTGTTTAGGTGCAAATAAAGCGCTCTCTGCAGAACTAAACCTGTGTGCTCCGAATGTTTTCTCCTCACTGCTGTACAGGTTCCGATAAGCCAGTCGTGCCACCGGCGCGTGCTTGGACTCGCATGTACCTAGTAAATTTATTGAACGTGTGTGCTCGCAAGAAAAAAAAAGATAACAAGTAAACGAAGCGGCTTGGTTTCCTTTCCCCTCTTTCCCTCTCTTCTATATATTAGAGAATGCGCTGGAGCGTACTGAAACGTGGTTTTCACCAGGGCGAGGAGACATCCAACGCATATATACATACATGAAGGGCCCAGGTGAAAGGCGCAGAAGCGCCACCTGTGCGTTTCTGGGAAAACTGCTTCACCGCGGAGCCTTCCTACGGCCCACTACTACCCCTAATCTAATACAGTATGGTATTACACTCTCAAATGCCGTCCCATGTCTTGGCTACCACTACGCCTTCCGGCAAAAAACCGACCACATGATTAGCGCATGCGCACTACTTTTGAACTTTTTCCAATCTATTAAATAACCTCTCTAGCTATGTCGCACACCACGTGCAAGGAATGCACTAATCACAGACTCGAATGCAGTAGAAAAGTGAGGTTAAGGACAAAAGTGAGGAGGACGGCGCAAAGAACGAGCAGTGTCGCTAC
The DNA here is from genome assembly GCF_050947875.1 of Dermacentor variabilis. Classification (NCBI taxonomy): domain Eukaryota; kingdom Metazoa; phylum Arthropoda; class Arachnida; order Ixodida; family Ixodidae; genus Dermacentor; species Dermacentor variabilis. The sequence continues at coordinate 3,989,258 of NW_027460346.1, read as the reverse complement.
CTTGTAAACTTCTTTTATCTAGGAACCTTCAGCGAACGACGTCACCACCGTTTGACGTGGCCTTTGCTTTCCGCGGTGCTTGATGGAGAGGCGCATTCGTCAGTCTTATCTGGTAATCGTTAAACCCGAAGATGAACTCGTCAGCATGAGGTCCTCTCATCCCAACGATGAGACTTGCTTTTTGCAGGTGGGCGCGGCAGGGACCCAGCGTTGAACCACGCACTGCCTCACACCATACACAATTGTCTCAACCAGTATAATTTCCTACTGCAATTGGCGCTGGCATGCCAGCAGCCGCTTGCCACTACCACATACCCAAGGCATGAGTAGCACGCCACACTAAATTGATGCTTGCAGTATTTGAGTCGTAACAGTACGTAACATTGGGTATGTGCCGCCCATCAATGAACCTCTTCGATAGCAACTTGAGTCACTCGGCATGTGCCATTCGGCATGCGCCGCTCTTAAGACAGAAAAAGAACTTCAAGATTTATTCGTTGCTGGGTGGGGTCTCATCCACGTAATAGATATTCAGATAATCTTGTCTGAATATATATACAGACACGCGCGGACTTCGCGGCAGCGTCGCTAGATGGCGCAGCGTGTCCAGTGGAATGCGCGAGAGAGGAGTCCGAGCATTGAGTCCGAGTGCAGTACACGGTTCATACATGACGCGTTTCGGCGCTGGCAGTCGTGGGATAGAATCCCGGCAACGGCGGCCACATTTCGGTGGGGGCGAAATGCACAATCACCCATGTACTTAGATTTAGATGCACGTTAAAGAACCCCAGGTGGTCCACATTTCCGAAGTTCCCCACTACGGCGTGCCTCATAATCAGATCAGTGCTTTGGCATGCGAGACTGCATAATTTCGTTTTCTTTTTTTTTTTTTTTTTTTGCGGTGGCAGTATGGTGTCTGACTATTCCATGTCAATCGCATTAGCGTTGACATTCATTTTAAGATGGGTTAATGTGCAAGAATTTTTTTTAGGATTTTGTCGCTTTCATAACCTTGTCTTATGGACGACCGATCACAGGAACAATGCCGGCAGAGACCAGCTCGGACCACTGAAGAAAAAAAATTAGAAAAGTAAAATCTGCTTAGAATCAGCAAATTTTAACGGTCAGCGGGTCACCAGTGTATATTTAAATGGTGAGGGGGGTTGAAAAGTGGCGCTGCCAATTTCGCACATGCGAATATTTGTTATTGTTACCGTGAAAGCGAGGCTTACTTAACCTAATTGGGAGGAGGAATACTCTCAGGAATGTGGGTGGGCTCACTAACCCCTTTAACCCACAAAGCAACAGAACATGTGAAGGCGCGGATGCTTACACCTTTCCCCATGAGCACCTTTCAACTACAGGAAATCCGTACTTTGCCAATAATCCTAGAGAGCTTTACAACCACGTTTGCAAGCAAGCGGGAACATCCTACATATTTTTTTTATTTCGTGATTCATCATTAGTACAGAAGGAGGTCCCGGAGTTACAAGAACTGTCAGGGGGACCTCCTATTAGTAATTTAACATTGCATGAATTAATACATTTTGGCAACATAGCAGCGACAGACATCAGAAAACGCGAAGTTAATGAAAAAAACAATCAAAAATATGTAAAACAAACAAACAAAACAAAACAAACAAAAATATGTAAGAAGTGATCGCCAAGCTCTTAATGGTGGGTAGACAATTTGGTTTCAGCGGCTTTTTAATATGTCTGCGGTCACAGCTTCCGATTCAGTCCGAATTGTCCCTGATGCAGCGCTCATGCTATTGTTAGACACCAATAAATAGCGAAATGAGCTTTCACTTTCTGGTAACCCACCTGAAACTGGTTGTGACCGCGTATATCTCGCCCACTTTGTGAACTGGTTCGGAGATTCTAGCGTCCGTGAGGACTGAATCGACTTGTCAGCAGCGAAAGGGCAGCAGGGTTCCTAATGGATTATCTCAGCTATGACAGGGTTGACACCAGGCACCATAAGCGCCCTGTCAGCGAGCGCTTTCTTTCGTCTACAGAAAGTCGGTACTGACTGTAAGAGACACTATATTACACATTCCAGAACTGGACGCATTAAACAAGTGGTGACTTGCAAAGAAAGGCCAGCGACCACCACCAAGACTTCATCTGGAGTAAGCGACTTCGCGCCATGTTGCGGCGTTTTGAAAATGCGTTTTGCCGGACTAGTCGAGAATCATGAAAAAGTGCACAACTGAACCAAGGCAAACGATAAGGCAGTGATCGAAGCGATTCACTGTGACGAACCCATCGCTCGGGACTGAGCTAATCGGCGGACTCCTACGTGCAGCGTGGGAATCGATATTCTAACTTTTGGATCGAGGCTCCCGTCACGCTCTCACCGACGCAGCAGCTGAGCTCACGGGAGTCGCTAACCGCGAGCGAGTCGTCGAGACCGTAACGTTCACTTCTGGCACGGATAAATGTACGCTTGGTGAATACTGCGAAAAGGTGAACATTAAGAACTTTCGCCAGCTAAGGTTCACTGACTGCCTCGCTCTGCCCTCCGACATTCTTCTTCGGTTTGTCGCCAGCTCTGAGATCATCGAGGAGCTGCGCGTTGTGAACTGCGTCGTCGAGCCTCCGGCGCTTTTTCGACTGCTCTCACAGAGGCTCACAAAGTTGAAGAAGCTAGAGTGGTCACTTTACGAGGACCGCCGCTACGAGTCCTGGCTGGAGAAAGACGCCGTGGCGGACACCAGCACGCGTTGCCAGCCGAAGACTCTCCAGTCCACGTACGTGGAAGTTGTAGCGACGCCTTTGACAGCCGACTTCTTGGAGGGCGTCTTGAATGGTTGCCACGGCCTGCAGAGCTTGCACGTTCACGTCATACGAGAGGACGCCGTAGAGGTGCCTATGGGCGACGCCATTACTAGGATGAAGACACCCAGGCCCGGTCTGCGCACCTTCCAGTACACTTGCGAGTGGCTATCTCTGCCCAAACGCCGGCTCTTACCCGAAGCCTCGTACAGCTTCATCCGACTCGAGGGCCCTTGAGAGATGAGGACGTCACTCCAGGGAGTGCGCCGCGCAGTCGTGCAAGCAGACTCGGAAGCCGCTAGCTGCTTCCTCGGAGCAGCGAAGCACCCGGAGCACTAGAATGACGTCAGGTCCCTCTCATTAGCCCTGCAGCCGCCGCCGTAACAGGACCAGCTCGAACGCCTCCTGAGAGGCATTCCCGACTTCCTGAAACCAATGTGGAAGTTCCTCCGAACGTGCCTTGTCAACTTCTCAGAGCTCAGCCTGGCGAAGCGCCACTTCTTGCTCGTCTGCAACTTTTGCTCAGTCGTGGCCCCTCCGATGTCTCAGCTGTGCTCGCTGGCGCTTCCACCATGTGCCGTGAATTGTGAAGACTCGCTTCGGTGCCTGGCATGAAGCTGCCGGTTCCTTGAGGAGCTGGACGTCAAAACCACGAGACTCCTCCATGCACCACCTACAAAGTGCCTTTGATGTTCACAGAGCGTCACTTCGAGTGCCTGCACGGACAGACTAGGTTGTGGCAGCTGAACATCGCTGAGACAGCAAGGATTTTGTGCCTCAAGTTCCTTCTTGGGTGCTTAGTCACCCACCTTCGCTTCAATCTGGATAGTGACGCCGGCTCTGTCTTCTACTTCAGGCCTTAACATCTCATTTGTGCAGATGAACGGCTCTCTGCGCTCACCACAGAAGCACGCCACGTGATGCTTGGGCAGAACCCTTGCTTCGCTGCTAGACTCACTGCGGCAAAGACTCTGTGCAGATTGTGCCTGCTGACCAGAGGTCAGGCAGCGAACGGCGCGGTTGTGAACTTGATCGCACGCGTGGTGGTAGCATTGCCACTGCTACAATTGGTTCACGTGCCCTACCTGGCTGCCAGCTCCACGCAGGCAGCACGACAGTCGTGAACACTCTGCCAAATGGCAAGAGGCTTCGTTTGCAAGGCCAGCTCTGTGACGACAGTCCCTGCGTGGGCCGCTACTGCTGCACCTCATCATTCATCGGTGTGGCAAGGCCGAGGAACCGCTAATGAAAAAAAAGAATACCTTCTCCGCAGTACACCGCGACAACCCGTTCACCGATCATGGTGTGGATTTGCTTGAGAAATAAATTCCAAATGCAGCTACTTTCTCTTTGATTTACGAATGGCGTAGTTCACGTAGCCTTCTCACCTTCGCATAGGTCGGCAATATAAGCGAATATCCACCGATACTAGTACCCACCCCACATGGAACACCCCTGAAGTCGGGGGTCTTCAAGGAAAATAAACTGAACTCACCATTATTGCCCAACAGAACTTATAGAGAAGGAAGGGGGGGGGGGGTAATGATGGTTATAGTGAGTTGCGGTTTCAGGAAACAATAGCAGACAACTCAAAATTTTGCACATTGTAGGCTTTGCTCTCAAAATACTAACACACTCTGAGTTTTTTATGTGCGTGCATTATTAACGCTACGGAAGGAATAGCAAAAACCTTGTGATAATGCGTAACGTTGCAAGGGACAAGTTGCTGCTTAGTTTCTGTTGGTCAATATTTCGACCTCGTGTTTTAGCGCAAAATTTATATATTAAAACAAAGGCGCTCACACAACACCAGCGCTTTTGTTGTGTTCGCCTGTAAAGCCCCGATATATATTACCGTTCATCACCAGTTTGTTGCATAACTGTTTTACACAGTCGCTCTTGCATAAAATAAATGCTGAGAAATGTCTGTCCTGAATTGCAGCCGTGGGTCAAAACGATAAGAAATGCGGAGTGAGAGGAAGACTGCAGCCACGCCATGACCACGAGGCGTCAAATATATTTTAACCGTAGAGCTATCACTTTACTTATAGAAAATGTCTCCAATGGTTTTCGCATAATTGTTACTTTGGTCTGCAAAATTCAGTGCGCTGCAAGGCTGTTTTCATCCGAAAAACCTCGTCCAGAGACTCACTTCCGCCTTTATTTCAAAAACAAAACGTCCACTTATTCGAAGCCGCTTGTGCAGTAACAGTAGTCATAGTGATGATGATTTGGGATTTTTATGGTGCAGCAGCTGTGCAGGCTATAATGCTCCAAGCACATTGTAGTGATAGTAGTAGTGATTTAGGGGTGAGCAGAAAACATTGCTTTCCGGCCCCCTTCGGGGGAGCTGGGAGTTAGAGAAGAGAAAAAGAGATAAACTGGTTAGTACCACGCAGGAAAGGGTTGGGAAACCGTCCCCCTTGTTCTCACGAAAGCATTGCCCACACAGAGCTACAACCAATGTGCTTAAAAAAAAGAATGGATACATTCATTATGCTCAGGCTTCATTCTTTCCAGCAAGCACACCCTACCTCGAATGCTTCAATACTCTGGAAACCAGAATGTTTCAGTAGAAAGCCACTTTCCAGGGACAGCCACACAGTGGTTCATTGTGTCTCGGGAAAGGAGGAAGGGGTGGGGGTGCAGACATGGTTCGTGCACAGTGCAGGAAGAGCGTAGGCAACACCATGTTTTTTTTCCCGTCAGATTAGGATATTTTATATGCTTGTTTGTTCACGTAAATTGGCAGCGTGCGTTCCTATAGTGCTAGAAAAACATATACGAGGCTGCGAACATGAGGGCTGAGCCACTACCCACTAATGTGTGAAAACAGCATTCAAAAGAGAGATGCAGAGAGAATAGAATTTTTTACGTTCTGTATTCTTTTTCATATCTCTCTCACTAATGTTGCAAAATTTTGCAGCATCCACGCAGCTATTACACATATTTATCCAAGAACAATGGACACCTGAAAGTATAAATTCAATTTGTTGGACTAATTGTGCCAATAAACTACGGCAGAATTTTAAAAAAATAAATTCTGGGGTTTTACGTGACAAAACCTCGATTTGATTATGAGGCACGCCTTACTGGGTGGCTCTGGATTAATTTCAACCACCTGGGGTTCTTTTACGGGCACTTTATACATGGTACACAGGCGTTTTTGCATTTTGCCCGCACCGTCATGCGGCCACCGCTGCATGTCGGTGCGCCTTCACGTCATTTTGATTCTACTCTGTGATCTCTAGCCACTCTTGAAATTTGTCCTTTGCCGGCACTCCCGACCACGCTATTGCGCTTCCCCTTGATGACAGGCGGGGCCGCTGTCAAAGACACAGCACTACCTCCATTCGAACGTCGGGTCATCCATCTCCTGCCTGAGCCCGATCACCACTACGAATCCGAGGTCTTATTAACCCGGGAACAATGCTGACCATGGCTTTACAGTTCCGCGAAGATAAATTAGCCCCGGCAGATCAAAGTTAATGCGATTAGCCTTTAAGCAATGTAGCAACACAGCTTATTGCCTAAAGCACCTATATTTACAATCTGCAGTGGTCCATCTGAGAAGCCGAGTGATTTGGCTATATGCGACATATACCGGCTCCATGATCGGCCTGCTTTGCTATTACCTTCGCTCGCAAAAGTCCTTCATGACCATTACGGCAAGGCGACAACAGTATGCCGATGGTGGATGCAGTGACATCGACAGAACGACGAAAGTGGTTATGATGGCAACGCGATGCCATTACTGAAATGATGGCGAAGGTGATCAGCGTGACGATGACGGCACAACGACAATTGAAAAGTTGATAGCCTCTTCAGCATATGCAACAGAAGATGAAGGCGAAAACCTTCACAAGCACGAGACATTCGTTACATTACTTGAAATTTTCATTCTAACGCATTGTTACTTCCTATTAGTAGTTTTCTCCCACCGAAGGTTGTGGGTTCAAGTGCCTTAATTAACTCTATCTTAATTAATGGCACCTTAATTTAGTTCGCCTTAGTCCACACCGAAGGCAGTATGTGAGTTCGACTCTCGACCTCTACGAAGTAAACTGGAGTACAACTTGGAGATATGGCCGGTTCGCCTATATCTCCATGATGGGTCGTGGATTCAAGTGCCTTAATACCAAAGGTCATTGGTTCGACTCACACCAAAGCTCGAGGGTTCGACCCCAATTTCAGTGCCATTAACTTTGGTGCCATAATGCCGAATGGTGAAATTTTCGTCCTATGAGCCATCGAAGGCTTTTGCCTTAATAACGACGACGGCGTGAAGATGACACCACGACGACTGTATGAAGACAATGGTAGGATGAGGATTTCATGATGCGAATCAGATGACGAAGCTAGAATGACGACCTTAGAATGACCACGACGGCATCACGACAAGGGTACGGCAACAAATCCATGGCGACGACGGTATGCAGACGACACAATGACGATGATGGCACCATCAACGGCGGCATAATCACAATTTAATGGCGACAGCATGATTACGACGGCAGAAAATCGATGTAACTGCGAAGGTGGTATGGCGATGATGTCATGACAACAACTTGATGACGTTTCCGAAATGACAATGGTACGAGAGCATTACGAAAACATTATTACAACGCGATGACCACGACCCTATGACGACAATAGAACGACGCCAACGGCATTATGACCTCGAGGACACACGTAGCGGCTCAAGTTGGAAGACAACCTGGGTCACATGACAGACAAACAGACAGACAGACAGACAGACAGACAGACAGACAGACAGACAGACAGACAGACAGACAGACAGACAGACAGACAGAGATAGAAATAGCCTGAAGTATGGAAAAAATGCTAATCGAACGGAAAAGCGGGGAGTATGTATAGTGGGCGCTCGTGACCACTAGTGCAGTTTTCCCAGTCACTGAAGAGCGCTGCTAATGTACACTAATCTGTGCACCGTACAGCTGCTGTGTCGTGGCCTGCATTCCTAGACTTTCTCATTGATAGACAGACGCAACTGACCCATAAGACTGCAGCTTTCAAGCGCAGCTCTTAGGAGCCCATTCCTGCGCTGAGCGTCGGCGTCCTCGCAACCAAACGAACGAGCACAGCAAAAGGATGAAAGAGCGAATGCGGAGCGTGGATGATAGATGGCGATAGCGAAGAGAGCGAGAGTAGCAAAGTAGAGGAGGAAGGTGCAGCGGAACCATGAGGTGCCGAAACAGGAAGCAGCCGATTCGGACTGTCTGCCTCACGAGTTCCCAAGTGTGACCAAATAACAATATGCCTAGCATGATGACTACAATACCATGGTCACAAGTTACTTCCAAAGATCTCTTCTTCAAACAAGTCGGACAGCAGGTCACCAAAAGTCAGTGTAACTTGAATGATATGATACTATCGAAGTTCTATATCACAAAGCTTCGTTCTTGTATTTTTCTGTCTGTTCCTGAACAATGCCGAAAGCGTTGCTGAGTGATAGGCCCACTTGCAAAATAATCCCGCCTTTTTCTGCACACAGCCGTGGCCGTACTACTCACTAGAAGGTCTGGTTAGAAAACAACGGTTGTCTCCACTGTCTCCTGAGCTGCAACAATCTGGCCTGCAAACAAGTAGACAATAGTGTGCAATCTTTTGTTTGGCCTTATTTTTTGCACTGTTCGTTTTTCCAAATCATGTACAAGCTAGGTCATTGATATACATTATACAATTGCATCAATTTGTAAACAAAATTTACTTTTTTAACATCATTTTTAATAATAGCAAAAGGACAGCATTATGACGCGAAGTGGCTGCAGAACTTAGAAATAAAAGCTTTTGTCAGAAGTTAGGTAAACTGTTGTTTCAGCAATGCAAAAAGGCGCATCCTCATTGTTAAAGCACTCTTGTCCGGGGAGTGCTAGGAGCTTGTCTTTGCATGCTGTACAACCTACACACACACACACACACAGTGAGAGAGAGAGATAGGGGGGAGATGTGAAGTAGGGGAGGAGAGCTAGTTGCCACTGGAGAATCCCCCCGCCCCAAAAAAAAAAAATTTCCAGCTACAGCACTGACTCACACTCACACCTACTCCCGAATACTCACTCGCATTCACAATCACGTGCACTCACACTGACAAGTACTCGCATTCACACTCATGTCCACTAACACTCACAGGTACTCACTCGCGTTCACACTCAAATCTACTCACTCGCATTCAGTCTCACGCACTCACACTGACAGGTACTCAATTGTGTTCACACTCACACCTACTCCCAGGTACTCAGTTACATTCAGTCATGTGCACTCACACTGACGTCCACTAACACTCACAGGTACTCACTCGCGTTCACACTAGCACCAACTCACTCACAGGTACTTACTCTTGTTCATACCCCCGTACACTCACACCCTTCGTTACTCACTCATACTCATAATCATGGATTTGAAATGAGGGCGCATGAATGCGTGTACTCATGAGTGAGTGTGCTGATCTATGCACCAGTGCAATGAATGGGCTTTCTGCAGTCTGAAACGTCCTTAGTTTGTTTTCTTGCACGAAGCTGTTATTACTAATATATGCAGTGAACTTTCTTTCTGAATGTCGAAGAAAATCTATTAGAAGAGTTGAGGCTTGTGTAATAAAATTAAGAGGGGATGTTGGGAGTGACAACGTGAGAAAAAGTTTGCCCAGTCCAACTCTGCCTCTTCCGTTGAGTTAATAGCGATTCAACTCACCTCCATGGAAAGGGTGTAACTGCGGTAGTACCGAGTTTACGAGTAAATGAGCTTGTTAGAGTACCTGCAGTGGTGCCATTTCATTGTACTGCAGCTGGTTCACACAGTTTTGCCCCTACTTGCATAAGAAAATAAAAGTGTCAGATGATTACGAGATTCCCTAATGCAAAATGTGAGTGCGGCTCGATACACATTTTCATTGCTTGATATATTAAGACAAAGAATTTGAGACCGAAATCACCACACCGACTGGCACTAGGCCAGTGCCATCAGCGACTTCGCAGAGGGAGAGGCAGTATGGGAACACTGGCATGATGAACGGCAGCGGAGCCAGCTGTGGTAGAAGACGACAAACACATGAGCAGTGGCACAAGTGCATTCATGTGGTTACGCCGACGCTTAACCCAGGAACGGGTACCGAAGAGCTGCGCTTTAAAATTAGAAGTGCATGGATAACCAGACGGGTTATGGTTTGAATTTCTATGTGTTGTTCCAGAACTCTCGCTTGTATGAAAGTAAACTCTATATTAATAAACAGGATGTCTACGAAGTTGACATTTACAAATTCCCTAAGTTTTCCAGAATTTCCCCGAGTGCCTTTGCAAAATTCCCTGAGTGAGACAAAGCTTTGCTTCATGTCAAGACAGGCTGACACCATGTTGCCCGATGCTAAAAAACGATTTAATTCAGTTTGAATAGTAAGGAGTATCATTTATTTTTTTCAAAAGGAAATCGGAAGGGAGGAGTAAATAAAATGCGCAGCGAATAAAAGATCTTTGAAAAAATGGTAAAACTCATTGCAAATCGAGCCGAACATTTTCAAATGTGAATAAAAAGGAGATGCATACAGAATCAAATGTTTTCGAATATGAGCTATTTTTATCAACTGATAACAAGCTCATTGGTATGAGGCCCGAACTTTGTCACAAGTGAGTTCTTTGTCAACAGCTGGCATGTCAACCTCAACTGTCCCGACATACTCTCAGCCGGTGCACGACGCCTCAGTGTTGCGTTTCACTGCCTTGAAGAGTTTATTTTGGTTTGGATGAGGGCGGCAGGCTTCCTTTCCCATTCACCCCTGGATGCATAGGTCCTTTCTGTTCTCATCCTCCTTCCACAGCGCGTTCGCCCCACGGACCACTTGAAGCATGCACTTTCCCAGTTGCATAGTCAACGTCTGATTTTTCGGACTCGCTAGGGGGCCGCGAGAACGTCCGTAAAATCGAGCAGTTCCAAAAAAATGGATGCATTTCTTTTACTGCCACTAAGGGCTCCATTCGGCACAGGCACATCCGAAAAGGCCTGCAAGTACACTTATTAGGCATATCGGTGCTCGTACTGTGACAGGAGATGGCGGGTAGACGCGAATATAATTAAGGAATACATACTATGTCCCGTGACAATTGCCCCTTCCCACGCTTATGCTTCACCGCATAACATTGCTGCATTGCGGGGAAGCTCAATGCAGCAGCTTTCGCAGCTCAGCAGCAGCTTTCGAGACCCAGCAGCTTTTGGAAGCTCAGCAGCAGCTTTCGAGACCCGGCATTATACGACGCGCTGTGCTTTCCGAGCTTCGAAGCTAATCACGAGGACCACAAAGGCGGAATCGGTGCCATTGCTGACAGCGGCGAATTCTTTCAATGAAAAACACGGTGCCGAACGGCAAGAAGTTTAACAGTGAACGTTGAAGCAGCTAGGCCTTGCGTTCACCACGGCGGCGAGGTAATCAAAACGGCGGCAGTGGTGGCATTGATTAATGCCATTTCGGACCTGCGGTCACGGCAAAAAGTCTGGAAAATTGGACGGGGAAGGGCTCTTACGTCTGAAATTTCAGACGTTCTTATACACTGACTCTATGATGTACGTGGTGGTGCAGCTATGGTGCCGCGAAGCCGTCTGAATTACCGGGCGTCCGGAAAGTCGACTAATGACTGTACACTGGCAACTCCTCCGACGACACGGCGTCAAAAGACGATTCGCTACGACACCCCCCCCCCCCCCCCCTGTTACGCGAGCCAGCATTACCGCGACTTTCATTCCCTTTCAAAAAAATTACAGCTAATTTTCCCTGATAGAAGCACAAATTCCCCGAGTTTTCCTTGAGTGCATTAGCGCAAGCTCTTGGGCCAGTTGGTGCATGAAGAACTTTTTTCAAGATGAACTTTTTTCAAGTTTCCTTGAGTATTTCTAGACTATTCAAAATCCCCGAGAATTCCCTGTTTTCCCGGTTGGTAGAATAAAGTATGTCTGGAGAACTTCCATAGTGCCCCAAGAGTCACAAAATTACCCCTCGATCACTGAATACTTGGCTTGGCATGTTTATTTGAACCTCTCCACACATGTAGGCGAGGCTGTCTACGGTCACTTTTAACAGTTCATAAATCTATTATCAGAGCATAATTTTTAATCGGTCATGCGACCAGCACCGTCGACACTGACCAAACCACTATGGTGCACGAGGAGGGGGGGCAAGAACTCCAAAAACGTTCCTCTGAATCGACAATGTCTACCCCACGTGCTTGGGCCTCTTTGCCTAGGTAGTGTGTTCCTTCTGTCTAAATGAAATTTGAGCATTTACTTCTGCAAAGGTCAAACATTGGCTTTCCTTTTCTTTTAAATGTGCGCCTTCAGGGACCGAACGGCTCTGCACCCATGAAGAACTCACTGGTTATGTCCATATCAGCATCTTAGCCTCAGCAGGCAACTTATCAGGAGTCACTTTTCCTTTTCTTTGTCTACACGCTCCTGGCCTTATTTGCAGTCAATATCTTTATGGCTGTGAACTTCCTAATCGACTTTACGTGCAGAAGCTTGACTGCTGTAGCTTTTCCAATAACTGCGAGTGACCAATTCTATGTGATCATGATTACGATTTCTATTGGCACCCCTTTGAAACAGGATGGCGACAAAGAGTCACTTAACCTCTTTGAGCTAATCAGGTTTTACATCTATTGCAGTCTAGCTCTTTGCCTCTCTACATCAATTCTTCTTTTATATTGTAGTTACGTGTAACGTGTAACGATCTCGGCTCTATCGATCTCTTCCTCACTTTTTTTCCACCCGTACTCTAAGCATATCTTGCTTTCTAACTTTCCTCTACCCCTGACCAGTTATTGCTCTCATCCGCTTCGAATCACAGCGTTTCTGGAAAGTGGATGGGATGTTTTCAATAAATCCTGCTGGTTGAATATATTGGCATTCCATTACAATTACAGCAGTCTCTGGAATTTTGCTGCGGCAGGCACATGCCTCGTTCTGTTGCAAACATTTAACTTATGGGTGACACCTGGTACCATTCTTTATATCAAAAATTTTTTTCTGGTGTATGTATGGTGGAGTCAATACAAGTGTCATTCAGGGGAACAAAACATAAAGGAGAGCCTGTTCAAGCACCCAGTATACAAAGAAACTGCAACCTGTCAAGATTGATTGTAAAGAGCCACAAAACAGTTTACACACATCAAGAGCACCATAAATCCTTATTAAGTTTCATAATTAAGCAACAAAAGCCACCGCGTGTCAGCCCGGTACTGATTATATTTCGGGATTCGCCCATGAACCTTGGGAGCGGTGTTATTGACAGTTGCAGCTGCCTTTGGCGGTTTCGTGTCGTTATGTTCATGGTGCGTTATTGATTATATTTCAGGATTCGCCCATGAACCTTGGGATCAGTGTTATCGACAGTTGCAGCTGCCTTTGGCGGTTTCGTGTCATTATGTTCACGGTGCGTTAGGTGTCCGTGGTCACCCTCTTTGTGGCCGTGGTCACCTTAGAGCTGCAGCTTGTTCTGCTTTCGCATGCCCAGAGGGTGCGGGAGAGACAGCGAAAGACAAAAATAGCAATGTGCTTGCATGGCCTACTCCCCAATTTCAGCTCCTGGCATCGTGAACTGTGTTTTAGTGTATCGTTCTTTGCCAGAAAGTGTTTCACACAGTTCGATAGCATCGTATATGGCTGCGTAAAGTAAACCATGGCTGCGCCAACACAAGTTGCTCAGCAGTAGAGTGAGGGCCAGTGTTTTAAGTTCTCCGCATGCTCGAAAGACGGGTACGTGGGGACAGTTCCCTCGCATAAAGGTGCTGCTGACTGCATTATGTGCAACATTGGCAAAGGGAATAACAAATAAACTGACACCAACAAGTGAGCCCATTAGCATGCACTTACCACAATTCCAGCATTTTCTAGTTTACGGCAGTACAACCAAGAAACACATTTTGTCAAAGAGAAAGTAACACACACTTAAATGAGTTACCAACTATCCAGCAGTTCTAAGCCAATATATACTTGTTCTAAATGGGAGTGCTCTCCAGGTGCACATACAATTAATTTTCCTTTGGTTTTGTGTCTGATTTATGTTATTTGTGCCTCTTTATGGCCAAACATTCAAGTAATATTTTTTACAAAGCTCTCTCCTGCTCTAACAATATGCATATGCTAATTGCCAGGCGATTGCCTTCGTCAGTTTTGGTGGGGGTGGGGATGGGAGGGGGACGAATGGGCCGGCGCCCCCAACCAACTGTTGTTGTATTTGCAGACTTATGTGAAAGAACATTGAAGACAAATTCAGCTATTTCAACTCACGAACAAAAACAGTGCTATTCATCAACCCTTTCGGAATTACCTAGCCATGCCATCGTTGAATACGCAATAGGGTGGAGGGCTGCCCATCTTATGTCTTCTTTGTATGTGTGGCAATTACAATTGAGTAGTTGAGTGCCTCTCCAGGTTACCAAGAATGGCGTACCACTCAAGGGTCTGTGCTGGCTTTATACCTTTTCGCAAAACTTTATACATGAAGCGCGGCTTAGTTCATAAACTTTCACGTGAGATTGCAATGTCGAAGTGATTCTCAAAGCTATCAGTATTTCTTGCTAGTTCCTCCAAAGAGTGTCTTGAAATTGACATGTCTTCGTGTCAATTGTCAATACTGTGTGTAGATGCTGCCTTGGCAGCATCTACACACAGTATGTCCCAGCTATAATGCACCAAGTTAATAAAGCGATAAGTTCTACCAAAATGAAACCAAGTGCAGGTTGTTAGTAGTAACATAAAACAGCGTCTAATATTTTAATACAATTTGTGGCATAGTCTGCTAATGCGTCGTGTTGCTGCCCTTGAGGAACCCATGTGACGTGGGTTTGATTCCGCTCAGCACAGGAGAAATTCAAGGGATCTTTTTTATCATTGTAGAGATGCACATTCCCAAGTGGCACATACCCAAATGGCCAAGTTAGCGTCAAAAACATTTATTAAAGTGCAGCCACACCTGAAGTGCAGCACATACCCAGTAAACCAAGCTTTAATCAAAGAGGTTCACTGAAGACCCACACAGAATGAGTGGCACATACCCAGTGCTCCAAGTCAGTGTCAGAAATTTTCTTCGAACAGTGGTACCTACCTACCCAGTCCCACATCTACTGTGACCTATGTCTGTACAAAATAGGTTTGTTGAAGAGCAGCACATATTTACTAGTGAGCCAAGTTGTTCAGAGGGTTGCTTTCTAACCCTATTACCTCCGCACAGCAGCCCAATGCACTACCCATTCGACCACTTGTTACCCAGTGACCCAGGTAGGTGACAAAACAGTCAGATACAAACGTGCATAGATAGCTAGAGAGATACTTGACCCCTAGAAAGTTGCATGAACCCCCTAGGAATGCTAACACATTAAAAAAGGCAATATGAGCAATAGCACCATGTGCAGCACACAATAACCATAGCTGCAGGGCAGTGCTTTGTCATCCTTCGTCTTGAGTTGTCCCATTTTCTTGCGCTGTTTCAACTCCAACATGTATCATCTAGGCTGTATGAACACCTTGATTCAGTCCACAGGTCTTATAAACGAAACAAAAATGGGCTAGAATACAGGTATCACTAATTCTTTCCAGCCCAGTCATTCAAGCACCTTATCAGCACCAATTTAGTCACCAGCAGCATGTAGTTTACCATTCATATTTATTCAATCTCTCGGCTGTATCTCAATGATCACAGAAAATACACACAATTTGCCTTTGACATAAAATGACCATATTCAATCTCTCTGCTGTCTCAACCAGTAAAGGAAAGTATGCACGATTTGATTGATATAATATGACCATATTCAATCTCTCTACTGTCTCAACAGGCACAGAAAAATGAACACGATTTGCCTTTGATGTAACAATTACTTTGCTACAACCTGAGCTACAACCTGAGCCAGCATTGCATAAACTGCTTTGCATCCATAATTCTTTTGCATGTGCTGCACTATTACAGCCACCACATGTTGGTTAGACAATCTCATATTGGCCTTAACCCTGCCACTTCCCCCATGCATCCCCAAAGAGCGCATATATTCTACGACTGTTTCTAACTGTACAGAGGATGAACTCTCCAACCTTTTTCTGTGCTGTGGATCAGTTTTCACAGTGCTTCAACTTCAAGCCTTCTATGCACCATGCCTTTTTCACGCAAGTGTCTTTTCTGTTCACTGCAGTCAGTACCAGCTATTGCAGTCACAAAGCGTCCACTATTCCACACATTATACGGTCTTGGCTGAGACAGTGTCCCTGCGCAGGTGGCTGCCCCTGAGTGGTTCCAGCTGTACCTGTGGCCTGAACTGGCTGTTGCCAGGTGGTAGTTGGCTCTGGTTCAGGGAGAACACTCACTGTGTTCTGTAGGATTTCGCGTACCTATGTAGCACACATGAAAGAGGGAGAAACAGTGTTCAAATGTTTTGCCAACACAAGCAACGCCATTCATGCAAAGTTGCACTAAGCGTAGAGAAAG
Source organism: Dermacentor variabilis (assembly GCF_050947875.1). Lineage (NCBI taxonomy): Eukaryota > Metazoa > Arthropoda > Arachnida > Ixodida > Ixodidae > Dermacentor > Dermacentor variabilis. The sequence goes on along the minus strand of NW_027460346.1, from coordinate 3,972,997 downwards.
CAAACAAGACACAGTTGTGAAATCAAAGCGTGCTGTCATGTGGTCACTCACAATTTCTGAGGCTCATTGTACTTGTGCATTAGCATCATCCGTGTCATGGCAGAACACAACACACAGTCAGTTTGTATTACGTTGCAGACGAATGCATCAGATAGCTTTTTTCTACTCACTTTTTATCACACAGTGTACAATTGACCGGTCAAACAATATTCAGTCACCAATTATTTCTCAAGTGGTTAAAACCTCCCCCTACATTCCAGCTGTGTCATTCACCATCAATGCGTTTGCCATGCAGCCATGTCTATGTCCCGCCTCCTTGATCACAACCTTGTGAAGTGACAGAAGTGTTGTCTACAACCGATTTGAGTGGAGCATATTCTCGCGTCTCTTTGTGATGCAGTTTTTTTTTTGTAATACTGTGATGACAGTGGCCTAAATATGAAGTTTGCATGTGGCACTTGCGCATCTTCTCTAGCATGCAGTCCCTGAAGCTAACTCCCTATTGCCGAATGGTTAGCAGAGGAGATTAGTATCTAAATACTTATGCCCAGTCCTTTAGAAAAGAACGAGGTAAAGAGATTACCTCTTCTGGAGGGAGGAAGAAGCCTGCCTGGTGCTTGTATACACCTAATATGCTGCGGCTTGCGAGCACTATACTCTTACTGCCAGCTCAAGGATGCTGGTGAACCAGCACCCATCTTTTTATGCCACAGATCCGCACATAGAGCGCACTGCATTGGCTACATAGTGTAAATGCGAGCTTTAAATAAACTTCATTTTGAGGCCGCCATCATTGTAGTAACAAGAAACAGGAAATTGGAAGATCCCACACATATGCTGAAAATCATAATAGGCCAAGCTTTTTTTTTGTATTTACTAAAATGTATTGATTTCTATGAACCTCAATGCTCTTTGCTTAATACAGGCTCTGGTCCCTATTTTTGTTTACTTCTTTTTCTACACTCGACTGCCTTTAGGGCCAGCTTCTTCACTTCTCTGTAGCTGGCTCCTTTAATTATCTGTAGCCAGTTTCACTTCTTGCCTCTTCTTCTGCTCGTTTATTTGGACACCTAGCCAATAGCATATACCCATGAAGTCGAGAGCATGACGGAAGCCCGTCTGGTCAGGATGATGCATACTTAAAAGGAAGGGGACTGGACACTGATCAAAATGGCTTAAAATAAATAATTTAAATTTCGGCTTCCTCACGGTAGCCTTGTTCACAATCAGTGAACAATAAGTGAACAAGGCTCGCATGGGGGAGCCGAAACATAAATATATATTTTAAACCATTTTGGTCGGTGTCAGGACACCTTTTAAGCAAGCACATACGCATTATGGGGATCTGCCAAGAATGTTCACATACCCAATGCCATTTGCCCAGTTGCACATACCCAGTAGCCCAAGTTGTCTACAGTAGAAACTTGTTGATACGGTCCTGCTACATATGATTTCTTGGTGCTAATGTTCGTGACTGAGAAGAAAATGACCCAATACAGTTACGCTTCCTTTTTTTTTATGGGTTCATACATTCCCGAAAACATGATCTTTTAGCACCAACGTTCAGTACATCATACAAACTACGATCATATGACACGTTTCCCAGGTGCTAGAACCCACACAAACAAGAAAAGGTGCGAGGAACACACGACTGAAAAGAGTAGCTGCCCGTAGCAGCAGCTTTCCCACAATACTCGCCTGCCAGTCTTATGTGAAAGTGCCGGTGCGCACTCAGTTTCCCATTACCAGTACTATTACCCAGTAACAGCAAATCTCCTCCCATGTCGTCACACACCACATTCACAACTACGGCCGCCAAGCGTATTGCAATAAGTATCTTTGTCTATCTGTTTCACAGTGCACAGGGCAGGGCGTATTGCCGTGGTAAGCGTACTGCATGTGTATAATAGGCCGTAACCCAAAGGTGCCACCATTCCCTGTTGCAGGCAGTGCAAGTGAGTGTCATGTTTCGCTCTGGTGGCATCGTAGATATATTCTACCATCACCTACTGTTACGTCTGAACACCACCAAGGGTGTTAATTGAACGTTTGCCATGTGTCAAACCATTGCACCTCCTAACCAGATGTCAGCATGGCGTGGATGGCAACTAAAAGCGATCGTCCCACCATTACCAGTAAACTGGAGAAAAGGATGAGCGGGAGGGAACCGCGACAACCACAGCACTTATCCAGCCATCGAGACAACATGTAAACTGGCTGTTGCAGGATTCCAAGAAAAGCCCTCAGACGGCGCTCACCCACCAGACTGGGCGAAGAACAGGGTGGGCACCGACGAACGAACTAGGTGTTGCCGGATGATTTCTTTTTGCCACAAATTCCAAACCAGTTTCTTTGAGGCGGAGTTACTGCGGGTTATGGATAGCCTGGGCATGGTATCGCAACAGGTGATGATGGTTGGTGTTTAATGGCGCGAGGGCCAGGTATGGGTCAAAGAGCGCCATGGTATCGCAACGGAGTTGACGATGGTGATTTGCTGCTGGACAGTCTTCAGATTCTCTAGTCGACTCACCTAGGGAGGACGACGGGATTAAAGTAGATACATTTCAAGAGAGTGGACGGAGGGTCCTGATGTGAACTGACGTGTTCTTGCTCGTGTATGGAGTCGGCTTCTGCAATGGAGCTGTGTAACTAAGATAAATAAACCCCTTTTCCTTCATTTTCTACAACTTGGTGTTGTAGTAGATAGGCTTGGTGGATTCCATGCCACGAACGCTACCCTAGCTGCAATGCTACTAGCTCAGTTTCATTTTGTTTCTGGCCGCCATCTTAAAACACTACGCAATGAGAAAATAACAATGTTCGTCTCGGGTAGCTGTCGTCTTGTGCCGCAACAATTCACACAGAGTGGGGCATGTCAAAGCTTCCCACTAAAATGCCCCGTTCGAAGAAGCTGCTGACCCGCGCCAAATTCTAGGAGCGCAAGCTTGCCGAAGCTGCAGATCCACCAATGTGCATCTCAAACAGTTCTATAACTGCAGGAACAAACGACCACAGAGAGAGCACACAAGGACAGGCACTGACGTGCAACTGTAGAGCTGCAAATCTGTGCCTGTCGTGTGCTCCCTCTCTGTGGTCGCTTGTTCACGCAGTTATAAAACTGTCTGCTAATATGCACGAACTCACCCAACAAGTTCTTCTAAGCTACATATGTTCTACTGCTGGCTACGGTTTTTGTGTTCCCCCTTCTGTAAGCAGTGTTCCAGTTGCAAGTCTGCGCCTTAAGGTCCCTGAATGAAACTAAAAGGTAGCAACATGCTTTTATCTTGACGCTGCCACTGCTGCAACAAGCATGTGAGGAGGCAGGAGAGAAAGTCTGCGTCTCCGAATTGGTTGAGCGCCATCACATGGTATTTTTCGTGCCTTTTTCTTCTATATTTGTTTTCTTTTCCGCATCTTGGCGAACTCACCGCCATGACAGTTGGCTGTCAAGTTTCCACGGCGAGGCTTTCGCAAGGGATTTCGGATGTTTTGGCTAAGTTTCGTGGCTAACCGCATCATTTAAGAACTTAGTTTTTATGTTAGGGTTTGATTTTAAGAGTACTGGAGCTGCAAATATGTATGAACGGGGCTTTTTTTCATTGTTGACTGAGTACAGAGCTCAGGCATGGGTAACATTATGCACGGGTGCTATTCTCGGTGGTTGTTCACATTTGTTTTTTCCTGATCGCACTATTGTCAACAGGCGTACGAAGCTATGGAGTGCGTAGGCTGTGTTCTGTCATATATCGTGCTAGAAACTTAACAAGTGTTATTGTTGTAGTACTGGGAGTGCGTAGCTTTGTCAGTCCATGATTTTGTTAGGTGCTGCAAATATACTTTGCGAGGACAAGCTCTTGATTACCAGTGCAAAGGATTTTGACTATTGTGAGTCACTATTGTGAGTCATGGACACAAGCTCCCGCCCTATGTCGTCTTCAAGTGCAAGACAGTGCCTAAAGGTGAGGAGCTGCCAAAAAATGTGGTCATGAGATGCCATGAGAAAGGCTGGATGAACGAGAATCTTGTGCTTGACTGGATAAAGTCCGTCTGGTGTAGGCAGCCCGGCGCACTGTTGTCGTTCCTGTCCATCCTCGTGCTGGACGCATTTCGTTGCCATTTGGCCGACTCAGTGAAGAGGCTGTTGCGCGAATCCGGCACTGAACTTTTCATTATCCCGGGTGAGATGACGTCCCAGCTGCAGCCTTTAGATGTTGCGCAAACAAGCCTTTCAAGGACGCGGTCAAGCGGTGTTATGCAGATTGGATGCGCTCAGGTGAGCCTGCAGTGACGCCGACCGGGCGGCTGAAGCGGGCTTTGCCAGCCACACTATGCAAGTAGATTGTGGATGCATGGGCCAGCATACCAGATGACCTTGTGTGTCGTGCATTCGAAAAGTGCGGCATCTCGAACGTGGTCGATGGCACAGAGGATGAGTACCTCTGGGAAGATATGTGTGACAAGGAACTATCCGAAGAGAGCGCAGCTGAGGAAGACAGCAATTAAGTGCGGAGTGCAATTTAAATAAATGTTTTCCTAGAGCTTTCCTAACTCGTATTACATGCGGATAAAACTTTTTTTCTCCATTTCGCGTCCCAAAAATTTCACCTCGTACTATAAGTGGGTCCGAAGCTAAACATTTCGACAGAATTTCCTGTCTGGTTGGGAAATTGATCGGAGGAACGGATCCGCCCCAGCTTTCTACGGCTTGCCAAAACTCCATAAACCCGGAATCCCCTTACGCCAATCGTAGACTTTTCGTGTTCCCCACTACGATCACTATCCACTTACTTGCATCAGATCATATCACCACTCATCGGAAGGACAGCATCGCACGTGCGCGACTCCGAGAATTTCATCAAACTCACATCAAAAGTACGTATCGAAGATGATGAATGTCTGGTCTCTTTTGATGTAATCTCTCTGTTCACAAGAGTACCCATTAAGTTGGCTGTTTCCGCAACTAGGGATGCCCTGGAACGCGACGATATGCTCAGCGAGAGAACTCCTTTGAGTGTAGACGAGATCTGCCGCCTTCTCGAACTGTGCCTGTCCAATACCCATTTCACCTTCCGAGGCAGCTACTACAAACAGGTTAAAGGAACTCCTATGGGGGCCTCAATTTCCGTTGCCATGGCTAACTTAACTATGGAGAGCATCGAGGAGAGAGCTTTAAATACTTTTTCCCCGAAACCAAAAGTCTTCCTCAGGTACGTGGATGATTGTTTTTGCATCGCGAAGGCGAGCCAAGTCGAAAACTTGCAGAAACGCTTAAACTCCATAGACCCGGATATACAGTTCACATATGAGCGCGAACAGAACGGATCACTCCCATTCTTAGACGTACAAATTACACGAAAAGATGGCATTCTAAAATTTTCAGTCTACCGAAAACCAACCCACACAGGCCCCCCCACTATCTTCATTTCCAATCCGACCATCCGGCAAACCACAAGGCGTCTGTTGTAAATTCTTTATTCAAACGAGCCGAAACTCATTCCTCATCGGAATCGGATCAAAAGAAAGAAAAGAGAACTGTTCTCAACGAACTTAAGAGGAATGGCTACACAGATGACTTCATTCGAAAAACAATCAGAAAACAAAAAAGAAGAAGCAAAATGCGGGACCTTCAGCCATTGACTTCTCCCCAACCCCAGAAGCGAGTGTCCATCCCGTACGTCAGAGGTACCAGCGAAGCGCTCAGCCGAATATTACAAAAAGAAGGCCTCAAAGTGGCGCACAAACCAATAAACACTTTCAATATCCTCCTCCCTAAACCAAAAAACCGTCCACCTAAAGAAAAGGCTCAAGGCGTCGTCTATAAAATCAGTTGTGCCGACTGTCCGGCGTCGTACATCGGGGAAACCAAAAATCTAAAAGAAAGGATCAGACAACACGAGAACGACGTCAGAACATTCAACCGTATTCGCAGCACCGTCGCTGAACACTCTGAAGACGCCAACCACAAGATTGCTTTCCAGGAAACTAAAATCCTTCAAACAGAGACGAACTGGCGAAAGAGACTACTACTGGAGTCATGGCACATTCAGAATAAGGGGAATAACATAAACCCCGTGAAGGGCAGCCTACCCTCGGTGTATGTAGGACTCACAGCCACATAGACTCCCGCTTGTTTCACCAACACAAAAATGTCGGCGCGACCCTGTAACCTCCCCCCCCCCCCCCCCTCCGCCTCCCATCAAGGGCACCCTCGCGAGCACTCTCCCCAGCACCGGTCATCCCAGCACCACGGAAGCCGTCAACAACACCCCCCCCTTTCCTTTTGTTTCCCCCCACCTTTCCGTCTGTGAAGTGTCTCCCCACCTCCCGTGCTCCCCCTTCCTTTCTTTGCAAAAGACGCTTTAAAAGCGGCACACCGCCACCCCCGAAGAACAACCCCCTGAAGAAGGAGCCGAATGGGCTCCGAAACGTCGGGCTAATAAAATTCAGTTATTTGGTTGGAGTCAGTCTCAAGTCCTAGTAAGTGGGTTCGTATTATATGCGGGTTTTTAAAGTACATTATTGGCGAGACAAAGAATTCTAATTTCTGTGCTAGTACTCGACACTAAAAGGAATTTGTTTACCAAACTAACCTCAAAAGCCTTCTTCTAACTGGAAGCAGGCAGCCAATCCGAAGCCACAAAACAAGTGTGCAGTTATGCACCAAAAAAGCACAAGAAACATCTGCTTCTGCCAGTTTCATAGTGTTCCATCATTGCTCCTAGGACAGCACACAATAATCAAACCTTAAATATGGTAAAAATTCATGCGCAAACACCCAACAATGATTTTTAATGTCTCATCTCGTGTAACGCTGTGGGCAACTTCCAAGCGAACAACCAAACTGCGAGGTCGAGGTAAGAGAGAAAGAGTGAGCTGCGATAAGGCCAGGAGGAGGCCGGGTGAATAGGAATGTTGCTATCTTTTAATTTTATTCAGGGACCTTACTGTGCCTGTCCCCATGTGCTCTCTCTGTGGTTGTTTGTTTGTGCAGTTATAAAACTGTTTCCTACTATGCACCAACTCGCCCAACTACACATTCTAAGCGCATCTCAACTGGGCAGCTCGGGCACCAATGGCTCAGCCCACGTGGACATCCTGCTGCAACGATCCACCCAATGCTTTGCATTACGGAGATGTGAATTACAGTCAAGCATGTCAAATTTTTGAGTGATTTTAGATTGTACAATTTCCCGACGAGTGCATTTTTTCTCACATTTTTTTTTCTCCCAAAATGTACAAACGAGCTCCTACTGTATTCGGGCACATCCCGCGTGGCACACACCTAGAGGCCCAAGCTGTACAATCGGTAAGACAGCAGCAGCCAGCACCAGCAAAGTGGAGGGAAGAGGCAAAGGAAGTTTTTCATTAAAAAAACATTGGAGAAAGATGCACGAACACATTTGGTTCAAATCAACCACAAACAGGCAACGCTCACATCACCATATAACGTCGTCTAGGAAGTGGGGCAATGGTATGGCCGTATCGAACACAAGTTGAGGGCAACGTCAGAACTCGTGTGGAGGGTAATTTTTAGCAACCTGCTGTCATAAATTGTTTTTCTTGAAAAATCATTTTGCAAGAGCCACTATGTATAACCTATTCTTTCAGTTACAACTGAGACTGCTTCTGGTACCCTTCGATACTGCGAAAGCCAACCTGCAAAAGCCTACAATACAATGAACATACCCTTTTGAAGGCTGTTCATTGGCGCTATTACTTTGCAACAGACTTGACTGTGGAACGCTGTAGTTGCTATCCCAATTCACTCTTGGGTAAAAATAAACTTGGACAGCTTGAAGGAGATATTTGGGCTTGTTTACGTCTTTTGACTATCACGCTCATACCTTACCATTCTCACACCCTACTATACCCAAATGTGCTCAAATCACATCTTCTATTACACATAGACTCAAAGAAAAGCTGTGGCCTAGTCACACAATCTGTGCAGCTTTTACACAAACACTGCATGGACAGTTCACACACTTTACATATGCAGACTCCTGCACTAAAACAGGGCAAATCCAAGTTTGGGCAAAGAAACAGTGCTTTTGAACAGGACAAAAGGATACAGCACACACTAGCACTGCACTCGAGTTTGCACTCCATTAACAAACAAATCCAAGTTGCTGATCTATGTATCTTTACGCCATCAGCCAATTTCAAGTCTACAAAATTGTGACTAAATTTTTTTTCACAACTACAATTAATTACATTATGGCAGGATTCAAGTGCAGATGTATTTCAGCAGGCAACAATGAACAGGTGCCCTGAAGCGGAATTTTATAATGGTTTGGAAAGCAAACAGTTCACTTGGCCTCACGCGATTGGTCTGAATTGTGCTTGCATCACCGGCTTTCAGAGACAGCGGGGCAGCACTGCAAATCATGAACATATCACGCATCTGTCAATCATTTTCAAAATGACCACATCGGCGGCTACGATCTTAACAAACGAAGAGGTAGTTGGCTGTGTGTTCGGTTGCTGTGGCCTGACTGTTGGCTTGCAACTATGGCCACACACTCCAGCCGCGCTGCCCCCGAGACCCGCCGGTGTTGTGCGCACATGCGTTGGTTGCCTTAGAGCCTATGATGTGCCCTCGTCGTCTGATTAGCGTTGCTCTTCCAGTATAAACAATGGCTGGAGATAGCTGGAGGTATGCATTCAAAGAGATGGCAGCAGTGACTGCTGGCAGTGCTACCAACTGGAGGAGACTTGGGTGCCAGTAGCCATTCCACGGACAGGAAGGAATTGCGCACTACAGTTCGATACCAGCTTGCAGTTCCCAGACGTCTGTCGGAAGCGAAGCATTCATTAGAATGGTCCATATCACTGTTCATGAAGTTGCTCTCACAATTACTGTCGTTGGCCTGCAGAAGGGCTGGGTCAGCTTTCCTCCGACCCTAGCTGCCAAAGCCAAAGACGCATTTGCATGGCATGATAGAATTTTTGGGTGCTATCACCAGCATCCATAGCACGCAGATTGCCATTCAGCAGCCAGAAGGGCTCAACCCAGGCAGCTCCTGTGAAACTTTGCTCGGCTGATAAGGCTGCGGAATCATGATGGAAAGAGTGTAGAGATATCTGATTTGGCTGCTCTATTATTGCTCTAGTTCATGAGCGTGCACTTTCGTTCTAGTTTCACAGTGCAGTGGACGCACACCATTAGCACAGCGCCCTTCAATTTTACTTAACGCACGCAATGCAGGACTCGTATTTTGCAATGTTTGATCACAGATGCCGCCTGGGATCCTACTACCTCCTTAGCGGCGCTGGCAGTCCTTGATGGTGAGCAGCAAGATATCCGGATCCACCAACACCAGCAAGAACCGACCATTAAGTCACTTGAACTGCAGGCCATCCTATTTGCCATAGAGAGGCTGACGGGAAAAGCGGAAAGAAGTGCGGAAGACCACAGAAGCAAAGAGTTCACAATATTCACCGACTCCTTGGATGCCCTAAAAGGACTCACGGGGATGCCTAGAGTCGGCACGTAGGTGCATGATATTAAGGTCGCATGCACAACCCTTCATCGGGATTACGGCATGGGCGTGTGAGTGGGCTGGGTTCCGGGGCACTCGGGCAGCATCGGCGACGGTGCGGCCCACAGTGCAGCGAGTGAGCTGTTGTTTTTCTGCTCATCTCCCCTGGGTCCAGTCCAGTCAACTGCGCAGTGACACCGGCAGCACCCCTTGCTGGGATTTTACGATAGAAGCGCTGCCGAAACTTCTTGAAACTGGTTGCAAAAGCCAAGTCCGCATGTTGGACATGTGGCGGACCTTCAGAAATATACTTTAGTGGAATAAAACAACTCGGACTCCAAAGCAAAGCTCACTAGCAATCAGGTGGCATCATTTTCGGTTAATTATCACCGCTCAGCACTGTTGGACGGCAAAGCCGGCGATATAATTTAATTTGCGACGTGCTGAGAGTCATTTGATTACAAAATTTTGATGCTACTGTGGCATAATCGTGAGCGGCATGCTTTTTCTCGAGCGCAGCAGAAGGTGACCGCCACGGCTTTTTATGCTACAACATACACACATTAGTTTGCAAAAAGTTCCGTCAAAAATCATGACATCGCCAGAGTGCGAAAATTTCAACTGATTCTGAAAGTGCAGTGTCTATGCTAACTACCGGATGTCCTTATATAGATAAGAAACGGTTCCAACACGTTGAAATTGGCAATCTAGAGCATCAGTCACTGGTGATTGATTTGAATAGGCATGGTAACGAAAGATTTAAAGGGCTCTCACCAGGTCTGGCCATTTTGAACTGACAAGCGCGGTGCATACAATGTGCATTAACAATCATGCCTGCAAAGTATTACACAGCTACGCACCGCGAAGAGAGCTGAAATTTCCCAAACCCCTGCGCCCATCTCCACGTGGGTGCTGCACCCACAGCTGGAGAGTGAACATTAAACGTGCAAGTGCACCTACGTAGTTTGCAGTCCTTTTATTTGACGTCACTCACAGTGACACGTGACTTGGAGAATAATGCAAGGCAACATCAGTCATTTGTTTGATCTGTTGCTTCAATAGACGAAACAATTGACAAAAATTGAGAGAAACAAAACCTAAAAACCGAAAGTCTGCATGTCTTTGTTTTACTTCGTACCATAGCAAGAGAGATGTACTTCCGTTTCGTGTGCTTGTTCCATTGTCATGCAGAAAAGGAAACTGTCATTTTCGACCGTGTTCCAGCACACAATCATGCTCTGTGATCCGCTTGTGTATGCCTTAGTGTTCGTGTAGCACTGACTATTGACTATGCACAAGAACAACTAGTCAGTTGTTCTTGTGCACAGCGTGCAAGATCCTGCACTGTGTGAAACAAGACAAACGCAACGGCTTGCACGCGACACTGCCACTGGAAGTGCGCCGTGCAGTAAAAAAAAAAAGCGAGAAAAAAAAAATAAGGCGGCGCCCATGACTTATGCGCCATGTGATCCTGCAGTTCTGGTATGGGAGAATGCAGGGAAGGACTGAGATTCGACAGGGTCAAGTGGAGGGTGTCTATGTTGGCCTAACGCTCGCTCCCTGAAATCTTGGGTTTGCGGCACATTTACTATTTCAATCTCGACAATTACCAATTTGAAAAATTCTTGCAGTAGAAACCTCCTTAGAGGGCACATAACTTGAGCGTATATCCAAAATTTGCTATGTGGCCGGGTGAGGAGTCCTTTAGGCCCCATCATAAATTTTGGTTACGCAGCGGAAGTTGGAAAGTGTCACCTAAGGAGCGTTCTACTCACAAAAATTTTTTAAAATTTGGTTAAAGAGAAGAAAGGGAAAATTTAGACGTCGCAAAGCCATGCTGCTAGGAAGCTTCACTGCCAATGTATACACACTCTCTCTTTGCAGTGACTAGAGCCTACAAACAAAACTTTCCTGCATCCTCCCACACTGAAGCTATGGGACTACATCACGTTCACGTCGCGTTCACTTGATAAGCCCAGTCTCATTTTTTCTGGTTCTTTTCCTGTTTTTTTACTGCACACCGTTTTTCCAGTGGTGAATATGTGCATTCTGTATCAGATGATTTACTGAAGCCATGCGACATAACTGATTACGTTACATGCATTAGGTGTGCCATGGATGCACCTTAAGTGTGATCACGTCTCTCTGCCAGGAAGGGAAGAGCCTTCGAAAGTAAAAGCGCATGGTTTGCCATGTGAATCTTAAGCTGTTTTCGCAGCCTACATCGGTGTAATACCTTCCAGACACCATGTTGAGTGCGTGACCCAAGCACCTCGCTATTCTGTTTGCAACATCCAAACATGGTTGGGGCCCTTTAAGAGGCTTGCAAGAAAGCAGAAATGTCACTTTTATGCGTGTGCATATTCAAGCAGCAAGCATTCACATAGCAGCGCAAGAAACACAAACAGGCACGAACCTTGTCCAAGTGCTTGTGGAATCTATGTGCTGTGTCTAGCCGCTGCCGCCTCTGCATGTCAAGCATCACTCGGAGTGTCTCCCTAGCTTGATGAGGCCTGTACTCATTGATCAGGTGGTGCATGTGGATGAAAAGTAGGCTCATGTCATCTTTCTTCTCCAGCCGCTTGGAAGTATCAGGACACCGTATCAAAATGTCAACCATGTCAAGGAAGTTGACAAGAAGTGAGTGGTTGAGCTTCTTCAGCTCTTTCTTGTGCTCGTAGTTTTGTGGGTATAGTCTCCGTATACCTTGGCTTTCCAAAGGGCGAATGACAGGTTCATCCCCATGGAATGGAGCACCAAACATGGAGTAGCCTACAAAAGGTAGCAGCACAACAGATACCAGTTGACAAGATTTTAAAAGAGTACTGCACAATGAATAAAATCATGCCAGCGGTTACTCATGCCAAGAAAGGTGTAAGGGGGGTTTATAAATTAACCTGTTTTATGTTGAATGAAACAATAATGATGCAATCTTGAGAAAGTGGACAAGGAATGGGAAACAGCAGGAGAATACCTAGCATCACACAAATGAATGTTGTCGTGCTTGTTTTGTATGCAGCTCTGCCAATTAAGCTGTTGCAGCTACTCTTGCTATTAAGAGAATGCTTGCATTTATGAGCGATCTAGTCCTAAGTGCCATCACATATATTCGCTTCTGATAACACAGTAATAGATGAACAGCATTAATTTTATGGTAACGGAAATATCTATACATTGGCATCACGTCAAAGTTCCAGCAAATTGAGAACAAAGGCACAGAAGGAATAAACAAGAATAATCATCTATGAATCCTTCAGCTCCTCCTTGTGAGCTCTTTGCCCGGTTCATCCCACTGAAACAATCGAGTTCTTTTGAAATGTCCCATGGGATGCTGTGAACCAAATTTAGCTTTTTAAGAACTTTAATAGTCATCGCTAAACTTTAGTCACAAGCCGATTGCAGAATTGTTTGTTGCTCTATTGAAGCTGAGGTCATCAGGAAAATTGAATGATAGCAAAACAGCAAGCAACCTTGAACCAATTCTAATGTGCAGCTTCATGACTAAGCATACATTACAAAAAAAAGGGGGGGGGGGGGTGATAGCTGCAGTTTCTTTTTTCTTTTTTGAAGAATATTACACTACTAGCTGGAATGCACTTCGTATATAATGAAAAAAAAATGTAGTTAAAAAAAAAATAATACACAGGCTGATGGGCTAACTGGTATTGCGGCATGATATGCAATGCAAATGGGGTACGAAACCCAACAAAGGAAAATAGTGGTAGAACCCATGTCACTATTACTGTCGACGGCAATGCATTAGCATTGAATTAAAATGGCGACACAATGTATTGTCACTGTCGAAACTAGTTATGTATGAGGTGCATGCTGCAGCGGGAATTATCTTGCGCGCTTCCTTAAGAGCGCATGGCACCATCTAGCACTACCCCCACAAAGCCTACGCATGGCCTTCAAAAGGCATGGCGCGTCGGTGCATGCGAATGCTTAGAAATGCGTCATGCGGCAGCCGAACTCCTCTGTCATGCTTCTTCCTAGACACACTGAACCATCTAGTGGTGCTGCCTAGAAGTCAACGTGTGGCCTTCGAGATGATAAACGTGGTGCTGGTTGAGCCCCACAGCAGCCACAGTTTGTGGCTGCCCCCAACAATAGTACGATGAAAATTAAACAAAACACAACTACATATTTATCAAATCGGAACCAATTTGAATGCTTACAGCACTAAAAGAGATTTATAGTATTTTTAAGATAAAGCAAAGCATGCAATCAAAGGCAAAATGCACAGCAGTACCAAGATAGGTCAATAACAAACTTTCACACAGTAGGGTTGCCAGTCACATAAGCTATCACACAGTAAGATACTGACAGAAAAATAAAAGGTAACTTGAAAGGTCCTACACAAGACACTAGGGCTTTAACTGAGTGTTTATAGCCCATTCCCTTTGTATTGGTGTATACTAACTACTTACACGCAGGAACTAACTGGGTACACTAGTGCATGTGTACACAACACTCACACCAGCAGCAGAAAGTGGAATGGTACTCTTGCTCCACAGTAGAGCCGAATGAGTGGAGGGTGGCAGTGCATTCACTTATATTCTTTAAAGCTTTTGTGGCTAAGCTGACTGCGTGTTGGTAGCTTCTCTATAAGACGCCCTATGCAGCAACTGCATTGATACGAAATCAATGCAGTTCTTGTGCATGAAACAAAAGCATAGTGTACTGCAAGCGAAATTCAGCTAAAAGTGTCAGTGACGATTTGTATGCCATAGTGAGGGTAGGCATAATGAAACAATGTCATGTGCAACAGCAACACGATAATTCATTTCGTAGAATGAAGTAATGCAAGGCTAGGACCCATGAGCAATTTTCCCACTATTCTGCACTTTGTCCGGTAATAGCAATAGAAAGGTTGTTCATCCCCCGGCAGCTCGCACTGCTACTCATTCATCTTTACTCTTTCCTTGTTCACATAGTGAAAGACTGGAATCAAGACTGGCAAATAAGTATTCAGAAGCATGCTACCACATATAGATCAGTATGTGTCCCATAGATATGCAAGTAAAATGTGCAAGACCTCCTTTCACACTGTCCTCAGTCCTTCAGGGAGGAACGATATCTTCTGCATATTGAAAGCCACTCCTTTGAAAATTCTCAAAGGCCTCTGTTTGACACTGAAGCATCAGCAGGACCAACTGTTCACTGCCAATTTCCTTGAATTTTTACATAACAGACTAAGGAAGCTTGCCCAGATTCGAACACCCAAGCTGAAGTGTAGGCCAGTTCTCTTTGTATTCAATATAAGAGCCATACAATACTCCATACAATTCAGCATCTTCACTACACAGTGATCACGTGATGGTGACCAAGGTGAGCAAAGGAGGCAGCTAACTGCCCTCTCTTTGGGAACAGGTGACTGATCACTGCTCCAACTATTGGAGGCATTCATATCACTATTCCTGCACTCGCGGTAGAGAGTACATAGTTCTGTTCGAAACATCACCTGCTCTTTCCTTCAAGTTCCAGAAATTCCAGCCACTTTCCATGTGTATCCCTACAGACTTTCAAACACGATGGCCATTGGCCAATTTTCTTAGATGTCATGACAAAGTGGCGCGTTTGACAGATGCGAAAACAGAAGAATCTCATCACTGATAAGGCCGTGGCAGAGGTCCATGGTGATTGTCACTATGCTGATACTATAGCCTAATATACTGGAAAGGGCAATGGAGGGTTGCCACACACAATTTTGAGGTTACAGTGATGCAAAAGCTCGTTGTGATGATAGGTATATCATGATGGGCACCATTTTGCATGGGCACAGCAACAGTGGTTTGAGCACAGTTTCAGCAACAAAAAGGAGCAGAAAGCTACGTAGTAGTCACGCTGAGCTATCAGTAAATTGACTCCTGACGGTATCAATAGTCTTTTAAACTGTGAATAGTATCTCTAGCAGTACTATCACTAGTGTAACAGTTGGTGCAATTGCGACTGGAGTATTGCAATAGTTTATTAAGATTTGGTATTGATGGCACTATCAACAGTGTTGCAATTAGCTCGCGATATTACCGAAAGTTTCGCAATAACTGACAATCAGTAACCCTCATTTCATGCATATTTGCAACAATTTCTAGAAAATAAAATACATTTGTCCTCCCTAACAAAATTTTAAATATGACTACCACATATTCAGATTAACAAAATTAATTTATGTTATCTATGTCTAAATCTAAAAATGCATTTAAAATTTGTTGAGGCTCGTTTATGGCTTTACAACGGCTTTCAAAGCAATAGCTTTAAGGGCCCTGTTACGCAGAAAATCCGGCAGAGCTGTTTTTCCTGCATTGCTCATGCGTTGGACATGAGCGAAAACTCACAAATGAAAGCAAAAGAATTAACAAAATCAATAACAGGGCAAATAATGTACGCCTTAATGATAAATTTCTCGAGGGGGGGCTCCTGTAACCAAAGAAAAGTAATTGAGCTGGAAAGAAAATCGGGGTTTAGGTGGAACTCGAATCCAGCACCTTCGAAATGTGAAACGGCCACAAAGACTTATTGGCTGAAGCATGTTGGAGGGGGTCGTACTGAATGCTTTGAGATCTTTGACTTAGTAAATTGTCTTAAAGAAATGTACTGTTACGTGCAGGGTAATTATAAGTATGGTAATTAAGAATGGGCTGATTAGACTGAAGTGAATGCGAGTGTTGGGGTGGTTCATTGTACTGCAACAAATGAATGTGCGTGTATGTGTGACATAACGATAAGCAGGTTGCGTCCTATGGAGACGTGCTGACACATACATGGTAATTGTGAGCATGCTAATTAGAGATGAGGTAATTAGATTGAAGTAAAGGCGTGTGATGGTTCATTGAACTTAAACAACTGGATGCGTGTGTATGTGTGAGGTCCTGGTGGGAAACGAGCGCACAAGTTTTTTAACTGAAGTTAGTCATCTAACTCATTGTAACTTTGTTACCTTTCAGTCCACCCGTGCTGTTTATAGTTATGTACACCCAGCAGCAGAGAACATCTGTTCTGCTAGAACTGATGTTGCAAGATCACACAAACATACTCCACAGTCACTTCAAAGAGCACTGTTGTGGAGTTCTGTCATGGCCTCCTGAATTTTTAGGAGTCACTGTTCCTTCCCTGTGGTTGCAACTCCAGGCACTGGTGAATTACCATATTTATTCGAATCTAGGCCAATAGTTTCTTTCAAATACTCATATACCAAACTCTACGGTCGGCTTAGATTAGAGAATTAAAAAAAAACACACCAGTTTTTAATTGAAACTGATAAATATGGTGCACAGCTAGCGCCATTTAAACAAGTCAGTATCACAGCCGCTACCAGCCATGCCAGTAGCCAAATTAAGTATGTGAGCGACTATGCCATTAAGACATGTGTCTTATCCACAAAGAGGAAGAAAATAATAGGAAGCTGCATCGCACAATGAGATTGAAGCCAAACCTGTCGGCCCAACACGTGAATGCACGTCAAAGTGCGCATTTGTCTTTAGTGTTCCTGCTCTGCAGGCAGAGCTATGGCAGCTGAACAAGTACGCACCAAATAAAAACTACTGGCATAGCTACTAGATGGTAACTGGAAACTGAGCATCTCAGCAAATGTCGATTCTTACTCCGTGATCTCGATGCAAGAGGTCACGTGTTGGGTCACCACTGAGCAAATGTACGGGCTTCACAGAGTGTTCCCTTGCCATGGCTGGCTGTACAACTTAATGCTCCCTCCTATCTTTTTCCTTCCTCCATGCATATCGACGTGCGGTGTAGTGTTATCGTAATGGCACCCAACAGGCGATGCCACTATAGTGCCAGTTTCAAACGAAAGTTATGCTAGCCACAGAGGCATCATCAAACGTTCAAGCCAGGCAGGACTTTGGCATCAATGAGAAAAGCGTCAGTCGTTGGAGGGGGCAAGAGGAAATTATTTTTACGTGTGCCGCAACGAGGATGGCATTTATCAGACCACAACAGTGATTACGACGTAGAATGAGCTCGGCATGCTCATATTAAATAAATGCAGTTTTCATTTTGCGAACGCAGTTCTCCCTTTTTTTTGTTCAGCCTAGATTAGAGGCAAGTTCTCTTTTTTTTTTTTCCCTGGCTTCGGGGGTCAGCTTTGAATCAGGGCCAGCCTAGATTCGAGTAAATATGGTATGTCACATTACCTTATACTAATTAATAAAGGGGAAATCAGACATCCATCCGTTCGTAGCAATTGCTACAAAGGAAACCCATACGGGTTCCTCGAAAGAAAAGCCTCAGGGTTGAAGAAAATTTCGTCCTGGTCCGGGACTCGAACCCGGGACCACTGCCTTTCCGGGGCAGCCACTCTACCATCTGAGGTAACCAGGCAGCTAGCAGATGGCAGGGTGAAGTCGAATTTGTCGACAACACACGAGGCAAAGGCAAGTGATTGACGTAGTAGTTCTGTGGAAACACGCAAGGTGGAGAGAAGTAATTAATAAAGGGAAAATCAGACATCCACCTGTTCGTAGCAATTGCTACAAAGGGTGCTAGAAAGAAGTGGATTACTTCTCTCCACCTTGCGGGTTTCTGCAGAACTACTACGTCAATCACTTGCCTTTGCCTCGTGTGTTGTCGACAAATTCGACTTTGTCCTGCCATCTGCTAGCCGCCTGGTTAGCTCAGATGGTAGAGCGGCTGCCCCAGAAAGGCGGCGGTCCCGGGTTCGAGTCCCGGACCAGGCCGAATTTTTCTTCAACTCTGAGGCTTTTTTTTCAAGGAACCCGTATGGGTTTCTTTTGTAGCAACTGCTATGAATGGGTGGATGTCTGATTTTCCCTTTATTAATTACTTCTCTCCACCTTGCGGGTTTCCGCAGAACTACTACGTCAATTACCTTATACTATCAGCATGGAAAGTTATACCCTGTAAAAATTTCACTGCCATGGTGTGGAGGGGTATCTGTATGCAGTGCTTGGTGATGCATGCTCTGTGTGAATGCAGATTGTTATTATTGTTGCCGCAGTCTGCATAGTATGTGGCTTAGTATAATCATGAAAATGCTGCCAATATTGTGTTGCAGTGATTATACATGGTACATGATGTGAATTCATGCTATCAATGGTACTATCAATATTTTTCGTCACTGTTATTTCAATAGGGATTCAACAACAGGTAGTATCGATACATGCTATCAGTAGTTCTGCATCACTACCATATGAGCACGGCAGCAGTAGTTTTGACTCCCAATAACTCTGGCCGGCGGAGAAGGGAGGCTTTGTTCCGGCCGCAGAGCCCTCCACGTCTCAGTAAGGTGCCTGGTGATGGTCTCGTGCGGACGATGCCCTCTCGGTGAGCGCATATTCCCCCTCATCTTTTAAGAGGTTCAATACTTACAAGCATTTGTCTCGCAAACCATATTTATTTCAAGGGAATTTTCCACGTCTCAATAATTTCTCTCGTCGTATTCGAGTGCTGATTACTGTGTTATAGTTCGTTAACGAAGCTTTCCCTCAAGTCTAAATATTTTAACGCAGTTTTCCTAGTCTCTAAAGCCGCTCGAGTTCGCTCTTCTCCTCGGGCGGCCATTTTTCCAAGAAAGTATGCCTTCCAACCGACTACTTACAACCGACTTCCAACAACAATCGACTATCGCGGACAACATCAGTCCCTTTTCACGTAAGTATGAGGCTCGGAGTAGGAGCTATGGCGCTTGAAAGTAACCTGGGGCCTGACGAATCAACCGACTGAGCTATCTTTCCGGGCAACATCCAAGGGTCACGAGTTCAAATCACCTGTTATGTTCCTTTCCCCCCCCCCCTTTTTTCTCTTTTTTTTTCTTTCCTTTTAATGTCTTTTCCTTTATTTTATCACTGTACGGGAACCCTCCTAAAGAAAAAATTATATATATCCTCAATTATGTATGGCCACACATGTGCAGGTCATAAATACCTGGTTCTCTAGCCGAGTGCAATCCGTGTGGTATAACCGAGCTCAGATTGGTCCACCTTGACTGATCAAATAGGGCACCACTGTAGGTTAAATGAGGCGTACAACTCCTGCGGGACCCGCCGTGGTTGCTCAGTGGCTATGGTGTTAGACTGCTGAGCACGAGGTCGCGGGATCGGATCCCGGCCACGGCGGCCGCATTTCGATGGGGGCGAAATGCGAAAACACCCGTGTACTTAGAATTAGGTGCACGTTAAAGAACCCCAGGTGGTCGAAATTTCCGGAGTCCTCCACTACGGCGTGCCTCATAATCAGAAAGTGGTTTTGTCACGTAAAACCCCAGAATTTAATTTTTTAATTTAACTCCTGCGGGGACGGTAGAGTATCCGCCTCCCGTGCAAGAGGACCGTGGTTCAAATCCCGGTGCCGCGCAATTCTCCACTGGAAAATGAAAAAAAAAATGTGTGTTGAGAAAATTGCACAAACAGGCCTGGAGTGTGGCCTGATCCCGGTGACCAGAACCGGTAACGCACTCTCTCACCAGAGCAGGATTGGCCACCCTGGTGCAGTACTTGGCCAATCCTGCTCAAACCCCGGCCCTCAGTCCCCAATAGCTGCGAAGCAACAGACCACGGCGGCGGTCAGATCTGCAGAGGGTGCCAAGAATACCTGGCTCCGGACAGGCCACCATTGGAATCTGAACCTGGCAACGTTTAACGTTACAACGTTATCTAGTGAGGCGAGTCTAGCAGTGTTACTGGAGGAATTAGAGGGTAGTAAATGGGATATAATAGGGCTCAGTGAGGTTAGGAGGACAAAAGAAGCATATAAAGTGCTAAAAAGCGGGCACGTACTGTGCTACCAGGGCTTAGCGGAGAGACGAGAACTAGGAGTTGGATTCCTGATTAATAAGGAAATAGCTGGTAACAAACAGGAATTCTATAGCATTAACGAGAGGGTGGCAGGTCTTGTTGTGAAACTTAATAAGAGGTACAAATTGAAGGTGGTACAAGTCTATGCCCCTACATGCAGTCATGATGACCAGGAAGTCGAAAGCTTTTATGAAGACGTGGAATCGGCGATGGGTAAAGTTAAAACAAAATACACTAGACTGATGGGCGACTTCAATGCCAGGGTAGGCAAGAAGCAGGCTGGAGACAAGTCAGTGGGGGAATATGGCATAGGCTCTAGGAATAGCAGAGGAGAATTATTAGTAGAGTTTGCAGAACAGAATAATATGCGGATAATGAACACCTTTTTCGGCAAGCGGGTTAGCCGAAAGTGGACGTGGAGGAGCCCAAATGGTGAGACTAGAAATGAAATCGACTTCATACTCTGCGCGAACCCTGGCATCATACAAGATGTAGACGTGCTCGGCAAGGTACGCTGCAGTGACCATAGGATGGTAAGAACTCGAATTAGCCTAGACTTGAGGAGGGAGCGGAAGAAACTGGTACACGAGAATAGCCTAGAGGAATTCGAAATCCCACAGGTAATGCCAGAAGAAGTAAAGAAAGCCTTAGGAGCTATGCAAAGGGGGAAGGCAGCTGGGGAGTATCAGGTAACAGCAGATTTGTTGAAGGATGGTGGTCAGATTGTTCTAGAGAAACTGGCCACCCTGTATACGCAATGCCTCATAACCTCGAGCGTACCGGAATCTTGGAAGAACGCTAACATAATCCTAATCCATAAGAAAGGGGAGGCCAAAGGCTTGAAAAATTACAGACCGATCAGCTTACTGTCCGTTGCCTACAAAGTATTTACTAAGGTAATTGCAAATAGAATCAGGAACACCTTAGACTTCTGTCAACCAAAGGACCAGGCAGGATTCCGTAAAGGCTACTCAACAATAGACCATATTCACACTATCAATCAAGTGATAGAGAAATGTGCAGAATATAACCAACGCTTATATATAGCTTTCATTGATTACGAGAAAGCGTTTGATTCAGTCGAAACCTCAGCAGTCATGGAGGCATTACGGAATCAGGGTGTAGGTGAGCCATATGTAAAAATACTGGAAGATATCTATAGCGGCTCCACAGCCACCGTAGTCCTCCACAAAGAAAGCAACAAAATCCCAATAAAGAAAGGTGTCAGACAGGGAGATACGATCTCTCCAATGCTATTCACAGCATGTTTACAGGAGGTGTTCACAGACCTGGAGTGGGAAGAATTGGGGATAAAAGTTGATGGAGAATACCTTAGCAACTTGCGATTCGCTGATGATATTGCCTTGCTTAGTAACTCAGGGGACCAATTTCAATGCATGCTCACTGACCTGGAGAGGCAAAGCAGAAGGGTGGGTCTGAAAATTAATCTGCAGAAAACTAAAGTAATGTTTAACAGTCTCGGAAGAGAACAGCAGTTTACGATAGGTAGCGAGGCACTGGAAGTGGTAAGGGAATACATCTACTTAGGGCAGGTAGTGACCACGGATCCGGATCATGAGACTGAAATAACCAGAAGAATAAGAATGGGCTGGGGTGCGTTTGGCAGGCATTCTCAAATCATGAACAGCAGGTTGCCATTATCCCTCAAAAGGAAATGTATAACAGCTGTGTGTTACCAGTACTCACATATGGCGCAGAAACCTGGAGGCTTACGAAAAGGGTTCTGCTGAAATTGAGGACGACGCAACGAGCTATGGAAAGAAGAATGATGGGTGTAATGTTAAGGGATAAGAAAAGAGCAGATTGGGTGAGGCAACAAACGCGGGTAAATGACATCTTAGTTGAAATCAAGAAAAAGAAATGGGCATGGGCCGGACACGTAATGAGGAGGGAAGATAACCGATGGTCATTAAGGGTTACGGACTGGATTCCAAGGGAAGGGAAGCGTAGCAAGGGGTGGCAGAAAGTTCGGTGGGCGGATGACATTAAGACGTTTGCAGGGACAACATGGCCACAATTAGTACATGACCGGGGTAGTTGGAGAAGTATGGGAGAGGCCTTTGCCCTGCAGTGGGCGTAACTAGGCTGATGATGATGATGATGATGAACTCTGCTCATACAAAACGCACTTAAAAACATTTTCTTGGAAAGGAAATTTGAGGAGAAGCTATTTAATATGAGACATATCCCGCAGCTTT
Organism: Dermacentor variabilis; assembly: GCF_050947875.1. Taxonomy (NCBI): domain Eukaryota; kingdom Metazoa; phylum Arthropoda; class Arachnida; order Ixodida; family Ixodidae; genus Dermacentor; species Dermacentor variabilis. Next base: position 3,950,527 of record NW_027460346.1, on the reverse strand, counting down.
CATAAAACTGTTGCAGGGTTCCTTTATCATTCTTGACAACAGGTTCCGCAGTTCTTGTAGCCATGGTTGTGCTCAATGCCACTTAACGTCCATTTGCCACAGAGCATGAAACAGCCAACGTTACCTTCTTTTTCTATTCTGAGGATGTCCTCTCCCCTTTGCCTTTCATACCATCACAAAACTATAGATATTTCCTCGTGCTTTACTTTTCATCAGCATTAGCCCACCTTCCTCTAACCACATTCTCAAAGATGATGTAGCCGAGATATGCTGTCCTGTCCCTGATAGGCTTGTGTATAGCCAGTACAAAAGAGCGCTCTTGCCTAGTAGTACCTTAGCACCTTCTTTCAAGGAGAGAAGTGTCAAGATTGTGAGGTGTTATAACACAAAAAACACCATCCTTAGCTTGCAGTATAGTTGTTAGGGCTAGTGCTGGAATTGACAGTATTAAAAAGTTCAATTCTTATCTCGACCAATGCTTCCAAACTTTCTTTGCTTTGGCTCAATACCTCAGGGCTAAAAACAGATCTTGTCTGGCAAGACTCTACTACAGTTTGGCAGAAATGTGGTTGGCAATGCCTACGACTATTCCATACTCAAAGCAAACACGTGCTATGCACACACCTTCATGCAGTGGCCTAGGTGGTGACGGAGCTCGTCCACGCTGCACGTTTTCGTCTGTGTAGAGGCCAACATACTGCATCGGCGGCAGCGGCAGTGAGCTGACTTGCGTTGCCTCCCCCATGGCTGCTTCAAGGGCAGAAACTGTAGGCTCCCTTTAGCTGCAAAGCAATCATGGGACCTACATCAGTGGCATTTACACCCATTTGTAGGGATGCACTAATATTCGAAACCTTCAAATAACGAATTCAATATTGTCCCATTCCATTTGGTTTTCAAATCAAATAGTCACTATTCATAAGCACGAATATTCTGCTGATATTTCTTGAATAATTCACAGAATAAATTGTGTGCAGTCAAACATTAAATTACATTAAATGGTGGAGAACACAACATCACTCGAGGAGCTAGACTTTAACAGCTGAACCACAATAATTCACACCCCCCAAAGAGCCCTACGTATGCGAACGAACAGCTTCTTTTTAAGAATATTCCATTTGTTATTTTAATAAACAATACTTCATAAGGTACATGTAACAACAGAAATGTGCTAATGTTATGAATACTAGGATGTGAAGACTGTCTCATATTAACGGTTTTGACAACAATTATTCAAAAAGCATTAGATATTCAATTATCTTCTGGCACTATTCAATTCACACTCAATCAAATTTCAAAAAATACTACTCTCACGCCCCAACCGATTCTAGCTGGTGATTAAATGAAACAAAACTAGAATACGGGCACATGCCACCAGACTCTCAGCATGATCACCTTAGTACAGTGCCAATTTACCCGACTCCTTTCTGTTATACAATGTTCTTGAGTGCCTGTACTACTTCAAAAGCAAAACTTGCAAAGACTTTGTATTGTGGGAACTGTTGTCACTTCCACGAGCTATCTTGAAGGGGCAGCGCAATAAGACGAAGACAGAAGGCAGCAACACACAGGACAGCGCTGACCTGCCTTGTGTCTTCGTCTTATTGCGCTGCCCCTTAAAGATGTTCAACCAGTACCAACTCGCCCAAATGTAGATGCTTCCACGAGCTAGCCCTTGTTACGAAAGTGACAGCAACATCACAAGAAGCAAGAGGAAAGAGACCAGTGCAGGTGTTCCGTGAAACAGCTCGCTGTGGTTCAGACAAGAAACTTCCGTACAGTCCGATGGGTTGGCACTATGGGCTTCTCACAATAGAAGGTTGGACAGACATTGAGACGAGGGAAAAATGCACTATAGTGAAAACAGGATGCTTTCCTGCATGTGAAAATGACCTCATCATCATCATCATCATCATCCTATTTTATGTCCACTGAAAGGATGAAGGCCTCTCCCTGCGATCTCCAATTACCCGTGACCTGCACCAAAGATTCCAACTAGCGCCCGCGAATTTCCTAATTTTATCGCCCCACCTGCCGTCCTCGACTGCGCTTCCCTTCTCTTGGTACCCATTCTGTAACCCTAATGGTCCAACGGTCATGTAATCTGCACATTACATGACCTGCCGAGCTTCATTTTTTTCCTCTTAATGTCAATTAGAATATCGGCTATACCTGTTTGCTCTCTGATCCAAACCACTCTCTTTCTGTCTCGTAATGTTATTCTTAGCATTCTTCCCATCCCATCACCCTCTGCGCGGTCCTTAACTTGTTCTCAAGCTTCTTTGTCAGTCTCCAAGTCTCTGCCCCATATGTCAGCACCGGTAAAATGCACTGATTGTACACAAAATGACATATTTGTTAAAAGAATGCTGCAATGTAAAGTTGATACAACAGAAGCATGTTACTATTGCTGTTATTTCAAATGCTATGGTGTCTGTGCAGCTACATTACACACTGCTCACTGTTTCATTCAACCTTTTAATGCCCCACAACACTAGAAAAATGCAAAATTTATTATTCCTTTGTTGGAAAATTGGCAGCAAACAACACACACCATGGCTAAAGCTTTGCCAGACAAGACACACTAGCTCTCAACTGTTTCTTTGATGTTATTTCACACATAACACCACTCAAATGAGCAGACACTGGGCAAACTGTTTGGCAAACCAGAATCACAATGTTAGTGTAACTACATTTAATATCACCCACTATTCACTAACAAAAGTTTGTACTTTCCAATTGTCATGCAAAAGCAAACTGGGAAAACACTGCTTATAAACCATTCTTTTATATACTTCCAAACTGCCAACATTTATGATCTTATCACAAAATGCCAAATGTTAAGATTTTGGTTACATTTGTCAGAACATCTGTAAGTTCATTATTGTTTATTTGCACCCTGTTTACAGCAAAAACAATCTAAAGAGATCACAAATAAAATACAGTTGCCAAATGGTTTTTTAGAGCCCAATTTTCTGGATCCACTCGAGTATTCAAATGCACCCGCAACACCCACTCCACAGAAACAGTGCATAAATGGCAATTAAAATGCTGAATGACATTAGATTAACATTTAATAAATTTCATGAATACTTCAAATTGTCTGCTTGCAGATCCATACATACTACAGCTGTGGCTATTGACCAGAATTTCAATCATTTCTAGGGAACAGCCATTTCTTGCTGGGGACTATGGGAAGCATGATAACACTCAGCCTCTTCTTGTTGTGAAACTGCAGCGCACACAACAAATGAGATACAAAGCAAGGGTAACACACGGGCACTGCTTTGTGTCTTGTTGGTTGTGCGTGGTGCAGTTTCATAATGAATAGCCACGAACTTGCCCATCTTTCAGTACATTTACTGCTCTTCCTGCATGTTTGCCACCAATACTCGCTTGGCATGGCTTTGTTGTCACATGCCCTTCGATCAAACCTGCAGCCCAGCATGGGCTGTGCAGACAGCTGATGATATGGGTAGAGGTTAACTGTGCGTACTCTAAACGGGTGTGTGACAGTAACAGAATTCTGGTCTATTGAGCAGCGTGCCTGCTCACAGCATCTTTAAAGGATAAAGTCTGTAAACTTTATAAATAAAGTCAACATCTAGGGTAACAAGTTTTTTATAAGTAGTTTTCACTATACTTAAGTAGTTTTTGGCTTCAACTGCAGTACTTTTCAAATTTTAAGGTTGGCAAGTTTGTACTCTTGACGGCACTCTCAGCCACAGCAGTACAAATTAGCACTCAGTTCATGTTAGTGAACGCAGGCCTCTACAACCTACATTATTTCGATTACTTGCAGAGATTTGTTACAGCACAAGGCAAGATGAAGTCATACAAGCTATGCTGTCAATGCACCAAAACGTTAGACTACAGAAATGTAATGTCACTGCACACCTACAATGATAATGATATCGAGTGGGCCAATAATGAGTATTTCACGTTATGTCGGTAAGCTGCCAGTCATATATATCAACAGAAAGCACCAATATATGGGTCACGGAGCTACTCAAATGCTGCTGCAGCCTATTAAGGCTCTCAAGTAGGCGAGACTGAATACCGATATATATGCATATTTACTTTATTCGGGACACCAAATGCATGCAACACAAAATGGTTACAGGTACCATTGACACGGCAGGCGCGCGGTCTTTTTCTTTGTTTCCAATTCTCGAATTGTAATATATGCGATTAAATGTCACATTTATCTGCCTCCTCTAAACAACAGTCACGTCACAATATGGGTGCAACGATCACGTCACTCTTAACACATATTGGCAGCTTAGTGAAAACACACCATTTTGTTAAATGCCAAAGGGTAGCAAAACAGTTAACAGCGCACGGCGACTGAGCCTTTAAATATGCGCACAAAACAAGCACATTCACACCAATGGTTATATGCCAATTAGACGGATCTCTACTGACATAACACGTCACAAATGGTGCTCTATCAGACATTGCAACGGTTGAATAGTTGCGACGAGCCTGTGTGTGGGTGCTCTAACGGCAGTTAGCACAGGGCGCGTCGCAAAACGCAGTTTGTAGACGGGTACATTTCTTTTCCAAGAGCTCTCGCATATGGCCAAGACAATACTTTGCAAAGCGCAACGAGTGTTTTACTTTGCACCAACGATACAGTCAAACCAAAACAAGAAAGAAACGCTCCTTTTGGGTCTGTTCTGCCTTCATTCTCTTCAACAATTCGCTACCGAAGTGCCGAAATATATGTAATTGGAAAGAAGCATTTTGTAGCTTCGCACGAAGTGACTACTCAAGATCAATGCAACCCTATGTAAGAAGCTTACCGCTGTCAATAGCTAGTGCTGCGAAAACATGTCTCAAACATAACTTCGATGTGAAGGTTCTTAAATAAGCACCTTACTTTGCACGTTCTCCAATGACACATCACAGAAAGAAAATCGACAAGAACGAACACACGGCCAACTCGGCGTCGTAAACTGGCAAGAGGAAATACGTCACGGTGCTTCTACTTCCCACTGCTTCCCACTTCCGATACCAGCGAGACGCCAGAGCAGTGCCATGCAGAGCTCCTTAGTTACAGTTCACTCTGCCTTAGCCATCTACAGGGTCCTGAATATTTCGCTGCGCATGTTTGAAAAAAGATATTGCGCTCACCGCTGCGCTGTTCTTGCTCAAATTTTGCAGAAAAATCGCATTTTGGAGTCTACATCTATCAGTATAACACTTAGAACAGTTAATTGCCTGGTTTTAAGAAAAAAAAATGCGAACTACTGCAGCGACGGCAGTAGGAAAAATTTGTTTCGCCGCCTGCTGGCAGTTGCAAAAAGCAGCCAGTCGGGGAGGTTTGTCGCGTGTAATCTACTCCTAGAGCATGCGGCAAATCTACCAGCTACTTTCTGCAGCTGCCGGTAGGAAGCGAAACAAGTTCATGCTAAGGCCGTCACTGCCGCTCGCATTCCCCATAATTGACTGAAAATTGGCACTTTTTTCTTAAAAACACGGCAATTACCTGTATTAAGGCGATCTTTCAGCAACATTTGAGCAAGAACAGTGCTGCAGTGAGCACAAAAACTTTTTTTCTTTCGAACAGGCGCAGTGAGATATGCAGGACCCTGCACATATATACTGGCCAGAATTGGAACCCTGGAGCATTGGAACATTGGAACCACTCATAATATTCTTACACCGTGATTGGAACACACATTGTTACTAGAGTGTACCAGAATGGGTGAGTAGGTCCAACGGAGGCCACGGCAAGCGGTGAGAGTGAAGCAAAAACCATTGTAATTTGCGGCGGCGCTACCATCGCCTTCTTCTGAAGTTCCGGTAGTTCCGGCCAATCCAGTACCTCGGCGGCCCGGCGGAACCACGCGTAGCGGCGGTGGTAACGGCGGCGCCGAGCTGTCGTCTGCTCGACGCGCCGTCGTCTGCTCAACACACCGTCGTGCTTGTGTGTGTGTGTGTGTTTTTTTTTCGTCACTTTTTGTACCTAGTAATTGCGAAAAAAAAGAATAGAATAAAATTACTGCGTTGCCATGAATTGAGGTTCCTCGCTTCCATCAAACGATGCCGTCTGCACGATGTATACGCGCGCAGACGGCCCTCGCATATGTCGATAGTATCTTCACCGCACCGATCGGCCCTTTAGAAACCACCGGCTTCGATTTGTGAGCTGCGCTTTGATGCAAAGTACATAATGAGGCATTATGCGCATATCATTGAAGGTCAGGAAGTATCTACACAACGTGGAAAGACTGCGCTTCGCTCTCATGCGGTGCCCACAATCTTTCGCCGTATCTTCCGGAGTATCTCTACGAGCAGCCCACACGCGAGCAGCCCACGTAAAAGAGAACGGGCTCACATGCAACAGATGAAGGCCGGCCATCAAAGAGAATGCCCCCGCTCTCAGTTGAACCATCATTTACATTGGAGGCATGTGACAATGGAAACCTGCGCGAGCTCAAAGACATAGACAGCCGATAGCATGCTTCCTGATTCATGCAAGACCCGCCGTGGTTGCTCAGTGGCTATGGTGTTGGGCTGTTGAGCACGAGGTCGCGGGATCGAATCCCGGCCACGGCGGCCGCATTTCGATGGGGGCGAAATGCGAAAACACCCGTGTGCTTAGATTTAGGTGCACGTTAAAGAACCCCAGGTGGTCAAAATTTCCGGAGTCCTCCACTACGGCGTGCCTCATTATCAGAAAGTGGTTTTGGCACGTAAAACCCCAAATATTATTATTATTAATTCATGCAAATGTAAACAATGTGTTTTGCTTTATTCACCAGGGGACCTGGAAAACCGACTACGTCTCAGGCGTATGACACATAAAAATAGGGTAAAAACGGCTACCCCGTAAACATTTTCTGAACACACAATTAACCTACAAAAAACAAAAGAAAAGTGCTGCACTAACGAGTAATGTGGCCTACATTTTTCCTAAATGTCAAATTGCTGCCGTTATTAGGTCATTGGGCAAATTTTGTTAGCATTCAATATATCGCCTTGAAAAGGCAGAAAACGACGGTTTACCAATTTTTATGTAACACCTAATTGAGTCCCACAGTTCATTTATTCCTGTATCTCGTCCGGACCATTCCTGTACATGAACCCCATTCCTTCGCCATATGAGCTCTGCACTTCGTTCGCTCACGATATAAGGTTTAAAATGGAAAGCAACAAACGCATTGCGTTCATGCTCGAACGCAACTGGCCCACTGCGTTCGAGCGCAGCCGTGCTTCTGTTCGGCACGCTCCTCCGGCGGGCGCGGCCGTGGCGTTCAGAAGACGGCGGCGGTGGCGGCATCTGGATTATCAATAAAAAATGCCTCAGCGCGGAACCCTCGTTGGACATAAGGTCCCTCTAGTTGGACCCACTCTCCCAATCTACTACACTCTAGTGTTACTCCGCTAAGCAATCATAGAAGCAAACGAAGTCGTCGTCATGTGACTTTTTCAAAATGCTGTCGTACTTGATACATCCGGAGCGTCTGTTGTTCTTGAAGAGTTTTTTCATCGGCGGAAGCGATGAGGTGGGCAACAGATATAGATAAAGTGTATGGAGTCTGAGCATTTCACTCTTCAAAAGTCAACATGCGCGCCTTAGGGATTAGTAAGAGGCGGTTGGAGGATTGGGGGACGAAAAGTAGGGAAACGACGAAAAACGGAGACGCACAAAAGCAAAGTTCGCAATAGGGGGTCAGAAAATTCGGTTGTGGGCGTTCATAGGGTATTTTTTTTTCTTTTTTTCTTGTTTAACCTAGGTAGGACATTACGCAGTATAATAGCAAGAGCTTGGTGGCGCAACCCACCGCCCCGTTCAAAGGGGACGCTCATAACATCCATCCATCCTCCATCCATGCTATGCGCAAACGCAAAGCCCTAATCTAAATCTCTTCACTCCTGCATGCCCCAACGCTAACACCCTCAAAGCTCTTTGGGGCCCTAAACTATTGGGGCCCCTATTCTAAACCTCTCTATTGTTTAATGGTATGCGGCCGCTAAAGCAGCATCCCCCTCATAGCCGCGCTGCGCGCCGGCTCGCTCCTCTACCCTCGGCAGCAGCCTTCCGTGTCAGACTTTGTGGCAAAGCATGCGAAAAATTAACATGTACTGCAAAAGTCAAAGGGGAAATTATGTACAGGTTTACATTAGTACAGCTTCCGTTGTTGGACGGGGCGTCCTCGCCGACAGGAAAGCGGCGGCAGAGCGATCCGAAGTGGCATGCATGCACTGCAAAGATCATTTTACAATCCGCAAACCGTGTGTATATATATATATATATATATATATATATATATATACATACAGAGAGAGAGAGAGAGGTATGGCTTGCCCCCCCTCGAAAAGTAGTTGGTACGCCACTTTGAAGTTGTCTCTTTTATTGCAAGCACTGACGGCAATTTCGGGGCCTCCCTCAGTTCGGCAAGCCAGTAGTTCTGTTCTCCGGAGCTGTACGTATACAGTCTGCGCTTTTAGGCTTCTCCGCACCTGTTCGATGACCCGGCGACGCCACGCGGTGATCGAGAGTGCCGACTCACTCACGCCGCAGCGCGGAAAGTCGACGTTGGGGCCCTCGCAGAGTCACGATCGATGCACGCACTAGCCGGTCGTTGTGTAGACCTCTCGTGGACTCCACGTACAGCGGTCGTCTGATCACGGTACCACCGGCGGACGGCAAAGCATGCAGGGAACGGCATGCCTGTCACCGCACCAACTATCTGGTGGCTCTGTCTGCGGTGGCACGACAAAAGCGCAGATATATCCGAAGAGGAGGCTCGTCTGGCTCGCCATGTGGGAGGGAGGCGCCGTTCAGGATCACTCAGTCGCAGGTGACTCCGTCCACTTGAGACCGGGGACGTTGGCGGGTTTCGGCGCGGCCCGGCGAATGGCGGATCGCGCTTTCCTGACTATGAGGTCTACCACGTGCTCGAACTTGGTCGCTTTCTCAATCTCTACCACACTGAGCTCGTCAACGTCCATCGTCAATATCATCTCCGTGTTCAGATTCTTCAGCACCTCGGCTCTCTCCTCCAGGAACCTCACGCGTGGTTCGAAATCGCAGACCGCGAGTGGCTGACTCTTCATGGCAGAAGTGACGACTCGTACGGAATAAACAACGTCGGCCTTGGCGACGTCCTGAGCCCAGCGCATTTTCTCCGCGCTTGACAGCATGTTGGAATACTGGAAGCGGCCACTACCTCTCAGAGATGACGGTCGAACGGAGCTTCGAAGCTACCTTGTCTTGTCTTGTCTTGTGTCCCAGACAGTGGCGCGTACCCACTATGGGGGATTGGCCAAGAAGCAGGCGGTTTTCCGTAAGGTTAGAAGTATAGAGAAACTAGATTTGAATAGTGGAGCGTGGGACGATAGAACTGTAATTTAGACTTGCAATGAAAGTATTGATAAGAATTTTGATAAAATAATTTAACGTAAAGAAATGAAGTAATAGAAACTATGGATAATTGTAGAAAATCAGCAAGGTACTCTTTTTGTCTCTCTAATAAAATTGTAAACAGCAAGAAAAGCATCCCTGTGGCTGGTTCCCAGTGAAGTTACCCCAAAAGAAAGAATGTTTGTTGAAGTTAGTGATAGGCCAAGTTTGGTAAATGAGTATTCTAATATTCTTCTTTGTCTTAGAAAGCGGGGGCATGAGAGAAAATAATGTTCTATAGTTTCAGGTGCACTGCAATAAGAACATAGAGGGGACATCGCGAGACCAGACCTGTGTAAGTAAAAATTTAGAGGAGGTATACGGCATCTCAATTTTGTAAAAGATACTTCCAATTGCCTTGAAGGACACCAATTAATATTCCATGGGAAGCCAAGATGGTGGAATTCAGAACACGGTGTTAGCATGGATATTGCAGAATTTTGAGATATAGCGAAATTTCTGTACCTTGCCGCGGTGACATAAGGTGATGTCGGCAAAACAGATATGATAGGGCCGTTAAGGGATGCTCGTGCGAGTGAATCTGCCATTTCATTCAAGTGCAACCCACGATGTCCCGGTACCCAAAGCAAACATAGTTTTCGTAAGTACGGAGGTATCATCGAACGAAATGTTCGTTGAATTGATGAATTTAATGATGCAGTTAGTGCTGTGCATACAGATAGCGAGTCGGTCACGATAACAGCTAATGGGTCTTTTTGGGGGAGTTTTCGTAATGCTAATATAATCGCTAATAATTCTGCCTGAAATATAGGTGTGAAGTCGGGAAGGCGAAGGGAGTAGGACCATTGAAGAGATTCATAGAAGATTCCCACTCCTGCCTTCTCATTGCAAACAGAAGCGTCAGTAGCTACTACGTTGTCAGTGGTTAGCTGGTGCAGGTGGCCGTGTAAGATATGAATTAAATATCGCCTTGGTAATAGTTTAGCATGATTAGGAAATATGTCCCCGAACTCAATTTTGAGGTCTGTAAAGGCATCATTTGAATGGCAAACTTGGCGTATGGATACATCCAGTTTTTGTAACTGTGCTTGTACGAATACTATCTGAGGGCTGTGCAATCTCGACCACGATACTTGGAAAAACTCAGCAGGTTCAGTGATAAAGGCATATTGCGTACGTCTTTTTGAAAACTCATAAATTTTTAAAAATGTCTGAACCGTAAGCATGCGGAATCTGCAATCTAGGGTGGGTATATGAGCTTCCTTATATAAAACAGCGTTGGCAACAAATCTAGGAAGCCCGAGGCATGACCGTAGAGCTTCTCTTTCTAAAAGTATGAGAGGTTTAATTTTGTAGGCGGGGCCACCGGAAAGTATCACGTAGCCGAATTCTAATATGGGCCGAACATACATTTTATAGATCATCAGTAAGGTATCCCTGCGTAGTCCAGAGCGACGAAGGCTTAGCCGGCGAAGCATAGCTACGGCTCGTTCTGCCTTTGTTTTAATATGTTCAATGTGACTGCGCCAGGTGAGTTTGCCATCGTAAATGACACCAAGGTACTTGACTTCGTCAACTTGAGGAATGATTTCCTGTCGGTATTGTAAAGTAATTTGCACCTGTACAATTAATGGGAATACCAATACCGCACTTTTGCTAATATTTAAAGGGACCCTGAAACGCTTTTGACGATTTTCTACAAACGTACTGAGTCGTTAGAGTAGGTCCTTCTGATCATTAATTGACACATCTAAGTGCTCTGCGTAAAGCGTGTAATTTATTATAAGGTTTTAAAAATGCACATCGCTGCCGATCGCAGCGCACTGCTCGGCGGAATTTTAAGCCGCCCTTACCCATATGACTACAGTGTACTAGAATAATGACATTATTCTAGTACACTATACATATGACCAAAACAAGGAGGATATCCTCCTTGGACCAAAATCACCCATATGACGTCAGTGGGGCGAGCTATCCGATTGGCTGACCAGGGCGCGTGATCGATAATTTTTCCAACTTTATGGTAAACAAATGTTCTTCGTAATAGTTGGAATGTTAGTTAATTTGTTTTTATGAAAAGAAAATAGCATAAAGAGAATGCACAAGAACAATTTTTCAGTACATTAAGCACTTCCGGCACACAGCAAGTGTCGTCTGCTTGTGTTACAACGTACTCCATTTTGACGAGAGCTCCGCGGTCACAGTTGGTCTCAGTCTTTTCGCAAGCACTATGGTTCGACTTTTTTGCCTTTTGGACTGCAAACGTAGCGACTGGCAATATGTCAAACTGCGACATCGCGTTCCTCCGCAAGGCAGCGTACGAGCGAACTGGCTGCTGCGCATCGGACTACCGCTATCCGATCGGCGCCAGGATTTGCGCGTTTGTGGCCGTCACTTTACACCGGAAGATTACTAACGCAACAGCATTTCGCGAGTCCCGTATTAGGGCAAACGTAAGCGCAAGGGGACAGGGTCTGGCCGCTTGACTGTGCCGTAACGGGATGAGCCGAGATGAGCAGAAGGGCAAATGTGAATGGTCTGCACGGTGCAGCCACCTGGTGGCGTAGAGCGCAACCATACGCAGTAGCAGCAACGAAGCGTATTCTTCTTTGCTGCTGGTGCGTATTTTTCGCAGGAGTGTAATCATCGACACGTTGTTTTTATAAATGTTTAAAATGTTTTACACTTGGTTAGAGCAATATTAGCGCTTTGTTTGGCTGGTTAAGCGCTGCGCCAACAAGTGTCTGGACCGTGTAGACCGATCAGGCTGCTCACGTACGTCTACGCCAAAGTTCCTTCATCAGCTTGAGTTTATGCCTCCAGTGATTTGCCGAAATGACCAGCTTGCCTGTGGTTAACGGAATACCAGACACGTTCGGCGCTACGACAGAATGCTCGCAACGCACGCTGCTTCGATAGCTCTCGCTTGGGGTCGACAGCCAAGCGGCTAGCGGAGAGGTCTCGCGCGGGCGGGGGCGGGCTCCAAAACAACCGGAAGTGGACGATGTGAGGTCGCATCGTGACGCAGGACCAGTGAAGGTGGAGTGTAGCCACGCTCGCTCGGCGAACGAGTTGAGGAGGAAAAGCGTGGATGGGGAGGAGGGTAACTTCTAATCGCTTGTAGCTCCATTAATACGTAACGCTTCACTTAAATTGTGGTGCGAATGTTCTACTTAAGCTGTACCCTACGCGTCTACAAAATTTGTCCGAACCGTTTCAGGGACCCTTTAACGACATGCATAACCCCTCTAGCCATGTCTGCAGCATTCCTAAGTAATTCTGCAACGACTGTTGTAGTGAATGTATATTATTTGCGGACGTAAAAAATGCGATATCGTCCGCGTAAACATAAACATGTACTTCCGGACACAAAGGAATTGTGCTTAGCAACATATTAAATAATATAGGGGAAATAACGGAACCCTGTGGTACACCTCTTGTCTACCTCAGGCGCAGGGCAAGGCATTGCTTTGCTTTGCTCTGAGAGTGGTTCACACCCACTACGGGGGATTCGCCAAGAATCGGGTTATTTAAGAAAAGGATTATTAGAATCTGAAAAGAATCTCTATTGAGAAACCTTGAATGGCTAAAGAAATTAATTCAGATAAATTTTAAAGATTTAAGAAGAAAATCGTCCTGATTCAATTATGTACCCCACAATACCTGCACCAACGTCCCTAGACAATGTCCCAGAGAAGAGGCTCCCAAAGATAGAATATCGGGAATCGTTATATATTCAATCCAGCACAATGATATTTTCCTTCTGAAGTGTGTCTTTAATGCGGAAAAACGGCGGCATGACCGGAAGAAGTGTTCTATTGTTTCATCATCACCACAGTATGAGCACAAGGAGGAGGGCGCCAGACCAGAGCGATCCAGGTAATAGTTTAATGCAGGTATTCGAAATCAAAATTTCGTCAACAGGACTTCAACTTTTCTATTACGGCAGAAGTTTCTGTTCCAGAGAAATAAGAGGTTTGTTAATTTGTTAAATTTGTTAATGATAGGTTCCAAGAATCTTGCCTGATTGCCCGTCTCCTAAACCTAGCAGCAGTTACGAAAGCGTGTACAGGAGGGATCGGGAGAACTATAAACCACTAATGGCAGCTCTCGCCAAGCTGTAGGCTAATTCATTGATAATTAATCCTTTATAACCAGCCGTCCATGCCAATCTATTTAGTGTTAAGTGAGAAAGTATCAAAAAATTAAAGGCACGTGAAATATGTGAGCCACTATTTGTAGTGAGAGCTGAACCTAAGGACAGACAATCCGTTATTATTACAACTTTCGAGATTGATGAGTTCACTTTTCGTAGAGCCAGTGTAACCGCCAGAAACGCCTATAAATACTGGTACGTAGTCAGGAAGTCTTAAAGAGAAGGACCAGTCAAAAGCGGAGGAAAAAGTTCCATTCCAGATTTTTCTTTTGCGATGCATCTGCCACAACGGCAGCTTTCGTGTCAGTCGCTTTCCCACCAGAAAGTGCAATGGTGCTAGAGGTTCGGGTTCGTGCGCCTCCGTGTAGACATAGGTCAAGTATCGAGAATTGATGGTAGCTTCGATTTCAATTAGCATTGTTGCAGTAGCTTTTGCAGTAGTAGTTGCAGTAGCTGTTTCCCAAGACCTTCTTCAATGCTGTTTTCACGGACCGAACCATTCTTTCCCAGAATTCCCCCCATCAAGCAGCTTTCCCATCTGTAAGTTTCCAGCAGATTTGGTGGCTTGTTAAGATGTTGTGAATTTCTTCTCATCTTATTGTTGTCTTTAGTCGCCTTAGATCCTCAGAAGCGCGCTGGAATGTCCTGGCGTTGTCAGAAAAGATGACTCGACATACTCCTCTTTTCGAGATAAATCTTCGGAACGCCATCAGGAAGTTGAGGTGGACTTGTCGGTCATCACTTCAAGGCGTATTGTGCGAGTTACTGCACACGTGAAAATAACGATGTAAGACTTCCGGTTATTTCCTTGATCCTTTATGTTCACTGTGCCAGCAAAGTCTACACCGGTAACTTCAAAGGGTGGAGCTTGTGTCACCCTCCCACGAGGCAGAGGAATGACTGGCTCAGTAGTAGCTCGGCTGTTAAAACGGTTGCAAATCACACATTTACTAAGAATCCGTTTCACCATTTGCCTTCCCCACACGTTCCAGTAATGTTCCCTCAATTGGGTAAGAGTTTCCAGTGAGCCAGCATGCCGGAGACGGCGGTGGGCTGCGCTGATCGTTAGCTCTGTGAAGGAATGTCTCGACGGAAGGATAACAGAATGCTTCACGTTGTAAGACAACTCGACTGCATTGAGCCTTCCCCCAACTCTCAGCACTCCATCGTCGTCACAAATGACGCTGAGATCGCATATCGGGGAATCGCTTGACATGCGTGTCGGGTGAAGAAGATATTGGAGCTCTTCTTGGAAGGCCTCGAATTATGCTTGAAGAAGCAAACAAGTGTGTGCCTTTTGAACTTCTTCTGTCGTAAGAGGTCCCTCGTATTTCTAGCCAGGGCGCCTGGCGTTGTGGAAAAATCGTAAAACCCAGGCTGTCACCCGAGCCAGCCTAGGGAGGAACCTATATTTCTGCAGAGGCAAGACAGACTCCTTGACTGTTACGTTGTGAACGCGAAGTGTCCTTCTTTCCTCCTCTGCGATGGTCATGTCAGCGATGCCTTCATGACTTCGCCAGCAAGTAGATGACTGCAAAAGCCAAGCAGGTCCATTCCACCAAACTGAGCTCGACTTGAGTGCCTGAGATGTGACTCTCTTCGTCAAATGGTCGCCGGGATTTTCGATCCCAGAACAGTGATTCCAGCTAGATGTCTGAATCCGTTCGCTGCTGAATTTCCAACACTCTGTTGGCGACAAAGGGTTTCCAATGTTGTGCCGAACCTCGCACCCAATGCAGTGCAATATACGAATCTGTCCATTTGGCTATTGGAAGGTTCAGTGACCACTCCAAATATTCCCTCATTCGAGTCATGCCCATATCACCATGCCCATCGATTCCAGTCTTAGAAGAGAAATTCTCTTAGTCGGTGCTACTCGAGACATTGAGAGGACCAGAGTCACCTTTGCTTCCTTGATCCCGGAGATGCGCAAATATACAAAGGCGCCGTAAGTTTTGGGACTGGCATCTGTGAAGATGTGTACTTCCTTCCACCTGTCGTTGGGTAAGGTATCATATCGCGTTGGCACTGTTACGTCCGTTAAATGGTGTAGCTGGGCGTGCCACTTCGTCCAAGCTGCTTTGACTTCTTCAGGCTCCCCAGAGGGGTGTCCCACACAATACCCAATTCCCACAGTGTTTAGAACATCAACCTGGCTGTCGCTGTGACCAGAGAAATGAGACCAAGTGGATCATATATACGTGCCGATGCCTGAAGGATGAATCGTTTTGTGTACCTGTTTCGGTCTAGAAAATTAAGGTTGCCTCCATGGAAAATGCCAGACGATATCTGTCTTTATCACATACAAGTCAGAGGACCCGTGAGCGCCTTGTCCTGTCATCTCTCTTGTGTCCGTTGTTTTGCGCTAAACAGAGTAATTATGGACTCGTGAGGCACTTGTTGGATATTCCACGTAGCCAAGGGCACATCCGGTTCCTTCGTCGTTGAACAGCTGTTGCAGCTTCTTGGAATTTGAGTTTCACTTGTGCAGTATAACGCTTGCTCGATTCATCACATCTATATTGCCCCTCGGTAGAAATCTGTAGCCTGCTCCACTGTGTTCGCTCCTGTTGTGAGGTCGTTCCTGTAAATACTCTCGCTGATGTTTTTTTCTTATTTCTTGATAATCTCCTGTCGTGGGCAGATGGTGGCGCACGGTGGCTGTGAGGAGGAATGGAGTACTTGTCACGTCAAAAGGTATGCGTGTCATTCTCCAGACTTCAATAGGTGGTTCTTGGTCCTCATCCGCTGGAAGATGTGCATACTAGAATAATCGGAGGGCATCGCGATCCGCCGGTTGCACCGAAATTTGCAGAAATGCTTTTTCAATGTCTGCACTTAATCCAATACGATGAATTCTGAAGTTCAGCAACACCTTAAGCAAATTTGTATTCAAGTTTGGTCTTGGCTCTAGGGCTTCGTTCAGACAGATACAAACTGCATCATGAGAAGATGCGTCAAATACGACTCTAACCGTGGTCGAAAGGCTGTCAGGCCTAAATACAGCATGATGAGGCGTGGAGTATGCTCCGCTTGCGTCGCTGTTGATTTCTTCCGATGAAAGTCGTTCCGCGAGCCTTCGTTCCATGTACTCACAGACAGCCTCGTCGTACTCGATCAGTATCGCCTCATCTTTCATTAACTTCTTCGCAAGGCTAGTCAAGCGCTTCTTTGCAACAGCTTTGTTGTCGGCGAGTTACATGTTCAGGGGTTTCCAGGGTAGTGCTACCTCATAGCGCTTGTACATTTTCTTGACCGATGCAGAAAATGTGCTCATGACTTCTTTGGTTTCTTCGTTCGTTTGGGAACAAGAGTCGATAATTCTAATGTTCTCAAGTTCCCAGAAGGATTTAAGCTCTTTGGACAAGCTGGTTGTGTAGGTGAACACTCCGGCACGAAGCACTGCTGCGGTTGACCAGCAGGCAGCTGAGCTACTGCTGGGAATCGCTCCTTGCAGGGTCCAGCCAAATTCGGTCTTTACCGCAACTAGTGCACCTTGCAGCTTCTTGACTTCACCACACACCAAAGTTCAGTAATAGTCAGCACCGATAAGAATGTCAATCCCACTTTCTGTCAAATGGGCTGGTGCCACAGTCACATTTGCCAGTTTATCCATGTCCGCTTGCACCTTTTTAAAGATGTCCTCAGGAACATGAAGCCGATCAGAGCAGATGTCCGGTATTTCCAGAGTTTCGATACAGTGCTCTTTAAGGGTGTATTGACTTCTTTGCCAAATTCTTAGTCTTCTGCGCTTCTCTTTGATGATGTTTCCTGCTCCTCCGAATGGGTAGATTGTGATGCTCTCTTCACGTACGACCTCTAATTGCAATTCACGTGAAAAAATTTTAGTGATAAAACTTCGTTGGCTACCTCCGTCAAAAAGAAGACGGGTAAGCTCTCTTCTTCGTCCCTCTGCCCATACATGGGCGGTTTGGAGCAGCACAGTAGGTGCCTTTTCAGATTTCTCTTCTGTCGAAGAGTGCAACTCGGTGACTCTGTTCTCGAGTGGCTTCCATGTCGGGTCACACATCTGAGTCAGATGTCTTCTGCCACATTCCTTGCATTTTATTTTTTTTGTTGCAGCATTCCCTTGAAGTGTGCCCTTTTATGATGCATCGGAAGCACAGGCCAGCCGCAGTGAACCTTTTCTTCTTTACCTCCAATGAGATCTGCACCTGACACTCCTGAGTCGCATGATTACTTGCAGCACAGAATGCACACGGATTGGACTGCTTCGAATTAGCCGCGGAAAAAAGAGAAGCTGCTGACCCTTTTTGAGGTTTGCTCTTTTCTTTGTCTCAATGTTTTGGGCTTGATTCTTTGGCTTCGAGATAACCAGGTTGCAGTGCCTTTTGCCGGCTCTCTGCTTCTATTTTCAGAAAAGCTTGCAAACTCTTGACGCTGATCCGGTCATCTTAATATTGATGAATTTATGGCAGGTCAAAAAAGAACCGACTGCTTCGTTTGACGTGAACTAAAACAACTAAACTTTACTTCGATAGTGATGCCCGTTGCCGAGCGAGTTCGGAGGAGCACAGGGCTACCCGTTGACGAAAAGAATGAGGCTAAAGTTGGCAGTTACTTCAGAAAGTTCGTCATTAAGGGGCCACATACACAGCTTCACTGGTCATCCACCTTCACAGAGTTGAATAGTACTAAATGTTTGCTCTATCCACCTATTTTCGTTGCACAGTGTATCTTGCTGAGAAGATAAATGAAGCTATTGACTGAAATTCATACTTGAAAGTTTCATTTCATTTTCAACAGATTGAGTTCGAGTAGATCTATTTTGGCTCTTACGGTAAGCCTTGGTTTACATAAAATCATTATCTACGTTCTATTCCTTGATTCAAAACTAAATATCCTGAGATTCTGTGTAAATTTCTTTATATTACCTCTTTATTTCTTCATTTTGAATTTCCCCTAGTGATGGGTATGTGTCAATAATTAATAGGCTCTATAAATCCACATATTCGCTAGAATACGAGACAGACAACGAATTGCCCATATTCATCTATGTGCATGAAATAATTTCTTGGAAGACTTTTTTTTCTACCATTCGTATGGGGGAATCATTGTAAGTTGTGCTAGTAGGAGAACGAATTTCGGCTATTGGGCCAAATGAGGCTGTTGCGCCCCAAATCGGCAGTGCACATTCTTTGAGTGCTTCTCTCAAGCCAGACCCCTTCATCAGCGCCTGCCTATCTGGCGACGGGGCCCGACACCGACCATGAGGGGCAAACAAGACGCTCACTTGTAAGTTGCAGCAGCCGCCGCCCTCCATGGAAGCGGTAACGAGCGCGAAGAGTAATTTCCTGACACTGACAGGATGACCGTCACGGAGAGCAAGGTACCCAGTCGACGACATTCGTGGACGGAGCGTGGCTTGTTTCGTGGAAGAAGCGCGAACAATATCTGTTCCCAGATTGCCTTGTCCTTGCTTCGAAGGTTGGCTATCAGAGGCGGAGTTCTGTGAACTGCACGACACCCCTTATCGGCCGCAACAAAGTCATCGAATTCCCTTGTACAGGGAACTAGGGAAAAAGAACGGCTCAAGAAGGACCTCTCGAGTGTGCTGACGAGTCCTGGTGTCTGCAGACATGCATGTACCGACTAGAGTCTGACTGCGTGTTTCAATATGTAAGTAATGCAAAATAAACCCTTCATCTTTCACTCTTACTTCCGGACGTACTCACCCATATAGCACGAAGGATTCCTTGCGAAAACGCTACCCCGAGTCCCAACAACTGGATGGCAGCGGTGAGATGCATCGTGTGGCTGATGCTAGTGGCCATGAGCTGGTTTGCGAGCGACTGCATGACAACGGCAAGACGGATCCTGCAGCCAACGCCAATTGTCAACAACTGGTTCGCGAGCGGCTCGATAAACGCAGCGCATCATGACTGCACGGTACAGGTTGAGTGCTTGGCTTTGCGCTTGAGTCATCGGGCCTAGAGTGGTTAAAAACCGATACAGCGTATCCAACTGTCTATAATGATACTGTGCAACCTATTTCTAAAATAACAGGAACAGGAAGCAATTAGGTAAGAACAAAACAAAATCAGGGAGGAAAAAAGCAGGCAGGTAATGAAAGAAAAGTTCTCAGTCAAGAGATAGCAAAACTGGAACAGGAGTTTGAAGCAACGAACCAGAAGCGTCAGGCACCCGCAGAAATGACGCACGGAAGGTGCGAAGAAGTAGCACGTACGGTTCTACACGGGCACATTTGAAAGGCCTTCCAGTCGACGGCCTTCGAAACGCCACAGCTCTATCGACTCAAAGGAGTTGTCACGTTGCTACACGGCACTTTTGAAAGGCCGCTGAGTGGTTCAGGTGTTTCTCGCAAAATTGTGTGGCGCTGCAGATCTTTATTTTCGTTTTCATGTCACGATAAGTTAAACAACATTAAAACTACTTAAAAGCACTATAATTTCTTTCATGTTTGTTTATACATTTAAAATTTTTTTATACATTTCCATACATATATGTTTAGTTCTTAAGTTTTTGAGTAGCGAAACTGTGGCAACGTTTGCGTCACTGCACATCGCTGTTGTGGAGGGTACGTGCAGTTCGCACATATCAAGTGGCAAAAATACTTTATTGAATAATTAATAACGCTCACACATAGTATTTTAGAGCATTTTGGTTTGATCTGTTCTTTCTAACCGTGAGTACGAGCACCCTGTGAACGAGAGGGCATGTTCGCGCTGTTTCCGTTTCCATTGCTCAAAGGCCATCGAGATTTCGATAGAGTTGTAAGGTGCTCCGTTGACTCGATAGTCTATAGGAGGTATGCACTGAGCTCGACCCGCGAGGCGGCGACAGTGTCGCTGGGGAAGCCGCGCCATGTTGACGGTCGGGGAGCATCGCAAAAAATGGCAGCGGTCTTACTAGCGCGAACATCTGATCCCAGTCTTTTGGCCCGCCGTTCGCCTTGTTTTCTTATCCAGTCGGTGATATATAAGCAGGTCTCGTGCGCAGTGCTGTCCTACGTCTACGAACAGGTCTACGTACAATGTTTACGTATCCGGACAGACTACGCTCCGGCGTGGCCGCGCGTTAACTGAGCTTCGGTGTCGCGGTGAACTGTGCTACGTTCGTATGCAGCAGTCACACAAGAAAGATTGGTTTCAGATTGGTTTCCTCTCGACACGTGGTTATTTCTCTTCTTAACTGCAACCTTAATGTAAAAGAGCACAGCAGCTATGTGCGAGCACGCCTCTGCCAGGCCTGCCTTGCAGGCGCACTGTGCCGCCAGCACCTCGCCGTTTTATTTTGCGAGAAGCCATGGTGGGGGGGGGGGGGGGGGCGAGTAGCTTTTCATCGAATTATTGTGATTGACAAACCTTGGAGGGCAAAAAAAAACTGTTTTGGCAAGACCAGAATAATTGACGTAACATAAAAATTACGAAGGCTGTGTAAACTCAGTGTTTAGTTCTCGGGGGGGGGGGAGGGGAGGGGGGCGTCTTTTTTTTTTCATTGAAGCAGATTTAACGCTATCATTTGATGACCGCAAGTGGACAACGCGGAGTAAATTCCGTAATGAAGGCGATCATGTTACGCGAGCACTTTGACTTGCGGCTGCTGCACCCAGCCGGTCGCGGGATCATTGTGGCCTTCCATCGATAGTTCAGCACAATGTGTTGGCGGGCTAGTTGGTGCGAATCCATAAATACATCTTTCTTCTACTGTGGGCCCTGATTTTTGTGTGTCTGTGTCATCTCCTGAGCCTTCCATCGACTTGTACGCTTTCGATTGCTCGCGGGTCGCGGAGCTCGTTGCGTTCGCAATGTAATTCTTGATGTCTGCGACGTCCGCGCGAGGCAGTAGTCAGACATCGCGTCGAAGCTGATGATATTTGAATTCGAGCTGGTCGACAGAGTCACACGAGTGCACTTCGTTTTCGTAACGCGATTTTTCTGGTTCACTCAACCCACGCACGTACGTGCTTAGGCCCATCATTGACCTAAGACATACTACTCGATAGCCAAGTCAGAAAGGCACATTGAAAAGGTTGTTTGACGGTTCGTACGTATCGGTGGGCCACTTGGCGACGCAGGCGTGCTCGCGTAGGCAGCGCAAACTTCCGATCGCAGTTATGGCGGCCTCCGCGGATGCCGCTAGCGCTCCTAGCGGATGACGTCATGTGCATACCCCGTATTGACTCGGCGGCCTTCGAAACCGTTCGTGTAGCAGCTCAAACTTGACCTTTGAGTCAACTGACTATCGGTTGGAAGGCCTTCCAAACGCCCGTGTGACACGGGTATAAATGTACGTTCATAGGTGCTGCCAGACCCGCAGACCATGGCGTAGGAGAAGAGGCTTATCCCTGTGACCCTAAATGTACGTTCGTATGTTATGCCCGATCCGTAGACCGTGGCGTAGTTGCTGAGGAGCCCATTGATGAGGACCGGATAAGGCGCGACAAGATTGTGCCAATAGAATACTATAGAAGCAGCTAGGCCAGCTGTGGATAATTTGCCACAGTTATCAAGGGAGTACGTCGCGAAGGTAGCTCTTGCAGAAGTCCTAAGTGACACTCATTAGACAAGAGTACCAGAGCAGAATTTAATTGGTCAGAAAAGTGCTCTAAAGCGCGGCGTAGGCGGGGACAGCTCCCAGGTATGCGAGCAACGTTGCGCTATTGAATATAGCTGCATTGTCCCGAAGTGTTTGAAGCTCCGCTAGTCGAGGTTAGGAATGATTTACCCGTAAATAATTCAGACTGTGCGGTTGAGATGGTAATTGTGACCAACGATAAAAGTACCGGTCAGCCCAAGATGCCAGCGGAATCCACGCAAATGAGCACTGTTAGGAATGGCCGTACGGGGTGACAACGTGCCAGCTATTTCAGCCCGCTGCACGTGTTCCAATCCAATCGGACGGGGCGCACTTCAGAGAACTGCGAATAACCGGCAGCCACGGGGCGCGGGGTCAGCTCAGGGGAGTTCTCGAGGGGAGGTAATTGGCGAAATTTCCCCATGAGCTTTTCGAGATAACAGACAATGTGCTACCCGGCGTGCCACCCTGGACGGAGCAGAGTTCTACGAAGCCCCTCTGACGTCGGCTCCGGACCTTTACACCAGTGTGTGTGTGCGGCACGCGTATGTGAGCCCTCCTCCACCTCCAAAAGGGCGGGTCATCTTCGGTGACGTCGAACGGTGACGTCGAACGATGACTGGACGAACGTTTCCGTCCGCTTGGAATCAAGGGGGGACCAAGTGCTTATAAGCAGCGATTGTCGGCTGCTATAGAGCGTGCTCATTGCGTGCTCGTTGTCGTGCTCGAAATGTACTCGTGAGCTGTGTGCTCGTAAGCTGTTTGCTGTATGTTAGTCTTGCGGGCTCCATATGGGAGTCACGCTAGACTGTCGATGTATGTCTTGCTAGAGATGTAAATAATGTAAATAAATCCTGTTCACCGAGTTCCTCTCTACGACCTTCAACTCCTTCAAATGGTGGCAGCGGCAAGATCGTCCGACGACTCCTACATCTGGTTGACAGCGGTGGGATCGTCCGACGAATCTAATAGCACCAAAAAGCGTGCTAGAAAAAGTGGCGTCGCAGAATCAAGAATACAGCAGAGAAGGCAACGCGGCCGAATAAAGGCGTGATGCGAGGCTTCTCGGTAAGCGCTGAAACATTTTTTTCCCTTTTCATACTTTTTTCACACACGTTTCTTTAAGGGCTGTTCAAGTTCGCCGAAAATATATCGAGTACCTAGGCGCTTCATGGCCGCATGAGTACGTGAGATTCTAGAACCACGATGTTAGGAGCACTGAGAATTGACGCTATATTGCGCAACCTACGGCGCTTAAACATACACTACTGACATACCTTGCACATACTTTCTAGTGACAACACTAGCAAATATAACGCGTACAAATTCCTACCATTCCTAGCAAAACCAGCCGATGACGGATAAATCAACGGATCTCTTAAGCATGTAAGACCCTCTGGTCTGGGCTTTTCCACGATAAGGTAGCCTCGCCGCCTACGGGATTATCTGACTGAGCGCTGTCGGATGCTCGGTTGCCATAGTCGGAAGTTCGAATCCTCATATGATCTTTTTTAAAATCTGAGGATGGTGAGCTTGAATTTCACCGCCTCCAGTGCGCTACATCTCCAGGCTTGGATTGACGCATGACACTGGCAAAAGATGCCGAGAGCAGGTGAGGCTATACTAATGAATGTAGAACCAAATTAGGAAGGCCCACTAAGCGTCAACAAGGACACTCCCTCACTAGAACAGGAATTGGCCTCTCTGGTGTAGTATGCGGCCACTCCATCCTTCATGATTACTACAATTAACCCACGGCCCTCAATCCCCAGGAGCTGCGGAGCACCTGACCAAAGTGGCTGTCAGACCTGTAACGCAGCAGAGGGTGTTAAGAATCTCTGGACCCGGACAGGCCGCCAAAGGGAAACTGCCCCTGGCAACCTTTAACACCCGAAGTCTGTCGCGTGAGGCTAGCTTAGCAAGACTCTATGAGGAACTATCAGACATTGTTAAGGATTTCATTGGCCTTAGCCAGATTACAAGAACTGGTGAGGCTTATACAGTGCTGACTAACGGCCATGTCCTCTGCTATAGAGGTCTGCCGGATAAGAAGCAATACGGGGTAGGATTCCTAATGCATAAGGACATAGCGGGCCACATTGACGAATTGTACAGCATTAATGAGCTCGAGACAAGGAATACACGTTTTGACATGTTGAAAGCGGAGAGTCGACTGGCTTTATTCAAAAGTAAAAGCAGGTTTTGCCGAACGGCTGTGGCGGCGCCCCAGTTGGGCAGCCACATCGCTTCCAAGAAAAAACAGGGGTAATGACCCCCACGGCGAGGCACGGTGACGTGACGGACGGTCGCTACAAGGGTTCCCCCTCCCCCCTAGAATGCCGGAGGCTTAGGTATGAATGGCGGAAGGAATGAAGAGTTAATGTTCAACACAGGCTGGTTCCAAGCGGTCGCACGACAGTGTCTCTTCGCCGCGAACGTCAGTCTTCAAGGTTTTCTCTGAACGCGAAACCACACGAAAGGGGGCGGGGCCTTCATAGGAAGGAGTCAATGGTGACTTGATAAGTCGCGCCTCAGAAAGACCTGCGTGGTTGTGTCAATTGTCGGGAAACTAAACACAGGCTGCTGGCGGGTGATACGTAGGGGTGTAGGCCGAAGCTGGTCGAGCCAGGAATGTTGCCTCTCTAAACGCTGCGCCACTGCTGGCGGAGTGCCTTGCTGGGTGCCGAAAAACTGTCCTGGAACGCGGTTTGCTGACCCATAGAGCATCTCCGCTGCGCTGACTCCAAGGTCATCCTTGATTGTTATTCACAACCTCAGTAGTACCAGGGGTAGTCTTTCCACCCAGTGCTGTCTGTCGAGCGTGGCGGTCAATGACGCTTTCAGTTGTCGGTGGAGACACTCGACCATGCCATTTCTCTGTAGGTGGTAAGCCGTCGTGTTATGAAGGCACGTGCCGAACAGTCTCGCCAGGGCAGAAAAAAGCGAGCTTTGGAATTGCCGGCCTAGTTATGCGCAAAGGCTACCGTACCGCGACACCCACATAGCGACAATTAAACGCTTCCACCACTAGCTGTTTGGGCCGTGATGTCTTGTAGAGGCGTTGATTCAGGTCACCTCGAGTACCGGTCGACACACGTGAGGAGGTACCTGAAACTTTGGCAGGGCGCACTTGATCGAAACGGCTCTCTGGTGGTCGAAACGGCTGTACCGCTGAACACGTGTGCCGGGTCACTTTCACGGCTTGACAGGCTTGGCAACTTCTTACCCAGCTTCGAACACCTTTGTTGATCCCTGGCCAGACAAAGCGGTCGGTGATAAGCCTCCCTGTCGCTCTGATGCCGGGATGGCTTAGCCCGTGCAGTGAGTAGAATATTTTCCGCCGAAACTGATGGGTCACGAACGGGCGAGGAGCTGGCTGCGATGTGTCGCACTTGACCAATGTTGTTGTGTAGGGAAGCGACACCTCCGCAAGCTGGAGCGGCGTGCCTTTTTCCCGCAATTGACGCAGCTCGGCATCCTTTTGCTGGGCGGAGGCTAGAGCTTGGAAATCCACAGAGCCAGCAGGCACAGCGCCGATCCGCGATAGTGTGTCAGCTGTCTGATTTTCGATCCCAGAGATATGGCGGATGCCCGTAGAGAATTCGGAGATAAAGGAAAGCTGCCGAAGCTCACGTTCTCAGTACAAGAAACTGTTGTTCTTCAAAGCGAATGTTAAAGGGCCAATGAAAAGGTTCAGACAAATTTTGTAGACGCGTAGAGTACAGTTAAAGTTAACCATTCGCGCCACAATTTGTGTGAAACGTCTCATAATTAAGAGAGCTGCGGACGATTACAAGTTACCTTCCTCCATAGTCATGCATTTTCTCCTCAACTCGTTCGCAGAGTGATCGGGGCTAAGCTCCGCCTTCGCTTGCTTGCGTCATGATGACACGTCGTGTCGTCGACTTCCGGTTCTCTAGGAGCGAGCGCGCGATGCCTCTCCAAACTCTCCTCCAGCTGCCTGGCAGTCGACCCCAAGCGATAGCTATCGAAGCAGCTTGCGTTGCGAGCATTCTGTCGCCGCGCAGAACGTTTCTGGTATTCCGGTAACCACAGGCGAGCTGGGCATTTCGACGGAACGGTGAAGGCTTAAACTCAAGCTGATGAAGGAACTTCAGCGTAGACGTACGTGAGCAGCCTGATCGGTCTCCATGTCCAGCCACCCGTTGGCCCAGAGCTTAACCAGCCAAACAAAATGATAATATTGTTCTAACCATGGAGGAACGAAACGGAGGAGAGGCCCTACCCCCTCCGCGCGCTAGGAGGAAAGTGTGGAGGAAATGACGTAGTAAGTTCTCCTCTTTTTTGCTGATTTTTATATCTTTGCCGTGGCGGCCACGCCTTTCGGGCCACAATGGCGGCTTTGTTTTGGTTCTGTGGGCTCACACGTGTTGCTCCGTAGGTTTCTTACCGTGGCAAAGGCACTATGCGGGCAGGTTCGCGTTGGTCTCCGTGTTTTGTTGCGCTGCGTTAGCTGGACCGTGCTCTCCCGGATTTTGCTGTGGCCAGGTGAGACACGAGGAACTAAAGTTCGCGAAATGAACGCGCATGCAACGCTGTACGCGATGTACCGCACCACGGCAATGGCAACGGACGAAGGAATATCCGCGGGAAATATTGCCCTCTTTGGCGGAATCATGCTAACGTGCTAACGATTGTTTAGTATCGCTGCGGAGTGCGCGCGTCCGAGCACCATGGTTGCGCGGAGCGCGGCGTGGTTGAGCGAGAAATGTAAACAAGAGAGGAGAGCTGGCCTTTTAGGCGGAGCAACGCCATGAGCAACGCCAACTTCCGGCTTCAGTTTAGCTTCACAAAGAGTGACGTCAGGGCCTCTCCTGAGTTTCCTTCCTCCGTGGTTCTAACCAAGTGTAAAACATTTTAAACATTTACAAAAACAACGTGTTAACGATCACACTCCTGCGAAAAATTTACACCAGCAGCAAAGAAGAATACATTTCGTTACTGCTACTGTGTATCGTTGAGCTCTGTGCCACCAGGCGGCTGCACCATGCAGACCATTCACTTTTGCGCTTCTGCTGATCCCGTGAAATGACATGGTCAAGCGCCCAGACCCTGTCCCATTGCGCTTGCGTTCACTCTAATACCGGACTCGCGAAACGCTATTGCGTTAGTAATCTTCCGGTGTAAAGTGGCGGCCGCAAACGCGCAAATCCTGGCGCCGTTCGGATAGCGGCAGCCCGATGCGCAGCAGCCAGTTCGCTCGTACGCTGCCTTGCAGTGGGACACGATGTCGCAGCTTGATATATTGCCAGTCGCTACGTTTGCAGTCCACAAGGCAACAAAGTCGAATCATGGTGCTCTCGAAAAGAGTGAGGCCGACTATGACCCCGGAGCTCTCGTCAAAATGTTGCACGTTGTAACACAAGCAGACGGCGCATGCTGTGTGCCGGAAGTGCTTAAGTGTAGTGAGAAATTGTTTTGGTGCATTCTCTTTCTGTTACTTTCTTTTTATAGAAGCAAATTAACTAACATTAAAACTATTACGAACATAATTTGTTCACCATAAAGGTGGAAAAATTATCGATGACGCGCCCTGGGCAGCCAATCGGATAGCTCGCCCTAATGACGTCAATTGGGTGATTTACGTCATATGGGCAGGGCCTGCTGAAAATTCCGCCGAGCAGGATGCTGCGATCGGAAGTGATGTGCATTTTTAAAACCTTATAATAAATTACAGGCTTTACGCGGAACACTTAGATGCGTCAATTAATGATCATAAGGACCTACTCTAACGACTCAGTAAGTTTGTACAAAATCGTTTCAGGGTCCCTTTAAAGGGACAGACAGCCGCTCAGATCACGAATGATTCCCTATCGTAATGGCCAAAGCGAGCCATGTTTTTCTCATTAAACGTGGATTTAGATTTTGAATTCATCACTAAAAGTCACGAAAAATGACCTTTGCCGCCCCATGCGGCAAAAACATGAAGCTGTATAAGAGGTCCAGCACGTGACCTTCTACAAGTGCACGCGGTTCGTGGTCTTTTTATTAGTATTGAAATGCAGTATACTTTTTATTATTATAACTTTTTCCTGACTTACAATGTGCAGGCAAGCCTCCGTTTGTAGTGAGCAGAAAAGTGACGCTGCCTTCGACTTCGTTTTCGATGAGTTGGCTTGGCTCGTCTATCGACAGAACAACGACGACGGGGGCCAGCCAGCCATGACGTAGGCGTGTACTTGGGGGAAAACGCGGTACAAATATAAGAAATGCCTGTACAACAACGCGAACTTACTGCACCACCTTTTTATTGTCAAAAGTGGTTGAGAATGTCAAAATGGTAGGTGGTTAATCACAGTTACAACCATTACTGTGAAAGCAAAACGACGGACGTCTTTCATAATTTGCGGGATGGGCTATTGACATTCCTTTCAGTTCTCAGTGTTGCAGGAGGAGGGACTCTTACTTTTTTAGAGGCTGCTCAGATCGGAAAATTCTGCTTACTAAATATCCATGCGCTTTTGGAAGTAACCGCTGTAGATTTAAACACTACCGAGAGTTAGCTTTGCGTTGCCTCATAAAAAATTAGGTCCTTAAAAAGCGGTTGTCATTCCCTTTAACGGCTTCTAGTCGGTGAGAATGTAAAAGTTACAGGCTTCAAGAAAAAGAATTAGGCCGAACCAGTCATATGGTGGCGAATTAGCCAGTGAAGCTGCTTCTGCCGCTTGGACGCAGACTCGAACGACCTAGGTTGACGCTTAGGAGCGGCCTCCAGCGCGCGATCTTCATCGGTAGCTTGCGCTCGACGCCGGCAATTAGACTCACGCATCTGCTCTCCCTGACGTTCTTTGGAGGCAAAGTCACTGGCCGCATTCTTCGCTTTCACACGGGCACGTTGTCGTTGTTCATAGCCGCGTCTCTGCTGTCGACGCCTCTCCTCGTGCTCAGCTTGTTCTTCGGCCGTGCGCACAATGCGTGGTCTTCCCATTTCCCCCATTTTTGTTGGAGTTGCAACTTTTGCAGCGGTATACCTCTGCAATGCACAATCCGGTTCTTACACACCGCGGAGGTTTCCGCAGGGGACATCCCCACGTTTTCCTCCCACAACTGCCGCGCCGTTGTATTGAGGGCAGACGACAGCAGACGCAGCCGGCAGAAACAGCGGCCAGCGCGAATGCACTGCACCACTGCGCCGCTGCGGCGCGCGGTGAAATCACGTGTCCGTTCTTTCTTTCTGTCTTTTTTTTTTCGCTTTACAGACTTTAGCCAGCCTAAATAACCCCCCCCCCCCCACCCCGCCCTATGAGACCACGCATACGGCTTATATAGGTCCGTCAGGTAAACAGCTTCGTTGTAAAACGGAAATGCTCGACAGCGCAATAGATAGCCGACATCTCCCTTCCGAAGGTGCTGTAGCGAGCTTCTCCAGCGCACTGGTAAGGCGGTCGACTGCTTCCTTGAGGCGCGGGACCCGGTATTCTGGCTCTTAGACTCTCACAGCGGCGATAGGTATATATATAGCTGTGCCGAAAACGAGCATTCGCATACGCGGTCAGCGAGTGCAGCTAGCAGATCGAGACTCATCTCGTCGGAACCCGCCAGTCAGGCATGTACCCAGAATTTTTTAAAGCTATTCTATGTAAACGAGGGGTTGAAGGTACCTTTACTAGTACAAATGTGAATAGTGCCCATCATTCGCCATAAGGAAGCGTAAACCTGCAAGAGAGAATTGAAATAGGGTGTATCTCACAGTTACGCCTGTGAGATACACCCCAGCTTTACTTGGCAAACAATTAAGGAACCACATCAAAGGGACTCGCGCATGAAAGAAGTGCAGGAAGAACACTGCCAAGAACAAGTAAAGAAGCGAAAGTGTAAAATGAAGCTTTCCTGTAGCATTTCTTCAATTACCTTTGGAAGAATTATAGAGAAATATATATTTGCGAAACAATCACAGTTATTTTGCATCCCTCGTTTACTGCTCTACCATGTGAAGCGCCAAAACCGACTCGTGTTGTTATTTGGGAAGTTGCGTAACGATGCGTGGCCGCCAGTCCCGTACAACCGCGTAGAGCGCATGCAGGACGCTGCGGTTCTAGACGTACGGCGCCCACCGTGGAAGGTTAGAAAAACACTCACATAAGCACAGCAGCGAAGTGGCTACGTCAGGCTGCACGACTGATAACTGTAGAAGCGCCATTCAAAACGTACGGAATTATTCTCCACTTCCGGCGGCGTTTTCTCTACTTCCTTTTTAAATACAAAAATGTTGATCTATAAATATTTTCACAAACAGTGGTTCAATTTGTTAATTTTCGCTTTTCCGTCTTGTTTGGCTGTTGCCTTGGCTCTCTCCCTTAGTAGATCGCTTAATTTCTCAACTCCTTCCGACTCTTGTTTCCAGTTGCCAATTTTGCAGGAAAAGTGCTGTGTAATTAGGGAAAAGCAAGACGAGGTAACGGATGACAGTCATAGTGCTTATGACTTTAACGGTTATTACAGGCTGTGATGATGGGCGCTGTTTCGCATTATTTTATTTTCCACCTTATCTAACGCATATCGCGGGTATATGGTTCCTAGGATCTGCCAGCGTCGCCGGTGAGCCGTTACTCGAGGAAATAATGAAACAAAAGGAAAAGCTAAACGCAACTGGCGCTTTCTCCGGCCGCAACGCGTTACACGCGCATACAGACCAAGTGACTACGAACCGAATCCCTTTCCTGGTGCCTGGATCATTCAAAACAAAGAAGATAGAACTAATGAAGCCACATCGATGTGCCTGATTTTTGAATAGATGGTGACAACTGAACTCATCTCGAGTTAATCGTGCGGGCACCGAATCTACGTGAAAACTGGCCTTCACACCCCAGGAGATACCGACAACTATACCGCCATCCAAAAGGAGTGAAAAAATTGACAACCATTCCCCTCTGTGAAGACGGAATGGCAGCGAAAACTGACGACAGTAAAGCTCTCAAGCGAAAAGCAAAGTGCGTATCCTCCGCCGTGGGTCGGCCCGAAGATAGTGCAACACCAAGCCGCGGCCCCCGGTGGAGCTGAAGCAGGCGTTAAGAACCCCCCATATGTGGGCCGATCCCGAAGGTAGCGTAATGCCGGGCCGTCCCGCGGGAAAAGTGAAGCAGGCGTTAAGCACTCCCCATAAGTGGGCCGATTCTGACGGTATAATGCCAGGCTTAACCCGCGGCGGAGGTGAGCAGGCATTAAGCACTCCCCATACGTGGGCCGATCCCGAAGGTAGTGTAATGCCGGGCCGACCCGCGGCAAAAGTGAAGCAGGCGTTAAGCACTCCCCATACGTGGGCCGATCCCGAAGGGAGTGTAATGCCGGGCCGACCCGCGGCAAAAGGGAAGCAGGCGTTAAGCATGCCCCGTAAGTGGGCCGATTCAGACGGTAGTGCAATGCCGGGCTTACCTGCGTCGGAGGTGAGCAGGAATTAAGCACTCCCCATACGTTGCCCGATCCCGAAGACTCCGAAGGGCGCGTTACAGATTTCCGAGCCCACAAGGGTATGCGGCATTGACATTGGACCTTGTCGACACTATCACCAGGATCGGCCCACATGAGTATTTTTTCTGTTGACGGATGCCGAAAAAACTGCGTAAGGTTAGTCATAGCTGTGTATGACTACTCCGCAGCAAAATATTGACCCCCGAGTAGATTGATTTGTCGGCGCTTTAGGAATGTGTGTGAGGAGTGATGGCGTGGGCGGGGAGGGGGGTAAGCCGCTTAATTTCGGGGGGGGGGGGCTGGGCCTCCCCGCCCTTACCCCTGGGTACGTGCCTGCCGCCAGTGCCATGCGCCCGGTCTTTGGGAGGGGTTGCAAGAACAGCTCACGCAAAATTGGAAGTTGGCTCTCGTTTGAGAAGTAATTGACGCAACCGTTGCAGCAGTTGTGGCGGTAGTTGGTTGCCGAATTCCTCGGAGAGGAGCTGTTGGAGTCTGCTCTGTTGCGATGGCTCGAGGCGCTGCAGGACCGCGCGTTTCAGGTTGTCGTATGCGGTGGCCGAAAGCGTACTCACTAGCAGGTCCTCTATGGCATGGCATCGGCAATGTCGTAGGGTAGCGCGGCGACGACGTGCAGGCACTTTGCTGTCTGTGAGGTGACGCGCCGAAGTTGGAAACGGGCCTTCACTTACACAAACCAAACTCGGATATTCTTGGGCCAAAAACTGGGAAACTGAAGCTGTGCGGTGATGACAGGAGACGTAATCGTGGCGTCGTCTCTGTCAGCAGGCTTTGCCGAGTGGCTGTGGTGGCACCCCAGTCGGGCAGCCACCTCGGTTGCAAGAAAGAGCAGGGGACAATCACCCCCACGGTGAGGCACGGCGAAGTGACATTCGGTCGCTACAAAGTAGTAACAATTAACAGGGAGACAAGAATAAACTGTTGGAAATAGCCCCTTTGCGCGTGCGTAGGCCAGACTTGTACATGTTACAGGAAAAAAGGTTA
This sequence comes from Dermacentor variabilis, assembly GCF_050947875.1. Lineage (NCBI taxonomy): Eukaryota > Metazoa > Arthropoda > Arachnida > Ixodida > Ixodidae > Dermacentor > Dermacentor variabilis. The sequence goes on along the minus strand of NW_027460346.1, from coordinate 3,918,005 downwards.
ACCAATTACAATTGTTTCACTAAATATGTGAATGATTACAGTCCGACGGAAGTACTGCACGACGAAAGCAACCAAGCAATTTCCGAAAAATAATAAATCACTTTTACTATAATTTACTCACCACAATAGTTTACATTACACTACACCATCAGAGTAAAGAAAGTCTGCACATCCTACGAGGTGTTGGATCTGGTGTAAGCGAAGGGTTCATTGGTATCGGTGAATAACGCTCTTACTTTTTAGCGACAATTTGGAGTGGAGATTACACAGCCCAGTTAACACATTTTCACTGGAACCGCCTAGCTCAACATGAATCTCGATGATGCACATGCAACGCACGACGACGATGGAACTACCATGACGGCCTGAAAATGACTGAATGACGACAGCGCAGGGACGACGTCGGTATGATGACACTGTAGTAACGACAACACTGCTATGACGACAATGAGTTGACGTTGTAGCGACAACGATGGTGTGACGACGACAGTGTGACGACAACATGACGCCGACGCTGAAATGATGCCCGTGGTATGACGACAAACGCAAGACAGCGACGGCGCGACGATGAGATAATGGCCTGACGATGACTGTATGAATACAAAAAGGCATGGCGACACTGGAATCACTAAGACAAAATGGAAACGATGAAACGACCATGACGCCATGACGACGGTACAATTACGGGAACGGCATGACGACGACCGAATGAAGATGACTATGTGACAATGGAGCTGGAGTGACGACGACGCCATGATCACAATGGGATGACGATACTAAAATATAGTATGTTGATAATGGTATGACGGTGCTAGAATGACGGCGACAGCGTGAGGACGAAGGCATGACGACAATAAGATCATGACAGTGGAATCACTTATACAAAATGACGAAGATGAAACGACGACGACGGCATGACACCGATGGACTGGTGACTACGGAATGGCAATGAGGTCACGACGAGAACGGTTCGAAGATGGTGGCCTAAGGAGAATGATACGACAATGCAATGATAGCGGCAAAGAAGGTGGAAAAATAACGGCGACATGACAACGAAGGAATGATCACGATGTCCTCATAGCGATGAAATGATGACGTGGCGCAACAACGGTGGCGTGTTGGTTTCTACGACGCCTGATTCTTGTGACTTGTAGCTTTTCATCCGTTGCTACTAAATGGTAAGTGGCGGAGCTGACGCGCCATGGCGATCAGGTGACCAGGCGAAAAGCCAGAGATGACGACGTAGCGTTGCGAAGACTTTAACCATTTGTTGAGAACATGAGTTAAGTTGAGATGAGAAGAGAGATATAGATGGCTGGGCCGCCTAAATAGTCCCGATGTGACAACAGAAGCAGTCATCAAAACTCGGGTGGTTTAGGGTATTCGCGAAAAAATGCGTTCTTTCTTCACATCGGTCACCTAGGCGACATTTGACAAGGCACTTCTTTTTCCTGTGAGGAGGCTCTTCCTTAAGTCCCAGTTACACACAGCGTTGTGCCGTGTAGCACTTCCCTCCTGCATGGCGCTCACTTCGTCCGGACAGGCGGAAATGCTTTCAAAGCTCTCACAAAGAGGGCGATGATGATGATTGTGTATTGGCAACTCCTTTGAAAGAGACCGGTGACAAATTGCGACCTAGACTGCTTGAGCTGATCAGGCACGCTACACCTGCGTTTAAGCCCAGCATTCTGATTACATCACCGTAATCTTTTTTTTTTCTCTTCCCCAGCACTTCTACATCTACCTTGTACAGTTACCTATGCCTGCAACGGATCCACTCCTATGAATCTCTTCCCTGCATTTGAAGGAATTTACATCAGCAGCACTCCACTGGGCCGCTGCATTTCACTGTGCTTGAAGGAGGGGTGCATTGTTCCGTCTTGCACAGAGCGCAAACTCTCGTACATTCTTTGTTGGCCGAAAGGTTACGTTCTCCATCGCCGCATAGTAACTGTCACCCCAAAAGGCGAACTTGTCGACAGGAAGTATTTTCTTCTCGGACGACGTGACACACAGTACATGCAAAGGTTCAACAACGCGCCACGTCGTAAAAAACACAATGGACACACCTTGTAGAAACCCATCTTGCAGTTGAAGTCGGCGAACTGTTGACAGGCCGCTTCCAAATCTACAAGGCTTGAGTCGCGCACCACACGTCATCGCTGTTGGCAGAATGGCGAGACGTAACATGGTGTTTAAGGTCACGTTCACGCTTGCATGCATTGCCTGCTGCTACAGTAGTTGCGGGCCATCTGAATTCACAATATGCCTGGTGTTTGTTTGCACTATATGCGGTACCACCCAAACGGGCACGACTGTGTCCAAGAGCCAGCAGGCATGGGAATAGTGCGACGACGAGGGCGGGACGGCGAGGGCGTGGTGGCATGAAGACAAAGATAGAACACTAGAATGGGGACATCTGCATGACGACAACGGCGTGACAACGACGGCATGAAGACAAGGTGATGAAGGTTCTGACCGATGCTTACTGCCCAGCGCATTTTTCCGCGCCTAGTTCATCCTTTCAAAGTTCAAGCCGTGGGCACAATGACGACCGCGGTATCACTATGACAGAATGACGACAATAGAACTACCATGACGACATGGTGACGATGGAATGATTTCAAGTAGGGGTATAAAGATAGGAGTATCATCCTGCGTATGAGCTGTTAAGACAGCAGCCCGCCAGCAGTAGCGGGAAATCAAAGGAAGAGGCACTGTAACAGAACGAGCTGGCCTGGTTCCTTTAATGCGTTCACTGTAGCCTTTTATATGTTATCTTCCATAACAATCACTTTTCAAAACTTTTGTTGGTCATGTTTCCTCGTTTTCTTGCGAAAACAGCAGTGACACTGATAACTCGCTCGATGTGCGCGCTAGATGCCGATGTTCTAAGGTACCAAGACCTTTTGCCCAAGTTTAAGGGTTAGTAATAAAGGGAAAATGAGACATCCACCCAATCGTAGCAACTGCTACAAAGGAAACCCATACGGGTTCCTTGAAAGAAAGGCCTCGCAGTTGAAGAAAAATTCGTCCTGGTACGGGAATCGAGCCCGGGACCACCGCCTTTCCGGGACAGCCGGTCTACCATCTGAGCTAACCAGGCGGCTAGGAAATGGCAGAGCGAAGTCAACTTGTCAACAGCTCGAAGAAAAGGCAGGAGTTGGACGTAATTAATAAAGAATAATTAAGAGAAGTAATTAACAAAAAGAAAATTAGACATCCACCCGTTCGTAGCAATTGCTACAAAGGAAACCCATACGGTTTCCTCCGAAGCCTCGCAGTTTCCCTTTATTAATTACTTCTCTCCACCTTGAAGGTTTCCGCAGAACTATTACCTCAAATTAATGTTTAGTCTGTGCCGCGGTGCTCACGTCTATGAAGCGCAGCGCTTCATTTCCCTAGGGCTTGGAGGAAGCGCTCGCGGTAGGCCCCATGAAGAGCAGAAAAAATCGCCCGTACGTGATTTTCCGGTATACGAGTCCAAATTGCTCATCGCTATGAAACCATAGTAGCGCTGGTTAAATTCGTTGGCCGACATCTTGCTCTTGTTATCTACTGAAATAGCGCAACCGACTCTGGGGGATCGGCCATAAATTGGACGGGGAAAAAAACTGTTATCAATTTTTCAAATAAATTAAGGTGAAATGAAATAAGTATCTTGCAAATGGGATTTAAGGTGTCTACTGTAACAGATATGAATAATCAATTATCTAAGTATTACATAAAGGATGACAGCCATTCGTTTCTGTGAAGATGGAATGGCAGCGAAAGCTGACGACAGTCAAAGCTCGAAAAGCAAAGTGCTTTCCCTGCCATTACATCTTCACAAAGCGGAGTGGTTGTCAGTTTTTGTGTTGCGGGTCTGACGTCGTTGCTCGTTCGGAGGTGCCCAGGCTCGCTATTGGAGTTTTCGTTCAGCATCGCGGGAACGTTCGTCGTCGGTGGTCGTTTCGCGCCGGCGGCGTTTACATTCTCGTTGCTGTTCCCTCCGGCACTCCTCGTACGCATGTTGTTCTTCGGGTGTGCGAACTATACGTGTCCGCCTCATCGATAACGCAGCTGTTTTTAGCGCCGATACCTCTTCTGCTTATATGCTGCGTTAACCTTGACGTCACGCTAGTGTTCACGGCAAGCGTTCTAATCTGTTCCGCATTTTATCATCTGCGCTGCCGCATTGCACCCGTATGGGTTTGCTAGAAATCGCGACGTCCGTTTCTGTTGCCGGATGCCAAAAAACTGCGGAAGGTTAGTCATATACAGCTTCCGCTGTAACAAGAATTATGTGACCCTGCCGTGGTTGCTCAGTGGCTATGGTGTTAGACTGCTGAGCGCAAGGTCGCGGGATCGAATCCCGGCCACGGCGGCCGCACTTCGATGTGGGCGAAATGCGAAAGCACCCGCGTACTTAGATTTAGGTGCACGTTAAAGAACCCCAGGTGGTCGAAATTTCCGGAGTCCTCCACTACGGCGTGCCTCATGACCAGGAAGTAGTTTCGGCGCGTAATACCCCATTATTTAAGAGAATTATGTGAGCATAGTAAGTGCTAAGAATTCCAGCATGCAGTTACTTTTGTCTCAGGCCGACATCTGGTAGAGCGTGAAGATTAGGAAATAAATTGCCTGTCTACGCATGCGCAAGTGCGTGGCTGCTGCGTGTCACAACCAAGGAGGTTAAAGAAAAACTGCGGGAGTGGAAGTTCCCATAGCTCCTTACCAGGAAAGGTGAAGCGAATGCTTGCCCCTCCTTCATCTGAAATAGAGCCTTGTTGGGGGATATCCACTTAAAGATTGAGTGATTTGGCTCTTTTATTGTAATGCTAGGCTAATTAGAAAATAAAAGATGGTTGTTCCCAACGAAAAAAGTAATTTCTTCTGAATATTGATGACGTTCTCCCCAATACAATAGACCAGGATATTCAGATTTCATGCTAAAATCAGTAATACAGAGATACACCTAGATAAGTATCTGTCTGGTAAAATAAGGCATGATTAAGCAAGGAGGTTGATTAACTCCCGATAATTTCTGTGCGAAAAGCGCTTTTTCATAATTTTTATCGTTTATTTATAGTTTTATTGTGTTCCTCCTGTGCGGCTTCACCTTCGGGACATAGTTTCCACTCCAGCAGTTTTCTTTAACCTCCTTGGTCACAACCGCAGGTGCTGTACTGCGTCGCGTATCTCCTCAATGTAATAACTGATCACAGAAAATCGGTATAACAATGAACAATCACAAAAATTATTCGAATGATCACAACCTTTGGCAAATATAACTAATCGCAATTATTCGTTATATAGAATTCTTACGTAGGGACTCTGGTGAGCCTGCCTTTTATTTGTGTCCAGTTCGCGCTCCTTCAGTCATTCTTCCTGACAAACGATTTGGAGGTGAAAACCAGCGGGGAATTCTCATTTCCGGGCGAGATGCCCAGAAATAGCTAAACGTCCGCGAACAGATGTATGCAGCTGTCATCGTTCAAAAGGAATTCAGGGACGTAGCAAACCCAACGGCGGGCTTGCAGCCATGCGCTTGGAGCAAGTGCGTTTGTTTTCCCCCACATCTCGAGCAGACCAATGTTTCGCGCTCAACGAAAGGTGCCATCTCCAATAAATAAGGTGGGTTACCATACCATCAGGACGAAAACATTTATTACAGGAATGCACCAGCAAAACGAAAAAAAATTAGTGAAAATGAACAAGACTTTCAAATAGTGACAGTAAAAAAACTAATATGAAGAAGAGAGCGGAATAAAAAAAAAATTGCACTGGCTTCAACTGTCCCCAGGTAGCTGTAGCATGCAGAGTTCTTTTTTTTTTTTTTTTGCCGTGATGCGGTGTCTCCAGATGTTTTCAATGCTCCTTTTGAGGTACATCTTTGAGGTGCGCCAACAAGAGTGCGACGATGGCGTTAAACGTCATCCTTGAGAAACCGCCTTGTTTCCGGCGTACGTGATCCACCAGCTTGCGGATCTCCTGGTCAGAGCAGTCAGGCTGCTTCTTCCGCACCATCCGCACTATTTTAGAAATTTGCTGTTCCACCTTGCTTTTCGTAGGCGATTTCTCCTGGCTGGACGGAATGGACTCGACGTCCGAGCATCGTGCTGCAACCTCCTCCTTACTGCCGGGCTGTTCAGGGAAGTTTGACACCGGCGGCGGCGTTGCGTGCCCCCGGAGTTCTTTGTCAGACGGAGTTAGTGGCCGGGGCGTTGGATCGATGGGATGCGAGCGCTGTTTCTCCTCGGGCCTGGGAAGAGCTAGTGGACACCGCTGACGCCGCGGTGGCCGTAGCCGTGGCTGTGGCGGTAGTGGTCCGACCTGGGCGTCTTCGCCATTCGTGCTGGTGGGTTTCTCTTTCTCTTTCATGGCGGTGCGGTTCTTCACTTCCGCCGCACTGCGCGTTGGCTCTGGTGCAGGCGTCTGAAGTAGCTTATCGATCTTGACACGGAGCTCCTTCACCTGGCTGGCATGGCTTTCCTCGATCGTTTCGAGCTTCCCTTTTAGCTCCGCGACCACTGCGTCGCGCTCGCGCAGCGTCGACTCCATCTCCATGAACAAGGCGGGGTCCCATCCGTGTGTCTGGGTCTCGGCGTCGCAGGTTTCCTGCACCGCCTGAAGAGCTCGTGACAGACAACGAGGTGGTGACGGCACCTGGCTCCAGCCGTCCTTCATTCCGGGCTCTTCTTGGTCGTCGTCCTCTCCTTCGAAGGCGGACTCGTAAGTGCTGCTGCTCGACGAACTGACACGTGTGCGCTGAGGTCCGTCGTCAAAAGTCTCCGCAAGCTGTTGTCCGCTGTCTTTGTCACAAGCAGACGGGATGGCAGTGCCATCCGGAAGAAGCGATGTGCAGACGCGAGCTGCTTCGTCATCGGGCTCCTTGTAATAGATAAATGAGTAGAGGTCCTCGTGGACCACCTGAAATCCCGGGCGCCTGTCCAGAAATGCGGTAAGGGTGCCGTATACGTCGAGGATAAGCTGAGCATGCGAAAGGCTCAGTGCTTCCATCAGATCGTCTTCTTGGGACGGCCCTCTTTCATGCAGCAATTCTCGCAGCTGCGTCACGATATCCGCCACATCTGAGTCGGTGGGGATTTGCCGCTCTTGCTCTTCATTGACGATGACTTCATCCTCAGCAATGGTGTTGGTTTCATGCTCGACAACTACGGACCCACTTGCCTCGCCTTCCTTCGTGTAGAAATACTTGACGCTGTTCGATGACTCAGCTTTGTCAGTCGTCGCCTCTGGAGCATCCAGCAAGTCACCTTTCGAAGAGTGCTGTGAAACAGCTGCTTCTGTTGCCTTTTCCGGAACACCAGGCTCCTTCTGCATCGTGAGACGGACGAAGAGCTCCGTGAAGTTTGTCGTCACGTTGGACGGCAAGTTACTGGAATCCCTGCTAGTCGATCCGGACGTCAGCTTGGACTTCAGCTTCCTTCTCCTTTGGCGATTTCGAGCAGCGACGGTGGACATATCCGGCCAGGCTATGACGGGGTAGGCGAAGCTTCTGGACCGTTGGTTCGGGCAGCCGGGTTCTGATGGCAAACGTCGAACGATTTCACCGCGAGGACACAGCCCCCGTAAAGGCAGCCAGCGAGCCTCGCGATGACAAGCCGCGAGCCTTGCTGCAGCCTTCGTCGTCTTTCCTTTTCGCTGTCTGTCCATAAAATAGAAGTGGAAAGAAATGTTAAACATGAAAAGCCAACGCATATAGCAGGTGCCTCCGAGTGGCTGCTGAAACGCCGTTGTGATTTTTTTTTGTGTGTGAATAACTAATCACACAGTCAGTGAAATGGCATTCAGGCAAGGAAATAAAAATTATTCTCAAACAGCCACGTTCCACGAAAGCAGCCGTACAGGATCCATATTCACGAAGCTTTCATTTTCGTGTGCTATATTTAGCTGTGAGATATTAAATTCTAGGGTTATACGTGCGAAAACTATGTTCTCATTATGAGGCATGCCGTAATGGGGTGATCAGGATTAATGTTGACCACATGGGGTTCTTGAAATATGCAGTCAATGCATGGTGCATGAGCGTTTTTGCATTCCGCCACCATCGGAACGTACTTGTAAATCTCCCGCGAATTTTATATGCTTAGAGGTGTTTGTTTCTGTGATTTTAACTGCGAAGCTTTACAAACTTTTCGGTAGGTGTATTTTCCATTCTTTTCATGCCCACAATTGGTATAGATATCGCCATTGAAGGTTTCTGCTGAAAGTTATCTGTAGGCCCTAAAACATCACATAAACTTAAATTTGCTACAGTGCATATATGCATAATTTCGTGCGCAAGAACTGCCGCGAAGAGCAACGAAAGTTCGCTAGTTTATCTAAAAGCCTCGACAGGATGGCTTAAAGTTAATGCTCACCCGCCGTGGTTGCTCAGTGGCTATGGTGTTCGGCTGCTGAGAAGGAGGTCGCGGGATCGAATCCCAGCCACGGCGGCCGCATTTCGGTGGGGGCGAAACGCGAAAACGCCCGTATACTTAGATTTAGGTGCACGTTAAGAAACCCCAGGTGGTCGAAATTTCCGGAGTCCTCCATTCCGGCGTGCCTCATAGTCAGAAAGTGGTTCTGGCACGTAAAACCCTACAATTTTTTATTAACGATGATGCTTAACACGCGTGAGCTACACGTGATGTAAGAGAGACGCCGTAACGGGGGCTTCAGATGTCTTTGTAGTACGTCGTATGCCGAATGATTTCATCTGCGCAGAAATTTCTGCAAGTGAAGGTGTTCGCATTCCCACTGTATCCGGATGTTGCCAGAGCGGTCGGAAAATTAATTCTGCTGCATCGCGCTCAACAGCATAACATTACAGTCAGACTAGGATACATAGCGCAATAATTTTGACACAGGGACAAGCAGAACACAGGACGAGCGCTAACTTTCAACAATTGATTTATTGCAGCTGGTGGGTACATATATACTCACGGGGACGCCAGTGCAATAGAACACACTGAAGGGAAAGAGGAAAAAGACAGTCATGTGACCAATTATGCCCAAAAAATCAAGCTCTTTCCTTGATAAAAATATAGACGGCGTGCTAACGCACTCGTCACCTGCTCTGGCTATCTCGGCTGCTTCCACAACTTCCCTCGTAATCTTATTCCTGTGGCGATAGAAAACAACAGTTTGTTTTAATAGCGGGAAGCATGGTGCCTTCGCGTCACATTTTCTACAATGGGCAGCCAGATGTCCATCTATTGCGATGCTCGCCACTTTGTTACTATGCTCCGCCAGACGCACGTTTAAACATCTGCCCGTCTTGAGGTTGAGTGTGATGAGCTGTCCCATGAGGAAACGAAAGCCTAGTTGCGCTACCGCGCACAAAGATCCTTTTGTTACGTGCACTCGCAATGTTGTGTATAAGATCCCACTCTCGTGTGGGAAGTACTACGTGGGCCAGACGGGCAGATGTTTAAACGTGCGTCTGGCGGAGCATAGTAACAAAGTGGCGAGCATCGCAATAGATGGACATCTGGCTGCCCATTGTAGAAAATGTGACGCGAAGGCCACCATGCTTCCCGCTATTAAAACAAACTGTTGTTTTCTATCGCCACAGGAGTAAGATTATGAGGGAAATTGTGGAAGCAGCCGAGATAGCCAGAGCAGGTGACGAGTGCGTTAGCACGCCGTCTATATTTTTATCAAGGAAAGAGCTTGAATTTTTGGGCATAATTGGTCACATGACTGCCTTTTTCCTCCTTCCCTTCAGTGTGTTCTATTGCACTGGCGTCCCAGTGAGTATATATGTGCCCACCAGTTGCAATAAATCAATTGTTGAAAGTTAGCGCTCGTCCTGTGTTCTGCTTGTCCCTGTGTCAAAATTTTTGCGCTATGTATCCTAGTCTGAATGTATCCCACCAACACGCCCAAACTTCTTCCCTGCTAACATTACAGCCCTTAATCAACCTCGCGAAGTTTTCCTTCTTGTTTGCAGGAAATATGAAGGAAACGTGATTCCTTAAGGATTCCCGTCAAGGAAGCTTACCGAATATATAACCATTAAAATGGTGTGCCTGCGGGCGCCACGTTGTAAAGCAGCCATTCAGCTTTGCCCTTTCTATACGCGTTACATGCTTGATTTGACGCCTATTCAAATGAATCCTATAGTAGTCAAGTGAAGCTAATAAAATCCGTGAGAGTGATGAATCCCGGCGTTAAGCAGCTCCCATATGTAAGAGACCAGATAGTCCTTAATAGCGGGAAAACGTAGATTTTATAATAGCTAGCTTCGATAACGTTAAATGAAAGAATCTGCACGAGGCAGCGTACATTGCTGACGCTTTGTGCTTGATGAAATGCAATATTTACTTATTTTTACTGATTTAGTTACTTTTCTATTTATTTATTTACGATTACTGCAGCAACTCCACTCTGTTGCAGCAGCACTGCAGGAAAAACGCAGGGAAAAAAAAAAACACGGGATGCTAAATACTTATGCCCAAGCACATGAAACAGCACAGTGCCCACAGAGACACATTATAAAATACAATTACAAGGCAAGGCCATAAACTTCTGCAAGAGAAGTGACGCATAGGTGAGATATACATTTAGCAGTATGCTAAAGCATTTAGGAATTCGGGCACTGACAATGACGAAGTTGTGCCAGATAATAAATTGCAATAATCAATTAATTGCAAAAAAAGGCAAAAAAAGAAACTAATTATGTACGTGCGTTGGTATATGGAGGAACAATCTTTAGAGCACATGGAGTTCGAGTAAAAGATTGGTTAGCGAAAGTTATAAGGTGGTTATTAGAGTGGCAACATGAGAAATTGATAAAGTAATATAATAAGCTTAACGACTCAATTTTCCATAGCACTGAAAGCGGTTGTCGGTTAGATGCGAGACTAGCTGATGAAGTTGAGAAATTGGAGTGATAGCAGCGAAAAATCATGCGCATAGCCTCTTCTTTCTTTTCTTTTTCTTTTTTTGTGGCCTCTATATCATCAATTTCTCAATATGTAAAAGAATTCCAGGCGCAAGAAGCCTTTTCTAAAACCGGGCAGATTAATGATTAGTACTTCAATAGTTTCGTGTCTTTTGGTGCTTTTGAATGTGTTTAGCGTAAGTAGCTTAATACATGTATCAATGTATAAAGCCATAACATATTAAACGTGAAAATGACATCCAGGTATTTGTGATACGTCAACGTCGCCAGCGAAAGCTCTTTGGGACAGTAATAAAATAACTAAGGCTGTTGTAGTGTAGAAAATGGTGTTGTTATTACGGTTCTTGAATATTACGGTTCATTTGCCAAATGATGCACCGCTTACGATGACATTGGAATGAATTGTTATATCGCTGGCGGTCATAAAGAGATGTTGATCGATTCATGGACTTTCACTTCCCTAAGCAACGCTCTGTCTATGAGAGTCGCTGTAGTGGAGGACTTCATATTAATTGTGACTAAGGGATGAGGGGGAGGAGGGAGAGGAGGTTCTCAACGTGCACCTAAATCAGTGTACACGAGCGTTTTTGCATTTTTCTCCCTGGGTCATTCCACGCAAAACGCCCAGGACAATGCGCTCGACTTTCTACGATTCTATATTTTAAAAAAATGTGGTTAATCATTTGGTTAACTATTTGCCCTCGAAAAGTGTTTTTGAAAGACATTTTGTTCCCAGTCTCTTACGGCGATTTGAATGTTGCCGTGGTGGGCGAAACTTAGGTTGGGAAGAAAACACCCGCAAAAGTGTAATAGTACACGGAGCGCCATAAAAAGCTGCTGGTTGCAAGAAAAGGAATTGCGTTTTATTCACTTCCATTGGTGGCTGCTACGTTGTCTCACAGTGGGCTTTGTGGTGGAGCAATACAGTGATCCTGGGTCAATTTTGACTATATTTTTTACAAAATTTTGTCTGTTTGCACAAGTGTGTAAAAAAAAAGTATTAAAATCGATGGGCGAGTAGTTTCGAAACGGAAGAGGCGCAAACATTGAAAAATGTGCGAAATGCCCCATGTTCAGGCACCTGTAAATTGGTTATGCGGTGACAGTAAAAGTGCATGCTCAAATTCATTTGAAACGGCCTGTAAAAGAGCTTTATTTCTGAAAGTTTAATCGGACTACTTCTCTTGGCAACGAAAAGATGCGGCAGCCGCGTGAGTGGCAATATTGTGTGCTGCTTTTTGTTTTCACGTTTTTGGTAACTTGGAAACAGTGTGACTGGCTGGCACGAGGTTTAGGAAGGGCATCAAAGGCTGTTGGTTAGTACTAGGAGCAGCTACTTCTGCCAAATCACTACGTTGGAGCAGGTACGACACACGCAGTGTAACTTAAGTTGTGTGCCCGGTTTTGGATCTTTCAGGAAGTTGCAGTTTTTACTACCTTCACCGACGTATGGTCTTTGCCACCTGACGTACCTGTGTGGCCTAGTAGGAGATGAGCCCAGCATTAATAATCGTCAGCGATGATGGCACGAAATGGGGAAAGGTGCACGTATACCTTTGAGGGATATCGTAGACTCAAATTTTGCTGAGAGTTCGACTGTCTATAGCAGAAGCCTGTTCCTGCGGCGAGCGTCGGCGTCCCTCGTAACCGAGCTAGCGAGCACAGCGAACCATGAAAGAGCGAACTGGGAGCGCAGCGCGGGATGACAGACGGCGATAGAGAAGAGAGCGCGAGGAGAAAAGCGGAGGAGAAGGGTGCAACGGAACCATGCGGCCGAATGTGGAGGAGGAGGGTATGGCGAAAGCGTTAGAATAAAAGGGTAGTGCCGCGCAAAACGGGCTCTGTTGCGACGATAGTTACAATATGGCGCCAGAGAAGCGCGTCAGACATGTGGAAACAAAGCGCTGCATGAGCGGCAGCGCTTGCAGTGCTTTGCGGCGGCTACTGTGCATCGCGCCCAGGCGTCAACCACGCGCTGCCTCTCGCGATCTCCAGATTAGCGAGGCAGTCGCGCCGAACTTCGCTCCATTTACAACGTGCTGCGCGAGACAGATTGCCCGCCCCAGCCAATGTATCGCGATATGAAAACACGTACAGAGCTGCGCTCAAATTTCTCATTAGAGAGTATCGTGGTCGTCGGTTAAATTTCTCCACCCTTCTCTCTGGCAGTTAGACCCCAGACATCTCTATTGCAAATCCCAGTTTACCCAGTGCCCCGTGTCATGCCGAATTATGGGCCAAGTCTCGCGCGCTGGATGCTGGAGCGCTGGACTGTCGCCGCCTACTGGAAGGCGCTGGGTACTGACACGAAAAGCAGCTTTAGAGCGAGAAAAAAGCAGTGCCTGGCTGCCGTATATATATATATATATATATATATATATATATATATATATATATATATATATATATATATATAAGAAAGAAAAGAAAGCGACAGAGAGCATTTTAACCTATAATGTCCAAAGTTCCAAATCAGGAAAAATTGGGACAAATTATCTATCCCTGGCTATCGAGAGTACGTTGGTATAAAAAACAGACATATTTTTAAATTACAACTTAAGTACTGTACTAATTAATTAGAAATTGGCTTGTTAAATTGTCCACAGCTGAAAATTCATTTCAGCATATCGGAAATGCAACTATGGGGTTCGCATTACGTTTCGCGCGCTTCAATCTTCATTTTGAGGCATCAAAGTCAGCGTAGCTTATATGAGCAGGAGTTGATTCTCCGCCCCGAGATTATTGGCACAGTACTACGCCACACGGGAACACGGAGATTGGTGTATAATTTACTTTGCCAACACGTAGACGCAGTTTAGTTAGTGCTTACATGTCTCGCACAGACACGCACCAGCTTGAACTTACGCCTCTAATAGTATGTCTTGAAGGGCCGCAGCACGAATTTGCTTTGGCGATTGGTATTTTAACTACGAAAAAAAGTTTGATAGCCGGATTGTTCTTCGCGCAAGGGAAGAATGCGTCAGAGAAGCGCCAGTTAGTGCAGCTGGCAGCCTTAAGCTACAGCACCTATGCTTATGAGGCGTCACATCGGCGCTTCTTGTGCTGACACACACACACACACACACACACACACACACACACACACACACACACACACACGCGCCGCACGCACACGCGTGTACACACACGCACGCACGCACACGCACGAACACGCCGCACGCACACGCGTGCAAACAAAAACACACACACACACACACGCCGCACGCACACGCGTGCAAACACAAACACACGCCGCACGCACACGCGTGTACACACACGCACGCACGAACACGCCGCACGCACACGCGTGCAAACACAAACACACACACACAAACACACACACACAAACACGCACGCGCGCGCGCGCACATGCGTGCACACACTAGCGTTATTTGACGTAATAGTTCTGCGGAAACCCGCAAGGTGGAGGGAAGTAATTAATAAAGAGAAAATGAGGCATCCGCCCAAGCATTTAAAATTCAAGTTTAAAATTCAACGGCGCATGTACTCCTTGCATACTGGAACCAGTGCAGCACGCGCGGCTCAAACGTAAGCACCACAGTTTCCAGCCAGCTCCATGGCACGCACCAGCACGTTTAAAGCATGTACCAGGGCGCCCTAGAATCACATCAGTTAAAACAGCGTCTTGTCCAGTTTGAGCCAACTCTTATCCAGTGATCTCACCGGTGTCCCTGTGGCTATCAGCGAGCGCCAACGTCCCCAGTGTGATGCACTGTCAAAAAAACGTGCTGGTTTCACACTGGAAGGCACTAGAAGACGCTGGGTTTTCCAGTAGGGATACCTTCGATGTTTTTTTTTTGACCACGTAAAAAGCTTATGGGGCGTAAGCAAATGTCCCTTGTAGGGCCTCTGAAGACTTGCATTGGCTGCCAATCGCTTCGCGATGCCGCCACCACACACACTAAGAAAAAAAGGAGTACCTCTTACTCTTTTCGGAGTCTGGACTCGCCACGTATATGACACACTTTGTGGGAGACACCCGAACTCCCTTTCGGGAGAGAGTCCCGAGACTATCTGTGCTCGATACAAGGTGGTTACGTGACTCCACACCCAATAGTCACGCATACTCTCTTGTAGTAGTCTCCTAACCCTCTCGAAAGGGTTACACGACTAGTGCTGAGGGAGTCCGTTAACTACTCTGCATGAGTCAGACGACTCAAGATAAGGGGTCACATGACCACTGCTGAAGGATTCGGGTAACTGTTCTCGATGAGTCTGATGACTCCAGCAGTGTGTGTCAAGTTACCCTTAGTGTGTGGTGCAGGACTCTTGCAGATAGAGTAAAATAACTAATCCATGTAAGTCGTTTGACTCTCGGATGGCAGTGTCGAGCCGCTTTTCAAAATGTGTCACCAACTTTTGCTGTAAGTAGACACCACTACGGCTAGTTCTCAAGATTCCTGTAAAAAGACAACACATAAGAACCCATAGCAAACTTGCCAAAAAGGACATGGCAGGTTAGCAACAAAAAGTTAACATTTCATCACCCTTTGTCGTCTTCTGGAAAATTCAAATGTATTAGTCAGCACAGAATCACCATGAAAGCAAGACAGTTCTCATTACTATTAAACTGGAATCAATAGCCAACCATGCAAAACAGTCTTAAATAAACATCCAATATGTAGCCTGCAGGTGCATATGCATGACACTGCAATGCAACTCAGAACCATAATGAGACCCCAAAATATTATGTAACTCGTGTAGAAGTTCCATTCAGCACTGCACAAGTCTCTAATGTCAAAAATTTATAAGTTAAACCTATTTCACTGTTCTTCAAGACGTGTTTTTATTTAGAACTTACGATTTAACATTTTAAGCAAGTAAGCTACACATAACAAATAAAAAAGGCTGCACTTATGTACAAAGGAGACCCAGATAATCAAGTGCAATAAAAACAATATTCCAACTTAGATTACATAATCTATGCATTATACTATGCTTGCTGAAAACAACTGGTTGGCAATTGATAATCCAATCTAACAGCAAGAACAGCTGTCTTACCTTATGGTACTCTTGTTGGCACTTTTCCCCCACAACTTGTGCGTGTTAGCGTCAGTTGAAAATTGATCTGAAAAATACCACATTAAAAATTTGTGCATCAATTTTTTTCTGTCATACAACATGCAACAGTGTATAAAAGCTTCACAACAGATAATATTACAAAAATAAATACCGCAACATTTATACTAATTGTTTATTTATGTTGACAAACATACTTTTCCAAGACGAAGCATAATAGCTGAGACAGACAATTTCACAGATTGCAATAACCACTAATACAAAACTTGCCATAATGCAAACACGCTGACAAAATATGTAGCACAGGTAGCTGTATTTTGTTACGGCAAAGATAGCAAACAAACTATACCCAGCTGCATGCACGCAGCTGTAACAATACACATGGCGCACCAAGATCCAAAAGAAACGAAGAGGAAGATGTGAGGAAGGCTTTTTTGTACTCATCACAAGTTATCCTGTAAGAGCAGATTATGCACTGCCTGTAATCTACCCTCAGCACATACGTAAATAAGTTACATTAGGTGCCACATTTACAAATCACTCAAATGATGTTCTTGTGATTGTCCTTATTCCGATTTTTAACTTGGAAAGCATGACTGAGTTACGTAAAGCCTCCCGACAGCTTGGCATATATACAGAAAGAAGTGTTTCTATAAACACTGGAGGCCATGGAAGGATGACTGACACATACCTCTTTTAATTCTTGTGTCTTTGTCTTTATGATTATTTACCACAGTAGTCTTTTGTAGAGTGAAACACATCCAGATAATACACTGTGGGCAACAAAGTGTGAATACCTGTTCTTGATTTCTACCTTTCTCTGGTGTCCCGCTAAGGTAAGATTGGTGCAAAAAATTGTCTTCCCAATGTATGCGCTCCCACAAAACAAAACAGGAGCAGATGATAAGCCACATTAATGGTGCGCAAAATAAAACATCTGTTCTTAACTTACCACTGCCATTCCAATCTGGTGAGATTTTCTGCTTTGTTGTGTACTCTAGCACAGGTGCTACGCAGTTCACTTGGTGCCCAAAGCAACTCTCACACCATAACAGGATGGCAATTTTGTTTTTCAAATTCTAAGCGAAACTCTGGTTATGGGGGACAATTGCAAACTGATAGTTTTGCTTTGTATCTTCATTATGTTGTAGAGCAGGGTAGAAAGCAAGTACAGATATCTATAATTTGGGTTCCCACTGTGCATTGCATGCATGTGTTTCAATGAATGATACAACTATTTGGTAGATAAACATATGAAATATAAGAGAATTAAGCTTGAAGTCTACCATATCATTAACTGGGAATATTATGTGTAATTGAAATTTTGCGATTCCCAGTGAAGAAACAGTTTTGACAATATGTGCCAAGGCAACTAAGTCACTCATGCTCACAAAGGAAACAAAAACAAGCAAGATTACAAGAAGTTCGAACTTGCAACCTGAGGTGAGACACCTCACATGACTGATTTATGTATTTACTGAGCATAAATTACATCTGGCACATAATCTGCTTGTACAAGATGACAAACAATGTTACTCTTGCTTTCGCTCTGGGGCATTTGGCTCTTCTGAACACATGCACATTGTGTGGCACAGCTGTGTGGATGTAGCTGGGCACAGCTGTTATTCAGCATCAATCTGTTTTTATGGTCCTGTACTATTATTGTAATTTATAATTAGCAAATAGCCTAACTATTGCGTTGATCAGCTCCATTTTAAACAAAACATACTGACAGATTTCCCTGTTTATCGCTAACAAAGAGATGGGTACATCATTTCAGATTTCAAGAAACAGCTGTGGAACAGAACAAATGCTGAAGACAGAAAATCTACAGACCAATACTTTTTTATTAAATGCCATGTACTAGCCCTTTCTGCAATGAATACCATTATTAGCAAAAATTGTAGCCTGAAAAAATAATTGGGAAATATTTACAAGAAAGTGCGCGTAAAAATATTTTGCCACTATGTAGGACATAACTAAGAAACACCAGCTATACAAAAACTAATGACAATTCAAATCTACATAAAACTCCCTATGAATGGCAGTATATTCAAACCTCTAGTACAAATAATTAAAAAAAGTTGTTTCGAGAAGCACTTCCCCTTAATAAGTGGGTGTTAGTGTTTCTACAATAGGGTTAGAAAATGCCTTCCAGCACACCATAGGGAGTTTATAAATAGCACATGCACGCATCTGCCTAGAAAGCCCCACGCCCTGCTTGTATTCCTTAGTCATTTTTCTGCATTCTGTTGTATGTCACCGTTTGGATCCCTTAACACTGAGTGCGCAAAACCAAAAAACAGCCTATTAATACACTGAATTTTTAGCCTGTAAAGGGGTTGTGTGGCAATGGGGCAGCCAACTCTAGTGTGAGAACAAACAAATATTTTTTTCTCGCGTTAGTGAAACCAGTCAAAATATAATCTCAAATTTGGAAATGAATGCACAAAGAACCTTGCTGATTGTCACATTATTGTCCTGAACAAGATCTTTTGGTGTTTACAATTCCTAGTTTAATTCACTTGCCTCTAGTAAATAGGCTCTGACCTAGAATACTCAGTGTAGGAGACTAACCCAAACCTGGAAGCCAATGTCTAAATCTGAAATAAAGACATTCATCCCCCGACCACATGGCACTGCTTCGTCATCAGAAGAATCATGCATCCATGGACATATAGTCTGTAAAATTATTTATACATGATCTGTAGCGTTAATCTTGCATTAACAAATTCTGAAATTAGGAAATACATCTGCTATGTAAAGCACTGCTGTAAACCTGTGTGTTTGAGAAATGCAATACTCAAAAGGTGTAATACAACCAATGTGTGCATGAAACCTATGCTGCATTTGACATTCGTCAGTGTGGCAAATAAGCACTGAGAAATGCCAAGGGTATCATAGCTTGTATGTCTCAAACCTTGTATGTGAGTACCACTGGTATCGTGGAAAGTTGGGCTAGTTGGTGAGTGATCATAGTACCTTGCTGGTGAAGCAGCGCACAAACACAAGCGAGTGTCGTCTATTCCTACTTGTCTCCACTGTGTCCGTGTTTGTGCGCTGCTTCACCACCAAGGTACCACTGGTATATTTGCAGCGAAAAAAAGTCACATTATTACCAGACATATGAGGGGAACCCATGTTTCTCTAGTTTAATATTTTCTTTCTTGTGCTCTTATATCCTTGAGTTTTTCAAAAATAACGGGTGCTTGAAATAAGTACTCTATATTGCTCTTAAATTTATCCTGCACCAGAGCCCGTGTTATGTTAAATTTCTTGAACACATTGCAGTGCTGTAGGTTATCAAAGGAAGAAAAAATACCGTAAGTTTTCAGTTTAGCCTTATGTACAACAAGAATTAAGAACCTATCAATTACATCCACAAGTACAAAAGAACTATGAGAAATGGGGCATAAAGACAGGTATACATTATAATAGCAGGAGTTGATGGTGAGAACTCTACGAGAAAGGAACTATTAAAAACTAGGTACTAAAGAAACATGAATTATAATAATAGAAATATTTGCAAAGAATTTGAAGAGACAAATAGTATGTCTGTTCAAATCACTCCACCCCAACATTCATCCATGGTTAGATAAGTGATCGATAAGAAGAGAAACAGCTGGTGATGCTGTTTGGATAGATGGAAACTGAGGTACAGCTGTGAAATAGATGGAACACGTAGAGGGGTCACCAAGTGTTGCGCACTGGTTGCACAGCAGGTTTCCTTGAGCTCCGGACTCACTCGACACTGATGCGTTGAGCCTGGTTATACGTAGTTCGCTAGAGGCCTGGCCCGAGTATGTGGCATGGCTTGGGTAAAATTTCAAGGCAACCTGAAAAACACAGATCCAAATATATAAGCACCAAAATATTCTGCACCATAGGGCAAATCTGAAGTTTACCATCTGCACATAGCAGATGATGAAAACAGACACAAGTCACCAGACTCAAGGTATATAAATGTGCAAAAGTGTAAATGAATGTGAAGAGCTGCTTGTAGGATGGAATCCTTCATTCTGTCGAAAATAGATCAATAATAGTATTTTAACATAAAGTCAAGTGTACACGACCCTCCCTATTTGTGTCAGTAGGCTATTCCATGCCAGCTGTTCCAACCTGGCACATGACCACTTGGAATTTCTTTTTGAAAACTGGGGGCCCTTCAATATAGAACAAATCGCAATTTCACGCAATACTTAAAGCAAAAAAAAAAATTTTACTGGCGTAAACACTGTCACATTTTGTGTAACGCACCAAACTATGCATCATAAAATGGCATAGCCAAAAAAATTGGTTCCTTCATTAAGAGGGACAAATTTTTAACGACAATGAAGAGAGGCCTTACACCAAAAACTTAACTGCTTATTAGCCAGTGCTCACTTTATTATGGCCGATTAAAAATGGACCAAATGGCTTATTAACTTTATTTTCACAAAAGTGACCTACAGCAAAAGCTGTAAATTTATGTAATCCATGTATTTAGGACTTGTGCTGTGTGCAAGAACTGGTTTCAGAAAGATACATTATGCAGCAGAGCAGAGAGAGTAGGATGAACTTGGAAAAGAAGTCAGTTTTGGTGTACGTTTATTGGCCTACTTACCATTGAGGCAGCCCTAGTAAATTTATGCCAAATACCATGTTTGAGAGTACACTGTATTGTTTTTAAAGTGGTAAAGCTTTATCGAAGTAGTTTTTGCGTTACGCAATAAAACAATTTTACAATTGGTCTCTTGTAGTTTCAAAATTTGCATCGCGTTTCGTCTAATACACACAGCCTCTTGGAAGCTAAGACAAAATGCATAGACTTGAGCATCCCTGCACAGACAGAAGGGAGTCTAAACTGCTTCGAAGTTACTTCTTTCATTGCTGAGTGGTTACAAGCCACTTCACTCAAAAAGACGCCGCTTAATTACAGGTATTTACCTGAATATCTCTGTATGCTGTCAGCCTGCTTGGCATCATCACTAAGGCTGCCAACTCCCTAGTGGATGTGGTCAGGACATGGTGGTGGCAGGATGCAGTGGCAGAAGCTGCCAAAGGCTCCCAATTCCCTAGTGGACGTAGTCAGGACAGGGTGGTGGTAGGACGCAGGGGTAGGGGCCGCCACAGTGTACCTGCAACAAATTTGCACAAATGTTCTTAGTTCTACCACGTCACAATTTACAATAAAAATTGAGCTGTCTGTTTAACATGGCTACCAATACAAATAAAGGCAAGCAGTTAGGTCCTACCACTCAAATAGAACCCTGACAAAAAAGAAACGGTACTTAAAGGGACACTAAAGTGAAACAATAAATCAGTTTAGACTAATGAAGCTTTGTTTGAGAACCCTGCAGGCAGTCATTTCAAAAAAATAGTTTGATTATTAGATGAGAAAATGAAGGTCCAAGTATCAGTATTTGAATTACGCGCCGAAACCCCAGTGCCGGCACGTCAGCGTGACGTCAGGGATTCTAAGGCATGTTTTCGCATTTGGGCTGTGTTGGCTGAGTAAAGGTTCCCGATACTGCCCATGTTTATTATTTGGTTCCTTTAGAACACAATGTAGTCAACCTGTACGACTATATATAATTAGTAGGCCCTAGAAGATGCCATCAAAATCCAAGACATCACAGCCCCCAGGTGCAGGAATTTAAGTAGGCGTCGCCACCCGTATTTCGTTCCTGCACTTTTCGTGGCTTGCCAGACGTCTTATCGTTGTAAGAGTGGTGTTTTTGGTGTTGCAGAACGGTAATTTACTGATGCAGAAGAAATCATTTTTCACTGTAGTGTCCCTTTAAGTTTATGAAAATCCAAACAATGAAAAAAATGTGCAACTGATTTGTGCATGGAAGCTCAGTTGAAACCTGAGCTCATACCATCAAGTGATCTGCTAGTCAACTGCAAGCCTGCCACCTTAAAATGTCATTGTAAATTTCTTTACATGCATTATGTAAGCTGCATTAATACAAGTTCAAAATCTCTTAACATAAGCAAATCACCAAGCTAATTAAATTAATGAATTCCAGTGGTCGTTAATGCAACAAAGTGCAAGCTCGGAATGAAGCTGGCCAAACTGGGCAGTGAAAAATAACAATGTGGTTCTCTACATCTTGTTTTTCTGGCTTTCGCTCTAGCGTTGGAATATACAAGAATTTTGACATTCTTGATATTCCCCCTGCTAATTTCTATTCCATAATGCACAATACTTGAGCAAGAGCAATACTGCTTTCTTTTAACCGTAAATAGTGATAGAACAAGAAAATTCACTGGAGCCAACGTTTTGAGAAAAATCTCCTCTTTGTCGAAACATTGGCTCCAGCGATGCTCCTTGTTCTACGGCTCTTCATCATGTCAAATCTCTGTCTTCCTGTGTACCTCTGTACTTTCGATGTTATGTCAATGAAATTGTAATAACAGATCATTAGTAAATGTAGCTGATGAGGAATTTGCCCTTGTTGGTAGATAATGACAGAGTAACTGCGCAATATAGAGATACGGACAAAGGAGGCTTGTGTGTGTTGTCTTCTCCAGCCATTGGGCGATTACTCTGTCTCAATGTAAAACTATTACCCTTTGCACAATAATACTAATACATAAAGACAGGAAAGTAGACACAAAAATTACAACAGATAGCATCATATGCTAATGAGATATGCAAAAGTGCCTGCTACAATTTGTCTCACCCATAACGTGCTGGATAAGATGGCGACTTCTGGCTGTTGCCATTTCTTGAATACCTAAAATAAAATACATATCAAAATTATAAAAATACACAGGACAACAGCAGTAGCCGAGGACATAATGCATTGTTTAGTACAAGAAGGTAAACTAATCTCTGATACACGGCAGACGAAATTTCCTTTATTAAGTTAGTAGAAAAATACACCACACTTCATTTCATTCAATACTGTCGGCATTTCTTGGTACAAGAAAAAAAGGTATTTCTGCATGGAAGCAGCAAAATAATAAATGGCCTTCTACTTTTACAAAATATTCTGCAGCGACGAAGCTAACTACAGCTGTACATACTTAAAATTGTTGTATGCACATTACAATAGCCAAGACAGGATAAACTTGGGTTCATATGCAGCTCACTGGAAGGTACAACTTTGCAATGAACTCGTTTCTGCTTGGCAAATATACGCATTAACATAAAACTACAAATAAAAGAATCCTTTTTTCATAAAACGCCGGACTCAATATAAAAAAATCCAGTAGCAATATTACAATTTCACCACATAACACAGCCAGGTTTTGTAAGCCTAGTAGGATTTACTATATGAATGTTGCAGCAAGTTCATGCTTTTAAATATTTACAACCGTGAAAATAAAGATTACGTAAAAATAATACATTATATATAGGCTTAGATTGTGAGCTAATGTGTTTTCTACTTACAGCCAAATGCACATAAAATTTCTTCTGTTTCAGCGCTTTTAAAGAGCTGTGTCTGTTCGCTTGAGCAGGCAGCCGCTTTACCGCTCTTAAAATATCTGTGCTCCCACATCGCCTGACACTGCCATACAGCGTTGTAGCGCTTTTATTATTCGCCGTAATATACCTAAAGCGCTAGAAAATCTTCAGAATACACAAGCTGTCTTTTCGACTACCTGTCTTCGCCAGCGAAAGTCACACTGGTGCGAGTATTGTATCTACACTTCACGTTACGCAGTACTTGAAGTGTACGATGCGACAGGCCACTCGTCACTAGAGTCGTTAAGAAGGGTGTTTCTCCTGGCAGTACAGCTTTGCAATAATTTCAGACGCTCTCCTGAGGCTTCCGTCTGCCAGTAGTATTTTCGCATACATACGCGCACACATGCCTAAGAAACGTCTGTGAACTGCCAAGAGAAACGTGGAGCAAAATGTAGCCATACCGGAAGGGCCGAGTACGCGCCGTTTGTAAACTCGGAACAAAAGCTGATATGCTTACCTGAGACGTTAAGAGAAATATGGCACAGGTCACTGCCCGCTGGTAGTCGTTCATATGCATCTGGTCGTCTCTGTCCGTTGCGATCTCCCATATCACAATGAAAGATGCAGTGCAAACCGCAGCATTTCGGGCGCTTGTGACGGTCCGGCGAGCTGCACTTGCTCGATGTCGGCAAAGACGACATCGGCGACACGCTGCTGCTGGCGGCGGTCCCCCTCGTCGCAATCACACAGCACGGACAGAAGCTCCCACCGTAACTTGCCGCAACGCCTGGTTGCAGTCGCCCCTAACACAGCGATTTCAGAACCACTCAACGACAACGTACTCGCGCGTGATGCAGCGCAACTGTTAAATGGCGTCGTGCTATAGACGGCTTCGGCTTTGGATCATTTTGTATCTGCACAACTGAGCAAAACAGTTGCGCTAGTTTCGGTTTTGTTTCCTCGCGTTGAGATAAAAACTGTTTTGCTCACTGATAATTTTGCGTCACTTAAGTAATGTTCACGAATGAAACAGCCATGAATTTAACACGCGTCTTGAAATACCCGCTACGTTCACTTGGCAGAAGCAAAATTTGCTCGTCCGAGTGTGGTTGCGTTTGAAATATCTATCGTTGCGCTGTCGGAGCGTGCTCGAAGTGTGAAGACGCGGCGTAATTGTCCTTAATTTGCTTAGCTATAACGGTGCGGCTGCCCTTGATTTCTGTCGAGTGCAGTTTGCTCTGATATAAGGTAGAACTACAAAGCCGCCCATGTTACTGAATGATCTAGTGCACCTGAAGCTGCCAGAACTCCGGTATTTCCTCCACAAGTTCTTGCGACTGTGTGCCGCTGTCACCAAATGCGAGCGTAGTCATTTGGCGGAGATTTAGCAACACATTTTCTAGAACTATAGTTCACCGCTCTATCACGACATGGAGAAGCAACGTGGTTGCTCCTTAGTAAAATTTTCTGTTTATTGCGAATTTTCCAATAGCAATTATATGGACACAACCGCCGAAATATATCTGTCGGTGTTGCCGTGAGCTTAAGTATATAGTCAAGGGCGATAAGATCCCATCCTGCGCCGTTGGCTGTGTGCATTAAAGGAAGTGTACGAGGGTGAGCCGAGACGTATAGTGCCTGGATGGGTGTCCAAGTATCTATTGGCCTCGAGCTCCACCACTGGAAAAGCTGGCGCCACCGTCGGCGTGACGTGCTAGGAGGGATCACGTGGACATAGCGGCCGCGTCGGCTGCTTCGGGAGCGCCGAAGCGAGCTGAAAACGAGAGTTTAAATTCCCTCGTACGCTGCGGTCCTCATTTAGTGGGGAGATTTCCCCGCTTCGAGTGTCTCCTTTACAACGCTTGAAAGCACTACAATAGGTAGTGGCTGCCTTTGAAGGCGCGCAACATGGTAGGCTACTGCTCGGTGCCGCAGTGCCGGGCGTACGTAACGGAGGCCGATGTCAGCCTTCTTCACACGTAGGCGCAGGACAAGAAGCCGCGTGAAGCTTGGCTCGCGAACCATAAAACCGGCAAACAGTCATCGGCTACAACTCGAGTATCCAGCAAGCACAGACGCGAGGAAGATTTCTGCTACGGCGCCGTGTCTGTGATGTTCGAAAACGCGCACTGAGGTCGACGCTCGCCCGAGTCCATTGCCCGAGTAATGTCACGACGGTTTGGTCTATGAACTTGTCGATGCTATAGATACTGGCAAGTTCAGTGGAGTGGAAAGGGAATGGTAAGAAGCACATTAAAAAGAAAGCATGGCATATGGTCATGTCTGTGTTATGAATCAGTGCACTGGATTACAAAAAAGGAGCAGCGGGAAATCGCACGCTGAGAACACCGATAAGCATACAGTGTGACGCAACTCTAGAAATAATATTGAAAGCTAAAAGAATTTAGAATAAAAAAAATATTGAATCGTCGCGACGGCACGTACATCACAGTCCCCGTAGGCGTCGAAGTCTCTACAATGAAATTATTTTTTGAACAGTTCTGATAGCGCCCACGCAACAATGGTTGCTTGTATACTGTCAAACGCTCATATTCTGCGGTCTAAAGGTCATGGCACAGTGCGAAGACGAGCACGCGGCGAACGCGAAACAGTGCGCGGACAAGCATGCAGACGCGCAGTCGGTCGCTGCGAATCTGTGCGATCGCTGCATTGAGGCTTCATTCTATTACGCTACATTTAGTTATACAAACACTATAAGAACATATTTCATGTAGTTTGCTCTCAGCGTTTACATACCTTTCACGCAAGAAGCCGGTTCAGGAGACTCCATCGCGGCGACCGCGCGCAGTGGCGTTCACTGTACGTATTCGGTAAAGAGATAGCGTCTGTAAACGATTGTGCTCTTTCAGTTTGCCCAAGATTATTATTTAGACAGTAAAAAGCTTCTCTCGTTTCGAAAGTACTTACAGAAATGTCCGGATGAGCTCACGCGTGGTGTTTTTAGTGAGCGCTGACAGCAAAACCTATGAGGAGCGCGCCACGTGATCCCTCATACTACGCCAGCGAGCCGCTTCCGATAGATGGCGACTCCGTAACTCCTCGCCGCCAATAGGTGGCCACGTGATAAAACGCGCGCAAGCCGGGGAAAGGAGGCGCTGGTTTAGCACGCTCCTCCTCTGGCCGTTGCTCTAGCCCGGTCTGGCGCCACTCTCGCTCTGTCTTGGCGATAATTTCCGATGGGTGCAAAGCGGGGGCAAGGGGGGGGGGGAGAAAGAGGGAGGGCACTTTTATAGCACCATTTCAAGTTTCGGAGACGCTTTGAAGGACGAGGCAGCAGAAGCGTTCTGTCCGCTCTGTTCGCGCCCTTCATCACGCCGACTCTGTGACAGCGAGTGGTCGCGGTCATTGAGTGAGATCTGTTCATGTTTGCACGTGCGCGCGTGACCCCGTGCTTGCTAATTTACGGAGTAAGCGATTGTTTACTGCACTTTATTCAGGCGATGAAACTACGAAGCTTGGTTCGTGCAGTTGTTCGTGCAGTGGTTCACGCAGCATTGGGGGAAAACTGCTACATTTTTGTTTTTACATTTCTAGGGGGTTCAAAAGCAGTGCTGCGTACGCTAATGGTTGTTTCTGGTCGCGGGACGCAACGCACTGCGGTAGCCCAGTGGCTTTGGTGTTGCGCTGCTGAGCTCGAGGTCACGGGTCCAATCAAGCCGCAGCAGTCGCTTTCCAATGGGGGCAGAATGCGAAGACGCGCGTATACTGTGCATTCCGTGCACATTAAATAACCCGAGCTGCTGAAAATAAATGTGCAGTTTTCCATTACCGTGCGCCTCATAACAAGATCTTGATTTTGGAACCTATATCCTCAAAATTTAATTTTACGTAGCGCAATTACATTTGCAATCGACACTGTTGAGTGCGCCTACTGAACTTATCTCGTTGCAGTGCTCTCTTTAGTAGCCAATGCTTTTTTTTTTAGATTTACTTATAGTCAGAATCCAGTGTGACAAATCCGGGTCTTCCTTTGTATAGAAGAAGCCAGCTATCACTTAAGCGTGTGAGATATTAACAAACATGTTCAAGGAAAATCGATATTTGGAGTTTGATGTAATTGCAGAACATGACAAGGACGAAAGAATGATACACCGCATTACAACCAGGACAGGAACCCGAGGGCCCGCCTCAAACAGAAGACGTTATCTGGTATTTCTTCTCCTGCATTTTAATCTTTCTCTCGCCAGCCTCATCTCGAATATCAGAGGAGTCGGGATCTTCCACGACGACTCTTCGCGTGCTATTAAGAGTCAAACGACCCATACACAAATGTTGACTCTTGTTTTGTGACTCTACCCGCGTGAAAATGGGTCTTCGTAAGAAAAAAGAGAGTCAAGTAGCCGTGACTCACTTTTTACTCTCTTTTTTCTTAGAGTGCAGTCGCGCGCGATCTTGCCATGAGACGTTGCGAAACAGTTCCAATTTACAAAATTTTGCGCGTTCTTCTGTGATGACGCACCGTCGGAAAACTAGACATTTTTTTTCTGACATCAGGGAATTGGTGTTTCAGCACTTTCAAAACTTCATCTTGAATATAGTAGCCCTTGCAGCTACCCCAATTGATTTTTCACGAAGGTCCCTAGTTTCTTTGGAGCGATGCTATGCGACGAAGGGACGTAATGAGGCTTGCGTATTTATCCAGTGATAGGATTTGGGGACCACCTTTCATGAGGAAGCTAAAATTCTCTTCCAACTCCAGTTGAAGACCTTCCACTCACGTTTCGTTACTTGATCTGCGTGGTAGAATCGGCACAAAGTCATTTTTCTTTTATATTTGGGTGGTAATATAACTGGGCATTACAATCAGTGGCGTGGTAGAATCGTGCAAATACGGTATATTCCAGCAGCGGGCGTTCGTGTGGTTGGTTTGCTAGGAGCTGTGCATTCAGACAATAGTCACAGAGGGTCCCGACAATTTTTTTCATGTTAAGTAAATTTTTATGTGTGATAGCACAATCCACCCATACACCGAAACCAGCCTTATTTTTTAGCATGAGAAAATAAAACAAAATAAAGAACTTGACTGAGAGAAGCTTCCAAATGGGCTTTTACAATTGCACGATGTTCTGAATTTGAGAAAGTGTAAACAAACTGATAAAAGTTTCTGTGTTTTCATACTTTTACACCTAAATTACAGAACTGCGGAAATTAAAATCAAAATAATTCGAATTTTGATGAGACTCGCAGCATGAATGACCATACGCAAACTTAGGTTTTGAACAAGGTGAAAAATTTACTCTTTCTTTAGCAATTTTTGTTTATGTCTTGCAACAGTGCGTTCATCCAGTGAGTTTCTCTGTGCACAACTTGGTGCCTTCAGAACACACAGCAAAGTACAGTCAGTCTTTCTTGTGCACCGTTGTCTTGAGGATCCGGATCATGAGACGGAAATAATCAGAAGGATAAGAATGGGCTGGGGTGCGTTTGGCAGGCATTCTCAGATCATGAACAGCAGGTTGCCATTATCCCTCAAGAGAAAAGTATATAACAGCTGTGTCTTACTAGTACTCACCTACGGGGCAGAAACCTGGAGGCTTACGAAAAGGGTTCTACTCAAATTGAGGACGACGCAACGAGCTATGGAAAGAAGAATGATAGGTGTAACGTTAAGGTATAAGAAAAGAGCTGATTGGGTGAGGGAACAAACGCGAGTTAATGACATCTTAGTTGAAATCAAGAAAAAGAAATGGGCATGGGCAGGACATGTAATGAGGAGGGAAGATAACCGATGGTCATTAAGGGTTACGGACTGGATCCCAAGGGAAGGGAAGCGTAGCAGGGGGCGGCAGAAAGTTAGGTGGGCGGATGAGATTAAGAAGTTTGCAGGCATGGCATGGCCACAATTAGTACATGACCGGGGTTGTTGGAGAAGTATGGGAGAGGCCTTTGCCCTGCAGTGGGCGTAACCAGGCTGATGATGATGATGATGATGATGATGATCTTGAGTTATATCGTCAAAAATTGGAAAATTGCGAAACATCGAAAATTTGACTGTTTATTGCGCATAAACTTCGGAAACTAATCACCTCTAAGCTCCCTGAAGTTTCCCCAGGTCACGGTCTTGTCACGGTTGATCAGTTTTATCCAGAGAGATGTTTCAGCAGGACAGTGGCATTCCCAATGAGCCACTGTATAGTTAGAGCTACTCACGCCGTCGCTTTTCTTATAAAGAAGCATATGCGTTCCTTCTGTAGCGTTGCGGGCTGCTTCTTGGGTCGTTGAAGAAACGGAAGCCATCATGTACATACAACACCGCGATTGGCTGGGACCTGGTCTCACAAACAGTTGTATTGCTTAAGAACTTCTGAACGTGGGCCGAGAGTTGTGCCAGAGCCATAAAGCACTGAGTAAATTATAGTCGCTGCTTTAGTTTCCTGCCCTTTAATTGAAACAGTGTTTGAAACTCCCATCCAGCAAGCGAGAAAAAAACAGCATGCTCTTAATTAGCGATTCACGTTTCGCACTGATGAACGTGTGACAGGCGCCGTGCAAAGCTTTCGAGGACCGAGCAGTACAGTGTTCGCTCATTCAAGTATAACTGCACCCGCGGTGGTTAGGGCAAAGCCAGAGCGAGGGCATCCTAGGCACATTCTGTTATATGAAGGGTGTTTCAAAAGATGCGTTCGAAATTCCTAATATATAGTCAAGATAAGATAGTATTTGTTTTACAACTGAGGCATATATTCTATAACGATCTGGCGATAGCAATGAGACAAGTACACGTGAAGGTCGGGTCAACCTTAAAGTCGAAAAAGGCGATTCCTATAATCTCGTTAGCCGAAGCATTATAACCAAAGCATCTATAACGAAGCATCTATAACCAAAGCATTGACTGTGCAAGAGCGCAACGGTTACGCCCAGATCAGACCGACTTTAGTTACGCAACAGGTTACGCCTCGCGGTCGGGCGAGCACAGCAACGAAAGTCGGAGTATAATTTGGCACGGCCGCTGACACGTGCGAGCCGGTTCGCGGCTCGTCTCGAGTTTGCAGACTGACCGCGCGTCGACTTCACATTGAAGAAGAAATGGAGTTTGGATCGTTATTCGGTTTTTTATTACGCTAAAATAAGAAGCTAGCGCGATAAAAATGGCAAAGCGCTCTCGATAAAACCTTGCGACCAGCGGCGGTGGTGTGGCCGCGTCTCGCAGCGCGACCGTCGCCTAGCTCGCCCTTTTGTAATGCGCGCCCAGAGATCGTCCTCGAGCCAACTGCGGTCGCGCCTGCTCGGTCGCCGTTTCTTGGTAAGTTTCAGTTTTCAGTTTCAGTGTATTATTCGTTCATAGCAATTGGCTACAAGAAATGGTGTACAGACAAGGGTCCCAAAGTCAGAGACGGCACCGGGACCCTTAGCGACAGACGTTTCTTTTTCGCAGGCTTATTGTTCATGTTATTTCGCGGCCGGTCGCATTTCAATAACATTCGTGCACTTAAATCTACGTGCACGTTAAGGAACAGCGGGTGGCTATAAATTAATCCGGAGTCCCCCACAACGGCGTCTCTCGTAGTTGCAGTGGTGCTTCGAGACTTGACGCCGCATCGACAATGGATTTCGTTTCCTCTTCTTACCACGAGTCGCAGCGATGCGGAGGTGACCGCGGGTCCAAGAGTCCAAGCTCCGAGCCAAATTCCAAACAATGACGAAGTGCGAATAGAAGGGAAAATGAAACGCATCGTTAGAAAAATACTGACCACGAACAGGTGCCGTTCACGGGTGAGGGCTGTCTTTGTGTTCATTTATTCGATCAGGTTGAGCTCATTGGTTTCCAAATCAGTACGGATCCGGCGCTCCTTTTGCGAGGAAACTACAGCCGCACCCGTGCGATATTTGCAAAGTGGGAATAATGCGCGCTTCCGGCCTGTGAACCTCCATATGTGCGTTCGACCGCTGTTCGCTGTGGCGCACTGCCGAAATTCCAGGAAGGATAATGGCTCCTACTTGAGATTAACAACGGTCGAACAAAGGACGCTTCTCTCGGCAGCCAACGTTTTGAAAAGTCGCCTCGTCGAAACACTAGCTTTTGATCGAGGTTTCCCTTGTCCAACCATTTTTAACCGCTGATGTCTGCAATATGTTGGGAGTCTTTTCTCATTATTTCCCGCTTGTGCTCCAATTTCAAGTTATTACATGTCGGGAAAATCGCTATGTTCAGTGCTTTTGCGTGTTGTTCCGTGTTGTTTCGTCAAGTTCACTGCTAATTCTAATAATGGAAGGGCTACCCGAATAACACAGCTTTTCTTTTTCCGGGGAAAACCAGCGTGGCAGGAGCACTGATATTCCATCGGGCACTCGCGTGTTTGCTCCCTGCATCAAACCTGAAAGCATGAAAAGCCCATCTTAAATATTTACGTTTTGGTGGGATAAACGCGTGTGCCGATGGCGAGGAGGCAGAGTACCTATTCGTAACAGCTGCATTGGATTTATTTTCCGCCATTTGCAGACGTCCAGGTACATCGCACGAGACAAAACAGTTCCTATGAAAGCGCTCTGCAGCCTCCACCCAGTGAAACTGATGCTAAGAGACGTTCTGCTGACGCCAGCTGTACTGCATGTCTAATCGATGCGCTTTCGTTTTTGTTTTGTTCGTTCTTACTGCTACTTCAAAAAGCAATTCCGAGCAACGATCTCACGGATCAACGCATTTCGGAGCGCACCGCACAGGCCACTACCGGTGTCAAACGAGGCACTTTCAATAGAGATCGGCCCCGATCAGGAACCAATTTCTCGATCCCAATTGGCTCCTTTCCGCAAGCTGCAGACGGGAGCCAAGCGCGATCTAGAAATTTGATCCTAACCAGGCTCGATCGCTGCCTAAAATGCCTCGTGTGACACCGGCATGTGTCTGCCACAGGCTGCTCTGAACCATCTCATGCTTGTATGCCCCCGTTTATTTCATTTGCTATTTGATTTTAATGCACATACCGTAAACTTATGTCAAGACTTGTAAAATATTTAAATATGCACATTTTGTCAATTGTGCTGAAGATGTAAGCTTTTTGTGTTTTTATTGTGTTTAACTGTTTTAGTATTTATCTCTTAACCTATATGAAAGAGCTTGCTTGACATCCGTTCTTTGTGGGCAAATATTTCCTTACTGGTCACAACCGGTTCGTAAGAGCCGGGAATTACGCATTACGTAAAGCAGCGTGAAAATCATCGTATGCTTATTGCAATGTTCTTCATATGTAAATGTCACCGTGTGCGGGAGTTTATGATGAAACATGTCTACAGAGCAGAGGAAGAAGAAGAAAAAATACGATATGCACACACCGGGTGCTGGACATCACCATGATATATTACGCGAGAAGGCTTACATGCTTGAACCACTGACACTCGAAGCGAAATTCGAGAGCACATCAGATACGATTCGTCGAAATTGGGGGGTGGAGGATAGGGGGGATGTTGGTGCTTCAGTCGCATTCGCATAACCATGTGGTACAGGGTGCTTGGCGCGTGACAGAATTTTCAGTTGTATTAGTAAACGGTGGGGTAAATGTAATTGTATTTTGTGCCGTGTGGAAAATGGTTGGTTTGTAGTTGTCTGTAAGTTGTCCGCTTTCGACAGCTTCGGGTGCAGAGGGGTACAGAGTGTTCTCCCGAGTCTGTGGTGTGGGAGTATGTCCGTGTATCTTCGCGGTACGGGATCATCGGGAGGCACCGATGATATGTGTCCTAACGCGACTGACCGGCGAGTACGTTTTCGGGCTGCAGCGCGGGCTCCATCGCTGCCTGCTAGGGAAGAGTGTCCCGGCGTGCAGACTCTGTACAGTTCCGGTAAGGCGTTGGCGCGTTCGAGGATGCGTGAGGCGGCTGCCGATATTCGGCCTATCGTGTAAATGCGGCACACTGTTCGCGAGTCTGTCATTATTGTGACGTAGTACGTTGGGTTAGCCGTGAAGGCTGCTGGGGCTGTTGCTACCTCCTCCGTATTGTCTGCGTGTGCAGCGTGTACAGGGGCCGCTGCAAGTTATTCCTTTAGGTTGTTAACTACACTGTGGGCGTGTGCCTACCTGCCTCTGTACTTGGCTGCGTCGGTGCGCCTGGCTATCTCCTCTTTCCCGCTGGAACGCAGCAGTATGCGCCTCTCTTCTTGCTGCGTGCTGTCCTGGGTGCATGTTTCAGTGGGTGGGCGAAACTTCTAATTATTGCCGGATTTGCAGTGGAATGCGCTTCTTATGGTTCAATTCGTCTGCAATGTCGTATCCCAGCCGGCGTAAGGTATAGTTCGGCTCGTTGTCGTGAGTTCCAGGCGTTCTATTTTGCTGGTACGTTGCGCTTCGGTGAGTTGCTCCAACGCGTTGTGTGCGCCAAATGGGAGGAATTTCTCCGTGGACATGGTGACGAGAGCGGCCCAAGGCGAGCTTGGGTGTCTTGCGTAAGAGGATGTTCCGCTTCTCTCTTTCGTTGTTCTTTAAGCCGAGCAAAGGCAGCACGTGCGTGACGCGGCTGATGACGAGTGAGGCCGAGCGTGTCGTGTCCCTTGAGGCGGGTTTCCGGTGGGCCACCCTCTTCACCAACTGCACGACTTGGGTGATGGCCCCTTGAAGTTTGTGGATTAATTGTTGATAAGCCGGCACCACCTCTTTGTAGGGGCAGTCCGAGGTCGTGGAGAGTGGGCACGTTCTTGGTCAGCACTCCGTGTGGCGCGACTTCGCGATGGGGCGTTGCTTAAGCACTCTTCCTCGCGTTCGTTGGCGCAAGACGAGAAGCTCCAATTTCTATGATTGCTGTAATTGCTTTTTAATTTTGACCCAGAACGGCTTTTTCTTCGAGCGTGCGCTCTAACGCTATCGCGTTAAAACATCTACGTACCCTAGTCATGGCCCTAGCTTTATTTTGACGAGGCTGCACGGCGCGCCCATGCACGGAACAAGACTCAACAGTCGCTACCGTTCTTGCCTACGAGATGGCGCTAGGGGCGGCGGTAGCTGGGCCACCCTCGCGGACTTAAAAAAAACGCGTAAAAGAAAAACACGCAGACATTCGCTTTGTGTGTTTTATTATTTCTCTAAGCCTTAATTCGTCTATTGAAGCAACAGAACTATGGGCGACGTCACAGCATATACATGCACGTAGACCCACTTGCTGATGTACATCATCCCCTCCACTCACCCCCGTCGTCTTGTAGTTCGGCAACGGTGACAGGTAGAGCAAACGGCGTTTAGTTTGAAATTTCAGCTCTTCCCGCGGCGCGTAGCGATGCAATTCTTAACAGACACGATTGTCAGCGCGCGTTGTAAGCGCTGCGTTTGTCAGCTTAAAATGGCCAGACCTGGTGAGGGGCCCTTTAAAGCACTGGTAAAATCCACGATGGGGTGCTATAGCAGAAAGCCCTCTCTGGTGAAATCCTCAGGACGTTACGTAAAATGTGAGATTCTGCAAGTGGGACACGGTTCCTGGAGATAGTTAAGGACGCGCGACGTACTACCGCGGCCGCTGGATAAAAGCTGCGGGTTTTTCTCCAGCGGCCATGATACGGCTGACTAGAGCTGATTGCTTGTTCCGAAGAACGACAGAGAAACGGTAACGCAAAATGCATGGGACGTTCTTTGAGAGGACAACCATCGCGCTTAGAGCAGTCATAACTGCAAGTAACGAAATAGCTAGATGGAATCGATCTTTACATGATGTATCTTTTAAACGTGTGGTTATACGCGCCTTCTTCAGCAATAGTCTGATAGTCGGATTTCATATGTATAGATGAATCACCGGGATGACAAAAGCAATATTTTTTTTCATTTGCAAGTGTAAATTACAAACATTAATATCATCAGAAGGTGAAATGGTAGGAGAGTTATCACAGTTTGAAGGTGGCTGCCCACCGTGAATGCTCTATATAAAGCAAGTTAGGATGCGGCACCATCTATCAGCTTGGTGCTGCTCATCTGTTGCTAATGTCTTGCACTGAGAATAATATACTTTGCGCAATTCCTGCTGGGAGACTCTTCGGCGTCATAGCTCATTCATCGACCGTCACCCGTGCGTTCGCCATGTGCCTCGCGTACAATAATCCTTTTTTTAAGTTATGGTTATATTGAACTACACGGTTCTTGGTCAATCCCCCAGAGCAGGCATGTGACACAAACAAGTCGGCTGTACATTGACATCCAATTTCTGCTTGTCATTCAGCAGCCGGGGCGGTTCACTCGAATCGAGCTCAGCCTTGAAGCACCGGGTGGGTTGCCGGTGGCGCCGGAATCCCACCGGTTCTTCTGACAGGTAGAGATGCACCATGACCTGGCACTCGGTTGTTAATCTCGAACGGGGGCCCTACAGAGATTTGCTAACGTCTCTGGGCGCCTCGCAGGTTTGGCGAAATAGTCGAGCATCTGCCGCTGCTGCGGGCGGCAGACGAGTGGCGCCGCTGGGTACCTACACCTACAGTAGCTACAAGTGCGCTTCCGGCCCGGTGCTCCACAAATATACGGGAGTTCCAGAATCTTAGAAGGACACTCACCTGATGAGAAAGTGGCGGCTTCCGACAGCTAGACTCATTTTTCTAACCGCAGACGGCTTTCCAGTCGAACATCCACCGCGGCTGTGAGAGGCCGACAGCAGCTGCCGCCGGGTACCTGTACCGGTAAAATTGGTACAGGCGCGTTCCCGACCAGGTGCTCGGTTAATAGGGGACCTCTACGCTTGAGAATGACACCCACCAGATGAATTACCAGAATCGAGCAGGCAGCAATTCTTTGTGCGGATAGAAAATTTATAATTTCTTGCCAAAAATAAAGGATAGTGCGAAAGTGTTGCTACGATACTCGACGAAAACTGCTAAATGTCCAATACGCATGCATAGTAATCATACCCTCGATTTGGTTCGGGTAAGTCTTGACGCGACCCCTACACCAAAATAGGTTGCACCATCAAGCTGCGCAGTGAAACCCGGGCTACACGACGCCGTCAGATCTATGAAAATCGAGGGCCAGTGCTAAGCTACGTCTGGGAATCCTACCTGGCACGCGCAGCTCACAAATACATGCGACATTTCCAAAAGAAACGGGACAGGTGGCCTTCTGACAGGCAGCGTTCCAGACAGTAGCGCACGTCTGCCGAGTGGGCCCCGCGGCTCACAACAGTGTTCGTCGTCTTCCCCCACTGGGAGCGCTACGTCAGAAGTCCGTGAGGCACTCTCCGACGACGGCAAGGTAGGTGCTTTCACGCACGTAGCACTTGGTGAGGAAGGGAGCACCGAGTGTCGCTGCGTGGCACACCGGGCGTCACGTCGTGCGCCGCTGCACGTGTCACGTGGTGAGCAGCACACAATAGTTGGAAGCGAAGTGCGTCGCCGTCAACCACCACGAACACAACGGCGGAATACCTCTCGACGGCACAGCGGCAACATTGCACCATGGCCAGCCAAGGGTGCGAAGCTTGACGCCACCGGCCGCTCGGGCGCCGGCGCCTCACGACTTGGGCTCCCCGTGGGAAATCAATGATCTGCGGTGCCATCTGCGGCCTGTCGCTATCGCTGGCACCCGAGAACACGGATTTTCTCTCGCAGCTCTCGGCGTGGAAGTTCATCTGCGGCACTATGCCCTGCCGAGGGCTGCTCGAGGAAGTGCGACGGTGGTCGGGTGCAGACAAGGTCCTAGAACTCCGGCGTGGGCAGTCGCTCCTTTGGCGGGTCACGTGACGCAGCTGCTGACTCACGCGGAGAATTCGGACTCTGGGACGTGGATTTCGGTGCAGGAGCTGTAAGGCTAACTTCTCCGAAGAATTCTTCGTCGTCACTACCAATTCTGAGGCCGAAATAATCACCGGAGTC
Organism: Dermacentor variabilis; assembly: GCF_050947875.1. Lineage (NCBI taxonomy): Eukaryota > Metazoa > Arthropoda > Arachnida > Ixodida > Ixodidae > Dermacentor > Dermacentor variabilis. The sequence continues at coordinate 3,880,883 of NW_027460346.1, read as the reverse complement.
ATTAAAGCTGCAAGAAATGAAGCAAAAAATGTTGAGAGAAATGTTCAACAACATGCTCTAACGTGATTAGCCCGCCAGCTACAGAGGCCGGCGATGTATGTTCCGGGTTAGACCATCTACTTTACCTGAAGATTCGCCTAAGTATTCGTAATGAGCCCATGGTAGGACATACAAGAAATGATCTTAGTAGAAACTGACTGATTAATTGTTATACATGGCAGAAAGCGCCATTCTCTAATAATAGGCGGGTTACTTGAAGAGTGCGACATGATTACTAGCTGGGCGAATCACAGTGGCACGATGCAGGAAAAAAAACTGTTGCAGAAGTCACGCCTGCGGAGATCACTTTTGCAACAGTTTTGAGTTATAGGCCTATAGTGATACGATTATTAAGTTTGAATACTTTTCTTGTTAATGAATTAGACAATGACTAGAGGGGTTATGGAGCTCCGTAGATGATTATCTGTCCTTGACAAATTCTATACATTGCATGCTGGAGTACTATGCGCTTCTTGCTAATTTGTATGTTTTCTGCACCGTCTGAATACGTGAACAGTTACACCTCTTGCACTTGAACTGAGCTTGACGCTTTGAATACAGTCGGCCTCAAAGATTTTTCCAGACGCGAATTCCAAGAAAAAAAAAGTGAATATTTTGACAACCTGGCAAGCAGCGCTGTATTCGGATTTCCAGTCAGTTTATATGCGACCAACGACGTGCACCATGGTTTTACTATAGAGAGCGGGCTTAAACTGGTCGCAAATTTTGCTTCTTCACATTACCCACTGCCCGTAAAATTTTATTCCGACTGCACATCACAGAACTATAGGGTTTCATGTTTACTCATGCTACCTGCAACGCGTATAATTTTGCGATATGAACGTATAAGTTTACAACACAACTTTTTTGGGGGTATTGCCAAGCGGTTACAGACTATAGTGGCAGATAGAACGCCCGAACCACTGGCGTGGGATTAATTTTTTTTTAGTTATTTACGTTTGCAAAGCATAGAGGCCAGCTATAGATAGGCAGATACAAGAGAGTAGCGGGAGTAAATGAAAGACCTGCTATCGCATTAATCGTTGAATTTCAAATATATCTTGATAAAATTCTATTCAGTTTACTAAAGCAGTGAATTATTTTGATTTAGTGCCTTTGGCGGGAATTATTTATAAAAAAAAAGGACTGCAACGTAAGTTACGCTGATACGGCTTCGATGCATGGTAGATCGCAAGATGGCGAAATTTGGGCGAGGCTATACAAGGAAATGTATATCACATGAAGAGCAACATTAGCAGAGAAGCTTCCTGCGTGCTCACCGCAGCAGTGCTTTTCTCAAGGGACACTATAACGTAAAGCTATACCAAACTTTTCTATTCCAATTCAGGAATCAGCCGTCCAAAGGCCCTATAACGTAAAACTATTCCAATGTACTTTTATTCCAATCTCCTGACGTCAAATTTGCGTAACCGCAGACGTAAGCTTAGGGCAGTCACCCGCAGGATTGTCTGAACAGACCAATCAAACGCTCTCCTCGTTCATAGGAGGTCACTTTTGTTTGCTTGAAAAACGAATAACATTGCCTACTCTGAGCTGCTTGTCTTATCTAATTGGCTGACAAGAAGCGAGGAGCAAGCTCAAGTAGAGAGGCATTCGATGGGGCCGAGTCACTGCAATGAAAATCGATAACCGGATGAAGAGAGTGGTGCCGGCGCCTGCGATTCAGCCACTTAGCTCACGGTGACTGGTCGAAAATCACGGCCGTATGCAACGGAAAGTTGAGAATGTCGCTAAAACGGATCCTCAACAGAGTTGGCAGAGCGAGTTCGTAAGTGTGCCAAAAGTGCCCGAAAACGTTACACGGCCACACAAAAAGTTTTATTATACGCGAATGAACCCAAGTTCTCCGGCAGGTCCGAGTAGCCAGTGCCTGAGCGATCGGCGACAGTCATATTTTATTCCTTTCGGAGCGGGGCATCCTGCGGCTGTTCAGAAACAAATTCAGTTTTATTCGGCCTATTAACGCATCTTTAACGCATTCACGTCACTTTGACGCGGTGAGTTTTCGAGGTTTTGAGACGTCGCGTGACAGGCGGGTGAAGTGGGTGAAGCCAGAAAACTTTTGACCAATGGCAGAGGGCTAATGGCGAAAATGCGTCGAATCAGAAATAACTATATTTATTTTGTTCAGTACAATCATGCATAATTAGTGTGTGCACGTTATCTCAAATGGGAAGCTATTGTGGTTTTCGTGACGCTGCGTGACAGACAGGCGAAGTGGGGGTGGTCCAAAAACATTTTTGACCAATCTTGGAGGACTGATTGCAGAATTGGAAAAGAAAAGTTTGGAATAACTTTACGTTATAGAGCCCCTGTACGCGTTAAAGACGCATTAATATGCCGAACAGAATACTTTTCTGAATAGCTGGAAACTGCCCAGTGCCGAAAGGAATAGAAGATGGCTGCCCGCCCATTGTTCAGGCACTGGCTACTCGTACCTGCCGGAGAGCACTGATTTATTTGCGTATAATAAAACTGCTTGTGTGGAATTTTAAAGTTATCAATCTCTTTCGGCGCTTATGTGACATCGCACTGCCATTTCTTCTTTGCCAAAGATGCGTTTTAGCAGCATTCTTGACCTTCAGTTACATGCCGCCGCTATTTTCGACCAGCCACCACAAGCCAAGTATGGGGAAGCGGACCAATCGCAAACGCCGGCCACCATCCTCCTCATCCGGTTATCTATCTTCACTGCGGTGGCTTGGCCCCATCGAAACCCTCTCCACATTTGTGCGCTCCACGCCTCTTGTCAGCCAGTTAGATAAGAAAAACAGCTGAATGTATGCAATGTTATTCGTTTTGGAAGCAAACAAAACTATACCTGCTATAAACGAGGAGAGCGTTTGATTGGACTGTTCAGACAATGCTGCGGGTCACCTCCGGATGCTTGCGCAAACAGGTGCGTAAATCTGACGTAAGGAGATTGGAATAAAAGCAAATTGGAATAGGTTTACGTTATAGGGTTCCAGCACATTGGAAACTTCTTGGCCCGTGACGTTCCATTCTTATGACGCATCCTACCGAGTGGCTGATCTCACCAATGGCAGCGGAACAGCGGCGTGCGAGTCGTGTGCGAGCCAATGACGAAAGAACAAAAGGAATTGAAGGCGAAATGGGTCTTCTGAAAACACTACTCCTATGGGAGCGTATGCTGCCACGCTCGGATTCATATCGGCGTTTGGGACTGCCTTGCGACACGACCAACGCGCTGCCTTTTCCTGTTGCCCACTAGTCTATCGTCAAGAGTGCGGTTGCGGCACTACTTGACTTTTGCAGTGCGAAACAACTAAGAGCGCGGCTCTGAGCTCCGCATTCGCTTGGTGTTTTTTTCTTTTTTTACCGCCTCCTCCTTTCCTCTCTCATCTTTTTCTCCCCACACCCCTTTCCCCGGGCAGTGCTGTTGAGGTGTCCTCCTGTGAGAGGCAGTTACGGCACTGCACTTATCTCTTCCATTCTCTTTAAAATCACTTCACACACACACGCTCGGATTCACGTTCCATTCGCAAGTTGTAGCGTCGTGCTGCCGGTGCCAGCGATCTCAACGATTACAGCTGCGCTGGCTGCGACATGCCAGTCCTGTCGGAGCCAATGATCCATATGAAAAAGAATAGAAAATACGGCTCGTCGCGAAACTGCCTGCCGATAGCCATACATATAGGATGCTACCTTTGGCAGTCACAATCGTGCTGTTGCTTGCTCTCCTCTGACTTGTAAAATCGAAAGCGTTTCACGTTAAATTGGCTTTCGTGAATTGCTTATAGTATGATCTATCATATATATGGTTGCGTGACACTCCTTGAAACGATATAGGTTATATCGCTTCGAAGAATATCACCCACAGCTTCCTTTGTCGATGCTCTACGGTAGGAGATTTAGCGGCTACAACTCTATAAACGACTACAAACACTATAAACTATAAACGCCCTGTCTCCTTTAACATACGCATAAATCTAAGTACATGAGGTTCTTGCTTTAAGATGAGGCCGCTGCGGCCAGTATCGAACCTGTGACTTTAAGCAGAGCAGCTAAGCGCCATAGCCTTTAAGCAACCGCGGCGAATAACGCGTCAGTGTTGTTGAAATTTCGCGGGCTCTCTTTGAAATGCGGCAGAAAGGTCTCCTCAAAAGCTGTTTCACACCAAAAATGCTGACACCGATGCTTTCGAATGTTGTCAAAGCCATTAGTGGCATAAAATGTAGTCTTTATAACTTATTTACTTATTCAATATTTAGTAAAGAAAAACAAATGATCGAGGCTGGTTCAAGTGACTGCAAGCAATGTACAGTTGATTTCATGAGCACAGAACGCTTCGCTGTTGGCTAAACCTCTCTATACGCGTTCGCAGGGACACGCTTCAAAGCAATCGTTAAAGGGACCAACACCAGGCACTAAATGGCTACGAACACGCCCCGGAGTGCCGAAAGTGAGAGAAATGCTCTACGCTGAGGTAGTGTACAATTCCAGGCGAAAAAAAGGTTGTTGATCTCCTACCTGGTTCGATCACCCATCGAAGTGCTCGTGAAGCTTGGAACGCGCAGAAACGAAGATGATCATACTTTTCGAAAATATCACAAACCCACTGTTGAGGATAGGTATAAGAACAGGGAGGTGTTACGATGACAAAAAATATGAATGATAAGAAAGAACGCTGGAACATCAAATATAACTGAAAATACGAAAGAAAACGATCTAACTGTCTACCACAATGTGGTTGTTAATGTTCTATTCAAGAACAATGCCGCATACCCACTGAAACAAGTCGGTGAATAATGTGGCGGAGTGTGCCATTTACAGGGCTCTAATTTTTGAACAAATTGTACAAAACAAAAGGAATTGCGAAAGAACTGACAGCATTAAGACCTGAGCGTCTAGAGGTAAACACACGCCATGACGAGTAAATAAAGAAGCGAAAGTGGCGGTCCTCTTTCTCCTACCGTCAGAGAGAGAGAGAGCAAGCATATCGGATCAGCGGGGATGCTCTATACACTCTAAAAACAAAGAGAGTGCCGGGCACTCTCTTTGAGGGAGGAGCGGCTTGTCCCATATTTCACTCTCTTTTCGAGAGTAGATCGACCCTCATTGAGAGAGGGTAGGTCAACTCCTGTTGACAGAGTTTTGTTACTCCACCGCAAGGGATTGCTAGTACCCTTCTGCAGAGTGATAATACTATTCCCACAGGGAGTGCTAGTACTCTTCCACAGAGTGCTAATACTCTCACCGCAGGGGTAATGGCACTCCACCAGACAGAGTACTTCTACTCCCCCAAACAGAGTGCTAGTACTCTTCCCAATACCCTCTTAGCGAAGTCCTGGCCACGCATGCAGGCAGGAAATCAGATCAAATTAGGGTCGATGATACACCGTTCCCTAGGCGGCTCCTCAGAGTCAGTGGCCCAATTCCAAGCGGCCTTCAGAATAGGCGTGAGCAATGTTATGCAGGATTTTAAAGTCATTTTTCCTGGCTATTTGCTGCCTACCATGAGGCGTGACTGCTCGGAATCGGCCTATGCGCATGCGTCCCAAACGCCACTGCGGAGAGAAAAAAGCTAATTAACATTTAATCCGCAATTATCTTCGCACATTTCACAATCAGGAGACACATAATTTAATTAGAATACAATAGTCGAGAGAATCACATACTTATGGAGAACCACATTGCTCTATACATCACGTGGATACGAACCCGCGTACACTCGCATCTATACAATTCAAAGCACACATCCCATCCATTACACCACAGAACCACCACGCCCAGTCGTGTTCTTTTAGAGGTTATATATATATAACAAATGTATTTGAGGAATCGGCTGCGGTGGGTGGAGTTTCTCTGCAGTGTGCTGTGCTGTTGTGTACTGGAATACGTTTGCGTTTGCATCATTTCCATTCCTTGCTACGACTAACGAAGGAATACAACGTAGACGACAACGTGAGAACTATTCACGGCTTGTCGTCACCCCAGAAAAATAAATGTGCCGTTCAGCTCACGATCGAGTGCTTTTCCAGTCCATGCATTATATGTTCTCCGAAAATATGCGGATACAAAGTATCGTGCCAGCCATCCACGTATGTGAATTTAATTCGCGCGTATACTGGTGAGCATTTCTGTTTATTTTTTCCGCCAGTTCCATTTGTATGTGGTCAACTGCAACGCCAGTACCAGGCATTTCGACGTGCCTCACGCTGCCGTGTATAGGCGTTCTTTTCAAGTGCATTAGTTTAGAGTTTGGTTCAGTCCGCTGTGAGCTGTTGTCCTGCATTAGCAGCGGATCGTTAGCGTTTTGAAGAGCATGCATTCCAGCATTTGGAGACTGCTTATGCCGATAGCCGCGTCACATGCATTGGCACGCATGTTTAAATGACTAATGTGTTCACTTGTTACGCGTGCACTGCTCGTATCCTGTGGCAGTGCTCGTTCTAAAAGCTTCGAAGACCATCTACACTCATGCGTGTGTTCAATTTATATGCACAGGATGGACTTGCCGGCTAGTTGGTTGAGCATTTTAGAAGAAACAGCGCAACACAAGGACGACGCAAAAACATGGACCACACCACGAAGCGCTGGTGTGGTTGATGCTTTTTTTCGTCCTGGTGTTTGCGCTGTTTCTTTTTCCACGATACACGCACACCACACGTACGCGAAAGTTTAAGAGCATAGGGCGTTAACTTTGTTTTCCGCGTTTCCTCTCAGTGTCAATGGCACAATGCGTCGCCCGGAATTGCGCACGCTTACCCCCATATTCAGAAATGCATCATAACTTGAAGCACATGCTTGGCTTGATCTAAATGACGCAAGTCGTGAACACACCAAAACAAAGGCAGTGAGCGTCTGGGGGACGTTCGCACCAGGCGTCCTTTATATAAAGTCAAGCATGAGCTTTGTATTAATATACATTTCTGAATACGGGGGTTAGTCATCTACTTCACACAGAAAATGTCGAAGAAACGCCCACCAAAACCAGGCACATTCGTAAACTTAACTAGGCAATACGAAGCTCCATAGAAAAAGAGTGGTATTAAAAGCTTTCAGTATTTTTCTTTACTCCAAAATGGTTGCGCTCTCGTGGCTTCAATGTACAGAGATAGTGCAGCGTTAGCTAAAAAGCATGAATTTCCGAACTCCATGCCAAAATAAGCTTGTAAAATTATTTAGGTGCTAGAATCCAGGGTTTGTAGCGATCCTTGAAAACCCTTTATTTCTAAAATGCCATTTCCAAGGCATTGAAAACCCTGGAATTTTTAGAAGTACTGGAAAGTCCTTAAATTTGTCCACTTGGCTAGACTTAGCAGACATTGCCAAGCGTTTTTTTTTTTCCCTTCTGTGACACTCTTCGCATGTCACAGGCAATTGTCTGTGGAGGTAACAGAAGGAAAGCGACATCCTTAAAGTTGGAATTACAAAGGAGCTGCAGATACCAATTTTAGGCACATGGAACTGGCGACAAATGTACTTGGAGGAGCAGAAGCAGGAAGCTCAACAGTTGAGGCATTCAAAGAAAAGCCGTGATGAGTAAATTGAGAGCTACAGACACAATAAAAGGAAATTACAAATGACTATTGCTTATTTGGTGGTGAAAAGCTGAGGCAACAGATGACATCCCATACACTGTCAAACCAAACAGTATTCAAAAACTGCAAATGTTGCAGGTCCAAGTAGTTAATTGTGCTATTGCAGAAAAACTGAGCGCTTTCTTGAAATGCTTCCTTGTGTGCGTTTAGTGATGGGCGGTGAAAGGCAAATTAGCAGTCTTTCAATTGTTTGAAATCAGTGAAATGCGATTTGTTTTGTATTCTTTTGTTTGCATTAAAGTTAACGATGTTGTTGAACAAGTTATTGCCTGACCAAACGACTAAAAAAATCGCACGAGGTCCTTGAAGTTACTGTGTCGGGGGCCTCAAAAGTTCTTGAAAACCATTGCATTTTATTCTTCAATATTGCTACGAACCCAGTAGAACAACTGTCATGGAGTAAAAACCTTGGCTGAACAGGGGCTTATACGAAGAGCACAGGAAGACTAGAAATGCAGTAGTAGGCATGGAGGGCCCTGAAAAAAATGTGCCACATCTGCTCGTCTGCCTTATGTTTCTGCATTGACTGTCACATTTTTAATAGAAGTGCACTTACTGTTCAACTCCAATAAACGCAACATTACCAACTCCAGTGTGGGGCAGTCCTTCAGCCAGTGCAAACTCTTTCTGTACATCCCTGTTAGCTCTGTCATTTTTCCAGCATTGTAGTACAAGATTTGTTAAACTGGTTTCGCAGAATATGAGCAGTATACTTTTAAATTAGCTGTTTATTTGTATGCACAAGTTCAGGTCCTCAGTTTGGTTGCATGACAAATTGCCATACCTCAATAGATACAAGAAAAAATGTTGTTAGAGTTTAATAAAATCCAAACAGTAATAATTACAACAATATAATGACATACATTTCTTTTGATACGTATACAGCCCATGTCTTGGCACTGTATAAATTCAACTATACATCGCAAGTACTGTGTCCTGACCACTATTATTCACATGTGTAAAACCATCACAGCAATTCTTCAACAAATATCACAGTGATTAGTGACATACACTTTGTAACTGCTTTACATGAGCATAATGTATACAAATGGTCCCTGTGTACCTACACATGACTAGTGCCATCCGAGTACTATTACTCACAGGTGTAAAACCAACAAAGCAGTTCTTTAAAAATATCACAGCGCTTAGTGACATACATGCTGTAACTCCCTTGTAAAAGCTTAATAGAAACACGTGAGCACACAGAAAGCTAGCAGTGGGCCTACATGGAAATACCACCGCCTCAATACTAATTCACAAGTGTAAAACCAACCAAGCAGTTCTTTAAAGAATATCACAATGCTTAGTGACATACATTTTGTAACTAGCTTATATAAGCTTTATACAAACATGAGAACATACACAAAGCTATCGGTGCACCTACACAGAAGTGCAGCCATCTGAACACTATTATTTGCAAGTGTAAGCTCAACAGAACAGTTCGTTATAGTGACGCCCATTTTGTAACTGCCTTATACAAGCTTAGTGCAAGCACAAGAATGCGGAAAAATATAAATTAAGAACTTGCTCTATGAATACACAAACAGATCAACACAAATGGTAAACACCGCTTTGAAGACACGTGACCGTGACAAAGCGCAGTGCTGTGCCGGTTGAAACTGCCATCCACAAAAGTATTGAGCAATGCTTAAACCACACGCAATAAAGTGCTGAAAGACTGCGTCTCTAATGTACCTATTTTAATTCAAATTTCTTGAATATAGGGCTCTCTTGCAGATAAGGAATCTGATCCAACTGACCCGATTTTACACCTGCTAAATGCATACAATGCACTCAGATATAACTGGTAATAATAATTATAAAAGGCATTTAAAAACTTGATAGTATGATGAAGATGCATGACTAGAAAAGTTCTGTCCCCCTCGTACGTGTTCAAAAGGTGTAAGTACGAGACATGTTTTTTTTTTCCGCAATTTTGGCATTAATGGACACCCGGGAACCTTGAACCCACAAAAAAAGAAGATACTGCTGTGTTAATAGTGATATGAATAATTTTTTAAGAAAGCTTTTTACAGACAAGTTGCAGTCTCATTTCTGGAGGTTGAGCTGTATCATGCAAAATAACATGGAAAGTGGTCACATGGGAGCATGACACTATGCCATAATGTTCCGTTTCAGTTGACTCTCTTGCCCTACAAGTCACTGCTCACTGTGACCAGTGATGGAACAGCAGTGTCTGTGTGATTTTCATCCCACTTCTCTCCTATGCCATCCTTACCAGAGTTGGCGGCACATAGATACCCGAATTTCGATAGTGTTGCTTTCTCAGGTGGTTGTTTTTGATTTGCTCAATATCAGTTGGCACTTCAGCTGCATCAAACTTCTTTTTTACCTCTTCAACAACAACATAAACAACAATCTTATGACACCTGTGTTGTCCTTCTAGTTGCCTACAAAGACCACTTAATCAAACAACAACACTGACAGTCTCTACTATCTTCTAATGGAGAAGAGGTGTGTCCCCCCATGTGTTCCACATTGTTGTCGCTATGTGGGCTGGCTGGGGAGGCAACAACTGTAATAGGTTTTCATATTTTAAAGTGATGCTTGTACTGTGTTATAACACTTAACTTAGTCTTGCACTTGCTGCACAAGAACACTGGCTTGCAGCCGTGGTGAAAAGCTTTTGTATGTTGAGCAAATGAGTTGTATGCACTACAAAAAAAGTCACAGTGATAGCACACATGTTGCTCTACCAGGCCTGGTGCGGTTCCTTCTGACACTGCTGCTGATGCTGACACACTGCTGCTTGCCTCGTACACTGTTGCAGCTGCAGTAGACATGGCCGTCTCTGTATCTATTGCTGCCGTGCCACCTGTCATGGTAACTTCAGGTGGTATCGGGCTCACTTCTGCAACAGAGATGTTGTTTGCCCCTTGAGGGCTCTCGTCATCAGGGCCGATAATTTCGTAGGCATTGTCTCCTGCATCGAAGAACCAATAAGAACAGTCTGAATTAATAAACATAGCTCTAAATAGTACGGACATCAAAACTTAACCACAAGCTTTGCACATCAGTGACCAGGCTTAATGAATAATACTTGCAGGAGGAGTTACACAATTGTGTGTGTACATTACAGTTAAGCCTCATTAGAAGAGATACTCAAGAGGCACGGGAAACATGTCTCTCGAAACCAAAAATTTTAAAACACTGAGGAGCCAGACTAGATCACTTTATTATGCATCAACACTAAAGTATGTTTAGATATATCTGAAGGAATAATTGCTCAGGGTGGCTTAAAGGGCCCCTAAACCACTTCTCGACATTTTTTGAACATTTCAAGTAAACACACGCATCAAAATCAGAATGCCGTCACAATTGACGATGCCAAACGCCACAGTGCGTAGCATTGTGGGAGCACCACAATATGAAGAAAACGACCCCGTGCGCCTCTCTGGACCTATCCTGCACCCCCAGTTTGTCCTGACATCACCAGGCTGTCTCTGATGATGTCACCAGTTTCCTGTGCTGTCGATTGGTCGAACGAAAGTGTACGACTGCCGGCAAGGCCTGCAAGCAAATACACACTCCTTCTTCCTCGTCGCGTTGCTCGCGATGCCATTGTGGGCAGCCAATGGGGGCACAGAACAGAAACGCCAATAGAAGGGTCTCCCTATGAGGCTCTTCAACTAGTCACCATACAGTTCCATTGTATTGGCGAGGTCATTAGCGCCACCCCTCGCAGGACGATGGGCCTGCGCGGCAGCAACAGAGCTCGTTGGTGATGGCCTGTCCCGTAACATTTGGAGGTGTACTAGGCGAGGAAAAGACGATACTGTCCAGATGGCGTGTATCAGATGAAAGAGTAAAATGCGCGGGGACTACTTTTCGATAATCAAACACGTAGCTCTACCATTACTGCACCGTTTCGAAAAATTCTCGTGGCTACATGTTCGTTGCCTTAACATGTACAACTGCAACACCGCAACTAAATTTCAACCTCCTTGGTTTAGAGGCCCTTTAAAGAAGACATTCACAACTTTTTAGTGACTATAGATTGTGTTAGCTTCCTTCCTCACTTCTGGAAGTTAAACACTTCACTTTGCAAGCCTTGTTGCTCGCAGTGCCTTTGAGTTGCTCTTAGACGCTCGTCAGCTTCAACTGTCGACACTTTCTGCCCTGCACTGTCCTCGTTGCCCTCCTTTTCTAGTTCATGCTAAAGAGAAATGCACAATTGACTTGTGTGAGGATTGCGTGATCTTTACGCCCTTCGGAGCACACAAGGTGCATGAAGTGAATGTGTCTGGGTTATGTCCCTTCGAAGTAGTGAATACTTAAAAAGTCGTTAGTAACAAAGGTGACTCTTGTGTACAGTGTTGTTAACGTGGCAAACATCGGAAAACCAACCAAACCATTTTCAGATGTCTCTTACAACCAAGTGTATCTTGTAATGAGATTCTACTGTACTGAATATTTTTCATCTATGGATCATCTGCATGTACATATAGTCACAAAGACATGTTGTGTGGAATGGCGAATCAGGAAAAAGCTCGTACTCTTACTTTTTGTTCCTAACATAAGCAGCTGATAACAATATGATAAAAAGCAGGTAATGAGGCTAGCATGGAACATAATCCTTCAGCTCTAAACAGTTTTTTGGGCCCGCATCATTCCCTCATGACATAAGGAAACTTGATTGCAGTAATGGCTGCATGTGATCTGAGTTGATTGCAACAAACAATATGTAAGGTTGCCCTGTATGTAATTTTATCAGAGTGCTTTTTAGATGTCCTGCTGGCGATCCTGGCTGCACAATGTTTCTCATGCTTTTTGGCACGATTCCTTTCTTTTCCACTCCACTCTTTTTTCTAGTTTTATCCCCGTTCCCTTCCCCCTTGCGTAAAATAGCACACCTGAAGTATCAAATCTGTTGAATTATTGTGTGTATCAAACCTGTTAACATGCGGGCTTCTCTGTGGTCTGTGTTGTATTTTTGCGCTGTACAAGTAAATTCAAAATGAAAGATGGAATGTCCCTGATTTTAGTTTAATTGTATGTGTGTGTGTGTGTGTGTATATATATATATATATATATATATATATATATATATATATATATGTCTCTCTCATGTTTTGAAATATATGTACATTCAGGAGTGCCTGCAAGCTCTTCTCCCCTGCTCCAGTGACGAAAAGGAGAGCCTTTTTATGTACCATAGTAAAACATTCACAGGTTTTCGCTGTGCCCATTACATCACTTATCATATGGATCTGTCACAATACAGAGTAGCAGTGGTCCATAATACTAACCCATCCCAACATAACTATAAATTAGCACATACCGGCATGCTGTGAAACAGCTGTTACAAAGCCGCTGGTGCTGGCAATTTCCACAGCACTGCAGTGGTACAGCCGAATGCCACCTGTATAGTGACAAATGCATATGCATGTTAGGAACTCACTAGTTGCTGATGGTTTCATAAGCTTTACACTACACAATAAAGTAATCTAGACAACTTTGTGGGAACAAATACACATAATTAGGACACAATTTAAAGACTAACACGATTAATTGCCCCCAATCTCTCTCACTAAGGGATAATACTACTGAAACATCGGTGGAGAGCTCAGATTAACACAGTCCATAAAGGACAAGCTTTCTTTGAGGAAAACAGCTATAACAGCGGTTAGTTTTCTTGATCATTTTATGTGCTAGCTTTGATTTAAATGTCATGCAGTACTATAAAATATGAAGTGCCGCATTTCTAGCAGCAGAAGGCATCATCAGCCTCATGGTACAACTGATTTTTGCACTGTTTGTGTCAGTGAGCCAACACATACAAAGAAAACCGAATTCACACATACATATACAGTGCCAAGTGCACTCCTCCTTCTGAAAACGCAGCCGCCAGTTCCAATGCTGCTGAAAGGAAAGGTTATATAGAGTGCGAGACTGCATGGAACTACCACTTATGACTGCAAGTGTATGATCTGCTGATTGGAGAGGTAGTCACATGCTATTTCTAGTCTCTTTTAGAAGCATTACTAAAGGATGAATTAACATCTATTCATAAGTCATGAATTTCACGCATCCACAGTTTGGTTAAATACCTTGTGAGAAAAAGACATGTTTACCTGGAATAGCAACCTTTCTTCCTGCTGCAAAATTTTCCTTCAAATTAATGAAATAACTTTACAGCGTCACAATATATTGTGTTTCTCGCAACTACTTCCAGGCAGTGGCGAGTTACAGTGTTTATCTCTGACTCATTGGGCGACAATACTGCCAAACACAAATGCTTCACGAACACGAGAACACGTCCCTCGCAGAGAATAGCAACCATATATGCCTCTGTGAGTCTTGATCGCACCTTTGTGGTCAAAATGTACATTAGAACGACACCACCATCTCATTAAAAAAAAGCCTCAGTACAAGGCAGCAGCCAACTGCATAATGTGAAATTGCAACTGATGTCCACTTACTGGTGGCCTGTGTTCGAGTCACTTCTGGCAGTTGACTGGGTGCTGAGAAATGCACGTCCTGGGTTGTCCCTACAAAACATACAGGGTTATGTCAAATGTTGAAAATATATATACACCGGCATTTCATAAGTTGCAAAACAAATGAGTAAACTAATAAACAACTGTAATGTAAACAGAGTACACATGATAAGATAGGCTGTCAACTGGTAATGCATTACACGAAAAATCTAATGCATAGGAAAGACTATATGTATACACACGAAGCTGACACAAATTTAATTCGGTCTAGGTTTTTCTGTGCAGTATATTCAAATTATTATGTCTTGTGGTTAGAGCAAAATTAGTGTAAATTACGCACTAAATTATGTACCCTGGAAAACTTTTCTTCAATATGCACCTGTGCGCGCTTCGAATGAGTAACGTTGTAAAATTTGCGTACATGGCATTAACATAGTTGCTGAACACGGATTTCCTTTGCCCTGTGTCGTGTACAGTGAGCTACATATATCTGCCCCCCCCCCCTTTTTTTGTACTAGCCATACTGCGTGCCATTGCACCTATACGCACGTCAATAAACCTCACGACACAGAAATAAAAAAAAGCGCCAATCACCCATGCCTGCCTGTTGTAGTGGGCCTAACCTAACCAAGCATGGGCTGTTGCTTTTTATAGTAAACGCAGGCACCGTGCTCATTGCAAGTATGTATCATGTCACTGAGCAAATATGCAATTTCATTGTACCACTATTTTTTTATCACATAGATGTATCTGTTGAGAGGCAAGACAAAAAGCAGTCACTTCTCAGAACTAATCAGCTTTTTTAAAACACATTTCTAACTTTTCAATGACACTTGCTGCTATGTGTTTGTCTCCAGAGAGCATACTTGATTTGACTTTCCAATCGGAGACATTACATAAAGATACCATGTTAAGATGACTGCCTGGAGCACGTGAGAATTTTCATCTTGGTGTAACATACTGTATCTTCATTTTGGTACACCCAATATACCCACATACTAGTTTTCTTGTCCAAATTGCATGCCAATGTATTTTGATTTTTTGGCATTGGCTCCTCTGCACTACATGAAGTCGCGCTGCACTGGCTCTTTCACATCCTCATGTCCTTGCAGCTGCCTTCTTGAGTTATATAAAGCGGGTGCCTGAAAAATATCATATGCAAAAGTCAACACAAGGGCATGGTGCAAAACAACATCAAGACAATCAAGGCCATGGTAATAAAAGAAAGTCTTAGCTCTTAGTCTTCTTAGTGAAATGCATGCAAAACATCCAAATGACTGCAACAGTCAACTGCTAAATCAACTTCAATTTTAGATTTACACAAAAGAATAACGGACAGTTCATCCTCGTTTGGCACGAATGTTAGAATACTCCTGCTAATGAATTGAATATTGGTCATTTTCAGACATCATAGGTCTGTCATGAGTCTGGTGTATCGCAAACACCACTTGTGACACATCCTAAGCATGTGCCCAATGTGCCCCCCGCACCATCCCTGGTTGTGCCACTGCTGAAGCCATAATTTGAGGATTATAGCTGCAAACATGATGCTCAGTAGGGATGAAAATATTTTCCTTCAGTTCAACGGATATATGGATGTGCCTATAAAAAAGGGCAACAAGGCTTGTTATGGCAAGCTTACCCACATTTCAATACTAACAAGAAAGTTCACTGCGGCCTGCATCTAAGCTTACTAAAAGGCATGAACTTATTTTCATGTATGAGTTGCACAATGGAGTTCATTTTTGACAGACCGGACTACTGCTGCAGTTTGAAATCTAGCATTTTAGATTCTTGAAGGCATGTAAAAGTTGCAGTTAAACCGCAGTTATTAGTTTATTACACCAACCTATTGTTCTGTGTACGACAGACTGGTAACACGGAATTAAAGCAACATTTTATTTTGATATTTTATTTCTCTACTAAAAATATTCAAGCGATAAACACATTTGGATCTGCCATGCAATAGCAAAATGCACACATTACGCTTGTAACCCCCAAGGGAAGGCTTATTTAGCTATTCATATGACATAACTCTGACACGCCAACTCATATTAGCAAATGCACAGGCATGTCCAAAACAATAAGCGTATGCAAAGCGCCCTTGCCATTGTAATTCCACACAGCAGCCGTTATATTCGATGCCGATGCATAACTAGCTGCTCGACAATTCACCGAGTTCGTAGACATAAGCATCCTTTCAGTTTCGCACCGGGCACGAAAACCGCAACAGGAGACAAAACCAGACCTACCTATAATCACACCATTTCAATACATGAGCAAAAACAGTTCAGTCTTAGGGATAAACACTGTGAGAGCGATTTAGTGCGCGACGGCGACGAGCGACAAAACGGGCCGTCGCTTGAACAGATGGCTCGGTTCTGGAAATCTAGAAAACGTCGCCCGTCGCCCGAAAGTGCTATGAGCGACTAGCCAATAGCGCGAAGCCGGAACTGGATGTACATCGCTCAAATACTACCGATTGTAGCGCGGAACGAGCAAATGATTCAATTTTTATACGTACAAGGATAAGAACCTACGGCAAGACCCCAGGAAATATTTTATGCTACTTTTTTAGTAAAATACATCAACGTAAATTACTAAAGCACGCGTCACGCGTGATTGCAGCCCTCATGCCGGCAACACCGGGGAGGCGTCGCTCAATATCGTCGCTCGCACGGAGTACGACTTGTAGGCGACGAGCGAACGCGACAGCCATCTCCATCGCGTCGCTTGTAGCTGCCGCGCGCAAGATCGCTTATATGGGGTTTATACTTTTTTTCAGCATAAAACATGGATTCCTCATGCGTTTTCAGTAAGTTCAAGATAACGCGCCCAACTGACCTCTTGCAGCATGCAGCTGAATGCCTGCGGCAAAGTTTCTAACTAGCACTGGTGCTGCACGTAACTTCAGTGGTCGCAGATTCCCCCTGCGCGAGACACCGTCAAGCACGCGGTTTATTTATAAAAAAAAGCATGCTGCCAGCAAAATGACGCCTTCTGTTATGTGATTCCTTAGTTCAACAGCGTTCCATACACAGTAGACTGCCAAACTGAATAAATTCAAACACACAAAACGCACGCTAATCACGCTCCGCATAGGCTCGGAATCACGGGCTGGTGAACGAACCATATTAAGCGTCCTCTCGCCTGGCGTCTTATTGAACATACCATAGTTCTGGCAGTGTTTGCGATCTTTAAAGCTCTTACGGACAACGGCAAAGTGATAAAATCACATGCAGTTATCGCGACGACTCGCTTTTTCGATTGACATCGAGAGACACAGCGCGTATGCCTAGTCCTTTGTCAATCGCGTCGGCTAAGCGCAGCGACGACTTCCTGGCGATAGCATCACATATACGGACAATGTGCACCTAAGTTAGAATTCAGTTACCGTGGAGGATTTGCTGTTATATCCAAGGCATGACGAACGACTGTCGTGTTTTCGTGGCGACGCGAGATGGCTGACATACGATCTCCCTTGGCTGGCCTTCGCGGCTGCTGTGCTCCTCGCTGTACGGATCACCTTTCTCCGGTGCTGTGTTGTTCCGCGATCTTGAGCGCGCGCGCGCGGTGGAGCAACTCCGAGTGAAAAAGTAGAGCGCTCGCTACGCGTTCCTTTGAACTGCGGCGGCCTGTTCTCTTAGAAGCAAAACGATGTGTTCTTTGCTCAGCGTGCATGAATGATACATTGCCATGTTCGGGGCCAGCCACCTACAGTTGAAGCAGAAGATTGCGCTCCGTTTAGTTCTCTATTGCCGCAAGAGTAGAACGGGCATTCTACTCTCTCTCTGAAGGGGAGAGTGAAAAGCACATTTCACTCTCTCCTTGGTGACAGAGTGAACAATGCATTTCACTCTCCTCGACATTTTGCGAGAGTAAAACGACGCTTTGAAGAGTGAAACGGCCGCTTCACTCCTGCGATACCCTTCCTAGTTTTTAGAGCACAGAGGCAATGATATGTTGTGGAAAGCTCTGCTGACTCAGACGTTTTACTGTCACTTGAATATTTGTGGCCAGCCGCTGAACACACGAATTCTGGTTAAGTAGAGGGATTAAAAATGCAGACTTATTATCCAAGCCCAGAACATGAATAAATAGGTATGACAAATGTGTCAGCACTTCGTCCTTCAAATTGACATTGAAAGGTGCGATTATGTGTGTCGTCACAACTCGTGCGTGACACATCTCTGACGAGTGGCTTCACACATGGGCCACGATTTAAGTCCGTTGCTGCGTGACCTGTGGGTGTAATTTACTGACCGTAAAATTAGTTTAATACCGGCGTACTCCCTGTCCAGTCCTCTTTTCTTCTCTCAGTATTTCCCGTTAACGCTTAAGCGCTGGAAATTTAAGGAATGCCATCCAACTATCCCAGCTCTCTGCCGTCAATCCCGACTGAAGGCCTCCCTTTGAACTTTCATAGGTTCTGGGCTGAGATAGTTGCATAGATGCATAGTTCGCACTAGTTTCCAAACAAACTACAAGGAGCTTTGCTATTTTGCACGTTGGCATTGGTGAAGCTATATAAAACTCTATACATGTGACAAATGTCGTTTCTGTGCGACATCTCCTAAAGTATTAATGGAGAACATGTCTGACCCGGTGAATACAAATTTGTTTTCGTCTGTATTCTGGACCAAAGATTCGTCTTAAAAACAAGATTTAGCGCGGCAGTGAGTAATAAATACGTAGGAACGGAGAAATGTTTTTCTGCGCAAACCAGGCACATATTTTCATAAGGTCTGTTGCAAATACAGGAAAAGAAGTTTAGTGACCGTATGGGAAGGAGATACGTTAAGTAGACCATCATTCTGTCTTACAAATATGTGTTGAAAATTTTATTATCAATAAAAACTGAAGAACCATGTTTTCGACTCCGTACCTCAGTATTAAGTATTTAGTATCGCAATCGTACAAATGCAACCATTACGATATCCAAAGCAGACAAGATTCGTGTATTATACATTACTCTGTAATAGGTCTATACCAGTGAAAACCTCGTGAACACTGCTACAATGTCTCTTACACTGTCAATTCATTATAAATTTCGGTGTTTTAAATACTCTATTAGGCGACTTCCCATAACAGTGACGTTTCCTTATGGTGAATCCATACGGATTTGTAAACTTCCTTTTTCCCTTTTTCAGACACTTACCAATTTTCGGGAATTATTGTGAACAACGTGAGGCCTACATCAAAATTATGCGTACTAAGATCACTAAAGTTCACTTTTCGTATCATATGCTGCAAAGAAAGTTAAGTTGGGTCCATTCGTTGCCTCACGAAAGCATTTCTGCGCTTTACGTGTGTCTCCAAAGGAAAATCGTAGTTTGCCCAGAGCTCAAGTGTTAGGGTGTTTCATTATACCTCTGACAACCGCGGATCCTCGCGCACGTCACCGTGCTCTTGACATAAAAATTGTAACAGCGGAAATACATGCAACCACAAAGTACCCATGACGAGACACAAGCGCTTGTGTCTCGTCCTTGGTACTTTGTGGTTGCATGTGTTTGCGCTGTTACAATTTTTATGTCAAGTATGCACCAACTCGCCCAGAAAGAAGTTTTAATGAAGCACCGTGCTCTGTTCGCCGTGGGCACGGCTACGTGAAACTTGCAAAAGGCGGATGGTTATAGAGAGACTCACAGTTCTGAATATGAAATGCGACCAAATCCAACACTGGCCAAGCACATCATCGCACGCACAAGTTGATCAGAGATGACGGGCCTCATCCCCTTCAGGTCGCCACCGTTCCATACAGGAAAGCCATGGTTAATGAATGCTCTTTGTAAAAAAATGAAGAAGCGTGACAAACCATATGCTAAATTCATCAAAACTCGAGAGCCTCTGGATTTAAAAACATTTAAAATGTTTCGTAACAAATTAAGCAAAGAGCTACGGAAAGTACATGATGCTTATTTTCTGCAGATGTTTTCGCCTTGTATGAATGACTCAAAGAAACTATGGAATAGACTAAATGCTCTTATGAATAGAAATCAGAGGAGTGATCCAATTGAACAAATTAGTCTAAACGGTAGATTGTTGGTAAAGGAGGATTTGGCAAACGCCTTCAATGATTATTTTGTACACAGAGACGTTGACCTCAATCATCCCATGCTGCACTATGTGCACATTACTCCAAACGCAAACACAATATTTTTTCAGCCACTCATGCCTTCGGATGTATGTTCAGTATACCTAAGACTCAAAACATCTCGCAGCTGCGATGCCGATGGTCTTCAGATTCAACCTATAAAATTTGTTATATATGATATAGCCCCTATTTTGACACATATTTATAATTTGTGCATTTTCACAGGCGTATTTCTAGAAAATATGAAGGTTGCTAAGGTAATAGTATTATTTAAAAAGGGTAATAAATTAGATATAAAAAATTATCGCCGGATCTCGATCCTCTCTGTTTTTTCAAAAGTTCTTGAAAAAGTTCTTCTAAGTCAGTTGTCTTCGTTCTGTGAAAAGTAGAAGATAATTTCAAATGCTCAATATGGTTTCCGTAAAAACAGGTCGACTGAATTAGCTCTTCTCGATCAAAAAGAATTTATATTGCAAAACTTCCAACATAAGCTATTAACAATAGTCATATTTGTCGATTTTACACAGGCGTTTGATCATATTATTCACAACATCTTATTCTACAAACTAGAGAAATATGGGATTAGAGGCATTCCACTTCAATTATTCAAATCTTATCTTAATAACAGACGCCAGTTTGTTTCTGTAGGCCACAATACATCGGTAACCAAAGAAATATTTTGTGGCGTCCCACAGGGTAGCATTTTGGGCCCGTTGCTATTTAACTTATACGCTAACGATATTGCTTCCATCTACGAAAAGGCGAAATTTATAATTTACGCAGAGGACACAAGTGTTTTCATCTCGTCCGGTTCTTGCACCAATTTAATTACTATGGCAAATGACTTCTTGTGCTGCCTATCCTATTGGTCCACTGAGAACTGTCTAATAGTAAATACGGCGAAAACAAAGGCCGTAATTTTTCATACCAAAGGCATGAGTCTTCTTCCTCCAGATCTAACATTAGCGTATAGATCCACAAATATAGAACTCACTCTTTCTGCAAAGGTGTTAGGGGTACACTTCACGAGTACCATGCAATGGGACGACCATGTAAGCTTTGTACTCCAAAAATTTAGCCGCATAACAGGTGTTTTAAATCGCTACAGATGTACTTTACCCGTCTCTGTAAAATTATTAATTTATAATGCCTTATTCGTGTCTCACATACATTATGGGCATCTTGTATGGGGCACCACAACTGAATGTAACTTGAGTAAATTATTTCGCATGCAGAAGAAAATATTGCGTGTCATCGCTAATGTACCGTTTGCCGCCCATACTGAAAACCTGTTCAAGAAATACAACAGTGCGACAGCCCATAACATCTATAACTGCAGACTATTACGCGAGTATTACTTTAATGCCAAACGTAACAGTACTTTACTTGTGGAACTTGCAAATCTATCCGTCAATTCATACCGTTATTCAACTCGTACACCTGAAGTCTGGAAGGTTCCGCGCTCGAGAACTAACTACGGTTGTCAAATGTTGTGTAACAACCTTCCAAGATTACTGAATTTATACGACAGAGCAGGCTTCAATTTACAGGATTTATCACTGTCAGAATTTAAAACTCTATTGCTTTCACCTCTTTAGAGCGCGTTTGTTAATGATTAATAATGTATGTTATGTTCCTCTTTTTTTGTCTATGTTACCAAGAGTATATCATTTATTTATTTCAATGCCGCAGTGTGTTTTGCATTGTTATTGTGGAAATATTTCACTGTTCTTTCATATATTGTATAACTGCAATATTTTATGGCCACTACATAAATGTAATTTATATGGCGCTTGATGTGTTACCCCATGCAGCCATATTGTACCTAAGGGTGTGAGGTTACCTCAAGCCGCGTGTGTGCGGCTTTTGTCCCTCATCCACCTCCATTTACCACTCCTCTGTATGTGTGTGTGTGTAAATGGAAATCAATAAATCAAATCAAATCAAATCACTCGCCTCTGGCCAATTTCTCGTACTTGTACAACCCAAAGTAGACCGCAGTGGCATACCTTCACTTCCTTTGTACTGCTCCGTTGCCGTCGTCAGGGAAACAGACCGGAAGTGCTTCTGCCTCCAGTCGTAGCAGGCTCAGTCAACCGCCGGGACGGCATCGTGGGTCTCAAGCCGGATCAGTAATGATGTGCCGCAGCTTCCTGAACCCAACCCTGAAGAATAAACTGGAAGGATTCATAAAAGTCAGGTTCACTTTAATAAACCTAGTCAGTTGGTGTTTATTTAATTAGTCTAATTTCAATTGCTTTCTAACCAGACTGTTTTCAATCGGCTGTTTACGTTCCAAGAATATAGTTTTTTTTTTCTACTACACGAAACTTCATTTAACAGGAAAGCGCATAAATATTCTTTACACCTATGGGTGCAACTTTCAGATAGCCAGCATTTGTCTGCAGCTTCTTCAGTGACCTTTGGAATCACGTAGTGTGTTTGTACCAGGGCCACATTTCACTGCTCTGCCAAATGCTCAGCAAACCCCAATTTTATACTGTAGGAACGTCGCTTATACCAGTAGGAGTGCAATGTTTCGAATTAGACACATTGTTCCAAAATCTCTTCCTAAAGAAAGCATCACTTAGAATGAATGAATAAAATGAATAAACTCACGAATTTGTCATGATAGCTCAATCACAACTCACATAGCGCAGGATGTCATACAGCGGACACAATGTGTATGGGCTTCCCGATGTCCGGTGATGACGTCTGGACATGCGTGCGTGCGTGCGTGCGTGTGTGTGTGTGCGCGCGTGTGCGCGTGTGCGTATGTGTGTGCGTGCGTGTGTGTGTGTGTGTGTGTGCGTGCGTGCGTGTGTGTGTGTGCGTGTGCATGTGCGCGCGTGTGTGTGTGTGTGTGTGTGTGTTTGTGTGTGTGTGTGTGTGTTTGTGTGTGTGTGTGTGTGTGTGTGTGTGTGTGTGTGTGTGTGTGTGTGTGTGTGTGTGTGTGTGTGCGTGCGTGCGTGCGTGCGTGCGTGCGCGCGTGCGACAAGCTGTGTCTAACTATTGAAATAGAAAAAATTCTGGACAATATCACAGTTATTGATTGATTATGCCATTTTTGTGTGTGGGGGGGGACACTACGTATACCTACCAGCGCTCCAACTTCAACGCCATCTAATTAATAAAAGACACAGTGATGCATTTTCTTGGCAAGGGTAAAGAAACTGATCGTTCGGAAGGCTATTTCAGCAATATTCACTAAGTGAAATTTTAAGAACTAAGTTTTTAAAATTGATAATATCTCCTTATTTGAAAAACATCGGTGTTAAGAGTTCCTCTCAATTTGCGATGGATACAGAAGTCGTCGAAGTGAAGAGCGCGCATAACCGAAGTAATTAACACAAAGATTCGGGCAAGTTAATGTTGAACAGTTGCTGTGACGTAGTTACTAGCGCAAACAACACCAACGGAAAGAAGGGTGGGACGGGACAGAGCGCTAGATTTCAGCTACGTCGCTCTGTGCTGTGCAAACGTCTTTTTCCGTTTTCCTTGTTCGCGCTAGTAAACAACAACTGCGCATAACCACGCCTTTTAAGGCTATGTGACGCAGAAAAAGCCATGCCATAAAGCTAGAACACCTATAGCGGCGAAAGTAATGCGAAGTTTCGTTCGCTGTCGAAAAGCAACAATGATTCTTCGTTTCTTTTTTCTTTCGGGTAACGAGCGCAAGCAAAGCAAGCGCAGACCCGCTTGGCGCTCTGGTTGGCATGTCACGTGATAGCACGTATCCCGATGCGTCAACAAAGTGACGTAAATCTAGATGACGTGATTACACGCGCTCATGACGCACGCTCATGATGTGATCAGCTTAGATTTCGCACGTGAACCGGGAGAAAAGGCTTCGTGGCGACGTGTTAATGATGTTTAACCATTTGTTACAAATGTCTAATCTGCACTGCAGACATACCATTTAAATCAGTAAAACGTAATTAGGTGCACAGTAGTTAATTAAGCTACTAAATGACCCCTCAAATTTGTCCACTCCTGGCATGAACCTTCACCAGCCAAAATATCATTTAGCCTAGTATTCCTGGTGTTTAATGACCATAGTCGGATACATCTTAAGTCTGCAATGAAGCCCCGCCCACGCCCTCATAAGCCCGCCACTGTTACTACGCAAGGATGCAAATAGCTCGTACTTTAAATTTTCCTTGTTATCTAAATAAGGCGGTAGCCGCAAAAATAAAATTACGATTTCGTAATTTTATATGTTTTCACTCGTTTACTATAGTGAAACGATGAAAGCCAAATTTTTATTGAATATAAAGAAAACACTTGCGTCGCTGCAGCTATTTATTATCAAGCTTCACTTCTGTTGGCAGCGAAGTTCCACGAGTAAAACGGGCTCAGCAGTAAAACGAGCTGTACCGCAGACTTTTGAAGACTGAAATTGTCAGACTCCATCACTTCATCTATGTCGCTTGCACACCTCATCGCTTCCGCCGATGAAGACTCAAGGACAGCAGACGCTACGGAGGCATCAAGTACGACGCCATTTCAAAAAAGGTCGCATGACGACGACTTTTGTTTGCTTCTGTGTTCGGTCGGCGGAGTAACACAATTTCGCGCGGTCCGTGTGCCTTGGTTGCCAACTGCTGTTTTTCCAAGTTGTATCCTACTGTAGACGCAGTCCTTTCTGAAACAGACTCAGAATGGATTTCCGGTAATGTAAGTGGAACGCCACTACATTTCTAAGCAACCTTTCGAACCAATATGCAGCAAGTGGTGCCCTACAGTCTCGGCATTGCTGCTGTGCGGTCTCGCTTCAACACCGGCTGTCCTCGATGCCGCGAATGCGACGTGTGCGATAAAGTTATGTGACAAAGTATCATGTAATTAAGCGGAGTTCTTTTCAAAACTTACCTGAGATTAGCGTACCATTTCTAATGTAACCAACTGCTCAGACTCTTGGGCAGCAAAAGTGGGATTTTGCCTAAATTGCAGTGTACTGTATGTCTTGTCTTCGTCTTCGTTTCTTCTTGTGTCTTTGTTTTGTTGCGCTCTACAGATACCTTTCAATGACTCTATCGCCAATAGGAGCACCGAACAGTTGGCGCCAGTGAGTACTAGAAATATTCTATCACTCCTGAATCATGCAAACTGAAGGGCATGCAGCCACCCAAAGTGCGCTGCGCATCTAAAAAGAAAAGCAAAACAGGCTGTCTTACCTAGAGAAAAAAACAGCCTTCTCATATCCTTGGTGTATTAGAGAGGTTATTGGTGCTGTCTCCTATAACGCATGTGGCTCCTACCTACTATGTGGGACTGTCCAAGTCTTGTCCTGTCTTCCAAGCACTGGCGCATAGCCACTACTCGGGAGTGGCCAAGAATCGGGCGGTTTCCAGTACATGTAAAATTAAAAGAAAACTGAGATGTGTCTTTCACGGCCCTTCATGCGCGCAAGGAGCCGGTGCACTGCTCCCGGGATTCTGGCGGAACACAACTTGCCGGTAATGAGTAGCGGTGAACGCATGGTGAGGCCCCGCAGCTAGGATGTCGTCCATGTCTTCTTCCGCGGGGCGGTCCAGGTCTATGTAGGCCTTTCTTCGACGGGCGAATCCTTGGCGCCCGTTTCTGCGTCCTCCGTTTCCTGCCCTGCTTCCGCCCCTAAACACTGCTCGCCTCCTTCCCGACGGGGCCCCCACCGCTGGCGCTCTTGGCTCTTCGTCGGCGTCGTGATCGGCGCGCTCTCGGTGGTCGCTGAGCTGTGAGCGGAGATCGCCGCCGGAGCGCGATCGCCGGCGCTTGGACTTCCGTCGTCGGTGGCACCTGATGAGATTTAACTTATCCCGCAGGTCCGGATGCCCGGGACGATCTGCGTCAGCTCTCCTCGCCCGGTGCTCTGGCGAGGGCGAAGCGGTGCCGCTGCTGCCATCCCCCTGAAGCTGAGCCGTGAGGTCGGGCTGCGATGGTGCGTCAAGCGGGCGCGCCGCACCCGCTGCGCTTAGCGAAGGCGGCTGTGGAAGCTGGGCTGCGGGTTTCGCTGAACACGCGGGGGACTTAACTTCACCGAGAAAGTCATCGTCATCACTTCCGATCTCAAGATCGAGGACGTCTCCTGGCTTGGACGAGCTTCATGCGAACGAAAAAAGGAAGATACCAACTATTAGAATACGCTGATAACGTGTTTCTTTCGCTAACTAGAGGAGTCAGAGTTGTTATGGTGCGAAATAGCGACGCCAATGACATTGTCAGAACAGGCCTACGTGCATGAAATATGCCTGAATTATATGACGTTACTGTTAAAAGTGTAGTTATACTAATAGCCAGGGCACAGGCAATACTTGGGAAACACCGTCGCGAGAAGCGATCTGACAACATGCGTGTTCGCATGCAAAATACATTTCTTAAGAGGTACTTCGGTATCTCTTCATTGCTACCGTAATTCAAGCGTACTAAATAAACGTAAGTATATAAAAAAATAACTACGCGAAAAATTTCTCCGCCTACTGAGCCCACGTAATGAAATGACTGAAATTTCCCCTATTTTAAATTCTATCCTGGCTTTAGAACTCACGTGTTGGCGCCGCCTTATAAAAACACTCTGTAGCTATTGTTCAGGTAAAATTTCATAAGTAGGCAAGCAGCTCTCGGTAGAAGGCACTGGAGTAGAGGTATCTTCGCAGTGAAACTTGATATTGAAATCGCTGAGAGCCGTTAATAACTATATGTCTCCTTCGGTCGAGCAGCGGCATTGTCACAAGTTCGCGGTTCCTGAGGGCAAATTCTGATTTGAGGCCCGTTTGTTGATACTGGAGAGCCATGAACTAAAATATACTTGATATTTTGTGCTATGCAGGTAAGAGGCTGAAAATGTATCGGTGCTTACATATTCGGGCAGCCTCACCCAAGAGCCCAGGTCTACCCTGGGACAAGGCGAATATCTTCAGTGAGCACGGACCGAATAATACGACAATACCCGTCGCGCCTTATATCGGGGCATGGGTGCATGCAAGCACCCTGCTCCGATATCGACTTTAGAAAAGATAGTTATATAATCTAAGATAACCCTTATAACTATCTTTACATGCAATAAACCAAGATCAGGGGTCGTGTGTCATTCGGGTATCCATGCCCCTAGTTTAGGTTGAAAGCAATGTGCCTTCGTATTGGCCTCGGTTTGAGAACACTAATCACAGCACGCAAGCACCCATTCGCCTGCGTTTTGTTCAGTTCAAAGGATTTAAAGCATGGCACACACGCACACGCACGCACACGCACACGCACATACACGCGCGCACACACACACACACTCATACATACAAACACACACGCATACGCATACACAAACAAACACATGTATACGCACACATGCTCAGACACACGCACGCACATGCACACACGCATACACAAGCACACAAACACACACGCATACACGCACGTACGCGCGCTCACAGGCACGGACATGCACACACACGCATACACACAGGCAGATACGCGCGTGCACACATGCACACACACGCGCACGAAAACACGCGCGCACATACGCACCCACGCGCACGCACA
Source organism: Dermacentor variabilis (assembly GCF_050947875.1). NCBI lineage: Eukaryota > Metazoa > Arthropoda > Arachnida > Ixodida > Ixodidae > Dermacentor > Dermacentor variabilis. The sequence goes on along the minus strand of NW_027460346.1, from coordinate 3,853,185 downwards.
CGCGTACACATGCGCGCACATGCGCACATACGCATACAATCACGTCCGCACATACATACACATGCGTGCACAACGCACGCACATGCACACACACGCACAGGCAGATACCACGCGCACACGCACGCACGCAGAAACGCGCGCACATGCGCACGCACATGCACATACTTACATACACACACGCACACACACATACATACACACGCGCACGCACACACAGATGCACATACGCACGCGCACACACACACGCACACACATACACACGCACAGACACACACGCGCGCGCACACACACACGCTGTGGGGATGCGCGACTCTCGCGCGTCCCCTGATGTTTTTCCCGCATAGCGCGCCTCCTGTAGTGCGGCTTCGCCGCGTGGCCTGCGTGATACCCGCGGCGGTCGATGTGGTTGGGGCGCAGTGCGAGAGATGGCGCGAGTGTTGCGCTGCTAACGCCGCCGACAGGCGAGGTTACTTGGGCGCCGAAAGGAAGGCGCTTGCGCTCTTGGGGGTTCGAGACAGCAAGCAGCACGGACGTGCCGTGCCGCGCGTGCAGCGACCCATGCTTCTGCGAGACCGTCTCGCGTGGCTACCTTAGACACCGTTCGCGTGACGGTACGCGCGAACGACCAGGCGTTGGGATCCAGCATGGGGCGAACATATTCGCTCGTTTTCCGGTCGCGGTGAGTCGGACTTCTAGATTTGTCGCGCGCCCATGGGCATGTTTTGTGGATAGCAACTCGGCTAGCAGGCATTGATCTATGAAAGGTGCAATAAATGCCCTTATGACTGTTTGCACTACTGTGTTGTCGTTCCTTTGTCCCAAGAGCACGGTGTGAGAGACTCCACAACGCATACACACACGCGCGCACACACACACGCACACGCATGCACACAGATACACACATGCGCACGCACACAGGGACGCGAACACGCAGGCACATGCACACACGCATACACGCACACACGAACACACATGCACATACACCCACACACGCGCACACACGCGCATGAGTATGAAATATGGCTGCACGCATAAAGTCAACATCTTACTATACACTGTGCCCAAAATTGTTAGATAGTATCACATGAGCTTCATTTTTGCACTTCAGGCAAGTGTCACGTGCCTCACTTGACGTCGCTACCCAAAATAACGCTGAACATACAGCAGCAAGCCACCATCAGAGCAAGCGGGAGTGCGTGCAAGTCGTGCTCGTGAAGCTGTAAGACTGTCAATGGTAAGCGATATTGTTAAATCCTTAATGAGCCCGTGGGGGTACCAGTGATGAAAAGAGTTGAGGGCATGCACTATTTACTCTAGCGTGATTCTCGACCCCATGATTATTGCATTGTTGCGAGGGAAATCTTGAATAGTGAATTGTGATAAGATGGGTGGGAAGCAAGGGGCCGACAAAATTGCAAGCTCTTTCCCTGGTCTAACAACCTGCGAATATTGATGGTGAGGATCTTTGAAGGGAAATGTTCATTCTTGGAAATTGCGAGGCATCGAAATGTCGAAAACAACCGTTGAGATAGAATTGTATCCACGACAATGCAGTGTCCACGTACCAGAAGTATATGCCGAAATTTTGAAAGCGTCGCGAATTATGCTGCTTTTCAAGCGGTGAGCAGTTCGAGAGAAATATTTTGATATTGTATTTTAAATCTTTAGTCTGAATTATTACCTCTCCAGCGGTATCATATCAGTAATACAACGTTGTCATGTGATTATACATATGTCTAATGAAACACATGAGCGTATGTTTGACTCGCCCTATAACATGTATCTATAACATGAATGCGGGAGTTCTGGGAGAAACATGACGTTAAATGGTGATAGCGGTACACCTGAGAACTCGAAAAGCAAGCAGAAAATTCAAAACGGTAGCCGCGTGCGAATTAGCCGCTGGTCCAGTCAAAGGAAAAGATCATGCACGACTTACCTCGCACGATGGCTCATTGAAATCGAACTGAGGCTTGACCCTAACCGTGCAAAGTGGTTCGCTTCTTCGCTCTTTGACGTGGCATCAGTTTCTTCTTCCTCTGCTCTCTACTTCCAAAATTATTGGTGGTAGCGTGCTGTCGGCGTTTATTATTATACTTACCATGGGATTCAATATTAAAAAAAAACATAAAGAGCCAGAGAGAGGCCAGCAACTTACATTAGAATGACGTTACGCACGCGTGCCTCAAAGCAGGACTGAATCGGCACACGAAAGAAAGACAGAGGCAACACAAAGACGACGAAGGGGAAAAATGGAAGGCGGCAAATTGAAATCCGACATGTTGGCTCGCTGCGAACGTCACTTGGCCAGGTTTTGGGGTTGGGGGGGGGGGGATTAGGCTTTTCTAGTCTTATTTGTTATTTATTTATTTTCAATACTGCCACACTCAGCTGAGATCGTAGCAGAAGGGCATTACAAAAGGTATAATCATGTTTTAAAGAAAAAAGAATCGACATTATGTAAACATGTGCGCTGTGCACACGCACGTACACACAAAAAATACAGAAAAATAAAAAAAAGCAAACAAGCCACATCCGTTAGGGTAGGTCTAAAGCCATGAATGCGGTCTAAGCAGTTTTTCTTACAAGGAACGTCAATATCGTAAGAAAGTTTAACAGTGTACAGTCAAGCGCATTGTGCCTACAAGAAAAAGCAACAAAAAGAAAAATTAATCACGAAACAATAAGCTTCTAGACAGAGTACTTAAAGCAAATGTCACACACAGGTTAAAATTATCATTTCGAAAACATAAATGCTGCACACACGAAATGAAGCAAAACCACCGAGGAAAGATTGCAACCAGTTTGCCAAGCAAAGAGAATCAACACTGTATCAATCATGCGCAATGTGCAAACACCAGAAAATAATACTGAAAAAAATACAAAGGCGAAGAACAACCAGGCAAAGGATTGGAATCTGTTACAAAAATAGGAAAGGAATAAAGTAGCAAACAAGCGGTAGTACAAGAACGAAGTGATGTGCAGTAGCATAAGCATTCGCTTTCACCAAAAAAGCCCGTACACATTTGACCAATCACCAGCAGCAAATATTGAGCTCTTAATTATTGTTACGACTGCTTCATCCTAGGCTGATGTCCAAAAACTCCCCCGGGAACGGTTTATCCCCTTGGGCGGCCTCTATTCCGATAGATCAATTACCTCTGGGTTCGTTCATCCGCGGTGGTGTGAGCAGCATCCCGGTGGCTCTGGTTCCTTTCAATGAAGGCTCGATACGGCTGACCAACACCAAGGATATATCCAGAAATATCTACGTGCTGCTACTTATTCAAACCAGACCATCACGGAATTGAGACAGTTCTGCCGAGGAGTTATCGTGTGTAGATCACCAGACCAGACCTGTGCCACGGATTTAGTTACGTGTTCATCATTTGCGTCATTGCCGGTGAGTGCCTTCATCCCTGATCACCTCACTTGCACTAAGGGAATAGTCAGAGGTGTCGATGCTGATCTATCTGCATCAGAAGCACTAGAGAGATTGTCTGGGACTGGAGTAATTGCTGTTTATGCAATCGAGTGGTAGACATTAAGAGGGTCCCAATAGAACCGGTGATTGGAACATTCGCAGGAACATCCTGTCCATCAGAACTAAAGGTGTGCCCCTCGTATTCAGAGTTGAACCTCTGGCATCGCACCCGCTACAATGTCGTAATTGCTGGCGATACGGCCATAGCAGTGCAGAGTGCAAGACAAGTCAGCGTTGTTGTACACGTGGCTAAAAGCATGCTCAAAATGATTGTAGATGAGCGATGCTGCCTCTGTGGTGGAAGTCACCCAGCCGATTATTCTGACTTTTCTGTTAGGGCCCAACAAATACAAGTGATTGAAATGGTCGACAGACGACGGTGCTCTAGAAAGGACGCGATAAACATTTTGAAAGAAAGGGCGCTTGGCTATGCGCGTGTTAGAGGTAGACAAACTCTTAGTTCGGATATATTGCTTATTGCAAATATAATGCCCGCTGTGGGAAAGGAAGTTACAAAAGCTATGGAACGGCTCTAAATGAGCCCTGGGGAATGTATATAACAGCCCATCTCTAGTTCCTTATCTCATTTGATGCAAGCTAACCGGCCGAGTCCTGCAACAACTCAAACAGTGGATCCTAAGCAACAAACTAGTGATAGAAACTCAGGTACCCATCCTTAAAGTAACGGTATCGCACCTTCGACTTCGCCTTCCCTGGAGTCTGCTACTGGTAATTTGGTTAATGCAGAATTGGAAATGACAGATGTGGAAGAAAACGCTCGAGCGTATAGAAGAACAATGTAATTAATCAATGAAGATTCATCCTCCGGTCCTCATTCAAAAGCTAATAATAGTCAATCCAATGCTATACCAAAAGAAAGCATTGTACAGGAGTTTCGGCTGTGCAACTTTCTAAACAATAAGGTGTCTGAAAGTACTTCAGTGCAACTGCCACTCTTTAAATTCTGCTTCAGTAGATTTATCTTGTCTAACTGCTCAACTTGACCTCAATTTAATTATGTTAAACGAAACGTGGTAAATTACTGCAAAAAATTCTCAAATAAAGTTTTACAGATCATTTTGTCTAGACCGCCCTACTATAGGTGGCGGATTAATTACATTTATTTCGTCTCAAGTTTGCCATAAGGCAAAACTTTCAACTCCCGAGTGTGAAATCCTAGTAATAGAGCTGAATCTCCGTGGATGTTGCTCCTCTACCATTCTAAATGCATATTTTCCTTTTGGCGTGCAGGACACACTAACACTGGATAGGGTTCGTAATTCTTGTGGACGGGACATTCTACTGTGAAATGACTTCAATTCTCTCCATATATCATGAACAGATTTGTGCGGCACTCGATTATGGAACTGGTCGCTGGACAATGGGCTAACGTCTGTAAACTCCGGATCTATTACGTTTATGCGGGATAGATCTTACTCTGCAATAGATCTTACATTATGTGGCCCGAGTCTCTCCGTATCTTCTTGGTCGGCTGTTGAGTGTGCGACAAGCAGTGATCATCTTCCAGTAATTTTTGAAGTAGCATGCCATGTAAGAGTTACGAATGATCAGGTGCAAACTTTAATTAATTACAATATTTTAAAAAATTCTTACGAAATGTTCTTTCCTCTCTGTCTGATGCGTGCACTGAGCAAAAAATTATGGTAATGTGGGGCAGAATTCACTAAGCTGCGCCGTTCTTACGCATTTTCTTAGTGAAAAAAATTCTTACGCTAAGATAAGAGTGCCACTGAAGTGTCATCGCAGTTAACTTACGACATCGTATGAGAGCGAGGAGGAAGCAAAGCTCGTACTGAACGACAGAGAATGAAAGAAGCGCGGTTACCCGATATCGTGATTTCACATCATGCGTCTGTAGTTGAGGCTATGCTCTCACGGCAAGTCACCGCATACCTCACTTTGGCAACTTCCATTTCCTGGCCTCTTCTACAAGCCCGACAAGCGCGGCCGTGCTCGCCCGTTCACCGTATACCGCCAAAACAATAGTAGTGCCAATATTAAAAAGTGGCTAAACGTGTTTGTTTAGATGCTAGCGCAGCAAAAGGAAACAAAAGGGGAAACTGCCAATAAATAGTACACAACGAGGACACATAACTACACGCCGCGTCTGAAAAGGCTTTGGTATCGACAGCAGGTACACAACTTTCCATGTTTCTACGTATAAAAAAAAACGACTACGTGCATTCCAGTCTCTTCTAGTCACAAAGATAACACGAAGCCAAATTTAGACGCCTTGTGCACGCCATATTCAAGACCACATGCATTGACTTTACTGAGGAACAGTGAAGTTGGCCAGTATAATTTTGTAATCACGCCTGGTAATCCTAGGCATCGATCACTAGTTTCTTTTAGATAAACAAGCGGTGACGAAAGAAGCGATTTCTATTTTCTCATCTACTGCCTCAAGGTTGAAATAGCCAGAGAAACGTCTTGCCCTGTCACCTGTCATCAGGAATTTCGTTTAACTAGCAGGAAAAAAATACGAACGCCATAATGGCTGACATGCAGCAGCTAATCGAGGTAAAAACCCTAGAAGTGCTTCACTAAAACGCGTTTCGTTTCGCATCTAGAAAAGCAATAGCTACTTTTTTCTTTTTAAGGAGAAGGTGAAAAATATGGCGCGGAAACAGTGCATGGAAAACGGTGAACGATTATCTGGCGCCACGCCGGCAAGCCAATGGAAACAATACATAAGCACCAATCAACGGTGAATCTCTTTTTTTTTCTGCTCTTGACGTTTATTTAGAAAGCATCTGAGACTACACTCTAAAAACTAAGGGAGTGCCGGGCACTCTCTTTGAGGGAGTAGCTGCTTGTCCCATATTTCACTCTCTTTTCGAGAGTAGATCGACCCTCTTTGAGAGAGAGTAGGTCAATTCCTCCTGACAGAGTTTTGTTACTCCACCGCAAGGGATTGCTAGTACTCTTCCGCAGAGTGCTAATACTCTCCCCGCAGGGTTGATAGTACACCGCCAGACCGAGTACTTCTACTCCCCCAAACAGAGTGCTTGTACTCCTTCAGAACAGAGTGCTAGTACTCTTCCCAATACCCTCTTAGCCAAGTCCTGGTCACGCATGCAGGCAGGAAATCAGATCAAATTAGGGCCGCTGATATACTGTTCCGTAGGCGGCTCCTCAGAGACACTGGCCCGATTCCAAGCGGCCTTCAGAATAGGCGTGAGCAAAGTTATGCAGGATTTTAAAGTCATTTTTTCCTGGCTATTTGCTGCATACCGTGAGGCGTGACTGCTCTGAAGCGGCCTATGCGTATGCGTCACGAACGCCACTGAGGAGAAAAAAAAGCGAATTAACACTTAATCTGCAAATATCTTCGCAAATTTCACAGTCACACAATCTAATTAGAATACAATTGTCAAGGGAATCACATACTTATCAAGAATCACAATGCTCTATAAATCATTTGAATTCGAACCCGCGTACACTCGCATTTGTACAATTCAAAACACACATCATAACCATTACACCACAGCGCCGCCACGCCCAGTCGTGTTCCTTTAGAGGTTATACATAAACCAAACGTATTTGATGAATCGGCTGCGGTGGGTGGGGTTTCTCTGCAGTGTGCTGTGCTGTTGTGTACTGGAATACGTGTGCGTTTGCATCATTTCCATTCCTTGCTACGACTAACGAAGGAAGACAACGTAGACGACAACGTGAGAACTATTCACGGCTTGTCGTCACCGCAGGAAAATAACAAATGTGCCGTTCAGCTCATGATCGAGTGCTTCTCCAGTCCATGTTCTCCAAAATACGCGGATACAAAGTATTGCGCCAACCATCCACGTATGTGAATTTAATTCGCGCGTATACTGGTGAGCAACTGCGACGCCAGTACCAGGCATTTCGACGTGCCTCACGCTGCCGTGTAGGCGTTCTTTTCAAGTGCATTAGTTTGGAGTTTGGTTCAGTCCGCTGTGAGCTGTTGTCCTGCATTAGCAGCGGATCGTTAGCGTTTTGAAGCGCATGCATTCCAGCATTTGGAGACTGCTTATGCCGATAGCGGCGTCAAATGCATTGGCACGCATGTTTAAATGACTAATGTGTCCACTTGTTACGCGTGAACTGCTCGTATCCTGTGGCAGTGCTCGTTCTAAAAGCTTCGAAGACCATCTACACTCATGCGTGTGTTCAACTTATATATGCACAGGATGGACTTGCCGGCTAGTCGGTTGAGCATTTTAGAAGAAACAGCGCAACACAAAGACGACGCTAAAACATGCCACACCACGAAGCGCTGGTGTGGTTGATGCTTTTTTTCGTCCTTGTGTTTGCGCTGTTTCTTCTTCCACGATACACGCACACCACAGGTACGCGAAAGTTTAGGAGCATAAGTGGTTAACTCTGTTTTCCCCGTTTTCTCTCAGTGTCAATGGCACAGTGCGTTGCCCGGAATTGTGCACGCTTAGCCCCATATGCAGAAATGCATCATAACTTGAAGCCCATGCTTGACTTGATCTAAACGACGCAAGTCGTGAACGCACCAAAAGAAAGGCAGTGAGCGTCTTGGGGGACGTTCGCACCAGGCGTCGTTTATATCAAGTCAAGCATGAGCTTTGTATTAAGATACATTTCTGAATACGGGGGCTAGACATCTGCTTCTTCCAGAAAATGTCGAAGAAACGCCCGCCAAAACCAGGCACATTCGTAAACTTAACTAGGCATTACGAAGCTCCATAGAAAAAAAGAAGAGTGGTATTAAAAGCTTTCAGTATTTTTCTTTACTCCAATATAGTTGCGCTCTCGTGGCTTCACTGTACAGAGATAGTGCACCGTTAGCTAGAAAGCATGAATTTCCTAACTCCATGCCAAAATAAGCTTGTAAAATTATTTAGGTGCTGGAATCCAGGGTTTGTAGCGATCCTTGAAAATCCTTTATTTCTGAAATGCCATTTTTCAAGGCACTGAAAACCCTTGAATTTTTAGAAGTATTGGAAAGTCCTTAAACTTGTACACTTGGCTAGACTTAGCAGACATTGCCAAGCGCTTTTTTTCCCTTCTGTGACACTCTTTCGCATGTCACAGAAAATTGTCTCTGGAGGTAATAGAAGGAAAGCGACATCCTTAAAGTTGAAATTACAAAGGAGCTGCAGATACCAGTTTTAAGCACATGGAACCGGCGACAAATGTGCTTGGAGGAGCAGAAGCAGGAAGCTCAACAGTTGAGGCATTCGAAGAGAAGCCGTGATGAGTAAATTGAGAGCTACAGACACAATAAAAGGAAATTACAAATGACTATTGCTTATTTGGTGGTGAAAAGCTGAGGCAACAGATGACATCCCATACACTGTCAAACCAAACAGTATTCAAAAACTGCAAATGTTGCAGGTCCAAGTAGTTAATTGTGCTATTGCAGAAAAACTGAGCGCTTTCTTGAAATGCTTCCTTGTGTGTGTTTAGTGGTGGGCGGTGAAAGGCAAATTAGCAGTCTTTGAAATGTTTAAAATCACTGAAATGCGATTTGTTTTGTTTTCTTTTGTTTGCATTAAAGTTAACGGTGTTCTTGAACAAGTTATTGCCTGTCCAAACTACTACACACATTGCACGAGGTCCTTGAAGTTACTGTGTCGGGGCCTCGAAAGTAACTGAAAACCGTTGAATTTTTTTCTTCAATATTGCTACGAACCCAGTAGAACAACTGTCATGGAGTAAAAACCTTGGCTGAACAGGGGCTTATACGCAGAGCACAGGAAGACTAGAAATGCAGTAGTAGGCATGGAGGGCCCTGAAAAAAATGTGCCACATCCGCTCGTCTGCCTTATGTTTCTTCACCGACTGTCGCATTTTTAATAGAAGTGCACTTTCTGTTCTACTCCAATAAACGCAACATTACGAACTCCAGTGTGGGGCAGTCCTTCAGCCAGTGCAGAACTTCTTCTGTACATCCGAGCCAGCTCTGTCATTTTTCCAGCATTGTAGTACAAGATTTGTTAAACTGGTTTAGCAGAATATGAGCAGTATACTCTTAAATTAGCTGTTTATTTGTATGCACAAGTTCAGGTCCTCAGTTTGGTTGCATGACAAATTGCCATACCTCAATAGATACAAGAAACAATTTTATTACAGTTTAATAAAATCCAAACAGTAATAATCACAACAATATAATGACATACATTTCTTTTGGTACGTATACAGCCCATGTCTTGGCAGTGTATAAATTCAACCATACACTGCAAGTACTGTGTCCTGACCACTATTATTCACATGTGTAAAACCATCACAGCAATTCAACAAATATCACAGTAATTAGTGACATACACTTTGTAACTGCTTTACATGAGCATAATGTATACAAATGGTCCCTGTGTACCTACACATGACTAGTGCCACCCGAGTACTATTACTCACAGGTGTAAAACCAACAAAGCAGTTCTTTAAAAAATATCACAGCGCTTAGTGACGTACATGCTGTAACTCCCTTGTAGAAACTTAATACAAACACGTGAGGACACAGAAAGCTAGCAGTGGGCATACATGGGAATACCACCGCCTCAATACTAATTCACAAGTGTAAAACCAACCAAGCAGTTCTTTAGAGAATATCACAATGCTTAGTGACATACATTTTCTAACTAGCTTATATAAGCTTTATACAAACATGAGAACATACACAAAGCTAGCGGTGCACCCGCATAGAAGTGCGGCCATCTGAACACGATTATTTGCAAGTGTAAGCTCAACAGAACAGTTCGTTATAGTGACGCACATTTTGTAACTGCCTTATACAAGCTTAGTGCAAGCACAAGAATGCAGAAAAATATAAATTAAAAACTTGCTCTATGCATACACAAACAGATCAACACAAATGGTAAACACCGCTTTGAAGACAAATGTGACTGTGGCAAAGCGCAGTGCTGTGCCGGTTGAAATTGCCACCCACAAAAGTATTGAGCAATGCTTAAACCACAGGCAATAAAGTGCTGAAAGACTGCGTCTCTAACGTAACTATTTTAATTCAAATTTCTTGAATATAGGGCTCGCTTGCAGATAAGGCATCTGATCCAACTGACCTGATTTTACACCTGCTACATGCATACAATGCACTCAGATATAACTGGTAATAATAATTATAAAAGGCATTTAAAAACTTGATAGTATGATGAAGATGCATGACTAGAAAAGTTCTGTCCCCCTCGTATTTGTTAAAAAGGTGTAAGTACGACATGTTTTTTTTTCCTCAATTTTTGCATTAATGGACAGCCGGGAACCTCGAACCGACACAAAAAAAAAAGATACTGCTATGTTAATAGTGTTATGAATAATTTTTTGTGAAAGCTTTTTTACAGACAAGTTGCAGTCTCGTTTCTGGAGGTTGAGCTGTATCTTGCAAAATAACTTGAAAAGTGGTCACATGGGATCATGACACTATATCATAATGTTAGTTTCAGTTGACTCTCTTGCCCTACAAGTCGCTGCTCACTGTGGCCAGTGATGCAACAGCAGTGTCTGTGTGATTTTCATCACACTTCTGTCCTATGCCATTCTTACCAGAGTTGGCGGCACATAGATACCCAAATTTCGATAGTGTTGCTTTCTCAGGTGGTTGCTTTTGATTTGCTCAATATCAGTTGGCACTTCAGCTCCCATCAAACTTCTTTTTTACCTCTTCAACAACAACATCAACAACAATCTTATGACACCTGTGTTGTCCTTCTAGTTGCCTACAAAGACCAGTCAATCTAGCAACAACACTGACAGTCTCTACTATCTTGTAATGGGGGAGAGGTGTGTCCCACCATGTGTTCCACATTGTTGTCACTATGTGGGCTGGCTGGGGAGGCAACAACTGTAATATGTTTGCATTTGCATATATTAAAGTGATGCTTGTACTGTGTTATAACACCTAACTTAGTCTTGTACTTGCTCCACAATAACACTGGCTCACAGTCGTGGTGAAAAGCTTTTGTGTGTTGAGCAAATGAGTTGTATCCACTACAAAAAAAGTCAGTGATAGCACACATGTTGCTCTACCAGGCCTGGTGTGGTTCCTTCTGACACTGCTGCTGATGCTGACGCGCTGCTGCTTGCCTCGTACACTGTTGCAGCTGCAGTAGACATGGCAGTCTCTGTATCTATTGCTGCCGTGTCATCTGTCATGGTAACTTCAGGTGGTATCGGGCTCACTTCTGCAACAGAGATGTTGTTTGCCCCTTGAGGGCTCTCATGATCAGGGCCAATAATTTCGTAGGCATTGTCTCCTGCATCAAAGAACCAATAAGAACAGCATGAATTAATAAACATAGCTCTAAAAAGTACGGACATCAAGACTTAACCACAAGCTTTGCACATAAGTGACCGGGCTTAATGAATAATACTTGCAGGAGGAGTTACACAATTGTTTGTGTATATTACAGTAAAGCCTCATCAGAAGATATTCAAGAGGCACGGGAAACATGTCTCTCGAAACCAAAAATTTTGAGACACTGAGGAGCCAGACTAGATCACTTTATTATGCATCATCACTAAAGTATGTTTTGATATATCTGAAGGAATAAATGCTCAGGGTGGCTTAAAGGGCCCCTAAACCACTTCTCGACATTTTTTGAACATTTCAAGTAAACACGCGTATCGAAATCAGAATGCCGTCACGATCGACGAAGCCAAATGCCAGAGTGCGTAGCACTGCCGGAGCACCACAATATGAAGAAAATGACCCCGTGCGCCTCTCTGGACCTATCCTGCACCCCCCAGTTTGTCCTGACGTCACCAGGCTGTCTCTGATGATGTCACCAGTTTCCGGTGCTGTCGATTGGTCGAACGAAAGTGTACGACTGCCGGCAAGGCCTGCAAGCAAATACACACACTCCTTCTTCCTCGTCGCGTTGCGCGCGATGCTATTGTGGGCAGCCAATGGGGGCAAAGAACAGAAACGCCAACAGAAGGGTCTCCCTATGAGGCTCTTCAACACGAGTCACCATACAGTTCCATTGTATTAGCGCCACCCCTCGCAGGACGACGGGCCAGCGCGGCAGCAATAGAGCTCGTTGGTGTTGGCCTGTCCCGTAACATTTGGAGGTGTACTAGGCAAGGAAAATACGATACTGTCTATATGGCGTGTACCAGATGAAAGAGTAAAATGAGTGGGGACTACTTTTCGATAATCAAACACACGTAGCTCCACTATTACTGCACCGTTTCGAAAAATTCTTGTGGCTACCTGTTTATTGCCTTATTGTGTAGAACTGCAACACCGCAACTAAATTTCAACCTCGGTGGTTTAGGGGCCCTTTAAAGAAGACATTCACAGCTTTTTAGTGACTGTAGATTGTGTTAGCTTCCTTCCCAACTTCTGGAATTTAAACGCTTCACTTTGCAAGCCTTGTTGCTCGCAGTACCTTTGAGGTGCTCTTAGACGCTAGTCAGCTTCAACTGCCGACACTTTCTGCCCTGCACTGTCCTCGTTGCCCTCCTTTTCTGGTTCATGCTAAAAGAGACATGCGCGATTGACTTGTGTAAGGATTGCGTGATCTTTACGCCCTTCGGAGCACACAAGGTGCACAAAGTGAATGTGTCTGGGTTGTGTCCCTTCGAAGTAGTGAATACTTAAAAAGTCATCCTTAGTAACAAAGGTGTCTCTTGTATACAGTATTGTTAACGTGGCAAACATCGGAAAACCAACCAAACCATTTTCAGATGTCTCTTACAACCAAGTGCATCTTGTAATGAGATTCTTCTGTACTGAATATTTTTCAACTATGGATCATCTGCATGTACATATAGTCACAAAGACATGTGTGGAATGGCGAATCGGGAAACAGTTCGTACTCTTACTTTTTGTCCCTAACATAAGCAGCTGATAACAATATGATAAAAAAGCAGGCAATGAGGCTAGAATGGAACATAATCCTTCAGCTCTAAACAGTTCTTTGGGCCCACATCATTCCCCCATATGACATAAGGAAACAACATGATTGCAGTAATGGCTGCATGTGATCTGAGTTGATTGAAACAAACTATACGTAAGGTTGTCCTGTATGTAATTTTATCAGAGTGCTTTTTAGATGTCCTGCTGGTGATCCTGGCTGCGCGATGCTTCTCATGCTTTTTGGCACGATTCCTTTTTTTCCACTCCACTTTTTTTTTTCAGATTATCTCCCCTTTCCCTTCCCCCTTGTGTAAAATAGCACACTTGAAGTATCAAATCTGTTGAACTAATGTGTGTATCAAACCTGTTAACATGTGTGCTTCTCTGTGGTCTGTGTTGTATTTTTGCGCTGCACAATTCAATTCAAGATGAAAGATGGAACGTCCCTCCCTTTAGTTTAATTGTGTGTGTGTGTGTGTATATGTCTCTCTCATGTTTTGAAATATATGTACATTCAGGAGTGCCTGCATGCCCTTCTCTCCTGCTCCAGTGACGAAAAGGAGAGCCTGTTTATGTACCATAGTAAAAAATTCAAAGGCTTTCGCTGTGCCCATTACATCCCTTATCATATGGATCTGTCACAATACAGAGTAGCAGTGGTCCATAATACTAGCCCATCCCAACATAATTATAAATTAACACATACCGACATGCTGCGAAACAGCTGTTGCAAAGCCGCTGGTGAAGGCAATTTCCGCAGCACTGCAGTGGTACAGCCGAGTTCCACCTGTATAGTGACAAATCCATATGCGTGTTAGCAACTCAGTAGTTGCTGATGGTTTCATAAGCTTTACACTACACAATAAAGTAATCTAGACAACTTTGTTGGAACAAATGCACATAATTAGGACACCACTTAAACACTAACACGATTAATTGCCCCCAATCTCTCACTCACTAAGGGATAATACTACTGAAACATCGGTGGAGAGCTCAGATTAACACAGCCCATAAAGGACAAGCGTTCTTTGAGGAAAACAGCTATAACAGCGGTTAGTTTTCTTGATCATTTTATGTGGTAGCTTTGATTTAAATGTCATGCAGTACTATAAAATACGAAGTGCCGCATTTCTACCAGCAGAAGGCGTCGTCAGGGTCATGGTACAACAGATTTTTGCACCGTTTGTCAGTGAGCCGACACATACAAAGAAAACCGAATTCACACACACATACAGTGTCAAGTACACTTCTCCTTCTGAAAACGCAGCCACCAGTTCCAATGTTGCTGAAAGGAAAGGTTATATAGAGTGCGAGACTGCATGGAACTGCCACTTATGACTGTAAATGTATGGTCTGCTGATTGCAGAGGTAGTCACATGCTATTTCTAGTCTCTTTTAGAAGCATTACTAAAGAATAAATTAAAATCTATTCATAAGTCACGAATTTCATGCATCCACAGTTTGGCTAAATAACCTGTGAGAAAAAGACATGTTTACCTGGAATGGCAACCTTTTTTCCTGCTGCAAAACTTTCCTTCGAATTAATGAAATAACTTTACAGCGTCATAATGCGTTTCTCGCAACTACTTGCCGGCAGTGGCGAGTTAGTGTTTATATCCGACTCATTGGGCGACAATACTGCCAAACACAAATGCTTCACAAACACGAGAACACGTCCCTCGCAGAGAATAGCAACCATATATGCCTCTGTGAGACATGATCGCACCTTTGTGGTCAAAATGTACATTAGAACGACATCACCATCTCATTAAAAAGAAAAAGCCTCCGTACAAGGCAGCCGCCAACTGCATAATGTGAAATTGCAACTGATGTCCATTTACTGGTGGCCTGTGTTTGAGTCACTTTTGGCAGTTGACTGGGTGCTGAGAAATGCACATCCTGGGTTGTCCCTGCAAAACATACAGGGTTATGTCAAATGTTGAAAATATATATATGCTGGCATTTCATCAGTCGCAAAACAAACGAGTAAACTAATAAACAACTGTAATGTAAACAGAGTACACATCATAAGATAGGCTGTCAAGTGTTAATGCATTACGCAAAAAACTTAATGCATAGGAAAGACTATATGTATACACACGAAGCTGACACAATTTAATTCGCTCTAGGTTTTTCCGTGCAGTATATTCAAATTATTATGTCTCGTGGTTAGAGCAAAATTAGTGTAAATTACGAACTAAATTATCTACCCTGGAAACTTTTCTTCAATATGCACCTGTGCGCGCTTCGAACGAGTAGCGTTGTAAAATTTACGTACATGGCATTTAACATAGTTGCTGAACACTGATTTCCTTTGCCCTGTGTCGTGTACAGTGAGCTACATATATCTGCCCCCCCCCCCCTTTTTGTACTAGCCATACTGCGTGCCACTGCACCTATACGCACGTCAATAAACCTCACGACACAGAAATAAAAAAAGCACCAATCACCCATGCCTGCGTGTTGTAGTGGGCCTAACCTAACCAAGCATGGGCTGTTGCTTTTTATTGTAAACACAGGCATCGTGCTCATTGCAAGTATGTATCATGTGGCTAAGCAAATATGCAATTTCATTGTATCACTATTTTTTTATCACATGGATATATTTGTTGAGAGGCAAGACAAAAAGCAGTCACTTCTCAGAACTAATCAGCTTTCTTAAAACACATTTTTAACTTTTCAATGACACTTGCTGCTATGTGTTTGTCTCCAGAGAGCATACTTGATTTGACTTTCCAATCAGAGACATTACATAAATATACCATGTTAAGATGACTGCCTGGAGCACGTGAGAATTTTCATCTTCGTGTAACATACTGTATCTTGATTTTGTTGACATTTGGTCAAATGGTACACCCAATATACCCACATACTAGTTTTCTTGTCCAAATAACATGCCAATGTATTTTGATTTTTTGGCATTGGCTCCTCTGCACTACGTGAAGTCGCGCTGCACTGGCTCTTTCACATCCTCGTGTCCTTGCAGCTGCCTTCTTGCGTTATATAAAGCGGGTGCCTGAAAAATATCGTATGCAAAAGTCAACACAAGGGCATGGTGCAAAACAACATCAAGACAGTCAAGGCCATGGCAATAAAAAGTTTTAGCTCTTAGTCTTCCTAGTGAAATGCATGCAAAACATCCAAATGACTGCAACAGTCAACTGCTAAACTAACTTCAATTTTTAGATTTAAGCAAAAAAACAAACAAACCACAGTTCATCCTTGTTTTTCATGAATGTTAGAATACTCCTGCTAATGAATAGAATATTGGTCATTTTCAGACGTCATAGGTCTGTCATGAGTCTGGTGTATCGCAAACACCACTTGTGACACATCCTAAGCAAGTGCCCAGTGTGCCCCCCCTCCCCCGCACCATCCCTGGTTGTGCCACTGCTGAAGCCATAATTTGAGGATTATAGCTGCAAACATGATGCTCAGTAGGGATGAAAATATTGTCCTTCAGCTCAATGGATATATGGATGTGCCTATAAAAAAGGGCAACAAGGCTTGTTATGGCAAGCTTACCCACATTTCAATACTAACAAGTTCACTGCGGCCTGCATCTAAGCTTACTAAAAGGCATGAACTTATTTTCATGCATGAGGTGCGCAGTGGAGTTCATTTTTGACAGACCCGACTACTGCTGCAGTTTGAAATCTAGCATTTTAGATTCTTGTAGGCATGTAAAAGTTGCAGTTAAACCGCAGTTATTAGTTTATTACACCAACCTATTGTTCTGCGTACGACAGACTGGTAACACGGAATTAAAGCAACATTTTATTTTGATATTTTATTTCTCTACTAAAAATATTCAAGCGATAAACACATCTTGATCTGCCATGCTATAGCAAAATGCACACATTACGCTTGTAACCCCCAGAGGAAGGCTGATTTAGCTGTTCATATGACATAACTCTGACACGCCAACTCATATTAGCAAATGCACAGGCATGTCCAAAACAATAAGCGTATGCAAAGCGCCCCTGCAATTGTAATTCTACACAGCAGCCGTTATATTTGATGCCGATGCGTAACTAGCTGCTTGACAATTCACCGAGTTCGTAGACATAAGCATCCTTTCAGTTTCGCACCGTGCACGAAAACCGCAACAGGAGACAAAACCAGACCTATAATCACACCATTTCAACATGAGCAAAAACAGTTCAGTCTTAGGGATAAACACTGTGAGAGTGATTTAGTGCGCGACGGCGACGAGCGACGGCTTTGAGCGACAAAACGGGCCGTCGCTTGAACAGATGGCTCGGTTCTGGAAATCTAGAAATCGTCGCTCGTCGCCCAGAAGTGCTATGAGCGACTAGCCAATAGCGCGAAGCCGGAACTGGATGTATGTACATGTACATACATCGCTCAAATACTACCGATTGTCGCGCGGAACGAGCAAATGATTCAATTTTTATACGTGCAAGGATAAGAACGTACTGCAAGACCTCCGGAAATATTTTATGCTACTTTTTATAGTAAAATACATCAACGTAAATTACTAAAGCACGCGTCACGCGTGACTGCAGCCCTCATGCCGGCAACACCGGGGAGGCGTCGCTCAAAATCGTCGCTCGCACGGAGTACGACTTGTAGGCGACGAGCGAACGCGACAGCCATCTCCGTCGCGTCGCTTGTAGCTGCCGCGCGCAAGATCGCTTATATGGGGTTTATACTTTTTTCTGCATAAAACATGGATTCCTCATGCGTTTTCAGTAAGTTCAAGATAACGCGCCCAACTGACCTCTTGCAGCATGCAGCTGAATGCCTGCGGCAAAGTTTCTAACTAGCACTGGTGCTGCACGTAACTTCAGTGGTCGCAGATTCCCCCTGCGCGAGACACCGTCAAGCGCGCGGTTTACTTATATAAAAAAAAGCATGCTGCCAGCAAAATGACGCCTTCTGTTATGTGATTCCTTAGTTCAACAGCGTTCCGTACACAGTAGACTGCCAAACTGAATAAATTCAAACACACAAAACGCACGCTAATCACGCTCCGCATAGGCTCGGAATCACGGGCTGGTGAACCAACCATTTTAAGCGTCCTCTCGCCTGGCGTCTTATTGAACATAGCATAGTTCTGGCAGCGTTTGCGATTTTTAAAGCTCTTACGGACAACGGCAAAGTGATAAAATCACATGCAGTTATCGCGACGACTGGCTTTTTAGATTGACATCGAGAGACAGCGCGTACGCCTAGTCCTTTGTCAATCGCGTCGGCTACGCGCAGCGACGACTTCCTGGCGATAGCATGACATATACGGAGAATGTGCACCTAAGTTAGAATTCACTTACCTTGGAGGATTTGTTGTTATATCCAAGGCATGACGAACGACTGTCGTGTTTTCGTGGCGACGCGAGATGGCTAACACACGATCTCCCTCGGCTGGCCTTTGCTCGCTGGACGGGTCACCTTTCTCCGGTGCTGTGTTGTTCCGCGATCTTGAGCGTGCGCGCGCGCGGTGGAGCCACTCCGAGTGAAAAAGTAGAGCGCTCGCTACGCGTTCCTTTGAACTGCGGCGGCCTGTTCTCTTAGAAGCAAAACGATGTGTTCTTTGCTCAGCGTGCATGAATGATACATTGCCATGTTCGGGGCCAGCCACCTACAGTTGAAGCAGAAGATTACGCTACGTTTTGTTTTCTATTGCCGCAAGAGTCTCTCTTTTCTATTGTCGCAAGAGTCTTTTCACTCTCTAGCTCTGAAGGGGAGAGCGAAAAGCACATTTCACTCTCTCCTTGGTGACAGAGTGAACAATGCATTTCACTCTCTTCGACATTTTGCGAGAGTAAAACGACGCTTTGAAGAGTGAACCGGCAGCTTCACTCCTGCGATACCCTTCCTAGTTTATTTAGAGTATACTGGGATCCCATTTGATGTTATAGCTCATTCATTGCCATTGTGCATTCCTCTTCTGTCTCGCTCACAATAATTTTTTTTTATTATAGATAACTACCTGTAATACCTAACACCTAATAACCATTGGCCGATCCCCCAAAATGGCTATGTGGCATAATCATCTAGGCTCTGCATCATCTAAATTCCAGTTGTCGTTCAACAGCCGGAGGGCAGGGAGGCGGTCTCCACTTTTGGTGTTCTACGCAGTTCGCCCAATTCGAGAGCAGCCTTGAATCGAGCGCAATGGCACACGGTGGGTTATCGCTGCCTCCGGTACCCCACCAGTTTCTCTAATGGGGAGAGATGTAGCCCGACCAGGAGCTCAGTTGTTTATATGTGTACTGCTCTCGACAAGGCGCCCTACAGAGACTTGCGAAGGTCTCAGGGTGCCTCGTATCTCGCCTCAGGTTTGGCGAAACAGCCGAGCAACCGCCGCTGTTTGGGGAGGCGGACGAGTGGTGCCGCTGGGCACCCACCGCTAAAATAGTTGCAAGCACGCTCCCGACCCGGTGCTAGACAAATATGCGGGAGTTCCAGACGCATGAGAAGCACGCCCACCTCTAGGGAAATTGGCGGCATGGGACCGCCAGACTCAGTTTTCTACCCAGAGACGGCTTTTAGGTAGAGCTCCCAGCGCTGTTGTGGGAGGCAGACAGAAGCTGCCGCCGTGTGCTTATGCCGGCAAAATTGATACATGCGCCTTTTCGGCCCGGTGCGTGTATAATACGGGACCTCGACGCTTGAGAATGACACCCACCAGTTGGGTAGATGCCGGAGTCAATCAAGAAGCAATTCTTTGACCAGATAGAAAACTTATCACTTCTTGCCAAAAATGAAGGATTGTGCGAAAGCGTTACTACCATACTCGACGAAAGCTGCTAAATGCCCAATACGACTCCATAATAACCATACCCTGAATTAGCTTCATATATCCTCAACACGGAAAAATAAGTTGCAGCATAAAAGTGCGCAGCGCAACCCTGTATGACCGGCGCCGTCAGATCTACAAAAATTCGGGGCCAGTGCTAGCTAAGCCTGTCAAGTTCCAGTACAACGCACAACTGCCAACTACGCCATATTTCAGAAGAAACGCAGCAGGTGGCCTTCTGACAGGCAGCGTTCCAGACAGCAGTGCACGTCTGACGAGTGGGCCCCGCAGCTCGCAACAGTGTTCGTCGTCTTCCGCGACCGGGAGCGCGACGGCAGACGTTTGCGAGGCACTCTCGATCAGACGACTGCAAGGTAGCTGCTTTCGCGCGCGTAGCACTTGGTGAGGAAAGGAGCACCGAGTGTCGCTGCGTGGCACACCGGGCTCCTCGTTGTGCGCCGCTGTAGGTGTCACGTGGTGAGCAGCACACAATAGTTGGAAGCGAAGTGCGGTGCCGTCAGCCACCACGAACACAACGAAGCAAGAAATCTCGACGGCGCAGCGGCACCATTGCACCACGGCCAGCCAAGGGTGCGAAGGTTGACGCCACCAGTCGCTCGGGCGCCGGCGCCTCACGACTTGGGCTCCCCGTGGGAAATCAACGACCTGCGGTACCATCTGCGGCCTGTCGCTATCGCTGGCACCCGAGAACACGGATGTTCTCTCGCACCTCTCGGCGTGGAAGTTCATCTGCGGCACTATGCCCTGCCGAGGGCTGCTCGAGGAAGTGCGACGGTGGTCGGGTGCAGACAAGGTCATAGAACTCCGGTGTGGGCAGTCGCTCTTTTGGCGGCTCACGTGAGGCTGCTGCTGACTCACGCGGAGAATTCGGACTCTGGGCCGTGGATTTCCGAGAAGGCACGTGATGTTAAACTTCGCCGAATAATTCTTCGTCTTCACTACCAATCCTGAGGTCGAAGTAGTCACCGGAGTCATTAAAGCTGCAAGAAAAGAAACGAGACAAACAACGTTAAGAGAAATTTTGCTTTAACGTGATTAGCCTGCGAGCTACCGAGGCCGGCGATGTATGTTCCGAGTTAGACCATCTGAAGTTCTGCCAAAGTACTTGTGATACCCCTACAGTAGGATATACACCAAGTGATATTTTTAGTAGGAACTGACTTATTGATTGTCGTTCATGGCAGTTAGCGCCATTCTCGGACAATAGACGGACTGCTTTAATATTCCCACATTATAACTTGCTGGACGAATCGCAATGTGAAACTCCAGGAAAAAAAAACTTGCAGAAGTGGTGTCTGTAGACAACACTTCTGAAACAATCTTGTGTAATAGGCCATGTTTTACGATTAATAAGTTTGAATGTTTCTATTCTTACGGAACGTGGCGTTATTTAGAGCGATTATGGTGCTCACTAGATTATTAATTGCCCTTGACAAAGTGTATACGTGGCGTGTTAAAGTAGTATATGGATCTTCCTAATATGAATTTTTCGTACACCGTCTGTGAATTCGTGGTCAATTACACCTGCTGTACTTAGATTGAGCCTAACGCTACAAATACCTTCGGCGTCGAAAGAATCCTCAGATGCAAATGATAAGAAAAAACGCGGATAATTTCACACCCTTATCAGTGTGCGCACTATTTGAATTTCTTGTCCTTTCATATGCGACCTACATGATGCAGCACGGTTTTACTATACGCGGGCTTAAACTGCTCGGAAATTCTGCTTCTTAAAACTACCCACAGCCCGTAAAATTTTTGTAGACTGCGCATCACAAAACGGTTTTCATGTGTACTCATGCTAGCTCTAATGCGTACAATTTTACGAAATGTACGTAGGAGTTTACAACACAGCTCTGTCCGAAATATTGCAACGCGGTTTCGGAGTAGCGGTAGAACGCGCGTATCTTCGCAGCGCGATGACACTTTTTCGTATTCACGTTCGCAAAGAACAGAGGCCAGCTACTGATAGGCAGGGACAAGATAGTAACGGGTGTAAACGAAAGAAATGCTGTGGCATTTATCCTAGAATTTAAAATATAATTTCAAAATTTTCCATTCAACCTACTAAAGAGGTGAATTGCTTGTACAGAGAGCCTTTAACGGGAATTACTTATAAATATGGATGCAACGGGGGGTCAGTTACTCTGACACACAACTTCGAGGCACGATAGATCGGTGGATTGGCAAAATTGGGCGGGGGTACACAAGGAAATGCTTATCCAATGAAAAGCAGACCAGCCAATGACGCCTCCTGCTGGCTCTCCGTAGCAATGCTGTTCTCAAGTACGCTGGGAACTTCCAGGCCAGTGACGTTCCATTCTTCTCTTATGACGCGTCCCGCCGGGTGGCTGACGTCAGCGATAGCAGCGCAGCAGCGGCGTGCGAGTCATGCACGAGCCGATGACGAAACATCAAAAGGAATTGAAGACGAAACGGGTATTCTGAATATACGGCTACTATAGGCGCGTGTTTTTTCAACGCTCCACCTCACTTTCCATCCGTAAGTTTTAGAGTCGTGCAGCCGGTGCCAGCGATGTCACCGATAGCTGCACTGCAACATGTCAGTCCCAACGAGCCCATGGCGATCCGGGAAAAGAATGGAAAACACGCAGTTTCGTACAGCTTCCTGCTTATAGGTATAAATATACGATGCTTTCGCCACCACACTGGTGCTGCTGCTTCCGTTCCGCTGACGTGGAAAACCAAGAGCGAGTCACGTTAACTTGGCTTTCGTGAATTGCTTATATGATCTATCATGTATGTGGTTTCGTGACATTTCTTGAAATCGCTTCAAAGAACGTCACCCACAGCTGACTCAGTCGATGCTCTTCGGGAATAGAAATTTAGAGGCTACAACACTATAATCGCATATAAACACCGTAAACCAAGAATTCATTAACTTCTTTAACATGCGCATAAATCTAAGTACACGAGGTTCTCGCTGTAAGATTAGGCCACGGCGGCCAGTATGGAAACTGCGACATCGAGCTGAGCAGCGAAGCGCCCAAGCAGTTAAGCTACCACGCTGGGTAACGCGTCAGTGTTGTTGACATTTCGCTACCTTTCTTCTGAATGCGTCAAAAAGGTCTTCTCAAACGCCGTTGCACAGCAAAAGTGCTGACACCGATGCTTTCGAATGCGGTCAGAACTATATCGCGGCCTAAAACCTACTCTTTAAAAATCATTTACTTACTCAATATTTAGTAAAATCAAACAAATGATCCAGGGTGCTTCAAATTACTACAAACAATATACAATTGATTTCATGGGCACATGACGCTTCGCTGTTCTTTAAACCTCGCTATGCGCATTCGCAGGACACCCTTCAAAGCAATCGTTAAAGAAACTAACACCAGGCACTTAATGGCTACGAACGTCCCCCTCTCAGTGCCGAAAGTGAGAGGAATGCTCTACAGCTGAGGTAGCGCATAACCCTAGACGAAAGAAATTTCGTTCATCTCCTACCTGGTTCGATCGCCATCGAAGTGCTCGTGAAGCTGAGTACGCGCAGAAAAGAAGATGATGATACTTCACGAAAATGTCGCAAACCCACCGCGGAGGATAGATATAAAAACCGGGTGGTGTTGCAATGTGAAAAATATTCATGATTAAAAAAAACTACGAAATATAAAATATAAATGAAGATACGAAAGAAAAGGACCATCAATGCCTAACCGAGTAAAGTCGTTGTCAATGTTCTCATCATGAAGAATGGCGGATACCGAACGCGAACAAATCAGTGAATAATCTGGCAGAGTGCGCCAATTACTGAGCTCTTAATTATCAAGAAATCCTGCAAACGAAAGAGGAAGAACGCGAGAACTGACAACACTCAGACTTGCGTCAATGGAGGCAAACGCAAGTTACGACATGTAAATAACAAATCAAAAGTGGCAGTCGTGTTTCTCCTCCCGTCATTGGGACAGGACCAAAGTAACATCAAATGAGCAGCGTTGCCTTTAAGGTAATCTAAATATCCAGAAATTTAACTAAGTGATCTGTAGGAAATAATGAAAAGTACATCAACGACAGAACAAGCGGTTATTTGACTGAATTACAAAGTTGGCGCTCCAATCGTCATGCGAAGAGCGTGTTGCTAATCATGAGGATAACTTTCAAAAATAGCGCGAATCGCACAGCGGGGTACATATAATAATATACAATCTGATAAGCAGAGTAAGTGCCTCTCGATATTTCTTCGTTGGACGCTAATCTGATTTTTCCTGATTTAACCTGATTTTTCTGTTCTGTATTGCGCTTCTTTTTTCTTTTTTCAACGTATTGAGATCGCGGTTATGTTGTCCCTGGCAAGGTTCAGCATATAGGCGCCAATATGGATGGTGCATAAATGTCTGATACATAACTCTGCCAGACATTGGACTAAGCTTCCGGTGCTGATGCCCGTAAAGCAACACTATGTGTGTGCTTGTTACTTGTGCTGGTGCATCTATTGTGCGTCGTTTCCTTTTTTTATTTGTAAATATATTTTTCTGGCTTCATTATTTTTGCCCGAGCAGCGCATCTAATATTTCGCGATAGCTGCAAGAAAAGGCGTCTACCTTCCCATTTTTCCTCGTATAAGATAAAGTCTATGAATACTGTTTTCTTTGTTGTTGTTTTGTTCCAAAGCATTACTCACACCCACGCTGAGAATTGTCCACACGGAAGATGAAAACGAAGCCCAAAAGCGCGATTGGCTGTTCTGCCCTCTGCTTTCTCTTTCTATTGCGGATTAAAATAATGGCCGTATTCTCCCTCGCGGCGAGGTTTCTGTGAAGATATGGAGGCTGCATATAGAATACGTCTAAATGAAAAAAAAAAACTTGCCTGCACTCGATTACACTATACTATGCGACTAATGAACGTCCCAGGTATTGGGCTCTCCTGCTAGCGTTGATGCCCGCATGGTGACACGAGTAGTGCATTTAAAATAAACAATTGAAATACACAAAGAATCCAGAAGACAACAATGGGTATCATAGGAACAACGTAAGTTTATTAGGTATATTGACAAAAAAAAACGACAACCATTCCAGTCTGTAAAGATGGAATGGCAGCGAAAGCTGACGACAGTCAAAGCTATCAAACGAAAAGCAAAGTACTTTCGCTGCCATTACATCTTCGCAGAGTGGAATGGTTGTCGTTTTTTGCGTTGCGAGTCTGGCGTAGTTGCTCGTTCGGAGGTGCCCGGGCTCGCGATTGTCGTTTTCGTTCAGCATCGCGGGAACGTTCTTCGTCGGTGGTTGTTTAGCGCCGGCGCCGTTTAAATTTTCGTTCCGGTTCCCTCCGGCGCTCCTCGTAGGCATGTTGTTCTTCGGGTGCACGAACTATACGTGTCCGCCCCGTTGATAACACAGATGTTTTTTAGCGCCGTTTCCTCTCATGCTTATATACCACGATAACCTTGACGTCAAGTTATTCTCCACAGTGAGCGTTCCGATCTGCTCCGCATTTTGACATCTGCGCCGCCGCACTGCACCCGTATGGATTTGTTAGAAATGGCTAAGTACGTTTTTGCTGCCGGACGCCGAAGAAACTACGGAAGGTTAGCCATATAAAAGGAAAAGAAGAATAGCACCAGGAGTCAAGCCGTGACAGCGCAACCTTCCCGAGGCTTCAATGAATTTATTGAAAGCTGATAAAAAAACATTTACCTGCCCTGGAACTAAACACCATGCACCAAAAATGAGAACAGTTTCGATGTCGATAATGCTAAACTTAGATGACTAGTAGCGAACACGGAGAACAGTCTCCGCAGGAAAAAGAAATGGCAGCAGGAAAGTACGGTCAGTGGTTTATGATATATAACAAAATGTGCTGGTCTACCTCGTAGTGACAGATAGACGAGAAATATGAAGGCAAAAACATTGCCGCAAATTCTACAGAAGAATCCTATTAAGATCACCTCGCATTGTCGTGAAAGGAATTTTCTCCTGTCCCACGAAAATTATAGGTGTTGAAAATTCTTGGACGAAAGCAGGGATTATGTCTCAGCGCACATCAAAAATAAAAACGTGTTTTAATCGTGCACATGCAACTAAAGCCGTGTGCAGAAGGAATATTTCACAACAGGCTATTCACTTACAGGAATACGAGACAATCAAACGACTCATCAAGAGAGACTAAAGTGAGGCCAGAGCAGTGCAAAACGCGTACGCCACTCCAGCGGCACGGCGTAAGTGCTGAAAACATGCGTATACACGAGGATGCTTAATAGAGGATAAATCAGCACAAACCGACACGTCGGTAAGAATTATTGCCTTAGATTGCAGAATACCCAACATTCTGTAGCCGATATTCTGCAACCACAGAATATCGGCTACCTTTGACTTTGGAGAGTCTTCTAACAATCTGGAATAGATTTCTATTGCGAAAATTGAGCGAGGGCCGAAAATTTAACGCACTTCACAGATAGATTGTTTTTTTTTTGACAGCTAGAAACATGAATTGAGTCTGTATACTCGATCGAAGGTTTATCATTTCCAGAATCTCGAGAAAGCAGGTCTCTGCTTTTGAGCCGCAAACACTCTATCCTTGAGTGCCGCTTTAGTTACGCAAACGAGGACACTTCTCATAAGAATAAGGATAAGTGCAAGTGTTTTTCTTTTTCAGACCACATGATATGGGAATGAGACTGAAACACCGACATCGCCCATATGCCCCACCCCACACCAGAGCAATGGGAGAACCAGCATGTCACCTACATCAGCAATGACGACCAGCGTCAGCTGCTCAACAGCGACAGGCACGCGGCCAGGTGACAAAGCTCCCTAGACTGAATAGGCCACCTGCAAGGGAGAGGAGCCAACCGCTTCGTCTGCTCTCAATAAAGTTCATTCATCATAGGCTGCACTTTACTAAACAGATTTCAAAAGTGAAATCACATGCCAGCCTTACACTTTGCTTGGGTTCTGTATATTGCAGAGTACCCGTGACTTCAGTCTGCGCCTGCGGCGCCACGGATAACGCGTCATAGTGCGGATCAAAAGATTCGAGGCTCGAATCCTGACAGGCTCCCTCAAACTTTCCATGTGTGTGCTACCTTTAACAATGGACCTAACTGTATGAGCCCAACTTGTATGAGCAACCCAACTCGCATGAGCAAGCATGTACACATTTGGAGTATTTTGAACATGTGTAATGAGAGGTTGTTTCTTACGTCTCTGTAACCGTCTTTGATTACTCTTCGAAAAATAATAGCGTCATATTTATGTCGGCGTCAGTTTCATTGAAGAGCGGTACCTACCCAGTCTCGCATCTACAGTGACTCATGCCGGCGTGAAAGGAGTACGTTAAAGAGCGGCACATACCTACAGATTGCAACATACTCGGTGTCCCACGTTGTTGCAATGGTTGGTTTCGGACTCTGTTCACGGAGTACAGTTGACCGATGCACTGCCCATTTGACGAAGCACTACCCAGTGACCCAAGTAGGCCAGCGAACTGCTAGGTAGAAACATACAAACCTAGTCCCCGAGTCCGTGATATATCATAAGAATTTGTACCATTCAAACGATAAACAACACTGCTATCGACTTATGCGCGTGGATACATCAAAGAAAGCGAATTTCCTTGTCCGATAGAGACAATGACGGCTTGCTCCCGCATCGCATAAGTCGGGCACATGTGTAATAAGAGCAGACCCAGCTATAAGGAGGGTGCGGTCGTCGCTCTGTTTGTGCAATGTTATGGTGTCCTCAAACACAGGTGAACACATGCATCAGTGGCAATATTGAGGTGAGAAAAACACCACTCCAACGCCAGCTCACTATCTGAACTTTTATGGGGTTAACGATTATATGAAAAATCCAGGCGCATTTTTGTCGCCGTCGCCGTGATGTTCCTTATAAAGTCCAAGGGCCATAACACCATCGCCATGCGCCATATGCTGTACGTGGGAGTGAAAGCGTGCGAGAGCGAGCCGACGATCGTGGCTCAATCTTGCGCGCGCAAGGGAGGAAAGCAGGTAGAAAGCGCGCCGCCTTCCGTCGCACGCTAGAAACCGGGGTGTGATAGGTGTGATGTGTGCCTGTTTGCCTGTACGGTGCGACCATGCTGGCTAATTTAGTTAGTAAGCGTGTGTTTACAAGTTTACCCGGCAGATAGAGCTACTAAGATTAATTATTATGGTTGTCTACTAATTTGCTATCCCAATCGATGTTTGGCATTTCGGGCGAACCTGCGACTATATTATGCGTTGGTATAGACCGTGCTTCTACGTAATCCTGCATATTTTTCCTTATTTGTCCGTTAGATTGGACGTGGCATCGTGCCCTTTGGTGCTCCCCATCGGTTTTTATGGAAGTAACATCAGAATTATTATATGGTAGACACTCCTGGGACACCAGAAGAACTAGGGCGGGATACTTCGGATTCAAGAGTACTAGCCATGCCGTGGTGGCAAGATCGGTCCACGGAGTTTGACTGGCACATGTGTGCTGTTTGGATCGCGACGCTGGAGCGATCTGATGGGAACTCGGCGCTGACGCCCGTGGTTGTACCTGGGTCGCAAGCCCCAAGGGTAGCGTTGGCCTGGCGGCCTGGGGTACAACTGCAAGCATCCGAAGGTCCCGGCAAAGCATGAGTCGACAGGTAACAACGAAACAACTTGTTTATTTTAACATCGCAAAGAGTTGGCGGTCAGGTTTGACCGAAGTAGAGAGACGGGAGAGCACATCACTCAGCAGAAGAAATCGGAGCCCTCCTCTGGCGTCCGGGGGCAGCTGTTTTTATACTCTCGCAGTTGAGGGCAAGAAGGAACCCCTCAAAAGACGAGCACGTGAATGTACAATGGGCTAATGGTGACGCACACTGTCGTAGCGATGCCGTAGCACCATGTCGTGGCGCTGCGCACGATCTCGTAGCACCTGGTCGTGGCGCTGCGCAGCACACTGTCGTGGCGCTGCCGGTCGGACACAATGACTGTAACGAGAAGATGGTCCCTGCTTTGGCATCGCCTGTTTCGGGCACAATGACTGGAACGAGATCCCTGCTTTGGCATCGCCTGTTTCGGGCCCAATAACTGGAAGGAGATCCCTGCTTTGGCCTCGCCTGTTTCGGGCACAATGACTGGAACGAAATCCCTAGGCGGTCGCATCGCCGCAGACGCGCCTGGAAACACCTGGCGATGAGTGTTGCGGTGACGACGATCGGGCCAAAATGTCCGCCGCCCCGCCGCCGTCGCGCCGGCAAAACCACGTGTCGCAGGCGAAACGCAACAGACCGCCCCGCCGGGGAAAGGAGATCCCGATGGACAGGGGACTGCATCCGCTGTCCGGAGGGATGTCGCTCGATGATGCTCATAACCGAAGTCGGGCGTCCCTTGACGTTTCTTGAGCGCAGCGCACAGAGAAGGCCTCGTTCTCTCGTTCAGGTTCGCACGGGACACTGCAAAGTGACTTCGGGAGAGTTCACATTTTTGTTCTCGTTCCCGGCAAGCGTTAGAACTACGCTGAAAACTCAACCGCTCAGTCAGCAAGCACGGCACAACCCTCACTAAGCCCTGCCAGGCTCTTTCCCCTTTTTATACCACTGCCTAGTTCCTTACAGTAGTCTAGCATCACTCAGAACGCGTCCACAAATTGAAAAATTGCACTAGAAAGCATATCATCACTTTGAAACACTAAACAAAAGCAATATGTTAAAAAAAATCCTGCCTCAGGAAGAAAAACATCAGTAACAAACAATTTTGAGGCTGATTCCTACGTTAGGGGCTTCGACTTAAGCCATCGGCGTTACCGTTGAGACTCCCCTTTTTGTAACGCACCTCAAAGGAATATTGTTGTAAAGCGAGGCTCCAGCGCAGGAGGCGGCCATTTTTGGGAGAGATGGTCTGCAGCCATTGGAGAGGGCAGTGATCTGTCTCAATGATAAACCTCGAGCCGGCTAGATAGCATGACAATTTCTGAACGGCCCACACGAGACATGCACACTCTTTCTCGGTGGCGCTATACGCCTGCTCACGACTGGTCAGCTTACGACTAGCATACAGGACGGGGTGTTCTACTTCTCCATTTTCCCGTTGGCACAGTACAACGCCCATGCCTCGCTCACTAGCATCGCACTGAACAATGAACCCTTTTGTATAGTCTGGCGATCGTAGCACAGGCTGGCTTGTTAGGGCACTCTTTAGGGCGCTAAAAGCTCTTTCCTTTGTCTCGTCCCAGATGACTGTTTGAGGCTCTGTCTTTCTTAGAGCATCCGTCAGGGGAGCCGCGATATCAGAGTACCTAGGGATGTACCTCTGATAGTAGCCGGCGACACCTAAGAACGACCGAATATCGGTCTTCGTGCGCGGTTGCGGAAAGTCTCGCACAGCGGCCACTTTTATTTCAGAGGGGCGGCGACGACCCTGACCAATCACGTGACCGAGGTAGACAACCTCGGCCTGTGCTAACTGGCACTTAGGAGCCTTTACTGTCAAGCCTGCTTCGCGCAGGCGGGTTAGCACTGCCCGCAAGTGTGTCATATGCTCAGACCAGGATGCGGAGAATATCGCTACGTCGTCTAGATACGGTAAAGCGAATTCTTGCTGTCCCCGCAACACTTTATCCATGAGACTTGAAAAACAGTATGGCGCGTTCTTCAAACCAAAACTCAACACTTTAGGACGGAATGTTCCCATTGGTGAAATGAACGCCGCATACCTACTAGCCTCTTCTGTAAGTGGAACCTGCCAATAACCCCTGACAAGATCTAGGGTGGAAATAAACTGAGCGCTACTAACTTTCTCAAGGCGCTCCTCGATGTTAGGGATCGGATAAATTTGATCCTTAGTGATGGAATTAAGCCTGCGGTAGTCGACGCAAGGACGAGGTTCCTTGCCCGGTACCTCAACTAAAATCAAAGGGGAGGTATAATCACTCTCACCTGCCTCAATAACACCGAGCTGTAGCATTTTCTTTACCTCAGCCTCCATAATATCGCTCTGGCGGGGTGACACCCGATACGCCTTGGATCGTACTGGCTCTGTGGAGGTAAGTTCTATATCATGAGTAAGTACAGAAGTCCTACCAGGCCTCTCAGAGAACAGACCTTGAAACTCTTGTAATAGCTGGTGTAGTTCGGTTTTCTGCTCAGGCGACAGCGGTGCTTTACTGATAAGGTCACTAATGACTTGACCGGTGTCTTCCCTGTTCGTCACTGAGCCTAGTCCCGGAAGCTCGACCGGAAGCTCTTCAGGAACGTTTACCATCATGCACACCACTGCTTCCCTTTGTCTATAAGGTTTGAGCAGATTACAGTGGTAAACTTGCTGTGCTTTCCGCTTTCCTGGCAGACTTACCACGTAGTTAACGTCCGACAGTTTCTGAACAATTCGCGCTGGGCCCTCCCACTGCACGTCTAGTTTGTTGTTTAGCGATGTGCGCAATATCATGACCTCATCGCCAACCTCAAAACGACGGGCCCTGGCTGTCCGATCATAATAAACCTTGGCCCTCTGCTGGGCCTTTGTCATTGCTTCACCTGACAACTCCTGTGCCCTTCTTAAGCGTTCGAGGAGCTTAAGCACGTACTCCACCACGACTGGGTCGTCGCCCCTACCTTCCCATGATTCTCGAAGCATGCGAAGCGGAGATCGAAGCGAGCGACCGTACACCAGTTCAGCTGGCGAAAACCCCGTAGCCGCATGCGGCGCGGTCCTTAAAGCAAACATCACCCCAGGCAGACACAGCTCCCAGTCAGTTTGATGTTCAAAACACAAGGCTCTCAACACGCGCTTCATGACGGAGTGGAGCTTCTCAACGGAATTCGACTGTGGGTGGTACACTGAGCTGTGTAGCAGCTTTACCCCACACCTTTCGAGAAAAGTTGTCGTCAAAGCGCTAGTAAACACTGTGCCCTGATCTGATTGAATTTCTGCAGGAAAACCAACTCGCGCAAATATGGACAGTAGAGCATTAACTATCTCAACTGAGCTGAGTTCTTTAAGCGGCACTGCTTCAGGGAACTTTGTCGCTGGGCAGATCACAGTCAAAATGTGTCTGTACCCCGTGGCTGTTACCGGCAGAGGTCCCACTGTATCAAAAACGAGCCGTCTAAAAGGCTCCGTAATGATAGGTACCAATTTCAACGGCGCCCTCGATTTGTCCCCTGGTTTGCCCACCCGCTGACAAGTGTCACATGTCCTCACGAAATGGTCTGCGTCCCGAAAACACCCTGGCCAATAGTACTCTTGCAAGAGACGGTCCTTAGTTTTCTTAACTCCTAGGTGTCCGGACCACGAACCCCCATGTGACAAGCGCAACAGATCCTGACGATAGCATTGAGGCACGACCAGCTGATCGAACTCCACTCCTCGGCGGTCTAGATACTTCCGGTACAGGACTCCACCTCTTTCCACAAAACGCGCAGTTTTCCTGGCGATACCTTCTTTGACATGGCAGCGCACGTTTTCCAGGCTGCCATCCTTTTTTTGCTCGGCTATCAAAGCCGTCCGGCTGACTTTTAGCAACCTATCAAGTCCGTCTGACGTAGGCGCGATGAGCAAATCAGTAGATAGCTCTTCTAACTTTCCCGCGTCGGGATTTTCCTCTCCAGTATCTGGCGCCTTCAACGCTACAGACTCAATTCTATTCGGTTCGGGCGTGCTCTGAATATCAGCTTGCTGCGCCTCTGACCCTTTTTCGTTGTTTGATAACGTCGGCCCCGCAACTACCGCCTTTGCAGCGAGCTCCCGAACCTTCGATCTGGTTAAGGCCTGAACACTAGCTTCACCAAACAAAAGCCCCTTCTCGCGCAGGAGGTGATCGGACCTGTTTGAAAATAGGTACGGGTACTGGGGTGGCAGCATAGATGACACTGCCGCCTCCGTCTCAAGCGCTCCGAAAGGTCCTTCAATAAGCACTTTTGCTACCGGCAGACACACGCTATGAGCTTCCACGGCTTGCTTGATCCACGCGCACTCGCCCGTGAACATATGGGGTTCTACGTAAGACGGGTGAACTACATCCATCGTAGCTGCGGAATCGCGAAGCACTCGGCACTCTTTCCCGTTTACGAGGAGGTCTCGCATGTAAGGCTCAAGAAGCTTCATGTTCTCGTCAGTGCTGCCTATTGAAAAAAACACAACTTTTGGTGTTGTTTCCGGACACTGCGCCGAAAAGTGACCCGGCTTCTGGCACGTATAACAAACGCCCGCTCGCCTCATCTCGAACCGCTTTCTGCGTTCGGCTTCGGCTGCCGTCTCTTTACGTTTGGTCGGATTGCTTTCACTCGCATCCTCACTACGCGTGTCCCCCTTAAATCTCATGGGCGTGAACCTTGGCCTCTCAGACTTGGAGCCAAATTCACCCTTTTGACCGTCCTTAGCTCCGCGAGCTCGACGCGTCACAAACTCCTCGGCTAGCTCAGCGGCTCTAGCCACCGTACTCACGTCTGGCCTATCCAAGACCCAGTATCGCACGTTCTCCGGTAACCGACTATAAAACTGTTCTAGCCCGAAACACTGCAGAACTTTATCGTGGTCACCAAACGCTTTCTCTTCTTTGAGCCACTCCTGCATGTTCGACATAAGCCTATACGCAAACTCTGTATATGACTCACTTTTGCCTTTCTCATTTTCCCGAAACTTCCGACGGAACGCTTCCGCAGACAGCCGGTACTTTTTTAGCAGACTCGATTTTACTTTGTCGAAATCCTCTGCTTCCTCTCTATCCAAGCGAGCGACTACGTCGGCCGCCTCGCCGGGTAACAAAGTGAGCAAGCGCTGTGGCCACGTTTCCCGAGAGAACCCCTGCTTCTCGCACGTTCGCTCAAAGTTAACCAGGAACAAACCAATGTCCTCTCCAAGCTTAAACGGCCGCATCAGGTCAGTCATTTTGAACAATACGCGTTCTCCTGCACCGTGTGCCTGACTTCCATTACGAGCGCGTTCCATCTCTACCTCGAGACGCTTCATTTCCAAAGCGTGTTCGCGCTCTTCTTTTTCTTTCTGCTCTTTAAGTTCGCGCTCCTGTCTTTTTGACCTCTCCTCAATAGTCTCAAGGCATTCCGACAGCTCGTCATCCTCAGCCTCTAATTCAAGAATAGCCTTTAGCAGTTCAGGTTTTCTTAGTTTGTCTGAGACATCCAGACCCAACTCTCTTGCAAGCTCCAACAATTTCGGTTTGCGCAACGACTTCAAATCCATGGCTGCTCTGAATGCTGCTTTCTCTACTGCTTACTATTGTCTTGCCGCAAACTAACCCGGCAGCAACGACAACCACAATTACCAGCTCTGTTTCTGACACTAACAAAAAGCCTGGCAAAGCTCAGTAGAAGAAAGTCCCGCACTCACCAAACCTCGCAGGCAGGAATTCCGCGCAGTCGTTCCGCTGCAGGCAACCAGTCGTCACACAGGGCTCGTTGCACTGCTCCCGGATCGTCGTTGAGCTGCTCAGCATACAGTCAACTGCATCTCTTTGCTGCTGGCCTCCGTTGTCGCGATCTCGCCGCTGGCAGACCGTTGTTTGAAGTCGTAGGCGATCTCACCGCTGGCAACCAGATGTTTGAAGTCGTAGGCGATCTCACCGCTGGCAACCAGATGTTTGGATCGCGACGCTGGAGCGATCTGATGGGAACTCGGCGCTGACGCCCGTGGTTGTACCTGGGTCGCAAGCCCCAAGGGTAGCGTTGGCCTGGCGGCCTGGGGTACAACTGCAAGCATCCGAAGGTCCCGGCAAAGCATGAGTCGACAGGTAACAACGAAACAACTTGTTTATTTTAACATCGCAAAGAGTTGGCGGTCAGGTTTGACCGAAGTAGAGAGACGGGAGAGCACATCACTCAGCAGAAGAAATCGGAGCCCTCCTCTGGCGTCCGGGGGCAGCTGTTTTTATACTCTCGCAGTTGAGGGCAAGAAGGAACCCCTCAAAAGACGAGCACGTGAATGTACAATGGGCTAATGGTGACGCACACTGTCGTAGCGATGCCGTAGCACCATGTCGTGGCGCTGCGCACGATCTCGTAGCACCTGGTCGTGGCGCTGCGCAGCACACTGTCGTGGCGCTGCCGGTCGGACACAATGACTGTAACGAGAAGATGGTCCCTGCTTTGGCATCGCCTGTTTCGGGCACAATGACTGGAACGAGATCCCTGCTTTGGCATCGCCTGTTTCGGGCCCAATAACTGGAAGGAGATCCCTGCTTTGGCCTCGCCTGTTTCGGGCACAATGACTGGAACGAAATCCCTAGGCGGTCGCATCGCCGCAGACGCGCCTGGAAACACCTGGCGATGAGTGTTGCGGTGACGACGATCGGGCCAAAATGTCCGCCGCCCCGCCGCCGTCGCGCCGGCAAAACCACGTGTCGCAGGCGAAACGCAACAGTGCAATGCCTCGCTTCGATATTTGCTGTGCCTGGAGAAAAAAAAGGCAGCAGTGGCTTATGCACGCGTGATTCACAGCACCAACAGATCCGCTTGAAGAAAGAAAATTATATCCAGAAACCTCAACGCATCGCTTTCGGGCATTACATGTGTCAGTATTACAGAGACTTCAGACAGTTTCCATAAAGTAAATGACTTGCTATGGGAAAGCAGTTAACTGCGTCTTAAAACATTTCGTTCAGTCGTCTGCAGCGTGCTATGCCCTGCGTAATTACCTTTTGCGTTTATTTAAGTGCGAAAAGTGTGACCATCACGGTCCACTGCGGTGGCTTAGAGGCTCTGGCGTTCCACTACGAAAACACGAGGCCACGGGACAAACACCCTTGCCGCTGCAAAGCGCCCGTGCATCATGCATTGGGTGAGCGTTAACGAAGCCCAGGTGGTCAAAACCCAACCGGTGTCCCCCACTATGGCGTGCCTCGTATTATATCGTGGTTTTAGCGCGTTATACCCTAGACTTAAATTTTTTTTTAATCTGTCCATTGCGTAGGTTGTGACCATCAACGCGGAATACGCAGCACGCGAACACCGGAAGCGAACGCCACCACTTGCCGCCTCCAAGCTCTAGCCGAGTTAGGCAGTGCGCGGAGTTGGTTCCTTCGGATCCATTTTGCGACTGCTAGTCTCGCCGATGTACACTCACATGGTACTTTTGGTATTTCGCGACACCTGCAATGGGCGAAGAAAACTATCCCGCTGACTATAACATGCTTTATTATAAAGATTTCCCGAGGACCTCTCCCGCCTGATGCACAAATTCAATGTCTCTCTGAACAGCTAAATAATTAGTACACAAAACTACGCCTAGTGGAGGAAGAGGACTGTTGGCTAAAGTCTGTAGTTGTTGTAGCCAGAAATTTTACTGCTTTCTAATAGCTTCGTTAAAATTAGATAGAACACCCTGTTTAGCGCGTACTGTGCGCCGTGTTTCATTCCTTCGCTACTGAGCTCACTGCCCTCGCTGTGCGAGGCACACCTCGAAAAGTGCGCGCAGGCCGACTCATCGATATCTGGTTCAGTTTCAGCGCTTAACGGGGAACACAAAATACTGAGAGAACAAAAGACAACAGCGTAAGGAGGACGCTGGTCATGAACTGATTTTACTGCATGAAAAATACGCCCACAGGTCACGCGGCAGCACACAGTAGTGCGGGAATTGTGGCACGTGTGTGAAGCTGCTCGTCACAGATGCGTAGCGCACAAGTCGTGACGACACAGCTAATTGCACTACTTCATGGTCACACTGGTATAGGCACAGCGCTAACGCACGCATTCATCAGACAATGCTTTTTGGTAGCGTATGTTTGAACAATCTATGTGCATTGTCCATCTTTGTACCTTCCCAGAAAGCGTGTGCTGTGAAATGAAAGTATGCACTGTTAGCTCTTGAAGTCCAGTTCAATAATCCGATGCAACGACCGCGCGGTCGCGTGACGTCACGCTGGGGAGAGGTAAGCAAAACGTGAACAAGGTGAATGCAGGAGGAGCCCACGTTTCGACAAGTCGACTTGTCTTCTGGGAGAGGTGAGCTCTTCGTACTCAGGCGCACCAACGTGGTTGTCGTAACCGGCGTCAGTCGGCGCGTCCCGGTGGCGCCGACATCGAGGTATAGCACCGCCATACAGCGGGACACGTTCAACGCGCCGAAATGCAGATGGGGGCAAGTTTTCGGCGATACTGGCGGCACCGGCGTGACGTAGCCGATTTCGCCCGCTGCTGCTGGGCACGCTGATACTCCGGACTACATCCGTGCCTTTAACAACAGTGGTCTGCGTAAAGCTGGATTCCCACGAAGGACCAAATACCACGGACGACCATTACGTCGCTCAGTCCAGCCCAATCACACCGCCCACATGAGCGAAGCTCCCGGCGGCTCAATTCGGTGCGGCTCAGCCACGTCACGCTGGTTTGTGTACTTAGAACACTCATTTAAATCCAGCATAAAGTGACGAGGTCTCCCGAATGCCTGAACCTACACGTCATGCTGCCCCATTAGAGCGGTTTAGGCAGCGCCCGGTCAGCCCGGCATAACACTTGCCGCATTGGATGCGCCACGAAAGGAGTGACGTGCCTTGTTAATGCAGGGAGGACCTTTGTGCCTTTTGTCGTTCACGACTCGGCACATGCGATCCAGCTCCTCTGGTGCTTTGCGGTCACGTTACGCCGCACCTGGCGTCCATCTTAAAGAACGCCAGGTGGTCGAAATTAATCCAGATGTTGAGACACTACGGCATGCCTCATGATGAGATCGTAGTGCTGGCGCGTAAGGTCACAGGCCCCCTATATATATATTTTGCACTTGCGGAAAGCTTTTTAAACCTGTGCAACTGGTTTATACAGTGCACTTAAACAGCACAAGTGACCGTTTATCTGTCTGAGCATAGACACCTTCTTTCGATTCCTTGACCTTGCACTCTTTGAGGAGGCTCTCTACACTCTAAAAACAAAGAGAGTGCCGGGCACTCTCTTTGAGGGAGGAGCGGCTTGTCCCATATTTCACTCTCTTTTCGAGAGTAGATCGACCCTCTTTGAGAGAGGGTAGGTCAACTCCTGTTGACAGAGTTTTGTTACTCCACCGCAAGGGATTGCTAGTACCCTTCTGCAGAGTGATAATACTATTCCCACAGGGAGCGCTAGTACTCTTCCGCAGAGTGCTAATACTCTCACCGCAGGGGTAATGGCACTCCACCAGGCCGAGTACTTCTACTCCCCCAAACAGAGTGCTAGTACTCTTCCCAATACCCTCTTAGCGAAGTCCTGGCCACGCATGCAGGCAGGAAATCAGATCAAATTAGGGTCGCTGATACACCGTTCCCTAGG
Organism: Dermacentor variabilis; assembly: GCF_050947875.1. Taxonomy (NCBI): domain Eukaryota; kingdom Metazoa; phylum Arthropoda; class Arachnida; order Ixodida; family Ixodidae; genus Dermacentor; species Dermacentor variabilis. The sequence goes on along the minus strand of NW_027460346.1, from coordinate 3,814,884 downwards.
CGGCTCCTCAGAGTCAGTGGCCCAATTCCAAGCGGCCTTCAGAATAGGCGTGAGCAATGTTATGCAGGATTTTAAAGTCATTTTTCCTGGCTATGGGCGGTGAAAGGCAAATTAGCAGTCTTTCAATTGTTTGAAATCAGTGAAATGCGATTTGTTTTGTGTTCTTTTGTTTGCATTAAAGTTAACGATGTTGTTGAACAAGTTATTGCCTGTCCAAACGACTAAAAAAATCGCACGAGGTCCTTGAAGTTACTGTGTCGGGGCCTCGAAAGTTCTTGAAAACCATTGCATTTTTTTCTTCAATATTGCTACGAACCCAGTAGAACAACTGTCATGGAGTAAAAACCTTGGCTGAACAGGGGCTTATACGAAGAGCACAGGAAGACTAGAAATGCAGTAGTAGGCATGGAGGGCCCTGAAAAAGATGTGCCACATCTGCTCGTCTGCCTTATGTTTCTGCATTGACTGTCACATTTTTAATAGAAGTGCACTTACTGTTCTACTCCAATAAACGCAACATTACCAACTCCAGTGTGGGGCAGTCCTTCAGCCAGTGCAAACTCTTTCTGTACATCCCTGTTAGCTCTGTCATTTTTCCAGCATTGTAGTACAAGATTTTTTAAACTGGTTTCGCAGAATATGAGCAGTATACTCTTAAATTAGCTGTTTATTTGTATGCACAAGTTCAGGTCCTCAGTTTGGTTGCATGACAAATTGCCATACCTCAATAGATACAAGAAAAAATGTTGTTAGAGTTTAATAAAATCCAAACAGTAATAATCACAACAATATAATGACATACATTTCTTTTGGTACGTATACAGCCCATGTCTTGGCACTGTATAAATTCAACTATACATCGCAAGTACTGTGTCCTGACCACTATTATTCACATGTGTAAAACCATCACAGCAATTCTTCAACAAATATCACAGTGATTAGTGACATACACTTTGTAACTGCTTTACATGAGCATAATGTATACAAATGGTCCCTGTGTACCTACACATGACTAGTGCCACCCAAGTACTATTACTCACAGGTGTAAAACCAACAAAGCAGTTCTTTAAAAATATCACAGCGCTTAGTGACCTACATGCTGTAACTCCCTTGTAAAAGCTTAATACAACCACGTGAGCACACGGAAAGCTAGCAGTGCGCCTACATGGAAATACCGCCGCCTCAATACTAATTCACAAGTGTAAAACCAACCAAGCAGTTCTTTAAAGAATATCACAATGCTTAGTGACATACATTTTGTAACTAGCTTATATAAGCTTTATACAAACATGAGAACATACCCAAAGCTATCGGTGCACCTACATAGAAGTGCGGCCATCTGAACACTATTATTTGCAAGTGTAAGCTCAACAGAACAGTTCGTTATAGTGACGCCCATTTTGTAACTGCCTTATACAAGCTTAGTGCAAGCACAAGAATGCAGAAAAAAATAAATTAAAAACTTGCTCTATGAATACACAAACAGATCAACACAAATGGTAAACACCGCTTTGAAGACACGTGACCGTGACAAAGCGCAGTGCTGTGCCAGTTGAAACTGCCATCCACAAAAGTTTTGAGCAATGCGTAAACCACATGCAATAAAGTGCTGAAAGACTGCGTCTCTAACGTACCTATTTTAATTAAAATTTCTTGAATATAGGGCTCTCTTGCAGATAAGGCATCTGATCCAACTGACCTGATTTTACACCTGCTAAATGCATACAATGTATAAAAGGCACTTAAAAACTTGATAGTATGATGAAGATGCATGACTAGAAAAGTTCTGTCCCCCTCGTACTTGTTAAAAAGGTGTAAGTACGACACATATTCTTTTTTTCCACAATTTTTGCATTAATGGACACCCGGGAACCTCGAACCCCCCAAAAAAGAAGATACTGCTGTGTTAATAGTGTTGTGAATAATTTTTTATGAAAGCTTTTTACAGACAAGTTGCAGTCTCATTCCTGGAGGTTGAGCTGTATCATGGAAAGTGGTCACATGGGAGCATGACACTATGCCATAATGTTCGTTTAAGTTGACTCTCTTGCCCTACAAGTCACTGCTCACTGTGACAAGTGATGGAACAGCAGAGTCTGTGTGATTTTCATCACACTTCCATCCTATGCCATCCTTACCAGAGTTGGCGGCACATAGATACCCGAATTTCGATAGTGTTGCTTTCTCAGGTGGTTGTTTTTGATTTGCTCAATATCAGTTGGCACTTCAGCTGCATCAAACTTCTTTTTTACCTCTTCAACAACAACATAAACAACAATCTTATGACACCTGTGTTGTCCTTCTAGTTGCCTACAAAGACCAGTTAATCTAACAACAACACTGACAGTCTCTACTATCTTCTAATGGAGAAGAGGTGTGTCCCCCCATGTGTTCCACATTGTTGTCGCTATGTGGGCTGGCTGGGGAGGCAACAACTGTAATAGGTTTTCATATTTTAAAGTGATGCTTGTACTGTGTTATAACACTTAACTTAGTCTTGCACTTGCTGCACAAGAACACTGGCTTACAGCCGTGGTGAAAAGCTTTTGTATGTTGAGCAAATGAGTTGTATGCACTACAAAAAAGTCACAGTGATAACACACATGTTGCTCTACCAGGCCTGGTGCGGTTCCTTCTGACACTGCTGCTGATGCTGACACACTGCTGCTTGCCTCGTACACTGTTGCAGCTGCAGTAGACATGGCCGTCTCTGTATCTATTGCTGCCGTGCCACCTGTCATGGTAACTTCAGGTGGTATCGGGCTCACTTCTGCAACAGAGATGTCGTTTGCCCTTTGCGGGCTCTCGTCATCAGGGCAAATAATTTCATAGGCATTGTCTCCTGCATCGAAGAACCAATAAGAACAGTCTGAATTAATAAACATAGCTCTAAATAGTACGGACATCAAAACTTAACCACAAGCTTTGCACATCAGTGACCAGGCTTAATGAATAATACTTGCAGGAGGAGTTACACAATTGTGTGTGTACATTACAGTTAAGCCTCATTAGAAGAGATACTCAAGAGGCACGGGAAACATGTCTCTCGAAACAAAAAATTTTAAAACACTGAGGAGCCAGACTAGATCACTTTATTATGCATCATCACTAAAGTATGTTCAGATATATCTGAAGGAATAATTGCTCAGGGTGGCTTAAAGGGCCCCTAAACCACTTCTTGACAGTTTTTGAACATTTCAAGTAAACACGCGCATCAAAATCAGAATGCCGTCACAATTGACGATGCCAAACGCCACAGTGCGTAGCACTGTGGGAGCACCACAATATGAAGAAAACGACCCCGTGCGACTCTCTGGACCTATCCTACACCCCCCAGTTTGTCCTGACATCACCAGGCTCTCTCTGATGATGTCACCAGTTTCCGGTGCTGTCGATTGGTCGAACGAAAGTGTACGACTGCCGGCAAGGCCTGCAAGCAAATACACACTCCTTCTTCCTCGTCGCGTTGCTCGCGATGCCATTGTGGGCAGCCAATGGGGGCAAAGAACAGAAACGCCAACAGAAGGGTCTCCCTATGAGGCTCTTCAACTAGTCACCATACAGTTCCATTGTATTGGCGAGGTCATTAGCGCCACCCCTCGCAGGATGACGGGCCAGCGCGGCAGCAACAGAGCTCGTTGGTGTTGGCCTGTCCCGTAACATTTGGAGGTGTACTAGGCGAGGAAAAGACGATACTGTCCAGATGGCATGTACCAGATGAAAGAGTAAAATGAGCGGGGACTACTTTTCAATAATGAAACACGTAGCTCCACTATTACTGCACCGTTTCGAAAAATTCTCGTGGCTACGTGTTCGTTGCCTTAACATGTACAACTGCAACACCGCAACTAAATTTCAACCTCGGTGGTTTAGGGGCCCTTTAAAGAAGACATTCACAGTTTTTTAGTGACTGTAGATTGTGTTAGCTTCCTTCCTAACTTCTGGAAGTTAAACACTTCACTTTGCAAGCCTTGTTGCTCGCAGTGCCTTTGAGGTGCTCTTAGACGCTCATCAGCTTCAACTGTCGACACATTCTGCCCTGCACTGTCCTCGTTGCCCTCCTTTTCTAGTTCATGCTAAAGAGACATGCGCAATTGATCTGTGTGAGGATTGCGTGACCTTTACGCCCTTCGGAGCACACAAGGTGCATGAAGTGAATGTGTCTGGGTTGTGTCCCTTCGAAGTAGTGAATACTTAAAAAGTCGTTAGTAACAAAGGTGACTCTTGTGTACAGTGTTGTTAGCGTGGCAAACATAGGAAAACCAACCAAATCATTTTCAGATGTCTCTTACAGCCAAGTGTATCTTGTAATGAGATTCTACTGTACTGAATATTTTTCATCTATGGATCATCTGCATGTACATATAGTCACAAAGACATGTTGTGTGGAATGGCGAATCAGGAAAAAGCTCGTACTCTTACTTTTTGTCCCTAACATAAGCAGCTGATAACAATATGATAAAAAGGAGGTAATGAGGCTAGCATGGAACATAATCCTTCAGCTCTAAACAGTTTTTTCGGCCCGCATCATTCCCTCATGACATAAGGAAATTTGATTGCAGTAATGGCTGCATGTGATCTGAGTTGACTGCAACAAACAATACGTAAGGTTGCCCTGTATGTAATTTTATCAGAGTGCTTTTTAGATGTCCTGCTGGCGATCCTGGCTGCACAATGTTTCTCATGCTTTTTGGCACGATTCCTTTCTTTTCCACTCCATTCTTTTTTCTGGTTTTATCCCCGTTCCCTTCCCCCTTGCGTAAAATAGCACACCTGAAGTATCAAATCTGTTGAATTATTGTGTGTGTCAAACCTGTTAACACGCGGGCTTCTCTGTGGTCTGTGTTGTATTTTTGAGCTGTACAAGTCAATTCAATATGAAAGATGGAATGTCCCTGATTTTAGTTTAATTGTATGTGTGTGTATGTATGTATATATATATATATATATATATATATATATATATGATGTTACGGGAAGGACGAAGCGTTCGTCTATTTACAGGTAGCTTTTAATGGCTGAGCCAACAAGCGTAGAGCATCGATCTTGCTAAAACACTTCTTCGTCGTCTCCAAGACCACCATCAGCGTCGTCTTCTTTCCACATTACCGACTGTGACATCACCCCCGTCGGAAAAAGCACCTGATTGGTGCGGCTCATCGGTCGAAGAAAGGTAAGGTTTGAGACGGCTGACGTGGATGATGTCAGAGAGGGGTGAAGGCACCGTGGCATTCAGCGGAGACACTTCATATGTGACAGGGGTCACCTGGCGAAGGATGCGGTAAGGGCCATAGTATCGCGAGAGTAATTTCTCGGAAAGACCAACATGCCGAGCTGGATACCATACTAGCACAAGAGCGCCTGGTTCGTAGTTCACGTCGTGATGGCGCTTGTCGTAACGGTACTTCTGGCGTGTCTGGGAAGCAGACAGACGAATGCGGGCAATCTGGCGTGCTTGGGTCGCTATGGCTATTACATCCCGAGTGTACTCTGTCGGCGAGTCGAGCGTGGTCGAGAGGAGTGTCTCGAAAGGCAAAGTCGGCTCACGGCCGAAGAGGAGATAGAAGGGTGAATAGCCAGCTGTGTCGTGGCGCAAGGAATTGTAGGCGAACGTGACAAATGGTAGAGCAATGTCCCAGTCGCGGTGATCGGAGGAAACATACATTGCGAGCATGTCCGTTAATGTGCGGTTCAGGCGTTCGGTAAGACCGTTAGTTTGAGGATGGTAAGCGGTAGTAAGTTTATGTTTAGTAGCACATGATCGAAGTAGGTCGTCTATGACTTTGGCAAGAAAGTATCTGCCACGATCGGTGAGAAGTTGACGAGGTGCACCGTGGTGCAAGATAACGTCGTGAAGCAAGAAATCAGCGACGTCTGTAGCGCAGCTGGTCGGTAGGGCTCTAGTAATGGCATAGTGAGTGGTATAGTCCGTAGCGACGGCAATCCACCTATTTCCGTCCTCGGATATAGGGAATGGTCCAAGGAGATCAAGGCCAACGCGAAAAAAAGGGTCGGCCGGTATATCCAAAGGCTGCAGCAGTCCGGCAGGAGGCACAGCTGGTCTTTTTCGGCGTTGACACGACTCACACGCGGCAACATAGCGCCGGACGGAGCGGTTGAGACGCGGCCAGAAAAACCGTCGCCGAATTCGGTCATAGGTCCGCGTGACGCCAAGGTGTCCAGCGGTGGGAACGTCGTGCAGTTGCTGCAGTACAATCGTTTGCAGATGAGACGGAATGACGGTTAGGAGCTCGGGCCCATCGGGGTGCATGTTGCGGCGATACAGGATGCCATTTTGTAGTACGAACATGTGAAGGGACGGGTCAGACGGAGCAGAGAGCAGGCGTTCGATAATGGGGCGTAACGACTCGTCGTTGTTCAGCGCCAATGTCTTGCAAGGCGGAGAGGGAAAGAACGCAGATCGGTGCGACATCCACTAAACCGTCCGGTACATCGACGGGATGACGAGACAGGCAGTCGGCGTCCTGATGTAGACGACCCGACTTGTAGACCACAGTGTAGGTGTATTCTTGCAGCCGTAGGGCCCAGCGACCGAGGCGGCCGGTGGGATCCTTGAGGGAGGAAAGCCAACAAAGGGCGTGGTGGTCGGTTGTAACTGTAAATGGTCGTCCATATATGTAGGGTCGGAACTTGCCCACCGCCCAAATGAGGGCGAGGCACTCGCGCTCAGTAATCGAGTAATTGCGCTCGGCGGGAGAGAGGAGGCGACTGGCGTAGGCGATAACACGGTCGTGCCCACATTGGCGTTGAGCTAAAACTGCACCGATGCCGTAGCCACTGGCGTCAGTGCGGATTTCTGTCGGAGCGGAGGGGTCAAAATGGGCGAGAACAGGAGGTGTAGTAAGCAGCGTGATGAGCTGCGAGAAAGCAGACGCTTGTTCAGAGCCCCAATAGAAAGGAACGTCTTTCCTCAGGAGGTCAGTCAAGGGACGGGCAACATGGGCGAAATTTTCCACAAACCTGCGGAAGTAAGAGCAAAGGCCCATAAAGCTGCGAACATCTTTGGCACAAGTTGGTACAGGGAAATTCTGCACAGCATGAACTTTAGCGGGGTCGGGGCGAATGCCTGACGAATCGACAAGGTGTCCGAGCATAGTTATTTGGCGGTGACCGAAGTGGCACTTGGACGAGTTGAGCTGTAAGCCAGCCGTGCGAAAAACAGAAAGAACAGATGAAAGTCTTTCAAGATGTGTCGCAAAAGTTGAAGAGAAGACGATGATGTCATCCAAGTAGCACAAACAGATAGACCATTTCAAACCACGCAAGAGCATGTCCATCATCCGTTCAAAGGTCGCCGGGGCATTGCACAAGCCAAATGGCATTACTCGGAACTGATATAGGCCGTCTGGTGTGACGAATGCGGTCTTTTCACGGTCCATGTCATCCACGGCAATTTGCCAATATCCAGAGCGAAGGTCTATAGATGAAAAATAAGTGGCACCGTGGAGACAATCCAGAGCATCGTCAATGCGGGGAAGTGGATACACATCTTTCTTGGTGATCGTGTTTAGATGACGATAGTCAACGCAGAATCGCCAGCTGTTATCCTTCTTTTTGACGAGAACAACAGGGGACGCCCACGGACTGGAAGAGTGTTCAATAATCCCTTTGGCAAGCATCTTGTCAACCTCGCTCTGGATAACTTGTCGTTCAGAGGGCGACACCCGGTATGGGCGTCTGCGAACAGGTGCTGCATCGCCGGTATTTATCCGATGCGTCACGACCGTAGTTTGACGCAAAGGGTGATCGTTCAGATCGAAAATGTCGGAGTAGGACTCGAGGAGGCCACGGAGCTGTGCGGCTTGTTGGGTGGAGAGGTCCGGTGCAATCATCTTTGTAAAGTCATCGGTCGGGGCTGATGCAGAAGGCGCAGAATGAGCAGTGGTCGAAGACGGCGCAACAGATAGAGCAGAAATGTGGCACTCGTGCGTTGGTGACAACGTGGCAAGAGACATGCCTCGAGGAACTACTTGCGGGCACTGTCCGAAATTTAGGATCGGAAGACATGTCTGATTGTCCGCAACAGAAACGATGGTGTGTGGGAAGGAGACATTGTGAGAAAGCAGGACTGACGTCGCGGGAGTGAGGACATAGTCTCCATCAGGTACAGGTGGGCTGGCTAAAACAGGGATGAAGGTTGCTGCAAGAGATGGCAGGCGTATAAAATCCGCGGAACAAAGCTGAGCTGGAGCTTGAGCAGGAAGGTCAATGGGAACAGGTAGGGGTAAGTCAAGTTGTACGACACCGGCGGAACAGGCAATCAGAGCAGAATGGGCGGACAAAAAGTCGAGTCCGAGGATCACATTGTGAGGGCAACGTTCAAGCACACTAAACAAAACGGACGTGTGGCGACCGGCGACACTGACACGAGCAGTACACATTCCAAGCACAGCCGGAGTTCCACCATCGGCGACCTGGAGCAGTCGAGTCGGAGCAGGGGTAAGTACCTTTTTCAAGCGCGTTCGAAGCTCCGCACTCATGATGGAAATTTGGGCTCCAGTGTCGATGAGTGCTGTAACGGGCAAACCATCCACGTCCACGTCCAGAAGGTTCCGATTAGTAGGCAGGGTCAGCAGAGGAATTTCAGGCCGGTGTTCTAGAGCAGCGTCACCTCCAGGAGCTGCCCCAGTTAGTTTCCCGTCGGAGAGCGGCGACGGTAAGCTGGGGATGGAGAGCGACGCAGCTGGGGCGAACGGGAGCGGCGACTATGTGGTGATGGCGATCGGCTGGTCGCGGTGGCTCGAGCGTTGTCAGGTGCGTCTTCAACCTCGGTGGAGAGTGATGGCGGGCGAGGATTCAGTGGGGAGCGGCGGTAGGCGGGAAAGCTTGGTCGTGAGTGGGCTGGCCAGGAACTTCGACAGTGGCGAGAGATGTGGCCCACACGTCCACAGTAAAAACAGATGGGTCTATCGTCATGGGTGCGCCATTCGGCCGGGTTGCGATAGCTCGGATACGGACCGTATTGGCTCCGGTGAACAGGGGCAGAGGCAGCAGACGAAGCAAAGTCAGGGCGGCTGGCGGAGCAGATGGATGGAAGACCTACATTCGCAAGTTCTTGGCGAATGACCGACTGAATGAGTGACACAAGCGGCCGGGAATCGTCAAAGCACTGCGTCACAATATATATATATATATATATATATATATATATATATATATATATGTCTCTCTCATGTTTTGAAATATATGTACATTCAGGAGTGCCTGCATGCTCTTCTCCCCTGCTCCAGTGACGAAAAGGAGAGCCTTTTTATGTACCATAGTAAAACATTCACAGGTTTTCGCTGTGCCCATTACATCACTTATCATATGGATCTGTCACAATACAGAGTAGCAGTGGTCCATAATACTAACCCATCCCAACATAACTATAAATTAGCACATACCGACATGCTGTGAAACAGCTGTTACAAAGCCGCTGGTGCTGGCAATTTCCGCAGCACTGCAGTGGTACAGCCGAGTGCCACCTGTATAGTGACAAATGCATATGCATGTTAGGAACTCACTAGTTGCTGATGGTTTCATAAGCTTTACACTACACAATAAAGTAATCTAGACAACTTTGTTGGAACAAATAACACATTATTAGGACACCATTTAAACACTAACACGATTAATTGCCCCCAATCTCTCTCACTAAGGGATAATACTACTGAAACATCGGTGGAGAGCTCAGATTAACACAGTCCATAAAGGACAAGCTTTCTTTTAGGAAAACAGCTATAACAGCGGTTAGTTTTCTTGATCATTTTATGTGCTAGCTTTGATTTAAATGTCATGCAGTACTATAAAATATGAAGTGCCGCATTTCTAGCAGCAGAAGGCATCATCAGCCTCATGGTACAACTGATTTTTGCACTGTTTGTGTCAGTGAGCCAACACATACAAAGAAAACCGAATTCACACATACATATACAGTGCCAAGTGCACTCCTCCTTCTGAAAACGCAGCCGCCAGTTCCAATGCTGCTGAAAGGAAAGGTTATATAGAGTGCGAGACTGCATGGAACTACCACTTATGACTGTAAGTGTATGATCTGCTGATTGGAGAAGTAGTCACATGCTATTTCTAGTCTCTTTTAGAAGCATTACTAAAGGATGAATTAAAATCTATTCATAAGTCATGAATTTCACGCATCCACAGTTTGGTTAAATACCTTGTGAGAAAAAGACATGTTTACCTGGAATAGCAACCTTTCTTCCTGCTGCAAAATTTTCCTTCAAATTAATGAAATAGCTTTACAGCGTCACAATATATTGTGTTTCTCGCAACTACTTCCAGGCAGTGGCGAGTTACAGTGTTTATCTCTGACTCATTGGGCGACAATACTGCCGAACACAAATGCTTCACGAACACGAGAACACGTCCCTCGCAGAGAATAGCAACTATATATGCCTCTGTGAGTCTTGATCGCACCTTTGTGGCCAAAATGTACATTAGAACGCCACCACCATCTCATTAAAAAAAAGCCTCAGTACAAGGCAGCAGCCAACTGCATAAAGTGAAATTGCAACTGATGTCCACTTACTGGTGGCCTGTGTTCGAGTCACTTCTGGCAGTTGACTGGGTGCTGAGAAATGCACGTCCTGGGTTGTCCCTACAAAACATACAGGGTTATGTCAAATGTTGAAAATATATATACACCGGCATTTCATAAGTTGCAAAACAAATGAGTAAACTAATAAACAACTGTAATGTAAACAGAGTACACATGATAAGATAGGCTGTCAACTGGTAATGCATTACACGAAAAATCTAATGCATAGGAAAGACTATATGTATACACACGAAGCTGACACACAATTTAATTCGCTCTAGGTTTTTCTGTGCAGTATATTCAAATTATTATGTCTTGTGGTTAGAGCAAAATTAGTGTAAATTACGCACTAAATTATGTACCCTGGAAAACTTTTCTTCAATATGCACCTGTGCGCGCTTCGAATGAGTAACGTTGTAAAATTTGCGTACATGGTATTTAACATAGTTGCTGAACACGGATTTCCTTTGCCCTGTGTCGTGTACAGTGAGCTACATATATCTGCCCCCCCCCCCTTTTTTTGTACTAGCCATACTGCGTGCCATTGCACCTATACGCACGTCAATAAACCTCACGACACAGAAATAAAAAAAAGCGCCAATCACCCATGCCTGCATGTTGTAGTGGGCCTAACCTAACCAAGCATGGGCTGTTGCTTTTTATAGTAAACACAGGCACCGTGCTCATTGCAAGTATGTATCATGTCACTGAGCAAATATGCAATTTCATTGTACCACTATTTTTTTATCACATGGATGTATCTGTTGAGAGGCAAGACAAAAAGCAGTCACTTCTCAGAACTAACCAGCTTTTTTAAAACACATTTCTAACTTTTCAATGACACTTGCTGCTGTGTTTGTCTGCAGAGAGCATACTTGATTTGATTTTCCAATCGGAGACATTACATAAAGATACCATGTTAAGATGACTGCCTGGAGCACGTGAGAATTGTCATCTTGGTGTAACATACTGTATCTTGATTTTGTTTACATTTGGTCAAATGGTACACCCAATATACCCACATACTAGTTTTCTTGTCCAAATTGCATGCCAATGTATTTTGATTTTTTGGCATTGGCTCCTCTGCACTACATGAAGTTGCGCTGCACTGGCTCTTTGACATCCTCATGTCCTTGCAGCTGCCTTCTTGAGTTATATAAAGTGGGTGCCTGAAAAATATCATATGCAAAAGTCAACACAAGGGCATGGCGCAAAACAACATCAAGACAATCAAGGCCATGGTAATAAAAGAAAGTCTTAGCTCTTAGTCTTCCTAGTGAAATGCATGCAAAACATCCAAATGACTGCAACAGTCAACTGCTAAATTAACTTCAATTTTAGATTTACACAAAAAAATAACGGACAGTTCATCCTCGTTCGGCACGAATGTTAGAATACTCCTGCTAATGAATTGAATATTGGTCATTTTCAGACATCATAGGTCTGTCATGAGTCTGGTGTATCGCAAACACCACTTGTGACACATCCTAAGCACGTGCCCAATGTGCCCCCCGCACCATCCCTGGTTGTGCCACTGCTGAAGCCATAATTTGAGGATTATAGCTGCAAACATGATGCTCAGTAGGGATGAAAATATTGTCCTTCAGTTCAATGGATATATGGATGTGCCTATAAAAAAGGGCAACAAGGCTTGTTATGGCAAGCTTACCCACATTTCAATACTAACAAGAAAGTTCACTGCGGCCTGCATCTGAGCTTACTAAAAGGCATGAACTTATTTTCATGTATGAGGTTGCACAATGGAGTTCATTTTTGACAGACCCGACTACTGCTGCAGTTTGAAATCTAGCATTTTAGATTCTCGAAGGCATGTAAAAGTTGCAGTTAAACCGCAGTTATTAGTTTATTACATCAACCTATTGTTCTGTGTACGACAGACTGGTAACACGGAATTAAAGCAACATTTTATTTTGATATTTTATTTCTCTACTAAAAATATTCAAGCGATAAACACATTTGGATCTGCCATGCAATAGCAAAATGCACACATTACGCTTGTAACCCCCAAAGGAAGGCTTATTTAGCTATTCATATGACATAACTCTGACACACCAACTCATATTAGCAAATGCACAGGCATGTCCAAAACAATAAGCATATGCAAAGCGCCCTTGCCATTGTAATTCCACACAGCAGCCGTTATATTCGATGCCGATGCATAACTAGCTGCTCGACAATTCACCGAGTTCGTAGACATAAGCAACCTTTCAGTTTCGCACCGTGCACGAAAACCGCAACAGGAGACAAAACCAGACCTACCTATAATCACACCATTTCAATACATGAGCAAAAACAGTTGTCTTAGGGATAAACACTGTGAGAGCGATTTAGTGCGCGACGGCGACGAGCGACAAAACGGGCCGTCGCTTGAACAGATGGCTCGGTTCTAGAAATCTAGAAATTGTCGCCCGTCGCCCGAAAGTGCTATGAGCGACTAGCCAATAGCGCGAAGCCGGAACTGGATGTACTATCGGCCAAAAAAGTAAACGGACCACGGCACAGGTGGCCGGAGCGGCGGCGGGGCCACACCGGGGCGCTGCTATCTCGCTCCGCGCGCTGACGGCGAGAGTGCCCCGAGTGACGCCAGACTTCGCCCTTTCTCTCGCGCGGGGCCTTGTCACGCTTGATAAATTTCTAGTGCACCGTTCGGTTGCTCTGCCGCTGACAGTCGCCACGAAGGGGACTGCATCGCCGGTAGTTTAGCACATGGCGCTGTCGAACAGTAGTGGATGGCCGCGGGGCATCAAACCGCGCCACTGAAACGGAACGCAGACTCGTTCTTAATGTTGTTTTGCTTATATTCACCATACCTCTCATATTAGTGCATTTCGCTGGCGTCCACCGCTGCTCGATTTTAGGCAACACAAAGCAAGGAGCCGTAACGGCGCCTACGTTGAAGGCCGCTCCATGCGCGCTCTTTCACGCCGGCGCGATAACTTACAGGCGCCAAGCTTTGCTGCCGGTGCAGGTTCTCTGTCGATATTACTTTTCCGGCATTGTCTCCTGCAGTGGGTGTAATAACTATAGCAACGACGCCTCTCAAAACTGCTTTAATTCGATACTACAATACGCAGCCCGTTATGAAACTTTCTTTAGAAAAATACCGTCAGAAAGAGACGATTGGAAAGGCGAATCGGAAAAAACTAGTCGCTCGTGAAAGCTTATTCACGGAAGCAGATAAAAAATGGCATTCCGTGGGTTGAAGAGGTCCTCAGCGGGATGAAAAGTTGCCGTCGACCACGATGACAGCCTACTTGCCTTGGCATCGAGTCACAGAGCTCCTACTAGCTCCTGTCGTCCGCGCAGCGCTTCCAACCCTTCCTTCACGGTATGATGCAGCTGATCCGCGGTGCCACAGCAAAGGCGCCAATAGGACACCGGCGTTCAATATTTCATTTTTATTCTCTGGAACGGTGTGGGCCACGGGCTTTGTAGTGCGCGCTGCTATCCAGATATGGTTGTGTCCAGCCATTGGACACTGGAAGACTAGGAAATGTTTAAAAACGAGAACGGTCGCATTCGTCGCAAAAATGCCATCTCGGGTGCCGATCGAGGAGAGAAGGCGCATCGTGCGGCTTAGCATAGAAGGTGTCCCTCAGCGTGAAATCTGCCGCCGCACCAGGAGGCGCAGAACATTGGTGAACCGCATTATTCAAGCCTATAGGGATGAATATGGTAGAATTGCTGATGCTCAGCGCAGTGGGCGGCCAAGGCTTACAACGTTGGAAGAGGACCAACGGATAGTTGCTGCCGCTGTTGTTGACCCCTTTCTGAACGCCAGGGAAATTCGTGACGCACTCGATCTCAGTTGCTGCAGCGAGACTATCAGGAGCAGACTGCGAGAGGCAGGTTTCATGAACTGTGTTGCTGCTCAGAAGCTGCACCTGACGACGAAGCAGAGGGAAGAGCGACTGAATTTTGCCCGAGCGTTCGAGCAATGGACTGCAGAGGAGTGGCGGGAGGTCATCTTCACGGATGAGGCAACGTTTAGCACACGCTGGGACCAACAGCAGCGTCTGTGGCGTCCGTTGAACAGCAGGTACGACCTCTCATCCTTGCAGCTGAGGGAAGTTGCGGGTAAAGTTCGCATAGCTAGTCAGTGCTGAAAAATAGGGATTGTTTGCAACGCATACTAGCCTTAAGAATGCAGTACAGCCTCATTTCTCGTCTTACTGCATGACTAGACGTAGGTGCACTACTGACTACGAAGTGTTTCTTTTGCGTCATTGCATATCAGCGAGCTGAATGTTAGACAGGGTATGATTTAAGCCTTCATTATTTTCTTTTCTACAGCAGAGGGAGGTGGCTGCGCGTTAAGTTTTGTACCCGACATATGTTAATCACTGCTCTCTCATATGCCCAGATATGACCCTGGCCACATCCACAGCGTGCTCAGCAGCGGCCGCTGCTCGGTTAGTGTTTGGGGCGCCATCAGGAAGGACGGCCTTGGCCCACTCGTGCGGATTGAGAGCTCGTTCACCGGGTCGAAGTACTGCGAACTCCTCGTCAAGCACTTGATTCCATACGTGCAGGACGGGCCATTCCGGGACGGGTGCTACATGTTCCAGCACGACCGCAGCCCTGTGCACAAAGCACGCGCTGTGAACGCACTTCTGGAGCGCTACGCCGTGCGTCAGCTTCCGTGGCCGCCTAACGGGGCTGATCTTAACCCCATCGAGAACATTTGGGGAATGTTGAAGAAGACTCTTGCCTCCCGGCACCTGTGTGGTGGCACAGCGGATCAGCTTTGGCATGCCGTGGAGGAAGAGTGGGAAGCACTACGCGGACGTCCGGAGCTAGTGGCCGCGCTCTATGACTCGATGTCAAGGCGAGTAGGCCAAGTCATCGCGGTCGACGGCGAATTTCCATCCCATTGAGGACCTCTTCAACGCATGGAACCCCACTTTTTATCTTCTTCCGTGAATAAACTTTCACGAGCGACTTGCTTTTCCGATTAGTCTTTCCAATCATCTCTTCCTGACGCTACTTTTGTAAAGAAAGTTTCATAACGGACTGTGTATTGTAGAAGCGAATTAAAGCAGTGTGTAGAGGCGCACTGCTATAGTTACTAAACCCACTGCTGGACACAATGCCGGACAAGTAATATCGACAGAGAACCCGCGCCGGCAGTAAATCTTGACGCCTGCAAGCGCGCGTCACCGTAGCCGCCGTTGCGGCTGCTTGCGTTGTGTTGCCTAAAGTCGAGCAGCGGTGGACGCCAGCGAAATGCACTAATATGAGAGGTATGGTGAATATAAGCAAAACAACATTAAGAACAAGTCTTCGTTCCGTCTCAGTGGCGCGGTTTGATGCCCCGCGGCCGTCCACTACTGTTCGACAGCGCCATGTGCAAAACTACCGGCGATGCACAGTCCACTTCGTCGCGACCGTCAGTAGCAGAGCAACCGAACGGCGCACTAGAAATTTATCAAGCGTGACAAGGACCCGCGCGAGAGAGAGGGCGAAGGCTGGCGTCACTCGGGGCACTCTCGCCGTCAGCGCGCGGAGCGAGATAGCAGCGCCCCGGTGTGGCCCCGCAGCCGCTCCGGCCACCTGTGTCCTGGTCCGTTAACTTTTTTGGCCGATAGTACATCGCTCAAATACTACCGATTGTAGCGCGGAACGAGCAAATGATTCAATTTTTATACGTGCAAGGATAAGAACCTACGGCAAGACCCCGGAAATATTTTATGCTACTTTTTTAGTAAAATACATCAACGTAAATTACTAAAGCACGCGTCACGCGTGATTGCAGCCCTCATGCCGGCAACACCGGGGAGGCGTCGCTCAATATCGTCGCTCGCACGGAGTACGACTTGTAGGCGACGAGCGAACGCGACAGCCATCTCCATCGCGTGGCTTGTAGCTGCCGCGCGCAAGATCGCTTATATGGGGTTTATACTTTTTGCAGCATAAAACATGGATTCCTCATGCGTTTTCACTAAGTTCAAGATAACGCGCCCAACTGACCTCTTGCAGCATGCAGCTGAATGCCTGCGGCAAAGTTTCTAACTAGCACTGGTGCTGCACGTAACTTCAGTGGTCGCAGATTCCCCCTGCGCGAGACACCGTCAAGCACGCGGTTTATTTATAAAAAAAGCATGCTGCCAGCAAAATGACGCCTTCTGTTATGTGATTCCTTAGTTCAACAGCGTTCCATACACAGTAGACTGCCAAACTGAATAAATTCAAACACACAAAACGCACGCTAATCACGCTCCGCATAGGCTCGGAATCACGGGCTGGTGAACGAACCATATTAGGCGTCCTCTCGCCTGGCGTCTTATTGAACATACCATAGTTCTGGCAGCGTTTGCGATCTTTAAAGCTCTTACGGACAACGGCAAAGTGATAAAATCACATGCAGTTATCGCGACGACTGGCTTTTTCGATTGACATCGAGAGACACAGCGCGTATGCCTAGTCCTTTGTCAATCGCGTCGGCTAAGCGCAGCGATGACTTCCTGGCGATAGCGTCACATATACGGAGAATGTGCACCTAAGTTAGAATTCACTTACCGTGGAGGATTTGCTGTTATATCCAAGGCATGACGAACGACTGTCGTGTTTTCGTGGCGACGCGAGATGGCTGACATACGATCTCCTTTGGCTGGCCTTCGCGGCTGCTGTGCTGCTCGCTGTACGGATCACCTTTCTCCGGTGCTGTGTTGTTCCGCGATCTAGAGCGCGCGCGCGCGCGGTGGAGCAACTCCGAGTGAAAAAGTAGAGCGCTCGCTACGCGTTCCTTTGAACTGCGGCGGCCTGTTCTCTTAGAAGCAAAACGATGTGTTCTTTGCTCAGCGTGCATGAATGATACATTGCCATGTTCGGGGCCAGCCACCTACAGTTGAAGCAGAAGATTGCGCTACGTTTTGTTCTCTATTGCCGCAAGAGTAGAACGGGCATTCTACTCTCTCTCTCTGAAGGGGAGAGTGAAAAGCACATTTCACTCTCTCCTTGGTGACAGAGTGAAGAATGCATTTCACTCTCCTCGACATTTTGCGAGAGTAAAACGACGCTTTGAAGAGTGAACCGGCCGCTTCACTCCTGCGATACCCTTCCTAGTATTTAGAGTGTAGCACAGAGGCAATGATATGTTGTGGAAAGCTATGCTGACTCAGACGTTTTACTGTCACTTGAATATTTGTGGCCAGCCGCTGTTCACACGAATTCTGGTTAAGCACATAGATTAAAAATGCAGACTGATTATCGAAGTCCAGAACATGAATAAATAGGTATGACAAATGTGTCAGCACTTCGTCCTTCAAATTGACGCTGAAAGGTGCGATTATGTGTGTCGTCACAACTGGTGCGTGACACATCTCTGACGAGTGGCTTCACACATGGGCCACGATTTAAGTCCGTTGCCGCGTGACCTGTGGGTGTAATTTACTGACCGTAAAATTAGTTTAATACCGGCGTACTCCCTGTCCAGTCCTCTTTTCTTCTCTCAGTATTTCCCGTTTACAAGCGCTGGAAATTCATGGAATGCCATCCAACTATCCCAGCTCTCTGTCATCAATTCCGACTGAAGGCCTCCCTTTGAACTTTCTTAGGTTCTCGGCTGATATAGTTGCATAGATGCATAGTTCGCACTAGTTTCCAAACAAACTACAAGGAGCTTTGCTATTTTGCACGTTGGCATTAGTGAATCTATATAAAACTCTATACATGTGACAAATGTCGTTTCTGTGCGACATCTCCTAAAGTATTAATGGAGAACATGTCCGACCCGGTGAATACAAATTTGTTTTCGTCTGTATTCTGGACCAAAGATTCGTCTTAAAAACAAGATTTAGCGCGGCAGTGAGTAATAAATACGTAGGAACGGAGAAATGTTTTTCTGCGCAAACCCGGCACATATTTTTATAAGGACTGTTGCAAATACAGGAAAAGAAGTTTAGCGACCGTATGGGAAGGAGATATGTTAAGTACACCATCATTCTGTCTTACAAATATGTGTTGAAAATTTTATTATCAATGAAAACTGAAAAACCATGCTTTCGACTCCGCACCTCTGTATTAAGTATTTAGTATCGCAATCGTACAAATACACCCATTACGATATCTAAAGCAGACAAGATTCGTGTATTATACATTACTCTGTAATAGGTCTATACCAGTGAAAACCTCGTGAACACTGCTACAATGTCTCTTACACTGTCAATTCATTATAAATTTCGGTGTTTTAAATACTCTATTAGGCGACTTCCCATAACAGTGACGTTTCCTTTTGGTGAATCCATATGGATTTGTAATCTTCCTTTTTCCCCTTTTCAGACACTTACCAATTTTCGGGAATTATTGTGAACAACGTGAGGCCTACATCAAAATTATGCGTACTAAGAACATTAGAAGTTCACTTTCCGTATCATATGCTGCAAAGATAGTTCCGTTCGGTCCATTCGTTGCCTCACGAAAGCATTTCTGCGCTTTACGTGTGTCTCCAAAGGAAAATCGTAGTTTGCCCAGAGCTAAAGTGTTAGGGTGTTTCATTATGCCTCTGACAACCGCGGATCCTCGCGCACGTCACCGTGCTCTTGACATAAAAATTGTAACAGCGGAAACACATGCAACCACAAAGTACCAATGACGAGACACAAGCGCTTGTGCCTCGTCCTTGGTACTTTGTGGTTGCATGTGTTTGCGCTGTTACAATTTTTATGTCAAGTATGCACCAACTCGCCCAGAAAGAAGTTTTAATGAAGCACCATGCTCTGTTCGCCGTGGGCACGGCTACGTGAAACTTGCAAAAGGCGGATGGTTGTAGAGAGACTCACAGTTATGAATATGAAATGCGACCAAATCCAACACTGGCCAAGCACATCATCGCACGCACAAGTTGATCAGAGATGATGGGCCTCATCCCCTTCAGGTCGCCACCGTTCCATACAGGAAAGCCATGGTTAATGAATGCTCTCTGTAAAAAAATGAAGAAGCGTGACAAACTATATGCTAAATTCATCAAAACTCGAGAGCCTCTGGATTTAAAAACATTTAAAATGTTTCGTAACAAATTAAGCAAAGAGCTACGGAAAGTACATGATGCTTATTTTCTGCAGATGTTTTCGTCTTGTATGAATGACTCAAAGAAACTATGGAATAGACTAAATGCTCTTATGAATAGAAATCAGAGGAGTGATCCAATTGAACAAATTAGTCTAAACGGTAGATTGTTGGTAAAGGAGTATTTGGCAAACGCCTTCAATGATTATTTTGTACACAGAGACGTTGACCTCAATCATCCCATGCTGCACTATGTGCACATTACTCCAAACGCAAACACAATATTTTTTCAGCCACTCATGCCTTCGGATGTATGTTCTGTATACCTAAGACTCAAAACATCTCGCAGCTGCGATGCCGATGGTCTTCAGATTCAACCTATAAAATTTGTTATATATGATATAGCCCCTATTTTGACATATATTTATAATTTGTGCATTTCCACAGGCGTATTTCCAGAAAATATGAAGGTTGCTAAGGTAGTAGTATTATTTAAAAAGGGTAATAAATTAGATATAAAAAATTATCGCCGGATCTCGATCCTCTCTGTTTTTTCAAAAGTTCTTGAAAAAGTTCTTCTAAGTCAGTTGTCTTCGTTCTGTGAAAAGTACAAGATAATTTCAAATGCTCAATATGGTTTCCGTAAAAACAGGTCGACTGAATTAGCTCTTTTCGATCAAAAAGAATTTATATTGCAAAACTTCCAACATAAGCTATTAACAATAGTCATATTTGTCGATTTTACACAGGCGTTTGATCATATTATTCACAACATCTTATTCTACAAACTAGAGAAATATGGGATTAGAGGCATTCCACTTCAATTATTAAAATCTTATCTTAATAACAGACGCCAGTTTGTTTCTGTAGGCCACAATACATCGGTAACCAAAGAAATATTTTGTGGCGTCCCACAGGGTAGCATTTTGGGCCCGTTGCTATTTAACTTATATGCTAACGATATTACTTCCATCTACGAAAAGGCGAAATTTATAATTTACGCAGAGGACACAAGTGTTTTCATCTCGTCCGGTTCTTGCACCAATTTAATTAGTATGGCAAATGACTTCTTGTGCAGCCTATCCTATTGGTCCTCTGAGAACTGTCTAATAGTAAATACGGCGAAAACAAAGGCCGTAATTTTTCATACCAAAGGCATGAGTCTTCTTCCTCCAGAGCTAACATTAGCGTATAGATCCACAAATATAGAACTCAATCTTTCTGCAAAGGTGTTAGGGGTACACTTCACGAGTACCATGCAATGGGACGACAATGTATGCTTTGTACTCCAAAAATTTAGCCGCATAACAGGTGTTTTAAATCGATACAGATATACTTTACCCGTCTCTGTAAAATTATTAATTTATAATGCCTTATTCGTGTCTCACATACATTATGGGCATCTTGTATGGGGCACCACAACTGAATGTAACTTGAGTAAATTATTTCGCATGAAGAAGAAAATATTACGTGTCATCGCTAATGTACCGTTTGCCGCCCATACTGAAAACCTGTTCAAGAAATACAACAGTGCGACAGCCCATAACATCTATAACTGCAGACTATTACGCGAGTATTACTTTAATGCCAAACGTAAAAGTACTTTACTTGTGGAACTTGCAAATCTATCCGTCAATTCATACCGTTATTCAACTCGTACACCTGAAGTCTGGAAGGTTCCGCGCTCTACAACTAACTACGGTTGTCAAATGTTGTGTACCAACCTTCCAAGATTACTGAATTTGTATGACAGAGCAGGCTTCAATTTACAGGATTTATCACTGTCATAATTTAAAACTCTATTGCTTTCACCTCTTTAGAGCGCGTTTGTTAATGATTAATAATGTATGTTATGTTCCTCTTTTTTTGTCTATGTTACCAAGAGTATATCATTTATTTATTTCAATGCCGCAGTGTGTTTTGCATTGTTATTGTGGAAATATTTCACTGTTCTTTCATATATTGTATAACTGCAATATTTTATGCCCACTACATAAATGTAATTTATATGGCGCTTGATGTGTTACCCCATGCAGCCATATTGTACCTAAGTGTCTGAGGTTACCTCAAGCCGCGTCTGTACGGCTTTTGTCCCTCATCCACCTCCATTTACCACTCCTCTGTATGTGTGTGTGTGTAAATGGAAATCAATAAATCAAATCAAATCAAATCACTCGCCTCTGGCCAATTTCTCGTACTTGTACAATCCAAAGTAGACCGCAGTGGCATACCTTCACTTCCTTTGTACTGCTCCGTTGCCGTCGTCAGGGAAACAGACCGGAAGTGCTTCTGCCTCCAGTCGTAGCAGGCTCAGTCAACCGCCGGGACGGCATCGTGGGTCTCAAGCCGGATCAGTAATGATGTGCCGCAGCTTCCTGAACCCAACCCTGAAGAATAAACTGGAAGGATTCATAAAAGTCAGGTTCACTTTAATAAACCTAGTCAGTTGGTGTTTATTTAATTAGTCTAATTTCAATTGCTTTCTAACCAGACTGTTTTCAATCGGCTGTTTACGTTCCAAGAATATAGTTTTTTTTTCTACTACACGAAACTTCATTTAACAGGAAAGCGCATAAATATTCTTTACACCTATGGGTGCAACTTTCAGATAGCCAGCATTTGTCTGCAGCTGTCTTCAGTGACCTTTGGAACCACGTAGTGTGTTTGTACCAGGGCCACATTTCACTGCTCTGCCAAATGCTCAGCAAACCCCAATTTTATACTGTAGGAACGTCGGTTATACCGGTAGGAGTGCAATGCTTCGAATTAGACACATTGTTCCAAAATCTCTTCCTAAAGAAAGCATCACTTAGAATGAATGAATAAAATGAATAAACTCACGAATTTGTCATGATAGCTCAATCACAACTCACATAGCGCAGGATGTCATACAGCGGACACAATGTGTATGGGCTTCCCGATGTCCGGTGATGACGTCTGGACATGCGTGCGTGCGTGCGTGTGTGTGTGTGCGTGTGTGTGTGTGTGTGTGTGTGCGTGCGTGCGTGCGTGTGTGTGTGTGCGTGTGCATGTGCGCGTGTGTGTGTGTGTGTGTGTGTGTGTGTGTGTGTGTGTGTGTGTGTGTGCGTGCGTGCGTGCGTGCGTGCGTGCGTGCGTGCGTGCGCGCGTGCGACAAGCTGTGTCTAACTATTGAAATAGAAAAAATTCTGGACAATATCACAGTTATTGATTGATTATGCCATTTTTGTGTGTGGGGGGGGGACACTACGTATACCTACCAGCGCTCCAACTTCAACGCCATCTAATTAATAAAAGACACAGTGATGCATTTTCTTGGCAAGGGTAAAGAAACTGATCGTTCGGAAGGCTATTTCAGCAATATTCACTAAGTGAAATTTTAAGAACTAAGTTTTTAAAATTGATAATATCTCCTTATTTGAAAAACATCGGTGTTAAGAGTTCCTCTCAATTTGCGATGGATACAGAAGTCGTCGAAGTGAAGAGCGCGCATAACCGAAGTAATTAACACAAAGATTCGGGCAAGTTAATGTTGAACAGTTGCTGTGACGTAGTTACTAGCGCAAACAACACCAACGGAAAGAAGGGTGGGACGGGACAGAGCGCTAGATTTCAGCTACATCGCTCTGTGCTGTGCAAACGTCTTTTTCCGTTTTCCTTGTTCGCGCTAGTAAACAATAACTGCGCATAACCACGCCTTTTAAGGCTATGTGACGCAGAAAAAGCCATGCCATAAAGCTAGAACACCTATAGCGGCGAAAGTAATGCGAAGTTTCGTTCGCTGTCGAAAAGCAACAATGATTCTTCGTTTCTTTTTTCTTTCGGGTAACGAGCGCAAGCAAAGCAAGCGCAGACCCGCTTGGCGCTCTGGTTGGCATGTCACGTGATAGCACGTATCCCGATGCGTCAACAAAGTGACGTAAATCTAGATGACGTGATTACACGCGCTCATGACGCACGCTCATGATGTGATCAGCTTAGATTTCGCACGTGAACCGGGAGAAAAGGCTTCGTGACCACGTGTTAATGATGTTTAACCATTTGTTACAAATGTCTAATCTGCACTGCAGACATACCATTTAAATCAGTAAAACGTAATTAGGTGCACAGTAGTTAATTAAGCTACTAAATGACCCCTCAAATTTGTCCACTCCTGGCATGAACCTTCACCAGCCAAAATATCATTTAGCCTAGTATTCCTGGTGTTTAATGACCATAGTCGGATACATCTTAAGTCTGCAATGAAGCCCCGCCCACGCCCTCATAAGCCCGCCACTGTTACTACGCAAGGATGCAAATAGCTCGTACTTTAAATTTTCCTTGTTATCTAAATAAGGCGGTAGCCGCAAAAATAAAATTACGATTTCGTAATTTTATATGTTTTCACTCGTTTACTATAGTGAAACGATGAAAGCCAAATTTTTATTAAATATAAAGAAAACACTTGCGTCGCTGCAGCTATTTATTATCAAGCTTCACTTCTGTTGGCAGCGAAGTTCCACGAGTAAAACGGGCTCAGCAGTAAAACGAGCTGTACCGCAGACTTTTGAAGACTGAAATTGTCAGACTCCATCACTTCATCTATGTCGCTTGCACACCTCATCGCTTCCGCCGATGAAGACTCAAGGACAGCAGACGCTACGGAGGCATCAAGTACGACGCCATTTCAAAAAAGGTCGCATGACGACGACTTTTGTTTGCTTCTGTGTTCGGTCGGCGGAGTAACACAATTTCGCGCGGTCCGTGTGCCTTGGTTGCCAACTGCTGTTTTTCCAAGTTGTATCCTACTGTAGACGCAGTCCTTTCTGAAACAGACTCAGAATGGATTTCCGGTAATGTAAGTGGAACGCCACTACATTTCTAAGCAACCTTTCGAACCAATATGCAGCAAGTGGTGCCCTACAGTCTCGGCATTGCTGCTGTGCGGTCTCGCTTCAACACCGGCTGTCCTCGATGCCGCGAATGCGACGTGTGCGATAAAGTTATGTGACAAAGTATCATGTAATTAAGCGGAGTTCTTTTCAAAACTTACCTGAGATTAGCGTACCATTTCTAAAGTAACCAACTGCTTAGACTCTTGGGCAGCAAAAGTGGGATTTTGCCTAAATTGCAGTGTACTGTATGTCTTGTCTTCGTCTTCGTTTCTTCTTGTGTCTTTGTTTTGTTGCGCTCTACAGATACCTTTCAATGACTCTATCGCCAATAGGAGCACCGAACAGTTGGCGCCACTGAGTACTAGAAATATTCTATCACTCCTGAATCATGCAAACTGAAGGGCATGCAGCCACCCAAAGTGCGCTGCGCATCTAAAAAGAAAAGCAAAACAGGCTGTCTTACCTAGAGAAAAAAACAGCCTTCTCATATCCTTGGTGTATTAGAGAGGTTATTGGTGCTGTCTCCTATAACGCATGTGGCTCCTACCTACTATGTGGGACTGTCCAAGTCTTGTCCTGTCTTCCAAGCACTGGCGCATAGCCACTACTCGGGAGTGGCCAAGAATCGGGCGGTTTCCAGTACATGTAAAATTAAAAGAAAACTGAGATGTGTCTTTCACGGCCCTTCATGCGCGCAAGGAGCCGGTGCACTGCTCCCGGGATTCTGGCGGAACACAACTTGCCGGTAATGAGTAGCGGTGAACGCATGGTGAGGCCCCGCAGCTAGGATGTCGTCCATGTCTTCTTCCGCAGGGCGGTCCAGGTCTATGTAGGCCTTTCTTCGACGGGCGAATCCTTGGCGCCCGTTTCTGCGTCCTCCGTTTCCTGCCCTGCTTCCGCCCCTAAACACTGCTCGCCTCCTTCCCGACGGGGCCCCCACCGCTGGCGCTCTTGGCTCTTCGTCGGCGTCGTGATCGGCGCGCTCTCGGTGGTCGCTGAGCTGTGAGCGGAGATCGCCGCCGGAGCGCGATCGCCGGCGCTTGGACTTCCGTCGTCGGTGGCACCTGATGAGATTTAACTTATCCCGCAGGTCCGGATGCCCGGGACGATCTGCGTCAGCTCTCCTCGCCCGGTGCTCGGGCGAGGGCGAAGCAGTGCCGCTGCTGCCATCCCCCTGAAGCTGAGCCGTGGGCTCGGGCTGTGACGGTGCGTCAAGCGGGCGCGCCGCACCCGCTGCGCTTAGCGAAGGCGGCTGTGGAAGCTGGGCTGCGGGTTTCGCTGAACACGCGGGGGACTTAACTTCACCGAGAAAGTCATCGTCATCACTTCCGATCTCAAGATCGAGGACGTCTCCTGGCTTGGACGAGCTTCATGCGAACGAAAAAAGGAAGATACCAACTATTAGAATACGCTGATAACGTGTTTCTTTCGCTAACTAGAGGAGTCAGAGTTGTTATCGTGCGAAATAGCGACGCCAATGACATTGTCAGAACAGGCCTACGTGCATGAAATATGCCTGAATTATATGACGTTACTGTTAAAAGTGTAGTTATACTAATAGCCAGGGCACAGGCAATACTTGGGAAACACCGTCGCGAGAAGCGATCTGACAACATGCGTGTTCGCATGCAAAATACATTTCTTAAGAGGTACTTCGGTATCTCTTCATTGCTACCGTAATTCAAGCGTACTAAATAAACGTAAGTATATAAAAAAATAACTACGCGAAAAATTTCTCCGCCTACTGAGCCCACGTAAAGAAATGACTGAAATTTCCCCTATTTTAAATTCTATCCTGGCTTTAGAACTCACGTGTTGGCGCCGCCTTATAAAAACACTCTGTAGCTATTGTTCAGGTAAAATTTCATAAGTAGGCAAGCAGCTCTCGGTAGAAGGCACTGGAGTAGAGGTATCTTCGCAGTGAAACTTGATATTGAAATCGCTGAGAGCCGTTAATAACTATATGTCTCCTTCGGTCGAGCAGCGGCATTGTCACAAGTTCGCGGTTCCTGAGGGCAAATTCTGATTTGAGGCCCGTTTGTTGATACTGGAGAGCCATGAACTAAAATATACTTGATATTTTGTGCTATGCAGGTAAGAGGCTGAAAATGTATCGGTGCTTACATATTCGGGCAGCCTCACCCAAGAGCCCAGGTCTACCCTGGGACAAGGCGAATATCTTCAGTGAGCACGGACCGAATAATACGACAATACCCGTCGCGCCTTATATCGGGGCATGGGTGCATGCAAGCACCCTGCTCCGATATCGACTTTAGAAAAGATAGTTATATAATCTAAGATAACCCTTATAACTATCTTTACATGCAATAAACCAAGATCAGGGGTCGTGTGTCATTCGGGTATCCATGCCCCTAGTTTAGGTTGAAAGCAATGTGCCTTCGTATTGGCCTCGGTTTGAGAACACTAATCACAGCACGCAAGCACCCATTCGCCTGCGTTTTGTTCAGTTCAAAGGATTTAAAGCATGGCACACACGCACACGCACGCACACGCACATACACGCGCGCACACACACACACACTCATACATACAAACACACACGCATACGCATACACAAACAAACACATGTATACGCACACACGCTCAGACACACGCACGCACATGCACACACGCATACACAAGCACACAAACACACACGCATACACGCACGCGCTCACAGGCACGGACATGCACACACACGCATACACACAGGCAGATACGCGCGTGCACACATGCACACACACGCGCACGAAAACACGCGCGCACATACGCACCCACGCGCACGCACACGCGTACACATGCGCGCACATGCGCACATACGCATACAATCACGTCCGCACATACATACACATGCGTGCACAACGCACGCACATGCACACACACGCACACGCACAGGCAGATACCACGCGCACACGCACGCACGCAGAAACGCGCGCACATGCGCACGCACATGCACATACTTACATACACACACGCACACACACATACATACACACGCGCACGCACACACAGATGCACATACGCACGCGCACACACGCACGCGCACACACACACGCACACACATACACACGCACAGACACACACGCGCGCGCACACACACACGCTGTGGGGATGCGCGACTCTCGCGCGTCCCCTGATGTTTTTCCCGCATAGCGCGCCTCCTGTAGTGCGGCTTCGCCGCGTGGCCTGCGTGATACCCGCGGCGGTCGATGTGGTTGGGGCGCAGTGCGAGAGATGGCGCGAGTGTTGCGCTGCTAACGCCGCCGACAGGCGAGGTTACTTGGGCGCCGAAAGGAAGGCGCTTGCGCTCTTGGGGGTTCGAGACAGCAAGCAGCACGGACGTGCCGTGCCGCGCGTGCAGCGACCCATGCTTCTGCGAGACCGTCTCGCGTGGCTACCTTAGACACCGTTCGCGTGACGGTACGCGCGAACGACCAGGCGTTGGGATCCAGCATGGGGCGAACATATTCGCTCGTTTTCCGGTCGCGGTGAGTCGGACTTCTAGATTTGTCGCGCGCCCATGGGCATGTTTTGTGGATAGCAACTCGGCTAGCAGGCATTGATCTATGAAAGGTGCAATAAATGCCCTTATGACTGTTTGCACTACTGTGTTGTCGTTCCTTTGTCCCAAGAGCACGGTGTGAGAGACTCCACAACGCATACACACACGTGCACACACACACACGCACACGCATGCACACAGATACACACATGCGCACGCACACAGGGACGCGAACACGCAGGCACATGCACACACGCATACACGCACACACGAACACACATGCACATACACCCACACACGCGCACACACGCGCATGAGTATGAAATATGGCTGCACGCATAAAGTCAACATCTTACTATACACTGTGCCCAAAATTGTTAGATAGTATCACATGAGCTTCATTTTTGCACTTCAGGCAAGTGTCACGTGCCTCACTTGACGTCGCTACCCAAAATAACGCTGAACATACAGCAGCAAGCCACCATCAGAGCAAGCGGGAGTGCGTGCAAGTCGTGCTCGTGAGGCTGTAAGACTGTCAATGGTAAGCGATATTGTTAAGTCCTTAATGAGCCCGTGGGGGTACCAGTGATGAAAAGAGTTGAGGGCATGCACTATTTACTCTAGCGTGATTCTCGACCCCATGATTATTGTATCGTTGCGAGGGAAATCTTGTATAGTGAATTGTGATAAGATGGGTGGGAAGCAAGGGGCCGACAAAATTGCAAGCTGTTTCCCTGATCTAACAAGCTGCGAATATTGATGGTTAGGATCTTTGAGGTGAAATGTTCATTCTTGGAAATTGCGAGGCATCGAAATGTCGAAAACAACCGTTGAGATAGACTTGTATCCACGACAATGCAGTGTCCACGTACCAGAAGTATATGCCGAAATTTTGAAAGCGTCGCGAATTATGCTGTTTTTCAAGCGTTGAGCAGTTCGAGAGAAATATTTTGATATTGTACTTTAAATCTTTAGTCTGAATTATTACCTCTCCAGCGGTATCATATCCGTAATACAACGTTGTCATGTGATTATACATATGTCTATTGAAACACATGAGCGTATGTTTGACTCGCCCTATAACCTGTATCTATAACATGAATGCGGGAGTTCTGGGAGAAACATGACGTTAAATGGTGATAGCGGTACACCTGAGAACTCGAAAAGCAAGCAGAAAATTGAAAACGGTAACCGCGTGCGAATTAGCCGCTGGTCCAGTCATAGGAAATGGTCATGCACGACTTACCTCGCACGATGGCTCATTGGAATCGAACTGAGGCTTGGCCCTAACCGTGCAAAGTGGTTCGCTTCTTCGCTCTTTGACGTGGCATCAGTTTCTTCTTCCTCTGCTCTCTACTTCCAAAATTATTGGTGGGAGCGTGCTGTCGGCGTTTATTATTATACTTACCATGGGATTCAATATTAAAAAAAACATAAAGAGCCAGAGAGAGGCCAGCAACTTACATTAGAATGACGTTACGCACGCGTGCCTCAAAGCAGGACTGAATCGGCACACGAAAGAAAGACAGAGGCAACACAAAGACGACGAAGGGGAAAAATGGAAGGCGGCAAATTGAAATCCGACATGTTGGCTCGCTGCGAACGTCACTTGGCCAGGTTTTGGGGTTGGGGGGGGGGGATTAGGCTTTTCTAGTCTTATTTGTTATTTATTTATTTTCAATACTGCCACACTCAGCTGAGATCGTAGCAGAAGGGCATTACAAAAGGTATAATCATGTTTTAAAGAAAAAAGAATCGACATTATGTAAACATGTGCGCTGTGCACACGCACGTACACACAAAAAATACAGAAAAATAAAAAAAAGCAAACAAGCCACATCCGTTAGGGTAGGTCTAAAGCCATGAATGCGGTCTAAGCAGTTTTTCTTACAAGGAACATCAATATCGTAAGAAAGTTTAACAGTGTACAGTCAAGCGCATTGTGCCTACAAGAAAAAGCAACAAAAAGAAAAATTAATCGCGAAACAATAAGCTTCTAGACAGAGTACTTAAAGCAAATGTCACACACAGGTTAAAATTATCATTTCGAAAACATAAATGCTGCACACACGAAATGAAGCAAAACCACCGAGGAAAGATTGCAACCAGTTTGCCAAGCAAAGAGAATCAACACTGTATCAATCATGCGCAATGTGCAAACACCAGAAAATAATACTGAAAAAAATACAAAGGCGAAGAACAACCAGGCAAAGGATTGGAATCTGTTACAAAAATAGGAAAGGAATAAAGTAGCAAACAAGCGGTAGTACAAGAACGAAGTGATGTGCAGTAGCATAAGCATTCGCTTTCACCAAAAAAGCCCGTACACATTTGACCAATCACCAGCAGCAAATATTGAGCTCTTAATTATTGTTACGACTGCTTCATCCTAGGCTGATGTCCAAAAACTCCCCCGGGAACGGTTTATCCCCTTGGGCGGCCTCTATTCCGATAGATCAATTACCTCTGGGTTCGTTCATCCGCGGTGGTGTGAGCAGCATCCCGGTGGCTCTGGTTCCTTTCAATGAAGGCTCGATACGGCTGACCAACACCAAAGATATATCCAGAAATATCTACGTGCTGCTACTTATTCAAACCAGACCATCACGGAATTGAGACAGTTCTGCCGAGGAGTTATCGTGTGTAGATCACCAGACCAGACCTGTGCCGCGGATTTAGTTACGTGTTCATCATTTGCGTCATTGCCGGTGAGTGCCTTCATCCCTGATCACCTCACTTGCACTAAGGGAATAGTCAGAGGTGTCGATGCTGATCTATCTGCATCAGAAGCACTAGAGAGATTGTCTGGGACTGGAGTAATTGCTGTTTATGCAATCGAGTGGTAGACATTAAGAGGGTCCCAATAGAACCGGTGATTGGAACATTCGCAGGAACATCCTGTCCATCAGAACTAAAGGTGTGCCCCTCGTATTCAGAGTTGAACCTCTGGCATCGCACCCGCTACAATGTCGTAATTGCTGGCGATACGGCCATAGCAGTGCAGAGTGCAAGACAAGTCAGCGTTGTTGTACACGTGGCTAAAAGCATGCTCAAAATGATTGTAGATGAGCGATGCTGCCTCTGTGGTGGAAGTCACCCAGCCGATTATTCTGACTTTTCTGTTAGGGCCCAACAAATACAAGTGATTGAAATGGTCGACAGACGACGGTGCTCTAGAAAGGACGCGATAAACATTTTGAAAGAAAGGGCGCTTGGCTATGCGCGTGTTAGAGGTAGACAAACTCTTAGCTCGGATATATTGCTTATTGCAAATATAATGCCCGCTGTGGGAAAGGAAGTTACAAAAGCTATGGAACGGCTCTAAATGAGCCCTGGGGAATGTATATAACAGCCCATCTCTAGTTCCTTATCTCATTTGATGCAAGCTAACCGGCCGAGTCCTGCAACAACTCAAACAGTGGATCCTAAGCAACAAACTAGTGATAGAAACTCAGGTACCCATCCTTAAAGTAACGGTATCGCACCTTCGACTTCGCCTTCCCTGGAGTCTGCTACTGGTAATTTGGTTAATGCAGAATTGGAAATGACAGATGTGGAAGAAAACGCTCGAGCGTATAGAAGAACAATGTAATTAATCAATGAAGATTCATCCTCCGGTCCTCATTCAAAAGCTAATAATAGTCAATCCAATGCTATACCAAAAGAAAGCATTGTACAGGAGTTTCGGCTGTGCAACTTTCTAAACAATAAGGTGTCTGAAAGTACTTCAGTGCAACTGCCACTCTTTAAATTCTGCTTCAGTAGATTTATCTTGTCTAACTGCTCAACTTGACCTCAATTTAATTATGTTAAACGAAACGTGGTAAATTACTGCAAAAAATTCTCAAATAAAGTTTTACAGATCATTTTGTCTAGACCGCCCTACTATAGGTGGCGGATTAATTACATTTATTTCGTCTCAAGTTTGCCATAAGGCAAAATTTTCAACTCCCGAGTGTGAAATCCTAGTAATAGAGCTGAATCTCCGCGGATGTTGCTCCTCTACCATTCTAAATGCATATTTTCCTTTTGGCGTGCAGGACACACTAACACTGGATAGGGTTCGTAATTCTTGTGGACGGGACATTCTACTGTGAAATGACTTCAATTCTCTCCATATATCATGAACAGATTTGTGCGGCACTCGATTATGGAACTGGTCGCTGGACAATGGGCTAACGTCTGTAAACTCCGGATCTATTACGTTTATGCGGGATAGATCTTACTCTGCAATAGATCTTACATTATGTGGCCCGAGTCTCTCCGTATCTTCTTGGTCGGCTGTTGAGTGTGCGACAAGCAGTGATCATCTTCCAGTAATTTTTGAAGTAGCATGCCATGTAAGAGTTACGAATGATCAGGTGCAAACTTTAATTAATTACAATATTTTAAAAAATTCTTACGAAATGTTCTTTCCTCTCTGTCTGATGCGTGCACTGAGCAAAAAATTATGGTAATGTGGGGCAGAATTCACTAAGCTGCGCCGTTCTTACGCATTTTCTTAGTGAAAAAAATTCTTACGCTAAGATAAGAGTGCCACTGAAGTGTCATCGCAGTTAACTTACGACATCGTATGAGAGCGAGGAGGAAGCAAAGCTCGTACTGAACGACAGAGAATGAAAGAAGCGCGGTTACCCGATATCGTGATTTCACATCATGCGTCTGTAGTTGAGGCTATGCTCTCACGGCAAGTCACCGCATACCTCACTTTGGCAACTTCCATTTCCTGGCCTCTTCTACAAGCCCGACAAGCGCGACCGTGCTCGCCCGTTCACCGTATACCGCCAAAACAATAGTAGTGCCAATATTAAAAAGTGGCTAAACGTGTTTGTTTAGATGCTAGCGCAGCAAAAGGAAACAAAAGGGGAAACTGCCAATAAATAGTACACAACGAGGACACATAACTACACGCCGCGTCTGAAAAGGCTTTGGTATCGACAGCAGGTACACAACTTTCCATGTTTCTACGTATAAAAAAAAACGACTACGTGCATTCCAGTCTCTTCTAGTCACAAAGATAACACGAAGCCAAATTTAGACGCCTTGTGCACGCCATATTCAAGACCACATGCATTGACTTTACTGAGGAACAGTGAAGTTGGCCAGTATAATTTTGTAATCACGCCTGGTAATCCTAGGCATCGATCACTAGTTTCTTTTAGATAAACAAGCGGTGACGAAAGAAGCGATTTCTATTTTCTCATCTACTGCCTCAAGGTTGAAATAGCCAGAGAAACGTCTTGCCCTGTCACCTGTCATCAGGAATTTCGTTTAACTAGCAGGAAAAAAATACGAACGCCATAATGGCTGACATGCAGCAGCTAATCGAGGTAAAAACCCTAGAAGTGCTTCACTAAAACGCGTTTCGTTTCGCATCTAGAAAAGCAATAGATACTTTTTTCTTTTTAAGGAGAAGAAGGTGAAAAATATGGCGCGGAAACAGTGCATGGAAAACGGTGAACGATTATCTGGCGCCACGCCGGCAAGCCAATGGAAACAATACATAAGCACCAATCAACGGTGAATCTCTTTTTTTTTCTGCTCTTGACGTTTATTTAGAAAGCATCTGAGACTATACTGGGATCCCATTTGATGTTATAGCTCATTCATTGCCATTGTGCATTCCTCTTCAGTCTCGCTCACAATAATTTTTTTTATTATAGATAACTACCTGTAATACCTAATACCTAATAACTATTGGCCGATCCCCCAAAATGGCTATGTGGCACAATCATCTAGGCTCTGCATCATCTAATTTCCAGTTGTCGTTCAACAGCCGGAGGGGAGAGAGGCGGTCTCCACTTTCGGTGGTCTACGCAGTTCGCCCAATTCGAGAGCAGCCTTGAATCGAGCGCAATGGCACACGGTGGGTTATCGCTGCCTCCGGAACCCCAACAGTTTCTCTAATGGGGAGGGATGTACCCCGACCAGGAGCTCAGTTGTTTAGATGCGCACTACTCTCGACAAGGCGCCCTACAGAGACTTGCGAAGGTCTCAGGGTGCCTCGTATCTCGCCTCAGGTTTGGCAAAATAGCCGAGCAACCGCCGCTGTTGGGGGAGGCGGACGAGTGGTGCCGCTGGGCACCCACCGCTAAAATAGTTACAAGCACGCTCCCGACCCGGTGCTAGACAAATATGCGGGAGTTCCAGACGCATGAGAAGCACGCCCACCTCTAGGGAAATTGGCGGCATGGGACCGCCAGACTCAGTTTTCTACCCAGAGACGGCTTTTAGGTACAGCACCCAGCGCTGTTGTGGGAGCCAGACAGAAGCTGCCGCCGTGTGCATATGCCGGCAAAATTGATACATGCGCCTTTTCGGCCCGGCGCGTGTATAATACGGGACCTCGACGCTTGAGAATGACACCCACCAGTTGGGTAGATGCCGGAGTCAATCAAGAAGCAATTCTTTGTCCAGATAGAAAAGTTATCACTTCTTGCCAAAAATGAAGGATTGTGCGAAAGCGTTACTACCATACTCGACGAAAGCTGCTAAATGCCCAATGCGACTCCATAATAACCATACCCTGAATTAGCTTCATATATCCTCAACACGGAAAAATAAGTTGCAGCATAAAAGTGCGCAGCGCAACCCTGTATGACCGGCGCCGTCAGATCTACAAAAATTCGGGGCCAGTGCTAGCTAAGCCTGTCAAGTTCCAGTACAACGCACAACTGCCAACTACGCCATATTTCAGAAGAAACGCAGCAGGTGGCCTTCTGACAGGCAGCGTTCCAGACAGCAGTGCACGTCTGACGAGTGGGCCCCGCAGCTCGCAACAGTGTTCGTCGTCTTCCGCGACCGGGAGCGCGACGGCAGAAGTTTGCGAGGCACTCTCGATCAGACGACTGCAAGGTAGCTGCTTTCGCGCGCGTAGCACTTGGTGAGGAAAGGAGCACCGAGTGTCGCTGCGTGGCACACCGGGCTCCTCGTTGTGCGCCGCTGTAGGTGTCACGTGGTGAGCAGCACACAATAGTTGGAAGCGAAGTGCGCCGCCGTCAGCCACCACGAACACAACGAAGCAAGAAATCTCGACGGCCCAGCGGCACCATTGCACCACGGCCAGCCAAGGGTGCGAGGCTTGACGCCACCCGCCGCTCGGGCGCCGGCGCCTCACGACTTGGGCTCCCCGTGGGAAATCAACGATGTGCGGTGCCATCTGCGGCCTGTCGCTATCGCTGGCACCCGAGAACACGGATGTTCTCTCGCACCTCTCGGCGTGGAAGTTCATCTGCGGCACTATGCCCTGCCGAGGGCTGCTCGAGGAAGTGCGACGGTGGTCGGGTGCAGACAAGGTCATAGAACTCCGGTGTGGGCAGTCGCTCTTTTGGCGGCTCACGTGAGGCTGCTGCTGACTCACGCGGAGAATTCGGACTCTGGGCCGTGGATTTCCGAGAAGGCACGTGATGTTAAACTTCACCGAAGAATTCTTAGTCCTCACTACCAACCGTGGGGTCGAGGTAGTCACCGGAGTCATTAAAGCTGCAAGAAAAGAAACGAGACAAACAACGTTAAGAGAAATTTTGCTTTAACGTGATTAGCCTGCGAGCTACCGAGGCCGGCGATGTATGTTCCGAGTTAGACCATCTGAAGTTCTGCCAAAGTACTTGTGATACCCCTACAGTAGGATATACACCAAGTGATATTTTTAGTAGGAACTGACTTATTGATTGTCGTTCATGGCAGTTAGCGCCATTCTCTGACAATAGACGGACTGCTTTAATATTCCCACATTATTACTTGCTGGACGAATCGCAATGTGAAACTCCAGAAAAAAAAAGACTTGCAGAAGTGGTGTCTGTAGACAACACTTCTGAAACAATCTTGTGTAATAGGCCATGTTTTACGATTAATAAGTTTGAATGTTTCTAGTCTTACGGAACGTGGCTTTATTTAGAGCGATTATGGTGCTCGGTAGATTATTAATTGCCCTTGACAAAGTGTATACGTGGCGTGTTAAAGTAGTATATGGATCTTCCTAATATGAATTTTTCGTACAGCGTCTGTGAATTCGTGGTCAATTACACCTCCTGTACTTAGATTGAGCCTAACGCTACAAATACCTTCGGCGTCGAAAGAATCCTCAGATGCAAATGATAAGAAAAAACGCGGATAATTTCACACCCTTATCAGTGTGCGCACTATTTGGATTTCTTGTCCTTTCATATGCGACCTACATGATGCAGCACGGTTTTACTATACGCGGGCTTAAACTGCTCGGAAATTCTGCTTCTTAAAACTACCCACAGCCCGTAAAATTTTTGTAGACTGCGCATCACAAAACGGTTTTCATGTGTACTCATGCTAGCTCTAATGCGTACAATTTTACGAAATGTACGTAGGAGCTTACAACACAGCTCTGTCCGAAATATTGCAACGCGGTTGCGGAGTAGCGATAGAACGCGCGTATCTTCGCAGCGCGATGACATTTTTTCTTATTCACGTTCGCAAAGAACAGAAGCCAGCTACTGATAGGCAGGGACAAGATAGTAACGGGTGTAAACGAAAGAAATGCTGTGGCATTTATCCTAGAATTTAAAATATAATTTCAAAATTTTCCATTCAACCTACTAAAGAGGTGAATTGCTCGGACAGAGAGCCTTTAACGGGAATTATTTATAAATATGGATGCAACGGGGGGTCAGTTACTCTGACACACAACTTCGAGGCACGATAGATCGGTGGATTGGCAAATAATTGGGCGG
This sequence comes from Dermacentor variabilis, assembly GCF_050947875.1. Lineage (NCBI taxonomy): Eukaryota > Metazoa > Arthropoda > Arachnida > Ixodida > Ixodidae > Dermacentor > Dermacentor variabilis. Next base: position 3,778,239 of record NW_027460346.1, on the reverse strand, counting down.
GGGTACACAAGGAAATGCTTATCGAATGAAAAGCAGACCAGCCAATGAAGCCTCCCGCTTGCTCTCCGTGGCAATGCTGTTCTCAAGTACGCTGGGAACTTCCAGGCCAGTGACGTTCCATTCTTCTCTTATGACGCGTCCCGCCGGGTGGCTGACGTCAGCGAGAGCAGCGCAGCAGCGGCGTGCGAGTCGTGCACGAGCCGATGACCAAAGATCAAAAGGAATCGAAGACGAAACGGGTATTCTGAATATACGGCTGCTATAGGCGCGTATTTTTTCAACGCTCCACCTCACTTTCCATTCGGAAGTTTTAGAGTCGTGCAGCCGGTGCCAGCGATGTCACCGATAGCTGCACTGCAACATGTCAGTCCCAACGAGCCCATGGTGATCCGGCAAAAGAATGGAAAACACGCAGTTTCGTACAGCTTCCTGCTTATAGGTATAAATATACGATGCTTTCGCCGCCACACTGGTGCTGCTGCTTCCGTTCCGCTGACGTGGAAAACCGAGAGCGAGTCACGTTAACTTGGCTTTCGTGAATTGCTTATATGATCTGTCATGCATGTGGTTTCGTGACATTTCTTGAAATCGCTTCAAAGAACGTCACCCACAGCTGACTCAGTCGATGCTCTTCGTGAATAGAAATTGAGAGGCTACAACACTATAATCGCATATAAACACCGTAAACCATAAATTCTTTAACATGCGCATAAATCTAAGTACACGAGGTTCTCGCTCTAAGATTAGGCCACGGCGGCCAGTATCGAACCTGTGACCTCGAGCTGAGCAGCCAACCGCCCTATCAGTTAAGCTACCACGGCGGATCACGCGTCAGCGTTGTTGACATTTCGCTACATTTCTTTTGAATGCGTCGAAAAGGTCTTCTCGAAAGCTGTTACACAGCAAAAGAGCTGACACCGATGCTTTCGAATGCTGTCAGAACCATACAGCGGCCTAAAACTTACTCTTTAAAAATTATTTACTTATGCTCTATTTAGTTAAACCAAACAAATGGTACAGGGTGCTTCAAATTACTGCAAACAATATACAATTGATTTCATGGGCACATGACGCTTCGCTGTTCTTTAAACCTCGCTATGCGCATTCGCAGGACACCCTTCAAAGCAATAGTAAAAGGGACTAACACCAGGCATACTTAATGGCTACGAACGTCCCCCTCTCAGTGCCGAAAGTGAGAGAAATGCTCTACAGCTGAGGTAGCGCACAACCCTAGACGAAAGAAAGGTTGTTCATCTCCTACCTGGTTCGATCGCCCATCGAAGTGCTCGTGAAGCTGGGAACGCGCAGAAAAGAAGATGATGATACTTTTCGAAAATGTCACAAACCCACCGTGGAGGATAAGCATAAAAACCGGGTGGTGTTGCAATGTGAAAAATATTCATGCTAAAAAAACTACAAAATAATTAAAAAATATGAAAGTCCGAAAGAAAAGGACCATCAATGCCTAACCGAGTAATGTCGTTGTTTATGTTTTTATCATGAACAATGGCGGATACCGAACGGAACAAATCAGTGAATAATCTGGCGGAGTGCGCCAACTACTCAGCTTTTAATTATGAAGAAATGCTACAAACGAAAGAGGAAGAACGCGAGAACCGACAACACTCACACTTGCGTCAATGGAGGCAAACGCAAGTTACGACAGGTAAATAACAAATCAAAAGTGGCAGTCGTGTTTCTCCTCCCGTCATTGGGACAGGACAAAAGTAATATCAAATGAGCAGCGTTGCCTTTAAGGTAATCTAAATATCCATCAATTTAACTAAGTCAACGGTAGGAAATAATTAAAAGTACATAGACGACCGAACAAGCGTTTATTTGACTGAATTACAAAGTTGGCGCTCCAATCGTCATGCCTAGAGCGCGTAGCTAATCATGAGGATAACTTCCGAAAATAGCGCGAATCGCACAGCGGGGTACATATAATAATATACGATCTGATAAGCAGAGTAAGTGCCTCTCGAGATTTCTTCGTTGGACGCTAACCTGATTTTTCCTGATTTTACCTGATTTTTCTGTTCTGTATTGCGCTTCTTTGTTGTTGTTGTTTTTTTCAACGTATAGATCGCGGTTTTGTTGTCCCTGGCAAGGTTCAGCATATAGGCGCAATATAGATGGTGCATAAATGTCTGATACATAACTCTGCCAGACATTCGACTAAGCTTCCGGTGCTGATGCCCGTAAAGCAACACTATTTGTGTGCTTGTTACTTGTGCTGGTGTATCTATTGTGTGTCGTTTCTTTTTTTATTTGTAAATATATTTTTCTGGCTTCATGATTTTTGCCCGAGCAGCGCATTTAATATTTCGCTATAGCTGGCAGAAAAGGCGTCTACGTTCCCATTTTTCCTCGTATGAGATAAAGTCTATGAATACGGTTTTCTTTGTTGTTGTTTTGTTCCAAAGCCTTACTCACACCCACGAAGAGAATTGTCCACACGGAAGATGAAAACGAAGCCCAAGAGCGCGATTGGCTGCTCTGCCCTCTGCTTTCTCTTTCTATTGCGTATTAAAATAATGGCCGTATTCTCCCTCGCGGCGAGGTTTCTGTGAAGATATGGAGGCTTAATGAGAGCAGCATTCCGGGCAAGTTGGTAATCCATTGCTTAAATGATATTGCGCGACATAAAAACGACACGGACGTGAAAGAAGACGAAAGCATGCGCTTACAAGGAAATGAAGTGCGAAGTCATGTAACATGGTTACGTGTCATGTGACGCCGCGTCCAAGTAACGTAATTCTTTTTCTGTGAGAGCCAGAGACGGGAAGCTAACACACGCATCACCCAATTTCGCGATCATCTGCGCTTCAGATATCTCACGGATGAGCTGCGTTCTGCCACGGGAAACAATCGTGCATTGATCCTCAAGAGGCTTGCACCCATGATCGCGACAGTGGATCGCCAAGAAACCACCTGAGCCGTTTTTTACATTGTTGCTGTGTTCGCGGAGCCGATCATTGAGGCAACGCCCAGTTTGTCCGATATATTTCTTCCCACATGAAAGCGGGAGGTTGTACACCACCCGGTGTACACACTCGACGAACTTTTTTCGGTGATGCTTTCTGCACTTATCGGAAGGGACGGCATTAGGATCAGTCAGCCTGCAAAGCTTGCCGAGCTTGTCGGGAGCAGAAAAAACAACTCTTACGTTCGCCCTTTGGGCAATATTTTTCAAGTTGTGGGATATCCCGTGCATGTATGGTATGACACTTACTTTAGGGCGTATGCCAGGAGGGGCATCGGCAACTGACTTCTGCGTGCTGGATCGCGTTTCTCTTAAGATGCGTTCCGCGACAGACACTAGCACCACCCTAGGATATCCAGCCAGGGACAACCGTAAAGTTTGCGCTGCTAAGCTTGCGTCCACAACATGACAGCAGGACTTGCTAAGGGCATTCTTGAAGCACAAACTGATAATGGCCCGCTTAACAAGCTTAGAATGTGCGGACATATACGGCAGAAGTGGTTTGTTGGCTCGCGGCTCATACGACCTACACGTGTGGCTGTCCTGAAAGCTCAGGCGAAGATCAAGAAAACGAAGAGACCTATCTACCGGCATCTCATGAGTAGTTTGAAGGGGGACTAAGCACTTCTGAAACGTTTCTAACGCTTTCTTACTTTCCAGAATGAAGGCATCAGAAGAGCAGTCAATGAAAATTAAAAAGTCATCAACGTATCTAAATGTTTCAAAAACTGCAGTGCCTTGCACTTGTAAAGAAATGTCACGGTTTAAACAGGATAAAAACAAGTCACTAAGGATGGGAGCAATGCAAGAACCAATACAAACTCCGCTCTTCTGCAAAAAACATTGGTTATCCCAAGTGATAAAGGTCGAATTAAAATAAATCTGTAAAAGTTCTAAAAATTGACTGCAAGACATGCCGGCCTCATTCTGGAAGGAAACAGCATCATACTTATCAATACATTGCTCGACACAGGACAGTACGCTTCTATGCGGCAAGGAATAATAAAGATCCTTTACATCAATAGAAAACGCCTGAAGACCACAGTCAGAATGTGACTTCAAAAAATCAATCACATTATCTGAGCTCTTAACGAGGAAAGGGTCGCTGACAGGCAAAAGGCCCAACTTTTGTTGTAAAAACACCCCCAACGGCTTTTGCCAAGTATCGATTTCTGACACAATAACCCGTAACGGAACACCGGGTTTATGCGTTTTGGCACTGAAGAAAACTTGTAGATGATCTCGCTTGTTGTTTTCAAAGGCCTTGGTTAATTTTTGCAGATTAAGTCTGTTGCACATGCGCTTTGCCACAGCCTTTACCTTCGCCAGCGACACCTGTAAAAAACGGCTCAGGTGGTTTCTTGGCGATCCACTGTCGCGATCATGGGTGCAAGCCTCTTGAGGATCAATGCACGATTGTTTCCCGTGGCAGAACGCAGCTCATCCGTGAGATATCTGAAGCGCAGATCATCGCGAAATTGGGTAATGCTTGTGTTAGCTTCCCGTCTCTGGCTCTCACAGAAAAAGAATTACGTTACTTGGACGCGGCGTCACATGACACGTTACCATGTTACATGACTTCGCACTTCATTTCCTTGTAAGCGCATGCGCGATCTACGTTGCCTGCCATGTATAAAATGACGCAGTGGCACAATAAACTTAGTTGAAAGATTGCGCTTGGTGTGTCGTCTTCTTTCACGTCCATGTCGTTTTTATGTCGCGCAATATCATTTAAGCATATGGAGGCTGCATATAGAATACGTCTAAATGAAAAAAAAAACTTACCTGGACTCGATCACACTATCCCATGCGACTAATGAACGTCCCAGGTATTGGGCTCTCCTGCTAGCGTTGATGCCCGCATGGTGACACGAGTAGTGCATTTAAAATAAACAATTGAAATACACAAGGAATCCAGAAGACAACAATGGGTGTCATAGGAACAACGTAAGTTTATTAGGTATATTTAAAAAAAAAAAACAACCATTCCAGTCTGTAAAGATGGAATGGCGGCGAAAGCTGACGACAGTCAAAGCTATCAAACGAAAAGCAAAGTACTTTCGCTGCCATTCCATCTTCGCAGAGTGGAATGGTTGTCGTTTTTGGCGTTGCGAGTCTGGCGTAGTTGCTCGTTCGGAGGGGCCCGGGCTCGCGATTGTCGTTTTCGTTCAGCATCGTGGGCACGTTCTTCGTCGGTGGTTGTTTAGCGCCGGCGCCGTTTACATTTTCGTTCCGGTTCCCTCCGGCGCTCCTCGTAGGCATGTTGTTCTTCGGTTGCACGAACTATACGTGTCCGCCCCAGTGATAACACAGATGTTTTTTAGCGCCGTTTCCTCTCCTGCTTATATACCGCGATAACCTTGACGTCAAGTTATTCTCCACAATGAGCGTTCCGATCTGTTCCGCATTTTGACATCTGCGCCGCCGCACTGCACCCGTGTGGGTTTGCTAGAAATGGCTAAGTACGTTTTTGTTGCCGGACGCCGAAAAACCAGGAGTCAACCCGTGACAGCGCAACCTTCCCGAGGCTTCAATGAATTTATTGAAAGCTGATAAAAAAACATTTACCTGCCCTGGAACTAAACACCATGCACCAAAAATGAGAACAGTTTCGATGTCGATAATGCTAAACTTAGATGACTAGTAGCGAACACGGAGAACAGTCTCCGCAGGAAAAAGAAATGGCAGCAGGAAAGTACCGTCAATGGTTTATGATATATAGCAAAATGTGCTGGTCTCCCTCGTAGTGACAGATAGATGAGAAATATGAAGGCAAAAACATTGCCGCGAATTATACAGAAGAATCCTATTAAGATCACCTCGCATTGTCGTGAAAGGAATTTTTTCCTGTCCCATGAAAATTATAGGTGTCGAAAATTCTCGGACGAAAGCAGGGATTATGTCTCAGCGCACATCAAAAATAAAAACGTGTTTTAATCGTGCACATGCAACTAAAGCCGTGTGCAGAAGGAATATTTCACAACAGGCTATTCACTTACAGGAATACGAGACAATCAAACGACTCATCAAGAGAGACTAAAGTGAGGCCAGAGCAGTGCAAAACGCGTACGCCACTCCAGCGGCACGGCGTAAGTGCTGAAAACATGCGCATACACGAGGATGCTTAATAGAGGATAAATCAGCACAAACCGACACGTCGGTAAGAATTATTGCCTTAGATGGCTGAATACCAAACATTCTGTAGCCGATATTCTGCAATCACAGAATATCGGCTACCTTTGACAGTGGAGAGTCGTCTAACAAGCTGGAATGGATTTCTATTGCTAAAATTGGAGCGAGGGCCGAAAATTGAACGCACTTCAGAGATAGATTGTTTTGTTTTTTCACAGCTAGAAACATGAATTGAGTCTGTATACTCGATCGAAGGTTTATCATTTCCAGAATCTCGAGAAAGCAGGTCTCTGCTTTTGAGCCGCAAACACTCTATCCTTGAGTGCCGCTTTAGTTAGGCAAACGAGGACACTTCTCATAAGAATAAGGATAAGTGCAAGTGTTTTTCTTTTTCAGACCACATGATATGGGAATGAGACTGAAACACCGACATCGCCCATATGCCCCACCCCACACCAGAGCAATGGGAGAACCAGCATGTCACCTACATCAGCAATGACGACCAGCGTCAGCTGCTCAACAGCGACAGGCACGCGGCCAGGTGACAAAGCTCCCTAGACTGAAGAGGCCACTGCAAGGGAGAGGAGCAAACCGCTTCGTCTGCTCTCAATAAAGTTCAATCATCATAGGCTGCACTTTACTGAACAGATTTCAAAAGTTAAATCACATGCCAGCCTTACACTTTGCTTGGGTTCCGTATATTGCAGAGCACCCGTGACTTCAGTCTGCGCCTGCGGCGCCACGGATAACGCGTCATAGTGCGGATCAGAAGATTCGAGGCTCGAATACTGACATGCTCCCTCAAACATTCCAAATGTGTGCTACTTTTAACAATGGACCTAACTGTATGAGCCCAACTTGTATGAGCAACGCAACTCGCATGAGCAAGCATGTACACATTTGGAGCATTTTGAGCATGTGTAATGAGAGGTTGTTTCTTATGTCTCTGTAACCGTCTTTGATTACTCTTCGAAGAATAATAGCGTCATATTTATGTCGGCGTCAAATTCATTGAAGAGCGGTACCTACCCAGTCTCGCATCTACAGTGACTCATGCCGGCGTGAAAGGAGTTCGTTAAAGAGCGGCACATACCTACAGATTGCAACATACTCGGTGTCCCACGTTGTTGCAATGGTTGGTTTCGGACTCTGTTCACGGAGTACAGTTGACCGATGCATTGCCCATTTGACGAAGGACTACCCAGTGACCCAAGTAGGCCAGCGAACTGCTATGTAGAAACATACAAACCTAGCCCCCGAGTCCGCGATATACCTTAAGAATTTGTACCGCTCAAACGATAAACAACACTGCTATCGACTTGTGCGCGTGGATACATCAAAGGAAGCTCATTTTCTTGTCCGATAGGGTCAATGACGGCTTGCTCCCGCATCGCATAAGTCGTGCTCATGTGTAATCAGTGCAGCTCCAACGATAATGCGGGTGCGGCCATTCCTCTGTTTGGGCAATGTGATGGTGTCCTCAAACACAGGTGAACACATGCATCAGTGGCAATGTTGTGCAAGGAACCTCTATTTTCTGTGGCGAACGTTGTTCGCGTGTTCCCTAGGCGGTCGCTACCATATCTGCCTGTTTGACCTACATATCACGCGCCATACTACATATGCATCCTATAAACGACACCCCGGGCGCCATCCACATAGCTGTTGTGCCCATGTGTTTGGCGTTACATAAACCAGGCTTTTTTTCTCACCGGACCAGTTAGTCTGCCAAGGCTCGACAAAATGAAAGGTGAGAAAAACACCACTCCAACGCCAGCTCACTATCTGAACTTTTATGGGGTTAACGATTATATGAAAAATTCAGGCGCATTTTTGTCGCCGTCGCCGTGATGTTCCTTATAAAGTCCAAGGGCCATAACACCGTCGCCATGCGCCATATGCTGTACATGGCAGTGAAAGCGTGCGAGAGCCAGCCGACGATCGTGGCTCAATCTTGCGCGCGCAAGGGAGGAAAGCAGGTAGAAAGCGCGCCGCCTTCCGTCGCACACTAGAAACCGGGGTGTGATAGGTGTGATTTGTGCCTGTTTGCCTGTACGCTGCGACCATGCTAGCTAATTTAGTTAGTAAGCGTGTGTTTGCAAGTTTACCCGGCAGATACAGCTACTAAGATTAATTATTATGGTTGTCTACTAATTTGCTATCCCAGTCGATGCTTGGCATTTCGGGCGAACCTGCGACTATATTATGCGTTGGTATAGACCGTGCTTCTACGTAATCCTGCATATTTTTCCTTATTTGTCCGTTAGATTGGACGTGGCATCGTGCCCTTTGGTGCTCCCCATCGGTTTTTATGGAAGTAACATCAGAATTATTATATGGTAGACACTCCTGGGACACCAGAAGGATTAGGGCGGGATACTTCGGATTCAAGAGTACTAGCCATGCTGTGGTAGCAAGATCGGTCCACGGAGTTTGACTGGCACATGTGTGCAATGCCTCGCTTCGATATTTGCTGTGCCTGGAGAAAAAAAGGCAGCAGTGGCTTATGCACGCGTGATTCACAGCACCAACAGATCCGCTTGAAGAAAGAAAATTATATCCAGAAACCGCAACGCATCGCTTTCGGGCATTACATGTGTCATTATTACAGACACTTCAGACAGTTTCCATAAAGTAAATGACTTGCTATGGGAAAGCAGTTAACTGCGTCTTAAAACATTTCGTTCAGTCGTCTGCAGCGTGCTATGCCCTGCGTAATTACCTTTTGCGTTTATTTAAGTGCGAAAAGTGTGACCATCACGGTCCACTGCGGTGGCTTAGAGGCTCTGGCGTTAAAGTACGAAAACACGAGGCCACGGGACAAACACCCTTGCCGCTGCATAGCGCCCGTGCATCATGGATTGGGTGAGCGTTAACGAACCCCAGGTGGTCAAAATCCAACCGGTGTCCCCCACTATGGCGTGCCTCGTATTATATCGTGGTTTTAGCGCGTTATACCCTAGACTTAATTTTTTTTTAATCTGTCCATTGCGTAGGTTGTGACCATCAACGCGGAATACGCAGCACGCGAACACCGGAAGCGAAGGCCACCACTTGCCGCCTCCAAGCTCTAGACGAGTTAGGCAGTGCGTGGAGTTGGTTCCTTCGGATCCATTTTGCGACTGCTAGTCTCGCCGATGTACAATCACCTGGTACTTTTGGTATTTCGCGACTACCTGCAATGGGCGAAGAAAACTATCCCGCTGACTATAACGTGCTATAAAGAAGATTTCCCGAGGACCTCTCCCGCCTGATACACAAATTCAATGTCTCTCTGAACAGCTAAATAATTACTACACAAAACTACGCCTAGTGGAGGAAGAGGACTGTTGGCTAAAGTCTGTAGTTGTTGTAGCCAGAAATCGTACTGCTTTCTAATAGCTTCGTTAAAATTAGATAGAACAGCATGTGCAGCGCGTACTGTGCGCCGTGTTTTATTCCTCCGCTATACTGAGCTCACTGCTCTCGCTGTGCGAGGCACACCTCGAAAAATGCGCGCAGGCCGACTCATCGATATCTGGTTCAGTTTCAGCGCTTAACGGGGAACACAAAATACTGAGAGAACAAAAGACAACAGCGTAAGGAGGACGCTGGTCATGAACTGATTTTACTGCATGAAAAATACGCCCACAGGTCACGCGGCACCACACAGTAGTGCTGGAATTGTGGCACGTGTGTGAAGCTGCTCGTCACAGATGCGTAGCGCACAAGTCGTGACGACACAGCTAATTGCACTACTTCATGGTCACAGTGGTATAGGCACAGCGCTAACGCACGCATTCATCAGACAATGCTTTTTGGTGGCGTATGTTTGAAGAATCTATTTGCATTGTCCATCCTTGTACCTTCCCAGAAAGCGTGTGCTGTGAAATGAGAGTATGCACTGGTAGCTCCTGAAGTCCAGTTCAATAATCCGATGCAACGACCGCGCGGTCGCGTGACGTCACGCTGGGGAGAGGTGAGCAAAACGTGAACAAGGTGAATGCAGGAGCCAACGTTTCGACAAGTGGACTTGTCTTCTGGGAGAGGCGAGCCCTCCGTACTCAGTCGCACCAACGTGGTTGTCGTAACCGGCGTCAGTCGGCGCGTCCCGGCGGCGCCGACATCGAGGTATAGCATCGCAATACAGCGGGACACGTTCAACGCGCCGAACTGCAGATGGGGGGCAAGTTTTCGGCGATACTGGCGGCACCGGCGTGACGTAGCCGATCTCGCCAGCCGTTGCTGGACACGCTGAAACGCCAGACTACATCCGTGCCTTTAACAACAGTGTTCTGCGTAAAGCTGGATTCCCACGAGGGACCGAATACCATACACGAGCATTACGTCGCTCAGTGCAGCCCAATCACACCGCCCACATGAGCGAAGCTCCCGGGGGCTCAATTCGGTGCGGCTCAGCCACGTCACGCTGGTTTGTGTATTTAGAACACTCATTTAAATCCAGCATAAAGTGACAAGGTCTCCCGAATGCCTAAACCTACACGTCATGCTGCCCCATTAGAGCGCTTTAGGCAGCGCCCGGTCAGGCCGGCATAACACTTGCCGCATTGGATGCGCCACGAAAGGAGTGACGTGCCTTGTTAATGCAGGGAGGACCTTTGTGCCTTTTGTCGTTCACGACTCGGCACACGCGATCCAGCTCCTATGGTGCTTTGCGCTCACGTTACGCCGCACCTGGCGTCCATCTTAAAGAACGCCAGGTGGTCGAAATTAATCCAGATGTTGAGCCACTACGGCATGCCTCAAGATGAGATCGTAGTGCTGGCGCGTAAGATCACAGGCCCCAATTTATATTTTGTTTTGCACTTGGGGAAAGCTTTTTAAACCTGTGCAACTGGTTTATACAGTGCACTTAAACACTACATGAGGCCGTTTATCTGTCTGAGCGTAGACGCCTTTTTCTTTCGATTCCTTGACCTTGCACTCTTTGAGCAGGCTCTCTAGCACAGAGGCAATGATATGTTGTGGAAAGCCCTGCTGACTCAGACGTTTTACTGTCACTTGAATATTTGTGGCCAGCCGCTGTACACACCAATTCTGGTTAAGTGTAGGGATTAAAAATGCAGACGGATTATCGAAGCCCAGAACATGAATAAATAGGTATGACAAACGTGTTAGCACTTCGTCCTTCAAATTGACACTGAAAGGTGCGATTATGTGTGTCGTCACAACTCGTGCGTGACACATCTCTGACGAGTGGCTTCACACATGGGCCACGATTTAAGTCCGTTGCTGCGTGACCTGTGGGTGTAATTTACTGACCGTAAAATTAGTTTAATACAGACGTACTCCCTGTCCAGTCCTCTTTTCTTCTCTCAGTATTTCCCGTTAACGCTTAAGCTCTGGAAATTTAAGGAATGTCATCCAACTATCCCAGCTCTCTGCCGTCAATCCCGACTGAAGGCCTCCCTTTGAACTTTCTTAGGTTCTCGGCTGATATAGTTGCATAGATGCATAGTTCGCACTAGTTTCCAAACAAACTACAAGGAGCTTTGCTATTTTGCACGTTGGCATTAGTGAATCTATATAAAACTCTATACATGTGACAAATGTCGTTTCTGTGCGACATCTCCTAAAGTATTAATGGAGAACATGTCCGACCTGGTGAATACAAATTTGTTTTCGTCTGTATTCTGCACCAAAGATTCGTCTTAAAAACAAGATTAAGCGCGGCAGTGAGTAATAAATACGTAGGAGCGGAGAAATGTTTTTCTGCGCAAACCCGGCACATATTTTCATAACGTCTGTTGCAAATACAGGAAAAGAAGTTTAGCGACCGTATGGGAAGCAGATATGTTAAGCAGACCATCACTTTGTCTTACAATATGTTGTTGAAAACCTTATAATCAATAAAAACTTAAAAACCATGTTTGCGACACCTTACCTCAGTATTAAGTGTTTAATATCGCAATCGTACAAATGCATCCATTAGGATATCTAAAACACACAAGATTCGTGTATTATACACTACTCTGTAATAGGTCTATACCAGTGAAAACCTCGTGAACACTGCTACAATGTCCCTTACACTGTCAATTCATTATAAATTTCGGCGTTTTAAATACTCTATTAGGCGACTTCCCATAAACGTGACGTTTCCTTTTGGTGAATCCATACGGATTTGTAAACTTCCTTTTTCACTTTTTCAGACACTTACCAATTTTAGGGAATTATTGTGAACAACGTGAGGCCTACATCAAAATAAAGCGTACTAAGAACACTAGAAGTTCACTTTCCGTATCATATGCTGCAAAGATAGTTCCGTTCGGTCCATTCGTTGGCTCACGAAAGCATTTCTTCGCTTTACGTGTGTCTCCAAAGGAAAATCGTAGTTTGCCCAGAGCTAAAGTGTTAGGGTGTTTCATTATACCTCTGACAACCGCGGATCCTCGCGCACGTCACCGTGCTCTTGACATAAAAATTGTAACAGCGCAAACACATGCAACCACAAAGTACCAATGACGAGACACAAGCGCTTGTGTCTCATCCTTGGTACTTTGTGGTTGCATGTGTTTGCGCTGTTACAATTTTTATGTCAAGTACGCACCAACTCGCCCAGAAAGAACTTTTAATGAAGCATCGTGCTCTGTTCGCCGTGGGCACGGCTACGTGAAACTTGCAAAAGGCGGATGGTTATAGAGAGACTCACAGTTCTGAATATGAAATGCGACCAAATCCAACACTGGCCAAGCGCATCATCGCACGCACAAGTTGGTCAGAGATGATGGGCCTCATCCCCTTCAGGTCGCCACCGTTCCATACAGGAAAGCCATGGTTAATGAATGCTCTTTGTAAAAAAATGAAGAAGCGTGACAAACTATATGCTAAATTCATCAAAACTCGAGAGCCTCTGGATTTAAAAACATTTAAAATGTTTTGTAACAAATTAAGCAAAGGGCTACGGAAAGCACGTGATGCTTATTTTCTGCAGATGTTTTCGTCTTGTATGAATGACTCAAAGAAACTATGGAATAGACTAAATGCTCTTATGAATAGAAATCACAGGAGTGATCCAATTGAACAAATTAGTCTAAACGGTAGATTGTTGGTAAAGGAGGATTTGGCAAACGCCTTCAATGATTATTTCGTACACAGAGACCTTGACCTCAATCATCCCATGCTGCACTATGTGCACATTACTCCAAACGCAAACACAATATTTTTTCAGCCACTCATGCCTTCGGATGCATGTTCTGTACACCTAAGACTAAATCATCTCGCAGCTGCGATGCCGATGGTCTTCAGATTCAACCTATAAAATTTGTTATATATGATATAGCCCCTATTTTGACACATATTTATAATTTGTGCATTTTCACAGGCGTATTTCCAGAAAATATGAAGGTTGCTAAGGTAGTAGTATTATTTAAAAAGGGTAATAAATTAGATATAAAAAATTATCGCCGGATCTTGATCCTCTCTGTTTTTTCAAAAGTTCTTGAAAAAGTTCTTTTAAGTCAGTTGTCTTCGTTCTGTGAAAAGTACAAGATAATTTCAAATGCTCAATATGGTTTCCGTAAAAACAGGTCGACTGAATTAGCTCTTCTCGATCAAAAAGAATTTATATTCCAAAACTTCCAACATAAGCTATTAACAATAGTCATATTTGTCGATTTTACACAGGCGTTTGATCATATTATTCACAACATCTTATTCTACAAACTAGAGAAATATGGGATTAGAGGCATTCCACTTCAATTATTAAAATCTTATCTTAATAACAGACGCCAGTTTGTTTCTGTAGGCCACAATACATCGGTAACCAAAGAAATATTTTGTGGCGTCCCACAGGGTAGCATTTTGGGCCCGTTGCTATTTAACTTATATGCTAACGATATTACTTCCATCTACGAAAAGGCGAAATTTATAATTTACGCAGAGGACACAAGTGTTTTCATCTCGTCCGGTTCTTGCACCAATTTAATTAGTATGGCAAATGACTTCTTGTGCAGCCTATCCTATTGGTCCTCTGAGAACTGTCTAATAGTAAATACGGCGAAAACAAAGGCCGTAATTTTTCATACCAAAGGCATGAGTCTTCTTCCTCCAGATCTAACATTAGCGTATAGATCCACAAATATAGAACTCAATCTTTCTGCAAAGGTGTTAGGGGTACACTTCACGAGTACCATGCAATGGGACGACAATGTATGCTTTGTACTCCAAAAATTTAGCCGCATAACAGGTGTTTTAAATCGATACAGATATACTTTACCCGTCTCTGTAAAATTATTAATTTATAATGCCTTATTCGTGTCTCACATACATTATGGGCATCTTGTATGGGGCACCACAACTGAATGTAACTTGAGTAAATTATTTCGCATGAAGAAGAAAATATTACGTGTCATCGCTAATGTACCGTTTGCCGCCCATACTGAAAACCTGTTCAAGAAATACAACAGTGCGACAGCCCATAACATCTATAACTGCAGACTATTACGCGAGTATTACTTTAATGCCAAACGTAAAAGTACTTTACTTGTGGAACTTGCAAATCTATCCGTCAATTCATACCGTTATTCAACTCGTACACCTGAAGTCTGGAAGGTTCCGCGCTCTACAACTAACTACGGTTGTCAAATGTTGTGTACCAACCTTCCAAGATTACTGAATTTATATGACAGAGCAGGCTTCAATTTACAGGATTTATCACTGTCATAATTTAAAACTCTATTGCTTTCACCTCTTTAGAGCGCGTTTGTTAATGATTAATAATGTATGTTATGTTCCTCTTTTTTTGTCTATGTTACCAAGAGTATATCATTTATTTATTTCAATGCCGCAGTGTGTTTTGCATTGTTATTGTGGAAATATTTCACTGTTCTTTCATATATTGTATAACTGCAATATTTTATGCCCACTACATAAATGTAATTTATATGGCGCTTGATGTGTTACCCCATGCAGCCATATTGTACCTAAGGGTCTGAGGTTACCTCAAGCCGCGTCTGTACGGCTTTTGTCCCTCATCCACCTCCATTTACCACTCCTCTGTATGTGTGTGTGTGTAAATGGAAATCAATAAATCAAATCAAATCAAATCACTCGCCTCTGGCCAATTTCTCGTACTTGTACAATCCAAAGTAGACCGCAGTGGCATACCTTCACTTCCTTTGTACTGCTCCGTTGCCGTCGTCAGGGAAACAGACCGGAAGTGCTTCTGCCTCCAGTCGTAGCAGGCTCAGTCAACCGCCGGGACGGCATCGTGGGTCTCAAGCCGGATCAGTAATGATGTGCCGCAGCTTCCTGAACCCAACCCTGAAGAATAAACTGGAAGGATTCATAAAAGTCAGGTTCACTTTAATAAACCTAGTCAGTCGGTGTTTATTTAATTAGTATAATTTCAATTGCTTTCTAACCAGACTGTTTTCAATCGGCTGTTTACGTTCCAAGAATATAGTTTTTTTTTCTACTACACGAAACTTCATTTAACAGGAAATCGCATAAATATTCTTTACACCTATGGGTGCAACTTTCAGATAGCCAGCATTTGTCTGCAGCTGTCTTCAGTGACCTTTGGAACCACGTAGTGTGTTTGTACCAGGGCCACATTTCACTGCTCTGCCAAATGCTCAGCAAACCCCAATTTTATACTGTAGGAACGTCGGTTATACCTGTAGGAGTGCAATGTTTCGAATTAGACACATTGTTCCAAAATCGGTTTCTATAGAAAGCATCACTTAGAATGAATGAATAAAATGAATAAACTCATGAATTTGTCATGGTAGCTCAATCACAACTCACATAGCGCAGGATGTCATACAGCGGACACAATGTGTATGGGCTTCCCGATGTCCGGTGATGACGTCTGGACATGCGTGCGTGCGTGCGCGTGCGTGTGCGCGTGCGTGCGCGCGCGCGCGTGCGTTCGTGTGTGTGTGTGCGTGTGCGTGTGTGCGTGCGTGCGCGTGCGTGCGCCTGCGTGCGTGCGTGTGTGTGTGTGTGCGTGTGCGTGTGTGTGTGTGCGTGCGTGCGTACGTGCGTGCGTGTGCGTGTGTGCGTGCGTGCGCGTGCGCGTGCGTGCGCCTGCGTGCGTGTGTGTGCGTGTGCATGTGTGTGTGTGTGTGTGCGTGCGTGCGTGCGTGCGTGTGCGTGCGTACGTGCGTGCGTGCGTGTGTGTGCGTGTGCGCGTGTGTGTGTGTGCGTGCGTGCGTGCGTGCGCGTGCGTGCGTGTGTGTGTGCGTGTGTGTGTGTGTGTGCGTGTGTGTGTGTGTGTGTGTGTGTGTGTGCGTGCGTGCGTGCGTGCGTGTGTGTGTGTGCGCGTGTGTGTGTGCGTGTGTGTGTGTGTGTGCGTGTGCGTGCGCGTGCGCGCGCGCGCGACGAGCTGTGTCTAACTACTGAAATAGAAAAAATTCTGGACTATATCACAGTTATTGATTGATTATGCCATTTTTGTGTGTGGGGGGGACGCTACGTATATCTACCAGCGCTCCAACTTCAACGCCATCTAATTAATAAAAGACACAGTGATACATTTTCTTGGCAAGGGTAAAGAAACTGATCGTTCGGAAGGCTATTTCATCAATATTCACTAACTGAAATTTTAAGAACTAAGTTTTTAAAATTAATAGAGAGTTTTAGAATAGGGGCCCCAAACGTTTTGGGGCCCCAAAGAAATAGCGTCGAAGCCACAGCGCATGCGCAAGACGCAAACTCCGTTTGGGTTTTGCGTTGGGAACGCTATTTCACCGATTTAGCGGGAGCCCAAATAGCGGCCCCAAAAGCTTTGCGTCGGAAAACATGGCGGCACCCATCGAAGCGACGGCTCTAACCTAGCACAAAACTGGGTTCGATTCGCGGTAACGCGTGAAGCTCGCAAGCTAGGAGAAGTGAGTGCGGTTATCGCTTTCTCTCAACTAGCTTGTGTTATGAAGATTGACTCATTAGACGCCGCTAATTTTGAATTCGATTGTAGATTTTATGGCTCGTAGGCCTAACACGGTTAAGCTTGGCTGGTGAAGGCTCGTAAACTTGGTTTGCTCAAAACTAAGCGCAACTAATTGTTTGCTGCTTACAGAGAATAACCTCTAAATTGTACTTAAACGCGAATACACGCAAGTAAAAATTATTATTCCTATCATAAAATGGTATATTTTATTTAGTTATTTCTAATAGTTTTTCCAAGGTAAATATACCTGGTAGCGAAGCTTCCATAGGAGCCCATACGTTCAAAACATGGCGGTCCATCGGCGGTCCATGGAGCTTAGCGCCATCTGTATGTGGTGGGAACACTTCCGGCGGAAGAAAAAATAATGTGACGCCATGTCCGTTAAAAGCAGAAGTGACGTCATTTTGTTTTCGAAGGCGCGAAATTTGTTTTGTTGTTTTCCTTTGGAGCTATATATTCAAAGGCCCCGCCATTCGACTTGATGGGCGTTTCGAGATTTCAGCGTGGAAAGCGATGCAGGAAAAGGCCAGCCGTACGGTTGTCGAAATCGCATCCCTGCAAAGAACATACTTTCTTTGGAGGCCGACGAAAGCTTTAGGTGTAGAGTGCTGATCCTATTGTTGGATGCCAAACCCGTCGGCCAGCGCAGTCGCACGAAAACAACTACACAATTATCTGGGGGTCGTAACTCACTACTTTTGACTGAACAGATAAAGAAGCAATGAAGCTACCCGCGTCACCTAATTCAGACAAACTTCTACAAGCAAGAAAGCACAAACTGTGAGGGGGGCGTATTTCAACAGGTGATACGAGTGCGCCTTTCTGCCCATTTCAAGACGTGCATTGCATTGCAAGTGATAGTGGCGTCAACGCCCCCTGTACCGATAGGCGCTGAAAAGAAATGCATTTATTAATAATAATAAATTAAACTTGTATTTTTTAACTCGACACGAATATATAAAATTGACTAGGAATTTTATTTTCGTTGAATGAATGTAACTGTCTCGTTTGAATTAAAAAACGCGTTTTTTCTTCCCAATGTTTGTTCCCTCCAAACATAGTCGCGCTTCAATCGCTGCTCCCATAACCCCCCATGCTGATTTCGGTGACAATCTGTACTGAATCGCTTTTAGTCCGAAGCTTCGCGACCTATTTGAATCGACCTTGGTTTTTCTTTGACGCCGTAGTGGCGCTGTCAGCGCAAGACGCTATCCGCAAACGTCAAACCCTATTCTAAAACTTTTCACTCCTACGTGCCCAACGCTAACACCCGCAAAGCTCTTTGGGGCCCCAAACTATTGGGGCCCCTATTCTAAAACTCCCTAATAATATCTCCTTATTTGAAAAACATCGGTGTTAAGAGTTCCTCTCAATTTGCGATGGATACAGAAGTCGTCGAAGTGAAGAGCGCGCATAACCGAAGTAATGAACACAAAGATTCGGGCAAGTTAATGTTGAACAGTTGCTGTGACGTAGTTACTAGCGCAAACAACACCAACGGAAAGAAGGGTGGGACGGGACAGAGCGCTAGATTTCAGCTACATCGCTCTGTGCTGTGCAAACGTCTTTTTCCGTTTTCCTTGTTCGCGCTAGTAAACAATAACTGCGCATAACCACGCCTTTTAAGGCTATGTGACGCAGAAAAAGCCATGCCATAAAGCTAGAACACCTATAGCGGCGAAAGTAATGCGAAGTTTCGTTCGCTGTCGAAAAGCAACAATGATTCTTCGTTTCTTTTTTGTTTCGGGTAACGAGCGCAAGCAAAGCAAGCGCAGACCCGCTTGGCGCTCTGGTTGGCATGTCACGTGATAGCACGTATCCCGATGCGTCAACAAAGTGACGTAAATCTAGATGACGTGATTACACGCGTTCATGACGCACGCTCATGATGTGATCAGCTTACATTTCGCACGCGAACCGGGAAAAAAGGCTTCGTGGCGACGTGTTAATGATGTATAACCATTTGTTACAAATGTCTAATCTGCACTGCAGACATACCATTTAAATCAGTAAAACGTAATTAGGTGCACAGTAGTTAATTAAGCTACTAAATGACCCCTCAAATTTGTCCACCCCTGGCATGAACCTTCACCAGCCAAAATATCATTTAGCCTAGTATTCCTGGTGTTTAATGACCATAGTCGGATACATCTTAAGTCTGCAATGAAGCCCCGCCCACGCCCTCATAAGCCCGCCACTGTTACTACGCAAGGCTGCAAATAGCTCGTACTTTAAATTTTCCTTGTTATCTAAATAAGGCGGTAAACGCAAAAATAAAATTACGATTTTGTAATTTTATATGTTTTCACTCGTTTACTATAGTGAAACGATGAAAGCCAAATTTTTATTGAATACAAAGAAAACACTTGCGTCGCTGCAACTATTTATTATCAAGCTTCACTTCTGTTGGCAGCGAAGTTCCACGAGTAAAACGGGCTCAGCAGTAAAACGAGCTGTACCGCAGACTTTTGAAGACTGAAATTGTCAGACTCCATCACTTCATCTATGTCGCTTGCACACCTCATCGCTTCCGCCGATGAAGACTCAAGGACAGCAGACGCTACGGAGGTATCAAGTACGACGCCATTTTAAAAAAGGTCGCATGACGACGACTTTTGTTTGCTTCTGTGTTTGGTCGGCGGAGTAACACAATCTCGCGCGGTCCGTGTGCCCTGGTTGCCAACTGCTGTTTTTCTAAGTTGTATCCTACTGTAGACACAGTCCTTTCTGAAACAGACTCAGAATGGATTTCCGGCAATGTAAGTGGAACGCCACTACATTTCTAAGCAACCTTTCGAACCAATATTCAGGAAGTGGTGCCCTACAGTCTCGGTATTGCTGCTGTGCGGTCTCGCTTCAACACCGGCTGTCCTCGATGCCGCGAATGCGACGTGTGCGATAAAGTTATGTGACAAAGTATCACGTAATTAAGCGGAGTTCTTTTCAAAACTTACCCGAGATTAGCGTACCATTTCTAATGTAACCAACTGCTTAGACTCTTGGGCAGCAAAAGTGGGATTTTGCCTAAATTGCAGTGTACTGTATGTCTTGTCTTCGTCTTCGTTTCTTCTTGTGTCTTTGTTTTGTTGCGCTCTACAGATACCTTTCAATGACTCTATAGCCAATAGGAGCACCGAACAATTGGCGCCAGTGAGTACTAGAAATATTCTATCACTCCTGAATCATGCAAACTGAAGGGCATGCAGCCACCCAAAGTGCGCTGCGCATCTAAAAAGAAAAGCAAAACAGGCTGTCTTACCTAGAGAAAAAAACAGCCTTCTCATATCCTTGGTGTATTAGAGAGGTTATTGGTGCTGTCTCCTATAACGCATGTGGCTCCTACCTACTATGTGGGACTGTGCAAGTCTTGTCCTGTATTCCAAGCACTGGCGCATAGCCCCTACTCGGGAGTGGCCAAGAATCAGGCGGTTTCCAGTACATGTAAAATTAAAAGAAAACTGAATTTGAATAGTAGAGCGTGGAAGTCTCAATCGCTTCCATTGTGCTGTTCCTCCGTGAAGATCTGTCATTTGTTGGTGAATAAATTCTGCGTCAGGAGAATATCTTCAACTAAGAAAATAGAATTAACAAGTGTGACATAGCATTACCTGTTCAAAAGCAAAAATACAGACTTGTCTAAAATTTCTCTTGGGCTTTAAGTCTGTGAAACTAAAGGGCAACATACGACTGTCGGCTACTTGCCACTTTACCTCAGTGTGTTGTGTAGCACCAGCCGATGCAAGAATATAATTATTACTGGTAAATATGTAAATACGGGCCCAAAGCCTGCATTCAGGAAAAGCTCTTGCGCTATAACTGATCGTAAGATCAAATTGCAGTCAATCGTGAGGCCGAAGATATTATTAGCAAAGGCGGTCGGCCAATCGCAAATATAACTTACAAGCGAGAAGCTTTCTGAATTTGGCCCAAGGCAGTTTTCGCTGCAGACAAACGTCCGCTGTGGTGGCGCAGTGCCAGCACTGTTGATCATCGTAAAAGTTCAAATACAGTGATGCCGTTTACAGTGATGCCGTGCCTGTTTAGGGAGGGCTGACGGCACAAAAGCTGCGTGAATTGTTAGATTGAGTGACAATCTGCATACTGGCACGGGGACTGTCACGGCAGTGGTAAAATGCTGTTGTGGTGAAGCTGGTTCAACAATGCCACCGTATTGGAACAGGAACGTCATCATTTACGACATTGGATGTTCATCAAGCCAGCAGTATACTTATTTTGCCTTCAAAGTGTGAAATCACAGGGCATGTGTATCAAGGTGTTCCTATGTTTTATTCTTGAAGCAACCGTTCTCAAGAGGCCTAATACTTCGTGTCGCCTTTATGACGGGTAAGTTTTATGACAAGTTCATGAGGCAAGTTTATGACAGGCACGTCCTTGATCGTCACTCCGTTCAGCGTGACTTCGCGATCGGGCGTTGCGCGAGGCAGTCTTCCTGACGTTTGTTGGCGCAAGGCAAGGAGTTCCGATTTCTACGGAGATAAGGATGGACTCTTTCCATGCAGGCAGTCTGCCAATGGCCTCTTGAAGCGAGTCCTGCTGTTCTCCGGTCGCTGCCGTCCACGTCCATATGGCCGGGTCATCGACATACAGCCCGCGAAATTTAGAATGTAACATGTCACTACGCGGCCACGAGTAAGTGAAGGTCGCGGTTTCAGAGGAAGACGGAGCGCAAACCTCGAGATATAGTAGGTTGTGCATCACACGCACGTTCAAAGCCAGGGCGGCTCGTTTGGAGCACCATGGAAACCCGCCAAAAGCTTCCGTCGTGAAGGGGAAAGAGCGCCACCACACGTTCCCATCGCTATAAGCTGGGCTACTTACTACTCGATGAGCTTTACATTCTTGAGCGCTGAAATTCTTCGCGCACAAAGGTGTATGTTGTCACATAGTATTCTTTTTTCGCGGCATTTCCTTTTCTCTTCTTTTTCTTTTTTGTCATGAAAAGGGACCAGAGAAGATTTAGGCTGCCTTAATCGCGGTTTCCAATCATTTCTCGGCATTGTCCACAAGTGTTGCCTTGATGCCTTCTCGATCAGACTAATTAAAAATATAATTTGCGCAAAATGCAAAAAAAAAGTGTCCGTGACTAGCGTGAACAACGGCAACGAACATGCAGTTATCACCTTTCGCGGAAATCGCTCTGTTATTTTATCATTCGTGGCGACAGTTCGTTCGGAGGTATAGCCGGTATGTTGTAGGTGGACGTGTTTACCGTTTAGCTTAGCATCTCTTCCCAAGTGTAGCGGGAAGCATTTGGAAGGGTTAGCTTTTTGATTAACGCTAAGGGGTGCTACAGCAGAAAGGCATCTCTGGTGGAATCCTCACGACTTACAGAGGTGGGACAGATTTTGCAAGTGGGGCATGCTTCCTGGAAATAGTTTTGCATGCAGAACGTACTATCACGGCCGTTGGATAAAAGGTGTGTTTTTATCCAGCAGCCATGCTACTACTGCCTAGAGCTGATCACTTGTTCCGAAGAACTATGCAGAAGAGGTATCGCAAATACAGGGAACGTTTTTTTCAGCGGTGAATCATCGCGCTTAGAGCCGTCATAACTGCAAGTAAGGAAGTAGCTAGATGTCGTCGAATTTTACATGATGTATCTTCTAAACGTATGCTTATACGTGCACTCTTAAGGTATAGTCTCATAGTCGGATTTCATATGGGGAGCAACCATTGTGACGACGAAAGCAATAATTGTGAATGGCAAGTATTTATATCACCAAAAGGATAAACTGGAAGGAGGGTTATCACAGTGCGAAGTTGTAGGCACACCGTGAAAGCTCCAGAAAGAAAGTTTGGGTGCGGCACCATCTATGAGCTTAGTGCTGCTCATCTGTTACTAATGTTTTGCACATAGATTAATATGCTCTGCGCAATTGCTACTGGGATCCCATTTGATGTTATAGCTCATTCATTGCCATTGTGCATTCCTCTTCTGTCTCGCTCACAATAATTTTTTTTATTATAAATAACTACCTGTAATACCTAATACCTAATAACTATTGGCCGATCCCCCAAAATGGCTATGTGGCACAATCATCTGGGCTCTGCATCATCTAATTTCCAGTTGTCGTTCAACAGCCGGAGGGGAGGGAGGCGGTCTCCACTTTCGGTGTTCTACGCAGTTCGCCCAATTCGAGAGCAGCCTTGAATCGAGCGCAATGGCACACGGTAGGTTATCGCTGCCTGCGGAACCCCACCAGTTTCTCTAATGGGGAGAGATGTAGCCCGACCAGGAGCTCAGTTGTTTATACGTGTACTGCTCTCGACAAGGCGCCCTATAGAGATTTGCGAAGGTCTCAGGGTGCCTCGTATCTCGCCTCAGGTCTGGCGAAACGGCCGAGCAACCGCCGCTGTTGGGGGAGGCGGACGAGTGGTGCCGCTGGGCACCCACCGCTAAAATAGTTGCAAGCACGCTTCCGACCCGGTGCTAGACAAATATGCGGGAGTTCCAGAGGCATGAGAAGCACGCCCACCTGTAGGGAAATTGGCGGCATGCGACCGCCAGACTCAGTTTTCTACCCAGAGACGGCTTTTAGGTAGAGCTCCCAGCGCTGTTGTGGGAGGCAGACAGAAGCTGCCGCCGTGTGCATATGCCGGCAAAATTGATACATGCGCCTTTTCGGCCCGGTGCGTGTATAATACGGGACCTCGACGCTTGAGAATGACACCCACCAGTTGGGTAGATGCCGGAGTCAATCAAGAAGCAATTCTTTGACCAGATAGAAAACTTATCACTTCTTGCCAAAAATGAAGGATTGTGCGAAAGCGTTACTACCATACTCGACGAAAGCTGCTAAATGCCCAATACGACTCCATAATAACCATACCCTGAATTAGCTTCATATATCCTCAACACGGAAAAATAAGTTGCAGCATAAAAGTGCGCTGCGCAACCGTGTATGACCGGCGACGTCAGACCTACAAAAATTCGGGGCCAGTGCTAGCTAAGCCTGTCAAGTTCCAGTACAACGCACAACTGCCAACTACGCCACATTTCAGAAGAAACGCAGCAGGTGGCCTTCTGACAGGCAGCGTTCCAGACAGCAGTGCACGTCTGACGAGTGGGCCCCGCAGCTCGCAACAGTGTTCGTCGTCTTCCGCCACCGGCAGCGCGACGGCAGAAGTTTGCGAGGCACTCTCGATCAGACGACTGCAAGGTAGCTGCTTTCGCGCGCGTAGCACTTGGTGAGGAAAGGAGCACCGAGTGTCGCTGCGAGGCACACCGGGCTCCTCGTTGTGCGCCGCTGTAGGTGTCACGTGGTGAGCAGCACACAATAGTTGGAAGCGAAGTGCGTCGCCGTCAGCCACCACGAACACAACGAAGCAAGAAATCTCGACGGCACAGCGGCACCATTGCACCACGGCCAGCCAAGGGTGCGAAGGTTGACGCCACCCGTCGCTCGGGCGCCGGCGCCTCACGACTTGGGCTCCCCGTGGAAAATCAACGATCTGCGGTGCCATCTGCGGCCTGTCGCTATCGCTGGCACCCGAGAACACGGATGTTCTCTCGCACCTCTCGGCGTGGAAGTTCATCTGCGGCACATTGTCCTCCCGAGGGCTGCTCGAGGAAGTGCGACGGTGGTTGGGTGCAGAAAAGGTCATAGAACTCCGGTGTGGGCCGTCGCTCTTTCGGCGGCTCACGTGAGGCTGCTGCTGACTCACGCGGAGAATTCGGACTCTGGGCCGTGGATTTCCGAGAAGGCACGTGATGTTAAACTTCGCCGAATAATTCTTCGTCTTCACTACCAATCCTGAGGTCGAAGTAGTCACCGGAGTCATTAAAGCTGCAAGAAAAGAAACGAGACAAACAACGTTAAGAGAAATTTTGCTTTAACGTGATTAGCCTGCGAGCTACCGAGGCCGGCGATGTATGTTCCGAGTTAGACCATCTGAAGTTCTGCCAAAGTACTTGTGATACCCCTACAGTAGGATATACACCAAGTGATATTTTTAGTAGGAACTGACTTATTGATTGTCGTTCATGGCAGTTAGCGCCATTCTCTGACAATAGACGGACTGCTTTAATATTCCCACATTATTACTTGCTGGACGAATCGCAATGTGAAACTCCAGAAAAAAAAAAAGACTTGCAGAAGTGGTGTCTGTAGACAACACTTCTGAAACAATCTTGTGTAATAGGCCATGTTTTACGATTAATAAGTTTGAATGATTCTATTCTTACGGAACGTGGCGTTATTTAGAGCGATTATGGTGCTCGGTAGATTATTAATTGCCCTTGACAAAGTGTATACGTGGCGTGTTAAAGTAGTATATGGATCTTCCTAAAATGAATTTTTCGTACACCGTCTGTGAATTCGTGGTCAATTACACCTCCTGTACTGAGATTCAGCCTAACGCTACAAATACCTTCGGCGTCGATAGAATCCTCAGATGCAAATGATAAGAAAAAACGCGGATAATTTCACACCCTTATCAGTGTGCGCACTATTTGGATTTCAAGTCCGTTCATATGCGACCTACATGATGCAGCACGGTTTTACTATACGCGGGCTTAAACTGCTCGGAAATTCTGCTTCTTAAAACTACCCACAGCCCGTAAAATTTATGTAGACTGCGCATCACAAAACGGTTTTCATGTGTACTCATGCTAGCTCTAATGCGTACAATTTTACGAAATGTACGTAGGAGTTTACAACACAGCTCTGTCCGAAATATTGCAACGCGGTTTCGGAGTAGCGGTAGAACGCGCGTATCTTCGCAGCGCGATGACATTTTTTCTTATTCACGTTCGCAAAGAACAGAGGCCAGCTACTGATAGGCAGGGACAAGATAGTAACGGGTGTAAACGAAAGAAATGCTGTGGCATTTATCCTAGAATTTAAAATATAATTTCAAAATTTTCCATTCAACCTACTAAAGAGGTGAATTGCTTGGACAGAGAGCCTTTAACGGGAATTATTTGTAAATATGGATGCAACGGGGGGTCAGTTACTCTGACACACAACTTCGAGGCACGATAGATCGGTGGATTGGCGAAATTGGGCGGGGGTACACAAGGAAATGCTTATCGAATGAAAAGCAGACCAGCCAATGAAGCCTCCTGCTTGCTCTCCGTGGCAATGCTGTTCTCAAGTACGCTGGGAACTTCCAGGCCAGTGATGTTCCATTCTTCTCTTATGACGCGTCCCGCCGAGTGGATGACGTCAGCGAGAGCAGCGCAGCAGCGGCGTGTTAGTCGTGCACGAGCCGATGACGAAAGATCAAAAGGAATTGAAGACGAAGCGGGTATTCTGAATATACGGCTACTATAGGCGCGTATTTTTGCAACGCTCCACCTCACTTTCCATTCGGAAGTTTTAGAGTCGTGCAGCCGGTGCCAGCGATGTCACCGATAGCTGCACTGCAACATGTCAGTCCCAACGAGCCCATGGTGATCCGGGAAAAGAATAGAAAATACGGACTTTCGCGCAACATCCTGCTTATAGGTAGAAATATAAGATGCCTTCGCCGGCACAATGGTGCTGCTGCTTCCGTTCCGCTGACGTGGCAAACCGAGAGCGAGTCACGTTAACTTGGCTTTCGTGAATTGCTTATATGATCTATCATGCATGTGGTTTCGTGACATTTCTTGAAATCGCTTCAAAGAACGTCACCCACAGCTGACTCAGTCGATGCTCTTCGGGAATAGAAATTGAGAGGCTACAACACTATAATCGCATATAAACACCGTAAACCATAAATTCCTTAAGATGCGCAAAAATCTAAGTACTCGAGGTTCTCGCTCTAAGATTAGGCCACGGCGGCCAGTATCGAACCTGTGACCTCGAGCTGAGCAGCCAACCGCCCTATCAGTTAAGCTACCACGGCGGATCACGCGTCAGCGTTGTTGACATTTCGCTACATTTCTTTTGAATGCGTCGAAAAGGTCTTCTCAAAAGCTGTTACACAGCAAAAGTGCTGACACCGATGCTTTCGAATGCTGTCAGAACCATATAGCGGCCTAAAACTTACTCTTTAAAAATTATTTACTTATGCACTATTTAGTAAAACCGAACAAATGGTACAGGGTGCTTCAAATTACTGCAAACAATCTACAATTGATTTCATGGGCACATAACGCTTCGCTGTTCTTTAAACCTCGCTATGCGCATTCGCAGGACACCCTTCAAGGCAATCGTAAAAGGGACTAACACCAGGCACTTAATGGCTACGAACGTTCCCCTCTCAGTGCCGAAAGTGAGAGGAATGCTCTACAGCTGAGGTAGCACATAACCCTAGACGAAAGAAATTTCGCTCATCTCCTACCTGGTTCGATCGCCATCGAAGTGCTCGTGAAGCTGAGAACGCGCAGAAAAGAAGAGGATGATATTCCACGAAAACGTCGCAAACCCACCGCGGAGGATAGATATAAAAAACGGGTGGTGTTGAAAAACATTCATGATAAGAAAACTACAAAATATTAAAAAAAAATGTGATAATCCGAAAGAAAAGGACCATCAGTGCCTAACCGAGTAATGTCGTTGTTTATGTTTTTATCATGAACAATGGCGGATACTGAACGCAACAAATCAGTGAATAATTTGGCGGAGTGCGCCAATTACTGAGCTCTTAAATATGAAGAAACCCTGCAAACGAAAGAGGAAGAACGCGAAAACTGACAACACTCAGACTTGCGTCAATGGAGGCAAACGCAAGTTACGACATGTAAATAACAAATCAAAAGTGACAGTCGTGTTTCTCCTCCCGTCATTGGGACAGGACCAAAGTAACATCAAATAGCAGCGTTGCCTTTAAAGTGATCTAAATATCAAGCAATTTAACTAAGTCAACTGTAGGAAATAGTGAAAAGTACATAGACGACCGAACAAGCGTTTATTTGACTGAATTACAAAGTTGGCGCTCCAATCGTCATGCCTAGAGCGTGTTGCTAATCATGACGATAACTTCCAAAAATAGCGCGAATCGATCACCGGGGTACATATAATAATATACGATCTGATAAGCAGAGTAAGTGCCTCTCGAGATTTGTTCGTTGGACGCTAATCTGATTTTTCCTGATTTAACCTGATTTTTCTGTTCTGTATTGCGCTTCTTTTTCTTTTTTCACGTATGGAGATCGCGGTTTTGTTGTCCCTGGTGAGGTTCAGCATATAGGCGCCAATAGGGATGATGCATAAATGTCTGATGCATAACTCTGCCAGACATTGGACTAAGCTTCCGGTGCTGATGCCCGTAAAGCAACACTATTTTTGTGCTTGTTACTTGTGCTGGTGCATCTATTGTGTGTCGTTTCCTTTTTCTATTTGTAAATATATTTTTCTGGCTTCATTATTTTTGCCCGAGCAGCGCATTTAATTTTTCGCGACAGCTGGCAGAAAAGGCGTCTACCTTCCCATTTTTCCTCGTATAATATAAAGTCTATGAATACCGTTTTCTTTTTTGTTGTTTTGTTCCAAAGCATTACTCACACCCACGCTGAGAATTGTCCACACGGAAGATGAAAACGAAGCCCAAAAGCGCGATTGGCTGCTCTGCCCTCTGCTTTGTCTTTCTATTGCGGATTAAAATAATGGCCGTATTCTCCCTCGCGGCGAGGTTTCCGTGAAGATATGGAGGCTGCATATAGAATACGTCTAAATGAAAAAAAAAAACTTGCCTGCACTCGATCACACTATCCTATGCGAATAATGAACCTCCCAGGTATTGGGCTCTCCTGCTAGCGTTGATGCCCGCATGGTGACACGAGTAGTGTATTTAAAATAAACAATTGAAATACACAAAGAATCCAGAAGACAACAATGGGTGTCATAGGAACAACGTAAGTTTATTAGGTATATTAAAGAAAACGACAACCATTCCAGTCTGTAAAGATGGAATGGCAGCGAAAGCTGACGACAGTCAAAGCTATCAAACGAAAAGCAAAGTACTTTCGCTGCCATTCCATCTTCGCAGAGTGGAATGGTTGTCGTTTTTTGCGTTGCGAGTCTGGCGTAGTTGCTCGTTCGGAGGTGCCCGGGCTCGCGATTGTCGTTTTCGTTCAGCATCGCGGGAACGTTCTTCGTCGGTGGTTGTTTAGCGCCGGCGCCGTTTAAATTTTCGTTCCGGTTCCCTCCGGCGCTCCTCGTAGGCATGTTGTTCTTCGGGTGCACGAACTATACGTGTCCGCCCCAGTGATAACAGAGATGTTTTTAGCGCCGTTTCCTCTCCTGCTTATATACCGCGATAACCTTGACGTCAAGTTATTCTCCACAATGAGCGTTCCGATCTGTTCCGCATTTTGACATCTGCGCCGCCGCACTGCACCCGTATGGGTTTGTTAGAAATGGCTAAGTACGTTTTTGTTGCCGGACGCCGAAGAAACTACGGAAGGTTAGCCATATAAAAGGAAAAGAATAATAGCACCAGGAGTCAACCCGTGACAGCGCAACCTTGCCGAGGCTTCAATGAATTTATTGAAAGCTGATAAAAAAAATTTACCTGCCCTGGAACTAAACACCATGCACCAAAAATGAGAACAGTTTCGATGTCGATAATGCTAAACTTAGATGACTAGTAGCGAACAGGGAGAACAGTCTCCGCAGGAAAAAGAAATGGCAGCAGGAAAGTACGGTCAATGGTTTATGATATATAACCAAATGTGCTGGTCTCCCTCGTAGTGACAGATAGACGAGAAATATGAAGGCAAAAACATTGCCGCGAATTATACAGAACAATCCTATTAAGATCACCTCGCATTGTCGTGAAAGGAATTTTCTCCTATCCCACGAGAATTATAGGTGTCGAAAATTCTCGGATGAAAGCAGGGATTATGTCTCAGCGTACATCAAAAATAAGAATGTGTTTTGATCGAGCACACGCAACTAAAGCCGTGTGCAGAAGGAATATTCCACAACAGGCTATTCACTTACAGGAATACGAGACAATCAAACGACTCATCAAGAGAGACTAAAGTGAGGCCAGAGCAGTGCAAAACGCGTACGCCACTCCAGCGGCACGGTGTAAGTGCTGAAAACATGCGTATACACGAGGATGCTTAATAGAGGATAAATCAGCACAAACCGACACGTCGATAAGAATTACTGCCTTAGATGTCTGAATACCCAACATTCTGTAGCCGATATTCTGCAATCAAAGAATATCGGCTACCTTTGACTGTGGAGAGTCCTCTAACAAGCTGGAATGGATTTCTATTGCTAAAATTGGCGCGAGGGCCGAAAATTGAACGCACTTCACAGATAGATTGTTTTTTTTTTGACAGCTAGAAACGTGAATTGAGTCTGTATACTCGATCGAAGGTTTATCATTTCCAGAATCTCGAGAAAGCAGGTCTCTGCTTTTGAGCCGCAAACACTCTATCCTTGAGTGCCGCTTTAGTTAGGCAAACGAGGACACTTCTCATAAGAATAAGGATAAGTGGAAGTGTTTTTTTCTTTTTCAGACCACATGATATGGAAATGAGACTGAAACACCGACATCGCCCATATGCCCCACCCCACACCAGAGCAATGGGAGAACCAGCATGTCACCTACATCAGCAATGACGACCAGCGTCAGCTGCTCAACAGCGACAGGCACGCGGCCAGGTGACAAAGCTCCCTAGACTGAAGAGGCCACCTGCAAGGGAGAGGAGCAAACCGCTTCGTCTGCTCTCAATAAAGTTCAATCATCATAGGCTGCACTTTACTAAACAGATTTTAAAAGTTAAATCACATGCCAGCCTTACACTTTGCTTGGGTTCTGTATATTGCAGAGTACCCGTGACTTCAGTCTGCGCCTGCGGCGCCACGGATAACGCGTCATAGTGCGGATCAGAAGATTCGAGGCTCGAATCCTGACAGGTTCCTTCAAACTTTCCAAGTGTGTGCTACCTTTAACAATGGACCTAACTGTATGAGCCCAACTTGTATGAGCAACCCAACTCGCATGAGCAAGCACGTACACATTTGGAGCATTTTGAGCATGTGTAATGAGAGGTTGTTTCTTATGTCTCTGTAACCGTCTTTGATTACTCTTCGAAAAATAATAGCGTCATATTTATGTCGGCGTCAAAGAGTTTCATTGAAGAGCGGTACCTACCCAGTCTCGCATCTACAGTGACTCATGCCGGCGTGAAAGGAGTTCGTTAAAGAGCGGCACATACCTACAGATTGCAACATACTCGGTGTCCCACGTTGTTGCAATGGTTGGTTTCGGACTCTGTTCACGGAGTACAGTTGACCGATGCACTACCCATTTGACGAAGGACTACCCAGTGACCCAAGTAGGCCAGCGAACTGCTAGGTAGAAACATACAAACCTAGCCCCCGAGTCCGTGATATATCATAAGAATTTGTACCGTTCAGACGATAAACAACACTACTATCGACTTATGCGCGTGGATACATCAAAGGAAGCTCATTTCCTTGTCCGATAGGGTCAATGACGGCTTGCTCCCGCATCGCATAAGTCGTGCTCATGTGAAATCAGTGGAGCTCCAACGATAATGCGGGTGCGGTCGTTCCTCTGTTTGGGCAATGTGATGGTGTCCTCTAACACAGGTGAACACATGCATCAGTGGCAGTGTTGTGCAAGGAAACCCTATTTTCTGTGGCGAACGTTGTTCGCGTGTTCCCTAGGCGGTCGCTACGATATCTGCCTGTTTGACCTACATATCACGCGCCATACTACATATGCATCCTATAAACAACCCCTCGTGCGCCATCCACATAGCTGTTGTGCCCATGTGTTTGGCGTTACATAAACCAGGCTTTTTTTCTCACCGGACCAGTTAGTCAGCCAAGGCTCGACAAAATGAAAGGTGAGAAAAACACCACTCCAACGCCAGCTCACCATCTGAACTTTTATGTGGTTAACGATTATATGAAAAATTCAGGCGCATTTTTGTCGCCGTCGCCGTGATGTTCCTTATAAAGTCCAAGGGCCATAACACCGTCGCCATGCGCCATATGCTGTACATGGGAGTGAAAGCGTGCGAGAGCCAGCCGACGATCGTGGCTCAATCTTGCGCGCGCAAGGGAGGAAAGCAGGTAGAAAGCGCGCCGCCTTCCGTCGCACGCTAGAAACCGGGGTGTGATAGGTGTGATGTGTGCCTGTTTGCTTGTACGCTGCGGCCATGCTGACTAATTTAGTTGGTAAGCGTGTGTTTGCAAGTTTACCCGGTAGATACAGCTACTAAGATTAATTATTATGGTTGTCTACTAATTTGCTATCCCAATCTATGCTTGGCATTTCCGGCGAACCTGCGACTATATTATGCGTTGGTATAGACCGTGCTTCTACGTAATCCTGCATATTTTTCCCTATTTGTCCGTTAGATTGGACGTGGCATCGTGCCCTTTGGTGCTCCCCATCGGTTTTATGGAAGTAACATCAGAATTATTATATGGTAGACACTCGTGGGACACCAGAAGGGTTAGGGCGGGATACTTCGGATTCAAGAGTACTAGCCATGCTGTGGTGGCAAGATCGGTCCACGGAGTTTGACTGGCACCATGGGTGCAATGCCTAGCTTCGATATTTGCTGTGCCTGAAAAAAAAAAAGGCAGCAGTGGCTTATGCACGCGTGATTCACAGCACCAACAGATCCGCTTGAAGAAAGAAAATTATATCGAGAAACCGCAAAGCATCGCTTTCGGGCATTACTTGTGTCAGTATTACAGAGACTTCAGACAGTTTCCATGAAGTAAATGGCTTGCTATGTGAAAGCAGTTAAATGCGTCTTAAAACATTTCGTTCATTCGTCTGCAGCGTGCTATGCGCTGCGTAATTACCTTTTGCGTTTATTTATGTGCGAAAAGTGTGACCATTATGGTCCACTGCGGTGGCTTAGAGGCTCTGGCGTTCCACTACGAAAACACGAGGCCACGTGACAAACACCCTTGCCGCTGCAAAGCGCCCGTGCATCATGGATTGGGTAAGCGTTAACGAACCCCAGGTGGTCAACATCCAACCGGTGTCCCCCACTATGGCGTGCCTCGTATTATATCGTGGTTTTAGCGCGTTATACCCTAGACTTAAATTTTTTTTAATCTGTCGATTGCGTAGGTTGTGATCATCAACGCGGAATACGCAGCACGCGAACACCGGAAGCGAACGCCACCACTTGCCGCCTCCAAGCTCTAGACGAGTTAGGCAGTGCGTGGAGTTGGTTCCTTCGGGTCAATTTTGCGACTGCTAGTCTCGCCGATGTACACTCACATGGTGCTTTTGGTATTTCGCGACTACCTGCAATGGGCGAAGAAAATAATCCCGCTGACTATAACGTGCTATAATGAAGATTTCCCATACGACCTCTCCCGCCTGATGCACAAATGCAATGTCTCTCTGAACAGCTAAATAATTAGTACACAAAACTACGCCTAGTGGAGGAAGAGGACTGTTGGCTAAAGTCTGTAAGTGTTGTAGCCAGAAATTTTACTGCTCTTTAATAGCTTCGTTAAAATTAGATAGAACACCCTGTTTAGCACGTACTGTGCGCCCTGTTTCATTCCTCAGCTATACTGAGCACACTGCCCTCGCTGTGCGAGGCACACCTCGAAAAGTGCGCCCTGGCCGACTCACCAATACTTGGTGCATATTCAGCGCTTAACGGGGAACACAAAATACTTAGAGAACAAAAGACAACAGCGTAAGGAGGACGCTGGTCATGAACTGATTTTACTGCATGAAAAATACGCCCACAGGTCACGCGGCACCACACAGTAGTGCTGGAATTGTGGCACGTGTGTGAAGATGCTCGTCACAGATGCGTAGCGCACAAGTCGTGACGACACAGCTAATTGCACTACTTCATGGTCACAGTGGTATAGGCACAGCACTAACGCACGCATTCATCAGACAATACTTTTTGGTGGCGTATGTTTGAAGAATCTATTTGCATTGTCCATCCTTGTACCTTCCCAGAAAGCGTGTGCTGTGAAATGAAAGTATGCACTGGTAGCCCTTGAAGTCCAGTTCAATATTCCGATGCAACGACCGCGCGGTCGCGTGACGTCACGCTGGGGAGAGGTGAGCAAAACGTGAACAACGTGAATGCAGGAGCCAACGTTTCGACAAGTGGACTTCTCTTCTGGGAGAGGTGAGCCCTCCGTACTCCGGCGCACCAACGTGGTTGTCGTAACCGGCGTCAGTACCGGCACACCAACGTGGTTGTCGTAACCGGCGTCAGTCGGCGCGCCCCGGCGGCGCCGACATCGAGGTATAGCACCGCAATACATCGGGACACGTTCAACGCGCCGAAATGCAGATGGGGGCAAGTTTTCGGCGATACTGGCGGCACCGGCGTGGCGTAGCCGATTTCGCCAGCCGTTGCTGGACACGCTGAAACGCCGGACTACATCCGTGCCTTTAACAACAGTGGTCTGCGTAAAGCTGGATTCCCACGAAGGACGAAATACCATGGACGCGCATTACGTCGCTCAGTGCAGCCCAATCACGCCGCCCACATGAGCGAAGCTCCCGGCGGCTCAATTCGGTGCGGCTCAGCTACGTCACGCTGGTTTGTGTATTTAGAACACTCATATAAATCCAGTATAAAGTGACAAAGTCTCCCGAATGCCTGAACCTACACGTGATGCTGCCCCATTAGAGCGCTTTAGGCAGCGCCCGGTCAGGCCGGCGTAACACTTGTCGTTTTGGTTGGGTAATGCTATCGTATTCGAACACGCAATGAAAGGAGCGATGTGCTTTGCTAATGTAGAGAGGATCTTGTGGCTTTTGTCGCAAACCTCCTCTGGTGCTTTGCGGTCACGTTACGCCCCACCTGGCGTCCATGTTAAAGAACGCCAGGTGGTCGAAATTAATCCAGATGTTGAGACACTACGGCGTGCCTCAAGATGAGATCGTAGTGCTGGCGCGTAAGATCACAGGACCCTTATTCACTTTTTTTTTTGCACTTGGCGAAACTTCTTTTAAACCTGTGCAACTGGTATATACAGTGCACTTAAACACCACAAGTGGCCGTTTATCTGTCTGAGCGTAAACGCCTTTTTCTTTCGGTTCCTTGAACTTGCACTCTTTGCGGAGACTCTCTAGCACAGAGGCAATGATATGTTGTGTAAAGCCCTGCTGACTCAGACATTTTACTGTCACTTGAATATTTGTGGCCAGCCGCTGTACACGCGAATTCTGGTTAAGTAGAGGGATTAAAAATGCAGACTGATTATCCAAGCCCAGAACATGAATAAATAGGTATGACAAATGTGTCAGCACTTCATCCTTTCAAATTGACATTGAAAGGTGCGATTATGTGTGTCGTCACAACTCGTGCGTGACACATCTCTGTCGAGTGGCTTCACACATGGGCCACGATTTAAGTCCGTTGCTGCGTGACCTGTGGGTGTAATTTACTGACCGTAAAATTAGTTTAATACCGGCGTACTCCCTGTCCAGTCCTCTTTTCTTCTCTCAGTATTTCCCGTTAACGCTTAAGCGCTGGAAATTTAAGGAATGCCATCCAACTATCCCAGCTCTCTGCCGTCAATCCCGACTGAAGGCCTCCCTTTGAACTTTCATAGGTTCTCGGCTGAGATAGTTGCATAGATGCATAGTTCGCACTAGTTTCCAAACAAACTACAAGGAGCTTTGCTATTTTGCACGTTGGCATTAGTGAATCTAGATAAAACTCCATACATGTGACAAATGTCGTTTCTGTGCGACATCTCCTAAAGTATTAATGGAGAACATGTCCGACCCGGTGAATACAAATTTGTTTGCGTCTGTATTCTGGACCAAAGATTCGTCTTAAAAACAAGATTTAGCGCGGCAGTGAGTAATAAATACGTAGGAACGGAGAAATGTTTTTCTGCGCAAACCAGGCACATATTTTCATAAGGTCTGTTGCAAATACAGGAAAAGAAGTTTAGTGACCGTATGGGAAGGAGATATGTTAAGTAGACCATCATTCTGTCTTACAAATATGTGTTGAAAATTTTATTATTAATAAAAACTGAAGAACCATGTTTTCGACTCCGTACCTCAGTATTAAGTATTTAGTATCGCAATCGTACAAATACACCCATTACGATATCTAAAGCAGACAAGATTCGTGTATTATACATTACCCTGTAATAGGTCTGTACCAGTGAAAACCTCGTGAACACTGCTACAATGTCTCTTACACTGTCAATTCATTATAAATTTCGGTGTTTTAAGTACTCTATTAGGCGACTTCCCATAACAGTGACGTTTCCTTTTGGTGAATCCATACGGATTTGTAAACTTCCTTTTTCCCTTTTTCAGACACTCACCAATTTTCGGAAATTATTGTGAACAACCTGAGGCCCTACATCAAAATTATGCGTACTAAGATCACTAGAAGTTCACTTTCCGTATCATATGCTGCAAAGATAGTTAAGTTCGGTCCATTCGTTGCCTCACGAAAGCATTTCTGCGCTTTACGTGTGTCTCCAAAGGAAAATCGTAGTTTGCCCAGAGCTCAAGTGTTAGGGTGTTTCATTATACCTCTGACAACCGCGGATCCTCGCGCACGTCACTGTGCTCTTGACATAAAAATTGTAACAGCGCAAACACATGCAACCACAAAGTACCCATGACGAGACACAAGCGCTTGTGTCTCGTCCTTGGTACTTTGTGGTTGCATGTGTTTGCGCTGTTACAATTTTTATGTCAAGTATGCACCAACTCGCCCAGAAAGAAGTTTTAATGAAGCACAGTGCTCTGTTCGCCGTGGGCACGGCTACGTGAAACTTGCAAAAGGCGGATGGTTATAGAGAGACTCGCAGTTCTGAATATGAAATGCGACCAAATCCAACACTGGCCAAGCACATCATCGCACGCACAAGTTGATCAGAGATGATGGGCCTCATCCCCTTCAGGTCGCCACCGTTCCATACAGGAAAGCCATGGTTAATGAATGCTCTTTGTAAAAAAATGAAGAAGCGTGACAAACTATATGCTAAATTCATCAAAACTCGAGAGCCTCTTGATTTAAAAACTTTTAAAATGTTTCGTAACAAATTAAGCAAAGAGCTACGGAAAGTACATGATGCTTATTTTCTGCAGATGTTTTCGTCTTGTATGAATGACTCAAAGAAACTATGGAATAGACTAAATGCTCTTATGAATAGAAATCAGAGGAGTGATCCAATTGAACAAATTAGTCTAAACGGTAGATTGTTGGTAAAGGAGGATTTGACAAACGCCTTCAATGATTATTTTGTACACAGAGACGTTGACCTCAATCATCCCATGCTGCACTATGTGCACATCACTCCAAACGCAAACACAATATTTTTTCAGCCACTTATGCCTTCGCATGTATGTTCTGTATACGTAAGACTCAAAACATCTCGCAGCTGCGATGCCGATGGTCTTCAGATTCAACCTATAAAATTTGTTATATATGATATAGCCCCTATTTTGACATATATTTATAATTTGTGCATTTCCACAGGCGTATTTCCAGAAAATATGAAGGTTGCTAAGGTAGTAGTATTATTTAAAAAGGGCAATAAATTAGATATAAAAAATTATCGACCGATCTCGATCCTCTCTGTTTTTTCAAAAGTTCTTGAAAAAGTTCTTCTAAGTCAGTTGTCTTCGTTCTGTGAAAAGTAGAAGATAATTTCAAATGCTCAATATGGTTTCCGTAAAAACAGGTCGACTGAATTAGCTCTTCTCGATCAAAAAGTATTTATATTGCAAAACTTCCAACATAAGCTATTAACAATAGTCATATTTGTCGATTTTACACAGGCGTTTGATCATATTATTCACAACATCTTATTCTACAAACTAGAGAAATATGGGATTAGAGGCATTCCACTTCAATTATTAAAATCTTATCTTAATAACAGACGCCAGTTTGTTTCTGTAGGCCACAATACATCGGTAACCAAAGAAATATTTTGTGGCGTCCCACAGGGTAGCATTTTGGGCCCGTTGCTATTTAACTTATATGCTAACGATATTACTTCCATCTACGAAAAGGCGAAATTTATAATTTACGCAGAGGACACACGTGTTTTCATCTCGTCCGGTTCTTGCACCAATTTAATTAGTATGGCAAATGACTTCTTGTGCAGCCTATCCTATTGGTCCACTGAGAACTGTCTAATAGTAAATACGGCGAAAACAAAGGCCGTAATTTTTCATACCAAAGGCATGAGTCTTCTTCCTCCAGAGCTAACATTAGCGTATAGATGCACAAATATAGAACTCACTCTTTCTGCAAACGTGTTAGGGGTACACTTCACGAGTACCATGCAATGGGACGACAATGTAAGCTTTGTACTCCAAAAATTTAGCCGCATAACAGGTGTTTTAAATCGCTGCAGATATACTTTACCCGTCTCTGTAAAATTATTAATTTAGAATGCCTTATTCGTGTCTCACATACATTATGGGCATCTTGTATGGGGCACCACAACTGAATGTAACTTCAGTAAATTATTTCGTATGCAGTAGAAAATATTACGTGTCATCGCTAATGTACCGTTTGCCGCCCATACTGAAAACCTGTTCAAGAAAAACAACAGTGCGACAGCCCATAACATCTATAACTGCAGACTATTACGCGAGTATTACTTTAATGCCAAACGTAACAGTACTTTACTTGTGGAACTTGCAAATCTATCCGTCAATTCATACCGTTATTCAAATCGTACACCTGAAGTCTGGAAGGTTCCGCGCTCTAGAACTAACTACGGTTGTCAAATGTTGTGTAACAACCTTCCAAGATTACTGAATTTATATGACAGAGCAGGCTTCAATTTACAGGATTTATGACTGTCAGAATTTAAAACTCTTTTGCTTTCACCTCTTTAGAGCGCGTTTGCTAATGATTAATAATGTATGTTATGTTCCTCGTTTTTTGTCTATGTTACCAAGTGTATATCATTTATTTATTTCAATGCCGCAGTGTGTTTTGCATTGTTATTGTGGAAATATTTCACTGTTCTTTCATATATTGTATAACTGCAATATTTTATGGCCACTACATGAATGTAATTTATATGGGGCTTGATGTGTTACCCCATGCAGCCATATTGTACCTAAGGGTCTGAGGTTACCTCAAGCCGCGTCTGTGCGGCTTTTTTCCCTCATCCACCTCCATTTACCACTCCTCTGTATGTGTGTGTGTGTAAATGGAAATCAATAAATCAAATCAAATCAAATCACTCGCCTCTGGCCAATTTCTCGTGCTTGTACAACCCAAGGTAGACCGCAGTGGCATACCTTCACTTCCTTTATACTGCTCCGCTGCCGTCGTCAGGGAAACAGACCGGAAGTGCTTCTGCCTCCTGTCGTAGCAGGCTCAGTCAACCGCCGGGACGGCATCGTGGGTCGCAAGCCGGATCAGTAATGATGTGCCGCAGCTTCCTGAACCCAACCCTGAAGAATAAACTGGAAGGATTCATAAAAGTCAGGTTCACTTTAATAAACCTAGTCAGTCGGTGTTTATTTAATTAGTCTAATTTCAATTGCTTTCTAACCAGACTGTTTTCAATCGGCTGTTTACGTTCCAAGAATATAGTTTTTTTCTCTACTACACGAAACTTCATTTAACAGGAAAGCGCATAAATATTCTTCACACCTATGGGTGCAACTTTCAGATAGCCAGCATTTGTCTGCAGCTGTCTTCAGTGACCTTTGGAACCACGTAGTGTGTTTGTACCAGGGCCACATTTCACTGCTCTGCGAAATGCTCAGCAAACCCCAATTTTATACTGTAGGAACGTCGGTTATACCGGTAGGAGTGCAATGCTTCGAATTAGACACATTGTTCCAAAATCTCTTCCTAAAGAAAGCATCACTTAGAATGAATGAATAAAATGAATAAACTCACGAATTTGTCATGATAGCTCAATCACAACTCACATAGCGCAGGATGTCATACAGCGGACACAATGTGTATGGGCTTCCCGATGTCCGGTGATGACGTCTGGACATGCGTGCGTGCGTGCGTGTGTGTGTGTGTGCGTGCGTGCGTGCGTGTGTGTGTGTGTGTGCGTGCGTGCGCGTGCGTGTGTGTGCGTGTGCGTGTGCATGTGCGTGTGTGTGTGTGTGCGTGTGCGTGTGCATGTGCGTGTGTGTGTGTGCGTGCGTGTGTGTGCGTGCGTGCGTGTGTGTGTTTGTGTGTGCGCGTGTGTGTGTGTGTGCGCGCGTGTGTGTGTGTGTATATGTGTGTGTGTGTGTGCTTGTGCGCGCGTGTGTGTGTGTGTGTGTGTGTGTGTGTGTGTGTGTGTGTGTGTGTGTGTGTGTGTGTGTGTGTGTGTGTGTGCGTGCGCGCGTGCGACGAGCTGTGTCTAACTATTGAAATAGAAAAAATTCTGGACAATATCACAGTTATTGATTGATTATGCCATTTTTGTGTGTGGGGGGGGGGGGGACACTACGTATATCTACCAGCGCTCCCACTTCAACGCCATCTAATTAATAAAAGACACTGTGATGCATTTTCTTGGCAAGGGTAAAGAAACTGATCGTTCGGAAGGCTATTTCAGCAATATTCACTAACTGAAATTTTAAGAACTAAGTTTTTAAAATTAATAATATCTCCTTATTTGAAAAACTCTCAATTTGCGATGGATACAGAAGTCGTCGTAGTGAAGAGCGCGCATAACCGAAGTAATTAACACAGAAAGTCGGGCAAGTTAATGTTGAACAGTTGCTGTGACGTAGTTACTAGCGCAAACAACACCAACGGAAAGAAGGGTGGGACGGGACAGAGCGCTAGATTTCAGCTACATCGCTCTGTGCTGTGCAAACGTCTTTTTCCGTTTTCCTTGTTCGCGCTAGTAAACAATAACTGCGCATAACCACGCCTTTTAAGGCTATGTGACGCAGAAAAAGCCATGCCATAAAGCTAGAACACCTATAGCGGCGAAAGTAATGCGAAGTTTCGTTCGCTGTCGAAAAGCAACAATGATTCTTCGTTTCTTTTTTCTTTCGGGTAACGAGCGCAAGCAAAGCAAGCGCAGACCCGCTTGGCGCTCTGGTTGGCATGTCACGTGATAGCACGTATCCCGATGCGTCAACAAAGTGACGTAAATCTAGATGACGTGATTACACGCGCTCATGACGCACGCTCATGATGTGATCAGCTTAGATTTCGCACGTGAACCGGGAGAAAAGGCTTCGTGGCGACGTGTTAATGATGTATAACCATTTGTTACAAATGTCTAATCTGCACTGCAGACATACCATTTAAATCAGTAAAACGTAATTAGGTGCACAGTAGTTAATTAAGCTACTAAATGACCCCTCAAATTTGTCCACCCCTGGCATGAACCTTCACCAGCCAAAATATCATTTAGCCTAGTATTCCTGGTGTTTAATGACCATAGTCGGATACATCTTAAGTCTGCAATGAAGCCCCGCACACGCCCTCAAAAGCCCGCCACTGTTACTACGCAAGGCTGCAAATAGCTCGTACTTTAAATTTTCCTTGTTATCTAAATAAGGCGGTAACCGCAAAAATTAAATTACGATTTTGTAATTTTATATGTTTTCACTCGTTTACTATAGTGAAACGATGAAAACCTAATTTTTATTGAATATAAAGAAAACACTTGCGTCGCTGCAGCTATTTATTATCAAGCTTCACTTCTGTTGGCAGCGAAGTTCCACGAGTAAAACCGGCTCAGCAGTAAAACGAGCTGTACCGCAGACTTTTGAAGACTGAAATGGTCAGACTCCATCACTTCATCTATGTCGCTTGCACACCTCATCGCTTCCGCCGATGAAGACTCAAGGACAGCAGACGCTCCGGAGGCATCAAGTACGACGCCATTTTAAAAAAGGTCGCATGACGACGACTTTTGTTTGCTTCTGTGTTTGGTCGGCGGAGTATACACAATCTCGCGCGGTCCGTGTGCCTTGGTTGCCAACTGCTGTTTTTCCAAGTTGTATCCTACTGTAGACGCAGTCCTTCCTGAAACAGACTCAGAATGGATTTCCGGTAATGTAAGTGGAACGCCACTACATTTCTAAGCAACCTTTCGAACCAATATGCAGGAAGTGGTGCCCTACAGTCTCGGTATTGCTGCTGTGCGGTCTCGCTTCAACACCGGCTGTCCTCGATGCCGCGAATGCGACGTGTGCGATAAAGTTATGTGACAAAGTATCACGTAATTAAGCTGACTTCCTTTCAAAACTTACCCGAGATAAGCGTACCATTTCTAATGTAACCAACTGCTTAGACTCTTGGGCAGCAAAAGTGGGATTTTGCCTAAATTGCAGTGTACTGTATGTCTTGTCTTCGTCTTCGTTTCTTCTTGTGTCTTTGTTTTGTTGCGCTCTACAGATACCTTTCAATGACCCTATAGCCAATAGGAGCACCGAACAATTGGCGCCAGTGAGTACTAGAAATATTCTATCACTCCTGAATCATGCAAACTGAAGGGCATGCAGCCACCCAAAGTGCGCTGCGCACCTAAAAAGAAAAGCAAAACAGGCTGTCTTACCTAGAGAAAAAAACAGCCTTCTCATATCCTTGGTGTATCAGAGAGGTTATTGGTGCTGTCTCCTATAACGCATGTGGCTCCTACCTACTATGTGGGACTGTCCAAGTCTTGTCCTGTCTTCCAAGCACTGGCGCATAGCCACTACTCGGGAGTGGCCAAGAATCAGGCGGTTTCCAGTACATGTAAACTTAAAATAAAACTGAATTTGAATAGTAGAGCGTGGAAGTCTCAATCGCTTCCATTGTGCTGTTTCTCCGTGAAGATCTGTCATTTGTTGGTGAATAAATTCTGCGTCAGGAGAATATCTTCAACTAAGAAAATAGAATTAACAAGTATGACATAGAATTACCTGTTCAAAAGCAAAAATACAGACTTGTCTAAAATTTCTCTTGGGCTTTAAGTCTGTGAAACTAAAGGGCAACATACGACTGTCGGCTACTTCCCACTTTACCTCAGTGTGTTGTGTAGCACCAGCCGATGCAAGAATATAATTATTACTGGTAAATATGTAAATACGGGCCCAGAGCCTGCATTCAGGAAAAGCTCTTGCGCTAAAACTGGTCGTAAGATCAAATTGCAGCCAATCGTGAGGCCGAAGATATTATTACCAAAGGCGGTCGGCCAATCGCAAATATAACTTACAAGCGAGAAGCTTTGTGAATTTGGCCCAAGGCAGTTTTCGCTGCAGACAAACGTCCGCTGTGGTGGCGCAGTGCCAGCACTGTGGATCATCGTAAAAGTTCAAATACAGTGATGCCGTTTACAGTGATGCCGTGCCTGTTTAGGGAGGGCTGACGGCACAAAAGCTGCGTGAATTGTTAGATTGAGTGACAATGTGTATACTGGCACGGGAACTGTCACGGCAGTGGTAAAATGCTGTTGTGGTGAAGCTGGTTCAACAATGAAACCGTATTGGAACAGAAACGTCATCGTTTACGACATTGGATGTTCATCAAGCCAGCAGTATACGTATTTTACCTTCACAGTGTGAAATCACAGAGCAGGTGTATCAAGGTGATCCTATATTTTATCCTTGAAGCAACCGTTCTCAAGAGGCCTAATACTTCGTGTGGCCTTTATGACGGGTAAGTTTTATGACAAGTTCATGAGGCAAGTTTATGCTAGGCACGTCCTTGATCGTCACTCCGTTCAACGTGACTTCGCGATCGGGCGCTGCGCGAGGCAGTCTTCCTGACGTTTGTTGGCGCAAGGCAAGGAGTTCCGATTTCTACGGAGATGAGGATGGACTCTTTCCATGGAGGCAGTCTACCAGTGGCCTCTTGAAGCGAGTCCTGCTGTTCTCCGGTCGCTGCCGTCCTCGTCCATATGGCCGGGTCATCGACATACAGCCCGCGAAATTTAGAATGTAACATGTCACTACGCGGCCACGAGTAAGTGAAGGTCGCGGTTTCAGAGGAAGACGGAGCGTATACCTCGAGATATAGTAGGTTGTGCATCACACGCACGTTCAAAGCCAGGGCGGCTCGTTTGGAGCACCATGGAAACCCGCCAAAAGCTTCTGTCGTGAAGGGGAAAGAGCGCCACCACACGTTCCCATCGCTATAAGCTAGGCTACTTACTACTCGATGAGCTTTACATTCTTGAGCGCTGAAATTCTTC
This sequence comes from Dermacentor variabilis, assembly GCF_050947875.1. NCBI lineage: Eukaryota > Metazoa > Arthropoda > Arachnida > Ixodida > Ixodidae > Dermacentor > Dermacentor variabilis. The sequence goes on along the minus strand of NW_027460346.1, from coordinate 3,734,198 downwards.
GCGCACAAAGGGGTATGTTGTCACTTAGTATCCTTTTTTCGCGCCATTTCCTTTTTTCTTCTTTTTCTTTTTTACCATGAAAAGGGACCAGAGAATATTTAGCCTGCCTTAATCGCTGTTTCTAATCATTTCTCGGCATCGTCCACAAGTGTTGCCTTGACGCCTTCTCGATCAGACTAATTAAAAATGTAATTTGCGCGAAATGTAAAAAAAGAAGTGTCCGTGACTAGCGTGAACAACGGCAACGAACATGCAGTTATCACCTTTCGCGGAAATCGCTCTGTTATTTTATCATTCGTGGCGACAGTTCGTTCGGAGGTATAGCCGGTATGTTGTAGGTGGACGTGTTTACAGTTTAGCTTAGCATCTCTTCCCAAGTGTAGCGGGAAGCATTTGGAAGGGTTAGCTTTTTGCTTAACGCTAAGGGGTGCTATAGCAGAAAGGCATCTCTGGTGGAATCCTCACGACTTACAGAGGTGGAAGAGATTTTGCAAGTGGGGCATGCTTCCTGGAAATAGTTCTGCACGCGGAACGTACTATCACGGCCGTTGGATAAAAGGTGTGTTTTTATCCAGCAGCCATGGTACTACTGCCTAGAGCTGATCACTTGTTCCGAAGAACTATGCAGAAGAGGTATCGCAAATACATGGAACGTTTTTTTCAGCGGTGAATCATCGCGCTTAGAGCCGTCATAACTGCAAGTAAGGAAGTAGCTAGATGTCGTCGAATTTTACATGATGTATCTTCTAAACGTATGCTTATACGCGCACTCTTAAGGTATAGTCTCATAGTCGGATTTCATATGGGGAGCAACCATTGTGACGACGAAAGCAATAATTGTGAATGGCAAGTATTTATATCACCAAAAGGATAAACTGGAAGGAGGGTTATCACAGTGCGAAGTTGTAGGCACGCCGTGAAAGCTCCAGAAAGAAAGTTTGGGTGCGGCACCATCTATGAGCTTGGTGCTGCTCATCTGTTACTAATGGTTTACACATAGATTAATATACTCTGCGCAATTGCTACTGGGATCCCATCTGATGTTATAGCTCATTCATTGCCATTGTGCAATCCTCTTCTGTCTCGCTCACAATAATTTTTTTTATTATAAATAACTACCTGTAATACCTAATACCTAATAACCATTGGCCGATCCCCCAAAATGGCTATGTGGCACAATCATCTAGGCTCTGCATCATCTAATTTCCAGTTGTCGTTCAACAGCCGGAGGGGAGAGAGGCGGTCTCCACTTTCGGTGTTCTACGCAGTTCGCCCAATTCGAGAGCAGCCTTGAATCGAGCGCAATGGCACACGGTGGGTTATCGCTGCCTCCGGAACCCCACCCGTTTCTCTAATGGGGAGGGATGTACCCCGACCAGGAGCTCAGTTGTTTATATGCGTACTACTCTCGACAAGGCGCCCTACAGAGACTTGCGAAGGTCTCAGGGTGCCTCGTATCTCGCCTCAGGTCTGGCAAAATAGCCGAGCAACCGCCGCTGTTGGGGGAGGCGGACGAGTGGTGTCGCTGGGCACCCACCGCTAAAATAGTTACAAGCACGCTCCCGACCCGGTGCTAGACAAATATGCGGGAGTTCCAGACGCATGAGAAGCACGCCCACCTCTAGGGAAATTGGCGGCATGGGACCACCAGACTCAGTTTTCTACCCAGAGACGGCTTTTAGGTAGAGCACCCAGCGCTGTTGTGGGAGGCAGACAGAAGCTGCCGCCGTGTGCATATGCCGGCAAAATTGATACATGCGCCTTTTCGGCCCGGTGCGTGTATAATACGGGACCTCGACGCTTGAGAATGACACCCACCAGTTGGGTAGATGCCGGAGTCAATCAAGAAGCAATTCTTTGTCCAGATAGAAAAGTTATCGCTTCTTGCCAAAAATGAAGGATTGTGCGAAAGCGTTACTACCATACTCGACGAAAGCTGCTAAATGCCCAATACGACTCCATAATAACCATACCCTGAATTAGCTTCATATATCCTCAACACGGAAAAATAAGTTGCAGCATAAAAGTGCGCAGCGCAACCCTGTATGACCGGCGCCGTCAGATCTACAAAAATTCGGGGCCAGTGCTAGCTAAGCCTGTCAAGTTCCAGTACAACGCACAACTGCCAACTACGCCATATTTCAGAAGAAACTCAGCAGGTGGCCTTCTGACAGGCAGCGAACGTTCCAGACAGCAGTGCACGTCTGACGAGTGGGCCCCGCAGCTCGCAACAGTGTTCGTCGTCTTCCGCGACCGGGAGCGCGACGGCAGAAGTTTGCGAGGCACTCTCGATCAGACGACTGCAAGGTAGCTGCTTTCGCGCGCGTAGCACTTGGTGAGGAAAGGAGCACCGAGTGTCGCTGCGTGGCACACCGGGCTCCTCGTTGTGCGCCGCTGTAGGTGTCACGTGGTGAGCAGCACACAGTAGTTGGAAGCGAAGTGCGTCGCCGTCAACCACCACGAACACAACGAAGCAAGAAATCTCGACGGCGCAGCGGCACCATTGCACCACGGCCAGCCAAGGGTGCGAAGGTTGACGCCACCAGTCGCTCGGGCGCCGGCGCCTCACGACTTGGGCTCCCCGTGGAAAATCAACGACCTGCGGTGCCATCTGCGGCCTGTCGCTATCGCTGGCACCCGAGAACACGGATGTTCTCTCGCACCTCTCGGCGTGGAAGTTCATCTGCGGCACTATGCCCTGCCGAGGGCTGCTCGAGGAAGTGCGACGGTGGTCGGGTGCAGACAAGGTCATAGAACTCCGGTGTGGGCAGTCGCTCTTTTGGCGGCTCACGTGAGGCTGCTGCTGACTCACGCGGAGAATTCGGACTCTGGGCCGTGGATTTCCGAGAAGGCACGTGATGTTAAACTTCGCCGAATAATTCTTCGTCTTCACTACCAATCCTGAGGTCGAAGTAGTCACCGGAGTCATTAAAGCTGCAAGAAAAGAAACGAGACAAACAACGTTAAGAGAAATTTTGCTTTAACGTGATTAGCCTGCGAGCTACCGAGGCCGGCGATGTATGTTCCGAGTTAGACCATCTGAAGTTCTGCCAAAGTACTTGTGATACCCCTACAGTAGGATATACACCAAGTGATATTTTTAGTAGGAACTGACTTATTGATTGTCGTTCATGGCAGTTAGCGCCATTCTCGGACAATAGACGGACTGCTTTAATATTCCCACATTATAACTTGCTGGACGAATCGCAATGTGAAACTCCAGGAAAAAAAAGACTTGCAGAAGTGGTGTCTGTAGACAACACTTCTGAAACAATCTTGTGTAATAGGCCATGTTATACGATTAATAAGTTTGAATGTTTCTATTCTTACGGAACGTGGCGTTATTTAGAGCGATTATGGTGCTCACTAGATTATTAATTGCCCTTGACAAAGTGTATACGTGGCGTGTTAAAGTAGTATATGGATCTTCCTAATATGAATTTTTCGTACACCGTCTGTGAATTCGTGGTCAATTACACCTGCTGTACTTAGATTGAGCCTAACGCTACAAATACCTTCGGCGTCGAAAGAATCCTCAGATGCAAATGATAAGAAAAAACGCGGATAATTTCACACCCTTATCAGTGTGCGCACTATTTGAATTTCTTGTCCTTTCATATGCGACCTACATGATGCAGCACGGTTTTACTATACGCGGGCTTAAACTGCTCGGAAATTCTGCTTCTTAAAACTACCCACAGCCCGTAAAATTTTTGTAGACTGCGCATCACAAAACGGTTTTCATGTGTACTCATGCTAGCTCTAATGCGTACAATTTTACGAAATGTACGTAGGAGTTTACAACACAGCTCTGTCCGAAATATTGCAACGCGGTTTCGGAGTAGCGGTAGAACGCGCGTATCTTCGCAGCGCGATGACACTTTTTCGTATTCACGTTCGCAAAGAACAGAGGCCAGCTACTGATAGGCAGGGACAAGATAGTAACGGGTGTAAACGAAAGAAATGCTGTGGCATTTATCCTAGAATTTAAAATATAATTTCAAAATTTTCCATTCAACCTACTAAAGAGGTGAATTGCTTGTACAGAGAGCCTTTAACGGGAATTACTTATAAATATGGATGCAACGGGGGGTCAGTTACTCTGACACACAACTTCGAGGCACGATAGATCGGTGGATTGGCAAAATTGGGCGGGGGTACACAAGGAAATGCTTATCCAATGAAAAGCAGACCAGCCAATGACGCCTCCTGCTGGCTCTCCGTAGCAATGCTGTTCTCAAGTACGCTGGGAACTTCCAGGCCAGTGACGTTCCATTCTTCTCTTATGACGCGTCCCGCCGGGTGGCTGACGTCAGCGAGAGCAGCGCAGCAGCGGCGTGCGAGTCGTGCACGAGCCGATGACGAAACATCAAAAGGAATTGAAGACGAAACGGGTATTCTGAATATACGGCTACTATAGGCGCGTGTTTTTTCAACGCTCCACCTCACTTTCCATCCGTAAGTTTTAGAGTCGTGCAGCCGGTGCCAGCGATGTCACCGATAGCTGCACTGCAACATATCAGTCCCAACGAGCCCATGGCGATCCGGGAAAAGAATGGAAAACACGCAGTTTCGTACAGCTTCCTGCTTATAGGTATAAATATACGATGCTTTCGCCACCACACTGGTGCTGCTGCTTCCGTTCCGCTGACGTGGAAAACCAAGAGCGAGTCACGTTAACTTGGCTTTCGTGAATTGCTTATATGATCTATCATGTATGTGGTTTCGTGACATTTCTTGAAATCGCTTCAAAGAACGTCACCCACAGCTGACTCAGTCGATGCTCTTCGGGAATAGAAATTTAGAGGCTACAACACTATAATCGCATATAAACACCGTAAACCAAGAATTCATTAACTTCTTTAACATGCGCATAAATCTAAGTACACGAGGTTCTCGCTGTAAGATTAGGCCACGGCGGCCAGTATGGAAACTGCGACATCGAGCTGAGCAGCGAAGCGCCCAAGCAGTTAAGCTACCACGCTGGGTAACGCGTCAGTGTTGTTGACATTTCGCTACCTTTCTTCTGAATGCGTCAAAAAGGTCTTCTCAAACGCCGTTGCACAGCAAAAGTGCTGACACCGATGCTTTCGAATGCGGTCAGAACTATATCGCGGCCTAAAACCTACTCTTTAAAAATCATTTACTTACTCAATATTTAGTAAAATCAAACAAATGATCCAGGGTGCTTCAAATTACTGCAAACAATCTACAATTGATTTCATGGGCACATAACGCTTCGCTGTTCTTTAAACCTCGCTATGCGCATTCGCAGGACACCCTTCAAAGCAATCGTTAAAGGGACTAACACCAGGCACTTAATGGCTACGAACGTCCCCCTCTCAGTGCCGAAAGTGAGAGGAATGCTCTACAGCTGAGGTAGCGCATAACCCTAGACGAAAGAAATTTCGTTCATCTCCTACCTGGTTCGATCGCCATCGAAGTGCTCGTGAAGCTGAGTACGCGCAGAAAAGAAGATGATGATACTTCACGAAAATGTCGCAAACCCACCGCGGAGGATAGATATAAAAACCGGGTGGTGTTGCAATGTGAAAAATATTCATGATTAAAAAAAACTACGAAATATAAAATATAAATGAAGATACGAAAGAAAAGGACCATCAATGCCTAACCGAGTAAAGTCGTTGTCAATGTTCTCATCATGAAGAATGGCGGATACCGAACGCGAACAAATCAGTGAATAATCTGGCAAAGTGCGCCAATTACTGAGCTCTTAATTATGAAGAAATCCTGCAAACGAAAGAGGAAGAACGCGAGAACTGACAACACTCAGACTTGCGTCAATGGAGGCAAACGCAAGTTACGACATGTAAATAACAAATCAAAAGTGGCAGTCGTGTTTCTCCTCCCGTCATTGGGACAGGACCAAAGTAACATCAAATGAGCAGCGTTGCCTTTACAGTGATCTAAATATCCAGAAATTTAACTAAGTGATCTGTAGGAAATAATGAAAAGTACATCAACGACAGAACAAGCGGTTATTTGACTGAATTACAAAGTTGGCGCTCCAATCGCCATGCGTAGAGCGTGTTGCTAATCATGAGGATAACTTTCAAAAATAGCGCGAATCGTACAGCGGGGTACATATAATAATATACAATCTGATAAGCAGAGTAAGTGCCTCTCGATATTTCTTCGTTGGACGCTAATCTGATTTTTCCTGATTTAACCTGATTTTTCTGTTCTGTATTGCGCTTCTTTTTTCTTTTTTCAACGTATTGAGATCGCGGTTATGTTGTCCCTGGCGAGGTTCAGCATATAGGCGCCAATATGGATGGTGCATAAATGTCTGATACATAACTCTGCCAGACATTGGACTAAGCTTCCGGTGCTGATGCCCGTAAAGCAACACTATGTGTGTGCTTGTTACTTGTGCTGGTGCATCTATTGTGCGTCGTTTCCTTTTTTTATTTGTAAATATATTTTTCTGGCTTCATTATTTTTGCCCGAGCAGCGCATCTAATATTTCGCGATAGCTGGCAGAAAAGGCGTCTACCTTCCCATTTTTCCTCGTGTAAGATAAAGTCTATGAATACTGTTTTCTTTGTTGTTGTTTTGTTCCAAAGCATTACTCACACCCACGCTGAGAATTGTCCACACGGAAGATGAAAACGAAGCCCAAAAGCGCGATTGGCTGTTCTGCCCTCTGTTTTCTCTTTCTATTGCGGATTAAAATAATGGCCGTATTCTCCCTCGCGGCGAGGTTTCTGTGAAGATATGGAGGCTGCATATAGAATACGTCTAAATGAAAAAAAAAAACTTGCCCGCACTCGATTACACTATACTATGCGACTAATGAACGTCCCAGGTATTGGGCTCTCCTGCTAGCGTTGATGCCCGCATGGTGACACGAGTAGTGCATTTAAAATAAACAATTGAAATACACAAAGAATCCAGAAGACAACAATGGGTATCATAGGAACAACGTAAGTTTATTAGGTATATTGACAAAAAAAAACGACAACCATTCCAGTCTGTAAAGATGGAATGGCAGCGAAAGCTGACGACAGTCAAAGCTATCAAACGAAAAGCAAAGTACTTTCGCTGCCATTACATCTTCGCAGAGTGGAATGGTTGTCGTTTTTTGCGTTGCGAGTCTGGCGTAGTTGCTCGTTCGGAGGTGCCCGGGCTCGCGATTGTCGTTTTCGTTCAGCATCGCGGGAACGTTCTTCGTCGGTGGTTGTTTAGCGCCGGCGCCGTTTAAATTTTCGTTCCGGTTCCCTCCGGCGCTCCTCGTAGGCATGTTGTTCTTCGGGTGCACGAACTATACGTGTCCGCCCCGTTGATAACACAGATGTTTTTTAGCGCCGTTTCCTCTCATGCTTATATACCACGATAACCTTGACGTCAAGTTATTCTCCACAGTGAGCGTTCCGATCTGTTCCGCATTTTGACATCTGCGCCGCCGCACTGCACCCGTATGGATTTGTTAGAAATGGCTAAGTACGTTTTTGCTGCCGGACGCCGAAGAAACTACGGAAGGTTAGCCATATAAAAGGAAAAGAAGAATAGCACCAGGAGTCAACCCGTGACAGCGCAACCTTCCCGAGGCTTCAATGAATTTATTGAAAGCTGATAAAAAAAAAACATTTACCTGCCCTGGAACTAAACACCATGCACCAAAAATGAGAACAGTTTCGATGTCGATAATGCTAAACTTAGATGACTAGTAGCGAACACGGAGAACAGCCTCCGCAGGAAAAAGAAATGGCAGCAGGAAAGTACGGTCAGTGGTTTATGATATATAACAAAATGTAATAATAATAATAATATTTGGGGTTTTACGTGCCAAAACCACTTTCTGATTATGAGGCACGCCGTAGTGGAGGACTCCGGAAATTTTGACCACCTGGGGTTCTTTAACGTGCACCTAAATCTAAGCACACGGGTGTTTTCGCATTTCGCCCCCATCGAAATGCGGCCGCCGTGGCCGGGATTCGATCCCGCGACCTCGTGCTCAGCAGCCCAACACCATAGCCACTGAGCAACCACGGCGGGTATAACAAAATGTGTTGGTCTCCCTCGTAGTGACAGATAGACGAGAAATATGAAGGCAAAAACATTGCCGCAAATTCTACAGAAGAATCCTATTAAGATCACCTCGCATTGTCGTGAAAGGAATTTTCTCCTGTCCCACGAAAATTATAGGTGTTGAAAATTCTCGGACGAAAGCAGGGATTATGTCTCAGCGCACATCAAAAATAAAAACGTGTTTTAATCGTGCACATGCAACTAAAGCCGTGTGCAGAAGGAATATTTCACAACAGGCTATTCACTTACAGGAATACGAGACAATCAAACGACTCATCAAGAGAGACTAAAGTGAGGCCAGAGCAGTGCAAAACGCGCACGCCACTCCAGCGGCACGGCGTAAGTGCTGAAAACATGCGTATACACGAGGATGCTTAATAGAGGATAAATCAGCACAAACCGACACGTCGGTAAGAATTATCGCCTTAGATGGCAGAATACCCAACATTCTGTAGCCGATATTCTGCAATCACAGAATATCGGCTACCTTTGACTGTGGAGAGTCCTCTAACAAGCTGGAATGGATTTCTATTGCTAAAATTGGAGCGATGGTCGAAAATTGAACGCACTTCACAGATAGAGTGTTTTTTTTTTTTGACAGCTAGACACATGAATTGAGTCTGTATACTCGATCGAAGGTTTATCATTTCCAGAATCTCGAGAAAGCAGGTCTCTGCTTTTGAGCCGCAAACACTCTATCCTTGAGTGCCGCTTTAGTTACGCAAACGAGGACACTTCTCATAAGAATAAGGATAAGTGCAAGTGTTTTTCTTTTTCAGACCACATGATATGGGAATGAGACTGAAACACCGACATCGCCCATATGCCCCACCCCACACCAGAGCAATGGGAGAACCAGCATGTCACCTACATCAGCAATGACGACCAGCGTCAGCTGCTCAACAGCGACAGGCACGCGGCCAGGTGACAAAGCTCCCTAGACTGAATAGGCCACCTGCAAGGGAGAGGAGCCAACCGCTTCGTCTGCTCTCAATAAAGTTCATTCATCATAGGCTGCACTTTACTAAACAGATTTCAAAAGTTAAATCACATGCCAGCCTTACACTTTGCTTGGGTTCTGTATATTGCAGAGTACCCGTGACTTCAGTCTGCGCCTGCGGCGCCACGGATAACGCGTCATAGTGCGGATCAAAAGATTCGAGGCTCGAATCATGACAGGCTCCCTCAAACTTTCCATGTGTGTGCTACCTTTAACAATGGACCTAACTGTATGAGCCCAACTTGTATGAGCAACCCAACTCGCATGAGCAAGCATGTACACATTTGGAGTATTTTGAACATGTGTAATGAGAGGTTGTTTCTTACGTCTCTGTAACCGTCTTTGATTACTCTTCGAAAAATAATAGCGTCATATTTATGTCGGCGTCAGTTTCATTGAAGAGCGGTACCTACCCAGTCTCGCATCTACAGTGACTCATGCCGGCGTGAAAGGAGTTCGTTAAAGAGCGGCACATACCTACAGATTGCAACATACTCGGTGTCCCACGTTGTTGCAATGGTTGGTTTCGGACTCTGTTCACGGAGTACAGTTGACCGATGCACTGCCCATTTGACGAAGCACTACCCAGTGACCCAAGTAGGCCAGCGAACTGCTAGGTAGAAACATACAAACCTAGCCCCCGAGTCCGTGATATATCATAAGAATTTGTACCATTCAAACGATAAACAACACTGCTATCGACTTATGCGCGTGGATACATCAAAGAAAGCGAATTTCCTTGTCCGATAGAGACAATGACGGCTTGCTCCCGCATCGCATAAGTCGGGCACATGTGTAATAAGAGCAGACCCAGCTATAAGGAGGGTGCGGTCGTCGCTCTGTTTGTGCAATGTTATGGTGTCCTCAAACACAGGTGAACACATGCATCAGTGGCAATGTTGAGGTGAGAAAAACACCACTCCAACGCCAGCTCACTATCTGAACTTTTATGGGGTTAACGATTATATGAAAAATCCAGGCGCATTTTTGTCGCCGTCGCCGTGATGTTCCTTATAAAGTCCAAGGGCCATAACACCATCGCCATGCGCCATATGCTGTACGTGGGAGTGAAAGCGTGCGAGAGCGAGCCGACGATCGTGGCTCAATCTTGCGCGCGCAAGGGAGGAAAGCAGGTAGAAAGCGCGCCGCCTTCCGTCGCACGCTAGAAACCGGGGTGTGATAGGTGTGATGTGTGCCTGTTTGCCTGTACGGTGCGACCATGCTGGCTAATTTAGTTAGTAAGCGTGTGTTTACAAGTTTACCCGGCAGATAGAGCTACTAAGATTAATTATTATGGTTGTCGACTAATTTGCTATCCCAATCGATGTTTGGCATTTCGGGCGAACCTGCGACTATATTAAGCTTTGGTATAGACCGTGCTTCTACGTAATCCTGCATATTTTTCCTTATTTGTCCGTTACATTTGACGTGGCATCGTGCCCTTTGGTGCTCCCCATTGGTTTTTATGGAAGTAACATCAGAATTAATATGGTAGACACCTCTGGGACACCAGAAGAATTAGGGCGGGATACTTCGGATTCAAGAGTACTAGCCATGCCGTGGTGGCAAGATCGGTCCACGGAGTTTGACTGGCACATGTGTGCAATGCCTCGCTTCGATATTTGCTGTGCCTGGAAAAAAAAGGCAGCAGTGGCTTATGCACGCGTGATTCACAGCACCAACAGATCCGCTTAAAGAACGAAAATTATATCGAGAAACCGCAACGCATCGCTTTCGGGCATTACATGTGTCAGTATTACAGAGACTTCAGACAGTTTCCATCAAGTAAATGACTTGCTATAGGAAAGCAGTTAAATGCGTCTTAAAACATTTCGTTCAGTCATCTGCAGCGTGCTATGCCCTGCGTAATTACCTTTTGCGTTTATTTAAGTGCGAAAAGTGTGACCATCACGGTCCACTGCGGTGGCTTAGAGGCTCTGGCGTTCCACTACGAACACACGAGGCCGCGGGACAAACACCCTTGCCGCTGCAAAGCGCCCGTGCACCGTGGATTGGGTAAGCGTTAACGAACCCCAGGTGGTCAAAATCCAACCGGTGTCCCCCACTATGGCGTGCCTCGTATTATATCGTGGTTTTAGCGCGTTATACCCTAGACTTAAATTTTTTTTAATCTGTCCATTGCGTAGGTTGTGACCATCAACGCGGAATACGCAGCACGCGAACACCGGAAGCGAACGCCACCACTTGCCGCCTCCAAGCTCTAGACGAGTTAGGCAGTGCGCGGAGTTGATTCCTTCGGATCCATTTTGCGACTGCTAGTCTCGCCGATGTACAATCACATGGTACTTTTGGTATTTCGCGACTACCTGCAATGGGCGAAGAAAATAATCCCGCTGACTATAACGTGCTATAAAGAAGAGTTCCCATAGGACACCTCTCCCGCCTGATGCACAAATTCAATGTCTCTCTGAACAGCTAAATAAGTAGTACACAAAACTACGCCTAGTGGAGGAAGAGGACTGTTGGCTAAAGTGTGTAGGTGTTTTAGCCAGAAATTTTACTGCTTTTTAATAGCTTCGTTAAAATTAGATAGAACACCCTGTTTAGCACGTACTCTGCGCCGTGTTTTATTCCTCAGCTATACTGAGCACACTGCCCTCGCTGTGCGAGGCACACCTCGAAAAGTGCGCCCAGGCCGACTCATCGATATTTGGTGCATTTTCAGCGCTTAACGGGGAACACAAAATACCGAGAGAACAAAAGACAACAGCGTAAGGAGGACGCTGGTCATGAACTGATTTTACTGCATGAAAGATACGCCCACAGGTCACGCGGCACCACACAGTAGTGCTGGAATTGTGGCACGTGTGTGAAGATGCTCGTCACAGATGCGTAGCGCACAAGTCGTGACGACACAGCTAATTGCACTACTTCATGGTCACAGTGGTATAGGCACAGCGCTAACGCACGCATTCATCAGACAATGCTTTTTGGTAGCGTATGTTTGAACAATCTATGTGCATTGTCCATCCTTGTACCTTCCCAGAAAGCGTGTGCTGTGAAATGAAAGTATGCACTGGTAGCTCTTGAAGTCCAGTTCAATAATCCGATGCAACGACCGCGCGGTCGCGTGACATCACACTGGGGAGAGGTGAGCAAAACGTGAACAAGGTGAATACAGGAGCCAACGTTTCGACAAGTGGACTTGTCTTCTGGGAGAGGCGAGCCCTCCGTACTCAGTCGCACCAACGTGGTTGTCGTAACCGGGCGTCAGTCGGCGCGTCCCGGCGGCGCCGACATCGAGGTATAGCATCGCAATACAGCAGGACACATTCAACGCGCCGAAATGCAGATGGGGGCAAGTTTTCGGCGATACTGGCGGCACCGGCGTGACGTAGCCGATTTCGCCCGCTGCTGCTGGGCACGCTGATACTCCGGACTACATCCGTGCCTTTAACAACAGTGGTCTGCGTAAAGCTGGATTCCCACGAAGGACCAAATACCACGGACGACCATTACGTCGCTCAGTGCAGCCCAATCACACCGCCCACATGAGCGAAGCTCCCGGCGGCTCAATTCGGTGCGGCTCAGCCACGTCACGCTGGTTTGTGTACTTAGAACACTCATTTAAATCCAGCATAAGGTGACGAGGTCTCCCGAATGCCTGAACCTACACGTCATGCTGCCCCATTAGAGCGGTTTAGGCAGCGCCCGGTCAGCCCGGCATAACACTTGCCGCATTGGATGCGCCACGAAAGGAGTGACGTGCCTTGTTAATGCAGGGAGGACCTTTGTGCCTTTTGTCGTTCACGACTCGGCACATGCGATCCAGCTCCTCTGGTGCTTTGCGGTCACGTTACGCCGCACCTGGCGTCCATCTTAAAGAACGCCAGGTGGTCGAAATTAATCCAGATGTTGAGACACTACGGCATGCCTCATGATGAGATCGTAGTGCTGGCGCGTAAGGTCACAGGCCCCCTATATATATATTTTGCACTTGCGGAAAGCTTTTTAAACCTGTGCAACTGGTTTATACAGTGCACTTAAACAGCACAAGTGACCGTTTATCTGTCTGAGCATAGACACCTTCTTTCGATTCCTTGACCTTGCACTCTTTGAGGAGGCTCTCTACACTCTAAAAACAAAGAGAGTGCCGGGCACTCTCTTTGAGGGAGGAGCGGCTTGTCCCATATTTCACTCTCTTTTCGAGAGTAGATCGACCCTCTTTGAGAGAGGGTAGGTCAACTCCTGTTGACAGAGTTTTGTTACTCCACCGCAAGGGATTGCTAGTACCCTTCTGCAGAGTGATAATACTATTCCCACAGGGAGCGCTAGTACTCTTCCGCAGAGTGCTAATACTCTCACCGCAGGGGTAATGGCACTCCACCAGGCCGAGTACTTCTACTCCCCCAAACAGAGTGCTAGTACTCTTCCCAATACCCTCTTAGCGAAGTCCTGGCCACGCATGCAGGCAGGAAATCAGATCAAATTAGGGTCGCTGATACACCGTTCCCTAGGCGGCTCCTCAGAGTCAGTGGCCCAATTCCAAGCGGCCTTCAGAATAGGCGTGAGCAATGTTATGCAGGATTTTAAAGTAATTTTTCCTGGCTATGGGCGGTGAAAGGCAAATTAGCAGTCTTTCAATTGTTTGAAATCAGTGAAATGCGATTTGTTTTGTGTTCTTTTGTTTGCATTAAAGTTAACGATGTTGTTGAACAAGTTATTGCCTGTCCAAACGACTAAAAAAATCGCACGAGGTCCTTGAAGTTACTGTGTCGGGGCCTCGAAAGTTCTTGAAAACCATTGCATTTTTTTCTTCAATATTGCTACGAACCCAGTAGAACAACTGTCATGGAGTAAAAACCTTGGCTGAACAGGGGCTTATACGAAGAGCACAGGAAGACTAGAAATGCAGTAGTAGGCATGGAGGGCCCTGAAAAAGATGTGCCACATCTGCTCGTCTGCCTTATGTTTCTGCATTGACTGTCACATTTTCAATAGAAGTGCACTTACTGTTCTACTCCAATAAACGCAACATTACCAACTCCAGTGTGGGGCAGTCCTTCAGCCAGTGCAAACTCTTTCTGTACATCCCTGTTAGCTCTGTCATTTTTCCAGCATTGTAGTACAAGATTTGTTAAACTGGTTTCGCAGAATATGAGCAGTATACTCTTAAATTAGCTGTTTATTTGTATGCACAAGTTCAGGTCCTCAGTTTGGTTGCATGACAAATTGCCATACCTCAATAGATACAAGAAAAAATGTTGTTAGAGTTTAATAAAATCCAAACAGTAATAATCACAACAATATAATGACATACATTTCTTTTGGTACGTATACAGCCCATGTCTTGGCACTGTATAAATTCAACTATACATCGCAAGTACTGTGTCCTGACCACTATTATTCACATGTGTAAAACCATCACAGCAATTCTTCAACAAATATCACAGTGATTAGTGACATACACTTTGTAACTGCTTTACATGAGCATAATGTATACAAATGGTCCCTGTGTACCTACACATGACTAGTGCCACCCAAGTACTATTACTCACAGGTGTAAAACCAACAAAGCAGTTCTTTAAAAATATCACAGCGCTTAGTGACCTACATGCTGTAACTCCCTTGTAAAAGCTTAATACAACCACGTGAGCACACGGACAGCTAGCAGTGCGCCTACATGGAAATACCACCGCCTCAATACTAATTCACAAGTGTAAAACCAACCAAGCAGTTCTTTAAAGAATATCACAATGCTTAGTGACATACATTTTGTAACTAGCTTATATAAGCTTTATACAAACATGAGAACATACCCAAAGCTATCGGTGCACCTACATAGAAGTGCGGCCATCTGAACACTATTATTTGCAAGTGTAAGCTCAACAGAACAGTTCGTTATAGTGACGCCCATTTTGTAACTGCCTTATACAAGCTTAGTGCAAGCACAAGAATGCAGAAAAAAATAAATTAAAAACTTGCTCTATGAATACACAAACAGATCAACACAAATGGTAAACACCGCTTTGAAGACACGTGACCGTGACAAAGCGCAGTGCTGTGCCGGTTGAAACTGCCATCCACAAAAGTTTTGAGCAATGCTTAAACCACATGCAATAAAGTGCTGAAAGACTGCGTCTCTAACGTACCTATTTTAATTAAAATTTCTTGAATATAGGGCTCTCTTGCAGATAAGGCATCTGATCCAACTGACCTGATTTTACACCTGCTAAATGCATACAATGCATAAAAGGCACTTAAAAACTTGATAGTATGATGAAGATGCATGACTAGAAAAGTTCTGTCCCCCTCGTACTTGTTAAAAAGGTGTAAGTACGACACATATTCTTTTTTTCCACAATTTTTGCATTAATGGACACCCGGGAACCTCGAACCCCCCAAAAAAGAAGATACTGCTGTGTTAATAGTGTTGTGAATAATTTTTTATGAAAGCTTTTTACAGACAAGTTGCAGTCTCATTCCTGGAGGTTGAGCTGTATCATGGAAAGTGGTCACATGGGAGCATGACACTATGCCATAATGTTCGTTTCAGTTGACTCTCTTGCCCTACAAGTCACTGCTCACTGTGACAAGTGATGGAACAGCAGAGTCTGTGTGATTTTCATCACACTTCCATCCTATGCCATCCTTACCAGAGTTGGCGGCACATAGATACCCGAATTTCGATAGTGTTGCTTTCTCAGGTGGTTGTTTTTGATTTGCTCAATATCAGTTGGCACTTCAGCTGCATCAAACTTCTTTTTTACCTCTTCAACAACAACATAAACAACAATCTTATGACACCTGTGTTGTCCTTCTAGTTGCCTACAAAGACCAGTTAATCTAACAACAACACTGACAGTCTCTACTATCTTCTAATGGAGAAGAGGTGTGTCCCCCCATGTGTTCCACATTGTTGTCGCTATGTGGGCTGGCTGGGGAGGCAACAACTGTAATAGGTTTTCATATTTTAAAGTGATGCTTGTACTGTGTTATAACACTTAACTTAGTCTTGCACTTGCTGCACAAGAACACTGGCTTACAGCCGTGGTGAAAAGCTTTTGTATGTTGAGCAAATGAGTTGTATGCACTACAAAAAAGTCACAGTGATAACACACATGTTGCTCTACCAGGCCTGGTGCGGTTCCTTCTGACACTGCTGCTGATGCTGACACACTGCTGCTTGCCTCGTACACTGTTGCAGCTGCAGTAGACATGGCCGTCTCTGTATCTATTGCTGCCGTGCCACCTGTCATGGTAACTTCAGGTGGTATCGGGCTCACTTCTGCAACAGAGATGTCGTTTGCCCTTTGAGGGCTCTCGTCATCAGGGCCAATAATTTCATAGGCATTGTCTCCTGCATCGAAGAACCAATAAGAACAGTCTGAATTAATAAACATAGCTCTAAATAGTACGGACATCAAAACTTAACCACAAGCTTTGCACATCAGTGACCAGGCTTAATGAATAATACTTGCAGGAGGAGTTACACAATTGTGTGTGTACATTACAGTTAAGCCTCATTAGAAGAGATACTCAAGAGGCACGGGAAACATGTCTCTCGAAACAAAAAATTTTAAAACACTGAGGAGCCAGACTAGATCACTTTATTATGCATCATCACTAAAGTATGTTCAGATATATCTGAAGGAATAATTGCTCAGGGTGGCTTAAAGGGCCCCTAAACCACTTCTTGACAGTTTTTGAACATTTCAAGTAAACACGCGCATCAAAATCAGAATGCCGTCACAATTGACGATGCCAAACGCCACAGTGCGTAGCACTGTGGGAGCACCACAATATGAAGAAAACGACCCCGTGCGACTCTCTGGACCTATCCTACACCCCCCAGTTTGTCCTGACATCACCAGGCTGTCTCTGATGATGTCACCAGTTTCCGGTGCTGTCGATTGGTCGAACGAAAGTGTACGACTGCCGGCAAGGCCTGCAAGCAAATACACACTCCTTCTTCCTCGTCGCGTTGCTCGCGATGCCATTGTGGGCAGCCAATGGGGGCAAAGAACAGAAACGCCAACAGAAGGGTCTCCCTATGAGGCTCTTCAACTAGTCACCATACAGTTCCATTGTATTGGCGAGGTCATTAGCGCCACCCGTCGCAGGACGACGGGCCAGCGCGGCAGCAACAGAGCTCGTTGGTGTTGGCCTGTCCCGTAACATTTGGAGGTGTACTAGGCGAGGAAAAGACGATACTGTCCAGATGGCGTGTACCAGATGAAAGAGTAAAATGAGCGGGGACTACTTTTCAATAATGAAACACGTAGCTCCACTATTACTGCACCGTTTCGAAAAATTCTCGTGGCTACGTGTTCGTTGCCTTAACATGTACAACTGCAACACCGCAACTAAATTTCAACCTCGGTGGTTTAGGGGCCCTTTAAAGAAGACATTCACAGTTTTTTAGTGACTGTAGATTGTGTTAGCTTCCTTCCTAACTTCTGGAAGTTAAACACTTCACTTTGCAAGCCTTGTTGCTCGCAGTGCCTTTGAGGTGCTCTTAGACGCTCATCAGCTTCAACTGTCGACACTTTCTGCCCTGCACTGTCCTCGTTGCCCTCCTTTTCTAGTTCATGCTAAAGAGACATGCGCAATTGATCTGTGTGAGGATTGCGTGACCTTTACGCCCTTCGGAGCACACAAGGTGCATGAAGTGAATGTGTCTGGGTTGTGTCCCTTCGAAGTAGTGAATACTTAAAAAGTCGTTAGTAACAAAGGTGACTCTTGTGTACAGTGTTGTTAGCGTGGCAAACATAGGAAAACCAACCAAATCATTTTCAGATGTCTCTTACAGCCAAGTGTATCTTGTAATGAGATTCTACTGTACTGAATATTTTTCATCTATGGATCATCTGCATGTACATATAGTCACAAAGACATGTTGTGTGGAATGGCGAATCAGGAAAAAGCTCGTACTCTTACTTTTTGTCCCTAACATAAGCAGCTGATAACAATATGATAAAAAGGAGGTAATGAGGCTAGCATGGAACATAATCCTTCAGCTCTAAACAGTTTTTTCGGCCCGCATCATTCCCTCATGACATAAGGAAATTTGATTGCAGTAATGGCTGCATGTGATCTGAGTTGACTGCAACAAACAATACGTAAGGTTGCCCTGTATGTAATTTTATCAGAGTGCTTTTTAGATGTCCTGCTGGCGATCCTGGCTGCACAATGTTTCTCATGCTTTTTGGCACGATTCCTTTCTTTTCCACTCCATTCTTTTTTCTGGTTTTATCCCCGTTCCCTTCCCCCTTGCGTAAAATAGCACACCTGAAGTATCAAATCTGTTGAATTATTGTGTGTGTCAAACCTGTTAACACGCGGGCTTCTCTGTGGTCTGTGTTGTATTTTTGAGCTGTACAAGTCAATTCAATATGAAAGATGGAATGTCCCTGATTTTAGTTTAATTGTATGTGTGTGTATGTATGTATATATATATATATATATATATATATATATATATATATATATATATATGATGTTACGGGAAGGAAGAAGCGTTCGTCTATTTACAGGTAGCTTTTAATGGCTGAGCCAACAAGCGTAGAGCATCGATCTTGCTAAAACACTTCTTCGTCGTCTCCAAGACCACCATCAGCGTCGTCTTCTTTCCACATTACCGACTGTGACATCACCCCCGTCGGAAAAAGCACCTGATTGGTGCGGCTCATCGGTCGAAGAAAGGTAAGGTTTGAGACGGCTGACGTGGATGATGTCAGAGAGGGGTGAAGGCACCGTGGCATTCAGCGGAGACACTTCATATGTGACAGGGGTCACCTGGCGAAGGATGCGGTAAGGGCCATAGTATCGCGAGAGTAATTTCTCGGAAAGACCAACATGCCGAGCTGGATACCATACTAGCACAAGAGCGCCTGGTTCGTAGTTCACGTCGTGATGGCGCTTGTCGTAACGGTACTTCTGGCGTGTCTGGGAAGCAGACAGACGAATGCGGGCAATCTGGCGTGCTTGGGTCGCTATGGCTATTACATCCCGAGTGTACTCTGTCGGCGAGTCGAGCGTGGTCGAGAGGAGTGTCTCGAAAGGCAAAGTCGGCTCACGGCCGAAGAGGAGATAGAAGGGTGAATAGCCAGCTGTGTCGTGGCGCGAGGAATTGTAGGCGAACGTGACAAATGGTAGAGCAATGTCCCAGTCCCGGTGATCGGAGGAAACATACATTGCGAGCATGTCCGTTAATGTGCGGTTCAGGCGTTCGGTAAGACCGTTAGTTTGAGGATGGTAAGCGGTAGTAAGTTTATGCTTAGTAGCACATGATCGAAGTAGGTCGTCTATGACTTTGGCAAGAAAGTATCTGCCACGATCGGTGAGAAGTTGACGAGGTGCACCGTGGTGCAAGATAACGTCGTGAAGCAAGAAATCAGCGACGTCTGTAGCGCAGCTGGTCGGTAGGGCTCTAGTAATGGCATAGCGAGTGGTATAGTCCGTAGCGACGGCAATCCACCTATTTCCGTCCTCGGATATAGGGAATGGTCCAAGGAGATCAAGGCCAACGCGAAAAAAAGGGTCGGCCGGTATATCCAAAGGCTGCAGCAGTCCGGCAGGAGGCACAGCTGGTCTTTTTCGGCGTTGACACGACTCACACGCGGCAACATAGCGCCGGACGGAGCGGTTGAGACGCGGCCAGAAAAACCGTCGCCGAATTCGGTCATAGGTCCGCGTGACGCCAAGGTGTCCAGCGGTGGGAACGTCGTGCAGTTGCTGCAGTACAATCGTTTGCAGATGAGACGGAATGACGGTTAGGAGCTCGGGCCCATCGGGGTGCATGTTGCGGCGATACAGGATGCCATTTTGTAGTACGAACATGTGAAGGGACGGGTCAGACGGAGCAGAGAGCAGGCGTTCGATAATGGGGCGTAACGACTCGTCGCGTCGTTGTTCAGCGCCAATGTCTTGCAAGGCGGAGAGGGAAAGAACGCAGATCGGTGCGACATCCACTAAACCGTCCGGTACATCGACGGGATGACGAGACAGGCAGTCGGCGTCCTGATGTAGACGACCCGACTTGTAGACCACAGTGTAGGTGTATTCTTGCAGCCGTAGGGCCCAGCGACCGAGGCGGCCGGTGGGATCCTTGAGGGAGGAAAGCCAACAAAGGGCGTGGTGGTCGGTTGTAACTGTAAATGGTCGTCCATATATGTAGGGTCGGAACTTGCCCACCGCCCAAATGAGGGCGAGGCACTCGCGCTCAGTAATCGAGTAATTGCGCTCGGCGGGAGAGAGGAGGCGACTGGCGTAGGCGATAACGCGGTCGTGCCCACATTGGCGTTGAGCTAAAACTGCACCGATGCCGTAGCCACTGGCGTCAGTGCGGATTTCTGTCGGAGCGGAGGGGTCAAAATGGGCGAGAACAGGAGGTGTAGTAAGCAGCGTGATGAGCTGCGAGAAAGCAGACGCTTGTTCAGAGCCCCAATAGAAAGGAACGTCTTTCCTCAGGAGGTCAGTCAAGGGACGGGCAACATGGGCGAAATTTTCCACAAACCTGCGGAAGTAAGAGCAAAGGCCCATAAAGCTGCGAACATCTTTGGCACAAGTTGGTACAGGGAAATTCTGCACAGCATGAACTTTAGCGGGGTCGGGGCGAATGCCTGACGAATCGACAAGGTGTCCGAGCATAGTTATTTGGCGGTGACCGAAGTGGCACTTGGACGAGTTGAGCTGTAAGCCAGCCGTGCGAAAAACAGAAAGAACAGATGAAAGTCTTTCAAGATGTGTCGCAAAAGTTGAAGAGAAGACGATGACGTCATCCAAGTAGCACAAACAGATAGACCATTTCAAACCACGCAAGAGCATGTCCATCATCCGTTCAAAGGTCGCCGGGGCATTGCACAAGCCAAATGGCATTACTCGGAACTGATATAGGCCGTCTGGTGTGACGAATGCGGTCTTTTCACGGTCCATGTCATCCACGGCAATTTGCCAATATCCAGAGCGAAGGTCTATAGATGAAAAATAAGTGGCACCGTGGAGACAATCCAGAGCATCGTCAATGCGGGGAAGTGGATACACATCTTTCTTGGTGATCGTGTTTAGATGACGATAGTCAACGCAGAATCGCCAGCTGTTATCCTTCTTTTTGACGAGAACAACAGGGGACGCCCACGGACTGGAAGAGTGTTCAATAATCCCTTTGGCAAGCATCTTGTCAACCTCGCTCTGGATAACTTGTCGTTCAGAGGGCGACACCCGGTATGGGCGTCTGCGAACAGGTGCTGCATCGCCGGTATTTATCCGATGCGTCACGACCGTAGTTTGACGCAAAGGGTGATCGTTCAGATCGAAAATGTCGGAGTAGGACTCGAGGAGGCCACGGAGCTGTGCGGCTTGTTGGGTGGAGAGGTCCGGTGCAATCATCTTTGTAAAGTCATCGGTCGGGGCTGATGCAGAAGGCGCAGAATGAGCAGTGGTCGAAGACGGCGCAACAGATAGAGCAGAAATGTGGCACTCGTGCGTTGGTGACAACGTGGCAAGAGACATGCCTCGAGGAACTACTTGCGGGCACTGTCCGAAATTTAGGATCGGAAGACATGTCTGATTGTCCGCAACAGAAACGATGGTGTGTGGGAAGGAGACATTGTGAGAAAGCAGGACTGACGTCGCGGGAGTGAGGACATAGTCTCCATCAGGTACAGGTGGGCTGGCTAAAACAGGGATGAAGGTTGCTGCAAGAGATGGCAGGCGTATAAAATCCGCGGAACAAAGCTGAGCTGGAGCTTGAGCAGGAAGGTCAATGGGAACAGGTAGGGGTAAGTCAAGTTGTACGACACCGGCGGAACAGGCAATCAGAGCAGAATGGGCGGACAAAAAGTAGAGTCCGAGGATCACATTGTGAGGGCAACGTTCAAGCACACTAAACAAAACGGACGTGTGGCGACCGGCGACACTGACACGAGCAGTACACATTCCAAGCACAGCCGGAGTTCCACCATCGGCGACCTGGAGCAGTCGAGTCGGAGCAGGGGTAAGTACCTTTTTCAAGCGCGTTCGAAGCTCCGCACTCATGATGGAAATTTGGGCTCCAGTGTCGATGAGTGCTGTAACGGGCAAACCATCCACGTCCACGTCCAGAAGGTTCCGATTAGTAGGCAGGGTCAGCAGAGGAATTTCAGGCCGGTGTTCTAGAGCAGCGTCACCTCCAGGAGCTGCCCCAGTTAGTTTCCCGTCGGAGAGCGGCGACGGTAAGCTGGGGATGGAGAGCGACGCAGCTGGGGCGAACGGGAGCGGCGACTATGTGGTGATGGCGATCGGCTGGTCGCGGTGGCTCGAGCGTTGTCAGGTGCGTCTTCAACCTCGGTGGAGAGTGATGGCGGGTGAGGATTCAGTGGGGAGCGGCGGTAGGCGGGAAAGCTTGGTCGTGAGTGGGCTGGCCAGGAACTTCGACAGTGGCGAGAGATGTGGCCCACACGTCCACAGTAAAAACAGATGGGTCTATCGTCATGGGTGCGCCATTCGGCCGGGTTGCGATAGCTCGGATACGGACCGTATTGGCTCCGGTGAACAGGGGCAGAGGCAGCAGACGAAGCAAAGTCAGGGCGGCTGGCGGAGCAGATGGATGGAAGACCTACATTCGCAAGTTCTTGGCGAATGACCGACTGAATGAGTGACACAAGCGGCCGGGAATCGTCAAAGCACTGCGTCACAATATATATATATATATATATATATATATATATATATATATATATATATATATATATATATATGTCTCTCTCATGTTTTGAAATATATGTACATTCAGGAGTGCCTGCATGCTCTTCTCCCCTGCTCCAGTGACGAAAAGGAGAGCCTTTTTATGTACCATAGTAAAACATTCACAGGTTTTCGCTGTGCCCATTACATCACTTATCATATGGATCTGTCACAATACAGAGTAGCAGTGGTCCATAATACTAACCCATCCCAACATAACTATAAATTAGCACATACCGACATGCTGTGAAACAGCTGTTACAAAGCCGCTGGTGCTGGCAATTTCCGCAGCACTGCAGTGGTACAGCCGAGTGCCACCTGTATAGTGACAAATGCATATGCATGTTAGGAACTCACTAGTTGCTGATGGTTTCATAAGCTTTACACTACACAATAAAGTAATCTAGACAACTTTGTTGGAACAAATAACACATAATTAGGACACCATTTAAACACTAACACGATTAATTGCCCCCAATCTCTCTCACTAAGGGATAATACTACTGAAACATCGGTGGAGAGCTCAGATTAACACAGTCCATAAAGGACAAGCTTTCTTTTAGGAAAACAGCTATAACAGCGGTTAGTTTTCTTGATCATTTTATGTGCTAGCTTTGATTTAAATGTCATGCAGTACTATAAAATATGAAGTGCCGCATTTCTAGCAGCAGAAGGCATCATCAGCCTCATGGTACAACTGATTTTTGCACTGTTTGTGTCAGTGAGCCAACACATACAAAGAAAACCGAATTCACACATACATATACAGTGCCAAGTGCACTCCTCCTTCTGAAAACGCAGCCGCCAGTTCCAATGCTGCTGAAAGGAAAGGTTATATAGAGTGCGAGACTGCATGGAACTACCACTTATGACTGTAAGTGTATGATCTGCTGATTGGAGAAGTAGTCACATGCTATTTCTAGTCTCTTTTAGAAGCATTACTAAAGGATGAATTAAAATCTATTCATAAGTCATGAATTTCACGCATCCACAGTTTGGTTAAATACCTTGTGAGAAAAAGACATGTTTACCTGGAATAGCAACCTTTCTTCCTGCTGCGAAATTTTCCTTCAAATTAATGAAATAGCTTTACAGCGTCACAATATATTGTGTTTCTCGCAACTACTTCCAGGCAGTGGCGAGTTACAGTGTTTATCTCTGACTCATTGGGCGACAATACTGCCGAACACAAATGCTTCACGAACACGAGAACACGTCCCTCGCAGAGAATAGCAACTATATATGCCTCTGTGAGTCTTGATCGCACCTTTGTGGCCAAAATGTACATTAGAACGCCACCACCATCTCATTAAAAAAAAGCCTCAGTACAAGGCAGCAGCCAACTGCATAAAGTGAAATTGCAACTGATGTCCACTTACTGGTGGCCTGTGTTCGAGTCACTTCTGGCAGTTGACTGGGTGCTGAGAAATGCACGTCCTGGGTTGTCCCTACAAAACATACAGGGTTATGTCAAATGTTGAAAATATATATACACCGGCATTTCATAAGTTGCAAAACAAATGAGTAAACTAATAAACAACTGTAATGTAAACAGAGTACACATGATAAGATAGGCTGTCAACTGGTAATGCATTACACGAAAAATCTAATGCATAGGAAAGACTATATGTATACACACGAAGCTGACACACAATTTAATTCGCTCTAGGTTTTTCTGTGCAGTATATTCAAATTATTATGTCTTGTGGTTAGAGCAAAATTAGTGTAAATTACGCACTAAATTATGTACCCTGGAAAACTTTTCTTCAATATGCACCTGTGCGCGCTTCGAATGAGTAACGTTGTAAAATTTGCGTACATGGTATTTAACATAGTTGCTGAACACGGATTTCCTTTGCCCTGTGTCGTGTACAGTGAGCTACATATATCTGCCCCCCCCCCCTTTTTTTGTACTAGCCATACTGCGTGCCATTGCACCTATACGCACGTCAATAAACCTCACGACACAGAAATAAAAAAAAGCGCCAATCACCCATGCCTGCATGTTGTAGTGGGCCTAACCTAACCAAGCATGGGCTGTTGCTTTTTATAGTAAACACAGGCACCGTGCTCATTGCAAGTATGTATCATGTCACTGAGCAAATATGCAATTTCATTGTACCACTATTTTTTTATCACATGGATGTATCTGTTGAGAGGCAAGACAAAAAGCAGTCACTTCTCAGAACTAACCAGCTTTTTTAAAACACATTTCTAACTTTTCAATGACACTTGCTGCTGTGTTTGTCTGCAGAGAGCATACTTGATTTGATTTTCCAATCGGAGACATTACATAAAGATACCATGTTAAGATGACTGCCTGGAGCACGTGAGAATTGTCATCTTGGTGTAACATACTGTATCTTGATTTTGTTTACATTTGGTCAAATGGTACACCCAATATACCCACATACTAGTTTTCTTGTCCAAATTGCATGCCAATGTATTTTGATTTTTTGGCATTGGCTCCTCTGCACTACATGAAGTTGCGCTGCACTGGCTCTTTGACATCCTCATGTCCTTGCAGCTGCCTTCTTGAGTTATATAAAGTGGGTGCCTGAAAAATATCATATGCAAAAGTCAACACAAGGGCATGGTGCAAAACAACATCAAGACAATCAAGGCCATGGTAATAAAAGAAAGTCTTAGCTCTTAGTCTTCCTAGTGAAATGTATGCAAAACATCCAAATGACTGCAACAGTCAACTGCTAAATTAACTTCAATTTTAGATTTACACAAAAAAATAACGGACAGTTCATCCTCGTTCGGCACGAATGTTAGAATACTCCTGCTAATGAATTGAATATTGGTCATTTTCAGACATCATAGGTCTGTCATGAGTCTGGTGTATCGCAAACACCACTTGTGACACATCCTAAGCACGTGCCCAATGTGCCCCCCGCACCATCCCTGGTTGTGCCACTGCTGAAGCCATAATTTGAGGATTATAGCTGCAAACATGATGCTCAGTAGGGATGAAAATATTGTCCTTCAGTTCAATGGATATATGGATGTGCCTATAAAAAAGGGCAACAAGGCTTGTTATGGCAAGCTTACCCACATTTCAATACTAACAAGAAAGTTCACTGCGGCCTGCATCTGAGCTTACTAAAAGGCATGAACTTATTTTCATGTATGAGGTTGCACAATGGAGTTCATTTTTGACAGACCCGACTACTGCTGCAGTTTGAAATCTAGCATTTTAGATTCTCGAAGGCATGTAAAAGTTGCAGTTAAACCGCAGTTATTAGTTTATTACATCAACCTATTGTTCTGTGTACGACAGACTGGTAACACGGAATTAAAGCAACATTTTATTTTGATATTTTATTTCTCTACTAAAAATATTCAAGCGATAAACACATTTGGATCTGCCATGCAATAGCAAAATGCACACATTACGCTTGTAACCCCCAAAGGAAGGCTTATTTAGCTATTCATATGACATAACTCTGACACACCAACTCATATTAGCAAATGCACAGGCATGTCCAAAACAATAAGCATATGCAAAGCGCCCTTGCCATTGTAATTCCACACAGCAGCCGTTATATTCGATGCCGATGCATAACTAGCTGCTCGACAATTCACCGAGTTCGTAGACATAAGCAACCTTTCAGTTTCGCACCGTGCACGAAAACCGCAACAGGAGACAAAACCAGACCTACCTATAATCACACCATTTCAATACATGAGCAAAAACAGTTGTCTTAGGGATAAACACTGTGAGAGCGATTTAGTGCGCGACGGCGACGAGCGACAAAACGGGCCGTCGCTTGAACAGATGGCTCGGTTCTAGAAATCTAGAAATTGTCGCCCGTCGCCCGAAAGTGCTATGAGCGACTAGCCAATAGCGCGAAGCCGGAACTGGATGTACTATCGGCCAAAAAAGTAAACGGACCACGGCACAGGTGGCCGGAGCGGCGGCGGGGCCACACCGGGGCGCTGCTATCTCGCTCCGCGCGCTGACGGCGAGAGTGCCCCGAGTGACGCCAGACTTCGCCCTTTCTCTCGCGCGGGGCCTTGTCACGCTTGATAAATTTCTAGTGCACCGTTCGGTTGCTCTGCCGCTGACAGTCGCCACGAAGGGGACTGCATCGCCGGTAGTTTAGCACATGGCGCTGTCGAACAGTAGTGGATGGCCGCGGGGCATCAAACCGCGCCACTGAGACGGAACGCAGACTCGTTCTTAATGTTGTTTTGCTTATATTCACCATACCTCTCATATTAGTGCATTTCGCTGGCGTCCACCGCTGCTCGATTTTAGGCAACACAAAGCAAGGAGCCGTAACGGCGCCTACGTTGAAGGCCGCTGCATGCGCGCTCTTTCACGCCGGCGCGATAACTTACAGGCGCCAAGCTTTGCTGCCGGTGCAGGTTCTCTGTCGATATTACTTTTCCGGCATTGTCTCCTGCAGTGGGTGTAATAACTATAGCAACGACGCCTCTCAAAACTGCTTTAATTCGATACTACAATACGCAGCCCGTTATGAAACTTTCTTTAGAAAAATACCGTCAGAAAGAGACGATTGGAAAGGCGAATCGGAAAAAACTAGTCGCTCGTGAAAGCTTATTCACGGAAGCAGATAAAAAATGGCATTCCGTGGATTGAAGAGGTCCTCAGCGGGATGAAAAGTTGCCGTCGACCGCGATGACAGCCTACTTGCCTTGGCATCGAGTCACAGAGCTCCTACTAGCTCCTGTCGTCCGCGCAGCGCTTCCAACCCTTCCTTCACGGTATGATGCAGCTGATCCGCGGTGCCACAGCAAAGGCGCCAATAGAACACCGGCGTTCAATATTTCATTTTTATTCTCTGGAACGGTGTGGGCCACGGGCTTTGTAGTGCGCGCTGCTATCCAGATATGGTTGTGTCCAGCCATTGGACACTGGAAGACTAGGAAATGTTTAAAAACGAGAACGGTCGCATTCGTCGCAAAAATGCCATCTCGGGTGCCGATCGAGGAGAGAAGGCGCATCGTGCGGCTTAGCATAGAAGGTGTCCCTCAGCGTGAAATCTGCCGCCGCACCAGGAGGCGCAGAACATTGGTGAACCGCATTATTCAAGCCTATAGGGATGAATATGGTAGAATTGCTGATGCTCAGCGCAGTGGGCGGCCAAGGCTTACAACGTTGGAAGAGGACCAACGGATAGTTGCTGCCGCTGTTGTTGACCCCTTTCTGAACGCCAGGGAAATTCGTGACGCACTCGATCTCAGTTGCTGCAGCGAGACTATCAGGAGCAGACTGCGAGAGGCAGGTCTCATGAACTGCGTTGCCGCTCAGAAGCTGCACCTGACGACGAAGCAGAGGGAAGAGCGACTGAATTTTGCCCGAGCGTTCGAGCAATGGACTGCAGAGGAGTGGCGGGAGGTCATCTTCACGGATGAGTCAACGTTTAGCACACGCTGGGACCAACAGCAGCGTCTGTGGCGTCCGTTGAACAGCAGGTACGACCTCTCATCCTTGCAGCTGAGGGAAGTTGCGGGTAAAGTTCGCATAGCTAGTCAGTGCTGAAAAATAGGGATTGTTTGCAACGCATACTAGCCTTAAGAATGCAGTACAGCCTCATTTCTCGTCTTACTGCATGACTAGACGTAGGTGCACTACTGACTACGAAGTGTTTCTTTTGCGTCATTGCATATCAGCGAGCTGAATGTTAGACAGCTAGGGTAAGATTTAAGCCTTCATTATTTTCTTTTCTACAGCAGAGGGAGGTGGCTGCGCGTTAAGTTTTGTACCCGACATATGTTAATCACTGCTCTCTCATATGCCCAGATATGACCCTGGCCACATCCACAGCGTGCTCAGCAGCGGCCGCTGCTCGGTTAGTGTTTGGGGCGCCATCAGGAAGGACGGCCTTGGCCCACTCGTGCGGATTGAGAGCTCGTTCACCGGGTCGAAGTACTGCGAACTCCTCGTC
Organism: Dermacentor variabilis; assembly: GCF_050947875.1. NCBI lineage: Eukaryota > Metazoa > Arthropoda > Arachnida > Ixodida > Ixodidae > Dermacentor > Dermacentor variabilis. Next base: position 3,705,539 of record NW_027460346.1, on the reverse strand, counting down.
AAGCACTTGATTCCATACGTGCAGGACGGGCCATTCCGGGACGGGTGCTACATGTTCCAGCACGACCGCAGCCCTGTGCACAAAGCACGCGCTGTGAGCGCACTTCTGGAGCGCTACGCCGTGCGTCAGCTTCCGTGGCCGCCTAACGGGGCTGATCTTAACCCCATCGAGAACATTTGGGGAATGTTGAAGAAGACTCTTGCCTCCCGGCACCTGTGTGGTGGCACAGCGGATCAGCTTTGGCATGCCGTGGAGGAAGAGTGGGAAGCACTACGCGGACGTCCGGAGCTAGTGGCCGCGCTCTATGACTCGATGTCAAGGCGAGTAGGCCAAGTCATCGCGGTCGACGGCGAATTTCCATCCCATTGAGGACCTCTTCAACGCATGGAACCCCACTTTTTATCTTCTTCCGTGAATAAACTTTCACGAGCGACTTGCTTTTCCGATTAGTCTTTCCAATCATCTCTTCCTGACGCTACTTTTGTAAAGAAAGTTTCATAACGGACTGTGTATTGTAGAAGCGAATTAAAGCAGTGTGTAGAGGCGCACTGCTATAGTTACTAAACCCACTGCTGGACACAATGCCGGACAAGTAATATCGACAGAGAACCCGCGCCGGCAGTAAATCTTGACGCCTGCAAGCGCGCGTCACCGTAGCCGCCGTTGCGGCTGCTTGCGTTGTGTTGCCTAAAGTCGAGCAACGGTGGACGCCAGCGAAATGCACTAATATGAGAGGTATGGTGAATATAAGCAAAACAACATTAAGAACAAGTCTTCGTTCCGTCTCAGTGGCGCGGTTTGATGCCCCGCGGCCGTCCACTACTGTTCGACAGCGCCATGTGCAAAACTACCGGCGATGCACAGTCCACTTCGTCGCGACCGTCAGTAGCAGAGCAACCGAACGGCGCACTAGAAATTTATCAAGCGTGACAAGGACCCGCGCGAGAGAGAGGGCGAAGGCTGGCGTCACTCGGGGCACTCTCGCCGTCAGCGCGCGGAGCGAGATAGCAGCGCCCCGGTGTGGCCCCGCAGCCGCTCCGGCCACCTGTGTCCTGGTCCGTTAACTTTTTTGGCCGATAGTACATCGCTCAAATACTACCGATTGTAGCGCGGAACGAGCAAATGATTCAATTTTTATACGTGCAAGGATAAGAACCTACGGAAAGACCCCGGAAATATTTTATGCTACTTTTTTAGTAAAATACATCAACGTAAATTACTAAAGCACGCGTCACGCGTGATTGCAGCCCTCATGCCGGCAACACCGGGGAGGCGTCGCTCAATATCGTCGCTCGCACGGAGTACGACTTGTAGGCGACGAGCGAACGCGACAGCCATCTCCATCGCGTCGCTTGTAGCTGCCGCGCGCAAGATCGCTTATATGGGGTTTATACTTTTTTCAGCATAAAACATGGATTCCTCATGCGTTTTCACTAAGTTCAAGATAACGCGCCCAACTGACCTCTTGCAGCATGCAGCTGAATGCCTGCGGCAAAGTTTCTAACTAGCACTGGTGCTGCACGTAACTTCAGTGGTCGCAGATTCCCCCTGCGCGAGACACCGTCAAGCACGCGGTTTATTTATAAAAAAAGCATGCTGCCAGCAAAATGACGCCTTCTGTTATGTGATTCCTTAGTTCAACAGCGTTCCATACACAGTAGACTGCCAAACTGAATAAATTCAAACACACAAAACGCACGCTAATCACGCTCCGCATAGGCTCGGAATCACGGGCTGGTGAACGAACCATATTAAGCGTCCTCTCGCCTGGCGTCTTATTGAACATACCATAGTTCTGGCAGCGTTTGCGATCTTTAAAGCTCTTACGGACAACGGCAAAGTGATAAAATGACATGCAGTTATCGCGACGACTGGCTTTTTCGATTGACATCGAGAGACACAGCGCGTATGCCTAGTCCTTTGTCAATCGCGTCGGCTAAGCGCAGCGATGACTTCCTGGCGATAGCGTCACATATACGGAGAATGTGCACCTAAGTTAGAATTCACTTACCGTGGAGGATTTGCTGTTATATCCAAGGCATGACGAACGACTGTCGTGTTTTCGTGGCGACGCGAGATGGCTGACATACGATCTCCCTTGGCTGGCCTTCGCGGCTGCTGTGCTGCTCGCTGTACGGATCACCTTTCTCCGGTGCTGTGTTGTTCCGCGATCTAGAGCGCGCGCGCGCGCGGTGGAGCAACTCCGAGTGAAAAAGTAGAGCGCTCGCTACGCGTTCCTTTGAACTGCGGCGGCCTGTTCTCTTAGAAGCAAAACGATGTGTTCTTTGCTCAGCGTGCATGAATGATACATTGCCATGTTCGGGGCCAGCCACCTACAGTTGAAGCAGAAGATTGCGCTACGTTTTGTTCTCTATTGCCGCAAGAGTAGAACGGGCATTCTACTCTCTCTCTCTGAAGGGGAGAGTGAAAAGCACATTTCACTCTCTCCTTGGTGACAGAGTGAAGAATGCATTTCACTCTCCTCGACATTTTGCGAGAGTAAAACGACGCTTTGAAGAGTGAACCGGCCGCTTCACTCCTGCGATACCCTTCCTAGTATTTAGAGTGTAGCACAGAGGCAATGATATGTTGTGGAAAGCTATGCTGACTCAGACGTTTTACTGTCACTTGAATATTTGTGGCCAGCCGCTGTTCACACGAATTCTGGTTAAGCACATAGATTAAAAATGCAGACTGATTATCGAAGTCCAGAACATGAATAAATAGGTATGACAAATGTGTCAGCACTTCGTCCTTCAAATTGACGCTGAAAGGTGCGATTATGTGTGTCGTCACAACTGGTGCGTGACACATCTCTGACGAGTGGCTTCACACATGGGCCACGATTTAAGTCCGTTGCCGCGTGACCTGTGGGTGTAATTTACTGACCGTAAAATTAGTTTAATACCGGCGTACTCCCTGTCCAGTCCTCTTTTCTTCTCTCAGTATTTCCCGTTTACAAGCGCTGGAAATTCATGGAATGCCATCCAACTATCCCAGCTCTCTGTCATCAATTCCGACTGAAGGCCTCCCTTTGAACTTTCTTAGGTTCTCGGCTGATATAGTTGCATAGATGCATAGTTCGCACTAGTTTCCAAACAAACTACAAGGAGCTTTGCTATTTTGCACGTTGGCATTAGTGAATCTATATAAAACTCTATACATGTGACAAATGTCGTTTCTGTGCGACATCTCCTAAAGTATTAATGGAGAACATGTCCGACCCGGTGAATACAAATTTGTTTTCGTCTGTATTCTGGAGCAAAGATTCGTCTTAAAAACAAGATTTAGCGCGGCAGTGAGTAATAAATACGTAGGAACGTAGAAATGTTTTTCTGCGCAAACCCGGCACATATTTTTATAAGGACTGTTGCAAATACAGGAAAAGAAGTTTAGCGACCGTATGGGAAGGAGATATGTTAAGTACACCATCATTCTGTCTTACAAATATGTGTTGAAAATTTTATTATCAATGAAAACTGAAAAACCATGCTTTCGACTCCGCACCTCTGTATTAAGTATTTAGTATCGCAATCGTACAAATACACCCATTACGATATCTAAAGCAGACAAGATTCGTGTATTATACATTACTCTGTAATAGGTCTATACCAGTGAAAACCTCGTGAACACTGCTACAATGTCTCTTACACTGTCAATTCATTATAAATTTCGGTGTTTTAAATACTCTATTAGGCGACTTCCCATAACAGTGACGTTTCCTTTTGGTGAATCCATATGGATTTGTAATCTTCCTTTTTCCCCTTTTCAGACACTTACCAATTTTCGGGAATTATTGTGAACAACGTGAGGCCTACATCAAAATTATGCGTACTAAGAACATTAGAAGTTCACTTTCCGTATCATATGCTGCAAAGATAGTTCCGTTCGGTCCATTCGTTGCCTCACGAAAGCATTTCTGCGCTTTACGTGTGTCTCCAAAGGAAAATCGTAGTTTGCCCAGAGCTAAAGTGTTAGGGTGTTTCATTATGCCTCTGACAACCGCGGATCCTCGCGCACGTCACCGTGCTCTTGACATAAAAATTGTAACAGCGGAAACACATGCAACCACAAAGTACCAATGACGAGACACAAGCGCTTGTGCCTCGTCCTTGGTACTTTGTGGTTGCATGTGTTTGCGCTGTTACAATTTTTATGTCAAGTATGCACCAACTCGCCCAGAAAGAAGTTTTAATGAAGCACCGTGCTCTGTTCGCCGTGGGCACGGCTACGTGAAACTTGCAAAAGGCGGATGGTTATAGAGAGACTCACAGTTATGAATATGAAATGCGACCAAATCCAACACTGGCCAAGCACATCATCGCACGCACAAGTTGATCAGAGATGATGGGCCTCATCCCCTTCAGGTCGCCACCGTTCCATACAGGAAAGCCATGGTTAATGAATGCTCTCTGTAAAAAAATGAAGAAGCGTGACAAACTATATGCTAAATTCATCAAAACTCGAGAGCCTCTGGATTTAAAAACATTTAAAATGTTTCGTAACAAATTAAGCAAAGAGCTACGGAAAGTACATGATGCTTATTTTCTGCAGATGTTTTCGTCTTGTATGAATGACTCAAAGAAACTATGGAATAGACTAAATGCTCTTATGAATAGAAATCAGAGGAGTGATCCAATTGAACAAATTAGTCTAAACGGTAGATTGTTGGTAAAGGAGTATTTGGCAAACGCCTTCAATGATTATTTTGTACACAGAGACGTTGACCTCAATCATCCCATGCTGCACTATGTGCACATTACTCCAAACGCAAACACAATATTTTTTCAGCCACTCATGCCTTCGGATGTATGTTCTGTATACCTAAGACTCAAAACATCTCGCAGCTGCGATGCCGATGGTCTTCAGATTCAACCTATAAAATTTGTTATATATGATATAGCCCCTATTTTGACACATATTTATAATTCGTGCATTTCCACAGGCGTATTTCCAGAAAATATGAAGGTTGCTAAGGTAGTAGTATTATTTAAAAAGGGTAATAAATTAGATATAAAAAATTGTCGCCCGATCTCGATCCTCTCTGTTTTTTCAAAAGTTCTTGAAAAAGTTCTTCTAAGTCAGTTGTCTTCGTTCTGTGAAAAGTACAAGATAATTTCAAATGCTCAATATGGTTTCCGTAAAAACAAGTCGACTGAATTAGCTCTTTTCGATCAAAAAGAATTTATATTGCAAAACTTCCAACATAAGCTATTAACAATAGTCATATTTGTCGATTTTACACAGGCGTTTGATCATATTATTCACAACATCTTATTCTACAAACTAGAGAAATATGGGATTAGAGGCATTCCACTTCAATTATTAAAATCTTATCTTAATAACAGACGCCAGTTTGTTTCTGTAGGCCACAATACATCGGTAACCAAAGAAATATTTTGTGGCGTCCCACAGGGTAGCATTTTGGGCCCGTTGCTATTTAACTTATATGCTAACGATATTACTTCCATCTACGAAAAGGCGAAATTTATAATTTACGCAGAGGACACAAGTGTTTTCATCTCGTCCGGTTCTTGCACCAATTTAATTAGTATGGCAAATGACTTCTTGTGCAGCCTATCCTATTGGTCCTCTGAGAACTGTCTAATAGTAAATACGGCGAAAACAAAGGCCGTAATTTTTCATACCAAAGGCATGAGTCTTCTTCCTCCAGAGCTAACATTAGCGTATAGATCCACAAATATAGAACTCAATCTTTCTGCAAAGGTGTTAGGGGTACACTTCACGAGTACCATGCAATGGGACGACAATGTATGCTTTGTACTCCAAAAATTTAGCCGCATAACAGGTGTTTTAAATCGATACAGATATACTTTACCCGTCTCTGTAAAATTATTAATTTATAATGCCTTATTCGTGTCTCACATACATTATGGGCATCTTGTATGGGGCACCACAACTGAATGTAACTTGAGTAAATTATTTCGCATGAAGAAGAAAATATTACGTGTCATCGCTAATGTACCGTTTGCCGCCCATACTGAAAACCTGTTCAAGAAATACAACAGTGCGACAGCCCATAACATCTATAACTGCAGACTATTACGCGAGTATTACTTAAATGCTAAACGTAACAGTACTTTACTTGTGGAACTTGCAAATCTATCCGTCAATTCATACCGTTATTCAACTCGTACACCTGAAGTCTGGAAGGTTCCGCGCTCTACAACTAACTACGGTTGTCAAATGTTGTGTACCAACCTTCCAAGATTACTGAATTTATATGACAGAGCAGGCTTTAATTTACAGGATTTATCACTGTCATAATTTAAAACTCTATTGCTTTCACCTCTTTAGAGCGCGTTTGTTAATGATTAATAATGTATGTTATGTTCCTCTTTTTTTGTCTATGTTACCAAGAGTATATCATTTATTTATTTCAATGCCGCAGTGTGTTTTGCATTGTTATTGTGGAAATATTTCACTGTTCTTTCATATATTGTATAACTGCAATATTTTATGCCCACTACATAAATGTAATTTATATGGCGCTTGATGTGTTACCCCATGCAGCCATATTGTACCTAAGGGTCTGAGGTTACCTCAAGCCGCGTCTGTACGGCTTTTGTCCCTCATCCACTTCCATTTACCACTCCTCTGTATGTGTGTGTGTGTAAATGGAAATCAATAAATCAAATCAAATCAAATCACTCGCCTCTGGCCAATTTCTCGTACTTGTACAATCCAAAGTAGACCGCAGTGGCATACCTTCACTTCCTTTGTACTGCTCCGTTGCCGTCGTCAGGGAAACAGACCGGAAGTGCTTCTGCCTCCTGTCGTAGCAGGCTCAGTCAACCGCCGGGACGGCATCGTGGGTCTCAAGCCGGATCAGTAATGATGTGCCGCAGCTTCCTGAACCCAACCCTGAAGAATAAACTGGAAGGATTCATAAAAGTCAGGTTCACTTTAATAAACCTAGTCAGTCGGTGTTTATTTAATTAGTCTAATTTCAATTGCTTTCTAACCAGACTGTTTTCAATCGGCTGTTTACGTTCCAAGAATATAGTTTTTTTTTCTACTACACGAAACTTCATTCAACAGGAAAGCGCATAAATATTCTTTACACCTATGGGTGCAACTTTCAGATAGCCAGCATTTGTCTGCAGCTTCTTCAGTGACCTTTGGAATCACGTAGTGTGTTTGTACCAGGGCCACATTTCACTGCTCTGCCAAATGCTCAGCAAACCCCAATTTTATACTGTAGGAACGTCGGTTATACCGGTAGGAGTGCAATGCTTCGAATTAGACACATTGTTCCAAAATCTCTTCCTAAAGAAAGCGTCACTTAGAATGAATGAATAAAATGAATAAACTCACGAATTTGTCATGATAGCTCAATCACAACTCACATAGCGCAGGATGTCATACAGCGGACACAATGTGTATGGGCTTCCCGATGTCCGGTGATGACGTCTGGACATGCGTGCGTGCGTGCGTGTGTGTGTGTGCGCGCGTGTGCGCGTGTGCGTATGTGTGTGCGTGCGTGTGCGTGTGTGTGTGTGCGTGTGTGTGCGTGCGTGCGTGTGTGTGTGTGCGTGTGCATGTGCGCGCGCGTGTGTGTGTGTGTGTGTTTGTGTGTGTGTGTGTGTGTGTGTGTGTGTGTGTGTGTGTGTGTGTGTGTGTGTGTGTGTGTGTGTGTGCGTGCGTGCGTGCGTGCGTGCGTGCGTGCGTGCGCGCGTGCGCGCGTGCGACAAGCTGTGTCTAACTATTGAAATAGAAAAAATTCTGGACAATATCACAGTTATTGATTGATTATGCCATTTTTGTGTGTGGGGGGGGGACACTACGTATACCTACCAGCGCTCCAACTTCAACGCCATCTAATTAATAAAAGACACAGTGATGCATTTTCTTGGCAAGGGTAAAGAAACTGATCGTTCGGAAGGCTATTTCAGCAATATTCACTAAGTGAAATTTTAAGAACTAAGTTTTTAAAATTGATAATATCTCCTTATTTGAAAAACATCGGTGTTAAGAGTTCCTCTCAATTTGCGATGGATACAGAAGTCGTCGAAGTGAAGAGCGCGCATAACCGAAGTAATTAACACAAAGATTCGGGCAAGTTAATGTTGAACAGTTGCTGTGACGTAGTTACTAGCGCAAACAACACCAACGGAAAGAAGGGTGGGACGGGACAGAGCGCTAGATTTCAGCTACATCGCTCTGTGCTGTGCAAACGTCTTTTTTCCGTTTTCCTTGTTCGCGCTAGTAAACAACAACTGCGCATAACCACGCCTTTTAAGGCTATGTGACGCACAAAAAGCCATGCCATAAAGCTAGAACACCTATAGCGGCGAAAGTAATGCGAAGTTTCGTTCGCTGTCGAAAAGCAACAATGATTCTTCGTTTCTTTTTTCTTTCGGGTAACGAGCGCAAGCAAAGCAAGCGCAGACCCGCTTGGCGCTCTGGTTGGCATGTCACGTGATAGCACGTATCCCGATGCGTCAACAAAGTGACGTAAATCTAGATGACGTGATTACACGCGCTCATGACGCACGCTCATGATGTGATCAGCTTAGATTTCGCACGTGAACCGGGAGAAAAGGCTTCGTGGCGACGTGTTAATGATGTTTAACCATTTGTTACAAATGTCTAATCTGCACTGCAGACATACCATTTAAATCAGTAAAACGTAATTAGGTGCACAGTAGTTAATTAAGCTACTAAATGACCCCTCAAATTTGTCCACTCCTGGCATGAACCTTCACCAGCCAAAATATCATTTAGCCTAGTATTCCTGGTGTTTAATGACCATAGTCGGATACATCTTAAGTCTGCAATGAAGCCCCGCCCACGCCCTCATAAGCCCGCCACTGTTACTACGCAAGGATGCAAATAGCTCGTACTTTAAATTTTCCTTGTTATCTAAATAAGGCGGTAGCCGCAAAAATAAAATTACGATTTCGTAATTTTATATGTTTTCACTCGTTTACTATAGTGAAACGATGAAAGCCAAATTTTTATTAAATATAAAGAAAACACTTGCGTCGCTGCAGCTATTTATTATCAAGCTTCACTTCTGTTGGCAGCGAAGTTCCACGAGTAAAACGGGCTCAGCAGTAAAACGAGCTGTACCGCAGACTTTTGAAGACTGAAATTGTCAGACTCCATCACTTCATCTATGTCGCTTGCACACCTCATCGCTTCCGCCGATGAAGACTCAAGGACAGCAGACGCTACGGAGGCATCAAGTACGACGCCATTTCAAAAAAGGTCGCATGACGACGACTTTTGTTTGCTTCTGTGTTCGGTCGGCGGAGTAACACAATTTCGCGCGGTCCGTGTGCCTTGGTTGCCAACTGCTGTTTTTCCAAGTTGTATCCTACTGTAGACGCAGTCCTTTCTGAAACAGACTCAGAATGGATTTCCGGTAATGTAAGTGGAACGCCACTACATTTCTAAGCAACCTTTCGAACCAATATGCAGCAAGTGGTGCCCTACAGTCTCGGCATTGCTGCTGTGCGGTCTCGCTTCAACACCGGCTGTCCTCGATGCCGCGAATGCGACGTGTGCGATAAAGTTATGTGACAAAGTATCATGTAATTAAGCGGAGTTCTTTTCAAAACTTACCTGAGATTAGCGTACCATTTCTAAAGTAACCAACTGCTTAGACTCTTGGGCAGCAAAAGTGGGATTTTGCCTAAATTGCAGTGTACTGTATGTCTTGTCTTCGTCTTCGTTTCTTCTTGTGTCTTTGTTTTGTTGCGCTCTGCAGATACCTTTCAATGACTCTATCGCCAATAGGAGCACCGAACAGTTGGCGCCAGTGAGTACTAGAAATATTCTATCACTCCTGAATCATGCAAACTGAAGGGCATGCAGCCACCCAAAGTGCGCTGCGCATCTAAAAAGAAAAGCAAAACAGGCTGTCTTACCTAGAGAAAAAAACAGCCTTCTCATATCCTTGGTGTATTAGAGAGGTTATTGGTGCTGTCTCCTATAACGCATGAGGCTCCTACCTACTATGTGGGACTGTCCAAGTCTTGTCCTGTCTTCCAAGCACTGGCGCATAGCCACTACTCGGGAGTGGCCAAGAATCGGGCGGTTTCCAGTACATGTAAAATTAAAAGAAAACTGAGATGTGTCTTTCACGGCCCTTCATGCGCGCAAGGAGCCGGTGCACTGCTCCCGGGATTCTGGCGGAACACAACTTGCCGGTAATGAGTAGCGGTGAACGCATGGTGAGGCCCCGCAGCTAGGATGTCGTCCATGTCTTCTTCCGCAGGGCGGTCCAGGTCTATGTAGGCCTTTCTTCGACGGGCGAATCCTTGGCGCCCGTTTCTGCGACTCCCGTTTCCTGCCCTGCTACCGCCCCTAAACACTGCTCGCCTCCTTCCCGACGGGGCCCCCACCGCTGGCGCTCTTGGCTCTTCGTCGGCGTCGTGATCGGCGCGCTCTCGGTGGTCGCTGAGCTGTGAGCGGAGATCGCCGCCGGAGCGCGATCGCCGGCGCTTGGACTTCCGTCGTCGGTGGCACCTGATGAGATTTAACTTATCCCGCAGGTCCGGATGCCCGGGACGATCTGCGTCAGCTCTCCTCGCCCGGTGCTCGGGCGAGGGCGAAGCGGTGCCGCTGCTGCCATCCCCCTGAAGCTGAGCCGTGGGCTCGGGCTGCGATGGTGCGTCAAGCGGGCGCGCCGCACCCGCTGTGCTTAGCGAAGGCGGCTGTGGAAGCTGGGCTGCGGGTTTCGCTGAACACGCGGGGGACTTAACTTCACCGAGAAAGTCATCGTCATCACTTCCGATCTCAAGATCGAGGACGTCTCCTGGCTTGGACGAGCTTCATGCGAACGAAAAAAGGAAGATACCAACTATTAGAATACGCTGATAACGTGTTTCTTTCGCTAACTAGAGGAGTCAGAGTTGTTATGGTGCGCAGTAGCGACGCCAATGACATTGTCAGAACAGGCCTACGTGCATGAAGTATGGCTGAATTATATGACGTTACTGTTAAAAGTGTAGTTATACTAATAGCCAGGGCACAGGCAATACTTGGGAAACACCGTCGCGAGAAGCGATCTGACAACATGCGTGTTCGCATGCAAAATACATTTCTTAAGAGGTACTTCGGTATCTCTTCATTGCTACCGTAATTCAAGCGTACTAAATAAACGTAAGTATATAAAAAAATAACTACGCGAAAAATTTCTCCGCCTACTGAGCCCACGTAAAGAAATGACTGAAATTTCCCCTATTTTAAATTCTATCCTGGCTTTAGAACTCACGTGTTGGCGCCGCCTTATAAAAACACTCTGTAGCTATTGTTCAGGTAAAATTTCATAAGTAGGCAAGCAGCTCTCGGTAGAAGGCACTGGAGTAGAGGTATCTTCGCAGTGAAACTTGATATTGAAATCGCTGAGAGCCGTTAATAACTATATGTCTCCTTCGGTCGAGCAGCGGCATTGTCACAAGTTCGCGGTTCCTGAGGGCAAATTCTGATTTGAGGCCCGTTTGTTGATACTGGAGAGCCATGAACTAAAATATACTTGATATTTTGTGCTATGCAGGTAAGAGGCTGAAAATGTATCGGTGCTTACATATTCGGGCAGCCTCACCCAAGAGCCCAGGTCTACCCTGGGACAAGGCGAATATCTTCAGTGAGCACGGACCGAATAATACGACAATACCCGTCGCGCCTTATATCGGGGCATGGGTGCATGCAAGCAACCTGCTCCGATATCGACTTTAGAAAAGATAGTTATATAATCTAAGATAACCCTTATAACTATCTTTACATGCAATAAACCAAGATCAGGGGTCGTGTGTCATTCGGGTATCCATGCCCCTAGTTTAGGTTGAAAGCAATGTGCCTTCGTATTGGCCTCGGTTTGAGAACACTAATCACAGCACGCAAGCACCCATTCGCCTGCGTTTTGTTCAGTTCAAAGGATTTAAAGCATGGCACACACGCACACGCACGCACACGCACACGCACATACACGCGCGCACACACACACACACTCATACATACAAACACACACGCATACGCATACACAAACAAACACATGTATACGCACACATGCTCAGACACACGCACGCACATGCACACACGCATACACAAGCACACAAACACACACGCATACACGCACGTACGCGCGCTCACAGGCACGGACATGCACACACACGCATACACACAGGCAGATACGCGCGTGCACACATGCACACACACGCGCACGAAAACACGCGCGCACATACGCACCCACGCGCACGCACACGCGTACACATGCGCGCACATGCGCACATACGCATACAATCACGTCCGCACATACATACACATGCGTGCACAACGCACGCACATGCACACACACGCACACGCACAGGCAGATACCACGCGCACACGCACGCACGCAGAAACGCGCGCACATGCGCACGCACATGCACATACTTACATACACACACGCACACACACATACATACACACGCGCACGCACACACAGATGCACATACGCACGCGCACACACGCACGCGCACACACACACGCACACACATACACACGCACAGACACACACGCGCGTGCACACACACACGCTGTGGGGATGCGCGACTCTCGCGCGTCCCCTGATGTTTTTCCCGCATAGCGCGCCTCCTGTAGTGCGGCTTCGCCGCGTGGCCTGCGTGATACCCGCGGCGGTCGATGTGGTTGGGGCGCAGTGCGAGAGATGGCGCGAGTGTTGCGCTGCTAACGCCGCCGACAGGCGAGGTTACTTGGGCGCCGAAAGGAAGGCGCTTGCGCTCTTGGTGGTTCGAGACAGCAAGCAGCACGGACGTGCCGTGCCGCGCGTGCAGCGACCCATGCTTCTGCGAGACCGTCTCGCGTGGCTACCTTAGACACCGTTCGCGTGACGGTACGCGCGAACGACCAGGCGTTGGGATCCAGCATGGGGCGAACATATTCGCTCGTTTTCCGGTCGCGGTGAGTCGGACTTCTAGATTTGTCGCGCGCCCATGGGCATGTTTTGTGGATAGCAACTCGGCTAGCAGGCATTGATCTATGAAAGGTGCAATAAATGCCCTTATGACTGTTTGCACTACTGTGTTGTCGTTCCTTTGTCCCAAGAGCACGGTGTGAGAGACTCCACAACGCATACACACACGCGCGCACACACACACGCACACGCATGCACACAGATACACACATGCGCACGCACACAGGGACGCGAACACGCAGGCACATGCACACACGCATACACGCACACACGAACACACATGCACCTACACCCACACACGCGCACACACGCGCATGAGTATGAAATATGGCTGCACGCATAAAGTCAACATCTTACTATACACTGTGCCCAAAATTGTTAGATAGTATCACATGAGCTTCATTTTTGCACTTCAGGCAAGTGTCACGTGCCTCACTTGACGTCGCTACCCAAAATAACGCTGAACATACAGCAGCAAGCCACCATCAGAGCAAGCGGGAGTGCGTGCAAGTCGTGCTCGTGAAGCTGTAAGACTGTCAATGGTAAGCGATATTGTTAAATCCTTAATGAGCCCGTGGGGGTACCAGTGATGAAAAGAGTTGAGGGCATGCACTATTTACTCTAGCGTGATTCTCGACCCCATGATTATTGCATTGTTGCGAGGGAAATCTTGAATAGTGAATTGTGATAAGATGGGTGGGAAGCAAGGGGCCGACAAAATTGCAAGCTCTTTCCCTGGTCTAACAACCTGCGAATATTGATGGTGAGGATCTTTGAAGGGAAATGTTCATTCTTGGAAATTGCGAGGCATCGAAATGTCGAAAACAACCGTTGAGATAGACTTGTATCCACGACAATGCAGTGTCCACGTACCAGAAGTATATGCCGAAATTTTGAAAGCGTCGCGAATTATGCTGCTTTTCAAGCGGTGAGCAGTTCGAGAGAAATATTTTGATATTGTATTTTAAATCTTTAGTCTGAATTATTACCTCTCCAGCGGTATCATATCAGTAATACAACGTTGTCATGTGATTATACATATGTCTAATGAAACACATGAGCGTATGTTTGACTCGCCCTATAACATGTATCTATAACATGAATGCGGGAGTTCTGGGAGAAACATGACGTTAAATGGTGATAGCGGTACACCTGAGAACTCGAAAAGCAAGCAGAAAATTCAAAACGGTAGCCGCGTGCGAATTAGCCGCTGGTCCAGTCAAAGGAAAAGATCATGCACGACTTACCTCGCACGATGGCTCATTGAAATCGAACTGAGGCTTGACCCTAACCGTGCAAAGTGGTTCGCTTCTTCGCTCTTTGACGTGGCATCAGTTTCTTCTTCCTCTGCTCTCTACTTCCAAAATTATTGGTGGTAGCGTGCTGTCGGCGTTTATTATTATACTTACCATGGGATTCAATATTAAAAAAAACATAAAGAGCCAGAGAGAGGCCCGCAACTTACATTAGAATGACGTTACGCACGCGTGCCTCAAAGCAGGACTGAATCGGCACACGAAAGAAAGACAGAGGCAACACAAAGACGACGAAGGGGAAAAATGGAAGGCGGCAAATTGAAATCCGACATGTTGGCTCGCTGCGAACGTCACTTGGCCAGGTTTTGGGGTTGGGGGGGGGGGGATTAGGCTTTTCTAGTCTTATTTGTTATTTATTTATTTTCAATACTGCCACACTCAGCTGAGATCGTAGCAGAAGGGCATTACAAAAGGTATAATCATGTTTTAAAGAAAAAAGAATCGACATTATGTAAACATGTGCGCTGTGCACACGCACGTACACACAAAAAATACAGAAAAATAAAAAAAAGCAAACAAGCCACATCCGTTAGGGTAGGTCTAAAGCCATGAATGCGGTCTAAGCAGTTTTTCTTACAAGGAACATCAATATCGTAAGAAAGTTTAACAGTGTACAGTCAAGCGCATTGTGCCTACAAGAAAAAGCAACAAAAAGAAAAATTAATCGCGAAACAATAAGCTTCTAGACAGAGTACTTAAAGCAAATGTCACACACAGGTTAAAATTATCATTTCGAAAACATAAATGCTGCACACACGAAATGAAGCAAAACCACCGAGGAAAGATTGCAACCAGTTTGCCAAGCAAAGAGAATCAACACTGTATCAATCATGCGCAATGTGCAAACACCAGAAAATAATACTGAAAAAAATACAAAGGCGAAGAACAACCAGGCAAAGGATTGGAATCTGTTACAAAAATAGGAAAGGAATAAAGTAGCAAACAAGCGGTAGTACAAGAACGAAGTGATGTGCAGTAGCATAAGCATTCGCTTTCACCAAAAAAGCCCGTACACATTTGACCAATCACCAGCAGCAAATATTGAGCTCTTAATTATTGTTACGACTGCTTCATCCTAGGCTGATGTCCAAAAACTCCCCCGGGAACGGTTTATCCCCTTGGGCGGCCTCTATTCCGATAGATCAATTACCTCTGGGTTCGTTCATCCGCGGTGGTGTGAGCAGCATCCCGGTGGCTCTGGTTCCTTTCAATGAAGGCTCGATACGGCTGACCAACACCAAGGATATATCCAGAAATATCTACGTGCTGCTACTTATTCAAACCAGACCATCACGGAATTGAGACAGTTCTGCCGAGGAGTTATCGTGTGTAGATCACCAGACCAGACCTGTGCCGCGGATTTAGTTACGTGTTCATCATTTGCGTCATTGCCGGTGAGTGCCTTCATCCCTGATCACCTCACTTGCACTAAGGGAATAGTCAGAGGTGTCGATGCTGATCTATCTGCATCAGAAGCACTAGAGACATTGTCTGGGACTGGAGTAATTGCTGTTTATGCAATCGAGTGGTAGACAATAAGAGGGTCCCAATAGAACCGGTGATTGGAACATTCGCAGGAACATCCTGTCCATCAGAACTAAAGGTGTGCCCCTCGTATTCAGAGTTGAACCTCTGGCATCGCACCCGCTACAATGTCGTAATTGCTGGCGATACGGCCATAGCAGTGCAGAGTGCAAGACAAGTCAGCGTTGTTGTACACGTGGCTAAAAGCATGCTCAAAATGATTGTAGATGAGCGATGCTGCCTCTGTGGTGGAAGTCACCCAGCCGATTATTCTGACTTTTCTGTTAGGGCCCAACAAATACAAGTGATTGAAATGGTCGACAGACGACGGTGCTCTAGAAAGGACGCGATAAACATTTTGAAAGAAAGGGCGCTTGGCTATGCGCGTGTTAGAGGTAGACAAACTCTTAGTTCGGATATATTGCTTATTGCAAATATAATGCCCGCTGTGGGAAAGGAAGTTACAAAAGCTATGGAACGGCTCTAAATGAGCCCTGGGGAATGTATATAACAGCCCATCTCTAGTTCCTTATCTCATTTGATGCAAGCTAACCGGCCGAGTCCTGCAACAACTCAAACAGTGGATCCTAAGCAACAAACTAGTGATAGAAACTCAGGTACCCATCCTTAAAGTAACGGTATCGCACCTTCGACTTCGCCTTCCCTGGAGTCTGCTACTGGTAATTTGGTTAATGCAGAATTGGAAATGACAGATGTGGAAGAAAACGCTCGAGCGTATAGAAGAACAATGTAATTAATCAATGAAGATTCATCCTCCGGTCCTCATTCAAAAGCTAATAATAGTCAATCCAATGCTATACCAAAAGAAAGCATTGTACAGGAGTTTCGGCTGTGCAACTTTCTAAACAATAAGGTGTCTGAAAGTACTTCAGTGCAACTGCCACTCTTTAAATTCTGCTTCAGTAGATTTATCTTGTCTAACTGCTCAACTTGACCTCAATTTAATTATGTTAAACGAAACGTGGTAAATTACTGCAAAAAATTCTCAAATAAAGTTTTACAGATCATTTTGTCTAGACCGCCCTACTATAGGTGGCGGATTAATTACATTTATTTCGTCTCAAGTTTGCCATAAGGCAAAACTTTCAACTCCCGAGTGTGAAATCCTAGTAATAGAGCTGAATCTCCGTGGATGTTGCTCCTCTACCATTCTAAATGCATATTTTCCTTTTGGCGTGCAGGACACACTAACACTGGATAGGGTTCGTAATTCTTGTGGACGGGACATTCTACTGTGAAATGACTTCAATTCTCTCCATATATCATGAACAGATTTGTGCGGCACTCGATTATGGAACTGGTCGCTGGACAATGGGCTAACGTCTGTAAACTCCGGATCTATTACGTTTATGCGGGATAGATCTTACTCTGCAATAGATCTTACATTATGTGGCCCGAGTCTCTCCGTATCTTCTTGGTCGGCTGTTGAGTGTGCGACAAGCAGTGATCATCTTCCAGTAATTTTTGAAGTAGCATGCCATGTAAGAGTTACGAATGATCAGGTGCAAACTTTAATTAATTACAATATTTTAAAAAATTCTTACGAAATGTTCTTTCCTCTCTGTCTGATGCGTGCACTGAGCAAAACATTATGGTAATGTGGGGCAGAATTCACTAAGCTGCGCCGTTCTTACGCATTTTCTTAGTGAAAAAAATTCTTACGCTAAGATAAGAGTGCCACTGAAGTGTCATCGCAGTTAACTTACGACATCGTATGAGAGCGAGGAGGAAGCAAAGCTCGTACTGAACGACAGAGAATGAAAGAAGCGCGGTTACCCGATATCGTGATTTCACATCATGCGTCTGTAGTTGAGGCTATGCTCTCACGGCAAGTCACCGCATACCTCACTTTGGCAACTTCCATTTCCTGGCCTCTTCTACAAGCCCGACAAGCGCGACCGTGCTCGCCCGTTCACCGTATACCGCCAAAACAATAGTAGTGCCAATATTAAAAAGTGGCTAGACGTGTTTGTTTAGATGCTAGCGCAGCAAAAGGAAACAAAAGGGGAAACTGCCAATAAATAGTACACAACGAGGACACAAAACTACACGCCGCGTCTGAGAAGGCTTTGGTATCGACAGCAGGTACACAACTTTCCATGTTTCTACGTATAAAAAAAACGACTACGTGCATTCCAGTCTCTTCTAGTCACAAAGATAACACGAAGCCAAATTTAGACGCCTTGTGCACGCCATATTCAAGACCACATGCATTGACTTTACTGAGGAACAGTGAAGTTGGCCAGTATAATTTTGTAATCACGCCTGGTAATCCTAGGCATCGATCACTAGTTTCTTTTAGATAAACAAGCGGTGACGAAAGAAGCGATTTCTATTTTCTCATCTACTGCCTCAAGGTTGAAATAGCCAGAGAAACGTCTTGCCCTGTCACCTGTCATCAGGAATTTCGTTTAACTAGCAGGAAAAAAATACGAACGCCATAATGGCTGACATGCAGCAGCTAATCGAGGTAAAAACCCTAGAAGTGCTTCACTAAAACGCGTTTCGTTTCGCATCTAGAAAAGCAATAGCTACTTTTTTCTTTTTAAGGAGAAGGTGAAAAATATGGCGCGGAAACAGTGCATGGAAAACGGTGAACGATTATCTGGCGCCACGCCGGCAAGCCAATGGAAACAATACATAAGCACCAATCAACGGTGAATCTCTTTTTTTTTTCTGCTCTTGACGTTTATTTAGAAAGCATCTGAGACTACACTCTAAAAACTAAGGGAGTGCCGGGCACTCTCTTTGAGGGAGTAGCTGCTTGTCCCATATTTCACTCTCTTTTCGAGAGTAGATCGACCCTCTTTGAGAGAGAGTAGGTCAATTCCTCCTGACAGAGTTTTGTTACTCCACCGCAAGGGATTGCTAGTACTCTTCCGCAGAGTGATAATACTCTTCCCACAGGGAGTGCTAGTACTCTTCCGCAGAGTGCTAATACTCTCCCCGCAGGGTTGATAGTACACCGCCAGACCGAGTACTTCTACTCCCCCAAACAGAGTGCTTGTACTCCTTCAGAACAGAGTGCTAGTACTCTTCCCAATACCCTCTTAGCCAAGTCCTGGTCACGCATGCAGGCAGGAAATCAGATCAAATTAGGGCCGCTGATATACTGTTCCGTAGGCGGCTCCTCAGAGACACTGGCCCGATTCCAAGCGGCCTTCAGAATAGGCGTGAGCAAAGTTATGCAGGATTTTAAAGTCATTTTTTCCTGGCTATTTGCTGCATACCGTGAGGCGTGACTGCTCTGAAGCGGCCTATGCGTATGCGTCACGAACGCCACTGAGGAGAAAAAAAAGCGAATTAACACTTAATCTGCAAATATCTTCGCAAATTTCACAGTCACACAATCTAATTAGAATACAATTGTCAAGGGAATCACATACTTATCAAGAATCACAATGCTCTATAAATCATTTGAATTCGAACCCGCGTACACTCGCATTTGTACAATTCAAAACACACATCATAACCATTACACCACAGCGCCGCCACGCCCAGTCGTGTTCCTTTAGAGGTTATACATATACCAAACGTATTTGATGAATCGGCTGCGGTGGGTGGGGTTTCTCTGCAGTGTGCTGTGCTGTTGTGTACTGGAATACGTGTGCGTTTGCATCATTTCCATTCCTTGCTACGACTAACGAAGGAAGACAACGTAGACGACAACGTGAGAACTATTCACGGCTTGTCGTCACCGCAGGAAAATAACAAATGTGCCGTTCAGCTCATGATCGAGTGCTTCTCCAGTCCATGTTCTCCAAAATACGCGGATACAAAGTATTGCGCCAACCATCCACGTATGTGAATTTAATTCGCGCGTATACTGGTGAGCAACTGCGACGCCAGTACCAGGCATTTCGACGTGCCTCACGCTGCCGTGTAGGCGTTCTTTTCAAGTGCATTAGTTTGGAGTTTGGTTCAGTCCGCTGTGAGCTGTTGTCCTGCATTAGCAGCGGATCGTTAGCGTTTTGAAGCGCATGCATTCCAGCATTTGGAGACTGCTTATGCCGATAGCGGCGTCAAATGCATTGGCACGCATGTTTAAATGACTAATGTGTCCACTTGTTACGCGTGAACTGCTCGTATCCTGTGGCAGTGCTCGTTCTAAAAGCTTCGAAGACCATCTACACTCATGCGTGTGTTCAACTTATATATGCACAGGATGGACTTGCCGGCTAGTCGGTTGAGCATTTTAGAAGAAACAGCGCAACACAAAGACGACGCTAAAACATGCCACACCACGAAGCGCTGGTGTGGTTGATGCTTTTTTTCGTCCTTGTGTTTGCGCTGTTTCTTCTTCCACGATACACGCACACCACAGGTACGCGAAAGTTTAGGAGCATAAGTGGTTAACTCTGTTTTCCCCGTTTTCTCTCAGTGTCAATGGCACAGTGCGTTGCCCGGAATTGTGCACGCTTAGCCCCATATGCAGAAATGCATCATAACTTGAAGCCCATGCTTGACTTGATCTAAACGACGCAAGTCGTGAACGCACCAAAAGAAAGGCAGTGAGCGTCTTGGGGGACGTTCGCACCAGGCGTCGTTTATATCAAGTCAAGCATGAGCTTTGTATTAAGATACATTTCTGAATACGGGGGCTAGACATCTGCTTCTTCCAGAAAATGTCGAAGAAACGCCCGCCAAAACCAGGCACATTCGTAAACTTAACTAGGCATTACGAAGCTCCATAGAAAAAAAGAAGAGTGGTATTAAAAGCTTTCAGTATTTTTCTTTACTCCAATATAGTTGCGCTCTCGTGGCTTCACTGTACAGAGATAGTGCACCGTTAGCTAGAAAGCATGAATTTCCTAACTCCATGCCAAAATAAGCTTGTAAAATTATTTAGGTGCTGGAATCCAGGGTTTGTAGCGATCCTTGAAAATCCTTTATTTCTGAAATGCCATTTTTCAAGGCACTGAAAACCCTTGAATTTTTAGAAGTATTGGAAAGTCCTTAAACTTGTACACTTGGCTAGACTTAGCAGACATTGCCAAGCGCTTTTTTTCCCTTCTGTGACACTCTTTCGCATGTCACAGAAAATTGTCTCTGGAGGTAATAGAAGGAAAGCGACATCCTTAAAGTTGAAATTACAAAGGAGCTGCAGATACCAGTTTTAAGCACATGGAACCGGCGACAAATGTGCTTGGAGGAGCAGAAGCAGGAAGCTCAACAGTTGAGGCATTCGAAGAGAAGCCGTGATGAGTAAATTGAGAGCTACAGACACAATAAAAGGAAATTACAAATGACTATTGCTTATTTGGTGGTGAAAAGCTGAGGCAACAGATGACATCCCATACACTGTCAAACCAAACAGTATTCAAAAACTGCAAATGTTGCAGGTCCAAGTAGTTAATTGTGCTATTGCAGAAAAACTGAGCGCTTTCTTGAAATGCTTCCTTGTGTGTGTTTAGTGGTGGGCGGTGAAAGGCAAATTAGCAGTCTTTCAAATGTTTAAAATCACTGAAATGCGATTTGTTTTGTTTTCTTTTGTTTGCATTAAAGTTAACGGTGTTCTTGAACAAGTTATTGCCTGTCCAAACTACTACACACATTGCACGAGGTCCTTGAAGTTACTGTGTCGGGGCCTCGAAAGTAACTGAAAACCGTTGAATTTTTTTCTTCAATATTGCTACGAACCCAGTAGAACAACTGTCATGGAGTAAAAACCTTGGCTGAACAGGGGCTTATACGCAGAGCACAGGAAGACTAGAAATGCAGTAGTAGGCATGG
The DNA here is from genome assembly GCF_050947875.1 of Dermacentor variabilis. Taxonomy (NCBI): domain Eukaryota; kingdom Metazoa; phylum Arthropoda; class Arachnida; order Ixodida; family Ixodidae; genus Dermacentor; species Dermacentor variabilis. The sequence goes on along the minus strand of NW_027460346.1, from coordinate 3,683,999 downwards.
AGGGCCCTGAAAAAAATGTGCCACATCCGCTCGTCTGCCTTATGTTTCTTCACCGACTGTCGCATTTTTAATAGAAGTGCACTTTCTGTTCTACTCCAATAAACGCAACATTACGAACTCCAGTGTGGGGCAGTCCTTCAGCCAGTGCAGAACTTCTTCTGTACATCCGAGCCAGCTCTGTCATTTTTCCAGCATTGTAGTACAAGATTTGTTAAACTGGTTTAGCAGAATATGAGCAGTATACTCTTAAATTAGCTGTTTATTTGTATGCACAAGTTCAGGTCCTCAGTTTGGTTGCATGACAAATTGCCATACCTCAATAGATACAAGAAACAATTTTATTACAGTTTAATAAAATCCAAACAGTAATAATCACAACAATATAATGACATACATTTCTTTTGGTACGTATACAGCCCATGTCTTGGCAGTGTATAAATTCAACCATACACTGCAAGTACTGTGTCCTGACCACTATTATTCACATGTGTAAAACCATCACAGCAATTCAACAAATATCACAGTAATTAGTGACATACACTTTGTAACTGCTTTACATGAGCATAATGTATACAAATGGTCCCTGTGTACCTACACATGACTAGTGCCACCCGAGTACTATTACTCACAGGTGTAAAACCAACAAAGCAGTTCTTTAAAAAATATCACAGCGCTTAGTGACGTACATGCTGTAACTCCCTTGTAGAAACTTAATACAAACACGTGAGGACACAGAAAGCTAGCAGTGGGCATACATGGGAATACCACCGCCTCAATACTAATTCACAAGTGTAAAACCAACCAAGCAGTTCTTTAGAGAATATCACAATGCTTAGTGACATACATTTTCTAACTAGCTTATATAAGCTTTATACAAACATGAGAACATACACAAAGCTAGCGGTGCACCCGCATAGAAGTGCGGCCATCTGAACACGATTATTTGCAAGTGTAAGCTCAACAGAACAGTTCGTTATAGTGACGCACATTTTGTAACTGCCTTATACAAGCTTAGTGCAAGCACAAGAATGCAGAAAAATATAAATTAAAAACTTGCTCTATGCATACACAAACAGATCAACACAAATGGTAAACACCGCTTTGAAGACAAATGTGACTGTGGCAAAGCGCAGTGCTGTGCCGGTTGAAATTGCCACCCACAAAAGTATTGAGCAATGCTTAAACCACAGGCAATAAAGTGCTGAAAGACTGCGTCTCTAACGTAACTATTTTAATTCAAATTTCTTGAATATAGGGCTCGCTTGCAGATAAGGCATCTGATCCAACTGACCTGATTTTACACCTGCTACATGCATACAATGCACTCAGATATAACTGGTAATAATAATTATAAAAGGCATTTAAAAACTTGATAGTATGATGAAGATGCATGACTAGAAAAGTTCTGTCCCCCTCGTATTTGTTAAAAAGGTGTAAGTACGACATGTTTTTTTTTCCTCAATTTTTGCATTAATGGACAGCCGGGAACCTCGAACCGACACAAAAAAAAAAGATACTGCTATGTTAATAGTGTTATGAATAATTTTTTGTGAAAGCTTTTTTACAGACAAGTTGCAGTCTCGTTTCTGGAGGTTGAGCTGTATCTTGCAAAATAACTTGAAAAGTGGTCACATGGGATCATGACACTATATCATAATGTTAGTTTCAGTTGACTCTCTTGCCCTACAAGTCGCTGCTCACTGTGGCCAGTGATGCAACAGCAGTGTCTGTGTGATTTTCATCACACTTCTGTCCTATGCCATTCTTACCAGAGTTGGCGGCACATAGATACCCAAATTTCGATAGTGTTGCTTTCTCAGGTGGTTGCTTTTGATTTGCTCAATATCAGTTGGCACTTCAGCTCCCATCAAACTTCTTTTTTACCTCTTCAACAACAACATCAACAACAATCTTATGACACCTGTGTTGTCCTTCTAGTTGCCTACAAAGACCACTTAATCAAACAACAACACTGACAGTCTCTACTATCTTCTAATGGAGAAGAGGTGTGTCCCCCCATGTGTTCCACATTGTTGTCGCTATGTGGGCTGGCTGGGGAGGCAACAACTGTAATAGGTTTTCATATTTTAAAGTGATGCTTGTACTGTGTTATAACACCTAACTTAGTCTTGTACTTGCTCCACAATAACACTGGCTCACAGTCGTGGTGAAAAGCTTTTGTGTGTTGAGCAAATGAGTTGTATCCACTACAAAAAAAGTCAGTGATAGCACAGATGTTGCTCTACCAGGCCTGGTGTGGTTCCTTCTGACACTGCTGCTGATGCTGACGCGCTGCTGCTTGCCTCGTACACTGTTGCAGCTGCAGTAGACATGGCAGTCTCTGTATCTATTGCTGCCGTGTCATCTGTCATGGTAACTTCAGGTGGTATCGGGCTCACTTCTGCAACAGAGATGTTGTTTGCCCCTTGAGGGCTCTCATGATCAGGGCCAATAATTTCGTAGGCATTGTCTCCTGCATCGAAGAACCAATAAGAACAGCATGAATTAATAAACATAGCTCTAAAAAGTACGGACATCAAGACTTAACCACAAGCTTTGCACATAAGTGACCGGGCTTAATGAATAATACTTGCAGGAGGAGTTACACAATTGTTTGTGTATATTACAGTAAAGCCTCATCAGAAGATATTCAAGAGGCACGGGAAACATGTCTCTCGAAACCAAAAATTTTGAGACACTGAGGAGCCAGACTAGATCACTTTATTATGCATCATCACTAAAGTATGTTTTGATATATCTGAAGGAATAAATGCTCAGGGTGGCTTAAAGGGCCCCTAAACCACTTCTCGACATTTTTTGAACATTTCAAGTAAACACGCGTATCGAAATCAGAATGCCGTCACGATCGACGAAGCCAAATGCCAGAGTGCGTAGCACTGCCGGAGCACCACAATATGAAGAAAATGACCCCGTGCGCCTCTCTGGACCTATCCTGCACCCCCCAGTTTGTCCTGACGTCACCAGGCTGTCTCTGATGATGTCACCAGTTTCCGGTGCTGTCGATTGGTCGAACGAAAGTGTACGACTGCCGGCAAGGCCTGCAAGCAAATACACACACTCCTTCTTCCTCGTCGCGTTGCGCGCGATGCTATTGTGGGCAGCCAATGGGGGCAAAGAACAGAAACGCCAACAGAAGGGTCTCCCTATGAGGCTCTTCAACACGAGTCACCATACAGTTCCATTGTATTAGCGCCACCCCTCGCAGGACAACGGGCCAGCGCGGCAGCAATAGAGCTCGTTGGTGTTGGCCTGTCCCGTAACATTTGGAGGTGTACTAGGCAAGGAAAATACGATACTGTCCATATGGCGTGTACCAGATGAAAGAGTAAAATGAGTGGGGACTACTTTTCGATAATCAAACACACGTAGCTCCACTATTACTGCACCGTTTCGAAAAATTCTTGTGGCTACCTGTTCATTGCCTTATTGTGTAGAACTGCAACACCGCAACTAAATTTCAACCTCGGTGGTTTAGGGGCCCTTTAAAGAAGACATTCACAGCTTTTTAGTGACTGTAGATTGTGTTAGCTTCCTTCCCAACTTCTGGAATTTAAACGCTTCACTTTGCAAGCCTTGTTGCTCGCAGTACCTTTGAGGTGCTCTTAGACGCTAGTCAGCTTCAACTGCCGACACTTTCTGCCCTGCACTGTCCTCGTTGCCCTCCTTTTCTGGTTCATGCTAAAAGAGACATGCGCGATTGACTTGTGTAAGGATTGCGTGATCTTTACGCCCTTCGGAGCACACAAGGTGCACAAAGTGAATGTGTCTGGGTTGTGTCCCTTCGAAGTAGTGAATACTTAAAAAGTCATCCTTAGTAACAAAGGTGTCTCTTGTATACAGTATTGTTAACGTGGCAAACATCGGAAAACCAACCAAACCATTTTCAGATGTCTCTTACAACCAAGTGCATCTTGTAATGAGATTCTTCTGTACTGAATATTTTTCAACTATGGATCATCTGCATGTACATATAGTCACAAAGACATGTGTGGAATGGCGAATCGGGAAACAGTTCGTACTCTTACTTTTTGTCCCTAACATAAGCAGCTGATAACAATATGATAAAAAAGCAGGCAATGAGGCTAGAATGGAACATAATCCTTCAGCTCTAAACAGTTCTTTGGGCCCACATCATTCCCCCATATGACATAAGGAAACAACATGATTGCAGTAATGGCTGCATGTGATCTGAGTTGATTGAAACAAACTATACGTAAGGTTGTCCTGTATGTAATTTTATCAGAGTGCTTTTTAGATGTCCTGCTGGTGATCCTGGCTGCGCGATGCTTCTCATGCTTTTTGGCACGATTCCTTTTTTTCCACTCCACTTTTTTTTTTCAGATTATCTCCCCTTTCCCTTCCCCCTTGTGTAAAATAGCACACTTGAAGTATCAAATCTGTTGAACTAATGTGTGTATCAAACCTGTTAACATGTGTGCTTCTCTGTGGTCTGTGTTGTATTTTTGCGCTGCACAATTCAATTCAAGATGAAAGATGGAACGTCCCTGCCTTTAGTTTAATTGTGTGTGTGTGTGTGTATATGTCTCTCTCATGTTTTGAAATATATGTACATTCAGGAGTGCCTGCATGCCCTTCTCTCCTGCTCCAGTGACGAAAAGGAGAGCCTGTTTATGTACCATAGTAAAAAATTCAAAGGCTTTCGCTGTGCCCATTACATCCCTTATCATATGGATCTGTCACAATACAGAGTAGCAGTGGTCCATAATACTAGCCCATCCCAACATAATTATAAATTAACACATACCGACATGCTGCGAAACAGCTGTTGCAAAGCCGCTGGTGAAGGCAATTTCCGCAGCACTGCAGTGGTACAGCCGAGTTCCACCTGTATAGTGACAAATCCATATGCGTGTTAGCAACTCAGTAGTTGCTGATGGTTTCATAAGCTTTACACTACACAATAAAGTAATCTAGACAACTTTGTTGGAACAAATGCACATAATTAGGACACCACTTAAACACTAACATGATTAATTGCCCCCAATCTCTCACTCACTAAGGGATAATACTACTGAAACATCGGTGGAGAGCTCAGATTAACACAGCCCATAAAGGACAAGCGTTCTTTGAGGAAAACAGCTATAACAGCGGTTAGTTTTCTTGATCATTTTATGTGGTAGCTTTGATTTAAATGTCATGCAGTACTATAAAATACGAAGTGCCGCATTTCTACCAGCAGAAGGCGTCGTCAGGGTCATGGTACAACAGATTTTTGCACCGTTTGTCAGTGAGCCGACACATACAAAGAAAACCGAATTCACACACACATACAGTGTCAAGTACACTTCTCCTTCTGAAAACGCAGCCACCAGTTCCAATGTTGCTGAAAGGAAAGGTTATATAAAATGCGAGACTGCATGGAACTGCCACTTATGACTGTAAATGTATGGTCTGCTGATTGCAGAGGTAGTCACATGCTATTTCTAGTCTCTTTTAGAAGAATTACTAAAGAATAAATTAAAATCTATTCATAAGTCACGAATTTCATGCATCCACAGTTTGGCTAAATAACCTGTGAGAAAAAGACATGTTTACCTGGAATGGCAACCTTTTTTCCTGCTGCAAAACTTTCCTTCGAATTAATGAAATAACTTTACAGCGTCATAATGCGTTTCTCGCAACTACTTGCCGGCAGTGGCGAGTTAGTGTTTATATCCGACTCATTGGGCGACAATACTGCCAAACACAAATGCTTCACAAACACGAGAACACGTCCCTCGCAGAGAATAGCAACCATATATGCCTCTGTGAGACATGATCGCACCTTTGTGGTCAAAATGTACATTAGAACGACATCACCATCTCATTAAAAAGAAAAAGCCTCCGTACAAGGCAGCCGCCAACTGCATGATGTGAAATTGCAACTGATGTCCATTTACTGGTGGCCTGTGTTTGAGTCACTTTTGGCAGTTGACTGGGTGCTGAGAAATGCACATCCTGGGTTGTCCCTGCAAAACATACAGGGTTATGTCAAATGTTGAAAATATATATATGCTGGCATTTCATCAGTCGCAAAACAAACGAGTAAACTAATAAAGAACTGTAATGTAAACAGAGTACACATCATAAGATAGGCTGTCAAGTGTTAATGCATTACGCAAAAAACTTAATGCATAGGAAAGACTATATGTATACACACGAAGCTGACACAATTTAATTCGCTCTAGGTTTTTCCGTGCAGTATATTCAAATTATTATGTCTCGTGGTTAGAGCAAAATTAGTGTAAATTACGAACTAAATTATCTACCCTGGAAACTTTTCTTCAATATGCACCTGTGCGCGCTTCGAACGAGTAGCGTTGTAAAATTTACGTACATGGCATTTAACATAGTTGCTGAACACGGATTTCCTTTGCCCTGTGTCGTGTACAGTGAGCTACATATATCTGCCCCCCCCCCCCTTTTTGTACTAGCCATACTGCGTGCCACTGCACCTATACGCACGTCAATAAACCTCACGACACAGAAATAAAAAAAGCACCAATCACCCATGCCTGCGTGTTGTAGTGGGCCTAACCTAACCAAGCATGGGCTGTTGCTTTTTATTGTAAACACAGGCATCGTGCTCATTGCAAGTATGTATCATGTCGCTAAGCAAATATGCAATTTCATTGTATCACTATTTTTTTATCACATGGATATATTTGTTGAGAGGCAAGACAAAAAGCAGTCACTTCTCAGAACTAATCAGCTTTCTTAAAACACATTTTTAACTTTTCAATGACACTTGCTGCTATGTGTTTGTCTCCAGAGAGCATACTTGATTTGACTTTCCAATCAGAGACATTACATAAATATACCATGTTAAGATGACTGCCTGGAGCACGTGAGAATTTTCATCTTCGTGTAACATACTGTATCTTGATTTTGTTGACATTTGGTCAAATGGTACACCCAATATACCCACATACTAGTTTTCTTGTCCAAATAACATGCCAATGTATTTTGATTTTTTGGCATTGGCTCCTCTGCACTACGTGAAGTCGCGCTGCACTGGCTCTTTCACATCCTCGTGTCCTTGCAGCTGCCTTCTTGCGTTATATAAAGCGGGTGCCTGAAAAATATCGTATGCAAAAGTCAACACAAGGGCATGGTGCAAAACAACATCAAGACAGTCAAGGCCATGGCAATAAAAAGTCTTAGCTCTTAGTCTTCCTAGTGAAATGCATGCAAAACATCCAAATGACTGCAACAGTCAACTGCTAAACTAACTTCAATTTTTAGATTTAAGCAAAAAAACAAACAAACCACAGTTCATCCTTGTTTTTCATGAATGTTAGAATACTCCTGCTAATGAATAGAATATTGGTCATTTTCAGACGTCATAGGTCTGTCATGAGTCTGGTGTATCGCAAACACCACTTGTGACACATCCTAAGCAAGTGCCCAGTGTGCCCCCCCTCCCCCGCACCATCCCTGGTTGTGCCACTGCTGAAGCCATAATTTGAGGATTATAGCTGCAAACATGATGCTCAGTAGGGATGAAAATATTGTCCTTCAGCTCAATGGATATATGGATGTGCCTATAAAAAAGGGCAACAAGGCTTGTTATGGCAAGCTTACCCACATTTCAATACTAACAAGTTCACTGCGGCCTGCATCTAAGCTTACTAAAAGGCATGAACTTATTTTCATGCATGAGGTGCGCAGTGGAGTTCATTTTTGACAGACCCGACTACTGCTGCAGTTTGAAATCTAGCATTTTAGATTCTTGTAGGCATGTAAAAGTTGCAGTTAAACCGCAGTTATTAGTTTATTACACCAACCTATTGTTCTGTGTACGACAGACTGGTAACACGGAATTAAAGCAACATTTTATTTTGATATTTTATTTCTCTACTAAAAATATTCAAGCGATAAACACATCTTGATCTGCCATGCTATAGCAAAATGCACACATTACGCTTGTAACCCCCAGAGGAAGGCTGATTTAGCTGTTCATATGACATAACTCTGACACGCCAACTCATATTAGCAAATGCACAGGCATGTCCAAAACAATAAGCGTATGCAAAGCGCCCCTGCAATTGTAATTCTACACAGCAGCCGTTATATTTGATGCCGATGCGTAACTAGCTGCTTGACAATTCACCGAGTTCGTAGACATAAGCATCCTTTCAGTTTCGCACCGTGCACGAAAACCGCAACAGGAGACAAAACCAGACCTATAATCACACTATTTCAACATGAGCAAAAACAGTTCAGTCTTAGGGATAAACACTGTGAGAGTGATTTAGTGCGCGACGGCGACGAGCGACGGCTTCGAGCGACAAAACGGGCCGTCGCTTGAACAGATGGCTCGGTTCTGGAAATCTAGAAAACGTCGCCCGTCGCCCGAAAGTGCTATGAGCGACTAGCCAATAGCGCGAAGCCGGAACTGGATGTACATCGCTCAAATACTACCGATTGTCGCGCGGAACGAGCAAATGATTCAATTTTTATACGTGCAAGGATAAGAACGTACTGCAAGACCTCCGGAAATATTTTATGCTACTTTTTATAGTAAAATACATCAACGTAAATTACTAAAGCACGCGTCACGCGTGACTGCAGCCCTCATGCCGGCAACACCGGGGAGGCGTCGCTCAAAATCGTCGCTCGCACGGAGTACGACTTGTAGGCGACGAGCGAACGCGACAGCCATCTCCGTCGCGTCGCTTGTAGCTGCCGCGCGCAAGATCGCTTATATGGGGTTTATACTTTTTTCTGCATAAAACATGGATTCCTCATGCGTTTTCAGTAAGTTCAAGATAACGCGCCCAACTGACCTCTTGCAGCATGCAGCTGAATGCCTGCGGCAAAGTTTCTAACTAGCACTGGTGCTGCACGTAACTTCAGTGGTCGCAGATTCCCCCTGCGCGAGACACCGTCAAGCGCGCGGTTTACTTATATAAAAAAAAGCATGCTGCCAGCAAAATGACGCCTTCTGTTATGTGATTCCTTAGTTCAACAGCGTTCCGTACACAGTAGACTGCCAAACTGAATAAATTCAAACACACAAAACGCACGCTAATCACGCTCCGCATAGGCTCGGAATCACGGGCTGGTGAACCAACCATTTTAAGCGTCCTCTCGCCTGGCGTCTTATTGAACATAGCATAGTTCTGGCAGCGTTTGCGATTTTTAAAGCTCTTACGGACAACGGCAAAGTGATAAAATCACATGCAGTTATCGCGACGACTGGCTTTTTAGATTGACATCGAGAGACAGCGCGTACGCCTAGTCCTTTGTCAATCGCGTCGGCTACGCGCAGCGACGACTTCCTGGCGATAGCATGACATATACGGAGAATGTGCACCTAAGTTAGAATTCACTTACCTTGGAGGATTTGTTGTTATATCCAAGGCATGACGAACGACTGTCGTGTTTTCGTGGCGACGCGAGATGGCTAACACACGATCTCCCTCGGCTGGCCTTTGCTCGCTGGACGGGTCAACTTTCTCCGGTGCTGTGTTGTTCCGCGATCTTGAGCGCGCGCGCGCGCGGTGGGGCCACTCCGAGTGAAAAAGTAGAGCGCTCGCTACGCGTTCCTTTGAACTGCGGCGGCCTGTTCTCTTAGAAGCAAAACGATGTGTTCTTTGCTCAGCGTGCATGAATGATACATTGCCATGTTCGGGGCCAGCCACCTACAGTTGAAGCAGAAGATTACGCTACGTTTTGTTTTCTATTGCCGCAAGAGTCTCTCTTTTCTATTGTCGCAAGAGTCTTTTCACTCTCTAGCTCTGAAGGGGAGAGTGAAAAGCACATTTCACTCTCTCCTTGGTGACAGAGTGAACAATGCATTTCAATCTCTTCGACATTTTGCGAGAGTAAAACGACGCTTTGAAGAGTGAACCGGCAGCTTCACTCCTGCGATACCCTTCCTAGTTTTTAGAGTATACTGGGATCCCATTTGATGTTATAGCTCATTCATTGCCATTGTGCATTCCTCTTCTGTCTCGCTCACAATAATTTTTTTTTATTATAGATAACTACCTGTAATACCTAACACCTAATAACCATTGGCCGATCCCCCAAAATGGCTATGTGGCATAATCATCTAGGCTCTGCATCATCTAATTTCCAGTTGTCGTTCAACAGCCGGAGGGGAGGGAGGCGGTCTCCACTTTCGGTGTTCTACGCAGTTCGCCCAATTCGAGAGCAGCCTTGAATCGAGCGCAATGGCACACGGTGGGTTATCGCTGCCTCCGGAACCCCACCAGTTTCTCTAATGGAAAGGGATGTACCCCGACCAGGAGCTCAGTTGTTTATACGTGTACTACTCTCGACAAGGCGCCCTATAGAGATTTGCGAAGGTCTCAGGGTGCCTCGTATCTCGCCTCAGGTTTGGCGAAACAGCCGAGCAACCGCCGCTGTTGGGGGAGGCGGACGAGTGGTGCCGCTGGGCACCCACCGCTAAAATAGTTACAAGCACGCTCCCGACCCGGTGCTAGACAAATATGCGGGAGTTCCAGACGCATGAGAAGCACGCCCACCTCTAGGGAAATTGGCGGCATGGGACCACCAGACTCAGTTTTCTACCCAGAGACGGCTTTTAGGTAGAGCACCCAGCGCTGTTGTGGGAGGCAGACAGAAGCTGTCGCCGTGTGCATATGCCGGCAAAATTGATACATGCGCCTTTTCGGCCCGGTGCGTGTATAATACGGGACCTCGACGCTTGAGAATGACACCCACCAGTTGGGTAGATGCCGGAGTCAATCAAGAAGCAATTCTTTGTCCAGATAGAAAAGTTATCACGTCTTGCCAAAAATGAAGGATTGTGCGAAAGCGTTACTACCATAGTCGACGAAAGCTGCTAAATGCCCAATACGACTCCATAATAACCATACCCTGAATTAGCTTCATATATCCTCAACACGGAAAAATAAGTTGCAGCATAAAAGTGCGCAGCGCAACCTTGTATGACCGGCGCCGTCAGATCTACAAAAATTCGGGGCCAGTGCTAGCTAAGCCTGTCAAGTTCCAGTACAACGCACAACTGCCAACTACGCCATATTTCAGAAGAAACTCAGCAGGTGGCCTTCTGACAGGCAGCGTTCCAGACAGCAGTGCACGTCTGACGAGTGGGCCCCGCAGCTCGCAACAGTGTTCGTCGTCTTCCGCGACCGGGAGCGCGACGGCAGAAGTTTGCGAGGCACTCTCGATCAGACGACTGCAAGGTAGCTGCTTTCGCGCGCGTAGCACTTGGTGAGGAAAGGAGCACCGAGTGTCGCTGCGTGGCACACCGGGCTCCTCGTTGTGCGCCGCTGTAGGTGTCACGTGGTGAGCAGCACACAATAGTTGGAAGCGGAGTGCGTCGCCGTCAGCCACCACGAACACAACGAAGCCAGAAATCTCGACGGCACAGCGGCACCATTGCACCACGGCCAGCCAAGGGTGCGAAGCTTGACGCCACCCGTCGCTCGGGCGCCGGCGCCTCACGACTTGGGCTCCCCGTGGAAAATCAACGATCTGCGGTGCCATCTGCGGCCTGTCGCTATCGCTGGCACCCGAGAACACGGATGTTCTCTCGCACCTCTCGGCGTGGAAGTTCATCTGCGGCACATTGTCCTCCCGAGGGCTGCTCGAGGAAGTGCGACGGTGGTTGGGTGCAGACAAGGTCATAGAACTCCGGTGTGGGCCGTCGCTCTTTTGGCGGCTCACGTGAGGCTGCTGCTGACTCACGCGGAGAATTCGGACTCTGGGCCGCGGATTTCCGAGAAGGCACGTGATGTTAAACTTCACCGAAGAATTCTTAGTCCTCACTACCAACAGTGAGGTCGAGGTAGTCACCGGAGTCATTAAAGCTGCAAGAAAAGAAACGAGACAAACAACGTTAAGAGAAATTTTGCTTTAACGTGATTAGCCTGCGAGCTACCGAGGCCGGCGATGTATGTTCCGAGTTAGACCATCTGAAGTTCTGCCAAAGTACTTGTGATACCCCTACAGTAGGATATACACCAAGTGATATTTTTAGTAGGAACTGACTTATTGATTGTCGTTCATGGCAGTTAGCGCCATTCTCTGACAATAGAGGGACTGCTTTAATATTCCCACATTATTACTTGCTGGACGAATCGCAATGTGAAACTCCAGAAAAAAAAAAAGACTTGCAGAAGTGGTGTCTGTAGACAACACTTCTGAAACAATCTTGTGTAATAGGCCATGTTTTACGATTAATAAGTTTGAATGTTTCTATTCTTACGGAACGTGGCGTTATTTAGAGCGATTATGGTGCTCGGTAGATTATTAATTGCCCTTGACAAAGTGTATACGTGGCGTGTTAAAGTAGTATATGGATCTTCCTAATATGAATTTTTCGTACACAGTCTGTGAATTCGTGGTCAATTACACCTCCTGTACTTAGATTCAGCCTAACGCTACAAATACCTTCGGCGTCGAAAGAATTTTCAGATGCAAATGATAAGAAAAAACGCGGATAATTTCACACCCTTATCAGTGTGCGCACTATTTGGATTTCTTGTCCTTTCATATGCGACCTACATGATGCAGCACGGTTTTACTATACGCGGGCTTAAACTGCTCGGAAATTCTGCTTCTTAAAACTACCCACAGCCCATAAAATTTTTGTAGACTGCGCATCACAAAACGGTTTTCATGTGTACTCATGCTAGCTCTAATGCGTACAATTTTACGAAATGTACGTAGGAGTTTACAACACAGCTCTGTCCGAAATATTGCAACGCGGTTTCGGAGTAGCGGTAGAACGCGCGTATCTTCGCAGCGCGATGACATTTTTTCTTATTCACGTTCGCAAAGAACAGAGGCCAGCTACTGATAGGCAGGGACAAGATAGTAACGGGTGTAAACGAAAGAAATGCTGTGGCATTTATCCTAGAATTTAAAATATAATTTCAAAATTTTCCATTCAACCTACTAAAGAGGTGAATTGCTTGGACAGAGAGCCTTTAACGGGAACTATTTATAAATATGGATGCAACGGGGGGTCAGTTACTCTGACACACAACTTCGAGGCACGATAGATCGGTGGATTGGCAAATAATTGGGCGGGGGTACACAAGGAAATGCTTATCGAATGAAAAGCAGACCAGCCAATGAAGCCTCCTGCTTGCCCTCCGTAGCAATGCTGTTCTCAAGTACGCTGGGAACTTCCAGGCCAGTGATGTTCCATTCTTCTCTTATGACGCGTCCCGCCCAGTGGCTCACGTCAGCGAGCGCAGCGCAGCAGCGGCGTGCGACTCGTGCACGAGCCGATGATGAAAGATCAAAAGGAATTGAAGACGAAACGGGTATTCTGAATATACGGCTACTATAGGCGCGTGTTTTTTCAACGCTCCACCTCACTTTCCATTCGGAAGTTTTAGAGTCGTGCAGCCGGTGCCAGCGATGTCACCGATAGCTGCACTGCAACATGTCAGTCCCAACGAGCCCATGGTGATCCGGGAAAAGAATGGAAAGCACGGAGTTTCGTACAGCTTCCTGCTTATAGGTATAAATATACGATGCTCTCGCCGCCACACTGGTGCTGCTGCTTCCGTTCCGCTGACGTGGAAAACCGAGAGCGAGTCACGTTAACTCGGCTTTCGTGAATTGCTTATATGATCTATCATGCATGTGGTTTCGTGACATTTCTTGAAATCGCTTCAAAGAACGTCACCCACAGCTGACTCAGTCGATGCTCTTCGTGAATACAAATTGAGAGGCTACAACACTATAATCGCATATAAACACCGTAAACCATAAATTCTTTAACATGCGCATAAATCTAAGTACACGAGGTTCTCGCTCTAAGATTAGGCCACGGCGGCCAGTATCGAACCTGTGACCTTGAGCTGAGCAGCCAACCGCCCTAGCAGTTAAGCTACCACGGCGGATAACGCGTCAGTGTTGTTTGCATATCGCTACATTTCTTTTGAATGCGTCAAAAAGGTCTTCTCAAACGCAGTTGCACAGCAAAAGTGCTGACACTGATGCTTTCAAATGCGGTCGGAACCATATCGCGGCCTAAAACGTACTCTTTAAAAATCATTTACTTATTTAATATTTAGTAAAACCAAACATATGGTACAGGGTGCTTCAAATTACTGCAAACAATATACAATTGATATACACAACGCTTCGCTGTTCTTTAAACCTCGCTATGCGCATTCACAGGACACCCTTCAAAGCAATCGTTAAAGGGACTAACACCAGGCACTTAATGGCTACGAACGTGCCCCTCTCAGTGCCGAAAGTGAGAGAAATGCTCTACAGCTGAGGTAGCGCATAACCCTAGCCGAAAGAAAGGTTGCTCATCTCCTACCTGGTTCGATCGCCATCGAAGTGCTCGTGAAGCTGGGAACGCGCAGAAACGAAGATGATGATGCTTTTCGAAAATGTCACAAACCCACCATGGAGGATAAGTATAAAAACCGGGTGGTGTTGCAATGTGAAAAATATTCATGCTAAAAAAACTACAAAATAATTAAAAAATATGAAAGTCCGAAAGAAAAGGACCATCAATGCCTAACCGAGTAATGTCGTTGTTTATGTTCTCACCATGAACAATGGCGGATACCGAACGCAACAAAGCAGCGAATAATCTGACGGAGTGCGCCAATTACTCAGCTCTTAATTATGAAGAAATCCTGCAAACGAAAGAGGAAGAACGCGAAAACCGACAACACTCACACTTGTGTCAATGGAGACAAACGCAAGTTACGATATGTAAATAACAAAGCAAAAGTGGCAGTCCTGTTTCTCCTACCGTCATTGAGAGAGGACAAAAGTAACATCAAATGAGCAGCGTTGCCTTTAAGGTAATCTAAATATCCACCAATTTAACTAAGTCAACTGTAGGAAATAATGAAAAGTACATAGACGACCGAACAAGCGTTTATTTGACTGAATTACAAAGTTGGCGCTCCAATCGTCATGCCTAGAGCGTGTTGCTAATCATGAGGATAACTTCCAAAAAATAGCGCGAATCGCACAGCGGGGTACATATAATAATATACGATCTGATAAGCAGAGTAAGTGCCTCTCGAGATTTCTTCGTTGGACGTTAATCTGATTTTCCTGATTTAACCTGATTTTTCTGTTCTGTATTGCGCTTCTTTTTCTTTTTTCAACGTATGGAGATCGCGGTTTTGTTGTCCCTGGCGAGGTTCAGCATATAGGCGCCAATATGGACGGTGCATAAATGTCTGATAACATAACTCTGCCAGACATTGGACTAAGCTTCCGGTGCTGATGCCGGTAAAGCAACACTATGTGTGTGCTTGTTACTTGTGCTGGTGCATCTATTGTGCGTCGTTTCCTTTTTCTATTTGTAAATTTATTTTTCTGGCTTCATTATTGTTGCCCGAGCAGCGCATCTAATATTTAGCTATAGCTGGCAGAAAAGGCGTCTACCTTCCCATTTTTCCTCGTATAAGATAAAGTCTATGAATACCGTTTTCTTTGTTGTTGTTTTGTTCCAAAGCATTACGCACACCCACGCTGAGAATTGTCCACACGGAAGATGAAAACGAAGACCAAAAGCGCGTTTGGCTGCTCTGCCCTCTGCTTTCTCTTTCTATTGCGGATTAAAATAATGGCCGTATTCTCCCTCGCGGCGAGGTTTCTGTGAAGATAGGGAGGCTGCATATAGAATACGTCTAAATGAAAAAAAAAAAAACTTGCCTGCACTCGATCACACTATCCTATGCGACTAATGAACGTCCCAGGTATTGGGCTCTCCTGCTAGCGTTGATGCCCGCATGGTGACACGAGTAGTGCATTTAAAATAAACAATTGAAATAAACAAAGAATCCAGAAGACAACAATGGGTGTCATAGGAACAACGTAAGGTTATTACGTATATTAAAAAAAACGACAACCATTCCAGTCTGTAAAGATGGAATGGTAGCGAAAGCTGACGACAGTCAAAGCTATGAAACGAAAAGCAAAGTACTTTCGCTGCCATTCCATCTTCGCAGAGTGGAATGGTTGTCGTTTTTTGCGTTGCGAGTCTGGCGTAGTTGCTCGTTCGGAGGTGCCCGGGGTCGCGGTTGTCGTTTTCGTTCAGCATCGCGGGAACGTTCTTCGTCGGTGGTTGTTTAGCGCCGGCGCCGTTTACATTTTCGTTCCGGTTCCCTCCGGCGCTCCTCGTAGGCATGTTGTTCTTCGGGTGCACGAACTATACGTGTCCGCCCCATTGATAACACAGATGTTCTTTAGCGTCGTTTCCTCTCCTGCTTATATACCGCGATAACCTTGACGTCAAGTTATTCTCCACAGTGAGCGTTCCGATCTGTTCCGCATTTTGACATCTGCGGCGCCGCACTGCACCCGTATGGGTTTGTTAGAAATGGCTAAGTACGTTTTTGTTGCCGGACGCCGAAGAAACTATGGAAGGTTAGCCATATAAAAGGAAAAGAAGGATAGCACCAGGAGTCAGCCCGTGACAGCGCAACCTTCCCGAGGCTTCAATGAATTTGTTGAAAACTGATAAAAAAGACATTTACCTGCCCTGGAACTAAACACCATGCACCAAAAATGAGAACAGTTTCGATGTCGATAATGCTAAACTTAGATGACTTAGGTTCTGTATACTGCACAGTACCCGTGACTTCAGTCTGCGCCTGCGGCGCCACGGATAACGCGTCATAGTGCGGATCAGAAGATTCGAGGCTCGAATCCTGACAGGCTCCCTAAAACTTTCCAAGTGTGTGCTACCTTTAACAATGGACCTAACTGTACGAGCCCAACTTCTATGAGCAACCCAACTCGCATGAGCAAGCATGTACACATTTGGAGCATTTTGAGCATGTGTAATGAGAGGTTGTTTCTTATGTCTCTGCAACCGTCTTTGATTACTCTTCGAAAAATAATAGCGTCATATTTATGTCGGCGTCAAAGAGTTTCATTGAAGAGCGGTACCTACCCAGTCTCGCATCTACAGTGACTCATGCCGGCGTGAAAGGAGTTCGTTAAAGAGCGGCATATACCTACAGAGTGCCACATACTCGGTGTCCCACGTTGTTGCAATGGTTGGTTTCGGACTCTGTTCACGGAGTACAGTTGACCGATGCACTACCCATTTGACGAAGGACTACCCAGTGACCCAAGTAGGCCAGCGAACTGCTAGGTAGAAACATACAAACCTAGCCCCCGAGTCCGTGATATATCATAAGAATTTGTACCGTTCAAACGATAAACAACACTGCAATCGACTTATGCGCGTGGATACATCAAAGAAAGCTAATTTCCTTGTCCGAGAGAGACAATGACGGCTGCTTGCTCCCGCATCGCATAAGTCGGGCACATGTGTATTAAGAGCAGACCCAGCTATAATGAGGGTGCGGTCGTCGCTCTGTTTGTGCAATGTTATGGTGTCCTCAAACACAGGTGAACACATGCATCAGTGGCAATGTTGAGCTGAGAAAAACACCACTCCAACGCCAGCTCACTATCTGAACTTTTATGGGGTTAACGATTATATAAAAAATCCAGGCGCATTTTTGTCGCCGTCGCCGTGATGTTCCTTATAAAGTCCAAGGGCCATAACACCATCGCCATGCGCCATATGCTGTACGTGGGAGTGAAAGCGTGCGAGAGCGAGCCGACGATCGTGGCTCAATCTTGCGCGCGCAAGGGAGGAAAGCAGGTAGAAAGCGCGCCGCCTTCCGTCGCACGCTAGAAACCGGGATGAAGGTGTGATGTGTGCCTGTTTGCCTGTACAGTGCGACCATGCTAGCTAATTTAGTTAGTAAGCGTGTGTTTACAAGTTTACCCGGCAGATACAGCTACTAAGATTAATTATTATGGTTGTCTACTAATTTGCTATCCCAATCGATGCTTGGCATTTCGGGCGAACCTGCGACTATATTAAGCGTTGGTATAGACCATGCTTCTACGTAATCCTGCATATTTTTCCTTATTTGTCCGTTACATTTGACGTGGCATCGTGCCCTTTGGTGCTCCCCATCGGTTTTTATGGAAGTAACATCAGAATTAATATGGTAGACACCTCTGGGACACCAGAAGAATTAGGGCGAGATACTTCGGATTCAAGAGTACTAGCCATGCCGTGGTGGCAAGATCGGTCCACGGAGTTTGACTGGCACATGTGTGCAATGCCTCGCTTCGATATTTGCTGTGCCTGAAAAAAAAAAAAGGCAGCAGTGGCTTATGCACGCGTGATTCACAGCACCAACAGATCCACTTAAAGAACGAAAATTATATCGAGAAACCGCAACGCATCGCTTTCGGGCATTACATGTGTCAGTATTACAGAGACTTCAGACAGTTTTTATAAAGTAAATGACTTGCTATGGGAAAGCAGTTAAATGCGTCTTAAAACATTTCGTTCAGTCGTCTGCAGCGTGCTATGTCCTGCGTAATTACCTTTTGCGTTTCTTTAAGTGCGAAAAGTGTGACCATCACGGTCCACTGCGGTGGCTTAGAGGCTCTGGCGTTCCGCTACGAAAACACGAGGCCACGGGACAAACACCCTTGCCGCTGCAAAGCACCCGTGTACCATGGATTGGGTGAGCGTTAACGAACCCCAGGTGGTCAAAATCCAACCGGTGTCCCCCACTATGGCGTGCCTCGTATTATATCGTGGTTTTAGCGCGTTATACCCTAGACTTAAATTTTTTTTAATCTGTCCATTGCGTAGGTTGTGACCATCAACGCGGAATACGCAGCACGCGAACACCGGAAGCGAACGCCACCACTTGCCGCCTCCAAGCTCTAGCCGAGTTAGGCAGTGCGCGGAGTTGGTTCCTTCGGATCCATTTTGCGACTGCTAGTCTCGCCGATGTACACTCACATGGTACTTTTGGTATTTCGCGACTACCTGCAACGGGCGAAGAAAACTATCCCGCTGACTATAACATGCTATAAAGAAGATTTCCCGAAGACCTCTCCCGCCTGATGCACAAATTCAATGTCTCTCTGAACAGCTAAATAATTAGTACACAAAACTACGCCTAGTGGAGGAAGAGGACTGTTGGCTAAAGTCTGTAGTTGTTGTAGCCAGAAATTTTACTGCTTTTTAATAGCTTCGTTAAAATTAGATAGAACACCCTGTTTAGCGCGTACTGTGCGCCGTGTTTCACTCCTTCGCTACTGAGCTCACTGCCCTCGCTGTGCGAGGCACACCTCGAAAAGTGCGCGCAGGCCGACTCATCAATATCTGGTTCATTTTCAGCGCTTAACGGGGAACACAAAATATTTAGAGAACAAAAGACAACAGCGTAAGGAGGACGCTGGTCATGAACTGATTTTACTGCATGAAAAATACGCCCATAGGTCACGCGGCACCACACAGTAGTGATGGAATTGTGGCACGTGTGTGAAGCTGCTCGTCACAGATGCGTAGCGCACAAGTCGTGACGACACAGCTAATTGCACTACTTCATGGTCACACTGGTATAGGCACAGCGCTAACGCACGCATTCATCAGACAATGCTTTTTGGTAGCGTATGTTTGAACAATCTATGTGCATTGTCCATCCTTGTACCTTCCCAGAAAGCGTGTGCTGTGAAATGAAAGTATGCACTGGTAGCTCTTGAAGTCCAGTTCAATAATCCGATGCAACGGCCGCGCGGTCGCGTGACGTCACGCTGGGGAGAGGTGAGCAAAACGTGAACAACGTGAATGCAGGAGCCCACGTTTCGACAAGTGGACTCGTCTTCTGGGAGAGGGGAGCCCTTCGTACTCAGGCGCACCAACGTGGTTGTCGTAACCGGCGTCAGTCGGCGCGTCCCGGTGGCGCCGACATCGAGGTATAGCACCGCCATACAGCGGGACACGTTCAACGCGCCGAACTGCAGATGGGGGGCAAGTTTTCGGCGATACTGGCGGCACCGGCGTGACGTAGCCGATTTCGCCAGCCGTTGCTGGACACGCTTAAACGCCGGACTACATCCGTGCCTTTAACAACAGTGGTCTGCGTAAAGCTGGATTCCCACGAAGGACCAAATACCATGGACGAGCATAACGTCGCTCAGTGCAGCCCAATCACGCCGCCCACATGAGCGAAGCTCCCGGCGGCTCGATTCGGTGCGGCTCACACACGTCATGCTGGTTTGTGTATTTCGAACATTGATGTAAATCCAGCATAAAGTGACAAAGTCTTCCGAATGCCTGAACCTGCACGTGATGCTGCCCCAAGAGCGCTTTAGGCAGCGCCCGGTCAGGCCGACGTAACGCTTGCCGCTTTGGTTGGGTAATGCTATCCTCGTCGAACACGCAATGAAAGGAGCGATGTGCTTTGTTAATGTAGGGAGGATCTTGTGGCTTTTGTCGTTCACGACTCGGCACATGCGTTCCAGCTCCTCTGGTGCTTTGCGGTCACGTTACGCCCCACCTGGCGTCCATGTCAAAGAACGCCAGGTGGTCGAAATTAATCCAGATGTTGAGACACTACGGCGTGCCTCAAGATGAGATCATAGTGCTGTCGCGTAAGATCACAGGACCCTTATTCATTTTTTTTTTGCACTTGGCGAAACTTCTTTTAAACCTGTGCAACTGGTATATACAGTGCACTTAAACACCACATGTGGCCGTTTATCTGTCTGAGCGTAGACGCCTTTTTCTTTCGGTTCCTTGAACTTGCACTCTTTGCGGAGGCTCTCTAGCACAGAGGCAATGATATGTTGTGGAAAGCCCTGCTGACTCAGACATTTTACTGGCACTTGAATATTTGTGGCCAGCCGCTGTTCACACGAATTCTGGTTAAGCACATAGATTAAAAATGCAGACTGATTATCGAAGCCAGGAACATGAATAAATAGGTATGACAAATGTGTTAGCACTTCGTCCTTCAAATTGACACTGAAAGGTTCGATTATCTGTGTCGTCACAACTCGTGCGTCACGCATCTCTGACGAGTGGCACGCATGGCCCACGATTCAAGTCGGTCGCCGCGTGACCTGTGGGTGTAATTTGCTGACCGTAAAATTAGTTTAATACCGGCGTACTCCCTGTCCAGTCCTCTTTTCTTCTCTCAGTATTCTCTCAGTATTTCTTCTCTCAGTATTTTCTTCTCTCGGTAACAATCTGTCTGTAGTTTCAAGTTACAAATATTTAGGGGTAACTATTACATCTGATCTTCGATGGAATGATCACATCACATACATACACAAGAAAGCAATGAGACAACTAGGCTACTTACGGCGAACACTTCCCAAAGCTTCAAGAGATGTAAAACTTTTGGCCTACAAAACGTATATAAGGCCAACACTCGAATACGCTGCTGCAGTGTGGGATCCGCACACAAATACAAATATAAGGAAACTAGAAAGCATTCAGCGAAAGGCAGCTAGATTCATTTTTAATTCGTACAGCAGCAAAACATCGCCAACTGCCCTATTAATTTCTGCAAATCTAGAATCCCTACAAACAAGACGATACCGCGAAAGGCTAAAAACATTCTACGTGATATACAATGATAACCTTGCAATCGACAAAAACACGTACTTGAAACCTCTTACGCAGCGTTCCACTCGTTCTTTCCATTCAAAAAAGTTAGCGAAATTTATTGTAGAACCAACACTTACATGAATTATTTCCTTCCCCGCACCATCCGCGATGGGAATCGTTTGCCCAGAGAAGTAATCGAGAGCTCTTCTGTTGCCGCTTTCACTGCCGCACTTCAAAATGTGAAATGATAGTGTCTTATCACCAATGATCTAGCAACGTTTTATGAAAGCGTCGCACTTATATCCTGCTTTTCTTTATTTTGATGTTTTTACAGTTATATTTTCTTTATATTGTGCATCGCATTGACATGTATAACGCATCGAACCAAATACTTTTTTTCCGCTTATTTCCTTCACATTGTCAATTGTTGAGCAACGCACTTGCCTAATATGTCTTGATGTGTGTTCATATATCTACTATTGCGATATGATGTGTGTTCATATTTATATAACATTTTACCATTTGACATTATATAATTCAGTGCCGTACTTGATACACCAGTCACTTTTCTCCAATTCCATTGTTTGTATGTGCTCTTTTTGTTGTTCAGGTACATTTGTACCGAAGTGTAACCCACTCCTGCTTAAGGCCTGGAATTCAGGCTAGCAGTACTTAATAAATAAAAAATAAATAAAACATAAAAATAAATTTCCGGTTTACGCTTAAGCGCTGGAAATTCATGGAATGCCATCCAACTATCCCAGCTCTCTGTCATCAATTCCGACTCAACTTTCATATGTTCTCGGCTCAGATAGTTGCATAGATGCATAGTTCGCACTAGTTTCCAAACAAACTACAAGTAGCTTTGCTATTTTGCACGTTGGCATTGGTGAAGCAAATAAAACTGTATACATGTGACAAATGTCGTTTCTCTGCGACATCTCCTAAAGTATTAATGGAGAACATGTCCGACCCGCCTAATACAAATTTGTTTTCGTCTGTATTCTGCACCAAAGATTCGTCTTAAAAACAAGATTTAGCGCGGCAGTGAGTAATAAATACGTAGGTACGGAGAAATGTTTTCCTGCGCGAACCCGGCACATATTTTCATAAGGTCTGTTGCAAATACAGGAAAAGAAGTTTAGTGACCGTATGGGAAGGAGATATGTTAAGTAGACCATCATTCTGTCTTACAAATATATGTTGAAAATTTTATTATCAATGAAAACTGAAAAACCATGTTTTCGACAAATGCACCCATTACGATATCTAAAGCAGACAAGATTCGTGTATTATACATTACTCTGTAATAGGTCTATACCAGTGAAAACCTCGTGAACACTGCTACAATGTCCCTTACATTGTCAATTCATTATAAATTTCGGCGTTTTAAATACTCTATTAGGCGACTTCCCATAACAGTGATGTTTCCTTTTGGTGAATCGATACGGATATGTAAACTTCTTTTTTCCCTTTTTCAGACACTTACCAATATTCGGGAATTATTGTGAACAACGTGATGCCTACATCAAAATTATGCGTACTAAGATCACTAGAAGTTCACTTTCCGCATCATATGCTGCAAAGATAGTTCAGTTCGGTCCATTCGTTGCCTCACGAAAGCATTTCTGCGTTGCCCTTGTATATCCAAAGGAAAATCGTAGTTGGCCCAGAGGTAAAGCGTTAGGGTGTTTCATTATACCTCTGACAACCGCGGATCCTCGCGCACGTCACCGTGCTCTGCTCGCCGTGGGCACGGCTACGCGAAACTTGCAAAAGGTGGATGGTTATAATGAAACTCACAGTTCTGAATATGAAATGCGACCAAATCCAACACTGGCCAAGCCCATCATCGCACGCACAAGTTGATCAGAGATGATGGGCCTCATCCCATTCAGATCGCCACCGTTCCATACACTCGCCTCTGGCTGATTTCTTGTACTTGTACACCCCAAAGTATACCGCACTGGCATACCTTCACTTCCTTTTATACTGCTGCGTTGCCGTCGTCCGGGAAACAGACCGGAAGTGCTTCTGCCTCCTGTCGTAGCAGGCTCAGTCCACCGCCGGGACGGCATGGTGGGTCGCAAGCCGGATCAGTAATGATGTGCCGCAGCTTCCTGAACTCAATCCTGAAGAATAAAACGGAAGGATTAAGAAAAACGAGGTTAACTTTAACAAACCTAGTTAGACGGTGTTTATTTAATTAGTCTAATTTCAATTGCCCTCTAACCCGATTGTTTTCAATCGACTGCTTACGTTCCAAGATGATAGCTCTTATTTTTTTCCAATACACGAAACTTCATTTAACGGGAAAGCGCATAAATATTCTTTACACCTATGGGTGACACTTTCAGATAGATGCCAGAATTTGTCTGCAGCGGTCTTCGGCGAACTTTGGAATCACGTAGTGTGTTAGTACAAGGGCCACATTTCACTGCTCTGCCAAATGCTCAGCAAACACCAAATTTCTTCTGTAGGAGCCTCGGTTATACCAGTAGGTTTGCACTGATTGGAATTAGACACATTGTTCGGGAATCTGTTACTAAAAAAAAAAAAAGAAAGCCTCACTTACTCAGCAGATACGTTATAGCAGGTTTCTGTTGGGTCATGGAATGAATAATCTCATGAATTAGTCATCGTAGCTGGTTGAATGTCTTTGTTGATTATACCATCCCGCTGAATCACAACTCCGATAGCGCAGGATGTCATACAGCGGACACAATGGGGCCGATGGGCTTCCCAGTGTCCGGTGATGACGTCGAGCCGGCCGACAGCAGACATCGACATGCGAGTAAATACGAGTACCCAACTCCTTCTGCTTGACTGGAGCGGCCACTCCAGCCTGTGAAGGCATCAAGTTTGAAACAGTTTGCACTCCACGCTATTGGTGCAGGCTTGCTCACGTCTGTGTAATTTGTCTTTGCCGCCAAGATGTTTTGCGGAGAAGACCAAGCCAAATACTGCGCAAATTGCGAGACCGGTGATAGACCAGTTAAAAAATATATACATATTTCTCGACTAAAGGAAAAGTCCCTTCGATTAAAGTTTATCAATTTCAAAACAATATAACGAGCATTTAAATGGGCCATTTGGCATGTTTTTACGAGAATTAAGTCAATGTTAAATATGCATATAAAGGTATGCAACAAACTGACTGTTTTTTTTTATCGTCAGTGATGTGCAAGGCCGCGCAATACATTTGTGAAAAAAAAAATGTTTTACGCACAATACAGGTCCAGGGCACATGGCAGAAATACCGTATACAACTTTGACTGGAAGCCACCTTTCTAAAAATTAAGTCCAGATCTAGACCATTTCACCTACATTTAACAGTCCATAATAAATAGAGGAAACACTAATAATCAGTAATGCAATTTTCGTTATAAGGACTCTCTTCATTTTCCTGCGAAAAAATTGGTTTGCTTTTGTAACAAAGCCCCGAATTTTATAATTGGTCCTTTTTTGCCCTACCACAAGATTGACGTAAATAATTGTTTTCAGAAAAGCATCTCTTAAAATGACCTATTTTCTTATATTGAATGGCCTTCAATTAAACAAAGATATCGCAGGTGGTAATAGCGCCAAGGCTGGGATAGTTGGCATGAAATGAACCGTAATAATTAGGACAGTTTGCTAAAGAAGTCCAGGAAAATAGTTCTTCGCTAAGCATTAAGACTACGACGTATTTTCCCTGCTACTGCAGTCGATCAAGAAGACTATCAAGCCTTAGCCATAAAAGGTCACTCGTTTTTATTACTTCTTGATTCAACAAGTTATGCAGGTATTTTGCTTTAATTTTTCTAACGTACCAGTCGCCTTATTAGAACAATATTTATATGCATAAACGTCTTGTATACCTCTAGTTGCGAAAATGCTTTCGAAAAAGGTGTCTTATTATTTTATTAGCTGGAATTATTTGCTAGTGATAGATGGTTTTTTTTAGTCTTTTCTATTTTTTTGTTTAATAGGCATTTCATCTGAACTATATGGATTTGAATAATACTACGAAATTATCCGAGGTGACATCAGGGTCCTGCAGTGAAAGTACCTGTTTCCACTTCCCTTTGGAAAGGGCAATACGAAACTTTTTTATTGATTATGGGTTAATATCATTAAATGTGAGCGCATCAGCTGCTTTGAGTGGTCTCAATGATGCGTTAGTGTCAAAACTTTTTTTAAAGATGGAACATGGCCGCTTATATCAGCAGCTGTAACCTCTGACAGTACAGATTCCAGTAGTAACTATTAGTTTCAAATATGTATATTAAAGTTTCAGAAGTGCACTGAACTGGACTGGGTGAGATGAGTTAATAGATGCATTCGATTCGAGTATTCTTAGAAAATCACCCCTTGCAGTTGATGGGCCTTTTATGTCAATATAGATATCGCCACGAAGAATTACACATAAATTATCATTTACCCAGCTGAGTAACTTGTCAAGAAAGGCAAAAAATGTCCATTTACTGCCGCACAAAGGGCGATACCAAACGATCAGAGTACGCTGACTACACGACGTCATTAACACTTTGAAGCGTACCGTCGTTCGGTTTAACTCGTTAACGATATCCGGTCGTATTTTTCGCCTTCAATAGGACGACTGCTCCTTCGTTACCACGACAATAAAGTCTATTTTGTAGCCAGGCACCTTCAACACCTCATTCCTATCTTGTTACCTCGTTTCTTTCAGCGTGATTACGTCGAAGCAGAATCTAAAAGGTGAAAGCAATGAAAGAAGGGCGTCATCCTTGTTTCGGGAGTATTGCGCGTTCAAGTGAATGAATGATACATATTTACTTTTTCGTCATGTTAGCGTTTCGATAATGCAAATGAGGCTAGCATGCTGCCAGATACATGTCATCTAGCAGTGGTAAGTACGAAGGGGAAGTACGCAGATGTTAGCTTTCATTCAATCATCACAAGATGTCCGTGGCAGGTTATGTGCAGAACACGATCGGTATCGTGCAAATTATGCGCGTGAACAACTTGACCTCTTTAGTTCAGACGTACTTCCAGTGTTTTATTCTTATTTTTAAATTTCACGTTGGCTGGCTTGACCAAGCCCTTTTCTTTATAAGCGGATAGAAATGTTGACTGACAAACACTGAAGCAGGCCGGACAGCCCCCCCCCCCCAAAAAAAATAACTGATCCCTCGTTGCTTTCTTGCTTTTTGAAGTACTTCGTCGCGTTTACGCCGCGCCCATGAAGTGCGCTACATCAATGTTTCAGCAACCACCATCCTTTCTCGACACTCGATGGGATACGACTACGCCTGCTTCAGAGATTGGTTCTCTAGTGACGTCACCGAGTGCCTTTACCCACGGCAAGCAAACGTTCCTTTTTTGGTTTCTAGGAGGCCCTTTACATAATTTTTTTTTGTTCTCACAACATTGCCCCAAGTCCGTAAATTATTACTCAAGGGTTTTCATATTTGCTTTCAGGAGACCACATTCACTTGTCAATACGGCATTTTCTTTCTATTTTAGTGCCGCGTTTTGCTGTTCAATTTTTGCGCAGCGTTTTTCCATAGTATCAATCTGCTCGCACAAAAAATCACTGTTTGCTTCAAGACTTTATAATAATGTCGAACTCTCTTTCTACTGCAGGGTTCGTTTCATGCATTTCTACTTTGAATGCTACAGAGCTCTGGCGATTTCAGGCGCCATTTAAAAAAAAAATTGACGTTAAACATCTCGGCATCGGCAATTTGCAACTTTTGGCCCCATCACTAGTGAATTATTCGTAGGCAGATAATTCCAGCCCTAGATTACCGATTTATAGACAACGGCGTTTTGATCCTCGTAATAATGCCAGTGAGCGCACATTGGTTCTGAGGAATCTAACAATAATGACGACAGAATGCCTGCCTAATATGTAATCTTCTCATACATATCTGTAAAACAAATGCTCTGGAAGGAAGACGCACAAAGCTGGCCCCAATTCACGGCCCCCCAACCAGAAATCGCCAGCATCCTCTGCCGAAGGTGCATGGAATCGTTTAAGGCGTGTTCGCGTTAAGTATGATGGTGACTGCCCATGTGCGCTTGTACTCACATTGAGCCGCCGCCAGCCTGCTTCGCAGTTCGTGTCCCTGCCGATTAGTACGAGGAAATTCCTAGTTATACGCCGGGGCCGGGACCAGCCCACGTGAGGCTTCATTAACGACCTTCAGAGCGGTGGTCACGCTGCCGTTAGCATTTTAGAGCTATAATTCCACAGGGGCCGTCCATCTTCATTGCACCAATGGAGATCTCATGTGAAAAGCAGACGTGCGCGAAGATGAGATCTAAACATCGCGGTCCGCGAAACCGCGCGCAGCGGAACGCAGAACAAAAAGAAGCCGCAAGATAACGAGCAGGGCCGGCAGTCACACAAAAGCTACTTGAGCCCGGAGTGTTCGTAAGAGCAGACGTCAGCGAATCTTGATGTCGGACACATATTACTAGCCAAGGCAGCCAGCCTATAGCAATCGATACTTCCCAACGAAACGCTTTGTGCATTTGTCCCAAGGAGCCTCGCTTGAAATGCTGATGTTGTGGCAACGCCAGTGGTTTCGTTTTATGCTACTCAACTCTGTTTGGTCTGTAAAGGTCTGGCCGAAAGTACCACCTCATCTTACACAGGGTGTCTAGCAACTATATATTTCCATTGCCTGAGTTCTCGAGGTTTTCCCTGAGCGCCTTTGCAAGATTCGGTGAGCGACACAGAACTTTGTTTTATGTCAAGACGGGCCGACACCATGTCGCACGATGATATCACTCTCTAGTAAGTATGTTAAAAATAAAAGACGACTTAATTCACTTTGAATATAGTAAAGAATAGTGTTTATCTTATTCAAAAAGAAAACAGTATGGAGGGGTTACTAAAATGCACAGTGAATAAGATATATTCGAGAAAAAGAATGGTAAAACCCATTGCAAAATAAGTCGAACATTCTCAAATATGAGTAAAATAGAGGTGCATACAGAAGCAAATATTTTCGAATATGAGCTACTTCTATCAACTGAGAGCAAGCTCATTCGTATGAGGCCCGAACTTTGTCACAAGTGAGATTCTCTCTCAACAGCTCGTAAGTCAACGTCAGCTGTCCTGACATACTCTCGGTCCACGCACAACGCCTCTGTGTTGGGTTTGACTGCTTTAAAGAGTTCGCTTTGGATGAGGAACGCCTACATCTCGGCGTCAGCCAACACTTTCTTGTTTGAGCTCAAGCTCCTTGAAGGAAGCGGCGGCACACTTATTTTCCCATTCATTCGTCGATGCGTAGGTCTTTTCTGTTCTAGTCCTCCTTCCACCGAGCGTTCGCCCCATGGACCATTTTAAGCATCATCTCAGTCAGTTGTACAGTAAACGCCTGACTTTTTGGATTTCCCAGGCGCCGCGAAAACGTCCGAAAATTTGGGCAGTTCGAAAAAAATTAATGCACGTCCTTTGCTGCCCTTAAGAGCTCAAATCGCCACAAGCACATCCGAAAATCTCTGAAGGCCTGCCTTATTCGGCATATTGGTGCTCGTGCTGTGACGGAAGATGGCGGGTGCACGCATGTATAATTAAGGAGTACATACTGTGCCCCGTGATAATTGCCCCTTCCCATGCCCGTTATGCTTCACCGCAATACTTTTACGGATGCTTCACCGCGTGACAACACTATACCGAGGCGAAGTTGACTTCCGGGAACCGGCATTATGCAACGCGTCGTGCTTTCCGAGCTTCGGAGGAAATCGCGAGGACCACAAAGGTGGAGTCAGTGCCATTCATGACAGCGGCGAATTCTTTCAATAAAAAGCACGGCACCGAACAGCAAGTAGCCTAATAGCGAGCATCGAAGGAGCTAGGCCTAGCGTTGCCGCGGTGGTGGCTGCGGCTGCTATAGCTGATCAGTGTGCGAGAGCGCCGGTTCGAGCCAGTGAGGTAATCAAAATGGCGGCGGTGGTGGCTTTGATTAACGCCCTTTCGGACCTGCGGTGATGGCAAAAAGTCCGGAAACTCGGACATCAAAGGGTTCTTGCGTCCGAAATTTCATACATTCTTAAACAATGACTTTATGGCCCGGGGTACGTAGAGGTGCCGCGAAGCCGTCGAAATTATCGGGCATCCGGAAAGCCGATCGTTGACTGTACGCTAATACTGTCAACTCCTCCAGCCGATGACACGGCGTCAAAGACGATTCGTTACGATTCCTCTCTGTTACTCGAGCCAGCATTGCCGCGACTTTCATTCGCTTTCAATAGAATTACAGCTAATTTTCCCTCATAGATGCACAAATTCCCTGAGTTTTCGCTCAGTATATTCTGACTATCCAAAATCCCTGAGAATTCCCCGGTTCCTTGGTTTTCCCGGTTTTCCCGGTTGGTAGATACCCTGAATTTACACGACATGCTCCACAAAATGTCACAGTCTCGCCCGAAAGGCGAAGCATCGATTGCGATAGTAATTTAGTAGACAAGTATACGAAGTAAGCATAGCAGTTTTATCGACCGTAAACATGCGTAAACATTCGCTTTTACTCACTAAATTAGTAAGCTTGGTGTCAGTCGCGCACAGACAAACAGAAAGACATCGCACTCGATCAACGCGGACACTCCCTGTCAAAAAAATAACGTTGGCGTGAGGAAGAGCGGCAGCTGCAGCGAGCGAATTGACCTGCGTGCTGCCTCTCGCTTTAACGTGAACTAAGCGGCGAGAACACAGCGCACACGAATCTACGAGCCCATGTTGCACCTAGACTCCGTTGTTCCGCCGCGTCAACGCAACTGCCGCCTCCCACCCTGGTGTTTTGCGCGCTGTAGAATACGGCGTGTTTCCCTCCCTGTCTTCCTCCCTTGTGCGAGTGAGATCAAGCCACAATCCTCTGCTCACCCTCGCACGCTTTTACTCGCATCTACAGCATACGGCGCGCAACCACAGTGTTATTGCACTTGGACTTTCTACGGAGAATCACGGAGACGCCGACGGCGGAGATGCGCCTGAAGTGTTCGTGTAATTGCTATCGCAATAAAATCCCGAATCCAGACGCACAGTGAAGCACAGACAGAACGCATGCGTCTATGAATGATTGCGGCGACGGGCCGCATTTTACCGGTTGTATTTCACAGCGTGCGTGCGTGCGTGCGCGCGCGCGTGTGTGTGTGTGTGTGTGTGTGTGTGTGTGTGTGTGTGTGTGTGTGTGTGTGTGTGTGTGTGTGTGTAATAATATTTGGGGTTTTACGTGCCAAAACCACTTTCTGATTATGAGGCACGCCGTAGTGGAGACTCTGGAAATTTTGACCACCTGGGGTTCTTTAACGTGCACCTTAATCTAAGCACACGGGTGTTTTCGCATTTCGCCCCCAACGAAATGCGGCCGCCGTGGCCGGGATTCGATCCCGCGACCTCGTGCTCAGCAGCCCAACACCATAGCCACTGAGCAACCACGGCGGGTGATGTGTGTGTGTGTGTGTGTGTGTGTGTGTGTGTGTGTGTGTGTGTGTGTGAGTGTGAGTGTGAGTGTGTGTGTGTGTGTGTGTGTGTGTGTGTGTGTGTGTGTGTGTGTGTGTGTGTGTGTGTGTGTGTGTGTGTGTGTGTGTTTGTGTGTGTGTGTGTTCGCCTGCACGTTGGTAGGGTTTTCTGGTAAAAATAACGAGGAAAATCTCCAAAATTCTGTAGCTGCCGATGCCATCTCGAAAGAAGGATCTGTCCTTCTGTACTGTTTCGTGGAGAGAGAGAGAGAGAGAAAACATTTATCATGAGTTTGGGCGACTTCCTCGCAGGGTGGAGCCCTTAGTTCAGGGCCCCATTGGCTCGCGCCACTCCGCGTGCCCGCCGAATCAGCCGTCGCTGCTCTTGCGGGTCTGAGCTGGTCAGCGCAGTCTCCCAGGAGGAAGGGGAAGGTGAAGGAATAGGGGAGTAGACCGGAGGGTGTGGGCACTCCCACGTGCAATGATATACTGTGGGCTTTGCTCCACAATAGGTACAGTACGAGGGATATTGTGTCGGGTGGAAGAGGTGAAGATAAAAGAGGCAGGGAAATGAATTAGTTTGAAGCTGTCGCCACGCGACGGCATCTTCTCGATTAAGGGAATTATGTGGTGGAGGCAAGTGTCTCCTGGTATCTCTGTAATACTGTAGAGTTTCAGTGTAGTTCAGTGGTTCTGTCGGTGCGTCGTCTGGGTTGGACAGCTCTTCCAATGGCGTCCGGTTAGCGAGCTCTCGGGCTACCGCATTAGCGCGTTCATTACCATGGAGAGAGGCGTGTCCAGGTGTCCAGACGATACGCACCCTGTGTAACGCTGTGGGGTGTAATGATGTAAGGATGCGGTGTGTGTAGGGTGTCACCCTCCCTTGTGCCAAAGCCCTGCAGGCGGTCTGAGAATCAGTGACCACTGTGCTAGGTCCATCCGGCGCCGGCATGGTTGAAGCATGTACGATGGCTAGGGCAATAGCAGCCTCTTCCGCCGTGCCACTGTCCACAGTGTTGAGCGTGGCCGAAGCTCTCGGAATGTCTGCACTATCTAGTACGACTAGACATAGGGCACGTTTCTGTGGGTAGCGGGCCACGTCGGTGTATAGGACTGGAGTGTTTGATTTGTCATCGCCAAATAGGCGAGCCAGGGCTTGTGCTCTTGCCTTTCGTCGACCTTTATGACGGTCAGGGTGCATATTCCGGGGAATCGGGGCCACGTGAATTTTGTTGCGAATGCTAAGCGGAAGAAGTGTGCGGTTTTCCTGTCGTGGTTTTCTTGGTATTTGGTATCCTAGCCGGGATAGGATGTGGCACCCTTGCATTGTTCGTTGCAGACGTTGCAATTGGCTGTTAAAATGACCTTCAACTAGTTCGCAGGTGGTGTTGTGCACCCCCAGTCGTAGTAGGAGCTGCGTAGACGCATGTTGGGGTAGTCCCAGCGCTGCCTTTAGTGCCGTACGGAGGAGGGTGTCCATCTGGCGCATCTCAGTCTGAGTCAGATTATGATAGGGGAGGTGGTAGGTTAATCGGCTAATTATGAGGGCTTGCACGATTAGGAGTACGTCCTTTTCTTTCAGTCCTTGTCGGCGGTTTGTAATGCGCTTTATCATGTGCGTTATTTGGGTAAGTTGGTGGCGGAGCACGTGTAGGGTATGTGTGGCCTTCCCGTTGTGTTGTATGTGAAGTCCTAGTACACGTAGTCTGTCTACCCTTGGAATAACGTTGCCATTGAGATGCAATGTGATGGCTGGTGGAATATAGGCCTTGTTCCGTTTTTTGAATACAAGCAGGGGCTCTGACTTCTCAGCCGCGCATGTGAGTCCTCCGGCTGTTGCATACACTTGAACTATATTTACGGCTTCCTGTAGTGCGTCTTGAATGGCGCCGTCTGACCCTGTGGTCACCCAGATTGTAATATCATCGGCGTACAGGGCGTGCTGCACGTTCGGAAGTTTGTCGAGGAGCGGTGGTAGCTTTGCCATCGCTACGTTGAACAGGGTGGGTGAGAGAACCGAACCCTGGGGAGTCCCTCTGCCAGAAAGTTTTATGATATCAGACCGAATATCACCTAGGCCGATGGTGGCTGTTCGGTCAGATAAAAAGGCTCGGACATAATCATAGATACGCTTTCCGCATCGGGAGAATGCAAGGTTGTTTAGAATGAGGTCATGTGAGACGTTATCGAAGGCTCCTTTGAGGTCCAACGCCAGAATGGCTCTTGTTTCAGCTTTACTTGGACCATCCACAACCTCCTCCTTAAGTTGTAGGAGTATGTCCTGCGCAGACAGACCTGGTCGATAGCCGAATAAGGTATTGGGAAAGAATTGGTTCGCTTCGAGGTGAGGCTGGAGGCGATTTAAAACTACGTGCTCGAAGAGTTTGCCAATACACGAAGTCAAGGAAATGGGTCTGAGATTTTGGAGGGACAGCGGTTTCCCGGCTTTCGGAATTAAGGTGATATCGGCGTGTCGCCATTCCTGTGGAAGCGTTCCGTTTTGCCGATTGTCGTTGTAGTATGCAGTGAGTTGCCGTATGGCCTGGTCGTCGAGGTTGCGTAGCAGTGCATAGTGAATGCCGTCTGCTCCGGGGGCCGTGTTTCGTCTTATGCCGTGTAGGGCTGCCCTCACTTCTGTCTCTGTAATATCGCCGTCCAATTGGGTTTCTTCCTCGTGTGGATAGTCTTTGTACTCCGGTCGGTGGCCTGTAGCAATGTATCTTTGTTGCAGTGTTTGGAGGAGCGCGTCATCATTCATTTGTTGTTTGTGGATGATAGTGCGGACTGTGTTCGTTGTGTGCGTTTTTGTGTGCGTTGGGTCGAGTAGTGCCCTGAGGAGGGACCACGTTTTTGAAGTACTTAGTGTGCCATTAAGGCGGTCGCAGAGGTTGTGCCAATTACTATTAGTGAGGCTGGTGGCGTATTCTTCAGCTTCTGCTGTGATCCGGGCGATTCTTTGTTTCAGCCTACGGTTGTGCCTCTGCCTCTTCCATCGTTTGGTCAGGCCTCTTCGAGCATCCCAGAGATGGAGCAGATGTCTGTCCACATCCGGTGCCTCCGTTGTTGCAGTAATTTGCTTAATGGCTGCTTTAAAATCTGCTTGTAGCTGTTGTGTCCACTCGCGTAGAGATGGCGGGTCGTGTTGTTCAGATTTGGTTCTGTTGCGCCGGAAAGTGTCCCAGTTTGTTATTTTAATTGAACGTTCTGGGGTGCGTATGGCCACCAGTTGGACGTCTGTGGCTACAATGCTGTGGTCACTGCCCAGATTCTCCATTAGGTTGTTCCAGGAGCATTGAGACAACCCCTTGACCATTGTTAGGTCAGGGCAGGTATTCCTGCTTACACTGTTACCCGTTCTGGTTGGTTTGTCAGGTTCTGTCAGCAGAGTGAATTGATGAAGGTTCATGGCGTGGGCTAGACGGCGGCCTTTTGGAGTTTCTGTTTGGTACCCCCAGGCTGGGTGGGACGCATTGAAATCTCCCAGAATAATCAATTTTTTGGCTTGTTTACTGGCGGCCGAAAAAAGTTGTCCGAAGTCGTCTCGTCGCGATTTGGGTGCACTGTAGATATTAAGTAAAAACAAGCTGGTTTCATATCGATTCCTAGGTACAATTTCGAAGAGCACATGCGGAATGTGAGAGCTGTCGAGCGTGTGCTCGATCACTGTGATTTGTTTGGACACAAGGGTGGCAGCTAGTGGTTGTTTGGTGGTGTCATGCTTGTCGGTGTATGCATTGTATCCACTGAGTGTGGGAGTGCAATGTACTTCTTGAAGTGCTATAACGTCTGGTGGGTGAGGACGTGTGGCTAGGAACTGTGTGAGGGAACCCTTCTTGCTTCGGCACCCTCTACAATGCCATTGCCACACCCGGAAGGTGGTGGTAGTGCGCCTCTTAGGTTTGCTGGCCATGATTGGTTGATACCGCCTCGCTGGTGAGGGCAGGTGTTGTACGAGCCGGACGGGTATAAGGGTGTGACCTTCTTGGTTCTCTAGTGGCGTTAGTGTCATGTGGAAGTGAGTCGTTTTGATGGCTGAAAGTTGAGCTAAAAGTTGCACTGATTAATTGTTTCATGTCAGTCATGGCTTGTTGTACGACCTGTTGTAGCATGTGCTTGACATCAGCCATGATCTCTTCCTTCATTTTTTGCATCTCCGCTCTTAAAACAGTCGCCATTTCCTCTATCATTTCGCACACTTCTTGTTTGGTGCAGGAATTGTGAGGGAGTTTCTCAGGTGCGAGTGTGTGTGTCTGGGTGAGTGAAAGCGTCGCTGTGGGAGACAGTTTGTTTTGTTTATTTGTTTGCTGTGCGGACGGATGTGAAGGAAGGGAGGAGGAAAGAGGGGGGAACTGCGCTGACCAACTCACCGCTGTCGCCTTCCCGGTGTGATGGTCGGTCGTTTTCGTCCACGCGGCCTGAGGTTCCTTCGGTGGCTGTTTCTGCTGCGTCAGGCTGCGGCTCCCAGATCGGCTTCGACCACGTGGTTGCTTCTGGTCCTTGGACGGCCTGCGGACCCTGGACCTACTGCGACTTTGGGACTGGCTGTGTCCCCGGGATCGGTAGCAAGGACGACCACGTGTTGCATCATGGAACTCTTAAGAGCACGAACGGAATCAAGAAACTAGCATGGGCCCTACCACATCAAGTACGCTTTAATATTAGGCGGATGTGAGTTGATACAAATGAATTCGGTAATAAATATGCATGGAAGCGGGCGACTAACTAAAAAAAACGTTAGTTGAAGTAGCTTAGAGATCGTAGGTACAAAGCCACGTGCCGGTCATGATTGAAGACTGCCTCTAAATGTTAAAGACAATATCACAGTTATTGATTGATTATGTCATTTATTTTGTCCCGCTACGTGTTAGTACCGCTGTTCTAGCTTTGACGCTATCTAATTAATAAATGTAGAACATAAGAGACAAAGTGATAGTTTCGTTGGCAAGGGAAAGCAAACTGATCATTCGGAAGACTAATTAACTAATATTCACTAACTAAAAATTTAACTAAGCTTTTAAAACGAACAAAACGGCCTTATTTAAGGAACACTAGCATGAAGAGTTCAGATCCAATTTGCAATGGAAATCGAAGTCGTGGGCGTGAGGAGCGCGCATAACCTCTCCATTTAAGGATATGATATACAGCAAAAGCCACGGCACGAAGCTAGAAAGCCTGTAGCGAAGAAACTAATGGCATGTCTCGTTGGCTCAAAAGCCCCACGCGACTCTGCTGTTGAAAACCAACAATGATTCTTCGTTTTATTTCTTTCGGGCGACGAGCGCCAGCAAAGCAAGCGCGGACCTGGCTTGGCGCTCTGGTTGGAATGTCACACGATAGCACATATCCCGGTACTTCAACGCATGACGTAACCCTATATGACATGATTACGCGCGCTCGTGATGCACGCTGATGATGCGATCAGTTTCCATTTCGCACGCGAACCGGGAGAAAAGTCTTTGCGGCAACGTGTTAATAAGCTATAGCCATTATTTACAAATGTGTAATTCGCGATGCAGACGTAACATCTAAATAAGTAAAATGCGATTAAGCGGACTTTAGTGGATTAGGCTACTAAATGATCCGTCACGGATATTGAGTTTGTCCACAAATGGTGTGAATCTTGGAAATGGCACAACACCGCCACAACAACGATGTTCACAACGCTCCTAACCTTCCAGGTACTGACGTACCTGATACTTGGACCCGTATGCCCTTCCCTGACCGCCGAAAGCCCGCCTGGAACCGCCTACCTGCACGAAACAAGTTCTCCGCCAACCCCACTGCCTCCTATCAAGCCTAATGGCATCAGCCGCCTGTTTCCAGCACGAGCCCGGCACACCGCCTGGCAACCTTGGAACTCTCCGACGTCAGCAACCACGGGACCACATTGCGCTAAATATAAACAGCAAGGAATCGCCGACTACACGGGGCACAACACCGCCAGAACAACGACGGTTCACAACGCTCCTAACCTTCCAGGTTTGTTATCTAACCCATTCTAAGGAATTCAGAAGTGATGATAGATGTATAGTGGCGGTGTCGTGCCCCTACGACTTGAAGTGTCGCGGTGTGGTGTTGTTTTGTCGCGATGCGTTTGCCTTCGATTTTCTGTGTGAAATTATGTTGTTATTATCCGGTGACATTGAGGTTAACCCCGGTCCATCCCCTACTGCTGAACTCCTGCCTATCCTCGACGCTATCAAACGATTAGAAAGTGTTCAAGCCGCAATTCGTGTAGAGCTTGAGCAAATCAAAACAACCCAAACTACCCAAGACAAACTTATAGCTGAAATTATGAGCCGCTCAAACATCTCAGATTCAGACCAACAAGATCCAACCACCTCAACCACAGTTAACATTATCGGCCGACTACAGCACGACATCACTACCCTGAAAGCCGCGAACATTGACGCCAACAACCGTATGCGGCGAGCCAACCTGCTCTTTTTTGGCATTGACGATTCCGATAAAGAACGTTGGAGTGATTCAGAGAACAAAATTCTAGACCTATGCAAAAATAATCTTGGTTTAACATTGAACGCCAGCGATATTGAGCGTGCACACCGACTTGGAAGATTCTCTGAAACAAAAAAACGCCCTATAGTAGTAAAACTGGCCCACTTCAAGACGAGAGAAAACATAATGGCATGTGGGCGTAAGCTAAAAGGTACATGTTTTGCCGTCAGAGAAGATTTTGCCCCAAGTACGCGCCTTGCACGCTCAAAATTGTTAAAATTCATCAAGCCCCAAAAATGCGCGTTTAAGCTCAGCCTGGACAAGCTGCATGTAGGCAGCAGATGCTATTTTTATGATACTACATCCGATAGAGTCATTGAACATACCACAACACCTAACAGCAATCAAATGCCAGCTCCGACTAATACCTTATCTGACCAGCCGCAGTGACAAACAAAAAATTCCGTGCCTGCTTCATTCAAAAACCGCCCTGATTCATTTTTTAACATAAGCGTGGTTTTCACTAACATCCGCAGTATAATTCCGAAACGTGACGAACTCGAAAGCTTCATAGACGACACCACAGCCGATATGATTTTACTAACGGAAACGTGGTTAAATAAGGACGTCGGCGACCACGAAGTTTTTCCATCCTACCCTAACTTAACAGTTTACCGACGCGATCGGCATGATAGGCGAGGGGGAGGTGTACTAATCGCCGTTAAAGACAGCTTACCGTCATCCCTGATAAATCACGACGACAACATCGAACTAACATGGGTAAGCCTGCACAGTACAATTGGCAAAATAGTGTTTGGAATCTGTTACCGTCCACCAGATAGTAACCCCTCATTTTGCAATTTCTTACGCCTCTCTTTAGAACAAATAAAAAAAGATATGCCCGCTACACCTATCTTCCTTTTTGGAGACTTTAATCATCCCAGCATCAATTGGCCACTACTTTCAGTACCCAACAGGACACCCTGTAGTGAACCCAAACAGTTTCTTGAATTAACACTAGACTTTAACCTCCACCAAATAATAACATGCCCAACTGGGGGCGACAACACCCTGGATCTCTTATTAACATCTAGCCTAGAAAACATAAAAAATTTGACTTCGCTCCCTGGCATTAGCGATCACAACGTACTTCATATCGGCATTTCATTGCCATTAAAAAAGAAAGCCCCAACGCAAAAATTAATCACTGATTACAAGAAAGCTAACTTCGACGCATTTAACCGCGAACTTGCACACTTCTACGAAGATTTTCGACAGTCATACTCTGCTCGCTCGGTCAACGCCAATTGGGAATTATATAAAAACACTATGCTAAACTTAAAGAACATATATATCCCTACTATCCTTATAAATACCGACAAAAATAACCAGTGGTTCACGCAGCACCTAAAACGTCTACTTAATAAGAAAAAACGCCATTATCGGAAAGCAAAGTTAACTAATAACCACAGAGCTTGGGATAGGTACGAACTAAGCGTCAAAAAATACATCAAGGAATTGAAAGCTTCCAAAAACAAATTTTTTTCAACTGACCTCTTATCAATCCTTCAGTCAAACCCTCGTAAATTCTTTCAGATTATCTCCCCGCCTAAGCGCCAAACTCAGCTGCAACTATCAGACGACGACAATGTACTAATTGACACTGAAAAATGTGCTACAGCCCTTAACAATTTCTTCACGTCAGTATTTTCTCCTGCTATAAACTTCAGTTCTGACGAATTAGCATGCCACTCGCTGTCCACAATGCCCGATATCCAGACTAACACTGATGGAATAGCTGGGCTAATACAGGCTCTAAAATTATCCTCCTCGGCTGGTTGCGATCAAATCAGCAGCAAATTACTTAAAAATACCAGTTCCCTGTCAAGCGCAATACTTAGCTTACTTTTCCAACAATCAATCAGTACTGGTGAAGTTCCCCACGATTGGAAAAAGGCTCAAATCATTCCCGTCCATAAATCTGGTGATCAAACAAAAGCATGTAACTATCGTCCAATTTCTCTAACCAGTATCCCCTCTAAACTGCTGGAACATATCATAGCAACCAATCTAATGCACTACCTTGAATCAATTAACTTCTTCTATTCATATCAGCAAGGTTTTAGAAAACTATTATCCTGCGAAACTCAGCTCTCTGAATTCACCGATGAAATCTTACAACACATGGACAATCACTTACAAATTGACGCCATCTTCTTAGACTTTTCGAAGGCCTTCGACCGCGTCCCTCACAATCACCTACTTGCCAAATTATCTACTCTTGGAATCCCCCCATCACTGATTACTTGGATCGAACATTTCTTAAAAGGACGCGTACAATACACATCCGCTAACTCTCATGACTCACACCTTTCTGATGTTACATCCGGTGTCCCCCAGGGAGCAGGCTTATCCCCGCTGTTATTTTTAATCTATGTCAATGACCTGCCATGTAACACAAAAACTAGACTGCGTCTTTTTGCTGATGACTGCGTCATCTACAACGCCATCCATAACCCTGGTGATTCCATTGACCTACAAGAAGACATAGACACTATCGTTTCATGGTGTGAAAAATGGTTCATGCCTCTTAACCTTAATAAGTGCCAATTTATGTCCTTTTCACGTAAGCGCAGTGCTACAAATTACGCGTACCACATAAGCTCAACTACAATACCACGAACAGACTGCTATAAGTATCTAGGTGTTCACTTGACATCATCATTATCATGGGTTACTCACATTGAAACAATATGCGCAAACGCCTCGCGCACACTTGGTTTCTTGCGTCGCAATCTGAAATCTGCATCGCCCGCTATAAAAAAACTTGCATATCAGACATACGTTCGGCCGAAACTGGAGTACGCATCATCTATCTGGCACCCCTCGCAAGCATATCTCACCTATGAATTAGAAGCCATTCAGAATCGTGCTGCACGCTTTATCATGTCAAACTACTCAAGTAAAACCAGCATAACTGAACTAAAACGCACACTCGATCTTCCCAGTCTCCAATCACGTCGTATCATATCGCGTCTATGCATGCTTCACTCTTACTACTATCACCCAATAGCCAGACACCCTCGACTACAACCCCCGCCTAGAATCTCTGCCCGCCTCAACCACAGCTGTCCAATCGCGCACATTCAGTGCCGTACGTCTTCGATGAGGGATTCTTTTTTTCCAAATGCAATAGCGCTGTGGAACACTCTGCCCGACAGTATTGTTTCTTCCGCCGACCACACGACTTTCCGTAAGAAACTAACAATCCACTACACCTAGAATGGTTCGTCTCAAATGCATTTGCTTATTGACCCCTTCTAAGTAATTAATTGATAGTGATTCGTTCTCACGCATAATATGTTTTTAATAGTATTTATGTACTATGTATTTTGTTGTATATTATGGTTTCTTTACAGTGATATTGATATTACAGTGATCTACTGCTTGCTCGGTTCCCTCCTGAGTGTTGTTTCCTTTTCTATTCTTCGTCTATCTTTTCTTCCTCTTTTCCCTCTTTAGCGTGATGAAGAGTACCTGATACTTTGTTTGCCCCCGCCTTATGTAATGCCTCCGGGCCTTTAAGGCTTCAATAAATGAAATGAAATGAAATGAAAAAAGATATTTAGTCTCGTATCTCTCGTATCCCCAGACACGGTCCTTGCTGAAATAGACTAGGATTAGGTTTCTGGAAACTTAAGGTGGGATGCCCCCCCCCCCCCCCACTGCATTTCTCAGTAAGCTCTCCAATGAACATGAAGGAAGTGGTGGCGTACACTCTCGGTATTGCTGCTATGCGGTCTCCTTTCAGTACTAACTGGGCGACGTGTGCGCCAAAGTATGTAACAAAGTGTCACGAAGTGGAGTTTTCAAACGATTTGCCCGTGATTAGCGCAAACCATTGCTAATTTCCGCAGCTGCTTATACTTTTGGGAAGCAAAAATTAGCATTTTGCGTAAATTTACGCACAATGTACAGCCAATTGGAGCACTGAACAGTTGGAGCCAGGGAGCACTAGAAACATTCGATCACTGCTGAATCAGAAAATGAAAGACATGCATCTACACAAAGTGCACGGCGCTGCTCCGGCCTGAGCGTATTTTGCCGGATTTAGCAAAAAACTTAAATAAACAAAACATGGGGCCTCATAAAGTAAAACTACTCCAATATGGTTTTGTTCCAATCTCGTGACGTCAAATTTGCGTAACCGCCGACGCAAGCATCGCGCGGTGACCCGCAGCGTTGTCTGAAGAGACCAGTCAAACGCTTTCCTCATTCATAGGTCACTTTTGTTGACTTTAAAAACGAATAACATTGTTTACACTGAGCGGATTATCTTATCTAATTGGTTGACAAGAGGCGAGGAGCACGCTCAAGTGGAGGGGGATTCCATGGTGCCGGGGCAGTGCACTGAATATCGATAACCGCGGATGAAGAGGGTGCACGGTGTCGGCGTCTGCGATTGGTCCGCTTTCCCTTACTTAGCTTTCGGTGGCTGGTCGAAAATCGCGGCGGCATGCAACGGAATGTTAAGAATGCTGATAAAACGGATCATCAGCAAAGAAGAGTTGGCAGAGCGAGATCGTAAACGTGCCGAAAGTGCTCTAAAACGTTACACGGCCACGCGAAAAGTTTTATTGCACGCAAATAAACCCATGCTCTCCGGCAGGCACAAGTAGCCAGTGTCTGAGTGATCGGCGGCAGCCATCTTTTATTCCTTCCTGAATGGGGCAGCCTGCGGCTATTGAGAAAAAAATTCAGTTTTCTTCGGCATATTAACGCATCTTTAACGTGCACACGTCACTTTGACGCGGTGAGTCTTCGCGGTTTTGTGACGTCGAGTGACAGGCGGGTGAAGTGGTTGGAGCCCTAAAACTTTTGACCAATAGACGAGGGATAATGGCGAAAAGGCGTCGAATCAGAAATAACTATTTTTATTTTGTTCAGTCCAGTTATGCATACTCAGTGTGTACACGTCATATTAGATGGGGGAACTATCGCGGTTTTCGTGGCGTGGTGTGACAGACAGGCGAAGTTTTTGACCAATTGTGGAGGGCTGGATGCAGAATTGGAATAGAAAAGTTTGGAATAACTTTACGTTATAGCGTCCATGTTCACTTACCTAGAGAAAAAGATAGCGCTACCTTCTCATATTCTTGGTGTGTTAGCGAGAGTGTCAATGGCCTCCATTGTGCTGCTACTGCAACCTTTGTCTTTTCTCCCCCAAGATCTGTCATCTGTTGGCGAATAAATTCTGTGTCGGTGGAAGATATTCAATTAAAAAATGAATGAACAAGCATGACATAGAATTACCTGTTCAAAAATAACAAAGAGAGACCTGTTTAAAATTTTTCATGGACTTCGAAAGCTAAGGGCAGTGAAATGAAAGGAGAACTTATGACAGTATAGGCTGCTTGCCCATTTATCTCAGCACGTTGTGTAGCGCTAGCCAATGCAAGAATATTATCATTACTTGTAGATGTGCAAATACGGGCCCAGGGCCCGCTTTCCCGCATAGCCCTTGCGCTAGAATTGGTCGTAAGAGCGAACTACAGCCAATCCTGAGGCTGAAGATGTTATTAGCGAAGGCGGTCGGCCAATGGCAAGAATGAACTACAAGCGAGAATCATTGTGAATTTGGCCCCAGGGCAGTTTTCGCTACAGACCAAGGTGAGCTGTGGTGGCGCAGTGCCAGCACCGTTGACCATCGTGAAAGATCAAAAACAGTGATGCGGTTAATTGTTGTCTTGTGCCTGTTTAGGCACTGCTGGCGGCACAAAAGCAGCGTGAATTGTGAGATTGTATGAGAATTTGTAGGCTGGCACGGCAACTGTCACGGCAGTTGCGAAATTCTGTTGTAGTGAAGCCGGTCCAACAATGCCAGCGTACTCTAACACGAAGGTCGCCATAGACGACACTGCCATGGATGTTCATCAAGCCAGGAGTACTTATTTTACCTTCAGAGTGTGAAACCACAGAGTATGTGTATAAATTTATGAGGTATTTCTAAATTTTATTCTTGGAGCAGGCCTTCGCAAGAGGCTGAATATTTCAAGTCGCCTTTGCGACAGGCACGTTTTGGTTGTTACACGTTCCAGTGGTCTGCTGGTATAAAAAGCGCTGGTGATGCCATAACCGGTCGCATCAAATTGAAGTATAAGGTTTAACATCCCAGAGCAACTCACAAGACATCAGAGACGCCGCCACGCTGATTACTCCGCTGTAATGTCTACTACGCATGGTTCTTTATACTAGGCAAACATCTATATCGCGCCACGCGAGCGTTTTTGCATTTGGCCTCCATCTGGGATGCAGCCGCTGCGGTCGGGAACCGAGCCCGCGACCTCGTGCTCAGGGACATGCAGAACGCCATGGCCTGCGAACCACAGTGACGGGTTGTGACCGGGGTCGCAGCGTCCCAGCGTCGAGTATGTTTCTAGGGAACCGCAATATCTAAGAACGCCCTCAAGTCATACCTGGTGTAATGCATCCATTGGCTTGTGACGAGTGTAGCTGCGGTTGAGACGACGAAGAGACGCGCCGCGCCACGGCCTGGGAAGTGGTGGTCGCCGTCGCAGAATTGGGGGACGGATCTTGCCTATAAGGACAACAAGCATGGGTGTTTGAAAATGCTGGATACGTAGTTTGACATTATAGGGTTGCGTGGCCTCACTCGAACCCATTCTGCATCAAGGTAAAGAATTAAGGAAGCAAACTCACCCAGCAGAATTCACCTTTCAGCCGGGTGGTCCTATTACCGCGTTTGCTCAGGAATCCTGCAGATACCGGCGCACGCAGCTTTGACCGCGGCATGGCGTCCACGTACACGAATTGGGACTGCCGAGTTGCCATTTTATAGGACGTTGCCGACAATCGATGAGCCAGTGACGATATCTCGCGAAGCTTCACTGAAGGAAAGTATGTCTGCAGCTGTATGCGCCACTGGCTTCGAAAGCAAGCGCAGAAGAGTCATGACGTTATATGCCTGTTGAGAAGCCTTTGCACCACGGTGGCGAAAAGGAGCGTGACCATCCACCTCAAGATTACAGCTCCATACTTTGATCAACCAGAATACAGACTGATTAACCACGTCATTAATAAATGTGCAAGATGGCCGCTAAGCCTATGCTAAGCCTTGCCTGGGGCTTAGCGGCGACTGTTGAGATGTCTCAATATACTTAGAGATACAGAGCAATACCCGATTGAACAGGCCACTACAGGATTTCTGAGACCTCGGAAAATCGCTCGTAACAAGTGGCACAGTTAAGGGTTTAAGGAAGTCGGAATGCCTGAATAGAAAATTGCTGTTGTTGTTGTCGCCTCTAACAATGGCACGTACCCGCG
This sequence comes from Dermacentor variabilis, assembly GCF_050947875.1. NCBI lineage: Eukaryota > Metazoa > Arthropoda > Arachnida > Ixodida > Ixodidae > Dermacentor > Dermacentor variabilis. Next base: position 3,639,364 of record NW_027460346.1, on the reverse strand, counting down.
AGAGGGAATTGGCCATGGTTGGCGATGGCAACAGAAGTGATTGCTTCCCGTTAACTTAGCAGTCTGTTCTTCCTGTATTTTAATAATGATGCGTATAAATTATAAACAATATATGAAAAGGGATCATGCCAATTTCTCGCGAGGCGGCTAGATTACAAAAAAAAAAAAAAATTAGACGGAATTCGCGAAAGCGTTTTCTTTTTCTTTTCACCATGTCGCCGTTTTCAGGTGCAAAGAAAAAGATTGCTGCAAGAACCGTTACGTAAGCTTTGCTTCACGCTGGCTCTCCCGGTGGTCCTTTCCTCTGGTGCTACCGAATTGGGTTTTAGCCACGGGAACATTTGCGATGCCCTCTGCAATTTTCAGCGCGAGACAAAAATAATTCAATGCTACAATCTTCCGTTTATTTTTTCTTTTGTAATGAAAAATTGTGTAACATGTAGATACAATACAGTTTATACCTATATCGCGCAAATTTTAATCCACGCAAGTCCCGGTTACTAGTCTTGATTGACGTTATATTCCTCAAAATTCGTAATCTTATTTCTTTCTTTGAAGCATTACACCGCCCGATTCATGACAGATCCCCAGAGGTGGTTGCGCCAGTTCACTGAAGAACAACAACAAACAACTTCTGCTTTGGTGTCTCGATATGGATGTGCCATGTGCCGGTATCAAGTAAAGCCATTTAGGCTTCGTGCTAATGACCCACGTGGATGCAATTATACTGCATTAGTTTGCCGCCTTATATGAACTCCGACCTTTTACATTTTACGGTCAGAAAAACGCCCCAAACCAACAGAAAACGACAGGTTAAACTCGATTCAAGTGCGAGCATAAAGTATTAGGCCCGTTATGAGGACATGCGCGTACTTGGAGAGCGCTGTCTGCGGGATTAAAGAATAAATCACGTCGTCGCCGCGCACTTAGCTCCGTCTAATGCAGGCCTCAAAGCTTGGATGTAGCGTAATAATAAAATCCTTTTTTACAGAGACGCTCCAGAATGCGCGTAGAGCACGCACTAACAGGACCTCTCGCGTGCTAAAAGATGCGTTATTGCGAAGATGAAACTTTCTTCTTTTGAAATTTCTGCTTGCTTGTACGTCAATGGTGGACAAGCAAAGAAAATTAAATGCGAAGTGTAGTCTACCGCAGCCAGCACCAGGCATGATGTAGCTCAAAGTTCCTTGGAACGCTCCGCCGTTTTACAGATGAAACTTGCAGATGAAACTTATAGACGAAACTTACAGATGAAAGATGTCCGCTGCCCAAATTTCGCAATTAGAGCACTTCACTATTAGCGACGGGTTTCTTCACAGGTAGAGAGCGAAGAAGAGCACAAAATGCTCGATTCGTAATTGCACACTAACCTATATCCCGTCATATAACCTTTCATACATATTACTGCGTTAGTTTACCATTCAACGCTCTTTGAAGCGTTATTACGGGGTTACTCTATTTACCACAGCACTTGCTTGGCCTTTTTGGGCCTTTTCTAAAGCCGTGGCAAGGCGTTGCTTGAGTTTACTATGCTCAACACTTTTTTTTTTTAACAGGCACGAGCTGTGATTTCAGGCACATGCAATTCCTGAAAGAAAACGACCCCGAGCGTGCTGGCTCGAGCCACGCGAGGACCGTGCCACCAGATCTGAGAGGCCCCATTTGTCCCGGACGGCGGCCCTTGAGCGAACGTCTACCAGGAGCCTCCCACCATGGCCACCGCGGGCCAGTTCGGCGAGATACCATTGGAATGCACGTACTGGACTCCCATCGAAGCAGGTGTGGCGCCTCCGGGGCATGTCTACCTGCCCCCTCCGGAGTTCATTGGGGTGTTCCTGCCTCCGCCGGTTCCCGTTCTGGAAGTTCCAGACCCACTGGCGCCGTACGCCGTCGATGCGGCTGCGAGCGCAGCCCGTCTTCAGAAGCTCCTCCGGCTTCCTCCATCGTACCCGTGGACTCCCGGTCCCACGCTTCCCACGGATGATGTGGCATACAGCCGCGGGTTCGGCTACACGACACCGCCGCTCCCTTTGTGGATCAAACCGGGATTTGTCTACGGCCCCACCCCGAACCTGTACGTTTCCCGTCCAGCTCTGGAGCCAGTCATGCCGGGCAGTGCAATGGCGCCTTTTGGAACCTCTCCTTGGCAACCACCACCACAGGCGCGCCGTCGCACGCCACAGCTCCGCCACGGAAGCGGAAACGGGAGCGGTCCGACGCCTCCGCCGCCAGGTGGGCGACGTAACCGAGACTCGCCGGGCCAGCGGGCTCAGGCCGGACCCAGCGAGAAAGCCGAGCAGCCAGTCGGCACCAGCGGCTCCCGCGAGTTCTCGCCAGACCTCCCGGCTGAACCGGATTCCGACATTGCCGACCAGCTTTTGCAGAAGAAAAAAGAAGCTGCCTCGAAGGTGGAACCGGCAAACGACGCAGCTGGGAAAGCTGAACCGACAAAGGAGGCGGAAGTGAAGGCAGAATCGGATACGAACCTGGCTAGCAACGATACACCACCAGGCGACACCAGCCCACGCCAGAAGGTCACCCGCGTCTACAGCGCCGCAACTCTGAAGAGCCTGAACATTGGAGGACGTGGACACGGCTCACCGACTGCCAGTGGCGAAAGGGGCAAGCCAATACCGTCAGAGCCACGCATCGAGTACTGCTGGCCAGATGAGACGCCTTCCAGGGAAAAAGAGGAGCCGCCCGTGGCCCCAGCTTACCTGCGCGCAGCCAGGAACAGCGCTCCGGCGAAGCCGAGTGCGCCACCTCGGGCCAAGTCAAGCCTGCAGGACGGCCGCAAGCAGGGCTCGCCGCGTGACCGTGGTCCGCGACGACGCAACTCGGTGACTGCCTGGTGAAGCTCCTTGTCATTCAACTCTTTCGGGAGGTGACGAAACACTTCCATCATTTTAACCTAGCGCAAGCACCCTTCTGCTCAGGTGGCCAATGGAGAGCCTTCTCAACCTAACCCGATGCAGAATGAAGCCCTAACACCAGCCTGAAGAAGAAAACTTATCCACCACAAACCAAGGAGCCTGGCTCACAGCTCTTTTTTGAAGCAGTGCTCACGCTCGGAAGGCTGTAGCAGATGTCACACTCACAAGGTAATTTCCGCAGGCGTTTGTGGCAGGCCTCCGTACACTGTACTGGTTTTCGCACCGACACGCCGTACAGTACTTGTGGTGCTCAACGACTCGTGGAAAGACATAACTGTTCTGAACTTCGAGGTCTGGAACTCGTGAATAATTAGCAACATATTGTGCACTGGGCACAGTGTTCGAGCTGACTGTTGATCTACCACATAGAGACACGCGGTTGAGTTGTGTGCCCCAGTTTCCGCCACCTGGACTAGATCGTGCTTTGCGTGGTGGTAAATAAAGGTGTTCAAAAGCGAACTCAGCAGCATTAAAATTTATTGAAGTATGGGCGATCGAAATGCACAGCGCGTATGTTTATTTCTTTACACGTTCGCCGCTTCACACAGTAAACCCGTTCTTCCGGCGGCGTGAAAGGTTGCGTCACGTAAATGGCCTCTGCCGCATACACAGTGAAAAAGATCGACGCAAGCAGCCCTTTGGTCTCAAAATTTTGCCTATAATATCAATACATCGGTGCCTTTTAACACAGCGTTGACCTAGTGGTTGAGCATCCGCCTGATTTTGCATGTTGCGGTCTTGCATGCAATATTGTGTGCGCAACCTAAGTGAACAAGTTGATTAAGAAACTACTGCGCTCACCGCATCGAAGAATGTACAGCGCTTAATACAGTCGACTATCGTTATAACGGACCTTGATAATCCGACGAAGAACGTCCATCACATCCGAAACGCCTCACTTCAGAAGCTTTCTACACGACCTCTAACAACTTTATTGCAGTGAGAGTGACGAACGTCCAAAGTAAAAAAAAAAAAACAATTCGCAGATCCGCCAGGAAGGCGAAGCGCCGATTGCGATAGAAAATTATTAAATAGCTGAACGAAGTCAGGACAGTAGTTTTATCGGCCGTATAAACTTATAAACATTCGCTAACTAAATCAACAATGATAGAATCTGTAAGCGCGACTCAACGAGGACGTAGAAAAAAAACAGACACACAGAGACAGCGCTGTCTTTGGTGTCTGCTTCTTTCTACGCCCTTGTTCAGTCGCGCTTACACATATTCTATCATGGATTCAAACCAACTAGCGCGCCAACGTGTTTTAATTAAATTAATCAGCACGGTGTCACGCGCGCACAGGTAAACGTAAACACATCTCGCTCGATGAGCGCGGAAATTAGCTTTCGGAATTCTGGAGTGAGAAATCGCGTCAGCAGCAAGCGAATCGACCTTCATGCATCTCTCGCTTCAACGCGAACGAAACGTCGAAAGCACAGCGCATACGAAGCTACCGGCATTAGGCGCACTCTGCAAACATCGCAGATCGCTTTCAAGATCAGGCTTGCGTGGGCGCGCACATTGGCCACGTCGCAGATTGCTTTAGAGGCACGAGCGCCGGCAGCGCGTCCCTACGGCGTCCGCCAAAGGAGTCTACTACGGCGTCCGCGATTCGCGTGGCCAACGCCCTAGTAGACGCCGCGGTTGTCTTCACTCTGTACGTAGCGGCGGACGAGAAGGACATCAAGGCACCCTAGCAGCTACCGAAGAACTAAAACCCCTTAACCCTTCCAGGGTCGATTTTTTTCGCCATATGCGACTGCCTGCCCAGGGTCGATTTTTTTTTATTGCAGATTCCAATTCTTCTGAGGGACCTATTTCGAAAAAAAATTTACCGTAATTTTTCTTGGGTGACCGTAAAGGAGAAAAAAAATATTTTGCGTTGGTATATATGTATTGTTTACTCATGAATAACAATAAAAAAGGAACTAAACTTATAAGAATTAAAAATATGACGCATTGTTATACATATAGTTCAAAGCTTAGAAAATGCGCAAACAAGAATATTTCGCAAGTGTCAAATGTTCCTGCCCTTACGTTCATAACGTAATCGAACTGCGTAGGTGAGCGCACTCAATAAAAGTGAGTTGTTGTGTGCCCGTCAAAAAAGCAAAACGTGTGAAAAACTTCCGCTAATCTTCATCTTATCGCCAGCCAGAAGCGATTAGTTTTCGCAAGTCTCCAAGAAATAAAGAAAGGAAAAGGAAACGCATGCACGGCGGCATCCTTCCTATGCTCACCCCCGTGAGCACTAAACAAGCGAGAAACAGACGGCCGCCCTTTGAGCGATTAGTAACGAGATAGCCATGAGGTTTGCGAGCGCAAGAAGCCGAAACCGCCCGCGGAACAAAACCCAAACCGCCGCCCGCCCGCGCGGGCGCCAATGCGCGAGCGGTTGTGGGGGCGAGCTCCACCACTGCAAAAGCTGGTGCCACCGTCGGAGTTTGCCCAAGATTATTAAATCGACAGTGAAAAACTTCCCTCGTTTTGAGAGTACTTCATAAATGTCCAGAAGGGCTGCCGGATGGTGTTTTTAATTATTGGGCGTCGTAAGCGAAACTATATATGAGGAGCGCGCCGCGTGATCCCTCATACTACGCAAGGCAGGCGCTTCCGACAGTTGGCGACTCCGTAAGTCCTCGCCCCCAACAGATGCGCCGGAGCAAACTATACACCGTTTTTTCGTACGCGCCGCCATGTTATGAGCGCGGTGGCGCCGCCTATGAGCAGCGCCATACTGGCTTGGGTGAAAGCGGTGGTTTGCATGGCAGGTATACGTTCTGCGGTAGTTTCTGGTGTTTGTTCTCGCGCTCGCGCGGTCTATTTAACATGACGTGCGTCTTCTACGTGGTAAACAGTTCTATGAGACGTGCTGAAGTGGTTTAAGGCATCATGGCCGCAGTTTCTGCTGGCGTTGAGGTGGACGAAACACGCAGCGCGATGTGTGCGCGCATATTTGAGCCTACAATCAGCCTCGGAGATCAATTGTGTATTTCTGAATGTTCCATTCATTAATGTGACCTTATTACAGTATTATCCTCTATTTCTAAGCTGATGTTTAGGAGCCATGAAACATACACAACGATCGTAACAGCGTGGGTACCGTTCTACTACGATAGGAGCTGTGATGTTATACTTTGACAAGCGTTCAAACTGTTCGCTGCAGGTTACACTGCGTGACTACTTGGTTCGATGGATGAGGTTTCCGCCCCTGAATAAAATAGCTTTGGCAAGTAATAGCAGCATACCTTACAGTCTGAATTAAGCTTGTCCAGCAAAGGGACTGTTTACGAACTGCGCGAGCGTCCTAAGCAGTGGTAGGTGCTGGATTATACAGATATCTTTGTTCTATATACCGCATGGTCTAAGCATACGGCATCAGCGGGTATATATCTATGAAGGTAGTGCGGCGTAACTATACGAGGTCGTATTTCGGCGTTAGCCCGTTTTCTCTTGCTTTTTCGAGAAAGAGGATGATAATCGAATTTCTTTTTTCGGTTGTGTTCGTTCCGTTCTCTACGACGCACTCACACGTATTACGGAAACTTTCTCCTCAAAAATAGCCATCGCATTCTTTTTATGCGATCCCTCTCATATTATGGCTGTATATATATACAGGCCAAAAAGGCAATGCCGAAGCACACAGCTTACATATGTATCGTGCTGGTTCACCAACCGCAGTGATCGCTGTGTTGAGCAGCGCCATCGGCCTCATACAGGAAGGCTAGCGTAGACATATAGTGATTTCAAGGCTACTAGACTTGAAATGCGCGAGCACGATGGCGGTGATCACAAATATTTGATAGCACCTGCCGCTCGGCCGTGCGCGAGCATGCGCTCTTATGTTTTACTCCCTACACCAAGCGATCAGACAGTGAGCTGATTTATCATTTAATGCTGGTAATACAGAGATACTAGAGATACTGGGTTTCTTTGTTGAATTAAAACCGATATAAGCAAAATAGTTCACAACACATACACACAGAAAGGGGGCGTTTACTCCTCCGAGGCGGATGCACACAAGCATCCACCAATGGGCACGCACTCTCGACTGACGTCATTAGCGGGACAGCCGGTCACCTCGCCGACGGAGATGATGGCCGCCCGCGCTTCGAACTGGGCGAAGTGGCGCCAGCGGTGTGCGTCAGCCCCTCGTCAGAGTGAATTTCCGACGTGTTTGTGATGGTCTATGATGCCGGAAATATTACTGCGAGCTTACGATGCACCATTTGTGCCTCGTGCGTTTATTCTGAGCCGTGATTCGGGTAAGAAATATTGCAGCGAGCATCGCTGACGCTGCGCTACGCTTTGACTGAAAACAGGATCCCGCGGCGGCACACGGCGACAAACACACACCCTGCGTGTTTGTTCCATGTTTTATTTCGCTCCCGAGTGAAGTTACGACGAGGAAAGTTTGCCAAAGTCTGGTGTCTACTGTTAGCGGCGGATCGTGCGCTGTGTGGCTGCGTTTTTCGTCAGACGGGGTGAAGTGATGGAGCAAAACAATTCTCAGGAGAAATGAGGAAAGCATGCGCGCATGAAACAAACCTACGAGGGTCTCAACAGAAAATGTTTGCAAAAGAAGCTTCCAACGCAAAGATTTCTTGCCCTCAACTTAGCGTGAACAATCGTTGCCAGCACTGAGACAGCCGAGCGTCTAGCGGCGGTGTTCGAGCGTTGTGTAGCACCGTCGATTGATTGCTGTCCGCCAGTACTCACTACACACGCAAGCTGTAGAATGCGTGCTGTTACACAATCACGCATAAGGTGTGCTGTCAGCGCTCGATGTGTTTTCCCACAAACAGCTCCGCAAGTGACTTTTGTCACTTGCAATGAAGCTAAAGAGCAGACGACGGGCAGCGCTGTAGAAGGCACGGGGCTATTTTTGTATCGCGATCCCGCATGTGCTGTAGCACATGACAGCTCTATTAAACCAATCATCAAAATACAAAAGCTTTTATTTATACCGAGAATTGCGCGTTTTAGAAGCGCGACTTTTTGAGCGGGACTATTTTAGTCGCGGAGGCATTCGGCTGTCGCGCTTCGGTCATCTGGGCGGGGCCGCCCCTTTTCTTCTAAAGTTGTACCCTAAACTATGCAACGAAAACCGAGAGAGGGAGGCGCGAGAAAAAAATTCCATGTATTCCCACATAGTGGCAGCACATGCCAAGAAGCAAAAATAAGTTAGGATTTTGGCGCGCTTTTTAAACGTACAGATGGCGCCGTAAATATACGGCATCGACCATTTTGGACTTGTTCGCGGCGCCGTATATTTACGTCATCGACCCTGAAAGGGTTAAACTTCGTAAAGCAGCGCCACACTTTTGAATGACGCCTCCTCCTCGCGACGAGACGTTCATTTGAGGGGTCGTCAGCCGTTTGTGCGCAGGCGCGAGTAAGAGCGGGCGCGAGAGAGAAAGTTTCGGGGCTTTTGCCCCTTAAAGGGACACCAAAGCGAAACAACAAAGCAGTTTATACTAATAAAGCATTGGTTGAGAACACTGCAGGCAGTCATTTCAAAATAATAGTTCCATTATTAGACAAGAAAATGAAGGTTGAAGTATCAATATTTGAAATTCGCGCCAGAACCCCGACGCCGGTACGTCAGTGAGACGTCAGGGATTCCAAAGCATGTTTTCGCATTTGGGCCGCGTCGGCTGAGTAAAGGTTCCCGAAACTTGCCATGTTGAATATTTGGTTCCTTTAGAACACAATGTAGTCAATCTGTACGGCTATATAATTTAGGCCCTAGAAGATTCCATCTAGATCCATGACGTCACAGCGACCAGGTGCGGGAACTTCAAGGGGCGTCGCCAGCCATCTTTCGTTCTTGCTCTTTTTCTGGCTTACCAAGCGTCTTATGGTGGTAAGAGTGGTGTTTTTGGTGTAGTAGAGAGGCAATTTACTGATCCAGAAGAAACCATTTTTCTCTTTAGTGTCCCTTTAGATATATGACTCTGCCTAGGCACTACGGAGGTGGTTTCTTAGCGCGTGTTGTAGGCGTTTGTCCCTAGGCGTGCCAGCATTGCGGAGTGGGGTTACAGTGTACTGTAGTGAGGTCGAGTTTGTTTACGCTCGGACGCTGGCCGCCAGCGCGGTGAAATAGGTGAAGCAGCGGGCGCTGACGCCCGATTTGGCGACCGCAGTGTCGGAGACTGACCGCACCTGCGGCGCTCGTGCTAAGTCAGTCGTGGCGGATCATAGCTTTCTCGCCTCTTACGGCAGTACAGATGTTTCTGTGGGAACACTAGCGACTGTAGTAGAGCCCGGGTCGCATATGTTGAATACCTAGAAGGCAGAGCGCCTTAGCGACCGCGGTTGAACGCATGTGGCTGAAAGGCCGCCGGTGACGATGACTGACTCAGCACCAGCGCCGCAGGCGCGAGAAAGTCTGTCCGAAGTACCTTCCGAGGCAAAGTTCCGAGTGCTGTTGCACAAATCGCGGTAGTGCTGAACTTAGTGTCACAAGTTGGCGGCTGGACGTAATTATATGTATTCAATAGCGTTTTTTTACTAATTGTAACAACGTGTCATTATTTGGCATTATCGGCGGCGCCCCGACAACACCAAAGCGGCAACGGGGACTCCAAAGCTAGAGACCGATAAACATACAGTGCGACGCAACTTGAGAAATAATATTGAAACGTCCCAGAATATATAGAAGACAAAAAAATATTGAATCGTCGCGACGGCACATAACAGTCGCCGTAGCTAGGCGTCGAAGTCTCTATAACAGAATTATTTTTGAACAGTTCTGATAGCGTCAACAATGGTTGCTAGTGTACTGTCAAATGCTCATAAGCTGCGGCCTAAAAAGCTCACGGCATGGTGGGAAAACGCGCTCACAGCGAAAGCAAAACATTGCGCGCGGACATGCATGCAGACGCGCAGTCAGTCGCTGCGAACCTGTGCGATCGCTGGATTGAGGCTTCATTTTGTTATGCCCCATTTGGTTATACAGACAGCCCACTATAAGAACATATTTCACATAGTTTACTCTCAGCGTTTGGCTACCTTTCCCGCAAGAAGCCCGTTCGGAAGACTCCGTCGCGGCGACCGCGCGCAGTGGCGTTCACTGTACGTATTCGGTAAAGAGATAGCGTCTGTAAACGATTCTGTGCTTTCAGTTTGCCCAAGATTATTATATCGACAGTCAAAGACTTCCCTCGTTCTGAGATTACCTAAATAAATGTCCAGGAGGGCTGCCGCGTGGTGTTTTTATTGAGCGCCGTAAGCGAAACCTATGAGGAGCGCACCGCGTGATCCCTCACTACGCAAGGAAGGCGCTTCCGGCAGATGGAGACTCCGTAACTCCTCGCCGCCAATACGGACGCTCCGCAGCGTGGTGGTGATGAACGATGACTGACCGCCGAGCAGCTGTGCTCGTCGGTGTTTATTGCGGTGCGGTGACCAATGTTGCCTACCGAGCCTGGCGGACCAGCGAAGATTATGCCCGAGGGGGCGTCAGATGCTTGTTACAGCATTGCCAGTAGAGGGTACTTTGAAGGGGACAGCACTTAAAATGTTGTACCATAAGCAGTAAATGTGTTATAGCAAAAGTTATGTTTCTTTTTGAACACACCTTGTATTTACATATCTCACACGGGACACATTCAAGACGTCTAATGGACACTTCCAATGGCTGTGCTTTATGTCCTGTTGTGCAATCTGTTTAATATGCACTGATGTTGAGAAAAAAAATAAACAAGCTTATAAGGATTGTAATTATGTGGCTTTCTTGTTTATTTATCTTTGTTTCCTTTGTCTATATCACTGGAATAATGTGAAGTGAGGCAGTTCAAATAGCTGCGGTTGCTTCAACAGACAGTCAGCCATTGGCGGCAATGGCAGAGTAGTGAAAGCTTTTTTTGACATTGGCTGCGCACTTTTGTTTTACTGGTGTCTTCAGATGCTAGTCGTTTAACGAGGAGGCACCGCATCACCAGAGATAGCATCTCCACCAAGGCGTGACCTGCGTAAGAGCACCATAAAAATCTTAGTCAGGGCGCATTGTTCAAAGAAATCAGAGGCACTCTTGCAGAACCCAAATGTATTGTTATGTATCTGCCAGATGTCATAAAAATTTTTGGTTAGCTGACTGAAGCACTGAAAGATATACCCAACTCTCGTAAAGACACTTTGGATGCACACTGTTGTTCATATGCAGAAATGCCGGCCATGTTGTTTGTCTGCTCTTCTTTGATGGAGTGCCCTGCGATCTTGACTACCACTAAGCTAAGTATTCTAAATGCAAAATTCCCGCGACGGCCCAAGCCGTGACATCGACCAGTGTGATTGACCAAGCGATTAACTTGTGAAGTGCCCAAGTCAAGACAGCAGAGCCTCCATGAAGAGGAGGCGGAAGACGACCAAGACTAGGAGTGAGGGGCAGAAAAGAAAAAGAAGATTATTAAAATGGCCCCGTGTCATAGAAAATCCGGTGTCGATGTCGGCTGCATTGTCCGTGAGCATACATTTCCGTATATATTTAGGTACATGCACAGTACCTTGCCTAACCAGTACCATGTCTTGCTATATGACATGTGGTATATGCAGGTCATATTTCCACACCATTCTATCACTAACGTTGCTCATAGTACCTTGTCTTACATTCTTGACAAAGGAGAAGACAGGAGATGGAAATTCAAGACGATGAGCAAAACGAGAACTAGGTAATAGCGGGAGCCAACGTTTTGACAAGTCGACTTGTCTTTTTTAAGGCGACATGTGCTTTCCTCGGCACAGTGCATATAAGTAGGGTTCTTTTAAACGGGAGAGGGGGTATGGCAGGTGGGCGAGGAAACGACTGAGGGTCTGTTAGCGGTGAGGGTGCAGAATTGAAAAGAAAGGTGTGCTGTTCAGTGTTGGTGGAGGAATGTGAGGAAGCGCCGAGTGTCAGCCGGCCGTGTGTTCTTTCATGGAAAAGGCTTGGACAGGGGGGGGGGGAGGGGGGGAAGGGGTATTATCTGCTCTGCTGGAGGTCTGACTTCCTAACTGGGCTGCATGAAAAAATCTAAATAGGGGGATGGCAGAGCTGATGTGAGAAAACTATAATGGCGGGGAGGCCAGTGCCCCTCCCCACCACTTTCCTCCATCTGGCTGCTGATTGTGTTCACTCATTTAACTGCTCCCTAGGGGCTCCGGTCGCATGTAAGAATCCGTGGCTGTAGGCATTAAAGAATGGCACTGCTATAACAACTGTAAAGAGCGGTCACGGGTGTCAAGCGATATGCGAGCACTGCCGAGGCATTTTGGGCTTTCGAAAAATGCAAGAAGGTTGCCGCGGCAGTCTGTCAGCTTGAGAAATCGAGAAGAAACGCTGAGGCGAGATCGCCACAAGCGTCTCGCCACGTACTTCACACTGGTTCGCACGAGAAAACCCAATGTTCATCAGCCTTGCATGCTTTACGTGAAGCTTGCTGACACTCTTCTCCAAGGCATCCAGGTGCTCCACGTAGTGCAGCGGAAGGTTCCTCGCGAAAACGAAGCACCGGAGGGGGGACTGAATCATCTGCCGGGCCTCTTGTGAGGACGTTGAGGCAGCCTGCCCTACTGCGTCATCGCTGCCATCATCGCCGTCGCTATCCGATGCAAGCACGTTTGTGATGATCACCTCATCGGTTAGAAGCATTTAGTTACTGAATCTATAGACCTTTGCACTGAGGCTTCCATGGGCGCCACCATATTTGGACTACTGGCGCCGCCTAGCGTCTGCTTGGCGGCGACGCCATACTGGACTGTCGTTGCTCAGCCTCAGCCGGCTCAGCGCTGCTGTTCCTATGAACAAACAGATCTAAAAACGTTGGTTGCTATCTACATCTGCGTTGCTCCGTATCTTCGGCCTTCACAGAGTCCTCTTGCCACTTTCGTGCTATTCTCACCAGTGTCGAGAGGCCTCGGCTACACATCGAGACGGAAACTTTCCCGCTGGCAGCGGCCGTACGACTTCACGCGTCTGTCGGATGGCGCCGGGAAGCGTCAGCTCAGCGCTGCAGCTGCTTTCACCTATGTCTTAAGTCTCCTCAGCGTCGTTTTGGACCTTTAGTGCAAGTATCACCAGTGTTAAGCGGTGTCGCTTTACGCATTAAAGTGAATACTTTCCTGTTTTGAGCGCCCGTGGCTGCGAATCAGTCCGTGCGATTGCGGAATGGCGTCGACGTCAGCCACTGTCGGCTTGCCGCCTTGAGCAAACAAGGCCAAAACTTGACCTTGTTGGCTGATATTTGCCTATCTATAGCCCATCTAAACATTAGGGGCTGACGATGGAGACACACACAGCGCATCTTGCCTTCCTCGCGTAACCGAGCTGAAGCATCGGCTCTGGATTCTCTGATGTCCGCTTCCCGTCGATAAAATGAATCGAGCAGACGCGCGACGACTCCGTAGGGACGAATCCCTTATTAAGCGGGAGATACACGGTCCGATCCGGCGGCCGACGCGCTAGAACGGCAGCCGGAATCGAGATGTTTTGCCGTGCCGAAGCGCCGGATCGGAAGTCCGGCGCGCGACAAACGGGGCAGATTTTCATCGTCCGACGCGTCCGACAACCGCGCCGTCGTTTGGCCGCAGCCAATGACAGCATGGCTGGCATGTGACGTTTTCTGACGTTCCCTCCACGGAGGCGGCGCTGGCTGGCCAGTTTCTCGCAGTCTTGTTTTTTTTTCCTTGCCTGCTGCAGTTTGTTTCCTACACGAAATAGTTACCAATTTAGTAAAATTATCTCGAACGTGTGCCTGTTATGCGCCTAGTACACTAGCACCTAGCTACTGGCGAGATCGGGAGCCGCGACGCGAGGGCATTTCGCGGGCAGACAGCACACACCGACCGTCTGGGCGAGGCTGCTCGCTTCGCTTGCACGTTTGCCCTTCGCAACAACGGCGTCGAGTAAACCAATTGTATTTAATTACGGGTGACCTAAGTGTACAGTGTTAATTGTTTTGGCAAAAATAAGCGCTCTTTGACGAGCTCGCGTTGGATCGCAAGCGCCGTCGGCCGCAGCGTCCGCCTAGCTAGGCCTACCGGCCCTATCACTTGCTGTTGACGGAGCTGTCAGTGGACAACGCGCCGTCGTGAAGTGTTCCGTCACTCGCAGGGGCATAATTTTATTGGCAGTGTTCGCGTAAAGCAAAGCAGTGTTGTGCAGAGTTGTTTATATTGCGTTTCTCGACGTGGTATGAAATGAAGCTGGGGGGCTGTATCTGGGCGGAGCTTACGCGCCGCTCGATCTTTCGGATGCACGCACCGTGCGCCCGGAATTGTCCTATGCCGCATGCCGGAGCATGCGGCGCCGCACGTCGGATCGGACGCCGAATCGTACCGTGTGTCTCCTGCATTACGATTTACAGCGCTAATCCAGCGATGCTTCAGTACCGCGTCGGCAGGAAACCGATACAACAGGTACACGTTGCAGCCGCAGTCCTCTTGCAGAACATTGTGCGTGCTGCACGGCACTTTTCTAGCTGCATTGCGCTTCTTCTGGTTGTTCGAACAACCGTACACAGCGCAGTGTTGCCCGGACGTTCGCATAGCCTGTGCGGATAAGCTTAAGATCGCGAAAACGTCGTGCAGTCAATGCGGGAACTGCGCGCGTGACAGTCCAGCGAGAGAGGGCAACTATGAGACGCTAGCTATACTCTCGCTACCGGGGGCCTGATATCCGTTTCCGACTCTGGTTCGAGGCTTCCGGTGCAAAGGTCTATAGTCGTGCGCTTTCTTTTCACCGGGAACGTCGTGTATTGCCGATGATCAGCGGGCGGATTAGCCATTTTACGTTTCAGGTGCGAGTCAAACGAGGCTGAGAAACCACGTGGCCAGGAATGATTTCGATGCAAACAAGAAAGACGAATGTGAGCAATTACGCTGTTTGCAGAACTGCGCTGATGAGGAGCCAGTGAGCAACATGCCAGCAGCGCAGTTTTCGGGGTCCATTCGTGTTTCAGAGGGTGGCGCGGCGTTGAGCTATGGGCGCAGCCCATTCGTGTTCGGAGGGGTGGAAGGGCGACGGGAGAGAGGTGCGCGGAGAAGGCTGGAAAATGAGCACGCGACGGCTGATGGAGCAGCGGGCCATAGCGCAGCGGCTCGAATTTCTCGTTTTGTTTTCAAGGATTTCGCATTTCACTACCTTTCGGTTTGGACACCCAGCAGCCAGAATTCATCCTTATAAGTGATAATGCGGCATCGGGGCATTGTAGTATGTAGGTTATTTCACCATGCAAAACAGAAAAGTTGACAGTGCAGCAGCTTCTCATTGTTATAACCGATATGTTGTTAAAACCAGTATCGTTGTAAGTGGGTTCAACTATAATGCTATAGTTGTCCGGTGCATCTGCATGTTGAACAGAGTGGCCTAATACATCTATTAGTGCCAGCACTTATTTGCCCATTTTATTAATAGAGGCTATTGGTCTAGAACTATTATTCATATTCTGTTACTTTTGTCTTATTAGTCTAATACAAATACATGTTTCAATAACCTGGATAAGCTATTACTTTTGTTAGGAGTGGAAGAAAATTCGAAGTTTCGAACACAAATCAAATAGTACACACTAACTATTCATATACATATCTGAAAAAGAACTATTTGGTATTTTCGCATATTCAACGCTAACCACATGGTTCGCAACAACCAAATGTTAAAGTCTGGTTACGGTTGTCTGGATGCTGTTTAAATAAAGTACTGCAAATTATCAGAAGTGAGACAAAGACGAACATTTTCAGAGCAATGCAGAAACAAAATTGGCAAAGCAAGCTCCGTCTTCAGTTTCACGGCGGAAACCTACGAGACCGCCTATAATTTTTGCTTCTAGCTTGTCATTCAGTGTTTTGGCATCATACTTATGCAGCAGTTTTAACTTTTACACTGCAACCTGAGATGTTTTCGTTGCAACAGACACTTTTACATGTGTCTATGGCACACAAGTACTTCATCAGTACTCTTTTTTTTCTTCTACAACCTTTGGTCATTTTTTGGTAACCATTTATTTAGCCTTATTGGTAAGCTAGTGTTACATCAGCCATTCATTATTGGAAAGCTTGTCTGCAACCAAGCTCTAAAGCTGTTGAAACGCTACTGGGCCGTGTAGATTTTTAAAATAACAATTAGCAATCTTGTGTTTCACCAAGATCATTGGTCCCTAATATTTATCTGCCTTTTTTTAATTGCTTAGTACAGGCATGGAACCTAACTGTGTTGAAATAAATATTGTTACTGCAAATATATCCATCTGCGTTTAATCATTCGGCATTCGATACTTACTATTCGTATTCGATTTGTATTAAAAAAAGTTTATGCTCTCCCACCTCTAGTTTCTGTATTAAAATTCTTGGTTCGGTGGCTTCTGTTCTGACTTACTTTCGTTTTGTCTTCAGGCCAAGGTCATTGGCCTCGTCGAAGGTGTCTGGTAGTGGCTTTCCCAGAGTTTCTGGAAGGAAACAGGTGGCAGTGGCTCCACACAGCCCGGCACCGCTGAGCACAATGGTTGGCGCAATGGTGTGCACATGGATTCCCTGTGAAAACATGTCTCTTAAGCAATGCTGCTGCATACAGCCGACAGAAACAGAGACTCTTAACACGAGCGTATGTTTGAGCTAGTCGTTCGCTGGCACAAGACATGCAGCCATGTGTAGCAGCACACTGGCACATTGAGAAAAATGAGAATAAGGTGACAGCGGGAACGAACATTTCGACAAGTGCGCTTGTCTTTTTCCATCTCCTGCCTTCCCCGCACACTGGCACCATGTCAGACTACTCGCAAAAAAAAAAAAGTCCGCACATATGACATTTGTTTCAGGTGTGATATATGCAGACAGAGAAAAGCGTAGACGAAGTTAATTGTTACGTCACCCTCCGCCTTAGCTAAACGGCTATGTCATTGCGCT
The DNA here is from genome assembly GCF_050947875.1 of Dermacentor variabilis. Classification (NCBI taxonomy): domain Eukaryota; kingdom Metazoa; phylum Arthropoda; class Arachnida; order Ixodida; family Ixodidae; genus Dermacentor; species Dermacentor variabilis. The sequence goes on along the minus strand of NW_027460346.1, from coordinate 3,622,554 downwards.
GCTGAGCTCGAGGTCGTGGGTTCAATTCCAGCCGTAGAGGCCAGATTTCTATGAAACCAAAATGCAAAATGTGCTTGTGCATTGGGTGTGCATTAAAAAACCCCATGCGGTCAAAATTACATTGGAGTCCCCTACTATAGTGTGCCTCAATCAGATTGTGGTCTTGGCACGTAAAATCCCAGAATTTGTAATGCGAGAGCATTATTTGGCTCACTGTGCGACCCTGCCGTCATCAGAAAGCCGTGGCAGAGAAGGGGCACATAAATTATGTCATCTTCGCCTAAGTAAAAAAAAAGTGGCCACAGTGAGGATTTGATGAGTCGTTAGCCGAGCACGCTAATGACTGCGCCTCCAATACATTACGCCGCCACTGCAGCAGGCGGCAGTGATGAATACCTTCGAGACTGTGCAGGTGGTTCGGCTCTGCTTTGTGGGTGATTCACTAGATTGTGCACAATAGGAGTGGCGTCACTGTCGGCGCTATGGAGCCTTCATTGTCCAAAGTGGAACCGCTCGTGTCCACACGATCATGCGAGGTGACAAAGCGTGGCCGGAGGCACCAGTTCACTGCCAACGAAGTACGAGACCATCGCAACGCACCGAAACATGCGAAGCGAGCTGCTGCTGCATTCTCTCAGCAAATAAATCTCAGCTGAAAGATCACAACATGGTCAGTTTGTCGTCCTGCGTCGTTGCGACCTCATAAGCAGCAACATTACACTTGGAAACAACAATACAGTAACACTAAACTCAACGCATTACTCAGCGACAAGTTAACTCTCGTACTGACACATCATAAAAATTACTTAGGTGCCCCCACAGTTTTTTTCTTTTTTTAATTTGTATGTTTAATTTAAGTGTAGAAATAATAAGGCGATGGGAAATGCAAGTGGACGAAATGATAACTTGCCGCTGGTGATAAGGTAATGCATTAAGCACCGCACGCATAATGCAGAAGATATGGCTTCAGTCCCCATCTCCGTCAGGTTTTTTTCATCCACTTTAATTTCCTTTTATTTATAACTTCTAAATTTCAGTTAAACACAAATGTTACTACTGATCCTGTGCTTTCTCCAGCTTCATTGCCTGTTAATTAATTCGTATGGCTGTGACTAACAAAAATCGAACCCTTTGGATCCTTGTATTCATGTCGCCGTTCCAGATGTGCCTGTTAAGCAGTAAAATATCAATAGCTTTCTATTAATGGCGTCTTACCGAATGATGCATGTGGTGCTAATTAACCTTGGAGTGTATACTTCACGCCTTTTTCCTGCATCTAGTACCTTTCTTTGTGCTTTTGAAATGTTTTGACATGCTTTATGACAACCTGTTAGACATTCTCGCAACATCCTTGTGCATACATCTGTCTAGCAGCAATGCCTTGTTCTAGCTTCCTCCCCTTACCAGTTTAGATAAACTTGGTTTCCTTGCGATATAACTCTCCTTATCTTACCTTTAATATTCGGCTGCATTAGAATAGAATGCACTTTCAGAACAATGGAATATGGATTTTCAGGACATCAGAAAACAATGTTTTGGGGCAACATGCCGGCTTCAGTGACGACCAATAAAATAAGTGATCTGAAGACTGTATTGTCCATCAGCTTTAACACCATCACTCTCCCCATGCGATGTTTTTTTCCTCTCTGAAATAAAATATTGAAATTGTAAGAATCACTTTTGAATACCCTTCTTCAGATACTATTCACACAGCAAAGCAACATCTCAGAGACCAGCGTTCACAAGTATTTTGAAATCTTCGAAAAAAAGTTAGCAAATGATTCGATAAGTGCATTGAACTTCCTAATGGGTGCGTCACATTACGTGAAGGTTGGCTGGTTCTACGTCATTCCCTTCTTGATGGCCAGGCAAAGAACTTTCTAGTACAACTGCGATTATCTTCGGTCCTCAGCTGCGTTTCCATTCCCTTGGTATCTGTTGAGTAATTCTGACGCGCAAATGTTATCTGTTCTGTCCTGTGCATTAAGTCACGCGCCCGACTGTCTAAATCATGCCTTTAACTGTTACCCTACCATGGGGAGAATAGGTGTTTATTGTAGGTTACACCAGATTTTTTTTTTCTGAGGGAACTACTGACTCAATATTTTATGTAATAACTAAACAAAAGGCAGAATGAATGCACTTCTTATACATGATATTTTTATTAACAAGATGCATGTCATAAAAAGAGATAAATTGCCAAAATCAAGACTCTCGGATAAAATTGAACAAAGTTTGTAAAAAAACGCTTGTATCTACAAAGAAAGAAATGTAACAGACATTATGAGATACACAAAATGCACTGCCCCCTAATTGGCACTATCTCCAGAAAAATCGAAATTTTTCATTGAATAGGTCGTCGTCATCACCATCATCATCATCAGCCTATGTTATGTTCATTGCAGGACGAAGGCCTCTCCCTGCGATCTCCAATTACCCCTGTCCTGCACCAACCGATTCCAACTAGCACCGGCAAATTTCCTAATTTTGGCACACCACCTAGTCTTCTGCCATCCTCCACAGCGCTTCCCTTCTCTTGGTACCCATTCTGTAACCCCAATGGTCTAAAATGGTTATCTAATCTGCGCATTACATGACCTGCCCAGCGCCATTTTTTTTCCCTAATGCCTACTAGAATATTGTCTATACCCATTTGCTCTCTGATCCAAACAGCTCTCTTTCTGTCTCTTAAAGTTCTGCCTCGCATTCTTCATTCCATCGCTCTTTGCATGGTCCTTAACTTGTTCTCAAGCTTCTTTGTCAGTCTTCAAGTCTCTGCCCCATATGTCAGCACCAGCAAAATGCACTGATTCTACACCTTCATTTTCAATGATAATGGTAAGCTCCTAGTCAGGAGCTCACAATTTTTGCCATATCCTATCTAACCCATTTTTATGCTTCTGTGAATTTCCTGCTCATGGTCAGGGTTCCCTGTGATTAGTTGACATAGGTAAACATACTCCTTCACAGACTGTAAATGCTGAATGGCGATCCTGAACTCTTGTTCCCTTGCCCGGCTATTGATCATTATCTTTGTCTTCTGCATATTAATCTTCAACCCCACTCTTATACACTATCTGTTCAGGTGCTCAATCATTTGTTGTAGCTCGTGCCCAGTGTTGCTAAACAGGACAATGTCATCAGCAAATCTAAGGTTGCCGAGATGTTTGCCGTTGATCCTTACTCCTAAGCCTTCCCAGTTTAATAGCTTGAATACTTCTTCCAAGCACGCAGTGAATGGCATTGGAGAGACTGTCTTCTTGTCTGACCCATTTCTTTATAGGTATCTTCCTACTTTTCTTGTGCAGAATTAAGGTGGCTGTGGAATCTCTGTAGATATTTTCCATGGTATTTACGTAAGCGGTCTGTACTCCTTGTTACGCAATGCCTCCATGACTGCTGGTATCTCTACTGAATCAAATGCTTTTTCGTAATCTATGAAAGCCATATAGAGAGGCTTATTGTACTCTGCGGATTTCTCAATAACCTAATTAATGACATGGATGTGATCTATTGTAAAGCATACCCTCCCGAAGCCAGCCTGTTCCCTTGGTTGACTAAAGTCCAGTGTTGCTCTTATTGTAGATTATCTTGGTGAATATTTTATAATATTGGAAGTAAGCTAATTGGCCTATAATTTTTCAATTTTTTAATGTCTCCCTTTTTGTGGATTAGCATAAAGTTGGCGTTCTCCCAGTTCTCTGGGACCACTGAAGTCGATAGGAAGTTCGTATAGAGGGCCACTAGTTTTTCAAGCATTATGTCTCCATCATCTTTGATTAAATTGACTGGCAGTTCATCTTCTGCTGCTTTTCCCCATTTCATGTCTTGCAAGGCCCTTCTAACTTCATTGCTAGTTATAGAAGGAGCCTCTCTAATCTGTTAATTACTACTTTGAATGAAGGTATCGTTTCTCCTTTGGGTACTGTACAGGTCAGTATAGAATTCTTCTGCTGCTTTTACAATATCTTCGAGATTGCTGATGATATTACCCCATCTATCTTTCAGTGCACACATCTTGGTTTGTCCGATGCCTAGTTACCTTCTCACTGTTTTCAGGCTGCGTCCACTTTTTACTGCTTCGTCAGTCTTTCTCACGTTATAATTTTGAATATCCCTCATCTTCTCCTTGTTAATTAGTTTTGACAGTTCCACGAATTATATCTGATCTCTTTAGTTGGACACTTTCATTCTTTGTCGTTTCTTTATTAGGTCCTTTGTTACTTGGGAGAGCTTACCTACTGGTTGCCTTGGGGCCTTACCTCCCACTTCAACTGCTGCTTCTGAAGCCAGCCTAGTTATGGTTTCATTCATTGCCTCTATGTCACCTTCATCTCTCAGTTCTACCTTCATCTCTCAGTTCTAAGGCTGCAAATTTGTTTGAAACTGTCAACCAGAATTGGTCTGTGAATTGGTCTGCTTTTACCCTTACTGTGTTTAGGTTGGCCTGTTTCTTCATGACCAATTTTACCCTTTCTATATTCAAATTGAAGTGAATCCTAGCCCTCACTAACCTATGATCACTGCACCTTTACCCTACCTAACACTTCTACATCCTGCACTATGCTGGGATTGGCAGAAAGTACGAAATCAATTTCATTTCTTGCTTCACCATTAGGGCTTCTCCAGGTCCACTTTTTGTTCCAATGCTTCCTGAAGAAGGTGTTCATTATTCGCAGCTTGTTCCTTTCCGCGAATTCTACCAACATCTCTCCTCGAGTTTTCCTAGAGTCTATGCCGTAGTTGCCAATAGCTTGTTCACCAGCCTGCTTTTGCCCCACTTTTGCATTGAAGTCACCCATGACTATACAATAAAAGCTCGTTAATTCGAACTCGTGGGGGACTGAAAAATTGTTCGAATTAAGCGGAGTTTGAATTAACGAGCGGGCGGCAAAAAAAAAAAAAAAAAAAAGATGGCCATTGCATTTGGCTGCTAGGGCCGAAGCCAAAATAGCCATATCTGGGATCGTCATCGAGGAATACGCACTACTACTCTTTGAGGTCGGCGATTGCGGGTATTAAAATCATGCGAGTCCAAACACCAAAGGAAATAAAGATATCCAATCAATTTATGCGCCTGGAACTAATGATAAATGTACCCACGTGAGCGTCAGGCTTAATGATGAAATATGACACTATTTATGCTTCAAAAACATGTTTATTAACAAAAGAATAATGATCGAAGCATATCAACATGAAAAATAATCGGTGATTTGCATTTGTTTGCGCTTTCTTCGCTGCGACTCGAGAAGCATTGTCTGCAACTTGCCCAACATCTCCAGCGCAGCATCCGAATTCTCATCGGTGGAGAAATAGCGCGCAGCCAGATCGAGTCCCGATGCTGCTTCACATGCGCTCGGAGGAGGCAACGGATCGTCCTCTTTGTCGGACTCGTCGTCGCTGTCAGGCGTGCTCGCCGCGCGTGAGTCGTGCTGCTGACTGGACGCAGCCTCGATAATCTCGGCGTCAGTTAAAGGCCCCGTTGTCTCCACGCCGTTGTCTACGTCGACAAAGCTCTCAAGTCCACACCCTCCGATAAAACAGCGTAGGCAGGGTCCAGCACGATGGAGCCATCATCTTGATCCACTTGAACATCAAAGTCGGCTGTGCAGCAGGCTTCTGTGGTTTTCTCTGCGCCCGCGCGTCAGAGAAAACCTGCTACGGCATGCGCCGGAGAGTGGTGTGCAGCGAGCGATGAGCGAGCGCGGCTTCGGCCGCTTATCTGTTTTTTCTGCCAGCGTCCGCTGCGGCGTACGCGGTTGTTGCGACGCGCGTCTTTTCTTTTCTTTCTTTCCTCTTATCTTTGAACTCTCCTCTATCTGCACGCGGCAGCGGTGATGGCTCGGCCTGAGCCAATCGGCAGGCCCGTGCACTTTCCTTTTCATCCTTCCCTCAGTCGCAACAACAACAACGCCGGAGGCTCCAGCAAGGAAATTGGTGGCTCGCCTCGTGCGTGCAAAAATGCGCGCTGGCTTATTTATTCTCGTCGCTGTGCATATTAAAAAAAAAATTTCAATGCATTGTACTCGTTACGAGGCGACTTCTATTTACGAGAAGCAATGTCGGCTGCCGTTTCCTAGTTCGAATTAACCGATGTGAGTACCGGTACGTTCCAATTATCGGGCGTTCCGGCCCATTGATATACATAGGGCTTTGCAGGGACCCGGGCATCAGTTCGAATTAACCGGCAATTCGAATTAAGCGATTTCGAATTAACGAGCTTTTACTGTACTATACTGAGTTTGTACTTTTTGCATCGCTAGTTCAACGTCTTCATAGAACTGTTCTATTTCTTCATCATATTGTGACTGGAGGTTTGAGCCTAGGTTCGTACTGCCTTTATTCTATACCTCCTATTTAGTTTTATTATGACTACTGCTACCCTCTCATTAATGCTGCAGAATTTGTCAATGTTGCCCGCTATGTCCTTATGGATTAGGAATCCTGCTCTAAACTGCTTCTTATCTGGTAGTCCTCTATAGCAGAGGACGTGGCCATTTGTAAGCACTGTATAAGCTTCACCAGTTCTTCTAACCTCACTAAGGCCAATGATATCGCAAACAATGCCTGATAGTTCCTCAAAGAGTCCTGCTAGGCTAGCTTCACTCGAGAAGGTCCGGGTGTTAAATGTTGCAAGGGTCAGTTTCCATTGGTGACCTGTCCAGGTCCAGAGATTCTTAGCACTCTCTGCTGCATTACAGGTCTGACCACCGCCTTGGTCAAGTGCTCTGCAGCTGCTGGAGACTGAGGGCCATTGGGTAATTGAGTGAGTCATTTGGGAGGAAGTGGCTGAATACTGCACCAGGGAGGCCAATTCCTGTTCTGGTGAGGAAGTGTCTTGTTGAACCTTAGTCATCATCATCATCAGCCTGGTTACGCCCACTGCAGGGCAAAGGCCTCTCCCATATTTCTCCAACAACCCCGGTCACGTACTAATTGTGGCCATGTCGTCCCTGCAAACTTCTTAATCTCATCCGCCCACCTAACTTTCTGCCGCCCCCTGCTACGCTTCCCTTCCCTTGGAATCCAGTCCGTAACCCTTAATGACCATCGGTTATCTTCCCTCCTCATTACATGTCCTGCCCATGCACCCCCCCCCCTTCCTTTTTCTTGATTTCAACTAAGATGTCATTAACTCGCGTTTGTTCCCTCACCTAATCTGCTCTTTTCTTATCCCTTAACGTTACACCTATCATTCTTCTTTCCATAGCTCGTTGCGTCGTCCTCAATTTAAGTAGAACCCTTTTCGTAAGCCTCCAGGTTTCTGCCCCATACGTGAGTACTGGTAAGACACAGCTATTATACACTTTTCTCTTGAGGGATAATGGCAACCTGCTGTTCATGATCTGAGAATGCCTGCCAAACGCAGCCCAGCCCATTCTTATTCTTCTGATTATTTCCGTCTCATGATCCGAATCCGCCGTCACTACTTGCCCTAAGTAGATGTATTCCCTTACTACTTCCAGTGCCTCGCTACCTAGTGTAAATTGCTGTTCTCTTCCGAGACTGTTAAACATTACTTTAGTTTTCTGCAGATTAATTTTTAGACCCACTCTTCTGCTTTGCCTCTCCAGGTCAGTGAGCATGCATTGCAGTTGGTCCCCTGAGTTACTAAGCAAGGCAATATCATCAGCGAATCGCAAGTGGGCCTTCCTAATTTGGTTGTACCTGGATTAGTATAGCCCCACTTGCTCTAGGCATTTTTGCTGGTGTCAGGCCCCACTCCAAGCCTGGAGATGTTGTCTAATGGAGGAGGTGAGTTTGAGTTTCCCACCTTAAAAAAAAAAATGTTGACTGTGGCAACCGAGCATCCAAGCTAGCTCAGTCAGATAACCCTGCAGGCTGCTAGGCTATCTTAGGTCGGAGGATTCCAGCCCAGATGATCCTATTCCACTACAAAAATTAAATGCAAGCACTAGTTTGGCGTACCAGGCTATGGCTGTTGATGTTCCAGGCTGGCTTGCGTCGTCACCAGTCTCAAAGTCTGACAAAAAGGTAGCATCCTCACACACGTTGCTGCTCGATCCATGGATACAGTCAGCCACAAACACAGTGGAATTGTGAGATCTGCGATCTTTCTAAGTGCACGCACCGTTCCCGGAGGCACCCATTTTTGCTTTCTGCTTTGACGATCACCAAACTTCGGAATGCGTTCAAAAATTAATGCCTGTTGGGAAAAAGTGAACTGCTTAGAAAACAAAAAAATAGCTCTTCTTCTTCATGTCCTATGGCGCAGAGTGTCCGTGAATGGCGCGGAAAGTCTCGAAAGCGGCATTTCAAATCATCGATAGCGGGCAGCCATTTTTGCTTTCTACTTTGACGAGCGCGAGAACTTCTGAGTGCGTTCAAAAATCACCGCCTGGGGAAAAACGGTGAACTACTTAGGAGATAAAAGAATGATTCTCCTCCTTCCTGTCCGATAGCGCAGCGTGTCCGTGAGTGGCACAGGAAGTCTTGAAACTGGCATTTCAAACCCTAGTTAGCGGGCTAACGATGCCCAATGGGTGCGGTATGAAAAGAATTAATATCATCTGCTCGCGTACGGTCCTCCACCAATACAGCACTTTTGCAATCTCTTAGTGCTACAACTATTGTTTTCCGTCCAAACATTCACTGTGGCCTCTTTCCTTGTTTAGTCATTCCTTTGTATACAAATGTTCAGTAACAACTCATCGTTTTCTCGGTTCCTATACCTGAACTGGTGCCCAGTGTGTCTTTTCTTAAAAGTCTATTAACAGCACTAGAAAATTTCTGTGGGTGTCAGTTACTCTATATCACATGAAGGTTGCACAGGTATAAGATGACACTGGACTTCCTCCTCACACTTCCTACGGACATCGCATGCAAACCATTTAACCATAGTACATGAATGGAAGGAAGTAGCAATGTTCTCACATGCTGTCCAAACGTTTTCCACATTAGTGAATGATGCATAACAGTGAAGGTCACAACTAGTATTGAATAATAATAATAATAATATTTGGGGTTTTACGTGCCAAAACCACTTTCTGATTATGAGGCACGCCGTAGTGGAGGACTCCGGAAATTTTGACCACCTGGGGTTCTTTAACGTGCACCTAAATCTAAGCACACGGGTGTTTTCGCATTTCGCCCCCATCGAAATGCGGCCGCCGTGGCCGGGATTCGATCCCGCGACCTCGTGCTCAGCAGCCCAACACCATAGCCACTGAGCAACCACGGCGGGTAACTAGTATTGAAGGAGCCTTGCGTACACACATGCACAGCCCTGCTGAGGTGTTGCAAAAACTCACCAGGTCTCTCATAAAGGGAGCTACGATTCCTCCAATGCGTCCCATAGTGAAACAGGCTGCGAAGCCAAAGCTTCTCGTCGCTGTGGGGAACAGCTCCATGGTGTAGACCCACTTGATTGCACTCGAAATGACGAGTAGAAAGCGAGACGTCATGTTTAGGCCTAGGCGTAGCCACAGGTTTTCTGCAAAGGTGTAAAAGAGCACATCAGGCACACTGAGCTATCCCAAGCAAAGTTTAAGAAAGCATTTGCCCAAGCAACCCTAGGCGACTGCCGATGCTTGGCCGATTGTTGAGAAACAGTCGGAAGCCGGCTTCACTGACTACCTGCCTTCCGTAAACAGTCGGCCCGACATCTACTTCCAGCTACATCGGCACGCGGCCGGCCACTCGGGCTGGGCCTCCATCAGAGCACGACTGGACGCCGAGCGCGCAAACGCTCGTCGGTACGGCTTTAATTACTGAGTACGGCTTTAGTTACCGACTGAACTTTGGATCCGCGTGTTTTTTGTTAGACAGCATAAAATATTGTCACGTGGTAGTGACGTTCAAGAACACAGTAGCAATACTGTGAAAGACAAAACTAACTTTTATTTGGCGAACCTGTGCCCACAAAAACAGGCTAAACTTATAGCACCACGATAGCGGCGAACACGGTCGGCGATCGTCGAAAATCTGATCAGCGGGTCAAGCGCGTCGGCTTTTATACAGCAGTTGTCCAATGTTCCAGACTAATCGTTCGGACCCACGTGCCTTCCACAAAGTTCTACGCCATTCGCGTCAGGCAATGAAGCCAGATAACACAAGGTTCGGCAACAACAGACAGCCGGGTAGAAGCATCGATAAATTTCCAGAAACTTCAGATACATGCAGGCGCGTCCCGCGCTGTGCGATTACATTTGTTAGGCGGCGAAATGTGGTCGCCCGATAAAGATAAGTACACGTGTCAATATATTGCACTAAGTACATAACTACGATAATAACAAGCATTTTGCATGCTGCCACAACTGATGCAGGCTGAAGAAGCACAAGACTGCGACTCTGGACTTCTTTAAATTCTTTTTTGATGACTTTGCTCGTACTGCTGCTTGGTTTCAGCTCACGTTTCGCTAAAAGGCCGCATTTTTTTTGTTTGTCCGAATTGGTAAAACGCGGGCATTGCTGTTAAACTAGTTCGTTCGCAGCTGGTCCAATTCGACTGGGTAGGAGGTACCTTTTCGCATGAACCATGGCAAGCAGAAATACTAATTAAACACTCTAGAAGAAGAAGAAAAGAAAAGCATGGGGAACCGTGGTCGTCTTGTGCTGTCGTGTCTCCCTCTCATAGAAGGAATGAAAAGGTTCTTGGAAAGCAGGGACGGGCGATTCTCTCCGTCAGTATCAGTTCCCACCAACAAGGACGAGGCGAGTAAGCGAAGCGGGGCTTTCTTTGCTATATACTTTTTCTTCATCAGGCGCAACGCCGCCTGCACGCGGGGGCACAGGCAGGGGCGTGAGTTCCCACCAAATGCTAGCTCTGGATGCCAGCTCGTTTCATGTCTCGACAGCTTAGTAGACTAGTTGGTGCATTTCTGTTATCATGAACTGCACATATAAACACAAACTACACAAGATAACATGGACAAGAAGAGCGCAAGCCCTTTCCATGGAGTGGAGCCGCTGTGTCTTGCCGTGCAAGATATGCATACTTGTAAGTGGCACTTTATTTTCATGTTGTGTAGTGCATGACCACCTTTGTCAAGTGAACAAAAGTAGCGTTGTATTGCGCGAATGGTTTTGCAACGTATGAACTCCTTGTTTCTTGTGTTTGTTTTTTCTGATAGGAAGAAAAAAAACTTTATATGAGAACGGATCAAGCGTTAATGTGAGATGTACTTTCAGGTATATATATTTAACATTATTGTTTCGTCTTGTAAGCGTGGCGTATCTTTCTGTATTTTTTTCTGAAAACACTGGAACGACACTGCTTAAATTGAAGCATAGTGTGCGAATGACCTGCTATGCTTGGAGCTGTTGTCACCATTCGGGAAGAAATCAGGTAAGACGCTTGTCTGGTTATCATCGCGGAAAAGTCATAATTAATTCGTAGTCGCTTTTGTTCCTTCTCACAGATGAAAAAACAAAACTGTAAATACCCAGTACTGTACGATATACGTCCGCTGCATTGCAGGTAAAAATGAATTGTGTGTGGCACATCTCCGCATGTGGACTACAGTAGATCTAGGAACATCGGACAAAAAGACACGTACATGAAACACTGCGGACAACTGATATGCAAGTTGTTCCTAAATTGTTCTGTTGTCGCATTTTCACAGTTTACGTGTAAAACTTTGTCACCGCAGTCTCGATGTGATGTAAACCTTTATGCTTATCTCGTGGCAGTCTGCGTGCTATTTTGTTTGTGCATGTCATGTGTTGTTGATAATTCATTTATCATGCTCCCTGGATGTATATCTTTTTCAACAATATTCTGAGCCAAGTCAGTAGATCGATCCTTCCTGTCCTCGTATTTCCTTGGGCAGTTCTAAAGCGTGAATCACGTCGCAGAAGTTGAAAGCACTCATTTTCACTGAAAGTTCACAGTATATGTCTATTACATGCATGTGCAACGACGAAATAATAATTTTGTCTGTGGCTGTGTCAGGATCAGGATTTCTTGCACACAAATGTGAAAAAGTGCACTCAATCATCTGCATGGTTCACAGAGTTATTCATTATATTATTTGTTTGTTAGTTGGTTTCAGTTTGAATGAGCACTGTAACTATCCAAGCTTCACTCTCGACGGGGACAGAGAAATGCCAGATACTGTACCATTCAGAGCCAAGAACATGGGAACGGCTGAAGAGCCTCTCAGGCAGTATGCAAAACTCTCACAGCAGACCAGCACTGTCCTTTAGCTGTATCATACTATATCAGTGAACAAAGACTACTTGCAAATTGTTAACACTGCTGCACGAAAAAAATTAATGTATTTTATGGTTGCAAAATAAACACCTAAAAAGAGAAAACATTGCGTTCATGTGTTTCTTTTGTTGCATGTTACGTATTTATACTAACGAGTACAGAGAATAATTACTGGCATTTAATTCTGTTTCACCTGTGAATTACGCACATATCGCATATATTAATTGTCAGCACGAGTTAAACGCCTCTAATAAACTGTATATCGTTGACCTGAAAACGTAACACGCAGCAAAAAAAGAGAAATGTGATGTTTTTTTTTAATATAATAAAAAATAAATAAAAATAAACGTCTGCACCCAGCCAATGGCCTACGGCAAATCGGTGCTTACGAAATGTTGGGTCGTAGTCGGCCCGCATGCAGTGTGCACTTGGCCACGTCGGCTACAGTGGTCAGGCCTAAGTCACTTGCCGATGGTCGCTAGACGGGAGGCCAGTGTCAATCCCCGATGCTGGCCCCCCTTCGGGTGCCGAGGTCGGGCCAACCGTTTTGCAGTCGGCCAGAGACGTTGGACCGATTTTGTAACGGTGACTTTCTGTTGCTTGGGAGTGTTTCTACTACCTGTGCTCCAGCACTTGGAAGTTGGCAGGCTCCTGATTCACTCTGTCTTGTGACATTACGCCTCAAATATAGCATCACAGCCTTATCATGGCGAGGAATGCTTTTATTTGCTATGGTTAGCCTCTCGGTACAACAAAACAAAGTGTTGGGGCGCATTCACACCGGCAACTGAGAGAGGTCGACCGACCAACTGCAAGCGACGACGCTAACCCGACACGGGCCACCTCGATGGACATCATATAGCCACAAATTCAGAGCAAAAATGAATGGCTTGCATTGCCACGACCATTTCCTAAATTCAATTTTAAAGATATCAGGGGCGGCTGATGTGTGCAGCGTCTCTCAGCCTAGAGAAACACATGTTGTATGTTCGGGTGTGAAACTCCGTGAAACGTCTGTGAGCCTTAGTCATGCTCAACGAAGATTGCTCGCGTAATAAACACGCTAACAATGTTTCTTTCTTTTTTTATTTTTTATTTTTTTGAGGGTGGGCCTACGTCATGTGTTTGTAAAGCCTTGCTCTCGCTTGGTTTACCAAGCTCGAACCTCATTTTAACGAAACGGAATATAACGACATAAATAAAATTCCCCTTGAAAGACACATAGAGATCCATATACTTGAAGTCCGTTCTAGCAAAGCGAAATTTTCCTCCCAATGAATAGAACAAAATAGATTGTCTCCGAAACAAAAATAGCCGACCGTTGCGTGCCAAATACATCGCTTTCCGCAGGGTGGCGGCTTGAATAAGTCATTGAGCAACACAGGTCTTTCTCACTGCTGCACATAGCGGTGCACCTGCGTACAAGCAGCAGCTCACTATCCCACTTCTCCACTGACCTCTCTCTCTTGCGCAGCTACGTACAGGCAAGCTCAGCTCGGCATGGCCTCCAAGATCTCAGATGCCAAATTTCAGGGGTCACGCGCGAACTTGAGCGAGTTGTGGCATGCTGTGCAGCTACACGCAGCGGTGCAAAAGTTTAGTGCATTCACTTCTCTCTCTCTACGGCGGGCCACGCAGGCAGCGGCAGCTGGGCTTGGCAGCTCGACATGGCCTCCAAGATCACATTGGCATCGGTGCAATCCTGGAGGCCATTAGCCTGTCGCCAAGCCAGTGCGGCGAAGTTCGCTTGCCTCCTCGATCACACAGCAGAGCGCTGTGTAACGTGCCACGTGCTGCTCGACCGCGACGAGCCAAGCGGAAAGCGGACGCGAAAGCTCATCCCAATTGAACAGAAAGCAGCCATCTAAAGGCTGTCACATGTAGCGCTAAGTCGCGTGTTGCACAAGCCGAAGACTGTTTCGTTGTTTTATTCAAATTGCATCATATGCATGAGCGTGCAACGGTTCCGCGGCGCCACAAGGCCATTATTTCCATGCTTAAAGTTGTGCATCCCATTGGGCATATATTGCAGTAAATGGCAATAATACATATTTATTTATTTATTTAAAAATACCTTACAGGCCTCAAAGTGAGGCATTGAGTAAGGGGGGCAGTACATAGAAAATACATTGAATACAAGACATCTATAAACCGTATCTGTTTACAACCTACAACCAAAGTACAACTGAGATGAAAAAAGAATTATTTAGATCACGATTCACTAGGGAAAAGAAGAAACATAAAAAAACATAATATAATAACAAGGAATAAATCACACAGATTGTTGTCAGTGAAGTCGTGTAATTAAAAAAAAAAGTTATGATGAAAAACAATAACAGAAAAGTTACGGACGCGACATTCCAACGAAACGGTAAACATAGCGACATAACAGTAATAATGCGAAAATAAGCTGTAAATATAGTGCAAGTATAGAAAGCATTGTGCGACAAACGTAAAACTTCACTTTTCTTTAGTCATGTAATCAATCAAATGATGAAGTAATGGATATGATGAAGTGATTTCCGGTCCCTCTTCAATTTTGTTATAATGAGGTTCGAGTGTGCTGGCAAACTGAAATTTAAAAAATAGTTAACAAACAGATGCTAGTAGCCTCGTCACAAGCAGATGGCAGACAGCTTTAACTATTTTGTGTTACCATACAGAAAAACACTATATGGTAAAATGTCCAGTCAAACAAAACAGAAAGTGTGCCAGGCATACAGTTGCTATATTACCGAAATGCTGATATGAAAACGTCGAAGGGTCAAAGCTCTGTGGTATAGCAACTCGCCTGTATGAACACCATTTGAAAAAAAGCTTTATTTCTTCGTGATCTGTATTTTGAGAAGACAGACTGTAACTCCTGGCTTCTAAACCTTCACGTGACTCTACGTGTCGTGCATGAAATGCGAAAGGTTTTAAAGTTTTGCAGAGGCAAACAGACTTCACGATGCTGGAGATGGCTCGACAATGTAAGGCCACCTAAATAATTTATATGCGTTCAGCTTTCGATACCATGTTGCGTTCATATGGCTATAGCCAATCTCTTATGAAGAAACAGATGTGCTTTGGATACTACCTGATCATCAGTTGGCATCACTGCAACGTCGCATTGGGTGGCAAGGTGAAATTCACGCACACTGATAGCTGCTTGCCAACAAGCTAATACTATATGGCAAGCTGGAGCAAATGAGGCTTCTCATCATTGCAAGGTCGAAAGATGCTTGATGAAGTATTACAAATGTGGCACAAAGATAGTGTGTCAATTGTATGACACCTACATTTAATTATAATTGCCTTAAACATCATAGCCAGACCTTAGAGTCTCCTGAGGCACCAGCGGTCAGCCGAGATTGCAGCATAAGAGGTAGTCAAAGTTACTTGCGCTTGCCACACTTCACCGTACTGTTGTGAAATGGGCTGCGTACCTTTCTTCTTTGTTTGTTTTTTCGTAAGTCTTTGTATTGCTATGCTTTCTAACACTAATTATGTTGTCGTTTGTGATAATTACTATGGATATTCTGGAGGATGGGATTCCCGGTAGTGGGAGCATTACAAGAATAGGTCGAACTAAGTAGCACCTCCCCCGTTGCATGCGCCTCTCATCCTGGCCTTTCAGGGCCACAGTTGACTGAAAGTGAAGAGCGACTGAAAAGTGAATGAAATGAGAAGCCAGGGCTCACCGAGTGGCAGTAGAGAAATAAGTATGGCGGCAAGACCGGCTAAAAGCAGCAGCGCCGCCTGTGACCTCTTGCGGCGACAGTAGCGCACTATGGGCAGGCTCATCAGGCCTCCAGGAATCTCGCCTGCCGCCGAAAGCGCAAAGTTGATGAACCGGCTGCCACCCAGGTCGACCGATGAAAGCGTCGTGGTGAACAGCAGCAGATTGTCGCAGAACCTGCAGTTGAACACCGTGGCCAAAGAAGAATATTTGCACGGATGCGTTGCTGTCCTTGCACGCAGAAGCACGCACTTTCTGGGATTCCCACAACTGGCATCAATTATTTGTTCATTTTACCTGATTATGCGCGCGGCACCGCGAGCCGCACTTCGCATTGAAACCCTCCAGCCATGCAGTATCGCGGCGTAAAATGACGCTTTGCCATGTCATGCGATAAAGCGGTCTTTCTCACCCCTGCTGCCGTGTCAGTGACTGCATTCAATGGAGAGTTGTCAAAAGCACAAATCAAAATAAGCTAGTGGGAAAAGGGAAGTGCGGTAGTAGCTTCCACTTTACACCACACTTCTAAATCAAACAGGGGTTGGACAGAGAGCCATGATTTGCAGTGTCGCATGCGTAATCAGCTAAATATACCGAACAATTTGATGCAGCTTATTTCTGTCTAAGTAGCCAATTTGATAAGTAGAAACATGTACTAACTAAAATTTCAACACGATTCCCTCCAATTTCTCTATATAAACATGTGTCGTAATGTTTGTAACTATGGAGTCAGATAATATAATTAGTTTAATTAGTAAGTGAATTGCTTTGATTTTTAGTGAAAAAGCACTACTTGGCTCATTGGGCGTTTTGTCGGTGTCCTACAGTGGTGGTAGATTTAATGGTAGGAACTCTAAAATGTAAGTATAGTATGTATGAGATTGATGTAGAGTATAGAAAGAGGTCATAACGCATGAAATCCAAGGAAAGCACGGGGAAAGCGGGCGATAGAAATTCAAGACAATGAGCAAAATGAGAACAAGGTAAAAGCGGGAGCCAACATTTCGACAAGTTAGGGTGTCTACCAAGTTGACATTTCCAAATTCCCTGAGTTTTCCATGTTTTCCCTGAGTGCCTTTGCGGAATTCCCTGAGTGATGCAGAACTACTTTTCATGTCAAGATGGGCTGAAACCATATCACCCGATGCTGTGATTCTCTAGTAAGCATGTGAAAAATTCTTTAAAAAGCGACTTAATCCAATTTGACTACTAAGGAGTATTGTTTATGTTATTCAAAAAGAGAACAGAAGGGATGGGTGAGTAAAATGCACAGCAAATAAAATGTCTTCGAAAAAAATTTCAAATGGAGTCGGACATTCTTAAATACCAATAAAAAGGAGACGCATACAGAAGCAAATATTTTCAAATATGAGCTATTTCTATCAACTGATAGCAAGCTCAGTGGTATGAGGCCCGAACTTTGTCACAATTAAGATACTCTCTCAACAGCTCGTAAGTCAACCTCAACTGTCCTGACATACTCTCAGCCTGCGTACGACGCCTCAGTGTTGTGTTTTACTGCTTTAAAGCGTTTATTTTGGTTTGGAGAAGGGACACCTGCATCTCGGCAACAGCCAACACTTTTTTCTTTGATCTCAAGCTCCTTCAAAACGGCGGCAGCACACTTCCTTTCCTGTTCATTCCTCAGTGTGTAGATCCTTTCTGTTCTTGTCCTCCTTCCACCACTCGTTCGCCACACGGACCATTTGAATCATCTTCTTGGTCAGTTGCAAAATCCACGTCCAATTTTTTGAGCTCCTTAGGGAGTGCAAAAGCGTGCGAAAAATCGGCCAGTTGAAAAAAATAAATGCATGTCATTTACTGCCCTTAAGGGCTCAAACCGCCACAGGCACATTCGAAAACACTCCGAAAGCCTGTCGGTACACGTAATAAATATAGTGGTGCTCGTACTGTGACAGGAAATACCGGCTGCACGCGTGTATAATTAAGCAATACATACTGTGTCCCGTGGCAATAGCCCCTTCCCACACTTGTTATGCTTCACTGCAATATTTTTGCGTATGCTTCACCAAGTAACATTTATGTGTAGAGGCGAAGCTGAATTTTGGGAACCAGCCATTATACAACACGCTGTGCTTTCCAAGCTTCTAAGCCAATCGCGAGGACCACAAAGGCGGAGTCCATGCCATTGCTGACAGCACCTAATTCTTTCAATAAAAAACTCAGCACCCAATGGCAAGAAGCTTCATAGCGAACGTCGAAGCAGCTAGGGCTAGCATTGCCGCAGTGGTGGCTACGGCTGCCAGCGGATCTGCGTGCGAGAGCGCCGGTTCGAGGCGGCGAGGTAATCAGAATGGCAGCGGTGGTGGCTTTGATTATTGCCGTTTTGGACCTGCGGTCACGGCAAAACGTTCGGAAAATCGGACGGCGAAGAGTTCTTGCGTCCGAAATTTCAGAAGTTTTGATACATTCACTCTGAGGTACGTGGTGGTGCTGCGAAGCCATCCAAATCATCGGGAATCCGGAAAGTCGTTCATTGACTGTACACTGGCAACTCCTCCAGCCGACGACAGGACGTCAAAGACGATTCATTAAGATTCCTGTCTGTTACTCGAGCCAGCGTTACCGCGACTTTCGACCATTTCAATAAAATTATAGCTAATTTTCCCTGATAGGGGCACAAATTCACTGAGTTTTCCCTGAGTTTTTCCAGGCTACTCAAAATCCCTGAGAATTTCCGGTTTTCCCGGTTGGTAGACACCCTGCACGTGGACTTGTCTTTTTCAAGACAAGTCCACTTGTCTAATATAATGTATGTTCACTTGTCATAGATAATGTATGGAAAGTGGTTATGTAGGCATATCCAGGTATAATAAACTAAGACATTTGAAAAGAAAATTGAGGATGCACTTGCCCACAGGTGGATTCGAACCCAGGCTATCCCGAGGAAGCTTTGCAGTGAGAGCCAGAGGTGTTACCTCTACTCCATACCAGCAGGTGTTATGCAGGTGTTATCAGCAAGACGAAGGAGCACCTAGCTCGCGTGGCGCGCCTAACAGTTCGTGACGTCACTGGAGAGGGGGGCTCGGTGCAACTGTGACACGGCGTGAATAGCGGTTCGTGACGTCATGGGAGAGGGCTCGCTACTTGTATATAAAAGGACACGTGCGTTGGCTTGTCTCAAGTGCATGTTGCAAAAATTGGGGAGCCCGCAACACTTTCGGGGGCTACTGCGAAAGCACATAACGGAACGCATTGGGGGCCTACTTTGGAAACTACATTAGGAAACAAAAGTGAATCATAAAGGTTGCAAATCTCGAAGGTTCTCGAATCTCAAAAATAAAGAGAGCCTGACAATTGGTGGCCTTTCTTTTTTGCATGTGTACGTCGCATGCCCACAGAGCAATCTTGCTTACACTTGTGTCTAATGTGACAACACAGTTCAACACCAAATAATAAGACGGTGTTATAATAGACATAATGAGACGGCTTGTTCATTGGTTAAAAAATGTGCAATAAAAAAACTTGTCACGTTAAAGCTGCGCATCCCCCTTTACCCAAGAAATGTATATTTTCTGTCGTTATTCTTTTTCCTGGTTAAGTGGCAGTGTTTACTACATGTTATGAGTCGAACCTTGAACAGCTCTGAAGATTTGTGTAAAGCTTGAAATTGGTGCATTGTAATCTTTCAGTTGATGCCCAGTGCTTGTTCTGTCTACCCTCCCTGTCCCCTATGTTCTAGCGCTGAAAACATTATGCATTCTGGAACAATGCAACAATTAAGAGTGATTGTGTTTGTTAGCGACTCTGCGATAACGTAACCAGCAATACGATCAACTGTAAAACAATGCACACTAGATAACCGGTTCATAATTATAAGTATATCTCATTCAGTCACGGGGTACACATTTGGATGTGCGATGTGTTTTTGCAAGTTCTGTCCACCGGTGGCAAGGAAAAAAAAACTCTGCAATTTGCGAATCCATCTTTGTTATTCGCCTTACCGGCCGTGGTAGCTTAGCGACTATGGCGTTGCGCTGCTGAGCTTGAAGTTGAAGCTTTGATCCCGGCTGTGGTGGCCTCATTTCGATGGGGTCAGAATGCAAGAACACTCGTGTACTTAGATTTAGGGGTAGGTTAACCAAACCCAGGTGATAAAAATTATTCCAGTGTCCCCCACTGCAGATAGCGTGCCTCGTAATCAGATCGTGGTTCTGGCATGTTAAACGCCATAATTTTTAAAAATAATTTTGTTACTTGCCCCTACAGCATTGCATGTAATTGCACTTTTACCAGTGGGATTGATCCCAGCTGCGGCAGTCACATTCCAATGGGGTGAAATGCAAAAGTGCCCGTGTATCATGCAGATGCATGATGCACGAGCATCCAAAATTATTCCAGAGCCCTCCACTGCGGCTTGCCTCACAATCATATTGTGGTTTTAGCATGTCGAGTCACATCATTTAAGGGACACTGAAGGAAAATAATAAATCGAGTCCGATCGAAATATTAGGCTTCTGTAAAAACATATTCATCATTCTTAGTGAGAACAGAGCTTTTGCAAGCGAGAAAATGCCAAAAATAGAAAACCGGAGAGGCGCCACCTATTTTGGGTAATAGTACCTATCATGTGGTGGCAGTGATTTTGATACAGCGGCAAAGAGGAAGACGACGTGGGCATTATGTCAACTCGCCCGAATTGGTGTGGCTGATTCAAATTAGATGGGCGGCAGCAGGACATTCCGTTGCAATTTTCTGCACAATAGAGTCGGGAGACAATGACAATAGACTGCTACATAAGTAATCTATCCACCTAACGCAGCTCAATATTTTTCTTGATTGTCCCTTATTGTAACTTAATTTTCAAGTACCATTATCGTATTTCTCTCAGGTGTTTTCACATCAGGAAAAATGTATGCTTGCTTTATATAATTATTTGCAATGGCATTTGAGCCAACTGTAAAGATATGTATAGTGGACTGTTGGGTTATAATTAGCTGATAAAGTATATTCTCGCGGTAGCAGCACAAAAGTTTACACGGACAAAAAAAATTGAAATCCACACAGAACCCTATGCGACCTTAGTGGTTATCTTGTTCATTCTATTTTTTCAGTACAAGTCAATTCCAGATTCTCTTTCAAGTTTTACTGGGCACGATGGACATTTCCAAGTCTGCTCGTGCGCTTGCATCCTGCAGGTTACGTGGGCACTTCAATGTCAAATTTGCAATTTTTCAAATGTGCGATTGACAATAGCATGCAAATAATTATATCTGCTGAAAGTTGCTGTACATGAAAGCATGGTACAACAGAAAAGCTAGAAAAGACAATTACAAAGCAGAGGAATAATGAAAGATGACAAAAAATCTATATATCCTTTACATGTGCTCAGCCATGCACATGAGGTGTTGAATGCAAGCAGCCACTAAGTCCACGGCTATAATTTGAAAGAGAGCACCCCAACTAAAGGCTGGAAACATCAGTTTTTTGGCAATCTCCACCATGTATATATACGGTGTTGGACACATACACTGAACAAAATTTCCCAAATGTGTAGGCGTGAGTCTATATGTTACACACCATAAGATGAAGAGGCAGAGGGTGTTACGCAGCAGCCGCCTATGCCTGAAGATCTCAACAGGACTCGTGGAAGCGAGTTGGGCGTCGGCCTCAGATTTCTCCACCAGCTCTCGCATGGTGGTCTCCATGTTAGGCACCGGGCGTCCGTTGATGCGCAGAATTTTGAGGATGGCTGCACGGGCCTGCTTCTCATGGTGGGTGGACAACAGCCAGCGTGGAGACTCCTGCACAATGCTGCATGGCAGCCAAGAGGTGACAGGACACGGTATAAGGTCACGATTCTGGGCTCATTTGCATTGGCAACTCGCAGCGGTCGTGCAACCAAATTAACTGCAAATAGCCGCTTTGGTCGAAAAACGTTCGTTTTGGGTCAATTGCTCACTGCTCACACGATTTTTCAGCATTGTGACTGGCAGTCGCAAGCCTACAAAATCGACCAACAGCGTAGAAGCAGCAAGTCGGTATACGCTGACACTTACTGTACGTTGCGATCACAGTGTGTGAAGATGTGAATGGCCCGAAGTGCAAGACATTTCAGTGTGGCTAAGGGCAGGTCACGTTTGCCAGTGTGAACACTGGTCGCCGTGAGTCACTCATTGATCGCCAATCGTGGTCGGGTGCGTGATCTCTGTCAATTGCCCGTGTGAATGAGCCCTTACCCTTATGTCCCCTGTGAGCTGCTTTAGAATGAATAGTTGATTCAGCGCTATGGCACAAGCAATGAGAAGAGCAGACACAAGTGTCCTATGTCAGCTGAAAGTTTACTGCACACAATTTCAAGCTCTACACAGATTCTCAAATCTGGGCCGAGAAAATGTAGCGATTCTACTGATTTTTCTTTTTTTCACACTTTCTCAGTGGTTCGAGCAGGGCTCTGTCCACATTGTCAGCGGAATCGGCCGGTCGTGAAAGGTGGATGATAAGAAAGTAATAAAATTGAGCTCAAGAAATGCATAGGCTATGCTGGCCCCGTGGAAGTGTTGACACATAACAGTATTTAAACACTGCATATTAACTCTGCGCACATTAACAAGCTCCGCAGGAACACCACTGCTGAAAGTCATAATATTTATCATATACTGCAAATGATGCGGTCCTTACTAATGCTTCCTCTGCTTTTATAATCCCAGAGGAATAATCTAATCTGATAAATATTACTTATTTCTGCAGCAGTATTTGCAGTGCTAGTATGCGCAGGATATGATCAGCCAGTGCTTACTAAATCTTATGAGTCATAACTTGAACAGCTCTGAAGATTTGTGTAAAGCTTGAAATTGTTGCGTTGTAATCTTTCAGTTGATGCCCAGTACTTGTTCTGTCTGCTCTCCCTGTTCCCTATGTTCTGGCGCTGAAACCATTATGCATTCTGAAACAATGCATATGCATTCTGAAACAATGTAACAATTAAGAGTGCTTGTGTTTGTAAAGCAACTCTGCAATAACGCAACCAGCAAAACATCAACTGTAAAACAATGCACACTAGATAACTGGTTCATAATTATAAGTATATCTAATTCAGTCACCGGGTACACATTTGGATGTGCGACGTGTTTTTGCCAGTTCTGTTCACCGGTGGCAAGGAAAAAAAGCTCTGTCATGGTGCAGTGGTTAAAGAGAACCCTCTATACATTCTGAATGTGGCTTCATTTCAGTTTGACGCGCTCAGTATAGCTACACACATAACTTTGTTGAAGGCATTAACCGTTTGACGGGGTGCTTGATGTGCTGAGCAATGACGAAAAAATTGTTTTTTGCATTTCTTTCTCGTAAAATTAAAACAAAAAAAATTAATTATGTATGAGGTTTTATGTGCCGAAACCACAATCTGATTATGAGGCATGCCGTAGTGGGGCAGTCCAGAAATTTGGATCACCTGGGATTCGTAAAATTTCCATCCATTGGCTAACTACTTCAAATTCTATAAGCCGGTGAGCCAGTTCTTTTCGTAAAAGATGCGACATGACATCGATATTGAATTATACCTTCTGTTCGATAAATGTGGTTTTAAGTAAAGCAAATTGAGCCCGTCGGTTCCCCTTGTCCTTGTTCATGGTAATTATATAGTACAGCGACTAGAAAAAAAAAATCCGAGGACACTTACTAAGCACTTCTTACGAGTTGTGAGTGAGAAATCATTAATGTCCGATTGAACACTCCTGTGTGGTCCTTCAAGTTATGAACTCCTCTTGAGCAAGCGAGCATGTTCAGATGCTTGGCCAATGCCTCCTAGATAGCAGAAGGCCAGTGAACTTCGATCCGTGACGCCGTGCTACCTTGCCTGACTGCCATAGAATCTAATGGGCACGCTCCTGAGTAATCCGCAGTGATCTTTACATTACTGCTTTTGTCACGATGGGCTTTGCAACAGAAATTTCGGTCCAAACAGCACGATGTCATAAAGCAGAGTGCACAGGCCTCCCATCTAGGAAGCGCTGGTTCAGCCAAGTTGGTAAGACACTTGGCTTCTGAGCATGGGGTTGTAGGTTCGAAACTCATGCCAACGTTCTTCCTTTCGAATTTATTTCGTTCTTTTTTATACAATAATTTCTTTATAGCGATTACCAAGACAAAGTTAGAACGCAGGCAAGAGCTTGCACAGACAAGGTACGCACGGATGACACAGGCTTCTGAAAGTGAGAACAAGGGTGAAGTGGCATCGCGGCGATGCCCTCCCCCATCATGCAACGTCAGCGTGGCAGCAGTGTACCCTTTCGCCTGCCCTACTTCATTGAGGCCCGCATGTGACCTTGTGTCACAGTCAATGGGAATTTAGGCACCATTTCACTGCTACAGATGCCAGCAAGATGCCAGAAAGAGCCTTCACGCTGCTGTGTGGCGTAAAGAATCAACATAAACTGAATTGCCTACAGCTGTGAGTGAACTAGAGTGCGAATTTTATGTTTTCATGTTGTCCAGTAGCATCCTGGAGTACGACTCTAGAGCATATAGACAAGGACTGAAGAAGGCACACTAAAAAGTGCCGTGTCTGTGTCTTTCATGTGCCTTCTTGTGTCCTCTTCTATATGCACAACAATCGTACTCCAAGATGTCATACCATCAAGCCCGCATTGCAGCACGTGCTGTTCAGAGCGTGCGACATTCTGCGATCCTGTCTTAGACACAAAGTGAGTCGTACTCCAGGATGCTACTGGACAACATAGAAATGTAAAATTTGCACTCTAGTTCACTCACAGCTGTAGGCAATTCAGTTTACGTTGATTCTTTACACCACACAGCAGCGTGAAGGCTCTTTCTGGCATCTTGCTGGCACCTGTAGCAGTGAAATGGTGCCTAAATTCTCGTTGACTGTGACACGAGGTCACATGCGGGCCTCAATGGGCCATTTGATGCTTTCGCATCAAAAGAGAAAATGCACAGATCATCATCCTACTGTCTTGACTCTTCTTCAGCGCTGTTTCCAGTGCGTACTAATAAAGCTATGCAACTATATGATACATTTATCAGCAGTGGAAAGGTAAAGTTTATAAGAATTCATTGTAGATTAATTACAGGCTATCTCTGAATAATCTGTAGAAATAAGTCTTAGGTGAAATGCAGGATGCCTGAATTGATCTTTCTAAAGAATGACGTTGGCTGACCCCCCCCCCCCCCATTGCCATTCGCATATATAAACCAACTGCTAAAATTAAAACATAAACCCCCGAAAAATATGAATGTAAGAGGACACTTCTACACATGAATGTTTAGGAATCTAATGCATTATCATTAGCCTATCCATTTACTGAATATGGTGTAGAGTCTACGCACTTTGTGTCTAAGACAGGATCGCAGAATGTCGCACGCTCTGAACAACACGTGCTGCAATGCGGGCTTGATGGTATGACATCTTGGAGTACGATTGTAGTGCATATAGAAGAGGACACAAGAAGGCACATGAAAGACACAGACACGGCACTATGTTTTTAGTGTGCTTTCTTCAGTCCTTGTCTATATGCTCTAGAGTCGTACTCCAGGATGCTACTGGACAACATGGAAACGTAAAATTCGCACTCTAGTTCACTCACAGCTGTAGGCAATTCAGTTTATGTTGATTCTTTACGCCACACAGCAGCGTGAAGGCTCTTTCTAACAAAGCCTTCTCATACATGATGGCATCTCAGTCACACCAATTCAATAAATCGAATCTTTTTTTAAACTGGCCAATAAGTATAGAAGATGGAAAGTTGCCCTGAAGACAAACTAGGTGAATGAACTTTGCTGGAGCATTCATGCACAAGATAAAATGCTTATTCAGCACTGCCCAGTGCGACGGCAACACCATTTATAGGAGCCCGCGGACAAACTCACAATATGAACGGGATGAGCATGAAGCCGCTGAGACCCGCAACGAGTTGGAGATACTTCCAGCTGCCCACAAGGTACGCCACTCCCGGTAGAAGTAGTGTCGGCAGAGTGAATCCCAGCGAGAAGCCCACATTGAGCAGAGTGCGGTGACGCGGCTCAACGATTTCCGTGACTGCGCGTCATGCACCATACATTGAAACATGCGAGGCAGAAGAGAAGTGCAATAGACATGACATAGGAACAGATTGAAACCTTATTTTTATATATACTTGGCAACCTACCGAGAAGCTTCCATTAAAAGCAGAGAGCCAGGAGCCGACTTCACGAAGGTTTACGCTTCTAAGTGTACTTTGCCATTGGTCGTCAGTATATGCTAGTAATATGCCCAGCATTAGGATTGCCTAGAATTCACTCTAATGAACAATTCCTATAGTATGGGTATTTTGGACATTAGTGCCCAGGGGCTGAATTCACAAAACTGTTCATTGCTATGTGATAATTTTTTTTATTGCCATTGGCTGGCTGCCTTTGGTAATAATATGTTGAACACCACCGTTGGGTGAAATATTTTCTTACAGTCAGTTTTAGGGTAAGATCGTTTTTGCAAATGTGGGCCAAGAATAATGCAACATATACTCACATAAGTGCAAAAGTTGCATGCACAAACTGTGCGTGCATATGATGTGTTTGACAGATCTGCAGACAGTTATTGATATGTTGTAGAGACCACAATCAAAGTATTTCTAATGGCAGGTCTCCTTGCTCGCAGAAGTGGTCTTAATTTTGTCCATTGGATCTCAAGTCCCGTATTCACGAGAAGGGTTCTTAGGCCATAACTGTTCGTAATAACAGGTGCCAGCCAACCATGAATTGTAAACAGCAAAGATATATCCTGAATGAAACATTGTATGAACTCGGCCGCACATTATTTAGAAAGAAGTGATGGACAAAATTGGTTTAAAGGAAGGCAGACCTCCACGAACTACATCAAATACAAACTTGCAGACAGATGAGAATGGCTTTCATAATTTAAATATCTTTTTTTATTTACTCTAAATACCCATTAAGGCATTAAATAGGTGTTGGAGAAAGGGAAAAGGTGAAATCAAGAATGCAGTGCATGGCAAATACATAGAACACTTTTATACAAAAAACAAGTACAAATTACAGTCAAGTCGCTATGAATTGCAATAGAAACCATTTGCATTGTGATATACTGCAAAGAAAGTAAAAGGATGCACAAACACAAAAAGAATACAAAACTCACCAGAAAAGACAAAATACAAGAAGTGAAAGGCGAACAAAGCCAAGCATTTCGTTTGTGTTGGTATAAACATGATTAGAATATACATTACATAGCTATCAGTAAATATATTTATGCATAGGTACTGTATTTACTCGCGTAATGAATGCACTTTTTTTCTAGAGAAATATGCACAAAGTTGGGGGGTGTGTTCATTGTGCGGAGTAAAATTTTGAGCGATTTCTTTTTTCCGCGGCCACCTCTAAAGAGAAGTTGGCTTCGCCCGAAATGCGAATCATCGGTTGCAATTGCAAATGTGTAGACAGCTAGACGAAGCAAGGAGAGTAGTCTCATTGGCCGCACTACCTTGCAGACATTCACTTCAACACAAACTGAATGGTGAGACCGCAGCACTCACAAAAGTATGAGCTGCCATTGACTCAGCCCATGACACAGATCGCTTTGAAGATAGGTTGCGCCGTGGCCCCGCAATGTGCAGTTGCTGCCAGAGTAAAATGTCTCCCCGCCCTCCTCCCTCCACTCCATCTGGCGCCATGCGCGCGACGGAAGACTGCGTGTTACCTTCCCGCTTTCCTCCCTTGTACGTGGGAGATTGAGCCGTGACTGCCGGCGCTCCTCGAGCGTGGTTGTGCAATACGCAGTTGTACGCAGTGGTGCAGTACACAGTTGTGCAATACGCAGACAAAAGAGGGCACGAGATTGAGCCGCAATCATCGTCTTCCCTCTCGTGCTTTTGCTCACACCTACACCATGCAGCATGTGACGACGACTGCAAAAATGTGCCGGGAGCATCCATATAATTGCTATCAAAATAAAAGTAGGAGACACGGCACGATTCAGCATCCGATACGGCCTTGGAAGAAGGCAAGGAAGGAAAGAAACTATTTTTCAAAAAGAAATGTAGGCGAGCGTGGTTTGGCCCTTATAGTCCAGGGCTCCCCGCTGGCGCGAGCGGCTCGCTGGGCATGGTCCAGGAGAGCCACTTGGCTCTCCTTTCCCTCATCTGCAAGCCATGCCTCCCACTGCCTATTTAACATGAGTGGATGGGCAGTTATGCATGGGCTAGTAATATGTGAAGGCCTTTCCAGGCATCGGACACAATCGCACTCGCCGGACGCCATAGCAGATGCTGAATCCTAGCTACCATGTGTCTCCTACTTCATGGCACCAAGTTTGGGGTGCGATCATTATGCGAAAAAAAGAAAAAACATACTTCTTGATTGGAAAAGTGGGGGCTGCATTCATTACGTGAGTGCGTTCATTATGCGAGTAAATATGGTACTTAAAAGATACCACTGGTTCAATGCATGACTGCCTTTTTAAAATTTATACGAGATCATGTCATTGCATAAAAACAAACACCAAAAGGTCGGTCTTATTATGTGTTAATAGAATACAGGCCCGTATTCAGGGAAATTACTTAGGCTAGAATTCTTCATAAAACCCAATTTCAGCCAATCCTGATACTCGGAGAGTATTAACGAACGTGGTCGGCAAATAGCAGGGCCCATTTATGAACTGAAATCTTTGTGAATATGGCTCCTGATAATCAATGCACCATTTTATTCTGTGTAAGTCCTGTCGTAATTCATTTATCTCCGTTCAGGCAAGTTAGCCGACTAGGTTATATATGTCTCTGACAGCCCCGAATAGTCACGCAATGAAGAGTTAATGCCAGCATGAATGCCATTCATATTGTAAATAAGAAATAATTCAGGAGCCAAATTCACGAAATTTTTGTACGTAAGTGTTTTTTGCCATTGGATGGCCACCTTCGTTAAGGATATGTCCAGCATCAGGATTGGCTGAAATTTTCTCTTACAAACCATTGGAACATAAGAGCTTTTTCTGAATATGGGCCCAGGCTCTTAGATTAATCTGTGGGGAATGGGTGAAACAGTTTCAGAGGTCAGAACTTGGTACTAAACTACAAAAAAAAATGACTACTTATGCTGCGGCAACTGAAGTGCAGGTGGATTCTCCTAACCGCTTTCTACGCGTAAAAGTGACAGGCACTGCTTGGCCACGCTGCAACAATAACGTAAACAGAGCAACCGCGCCAATTAAATTGAGAATCGGAGGTCAAGTGCACCCATAGTACTTACAAAAACACTGGCAAAAAAAAAATGGTCGCATCTCTGTGTGCTCTGCTACAAATCAAAGCGTATATAACGTGGTGGCACTACGTCTGTACACTGTGTGAACAACAATGAAGGCTGCATAGTAATGCCGCAGTAACGCATAGTTTTGGTTATGCAGTGCAGACGATGATGTTTGCAGACAAAGCATGATAAGCTTATGTACCTGAATGCATGACTGGAGCGTTAAATTAAGGTAGCTTTATTGCAAATGGTTTACAAAGGTGTTGTAAACTAGCAACCCCCCCCCCCTTTCTTTAGGGAGACAGCTTTCATTTTTCGGCAAAATACAGTATTCCAGACAAGGCAGATACGTAGTGTCTGCTATGGATGTGCAGCTTTTGTATGTAGAGTCAAACGTAGCTCACGTGA
This sequence comes from Dermacentor variabilis, assembly GCF_050947875.1. NCBI lineage: Eukaryota > Metazoa > Arthropoda > Arachnida > Ixodida > Ixodidae > Dermacentor > Dermacentor variabilis. Next base: position 3,593,038 of record NW_027460346.1, on the reverse strand, counting down.
GTGGAGTCTTTCTTCTTCAGGAGAAACACAGAACATCGTGCATTATAGCTCCCTTCTGAAGCTTCTGCAAGCTCTTCCTGATAGGCGAAATGCACGGAGGGCAGCCAGAGAAGCTCATACAAAATTAATTGAGTGTGAATCTGAAAAGTTGCCATATAATCCAGCGTCACTACTACTCCGCAATTTATGCAGGACCACAAATGTCATCGCAATAAAACGTGAGCCATACAGCCCCCGGCATGAAGTGCTCATGTGACAATTACTTTATAAAAATCTCAGTGCCCTTCCACTCTGTGAAGAGGGATGACCAGCTAAGCTGTGTGTGTGGGCCCCTTAATGGCGAACTGCACATCCGCTGCAGGTTGGCCCGGCATTGCACTATGTTCGGGATTGGCCCACGTATGGGAAGTGCTTAACGCCTGTGTCCCCTCCGCTACAGGTCGGGCAGGTATTGCACAATCTTCGGAATTGGCCCACGCATGGGGAGTGCTTAACGCCTGCTTCACCTCCGCTGCGGGTCGGCCGGCATTGCCCTATCTTCGGTATCGGCCCACGTATGGGGAGTACTTAACGCCTGCTTCACCTCCGCCACGGGTCGGGCCGGCACTGCCCTATCTTCGGGATCAGCCTATGTATGGGGAGTGCTTAACGCCTGCTTCACCTCCGCTGCAGGTCGGCCGGCATTGCCCTATCTTCGGGATCAGCCCATGTATGGGGAGTGCTTAACGCCTGCTTCACCTCCGCTGCGGGTCGGCCGGCATTGCCCTATTTTCTGGATCAGCCCACGTATGGGGAGTGCTTACCGCCTGCTTCAGCCTCCGCCACAGGTTGGCCCGGCATGGCACTATCTTCGGGAACAGTTGCAACGAAGGCGCTGAATAAAACAACGGACGAAGCACCTGCATGGTTGTCCCGTGTCGCCTTCCTTCGTCCATTGTTTTATTGGGCGCCTTCGCTGTAATCATGTATAACCAAGTGCCCACCAGAACATGCTCAGTGACTTTAGGATTGGCCCACGTATGGGGAGTGCTTAAAGCCTGCTTCACCTCCGCCGCAGGTCGGGCCGGTATTGCACTATCTCCGGGATCGGCCCACACACACACGAAAATTCCCTTGGATGGTAGAGCTATACAGCTTCGCTGTAATAATGGGCCTACATTCCCTCTATATACGTACAGAACTGAGAGTCGGAAGTCATCCCAGTGCAAGCATTATCCGCGCTGTAGCCAACGAAGCCAGTGAACTGGCTTTTATGCACATCTTTCTCAGCCACAAAGTACAGAGCAAGTAAGTGCATATCTGTCATTTGTAATCAAACGAATCACGAAATAATAGCTGTGTATGTGTGTGTGTGTGTATATACATACATACATACATACATACATACATACATACATACATACATACATACATACATACATACATACATACATACATACATACATACATACTCGGCGCTCAGGTATTTCTAAAACGCACAGAAATAAGACCGCATGATGTTCAATGGACATTACAAAGATGTGACATCCGAGTTGTAACACTTTAGGCGCTACGTGTGAACTCACAAATAATGCACAGTTGGTATACAACTGAGCGATGCTTCATAATGGCAGGGGATTCAAGTGCGTTATTACAGTAGATTACCATGGTGGCGAATGAAAAGGATGTGGCTGACGCCGAGTGGAGCTCACATAGTGATGCAGCGGTCGTCTGAATTCCGGCAACACAGATGGCAGTGATGAAGCGCAGACTGTTGTAGCAGGTTGCTGAAGGGGATGCCGAGGACACGGATGCAAACAGAATGAAACCGAAGCTGGAAGCGAAGAAGACGAAGCGCCGACCGTACCTGCGTGTGTCGAACGGGGGAAAAAAAAGACTGCATTAGAATGACGGCAACAAGTGAAAAGAACAATGAAGACGATCCGAAAACATCATCTATGCTGCAAGGAATTTCAGCCTACAGTGCTTGAGGTATACATTTGATAGCATGTGAAAGCGAAAAAAAAAATAATGCAGGAGTAAGCACGCTGAAAGCGACCGAATGGCATATTTTAGCATGCAATCACAGCTTCCTCATAGGAACTCACTCGCTTTATTTCACAAATTAAAATTTTGTGTGGTTAATCTTCTATATTTAGCCAAGTAAGAAGTGCATGAAAAGTATCTAGATGACACAGGGGCACTGACGACCGTACACCGTGATTGTGTAGTGCAGTTTTAAAGCCTTTCTTGCTGGCTGAGGCATCTGGCCTCGAGCAACACTGCTTTGACTAACACCCTTTATCGCGCGCAAGCCAGCACATTGAGACGCTTGGCATATTTCGATCCATAGTTGCACAGGAAGAAACCAACACATGAACACAATGTGGCAGCACGACACAATGCATCAATACTGGAAATTTAAACAAATACCGTATTTACTCGGATCTACGCCGATGCCGATTCTAAGCCGACCCCATAAAGTCCGAAGCCAACAAAAAAATATATATATATTTCCTCGAATTTAGGCCGAACAATAAAAGCGAGGACAGCGTTCACAAAATGCAGACAGCATTTATTGAATCTGAATGTGCAGAGCTCATTCAACGTCGTCGTCGCTGATAGACTCGTCGCTGTGTTCCTTGTCACTGTCACCTTCAAACAGTGCACTATATCAAAATACACAGCTGTCTGGTCCGCGTTGCCGATTTGCCCAAGGTTGTAGCCTGCTGCTTCTCTCTTTCGCAGCACGTAGCGCTGAAAAGCTATCAGCTTTTCTTCGAAATCGCTTGGCAGCTTCTGGGTGATTGAAGTGTGACGTCGGAGGCTGAAGCCAAAGCGCTTCCCGAATTTCTGAAGCCAGCCCCGGCTGGCTTTGAAATTTTTTGGCATTAGGTCTCGCTCCCTCGAAAGTTCCCTAGCTTTCGCTTGTAGCACTTGTGTTGTCACTGGAAGGGCAGCTGCTCTCTGTGTCCGAACAAAGTCGGACAAAACTGTCTCCCCTTCGTGGCGACGGCCTTTCTTTGGTCCGCTAAATGTCATCCTCGTTGCGGCACACGCTAAAAGCTGCTGTCGTCTCATCCAACGATAGACGTTTTTCTCGTTGACGCCGAAGTCCCGCCCGGCTTGAAGGTTCGACGATGCCTCTGTGGCTATCACAACTTTTCACTTGAAAGAGGCACTGTAGTGGCGTCTCCTGCTGTAGTGGCACTGTAGTGGCACCACGCCGCACACCGATACGACCGACCACGACCTACTGTATAAAGGGCGACCTGCGCATCCCGTGGTCGCCTATGGCAGCGCGCGGCCGAAGAAATACCACGTGATCATTGAGTAGCAACCAAGCGTGCCGGTAGAGGCCGCCAGTGCTCACCCTCACAGCAACGCCCGAAACGCTCCGGCCCTGCCTTTAGGAGTGCGGCGATGACGGTAAAAATTCGCAGAGGAGCTGCAGTAAACTCGGCATTTCACATTATTGACAGGGTGTGGCTAGAAAAATTCGCGTCGATACATGTGATACATGCCCCAGATATTTGGTATCTTCGCTGTGCAGTGCAATGAAATTTTAAACTACTTTGAAGGCGCGGCCGCGCGGCTGCTAGGATTGAAATAGTGTAATCCCTTAGAGCTTTTTTTTTTCCCCTCATGGTCTGCTAAAATGTTGGTTAGTGCTGTGGTGCCAATAAGGTCTGGTGCGCACTTTCTGCGCTAGCCGAGGTCTGAGCGCGCCCGCACTTCATTCTCCCGTAGGTTTCGCTAGTCCCGAGCCGGACGCAATGAACGCACTACGTACCGCTTTGCAGGGCCCACGCGTTCCTTTGCTGCATTCGGCACGTTCACTGAAGTGACGTGCCGTTGAGAGCGCGGCAGAACGTGAGTGGTTTTAATTGCAGTGCATGCCACAATCGTAAAAATGTGCTGTTATTGACGTATTTATTTACGCCACTTTACCAAATGATAACGAAAGTCTAGCTTGAAAAATTCGAAGGGCGCTTTATTGTGCCATTACACAGAAAGTCACTACGCGAGCCGGCGTATGTCGGAATTGGCTCCGTAAGCGTGTTCGGAGTCGGCGCAGCTGGCCACTGCCGCGCGCTATGCGTCGTCGTTTGACGTTCGCCGCAAGCGCGTGTTTCTCGCGGAGGCCGACTATATAACCGCTTGCCGGAGAACAGGCGTGCGCATTCAACATGGAAGGAGAAGAGAGTGACACAACCGATACAGAGAGCTGTGTTTATGGCTGTACAGAAATCGCAAGACAATGTGCCCAACAACGATGAATAAAGAAGATTAATAATCCTGCATAACTTATGGTATATATCATTCATAAGCAATTTGCATCACTACACAAGGCACACGTATAGCATAACCATAAGCTTACCAGAGCATATCCATAAGTGAAACCATAAGCATATATAACCATAGGCTAAATCATAAAGCATAACCATAAGCTAAACCGTAAGAATAATCATGGGCTAAATCATAAAGCATAACTATAAGCTAAACCATAAGCATCACCGAACCTTTTCGCTTCGAGATATCCAGGCTTAATCTTAGCTAAGCCCCAGCCATATTTTTTGTTGTTGTTGTTCAGGTTTCAACCATTGGTTTCTAACATCGGTCACGGGAAACTCATGAAATGAAATTCCTCTTGATGCTCGGCCGCTTGACTTTCACAACGGTATGCAGAAGTAAACCATCGTGCATGAAGAAGCCGCAAACGCGAAAGCCGGCGCCCACGGGGCTGAGAATCACAGTGTCACTGAAATAGAATCTGGTAATCAAGATCTAGCAACACCAACAGATCACCAAGCACTCAGCTAATCGATTGTTTCGCGCGCGCGCGTGCATTTGCGTACGTCCTTCCGTGCTCTCGCTGCTTGCTGCCCGTGCGTGCAGCCGGCCACGGGGTTGGGGTAGGTGGGGGTGAGCACTAGTGCCACTGTTCGCGGCGGCGGTTTGGAAAACTAAAAGAAGCCACACAAGCAAAAGCAAATCAGCGGCGCTGGCGCAGCGCCGCACGCGCAGGTCGCCCCTTATACAGTAGGTCGTGCGACCGACACAACACAGGTCAAAATGGTGACCTCGCTTGTGTACGGTTGGCTACTGGCATGGCTAGTAGTGGCTGAGATACTGACTTTTCTAGATGGTGCTAGCTATGCACCATATTAAGCAGTTTCAATGAAAAACTGGCGCGTTTTTTAAAATCTTCGAATCTAAGCCAACCCTAGAGTTTGGAATATGATTATTTGAAAAAAACTATCGGCCTAGATTCGTATAAATACGATAATATGTGTAAGATGTACTGCATACAAATATGTTTATATAATATCCAGCCTATCTATAATTCACTGCACATAAAATTATTTTAATAAGATGGGGCTCTTTAATACTAATCAATGGGGACGCAAAAAAATGGGGCAAAAATCAATGGGGGACGCAAAAAAATTCGCTTTCGCGATAACTTCGTTGTTGTGAAATGAGAGCACAGATAGTAACGCATCGCAGAACGAAACTTTACCGTCAAAATTCCATTAGCCTACTTTGGCAAGCTTGCGAGGATATAGGACCACATTGCTGACAGTACAAAGTGTACTGCATGCGTCGATCAGCAGTGGCAGCACTGCCGTGGAGCAGTATCCTCAGTTAGTTGCTTTCGGAGATACACTCACTTTTGCGAGATTTTGTGTAATTCGGCACCGGACAAAGAGCAACAGTGCTCCATGCATGCAGCAGCATTTCTCCAGCGCACGCTGTCACCCATAGGCACTGACGTGTCCGGTGCCGAGCACGAAAGTGATTGTATCTCGTATACCCGAAGGCAGTCGATCGAGATTACCGCCCCTTCGCGCAAATCTACGTCTGACACCGAATCCACACGTGATGCCTGTCGTATGGCACCAAAACCGGCGTTCTTGAAGCAAGGAATGGATATTTCCGGACGATCGCTCAATCACAGCCCGACGCGTGGCACTCCATGCTGCGACCGCCATCTAAAGCGCCATAAACAATTTCACAACAGTGGGACATGGAGTTCCTTGTTTTTTGTTGCATTTTATCGCTGAGGCGCACATTGTGCGCTGCACTAGTTGTGTGCAAAAACCGTTGTCACATCTCGGTGCAGCTACAGTGTACTAGAAGGGGGCATTGGGCTTACTCAGTCGCTCCTCTGACGCTGTTATCATTGCATCCAAGAGGTGGTGCCACAGACAACTTGAATGAAAGCGTTTCATTTTTTATTTCATTTTTATTCCTTAAAGACCCCGTAACGGGGTATTACATGCGGAGTGACCCTAGTGACCCTTTGCTTGCAGAGTGACCCTAGCAGAAGCTTTCATTTTCCTTGCGCTGCTGTTGATTTCAATTCAAAGCAGTACCCACTTTTATTTCTTTTTAATTTTGTCCCACTTGAGATTCTTTACATACCTTCAGCAAGCACTATATTTGTTTAAGCCACAATAAGATATTTGCCATAGCAGTGCCTTGTGGCAAAGGATGACGCCAATCCTTCGGCGATTTACTGCCTATCCTAACCCCTAGATTTTTTAAGGAGGTAAGTCGTCACCAACAGATTTTGCTTATCCGGAAGGGGCCTTAAAATTTTCCTAATTATCAGGCAAGATTAAAAATGTAATTCGAAAAACAATGTTGTTTAACTAGAGGGTCGGTGACCAAATATTAGTTTCATGTCCTGTGTCGACCTAACCTAAAATGATTTTGCATCAAGATGTCAGGTAGTCCACCAGTGAATTAGTCAGAAAACAGTGCGCGCATACTTCCTAGCCGAGCTAAAAAATGTAGGTACGCTAGCCAGATGGGGGGAGGGGGAGGAGGCGTAGCCTTAATTTTCATCAGTAATAGCAAATTTTCGCCAAATTAATGACGATAGTATTTTGAAAGAATATCAGTGTAAAGTGATTAAGTGTTCAGCGGCGTGTCCAAGTAGCCTTCCACACACTGTGGTGGATCAGTGGCTATAGCGATCTACGCTGCTTAGCCGAAATAAAATTGTATGGCTTAAATATTTCCGTGTTTCACTGGAGTTGTTTCACGTGTGAGAGTAGCCTTCTGCATTTATTATTCATCATAATTATGTAGTTGCACTTTTGTTTTGCTTACGTACAGAAATATAAAGGTTTTGTCAATGTCTCGACATGGCTCAGTCACTGCAAATCATGCTCATCTCTTGCATACTATGTGCGATAAAAACAACGCAGGAAAAAAAATTCCGGCAGAAACTCGTCCAGTAGTTGTCTAAGTACGCGTAAGCATTGTGCCACTTGCTCATTTACATGCCGCTTGGCATCAGTATCAATGTTATGGAACTTGATCCAACCAGTACAAATCCTTATCAACCCTCATCGGTCATTTGCTTATCTGTTCAACAGCAAACATGATAAGGCAAGTTTAATTAAAAGAGAGTTCATTACGGCACTGAAACCCACGACCATTTCCGTTAAGCTAAAGTTATTTCACCACATTTAATTAAGACATAATTAATTAATTAAGGCACTCAAACCCTCGATCTTTGGTGGGAGTCGAACACATGACCTTTGGTGTTAATTTAGCAAAGCTGTTGGAAAACCACCACTACATTTGCTGAGGGGAGTATGCAGTGCTTTATTGGTAGTTTGGATGCTTGTTTAGAGCTTGTTCTTTATTGAAACGTATGCTGTTGTGTGTGTTATACGGGTGATTTCAATGAATGTATGAACTGTTCACTTCACTTTGTTGAGTGCTTTAGCCGCTGCCTTACATGGGTATAAGCCAGTGAATCTTTTTGCTTGCTTACGGAGGTATGAGCCTTTCATTGTCTTACGTGAAAGGCAACTTTCTCGTTGGGTCGGCATAGAAGTGATTACGCATTTAAAACCCACGCGCCAACGTCCACAGCAAACCAATGCAGCTAATCAACTTCGGCTAACGTGCTCAGGTGTAGCTCAGGCCTCTGCGCTGCCGCTCCCACGTTCCGTTGAAGCCAACGCCAGCGCCGACACTCAGGCTATTGGAGAAGCACATATTGTCGACGTTCGCAGAGCCACCGCACCGCATTACCTCCGACGGTGAGTAAGCTCACTGCCCCCTTCTAGTACACTGTAGTGCAGCATGCTGCCGCTTCAAATGGGTGATCAACAAACAAGATGGCGGCCATTATGTGTTTCCGGTGCGACCGCTTCCGGCGCTTGGTTGTTTTGTAAATAAAAATGGCGGTGCCCACGCAAGAGTAATGTGGTGGTACTTTATTAAATTTTAGTGCAAAGCAATTGCATTTGAACGCATTTTGCAGCCTGCTAGCCTAGGTAATATGCTAAGTAATATGCAGGAATACGTTCCGGCAAGTTTTGTTGATGTGGAATTGTAGTACAGTGACATTTCGTTGTCAAGAAGTATGAAATGCATTGAATCCTACGGGCGTTCTCCAGGGATAGGAAAATATTCAGTGCCATGAGAATTTCGTAGTCACGGGATTTCGTCATCACGGGTTTCGACTGTATATCTATCTATACCTAGAAAACCACACTTCATATACAGATGCACACATGGTTCACGAGCCAAGCACATAAACAATGCTTCACTTTACGTAAATGTCAACTTGAGTCTAGTCTGCCCAATTTTTTTTAACAGCTTGGCTTATGCTGCCTGGACCATCCACTTATGCTAATGACCTTTTAAAATAGAGACTTTAGGACAAATACGTAACTGCCCAGTAGGAAACAATCATTCTTAAACATTGCTTTATGAGGGCTCCTGAAACTAACCTATGACTGCATGCAGATAGCAGACATATAATTTCTACAGAGGATCATCGGTGCTCAACAATACCCTAAATGCATCCTTACGTCTTTGCGAGTTCCCGCTCTTCTGCTCTCATTCTTCCTGTTGGAAAAGTTATGTAAGAAGTAACAGTATCTGCAGGACTAAATGTGGACGGGTGGAAATTCTAGAAAGAACGATGGAAGACGTTAAACGAACAGTTCAGTATCAACAACAGTGACTAACTGATTTAGAAGACAGGGCACGATGGAGTAATGTTATTGTATTTGGCGTTCTCGAGACTGAAAACGAAATGCATGAAGACATCGAGCAGCAAGTTGTAAAAAATATTTCTTCCAACAAACTTGGTCTCACAATTTCATCGGTTGAAAGAATACATATGCTTGGTCAAAGGAAACCATCACGTAATAGACCTGTTATCCTAAAATTGTACGATTACAATGAAAAAGTGGCAATCTTTAAGAACTGCAAAAAACTCAAAGGAACGAAAATTAGTGTTTCTGATGACTATTTGCCGGAAACAGTCGCAAAAAGAAGACTACTTTGAAAATCGGCTCAGACTGATAAACGCGACGGCGCAAAGGTCAGTCTTGTTCACGATAAGCGTTTCATCAACAGCATTGCTTACACATGGGACTTTGAGCAGAATGTGCGCATGAGACTGCGCAATGAACGGCCACCTGCCACCGAAAAAGTTGACCGACGCGCAAGGCACCCCGAAATAAGGTTACTGAACATTAATGCACGGAGCATAGTGAATAAGGTAGAACAGCTTGAATACTTGTCATTGCTTCACAACACAGAGCTCATAACCATAACAGAAACGTGGTTGCACAGTGACGTGAAGGACGATGAGGTATTTCCAAGCACTTACAATGTAATCCACAATGATAGAGCAACACGAGGCGGTGGCGTGGCTCTTCTAGTGAAGAAACCACTCAGATATGAAACTGTGCCATGCATAAATGGGCATGAAAGTGTGTGGTGCAAACTATTTATTGGCAATACCATTTTGCTAGTTGGCATTATCTATAGAGCCCCCAAAATCCCTGTTGAATCTTTGTATGCGCTTGACCAGCATTTTAATGACATAACGAATGCCAGAAGTAGAATTATTTTAACAGTGGATTTTAATTTACCAGGTGTCGATTGGGATGCGAGAATTACGGGGCCATTGGAAAAGCCTAGCGCTGATATAATGTTCGAGATTATGCTTAAGCATAACTTTATTCAGGTAGTTCATGAGCCGACCAGGACACAGGGGCAAAATCAATCTACGCTGGATTTGTTATTTTTAACTAACGTACCATTTCATCATAGTGTCGACATTGAGGAAGGCATATCAGATCATAAAACAGTAGTAGCAATGTTAAGTATAGGAAACACGCAATTAGAAAAAAACTCCTCTGTATATGTGTATAATTTTAATCGGGCTGACGACACGTCGGTTATCGGCTACTTAGAACGTGCTCTTGATAATATGCCCATTGATAATGACATAAATAGGGTTTGGAGATACTTTGTATCGGTTGTTCGCGCCTGTTTAGAAAAATATGTGCCCAAGAAAATCAAGCGCATAGGAAAACCCAGTCCATGGGTAACTAGAAACATTCATTTGAAGCGGCGACTGAATCGTGCACGTAGAAGGATACCAGGGCGATGTGCAGAAATAGCCAGTCTCAGTACACAAGTTAGAAAAGAATTAAAAGACGCGAAGGCGGCATTTTTTTCAACAACACTGGTGGATTACTTGCAAAACTCGCCTCAGAAATTCTGGAATTACTTATCTGGTTCTACAGTCGACTCCCGATAATTCAAAGCCACTTAATTGGAATTTTCAATTAATTAGAAGTGAAGTGCTGGTTCCGTCAGTTTTGCATGTAATCCTATAGAAGAAATCGCTCGATAATTCGAAGTCCTCATCCTGTAATATTGTTTAATTGGAAGTTAATTTTCAGCCGGGATCCTCGTGGTGACTGTCATTCTTTGGTAGAATGTGCAATTTTTCAAGTGTTGCAACAGTTCCGTGCTCTGCGTTGGTGTCATCGCCACCACAGCCGCCCGCAACGCCATCCTTCTTGGAGCGGCGCGATTATTCATTGCTACGGCTGCCGTGGCCTCCGCGATCAACTCCGGCGGGAGGCGAAGCGCTCCTGCCGGAGGCCACGCGCGGCTGCCGCACGTGGCCGGAGCTGATCGCGGAGGCCACGCGGGTGCCATAGGTGCACGCAGCGCTGCATACTGGCAGTGGCGAGATTGTGCAAGATTAGTCTTGCAGCGTGCGCAGCGTATGTCGAGCGCCTTTGTGCGGGAAGCTCGTAGGCCAGGTTGTTCCACGAGTGATTCAGAATTGACTGTACCTAGTCGTGCAGTTTATAGCCATGGCAAACCGTGGCTCTTATTGCACGCTCGACCTGGCAACGAAAGTCGAGGTTTTGAAGGAAGTTGAGAAGGGAGGTGCCGCCAAACAAGACATAGCGCGGAAGTACGGGATCAAGCCGAACACGCTCTCTAACTACATCAAGAACAAGCACACAATAATGGATGCATTTGAGAACGACAAGTTCAAGACTTCTCGGAAGCGAATGCGCACCGGCGCTTACCCAGAGTTGGAGAAGGCTCTGCTGGTTTGGATTAGGGAGGCCAGGAGCAACAAACTTCCTCTCAGCGGAGACATCGTTGCGATGAAAGCCCGAACGCTTGCAGCAATGTTGGGGATCGATGACTTCGTTTCGTCAGATGGATGGCTGACGCGCTTTAAAGATTGCCATGACCTGGTTTTCAAGAGCGTGTGTGGTGAAAAGGCGTCCGTTAACCAGGAAACATGCGCCACGTGGAAGGACGGAAAGCTGCGTGAATATCTCGCCGAATACAGACCGGAAGACATCTTCAATGCAGATGAGACTGCACTCTTCTATCGGCTTCTACCAGAGAAGACCCTGACATTCAAGGACGACGACTGTGCTGGGGCAAACGCAGCAAGGAGAGAGTGTCGGTGCTGATCGCGGCAAACATGACTGGCACGGAACGATGTCGGTTACTTGTGATCGGGAAAGCCGCGAAGCCGAGATGTTTTAAAGGCGTGAAGACGCTGCCTGTGGACTATGAGGCGAACAAAAAAGCGTGGATGACGGCCGAAATCTTCAAGAGCTGGATAAGCAAATTGGACCGCAAGTTTGCTGCTTCGAACCGCAAGGTGTTGTTCCTTGTCGATCACTGCAGTGCTCACGTGAATGTGCCAGCCTTGAGTGCAATACGCCTCGCATTTTTGCCTGCAAACACAACGGCTGTTTTGCAGCCAATGGACCAAGGCATCACCAAGAATGTTAAAGTCCTGTACAGGCGGCACCTCCTCGAGCGCATGATTTTGTGTATGGATAGCTCCACAAAGTACGAGGTGAGCCTGCTTAGTGCCATCCACATGTCGGCGCGAGCATGGGATCGTGTGAAGCAAGAAACAATCGCAAACTGCTTCAGGGCTTGCGGTTTTGTGGCAGCTTCTTCGGAGGATGCCTCTGAAATTTCAGCGGAGGAAGCGTCAACAAGCGAGCTTGACGGCACTGATTTTGGTGATGCTCTCGGGGACGTCAATTTTGAAGATTACGTCGCCGTAGACAAGGCGGTCGAAACGTGCGGTGCGCTGACGGATAGCGAAATTGTAGAGATTATTCGGCCCCAGGAAGCGACCCAGGAAAGCGACGCTGACGTTGAAGGCGAGCCGCAACCTAAGGCTGCCGATGTGGCTGCGGGCCTTGCTCTCACGGAGCGCTTCTTTGCCGCTGAAGGTAACACGGAAGAAGCGTTCCGCCACATCTACAGCCTGCAGAACTTGCTTTCAGCAGCGCGATTCGGCAAGAAGAAGCAAAGCAAGATGACCGACTATTTTTCTTAGAGAAAATACTCGATTTCGCCACAAATAAAGTGCTGTTTTTTGTGTTTTGTGCTTAATTGGAAGTTCATTTAATTCGAAGTTTTTTGCGGTCCCCGTGAACTTCGTATTAACAAGAGTCGACTGTACGTGCAACATTAATGAAATTAAGGTAGACGGAAATGTCTGCACTAAACCAGCTTTGATCGCACAGGCTTTTAACAGTAAGTTTAACTCTGTATTTACACCTGGCAGTAATAGGCACCCCATAAATGTGAGCGATGGTTTGTTGCTGTGTGAAGACAGAAATGATATTGTACTTTCTCGAGAAGGCATTCTAGCATTGTTGCTAAAACTGGATACCAAAAAATCTTGTGGCCCCGATGAGATACCCAATGAGTTTTTAAGGCTTTACTGTGAATGGATATCACATTGTTTGTCTAGAATTTTTGCAATGTCATTTCGTATCGGAGGTGTGCCAGAAGATTGGCTCCTTGCACGCATCGTACCTATTTTTAAAGCGGGCAATAAGTTATTGGCGGAAAACTATCGGCCAATTTCCATTACATGCTCGGCGTGTAAAATGTCAGAACACATAATATCGAAACATCTGGTTGAATATATAGAAAATAACAACTTATTATACAGTAAGCAACATGGCTTTCGCCAACATCTGTCAACAGTGACGCAGCTTTTTGAGGTGTCTCATGCATTTGGCGTCGCAATTAACAACAACAACAAATTGATGCTATAGCAATTGATTTTTCTAAAGCTTTTGACCGGGTGTGTCACACAAAACTTATTGAGAAATTGTATAAACTTGGTGTTAATACGCAAATTGTGAAATGGATCCATGCGTACCTTACAAATAGAAAGCAATTTGTTCAAATAGCAGGCAAAAGATCATCCTCCTTACCTGTTTTATCTGGTGTGCCACAGGGTTCGGTTTTAGGACCAATCTTGTTTCTGTTATATGTAAATGACATTGCTAATGACTTGCATCCTAACATTGAATTGCGTCTATTTGCAGATGATTGCCTTATTTATTGTCGCATTAAGAATGTCCAGGATCAAGTGTTGTTGAACGAATGCTTGCAAAGAATTTATGACTGGTGTGTTACGTGGGACATGAAAATTAATTTCGATAAATCAGCTTACATGACTGTATCTAACAAGAAAACCCTGTTGCTTTTTTCTTACAGAATAAATAATAGCCCACTTCAACATGTTAGTAAGCTTAAGTATCTTGGCGTCACAATCACGCACAATTTGAATTGGAACGCACACATTGAAAACATTTGTGGTTCTGCTCAACGCAAACTCGGTCTGTTAAGGCGAAAGTTGAAAGATGCTACACCCGAGGTAAAGCTCAAAGCGCACAAAACAGTTGTACGGCCCACACTGGAATACGCATGTATGGTCTGGGATCCGCACCAAGTGGGCTTGACAAGTAAACTGGAACAAATTCAAAGACTAGCCGCACGGTTTATCTTTAATGCTTATCAAAGGACGCAGTCTGTAACTGCGTTATTATCTCATGCCAATTTGCCCGAACTCGCTTTGCAGAAAAATAGCCAGGTTGAAATTCTTGTACCAACTGTATAACAATAAATTCAATTTGGACTCCAGACTATACTTGCGTCCCCCTGGACGAGTGTCCCCACGTACGGGTCACCCTCATGCTGTAATGCCCTATGTGCCGTGCGTTGATGCCTTCAAATTTTCCTTTCCTGTGAAAACTATAGTCGATTGGAACAAACTTGACGCAGATGTATTTATTGAAACGCACACAACTGCATCATTTGAGCGTAAACTGTCATGTGTTTGCTGAATGCATTGTTTGTTTATTGCGGAACTGGTGTTACGTGTTTGTGGAAAATTCTTTTCCCCCACCCCTGTAACAGCCCGCAAAAGCTAACAGTATTGGAAATAAAAAATAAATAAATAAATAAAAAGCGGCATTCACATTTTTCTCAAAGACATCAATGCATTAATTCTTGAGGAAATGCCGCAATCCATCTCCTCCCTAAATGTAAAATTCGATTTCACTTAATTTCTGTTAAGATCAAGCATATTTCACACAATATTTCCTTTAAAATTTAAAAATTTGTTGAAAAATATCGTGTTCAATATCTGCAACTTGCATGTGTCAGTCATAGCCCCTATCGTATAAGAGAGAATACAATGATAAAATACGCACTACCTGCTGCTGTAACTCAGTGGCTACGGCACTGTGCTTCTGATCTTGAAATCGTGGGTTAAATCCCAGCTGTACCAGCTGCATCTTAAAGGAGGCAAAATGTTAAAATGCTTGTGTACTTCTCCCATATTCGTTCCGGTCGTGCTACGAAGTGTATGGAAAACAACTTTCAAGCTATATTAGGAGCATAACCAGGTGTGGAAGTAACGATCTCGCTTGCTTATCATCAGTGAAGCCCGCTTATGCTAACAGTAATGCTTAGTTGCTCTTTTACATGACTGTTGTGGTGGGGCTAGGGCGCAATGAAACGATCGCCCTAATATGACATTAGATTTATGTGCACATTAAGGAACCTCACGCCATCTAAACAAATCAGGAGTCTCCAACTACGGCGTGCCTCATAATCATATCATGGTTTTGGCCCATAAAACCCCAAAATTTCATTAATTTTAATCAAACGTGCACTGCCTTTCTAAAGGAGCACGAGCACCAACCTGTCCGAGAGATGGCCCAGGAGAAGAGCTCCTACCAAGGATCCAGCAAACACAACGCTCTGCATCAAAGATCGTTGCCAGTCGTGGGAGCAAACAAGGTCCCACTGCAAAAGCAAAACAAAAATTCAGTATTTCCTGACATTCGACAAGAGTGAAAACAAAAAGGTGGGATATGTTGACAAGATAACATTAAGCATTAAACGTTGTTGCACAATGTCCATAGCTTTGGATTACAACCATCTATATACAGTGTGATCACTTTTAAGTTCAACACAATTTTTAAAGATCACCTGTTGCAGATCACACACACATATATATATATTTGTTTTCTGTAATATGCTACCGAACCAAACGAGTGTTCGCCAAACTGTTGACTGTGTCATCACAGCATCCGTGCATGCAGTGCTACGTATGTTCTGCATCTGAGCAATGCGGAGGGATAAAGTTTCGATGTGCACAGTCTACTAATATTCCAGGCAATATTAGCTACAAGATTTATTAAAAGCTTCACTAGGTGCCAAAATGCGTCGTCATGACCTGTGGATCATGTCAGTCGCTTTGAAGCCTAAACGAGTTAGTCTCTGTAGCTTTGGTATACGATGAGCATTCCACAAGGTGTCCGCATGCAGCCTGGCAACATGCCCTGTCACGAATGTAGGGTCTTCAAAAGTTGTGATATAAGACTGTATGTGAGTGCAGGGGCCAAGGAAGTTGCACATAAAGGAAGTTTGGTGATAAATGCGCCAAGGAAGTTTGGTGATACAGTAAATGGGCGAAAATCTCTGCTGTTTTTGTACGTGTGCATCCTTTACACATTGGTAGGCTGAAAATACCTGATGCAAAGTGTTTTTAAAGACACACACTTGGAGAGGCATCCCAACCTTTTCTGTATTGCGTATGCCTCGAACCAAAATATTTTCATGGGTTGATCCCATAAATTGTGCAGTGCAAATAATGTGCGCCCATCCCAAAGATACATCTGACATTGGTGCTCCTGGTGGTATCGGTACTGGTGATAACACCGTGCGGTACCGTTTGTGGTGTCAGTGGCACCAGTGGTATCCACACTGGAGGTACCATGGTAAGATGGGTCATTTTCGCATTCTTTCATTGGGATGGCTAGCATTTTGAGGCGCTGTCTTTGAGATGCTGTGCCTCTAGTCGAAGACGCAGATGCTGCAGGCCTCAGAATAAATTATATGGTTAATACTCTATATTCTCACCCCAAAGTTGCCAAGGAAGACATTGTCATTTGACTTCAACTAGAGTTTGAATTGCCTTCCAATTTAACTTTTTTTAAACTTTTCTGGTATGAAATAAGAGTCCAGCTGGCACACCCTTCTGGAAAGCTGCCTCTTCTCTGTACACGTTAATTGACGACACAATCAGCCGCAAAAGGTTATAAAAGGCAAATTCTTAGACGTAACAGACAAAAAAGATTGTGTGCTGTGGCTGAGTTTTCTTTCCCTCCATATATGTTATTTCAAGCTGCCTGTCTAGGACAAAAAGCAACTGCAGAGCCACCATGAAAAGCTAACTTTCTCAAAGCCAAGACATGTATCATGCACGTAACTTTACGTCAACTCTGCATGTGTTGGCAAGGCGGGTGCGGTGCAGCATTCGTTTACATATATCACTTCCATACCCTGACGCAATCGAACTTTTCACATACAGGCAATGCTCTGCAAACTTTGTGCGTATGTGCACGAGTATGTGTGTTCCTTTGAAATTAATAGGAATGATCACTGTGTAACAATGACTCACCTCGGGTACTGCGGACGATCCCGGCACCGTTTCGTTGTAGGTCCATGTGTTGCATATTAGCAGTGTCTCAGGGTCTACAGTGCCATTTTTGAAGACAGCTCGATGACGACAGTGCTCAAACGTTGCCGCTCGTGGAACGCCCTCAGTACTGGTGTTTGCGCCCACTGCCGTACCTTTCGTCTGAGATGAACGAAGAGATCAACAGTAAGATACTGGGTGCATAGCGATGGCCCAATTTTCAATTCAATTTATGAACAAATTATTTACGTTCTATATTCCACTCCCCGCCGATACAAACTAAAAATTGTTGAAATGTCATCAGTCAACATCAACAAATGCTATTGAAAGCACATTGTGGTATTGTTGAACTATCATTGATGTATTTGCTGACAAGTGTTCATAATTGGCCCGCAACATTTTGTCAAAACAACACTGAGGCATTTCAATTTGAAAGATCATTGATGTATTGTTGAAATCATGTGGTATTTCAATAGTGAAAGCATGTTGAAAGATGAGTAAATATTGAAAGCCCATCAAAGGATTGTTGTGTTCTCTCCCTCTGTCCCCGTCTTTTTTGCGGTCAATATGATATGCAGTAAATACCAACTAGGCCAAAGTGAAGTTCTTCTGTTGCAGATGTGTTGAGTTATATTATTGAGCTATGTTGCGTCACATAGCATTATCTTTGATGTCATGTTGATATAGTGCTTGAGGACTGGAGCAAATTTAATACAGGCACTTTTGCATTGCAGGACTGGGTCACCCTCACCTCAAAAGCATGTTCTTAAGATAGTCTGTAATAAACCATATTGTAAAGCTGCTAGCAGAAGCGTTATGCTAGTTTTTCATTTGGCTTAACACAGCAAAGTCTATGGTACTTCACGAAATCAACAGTACAGAACTGATGTAGACAAAAGCCGTTTTCCTAGGTGAAGTGTTTATTTGTAACCAAACATTTGTGTAAATGTACAAAAACTGTACATTTGTGTAAATGTAGAAAATGCAGAAACTTCTCAAAAAGTATTGCAAAGTACAAACTGCCTGCAGCTTAACACCCTAACAAAATTGAACACTGACAGATGTAGTCTGTATGGCCCTCAAGTAAAACATTTCCCAAAAGAAGTATTAAAAATAAATACCTATATAAATAAATGTACAAGCAGACTGACATGACAGTGAACAAGAACACTCAAAAAAGTATTTGCTTTCTTTATTAGGTAGCCAGTATAACCATGGCACGATTTGCATGAGTCCATGGTAGACATATGCAGGGTGGTCATCTTTACGCTTTTACAAAATTTTTAAAGATTGGTTGTTGCAGCTAACATAATCCTTGATCTTGAGCTGGATTATACAGAGCGCCAGACATTTCTTGCATGAGAAATCAAAACACATATTCAGCTAATTACCAAAAATTCGGTTAATTAACTCCCTAATTAATTGCCTTACGGTACCCATCACAATTTACAAATTCTAGCTGGTGAGTTTACAAGGTGTATGCACTTAGAATGAATTTTCAGAATGACACCAGCGATGAGATACACACCATGAAACTGTCCGTAAGAATGTACCGTTGTTCCACTTACTTTTTTAACAAAATGCACTAAAGCACAAAACTAAATTCGAACTCCCATGTATTCTGTCCCATATTTCTGGAAAAATCTTGAAACTGGTGTCATCCTGGAAATTGATTTCAAGTGGATACGTCTTGCAAACTCACGGCTACAATTTGGAAATTCGAATATGTGCCGTAATGTAATTAAGTGAATTTGTAAATTTGTGAGAATCAGTTGAATATGTGTTAGCATTTCTTGCACTAGCCATGTCCACCTCTGAATAATCCAGCTTTAAAATAAGAATTGTGCTATCTGCCACAGGCAATTAAAAAAAATTTTGTATTAACGAAAAACGACCACTCTGTACAATCCTCATTTATTGGTGGAATAGTGCGTGCCAATTTTACTAAACATTACCTACTTTTGAAACAACATGGCCATTACAATAAGTGATGCCATGGGAGCAGTTTAATATGCTGCATTGCTTGTTGCATGATCCAGTTCTGTTTTCTGCCATCATAACTAGGTTCCTGAGCAAATCATTCCATATGTCAAGCGACTTATTCATTTTGACTACTTCAAGTTTTTATATGAAAAACCGTAGCTATTAGTGACCTGCTGGAAGACTAAAAAATTATTCCTGAGGTGAGTTCCATTTCAATTTTGTTCAGTGCCACAACAAAATGAGGAGAAAATTTTTTAAAAATCTGGTCTCATGCATACATGAAAGGCACATCATTGCCATTACTGGAGGACTTTTGTTGCAATTTAAATTTAAGCTAACTTATACCTCTTAATTCTTACTCACATATTTTAGATGTCAAATTAAACCATTTTTACGAACTTATGTAAAATGAAGTTTTTATGGAATGTTTAGAGCCACACTGACAATGGCACAGATGCACTTGCAGGTGGGTCATTCCACGCCGAATCGACCGGCATTTTTTCAACACAACAGACAACAAATGATTGAGGACCTAAACAGAGAGAATATAATAGTGGGGTTGAAGATTAATATGCAGAAGACAAAGATAATGATCAATGGCTAGGTAAGGAAAGAAGAGTTCAGGATTGTGAGTCAGCCTCTAGAGTATGTGAAGGAGTACATTTACCTAGGTCAATTACTCACAGGGGGACCCTGATTGTGAGAAGAAAATGTACAGAAGAATAAAAATTGGTTGGAGCGCATTCAGCAGACATTGTCAGATCACGACTGGAAGCTTACCATTATCATTGAAAAGGAAGGCGTACAATCAATGCATTCTACCGATGCTGACATATGGGGCAGAAACTTGGAGACTGACAAAGCAGCTCGAAAACAAATTAAGGACTGCACAAAGAGTGATCGAACAAAGAATATTAGGCGTAACGTCAAGAGACACGAAAAAAGCAGTGTGGATCAGAGAGCAAACAGGGATAGCCGATGTTCTAATTGACATTAAGAGAAAGAACTGGAGCTGGGCAGGTTATGTAATGCGTAGGTTAGATAACTGGTGGACCATTAAGGTGACAGAATGGGTGCCGAGAGAAAGGAAGTCCAGTCGAGGACAGCAGGGGGGTGATGAAATTAAGAAATTTGCAGTCGCTAGCTGGAATCGGTCGGCGCAGGACAGGGGCAATTGGAGATCGCAGAAAGAGGCCTTCATCTTGCAGTGGACATAAAATAGGCTGCTGCTGACGATGATGAGATATAGCTGAAAAAATTTTCACGTTTACAGGAGTTCGAAACTCTTTCCCCACTTTTATTTATTTTAGCCAAAAGTTTTGTAGCATTTTGGTGACAGTTCATTTTTTTTTCCCAGCTGAGCTAGAAGGCATCAATCAACGTTTTTTTTTCAGAGGCACATTGTATGGATCGAGACCTTCAAATGGTGTGAATGGACAGACGGTGAAGTGATGTCACTGCCAAAATAGCCAATTTTTCAAATATTTGAATACTTCAAGTGCTTTTGGCAACTGCAAAGACAAGTGAAATTGCAATGTATTTTTTTTTCTTAACGCAAAAAATTCAGAAGACTGAAATTAAATATAGTACGGTAGTAAAGTTAACATAGTATAACAGAAAAATATTTGAAGCTTTGAAGGTTCAGCCAATCGCCTGTAAAGAAACTGTAAGGTTCTGATCTTTTGCACGTAGCTTCGTGTTCAAGGTAAAAAAAGCATCTATGGTGGTTGGCCTAAAAGTATGTGCGATAGATCATTAGGTAGCTCTACATTTCTGCTAGGCATGTTTGAAGTTAAAAAAAATAGGTCTAATTTTTAAACACGAAAAATTATTTTTTGAATTTTTGTGTGAGCACCGGCTTTTCTCCAATGTGCGCACAAGATTGCCGGTCGGGAGTGCGGGAGACAAAGCTGGCTTCGTCTGCAACACAAATGATAGAGAAGCAGTGTTGTGGTCTGCATTTTATTGTCAAGAGACGCACACTCTAACACAACACCACTTGTGCTTGTTGCGAGCCAGGTAAACCATACAGCCATTGCACGTAAAACATCAATACATGGTAAATTCGTAAGGGAGTCCTTCCAATGTTAAAAGATGCGTTTCATCCAGTTTCCAAAAAGAAATATTTGCTCCTACGTAGCCTGTAAATCCAGAAAGAGCACTTATATAGTTCACGCAAAGCACTTTAAAAGACAAGTCGCACTCCAACACAAGGTGACATATCAACATGCACTGCAGCATACAGGGAGCATGACACTTTGTGCCCTGCTCCCTGGAACCCAAAGACTGTCATACGACGATGCAAGTAGGAAACACCTTCATGATTACACCTGAAAGCCTACAGTAGTATGAACAAATTCTTGTGGTCTTGCATGTTACCACTGTTTGACAGCCTGAACGTGCTCGGGTATAAAAGTTATATGTGTGTGTTCAATCTGATGTGGTCAGACGTGGTTGGCAACCACTTTTCGCATTCACAAAAAAATGTGACTCGAGACTGCAGCACCTGACGTCACTTGCCTTTGCGTTGATAAAAAAAAAGGCAGTCACAGTTTGATGAGTAGCTTTTGTGGCTAATTTTATTAACAATATCTCCTTGCTAGACGACAAGGCTTCATATATTTATGCTGTATGCGCAATCCACAAATGAACATTTCAAAAAATAATTTTTCGCATATTAAAAATAATACCTTTTTGTAACTTGCCACATGCATAGCAAACACATAGGGCTATGTAATGATGTATCACATATACTTTTATGTCGACCACCAAAGCTACTTTTTTTACCTTGAACAAACATTTTTGAAAAAAACTTGGACATAAGTTTTTTTAGGCAATGGACTGAACCTCCATGGCTTCAAATGTATTTTGGTCATACTATGTCAACCAGGTAGCCATTCTATATTTATTTTGTGCCTTCTGGATTTCCCTGCGTTCTGAGAAAAATATTCTAACTGCAATTTTACTCGCTCCTGTCTGTGCCAAAAGCACTACAAGTGTTGAAATACTTGAAAAATTGGCTATTTTGGCAGGCGTACCACTTAATTGTCTTGACATGAACACCATCTGAACATCTGGATAATACAATTTCTCTTTGAAAAGAAACACTGATCAATGCCTTCTAGCTTAGCTGGGCAAGAACAATTTTTGCCAAATATACTGGAAAATTTTTGCAAAGGAAAATAAACGGGGAGAAAGAGTTTGGAACTTCAACAAACATTTGGAAATATTTTCAACTATACCTATGATGGTCAAAACAAACAATGGTTGATTCGGCATGGAATGACACAGGTGTATGTATCAAACCAAATTTTCGAAAAAATTTCTCGCTGTACCTGTACCTTATCAAGCGAACTTGAAATGCTGTTCCATCATGGAACAGTTTTTGACAAAACTGGGTTGTTTGGCATGAAATGACCGAAGATACTTAAAAAATAATATAGTACAGAAACACTTTCTTTGGTGGAACTACATAAAGAATTAACAGAAAAATGTGAAAAATCACAAAGCACAACACTTGTATGTAGGTTAGAGACATACAATAAGGGCTTTTCAGGAGACCACCCATAATTAACATAAATAAAATTAACATAAAAATGTCAATGCTTACAAAGGCACAACATTTATACGCTCGTTTGAGAAATCCAAATTGGCCTCTTTAGGAGATTGACATAGCAAACATAAATGAACACAAAAATGTTGAGAGATACAAAAGCACAACACTTGTGTTTGGTTTGAGCTGTCCCACTTGGGATCTTCAGAGGCTTTAGGTCCGATGTAAGAAGCGAGGCCAGGGTGCTCGTTACATAGGGCATGTTGGTACCTGGAAATTTGCGACATGTGAAGTCTCTGTACAGACTCTAATGTACAGCTACTTAAGTGACACAGCCTGCTCTACTACACAACTCACGTTCTATGTCTATACTATGCCTGAGGAGGTGAAAATTTACCATACTTTTGCTACAATTTTAAGTTTCATTGGTGTTTTGAAATACCCGAAAAGAATTCGAAAAATATTTGCATTTATGAATAGTGACTATTCGATTCAAAAACCAAATCGAACAGGACACTATTCAATTCGTTATTTCACAGTTTCGAGTATTTGCACACCCGTAAAATATATATAACCCCTAAATTGTGGAGACGTATTTCCCCCAAAAATGTGATCTTCTACAGATTAAACAAGAGCAAGTGGAAAGCCCATTTATCTTTTCGATAAATTTAAACTCATAGGCTACTTAGCACTGGTTTATAATAACCCTGTAAACAGGCATGTGCTCCCACTTGCCTCTCTCTCTCACTTGAAGTAAGGAAGCAGGAGGCACTTCCAACAATTTCAGAATGGGAGTTGTGGACATTTTCCTATGGTCTGTAAGAAGCTTCATGCAGTAGTCGCCAAGGGCCTATTCAGTGATGCTCAATTTATTTAAACATGTGGGGAAAAGCACACAAATGTTTTTTTTTGCCATATCTTAGAATACAAAGTAATAAAGTGCATGTTAATAAATAGGTTAGGTGCTCGGAAAGAATAAGCATTTGCTAAACATAGTATTGTTGACAGTGATGATAGCAGTCCTGTCTCTATTGTTGCTTTGATTGAACCAACCAAACGAAAATGCCACACAACTCAAGTTCCCTCTGCTGAAGGGTGCTCTCTGGCGTCACATGGACCTCCTTCAAGACAGGTTGAACTTTATTTCTATGTGACCGGTTAACATTGGTGAAACCACTTTTTTTTTTCTTGCATTACAGAACCTAGAGGCCCATTTTGATTGCTGAAATTTGGTGGAAGTGCTGTCCCTCGAGTTGAGCAGTAACTGCACTTGAGCATAGCTTCCCCACAATTCCTGCATTATAACAACACTTTCAGGCTACTTAAGCATGTCCTCCATGCCACTGGATTGGTAGGGCACTTCACAGACAACTATTCGTTGCAATGACAGCCAAGTAGCCCTACTAATGTACAAATGCACCTCATGTTGTCTGGCGGAGCCACCAAAAACTTCTGGCAGTTCAGGCAGCTTTTAAAAGTTAGCAGCATTTGAATATGGAGGCGTTAGGCACTTAAGAACATATGAACAGTCATTCCAAATGGTAGGCTTTTGTAGCACGCAGATGCAGACACAGGCTACTTGAAAGTCATTTGTTATGCTAATGGCAAGTTGATAATTTAAGATACGAAATGTGACTGCAAAAATGCAACAGGAAAGGATGTACGTTACTTGCCTATAGAAGCGTTGACCCTGATGGGGTCACGAGCTTCTTTTTGCCCCTTAGTGTCGTTATTTAATGGGCTGTGAGCTCCTCCTCTGTGAACATACAGTAAAGCAAGGCCCTTGCAAGCTTTCCTGGTCCACCATGGCAGGATAACCAAGCTGTGCCAGGATAACCTCCTCAATGCACACTCCTCCAAACTATGTGAACCTGCACGATCCAGTAAATGTTAGCAAGGCAGTTTTAATCCTTTTAAGCACATTTACACAACAGCCACACTGCAAATAAATCACAACACTAGTGCCTGTTGCAGATCTAGAATGCTAATCTTACTAGACCAGTTTCATAGCTTCTTATGCTGTTTGGATGCCACATGTTTAAGAAAAACAAGGATTTATCCAGCACAAAAAAAAAAAAATAGTAACTAAAGTAACCAGAACAACCTGGATTATTTAATGCCATTAGCATTCTTCGGATATTTCACATACTTTCGGGTGTCTGTCTGTAACCATTTTCCTGCCCATTTTCGTCACTGGTGGGAATCCATGGTCTAAAGGGTAGAGTATCAGGCTGCTATGTTTAGGGAATTAAGTTCATAATAAAGCATAGGACCAGCTTAGGTCACTGAGCACGTGACCCTGGGTATGCGCCACTCTTCAATGAACCTCTTTGACGTCATCTGGGGCAACTGCTGCTGCATGTGTTGGCAAGCAGCAATAGGACCTCGAAGAGGAAGATGACTGTCGATGTTAATGTGATTACCACTACACATAAGATTCGCTCGCTGTGCTCCAGAATCTGCAAGATTCCACTCTGCTGTATGAAACGTACATAAGCCACAGAGACAGCGCACGCCAACCACCACCTCATAAATTAAATTAATCGACTCTCAAAGCACAGGCCGCATAAGATCACAAGCGGACTCAGAGGTTAGTGGACTAACACAACTTTGAGAAGCAGCCATCAACTTGCAATCAGTCCATGTCCATGTCAGGGACCTAAAGAGACACTCGGTCGTTTCCTCAATGCGTGTCATCCTGCCCTCACAAAATGTATCATAATTCTGTCTTGTCTCGTTAGTTCCACCATCATAAGAATGCTTATCATGTACTACCACTAATTACAATTATAAGTAGACACCTCTATCTACTATGTTTACTAAACCTTTATGAAGAATACTTTGAGCACAAATTTTTGCAGCGATAATGAATACTACAGCTTAAAGAATCGATAATGAATGCTACAGCTTAAAGAATTGAGCACTAAAGAGAAATTTAATAAATTAAATTCTGGGGTTTTACGCGCCAAAACCCGCAATCTGATTTTGAGGCACGTCATAGTGGGGAACTCGATTTTGACCACCTGCAGTTGAACGATACATGGGTAGTTTTGCATTTCACCTTGATCAAAATGTGGTGATTTGATCCCGTGACCTCATGCTTAGCAGAGCAATGCCAAAGCCACTTAGCAGCCACGGCAAGTGAACACAAGAGAAAATAAATGCCAAAGCCACTTAGCAACCACGGCAAGTGAACACAAGAGAAAATAATTTCAGACTTATTTGTAAATGACCTTCCTACTATACAAAACGATTCACTCATACCATGACAAGAGGCTGAGAAAATTGTGGAAGAGGCAAGAGAAGATTGGTGGCACTGCTGCCTTGAAGTTTCCGCACCAGCTTGCTGTGACTTCATGAATTTTGATGGTGTCTGCTCAGGTGTAGCTAATTTTATTGTGATAGCAATTATATGGTCACTCCAGACGCATTTTTGCCGTCGCCGTGATGTTCCATATAATGTATAAGGGCGATAACACCGTCGCCGCGCATCGCATGCTGTATGCGCAAGTGAAAGCACGCGAGGGAAGCCAGCGATCGCGGCTCAATCTGGCGCGCGCGAACGAAGAAAGCGGAGAGCAAACGCGCCATGTTCCGTCGCGCGAAAAAGCCGTGGGGGGATGAGAGAGGGCGGCGGCTTTGTACTCCGGCAGCTGTCGGGCAGCAACTGCACATTTCGCGACCGTAATACGGTCGCGAAAATTTCCGTAATACGTGCGAGTACGTCGTAGAGAACGGAACGAACACAACCGAAAGAAAAAAAAAGCTCGGTTATCATCCTCTTTCTCGAAGAAGAAAGAAAAAACGGGCTAACGCCGCAGCAAGACTTCGCATAGTCAAGCCGCACAACGTTTATAGATCTGTAATCGTTGATGCCGCATGCTTGGACCAAGCGCTGTACAGAACAAAAATATCTTTAACCCAGCACCTACCACTGCTTAGTATGCTCGCGCAGTTCGTAAACTGACGCTTTGCTGGACTAGTTCACACTGTAAGGTACGCTGTTATTACTAACCAAAACTATTTTATTCCTGGGTGAAAACCTCATCCACCGAACCAAGAAGTCACGCAATGTAATCTGCAGCTAACAGTTTGAACGCTACTCAAAGTATAACAGAACAGCTCCTATCGTAGCAGAACGGTATCCACACTGTTACGATCGTCGTATATGTTTCATTGCTCTTAAACCACAGCGTACAACTAGAGGATAAAACTGCAACAAGGTCACATTAGCGAATGTAACATTCAGAAGTACACAATTGATCTCCGAGGTTGATTGTAGGCTCAAACATGCGCGCACACATCGCGCTGCGTGCTTCGTCCGCCTCAACGCCAGCAGAAAGTCCGGCCATACCGTTAAACCACTTCAGTACGTCTCACAGAACCGTTTTCCGCATATAAGGCACCACGTCATACTAAATAGACCGCGCGAACGCGAGAACAAACACCCGAAACCAACGTCGAGCGTATACACCTGCCACGCAAAGGGAGCGCTTCGCCCAAGCCAGCAAGTGGTCCTGGCTGATCTCTTTTGGCTCAGGGCAGGCCACAGATGTCAACGCCACAGATGTTGAAAGCATGAAAAGAAAAGAAAGTAAGGCGTAGAACTAGGGAGAGAAAGAACATAAAACACAGTTTTGTCACAGTTTGTGAATCCGTCTGGTTGGTCCGTTTCGTTGTATTCTAGGCTCGTGCCGACTGCTCATAGATGGCGCCACTGCGCAGCAATATGGAGGCGCCAACGATAAAAACGAAGTATACAGATTCAGCAAGCGGGGACACTCGCTAACAGTACAGTGGCTAGAATCCCATTCTAGCCATTCTAGCCACTGTACTAACAGGGAACAAGTCGCGCATAGTGCTCGCCCCATCCATTAGCTGACGCAAGCATCGAAAAAAAGAAATGCGAAAGGAACTTACAGACAACGCTTTAACTTTTTTTATTCTTTCCCGCTACAACTAAAACGTTCTGCGTATGAATGAACTTATACTTTGCGACTTGTTTTTCTTGCGTCACCTAGCAACAAGCTAACGGCACGCCGGACGAGCCAGATCATGCGCACAAACCTCGTCATGCATCGTCATGCGCCAGACACGCCACAGAAGCGAGCGAGGCCGGCAGTGCACCTTATTCTATGCAGTGCATGCGAACGTTCGCCTGTTCGGCGACCCGTTTTTTTTTTTTATTTATTTATTTTTTTTTGTAGACGTGGCCTGGTTTGTTGGGCTCTTGGTGCGGCGTAATCTTGCGTTCTGCTCTTCGACACGGCACCACTGCACTAGTAGACTACGGCAAGGTGAGAAATTTTGTTTGCCATTCTGCGAAGGACTTCAA
This sequence comes from Dermacentor variabilis, assembly GCF_050947875.1. Classification (NCBI taxonomy): domain Eukaryota; kingdom Metazoa; phylum Arthropoda; class Arachnida; order Ixodida; family Ixodidae; genus Dermacentor; species Dermacentor variabilis. Next base: position 3,565,069 of record NW_027460346.1, on the reverse strand, counting down.
GCATTTAGGCTTACTGCACGAAACCGAAACGTGGCGCATTTAGCGAAAAACGGCTCGGCCGTCCGGGCATAGTCAATTTGAGTTATTGACTCGTACTGGGAGGCCTTTGCGACGCTTTCTATGCGTCCCAACATTACTGTAACTTATTTCGGTAGTTTTTGGGCACGCTCTCCGCACCCGGCATTGTGACGCAGTTAGCAAAAAGCACTCGGCCGTGTGACGCAGTTAGTTTCGCGTGTACTGAATCTTACTGAGACAAGTTCATGACGCTTTCTCTCACCTCAACGTTATTTTAATTAATTTCGTAACTTTTTTGGGATACTTTTGAAGTATGGTGGCAGCACCCGGCGTCGTGAGGCAGCGAAAAGCAGCTCGGCCTGTTGCGCATTTTAGTCTACTGAATCTTACTGGGACAAGTTCGTGACGTGTTCTCTGACCCCAATAGTATTGCAATAAATTTCGTTACTTCTTGGGGATACTTTTGAGGCACGCTTGCCACACATGGCGTTGTGACGCAGTTTCGCGTGTAATGAATCTGTTAGTTACGCTTCCTCTGATGCCCAATGTTATCGTAACTCATTTTTTATAATGAAAGACTAAAGCTTCGTGATCATGGTGCCAATATTTATGAGTACTGTGTTAATTATAACGATTCTAATTGTTTAAATCTATGTTGGTGTTTTGCAGTCTCTTATTGCACTCTTGAGTATAAGGTAACCAATTAATTAGTGTTGTATCAAGCCCTTGTTGTACATGTAGCTTTATAATACATGTGTATTTTTTTTGTCTGTTACATTTGCTTGCAACAGTGCAGCAAGGGGCTCTACGTCAAAGAAATTTAGGAGGACTGTCCGACGACAGCAGTCTAAGGTAGCAAGCTGCCAGCTGACCACACAGTTGCGGAAGGCCCAGTGCAAGCTACAGCCATCCATTTCAAAGGCACTAGGCATTATGCATCAGTGTTTGACAGAGGAGGCTTTTAAACTTCTGTGTACATGCAGTTGCAGCAGAGCGGCAATGGCAAGCGGTTCCCTGTCTGGCTCAAGAAGTTTGGTTTTCATTTGAACTTTCGTGGACAACAAGTGTACTGTTTTTTTTACACCTATTTTCTCTCTGCTTACACAGCATTCTCCGAGACTGTGGTTGTGTAATGTTAGAATGTCACCAAGCATTATTCCCAGAATTATCAAGAGTATTTCAGCTCGCACTCGCACATGGAAAAGACGCGATCGAGCGTGCACCCTCGTGTTTGGTTAAATAGCTTTTAAAAAAACTTACGATGCAGGTCAAGCTATGTCCATGATGCTATGACGATGGCATGGAACGGTCGTCGAGTATTGCTTACATGGTTTTGCTTCTGTCTGGCATTTCTAAGAGGTGGGTTCAGCCACTCACGTTTACAATAGGACACGTACTGACATTGGCAAGTGTTATGTTTAAGTTGCTCATCTCGATTACTGAGCAACTTAATGCCACCAGAATTATTGTCAAAGTAGTAATTTGTGACTAAGGTACGTCAAATGTCTAGTCAAATGTGCGCCTAGCTCAGCAAGTGGGCACCACTATTAAACCGTTTCTTGAAGTTCTAGGTGAGCGAGTCTACATTATCTTTGATGTGCCTCATCTGATTAAAAATGCAACAGTATCCAAGCTCATAAGTTACTCATTGGGAACGAGGTTGTGAATTGGTTGCACATTGAATGCCTCTACAAATCCATGCATGAATTAAGATTGGCTCCAAAGCTAACAGAGCAGCAGTCTACCAGAAGTCATTTTCATAAAGTTCAGTAGAGCTGCACAAGTGCAGAGTTTATCAGCATTGCAATTATGGTATAAGGTTATGTAAATGAGGTTGCTTCAGCGAATTTTTGTGAGCATATGGGTAAGCTGTTCAACAGCTCCAGCCTCCAAAGAAATGTTCAAAATGCAGATGTGCAATTAAAAAGGGCCACAATGAATTACTAATTAAATTTCTTCTGCTTCTGCTCCAGTGGATTGCATCTTGGAAATTTTCTGGCAAACGTCAGCCACGAACAGTCGTTGGCTGGCAGATCACAATTCGGGTAGTCATCCATTTGGGAAAGATCTCTAAATTACAACTTCACCTACCACTAACTCGTCGGCTCCAGCAGGATCCACTAGAGAACATGTTTGGGCACATTAGATGGAAACAAGGGTATAATACTAACCCAAATGTCTCAATTCTGGTTTTAAGCATATTTGCATTTGGAAAGCATTCTAACCCTGAGCAGGCAAATGTAGAAGATGATAGATCTGAACTCCTTTCCAAAGTGTTGCCATTCTCTCTGAATAGCACATCTCTGGTCGACGTAGCCGAATTGAATAGGCCTGATGACTTTGTCCCTTGAAGACATTTCAGAACTTGCAGCAGACATTCAGTCCTATATTAGCAATGAATCTTATTATGTGGCAGGCCTTTTGGTGAAAGTGTTTCTTGCATTTGTCGAACAGTGTACTTGCCAACAGTTGTTGCAAGGTGTAAACTCTGAGTGGTGAACACCATTATTTTACAATGCTAAAAGCTTATCACATACCGAGCGAACTGTTTGGGAATCTAACTGTGCCATCGCAGTGGGTTTTTGCTTTTGTTCAAGAACTCTAGACCCACTTCCTTGCCATGATTGAGGCTACAGCACATCTTGCGAGTGTCTGATGTTTAGAGTCAGTGTCTCGCATTAGGGACATGGAATTTTGTTCCATTGAATGCCAGCAGAAGTTGGTGAAAATATATTGCCAGATACGTTTGTGTTGTCATGTCCGATTTGGGAATCGTAATTTAGATAGTTTGGCTTCACTCATCTGTTTCTGGCATGCAGCTTGAAAAAAAGTTAATGCAGAACTTCCTTTAAACCATTGAACATGTAATTGCCGCTTTGGGTCTGCTACTGGTCCCTTGTTCACAATGAATATCAATTCGGCAGGGTCCAACTATTTATGCATTTCCAGTGTGTGGTGGTGGTAGTGGTGGAGGGGGGGCGTTGGGGTATGCCACTAAACCAATATGCCATTTAAAAGGATCAAAATGAATTAAAGGGCCCCTGAAACTGTTCGAACAAATTTTGTAAACGCGTAGGGTACAGCTTAAGTAGAACATTCGCACCACAATTTAAGTGAAGCGTTACATATTAATGGAGCTACAAGCGATTAGAAGCTACCCTCCTCTCTAGCCATGCTTTTCCTCCTCAACTCGTTCACCGAGCGAGTGGGGCTAAGCTCCGCCTTCACTGGTTCAGCGTCACGATGCGACGTCACATCGTCCACTTGCGGTTGTTTTGGAGCCTGCCCGCGCGAGACCGCTCCGCTAGCCGCTTGGCCGTCGACCCCAAGCGAGAGCTATCGAAGCAGCGTGCGTTGCGAGCATTTTGTCGTAGCGCCGAACGTGTCTTGTATTCCGGTAACCACAGGCAAGCTGGTCATTTCGGCAAATGACTGTAGGCATAAACTCAAGCTGATGAAGGAACTTTAGCGTAGACGTACATGAGCGGCCTGATCAGTCTGCACGGTCCATACACTTGTTGGTGCAGCGCTTAACCAGCCAAACAAAGCGCTAATATTGCTCTAGCCAAGTGTAAAACATTTTAAACATTTATAAAAACGTGTTCATGATTACACTCCTGCGAAAAATACACACCAGCAGCAAAGAAGAATACACTTCGTTGCTGCTACTGTGTATGGTTGAGCTCTGTGCCACCAGGTGGCTGCACCGTGCAGACCATTCGCATTTGCCCTTCTGCTCATCTCATGGCTCATCCCGTTACGGCAAAGTCAAGCGGCCAGACTGTCCCCTTGCGCTTGCGTTTTCCCTAATACCGGACTCGGGAAACGCTATTGCGTTGGTAATCTTCCAGTGTAAAGTGACGGCCACAAACGCGCAAATCCTGGCGCCGATCGGATAGCGGCAGTCCGATGCGCAGCAGCCAGTTCGCTCGTACGCTGCCTTGCAGAGGGACACGATGTCGCAGCTTGACATATTGCCAGTCGCTACGTTTGCAGTCCACAAGGCAACAAAGTCGAATCGTAGTGCTCGCGAAAAGACTGAGACAGACTCTGACCGCGGAGCTCTCTTCAAAATGGAGTACATTGTAACACAAGCAGACGACACATGCTGTGTGCCGGAAGTGCTTAAGTGTACTGAAAAATTATTCTTGTGCATTCTCTTTACGTTACTTTCTTTTCATAAAAACAAATTAACTAACATTCCAACTATTACGAAGATCATTTGTTTACCATAAAGTTGGAAAAATTATCGATCACGCGCCCTTGTCAGCCAATCGGATAGCTCGCCCCACTGACGTCGTATGGGTGATTTCTGTCATATGGGTAGGGGCGGCTTAAAATTCCGCCGAGCAGTGCGCTGCGATCGGCAGCGATGTGCATATTTAAAACCTTATAACAAATTACACGCTTTACGCGGAGCACTTAGATGTGTCAATTAATGATCAGAAGGACCTACTCTAACGACTCAATACGTTTGTAGAAAATCGTCAAAAGCATTTCAGGGTCCCTTTAAATTCAAAATCAGCTTCTGTTGTTTAAGTTGAAGTTTTCTGGTAGGCATCAGCCACGAACAGTCACTGGGTGTGAGATCACGATTCAGGTAGTTCTCCATGTTTGGGAAGATCTTTCAACAAATTAGTTTCTTCTACTTGCTAACTCGTCTGCTCCTGCAGGATCCCTTGGAGAACATGTTTGGGCACATTAGGCAGAAGCAAGGATGTAGAACCAACACAAATGTCACTAAATTCATTTCTGGTTTGAAGCAGATTTGCGTTCAAAAAGCCTTTAAACTCTTTGAGCAAGGTAATGTAGAAGATGTCTCTGCACTACTTCGGAAAGTGTTAATTGCTATTCATTGTGAACACTGCATCTGTTTGACGTAGTAGAATCTATTAAGCCTGAGGACTTTTCATCTCTTGAAGACATTACGGAACTTGCCACCGATATACAATCCCATATAATTGATGAATTCACTGCTTATTACATGGTAGGCTTTTTGACAAGTCTTTCTTGCAAAGTCTGTCAAAGGTTGTACTTGTTGATGCTTGTTGCAAGGTAACGGAAACACACAGAGTGGTGCACACCAATATTTTGCCATGCTAAAGGCATATCATGTACCATGCAAATGGTTTGGAAATCTGACTGTACCATCACAAAGGGTATTTGCTTTTGTTCATAAACTCGAGACCCGCTTCCTTGCCATGATTGAGGCTACTGCACATCTTTCGAGTGTCTGATGTTTTTGAGTCTGTGTGTCTCGCATTGGGTACATGGAATTTTTTTCCATTGAATGTTGGCAGAGGTTTGTGAAAATGTGTTGCTGTGTCTGATTTGCGAGCTGTAATTTAGATAAAAGTTCAGTTTCACTCATCTGTTTCTGGCGTGCAGCTTTAAAAAAAAGCAGGACTTCGTTTAAACTAATTGCCGTTTATCTTATAATTGCTGTTTCAAGTCTGTTACTGCTCCCTTGTTCACATTGAATAGCAATTCGGCAGGGTCCTACTATTTATGCATTACAGCTGTGTGGTGGTGGTTCCCTCCTGAGGTGCAACACAGCACCTCTGGGGGAAGAAGGGGGGCAATGAGGTCCTTCAAAATGCTATTCATTGCAACCAAGGCACCTGCAGCAGATTTAAAACAACTGTTTTCTTTTTACCTTCACCTAGTGCCTAAGTAGGAGGAGGTACAAGTACGAAGCAGTCTCTGGAAGGTTACTCAGCCTCTGTCCGGTTTAAACGGTTTAGTGCCTTCATTAATTTTTTTGCACGTGACAGAGCCGATATGAAGGGGCTGGGTAAGGATGTATATGCAAAGCACTGCGGTGGTCTCTGGAAGACTATGTGCTGACAAGCGGATACATAATGTTACAAGTATACGTGGTTGATAAAGGGAAAATCAGACATCCAACCGTTCGTAGCAATTGCTACAAAGGAAACCCATACAGGTTCCTCGAAAGAAAAGCCTCAGAGTTGAAGAAAAATTCGTCCTGGTCCTTTGTAGCAATTGCTACGAACGGATGAATGTCTGATTTTCCCTTTATCAATTACTTCTCTCTCTCCACCTTGCGGGTTTCCGCAGAACTACTACGTCAAACACTTGCCTTTGCTTCGTGTGTTGTCGACAAATTCGACTTCGCCCTGCAATCTGCTAGCCGCCTGGTTAGCTCAGATGGTAGAGCGGCTGCCCCGGAAAGGCGGTGGTCCCGGGTTCGTGTCCCAGACCAGGACGAATTTTTCTTCAACTCTGAGGCTTTTCTTTCGAGGAACCCGTATGGGTTTCCTTTGTAGCAATTGCTACGAAAGGGTGGATGTCTGATTTTCCCTTTATCAATTACTTCTCTCCACCTTGCGGGTTTCCGCAGAACTACTACGTCAAGTATACGTGGGAGTGCACGTGTGTTTGGGGGGGGGGGGGGGTAGTTAAGGAATGGGGGGATGGGTACAGATTTAAAGGGACACTAAAGGCTAATACAAAGTTGGCGTGGACTGTTTAAACACCATCCCATAAACCTCGCGACGCTTGCTTCATGCCAAGACTTGGTTTACGAGAACATTGCATCTGAAGGGTCCGAATGCCTTTTACGAAGTTCAAATCTCCCGTAGAGTGGCGACGTTGTACATGCCATCACCACCCTTTGCTGCCTGCCGTCGGTGAGTAAAATGGCACCCGACAAATGGTGGTACCGAGTCAAGACGGAGCTAGAAGGAAGTAATATCTGGTTTAATCTCTCATGCAAACAGGTGGGTACAGTAGTAAGCAGCAGCACCCAGGTTTATTTTATGCAGACGACATTGTGTTGCTAGCTAACAAACAAAGTGATTTGCAACGTCTGGCTAATGTCTGTGGACAGGAAGACAACAATTTAGGTTTTAAATTTACTGTTAGAAAATCAGGTGTTATGGTATTCAGTGAAAACAGTGAACAGACAGTGGAGATACAGGGCCAGGAAATACCTCGGGTAACAGAATATAAATACCTTGGTATATGGATAAATGAAGGCAATAGATATATGGCAACACCGGAAAAAATAACAGTGAAGGGGAAGAGAAATGCAGCCATAATGAAGCACGGAGCGCTATGGGGATGCAATAGGTATGAGGTCCTTCGAGGTATGTGGAAAGGTGTAATGGTTCCAGGACTTACTTTTGGAAATGCGGTTGTTTGCTTTAAATCGGGTACAATCGGGACTCGACGGGTCGCCTCGCATTGGGCGCTCAAGGGAAAACTACAAATGAAGCTATGCAGGGTGACATGGGCTGGACTAGTTTTGAAGTGAGGAAAGCTCTCAGTAAAATTGAGTATGAAGGACGGCTGAGGAATATGGAAGAAAGTAAATGGGCTGGGAGAGTGTTCAGGTATCCGTACAGGAAAAACATTCACAGTGGAGGACAAGAACTAGGAAGCTTACCAGCAAGTATTTGCCTTTAGTGTCCCTTTAAGTGCAAAGCAATGCAATTAAATGGACCTCACAAGTTATAGGTTGTAAACGCAGGAGTAGTAGCAGTCATGAAATGTCAAATATTCTGAAACAAACGCAGCCTTGTGCCGTCAGTGGCACAAGTCTACTCGCAAATGTCCACTCATGTAAATTTTTTTCTTGCATAAAGCATGTTTTGTGAAGTCTGCCAATCTCGACCAGGTTGTGAGTTTTCATCGCCTAATGGTGTTATTTCAGTTATTGTTGATTGCCTTGTGGTGTTTTGTCAATCTTTCAGGTTGCTTGCATTGCACAAAAGCTATCAAGTTTTGCATGTTTACGAAGTGAAACATTGTGTTTTCCCTGCAAGTTTCTGTACTGCACTCACTGCCTCAGGTTACGTCAGTATCTATCAGCTTTCTTATAATGCACCGAAGTGTGGCATGTGGCGACTGTATACTGTTTCAATGTTCTTGTATTTTAGCAAGTGAAATAAATATTCAATTGAACGGTTACCTAGCGTCTATTTTGTGGAATGGCAGTTGGACAACCGTTGTTGGACAGCTGCATTTCTGTATATTTTCATACCTTCCGAATGCTGCTTCCCGCGCTAAGCAGCATGCACACGGCGGAGCCAACATGGCGTGTACTAGCTGGCATTGACATTGAAACCCCCCAGCGCGCGCTCAAAACCGAAATTGGGAGTGTGGTTAAAAGTTAATCCCATCCACTTGGTGCATCACAGTCGATTCGGCCACTGGGCTCTAGGGAGTGTCCGCTCTTGTTAAAATTAGGGTGCACTAGAATACGGCTGAGTGGAACGAGTGGCTGGGGCAGCGCATGCTTTGTAGTGAGGCGCGCGATGACAAAAAATACTGTGGCAGTACTACGATTGAAGTGGATTGGGCCGCGTCTAAGTCATGCTGCTGGTTATTCTGCTTGGCAGGGTTGTTCGTACTGCTTCGCACGCTGCTGTTTACGATCAGACCGCTCAAATGGTGTTTATAATTGGATACAGCATGTATTTATGCCTCTGGAATAGATGCCTTTCTTTCTCTTTATTTCACTTCATTTATTTCTAATGCTACTCGGTGACTGTGCATGCATTGTGGCTGCAGTGTCGGCTTTCATTCTATTGTGTTATTGTATGGTTCCCTTTGGACAACATATTTTTCTTGTTCTTCGAGCAGTATGTATCTCTCATATGTATTTTTGCGCATAGTTTTTTTATCAGTAGGTCTTGCGAAATGCAGACAGAAGAAACGTTAGCTTCCTGCTTGGCGCTTCAAACATATCAGCCCCATCCGGCGCCCTGTACTCAGCCTTACGGGAAGCTTTATTATAGAAAAAACTTCCGTGCAACATTCCATTCTTGTTTCAGTCTTCCTCGCATAACAGAACGCGGAGATCTAATTGGCACGTGTTCTTTTATTGCGGCCGGCACTCGGTGGCCGAAAACAGTTTTAGGTAGCTATTATATATGCTAATCTTTGGCGCATGCTTAAGTCCATGCTTAACAAGAACAAAAGAAAACTCTGTGCCCTTCCACTCTATGAAGAAGGATGACCAGCGCAGCTGTGTATGTGGGCCCTGAAATGGCCTACTCCGCCGCAGGCTGGCCTGGCATTGTACTATCTTCGGAAAACAAGAAAAAAAAAAGGGTTGCTGCATCCTTTGGCTTTTTTCTAGGGGTGTAAACGAAAGAAATTATTCTCAAGTCTGATTTCTGAGAAAAACGTTACATTTCATACCTAAATGTAATGCTGTTCCCGACTGTACGTCCGCTCAACTAAGCAGCTTCTGCATTATAAACGGCTGCTTTCAGTTATCCGGTGCACTATCATGAGGACAATAATGAAGCAATTAAAGGAATGGCATGCCTCACATACACGTAGAGATATTTGTAGATCTGCCGTGTTCATTAAAGAAAAGTGTGGTACCACATTGGGCACCCAGTTTTAATGGGTTGCAGTCTTGCAGACATTGCGAGATTGTCAAAAAAATGTTTTCCTTGCCTGAATCAAGTCTGCAGATTTACAGGCTGTCCAAAAACAGGGCGTTTATGTTGAATGACAGCTAGGAACTTGTTCAGCAGAACCGATTAGCACCTGTGCGTTAATTCCCTCAGGAACTGGTGCGCTCCTTCACAACAGCCAGGATTCTGCTGCAGCATAATCATGCGGAATAAGAGTCCTCACTTGCATCGGCCCCTCACCTTCGAGATTTCAAGAATGCTGTTATTACATTTGAACTCAAATGGCTATTCAATAATTAATAGAGAATTCTGAAGTCGAATACGATCTGAATGACAAATACCATTCGATTAGACTATATGTTTCTGCTTCATTTCGCCTGCTGCCACTTGGAAGGAGACACAGAGATTAGTTTGGTAAAGACTTCTCGGTCTCCCCGATTCAGTCTGAGTACATCGGCAATATCTTGTCCCTAACACTGTTGTTCAAATTAACGTCCAATAATTGCCTTGGTTCCTTTTCTCGGAAAGTCTATTGGTTCACCTAGGGCTTGTGCAGCTTTTAAAAGAAACACGCTTATTCCGTGTCTGGAGTCCTCACTTCTTCAACCAGTGCAGTTAGAATATTTGATAATTTTTCTCTTGCATATATTTTGTGGATATCTATGTCTATGTACCCTTATATTTACCTAGAAGTGCATTGGTCATGTGCATCTCATCGCGCCACGCAGTTAATAAACCTGGTTTATTTCCCTGTATGTTCTCTTTGATCATGGGCCCTGATCAATATTCCACCAACAAGAAGCATGCGTAAAATGACACAATATCAATAAAACGATTTTACGTAGCTTCATGTTGCAGATGGACAGCTTCTGTGGCAAAAATAATGTTACTTTTAGGAAACAGTGTTAAAAATTGCAGTTCACCTGGCTAAAACTCCTATTGATAGTGGCCGACAAGAGTCATCGGTGCACTAAAACAAGTAAAACCATTAAAAAATTGTACTGCACAGACTTTTTGCAAGAAAAACTGGGCGCACTCGCTAGCAGCACCGTTTCACAATTTTTCCACATGCGGTGCCTCAGCGAGATAGCGCCGTTCAGCCCACTCGACCACTGTCTAGGACACTACTTGAAACGTCTATGATCGCAGCTCGATCTCGCGTGCCATATATGGAGGAAAGCAGGGAGGGAGGTGGGGCGGCTTCGACTTTGCCAAGGAGATTCATGCTGAGCTGGCTATGGTATATTTTGACAGGCACTGCACACCGTCCAGCGCGGCACCAATATTTTTTGGAATTTGGCCCTTGATATGCAGAAGCCCCAATCACTGCTCGTTCTTCAACTTTCTCAATGGACACTGCTGTTCTTGGTTTGACGTATCTAGCGTTGCAATGCAGCACGACATAAGACATAGTACATTTATTCCGCTAAAACTAGAATGGTGCGCACTCATGTTGACCCCAAACATTGGCGTAGCCAAGGGGGGTCGGGGTCGAAACCCACCCCTAAATTTTTTGACGAAATGCTCTTCCCCAAGGAACAGTTTCAGGAGGTGGGCTCCAAAAGAGCGACACGGATGAAAGTAAAGTCTGAAGGGCGCGGAGGGGGTTGTCATGTCACCGTATCTAGAACTTAAGTTTATCCGGTTTGCCCACAACCGCTGTCGTGTCTAGTAGTAGCGTTTCCTTACCTTTTCCCTATCCCCCCTTCCCCTTTGTATGGGAACTGCGAGCAAAGAGAGGCTGTTACACTCCTTTCGCGACTCCGTCGGTTCTACCCATTCTCTGCCTCCTCTCCTCCCTCTTATCTACCATTCTATCTAGCTTCCCTCTGGACTTGGGTATAGTAGAAAGGCAAGCCCTGTAATTTCTGCAGTGATATTGCAGGGGCTCAGGGATATTTACAGCTGCCGAGGCTAATGTGGCAATCCACGCCCAAGGAGCTCCAGAGGGCATTGTGCATATTCAACGCGGTGCAAAGGTCCAAACGAGTTTCTTGCGTCTTTCCTCTCTGCCATGCTCCTTCCATGTATATACACGCTCTGAACCACCCCCAACGACGGTAAACTTTCGAGAAGAAAAAAATAAAGGAACAAGCTTCGCTTTAAAGGAACTCTGATTTGCGCACGGCGAAATATATCAAGGATGGGGGTACTGGACCAGGGAAGCTAAGAAACTGCCACAACAAACAAGTGGGAGGGTAAGTAGGAGAATGGCCTCGAAGTCTACGCAAAAACATACTATAGGAATGTTTGCGGCCGCCGCACCGTTCAACAAACCAGTGAATGTTGAGTGTGACAGTGACTAACGGAAAATAATGTCAAGAAGGGGAGTGGAGTGATGGATACGAGGAGGGGGGGGGGCGGCACACAAAAGGCGTCAAGAAAGAAGTTTGCAGATAATTATGGACATAGGGAGAGCGTCTCATCACTGCCCCATCACTCAACATCAGGCAGCCGTGGCCAATCACCTAGCTGGGGCTCACCTACCACGTGGTAACGCGTGCTGCTTGCTCTGCAGAGAGTCCATCATAACTTTTTATAAATGTCTCGGCAATTTTCAGAATAGACAAGTGTCAGGGGACACGACGCTTTCAAATCTCTTGGAGATACTGATTCTTATTTTACTGCGAACAACAGATGCCATAATTTTCACAAAGGCTTCTAAACAGCAAGCAGCCCTGCTTCAGACTGCCTGCCTCATCACTTCCCGAGTGTGATCAAATAACAATACGAGTCGCGTGATGACTACAATAGCATGATTGCAAGTTACTTCCAAACATGTCAGACAGTAAGTCACCAAAGTGAGTGAAACTTGCATGATATGATACTATCTAAGTTTTAGCGCAAAGGTTCATTCGTTTATTTTTAAATCTAGAATAATATAGCATGCCCACAACGCCGAAAGTGCGACTGAATGATCGGCAACTTGCAAAATAGTGCCCGCCTTCTCCCGTACGTAGCCATGGCCGCACCATGCACTAGAAAGTCTGGCTGGAAAACAATGGTGATCTCCACTGTTACCTGGGCTGCAACAAGTTTAGCCTGCAAACGAGAAGACACACGATAGTGCGCTGTCTTGTTTTTGTATGGCCCCGTTTTTAGCACTGTTCGTTTTTCCAAGTCGTACGAGCTAGGTCATTGACATACATTATATAAATGCATCTATTCCTAAAGAAATTTTTTGATATCATTTTTAAAAGTAGCAAGGATGATAGCGTAATTTGATGCGAAGTGGCTGCAAAACGTGCATCCTCGTTGTTAAAGCATTCTTGTCCAGGGAGTTTCTTTTCGTGGTGTACTAATAAAAAGAGAGAGGAAGAGGTTGAAAGAGCGGTAGTTGTCGGCAGAACCCCCCCCCCCCCCCCCTGTAATAAATTTTTAGCTATGCCACTGACCCCTAATGTGTACACCTGTTCCTAGTTCATGGCACTGATAATACCAAGTTTTTGAATGCCCCTCGTAAATCAGGCATCTACTCTAAAAAGGTTCATTCTATGTTTAATTTTTTCACAAGTGACACCGAAGTCTACTTACTCCCAGCCCCGTCGCAGTTGCAAAGTCTCTCAGCTGAGTGATTAAAGTCACCATGTCTGCTACCGAAGGCACTGTGCACCAATTGATCAATGGAGGGAATGCTTGCGGTTGCATCAGCAATGTTTTTCTTCTGCTCCCTGCAACACATTCTCATAGCATCACTGCATTTGATCATGGTGACGCTAGACAATGAATGGCCAAGGACTTCACCTTTCGCGTTCCGGTTATGGTGTCTCCCGACTCGTTCTGAATCTGAAAACAGATGTCAGTATTAAAATGGGAAGCCAAGATGCGCCAAAAGTAACAATCAAAAGAACTACATGGACCGTTACGCTGGCATAAATAGACGGGTATAAATAGCTGATTGAAAACATTAAAGTATACCTGCTTTTGCCACTGGCATGTGAAGTGGGCAAATAGTTTATTTCTAATACCTCTCCTAACTTTATAAATTATTTCTGCTCATCTACTTAACTGTTGTGGCCACATCTTAACGGCAGCTCCTTCATGTAAAATGACCATGCTGCATTTTTTACTCCCCATCTAGCTGCTGCTACTGACGTTTCGCTTGCTCTCAAAGAAAGCATTTCATAGAACTGTTCTACCGACAAAGCATTCTTCCAAGCTTGTGGCAAAGCGTCATTTAGTTCACAAGGATGCGCTCCCCTTTCACTCTGTTCTCTCTATAGCGTGCGAATTCCGAGAAAAAAAAATAGCATTTTGACATATCTACTTCTATGGTCACAAAAAAAATTGCTAATTTTTGACGTGTATGTTGTCGTCGATAACGCATATATACCGCCTGGAAGCACAGCTGTATGACACGGCAGATATATATGCCCAGGCATCTCGTTCCCTTAATGATTTTAGAACTTCGTTAAATCAATAAGTTACTGAAGTGCCAAAAGATGAAATTTCACATGGTTACATTATTTTGACTGGTATATCCCAATAAAGTAAAACCCGGAATGCCATTGAATCGGATGCTGGGAATCCAGGCCAGTGGATCTGAGTCGCGTTCGCCAGCGCTGCCAGCTTTTTTTTTTCTTTTCGCCTCGCTGTTTTGCACACATCATGCATTTCGAGAAAGCCGCCGTATCAGCTGGAAAAAAAAAAGAAAAGTGGAACGCGGGCGAAATGGTGGAAAACAAAACACGTGATTGGCAAGATGTATAACCTGATGATGTTGCAGCATTCGGTAGCACCACCCCTATTTTATCTCGCCTATCGAATCGCACATACACCCTTGAAATTCTTTATTATCGCGCCACAGCCTCCTATATGTTTTCTGATCGCGCGAGTGTCGACCGAATGGCGTGTCAGCTGCCCTGCAGCCCAACGCGGGGGCACTCGATCCTGAAGCGAACAGCGCAGCAGAATACATTTCTGCCGATCCCACCGCCCGGTGGGATAGGCAGGTCTGCTGACACGCCATGTACTGCCGTGATGCCGTCAGCACACTTAAGCTCCGCAGCGGGGCCTGGGCCGGCTTGGACAAAGCTTTAGGCTTGGACTCACGCCAGCGCCACGAAGTGTTCGGCGCTGTTGTCGAGATAATATATCGGTGTTTGCAGCGGCTGAAAATATCATCATCAGCATTTTTTTATGTCCACTGCAGGACGAAGGCCTCTCATGGCCTCTCCCTGCGATTTCCAAGTACCCCTGTGATGCGCCAGCGGATTCCAACCTTGCGCATGCTCACCCCACCTAGTTTTCTGCCGCCCTCGACTGCGCTTCCTTTCTCTTCGCACCCATTCTGTAACTCTAATGGTCCACTGGTCATCCGTTCTACGCATTACATGGCCTGCCCATCTCCCTTTTTTCTCTTAATGTCAATTAGAATATCGGCTATTCCCGTTTGCTCTTTGAATCACACCGCTCTATTTCGGTTTCCCTTGTGGTTACGCCTATCATTCTTCGTTCCATCGCTCTTTGCGCGGTCCTTAACTTACTCTCGAGCGTCTTTGTCAACCTCAAAGTCTCTGCCCTATATGTCAGCACTGGTAAAATGCACTGATTGTACACCTTCTTTCTCAATGATAACGGTAAGCTTCTAGTCAGGATCTGACAATGTCTGCCAAATGTGCTCTAACCCATTTTTACTCTTCTGTAAATTTCCTTCTCATGACCGGGATCCCCTATGAGTAATTGACGTAGGTAAACCGTACACCTTCACAGACTCTAGATGCTGTCTGGCGATCCTGAACTCTTGTTCCCTTGCCCGGCTATTGATCATTATCTTTGTCTTCTGCATACAATCTTCAACCCCACTTTAATACTCTCTGTGTTAAGGTCCTCAATCATTTGTTGTAACTCGTCCCCAGTGTTAAATTTTTAAAAATTAAATTATGGGGTTTTACGTGCCAAAACCACTTTCTGATTATGAGGCACGCCGTAGTGGGGGACTCCGGAAATTTCGACCACCTGGGGATCTTTAACGTGCACCTAAATCTAAGTACACGGGTGCTTTCGCATTTCGCCCCCATCGAAATGCGGCCGCCGTGACCAGGATTCGATCCCGCGACCTTGCGTCCCAGTGTTGCTGAACAGGACAATGTTATCTGCAAATCTAAGGTTGCCGAGATATTTGCCGTTGATTCGTACTCCTAAGCCTTCCCAGTTTAATAGCTTGAATACTTCTTCCAAGCATGCGGTGAATGGCATTGGAGAGATTGTGTCTTCTTGTCTGACCCCTTTCCTTAAAGGTATCTTTCTGCTTGTGGAGAATCAAGGTAACTGTGTGACCTTTGTAGATATTTTCGAAGATATTCACACATGCCTGCTGAACTCCTTGATTATGCAATGCCTCTGTGAACCTGTTCATTACTACGTCACGCTAGAGCGCAGCACGGTTCGACTGGTTGACTTGTCTTTTGCTGGTGTCTTAAGGCGCACTCACACTAGGCCGACCCGTCACTGATTTCGGTCTGCCGACTGTCGGCGACAGTGTTTTTTCCTTCGTGTCGGCATTCTGTCACACTGTACCGACGGCGAGCTCTCCGCCGACCGTCAGCAGATTGTCGGCATCGGTACAGTGTGACAGAGGCGCCGACACAAAGGAAAAATTATGCAAATCCCACGGCCTGTGGGAATCGATGTAAGCGAAGCTTTCCATGCTGGATGCTTTGACTGGCGATAAGCAGCGGTGATGTTGACGGCTAAACTTAATTTCTTCAATGTTTCGTATAACACGAGAGGGGTGAGTTGACGTTAAACATTACCTTGCGTGCACCGCTGCTGTTTGTCTGCGTAGTACACATAACACACAGGGAGGCATTTGCTTGAGGCGTTGCTGTGCGCCATATTTCATAACCTCCGAGAGGCTTGAAGATTGTCATTACCTCACATGGTACATCCCACTGTGGCATAAGTATTAAACTTGAATTGGATTATGGGCCTGCACGCGCCAAAACCACAATCGAATTATGAGGCACGCCGTAGTGGCGGACTCCGGATTAATTTTGACACCGTGATGTCCTTTAACGTGTCCCAAAATCTAAGTGCACGTGTGTTTTCTATTTCGCCCCCGTCGAAATGCGGCTGCCACGGTTGGGAACAAATCCGCGACCTCTAGCAATGCCATAGCCGCAAAGCTACAGCGGCGGGCACAGAAGTGTTGATTTGACGGTCGACCGCTCCCGTAGTGTCGCCTGGACCTTGCGGTGAGCTTTAATTAATGCCGCTCTGCTTCTGCATGCCCTGCGTAGTTTGTCCGCTTGACATATTCACGTATCATACGTACATACCTTGAACTTAAGCTTATCCAGTTTCCCCACAACCGCTGTCATAGGGTTTCCTTGCCTTATCAGGTCACCTGCCCCCCCCCCCCACCTTGCATTGGAACTGCCTCTTCCCTTACTCCTCTCTACAGTTCTATGTCCCCTCTGGACTCACACGTTAGTAGAAAGGGAAGGGCTGCAGTTTCTGCAATGCTCCTGAGGGGAGTCGCGGATAATTACAGCTGTCAAGAGACTAATGTGGCGACGCCTAAGGAGCTCCGAGGGCATTATGCACGTTCGACACAGTGGGGTTAAAACGAGTTTCTCGCGTCGCCTTTCCTCTCTGACTTGAACCCGCCCGCCCCACCCGACCCGACGCCGTGTGCCGGACAGCAGCAGCAGCAGCAGCAGTGGGAAAGTCGAAGGAAGAGGCAAAGAAAGCTTCGCTTTAAAAAGTGCTGTCGCCAACAGTCGACCGAAATCCGTGTCGCGTCGGCCTAGTGTGAGTGAGCCTTTACCGGCGGTTAGAGTGCGTTCACTTGACAGGTCCGTTTCGCCACGTTTCGCTCGCGGCTGCAGTGCTGCAGTCTCACGCAGCCCAGCAAACACGTTGCGGTTCGCTTATCTCGCTCGGCAAAGCGACACGGCGCGCGACAGCGAAACGGACCTGTCAAGTTAGCGCACCCTCCCCGTCGGTCATACACAAGCGAAAGCGGACCAGTCAAGTCGAGCTACGCTCTGGCTATCGTCACCCGCAGTAAACATACCGAGATCTCGACAACAGCGCCCAACACTTCGCGGCGCTGGCAGCGCTGGCGTAAGTCGAAGCCGGTGCAGACCACGCGGCGGAGCGTTCGTGTTTAGCGCATGTAGCGTGCTAACGATGGCGTGGCGCGAACGAAATACCTTTGATTACAGTACAGTTGGCATGATTTCACGTCGCACGGTTTTCCATCAAAATTGCAGAGCACGAGCGCTCATTAATATGACTAACTCAATCGGTGCTCGAACACCGTACCAAAAATCGTGACGTACAACACGTCCTGTTTTAGCTGGCGCCACATAGCTGATTTACGCCGCCACAAGGCACTGTGAAGGTAAACTAGGACAAAACTCCATGTTCAATATCACAAATCTAGTGCTGTACAAACAATTATCGCAACGGAAGGATAGTACTAAGAATGGAAACGACTATAGAGGCGCGTGGAAGGCACGAACAGGCGCTGTACGCAGTTACGCGCTTTTGTTCACAGCGTTGCAATGAACGAAAAAAGCGAATTCGAAAGTCTCACTCACCTTTGATGTGGCTGAGTCGGAGGCGATCATGGTGATTTTCGAGGCAACAAGAAACCCATAAAAAACGAGCAAGAAGCAGGAATATTCCAGCAGCGAGGCACACAACGAACGCAGAACAGGAATCTATCCAAGCCAACCAAACCGGGCGCACGAACTCCGGGCACGCATGAAAGTATCAACTGCACAAACGCGCATTCATACAAGTACACGTATACAAATACACGCTTATACCGACATGAATTATAATAATTATTAACGAATTTTGTATCATAATGTTTTTGTTTAACAATTGTTGCAATTTTCAACTGTATTAAAGTTTTGCGATTGGCTTCTTTGATGAACTATTTTCTTTATCGCAGTAACGCAGTGCACCGGCCAGAGCTAACGGAGTGGCGGGAAATGGTGCGAAAATTCAAACGTCGCAAACACCGCGCTATGTGTGCGCGCGCAGTTTTCATCGTGTGGATTAAAAAAAAAATAATGAAGTAATACGTGCAGCAACCAGCGCGAACTGAAATATTGGACAGAAAAGTTCAGAATTACCGCCGTTTGTGCTTGTCAGTTCGACATCATGACAAACCGCACACGGTCTGTCATTCCAGTCTTTAAACATTTGTGCCTGTGCTTCTGCGCTATACGATTTGTCACCGGGAAAGTATAGCAGCGCACATTGTGCTTGGTGGCCAAGCAGATTCCCAGCACATTGGCCAGCAGCCCGTGTATGTCACAGAAAAGACCTTTGCATTCATCTAAAATATGAGCACCATGTCTTAGATATTGGCCAAACTATTTTCTTTCTGTTGTGCGCTAAGGGGTAACACTAAGCAAAACGCATTCTCTAAAAGCATTATTCACCACTTTTTCAGCCGCACCCGCCGTAGTGGCTAAGGCGTTACGTTACTAGGCCCGAGTGCGGGATCTAATCCCGGCAGCGGCGGCCGCGTTTCGATGTGGGTGAAATGCAAAAATGCCCGCCGGTGTACGGCCGTGCATTGGGCACACGTTGAATTGGGTACACGTTAAAGAACCCCAGGTGGTCAAAATGAATCCGGAGCTCCTTACTAAGGCATGCCTTATTTTCAAATCGTGGGTTCGGCATGTAAAACCCCACACTTTGACTTTGTTAACTTTCTCCGCCATCTTGCCCATATTTATCATGGAGGAAAGACCGTTTCCTAGACTCTTAAAAAGTTTGAACCCGTGGGGATATATATATATGGCGTTTCACGCAACTTTAACCATAGGCATATATCTACAGGGTGGCCAGGGGTGCCCAACCGGTGGATACGGGGAGGGGGCACTGGTCCTCCCCCCCCTCTCAGAATTGGGGAGGGACAACAATATGACAACAACATTTCAATAGTCATTTTTATATGGGAGCGCACAGCGCAAAAAAAAAAAAAAAAAAAAACTACCTTTCGCGTGCCTGGTGGGTCTCCAGCGTCCTATCTCCAACCTTGCCTGCCGCTTTACTGCCCGTGATTAATAGAACGCGTACGCAAAAAGGCCCACCATAAGAATAAAAAAGAAGAAACGTCATGTATAAACTACTTCATCACATAAGTTCACGGCGCTTAACTCCAAAGTCATATATTCCTGTTATTTGGGAATAACATAACTCATAATGCATTGCGTCGCGAAAAAAATAGTTCACTGCATGATCATATACCTCGCAATAGTAAGAAATTAGGCAGGGTATTCTGGTTATAAAGAAAGGAAAAAAAAACAATAAGAATCATTCAGCCAGAAAACAACTACACAAATGTTGAGAGAAATAGACTTCCTATATACGCAATGCAATTTCACAGCTATACGTAGAGGAAATCTGTTTAACCGCTACAGCATAGGATTCTTAGCACAGCCGCTTCACCGTTTGTAGACTGATCTTGTAGGCAGGGTCAAAATAAATATTAGAATAAAAAAGACAATTTTAAGTGTATGTTGTTCTTTGCTTAGATGGAGGAAACTTCTGCACGAAATATCGATATCAGCCCAATGGAAAGCGAATGAGGAAAAAAAAAAAGAGAATGCTTATTTTGGGCACTGACTTACCAAAGCTTCAGTACGCAAGTTCCGTTCCTGACTAGCCGGTCCTACAGGTATCTGTTGGCCAGCAGGCGGACACCGGCGAGTCAGAAACAAAGCTTACGCCTTAGCAGATTAGCGAATCGCGGGCTCCGAGTCTCTTCGAAAAAGGTGCTCTGACGGCGAAGCCATTACGTCGTTGTGCATAGCATCACGAATCGGTTAAAGAGGTCAGCTTAAAAAGCCACTTCTTCGCATTCTTTCACAAGATAAGGATGTCACACAAGAGCAAAAAAAATGGGCAAACACCACCACAGTGCACATGACAACCAAATGTTCAGGCGATCACAGTCAGGTTGAACGAGATAGGACGCATGAGTGGGTAAGAGAACCCGCTCATGCATGCGGTGAGAAAAACTTGTCTGATAGCGCATGTACTTGCCGTTCAAGACCATGCATGCACGTCAGACACATGCTTGGCTGTTCTGTCCTATGGCTGACAGGAATAGAGCAGTATTGCGACGAAGGGCAGGCAGGTACACTCCACGGTGATTACGTCTGAGTGTTTCTTTTTGTTTGCGTATGTTGTACTTTTTTTTCAGCCCTTGGTCATCAATTTCCGTGAATGCGCGATCGCAAGCGCACCACTTGCTACGCGTACGGTAGCGTATACCATGCACGCATTGAAATTTCTCGAGAAAAGTTTGTGACGAATGCAGCTGATTTTAGGCGCGCATTAGTAACACCCCTTTCTCTTTTACTCCCTATGCCTTGAACGAGCCTTTGAATGCACCTCCACCTACCTCACCTCTCTCCATTTCAACGTCATATTCATTTCCAATAACTATATTGCACAGCTTCGTCGTGTTGGCGCTTTATCTCTCCTTATGTGATGGTAATGTTACACCTGCAAAGCGTCACTGACCATGAGTTACTCGCAGCGGCGCCGCTGCCTTACACAGCCTCGAATGCGGTGATGAAGAACAAGTGGGCCGACGATTAGACTCGCAGCGCTCAGGATGACCAGAGGGACTGGACGAGGCACACACACAGCGCCGCTCCTGTCCGTCTCGTGATTCTGCGCCGTGCGTCTAATCATGAATCATCGACAAGTTTTAACTTCCCACTCAGGCGAGAAGTGCCGCAGCAGGCTCGTCAGATCTGGGCTGCGGTAATTGCGTCTCCACTCACGAAGTACGCTGAGGGCGCACCCGGCTACATCCATTCAAGCATCCATTTCGAGACCAGCCCTTACGGGTATGGCGATCTCCTTCCACTGCTCGTCCGTCCAGTTGGCGGCCAGCCAGGCGGGCTTGGAGCACCAGTGATCCACATCGGGCACGATGAAAGGAGCGATGAGCAGCGTCCACGACGTTGGGAAGGCCCGTAACACGGTGATCGCGCCCACGGCCAGGTGGTACCAGCCCAGCTGGCCCACCACGTCCGAAACGTCCAGCATGCGCTAGCGCGTGCACGCTGCCCGCACGACTAGGTCCTCGGCGCACGCTGACGTCACGCCTCGACTCGAGGCCTCCGATCAGGACGGCTCTCGCACCCCGAGTCTGTTCCCACGGTGCGGATCGCCTACATCTCTTCTCCCTGGAAATCGTGGAAGCAATGGTGCACTTAGCTCGAGGCAAAAGTTATACCCGGGGGTCTCTATACGCAGCTGCCTCAGAGATGCTTTGGGACGTCAAATCCCCAGAGTAAATCCTTTGTTAACTCCATGCATCCCCAAACGGCACAGTTCACGAGCCTGATAACGCGAAGTTATTCCTTTCTAATTTTATTTCTTTGCCGCCATTAGTTGTCCCATTTTGGTCCGATTTTGTCAGGCAACGTTCACATCGCGTTCATGTCTGTCACGGGACGTCACGAACCCGCGAAAACTTGAAACCTCGAAACGATGTGTAAGCGCTAATTATACGCAATTATGCCAAACAAAAGGTGGAGAAAAGAAAAAAAAGGAAAGCCAGAGACTGCCCTGTTCCGAAAACAAGATGGCGGCCCAACCGATCGCTCTGGCGCCGGCTGTTCCAATTGGCCGCCGGCGCGACCGGATTTTGCCCACTACGCGTTTGCTGTTCGGAATGTCAAACTTCAAGGCAATTTTCATGCACTGGACAAGTCTGCGGGGTGGTCACGTGACAAAGCAGCCAAGGAACTCGCGAGATGTTCGAGCGACTTGTGGAGTGGATGTGGGTGGCGTGGTGCGCTGCATGGGTGATGAGGCGATCGACCTCACTCGGCCCTCCGTAAGAGCGCGAGTGCGCATATACACGCGTGCGCCTTTATCAGGTCTCAAAAAAAAATGAAACGAAAACAAAAACACGCAAAGTGGGTCGTAAGAGCCTTTCCGTACACAGTCATTGCAGTAGTACAACTTGGCAAGACGAAGTGACTAATCCGAAGCGCTGTTCAATGCTGCAGTCACACAAGTACCACATGTGAGCTACATTAGTGCGTTACTGCAACGTGGTAAAGCGTAATGTCAAGAACGTATAGGCATGGTAAGCAGTGCTAACAGTAAAGCTGCACTCCATTGACACAGTGTCCCGCATCATGTTATACGTCGGATCTAAACACAAAGCTAGGTGCGCTGAAATGCAGCGCTGCGAACTTTTTAAAGCGTGAGTATATGCATGTTATGAGAGAACATTTTCAAAGCTCAAGTTAAACTCTCATGCTTTGCCTATACCGCGAAACAATTCAATAAAACGAGCTGCTACTTTCAATTCGCCGTCCTCTGGCTTTTGCGTGGACTTTTCCTTGCGTATGCAGTAAACACAAAGTTTAAAACGTAACATCAAACAACAGTTAAGAGTATTTTCCGAGAGAAACAGCACGCACTTATTTCACCTATTCCCACGCGCAACGAATTTGCATAGAACGACGTTTGTTCGCCTCGTTCTACTCATTCATAAGTTCCAGCTTTATTACGGCTTCCACAGCACTCCCCGAGTGAAAGTAGACCTCGCAAGCACGGATACCTCAAATCATCTTTCAGCGCTACACGCAAAAAAAGAAATGTATATATAAGCAAAATACGTCTCGGAGAGCAGGGCCCGTATTTAGAAAAAAGTTCTTACTCAAAAGCTTTTCATAAAAGCAGATGCTAGCCAATCTTGATGCTGGACATATTGCCGCGAATCTTTGCAGTGCTTGCTCACTCTTCAAGTCTGCCGCCACGCCGCTATATCGCTTTGTTTGCGACGCAAGACACGCCCAGATTTATCCCGATAGTGCTCGCTATCAGCTTTAAATTGAGCGCAGACGACAGCGGCGGGCATTCTGTTCGACGACCGCCGAGCACGCTGGTCGCCTCGCCGCCACCGTATAACTCAGGCCATTGTCGGCGCAAGTCAGCCCAATAAACAGTCTTCTTTCGACGAATTTTTGTCCGTCCTCATCGCCCCTGCGACTGCCGTCACCACTACGTGACAATATTATTAACGAATGCGGTCGGCTAATGGCGAACAGCATTACGAACAAAACGTTTCGTGAACTCGACCCCAGGTGGTTCCACAGCGGTCGCCATCTTTAATCGAAACGGACGTAGCTGCGGTTTTAAAAATTGGAGTAACATCGCTAATTTTAGATGGTATGCAAACCGCCTTTCCGCTGAAAAGTGATAAAGCAATTTTCCTTTTAGTAGCGTACAATTATTTATTACGCGCGGTTCTGCGCAAAATGAAGTTGCTCTACGGCCCCTCTATAGGAAAAAAATTCACGCAGAAACCACTGCAGTTGACCGCCTAGGTAAACGAACAGCTTTCTTATCCCACTGAATTGTCCTTGAACGTCCGTGGATCACTGAAATACAGCGTGTGTACTAGCAAGATTATGAAATCATCCCACTCAAGGCTTTGTTTTATACTTTAATGAAACATGCATAAATTTGTTATGAAATGTCGGTGCATTACTTCAGGCAAATGTTTTTGTTGAGCATTCAATGATGTTTATTTTTTTTCTTGGCTATCGATAGTGATTATCTGACTGAAACCGCAGCCAATCGCAGATACCGCACACAGCACCGAAAGAGTCGTTAACGAAGTGCTTCTCGAAGTATACTTGTTAGCAGCAGCAGTCCAAGATGGTTGCTGGCCTTCCGCTTCGCGGCGCTGAACTCCCGCATGCGGCAAATTTATCACGCAGTCCAGTCGCTACTGCCGTTGCGCACTTGTCCGTGTAGTATATAGTGCAGGCACGTACCCAGGGGGGGGGGCGCCCCCCCCCCCGAAATTAAGCGGCATACTACTCCCCCCCCCCCCCCTTCCGACCAAGGCACCGCTCCTGACACACATTCCTAAAGCGTCGACAAATCAATCTACTCGGCGGTCAACATTTTGCTGCCTTTTACAGTAAAAGCAGTGTATGACTAACTTCCGCAGTGTTTTTAGGCATCCATTAACAGAAAAAATCATCATGTGGGCCGATACTGGTGATAGCGCCAAAAGGGTCCAAGATCAATGGCACGTACCCCTGTGGACTCGGGAACCTATAACGCACCCTTCGGAATCTTCGGGATGGGCCTACGTATGGGAGTGCTTAACGCCTGCTTCACCGCCGGTGGGCCCAGTATTGCAATATCTTCGGGATCAGTCTGCGTATGGCGAGTTCTTAATGCCTGCTTCAACTCCACCGCGGGTCGGCCCGGCATTGCATTACCTTCGGGATGGGCCCACATATGGGAGTGCTTAACGCCTGCTTCACCTTTGCCGTGGGTCGGCGCGGCGTTGCACTATCTTCGGGAGCGGCCCACGGTAGTGCTTACGCCTGCTTCATTTCCGCCGCAGGTCGGCTAGATATTGCACTATCTTCAGGCCGACCCGCAGCGGAGGTGAAACGCTTTGCTTTTCGTTTCAGAGCTTTGACTGGCGCCATCTTTCGCTGCCATTCCATCTTCACAGAGTGGAATGCTTGTCAATTTTTTCACTCCTTTGGATAGAGGTACAGTTATCGGCATCTCCCGGGGTGTGGAGGCCAGTTTTCTCATCGATTCGGTGCCCGCGCGATTAACTCGAGATGAATTCAGTTGTCACCATCCATTGCAGCAGGCAAGGCCTAGTTTATTGTTTTAATGATAATATTTTATTTCATTTATAATGCCCAACACAATTTTTATGTCGCCATCGTTTCAACGATCACGCGCATCCCTGTTGCTTCGTTAGTTCAACCTTCGTTGTTTAGACTGATCCAGGGGCCAGGAAAGGGATTCGGTTCATAGACGGCTGGCCTGTATGCTCGTGGAAAGAGTTGTGGCCGGAGAAAACGCCAGTTGCGTTTAACTTTCCCTTTTGCTTCATTACTTCCTCGAGTGACGGCTCGCCGCGACGCTGGCAGATCCTCGGAACCATATACCCGCGATATGGGTTAGATAAGGTGGAAAATAACATATTTCGAAACAGCGTCCATCATCAGACCCTGCAATAACCGTTCAACCCATAAGCAATATGACTGACCCGTTACCTCGTCTGGTTTTTCCCTTATTGTACCGCACTTTTCGCGCAAAACTGGCAACAGGAAACAAGAATCGCAAGGAGATGAGAAAGTAAGCGATCTACTAAACGAGAAAGTCAAGGCAACAGCCAAAGTGGGAGGGGAAAAGTCAAAATTGTTTGTGAAAATATTTATGGATCAACATCTTTTTATTTAAAAAGGAAGTAGAGGAAACGCCGCGGAAAGTGGAGAATAATTCCGTCTGTTTTGAATGAAGCTTCGAGCCGCCTGATGTAGCCACTTCCCTGCTGTGCTAATGGGGGTGGGGGTGCGAGGGGGGGGGGGGGGTGTTCTACCCTTCCGCGGAGGGTGCAGTACGTCTAGAACCGCAGCGTCCTGCGCTCTACGCGGTTGTACGGAGCTAGTGACCACGCATCGTTACGCATGCAACTTCCCAAATAACAACACTAGTCGGTTTTGCTACTTGGTAGAGCAGTAAAAGAGGGATCCAAAAGAACTGAGATTATTCCGCAAAATTTAGATTTCTCTATAATTCTTCCAGAGCTAATTCAAAAATACGCTACTAGAAATGTTTATTTTGCACTTTCGCTTGTTAACTTGCTCCTTGGCAAGGTTCTTCCAGCGCTTTTTTCATGCGCGAGTCCATTTGATGTGGTTCTTTGTTTGCCAAGTAAAGAGGAGGTGTATCTCACAGGCGTACCTGTAAGATACACGTTATTTTAATTCTCTTTTGCGGCTTTAGGCGTCTTTATGCCAAATGGCGGGCATTATTCACATCTGTACTAGTAAAAGTACCCTCCCCCTCATTTGCGTAGAAAAGTTGCCTTGGGTCGCCCCCCCCCCCCCCCCCGAAAAAAAAATCCTGCATGCGTGCCTGATATAGTGTTATATCAGGCACGTATATCATTCCACAGCCACCAAAAACTTGGTGGTTGTGGAATGACCTCGGAATATTATTTTTTTTCTTTTTTAAATACTAGGGTGTTTGGTGCAGCAAAAGCACGTTTTGCCGCATACGTCTTGCCGCGCTGATAACGTTCTCGCGTTTAACCGGCTCATAATATTTGGCAAAGTAATCGCTTTTACGGAAAGTGGCGCCTTTCTTGCCCGTAAGTTGCTCGATTGAGAACATGCAAAGTGGGCAAAACTGACATATTAAGAGGTCAGTTTTGGCCTCTTTGAGATAAACTTTGAAATAATTCGTGAATAAAAATTTCGCAAGATCTTCAGAAACAATGTAAGGTGGTCCCGGAGGCTGTGAAATGTTGCATCATATTTGTTCGCTTAAGAGTCTCTAACAGATGCAATTTGAAATTATCGGTGTTTAAATCGTCACTGGCCAGTCTAACAGATCATCGACAGATTTTAGTTTTTTCTCTGAACTGTAACAAATTTCATTCAAATGCGTTAGGTGGTCGTCTAATAAGATAATACCCGCAATGTATTTAATTGGAGAAATCAGAGTTGGACCGGAGCAAGAGCTTTCATTTAAGGTGTCGTGTTTTATTTCGACCTTACTGGGAGCCTTTCACAGCATGAACAATGAGTGGCTGATGCCAATTTCGTTCGACCATGCACATTCCGCTTCTTCCGAAAGGCCTGCATGAATTCTATTCGATCACGTAGGAAAACAATACATTCCCATAGGCCCGCCCAAGAATTGAACGAATAATATACCTACCAATTTAGGCCATAGCCATATATATGTATACGTTAATTAGTTCACCGCGCCAAAACAAAACTTCCCTTCGACATGCACCGATTCCACATGCACGCGGCGTATGCACTGCTGTCGTGGATGCCTCAGACTTACAGTTTCGGGGACAGTTGTTCATCGACTGCTCAAGGACCTTTCGACCATCTGAGCTCGGACCCCTGCTTCGACAGCAGCTTTCGAACTCTCGAATGTCGTACAGCCTATAGGTTATGCTCGATCCAGCAAACGCTAGTGGACTGACCGCGAATGTGTGCAAGAAGTCGATTGACGCTACAGGCGCCGGTGCATTGCGAGATGCAGACGCTGCTCTCCAAGGAGAAGTGCGCGACAATTTCCTTCGATAAGGAGTTACGACCGGCCCGCCATGGTCGTCGGGAGCGTCTCTCATCTCGTGGCGGAGTTTGCGCAACGATAAGGTGCACTCGGCTTGCACTCCCAAGAGGGCCTTCTCGAGTCGCGCGCTATGCGGCCAATCAGACAGGTGCGCGCTCGTCGCTTGCCAATGGTACTGGAAAAGCCTGATGGAAGCCTCTCTCTCTCTCTCTCTCTCTCTCTCTCTCTCTCTCTCTCTCTCTCTCTCTCTCTCTCTCTCTCTCTCACACACACACACACACACACACACACACACACGCACACGCACACGCACACACAAAAGGATTAGGATAGCTGTCAGTGGGAAAGCGGGAGCAGAGCAATGTTTCATAGTTCATAGGCGCAAGTTTCTGCGGCAAGCTTGCGCAACTTAATGGCGAATACTTCAGTTTCACTCTGGGCTTCGTCTAATCTTCAGTTCGAGTGGCAGGTGCGACATCCACGTGTTTGCTTCGCGTGGGTGTGCATTCAAGAATGCCACTGAATCGAACTTGTATAGATGGGCCATCCCGCTATAGGTGGGATGCTGCCATCAAATCAAGGTTAAATCAAGTCTGTTGATATCACTGGTTCACACGTGTTCATCACGTAATATCAGCGACCACGCGTGCTCGTACAAAGACAGGAAAGTGGAATAGTGCAGCAGGATCCTATAGGCAGCATCCCCGTTCCACAGGCGACAACACCATCTCATTAATGTCGCCGCTCAGCACGCAGTTTTCGCATTGCTCAACGCATCGCGAGATAAGATTCGTTTAGTTTAGGTACGATGACTAGACAGCGCATTTTTAGCAAACACCGGTATAATAATCATGATAGGCCCACATCTGATTCCTGTCGAGTCGCCTTTGTTTATTATTTATCTAATAGGCCGTCGAGTCAATGTCGGTCAACTTTCAAAGAAAACATTTTAGTTAATCAATCATTTCTGCATTTATTTACATTTAAATCATGATCAGCCGAGCATGCACTTCCCGCACTCACCGCCACGAGACCTTAGGCGTAGTCCGTGGCGCTTCATGCCCATATGTGTATATTCACGGTCTGTACTTTGCCTGAGAAGCTGCTCCCATATGCAATCGTAAAAAAAAAAATATTTATGTGCTAAGATGCGTTCGAACCATAGAGTTTGCCTACAATTGCTGGAGGGAACTCTGGCGCTGCGATCGTTCTGTCACCATGGGAACAATTGACAGTACAGAGATGAATTGCCGGAGTGTTATACTACCGTACAAATTCGGTCTGTTTTCTATGACTGACACTTCGATTATGTAATTCACTGTTGTAACACCCAGTTTGTATTTTTTAACTACTGTTAAAATTATTATTTTTACCCGCTTTCTATGACTGACACTTAATCGACGTAATTTAGTGTTGCAACACCCAGTTTGTATGTTTTGACAACTTATTACTGTTGTAGTTGTTTCGCATTTGTGATTCATTAAATCCCACTCTGTAACGGCCTTATGGCCAACAGTATAGTAAATAAATAGAATAAAATTTGTATGATCTTGGTGTTTGGGTCTAAAGACGTTTTTGCGGTTTGGTTTATTACGCTTTCTCTGGGTATACATTGGACTAAATTCCCAAAGAATTTTTTTTACTTTCTTCTTATAGCAGACGGTAATATAAGGCCATGCAAGCACGCATAACCGATGCTCCGCTCCTCCGTGGCGTAATGGTTTCAGTATCGGGCTTCTGTGATAGAGGCTCTGCGTTCGAATCCTGTTGGCGTACAATGTTAATAGATTTATTTAATCGTTTATAATGGAGTACTTCCTTAAAACTCAGCGCCCTTCCACCCTGTGAAGAGGGAAGTCCAGCGAAGCTGGCGCTATGGTTGTTTATGCCAAGCTTTGGGGATTTACTATGTTGAACTTGACTATTATGAGCTTAGTACGGGCGAAATATGCAGGGTCTTGGTATGCGTCGCGCTTGCGTTTCGCCTCCTTCACCCGATCATCGTCCGTGGTATTCGCTCGACGGCGCCGCTCGCACCGACGCCTTTGCCGGCGCTCGACGCGTGCGAGTTGGTCCTCTTCGGGAACAGCTTCGCCGGCGCTCGATGTTGCGCAAGACTGGGTGCAGCGGCAAGGGAGGCGCCTCCCGTTGTCGGCGCGCCCATTCGCGCTTCTGTGCGCGCCGACGCTCATTACATTCCAGCTGTTCTTCTTCCGATCGAACAACGCGCGTCCTGCCCACGCCCGGTCCAAAGTGCAATCGATAAACGCAGTGGTGCGATCTATACGCGACGATTGGTGGATCGAGACATCGACTTTTTTACTGTAGCGCGGCTACGCCAATCACGGTGCGCGCTCTGTATAGTGCGCCGCACAGGTGGCGGCCGAAGAGCACGCGCCGCGGTATTGCGCAATGCCGGAGAGAGAAAGAGAGAGAGAGAGAGGCACTCGTGTCGAGGAGTAAACACAAATTGGGAAAGAGGCGTCGGCGGTGGAGAGGAGTATGAGCTGTTCTATGCCGCCAGAACATAGCCATAAACAGCTTCGCTGTAAAAATTAGCACTTGGCAAAGTCACGGAGCCATTTAAAGGCAGTAGGATGAAGTTTAGACAAATCCATGTATTACCCATCATTCGTACGGTGGCTGAACTACCCTGCTTGCACCTCCCGCGGAAACTGGCGCCGCAGTTCCCTCTGGTAATTGTATGAAACTCTATGGTTTGAACAGCTCATCATCATCATCAGCCTGGTTACGCCCACTGCAGGGCAAAGGCCTCTCCCATACTTCTCCAACAACCCCGGTCATGTACTAATTGTGGCAATGTCGGCCCTGCAAACTTCTTAATCTCATCCGCCCACCTAACTTTCTGCCGCCCCCTGCTACGCTTCCATTCCCTTGGAATCTAGTCCGTAACCCTTAATGACCATCGGTTATCTTCCCTCCTCATAACATGTCCTGCCCATGCACCCCCATTTCTTTTTCTTGATTTCAACTAAGATGTCATTCACTCGCGTTTGTTCCCTCACCCAATCTGCTCTTTTCTTATCCCTTAACGTTACACCCATCATTCTTCTTTCCATAGCTCGTTGCGTCGTCGTCAATTTAAGTAGAACCCTTTTCGTAAGCCTTCAGGTTTCTGCCCCGTAGGTGAGTACCGGTAAGACACAATCTGAAATAAAGAAAGTACTAGCAGTCATTGCTTGACGCTCTCAGTCCTACCTTTCTTTCGGTTCAGCTGTTTAAGTCCGTTTTAGCGATTAAACCAACTAGCTCAGTTAAATGCTATTCTGGACACCTATTCGCGGAGTTCATACTGCATGCTGAAGTCGAGAACTGTACATGCAATGATGCTTTCTCAAACGCGTAATATTTGCCACTTCGCATTCCTTCGTGATTGCTCCCGTTGAACGCACATCGCATTCATTGTATCGGTGCATAAATTCGCGCCCCTTTTGTTTAAGAATTCGTATAGCTTTTTACTTGTTTCTTTCTTTTGCGAATTATTAGTCACCGTGTCCATTGTATTGGGACATGCTGGAGGGGAAGCGCAACGCCTCCGTTCGGACAGAGCCATCGAACAAAAGCGCCCTGATCGATGCCGTGACGTCATTCTTCGACATGACAATGCCCGCCCTCAAAGTCGAAAAATGACCAGTTTAACCATATAGAGAACTTGAAGGAGAAAATTCCTCCACATCCGCGCCCATACTCACAAAATTGTCTTACGCTAGAAATGTTCGTAACAGGAAATTTCAGCCAATCCTGCCCCTGGACATATTAATAGTGCAGACGGCCGGCCAATGGGCAGAGAGCCCTTACGAAGGAGAATTCGGCTTCGCAAATTCTGCCCCGCTCTTCACCAGTTCTTCGATGCTCAAGGGCAAAATGAGAGACTGGGACCTACGTATAGTGGAATATTACAACTGCTTTCTTTTTTTCATTGACCAGAGCCCTTTCCCCATTTACACAGTAATTGGCGCATGTTCAGTACATTCGTATACACCATGCTCTCAGTAATTCTGGTTATTTATCTCATAGCACTATTGAAGGCTTCGACACACAGCGTGACAAAGTCCAGCCATAATTTCCGCTTTAATAACGTCTCTGATTAGCCATGGTTACAGCCTTTCCAGAAGAATGTTTATTTATCCAACTCCGGCTGACAACCGCGCACTCTGGAATAAAAATCGAAGAAAGTGATAATCTTCCTTGTCGATAATGTTGCGATGCTTTCTGAGCCGATGGATCACGCATTTACCTCTTCTTTTGGCCCACGGACCATATTTCGATAAAACGATATCATTCTCGCAGAGAGCCTCAACCAGCTAATCAGAGAAATTATTCGAGCGAAAATTAGAATTGGCTATAGCTGTCATGCGCCGTGCATTGGGTGCACGTTGAGCAATGCGAGGGGGTCACAATTATTCCGGAATATCGAACTGCGACGTGCCTCGCAATCGTATTGGTTTTGAGACCTAAAACCCCATCTAAAACTGCTCTAGACACTTCTCGCAACCCGCGTCACGTTGGCGCTGTGGCGCTACGTACTACTTTACAGTAGTGACTCCAGTATAAAGAGCAGTGTCCGTAAACCATGGGACCCAATTCTTTACAGTATAGTAGAGTTACTCTGCACATGCCGCAACTCTAGCCTATAGCAGTCAATCGCAGCGCCTTGCGCCACGGGCGCTATAGGCTCATAAATGGTCTCACCGAATCTCCGTACGCATGCCCTGTACAAACACGAATTCACCTGGAGATGTATAAACACCGCCATGTTACTTGATCAAACGTGTCTCCCGTCCATAGATCAGAGTAGTCGATCAGATCGATAACGACGAATCAACAACAACAACAAAAAAATGACAGATCGGTAGATGCCTGCGGTCCACCCCCCGGTTCTTCATAATATCGAGCATGCCATGCAACTATAGTTGACGTGGTACTCTCTATACTGCTCGTAGTTTTCGAATACAGGAACCCGATCGGTCCTCGGGCACATGCGTCACATTGCAAACTGTCGCATTCATAACGCATCATTTCTTTTATTGATTTTTGTTTATGCAATTGCGAAATACTGCGAACACCACAGGTTCCAGCAGGGTGGGCAATACGTACAATTAAAGTACAGAATCACAAATAGAACAATCGCACTTCCCTCCCCTCCGCCCCCCAAAGAAAGATCTACAGCCATGCTATAAATCAATAAAGGAAGCAATTGTCAGGCAGCTCATTCGCCTCAATTATTGTTGGTGACGAGATATATAACAATGGTAACCCAGCGTTCTAGCCAATGCCGATGTCAGTAAATGTGCGGGCGGTGGTGTCGTGCGTGCCTATAGATGTCAACCGTGACAGGTGCAACGAAGGGCCTATAACGATGATTTCGTATTTGGGATCAGGGCCCGTATTCACGAAACGTTCTTACGCTAAAAGCGTTCGTGCCAGCCAGTAGTCATGTAGGACATATTATTAATCAAGACGATCAGCCAACGAAAAACAGCACTTACGAACGAAATGCTTTGCGAATTCGGCCTCAGTTTTCAAAGTCACAAAGCCGTTTGAATACTAAAGGACGAAGCTTAGGCAAATCCTCGTGTGCCCTGCCCGTCATTCCCATGCTGGTTGATCCGCCATAGTTGCAGCTTCCATAGACGCTATGTGGCGCCACGAAGAGCTGCCTCGGAATAATTTAGGTGGAAAACTATAACACGGGGCAAAAGAAAGAAGAAAAAAAGAGTATGCCACGAACTCCGCCAGTCCGGGGCGCACCTTTGTGCGGAGATTATCGCTTGAGAATGTGAAATAAGCCGCACTAGCTGAGCGATAAACTTCGGGAGGAACATCTCGGAACGCGAGCCTTGCGGAAAAAAAATGTACAGTGGACTCGCCTTACGTAAGATACGACTGTGTTCAATTTTATTTTTTCTTCAATATAAGCGTACACCCTGAAAGCAAAGCTAAGTTGTTGAATAATGAATTTTAGATAATTATGCGCCTTCTGAAGACACTTTTTCCGTGCGCAATCTGTCCCTCAATAAGCACGAGGAATATCTACGAGCCGCATTTCCGTAGTTCGCGTGACGTTTTAAACATAGTTAGTCGAAGTATAACAATTTTGAAGGAAGCCTGAATAAAATTTGGACGCAGTTTGAAAATATATTTAGCGACAGCTTAACTTTCAAGTCACAACGTTTCTGACCGCTCTAAAAATCATTTTGGCACTACACACAGCACTTTTCAATCAGCGAGCTAGAAACGCTCGCGCTTCTCAAGTCTTCGCGTCTCTTAATCTGGGACCTAACGCGCAAAGTTTTTTTGTTCGTAAGAGCTGTTTGCCATTGGCGCAGACCACCTTCGCTAATGATATGTCCGATATCACGATTGGCTAGCACTTTCACTATACCAATGTTTTTAGCGTATAAGACGTATCTGTCAATCGTGAAAGTGCAGGGCGTCCTCTTTTGCACGTGATATTCCTTACAAAAGCCACTATGCATGAAATCAGCGTTGGCCTCAGATACGCATTAGCTCCGAACTGACTACTATATACGGCGTGAATTGCAAAGGCTCGATTCGCTCGGGCGCTTCCTCCCTGAACGTGTGGTAACAGTTCTTGCCAATAACGTCGGGAATGATAGTTCCTGCAACATTACCAAAGAATGAAATAGCGTCGCTGCGCAGTACTAATTATAAGCAAACCACGTTCTGCGACAATCAGGAGGCATGATTGGCCTCACACTTTCGCGACTGTACGTCGAGGCACCCACCGCTTCACCTTGCATCCATCGCGGCGGCGTACAGAGGCGCTTCACATTCCAAGGCCCCGCCATAATTACGGGACTGGGAAGGTGCGCCGACAAACAGGAGAGAAGCATGCATAGCCGAAGGAGGAACATGCCAGCGCCATCACGGAGTGGAGGTGCTAAACGAGTCGGCCAGCTGGCAGCAGCCTGTTTGTTGCATTGAGCAAAAAAAGACAACCCACAATAAAAGTGGTGCCTCTTTTCGAACGTAAGAACATAGCCGCCAGTTCGGGAAGATGGAATCTATAGACCGCGATATATGTTTTTCGTTAGCGCTGTGAACATTAAAGCGTAATAACATGCATGTTACGGAGAAGAATGAAATGTACGAAAGAACCCAAGGCACAATGACGTCGCGGAGGGGTGACTTGCATCATCTAGCGGGAGCATTACGCACGACTGAGCAGGACAGGAGCCACGCCAGAGTGGTATACATACCGTGTGTTTCGGCGAACACTTTCAACAATTTTTAACGGTTGCCTATGGTAGATGGCACAATTCTAGTTCATGAGCCAGTCTACTCGGAGGGGCACAAAAGAACTGAAATGCATAATCGACTAATTCACAAAAATTCACGAATTAACTTTCTAGCTAATTACCTTATGGCCCATATCGCAACTTACAAATTCTAGCCGTGCGGTTCGCAAGGCGGATCCACTTGGAACGAATTCTCATGATGACACCACTTTTTCGAGATATTGATTCCCAAACTTTGCGGAGAAATGCATTGGCGTTTCAGTTACTTTTGTGCTTGAATGCATAAAACGATGTTTTGTTAAGAAAGTAACTGGGACGCCAATGCATTTCTCCGCAAAGTTCGGGAATTAATATCTCGAAAAAGTGGTGCCATCATGAGAATTCGTTCCAAGTGGATCCGCCTTGCGAACTCCACGGATAGAATTTGTAAGTTGCGATATGGGCCATAAGGTAATTAGCGAGAAAGTTAATTCGTGAACTTTTGTGAATTAGTCGAATATGCATTTCAGTTTTTTTTTTTTTTTTTTGTGCAAGCAGGGTCCTGCCGCTTCGAGTTCGACTTTTGGTCTCCGCACACTGCAGGCCGATTGGTGTCGCTGTTTTGTTTGGCTTTCGTTCAATAAGACTTGCGCGCGTGTGCGCCCCTCGCATTTATTTTGCACTTTGCGTGAACAGCACGGCGCATGTAAACAGAGCGATTCAGTTTCGCACGAATGCTACCGACGCCGGCCGCTCGGACTACGACGGAAGTGAGAAGACAACGGCTACAGACGCCCGCCCGTGTCGCGAATACCTGCGGCTTGCTTAACCCGAAAAGCGGAGCGTTGCCCGATACGCGGTTTCGTGGCGCGCGCATTTCATGTGCATTCGCCACTACGTCGCAGTCAAGCACGGAATGCGCGGTTGTGTTTCCTTTGTAGAATGCCGTAACTCTTGCCTCGAGATAAACGGTGGCTATACGGAGAACACCGCGAACGCGCGCGTAACCTCCAGATATGGTCGCCCCGCTTGCTGTGTAAGCTATGTGGACTTGCACTGCTAAGAGTTGGAAAAGCTTGAGCTCACGGTGCCCTTGATTCAGGCGCGCTGGCTTTGCCCGGCTCGGAAGAGATGGAAATCGTGCACTTTATCGATCCCTCTTTGCTGGTGCCGCCGTGTCTGCTGTTGCTTAATTAAATGTCCTATACTTCGTGCGCTCAGAGATTTACCATTTTTAGCGGTGAACCAGTCGCACCGCGGTCTCGATCCTTTACTCAAATTTTCGTGTGCCTCAAGGAAATCGCCGGTCACGTTCACGATGTTAAACTAAACCGATTCATTAAATTTGAGAAGAAAATGGATGTTTTGTCGCACCGCGACAATGTTGCTTTATGCCAGAACCAGCTTGCCCGTATCAGCTAAGTATATAGTCAGGACGCTTGACACGAGGATCGACAAGCCAGACAACCACAACAGGAGGCTTAATGTGATCGCTTCTAACCTACTTGAATGAAAAGTCGAAAACAACGATCCATTAGAAACATCCAGGCAGGTAATTAAAAATACAGGTCATTCGATTCATAACATGAAACCAGCGCTAAATGACGCAGACCAGATGACAGAAGACGAAAAAACATTTTTTTCCTCATAATGTCTGCTCACTTTTGTGTTAGTATTTAGTCATGATGTTTTGCCAACTTGCTCAGCCTTCCACGGCTAATCAGTTCTGCAAAATCAGTTCACAGCTAATTTCAATTCATGTATAAGTGCGACGTGCGCAATTAAAAAAAAAATAAGAAAAAAGAAATATTGGCTTTTACGAGCATGCACCACGATCTGAGTACGAGGGACGGTGTATGGTGGGGGATTCCGGATAGATTCTGACCACTTGGGGCTCTTTTATCGTGCGACTAAATCCAAGTCTACGCAAGCGTCTGGCTCCACCCATGCTCGCTTTCTGCACTTTTTTTTTTTGAATAAACGTTGTGATATATCTGCATTTCGTCTCCATCGGAAAGCGACCGCCGTGGATGAGGTCGAAGCCACGACCTCCATCTCTCTCTGTAAGAGGGCGCAATTTTAATTTCGAAACGTCAGCATATATGCTGCTGGCCCGAATGTTTGAGACGAAATGCGGCTGGACTGTTTCTGCGCACTCACTTCTTACCACCCGCCGTGGTTGCTCAGTGGCTATGGTGTTGGGCTGCTGAGCACGAGGTCGCGGGTTCGAATCCCGGCCACGGCGGCCGCATTTCGATGGGGGCGAAATGCGAAAACACCCGTGTGCTTAGATTTAGGCGCACGTTAAAGAACCCCAGGTGGTCAAAATTTCCGGAGTCCTCCACTACGGCGTGCCTCATAATCAGAAAGTGGTTTTGGCACGTAAAACCCCAAATATTATTATTCACTTCTTACTAAAAAGCGCGCGACGTATATGCTAAACGGTGGACGAGACCGAATGAATAATTGGGTGTTTGTGTCGAAGCAAAGCTGTCCCTGTGGGTCCTTTCGCAGTTGTTCAATGCTTCGTCGAACTTGCTTTCTATAGCAGCGAGCGCGAGTGAATATTCTAATTTCGAGTACGACGCATCAAATAGCCTTTGTTTTGGAATCATGTACAATTATACAATATAACACATTTTCGAATATGTGCCTGTGTCCAGATAGCATTGTTATTAGTGACTATAGCGTTATATATGCAGCAAGACAGCCTCAAATAACTGTTGATTTCGCATGCCCACCCTTTCTTGCGCTGTGTCAATAATGATAGGCACATGTTTTGGAGGTAACGCATTGATAAGCGCTTCTCTCTCTCATTTTCCTTTACTTATTGCATGCGCTATCTTGCAGTTAGATGCCTGGTGAAGGAGATTTATTCTTTAGGCAGCCTTCAAGTTTTGCATATCAATTTAGGGGACAATTTTCTTTGCTGGCTTTCACTTTATAACGAGTCCCAGCTAACTTTAGCCAAGCTGTTCAAAGATGAAAAAGATGATTTAAAAACTAACACGGTGCTAGATGCGATTTTAAGAACTACGTTGTTCGGTCGTCAGACCTCTCACAACCGAAGACCATAGATCTTATAATAGTATCTCGCACCGCATTTTTTTCATCTTTCCTTTTTATTTTGCTTTTAACAGCTTGGCTAACGTTAGTTGGGACACACGGCATACTCGCGCTTATAAGCATCGTGTTTCTTTTTTAAAGGAAATATTCGGCATCCTTCTTTTCATACTCGAAGCCCCCCCAAAATTATTCCCAATAATCCTATTAACAAAAAAAAATTACGCGATTAGACCAAAATGGGCGCGAGTGTTTCACTTGTGCTGTTTCACACAAAGCCCCGAGAACAGGAGAGAGAGAGATGCTCACCCGAAGGTGTCGCCGATGAGTCCAGCTGTGTTTTCTCCTCGACGCCGTCAAGGGTTCTCGAGCAGCGCTCCAAGAGCAAATAAGGATGTTCGTTCGCTGTGACGTTTGGGCGCGCATCCGCCTCGAGCTGCCAAACGGTCGTGTCCTGTTCCTATCACGGACAGGGTGCGCGGCCAGCGACGCTGAAAAGATTTTATATATGTTATCTATTTATTGCACGCTTCCAAGAACAGGAAGAGCGAGTAAGCACGTCCGAGGTTACGCGGCGATTGCGCCGACAGCGAGGGAGGGGCCTCGGGTTGTCTTGTGCCTTGTGCGAAAAAAACCAATAATATCTGGCCAACAGGAAAACTTCTTCGCGCCCATTCATCGAGCGCTAAAAAAAAACTAACAAAAAAGAAACAACGAAGATTACATTCATTGCGTAAGATTCACTTGTTCCGGTTTCACGAGGACCGTTAAATATTGAAAAAAAAATCTAACAATATGCGCTAAGCGATCGCAACAGTGGTCCTAAATGTTGCTCTTCTCCAAGAAGAGGGAGTGATTTGAGCGGGCAGCTTCCCCAGTGCAGGGTAGCAAACCAGATGCTGCATTTTGGTTAATCCCTGTGTTTCCTTTTTTTTCTCTCTGTCTTTCGCTCTTAGATGACTTAGATGCACTTAGACGCACAGTACACAATGTAAAATAATTTACGCCCTTAATAGGGAAAAAGGGTGCAAATGTGTCTGTAACTCACACCCTTAAGGTCTGAGATATATAAATCACAGCCTAAGGGGGTGAGTTATAGACACATTTACACCACTAAGCATTGACAGCTGGGCTAGTTGGTTGTGATTGGCGTTATGAAACATCGTTCCAGCGCACAATTGAACACGGACGAGAACAGATGGACAACACAAACGCCGGACAACACGAACGCCGGCGTTCGTGTTCTCTTTCTCTTCTCGTCCGTGTTCAATTGTGCGCTGGAACGATGTTACATTTACACCCTTTCTCACTTTTAAGGGTGTAAATTATTTTACAGTGCAGGGGCCAATGAGTAACCTTGAACTGCAACGGCTTCATTTAAGCACTGTGAACGTCGGGAACAAGGACAAATCGGCGCAAGCACGTCAAATAAAGGACCGGTCTGAACTAAAGTGCTCACTCGATATTTTTTTCACATAAATGGCGCCAGCCCAATGGTCGTAATCCATGCTACGGTTTTCTCTATTGAATTGCGACGAAGCAAATGTAGAGTGTGTATATAAACTGAAGCGCGAGCAAGTCGAATACGACTAATATACATCGTTGCGTTTGCAGTGGCTTGACTCAGGCTCCAAAACGCACATTTAGGACTGCACAATGCCTATAAATTGACATGGTGTATAGGCTAAATACAAAAAAAAAAAAAAATAAAAGGCTGCATGGTCGTCTTGGCAGATTCTTGCGCCCTTGGGCGCCGATCCAGCTGCACAACATTCTCGCTCGGTCTGTTAAAAGTCACGTCAATTTCCCGTTCAGTCGCCGTACTAACAGCTGTGTATAGAGCGAAAGCTACGAGGCCTGCGAGCGGTGATTCTTACCCCGCGACATGTAGTGTCATAGGTCGGAACCCGTTGCTTGAATAAATGGCCTTGAAAAGTGGTCTCGTTGCTGGTATTTACATGGAAGCTTCTCTGAAGGTTGCAGCTGCGTTTTTTTTTTGTGCGATTTTGCTTCGCTTCTTAATAAAATTCATGCTCTATCATACCTAAATAATTTCTCCGCCTGTTCGATTGAAAACGTGCGAAGAACAAAAGGAATCAACGCAACGCTGCCGTATGGACATTAGTTTGAACTGTAAAGTACAACCAATTGTTTCCTTTAGCAGTTCATTAATTTATACGCCTAGTCGGTACAGCCAGAGCACCGCGAAGGGCTCCCTCCTGAAAAGTGCTTCGTGCTTCGCGAAAATGGCCCCCGCAGTCTCGTCTGTGCGGTATCGTTCCAAGCTGCTCTTTTACGCGAAAGGAACGAAGGATGCAGCCGGCGTTGAACGCGCTTTGAACAATGCGGAAGGAGTGCGGTAAAGGTACAAGCTCGAACCCTGTTTTTAAGCGAACGGCTGCACTTACGAACACAGAGTTAAAATAAGTAACTCTAGAGGCAAAGCTGCCCATAACGTCCATTCATTGAAATTGGTAACCGCAAGCGTACCGCCATGTTGCTACGGTGGGCAGTCGCACAGGCGAAAAGAAAAAAAAATTGAGACGCGTTACAGACGACAGGCGGAAACAACGCCATCACGAGCCCCGCTCGGCATGGCGGCGTCACACAGTGCAGGGGCCTTGAAACGCACCCTTTCGCACACCGTAAGCTTACTCAGGAATTTGATAGACACCCATATCAGCTCTTTTTCAAAATTATACGGAATGAATTTTTCACACTGTCTTTATACGTACGTGCTACGTGTTAAGTCTTGCTAATGTATCATATTTTGATTATTTGTGGCGTTACAAAAATGAGAGGTACCAACTTGACGGCGTCGTTACGGCGGTCGCTTTTTTTCGCCCAGCTTTTCCTTTAGCCTCTGTGCTTGCGAATGTCCTCGAGCGCACACGCGTACATGCTGATGTTACAAGAGCGATCGACATATGGCTCAACCATCCCGTGCGATGTTACACGCGCTGACCGAGAGCTCCTGTCACTGCGCCCAACTGCTGCCAGATCTCGGGGCGTAATTGCCCAGCGTTCGAAGACGCAACGGACGTCAGGAAAAAAAAAAGAGGAAGCAAAGACGCAGGGCTATCGTTATGGTATTTTTGTTACCGCTGGCAGACACATATGCACCTTTTTCTGCTGATTACCACCCCGACCACCCGCAGGTTACACCAGTGAGCAGACGACAAACTGCGGATGGACACATTTAAGGATGTGCTCGTCTCCTGATTGGTCGAAGAAGCCTGGAGCTTCTACACTGCTGCGAGGAACTGCAAAAATGGAGCATAGTTTCCATAAATACATGGTCACAGAGATGACTATCATACTTGTACCGGGATTCATATGTGCGAGTTTGGCGTTTCCCTCTCGCTTTGTCAAAGACATCTTCATCGGCAAATTAATTATGAGACTAAACTTTTCAGGTACCCATGCATGATGATAACAAACCTTCGGTTACCGACATGCAAAGCGGTGCCCCCGAGGCCAGGCTACAATGCCACGTTGTCTGCCCGCACCTTGATCACATGATGCGCGATCAGGTTGTACGCATGAACCCATGCAAATGAAACAAAAGAATAGAATTAGACATAAGAACACTCGAACGATACTTTCGCGGTGACTACTGTCAAGATGACGGTTATGCCTCAGGCTCGAAGGAGGCTGCGCGACCCACGTAGATGAGTTTGCAGGGGGCGGTACAGAATACTTTCTATATCGCAATCATGTTTGACATGCGATGAAAAGCTTACTTAACAAGAGTCCACTTAATACAATTGGAACAAATTGTATGCAAACACCGCATGGGTTTTTTGAGCGCACGCACGCACGCGCGCGCACACACACGCGCAAACACAGCATCGCGAAGCCTACCATGCATTCAGAGGCCACAGAAATAACTTTCGTTTAAAACTAGCCTAATACGAAAAACTCTCAAACTGATTTCAGAAGGTTTATTTCGCATGGTAAAGCTCGATAAGCTGTAACGTACTACAGAAGCACACTTTAACCTTTAGTGACATGCTGTCAAGAGGAAAAGTGGCAACCTTCTCTATTCAGCCATTTCTGAATTTTATGCGTATTTAAGCGCGAGTTTGCACATGTATTGCTTCTTCATCATTTAGGCAATGCTCACAAGTGTTCCCAATCCCGACTGTCACGACAAATAATTAACACAGACCCTTAGATGCAACGCCAATCTCACGCAGCTGTAGCCAGCGCAAGGCGCTGCATACGAACCAACGTCTTCGCATTACGCGCGCGATGCTCTTACCAATTCGAGCTACCGCGGCGCCGTTTTCGCATCCACTTTCTGGGGTATGTTTTACTACTAGAACTAATATATATATATATATATATATATATATATATATATATATATATATATATATATATATATATAATTGCCACGGATATCGCGCGCGACTGCGTAAAAAGCTGCATATAGGTGTGTCGTTGGAAGATTATGCATTCATTCTTCATTCATATATATCTTTTGCGCTGTTTAGTATTTTGTTAGTGCTAGGGCGCGATCGGTGATCGTTGTTCGGAACGCGCGTTCGGTTGCGCGGAGTGCGATTAACCTATAGGCCAATCGCGCTCGGCGCAACCGAACGTGCGTTCCGAACAACGATCACCGATAGCGCCCCTTATTCACCTTGCAACCCTTATATATACCATGTATTAAAGTTAATATACCGGAAATATACTTATTCGGTAATGGGAGCGAGGAGTTACGGAGTCGCCATCTGTCAGAAGCGCCTCCCTTGCGTATAGTATGAGCTCGGGATCACGCGGCGCGCTCCTCATAGGTTTCGCTTACGGCGCTCAATAAAAACACCACGCGGCAGCCCTACTGGACATTTATGTGTGTACTCTCAAAACGAGGGAAGTTTTTGACTGTCGATATAATAATCTTGGGCAAACTTATATAAAGCACCCAATCGTTTACAGACGCTATCTCTTTACCGAATACGTACAGCGAACGCCGCTTTGCCCCGATGGAGTCTTTTGAACCGGATTCTTGCGTGAAAGTTAGGCAAACGCTGAGAGTAAACGATGTGAAATATGTTCTTATAGTAGGCTGTCTGTATAACCAAATGGGGCATAACAGAATGAAGCCTCAACGCAGCGATCGCACGGGTTCGCAGCGACCGACTGCGTGTCTGCATGCATGTCCGCGCACAAAGTTTCGGTTTCGCTGTGAGCGCGTTTTCGCACGGTGCCTGGAGCTTTAGGCCGCAGCATATGAGCATTTGACAGTACACTAGCAACCATTGTTGCGTGGACGCTATCAGAACTGTTCAAAAATAATTTCGTTATAGAGACTTCGACCCGTATACGGCGACTGCGATGTGCCGTCGCGCCGATTCAATATTTTTTTTTTTTTGTCTTCGAAATTCTTGAACATTTCAATATTATTTCTGAAGTTGCGTCGCACTGTATGTTTGTCGGTCTTCTCAGCGTGCGATTTCCCTCTGCTTCTTTTTTGTAATCCAGTGCATTAATTCTTAACACAAACATGACCATATGCCACGCCTTTCTTTAATGTGCGTCTTACCGTTCCCTTTCCGTTCCAGTGAACTTGCCAGTATCTAGCATCAGCAAGTTCATAGACCGAACCGTCATAACATTAGCTGGGCAGCGGGCCCGGGCGAGCGGCTCAGTGTGTGTTTTCTGCTATTCACCGAACATCGCGCAGTTCCGGCGCCGTAACAGAAATCTTCCTCGCGTGTGTGCTTGCTGCATACTCGAGTTGTAGCCGATGGCTGTCTGCCGGTTCTAACCAAGCTTCACGCAGCTCCTTGCCCTGCGGCAACGTGTGAATAAGGCTGACACCGGGCTCCGTTGCGTACGTCCAGTACTGCGGCACCGAGCAGTAGCCTACCATGCTGCATGCCTCCAAAGGCAGCCACTACCTATTATAGTACTTTGAGATGTCAAGTTGACACCCAAGGCGGTAAAGCCTCACCACTTAATCAGAACCGCGGCGCAGGTGGGACTTTTAAACTTTCGTTTTCAGCTCGCTTCGACGCTTCCGAAGCAGCCGACGCGGCCGCTGTGTCCACGTGATCCCTCATGCCACGTCACGCCGACGGTGGCGCCAGCTTTTCCAGTGGTGGAGCTCGCCACCAATACAACGGCGATGGTTAATCATTTTCACCGTAGCTTAAAAATAAATAATACTTTTCAGACAGTCAGCCATATAACTACTTTCAACATTGGTAGTAGCATAAGCGGCAGTTAAAATTAGTTCATGGACCGAAGGAATCATTGGAACCTGGACGTATCTTTCCTTTTCTTTGGTGCGAGTGTTGCGAGGAAGGTTGCATTGCGCTGCTGAACCGGCAAGTATACCGAGCAGCTTTCATCGTCTCCACTCGAGGCACGGGGAACACTGTAATGTCTATAGGGCTCGACGCGACCGAGGGGAGCCGCAGGCCAGTAATGGGCTCTTTGTCACGCGAAGGAATTGCGCGCGTTGTGTCTAACG
Organism: Dermacentor variabilis; assembly: GCF_050947875.1. Taxonomy (NCBI): domain Eukaryota; kingdom Metazoa; phylum Arthropoda; class Arachnida; order Ixodida; family Ixodidae; genus Dermacentor; species Dermacentor variabilis. The sequence goes on along the minus strand of NW_027460346.1, from coordinate 3,520,766 downwards.
AGGCTGTATACTTAATTCGTCTCAGCTGTCGAAATTTCAGTTTCTGAGCCAACAAACGCCGTTTACTACACACGTCAACATTTACTTGATTCGTGCGACGAAGTCTAGAGATATATTTGCAGTACGTTCAAAAACAGTTCGAATGTACTGGCATCACAGCCAAGCACTTCTTCAGCTATGCTGTACGAGAGGCCTTCCCTTACTGTGCTTTGAAACTTGCCCTTGAAGGCTCAGGATTCTTTACACGTCAAGTGTATTTTCAGTGTTGCGGAGATTCCTGCAGAAGTTAAAGTGAGAGAGGAAGAAGACAAGCAATACTGGAAGCTTCATAAAAAGATAGCGAACAGCGAGTAACATTGCACTGTACTATGACGTATATACTGCTGGAATTGAAATTGCTTGACCATTGGTTAGGCGTAACTCCATGGGAGGTTTACATAAAGATAGTAATGAGCATGCCACAATTATTACGCCACTATATGTAATGCATATTCCTCTACTCTTACACAGTGATTGTGACTAGTAATGAAGTATTTACCCACAAGGAACCGATGTCAAGCAAGAACTCTTGTCAAAGTTAAGAGAGTTAGACCTTCATATAAAGGCTAAAATACTTGAACACGATAAAAAAAACACAGAAAAGACAATATCCTCACGAGAATTGTCAAAATATGCATATTGGAATATTATGCAAGACACTAAACGTACATTCACGGTCTGTGCACAATCTTTCAAATGAAATCGTAAGCAAATTGGTGCGTACAGACATGAGTTGGTTCAGAGCGGCCTGCAGCAGACGCTGTCTGCGGTGCGCTCCGAAAGGCGTTGATCCGTGAGATCGTTGCTCGGAATTGGTTTTGAAGTAACAGTAAGAACCAACAAAACAAAAACGAAAGCGCATCGATTAGACATGCAGTACAGCTGGCGTCAGTAGAACGTCACTTACCATCAGTTTCAGTGGGTGAAGGCTGCACAGCGCTTTCATAGGAACTGTTTTGCCCTGTTTTGTCTCGTGCGATGTACCTGGATGTCTGCAAATGGCGGAAAATAAATCCAATGCAGCTGTTACGAATAGGTACTCCGCCTCTTTTCCCCCTGCACGCGCGTTTATCTTGTCAAAGTGTGTGTATTTAATATGGGCTCTACATTCCGGTTTCATGCAGGGTGCAAACACGCCAATGTCCGAAGGAATATTAGTGCTCCTGCCAAGCTGGTTTTCCCCGGAAAAAGAAAAGCTGTGTTATTCGGGTAGCCCTTCCATTATTAGAATTAGCAGTCAACTTGACGAAACAACACGGAACAACACGCAAAAGCACTGAACATAGCGATTTTCCCGACATTTAATAACTTGAAATTGGAGCACAAGCGGGAAATAATGAGAAAAGACTCCCAAAATATTGCAGACATCAGTGGTTAAAAATGGTCGGACAAGGGAATCCTCGATCAAAAGCTAGTGTTTCGACGAGGTGACTTTTCAAAACGTTGGCTGCCGAGAGAAGCGTCCTTTGTTCGGCCGTTGTTAATCTCAAGTAGGAGCCATTATCCTTCCTGGAATTTCGGCAGTGCGCCACAGCGAACAGCGGTCGAACGCACATATGGAGTTTCACAGGCCGAAAGCGCGCATTATTTCCACATTGCAAATATCGCACGGGCGCGGCTGTAGTTTCCTCGCAAAAGGGGCACCGGATCCGTACTCATTTGGAAACCAATGAGCTTAACCTGTCCGGCCTGTCCGGAGCCAGACAGGCCGCCATTGGAATCTGAACCTGGCAACGTTTAACGTTAGAACGCTATCTAGCGAGGCGAGTCTAGCAGTGTTATTGGAGGAATTAGAGGGTAGTAAATGGGATATAATAGGGCTCAGTGAGGTTAGGAGGACAAAAGAAGCATATACAGCGCTAAAAAGCGGGCATGTACTGTGTTACCGGGGCTTAGCAGAGAGACGAGAACTAGGAGTCGGATTCCTGATTAATAAGGAAATAGCTGGTAACATACAGGAATTCTATAGCATTAACGAGAGGGTGGCAGGTCTTGTTGTGAAGCTTAATAAGAGGTACAAATTGAAGGTGGTACAAGTCTATGCCCCTACATGCAGTCATGATGACCAGGAAGTCGAAAGCTTTTATGAAGACGTGGAATCGGCGATGGGTAAAGTCAAAACAAAATACACTATACTGATGGGCGACTTCAATGCCAGGGTAGGCAAGAAGCAGGCTGGAGACAAGTCAGTGGGGGAATATGGCATAGGCTCTAGGAATAGCAGAGGAGAATTATTAGTAGAGTTTGCAGAACAGAATAATATGCGGATAATGAACACCTTTTTCCGCAAGCGAGTTAGTCGAAAGTGGACGTGGAGGAGCCCGAATGGTGAGACTAGAAATGAAATCGACTTCATACTCTGCGCGAACCCTGGCATCATACAAGATGTAGACGTGCTCGGCAAGGTACGCTGCAGTGACCATAGAATGGCAAGAACTCGAATTAGCCTAGACTTGAGGAGGGAACGGAAGAAACTGGTACACAAGAAGCCAATCAATGAGTTAGCGGTAAGAGGGAAACTAGAGGAATTCCGGATCAAGCTACAGAACAGGTACTCGGCTTTAACTCAGGAAGAGGACCTTAGTGTTGCAGCAATGCACGACAATCTCATGGGCATCATTAAGGAGTGCGCAATAGAAGTCGGTGGTAACGCCGTTATACAGGAAACCAGTAAGCTGTCGCAGGAGACGAAAGATCTGATCAAGAAACGCCAATGTATGAAAGCCTCTAACCCTGCAGCTAGAATAGAACTGGCAGAACTTTCTAAGTTAATCAACAAGCGTAAGACAGCGGACATCAGAAACTATAATATGGATAGAATTGAACAGGCTCTCAGGAACGGAGGAAGCCTAAAAACAGTGAAGAATAAACTAGGAATAGGCAAGAATCAGACGTGTGCGTTAAGAGACAAAGCCGGCAATATCGTTACCAATATGGATGAGATAGTTCAAATGGCTGAGGAGTTCTATAGAGATTTATACAGTACCAGTGGTACCCACGACGATAGTGGAAGAGAGAATAGCCTAGAGGAATTCGAAATCCCACAGGTAACGACAGAAGAAGTAAAGAAAGCCTTAGGAGCTATGCAAAGGGGGAAGGCAGCTGGGGAGGATCAGGTAACAGCAGATTTGTTGAAGGATGGTGGTCAGATTGTTCTAGAGAAACTGGCCACCCTGTATACGCAATGCCTCATAACCTCGAGCGTACCGGAATCTTGGAAGAACGCTAACATAATCCTAATCCATAAGAAAGGGGACGCCAAAGACTTGAAAAATTATAGACCGATCAGCTTACTGTCCGTTGCCTACAAAGTATTTACTAAGGTAATCGCAAATAGAATCAGGAACACCTTAGACTTCTGTCAACCAAAGGACCAGGCAGGATTCCGTAAAGGCTACTCAACAATAGACCATACTCACACTGTCAATCAAGTGATAGAGAAATGTGCAGAATATAACCAACCCTTATATATAGCTTTCATTGATTACGAGAAAGCGTTTGATTCAGTCGAAACCTCAGCAGTCATGGAGGCATTACGGAATCAGGGTGTAGATGAGCCATATGTAAAAATACTGGAAGATATCTATAGCGGCTCCACAGCCACCGTAGTCCTCCACAAAGAAAGTAACAAAATCCCTATAAAGAAAGGCGTCAGACAGGGAGATACGATATCTCCAATGCTATTCACAGCATGTTTACAGGAGGTATTCAGAGGCCTGGAGTGGGAAGAATTGGGGATAAAAGTTGATGGAGAATACCTTAGCAACTTGCGAATCGCTGATGATATTGCCTTGCTTAGTAACTCAGGAGACCAATTGCAATGCATGCTCACTGACCTGGAGAGGCAAAGCAGAAGGGTGGGTCTGAAAATTAATTTGCAGAAAACTAAAGTATTGTTTAACAGTCTCGGAAGAGAACAGCAGTTTACGATAGGTAGCGAAGCACTGGAAGTGGTAAGGGAATACATCTACTTAGGGCAGGTAGTGACCACGGATCCGGATCATGAGACTGAAATAACCAGAAGAATAAGAATGGGCTGGGGTGCGTTTGGCAGGCATTCTCAAATCATGAACAGCAGGTTGCCACTATCCCTCAAAAGGAAAGTGTATAACAGCTGTGTGTTACCAGTACTCACATATGGGGCAGAAACCTGGAGGCTTACGAAAAGGGTTCTGCTGAAATTGAGGACGACGCAACGAGCTATGGAAAGAAGAATGATGGGTGTAACGTTAAGGGATAAGAAAAGAGCAGATTGGGTGAGGCAACAAACGCGGGTAAACGACATCTTAGTTGAAATCAAGAAAAAGAAATGGGCATGGGCAGGACATGTAATGAGGAGGGAAGATAACCGATGGTCATTAAGGGTTACGGACTGGATTCCAAGGGAAGGGAAGCGTAGCAGGGGGCGGCAGAAAGTTAGGTGGGCGGATGAAATTAAGATGTTTGCAGGGACAACATGGCCACAATTAGTACATGACCGGGGTAGTTGGAGAAGTATGGGAGAGGCCTTTGCCCTGCAGTGGGCGTAACTAGGCTGATGATGATGATGATGATGATGATGATGATGAGCTTAACCTGATCGAATAAATGAACACAAAGACAGCCCTCACCCGTGAACGGCACCTGTTCGTGGTCAGTATTTTTCTAACGATGCGTTTCATTTTCCCTTCTATTCGCACTTCGTCATTGTTTGGAATTTGGCTCCGAGCTTGGACTCTTGGACCCGCGGTCACCTCCGCATCGCTGCGACTCGTGGTAAGAAGAGAAAACGAAATCCGTCGTCGATGCGGCGTCAAGTCTCGAAGCACCACTGCAACTACGAGAGACGCCGTTGTGGGGGACTACGGATTAATTTATAGCCACCCGCTGTTCTTTAACGTGCACGTAGATTTAAGTGCACGAATGTTATTGAAATGCGACCGGCTGCAATATAACACGAATAAGCCTGCGAAAAAGAAACGTCTGTCGCCTCACCAAGGAACGGCTACCAAGCTGGCGCGACCGCAGCTGGCTCGAGAACGATCTCTGGGCGCGCTTTACAAAAGGTCGAGCTCGGCGACGGCGCCTGCTTTGACCTCGCGCGCCCTGCGGTTGGCGACGGTCGCGCTGCGAGACGCGGCCACACCACCGCCGCTGGTCGCAACGTTTTATCGAGAGCGCTTTGTCATTTTTATCGCGCTAGCTTCTTAGTTTAGCGTAATAAAAAACCGAATAACCATCCAAACTCCATTTCTTCTTCAATGTGAAGTCGACGCGCGGTCAGTCTGCAAACTCGAGACGAGCCGCGAACCGGCCCGCACGTGTCAGCGGCCGTGCCAAATTATACTCAGACTTTCGTTGCTGTGCTCGCCCGACCGCGAGGCGTAACCTGTTGCGTAACTAAAGTCGGTCCGATCTGGGCGTAACCGTTGCGCTCTTCCACAGTCAATGCTTTGGTTTTCTGGGTAAATATTGGACGAAATCTACTACGTTGCAGGAATCATCATAGTCGGTTTTTTGCATCTCTGGAGCGGCTAACGAGATTATAGGAACCGCCTTTTTCGACTTTAAGGTTGACCCGACCTTCACGTGTACTTGTCTCATTGCTATCGCCAGATCGTCATAGAATTTAAGCCCCAGTTGTAAAAGGAATACTATCTTATCTTGACTATATATTAGGAATTTCGAACGCATCTTTTGAACACCCTTCATATAACAGAATGTGCCTAGGATGCCCTCGCTCCGGCTTTGCCCTAACCACGGCGGCTGCAGTTATACTTGAATGAGCGAACGCTGTACTGCTCGGTCCTCGAACGCTTTGCACGTCGCCTGTCACACGTTCATCAGTGCGAAACGTGAATCGCTAATGAAGAGCGTGCTGTTTTTTTTTTTCGCTTGCTGGATGGGAGTATCAAACACTGTTTAAATTAAAGGGCAGGAAACTAAAGCAGAGACTATGAATTACTCAGTGCTTTATGGCTCTGGCACAACTCTCGGCCCAGGTTCAGAAGTTCTTAAGCAATACAACTGTTTGTGAGACCAGATCCCAGCCAATCAAGGTGTTGTACGTACATGATGGCTTCCCTTTCTTCAATGACCCTAGAAGCAGCCCGCAACGGTACAGAAGGAATGCATATGTTTTTTTATAAGAAATACGAAGACGTGAGTAGCTCTAACTACAGTGGCTCATTGGGTATGCCACTGTTCTACCGAAAGATGTTTCTGGCTAAAACTTATAAGCGGTGACTAGAGATAAACATAGGGAAATTTGAGCGAAACCATAGGTGATTATTTTTTGTATACGTTCATGCGCAGAAAACTCAAATTTTTGGTGTTTTGTGATTTATGAGTGTTTGACAATATAACTAAAAATTATGGTGCACAAGAAACACTAATTGCAGTTTGCTGGCTGTTATAAAAGTACCGAAATATGCACAGATAAAATCACAGGACGGACACGCTGTTGCAAGACGTAAAAAAGAAATTGTTAAAAAATGAGCCACTCTTTCAACAGCTTGTTCAAAAGCCAAGTTTCCCTGTTTTCGTTTGTGTTACGATTTTCTTCGAAATTCGAAGTTATTTCATTTTCATTTTGAAAGTTCCATTTACTGCAAAACAGAGTCACTACCCGATGGCACCAGCGTCACTTCCGAAAGAAGAGCTCCGGAGGTAACTCATCAGGCGGGAAAGATGCTATTCAAGGAATATACGCCCCTGTCCAGCAGAATGCCCGGACATCAGTGCGGCCTCAGTGGGGGTCAATGAATGTGGAAGTGACAGATTAGATTCAACTGCAAAGTGAAAAAAGAAAAAAAAACCTTTCGCAGAGGTATGCTAATCCGAGCAAGTCGTAGATGAAAAACAGCGAAGCTGTATGTGCAAGTTCCCGCACCCTACGGGGGTCCATGGGGGTGTGTTTCGCCAACGCCCGAAATCAATCCGAGGCTTTGCAAGCGCTTCACATTATCAGTTGCAATTATTTCGCAGTACCCGAACCTTTTCAGTTCTTGCGCTATATTCGAGCTTAGCACATCCGTATTCTCTGCTGATACCCTACGTACGTTTCTGCCTATAATGCGCCGGCTCTACCGACGCTGGCGTCTGGCTGCGCTTTCCAACGACCTCCGTGGCAGGGATGCATTACTGACGTCAGGACCGACGTAGGTTCGAAGCGCGCACCATGGAAACCGCATGCCTGCGCCACGCATGCGCGGTGCGGCGCGTGGCTTGAGCACATGCTTGAGCACAAGTCGGCCCTAAGCGACAACCAATCACCGACGCTGTCGTCGGGCGGCGCGTTCTCACCGGTGCGCTGCAGTCGCACGGTCTCTTCGGGTCCCCGACGCAGGCTGCGTTGTTGGCTGTCCTCTATTTTGCATTTGGCTCCGACCGTGCTGCTGCATGCCGCCGCCGGCCGTCATTGCCGCCACCCGAGATCCGTTGTGAAAGTGCCCGTATACCAGCGTCTCTGTAACAGAAAATAACAGCAAGAAACAACGAAGGAAAACTGAACCCAACGTACTTCAGTAAGCTCCCTCAGGCGACAAGAACACGGACATATTCGTCGTCCTTCTTTGCCAACATGATGATGATGATGACCTGAGAAACTGTGGCGCATACCTACTGTAGTGGATCGGCTAAGAATCGGATTTCTACCTGATGCCCCCAACGTCGTCGTCCTCTTCTGCTGTGTCGCCGGCTGTGGCCGCCGAAATACGTGCACAGGTGCCGGCACTCTCAGGGTCTGTGCGGAATGCAAAACTTTGCACGCGGAAATCGCCAATCGTGAATGTTGCGCGATTGCGCTGGTGTTTGCGCGTCCTGGTGTCTGTTGCCGCGGGTATGTGAGTTCGAATCTCGCTGGTGTGCACAGTTTAGCCTTTTAACGCAAGCGCCAGTTCTGGCTAGCACGTACTCGCGCATTTTTTCCAACGTTCTCATGCAATATCTAATTTCTATGAAACGATTGAATATCATTCGCCTTTTCTTTCGAAGGTCAGAGTACTTTCGATACAACCATGAAGGGACCGTACCCGGTATAATCCAAAAATGTAAACGTCCCCTTTGCTCGATTGTGTTCCTTTCATGCCCAATTGATCCCCGTGATAAAGTTGGCGGAGCGCCGCTCGAATCTGCGGCGCAGTGCAAAAAGGAATAGCGTTGGAATAGAACCATTACATTATTGTGATATATATATATATATATATATATATATATAAACGAGAAGAAAAGGGGTTAACCGAGGGGCCCGATTTTTTAGTCATATCATCATAAGCCAATAAACACTGACACCAAGGACAACATAGGGGAAATTACTTGTGCTTAATAAATGAAATAAAGAAACCATAAATTAATGGAAATTAAAGTGGGTGAAAAAACAACTTGCCGCAGGTGGGAACCGAACCCACAACCTTCGGGTTCGGTTCCCACCTGCGTCAAGTTTTTTCATCCACTTTAATTTCCATTAATTTATCGTTTCTTTATTTCATTCATTAAGCACAAGTAATTTCCCCTATGTTGTCCTTGGTGTCAGTGTTTGTTGGCTTATGATGATATATATATATATATATATATATATATATATATATATATATATATATATATATATATATATATATATATATATATATATATATATATATATATATATATATATATATATAAGAAAATTTGGAAACAAGAAAAAACTATTACGAAAATCACGTGGACACCACTCACTGTGGGAATCGATGTAAGCGAAGCTCTCTGGGCTATTTGCTTTGACTGAAGTTGAATTAGTGCTGATTTTGACGGCGAATGTTTACGTTCTTCAGAGTTTAGTGCGATGCTATAGAGTGATGAGTTGGTGTTATGCGTTACCTTGAGTGCACCACTGCTGTTTGTCAGTGTAGTGCACAGAACGCACAGCGAGACGCGTTTGCTTGACGCGCTGTTGTGCGCAACTGTTCGTAACCTCCGAGAAAGTTAGCATTGTCATTCCTTCACACGACACATCGCATTGTGGAAAGAAAAAAAAAACTATGCGCTTGATTTGTCGCCGTTATCACCCCAATTCCTGACATTCATCAGCTATTCTCGCACCTAACTGACAATCGCTCTCAGTGCTCTGTAAGAATGAGTCATCAAGGCTATTATATTGCATTATCAATTTCTCATGCTACCACTGGAATAATTATCCTGTAACTTTCGCTAACCAATCTTATACTAGAACTCCACGTTCTCTAAATATTGCTCCTCCATATACCAATGCACCGACATATTTTGCTTCTTTCTTTTCCACACAATTAATAATTGGAATTAATTATCCGGAGCAACTCGGTCATTGTTATCGTTCGAATTTATAAATCCACAAGCATGGTGCTAAATGTATAACTACCTTATTTATGTGCCATTTCTCTTGGCACGATTGGTCACTTTGCCTTGTATTTGTTTTTTATAATGTTTTTTTTCTCTGCATGTGCTTTTCATCCTATACTGCTACAACCTATTAGAGTTGCTGCAGTATGTGTTAACAAAAATATGCTAGATTTCACAATACACAAAGCGTCAGCATTGCATGCTATACCTCGTACAGATTCTTTCGGTTAACGTTATCAACATTAATAATCTCAAAACCTTCATTTGCCCGCTATCACGAACTACCTGGTTCCTTACAGATGGAGGCTGCTTAAAACAGGGACTCATTGCTCACACAGACTTTATTAGCTTCCCTTGACTACAATTAGATTCATTTGAGAAGGGGCCCTATAACGTAAAACTATCCCATTATGTTTTTATCCCAATCTTCTGACGTCAAATTTGCGTAACCGCCGACATAAGCATCTGGCAGTGACCCGGAGGGTTGTCTGAACAGACAAATCACACGCTGTCCTCGTTCATAGGAGGTGACTTTTGTTCGCTTGATAAACGAATAACATTTGCTACACTGTGCGGATTGCCTATATAATTGGCTGGCAATAGGCGAGGAGCACGCTCAAGTGGAGAGGGATTCGATGGGGCCGAGCCAGTACAGTGAAAATCGATAACCGGATAAAGAGGGTGGTACCGGCGTGTGCGACTGGTCCGCTTTCCCTGACTTAGTTTGCGGTGGCTGGCCGAAAATCGCGGCGGCATGCAACGGAAGCTTAGGAATGACGGTAAAACAGATCCTCAGCAAAGAAGAGTTGGAAGAACGAGGTCGTAAACGTGCCGAAAGTGCTCGAAAACGTTACGCGGCCACGCAAAAAGTTTCATAATACGCAAATAAACCCATGCTTTCCGGCTGGTGCGAGTAGCCAGTGCCTGAGTGATCGGCAGCAGCCATCTTTTATTCCTTTCGGCACGGGGCAGCCTGCGGCTATTCAGAAAAAAAATTCAGTTTTGTTCGGCATATTAATGCTTCTTTAACGCGTACACGTCACTTTGACGCGGGGAGTATTCGCGGTTTTGTGACGTTGCATGACATGTAGGTGAAGTGGCTGCAGCCCGAAAACTTTTGACCAATAGCCGAGGGCTAATGACGAAAAGGCGTGGAATCAGAAATAACTGTTTTTTTGTTCGGTCAAATATGCATAATCAGTGTGTACACGTGATATCAGATGGGGAGCTATCGCGGTTTTCGTGACGTCGCGTTACAGACAGGTGGAGTGGGGGGTGGTCCAAAAAATTTTCGACCGATCGCGGAGGGATGATTGCAGAATTGGAATAAAAAAATTTGGAATATTTTTACGTTATAGTGGCCAAGGTGTCGAACACGCATAAAATGGACAAAGCTGAATGCCTGCTTTACAACATGGCGCCCGCAGGCACGCCATTTTAATGGTTATATATTCCGTAAGATTTCTTATGGAATCTTACGGAATATATCTTACGGAACCTTATGGAATCAAGTTTCCTTGCTATTTCCTGCAAATAAGAAGGAAAACTTTGCGAGGTTGATCAAGGGCTGTAGTGTTGTGCTGTTGAACTCTATGCGCAGTGGCGTAGCAAAAGGGGGGCAGGGGGGCTGGGGGCCGTGGGCCCCGGGTGCACGGGGCCAGTAGGGGAGGGGGGGTGTCATATACGTCTGAAGACACCCGAAAATTGTCGATATCCTCGCCTTCCTTGACTACAGACGACAGAAAAACTAAGGACCCCGGGTGCCAGATGACTTAGCTACGCCACTGGCTATGCGTGCAGCAGAATTAATTTTCCGACCGCTCTGGCAACGTTCGGATACAGTTGAATTCAAACACTTTCACTTGCTGAATTTTCTGCGCAGATTAAGTAATTCGAAGTGCTAAAAAGATATCTCAAGCCCCCCGTTACGGCGTCTCTCCTACATTCCTTGTAGCTCCCGCGTGTTAAGCATCATCGTTAAACCATCCTGTCGAGGTTTTCAGGTAAACTAGTGAAGTTTCATAACTCCTCGCGCCAGTTCTTGCGCACGGAATTATGAATACATGCACTGTAGGAAATTTAAATTGATGTGATGTTTTACGGCCTACAGATTAAAGGTTTCAGCAGAAACCTTTAAAGGCGATATCTATACCAATTGAGTGCATGACAAGAATAGAAAATAGAGCCACCGTAAAGTTTGTAAAACCTCACAGTCGAGAAATCGCAAAAACTTCTAAGCACATAAAGTGCGCGGGACATCGACGAGTACTTTATAATTACACTCCACGTACATTGCAAGCTATTCAGTACTAAATGATTAAATCTTGATAGCGATTGCCTCCCTAAAATGTAAGGATTGGGTGGGCAGGGGGTCGATGCAAGCAGGATATACAAAGAGCACGCTAATGCGCGCGATAACCTAATCGTTGTTAAACCTTTGTTATATTCTTTTTTTACATATATACCCAGGTTCCCAGAAAGTTAATCATAAATGCAGCACTATTACTGAAATGTCCACGAGCTCCCAAAAAAAAAGCCACGCAAGTACTGTTCAACTGACCGCATTACATAGCTGGATCAACTGTTCATTGCCTTCGAAGTTTCGCGCCCTGCTGAGGGAGAGCGCGCAAAGCCGCACACCTAGCTCAGCGCTACAGCGGGTGGAGAAAGGCGGCAAAGTACGCCGAAAGGTGATTGACCGCATCGCACTCTAGACACCAGACGCCAGCACAATGCCACATGAGCACACTTCTTTCTTTATACTTATCGTTCGTTCCGAGTTCGTATTTGTCCTTTCTCTCAAACAACGATCAGAAATTAAGTATCCACCAGTGTTATCGCACTGTGCTCTTAATTCTTACGATAAACTCGCGACTAAGATCAGCAGCCGTAGCGTAGAGGTTTAGTGGCTATGGCGTTGCCCTGAGGCCGAATCTTATAACGGTTCGGAAGGGGAACCGTTCATTTGGCCTCGCCTGATTGGTCAAAATTTTGCTTGCGTCAGAGGCCGTCAGAGACAGCAGGGCGGCACCGGAAATTACGATCATGTCACGCATCTGTCAATCATTTTCAAAGCGAATTAAGCCGTCATTGGCTAAGAGCGGAACCGGCGAAGGGGTAGTCCGCTTTACGAGAGCATCAAAATTGGATTTCTCCGCTCTTTGTGCGCGTGCGCGAGGAGCAGTGGTTGCGAGGGAGAAATGTGGGGACTTTCGGCCCTTGAGAATTCGACTGTCGAGCCGAGGCGAGGTTGTTGCTCCTTCTTCTTCTTCTTTTTTTTTTTTATGGCGGTAGCATATTAAATTCTGATAGACGCAGGAGGATACGTTTGGACGTGAGGCGTTTTCTCGGATGACTTTAATGGCAATCGAAGCATTACGTCGTGCCGATGCATTGTTCATTAGTTTTGTTGAGCATACCACACACTTCAGTGGAATCGCGGGAACGGAAACAGTTTATGAATTCAACTGCCGTGCCGATGCATTAATTCTTAATGTAACTGAGCATACAACACACTTGGAGATTCGTGGGAATGGAACATTTTGTACTCTGTATGTGAAAGTACTAAAACTTGCGTCGCCATGCAATCTGAGCCGTAGATCATTGTGTGAGCTGTACAGCCACACTGGCAAAACACTGCGCCCTGCTGATGAATACGGAACAATTAAATGCGTGCTAAAGAACAATGGTCGTCATGCTTCATAGCAGTAGACCGTTGTGAAAGCTGTACAGTAACACTGATATTGGCTACGTGGTGCCGATTCGTAGCGATTCTGAAGTGCTTGTGCGCAAGGGTAATTAATGAAGGAGCGCGTATTACTAATCCCGGCTGTTACGATGTCTAGCTCATATACGGGGCGCTCTATGTGGGCGAAACAAGGGCTCAGATCGCTACAACCGCGTGCGAAATAACTCTGAAGGCCTGCCAGTACACTTGTTCGGCGTCTCCGTGCTTGCACTGCGACAGGAGACGTGACGGCAGATGCGCACGTATATCTCACTATATCCTCTGACAGCGGTCGCTTTCCACTCTTGATATACTTCGCCGCAATACACTGCGCATGTTTGATTGCGCGACATTTTTGCCTTACGGCGAAGCTGCCTTTTGGCAAACGGCATTCAGCAACGCTCGAGCTATCTTGTCCGTCACTGCGGATAGAAAACGCATACATGTTCAAGCTATTTGAGCTGCATCATTTTGACGATGTTTACCCCTCTTTACTAAATGAAGAGGATAACGTACGCCTGTGTGGGCAATTTAAAATTGTTAAAAAGCCTGCTAACCTATGTGCAGTCAGTCAAAAAGCACTATTTTACAGGCGTCCACGCTCCTGTAAAAAAAAAAAAAACAATTCAGTGATGACCCTCTGGAGATGGATCCGCACCTCAGCAAGGCAAGACCGCAGGGGGACCAAGCGGCGACTCTCTTCGCCGGGTATGACACCATCGCACGGGCGCCTACCATTGGCCGAAAATGGCGTCATCTGAGCGGGCTCGCCCATTGGCTGAACGTCGTTTTAAGCCGAGACCTCGAAGGGTTTAAAAGACGCAGACCGGGAGCAGCGGAGGAGGATGCCAGAGCATTCCAGAGATTCCTAGAGCATTCCCTGATTCACCTCTCTCGAACTTCTTGCGACGGGCCGCAGCGTCCGAGTTGCTGCCGGCCCGTAATGACTCTAAGACTGTTCATTGACGTCTCACTGTAAATAATGTAAAATAAACCCTCCCAAGTTTTTTTCATCCCGAAGTCCGTCCTCGACTCCTACAGTGGGTAGGGGGTTAATGTAGATTGAGAAGAGTAAAGGCCCAGAGGACGTTGCCTTGCGGCACACGAGAGCTAACAGAAGAAGGCGGGGAAGAGAAATCGTTAACAACAGTAAACTGTTCTCGAAAAGAAGGAAAATGACGAATCCAGGATAATGTCAAAGCGTCAAGTCGTAGGGCAGATAATTTAGAAATTAGGTGGCAGTGGGGCACGCGGTCAAAAGCTTTAGAAAAGTCAAGAAAGATACAGTCAGTTTGAAGGTTGCAGTCCATGTTAAAGCGCAAGTAAGTCGTTAGTTCAAATAATTGCGTGTCACAGGAAAATTCCTTCCTAAAACCACGCTGATTAGTAGAAAAGAAATTGTGGGCTTCTAGGTGGTTGTACATGTGTGAAGTGATATGTGCTCAAGCATTTTGCAACATATGCAGGTTAATGATATAGGCCAATAGTTGTCAGGTGACTGAACACCTCCAGATTTGTGAATTGGTATTATTTTTCCTATTAACCAATCGGTGGGTAACTTTCCAGAGGGATTGCTGAAAAATATGGCGTAAGGTCTTGCTTGAGGCAGCGACGGTGTTCTTTAATATCTTGGAATTAATGCTGTCAATACCGGCTAAAGTGGATGTTTTGAGGTTACTAATGAGTAATTTAACGCCTTCAACAGAGATAACAATTGGTTCTATGTATGCGGCGTCAAGTTCGGGAAAAGTTGGAACATTGGAAAAGTCCTCCTGAGTGAAAACAGATGAAAAAAAAAAACGTCTTGAATACGGTGGGGCGATTGGCGCTAGAAATCGGTATGTTTTCTGTTCCGTGTAAAGTCATTGTGTTAGTATCCCTCGTCGGAGATATGGTTTGCCAAAATTTGGTTCGAAGGTTTCAGGCTGCACTCACTTCACTTGCCTGTCATTCGACGTCACAAAACCGCGAAAACTCATGGCGTCAAAGTGACGTTTACGCGTTAAAGTTGCATTATTATGCCGAAAAGAAACCCGGATATTTTTATGAATAGCTGGAGACTGCCCTGTTCCGAAAGGAATAGAAGATGGCTGCCGCCGATCGCTCAGACATTGCCTACTCACACCTGCCGGAGAGCATGGGTTTATTCGCGTATAATAAAACTTTCTGCACAGATAGGCCGTAAACTCTCGGCACGTTTACGGCCTATCTGTGCCAACTCTTCCTTGCTGAGGATCCGTTTTAGCAGCATTTCTTAGCCTACCGTTGCACGCCGCCGCGATTTTCGACTAGCCACCGCAAGCTAAGTAAGGGAAAGCGGACCAGTCGCAGGCACCGGCACCTCCCTCTACATCCGGTTATCTATTTTCAGTGCGCCGGCTCGGCCCCATCGAAACCCTCTCCACTTGAGCGTGCGCCTCACCTCTTGTCAGTCAGTTGTATAAGAAAAACCGCTCAATGCAGGCCGTGTTATTCGTTTTGAAAGCAAACGAAAGTGACCTCCTATAAACGAGGAGAGCGTTCGATTGGGCTGTTCAGGCAACGCTGCGGGTCACCGCCCGATGCTTGCGTCGGCGGTTACGTAAATTTGACGTGAGGAGATTGGAATAAAAACATATTGGAATAGTTTTATGTTATAGGGCCCCAGATGTGCAAAATTCATCCTGATCCCCCTACTACTATATGCCTCATAATCGGGGCGGAGTTTTAGTTCGCACGTATAACACCAGAATTTAACACCTCTCAGCTAAATATAGGATACGAAAGAGAAAGATTCGCGAACATGGCTCCTATACTGCTGATTTCGTGGCGCGTGGCTGTTTCAGAAGAATTTTATTTCCTTGCCTCAATTCCATTTCATTGACTGTGTGATGAGTTGTTCGCAATAAAAAAAGTAATAATGGCGTTTTAGAACCCACTCAGAGGCCCCAGCAAGATGGGTTAATTTTTCATGTTCGAATTTCTGTCCACATCTTCAGTAACGGACAACAAAACGGAAAGGCGACGAAGATTACAGCAAGGCTCGCGGCTATTCCAATAATTCCGTTGGTTATCTGTTTGCGTTTCTCATTTTCAAATAAGAATTTTCTTGAGCTAGCTCCTGCCGCCCGATTCTTTGCCTATCCTCTTTAGCGGGTGTGAGCCAGGACAAAGGTCACCATCATCATCATTCTCATCACGGGGCTCGCTGGTTGCACTTACGCGTGCGCTTTCCGGCCCCGTGCTGCACGTTCTGCTCGCGGCGAAATCGTTCGGCGGCTTCCATCAGAATCTGGCTGCCCGAACCAGTGCTCCCGAATCTACTTAGCCTATTCCGCCAGAGCCTGGCCGGCTTCGGGATATGTCAACCGTCGCTGCTCCAAAGCGCGACAGGAGGAGGAAGCGTAACCCCAGGTTGTCGTCTGGCTCAACGAGCAACGCTTCCAGTAGCTCGCGATCCAACATGGCGGCAAACCTCCCGGAAAACTTTGCCGTTCTCACGATGGAGGAGAAACCTGATGTTCCAGGAAACGCAGCAGAAGCAGCTGCTTCACAGCGCTGCTCAAATGATGACGCGCTGGCTTCTCCGGAGACGACTGACAAGTGCAAGGCCCAATCATCGAATAGCATCAGGCTTATCGACACGAAAGAATGCGAGGCAAGTGGGTCCATAGTAGTCGAGCATGCCATCAACATCATTGCTGAGGAGGCAGTCTTCGTCAATGAAGAGCCAGAGCGGAAGGCCCCCACAGAGTCAGATGTGGCGAATATCGTAAGGCAGCTGCAAGAAGTACTGCAGAAAAGGGGCGCGTCCCAAGAAAACGATCTGATGGGAGCGCTGAGCATTTCGCAGGCTCAGCTAATAATAGAAGCATATGGCAACCTGACGGCCTTTATTGACCAGCAACCAGGGTTTCGACTGGTGTGCGAAGAGCCGTACTCCTATATCTATTACGAGGACCCCGAGAACGAAGATGCTTGCCATTGCACATCCCATCTTCCGGATGCCGCTACCATCCCGTCTCCTTGTTGCAACGACGGCGGACGCCAGCATGCGGAGGCTTATGACGATGGACCTCAGCGCGCGCGTGAAAGCACGTCGAGCAGCAGCACTTACGAGTCCGCCGTAGATGGAGCAGACTTACAGCAAGAAGCGCGCAGTATGAAGGACGGCTGGAGCCAGGTATCGTCACCACCTTGTCTGTCACAAGCCCTGCAGACGGGGCAGGAAACGCGCGATGCCGAGGCCCAGACCCAGGTATGGGATCCTGCCTTGTTCATCGAGTTGAAGTCGACGCTGCAGGAGCGCGACGCAGTGGTCGCAGAACTCAAAGGAAGGCTGGAAACTCTTCTGAAGAGCCACGCCAGTGAGGTACAAGAGCTCCGAGAAAAGATTGACAAGCTACGTCAGACGCCTCAACCAGAACCAACGCGGAGTGCGGCAGTAGTGAAGAACCTTACCGCCATCAAAGAGAAGCCCGCATGCACAAATGGGGAAGGCGCCCAAGTCAGCCCACCACCACCGCAGCCACGGCCACAGCGATGTCAGCAGTATCCACTACCTGTTCCCAGCCTAGAGGAGAAACCAGCGCCCCGGCCACTAACTCCTTCTGACAAAAAGATCGAGAGGCACGCAACGACGCCGCCGGTGCCGGACTTCCCTGAACTCCCCGCCAGTAACGAGGAGGCTGCAGCGCAATGCCCGGACGTCGAGCCCATGGTGTACAACAAGGAAGAATCACCACCGAAAAGCAAGATGGAACGACAAATTTCAAAAATAGTGCGGATGGTGAAGAAGAAGGAGCCTAACCACACGGACGAGGAGATTCGCAAGCTCGTGGACCACATGCGCCGGAAGCAAGGCGGTTTCTCCCGGATGACGTTTAACGCCATCGTCGCACTCTTGCTGGGGCACCTCAATGATGTTCCTCAAGAGGAGCATTGAATGCCATGTGGATGCACCGCTCCTTGGAAAAAAGAAAACTATGCATGCTACAGCCATCTGGGTGAACTTGAAGCCGGCTGCGTTTCTTTTTTTTTTTTGCTTCTGCTTTATTTTTTGTTCAATTTCTTAATGTCACTCTTTAAAGATTCATTCTCGCTATTCATTTTTCTTTTTGTTGCTGCATTCCTGTAATAAACGTTTTCGTCCACATGGTATGGTAGCCGGCCTTTTTCATCGGAGATGGTGTCTCTCGTGGAGCGCCAAACAACTGTCGGCTCGAGATCCAGTGAAAAACAAACGCTCTTGCACCGAGCGCACGGCTGCAAGCCCACCAATGCGTTTGCGGCATCGCTGGATTCTTTTTTGAATCATGACAGCTGCACTCATCTGTTCGCAGTCGTTAAGCTAAGCATTGCAGGGCATCTCGGTCGGGAATGAAGATTCCCCATTATTCTTGCTTTCTCTAATTCGTGCAGGATGCCTTCAGTCAAGAATAATGACTAAAGGAGCGCGAACTGGACACAAAAAAAGGCACAATGACCAGACACGCACGTAACGAATTCTATGCAATTATTAATTGTTATCAATTACATTTACGGAAGTCTTGTAATTATTCCAATAATTTTTTGTGATGCGTGTAATCGTACCGCTTTTTAGTGATAAATTACATGTAGCCAGTTATTTCATTTAGATTCGCGACGCTGCGTTGAGCGTTTGAATTTCACGATAACTGCAGTACAGCGCCTGCGACAGTGTCACGCAGCAGCCACGGGGTTGCGCATGCGCAGACAGGCAATTTGTTCCCTTAACGCTCTCCAGGCGTCGGCCGCCGAATTCACCCAGTGCTCCTGTGGTTCCATAGCGAGGACGCGGGTGCCGGGAAATAACGTACGGATGAATTTTTTCAGCTCTTCATGGGGTCTACCGCGAATTCCTCCTCCTAGCCCAGAGAAAAGACGGGGAATGCGGGAGATGGAAATTCAAGACGATGAGCAAAACGTAAACAAGGTGAATGCTGGAGCCAACGTTTCGACAAGTGGGCTTGTCTTCTTCAAGGCGCCTTGAAGAAAAGTCCACTTGTCGAAACGTTGGCTCCAGCATTCACCTTGTTAACGTTTTCCTCCTAGCCCAGGAAACATGAAGTGCTGCGCTTCATAGACGCGAGCACCGCGGCATAGAATAACCATTAATTTTGTGTAAGAGGTGTTGGAACGTTTGAAAACCGCCTTCCAGCACGCACATCGAGCAAGTTTTCAGTGTCACTGACTCGTGTTTTCACTATAAAACGAGCGAACATTACCGATTACGGTAATGTTCATTACATTACATTACCGATTACATTACCGATTAGATTACTGAATATTACCGAGACGACAGCCATCATCATATTATGATTGGCTGGAAATGCTTATTCGAAAACCCAGACCAAGAGCAGTCCTTGGTAAAATGCCGTCACTCCCGCCTTTCATAAGAATCTTAGGACTTTTCATACAGGAAAATGGATATAACGATGAGGCAATCAAATATCTAGAGGGATTTGCCACGCAAGCGCTTGGCATATTTAGAAGGGTCGCGCTGAAAGGACGAGGCCTGAAGGAAAGAAGCTTGCTTGAACTAACCCAAGCATACGTAATAAGCCACGTGTGCTATGCCACGCTTTTCTTAAACATTAGGTCAGAGGGTAGAGAAGGAAACTCGACTCGCTCATTCGACGGTGCATCAAGAGGGCCTTAGGCTTACCAATTACCACCTCCACAGAGAAGCTCCTCTCTATGGGAGTGCACAATACCTGGGACGAAATAGCGGAGGCTGTCAGAATTAAGCCGAATGACCACGGGCAGAGCTATCCTCGAAATGATAGGCCTGCAAACAGATAGGGGACTACGAGGCTCCCGCTGGACATCCCGCTGGACTGCCGACAAAATCTAATCATTACCCCCCTCCCTCGTAACATGCATCCCATATCCAACACGGCGAGGAGGGAAAAGAGAGTAGAAGCACTAATCAAACGCTTCGATTCGATGGACAGCAAGTCGGTTGCGTACGTGGACGCGGCCAGTGGCAAGCCGGGTGCGGCGGTCGCCTCGGTAGTCGGCGGCCGAGGTGCCCCCGTATCGGCCGCCACCATTAGAAGCCGCAACACGGAAACGACTGAAGAAGTTGCGATAGCGCACGCTAGCGTGGAAACGGAAGCCAATTTCATAATTAGCGATAGCAAAACGGCCATCTGGAATGTTTGAAAGGGTAGGATCTCGCCGGAAGTGCCAAGGGTTCTGGCCAGTAGACGGCTAAACAGAAAAATTAGCCTAATTTGGACCCTCGTACACACGTCCGTTCCTGGCAACGAGGCGGCCCAAGAGTTAGCCCGAGCTCTCTACTTCCGGGTGGCTGTGGAGCCGCCCGACTGCCGGAACATGGACGAGCGTCTGCAAAATTATACGGAGATTGTCGAAAATTATCGGCTGCGCAGGAGACTGGTGCCACCACCGGATAAACGTCTGAACGATAGAGAGGCAGTCGCGTGGCGGCGCCTGCAAGCTGGGAACTTCGTAAACCCGGTGTGGGCATACCATGTTATACATGATAGAGAAAACGATAAGTGCAAACACTGTGGGGCGAGAGGGACTCTCGACCACATAATCTGGGAATACCCTAGCTCCCCATGGGGAGCTAGCGTATTCCCTGCAGGGGCTAACGCAAAAATAAATTGTAGAGAGGCCTGGGAAGCCCTGCTGCGGAGCGAGGACCCTACTTCACAGCAACACGCAATCCGCCTGGCGGAAGAAGCCGCGAAGAGTGAAGACCTCTTTGCTTGCTTCTAATCACGGAGGTCCCGGCCTCCATCCCCTAGGCCTGTGTGCCGGGGACAGGGAGTAGGGGGACTCCTTATCCGGCGGTACAATAACGTCATCAACGTCATCAACGTATGAACTGCGACTGTGCTACGAAATTTCATTGTATGTACTTTTATGCACTTCATCTTTGTCGGAATGCGGCCGCCATGCTAGCATAGCTATACCTAGTCTCAGATGCTTTCTAAATAAACGTCAAGAGCCGCAAAAAAAAAAAAACGAAGTTCATCGTTGATTGGTGCTTATGTATTGTTTCCATTGGCTTGCCGGCGTGGCGCCAGATAATCGTTCACCTTTTTCCACGCACTGTTTCCGCACCATATTTTTCACCTTCTTCTCCTTAAAAAGAAATGAGTATCCATTGCTTTTCTAGATGCGAAACGAAACGCGTTTTAGTGAAGCACTTCTAGGGTATTTACCTCGATTAGCTGGTGCATGTCAGCCATTATGGCGTTCGTATTTTTTTCCTGCTAGTTAAACGAAATTCCTGATGACAGGTGACAGGGCAAGACGTTTCTCTGGCTATTTCAACCTTGAGGCAGTAGATGAGAAAATAGAAATCGCTTCTTTCGTCACCGCTTGTTTATCTAAAAGAAACTAGTGATCGATGCCCAGAATTACCAGGCGTGATTACAAAATTATACTGGCCAACTTCACTGTTCCTCAGTAAAGTCAATGCATGTGGTCTTGAATATGGCGTGCACAAGGCGTCTAAATTTGGCTTCGTGTTATCTTTGCGACCAGAAGCGACTGGAATGCACGTAGTCATTTTTTTATATGCAGAAACATGGAAAGTTGTGCACCTGCTGTCGATACCAAAGCCTTTTCAGACGCGGCGTGTAGTTATGTGTCCTCGTTGCGTACTATTTATTGGCAGTTTCCCCTTTTGTTTCCTTTTGCTGCGCTAGCATCTAAACAAACGCGTTTAGTCCCCCTTTTAATAATGGCACTACTATTATTTTGGCGGTATACGGTGAATGGGCGAGCACGGTCGCGCTTGTCGGGCTTGTAGAAGAGGCCAGGAAACGGAAGTTGCCAAAGTGAGGTATGCGGTGGCTTGTCGTGAGAGCATAGTCTCAACTACAGATGCATGTTGTGAAATCACGATATCGGGTAACCGCGCTTCTTTCATTCTCTGTCGTTCAGTACGAGCTTTGCTTCCTCCTCGCTCTCATACGATGTCGTAAGTTAACTGCGATGACACTTCAGTGGCACTCTTATCTTAGCGTAAGAATTTTTTTCACTAAGAAAATGCGTAAGAACGGCGCAGCTTAGTGAATTCTGCCCCACATTACCATAATTTTTTGCTCAGTGCACGCATCAGACAGAGAGGAAAGAACATTTCGTAAGAATTTTTTTAAATATTGTAATTAATTAAAGTTTGCACCTGACCACTTGTAACTCTTACATGGCATGCTACTTCAAAAATTACTGGAAGATGATCACTGCTTGTCGCACACTCAACAGCCGACCAAGAAGATACGGAGAGACTCGGGCCTCATAATGTAAGTTCTATTGCAGAGTAAGATCTATCCCGCATAAACGTAATACATCCGGAGTTTACAGACGTTAGCCCATTGTCCAGCGACCAGTTCCATAATCGAGTGCCGCACAAATCTGTTCATGATATATGGAGAGAATTGAAGTCATTTCACAGTAGAATGTCCCGTCCACAAGAATTACGAACCCTATCCAGTGTTAGTGTGTCTTGCACGCCAAAAGGAAAATATGCATTTAGAATGGTAGAGGAGCAACATCCACGGAGATTCAGCTCTATTACTAGGATTTCACACTCGGGAGTTGAAAGTTGAAAGTATTGCCTTATGGCAAACTTGAGACGAAATAAATGTAATTAATCCGCCACCTATAGTAGGGCGGTCTAGACAAAATGATCTGTAAAACTTTATTTTAGAATTTTTTGCAGTAATTTACCACGTTTCTTTTAACATAATTAAATTGAGGTCAAGTTGAGCAGTTAGACAAGATAAATCTACTGAAGCAGAATTTAAAGAGTGGCAGTTACACTGAAGTACTTTCAGACACCTTATTGTTTAGAAAGTTGCACAGCCGAAACTCCTGTACAATGCTTTCTTTTGGTATAGCATTGGATTGACTATTATTAGCTTTTGAATGAGGACCGGAGGATGAATCTTCATTGATTAATTACATTGTTCTTCTATACGCTCGAGCGTTTTGTTCCACATCTGTCATATCCAATTCTGCTTTAACCAAATTACCAGTAGCAGACTCCAGGGAAGGCGAAGTCGAAGGTGCGATACCGTTACTTTAAGGATGGGTACCTGAGTTTCTATCACTAGTTTGTTGCTTAGGATCCACTGTTTGAGTTGTTGCAGGACTCGGCCGGTTAGCTTGCATCAAATGAGATAAGGAACTGTTATATATTATATATATATTATATTATATATTATATATATATTATATATATTATATATATAAGGGCTGTTATATGCATTCCCCAGGGCTCATTTAGAGCCGTTCCACAGCTTTTGTAACTTCCTTTCCCACAGCGGGCATTATATTTGCAATAAGCAATATATCCGAGCTAAGAGTTTGTCTACCTCTAACATGCGCATAGCCAAGCGCCCTTTCTTTGAAAATGTTTATCGCGTCCTTTCTAGAGCACCGTCGTCTGTCGACCATTTCAATCACTTGTACTTGTTGGGCCATAACAGAAAAGTCAGAATAATCGGCTGGGTGACTTCCACCACAGAGGCAGCATCGCTCATCTACAATCATTTTGAGCATGCTTTTAGCCACGTGTACAACAACGCTGACTTGTATTGCACTCTGCACTGCTATGGCCGTATCGCCAGCAATTACGACATTGTAGCGGGTGCGATGCCAGAGGTTCAAATCTGAATACGAGGGGCACACCTTTAGTTCTGATGGACAGGATGTTCCTGTGAATGTTCCAATCACCGGTTCTATTGGGACCCTCTTATTGTCTACCACTCGATTGCATAAACAGCAATTACTCCAGTCCCAGACAATCTCTCTAGTGCTTCTGAAGCAGATAGATCAGCATCGACACCTCTGACTATTTCCTTAGTGCAAGTGAGGTGATCAGGGATGAAGGCACTCACCGGCAATGACGCAAATGATGAACACGTAACTAAATCCACGGCACAGGTCTGGTCTGGTGATCTACACACGATAACTCCTCGGCAGAACTGTCTCAATTCCGTGATGGTCAGGTTTGAATAAGTAGCAGCACGTAGGTATTTCTGGATATATCCTTGGTGTTGGTCAGCCGTATCGAGCCTTCATTGAAAGGAACCAGAGCCACCGGGATGCTGCTCACACCACCGCGGATGAACGAACCCAGAGGTAATTGATCTATCGGAATAGAGGCCGCCCAAGGGGATAAACCGTTCCCGGGGGAGTTTTTGGACATCAGCCTAGGATGAAGCAGTCGTAACAATAATTAAGAGCTCAATATTTGCTGCTGGTGATTGGTCAAATGTGTACGGGCTTTTTTGGTGAAAGCGAATGCTTATGCTACTGCACATCACTTCGTTCTTGTACTACCGCTTGTTTGCTACTTTATTCCTTTCCTATTTTTGTAACAGATTCCAATCCTTTGCCTGGCTGTTCTTCGCCTTTGTATTTTTTTCAGTATTATTTTCTGGTGTTTGCACATTGCGCATGATTGATACAGTGTTGATTCTCTTTGCTTGGCAAACTGGTTGCAATCCTTCCTCGGTGGCTTTGCTTCATTTCGTGTGTGCAGCATTTATGTTTTCGAAATGATAATTTTAACCTGTGTGTGACATTTGCTTTAAGTGCTCTGTCTAGAAGCTTACTTTTTCGCGATTAATTTTTCTTTTTGTTGCTTTTTCTTGTAGGCACAATGCGCTTGACTGTACACTGTTAAACTTTCTTACGATATTGATGTTCCTTGTAAGAAAAACTGCTTAGACCGCATTCATGGCTTTAGACCTACCCTAACGGATGTGGCTTGTTAGCTTCTTTTTATTTTTCTGTATTTTTTGTGTGTACGTGCGTGTGCACAGCGCACATGTTTACATAATGTCGATTTTTTTTTCTTTAAAACATGAGTATACCTTTTGTAATGCCCTTCTGCTACGATCTCAGATGAGTGTGGCAGTATTGAAAATAAATAAATAACAAATAAGACTAGAAAATCCTAATCCCCTCCCCCCCCCCCCAACCCCAAAACCTGGCCAAGTGACGTTCGCAGCGAGCCAACATGTCGGATTTCAATTTGCCGCCTTCCATTTTTTCCCCTTCGTCGTCTTTGTGTTGCCTCTGTCTTTCTTTCGTGTGCCGATTCAGTCCTGCTTTGAGGCACGCGTGCGTAACGTAATTCTAATGTAAGTTGCTGGCCTCTCCCTGGCTCTTTACGTTTTTTTTTTTATATTGAATCCCATGGTAAGTATAATAATAAACGCCGACAGCACGCTACCACCAATAATTTTGGAAGTAGAGAGCAGAGGAAGAAGAAACTGATGCCACGTCAAAGAGCGAAGAAGCGAACCACTTTGCACGGTTAGGGCCAAGCCTCAGTTCGATTCCAATGAGCCATCGTGCGAGGTAAGTCGTGCATGACCATTTCCTATGACTGGACCAGCGGCTAATTCGCACGCGGTTACCGTTTTCAATTTTCTGCTTGCTTTTCGAGTTCTCAGGTGTACCGCTATCACCATTTAACGTCATGTTTCTCCTAGAACTCCCGCATTCATGTTATAGATACATGTTATAGGGCGAGTCAAACATACGCTCATGTTTTTCAATAGACATATGTATAATCACATAATATAATATTTGGGGTTTTACGTGCCAAAACCACTTTCTGATTATGAGGCACGCCGTAGTGGAGGACTCCGGAAATTTTGACCACCTGGGGTTCTTTAACGTGCACCTAAATCTAAGCACACGGGTGTTTTCGCATTTCGCCCCCATCGGAATGCGGCCGCCGTGGCCGGGATTCGATCCCGCGACCTCGTGCTCAGCAGCCCAACACCATAGCCACTGAGCAACCACGGCGGGTTGTATAATCACATGACAACGTTGTATTACGGATATGATACCGCTGGAGAGGTAATAATTCAGACTAAAGATTTAAAGTACAATATCAAAATATTTCTCTCGAACTGCTCACCGCTTGAAAAACAGCATAATTCGCGACGCTTTCAAAATTTCGGCATATACTTCTGGTACGTGGACACTGCATTGTCGTGAATACAAGTCTATCTCAGCGGTTGTTTTCGACATTTCGATGCCTCGCAATTTTCAAGTGTGCACATTTCCCTTCAAAGATCCTCACCATCAATATTCGCAGGTTGTTAGACCAGGGAAAAAGCTTGCAATTTTGTCGGCCCCTTGCTTCCCACCCATCTTATCACAATTCACTATACAAGATTTCCCTCGCAACAATACAATAATCATGGGGTCGAGAATCACGCTAGAGTAAATAGTGCATGCCCTCAACTCTTTTCATCACTGGTACCCCCACGGGCTCATTAAGGATTTAACAATATCGCTTGCCATTGACAGTCTTACAGCCTCACGAGCACGACTTGCACGCACTCCCGCTTGCTCTGATGGTGGCTTGCTGCTGTATGTTCAGCGTTATTTTGGGTAGTGACGTCAAGTGAGGCACGTGACACTTGCCTGAAGTGCAAAAATGAAGCTCATGTGATACTGTCTAACAATTTTGGGCACAGTGTACAGTAAGATGTTGACTTTATGCGTGCAGCCATATTTCATACTCATGCGCGTGTGTGCGTGTGTGTGGGTGTATGTGCATGTGTGTTCGTGTATGCGTGTGTGCATGTGCCTGCGTGTTCGCGTCCCTTTGTGCGTGCGCATGTGTGTATCTGTGTGCATGCGTGTGCGTGTGTGTGTGTGCGCGTGTGTGTATGCGTTGTGGGGTCTCTCACACCGTGCTCTTGGGATAAAGGAACGACAACACAGTAGTGCAAACAGTCACAAGGGCATTTATTGCACCTTTCATAGATCAATGCCTGCTAGCCGAGTTGCTATCCACAAAACATGCCCATGGGCGCGCGACAAATCTAGAAGTCCGACTCACCGCCACCGGAAAACGAGCGAATATGTTCGCCCCATGCTGGATCCCAACGCCTGGTCGTTCGCGCGTACTATCACGCGAACGGTGTCTAAGGCAGCCACGCGAGACGGTCTCGCAGAAGCATGGGTCGCTGCACGCGCGGCACGGCACGTCCGTGCTGCTTGCTGTCTCGAACCCCCAAGAGCGCAAGCGCCTTCCTTTCGGCGCCCAAGTAACCTCGCCTGTCGGCGGCGTTAGCAGCGCAACACTCGCGCCATCTCTCGCACTGCGCCCCAACCACATCGACCGCCGCGGGTATCACGCAGGCCACGCGGCGAAGCCGCACTACAGGAGGCGCGCTATGCGGGAAAAACATCAGGGGACGCGCGAGAGTCGCGCATCCCCACAGCGTGTGTGTGTGCGCGCGCGTGTGTGTCTGTGCGTGTGTGTGTGTGTGCGTGTGTGTGTGCGCGTGCGTGTTTGCGCGTGCGTATATGCATCTGTGTGTGCGTGCGCGTGTGTATGTATGGGTGTGTGCGTGTGTGTATGTATGTGCATGTGCGTGCGTGTGCGCGTGGTATCTGCGTGTGCGTGTGTGTGCATGTGCGTGCGTTGTGCACGCGTGTGTATGTATGTGCGGACGTGTGTGTATGCGTATGTGCGCATGTGCGTGCATGTGTACGCGTGTGTGTGCATGTGTGCGCGCGCGTATCTGCCTGTGTGTACGCGTGTGTGTGAATGTGCGTGCCTGTGAGCGCGCGTACGTGCGTGTATGCGTGTGTGTTTGTGTGCTTGTGTATGCGTGTGTGCATGTGCGTGCGTGTGTCTGAGCGTGTGTGCGTGTACATTTGTTGTATGCGTATGCGTGTGTGTTTGTATGTATGAGTGTGTGTGTGTGCGCGCGTGTATGTGCGTGTGCGTGTGCGTGCGTGCATGTGCGTGTGCGTGCATGTGCGTGTGTGCCATGCTTTAAATCTTTTGAACTGAACAAAACGCAGGCGAATGGGTGCTTGTGCGCTGTGATTAGTGTTCTCAAACCGAGGCCAATACGAAGGCACATTGCTTTCAACCTAAACTAGGGGTATGGATACCCGAATGACACACGACCCCTGATCTTGGTTTATTGCATGTAAAGATAGTCATAAGGGTTATCTTAGATTATATAACTATCTTTTCTAAAGTCGATATCGGAGCAGGGTGCTTGCATGCACCCATGCGCCGATATAAGGCGCGACGGGTATTGTCGTATTATTCGCCCCGTGCTCACTGAAGATATTCGCCTTGACCCAGGGTAGACCTGGGCTCTTGGGTGAGGCTGCCCGAATATGTAAGCACCGATATATTTTCAGCCTCTTACGTGTATAGCACAAAATATCAAGTATATTTTAGTTCATGGCTCTCCAGTATCCACAAACGGGCCTCAAATCAGAATTTGCCCTCAGGAACCGCGAACATGTGACAATGCCGCTGCTCGACCGAAGGAGACATATAGTTATTAACGGCTCTCAGCGATTTCAATATCAAGTTTCACTGCGAAGATACCTCTACTCCAGTGCCTTCTACCGAGAGCTGCTTGCCTACTTATGAAATTTAACCTGAACAATAGCTACAGAGTGCTATTATAAGGCGGCGCCAACACGTGAGTTCTAAAGCCAGGATAGAATTTAAAATAGGGGAAATTTCAGTCATTTCTTTACGTGGGCTCAATAGGCGGCGAAATTTTTCGCGTAGTTATTTTTTTTTATATACTTCCGTTCATTTAGTACGCTTGAATTACGGTAGCAATGAAGAGATACCGAAGTACCTCTTAAGAAATGTCTTTGGCATGCGAACAAGCACGTTGTCAGATCGCTTCTTGCGACCCACTCTGGTGTTTTCCAAGTATTGTCTGTGCCCTGGCTATTAGTATAACTACACTGTTAACAGTAACGTCATATAATTCAGGCATACTTCATGCACGTAGGCGTGTTATGACAATGTCATTGGCGTCGCTACTGCGCACCATAACAACTCTGACTCCTCTAGTTAGCGAAAGAAACACGTTATCAGCGTATTCTAATAGTTGGTATCTTCCTTTTTTCGTTCGCATGAAGCTCGTCCAAGCCAGGAGACGTCCTCGATCTTGAGATCGGAAGTGATGACGATGACTTTCTCGGTGAAGTTAAGTCCCCCGCGTGTTCAGCGAAACCCGCAGCCCAGCGTGCGCAGTCGCCTTCGCTAAGCGCAGCGGGTGCGGCGCGCCCGCTTGACGCACCATCGCAGACCGACCTCACGGCTCAGCTTCAGGGGGATGGCAGCAGCGGCACCGCTTCGCCCTCGCCAGAGCACCGGGCGAGGAGAGCTGACGCAGATCGTCCCGGGCATCCGGACCTGCGGGATAAGTTAAATCTCATCAGGTGCCACCGACGACGGAAGTCCAAGCGCCGGCGATCGCGCTCCGGCGGCGATCTACGCACACAGCTGAGCGACCACCGAGAGCGCGCAGATCACGACGCCGACGAAGAGCCAAGAGCGCCATCGGTGGGGGCCCCGTCGGGAACGAGGCGAGCAGTGTTTAGGGGCGGTAGCAGGACAGCAAACGGAGGACGCAGAAATGGGCGCCAAGGATTCGCCCGTCGAAGAAAGGCCTACATAGACCTGGACCGCCCTGCGGAAGAAGACATCGATGACATCCTAGCTGCGGGGCCTCACCATGCGTTCAGCGCTACTCATTATCGGCAAGTTGTGTTCCGCCAGAATCCCGGGAGCAGTGCACCGGCTCCTTGCGCGCATCAAGGGCCGTGAAAGACACATCCCGAGTGCCGGAACTCAGTGATGGAAACAGCAGCGTCTGTGCGGCGGCGGCACGGACATCGGTGCCGTGAAAATTGGCAAAGCCAATTGAATGGCGGAAGAAGGGTCGGAGAAATCGTGAACCTTTCCGGCGCCACTTCTGCTCGCCGCTCTGAGTGGATTAGCGGTGTCCGAGACGCGTCAAGCGCTGCTCAATGTTCAACACGAGTTCCAGGCGTTGGTGTCTATTGCTGTCTCATTATTCTTTTCAGTAGACACTTCTATTAACGACACCACACACGAGAACTCCAACACGTAGCAATACTACCGATGCAAATATTTAATCCTCGCTCTGTTGGCCATGACACAGTCAATATTTCTGATCGCATGTCTAAGTAACGCGCTCTGAACATCAATTAACACATGACGCTACCGATATGGAAAAAAACGCCATTGAGAGCATTCCTTAGAGCAGCACCTATCACCTATAATTTCGAAATGTGCAGCGTATACAAATTTGGCGCATTCACGTTGTTACTAGTACTTATAACTAAACGTTTAGACCACCAACAAACACGTTCAGTACGTATGTTGACGTGTCGACGTACCGCAGCTTGATCATACCTTCCTAGCGATTATAGTCGTCGTCTGTCCCGTCGAACAAGGTATTTGCTGCCAAGGCGCGCGTTGGTTGCGTATTTATGGCTGAACAGTTGCATCGCCAGAAGCGTTAAACAGAATCAACGTGTTCAGGCAGCGGTTTCCTACAATAATTATTAAAGGCAACTCGGGCGCTGCGATCGTTCAGCCACCATGGGGATGATGGTTAGTGCATGGATTTTTCTGATCTTCGGCCTTGTGGCTTTAGACGTTCTTGTGGCTTCGTTTATTGTCATTTATTTGCCTTCACTGGCCAAAATTTCAAAGCAATGGATACTTTTTGTTTGAGTTCAGAAAGCGTTAAGACGTTGCGAACACGCATAATCCTGCAAATTGCAGCGGTTCCGATTTTCCATGCGTCGGAGGCGTAATGGCTTCCATATCGGGCTTCAGTGCGACAGGTCGTGTGTTCGAATCGTGCCGACGGACAATTTTAATAATACTTACTTAATTACATATAACGGAGCACTTTCTTGTGAGTGATTAGTTCACAATGTCACAAAGCCGTTTAAAGCCAGGAGGATGAAGTTTAGGCAAATCCGTGAACTATAAGTCAAATACAACTTTAGAAAAAAGGGGAGGCCCCGCCCAAATGAGCGAAGCGTGACAGCCGATTGCCTCCGCGACTAAAATAGTCCCGCTGGAGAAATCGTGCTACTGAAACGCGTAATTCTCGGTATAAATAAAGACTTTTGTATTTTGATGACTGGTTCAGTAGAGCTCTCATGTGCAACAGCCCATGCCGGATCGCCAGAGAAAAATAACCCCGTGCCTTCTACAACGCTCCCCGTCGTCTGCTCTTTAGCTTCATTGCAAGTGATAGAAGTGGAAAGAGTAGCTCTGCAAGGCTTTTGCGCTTGTTCACATGTACCGGCGTGTCTACTACTCGTTTTCCAATCTTAAAATGAATAATAATATTTGGTGTTTTACGTGCCAAAACCACTTTCTGATTATGAGGCACGCCGTAGTGGAGGACTCCGGAAATTTTGACCACCTGGGGTTCTTTAACCTGCACCTAAATCTAAGCACACGGGTGTTTTCGCATTTCGCCCCCATCGAAATGCGGCCGCCGTGGCCGGGATTCGATCCCGCGACCTCGTGCTCAGCAGCCCAACACCATAGCCACTGAGCAACCACGGCGGGTAATCTTAAAATGAATCAGTTGCTATTGAAAAAGTACTTATATAAAACAAGGCATTTATCGGAACCATTACAAACCTGGGGCGAGAATACGGTCGAGGCAGGAAGGTACAAAAATGCTTCATTCATCGTTTTAAATAAGTACTCTTGGTGTTAAATAGCATAAAATTTATATTTTTTGGTTTTGTGTTTTCAGAATTTCACAACACGCATTCTACAGCTTGCGCGTGCAGTGAGCACTGGTGGACAGCAATCAATCGACGGTGCTACACAACGCTCGAACACCGTCGCTAGAAGCTCGGCTATCTCACTGCTGACAATGATCGTTCACGCTAAGTTGACGGCGACCAATCTTTGCGTTGAAGGCTTCTTCTGCAAATATTTTCTGTTGAGACACTCGTAGGTTTGTTCCATGCGCGCACACTTTTCTGATTTCTCCTGAGAATGGTTTTGCTTCATCACTTCACCCCGTCCGACGAAAAACGCAGTGACACAGTACACGAACACACCCGTCGCTAACTGTAGGCACCGGTCTTTGGAAAACTTTTCTCGTCGTAACTTCATTCGGGAGCGAAATAAGACAACATGCAACCAACACGCAGGGCGTGTGTTCGTAGCGGTCGCCGCGGGATCCTGTTTTCAGGCAAAGCGTAGCGCAGCGCCAGCGATGCTCGCTGCAATGTTCCTTTGCCGGATCACTGCTCAGAATAAACGCACGCGGCACAAATGCCGCATCGTGAGCTCGCAGTAACATTTCCGGCATGACAGACCATCACAAACAGTTATGGAATTCACTCTGACGAGGGGCTGAAGCCCACAGCTGACGCGGCCTCGCCCAGTTCGAAGCGCGGGCGGCCATCTTCTGCGTCGGCGGAGTCACCGGCCGTCCGGCTCATGACGTTAGTCCACAGTTCGCGCCCATTGGTGGATGCTCGTGTGCCTCCGCCTCGGAGGAGTAAACGCCCCCCTTTTTTCTAAAGTTGTATCCGACCATAGTCATTATTCCCACGCTGGCTGAACCGCCTTCCTTGCAGCTCCTCTAGCCCCTCCAGTTTCCTCTAGTAACTGTGCAACTATATTCTCACGTGATTCTTGCAATACCGACTATATTTACAACGCTTTTTCGTTACTATTGCCTTTTAGGCTAGGCTGTACCACTACATGCAGGCCTTTCGACTTGCGTTCGTGAATACACATGAAATCGGCCGGACCTATAGGGGCGCACAGCTGTTCCAAGCTTTCCAGATACATCAATACTCGTCTGTCGACAATGGTACTAATTTGGCCTGTGTGTCTGAGTCTTTCAATGTAGGAGTCGTATGACTCTAGCAAGGTGCACCAGTGCTTAGCACAATTTTACTAGTGTTTAGAGACTTAATTACAAGCATTTTTCGCCGTTTGTCGAGGCTGTTCTGATTGCAGCGCTGTTTTTTCCTGCTGATTGCGGAAGGCTTTCGTCAAGCAATGGCTCAATCATTGCTCAACCAGCACTTTTAGCGGATATAATGTCGTCCGTTCTCATTCTGTACATTGGGATTCTTCTGTCTTCTTTTGCTGTGCCCTTCCTGCCGAGTCACCTTTGAGGTAGGCGACCGCTGTCCACCTTCCAGGCAGGCAGTTTCCGGCCGGTCTTTTACTAGATGTCTTTAGCTTAATGTAGAATTAACCTCGCCGAGACCAAAGGGGAGACGAAAGGTAACGAGGAGAAAGGCGATAGGTAACGATGCAATGGGTATGTGCAAATGTATCAAATACTGATGACCGACACAAGATAGGCGAGGTGAACTGCGAACTCACTTTTTGCTGCGCCTTAATCCAAACGCCAAGGCCACACGCTTTCACCGACGCACCTCCGTCGCAGCGCTACTAGCGTGCCACGGTATGCAGTAAGTGAATCCCCACATGTCGCGCTGATTACTGCTGGCGCGAAACTGGGAAAAGGTAAGTTCACGTTACGATCACCAGTGTATGCTGAGAGGCAACGCTGCATCCCGTAGAGTGTACGAGAATATACTCTGCAGTTGCGTGGGAGTGGCGAATAGCCTAAAGAAGTACCGTCTCCAAAGAGAGAGAGAGAGAGAGAGAGAGAGAGAGAGAGAGAGTGCCGAGAGGACGAGTTTGCTTTGCATGTTGTCGCATGTGTGTGACAACAGAAAAACAGCTCAAAATAAAGCCATCACACAGTGGTCTGCTATCGACGTATGCAATCCAGCTTCTGCCTTTCTCCGAGCGTACGCCACACAAACACAAAACGCTTGTCCAAGTGTTTGTGCCACTTGAAAGTGCTCACCATTTGGGCCAGCCGACGTGGAATAACTAAATGAAACCAACGGTATCAAGTGAAACGCATGCAGGATCGGTAAGAGGAAGAATAACGAACGTTATAATAACCCTTTATGTCACGAATTATGGTCGGCTGTTGATGAATGTATGGAAGTTGCGCAGTTTTACGCCAATGTAGACCCTATTGAAAGCAAGTCAACGTGGTAGATTGTATCCTTGCGCCTTTTAAAGTATCATACTATCTACTGGGTAATTACACATCTCTCTAGTGTACAGTCAGTCGTGCTACGTTTCTTCATAAAATAATTTAATTATCGGCTCGAATTGCAAGCACAAATTAATTATTGATTGAAACGATTACTAGACAAAAAAAAAAAAATGTCTGTCGCAACCGCCACCGAAACGCCCCACGTAAAAAGTCAAGTCAAACACGGTAGTGCATTGACCCAAACGCTCGTCCAGATGTATCGGTAGATTTCACTCAAAAGTAAAATGGAGACACTTGAGGTAAACAGAATGTTCACTTTCCCTAAGCCTTGCGTTCGTGGTCTACTCCTTGTCACGGCTGCACAAAAATGACAAAAATAAGTCGTGTACACATATCTGCGCCCCTTGACTGATAAAGTTTTCTTTTCTGATGCGTTATATTTGGAGTGTCGAAATGGAAAAAAATGTGTATGTGCGATTTGCGCAAACTACGGGAAGCCGGTCACACTCATAGTGGATATATATATATATATATATATATATATATATATATATATATATATATATATATATATATATATATATATATACGGTGGTCTGCTCCAGACCACTGTCACTGGCACTTTGCTCCTCGAAGTAGGAAGTGTGTCGAGTGAGCTCCTGAACAACAATTTGCAAATGTGGTTGACGCGGTTTCAATCATGCATCCGGAATCTCTAAGGTGTGTGACCTAACACTACTGCATCATTACTCTCACATTTACCGCTTAATCAGCACTGGATATTCATTTCGAAGTAAGGTTGCTCGCTAATGTCTGTGAAGGTTTACTATCAAATTGCAACCTTTTCGCAACGCTTTTGCGCACGCTGACGCGCTGTTTCAAGGTTGCCGAATAAAAGCGCGTTGGCTGCGGTCTGTGTGGCGTCCAGTGAGGCTGCTCCGCATAACGCGTTATGCAGAGCAGTGTCACTCGACTCCGCACGGACCTTTGTTACTGAGTTCGTCACCGAGTACGCCTGTTCTCACACGTTTCTGGAGCTTGCGTTGGATAATACGAGTTTCGGAAGGTAAGCTTTATTTTCAGTTCCCATGAAAATCCTATCAACGAGATTCCGCGGTATGTATGACCAGGGTTTGACTCCGTCCAGCAGCGCATAAATTTTACACGACTTTTGTTTTGTTTTTCTGTCAACTGAGGAGCGGCACACAGCCAGTGAGCCAAGTTGGCCCAACCGTTGGTTTCGCACCCGATTCCCCCAGCACAGCAACCCGATGATCGACCCATCAAACGTTGTACTACCCAGTGATCCAAGGAGGTTTGAAAGAAGTTAGATACAGACGGACATACTGAAAAGTTCGTGAAGTTTCCAGAAAATGCTGAATGCATTAAAAAGGGCAAACAAAGCAAATGTTAAAGGGCCCCTCAACAGGCCCCATAGCAAATTTCGGTTATACGCTGGAAGCTGTTACGTGTCCTCTAGGGAGCGTTCTGCCGCAAAAGTTTTTCAAATCGGCTCATAATAGCCGAGATAGAAATATTTCAAGGCCGCGAACCCATGATTTCGGCAGGCGGGCTCCACTGCCAAGCGAGACACTCTCTCCACTCGCCCCGTCGAGCCTCCGCAAGCGAAATTCCTTCCCTGCTTTCTCCCATCGTTCTTTTTTTTATTTTTTAAATATTATTTTCTTTTGCGGCGCTGCGCGCTTTTGCTGATGGCGTTGCGCGCGAGTTGTGATTGTCTCGTTTCGCGCAGCGCAGGATTTTGCTCGCTGTGCGCACGGACACATGACTAGCGGTATAATTCAGTGCTACACGAATACCGAGGCAGAACAAGCGGATCGCAGAGCATGATCACGCGCTGGAACACCGTAGAAAATGGCATAGTTTCGGTACCAGCGCCCAGCAGAAGAAGCGGAAGTAAATCTCTCTTGCTTCGGTGCGAAGTAAAACAAGAAAACACGCAGACATTCCGTTTGTGTGTTTTATTACTTCTCTAAACTTCAATTCGTCAATTCAAGCAATAGATCACACATATAACAAATGTTGTCTTGAATAATTCTCGAAGTCGCGTGTCAGTACGAGCGACGTCGCACTGCAGACACCAGTACGTAGGCGCAGGGACACGAGTACGTCACCGTCCGGCTTGGAGCGCGGTCACCGCGAGGGAAAGGAAAAACAGCGTTCGCATTGAAAGTTCAGACCTTTCCGCGGCGTGTAGCGATGTAATTCTTTGCAAACACGATCGTTAGCGCACATTGTATGCTCTGCGCTTGTCAGCTCAAGATGGCCAGACCTGGTGAGGGGCCCTTTAAGAGACAGCCAGAAGAGCATGTATGTTGCCTGCTACTCCCCAAGTAGGGATAAATGATTAGAGATTGAAAGGGAAAGACGAGGTGAATATGAAGTAATACGGTGGGTGCTAGGCTACCAGATGAGAAAGAACAAACATTATACTGTGCGAGTTTCTTTGATGCCATGGAAGCCCCCTAAACCTAAGTGGTCTTAAGGACAAACATTCTGCGGTATAGCCTTCTCAGCCCTCTCTGAATATTAGCGCTGAAGGGCAGCTGTTACAGCACAGACCAATATGTTCGTAATCGGAAGAGCAAGTCAACATGATGCTCAAATAGTTGACTAGCACCTTGAGAATGCTGCTCGTTTTGTTTTACTACCCGCGGCTAAAACAGCTGTTCAAATGCTTGAAGCTCTCGAAACGGTGCTTACTGCAATGTAAAAACGAGCAAGTTATTTCTTTCTTATATATACATATAGATATTATGACCGCGCTCGGCGTCGTTCTTTTGCTCCGGTATTTACCGTTCCGTTTCTGTCACGTCGCCTCCTTTAAATCCTGTCAGCACTGCAAAAAGCCAGCAGCCCTACCAGATGGCCGTCTTCAGCCCATTGGAATACCATCTGCACCATTATTTCGGTTTGGTCTTGATCTCCTTGGCCATTTTCCTCTATCGCTTAGTGGGAACAAGTGGATAGCAGTTGCTACGGACTACACCATGCGGTACGCGATCACGCAGGCTCTCCCTAACAGTTGTGCAACCGACTTTACTGACTTCCTTCTCGACGCAGTGATACTTCACCACGGTGCTCTCCGACAACTCCTTACCGACAGGGGCCGATACTTTTTCTCACAGTTTGTCCAAAACACCTTGCACACCTGCGCTACCAAGCACAAGTTTACAACGGCGTATCATTCTCAGACCAACGGCCCCACAGAGCGGCTCGATAGAACTATCACAGAAACGCTACTGACCACCGCGAATGGGATGCCGCTCTGTCGTTCGTCTCATTCGCCTACAATACGTCCAGTCATGATTCTGCTGGTTTCTCTCCATTTTTTTTCGCTTGTACGGACGAGACCCTATAATACCGTTTGACAGGATCTTCCCAACCGTTCTCGATACAGCGTCAGAATATGCCCGAGACGCCATATCTAGAGCTACCGAGGCACGTGAGGTTGCACGCCCGCGTCTGACCACTTCCCAAGAAAAGCAAGGACGCATATACGACGCTCGTCACCGCGATGCTCACTTTAACCGTGGTGGCATCGTGCTTCTTTGGAAACCAGCACGCCCAGTTGGTCTGCGTGAGAAGCTGATTTCGCCCTACGCAGGCCTATATCGTGTCTTGCGTCAAGTGACACACGTGACCTGCGAGTTACAACCTCTCCATACCTCCATACCGCAATCCTCCCCTGATATCGGTCACGTCGCTCGACTGAGGCGATATCACTCAAACCTGCCAAGCGCGGGGACAGCGCCTTCGCTGCCGGGGGTCATGCTACGAGGCGCTGCAGTGGCGAACGATGATGAGAGATATGACGAAAACGACGATCGCCGATAGCCGCGCGCACGGGCTCCATATTGTATGCCTGCCTTCTGCCCGCTGTGTATATCTTGTAAATACGTTGTCAAGCATCTTTTCTGCGCGTAGGAATATCATAGTAATGACGTCATAGAGTAAGGCCTATGACGTCATCACCTACAAATGCGCGACTGGCCATTCCACCGAGGCATTCGCCGGGTGAACGAAATAAACATTATTTTGAGATAATCGGGACATGAAATTCACTCATATTTCATATCGTTGTCGTTTGATATAGAAAGAACACGTAAATATAAGGATTTGAATTGCAAAATTATGATATCATTGCCCCTTCAACAAAAGATAGTAAAGTGCAGCTCAATATAGGAAATTAAAGGATACATCAATAATTGGGTGGTAAATTAAGCATAAAAAAATATTGCTGAAACAAAAGTAATGTTCTTCCTTACTGATACAGACGGACACCTTCCACGTGTTCTTATAATTCCAGTAGAAATCTACTTTGTACTTGCAGGTTTCGAGTAGATGTTTTTATGAATGCTTCTTTTGAAGAGTGATCAGGTAACTTGTGTGCTCTCTTTATTAAAGCGCCGCAAGAAACTAAAGAAAGAGATAGTCGACATGTTAAGAGACGAGCTGGCTACAAGGTCGTGTATCCTGCAACATTCGTTAGGTGTCATATGCAAATGGTGTTCAGCCCTTTCGGTCGAAACGTACAGCCGCCGACAAGTTTGTGTAATGTAGCCAGCACACGAACATAGCCGCTTAAGCAGGCAGCCAGGGGCCGAGGCATGCTCAGAGTCTCCATACGACAGATGCTATACTTTTTTTGTTGTTATTTTAGACCTTGCGCTGAGACGGCGGAATTTATTTTCCATACCTCGTTCCGCAAACGTGAGTGGGCGACCTAAATTCCCGAGTAAAGAAACATATCTTCGCTAAAATAAAAACAAAGTCTAGTCAAGGCCATTCACGGCCAACCAATATTTCGCTGCAAACTTGGCCGCTCTCCTGCAAACTTGAAACATTGGCCGCTCTCCAATATAAAAAGGAGAAATGCCGAATTAAGACAGAGTGCATCGAACCAGCACACAAAAGATACACAAATTGAGGAGTAATTTTTCTTAACACACCAGTTGGGACATTTATTGCCGGGCGACCGGACGTGGCCGCAATGCTCTCGTGCTGCACTGGAATTTAGGACGCATATGAGCGCCGCGCCGGCAGGAGAACACCCGCGAGAACTCGAGGCTGTGCTTCAGCGGCAGGTTGCACATTGGCTCCGCATTTTCTTCTCCGCACAGAGGCAAGCAAGTCAAGACAAAAAAGAGCTCTGGCTCTGACAGGGAGCCGAGCTCCACTAGTGCTCTCGAACCACCGGCCAGTGAGTCCTTGAACACTGGCCATAGTACACGCTGCGACAGCAGTGACACCAACACGTCCTCCTTAATGGCCCTCAAGTGTTGGGAGTCGGGCTCCCTGGCCGTGATGCATTTCCACAGCTTATCCGTGCTTTTCAGGAGTCTCTGGCAAGGCTTCTTGGAGGAGAGTATGTCGTGGAACACCATTCTTGTTACCTGCGATCCAAGTCCGGCCAGCTTGACAGCGTGGGGCGCTCCCAGCGTGTACCAGAGGACGTCGAGGTATGCTAGGTCAACCGGAGACTCGGCGACTCGGGCTTCGCGGCCGAACATCAGTTCTCCGACTGGAATCTCCTCGGCGTACATTGCGGATGCTACTTCGGCTGCCCCTATCCAGTTTCCCAGAGGGTTGTCGCTCATGTCTGGATACGAGGAGTAGGCTTCCTTCACGTAGTGAGGCTCGTACTTCCGAAACACGTCCAACAGCCTCTCCTTGTTGTTGGCGTAGGCTGGGCAATCGCCGAAGAAGGACCAGCCGGTGTTCAGGGTGTTGTCGACGGCACGCACGAGACGCGCGACGAGGCGCGTCACGTCATCTCTCACCGACTCTGTGCTAATGTTCTTGAACAGGCTGTGCTGAAATGCGTAGTGCATGAAGTAGTCCGTCTGGTAGAAGCAGTGCTCACGGTGCTGGCTTGACACGCGACGTGAACCATAG
This sequence comes from Dermacentor variabilis, assembly GCF_050947875.1. Classification (NCBI taxonomy): domain Eukaryota; kingdom Metazoa; phylum Arthropoda; class Arachnida; order Ixodida; family Ixodidae; genus Dermacentor; species Dermacentor variabilis. The sequence goes on along the minus strand of NW_027460346.1, from coordinate 3,480,854 downwards.
TAGCTCGCGATTATTTTATGGCTGGTGAAAGAAAACAGAGCTTCAGCGCACAGATAGCCGTAGAGATCCATGGTCTGAACAGGGCCTGTTTTCCTGTAATGGTCAAAGAATGCCATGAAGTAACTTTTGCTGTCAAAAACGACAGGCAACGAGCTATTTTTCTCTATATTAAAGTATTTGTAGAACGCCGCTTGCCAGCGCTTCTTGGACACGGTTCTAGTCCAGCGATGGACTTCTGACGTAGTTGTGGCTTTCTGGGTCATGCCGCTGAGGGACGCATTAAGCGAAGCAAATAGCTCCCTTTGCTGCTCAGCCAGAGACGCGAAGCGTCTTTCCAAGTCGGAAACTGGTTCGCTCGAAAAGGCCTCGTACAGAGTTCGGAAGAAGTTCTTCGCCGTGGACTTTTTCGTCTGTTCCTTGCGGCTTGTCATCATGTCCAACATGCGCATCGTGTTGAAAACAAAAACCTTGTTCTGAGAAGCGCTTCTGTCGAACGACAGTTCGAACACGATGGGCACTCTCACCACGCGGGACATATAGAATATCGCGTCGATGAGATCTGCTCTCGCGTCCATGTCAGGCCACGTAATCCCGCCCTTGCGGAGGAGCACCCTTACATCGTCCAGGTGGTCTTCGGAGGCAGAGACGACGTCGTCGCAAGCGGTAAAGTAGCGAGCCGCTTTTTCCGACGCCGTCTGGTGAAGGTCGGGAACCTGCTCGTTCCTGGCTTCCCGAGCAACCTTATCGATGAGCGAACCTCGAAGAGCCCTCGCAACGCTCACCGATCGGCTCTGCAGCCAACCCCCGCAGACGTAGTCGTGGAAGTTGACGCACGGTCGGGCACTCCTGTTCACCGCATCGGAGAGCAGCGTGGCCAGTCGGCGACAGGGCTCGCTTCGGCAGAGCCTGGGCGACGGCGTCCGCCACCGTCGCCCCAGCAGTCCGTAGTGGTGCGAGTGGGTGCCACTGAAGAGGCTGCCTGCGACTACCGCTGACACAAGCAGCACAGCGGTAATCAGCGACATCTTTGCAGGCGTGCGCATCAGACTACCCACGGTTCGTTCGGTGGAAGACGCCTCCAAATCTCGCTGCTCAGGTGCGTCTCCCGTGGACTTTTCGTCCTGTGTGCGAAGAGACAAGGGTGGCTCTTACGAACCAGCTGCATACCAGCAGCTGAAGACTATTTTAGGCAATATGCTGGGTGTTTCACGTAACTTCAACCTGGGATTTTAAATAAAGTGGCTAACCGCAGCTGGGTGAAAACAAATGATATGTGGTTTGCCGTCATGTGGCGCTTCTGAAGACATATTCTATATCCCGCTTAATTGGTCAATTAACTGACATCAATTATTCCATTTCTTTCCATTATTCACTTTAGGACCAAGTACGTGTTTCGTTACGTTGTAGAGAGCGTTCGGAAGCGACCGATACAATTTTTTGTGGGAACTTACATGGTGCGTGTTGATTATTTTCGGCGTTTAAAGAATGCCCTCGGAAATATTAAATAAAATCACGTGACTGCGCTCATGCGCTATCGCATTGCAGCGCTCTCAACCGAGCTTCGAGCGCATCGCTTAACGGGGACGACGGCGCTTCCTTTCTGTGTGCCACCGCCAAACATGCTGACGCACTGTGAAGCCGATGCCCGGAGCAGTGGCCGCTCACTTGGCCACGGTCCACGCTAACGGTTCTTCCACTCGAAGCACGTTTAAGAGCGCTGCAATGCGGTAGCGCGTGAGCGCAGTCACGTGGTTTCATGTCATATTTCGCGGGCTTTCTTTAAACGCCGAAAAAAAAAAAATCACCACGCAGCATGTACAGTCGTGAGCAAAAGTTTGGAGACCGCGCAGCATCAGCAAAGAATTAACATGTATTCAAGCGCAGCTGCGCCGCCTGGAATTGGTTTATACATTGTATGTGTCAAACACGCACACGTGGGCGTGCGCCGTTGATTTCAACCGGAATGCCCAGTATGCTAAAAAAATTGCAGCACATTTGGTCCCCAAACGTTTGCTCGCGACTGTACTTGCCACAAAAATCGGTCGTCTCTGAATCCCCTCTTCAACGTAACAAAACACATTTGGCCCTAAAATGAATATTAGAAATGTTGCATAATTGATCTTAGTTAACAAATTATTACCCTTGTCACACGGGCACTCGAAAGTCCTTTGAGCAAACAGGCTTTTTCTGAAAGAGTTTCCCGCGCAGACACACAACAGAGAGTGATCTCTTTTTCGGAAACGGCGTTTCCTGGAAGCGAAGTTCGTCGCTCTCTTTTGCGGCCGAAAAGGAGTAGCCTCGAAACCAGTTGTCACACATTAAAAAAAAAAATGCATATTTTTCTATCGCGTATACGCTCATCATAAAAAAATAATTTTATGTCTTGCAGAAGGTGCAGCAAACCCAGTAACGCTCGTTTTCTTTTGTACTCTCGTAAACAGGTCGAGCGGGTCGGGGATGTCACGTGATGACGCTTACAGACGCCGCCGCACGGACGTGACATTAAAGTTTCTTAATCTGGCGTTGTTAAATTTATTTTTTAAAACGTGTAATACAACAAGTTTTCACTTTATATTTCCACATACATCAGTTTATTTTGGCAGACTTTCTTTCGAACCACGCTTTCGGTTGCGTGTCCAGAAGGAAGCACTAAGAAGAGATGAGCAATGCCGTATGTCTGCTGCACGACACCTCTTCATTAACAAGTGTGTAACGAAGAACAGCAACACTATAGTGGGCCACCCTCTCCAGCGCTTTCTAGTTGGTCAAGCTTTCCAGCGCTGTTCTCGGAAGACGCCGCTCGTGCTGAGAGTGCGAGCCCTGCTCTATAATGGTCGGTCCCTAACGTAGGTGACTAATAAACGCCTTTAGAAGTGGTTCAACTTGGTAAAAGACCGCTTACGTAAAAGGGTTTTTGCGTGCTCGTGTGGAAAAGGTACAAGCGGAATAAAAAACACTATAAGGAGCGCCACATGATAAAAACCTGTATGTTGGTGGTTTCAATCAGCTGCTCAACAACTCTTTGTTTAAATCTTTGCTTCAAGTTACGCGAAACAGTCTGTGTATCAACGCAAGAACCACATTTGCCAAGTTTGAAGCGACAACAAACATTTGTATAAAGCGACTAACACCTACAGCCTTAAAAGATTGTGGGGTTTTAAGTGCCAAAACCAGGATTTGATTATCAGGCACGCCGTAATGGGAGGGGGACTCCGAACCCCCAGGGGTTCTTTAACATGCACCCAAATCTGGCCTAAATCTAAGTACACGGGTGCATTCGCATTATGCCCCAATCTAAATGCGGCCGCCGTGGCTGGGATTCGATCCCGCGACCTCGCGCTAAGCAGCCCAACGCCATAGCCACTAAGCAACCACAGCGTGTACCGCTAATTTGCGACACCAAAAACGAAGTCGTGGCTCTTTAAATAGCTACGGCGGCCTCTTAAGATGCTTCTACTAAAGAACAGGTCGCGCAGCGGCGCCTTATCTTTCTATGGATGAGCACAATACATAGTCCTAACGTCGATTACCTTTAGACGCAGCCTGTGTGATTACATGTTATTATCGCATAAGCGCTTCAAGCCAACGTAAGTCTGGCTAACGGGTTAGGCTGCTGCAAGTTCTTCGATAAAAGCCTGTAGAGACTTGTCAACGCTGAGTGAAGGCGTACTCATATGTTAGTGGTATAGTGAGTACCCAATCCCAAGTTATTGCACACAATGAGCACATTTACGAGAAAACCGCGTTCGTTCTCGAGGATAAAAAAAGGCAAGGAATAAGGTCAATAAACTAAACCTAGTGCCCTCCTCGCAATTGTTTCATTGGACCCGTACACTGACAGATGTCCCACGTTTTTCCTCGTTTTTCTGTAGGCACGTCACCTGCGCGCTAAAGACTCGGCACATCGAGGCTATAAGTGGTAATTCATAATGCCATTCCTTGATAATTCCTTGATAATTCCATTCACGCGACGATCAGCTCATAACATGACGGCACCGAACGGGGACTCACGTGCATGCGAACCCGGATACCTCGGTCGCTGAGCAGAGCGGCTGTCGTTGGCGTATCGCGTTGCGATTTCGCGATGCGCTTGCAATCGTTCCGCAAGCGCCGTGAGCGTATACGGCATATACTCACAGCTCGTTCGAGGTCGGACGACTGCTGCTGGTCTTCCCAGTGGACGCTAAGGTTGCTGAGCGAGAGGCGGCGACTTTCCGAGGACGGCTGTCGCAGCGACGACCTTCTGGCTGGCACATTCTGCAACGACCGAGACTTGCGGGTCCGCAAAGGACCGCGGCGGGCGCCCGTCTCGCCGGAAGTGCTGTCCTCCATCGTCTGCCTTCTCTTCCTCTACGCGCGGTGCTCGCGCGAGCGGTGAGGGGTCGGCTCAGACTGGGGCGTCTTAACACACAGGTGTGCCGAAATCGGTATTTGGCCTGCAGGGACCTCTATCGATATTGTGTGCAGCACCCCATAGCGGTGTGCACAGCTGGTGTTGTCGCTGCGGGCGTTCTATACGGCGTCGTGGAGCAGACATTGTCAACGTCGACCGCCTCGAGACCTACTATGACCCACTCATAGCGACAAGCTGTTAGGTCACCGGGTGCCTCCCTTTTCGTTCCCGGAGGTAATGGTAGAGAAGGATTGGGAACGATATAGTGGGTCGTCCTCTTCAGCTCTTTCTAGTATAGTCGTCCTCTTCGGCGCTTTTTCTCGTGAATGCCGCTCGCGCTCGAGTCCGTGTTCTGCCTATAGACTGTGCTGCTCTATAGCCCCATCAAATAGACAACTTAACAGCGTTAATATACTAAGACTGCAACGCTACGTAGGCTATCTATCTCTAGACAGAGATTGAATAGTTGCACTATTTGATAAACCAATGATTTCATGCCGTAAGGCACGCCAGTCGTTGGGCTCGGCTGATTGTAACGCTTTATCCGGACCTACCCCTCGTCCGCTGCTTAAATCTACCAAGCCGATTGTGTTTGCGAACAATAGCGGTCCCCAAAAAACTGGGCAGAATGCAAGTTGCGCAAGCTGACATGTGATAGGGCGGTAACTGCCCAGCGTCAGGCGTTCTCCGCAACGTGAGTGTGTATGGTCAATGCCGGACGTCGTCCACTACAGGGCGTCACGAGAAGGCACAAAAGACAATCCTCGCTGTCCAAGCAGGGGATGCGCAGTAAAGTATTACTTATGTGGCCACTCTATTAAAAAGAAAATTTAGCTTGAGCTGTAGTTTTGTTCGACTTTCCAGCGTGCTGCCGAAAGTACCCACTTTCAAACGTGGGGGGAGAGGGCAAATGACAAAACTTTGCCTCCCCCCCCCACTTTTGAAAGTGGGGGGAGGGCAAGTGCCCCTTGCCCCCCCCCCACTCCCCGGTAGAAACGCCTAGCGCTCTGTGTTTCATTATGGCTGCTGGCCGAGACGTCGGCGCGCCGCCGCTGATGTTTCTTGTCGGCTAAATCGGCGCGCCACTTAAATAGGAACAAAGATTTCTCGTTACAGCGAAGCTCTGTACCTCGACCGTGCAAGGAAATTTTCGTATCCTTGTAAGCAGAAAACTCCCCATACGTGGGCCGATCCCGGAGATAGTGCAATACTGGCCCGACCCGCGGCGGAGGTGAAGCAGGCGTTAAGCACTTCCCACACGTGGGCCGATCTCGAAGATCGTGCACTACCAGGCCGACCCGGGGCGGAGGTGCAGTTCGCCATTAAGGGGCCCACATACACAGCCTCACTGGTCATCCTTATTCACAGAATGGAGGGGCACTGAGTGTTTTTTAAAGTCAATCCAGTTTCGTTTAAGATTTCGTGTCGCCTTGTTTAATTATTTTGCCTATCTCAAGCGGAGAATCATGTAAAGCAGGGGAGCAATGAAGCAACACAATACAAACAAACAAATGTAACCATGCTATCCACACGTCTGCGCATGCGTGTCGTCAGAAGTCAGCGCAACGTAGGATTCCGAAACTTGTTCTTCAAAAGCGCAATATGGCGCAACAAGAATAAACAGCATCTTTGGAACGTTGGAATCACGGCTTGAGGGTCGTGGGCAATGTATTTGCGGGTAGAATCGGCGATAGGTCTGAAAGCGGCATCAACGCGAGAGATGCAACTTGTAGCAAGATATAAATTTCTGGCCCCAATGTGTTTGCGATGCCGGTTGGAAGTTTTCGCATTATTCCGCCTGTTGCATTCGAAGGAGATTTTTTACATGTAAAAAACAAACATATTTTTACATGTCTACTACATGGTGGTGTTTCTTGGTAGCATTCATATAAAAAAATTGGATGCAAGTGACACCGATAGCTTCACTGAACTATAAAAAAGTTTCGATGTGCAGGTCAAAAAAGAAGTCTTTTTTTTTTCACAAATAATTGTGCATCCGAGCAATGCCTACATTTCTACTAATCCACACTTCGTTCATTCAACCTGGTGATGACGAGGTAACAAATTGAGCAAATTTGTTTTCTACCGCATCATAACATATCTCAGCTGAAAAAAAGATATTCACCTACTGCAGAAAAAATGTATTTAGATTTTTTTTATTCAGGGAAAGAAGGCGTTATAAGAAAAGTTACCTGAGCAAAGAGTGATTAATATTCTGAGCAAGTAATTTCACTTGTCCAGCCGGGAATGCGCGTTATATAACATCTGCCGAATGGTTGACAGTTTAAGGGCTAAACCCAGAAAACGTTGGTCATAAAAGGGGCCTGCTTTCTTTTTTTTTTCTTCCGTGAAGCACATTGTATAGACACAATCTTATTCAGAACAAACTGAAGCAAGGTTAACATATCTAGAGAGTTTCACGTGCGTCGGTGCTGGCTTAACAATTCTAGACAAATTCACCGATTCTTTGCTCAATGTAAAAATCTCATACACTGAGACATAGCAAAAAAGAAAAGAAAAATGGGACTACGACGCAAAGAACAACAGGACTCTGCATATTCGTGGAGAAAGGAATATACAAACACACTCAACATAGATGCCTTTAGATATGCGCCCAATTTTTTTTTTAATATGTCGGCAGAAAAGCAAAAACTTGCACAACGTTTTGTATTTCTCTCACTTTCGACACCTCTGTATTCGGTCCTCTCAGCCCTTAGTATGAAAAGGCCAGAGTTTTAACCCATTTAGCAAGGAAGCATGTAGTGAAACAGCTTTATAAATTTGTGATTTCGGTTTCCACGCCGCCGGCGCCGCCGCTGCCTACGAGAAACGGCCGTGCGCAGCCGCCGATGACTACTCGCGCCGCCTATAGTGAACTAGAATATCCTAGTTCAGAACTCTGCCATAGTTATTTGCACGCGTTGTCGGCGGTATATGTCGGATGCCGACCTTAAGACACCTTGCATGCCAGCATTATACCCAAGCGAACTTTGTGGAGTTGGGCGAGGTGCGGTGGCTGCACAATATTCGGCTTTAGCGCTACCCCTGCAACCGTGTCGCACGTGTTCTCGACAGCCCAGACCCAGCGAAAAGTTGTTTGAAGACGAGTTTAAGGAACCGACCGCCGCTGCGCACTGAGAACTTGGGCTTCAGGTTGGGCACCTCCGCATGTGGGGTACTTGCCAAATTTTGTCCCCGACATGTCTGAGGGTAGATCCAACACCGCCTTTCGACCATTTGAACTACCCGCATTATCAGAGAGAAGGGGCAGATAACACGAGAGATACGGGGAGTGGGGCATCGATGACCAATTTTTGTTTTTGTACCCTTGCTTTTGTACGTACATTGACCAAGAGGGCTCACCACTATTGGGACACAAGTGCTTCATGTTATCAGACTTGACTGGCACCTGAGCCATCTGCAAATGTCCGACAAGCTGGATTTAGCCGAACGATGCCCACACTTAATTGACGCCCTACGCTCAAAGTATGATCGGCTTTTCAAGGAAGAACTTGGCCCTATTACTGAAGATCGGGCAGAACTATTGCTAGGAACTACAATCACCGACCAAGGCTTATAAAAACCAGTAATGTCACGCTCACAGAAAGCGCCGTACTTATATCTGGCGTCAATGCAAAAAAAGTCAGGTTTGCCCGAAACGCGAACCATTGATTAAGATAGCATATTATTAACGCGATATAGCGTTAAGGGCCCCGTGTGGAAGAAAATCCGGCGTTGGCATCCCGTGTTTACCGTTACAACAAAAATCATTTCGAACCACGCAGGCCCTCCATGTAGGGCAAGGAAGTTACTGCCCTAATTAAATTTCTCAAGGTAAAATACGTCAGAAAAATCGTAAAGTACGACTTGCACACAACCTACAGAAATGATAGCGTCGGATTGTAATTTGAATATACGAGAAAACATAATTCTGTTACACCGAAACTAAAAAACACACAAACCCTTTTACCAGTGTTTCTACCATTCAAAGAGCGGCCATGGCCTCCGAGATTTGCGCGCGCAAATCTCAAAGGCCATAAAGCGGCGCGCCCGGTTCCTTGCAACACTTCCAGATGGCGCTCGCCTCCGCCGTATCACGGCCCACGCAAGAGGCCGCGTTTCTACCAGAAAGCTCGTGTTCGTGCATAGCGCTCGCCGCCAGCGTTTCCCGGTAAACATTAGGGTAACATAAGCTGGCAGTTGCCGGGAAGCGTGAGAAGCAGTCAGGAATCTTTTAATGCCATCACATTCCACTCTTAAAGGGGAAGCTTAAGCCTCCTCCAAATTTTTAGAAAACTACAAAATAAGGTTAGTCGTTTTATCAGCTGCATATATTGCTGTAAACACTCGCTATCTAAATTAACAAGCACGTTGTCGGCGCACACAATTAAACATGAGCACATTTCACTCGATTACCGCGGACACTCGATGCCAGAATGCTAGCGTGAGAAAGGGCAGCAGAAGCAGCATGCGAAGTGCCCTTCCTGCTGCAACGTGCTTCAATGCGAAATAAGTGGCGAGAACACAGTGCACATGAAGCCTTCAGCCCCCGGCGCACCTAGACTCTATACCTAGTGCAGATCGCTTTCAAGATTTTGATTTTACACGGAACATCATGGTGACAACGAAAATTCGCTTAGAGCGTTCATACATAATTGCTATCGCGATAAAACTGGGCATGATAACTTCCGTGTCCACCACAAATACGTAACACGAGTCATTCCCTGATCATCAAGAAGGATGGAGGAACACGCTCTGTGGCGATTACAAGACCACCATAAACACTTGCCTAGATGTCGACCAGTAGCAGCTACCGAGGTTTGAAGACTTGTTCGCAGCTCTATTTGGTGGAGTGCATTTTTTTTAAGTTGACCTACATCAACCTATCAGCAAGTGTTGATATCGGAGACCTTATAAACATTAGCTTACACTCAAAATGCATAAGATGATCTTAAGACCATCTTTGTCGTCAACAGACGCTTTAGTGACTTCACCCGTGCTTGGGATGCTCCAAAGAATCATGGATACTATGCTGGAAAGGCTGTCAGGCATTTATTGTTACCTGGATTACATGCTGATTACTGGTAGGACCACGGAGCATGTCGATAACTTTGAAATTGTGCTAAAAGACCTCCTAAAGCCCGCTGTCTGGGCCAGAAAAATAATCAAATTTTTCCAACAAGAACTCCACTACTTCGAACACTGTCAGTGCAGTGCAGTGACTCAAGGCACTGAGCATAATCTCAGAAGCAGCACGTCGACGAGTGTACTCGCCAAAATGCAAGTCTACTGTTCTGATAAAATGAACTTCGACGAATGATTAAAGCATACCCGCAGAAAACGAAATGATAAGCTCTTCAGTGCGCAAGCCCTAGATTTTGCCACAACACCGATCTTCTAGTGCACCAAGCGGCAGGCTTAGATTAGTTAAGCGTTCGACCTGCTTTCGCTCGCACTATCCCTGCCCGAGATAGGCGCTAATGCTGATGCTGCCCGCTGACACCAGTTGTTCCTGACTGCCGACTTTCCCCTTTAACTGAAAACCGATAAAAATATTTCAGTTACGTTTTTGTTCTGGTCAAATATATATATATATATATATATATATATATATATATATATATAATTTTTTTTCATTTCCTTCCAACGCTGCTTTGCACTACGAATTAGCATATGCGGAGTAAGTGTCGCTTTGCAGTACACAGTAGCATATGCAGAGTAGGTCAGCTTAACTGCCCAGCTTAGCTGCATGAGTGCCGCTATGCAAAGCATTGGCTTCCGCATGTTATTCATGCAGCGTGCCAGCGACCAGAAACCAACCACAAAGTAGTTATTTTTTTTTATTAACGTTTTGAACACTGGTGAACCTCACAACACATGCTGCACCCTGGAGCAGAACCAGGCTTCCCAAGAGCTTGAGCATCTCTTGTTTCAAGAATGACTTGAACACCTGCAGGGCAGCCCTCTTGGTCCTATTGGGGCAGCTTTCTTTTTTTTTTTCCTTTTTGCTTGAGATCTCGTCAGTGCCTTCGTGCACCTCTGGGTTTTACCCCTCCACCAGTGCGCAATCCACCCAGTTTCCAGAGTAAACACATTTTCTCAGCCCCGATGCATAGGGGCATGTCTGCAAAGACATTTATGCATTCGTAAGTTAACCGCTTGTAAAAAGACACAGGTGGAAATTGAAAGAAAAGAAAATGAAGTACAACACAATGTAGAAGTTGCAAATGAACACTTCAGTTCAACAAGCTACCAACGCTAGCTCCCCATTCCGCCACCTACCCACCACCCCTTCTGTCCCTGCCCACTTGGTGGGGAATGGAAAAACGTCACTCGAGGTAGCATAGGTGTGATCCTCACATGCCCTTACTACACAATGACTTGTCAGCACTGGGAGGCATATGCATCTCAATGGATGCAGTGAACCGTTCGGTAAATGCGCACACGAAGTGTTGCAGTATGCAGATGCGTGCCGTGAATCAGCTACGTTGGTCCTTGAAACAAGCATTGCAAGATGACAGAAAGATGACATATCACTCTTGCTAAAGGGTAACACTGTCAACCCAAGAGGCAGTGTCATCATAGCCACATGATGAATATCTTAAGGGGAAAATGAACATGAGACGGGTGCAAGAATGTCACGGGGCATATGATTTACTCTGCAGGTCGTAATATTATAAAATTTAGATGTAAAAGATTTATATATGATCCATAAATTATGCATTTATATTCAGTAGGAAAGATTGTCTCTACCTAGATAGTTACATACTCTTCAAGTTACAGTTGAACCCACTTATAACGGTACTGGTTTTAACGATGTATCGGTGATAACATTGAGAAGCTGCTGCACCGTCAACTTTTGTATGTTTTCCATGGTGAAATAGCCCGCTTACAACAATTATACAATGCTGCATTACTGGTTATAACAATGAATTATGGCTGCTGGGTGTCTGAGCCGAAACGTAGGGAAATGCGAAATTTTTGAAAAGAAAAAAAAAAGAAAACGAGAAATTCGAGCCACTGCATGATGGCCCATTGCTCCAACAGCAGCCACACACTCACTTCTGGCCTCCGCACGCCTCTCTCCCGTCGCCCTTCCACCCCTCCGAACACAAATGGGCTACAGCCATAGCTCTACACCGTGCCACCCTCCGAAACACGAATGGACCAGGCCAACTGCAATGCTCCTGTCACGGGCAACTTTCTTTGGCAATGAAGGAAAAGCTACGGAGGCAAAACACTCACAAGTAAGAGCGCTTCTGAAAAGAGTCCCACGTTTTCATCCACATTTGTTTAAGCTGGGGAAGAGAAAACAAACGCTTTATTAGCAACAGTTAAACAAGACAAAATAAACCACTGAATGCAAAAGTTTACTTATTTTGCAGCCTTTTCCTTCCGCGTCTAGGCAAACGCAAAACCATTGCACGTGGAAGCTGTGTCGATTCAGCGTCTGTTCTGAGCAACCAAAAGCACTGTCCGGCACCGGTGCGGTAACAGATGTGCAGAAGCTCTGCCCCATAGCTTTCCCTTCATAGCCACAGAAAGTTGTCAGAGAGTATAGATTCTTCACATGTTGCTTGCTGGCTCCTCATTCAGTACAGTTCTGCAAACAGCTTAATCGCTTGCGTTCGTCTTTGTTGGTTGCGTCGAAATCATTCCTGGCCACATGGTTTATCAGCCTCATCTGATTCGCCGCCGAAACCGAAGACGGCTGATCCGCCAGCTAATCATCAGCAATGCACGACGTCGCCAGTTAAAAGAAAGCGCATGGCTATAGATTTGGAACTAACACCCTTGTCAAGTGGGCAAGTTAAAGGCACGCACTCTGCATTCGGTTTTAAATGCACTTTCCCAAATCTAAACGTCGCAAGCGGAGTGTACTCGCAGAGAGTGCACTCCAGTCGGAGTGCGTTCACAGAAAGCACTTTGCTGGTCGAGTGCGTAGCCTCGCCACCAGCGGTTTCAACTATACAGAATGTAATGCATAGAAAAACGACACAGAAGTTCATTCTAGCTGTTGAACAGCTTTTAACAAAATAATCAGAACAGAACGCGCTTATATTCTGTTCTAGCAGGATGAAATGCCACCTCGTCGCACGCCAGCATCTTGTTCTGGATTGGCTAGGCATTCGTCTTGGCCAGCCTTGACTTGCAACACTCTTATGATAAAAATATTTTCGTTTTTTCTTGAGTTAATATAGATTGTCATTGTTTTTTATTTATGATACAACTAAAGCAGTAGCTTTTTAGAAGGTTTTTCTAAATTTTAATCTACATCTTCAAAAAACATGGTTTTAGTCTGTCGCCATTTCTTTTAGTGCGAGCGCGCTCTGTTTTCCCATTTGGCACAGCGTAGACTAAAGTGTCACTTAAGGTCCTGAAGTGCACTCCCCATAAGTGCACTTACCGTGCCTATTTGACAAGGGTATAAGTGCTTCTAACAGACGAGGCGATCGTCGCGAATGTGCTTGCATTGGATAGCGACGGCGACGATGGCAACAATGATGCGGTAGGGTATGCTGCCTCAATGTTGTCCTCACAGGAGGCCCAGAAGATGATTTAGTTCCCTCCAATGCTTTGTTGTCGCGAGGAAACTTCCGCTGCACTATGTGGATCACCTGCATGCCTTGGAGAAGGATGTCGGCAAGCTTCGCATAAAGCACGCAAGGATGACAGACATAGGGTCTTCTCATGCAAGCCAGTGAGAAGTATGTGACGAGATGCTTGTGGCGATCTCTCCTCAGTGTTTCTTCTGGATTTCTCAAGCTGACAGGCAGCCATGGCAACCTTCTCAACCCAACCTTGTCTGATTCAGCCATATCACTGCCGACCTTATAGCACAGAGCCAGCACGTCCCGGATGTACGAGACATATGATTCTGTACACGTCTGGGTGCGAGTCGCTAGTTCTTCTTTAGTGGTGTTCTTCCACCCGGCAGGACGGCCGGACAAGTCCCTCAGCTTCTGTTTGCATGTGTCCCATTCGTTAAGCTCTTCCTCATGGCTGTCATACCACACCTTCACCGTGCCTTGTAGGTAGAAGGCCAAATTAGCCAACATATTCGCCGGATCCCATTTCTTGCGGGCACTTATATGCTCGTACGTGGCGATCCAGTCTTCTATGTCGGGGTGGCCAGTGCTGCAGAACGTCCTTGGATCCCGCGGCTGAGCCAGCAGAACCATCGGGGTTGTAGGCGTTGATGTGGGCCACACCATGTCGGGTCCTGCTTTGTTTGTCATGTTGTCCAGTCCGAGGTGACGACCACTGCAGAGCTCTCTTGTTTTCTTGTGGGTACCCCGCACCTCTCACCAATTTGTTACGCTGCAGAAGTCACATATAATGATGTATTCAGAATATTTACAAGAGAGACAACGATGTATAAACAAGATGGCTATTGAGACCGATTCCACCTACGTACGTTAAATAGTCTTCTTCTGACCAGTGCCACTCTTGGTTGCGTCATAACAATATGTTATTTTATACTTCCGTATCTATTTACTCTTCTTTGTCATTGCAAAGTGTTGCCGGCAGCCCTATGTGTCCATGTACCATGTAACGTGAGCAAATGTATGTCTGTTGCAAGTGCATGAAACAAAAACAGGGGCAATGGCTTGACTGCCCATTGTATTCAGGCAGAGAAACCTCTCAACCTCTTTCATTAAATATGTGCCAATCGCAAAATTAACTAATTGTGAACTGGGCTGATCACAAAGGCGGTGCAGTGTGGATAGTATGTCAAAGTACTAGCTGCCACTACAGAAGGACAGGACGAAACTGACATTTTTTTTCCCAATCAAGTTGTTGCTATGTCATGGGGCTCACGTGCCATCTCAAAGCACCTGGTAAGGTGCGTAGTTATTCTCTCAAGCCATGACTGTATGTGTGGCCTACAAGGTGGAGCACTGCACTAGTGTGCTGGGGAAGCCTGGTTCAAATCCCAACATCACCTACGCAATTTTTTTTAATTTAGTGACAACTTGTGTGAAATTATTAGCAGCATCTGCTTGGCAAGACTGCCAGCACATGCAAAATAACCAAAAGGGACAAAGGAAGCTTTACAATAAAATATGTGCACAAACCAGATGCGAGAATAAGTCAGCCTCCACCCAAGCAATGCACCAAAGATGACCGCTTTGGCCATCTGGAGTGGCATGGGAGACTGCACACAGCTAGCCAGGCCCGGATATTCTTGCTTTGAATTCATCAGCCCAATGACGTGGAAGTCTGGAAAGTTAAAATAGCTTGTTTGCACATTCATTTTCATGATTCGCAGCCCATTTAGTGTCACTTAGCAAATAATGTAGTCATACCAGGCACACATCGTGAGTTTCACACATTTTTGAATATGTTCATAACAAGTCTTCCAATATGCACAAGGTACAGGGTCGTCCACTCTTAGGGTGAACACGGCTCAGAGGGGCACCACTCCAAAGAGCGTCAGTGCGTCTGGCACGGCCACGCATCAAAGCAAAGCGGCGCAGGTGCACTGGGTATTAAGGGAGGTGCTTCGCGTCATGTGCTACAACGCTGGAGCGCGCAGCTCTAGCTTTGCTGCGAGTACACTTCACCAAACGCAGGCGACCGAGCTGGCTTCGCGGGAAAGCATGCCTCACTCACTTGAGCATACGTCTGCAGCTTGCGAACAGAGTGCTTAGGCAATATGCATGAGCAGAAAGAAGCTTGAATGAATGTGGGGTTTTTAGTGGCGCAAGGGCCAGGTATGGCCATAGAGCACCATGCCAGTGTTAGTGACTTCACAGTGGAGGGATTGGTTCTATGATGTTGAAGTGACGTTGCTGTAAAAGGGCCTAAAAATAGTCACTGGAAAGTGCATAAAATCTATGTATAATAAGATTATGGCGATGACTAATGACGTGTACTATGAGCCTTAAAGTTCATTGCGAAAAATGATATGATATACAAAACATGTCAAATGCACAGATTTGCCACAGCACTACTTCCTCACCAAAGCACTTGAAACACGAGGGCCTGGAGGCATGTGCTATACAATACCGCTATCACAGCGGCATCCTCTAAAGAGAGGAAGCGCTACGAATGTGTGGGACTAATAACATGTAGGACAACCTTATTCAAGAAACCGAGGACTGCTTTGGAGTTAAAAAGCGGTTCGTTAGCAAGAAACATAGCCGGGTGAAGTGAGATAAAATAGCGGTATGCCAGAGAAAAATGTTTCTTTCTCTCAGCTTCGGCTTCCCGACACTCCAGTAGGACTGTCAGCCTCTCCCCACATGTACCACAGGTGGGAGGTTCATTTCCAGTAAGTAGAAAATTATGGGTGCCAAATGTGTGTCCTATTCTGAGAGGACAGAATAGGACATTTGTTCGGCGTGACTTTGTTGCAGAGGGCCACAAACATAACTGTGGCTTGATCACATGCAGCTTATTATTTGTTTCCGCGTCACACAAGCGTTGCCAGTGGTTTCGCAGTTTCCTTGGTAAGATAGGCTTCAGACCTGTAGCAGGGACCGCAGCGGTAAGAGTAGCTTGCGTTGTAGTGGATGTGACCATTTCATCTGCTAGAAGATCACCCTCGATGCCTCTAGGGCCAGGTACCCAGCATATAACGACATGCCGGTTAGATATGTGCGCTCTAAATAGAACGGAGTAGAGCTCAAGAAGTATAGAGTTCTTGTGTTTACAGAGTGACTTCAGGGCTTTTACGACGCTTAGGGAGTCTGTAAATATGACTGTTTTTCGAAGTTTTCCTTATATGCTTCACTGCAGACAATAGTGCATGGGCCTCGCATGTAAATATACTTGTTTCCGGGTGCAGTGCGCCGGATTCCGAAAAAGATGGGCCGATGGCTGCGTAAGACAACCCTGCATGTGACTTGGAAGCGTCCGTGTAAAACTCAGTGCAAGAGTACTTATACTGGAGTACTAGGAAATGCATTTTAATATGTGTCCCTGGCACATGCTTCCTGACATCTACAAACGACATATCACAGTCTATGAGCTGCCACTGACATGGCGGTAACAGTTTCGCTTGAGTCATAGGTCAATGTTCAAGAAGTGGAACACCCTTTTCTTTAATGAGGTTTCTCACACGCAAAGCGAACGGCTTCCTCACTGCAGGTCAGTTATGGAAGAGCGTAGCAGCGGCCAGATCGTTTATGGTTGAATAAGAAGGATGTTCAATGTTCGCTTATACTCTCAGAAAATATGTAAAACTGCTGTATGACCGCTGCAGATGAAGTGACCACTAATTTGACTCTATGCAGAGGCTCTGGATTGGACTTGTCCTGAAAGCACCGGTCGTGAGACAGATACCTAGATGGTGGACGGGGTCCAGGATTTTTAATGCACTTAGTGTTGCAGAATTATACACTACAGCTCCGTAATCAGGGCAGGAATGGACAAGACTTTTGTATAAGTTCAGAAGGCACTTTCGATCACTACCTCGTGTTGTGCGTGACAGAAGCTTTAGAAGGTTCATTGTTTTCAGACATTTCATTTTCAGATTCTTAATATGGGGGATAAACATGAGTTCAGAGTCTAAAGTGATTCCCAGGAATTCATGTTAGCTGCTCACAGAGAGTTGGTCTCCCTTGATCGTAATACTAGGCAGTGGTGCTACCCTTCTCTTATTTAGGAAAAGTATGCAGGCACTTTTTTGGGTGTTTATTTTGAAGCCATTCTTATCCGCCCAATTAAACAATTTGTTTATTTCAAGCTGCACTTGTCGTTTGCAGATAGCAATATTGCATGATTTGAAACTGACCTGCACATCATTGACATACATGAAATAAAACATTGCGCGTGGAACGGCTGTATGCAGGGTGTTCATTTTTACAATAAAGAGTGTCCAACTAAGCATGCCCCCTTGCGGAACACCAGTTTCTTGGGTGAATGGTTAAGATAAAGCATTGCCTACTTTTACGTGAAAAGTCCTGATAGACAGATAGCTTTCAATTGTATTTCACATGTTCCCACGGACGCCCATCGCGGAAAGATCGTGGAGGATCCCGAATCGCCATGTCATGTCGTACGCTTTCTCTAGGTCTAGAAATACTAAAAGTAAAAACTGCTTATGAATAAATGCATCTCTGATGTTTGCCTCAATGCGGACAAGGTGGTCTATTGTTGACCTTCCCTTTCTGACACCACATTGAAGGGGGTCTAGTTTGTTGTTACTTTCTAGGAAGCAGATTAAGCATCGGTTTACTATTTCAAAAACTTTGCACAGACAGCTTGTTAGCGCTATTGGCCTGTAGCTGCTGGCTAAGGAAGGTTGTTTAAGTTAACAAGCTTCTAAGCTTGTTTCCCTATTTTACATTACCTTATCAATGTCATCAAAGGATTGATCGATGATTCCTCTAAATAAGAATGTGATATCCCTGCGACACACATGCAACAATGGCCAGCACCGCTTCGGCGATTTTACGTAAAGTGTGTAAAAAAATGACTTGTATTTTTCATTGGATCTAGAAAGATGAAAATGGCATGTAAGATTACTCCCAAAACAGTTGCTATGCCGGAGTGAGCAGTTTTCTACATGACTTAAAGCGATCCAGGCACAGTTACGAGCAACATTAGCATGGCAATAAGAGAGCTGCAGAGCAGTGGATGTATGTCCTCAGTTGGTGTCAAAGTTCTTTTATGCCCTCCTTAATGGTACAATCAATGACAAACATGATCAAGTATATAAGCACGATTGAACAATCCCTCCCCGATTTTCTGTGAAATTTATGACGAGTATCGGCCATTTTCTTAATTAACCAATTTCATTATAGCATTAAGAGATGCGCGAAACGGCAAGCTAGGTTCATCACGTCATGACCCCAATGATCGAAAGCGCGCCTGATGGGTTTCTCCGGATGCACTACACCAACAGCTGTGGCAGTAGAATAAAATCACCTCAGCCTAATAAAGAGCACGCAATAAATAACTTTGTTCTCTTACCCTCATCACATAGAAGAAAAAAAAGGGAAGTCATTTAGGCGCTGAGAAGATTGTTTCTATTATTGCATATTGCCTAAGCAGGCTGTAGACAAAACCAGCCGGAAAATTCTGTAGTGAGTAAAGCACGCTTTCCCATGAAGCCAACTCTGTCGCCTGCGTTTGGTGAAGTGTACTCACAGCAGAGCTAGAGCGGCGCACTCCAGCACTGTAGCAGACGACACGAAGCACCTCCCTTAGTAACCAGTGCGCCTGTGCTGTTCATTCCTTCATTCATTCCTGCGCGCGGAGGGCAGCCTCCGCTGCCCTCCGCGGAGCAGCGCCATGCTGAGTAGTGTTCACCCTAAGAGTGGAAGACCCTGTACCTCTGCTTAGGAAGATGAGAAAACATAGTAGCAGAAAAGGTTCTGTGACGGCAGCAAGCATCAGGAATAGAAAATGGTTGAGATTTCTCAATGGTAGATACAAATGCTTGGATGTTGTACAAATGGCTACAAGCAGCAAAGACTGATCTTAGGGTTCTTGCGGCCAAGTAAGAACTCTCAACCCCTTCCGTGCTATGGTATTACACCTGAAATCTAAACAAAAATGGATCAACATGGATGACCTGAGCACATTTTTGGCCGTGTTTATCAGAAACACGGATGAACCCGCTCGTCCAAGGCATGGAAGAGGGTAATTTTAGGCGCATCATGGTCGGCCAAAATGTACCTGGGACTGGTGTCGCATAGTTGTGCGTCAGCTCACCATGCAAAAGCTGCAGTGAGCTGTAGACAGCTCTTCTAGTTGTAGGTCAGCAAAATGAGTGCCCCTCACTCAGACTGGCTTAAAAATATCATTACGGATGAGATGGGTTTATTTACAAAATGATTGAGGGGGCACAGAGACAAGAGTGCAGGCAGTCAGGCATTCCTTCTTTTTGTCGACTCCGCCGCACAGCGTAACATCTTCCTCCGGCGCAGACGAAGCTCACCGAGCGAGATAGGATACCACATGATTGGTAGTGCTTGATTCCGGAACCCTATGATCGTAGTGTTCCAGGCGGGCAACATGAACCACTTGTGTCTTCCGCAAACAGCAATTAATGGAGGTCAGTTTTGCTATGACGCAGTTTACGTCATTTAATTGGCTGGGTATCACGAATGGACCGCTATACGTTCAGATAAACTTGCGATACAGGCCTTTCTTCCATAGAAGTCTACAGTAAAACATGAACGTCTGGATCGAAAGTGACAGGCATATGCCGGGCGCCATAGTGTGCTTGGGTTGAAACTTGTGAAGAGAGTGTTCTTAGGCAAGCAAGCCGACACGCTTCTTCAGCATGACACAATGTCTGCGTGATGCATGTGTCTTTGTTCAGTGTGAATGGCAAAACTTTGTCCAAGAACGTTTGGGGACTGCGAGCATACAACACATAGAAAGGCACATAGTCGGTTACTTCGTGGTTGGCTGTATTGTATGCGTACATGATGAAGGGCAGCACGTAATCCCAATTCTTGTGATCAGCTGAGACATACTGTGAGAGCATATTGGTAAGCGTACAATTTGCGCGTTTGGTGAGGCCATTCTTTTGTTGGTAGCATAGCGTTGGATGGGGATAAGTAGAACCGTAAAGGTGCAGATCTTCAACCACGTCCGCAGTGAATTGCCATCTATGGTCACTTATAACAACACGTGGAGCACCATGGCAGTAGCAGTGGTAAGGGCCACAGTCTCAGTATAGCGAGTCAAGTAGTCGACGCACACAATAATCCAGCAACGGCTGGTAGAGCTTTTGGGAAAGGGGTCCAGCAAGTTATACAAACTTTTTCAAATGGTCAAATAGGTGGTTCCACTGGTTGCAAAAAGCCTGCAGGAGGTGTCACCGGCTTCTTACGACATTGGCAACCTGGATAACTGCCAATGTATTGTCTTGTGCTCTTCTATAACTTCAGCCAGTATAAACGCTAGCGTATTGATGAAGCGTGCGAGCAAAGCTGAGGTGACCCGTTGTGATGTCATCATGCATGGCGCGAGGAATCTCAGTACGCAGGCGTTCAGGAACGACGAGGAGCAACGAAGCGCTGTCAGCAGGGTAGCTCTTTTTGTAAAGCAGGCCGTCACCTGATGTGCGGGTGGCCTCCGATAGGGATATCAGTGTGGGATCACAATGTGGTTCACATTTAAAGGCACTGAAGTCAGCAAACTCGGTAATGCTGGCAAGGTAGTCATCGAAGTCGTCGTTAGCATAGGAGTGTGGCAACGGGAGATGAGACAAGCAGTCAGCATCGGTATGACACCGACTGCTCTTGTAGCCGGCAGAAAAGTTGTATTCTTGAAGGCTTAACAACGCCCAACGTGCCAGCCACCCAGAAGGATCCCGCAGTCCAACAAGCCAGCAAAGGGAATGATGATCCGTCACTACCTTGAAAGGGTGACCATAAAGATATGGTCGAAACTTCTGGATGGCGAAAATTACTGCGAGGCATTCAAATTCAGTGACAGTGTTATTTCACTCCGCTATCGTCCGTGTCCAACTTGAGTACACAATGACGCGCTGGAACCCATGATGAAGTTGAATGAGAACGGCGCCAACGCGCACACCGCTAGCATCAGTGTGTAGCTAATTAGCCACGGCCTCCGGATTGAAATGGCGCAAGACTGGCTTAGAAGTTAGGAAGTACTTCAGCTGATGGAATGCGTCCTCGTACTCTGTAGTCCATACATACAGATTGTCTTTGTGAAGGAGGCAGGTGAGTGGGTGAGTAAGTTGGGCGAAGTTATTAATGAACCTGTGGAAATACGAACACAGGCCAAGGAAACTGCTAATGTCTTTCGCTGTCTGTGTTTGGCTAAAATTGTGCGCTGCAGCAATCTTTTCATGGCCAGGTCATACACTATTTCTGTCGACGAGAATATCGAGCGCGAGAGCCTGATGTTTCCCAAGTGACACGTCTTTGAATTTAAAACCAGTCCAGCGTTCTGTATGCAGTCCAGCATGATGCCAAGTTGCTGATTGTGCTTCTCAAGTGTTTTGCCAAAAATGGTTACGTCATCAAGGTAGCACATGCAGATCTCCCATTTTAATCCGCGTAGCACTGTGCCCATAAACCTTTCGAAGGTTGTTGGCGCATTGCATAAACCGAAAGGCATGACATTAAACTTGCTTGTCGATTACTTTTCGTTCTGCAGGAGACACGCGATGCAGCTTCTGGCGAATAGTCATCACTTGACCTGTGTTTATGCGGTGTTGTGTTCATGACTCAGGAAGCGAAAGTGACGCTCGTCTTGGACGAAATCGAATACTGGCGCATACCACATTTATTCAAATCTAAGCCAATAGTTTTTTTTTTTCAAATTATCATATACCAAATTCTAGGGTCAGCTTAGATTCTAGGATTCTAAAAAACTTGCCAGTTCGCAATTGAAAATGATAAATATGGTACATAGCCAGCGTTATCTAGAAAAGTCAGTATTGCAGCCGCTACTAGCCGGGCCAGTAGCCAACCGAAGTACATGAGCGACTTCGTCATTTTGACCTATGTCACGTCAGTATGATGGCTATGTATCGGCGTGTGGTGTGGCATTAACGCAATGGCATCAACAGGCAATGCCACAAACGAAAAGTTGTGCTAGCTGCAGAGGTATTGTCAAACATTCAAGCTGGACGGGACTTCTGCATCAGGAAAACGTCCATCGCTGTAGGGGGCAACGGGAGACGACTTTCGCGCGTGCCGCAACGAGGAGATGATAGCGATAAGGAAGCGCGTCATAACAGAGAGGAGCTATTCACCAAGACTGTGCCATGTTTCGACGCGTACGAGCCGTGCCGCACTGTCTGCGCATGAGTCAGTGCGTGTCCACAAACGTACGAGGCTAGCAGCGATTATTATGTACAGTGAGCTCGGCAGCCTCATATTAAATAAATACTGTTTCCATATTGTAAGCACCGCCCTCACCTTTTTGTTGGGCTTACATTCGAGGTAAGCTTTAGGATTTTTTCTGGTTTTGGACATTCGGGGGTCGGCTTGGAATCGGGGCCAGCCTAGATTCAAGTAATTACGGTAGCAGACGAGCACATTTTGCAATTCTTACCACTCCGAAAAGGATAGCAACTTGTTTGTCATGCAGTAGAATTCTACGGAGTAGCTGCGATTTGCTGCCCTTGCGTCGGTAGAAGCGTGAACAGCATGAATACAGACAGTCGTTTCTGAGTCAAAGGTGGCCATCTTGAGTGCTGTCAGCCATAAAACTTGCTCCGAAGATGTGTTCACTGTCCACACGTGAGCACGACCATCTACACATTCTATAATGGATCGAGGAACCAGTATATCTTTCTTCAACATGGTAGGGGAGTACAGCTCAAACCATGACAGCGATGCAGAGAGCACTCCGTCAAAGTCACCGGAACAAATGTTGCAGCCTGAGGCAGTAAAACGACATCGTGGAACACAGAAAATACTCCCCGCTTGTGCCCGTCAGATACTGCTGGTGCGTCATCACGTGATTTCAAAGAGAAATTTCATCAGCCCCACAATCTAACATTGCACCACATTCACCAAGAAAGTCAATCCCAAGGATGATGATGTGAGTGGCATGTTCCAAAACAACAAATTCAGTTCGAAAATCTTGTCCACCAACACTAACTATAACAAAGCAAACACAAATGGGCCTCAGGGGTTCGCCCTCAACTCCACAAGAAGTACTCTTTTGATCCCATGCGAACATAACTTTGTGTCCAAGATGACTTTTAAACGAAGCATTCATTACATAAACTGTAGCGCCAGTATCCACTCAGACATCAGTATTTAGACCATCAACACAGACACACCCTTTGTTTTTTAGCATGGCGACAGGTGAAAAAATTCGCGACCGTCTCGTGACCTCATCTTTATCGTTCACACCAGCTAGTTTCCCAGCTGGATGGTGGTGAAAGGGAGCGACGGCGAGGTCATAGCGAGAGGCGATAGCTGGTCGGAGATGGAGTAAGACTAGTCGGAAGCTGGGGACTCATGCCAAGATGCACATTCACTCGGATGTTTGCGAAGAGGCGCAGCGGTCTGTCATCGGTAATTGGGGATGGTAATCAGATTGGTAATCGGGGATGGCCGAAACTTGCTGCTGCCGTTGGCGACAATACTTGGCGAAATCTCCATGGCTTCCACAGCTAAAGCAAATAGGCAGCAGTACACAGGGTAGTCATAAAACGGGGTCTGAGGCTAGCTGTATCAGGGAAGAAGGCATTGGGGTGGTGTGACCTGACCTCGTTCGGAGATACGCAAAGGATGCCGGAACCCCGCCATGTTGACACGGATGCATTTATCATGCAAGGGCCAACATTTACTGTTAGTTTGCAAGTGGCAAAGTACCGGCTGTTCAGGACAGTGTATGTTAAGTGTGCATTGGTGGTACTCTCGCCCTGCGTTTCTTTCTCCACATTGTGCTTCAAAGTGCACCAATTTCTCTTTAACGAGTTTACGTACTAACAAGGCAGTGTAGTGGGAGGTGGATATGTCCACGCTTGCGATCATGGCCACGTTAAGTCTACCAAACTTTGGCTATACTCGTCGTGTCTTCAGCGCCTCAAAAGCACGGCAGTAACGTCTTAAATCAGACAAAGTGCGCAAGTCTTCCTTTGACATAAGAAAACTGTAGATATCTTCAGCGATGTCCTTCAGGAGATGTCCAACCTTGTCTTCATCCGACATGTCCATCTTCACAATTCTGCACAGCTTCAGTACCTCTACAGTTAAGTTGTGCATATTTTGATTTCCTCAACGAACCTTTCACATGTCATTGTGGTCTCATTATTATCGAAACAGAGAAGTGTGGTTCTGGTGAGAAAAAAAAACGACGTTAGCAAGTCGCGCTGTTGAGTTCCAGCCATTGCAGCCGCTTACCCTCTGATAGTACTTCAGCTAGTCGTCAATGTCCTCCTCAGCTTTGCTGCAAAAGGTGCATAGTTCTTTCTGAGGGATTCAGCAGATGACTTGCCTAGGGTGCTCACTGTCATCTTGCAGGCTTAAGTCACGGGTGCCGCCAGCTGCTTGCAGTTCGTTCGTGCCCGTGTCTTCAGGCAGTAGTCCAATCAAGCGCTGGCTTCATCGGAGAGCGTGTGGAAGAAGGTTGTCCAGAGCGATTACCCAGCACCGTCCACTACAGTTGTTATGGATGAGATGGGTTTATTTACAAGATGATCAAGCGGGCATAGAGACGAGATCACCGGCAGTCAGACATTCCTTCTTTTTTTCTTTTTTTTCTGTTTCTCTTTAGGGGAAGACATTTTGTAACTGTCATGAAAAATACGTGATAGCACATCAGTAAAATATGTAGGCTTGTACGTCAAGAAATATATTACTGCCGACACAGTCACACATCAGCTCCAAGCTAAACTGACTGTGTAGCTAATAAGTGTACAAAATGAGAAAGGTGTCCATAAAATATAAATTTGAGGATTTATATGTGTAACCTGCTGTCTGTAGTTATTTATATATGATCCACAAATTACACTTTTATATTTGCATTCTGTTAAAAAACTAGGAAAGGTTGTCTCTACCTAGATAGTTATATACACGGTTATTTCAAGTTATATTGTGCCTTTTCTAAGGTGGAAAGCATCCATTTATTTATTCTGAAATATGTATCCTACTCTTAACAACAAAGCCCACTAGGATAGATCTTGGCGCTCTGGGAAGAATTCATTATTATCAACCACAGATCCTCTTATGCTCTTACTGGTACCTTCTGCTTCTGAAATGAATTTTAAAGCATACTGCACGCAGTTCTGAGTCAGACCTCATATTCCAACTATAAAATATTGACCACACAACCGTAGCACTTGCTGCTAACAGCAACACTATTTTAGACGTGAAGCAGGAGACTATTCACATCACTGAAGCCATAGTTAGGATTCATGTGGTGTCACGAGCCAGTTGGTTCAATGCAGTAGTTGACAGTGATATAATGACTTTCATTAAAAGCCATCAAATTTTTAAGGACTCTCTCCCCTGTTATCCTGTCAAGTGTTGTACAATCACCGTTTTCACAGCATGGTTATAGTGTGTGTGTATGCGTCAGTTGTCTGGTACCACAAGACTACCAGATTCAAGTTTTGATGACATGAACAGACTTCCGTTTCACGTCCGAAGCCACACTACACTTGGTGCATGTTTTGAACTGTCACATTAAAAGGCAGTTATTATTAACATTTATGTATTATCAAACAAGGAATGAAGCTCCATAGCATAATAAGACAGCTATCCCTTAAGGGTATAAAAACAAGACAAAAATTTGGTGGTATACTCCTAAAGAAAACTAAGAACCCTCTCGTCAGTACAAACAACTACAAACAACCTCATCATCATTGTTTTGATGTAAATTCACATTGAATATGGTAAACTTCAAAAGGGAAAGGTCATATTGCTTACTGACAAATAGCACAACACAAAAATCCTTTTCCTGATGCTGGCAGCATTTAAACATTGAAATTTGGGAAGCTAGAGTTCAGACTTATATTTATAACTGAATTAAAAAGCTAAAAGATTTTACACCAACAAATGCAAGTATAGCTCACCTTCATATATGTCAGAAAACACAGTAGAAAGAGGGGGAAAGCATATGTCGCCTTGAAGAAGACAAGTCTACTTGTCAAAACGTTGGCTCCTGCTTTCACCTTGTTCTCGTTTTGCTCATCGTCAGAAAACACAGTAAGGATTCTATGTAACTGAAGTTATAAAATGCCTCACATTTACCTTTGAGTCGCAGATGACACTCAAGCAGTGGTTCTGTCAGCCAGTATGCCACTTTTTTGATAGTGCAACAGCATATTAGCTCACACTGGGTCCATCCCTAGCAGCCTCTGAAATTCATACATTGATCAGCAAATGCAGGTAGCACGAACTACTAATTAAATTAAAATAGCAAAATAATATCACATTGGCTATTAACAGACTTAAGCTGTAATTGATCAGCAAATGCAGGTAGCATGAACTACTGAAATTAATATAGCAAAATAATAGCACACTGGCTATTACCAGCCTTAAGCTGCACTGCCTTATGTCAAGGAAAGAGTGCAAATGTGACAGCTCACTATTCAACAAACAAAAGGCACTTTTTATGTTAGCCTTGTTTGGTGTCTCAAATATATTGCCATTGCTTTCTCTTTGCAGCCGTACTAACTCTACATTACTTCAAGGTCACATTCAATGACAGTTGCAAATCACTTAATCCAAGGTTTTCCTTTGGCAGTGAGAAAGGCTACCGGACGTCTCTCTACCATCGGCAGAGAATGTCATATGGACAGTGATCGCTCATGCAGAATTTCATATGTGATCTCCATGTGAAGACAGATGCTCTAAAAGTAATAATACATAACAAAGAAAACATTAAGATGCTCTGAACAAAAATTGAAAAAGATGCAGACTTCACATTACTCTGTGACAACCCTGCAAGTTACACAGCTGTCTTGAGAGTCACATTGGTTAGTGCAGCACAAAAACCATTCAGTAAAACTATAATGAAGGGCAACTAAAGGTTAAAGTGTATTGCTTAAACAAATTTTTTTTAATTATGTCTATGCAACCAAAACAATACATGCAAAAGTTATTTAAAGTTATCCATGATTTGTGTATAGCCTTCTTACGTTTCACGCAGGAACACTGAAAAGAGCCGCACAGCATTACCTTTCTTGACCTCATAATTCCATTTCAGTTAGCTAATGTGCAAAGGTCATAATCTTTAGCGCTTGGGATAGCGGTGCACATCAGATTGTTCAACCACTGCAGAGGTTCAATCATTATGAAATGTTGCATATGTATGCTTAAAAATTATGGGGTTTTACGTGCCAAAACCACTTTCTGGTTGTAACCCTAGCAAAAATTCTAATAGAGATTTGTATTAGTCTAATACATTTTTCTATTGGTCTTATTAGTGTTCTATTTGTCTTGTAGAAATTTCTATAAGTCTAATAGGTTCTGTATCAGTTTTGGTGCAGCACCTATTAGCATTTATATTAGTCTAATACATCCTTCTATCAGTCTTATTAGTCTTATTAGTCTTATTAGTGAACGAAATTCGTATTATCCTAATAGGTGTTCTATCAGTCATATTAGGTTGTATTAGTCTTGTTGACATTTGTATTATCCTACTAGTGTTCTATAAGTTTCATTAGGTTGTATAAGTCTTGTTGAAACTTTTATTAGCCTAATAAGTGTCATATTAGTTTTGATATGGCTCCTATTACAATTACAGAAATATGCTTGAGAACATTTTATACGAAGTTTTTAATGAGGAGTTGAAGTAAATATTAAAATTATAGAATTTTAGTTATGAAAAGGGATGATTTTTTTGGTAACATATATTCGTGGCTGGGTGGATTTCAGGCATACATCACATTACTGACAAGCTAATTAGTAAAAATAAGAGCTATGTATAAACATCATAATTTTCAGTCTTGGGTGGCATAATGTCATAGCAAAATCAAAGCCAGTCAGGATTCAAGTGTGATTATATGGTAGACACTCTGTGTCTAGTTGCAGATTCAAAGATAGCAAAGAAAAATGAGTTGATGTTCCCATTATGTATAAAAAAGTTGTTTTATGGGGGGAGAAATCAAGTAAGACACCAATGAAGTTTGCCTCAAATTTGTAAGTAAACGCCAAAACTTCAGTGACCTATGCAATGTTCATCAAATAGGCATGTTGTACATACCTGCTAGCATCAAGTTCTCAATTACATGGTGCCTAATGTAACTATAAAGGCAATTAGCAGGTTCTTAGTAACCTTGAAACAAACCTATATGTTTGTAATTAACCGTAAGATATATAGTGCAAATGCTACCGAATAATTTTGATAACTTTTCTAATACTGGTTTTTATCATACAAGGTTTTGTTGTAACATCTTGTATTCTGCTGCACTTGATTTTCTTTGAGATACCCAGTAGATGGCCTCAAGAAAGTATCCCAAAGATATGGAAGAAATAAAAGGCAAATTTTCGTGCTAATGCTATATGTAATCTGTTCACCAACTACCACACTAAAGAATACTGCCTACCAAAACAGATAAATCACTGTTCGTACTAGCTTCGGTGATAAAACATTACTACAGGTAGGCTGCTACAGGAGGAGTGAAACTTGGGAGACATTTATGAGGATAGTTAGCAATCAGCACAATTTTGAGCCATCATGTATTGAGGTTTTTATATGACGCACAAGAATAAGCTTCAGGATGAAGTTGCTGAAAAAAAAACAATTGCAAGATATTCAGTGTCAGTTTAGTTGTAGCGGTGTTAAAGAAAACAGTCCATCACCAAGAAAACTAGTTCTCCAAATCTTTTATTTTCTTCATTCAAACAGCCACAATGAATTGAAAAAGGGAAAAACAAGTAAATTATGTGATCAACTGCTACTTCTTTTTCTTATTTATCAGAACAATGTTTCTCTTCTATCTACCACATGATGTTGCTTTCTCTTCTTTTTGCAAATGACTATCATGCTAAAGCATTCAGTCTCTCGATGACCAACACAATTTTAAGCAAGTACTTGGTAGTGATAAACAGCTAATGTCACCCATCATGGAGGATTACTCTAAGCATCACAAAATGCGCGCACATGGTAATTAAACATAAGACAAAGTAGCTAGTTTTAAGTACAAGATAGGCAATGTAGACATTTGGCAAGCTGATGAACTTTGAACACCTCGAAACTGTTGATTCTAAGACGAGCTATAATGTACATAGCCCATATGTTTTCACAGCGGCAACGAAAAAGTTCTGGTTATTGAACACCGCTTGAAGCATTGCACACTGTGACCAAGCTAAGCTAAGATAAACAAGACTATCAGGCAAATGCCTGATAGTCTAGACGGCACTCACATACATGAGTGCCGTCTAGGACCAGCACACAGACAGACATAAGTACCATAGAATGCATAGAAAGAAAGCACTTAGGTTTACTGGTAATGCATACAACACACATATCTCAGTAACAGATACCAGACACTAGAAGCTTGCTAGAAATTACATAACTTGCAGATGTTGAGCACTAACTGCACTAAAATAAGACTTCACTCTTACATTCAACCTAATAAATTGTGACAAACACAATAAATGTAATAGCCTTAACACATTAAAACAATTTTAGTGCCATAATCAAGAACCGCAGAATGTTTATAGTTCATTCTTCAACCAATAAGCTAATGGCACACCCTTTCACAAAATCTTGTCAACTCTAGCACTCCCAAATCTTTTTTATTTGCAGTCCAGATGCACTGGTAATTTCATGCACTTGTTTTGTGTACTGAGCCCTCTTTTGCACCTATCTTTTTGACAGGAAATGTAACAGCATCAAGACTATTGCATTGCTACTATGCACAGCAGGTGTATTTGCAAATGTTTATCTTATTAATTGTGCTTTTCTTCATAGTCTCTTGAAGGGAAAATATGCATTCTGGTCATACTATGTAATCGCTCTGCTGGAGCTTCTAAAGGCAGCCTACACCATTGTCATTTAAGTAAACAAAGAAATAAATAATAGAATGTGGGCAGTGTAAAGATTGCACAGTTCAGCTAAAGAAGAGTTGTTCTTGATTGGTGCCACTGAAATGGCTAACAATATATAACAATACAATACTAATTTTGATATAACAAAACAATCATGTTTTGAAGACGTCTTGGCGAGTTCAGATTCATTGGAGATCGGCTGGATCTGGGTATCTAACCACCTTTGTCTCATAATTTAGAGGATTTTAGGGCTTCTAATGTATGCAGGACAAAGAGAAAGCCATCTAAATGAAGCTTGGAAAAAAAAATATACTCCAGGTTAGTGAAGAACTTATGTACAAGGCAGTAATAATGCATAATTAGCGAAAGGCTCAGATTAAACACACATGCGCTTGCTCAAACTGCATATACCTAAAACTAGAACAAGAAGGGTTGTTTTACACAGTGAAACATGTGGAACATATTTGGAAGTGGTGATCTAAAAAAGAAGTAAAGGTTAAGTAAATGGGCTCTATGTAAGAGTAAGATGGTACTAAAGGAGGGTGTGATGGCACAGGTGAAGTTAAGGCAACTCAGCAGTGGTTGACATCAAAGAAAGAAAGCCAAGGTATTCTAGGGGAGCCTTCCACCCTCCCGAATAACAAAAAATCCCGAATAACAAAAAAAAAGGAACAAACTACATGGTACACTAATTCTTCAATGTCAACTGCTGTTGACTTGCCTGTTATTAAATGGACTACCACTTGTTCTAGTCTTTCTCAAGCAAATTGGGTAGGTCTGCAACATAGCAGGAACTGCCCAGAGACATTAAAACAGAAATGCTACCTACTCTGTCAAGAGACATTAACAATTTTTCTCTCCTTGGCATGCAGGAGCTGATGTGCGCAATGTCATGATGCCTTTCACAGGCCAACTGTGTGCACATTAACATGCAAGAGCTATCACAAAGTTTATACACATTGTGCAAAGTATAGAATTGACCCATTGTACATTTGAAGGTACAGTTCCTGGTTTTTTTCGCACGGTGGTATGCACTGGTGTGAAGCAGGTGGCCTCGAACTAAAAGGCGCCGGAAGCTGGTAACTTTATCTGGTATATAGCCAAGCTCCGCAAGAAATGCATTCTTTTGCTCACTGTCCACAATGCCACACACAACCCCTCTTCCCAAAGTCTTTGTTTCATTACTTTTGCAAGTTACTGGAGGTGTTAACTGATCACAAATTTCTTTCACTTTAGGCTGCAAATTAAGCGTATTCTTGAGCATTGCAAGCTGTAGATGCATCACAAACCGTTCCATAACTTGCACTGGCACACCATTTGCACTGCTTATTAATTTTAACAGTACTCCATTTCCTGACTCAAAAACAAATGTGGAGTGAGCCCACAAAGGACCAAGTTCCACCACACTCTTTGGCAGGTGCAAAAGTTGATGCACATTAAAAGTCATTGATGTCTCACCATAGAGCATCTGCATTTTGAAGACAAAACTAGAAAGCTTTCCTGTTGCATCACTAATGTCTTCTCTGCTAATGCTGGATTTCAGTAGAGTGTGTATGGCTGACACCAGCAAGCAGGAATGGCTGTGGTAGTTTGATGGCAGGATGCCATCGAGACATGGAGCGCCATAAAACAAAACCCACCATTTCCATTCGCTTGCCTTCCACATCGCTCTTTCCTGCACAGTGCGTGGGAGTCGGGTGAACCACTGTGGTGGCTTAATACTGAGCAGTCGTTGGTCCACTATCTTGATTTGAGCTGGCTTTCCAATATATGATGGTGAATCTGCTGACCCAAACCATATGTCGGCCAGCTGCCTTGCAACTCCTTCTAGCACACAATGCATGTAGTCTGGACAAACAGCCCAAACTAAGTCAAAGTTGGGTATGTAAGCAAGTGCTGAAGCTCCCTTTATGCCGTGGGATGGATTTCTAGACTGCAGAGATACCCGCATGTCTTCCCTGACACTTGTGTTGGTCCTCAGATTTGGGTGGCTTGCTCCCTCTGGAACTGGGTATCTCAAGAGAGCCTGGGAACATAAATCACATCACACTCTTACTTTTACGCTTCTTGAAATTGTTCTGTGTGGGATGACAAAACACATATCTGAAAAAGCTGTTTTATTTAGCATGCAGGTGGCATGAATAACTAAAAAAAAGATGCCCCTCTGGTTTCCTTGTGTGATTTGCATTGTCCCCTAAATAGTAAAATGCCAAAGCCATAAGTGCTATCATAGATGACATTCAAAAGATGTTACATAATAAAGTATGCACTGAAGTGCCTTTGCAATTTTGACTAATTTAACTCAAGCTTTGTTATATCTACATGTATATGGGAATAGATAGGTGCTTAAACGGCCATAAACTAGCTTGTAATTGAAAGTACTTACCACGGATATGGACACCTTTGTGAAGGCAGAAGCTGCACCCAAAGTAGCCGTTGTACTGCTTCATATTGAGCACTGCTGCACGTGCTGGGGCATCAACACAACAACACGTGATGTGCACCTTCGAGGACAGCACTAGTTCGTCACACTTCCACTTGACAGAGTTCAGTTCTTTAAGGCTTTTAACAAAAGTTCCAAGGAATGGACTCATTCTTGGGTGGCCCTTTCCAAAATACAGTCCACATAATAGTACATTACTCCACCGCAAGGATAATGGCAGTTCATTCACCACACACTGTATTGGCCATATTGAAGCTTTGTTGCACTTGAAAACTTTCGCGCCATCTGTGTTGAATGTGAGGGATATGTCACACCATGAGTTTTTCATCTGTTCTTTGTAAAGGTGTCCATCACAGATGTCTTTCATAGAGCCATCATCCGCTTGAAGTTCCCTTTCCTTCAAGGATTCCATCAAGCCCTTTGACACAGACTTGTCAATAAGCAAGACTTCAATTTGCTTCTTGAGGTCCAATGTAACAAAAGAATTTTGTCCCGAGTTGGCGGTGTTGCAGTGCAGGCATAAAAAATCCTTTTGACGAGGATTAGGCATCACAGCTTCGCATGCCTCACAGAAGTAGTGTCGCTTGACAAGGCCGCCCATCCACTGCCTCCACGCTTTTCTAAGCATGTAGCTCGAAGTAGGAAGGACGGGCATGCCAAGAAAAAGGTTTATGACATTCACAAGCTTCTCCATATCCGTCCAGTTGAGGCCTACTGATGCAGTATACGCCATTAGCGTCAGCATGGCATCTCTGACACTTATGTCTGAGTTCGGAAGGCGTTCGCTTGAGAACAGGCTACAAAATTCATCTGCATCACCTTCGCACTCCTCTGCACCACTGCAGTCTTCAGAGCAGCTGGATTCACTGTCACACTGTTTGTTGCCATCTCCCTCGTCACTTTCCGCATGATCAAGGTTTTGGTCACTGGCGTCGAAATCATCGTCGTCATCAATCTCACACACGCCGGCATTTGCACTTCCAGCGCCGGAGCTTCTAAGCTGCGTAGGCGTCTGTGAACATGACTGGGTGTCCCGGACCCTCTCCTGGTACCGCAACGATGTCCGTGGCAAGGAGTAGGTCTCCCCTGGCTCTAAATAACGTTTCCTGCGCTTTTGGCTCTAATAACGTTTCCTGCGCTTCCTGCGCCGGAGGGACGCTGCGACGTCCCTCCGGCGCTAGTGCTTCGCGTCTGGTCCATGATGCAGAACGCTAAGGTGTCTGTCGGCTCTCCAACGTTAAAACGTATATTCACGGCATCGTACACGGCACGGTAAAACTGAACAAATAAAAAAAAATGGCACGGCAAGACTGAATGAATAAAAACTGAACTGTGAGTATTACGACTAAAAGCCGGACCAACACGTCCTACACCAAGGCGTGGGGAAAGCTTCCTGAACGGATATAACGCTGTTCATCATTCTATGGCATGGACGAAGGAAAAACCCATGGGCATGCCAATAACGTGGTGCACATGTGCTGCACGCATCATAGTTTGCAACCTACAGCCCTACAGGACGACTTTGCGCTAAAGAGTATAAAAATCAAAAGCTGGCGCTGCATGTTATCATCTTATTTGTCACTAAAAGCATTTTAATACATAGTTCGTATTTTAATAACAATTATATGTAACTATCACTGTAATTTAAGGTACGTGACGGCAAGACAAAATATATTTATAAAAGCTATAACAATAAAATTGTTTCGAATATTTTACATATCCCAACCCATCGTCATTGCCATCAATCACCATGTGCGTGTGGCGGAGTCTCGCCGACGAAGCAGTTCTATTGTCGCCTGCGCACTTGTTGGTCTGTAGTCGTCGAGGCTTATAGTATTAGTGTTAGTGCCAGTAGCACGTGTGTCTCGACATCTCGACACGATGTATGCCTTTGTGCGGTTTAGGGATGATGGAATGAAGGTAGCCGTGTCCGTCGATCGCATTAAGAATTTCTCTCCAAAAAATCTCAGGGATTTCAACTCCACAAGATGGTATGGGGTGCGCTGGGAAGACGAAGAAAACAGCGGTTATTTCCGGGCCCAAATTATGAAGTTGTTTGGTAAGTACGCTTTTCTATGTAATGTTTCATGACGCGATTGTTACGGGTATCGACAAGTGCGCATTTCATGCGATTTTCAGCAACCAAAGAGGAGGCCGACGCGTGCATGGAAGGTGTGGACAAGCGCTTTTCGTGCCCGAAAATGCCACTGTACAGTGACTCGGGAGAAGACTCTTGCACCAGTCATGATTCCTACCGAGAGGTGAGGCCCATAAACATCTGTATATACAAACACCATTAAGTTATTTTGTGGTGTAAAAATGCTTTTTAGCGGCGCTGATTCGCTGGTGCACCTGCATGGTCGGGCAGCTTGCACCTGGTACTTGTAGGCGTGTGTGGTAACAATGCGGCCATTGGGCAGCCCTAATTCAGTGCACTATGTTTCCTCCTGACACTACTACTGGTCCCCGGGAAATAGGCAAAGGGCAGCTTACAGCAACCCTGCTAGCTACACGGTCAGATGTTCTTGCATGCACTTCCTTGTTCATGTTTTTTTTTCCTTTTGCTCTTGCACAGGAGAAGAAGAACAAACGAACTTCAAAGTTGCGGCAAAAGAATGTTGAGGCAACATTCAGGAAAAAGCAGTTGGAGGCTCTCTACCCTGAGGAAAAAGACCACAAGACAGAGGAGCTTGAGCAGGAAGTGGCAACGCTGAGAGCAGAAAATATCAAACTCTCTGCAAGAATAGAGATGCTGGAAAAAGCTCTCTGTAGCAAGATCTTCAATGCAGGTTTCAGATCCAATTTCATCGTATCGAGTGTTTTCCAGAGATCTCCCATTCTGCATGAGCGTTTTTCATATATGATCACGCAGTCCTTTACAGTGCTTATCTAGTCATCTCCTTATTTGTAATATCTGCTGCTTGCTTTTATCCTAATGTCTAATCTCACTTTCTCTTTTCCATCTTCCTCCGCATTGTCCTAAGCTTCCTCAATTATCTGTCAAGTTCCTTCACTAACATGCAAGTTCTTTCCCTATAGGTTTGCAATATTGAACATTGAAAGTTCCTTATTCTCATCTACAATACCTGCTGGGGGAAAGGAAATATTTGCAAATTCAAAAGGATGAAAAAGAATACTGGTCCTAAATTTGATTTGTTTTGCTGCTTTTCTATTCCGCGTTTGGGGAGAATGCAAAACCATTGTACGTGGAAGCTGCACCGATTCAGCATCTATTCTAAAAAACTGAAAGCGCTCCGACTATATAGCAGAGTAACGCGTTGAGAAATTCTACCCCTCTAGGTTTCATTGCCAGACAAAGTTAAAGTTGTCCCCTAGTGCAGCTATTCAACACTTTAATTTCTGATTCAGTCTAGTACTGACTTGCAGCTTCTGTCTTCCTGTGACATCTTTGTCCTGTCTGTATGCTTATAGTGCACAGGCTCACCTACTTTTGGGGTAAACATGCAAGCACGTGACTGTGCACAATCTAGTGGCAATGCAGCCAGTTGGTCATATACACGCAAACCTGCACTGGTGCAGCGACACCTGAACGTGTGGCTTTGCATCATCTGATACACACCGCACGGGCCTGCGTTGCCCTTAAGTCTGCCATGCATTTTCATGCCACATGTATCAACGGGTGGTGCATTCACCACCATGAAGCAAATGAACTGCACTCTCTCCAGTAAATTGTATCTTGAGGGCAAAGAATTCGATACCATTATGGTTACTGCTAAGGTAATGAGAAAGGCCATATTCTTTTTCACTGATGGAAAAAAAGAAAGTTCAGTTCATTAGGTTCAAAACTGTGAAACTGCGGCCTGTTACATGTGGGAGACAAGTAGAGCATTGGTGCCAACGCAGCAGCAAAACTGAAAGTGAAATTTGCCTATATACAACACAGGCCTGGCAAGCCACTCAAAATGCAGATGATGCGAAAGCTATGCCTTTAAGTACGACTGCATATATTTGCAGGTTTGGTTCCATGTGCGACTGCACCAACACTCCACATAGCATGACCACATGCTTGCCTTTTCACCATGAAAGTAGACGAGCCTGTGCGTGCCTGATATTCTGTGTCATTGTCTTTAGATGATGTTTGCAGTGGGAAAATGTCATTTATATTTGTGTATTGTACATTTGGTATTTCTTGGTGACCTGTATTCCAGAGAAACGCTGTTGTGAAAAGAGCGCACACGGTGACCAAGTTCTCGCAAGCTCGGAAAGGAGCATGAAAAAGGCAATGCAGCCCTCCGGGAGCGCAGGCGAACCAAAACCAGCACAACAGCCCATCAGGAGTCCTGAAGGACCAGTGAAGGGCAGGTCGGAAGAAACGCCATCAAGCAACTTAAACGAAAATGGCGAACCAAATTCTGGAAAGCCAACAGCTTCTGTTTACAAAAGTGCTGAAGGACAAGTAAGTATTTCTGTTTGCACACGCACTTCTTTGATAGGTTAATGTCGCAGCTTTGTGCTTGTTAGCAAACATGGGATAACACGTAGATCCTGTGTCATGCTGTGAAAAGTTTGTCACTAATTTCCTAATTACCAGTCTTTCTGAGTACTTTTTGCTGCATAACAATAAGTAAAATATTTAACATGCAACTTGTTCCGGGTACATTTGGGGAAGAATGTATACATTACAGAAGCTCTGTATAACCGCCTCATGGCTGCAAAGACGGACAGCCGATTTGTTCGGGAAGCTGCTGTGGCAATTTTTTCAACGGCAGGCTTGGCTGGCCACAGTGTGACCGGTGCAGTATCAAACCGGACGAAAACTGGCGCAAAGCCAGCGTTGGACAAAACTAAGTACTCAGTCCTAAGTGGTATGTATAAGTATTTAGTTAAGTCTTCCATGTGCTAACTCACCTGAAACAGATGGTTAAATCTATAGCGTAATACCCATTATAGCATGTTCCCGATTGTCTTGTCTGCCTAGCCTACACAATTTGTTTGCTTCACGCTCTAGTTATCAGGACATAAAAACCAGAGTTGTATATTTGTTTTTTATGCTAATCTAATTCACATTACTTTCCCAGACTAAGATTCCACCATTATATGTGTTTTCCTTTTTGACAGCTCATATTGTGCTTAATAGCTTGAAAAGCAATACACGAGATGGCTGCTTGGCAGCTCTCAGAATGTCACTGTTGGCCTATTTTTTACTGTGGCTTGATCAAGAACACTTCGTTGCAATTATTGTTGCCTTGCTATGAGCATTTCTTGTTTTGTGTGTGTGTCGTGAAATTTATTTACTTATGTGTGTTTTGTTCCCAGATGCTGCTCTTTACTGGCATCATTGTACAAGAGGTCTCAGCTGTTGGCGGCCGTTACCTTCGGCGACCGCACTTGTTCGCTGCCTGTCGTTGGTATTTGCATTGTCTTCATGCATAATATTGGGTTAGACACACTTCCATGAGCTAAATGTGGGGCCATTACTAGTTTTTTCCGCCGATTTGCAAGGTCAACGGACGGTGTTGAGGCGCCTTCCGCGCGAAATTCTTCTGGTTTCGCTTATTTTACGTCTGTAGTTGCAGCCTGCGAATGTTATCTACGCGATCATGTTTTAATACTCTGCATAGTAACGAATAACAGTATCGCAAATATTTAACATCAGGACATGGCATTACATAGCTCCCGTCGTAGCCTCAAAGCCTGTACCAATCAGGTTGCAAAGAGGCAAAAGAAGAAACGCTCCTAACAAACCTACAAAAACTTGCAATCTGAAAGGGCTCCTTCAATAACTGACGTCAACTCACGTTCGTGCCGTTCAAATCGTGCAACACGATTTCCAGCAAAGTAGGAACCCTTCAATCATATAATAAAATCGCTTTCCGAACCGAAATGAAGCGGTGTTGTTGCCGCCGTTTTTGAAGAAACAACACGAAGTTCTCCCCTCGAAAACTCATAAATTGAAGCAAACGAACAACACAAACTGCTGCTACCGCGCTACGGCTGCCGAGTCGCGCGAAGAGGCATCGTTACATGTGGTGCCATCTGCGCCACCGTCGCCGCGCTTGAATAGGGCTGTCTAATCTTTTCTCACACATGCATAATATCACTTTGAAAAAACTTTAATGCACAGCATAAATTCTATTTCTTACTTGCTTTTTATGTATATTTCAAATTGTGCGTCCCCTTTGTCGGCTGCAAGTAGTAGCACGCATCAATCTGGCGCCAGATTTGAACCGGCGGACGTGCTCGCTTCAAAACGTGCGTAGGAAATTAATGAAGATTCGGTTTTCGCGCGCTCCAAGGGGGGGGGGGGGGGTAGCCAGTGGCATAGCAACAGGGGGGGCCGGGGGGCCATGGGCGTCGGGTGCAAGGGGCCAACGGGGGGGGGGGGGGGGGGTCATATACGTCTGAAGACACCCCTCTTTCCGCCGGCTTGACTGGGCGCAAATGGCAAAGAATGCTCCGGTATCCAGAAGCCCGAGCTCATGTACCCGATGCATTGCGCCGCAGAACTGTCGGCTGCAGCTCTATCAACACCCACGAAATAATTGCACGAATGTGCGGGCTAAAAAATTTACTTCGTCAAATGGTCGCCTTAGCGGAACGTTTCATGTGGGGTGCGCTCGTGCCGTGCGTTCATGCTGGGGGCAGGAGTCGCTAAACATGCAGTCAGGCGTTGTAAGACGTTGATGCTCTTGGGTCCCTCTTCCGTTCCGAACGCGCAGCGAAGACGAACAAAGACAGCAGCGAGAGGGCGCTCAACGAGCGCGCCCGGCGCTCGCGTTTACGGCGAAGCATTCGTTGAGAGCGACATCGCATAAGTGCGGCCGTGAAAAGTCGCGAATGGGATTCACTGGATCGTCTTCAGACTCAGTGCCTGGAGATCCTGGAATTTATCGCCAAATGGAAGTTCTTACTTACTTACTGTTACCTTTCGCTTGTTCCTCACGATCTGCGTGTCAGTTGCATTATGCGAAAGGAACTTTTCCAAGTTAAAGCTGATAAAGACGTCTCTGCGCTCCACCATGAGTGATGAAATGCTGTCAAACTTGGCGATACTGACCATAGAAAAAAAAAAGAAAGAACACCCGCCGTGGTGGCTCAGTGGCTATGGTGTTGGGCTGCTGGATCGAAACCCGGCCATGGCGGCCGCATTTCGATGGGGGCGAAATGCGAAAACACCCGTGTACTTAGATTTAGGTGCACGCTAAAGAACCCCAGGTGGTCTAAATTTGCGGAGTCCTTCACTACGGCGTGCCTCATAATCAGAAAGTGGTTTAGGCACGTAAAATCTCACAATTTACCTTTTTTAGAAAAAGAACACGTAAAAAAATATATAAACTTTACTACTGTAATTAATGAGTTTGCAGAAGCGAAGTGTCATAACAAGGACTTCTGAAGGAAATGTGTCCTTACCGCTCATTACTTTAGTGCAAAAGGCTCGATGTCCCACTATGGTTTGTGCATCGGCAATATGTATACAATGTTCTATTTATCAATTTTGAATCGTTGTATTCGTTCTTTATCAGTTTCGCGGTGTTCAATAAAAGATATTTCTCCTAGTCCTAGCTAACCGTTTCTTTATCATATTGTTCTTGTGGGACTTCATGTCACAAGTACAGTGTCTGTGTCAGCTACACGGAGTTTTAGAAAGAAAAGGTTAATTTTGTAATAATATTTCCCGATATTCTATGACGTTATGTGTCTTTGTGATTACTAGGAACTCGGTAGCGTGAAAAATATGGCAGATATGTTATAAACATATCCTGAATAATCCTTTAATTAGTACTTATAGAGGAAGCACTTCAATTCGAGAATCGAGGACTCAAAGTCATATTATTAAGAAGAAAAACTTCTTAAACAAGATTGTTTTGGATGCTACAGCCTGCAGTACTTTGACACTGCGGGCGGCGCCCAGTATGGCAGCAGCGACAGAAATATTAAATAGTGGACCAGTGACGTTGATCCCTCAATCATCTCCATTGCGAGTGCAGACCAACAGTAGTGCAAGCTTTCGCTGGCACGGGCTTCATCACGGCCTTTTTTTTTTATGGTGACGCTAAGAATCGACGCGAAGCGTGCTCTATTCTGTGCCCAATCTTGGGGTGGTACCGCAGCTCGGATAATCACGTTTGTCCGTATAGCAGCAAATAAAAACAAGGCTTTATTGATCAGAATAAAGAGAACTCGTAATTGTCATAGCATTGGCGCCCGCGCAGCGGGGAGGCAGGTAGCGTTTTCTAATAGGGTGGGGAGGTCAGCGTCACTGACACACAGTTTAATTTTCGTTTTCGTTCAGGTCTGCCCACAGCCAAAATATTGCGCGCCATAGTACCTACGACGATTTTTGTGAAGTTGTTGTAGGGCCAGATATGAATGTCGGACTTCAATTTTGCAAATGCAATATTGCCGCTAAAATTGGTAATTAAAACTTTATAAAGATATTTTTTGTTACCTGTGACGTGAGCCATATTTTCCACGATGCCGCATTTGAATTGGCTGCGAAGCCTTACAGTCTGACAGAAGATGTGCACATGCGCTTATCACAAGTTATCAGTGCAGCACCCTGTGTTATTTGGCGCAGAAAAAAACCGCGTGTATACCTGCTGCATTCGCGATCTCTGGGAAAGAAAGCGAAGGAGAGGGGGACCTGGGGGACGTGCGCGGTATCCAAGGTGGCTGTAGTGGTGCTGAAACCCGGAAATTGTCGACATCCTCGCCTTCCTCGACTACACCGGGGGGGGGGGGGGGGGGGGCGTGAGGGTGACGGAAGACCTATGGGCCTCGGGTGCAAGACCACCTAGCTACGCCACTGGGCGTAGCTAGCACGTATAGGCGTTGATAAAAACAAAATTATATTCTGGAGTTTTTACGTGCCAAAACGATGATCTGATTCTGAGCCACGCCTGGGGATTCTTTAACATGCGCGCAATGCACGGGCGTTATTGCATTTGGCCTCCATTGAAATGCGGCCGAGATTCGATCCCGCGACCTCGTGCTTAGCTGCTCAACGCCTTCGCCACTAAGCCACCGCGGCGGGTAAGGTCCTGATTACGCTACAATGGGTTTCATATGCCCTATCGACGCAGCTATACCCTAACATTTACCGAAGCATGCCGGCAACTTCCGCGCTTACAAAATTTATTGTGTCGACCCCCCCCCCCCCCTTCCTTTCTATGTTCTGGCGAGCCGCCCCCCTGCAATTTGTTGAG
The DNA here is from genome assembly GCF_050947875.1 of Dermacentor variabilis. Lineage (NCBI taxonomy): Eukaryota > Metazoa > Arthropoda > Arachnida > Ixodida > Ixodidae > Dermacentor > Dermacentor variabilis. Next base: position 3,439,454 of record NW_027460346.1, on the reverse strand, counting down.
GCTGTACTGGATCCTCCCTGGCAATTCCTTCGAAATTTTGACATGTTTTCTAAGTAATCGTCTTCACAATAGGTAGAAGAGTACAGCATGGAGACATGAAGTGCTAGCCATGGCCTCGAAATATTTTTCACATATTTTTTCTAACTAAACGTCTTAACAATTGCTAGTGCGTGTAGCTTAAGAGACATCAGGTGCTAGCCATCTTGATGTCTAACTATAGCTTGACACAGCGCTAGCTGCTTCTAGCCTGCTCAAGATGTCTCAAGCTAGCTAGTATAGCCAACTTGTGCTTTCTGGGTTTAATATACCAAGGATGAAAAAAAAATATTAATAAACGCTTATTGAAATATTAAGATCAGGAGGCAAATTACCACGCATATCTAAAAACTAACAAACAAACAAAGTGGTGACACAGCACATTGCGACCGGAACCACGCAGTATCGCCAAAGGAAATGAGTTCACCGGTGTCTGACGGCGGGCGAGGCAGTCAAGTCGACGGTGGAGCTCTCACCAAGACCACGGTGGTGTGGGGTGCCGGGCCGCGGCTCGAGACAGTCTCCCGGAGGAGTCTAAACCCCGAGCCAGTACCGCAACAAAGTATGGGACGGGATGTTAATGTAGATGTACATCACTGTGATCTACTGGCACGTATACCCACTCTGGGGGATTGACCAAGATCGGGCAGGCTATAGCAAAGTGTTAGATAAGTCAAAGATTTATAATAGGCAAGCTACAATCGAAAGATAGAGCTACTAGCGCGTGCACGGTTTTTATGAAACTGAAAATTCTACCATGGGCCATAAAGTAAAAACAATTCAATTTTGGTGAAAGAATAGGAGGCTAAAAAATGCTTATTCAGAGTTTAAATCTCATTGATCCTAAAACGAAATCTTGGATGGCAGCGCTAACCTTCCCGTCGCTATGCCCAAGTGTAGAGGCATCCAAAGAAAGTACACTTTGAACAGTTAAATCTAATCCAAGAAGGCGGAGTCGTGTTTCTAGAGTTTGTTTCGTTATGCCAATAGATCGTCGACAAGAAATTAAGAAACCTTGTATGGTTTCATCTTCCCTACACACATGACAAATCAGTGAGGGTGCCAGACCAGCCCTGCATAAATAAAAATTTAAAGTAGGCATGCGACGGCGAAGATTACTAATAGTTACTTCAACATTTTTCTCAATTCGTTTTTTTGCCTTTCAAAAATTCCGAAGACATATGACATGCTCGTACTAATTAGGCCACAATCGCATGTAGATTTCTATTGTACCAACGCCAAATAGTTCACTCAGATGCTCGCCGCGTGTTGATTATTATGGTGATTTCCGTATACAATGGCATATAACGTGGATTTGGCCGAGAAGCGAGCGGTACGCATCGTGCCGATAGCAACTATCTCTTTGAGGTGATCGCCGCCCGCTGCTGCTGATGACGATTTCCCACAACGAGGGATTGGCCAAGACGCGGGCGGTACATTTCATAAATAAATAAAATAAACCACGAAATACAAGCCAATATAAGAGTTGTCACGGGTGCGCGACAGCGCCTGGGAGCGGGCCTGTTTTCTTTACTACAAAAGATGCGGGAACGAAGTGCGCAAAATTAAGGCATTTCATAAACCGCTTCACAAAACCTGAGCTTCACACGGATTCCCTAAATGCACGTTGGATTTGCATAATTTGTATTGTTAACCTACCGGCGGCTTCTTCTCAGTGAAGACAACTTTTGGAGATTCCGTTTCGTAATCTTGGACTGAATATTTAAAGTACAGTTTTACTCTTACTTGGAGCATCGGGGCTACGATACAGCCGGTAGAACGTTTATCGAGCCGTATTGATCCTTTTCCCGGCGACCCTGTGGGCACTGCCATGTTTGATCACGTGGTGACGCGTTGACTGCTATAGCTTCAGCTGCCTCCGTTGCCTCAGTGTTTACAATGGATGTGTATGACACTGGTGTGGCTTAGCAAACATCTGTTTCGGGAGATGTCGTAAACGGTGACTGGGTGGACGACACGAAGCTTCGGCCACAGCTTCTGAAAGCATAAAAGCGCTTTCGGAGCTGATTAAGCTTTGTCCAAACGGTGCGAGCAGCGTATACGTATATGGTGCTTGTTCTAGAAGCGGGGCTAAATATGTATTTCAAGCTATCTAAACTATCCAAGCTTATGAAATGAATAAGGATCAGCGTGTTTTGTTTTTCGTTCTTTATTTGGCTAACATTTTGAAGCAGCGACTTGTCACGTTTCTCCCCAGGAAAGTTCCTCGGTGCGTTCAGAATCTGATCATTTTCTGCCTAATCGGTTCGCGGGTGAATTCAGTTCCGATAGATTTGTTCTTGCTGCGCACAAGACTTGAAGCTTAGGTGTTTGGTACATTGTAATGCGTTGTAACAAAGACGTATTATCGCGAGGGACTCGCTTACTCCTCTGAACCGGCACGAAACATTCAGCATCGACCATTTATGCGCATTCGGTCTATTCCGCAATTAATTGTGCCTACATAATGCGCATGTGTTCAAGTGTGCGCCCATTCATTTATTCTTGTTACGTTGGTGGTAGAGTGGGCGTAAGTTCGCGTGTCAGTTTGGGTATATGTGTGTAGATAACGTGTGCGAAACTTACTACGACAGGAAGCGGCGATACTCCCTCTGTCATTGTTTGACGAGCGGTACTCGCTCTTGCCTATACACTCCGGGATTCAAGACCTTTCTTTGGAGGTTAGCGATACAGCACTGGCGGATGAGTGACGTTTTTTCATATTCTCTAGGAAAGTCGCGCATCGCGAAGGGCTCGCAACGCAGGCTGTCATCATGTAGCAGCGGTCCGTGAACTTGGTCGCACAATTCATTCCATTCCTTAATATGCCAGTCAATATTTTCGCAGCCAACTGCTGCACACGGCTTCAATCGACCGCTCCACAATTTGCAGCATGATCGGAGCAAAATGCGTTAATTAGCAAAAACTCAGTTGAATTTCCAGCAGCTGACTGCACAGAAGCAGGGTAGCAGCCGTAATGGTTTCGCATTCGTGCGCTGTCGCTTTCCTGCTCCGCGATAACGGTCAGTATGATTACCTCTGCGAACAAAAAAAGATCATCTTTCAACGTTTCCCTATTTTTCACGCTTGATTTATTTCTTATTTATTAATTCACATAATTCAAATTCATAACTATTAGTGTTAACAAGCAATAAATCAAATAATAATTTTTTGCGTCCGCGAACAACTGGAGGTCTCAGTATTGGAGCATATTAAAACAAGACAAGAACAAATGGAAGCGGATAAAAACAAGGAAATTAGTTAGTTAGTTTTCCTCTACGAGTGGATCGTACCAACTATGGGGGATTGGTCAATAATCGAGTGAGTTAGGAAAATAATCGGAGTCTAAAAAAGAAACCATAATTAGAAATTTTGTAAAGATCAAGATAAACACAAGAATAAGGTCAGACATAAATTTCAGAATTTAGCAAGGAAATTGTCCGGATTCCGTTATTAACCTCACAAAAGCTGCGCCGACATCTGTGATAATGTCCTACAGAGGAAGCTCCATGCAAAACGTAGAATATCCGGAATGGCTAGATTCAATCCAGCACCATGAGATTGTCCTTCTAAAGAATATTTCCTTAATGATGCAAAATGGTGACATGACAAGAAGAATTGTTCTGTTGGTTCATAATCACCACAATAGGGGCACAAGGAGGAGGGCGCCAGACCACATCGATGCAGATAATTGTTTAATGCAGGTGTTCTACATTGGAATTTGGCAAACAGGACGTGAACTTGTCTAGTGCGGCAGAAGTTTCTACTCCAAGAAAATAGGAGGTGTCGATAATCAGTTAAATTTGTTAATGATAGGTTCTAAGAGTTTTGCATGCTGCACGTCTCCTGAACCTAACAGCGGCTATGAAAGCTGACCCAGGAAGGATCGAGATAATTGGACCACTAAAGGCTGCTCTCGCGAAGATGTTTGCTACTTCACTCATAACTAATTCTTTGTGACCAGGTGCGCATGCATACCAATCTAATTAGTGTTATGGAAGAGCATATTACGCAATAAAATCAACGGAAAATATGTGAGCCACTATGTACAGTCAGAGCTGAGAATAAAATAGAATCCGTTACTATAACAACTTTCGACATTGGTGAGTTGCCTTTCCGTAGGGCTAATATAAGCGCCAGAAACTCAGCTAAATATATCAGTACGGAGTCAAGAAATCTTAAGGAGAACGACCAGTAATAGGCGCAAGAGAAAATGCGAATTCCTGGTATTTCTTCGGTTTGCGATGCATCTGTCACTCGTAAGTGATTTTGTAATAGACCACTCAATACACTGTAACGCAGATGTTTCATGTTTCACACATAATCTGGAGATTTTCTCACTAACTATATATGTAGATCCCTATCATCTACTGGCACGTGCTCACTCTGGGGGATTGGCCAAGAATTGGGTAGTTTATAGTAAAGTTTGAAATGAGTCGAAATTTTATAACAGGTAATTAAGCTATAGTCAATAGGAACGATCTCGAACCGTTCCTCTTTTCCCTTGCCTTCTCTTCCCCATCGCCACCTGTGGGCAATGATCGTCAGTGCCCTTCTCTTAGAGCTGTGAACGACTCATGACGTCTTCGATTAGACATGCAATAAAGTTAATGCTTCTGCTGTCGTTGCATGGTACTCTGTGACGAAACTCAGTTGTCGATGAGCATTGAAGACCATTTATTGAACCATTCAGACCGAAATCAATTCGCATGCAGCCAACAATGTCCTCCGCCTCCTTAACCCTTCTTTACCACGGACGAACGTTGTCGTCATGTAGCCACGTTTACGGAAGTTTCTGGGGAATTTGGTGAACTTTTATTTCCTGCGGTACCGACACTTTTAACCTCAAGGCGGACAAGATTTAATGCATACTAAAGCGTTTTCACATGCGTTCGTCATTTCAGCTACCCGATAATAAGGCTTATGAAAAACGCGACCGCTGCGACAGGCAAAGATAGAAATGGTTTAGTCAAGAGCTGCAGGTGCTAGCGAAGGCGAATGCCTGTCATGGTACACCAGATGATTAGGGTGAAATATGAAATAATAACACCGGAAAGTACACATGCAAAGTAAATAAATATATTTAATGAAAACAATTGCAACCGAAAAAACTAATTCATGAAATAAAGGGAAACTAAAGAAAGAAAGAAAAAAATGAAACGAAAAAAATAAGCAATGCATGGGTAAATGACGTTGCTCCCGGTTTATAATTGATGTTTCGTGTTCTCTGATTCGCACGTTCAAGCAACGGCCCGTCTGGCCTATGTAGGCTTTGCCGCATGTCAGGGGAATCTGATAAATAACGCCAACTTGGCAATCTACATGGGGGTTCTTGTGTTTCACGCCGCAGCCACCTTGCTTCTTTCTGGCGTGAAGTCTCCCAATGTCATTTACCCATGCATTGCTGGGATCATAAATGCAGGCCTCTGCTCAACCAGGTTAAGATCCTGCGCAAGTGCAATAACGAAAAAGCACGAGAACTTCTAGAGGCATATTATATAAAAAAGAAGGGACAAGCATGCATCAGTGACACATCCGTCATGCTTTACAATAGGGAGGCACGTTTCCTAGATAATATGTTTAGCTGAGTCACACCATTGGTTTTTTCTGATTTTGTGTGTTTTCTTCTTTTCTGCTGCTGATACCCTGATGCGCCTGCACTGGCATGGTCTGATATTTAAGTGTTTTCTTCGAATAAACCTCAGTTGTTAGTTTGCGCCTGTCCTGTCTTCTTACTTGTGATCGTCTACAAAGCGCAACCAATCTTTCCAAATTGAGAGCGCTTGACCACGCTCTCGCGCTTTGTCGCTCATACTATAGAGGCTAGATACTCATACTGAGCGCGATAGTGCATTCTTTGTGACTTTCTGGGGAGCATTTTTCACCGTCTAACACATGTGAAAAGCTTTCGCTCAATGCAAGGCGCGACTTTCTGTATCGGACCTTTCCCGAATGTTGTCGCTGATTCTATCTGTTGCCTATGTTGTCGCAGAACATTATGTAATCAGATTCTATGTGCGGCTCGAATACTGTTGTACATTATGGAGTGCACGCGAACGCCAGTGATTAAGTAAGTGGTCCTGGGCTTCTATAACGTAAAACTATTCCAATATTTCTTTTTATTCCAATCTCCTGACGTCGGATTTGCGTAACCACCGACGCAAGCATCGGGCGGTGACCCGCAGGGTTGTCTGAACAGACCAATCAAATGCTTACCTCAAATATAGGAGGTCGCTTTTGTTTGTTTTAAAAACAAATAACATCGCCTACAGGGAGCGGCTTGTCTTATCTAATTGGCTGACAAGAGTCGAGGTGCACGCTCAAGTGGAGAAGCATTCTATGGGGCCGAACCAGTGCACTGAAAATCGATAACCGCATGAAGAGGGTGGTGCCAGCATCTGCGATTGGTCCGCTTTCCCTTACTTAGTTTGACGTGGCTGATTGAAAATCGCGGCGGCATGCAACGAAAGGTTAAGAATGACGCTAAAACGGATCCTCAGCAAAGACGAGTTGGCAGAGCGAGGTCATTAACGTGCCGAAAGTGCTCGATAATGTTACACGGCCTCGCAAAAAGCTTTATTGTACGCAAACAAACCCATGCTCTCCGGCAGGTGCGAGTAGCCAGTGCCCGAACGATCGGGGACAGCCATCTTTTATTCCTTTCGGAACGGGGCAGCCTGCGGCTATTCAGAAAAAAAAAAAACCTCAGGTTTGTTCGGCATATTAATGCATCTTTAACACGTACAAGTCAGATTGACGAGGTGAGTTTTCGCGATTTTGTGACGTCTCGTGACAGGCAGGTGAAGGGAGTGCAGCACGAAAACTTTTCAGCAATAGTCGAGAGCTTTTGGCGAAAAAGCGTCGATCCAGAAATAAATATTTTTCTTTCGTTCGGTCCAATCATGCATAATCTGTGTATGAGTCATATCAGGCAAAGAGCTATCGCTGTTTTCGTGACGTCGCGTTACAGGTAGGCGAAGGGGGGTCTGATTGCAGAATTGGAGTAGAAAAGTTTGGAATAGCTTTACGTTATAGCCAGTGGCGTAGCTAGGTCGTCTGGCACCGGGGGCCCATAGGTCTTCTGTCACCCCCGCCCCCCTCCCCCGGGGTGTAGTCGAGGAAGTCGAGGATATCAACAATTTCCGGGTGTCTTCAGACATATATGACACCCCCCCGTTGCTACGCCAGTGGTTATAGCGCTCCTGATCCCTTTTGACTCAGGGCAGGCGTTTGTCAACGCCACAGGGAATTTTGAAAGCACGAAAAGGAAAGGAAGTAAGCCGTAGAAAGTAAGGAGAGAAAGAAAATAAAACACAGTTTTGTCACAGTCGCAGTCTGCGAGTCCGTCTGGTTGGTCCGGTTCGTTGTATTTTAGGCTCCAGTCGCCTCAGATTTCACCAAAGCCACGAATATCCAATCCGCCAGCCCTTCGCGGTCCAAGTCAGCGCGTCCCAACCGCGTTGCTGCCTGGTTACAGCGTACCATAATACTTTGTTTCTAGTTCTGACTGGTGTGGTTTAAATTTGTTGCCAGCTTTGCGGGCCAATGTTGCCAGACTGCCTGCCAAGATCGACGGGCAAAAACACCGTCAAATGTAGCGAATGCAACGACGCCGTTTCGAAGCGCACAGAGTTACCAGATCGCACGCGCGAAAGCTCCCCGTTCCCGACAGTACCGGGAAGTTGCTGTAACCCGCGCGCTTTCGAATCGCTTGCTTGTTGTGGACCCTGTTCTCCGACGGTACGAAGCGCTTTCTTTCGCTGCACACGCTGTAGCTGGTCCGCGCGGGACGAGGCTTTCGCTGGATCTGAAACTCAGACGCGTCACGTAACACTCGGGGCGCTTTATATCGCTGCGCACTCTCGTTACAACGTTAGAAAAGGGTTGCATCACCTTGATTTGCACAGACAGTCTCCTGGGGCTTACGCCGGTCGCAATAAAGACTTTTCTGAAACTGAGACGCGTCGCATAACACTCGGAGCGCTGTTTATCGCTGCGCGCGATCGCTGCAACGGGGCAAAGTGTTTGCTGTGCCTTTATCTGCGTAAAGAATTTTTCTGAAACGCGACGCGAAACCCCCGGGGCTTTTTTTTTCTGGCTATGCGCGCGGTTTCCGCCGCAAGTGCGTCGCGCGCCGGCGCGGTTCCATCGCTACGTACCTGCAAGTTATTTTTACCTGCATGCTTCTGTTTCTTGTCTGTCACCACGCAAAGGCTGAAGCTTAAGCGCTTTCAGAACTTTCAGTCGTCACAGCTGCGTAATGTTTTTAAATATCGTATTGCGAGAAGCGTAAACTCCAGGAGAGAGCCTGTGCAAAGCAAGGCGATGCAACCCTTTTCTAGCGTTGTAGCGAGGGCACGCATCGATATAAAGCGCCCCGAGTGTTATGCAACGCGTCTCAGTCTCAGAAAAGTGTATAATTGCGAGCAGCGTAATCCTCAGGAGAGTGCCTGTGCAAAGCAAGGCGATGCAGCCCTTTTCTACCACTGCAGCGAGAGCGCGCAGCGATATATCGCGCCCCGAGTGTTATGCGACGCGTCTATATTTCAGATCCAGCGAAAGCCTTGTCCCGCGCGGACCAGCCACAGCGTGTGCAGCGAAAGAAAGCGCTTCGTACCGTCGGAGAACAGGGCCCACAACAAGCAAGCAATTCGAAAGCGCGCGGGTTAGGCAGCAACTTTCCGGTACTGTCGGGAGCGGGGAGCCTGCGCTTGTGTGATCTGGTAACTCTGTGCGCTTCGGAAACGGCGTCGTTGCATTCGCCACATTTGACCCTGTTTTTCCCCGTCAAATTTGGCAGGCAGTCTGGCAACATCGACCCGCAAAGCTTGCAACAAACTTAAACCACACCAGTCAGAGCTCTGCCGTTTCTAGTACACTGGTAGCCTGGTCGGCCGTGACTGTCGTAGTAGCTAGTGTAGCTGAGATGATAGGCGTCGGCTTCCGCTCGCTGTGACTGGGGGGCTCTAGCCGGGCGATGTCTGTCTGGGGTTTTCCTCCAGATTTTCGGCTCGCCTGCACAGTCGTTCCCACTGTTCTAGCCGGGTCTTCGTAGTCTCGGCGCGTGCAGTTCGGTCTTCCTCGGTGAGACCAGTCAGCGCCAGGCTCTCGGCCAGGGGGCACGATCGGGGATCTGCGGGAAGTCTCGAACATTGTTGTTAGACGTGGAGAAGGGTTTCTTCTGGTGCACCGCACAAGCGGCACGTCGGATTCAAGCCGAATAGTTCGTGGCGGCGTTGGTTTGTGAGGAGAGCGCCAGTGCGGGCTTGAAACAGCAGGGCGCTGCCTCTACCTCCTCGTGGTGATGGGCACGGTTACGGCTTGAGGTGGTAATATGGTGCCAGGCTTTGCTTTTTTTGACACTGTCGTGCGCCAAATCGTTTTTTCAGCATCATTGACTACCTTGGTGACTGCCTTGCGCCACTCTGCCTCTGTCTTAGTGTCGTGGTGTTTTGAATTTCGGCTGTATTTCGTGTCTAGGGACGTATCATAAGGATCCAACCCCCTTTCTTCTCGTGTCTAGGGACGTGTATTTCCGAATCCAAGCCGTCTTGATGTTTTTGTGTCATAGGTGTAGGTACATTCTGCGACTGTAATTTGTGTTTGCCATGAATTTAAGTCTGCCGGCGTATGGTAATTTGGACCTCGCCTCCCTTGCCTCGTACGAGGACCAGCTCATTTCCCCGCATACTGCTGCATTTGCAGTGGCTATGATGCTCTCTAGCAGCCAGCGGCCTAGTTCTGTTTGGTGACGCTCCAGGCATTTTATGGTTTCACTGGAGTAGGCCAGCACATCGTCTGCGTATGTTGTCGCTGGTACGGCTACTCCCTTCCACAGTGTGCGTCCGACAGTGTATGGGTTATATGAATGTCTGGCCAAGTGCCAGAAGCGGCCTTTGAGGAGATAATATTTTTTTACTGATGCGTTTCGATGCGGATCCGGAAACTTTTGTTGGTCGCTGAGAGTTACGCCGAAGTATTTGTATTCCGATGTTTATTTTTTTTTTATGAGGTTCCCTTGGAAGGTGGATTCGTTGCTAGTTCTGGTTGCATTTATTCCCATCCACTGTGTTTTGTCACTGTTGAACCTTAACTGGTCGTTTCCTGTAACTTGTAAGCAGATGTCGAGCTGGTATTGGAGGTCAGCTGCTGATTCTGTTAGCAGCACAATATCGTCAGCGAATGCCAGACATGAAATTCTGGTGTATTCTTCTTGCTTGTCAGTCGTTATCGTGGACAGGCGGAGGCCTGGTCCCTCATTGCCTAATGTTTGGAGTAGTTGTGCGATGTATATGGTAAATAATGTTAGGGACAACGGGCATCCTTGTTTTAGTCCTATCTTTTGCTCGGGTTTCTTCGACCTTAGTTCTTGTAGTGTGTACACTGCTGTGCAATCCGTGTATAGGTTCTTGAGCAGGTCTATGCTCTTACAATCTAGGCCAATGCTTAGTAGCTTTTGCCAAAGCCTCGAGTGGGGAACACTGTCATAGGCTCTCTCCATATCAAGGAAAGCCAGATACGCTGGAACCACACCAGATGGCGCGGCACGCGGGGCTCCTGAATCATGGGGCTCCTTCTCAATAAAATCGCTCGTAAATTGCCCCATATATGCCTGTGTGCAAGTCTAAGCGTCTGGCGAGCCTTTCGGAAGGAAGCTCAGGGTTATCCTCCAAAATATCTCAGCCTAGTAGCGCTGTTCTCACGTTTCTGTGCTTCGCAACTCGTCAAAGCCCACTCTAGGGAAAGCGTGTTTACTAGTTTTAAACTTTGGTACAAACGCAACCGGCTTGTGCAAAGTGCAAAGCTTTTCAAGTTGTGGTGGAAGTGTTCTGCGGTTGAGTCTGTAGTATTGAGTGATTTCTTCGTATGTTGTCAGTCCAGTGAGCTGTTGTGTCCTCTGGTCGGTAAGCTCTCTGGCCTTGGAGTGGGCGAGTTCGTTGCACTCCGAAGAGGCTTGTCGACATCCACAGCTCACGTCGATGCAAGAGACAACACTCAGATTGTAGCAAGCCAGCACGTTCCCGGACCCAAGGAGGCTCCATCTCATGTTCAATACTCAATATGACGAACAATTATTATACGGCGAAGAGCTAGGAACCCTCCGGTACGTTGTCATAGATTGCAAACGAGATCCAGTATCGCCTTCTCTTTCCTCTACGCCCCCCCCCCTCATCCTCACCTTTAAGAGCAGTGCGAGACACTGCTGTCCAGCTCCCGCCTCTTGGACCAGGCCATGTTGGCTATGAGGGCAGTTGCAGCCAAGACGGCGCATGGATTCCCGTGAAAAGGGAACCACTCCTGCAAATCAAGCCACCTTTATGCTTATTAAGTATGTTTTTTTTTCTCTCTTTCTTTCAAGCTGTGCACATAAAGCGAGAAACCATGGCTTGTCAAATGAAGCGATGTTCGTGGTTAGCATGCATGCCAAGCCCGCAGATTGCTACTAATCACGCGATTTACTTTTAATGTGCGTTATTAATGCGAAAACATTATACGACTCCTGAGGCAGAAAGCCCGGCGTTGTCGGCGTGACCACAAGATCGCCCAAAAAGGCTGCGAACCCTTGACATTAGGTGGGAGTCGAACCTCCGACCTTTGGTATTACTTAAGGCTAGGACACCCGAGCTCTGGTGGGAGTAGAATCAACGGCCTTTGGTGTTAATTAAGGCGAATGTAAGTAAGGTACAGTTCATCAAGGTAGAGTTATTTGGAAGGCCAAGGATAGCGTTATCCACTGATCTTATGCGTACGTGCTGCTTGCTATTTTAGGTGTTTTACTCCTTCTCAGGAAAACGCTTCGCATACTTGCTGTCAGTGGCGTAGCAACAGGGGCGGCCGGGGGGCCGGGAGCCCCGGGTGCAAGGGGCAGGGGGGGGGGGGGGTCATATACGCCTGAAGACACTCCTCTTTCCGCCGGCTTGACTGGGCGCAAATTGCTAAAAATGCTCCGGTATCGAGTAGCCCGAGCTCATGCACCCGATGCGTTGCGCCGCATAATTGTCGGCTGCAGCTCTATCAACACCCCACGAAATAATTGCGCGAATATGCGGGCTAAAAAATTTAATTCGCGAAATGGTCGCTAAACTACTCGCCTTAGCGGAACGTTTCATGTGGGGTGCGCTCGTGCTGTGCGTTCGTGCTGGGAGCAGGACTCGCTAAACATACAGTGAGGCGTTGTAAGGCGTTGGGGCTCTTGGGTCCCTCTTCCGTTCAGAACGCGCAGCGAAGACGAAAAAAGACAGCAGCAAGAGGGCGTTCAACCATCGCGCCCGGCGCTCGCGTTCGTTGAGAGCGACGTTGCATGAGTGCAACCGTCAAAAGTCGCGAATGAGATTCTCTGGATCGTCTTCAGACTCGGTTCGGCCGAAGAGTTTGGCGGCGTATGACTCGACAGGCTGTAGTCGCGGGCCCGCCGCGATGCTCGGCTCGCTTTTACTTCCCCTCTCCCGCTCGCTCCGAGAAGCCGCTGCGAAACCTGCCGTTATGTTTCACGCTTTCCTTCTTACGTTCGAAAGTTTCAGAAAACTGTTGTTGTTGTTGAGTGACTTCATGTCACAAGTACAGTGTCTGTATCAGCTGCACAGAACTTTATTTAAAGAAAGGTGGATTTTATAAGGATATTTCGGATCGAGATTCTATGAAGTTATTTCTTTTTGTGATTACAAGGAACTCGGTAGCGCGAAAAATATGGCAGATAAGTAATAACTATATCCTTAATAATCCCGTAATTAGTACTTATAGAGGAATCACTACAATTCGAGAATTGAGGACTCAAAATCATATTATTAACTGAACAAAAACTTCTTAAACAAAATCGTTTTGGGTGCTACAACCTACAGTACTTTGGCACTGCGGGAGGCGCCCAGTATATGGCAGCAGCGAAACAAATATGAAATAGTCGACCAGTGGCGTTGATCCCTTAATCCTCTCCATTGCGAGTGCAGACCAACAGTAGTGCAAGCTTTCGCTGGCACGGGCTTCATCGCGGCCTTTTCTTTCTTTATTTACGGTGACGCCAACAATCGACGCGAAGCGTGCTCTATTCTGTTCCCAATCTTGCGGTGGTACCGCAGCTCGGATAATCACGTTTGTCCGTATAGCAGCAAATGAAAACAAGGCTTTATTGATCAGAATGAAGAGAACTCGTAATTGTCATAGCATTGGCGCCCGCGCAGCGGGGAGGCAGGTAGCGTTTTCTAATAGGGTGGGGAGATCAGCGTCACTGACAAACAATTTAATTTTCGTTTTCGTTCAGGGCTGCCCACAGACAAAATACTGCGTGTCATAGTGCCTACGACGATTTCTGTGAGGTTGTTGTTGGGCAAGATATGAACGTGCGGCTTCAATTTTACAAATCCAATATTGCCGCTAAATTTGGTAATTAAAGCTTTATTATACAGATATCTTTTGTTACTTGTGACGTGAGTCATGTTTTCTACGATGCGTCATTGGTATTGGCTGCCAAGTCTTACAGTCTGACAGAAGATGTGCCCATGGGCTTATCACACGTTATCAGTGCAGCACCCTGTGTTATTTGGCGCAGAAAAAACAGCGGGTATATTTGCTGCATTCGCGATTTGTGGGAAAGAAAGCGAAGGAGAGGGGGACCCGGGGAACGTGCGCGGTATCGAAGGCGGCTGTAGTAGTGCTGAAACCCGGAAATTGTCGATATCCTCGCCTTCCTCGACTACATCATGGGGGAGGGGGGGTGACAGAAGACCTATGGGCCCCGGGTGCCAGAGGACCTAGCTACGCCACTGCTCGCTGTAAGAAGTTGTGGAGCACTGCTTTCCGCATTTGTATCCCGGAAGAATGCCACCGACAGACAAAGTAAAGCATGCACCAACGGGGTGAATTTGTTTGCATCGGCACGCGAACCAACCGCTCGTCGTTCGCTTGAAATATAATGCTAGCCACACATCACTGACATCAAATAGTCTCATAACATAGCAAAGCACGCAGATTTTGTGTCACGCTGATATGAGCGACCACCCACCTTCTAAAACAGTCAGCACGGGTCCGTAAAGTAGACATAGACTAGGAATATACGCGTAGGATCATTCATTTAGAGAGCGGGCAGTTTTCTCGCAGGAACGCCGACGCCAGTATTGACACCGTTGGCAGCTGAACGAGACGGTTGTTTACGCTGCTGTATCTGCTTGCTGCCCACTTAGGATACGAGGCAAACAGTGCATCTCGGGAGCTAAACAATGAGGCAGCGTAACAATACGTAGAAATTCGCCCATGTACGTAGTGACATTTAGGGAAGTGCCGGCGAGTGCGACTGGCCGCCTTCGAGAATGACAACGTACCGACGTCGACAGTGCGCCGTGACGTCGATTGTAGCTTGTTGTGTAGACAATGAAAGAAATGAAGAATCGTTTACTTCAAATCCGTCTGGTCCCAAATGAAATACAAAAACAGTTTTCTTCATCCCAATGGCTTAGCTTCACGTCAGTCGCTCAGGTCCCCCGGTAGCAGAAGCACGACCTCGGCGACTGGGATAGGCCTAACTTCGACGTCTGCTCCAACTGTATGTGCAGCGGGCGAGGGCTGAAGTTCATGCAGCCCACAACGCAATACCACTTGCCACCCATTACTTTTCCGTCCACACAGAACGTCACTTCTCGCGACAGCGACTTCTCCCGCCAAACACTATCGCCGGCTTCTCGACGCTGTCGCGTGATATTCATTCCCAGCATGCTCTGCGTATGCCTCATTGTACGTCATAATACAATGTAGCCAGTAGCTGAGGAACAGGCAAGGTAGATGGTTCAAAGGAATCAACCAAATTCATTTCTAAAGGATATACGCAACTCTCAAACCTGATTTTTTTAGGACGATCAGGTGCGTCAACGGGACAATAAAGGCAAATATTAGGTCAAGCTAAAGCGATAGATTAGAGCACGAGAATCTCTAAGGCATCAATATTATCGCGAACAGAGCCTTGATAATCGAGAAATTGAGGTAAATGCAGGACATGATTAGACACTCCTCCGGGACATTCAAGTAGTTGCCCGATGACGAATGCACTCTTCAGTTAAATCTTGACTAATACTCAACCAATCGTTCAAAAAAAAAAAAAACATCTTTGTATTGTAAGACGAACTAAAATGCTACTTGTCAAGTTCTATTTCCTTTTTTGAAAGAAGAACTAGTTGAAATTACCCTTGACAACGACGTTAGCGGTCGAAAGGTTTCGTTTTCACTCGACTGCGCGCCGCCCACGCTTTGGCGTTTCAGTGGTTTAGTTATCGCGTAGTGTTACGCTGGTTTTGCTGGCTCGCAAAAATCACAGAAACTGCACGTACCAGATAATTCAACTTCCATGTGATGTCGCGGGATGCCCGAACGGTCTACGCCACTTGACCAAAAAGCAGCTTCAGCGGCGAATCCACCGCTCTGTGTTTAAAGAATCTCTATCTGTGTTGGCTCGGTACCGCCGCCTGTCGGGCGCTGTTTTGCCTACCGACGGCAGCAAAGGGTGCTGATGGCGTATGCAACGTCACCACTCCTCCGGTTGGGTGGCAGAATAGTTGAATTGCGATAAAGATATTCGGACCGTTCAGATACGATTTGCTCGTAAACTAAGTCTTTTCTTGGCACGAAACAAGCGTTGCGAGGTTTCTGGAATGCTATTGAAACAGTCAACGTCGACCTAGCATCAGCCTGTAGTGTCCCTTTAATAACCTAAATTACTAATTAAGCTCAACTTAGTGTTGTTCTTCATCTTCTGTAGTGTCATTTTATTATGTGTTATTATTCGCATTATATCAACGATAATACTTCACATTATTTGTCTGAAGCGGCATATTCTATGTATGCTGCATGACTCCGTCAATTCGAGTTGTGCGGACACATAGTGGTAATCGAAAAACGAAGTTCTACTTGGTATACCTGGCATCAAACCAACAATTGAGTCACTGCAGTCGTATCGGTTAGACACTTCGTCACAGCCAGTTTCCGCTTGCGTGCTTGAATATTCGAATTTGCTACTTTACTGACGACCGACAGTTCTGCATTGGACAATGTTACGAGCATTGTTCTTTTTTTCCTTTGTGTATGGACATATATAACGCACATTTAAAAAAAAAAACGCCCTTTATTGCGAGAACGCCCTCACATCACCTCATGTCATCGTATTTTAATCATATAAGATCTCGCTGTTCGAGAGAAGCCGACGACGACGCCATAGCGCGGGCGTAGGCGGCGCGAGCGCAGGAGGCCTGCCCGCGCAACTGACGCGTGCACGGCTGCCATCGTTTCGTGGTCGCCAGTGCCTCCGAGGTGACGCCGTTGGGTGAGAGACGTTTTCCACGCATTCGTGCTTCACGCCGATAGGCTGTTTCCCGTCGTTATATAGGCTATCCCTCTTTCCTAAACTAAGCATGCTAAATGAGCCTTTAAACCCGTTAGCTTACAACCATTTGATTCGCAAGCTAACATTGAGTCCTAGAATAATGGGACCATTGAGCAAACACAGCTCACAGCTTCACCTTCTGTGGAATAGATAATGTAAAGTGTGTGGCCATACTATAAAAAGAAAGTAGGTCTATCTTCTAAGAAGCTGCGTCTACGTTTAGCCTAGTAATGAGGTAATCGGCGAACCCTGTTTAGTACAGGAAACGCGTGGCAAGCTAACAACCAATGCAGTTTTGTAGAGAGGGCAGGGACCTTGCCTCCACCTTGGTCATAAGCACATGGGGAGTTTCTGAAATATAGCTTTGCCTACTTTATTCCATCCAGAAACACCTGAAGAGCCGGTGCATACGACACAACATCCGGCGGTCTGTTGTGTCGTAATGTTAAGAAGTCAGTTTTGGTTTGGAAGTTTCAGTTTAGAGGTGTAGCTAAAGTGACAAGTCATATATTCAACGTTTTACTGACATCCGATCGTTTGAAAGCAGTCGTCACATGATAAAATGTATTTTTTTTTTATTCTGCGTTCTTTAGGCGTATCTAAAAGGCTGCCCTTTAGGGAACCGGCAGAACAACAGCGTTTCGTTCTACTTTTTAGTGCAACCAGCTCGCTAGCCATCCTGACCGAACTGTATATACCAAAGCGGTTAGTGGTAAAGCGCCAGATGGTGAGAGCGTGTGGTGAGAAAGGCTTCCTGGTAACCAAAGTACGCTTGCATGCACAGGCAGATCGGGAAGGAGACCAAACGACTGTTCTCCGTCGAGCGACCCATGTGCGTTACCAGCGTGGTTCCCACAAATTTCCAACTGCACGAGCATTGGCACGTCCAAGTCCGGTTCAAGTGTTTCTGCGGACCGTCAAGCACTGCGGACGCCGCCGCACGGGTACGCCATAGGCGGGCCTTTCCTTTGCGTATAAGGTAATCAGCCGTCACCGTCACGTCACCACCACAGTTTCTCCTCAATATATAGGGCGGGGGTGACCTTGACCGATACTCGCAATTTCGCCGGCGGCCAAGGTCGCCGTCGCCCCGCGTTTGGTTGAGAAAAAAGGAAGAAATTCATTCCTCTAACCGAAACCGATGCCGTGACGGCGGCTCGATGGGAAGCGGTATACGGCTGTGTGCATCCGCCCCGTCTGATGATCCTCACGGCACCGCCGTCCATCAGGATAGAGCGTTTTGTCGCCGCTTTATTTTCAAAAGCATCGGCAGTGCTTCGGCGTCCAGTTTTTTAAAGAGACTCGTCGGTGCCGTGGCGGTGATGGGACGGGGAGGATGACGGCTGTGTGAATTGGGCCTAATTTCGCCGCAAGGCCAACTCATTAGCTGCCGTCATCAATGTAGCCAGCATTTCACGGTAACCAACCGAATAAGTCTTTAATCGCGCTTTGATTGTGTATCCCCGGTTCAGCAACACTGGGGACGAGTTACAACAAATGATTGAGGACTTCGACAGATAGAGTTTAAGAGTGCGGTTAAATATTAATATGCAGAAGACAAAGACAATGATAAATAGCCGGGCAAGGGAACAAGAGTTCAGGATCGCCAGTCAGCCTCTAGAGTCTGTGAAGGAATTCGTTTACCTAGGTCAATTACTCAGAGGGAACCTGAGCATGAGAAGGAAATTCATAGAATAAAAAATGGGTTGGAGCGCATACGGCAGACATTGTCATCTCCTGACTGGAAGCTTACCATTATCATTGAAATGAAAGGTGCACAATCAGGACATTTTACCGGTGCTAACATATGGGCAGGAACTTCGAGACTGACAAAGAAGTTTGAGAACAAGTTAAGGACCGCGAAAATAGCGATGGAACGAAGATTGTTAGGCGTAACGTTAAGAGACAGAAAGAGAGCGGTGGTGGATCAGAACGCCAGCGGGATAGCCGATATTCTAATTGACATTAAGGGAGAAAAATGGAGCTGGGCAGGTCATATGTAATGCGTAGATTAGATAATCGGTGAGACGTTAGGGTCAAAATGGGTGCCAAGAGAAGGGAAGCGCAGTAGCGGATGACAGAAGGCTAGGTGGGGCGATGAAATGAGGAAAATCGCCGGTGCTATAGTTGAAATCGGGTGGCGCAGGACCGGGGTATATGGAAATCGCAGGGAGGGTCCTTCGTCCTGCAGTGGACATAAAATTGTATGATGATGATGATGATGATGATTATTATGACAACAGAGAAGGCAAGGAACCAAAGGAGTTTGGCAGGAATCTAAGCACGATCATATTAACAGCAATGTAATCTATTTGGCTATATTATATTATATGACTATATAATCCCTGTATAGCTTCTTCACTTAGTGGCGCAATAGGAACAGAGTGATTGACTGAATGGAATGCACGAACAGTGCCTTACGACTTTCACAGTTTTTTTTTTCGATATATTCTGAGGTCATGTTGGCGGCTGTGTCATATCACACATAGTGTATAAACTCTGAGCGTAGGTTCCGAACAAGTAAAAAAAGAATTAAGGCCCGTATTTCGCAAGTAATTGGAATATTGTATTATGTGACATTGACGTTTATTGCAAATATACCAAACATATGATATGCTCAATTCTTGAGAAGCCTTCAACGAAAAAGCAACCCTGTCGCAGCGTGTAGACGGGTACACCACGCGAGGTGCGCAATCTGTACGGGAAGCAGAGCATACACAGCAAAGGCTGATCGTCTGCTGCACCGGGGGAAACGCCAACGTTGCCACACTAGTTGTCGGTGATTATTGGGGGGTTCCACGTATACGTTATACCGCGGGAAAACAGCAGCGTACAAATACCACATGTTGGTACCGATTGGGATTGACACTGCAGAACATTTGCAACATATCCTTAAAGGGACACAAAGAAGGAAAATGTCTTAAGCAGCGAGCGTACATTTCTGAATTACCAAGCAAGCTACTCTTTCTGTGAGAGGCAACTTTACAAGCCAGAAGAGGCGCAAACACGACAGAGGTGTGATGGCGCTGCCTTCTATTCCCCGCTCCAGCTAACCATGCATGACGTCATGGATTTGGACAGAGTCCGCTCAAGGATATCTAATTTTTTTGTCCGTAATGATGAGGCTGCATTGCATTAGGAAGCAGGAGCGAAAGACTGAACTTAGCTAGCTTAGAGAAATGTTCCTGAACAAGCGTCAACATGAAATCCGTTACGTCATACAGACGTAACGGCATTCGGGTTTCGGCGCGCAGACAGCGTAATGAGTAAAGCAAAGAAAGCGCTCTGTCTGTCCTGTACTCCTTTCTTTGCAGGAACATTTCGAGCTCTTTTAAGTGCAACAATAAAAACATAAACATTGAAAATGGGTTCAGTCATTCAGCCTTCGTTATTTGTTTTATTAACGAACCTCCTAGCACAAAATGACCGAAAATAGGGTTTTGATGCAATACTTAGTCGCTCTAAACTGATTTACTTTTTCTCTTAAGTAAATCGATTTCTGAGACCCCTAATACTGAAAAGAGTTATGAAATCCGTCCAAAAAGAAACTTTAATCTTTAAATTTTTGACAGCCTCCTCTTTCTAAGTGCGTCAGGAACTATAAAGCCTGCCTGTCATCGCAGAGGACTACACCTTTCTTTGTCTATCACGGTAGTTGAACCCCGCTGGGTTTATTGTCAACAACCACACGGGAAGTGAGGGCGGGGGGAAGGGGCGAGTACTTCTGCCTTCCATGATGTGCGCGCTCACGCATAGAGGACAAATCAGACGGGATACAATTCGCACGCTTTCACTGGAGGGTAGCGAACCAACATCGATGAGGCGGCGTGGTATTATTTTCTAGAATCCCTCTGCCGCAGCTGTTCACTGCACGCATAGTCAAACGCATGTATCAAAACGCATCTTATCGAGAAAGGAAGCTCAGGCGATTCAGATGATTGCAGCAAAAAAGTCAGCTCTACAGTCAAAAATAGATAGCAAATAGAACGCAAAATGAACAGCTTCTGCAACTTTTTTTTTACTATGCGTTGATATGATTGAACAAGGCAGATACGTAGCTGTCGTGTGCGACCTTTATTGCCCGTCGCAGTCGCTTTCGTGGCTACGGTGTTGCGCTGCTATAAGCATAAGGTCGCGGGATCAAATCCCGGCCGCATAGGACGCATTTCGATGGGGGCGAAATGCAAATACGGCCATGCCCCGTGCATTGGGGGTACGTTAAAGGGTACATGGTCAAAATTTATCCCGAGTCCCTCCCTACGGCGTGCCTTATAATCAAATTGTGGTTTTGGCACGTCAAATCTCAGAATTCATTTGCGACCTTTATCATGCCTCGGGAATATTCAAGGTCTTTGGGGAACCCGACGTTGCGGGCCTTGCTTTAGAAGGATAGCTTCGTGAGCTTGCTCCTGTGGTCGTTTTGGTATCCATCGATGACGCCGGTTCCCGCCGCTGGTGGCCGTTGCTGAAAAGCCCAGAATGCGTTGTCTGAATTTTATTAAGAATAAGGTCACAGTGCCCTGCCATAGTTCGAACTCCAGACGCGTTTTTGTTTTCAGTCGAAGATTCTACATCTGTGCCAAGCCAACGATGTTACAGCAAACAATACTGGTGCGGGGAGTCAGCGCTAAAGAACGCGCAGGCAGGAACAGCGAAAGAGCACCTATGTGCGCAGTTTTTTTCAGCGCTAGTTCCCATCAGCAGTTATTCAATAACAACTACACAAGCACTAAGTTAGTAAACAATAGTACGCCACGACAATACCGTACTATGTGTCGCCTCTTGAATGTTCATTAAAATGAATGGCTAGTGCAACGCTCCGGAGCTGATTTATCAATCAAAGCCGAGGTGAAAGAATATATAAACGAAGCGCGTGTCAAGAACGTGTATAGTACAGAGGAGGAAAAGAGCCTCCCCCTCCTCCAGGGAGCGCCACCTAAAAAAACGAAGGCGACTATATGGGACCGTCACTGGCTAAAGTTTTCGTCTAGAAAGGATGTTGCTCGCTCACACCTGCGAATATTTACTCCAACAAATAACGCGCGATTCAGTGAGAGACATACTGCGCATATCGCTATCGCGTCACTGACCCCGCTTAATGGGCGAAGAATGCAACTTTTTCTTTGTAAAAAAATTTGGTGTGGCGTCTCCTAAATGGAAAGCTCTTTTCTATCCACCAATTATCATAAGTGCTATTTACAATTGCATTTGGGGAGCGATTCATATAACAGGGCACTATAGCGTAAAGCTATTCCAAACTGCAATCAGCCCTCCGCGTATGGTCCAAAACTCTTTTGGGCCATCCCCACTTGTCTGTCTGTCACGCGACGTCACGAAAACGGCAATGACTCCCCATCTGATATGGCATGTACTCTATGACTATGCATGATTAAACCAAACAAAAGAAAAATAATTATTTCTGATTCGACGCCTGTTCGCCATTAGTACTCTGCTATTTGTCAAAACTTTTCGCGCTGCTCACACTTCGCCTGTCTATCACGTCACGTCACAACACCGCGAAAACTAACGCGTCAAAATGACGTGTAAGCTTTTAAGATGCAGTAATATGCCGAACAAAACTGATTTTTTTTAATAGCTGGAGGCTGCCCCGTTTCCAAATGAATAGAAGATGGCTGCCCGCCGAACGCTCAGGCACTGGATACTCGCCCCTAATAAACTCAATAAAACTTTTTGAGTGGCCTTATAACGTTATCGAGGCCTTTCGGCACGCTTATGACGACGTTCTGCCAATTCTTCTTTGCTGAGGACCCGTTTTAGCGGCACTCTTGACCTTCCGTTACACGCCACCATGATTTTCGGCCAGCCACCGCAAGCTAATTAAGGGGAAGCGGACCAATCGCAGACGCTGGCACCACCCGCTTCATCCGGTTATCTATTCTCACTGCGCTGGCTCGGCTCCGTCGAAACACTCTCCACTTGAACATCCCCCTCGCATTTTGTCAGCCAATTAGACAAGAAAAACCGCTCAATCTCTGCAATATTATTCGTTTTGAAAGCAAACAAAAGTGACTTGCTAGAAACAAGGAGAGTTAGATTGGGCCGTGCAGGCAACACTGCGGGTCACCGCCCGATGCTTGCTTCAGCAATTACCTAAATTTGACGTCAGGAGATTGAAATAAAAAACATATTAGAATAGTTTTACGTTACAGGGCCCCAGATGAAGTGATGCCTACATAGCCAAACAAGCTACAACCTACACCAAATTGTCCTAGTTCTTAGGTTTGAAAAAAGCTAGTGTTGCAATTTGTTCAGATGCATACGCCAGGGATGTACATTTAATCGATTCTCGAAACTGTTGACTGATGCTCAAGGTATTTATCCTCAGTATCACGCCGCCTGACATTATGGCTCATTGGCTATGGCGTTGTGCTGCTTAACAAAAGCTTGAGGGTAACAGTCATGCTCGCATCAGCAGCATATTATACAGCATAACGTAAGCGGAAAGTTACCCAAGTAAAGGCATCCTTCTCAAAACATGCGACGGGGTTGATCTGATATTGAGTCTTACTTGAAATACATTGTCCGCATCGAAATGTTTTTGTAGGTTTAACTGCGTCCTTTTGGTGCCTACCAAAGAGTCTCGTTTTTATGAATCAGGTTTTCTTCATGGAGATGTCCTAAATTTTCAATGAGTGTACGAACAGTGAGAAACAGTGCACTGCAGGCGAAAACAACACCTGAACAGAACAGCCGGCAGAAAGCAAACACTGCAGTTGAGTCCTGATTACGTCACATGCACCAAACCGCTCGTTTGTGCCGTGATCATTACAAAGAAATGCGCCGTCTCTCGTAACAGGGTTTGGAGCAGCGTACCACCGCTCTCACCACCCGATGATGAAAGCAGCCCGTGGACCCCACGCGTTGCGGCCATGCTCAGCCTTCCCGAGGATCCAACCAATGTTCCTAGCACGGGGTTCGATGTACTTTACATCATCGCGCGCCCACAGGCAGTCACGTGCACGTGGAGGGTTCCCGGATTCGTCGACTCACCGCAAACGGAGCTCGCCGTACTTCACTCCTCGATACTACAGGTACCGAAACCGCACTGATATACAAGGAAACATGTGCCCACACTCTCGGTATAGCGCGGCAGTTGTTAACGTGTCTTATGTGCTCCACATAATGACGCGTACACAGTTATCGGGACAATTGCCATCGTGGTAGTGAAGCCCCAACTGCGTCACCGAAAGATGCAAGAGCTGGAAACCTTATGAGCCGCAGTGCCCCACGTGGGGAGCAGCAGTGCGTGCAACAATCACTTCAGAGAGGCAACAACACAGAGGCGCATGGAATGAAGCCTTTCATACATGAAATAAACGCCGTAGTGCGAGAGAGTTGTGACACCAGGCACTAAGAATAGTGCAGTATCGATCATTCCTGAAGGGTTATAGTTACCTAATGTTGTAAATTATGTCTTGTTTGGGGCAAACAACCCGAGAAACGTGTGCAAGGCCATGCACCGGTCCCTTCTGTCTTCGTTCTAAATTTCTAGGTAACGCAATAATCTAAATATTTAATAAGTTTTTGGGACACCCAGCAGAATGTATCCAGTAACGTCCCTACATATTGGAACGGGCGCTTTTGTCTTAGTAGCATAGAAAAATTATTTCGCGCTTACCGCTTCTTTGTTGTTGCTTAATATTTGAAAAATATCTTATTTTTAATATAGGATCGTTCAGTGTTACGCTTTGCAGAGTTGCTTGCCTAATCTTTACTTTAAAAAAGAGAGTCACAGTTCTGCCGGAAAAACGAAGCGTCGATTGGGATAGCAAATTAGTGGACCACTATAGAAAGCAAGCATAGCGGTTTTATGGGCCGTGTAAACTTGTAAACATGAGCATGCTAACTAAATTGACAAGCATGGTGTTAAGCGTGCACAAGCCAACCTGGTCTCACTCGGTGACCGCGGAAATTCGGTGGGAAAACAATGCAGTGGAAAAACTCGGCAGCAGCAGCGAGAGAATTGACCATCATGCAGCCGCTAGCATCAACGCGAACAAAGCGCAGCGCAGACTCTGCACACGTCGCAGATTGCTTTCGACGTATAGGGGCCCCGCCGGGCTCGCGCGGCCACCTGGGCGTCCTGGAGTAGACCGCGCTCCCCCCCCCCCCCCCTTCTCCTCCCCTCGAAGCCTTGCGTGCCACGGCAGGCAGCGCGCTATCTTCCCGCTTTCCTCGCTTGCGTGCGCGAGATTGAGCCACGATCGCCGGCTCACACCCAGTGGCGTAGCTAGGTCGTCTGGCACCCGGGGCCCATAGATCTTCTATGGGCCCCGGGTGCCCCGGATACCTATATGGCCCATAGAGCCATATAGGTATAACTCCTTCATTGTACCTGGCCGTCGCCATTCCAAGCACTAGCATCTTGTACTAATTAGTAGGACAGTGGCGCATTGCATCACATGTCACAACCACATAAACACGTACCAGTAATGCGCCATGAAGGCGGATTGCATTAACCCTGTAATGTCCAACGTAGCATATTACATGCCTCGTTATTTTTATACCTAAGCATTGGAATTTATGCCAGAAAAACTTTATGCGTAGCCTATAGTATTGTTGTCGATGCTGGAGAGTGCTTTCCCACCAGAAGCGGGTTGTTCAGCAAACCACTTACTACTTAATTACTGTTCTAATTAAGTTATCACTCAAAAAACGGTGTATTTGATTGTTTTGCACAAGTGAATACTCCGTGGCCAGAAATAGAGGTGAACAAGTTGTTAAAGTTTTCCTTGAGGTGGAACTGGTGTTCGGCAATCATTAACATGGTTAATCGGTAAGGCGAAGTCACATCGAGAAGGGCGAGTCATCTGGCGCGGCACACGCAAACGCTCGCGCAACCCGTCAAAGAGAGGAAAATCGGCACGGATGAGGCTCACGCGTGCTATCCTCTCGTTCACCATTGAAACACTCATCGGAAGCATTTATGGTTACGCACTGCTCCAGACGCCGCAATACAAGTGGTGACGCGGCAGGTGTAACTGGGGCCGTATAAGGCCGTGAGGCACTGGCAAAAACATCACCGCCCAAGCACTCCTTGCAGATGGTTAACCAGCGAAGCTGAAACTTCCAGCCCCGGTGTTTGGCTGCGTTAATGCCCACGGTTGATTAAACGACGGCTAGATGCCGGATCCTCGGTGCGCAGTTGCTGCTTGAGCTCGGTGGCACGGGCCTGTTCTTGTGCCCCGGCTGCAGCATCGGCACGGCGTAGACGAGCTCAGTCCAGGTTCTGCTTACGGCGTTGCTGATCAAAAGATGCCTGCTCCTCAGGAGTACGTATGACGCGTGGGCTACCCATTTCGGAGCCGGAGAGAAACTGCTGGGCGCGCGCAGGCGCGCGCTCGGCTGCGACGGAGAGCATCGACGTCACAGTGGTGCAGCCAATCGCGCACCTCTATTTCTTTTTTTTTGAGCATTTGTTGGTGGGCTAGTTGGTTAAGTATGATTACAAAGACGGCGCCAAATAGAACAACACAGTTTGCATAGATATAAGATGGAAAACCAGCTCTCCGGTCATATAAGTGCGCATTGTAAGGCTCACAAGTGCATCCCAGATTTTGATAGAACCAGTGTTCTGTACAGAGCTGATCATCAACTGACAAGGGAGATATTGGAAGCGCTTGAGATCGAAAAGCGTGGTGTTGATTGTATCAGTTAAGCCTCAGTTTCTCTTTCGACAAAGGAACTGGCGTATCTTGAGAGCGACAATTAAAAGTTATTCTGTATCTTGGCTTCCTTTTGCGATGCAGATGACTGCCCTGTTTATTCTTGTTGTTTTGATCCTTGACTGCAGCTATATATTACTATGTCAAGAAATAAAACATCAGTTGTTAATGCGCCTACGTGCTGTCTCGTGTCCCTTCTTCGTGTGTTGTTTTATTCGGCGCCGTCTTTGTAATCTTTTTTTTTTATTTGTCGCGCATGCGCATGGAGTTTCGCCGGAGGAGTTATCGACGAGACGTTCATTTGAGGGATCGCCAGCCGCGCAAGCGCGAGTAAGAGCGGACGCTAGAGAGAAAACCTGGGGGCTTTTGCTCCTCGAATATATGACTCTGCCTAGGCACTACGGAAGCGGTTTCTTAGCGCGTGTTGTAGGCGTTTGTCCCCTAGACAGTGCTGTCGAGTTTGTTTACGCTCCGCCGCCGGCTGCCCGCGCGGTGAGGCAGTGGGCACGGATGCCCCTTTTGGTGATCACTGTGTCTGCGAGGGCAAGGTTCTGACTGGTGTTGTGTAAGTCGCGGGTCGCTTTTTGTGTCGCGACGATAGGTTGGATTTTTTACAAGCACTGCTCCAGGAGGGCACATGTAACCGGCAAACGGAGGCCTCGGGAGAGCACCTGAGGTTACAATAAAGCAGGCGGCTCAGGATCTCCAGGGCACCCAAGGGGTAGAGAGGGGGGGGGGGGTGATCAAAGCTGGAAGCAGGGTGGCCGGTGGGTTGGGGCCGCGGAGGAAGAAGCGTGCCAGAGGATGTTCGCATAAAGAATTGGCTATCCGTGATAGCGGACAGCTGATCTTATATACACATCTGGCACGTGCAGGCCTCGGCGAGTCCCCAGCCCACGGACCAGTCCGGGTTCTAGCTTTGGTGTCCCCGTTGCCGCTTTGGAGTCCTGGAGGTGCCGCCAATAATACGAAATAATGACACGTTGTTACAATTAGTAAAAAAAACACGATTGAATACATATAATTACGTCCAGCTGCCAACTTCTGTCGATAAGTTCAGCACTACCGCGCCCCGCGACTCCTGCAACACCAGTCAGAACTTTGCCTCTGAAGGCACGTCGGACACGCTTTCTCGCGCCTGCGGCGCTGGTGATGAGTCAACCATCATCACCGGCCGCCTTTCAGCCACTTGCGTTCTACCGCGGTTGCTAAGGCGCTCTGCCTTCTAGATTTTCAATATATGCGGCCCGGCTGTATCACGGTCGCTATTGCTCCCACAGAAACATCTGTGATTTTATTTGCAAGGTACATTGCCGTGAGGCACGAGAAAGCTATAATCCGCCACGACTGACTTAGCACGAGCGCCGCAGGTGCAAGACAGTCTGTCCAACACAGCGTTCGCCAAATCTGGCGTCGGTGACCGCTGTTTCACCTAATTTACCGAGCCAGAGTCCGAGTGCAAACTCGACCCCACTGCGCAATGCCGGCACGACTAGGGGCAAACGCCTACAGCACGCGCTAAGAAACCTCCTCCGTAGTGCCTATGCGGAGTCGTATATTCAAGGAGCAAAAGCCCCCAAATTTTCTCTCACGCCCGCTCTTACTCGCGCCTGCTTACAAACCGCTGGCGATCCCTGAAATGAACGTCTCGTGAGTTTTCGGCTTACAGGCGATAGACGGACGGCCGAATAGGCTAGCCTCATACAGCTTTCACCGTAATACCCTAAGCTACTTTCGCACGCATGGAAATGTGGCGATACAGGTTACCTTGGTAGAAGAGCATTCGATGCAGCTGTGGGAACGCCCCTCCTACCCTCCCCCCCCCCCCACGCAACCTACAAGTAAAACTGCTAATAGCATGCTCCACGCCTAGTGCTCGGAGTTACGAAACCTAAACACTTTGAAAGTCGCTCTCTCAAATTGTTAGCGTCCTCACCTAAGATGTCGATGTATACCACACGTAACGTGGTCATGTGAAGAAATACGCGCCCGTCACACGGCGACCCGCAGATGATGATTATGATCATGATAATGATTTCTATTTCCACTTCATTTGAAGCGGGGTCACCGTAGTAGTCACCTTACTTGCGTGTGCTAACGCGTTGCAGTCTAGCATATTGCCTATCTCTCTTTCATCGTTAATCTGTTTATTGCAAGTTCTATCTTTATATCGTACTGTTGCAAATGCCCGTAACTGCCTTGCAATAATCTGCTTTGAATGCCACAGCTTCTGGAAGGTGGACGTTCCCTACGGTTCCTGCTAGGTGAATAACTTGGCATTCCAGCGCCATAGCGAACATCACTACCATAACCGGAACTATAATTCCTTTGCATGTGACACATACAATAGTATGCCAGAAGACTACGTGACACGAATAGTGTTAAGCTGTCGCAGAAAACATCCAGAGATGATAGGTTAATTTTAACCTTAGTATTAAGAAAAGCACCCGTTGGCAGAAATGCTAGCGAGTTAACGAGATGAAGGCGAATGACAAATATGCTTATTCTAGAAGTGTCCGTATATAACAAAATACCAGACAATCGCGACGTTGGACATGGTAATATAGGCAAGGCTTAGACTTCTTTCGACAATGTTGCGAATTGCCACATCAAGGATACATACCAGCCTAAAATTCCTCCCCCTCCTATCGTCTTTACCGCAAAGCACCGCGACGCTTCCTGCAACATGTCAGCCCTCACTAAAAGGCGGAGGAAAGCTCGTTTTAGTTTTTTTTTTTTGGGGGGGGGGGGGGCTAATTGTTGCCCGTAGCTAGAGCGAGCAATTGTCTGCGATCTGCTGAAACTGTGAGCTGGTCGCGTGTTTCTGTTTTCCTGAGGTACTCGGATATAATCCATACACAGCAATTCTGAGCTCTATGCCACATCGAGTAATTGGATCACTAAGCGCTATTACGTGTGAGAAAATGCGCCCAACGATGACGTTCAGGCTGCTGTTCTCGACAGTGAGGCCTGTCTCTCGACCCCAGCTGCCGTCGAGCGCCCCTCGGGCTCGTTACGATCCGGCTTCCGCGACGACTGCGCCCGAGTGTGCCCCTGGCGTGCGGTCTGCAGTGGCGTCGCTGCTGGTGGCGGCCGCATTCGACGCGTCTTCCTGCGACGGAACTGTTGGCGCTTCCCGGCACAGCGGGCGCGTCGACTGGGGGCCGTGCTGAGCGCGGTGCCAACATGTGCGCCGTCTCGAGCGGGTGGAACCCTCGGCACGTTCCGGAAGGCCTCGCTGCGCAGGCGGCTGTGGCCCGCGTCCCAGGCCCGCCGGCGGCACTTGTCACAGGATAAGCCCGACCCGCGGCATGGCGCACGTCGTATCTCGAAGGGCTCGCGTGCTGAGCCCTGAGAGGACAACGAAGGCCCATGCAGACGATGGCCGAGCTGCCATCGCCCGTCGGCCAGTTGCACGCCAACAACGTCGTTCGACGGCGGCGCGGCGGTGGTTAGCGGCCACCGAGATGCTTCATTTTTTTTCACCTTTTGTACTTTATACAGACATATTTTGACGAGTATACCTTGGATGCTTGTCTTTGTATTACTCTCTTTATCTCGTAATACATTTATTTTAATTCGTATATGCGTCTTCATCTACTATGTATATATCAAACATCGATGCATCATCCGCAATGGTCGCATTTTCATCATCCAACGCAGTCGGAGACTGTGTGTGTATGTATGTGTGTATATATATATATATATATATATATATATATATATATATATATATATATATATATATATATATATATATATATATATATATATGGTGTTTCAGCTAACTTTAGCCAGAGTTTAAGGATATGCCGGTGCACTGTAAGAATAAGTGACTAAATGCTTGTCGCTCACTTTTCTATGTAGTGTGCCAAGCTATTTTTTGTATTTTGCTTAATTAGATAATTACTCAAGTTAATTAATCAACTTCTGAAGCAACGAAACTAAGCAAACAATTCCAATTAGAAAGTCGCAGAGCGGTTTGCAAAACGTCTGAATAAACAGTTTGGCTTTATATTTATTAAGTATTTGTGTTTTTCAGCTTACTGCGGATGCTCGCGAAATACAAGAAAACATCACGTGACATGCCCGCTTCCGCGTTGATTGCAGTGCTCCCAAGCGTTCTGCGCATAAACGAACATAGCGTTTAGCCGGGTGTATTAAGCCAGGTGTTCAGCGCTCCCCATACGTGGGCCGATCCCGAAGATAGTGGAATGCCGGGCCTACCCGCGGCAGAGGTGCAGTTCGCCATTAAGGGGCCCACATACACAGCTTCGCTACCCCGCTGTTCTGCTATAGCAGAAAAACGGGGTGGGTTCCTTGACGCTCACTGCAGGCATTGCAAGTGCGCTGTTGCCGGGGTGGATGATGGTGAGCACTCGACGTGTGCTCCAGCATACAGAGACTGCTCCATTGTGGCAAGAGCCCGAGGAAGATTAACTCGCGAAATTATCGAAGCAGAAATGATTGATAGGCTTGGGGATAACTGTGTCAAAACCATCAATTGCCCTTTCCCGCAAAGAGTTAGCTTACCTGCGCAATTGTGTGTAAGGTATTTTTTGCAAACAGCGCATGTATGATAATGTATGCGAAAAAGTTGTATATGTGTATGGGTCTTTGCTCGAAATAAATATTGTTGCAAGTTAGGGGCCTGTGTGTGTCACGTCTTCCTTTCGTCCTTGTCTTTTCACGCGCTATAAGCCTCCCGACGAATGTAACACCGCCTCTTGTACGAAGTCCAGTGACGTTCTGTAATGATAGTCATCGTAACTCCACACGCTGAAGTCATCGTGCCGGTATCTGGGAAGGCCAAACCGTTATGTCGTGTGCATGGATAAGTCCACTACAGGTGATACACACGGATGTGCCAGGTTCATTCGATTGCGGCTGGTGGCGTGGTCCTTACGAAGCCCTTCCATTTTTGCGATACCATCAGATGGTCAAGGCTTCTCTCCTCGGATGATGCCCCTCGTGGGGCCGGTGTTTACTTTAATATTACGCAATTATGTGAGCGACGTCAACTGGAAGTTCGAATGCACTCACTCTGCAGGCGCACAAAAAGCACTCCGAGGCAGCAATTTTGTGAAACGTCATGGCTGTCCCAGGAGATCAACATCAGCTAAATTGACTGCACCATCCGTTGACACACAGTGACCCCTTCCTTCAGCAATTAGGAATGCCATTTGGAAAGGGCTTTTACAGCAGGTGGTCGACATTCCCACAATTTTAAAAAAATCTATCACAGTGACACTGACGTCACCCACACTAGTATTTCTTAAGGTTCTCTCCCAACAGCTCGTGGCATCGTCAGTCGCAACTCCAGCTCAGAATAAGCTACTCCCCTATAATTGTCACTGTGGCATCGCACTAGCCCGGAAAATCCAACGCTGGTTTCGAGACTACTAGGTTGGCGAGGGAATGAGGTGAGTCATCCTCGCTGCGTCAAGGAAAGAAAAGCTTGAGCTTTCTCCTCACCTTATGTGGAACGTTTGACAATGTTAAAGAAAGATCGCACCGGTGGGTTTCATACAACCGGCTATATTCAACTATATATAGTCAAAGCCGAATCCGTGGTTGCCACGCTGCAAGGGGAACGGATAAAGACGGCTCCGTGTTCGCTTTTTCCTTTTTTTAAATATTATGCGAAGCTTTCTGGGCGAACCCTCTTAGACTTTGTTGAGCGTGGCTGCTGGATACTGCTGCTGTTGCCGAATAGCTTACGCAAAGAAGATAACAGAAATACGTGCACTAAGGTGCGATCGAACCAACGCCTTCAAGCACAAGAACCCGATGCTCTAACCACTAGGCGACAACCACTTTTTCCATTTAAATCGATGCTTTCCTTGCCTCTTCTGTCGACTTTGCTACTCCTGCTGCTGCTGCTGATGTCTTGCACGCCGGAGGGGGAAGGTTCAGAGCGTGCACATGAAAGGAGTGGGGCACAGAGGAAAGTCGACGCGAGAAACTCGTTTGGACCTTCCCATAGAGTGGCATGTGCAGAGTGCCATCTGGAGCTTCCTGAGTGTCACGACAATTGCCTCTTGAGAGCTGGTATCGTCCGTGACCGACCGCAAAATCACTGTAGAAACTGCAGCGCTTATCTTTCTACTAACGTGCAATTCCAGAGGGGACGTAGATATAACTGTAGAGAGAAGGGGGGCGGGGCAAAAGGCACAGAATGGGTATAACCGACGCAGTCTGGAAACGAGTGTATAACAGCCTTGCCACTTTTGAAGTTCCCGTAGAGGGGGAGCTGGCGGGAGAGGGACAAGATGACGCGGGAAGACAAGGAAAGAGCGGTTGCGGGCAAATTGAACGTACGGTACGGTACGATTCTGCTATTTCTGAAAAACAAACACCGTGTAAATTTGTCAAGCGCGCAAGTGGTGCAGGGTGTGTAGACGCAAAGCCGCACTGAAACACCGTAAGGTCTAGGCGACCCGACGCAAGCGGTCGGACGTCAAATCAACACTTCAGCGCCCAGCGCGGTAGCTTGTCGGCTATGGTACTGTTCGAGGTCGCGGGTTCAAATTCCGACCGTGGCAGCCGCATTCCGTCGGGAGCGAAATACAAAAATGCTCGTGCACTTAGACTTAGGTGCGCGTTAAAGAACACCAGGGTGTCAAAATTAATCCGAAGTCCGCGACTTCGGCGTGCCTCATAATACGATCGCGGTTTTGGCACGTACGGCCCATAATTCAATTATAGTTTGAAACTTCTGCCACGATGCGACGTGCCATGTGAGGCAATGACTATGCTTAACCCTCTCAGAGGTTATGAAGTATGGCGCACAACAACGCCTCAAGCAAACAGCTCTCCCTGTGTGTTCTGTGTACTACGCAGACAAACAGCAGTGGTGCCCGCAAGGTAATGTTTAACATCACTCACCACTCTCGTATTGGACTAAACGCTGAAGAAATTACACATTCGTCGTCGGCATCAGCGCTAATTATCGTCAATCGAAGCAAACAGCATAGAAAACTTCACATACATTGATGCTCACAGGGCGTGAGATCCGCATTTTTTTTTCATACTTGTCTCGTGCCAGTGACATGTAACTCTTTCATACGATTGCAGCGCAGCACGTGTTTTCAAGAGCACGTTCACGCAAAAGTGTCCATTTGGCCCTAAAAACGCTGGAAGAAAACGAGTGTATAATAACCAACCTTATCACTGCCTTTTGCGCCACACTTATTTTTTTATATGCAGGTCCTCATCATTATTTTATCAACAAACATCAAACATCGCCTTTGTCCTCGTGACGTCACTCTTTCGACGTCTCAGCGTGTGCATTCGCATTAACTTCTGTGAGGATTTTGGCATGGCTTGTGAACGGTGTATTTATGAAGGTAAACATCGTGTGAGATTACAGGTCGCATAGGAGCACAATACAGACAGTTGCGCCGATTGCGTTTAGGTTTATAGCATTTTGACGTACTACTAAAAAAACTAGAAATATACGGAATTCGTGGCCTGTCTGGCAAACTTATAGAAATTACTTGAGTGGAAGAAAACAGTACACACAACTTCACGAAACTCGGTCTGAGACCGGCAATATAATATATGGTGTTCCTGAGGGATAAATTCTTGGTCCTTTGCTCTGTTTATCCTCATAAATGATATTGTAAATATACCTTTAACCCCAGATATCGTTATTTATGCAGACGATACAAATGTTTTCTCTTCCTGACCTGATGTTGCCTTGCTGTAATCACAATTTAATGCCTGTCTTAGCGAGTTATATGTATGGCTGAATAATAATGAAATAGCACTTAATGTGAACAAAACAAAATATATGATCTTCGCTCCGAGAAATAAACCCATACTCCATGATCTCAAATTACGCATCAACAATTCTGAAATCATGTCAACAAATGGCCGTCCATTCCTTGGGGTTTGCTTCAAATCAGATTTAAGGTGGTCCGACCGTGTCAACCATGTACGTTTGAAGGTATCTAGGTCCATAAGCTTGATGTACCGGATGAAACATTTTATACCGTTGCGTTGGAAGAAACAAGTATATTTTTCACTAATTCATTCACATCTTGGGTACTGTCATTTAGTTTGGGGATTAGGCAGCAAGACTGACTCGGACCGGCTCGTCGCACTCCATAAAAGAGTTCTGCGTTTAGAATGTTTTTCAATATCTGTATCAGACAGCTGTATGTCCCAGATTCTAAAGATATTACCTTACGCCGACCTTTACAGTTTCTTAATAGGAATTTTTGTTTATTGTCGTATCAAGAATAACTGCAAACTTTTCTTCGATAAATATTTAAAGCGGGATGTAGTATATAATTTACGTACGAATATATTAGTTGGACATAGACCCCGCACCAACAATGGTACCCAAACAATACATAATCAAATAATATCCCTTTGTAACAGACATCCTTTTGTGATTGATCACGCTCTCAACTGTAAAACTATTTGGCATTGCAAAAGGAAAATAAAACTAATATTGTTAAAAATACCTGATCCTATCTGATTTTATTTGGTGCTTGACCTGTGGGTAATAGGTAATGAAATTCATCGTTGTAGGTAGAGCATATATGTTGTGCATTCAGCCTTTTATATTCATATTTATATAGTGACACAATGGTATTGCACTACCTTGTATGACTTGTTACTCTTTGTGTGTTATTCAGTTCTTATATCTATGTCAAGTGTACATTTGCTTGTGTTCCCTATGTATTATAATATCTTTGTTTTGTTCTACTTATTTGGTATTATATGATTGCACACTGTATGTGATTTAGTGCAAATGTTGTCTGATATGTACGGCCGAGGCGAAGGCCTTGTAAGGAAACATACGTGTTTCCATTTGCCACGCCTCGTGGACATACCTACACCATTGTATTTATGTCCAAAATAAACATTGATTGTTTGATTGATTGATTGATTGATTGATTGATTGATTGATTGATTGATAAGTTAACCGCTTACCGTAAGCTTCACTTCACATAGGTTCCAACATGTACATTGCATCAGCATATCTTTTTATCTTCTCTATGCTTTTATCACTTTTCATTCATTTTAGGTCTACATATGTATCTCCGCAACACTCTTTCTTTCCCTCCTTGATTCTCTTTCGTGTACGCTAGCATGCAACACATTGTCCTTTTTTTCTTATATGGGTATTTTACCCCGCGGTAACCTTCGCAGAAGAATGAGCCAGTTCAAACCGAGAGCCACAGAATCGACTGATAACGGAGCGACATAATTATACTAGCGGGATGTGTTTTGAAATCGCTAAGCTCGCGAACTTCAACCTAGGCAGTTATTTTATACACGCAGCTATTTAGGCAGCTGTCGTTAGGTACGTAGTTACAGCTGACATGGGTCCTTTCGCATAAACTCTGGCTTGGCATACTACCATTGTCTGCCGCAACATAAGTGCCGTAATGTCAAGTACGCAGTCCTTATGTCTCGGTAATGTGACACACGAATGTCGATAGAGGTCCCTGCAGGCCAAATACCGATTTCGGCACACCTGTGTGTTAGGACGCCCAGTCTTGGCCAATCCCCGCGAGTGGGTAAGCGCCAAACACATCACGGACATCATCATCATCATCATCAGTCTCAGCCGATCCCTCACCGCTCGCGTGAGCACCGCGCGTAAAGGAAGAGAAGGCAGACGATGGAGGACAGCACTTCCGACGAGACGGGCGCCCGCCGCGGTCCTTTGAGGACCCGAAAGTCTCGGTCGTTGCAGAATGCGCCAGCCAGAAGGTCGTCGCTGCGACAGCCCTCCTCGGAAAGCCGCCGCCTCTCGCTCAGCAACGTTAGCGTCCACTGGGAAGACCAGCAGCAGTCGTCCGACCTCGAACGAGCTGTGAGTATATACCGTATACGCTCACAGCGCTTGCGGAACGATTGCAAGCGCATCGCGAAATCGCAACGCGATACGCCAACGACAGTCGCTCTGCTCAGCGACCGAGGTATCCGGGTTCGCATGCACATGAGTCCCCGTTCGGTGCCGTCATGTGATCAGCTGATCGTCGCATGTATTGGAATTATCAAGCTCGCGCAACTAGCCGCATCACCACATATAGCCTCGATGCGCCGAGTCGTTAGCGCGCAGGTGACGTGCCTAGAGAACAACGAGCAAAAACGGGGGACATCTGTCAGTGTACGGGTCCAATGAAACAATTGCGAGGAGGGCACTAGGTTTCGTTTATTGACCTTATTCCTTGCCCTTTTTTATCCTCGAGAACGAACGCGGTTGTCTCGGAAATGTCCTCATTGTGTGCAATAACTTGGGATTGGGTACTCACTATACCACTAACATATGAGTACGCCTTCACTCAGCGTTGACAAGTCTCTACAGGCTTTTATCGAAGAACTTAACAGCCTAACCCGTTAGCCAGACTTACGTTGGTTTGAAGCGCTTATGCGATAATAACATGTAATCACACAGGCTGCGTCTAAAGGTAATCAACGTTAGGACTATGTATTGTGCTCATCCATAGAAAGATAAGGCGCCGCTGCGCGACCTGTTCTTCAGTAGAAGCATCTTAAGAGGCCGCCGTAGCTATTTAAAGAGCCACGACTTGTTTTTGGTGTCGCAAATTACCGGTACACGCCGTGGTTGCTTAGTGGCTATGGTGTTGGGCTGCTTAGCGCGAGGTCGCGGGATCGAATCCCAGCCACGGCGGCCGCATTTAGATTGAGGCAAAATGCGAAAGCACCCGTGTACTTAGATTTAGGCCAGATTTGGGTGCATGTTAAAGAACCCCTGGGGGTTCGGAGTCCCCCTCCCATTACGGCGTGCCTGATAATCAAATCCTGGTTTTGGCACTTAAAACCCCATAATCTTTTAAGGCTGTAGGTGTTAGTCGCTTTATACAAATGTTTATTGTCGCTTCAAACTTGGGCAAATGTGGTTCTTGCGTTGATATACAGACTGTTTCGCGTAACTTGAAGCAAAGATTTAAACAAAGAGCTGTTGAACGCAGCTGATTGAAACCAACAACATGCAGGTTTGCCATCATGTGGCGCTCCTTATAGTGTTTTCTATTCCGCTTGTACCTTTGTCACACGAGCACCCAAAAACCCTTTTACGTAAGCGGTCTTTTACCAAGTTGAACCGCTTCTAAAGGCGTTTATTAGTCACCCACGTTAGGGACCGACCATTATAGAGCAGGGCACGCACTCTCAGCACGAGCGGCGTCTCCCGAGAACAGCGCTGGAAAGCTTGACAAACTAGAAAGCGCTGGAGAAGGTGGCCCACTATAGCGTTGCTGTTCTTCGTTACACACTTGTTAATGAAGAGGTGTCGTGCAGCATACATACGGCATTGCTGATCTGTTTTTAGTGCTTCCTTCTGGACACGCAACCGAAAGCGTGGTTCGAAAGAAAGTCGGCCATAATAAACTGATGTATGTGGAAATCTAAAGTGAAAACTTGTTGTATTACACGTTTTTTAAAATAAATTTAACAACGCCAGATTAAGAAACCTTAATGTCACGTCCGTGCGGCGGCGTCTGTAAGCGCCATCACGTGACATCCCCGACCCGTTCGACCTGTTTACGACAGCACAGAAGAAAACGAGCGTTACTGGGTTTGCTGCACCTTC
Source organism: Dermacentor variabilis (assembly GCF_050947875.1). Classification (NCBI taxonomy): domain Eukaryota; kingdom Metazoa; phylum Arthropoda; class Arachnida; order Ixodida; family Ixodidae; genus Dermacentor; species Dermacentor variabilis. The sequence continues at coordinate 3,401,794 of NW_027460346.1, read as the reverse complement.
TGTGAGAAATAAAATTATGTTTTATGATGAGCGTATACGCGATAGAAAAATATGCATTTGCTTATTTTTTTAATGCATGACAACTGGTTTCGAGGCTACTCCTTTTCGGCCGTAAAAGAGAGCGACGAAATTCGCTTCCAGGAAATGCCGTTTCCGAAAAAGAGATCACTCTCTGTTGTGTGTCTGCGGGGGAAACTCTTTCAGGAAAAGCCTCCAGAAGAGGGTTATAGCGCCGAAAAAACAGAACACACAGCAAGCGAGGCGGGACAGGCGCAACTTCCAACTGTTTATTCACCGCATATGCGAATGAATATCAGGACAAAAAAAAAAAAAAGATGGGTATCAAGAACCACACATGCGCAAGAGGTTTTTACAAAAAGCGGATAAAGATAGGTGAGGTACACACGAATCTCACGCCCGTGTATCTAAGAAAGCAGTTTCATTCTTATAAATTGAGATAGATGGGGCGCTAACACAATCGCTACAGTTTCTTTCAATATAGTAGGCCTCCAACAGTTCACGGGCTGTCTGGTCCTTACTTCTGTTCAAAACCTTTGCTTCTTTCAGCCTTGCCACACACTTAATCTTCCTTCCTTCTCCGCAGGCTTTACAATGATGCGGCAGATGAGAACCAGTGCCATTTTTAAAATCCCGATTATGTTCCGCTAATCGGTCGTTAATACAACGGCCGGTTTTTCCGATGTACTTCTTTCCGCATGTGATGCGGTGAATAAACAGTTGGAAGTTGCGCCTGTCCCGTCTCGCTTGGTGTGTGTTGTGTTTTTTCGGCGCTATAACCCTCTTCTGGAAACATGCACCAACTATCCCTCCAACAAGTATTACTCAGGAAAAGCCTGTTTGCTCAAAGGACTTTCGAGTGCCCGTGTAACAAGGGTAATAATTTGTTAACTAAGATCAATTATGCAACATTTCTAATATTCACTTTAGGGCCAAATGCCTTTCGTTACGTTGTAGAGGGGATTCAGAGACGACTGATTTTTGTGGCAAGTACAGTCGCGAGCAAACGTTTGGTGACCAAATGTGCTGCAATTTTTTTTTAGCATACTGGGAATTCCGGCTGAAATCAACGGCGCACGCCTACGTGTGCGTGTTTGACAAATAGAATGTATTAAACCAATTCCAGGCCGCGCAGCTGCGCTTGAATACATGTTAATTCTTTGCTCATGCTGCGGTCTCCAAACTTTTGCTCACGACTGTACATGCTGCGTGGTAATTTTTTCCGGCGTTTAAAGAAATCCCGCGAAATATGAGATAAAACCACGTGACTGCTCTCACGCGCTACCGTATTGCAGCGCTCTCAACCGGGCTTCGAGCGGAAGAACCGTTAGCGTGGACCGTGGCCAAGTGAGCGGCCGCTGCTCCAGGCATCGGCTTCACAGTGCGTCAGCATGTTTGGCGGTGGCACACAGAAAGGAAGCGCCGTCGTCCCCGTTAAGCGATGCGCTCGAAGCTCGGTTGAGAGCGCTGCAATGCGATAGCGCGTGAGCGCAGTCACGTGGTTTTATTTCATATTTCCGAGGGCATTCTTTAAACGCCGAAAAGAATCAACATGCACCATATAAGTTCCCACAAAAAATTGTATCGGTCGTTTCCGAACGCTCTCTACAACGTAACGAAACGTATACTTGGCCCTAAGGTGAATAATGGAAAGAAATGGAATAATTGATCTCAGTTAATTGACCAATTAAGCGGAATATAGAAAATGTCTTCAGAAGCGCCACATGACGGCAGACCACATGTCATTTGTTTTCACCCAGCTGCGCTTAGCCACTTTATTTAAAATCCCAGGTTCAAGTTACGTGAAACACCCAGTATATTGCCTAAAGTAGTCTTCAGCTGCTGGTATGCAGCTGGTTCGTAAGAGCCACCCTTGTCTCTTCGCACACAGGACGAAAAGTCCACGGGAGACGCACCTGAGCAGCGAGAATTGGAGGCGTCTTCCACCGAACGAACCGTGGGTAGTCTGATGCGCACGCCTGCAAAGACGTCGCTGATTGCCGCTGTGCTGCTTGTGTCAGCGGTAGTCGCAGGCAGCCTCTTCAGTGGCACCCACTCGCACCACTACGGACTGCTGGGGCGACGGTGGCGGACGCCGTCGCCCAGGCTCTGCCGAAGCGAGCCCTGTCGCCGACTGGCCACGCTGCTCTCCGATGCGGCGAACAGGAGTGCCCGACCGTGCGTCAACTTCCACGACTACGTCTGCGGGGGTTGGCTGCAGAGCCGATCGGTGAGCGTTGCGAGGGCTCTTCGAGGTTCGCTCATCGATAAGGTTGCTCGGGAAGCCAGGAACGAGCAGGTTCCCGACCTTCACCAGACGGCGTCGGAAAAAGCGGCTCGCTATTTCACCGCTTGCGACGACGTCGTCTCTGCCTCCGAAGACCACCTGGACGATGTAAAGGCGCTCCTCCGCAAGGGCGGGATTACGTGGCCTGACATGGACGCGAGAGCAGATCTCATCGACGCGATATTCTATATGTCCCGCGTGGTGAGAGTGCCCATCGTGTTCGAACTCTCGTTCGACAGAAGCGCTTCTCAGAACAAGGTTTTTGTTTTCAACACGATGCGCATGTTGGACATGATGACAAGCCGCAAGGAACAGACGAAAAAGTCCACGGCGAAGAACTTCTTCCGAACTCTGTACGAGGCCTTTTCGAGCGAACCAGTTTCCGACTTGGAAAGGCGCTTCGCGTCTCTGGCTGAGCAGCAAAGTGAGCTATTTGCTTCGCTTAATGCGTCCCTCAGCGGCATGACCCAGAAAGCCACAACTACGTCAGAAGTCCATCGCTGGACTAGAACCGTGTCCAAGAAGCGTTGGCAAGCGGCGTTCTACAAATACTTTAATATAGAGAAAAATAGCTCGTTGCCTGTCGTTTTTGACAGCAAAAGTTACTTCATGGCATTCTTTGCCCATTACAGGAAAACAGGCCCTGTTCAGACCATGGATCTCTACGGCTATCTGTGCGCTGAAGCTCTGTTTTCTTTCACCAGCCATAAAATAATCGCGAGCTACTATGGTTCCCGTCGCGTGTCAAGCCAGCACCGTGAGCACTGCTTCTACCAGACGGACTACTTCATGCACTACGCATTTCAGCACAGCCTGTTCAAAAACATTAGCACAGAGTCGGTGAGAGATGACGTGACGCGCCTCGTCGCGCGTCTCGTGCGTGCCGTCGACAACACCCTGAACACCGGCTGGTCCTTCTTCGGCGATTGCCCAGCCTACGCCAACGACAAGGAGAGGCTGTTGGACGTGTTTCGGAAGTACGAGCCTCACTACGTGAAGGAAGCGTACTCCTCGTATCCAGACATGAGCGACAACCCTCTGGCAAACTGGATCGGGGCAGCCGAAGTAGCATCCGCAATGTACGCCGAGGAGATTCCAGTCGGAGAACTGATGTTCGGCCGCGAAGCCCGAGTCGCCGAGTCTCCGGTTGACCTAGCATACCTCGACGTCCTCTGGTACACGCTGGGAGCGCCCCACGCTGTCAAGCTGGCCGGACTTGGATCGCAGGTAACAAGAATGGTGTTCCACGACATACTCTCCTCCAAGAAGCCTTGCCAGAGACTCCTGAAAAGCACGGATAAGCTGTGGAAATGCATCACGGCTAGGGAGCCCGACTCCCAACACTTGAGGGCCATTAAGGAGGACGTGTTGGTGTCACTGCTGTCGCAGCGTGTACTATGGCCAGTGTTCAAGGACTCACTGGCCGGTGGTTCGAGAGCACTAGCGGAGCTCGGCTCCCTGTCAGAGCCAGAGCTCTTTTTTGTCTTGACTTGCTTGCCTCTGTGCGGAGAAGAAAATGCGGAGCCAATGTGCAATCTGCCGCTGAAGCACAGCCTCCAGTTCTCGCGGGTGTTCTCCTGCCGGCGCGGCGCTCATATGCGTCCTAAATTCCAGTGCAGCACGAGAGCATTGCGGCCACGTCCGGTCGCCCGGCAATAAATGTCCCAAGTGGTGTGTTAGGAAAAATTACTCCTCAATTTGTGTATCTTTTAAGTGCTGGTTTGATGCAATCTGTCTTAATTCGGCATTTCTCCTTTTTATATTGGAGAGCGGCCAATGTTTCAAGGGCGCGAGTGAAGTTTGCAGCGAAATATTGGTTGGCCGTGAATGGCCTTGACTAGACTTTCTTTTTATTTTAGCGCAGATATGTTTCCTTACTCAGGAATATAGGTCGCCCACTCACGTTTGCGGAACGAGGTATGGAAAATAAATTCCGTCGTCTCAGCGCAAGGTCTAAAATAATAACAAAAAAAGTATAGCATCTGTCGTATGGAGACTCTGTGCATGCCTCGGCCCCTGGCTGCCTGCTTAAGCGGCTATGTTCGTGTGCTGGCTACATTACACAAACTTGTCGGCGGCTGTACGTTTCGACCGAAAGGGCTGAACACCATTTGCATATGACACCTAACGAATGTTGCAGGATACACGACCTTGTAGCCAGCTCGTCTCTTAAGATGTCGACTATCTTTTTCTTTAGTTTCTTGCGGCGCTTTAATAAATAGAGCACACAAGTTACCTGATCACTCTTCAAAAGAAGCATTCATAAAAACATCTACTCGAAATCTGCAAGTACAAAGTAGGTTTCTACTGAAATTATACGGACACGTGGAAGGTGTCCGTCTGTATCAGTAAGGAAGAACATTACTTTTGTTTCAGCAATATTTTTATGCTTAATTTACCACCCAATTATTGATGTATCCTCTAATTTCCTGTATTAAGCTACGCTTGATTATCTTTTGTTGAAGGGGCAATGATACCATAATTTTGCAATTCAAAGCCTTATATTTACGTGTTCTTTCTACATCAAACGACAACGATATGAAATATGAGTGAATTTCATGTCCCGATTATCTCAAAATAACGTTTTATTTCGTTCACCCGGCGAATGCCTCGGTAGACTGGCCACTCGAGCATTTGTAGGTGAATACGTCATAGGCCTTACTCTATGACGTCATTACTATGATATTGCTACGCGCAGAAAAGATGCTTGACAACGTATTTACAAGATATACACAGCGGGCAGAAGGCAGGCATACAATATGGAGCCCGTGCGCGCGGCTATCGGCGATCGTCGTTTTCGTCAGTCCTCTCATCATCGTTCGCCACTGCAGCGCCTCGTAGCATGACCCCCGGCAGCGGAGGCGCTGTCCCGGCGCTTTTTAGGTTTGAGTGATATCGCTTCAGTCGAGCGACGTGATCGATATCAGGGGAGGATTGCGGTATGGAGGTATCGAGAGGTTGTAACTCGCAGGTCACGTGTGTCACTTGACGCAAGACACGGTATAGGCCTGCGTAGGGCGAAATCAGCTTCTCACAAAGACCAGCTGGGCGTGCTGGTTTCCAAAGAAGCACGATGCCACCACGGTTAAAGTGAGCATCACGCTGACGAGCGTCGTATATGCGTCCTTGCTTTTCTTGGGAAGTGGTCAGACGCAGGCGTGCAACCTCACGTGCTTCGGTTGCTCTAGATATGTCATCTCGGGCATATTCTGACGTTGTACCGAGAACGGTTGGGAAGATCGTGTCAAACGGTAGTATAGGGTCAGGTCCGTACAAGCGAAAAAAATGCAGAGAAACCAGCAGAATCATGACGGGACGTATTGTAGGCGAATGTGACGAGCGACAGAGCGGGATCCCATTCGCGGTGGTCAGTAGCGTTTCTATGATAGTTCTATCGAGCCGCTCTGTGGGGCCGTTGGTCTGAGAATGATACGCCGTTGTAAACTTGTGCTTGGTAGCTCAGATGTGCAAGGTGTTTTGGACAACCTGTGAGAAAAAGTATCGGCCCCTGTCGGTAAGGAGTTGTCGGGGAGCACCGTGGTGAAGTATCACTGCGTTGAGAAGGAAGTCAGTAAAGTCGGTTGCACAATTGTTAGGGAGAGCACGCGTGATCGAGTACCGGTTGGTGTAGTCCGTAGCAACTGCTATCCACTTGTTCCCACTAAGCGATAGAGGAAAATGGCCAAGGAGATCAAGACCAAACCGAAATAATGGTGCAGATGGTATTTCAATGGGCTGAAGACGGCCAGCTGGTAGGGCTGCTGGCTTTTTGCGGTGCTGACAGGATTTAAAAGAGGCGACGTGACAGAAACGGAATGGTAAATACCGGAGCAAAAGAACGACGCCGAGCGCGGTCATAATATCTATATGTATATGTAAGAAAGAAATAACTTGCTCGTTTTTACATTGCAGTAAGCACCGTTTCGAGAGCTTCAAGCATTTGAACAGCTGTTTTAGCCGCGGGTAGTTTAACAAAACGAGCAGCATTCTCAAGGTGCTAGTCAACTGTCTGAGCATCATGTTGACTTGCTCTTCCGATTACGAACATACTGGTATGTGCTGTAACAGCTGCCCTTCAGTGCTAATATTCAGAGAGGGCTTAGAAAGCTATACCGCAGAATGTTTGTCCTTAAGACCACTTAGGTGGAGGGGGCTTCCGTGGCATCAAAGAAACTCGCACAGTATAATGTTTGTTCTTCCTCATCTGATAGCCTAGCACCCACAGTATTACTTCATATTCACCTCGTTTTTCCCTTTCAATCTCTAATCATTTATCCCTACTTTGGGAGTAGCAGGCAACATACAGGCTCTTCTGGCTCTCTCTTAAAGGGCCCCTCACCAGGTCTCGCCATTTTGAGCTGACAAGCGCAGAGCATAAAATGTGCGCTAACGATCGTGTTTGCAAAGAATTACATCGCTACACGCCGCGGAAAGGTCTGAACTTTCAATCCGAACGCTGTTTTCCCTTTCCCTCGCGGTGACCGCGCTCCAAGCCGGACGGTGACGTACTCGTGTCCCTGCGCCTACGTACTGGTGTCCGCAGTGCGACGTCGCTCGTAGTGACACGCGACTTCGAGAAATATTCAAGACAACATTTGTTATATGTGTGATCTATTGCTTGAATTGACGAATTGAAGTTTAGAGAAGTAATAAAACACACGAACGGAATGGCTGCGTGTTTTTTTGTTTTACTTCGCACCGAAGCAAGAGAGATGTACTTCCGCTTCCTCTGCTTGTTCTCACGGCCGTGCAGTCACGGGCGCAGGTACCGAAACTATGCCATTTTCTACGGTGTTCAGCGCGTGATCATGCTCTGCGATCCGCTTGTTCTGCCTCGGTATTCGTGTAGCACTGAATTATACCGCTAGTCACGTGTCCGTGTGCACAGCGAGCGAAATCCTGCGCTGCGCGAAGCGAGACAATCACAACTAGTCTCGCGCGCATCGCCATCAGCAAAAGCGCGCAGCGCCGCGAAATAAAAATTATTAAAAATAAAAAGGAAAAAAAAGAACGATGGGAGAAAGCAGGGAAGGAATTTCGCTTGCGGAGGCTCGACGGGGCGAGTGGAGAGAGTGTCTCGCTTGGCAGTGGAGCCCGCCTGCCGGAATGATGGGTTCGCGGCCTTGAAATATTTCTATCTCGGCTATTAGGAGCCGATTTGAAAAACTTTTGCGGCAGAACGCTCCCTAGAGGACACGTAACAACTTCCAGCGTATAACCGAAATTTGCTATTGGGCCTGTTGAGGGGCCCTTTAACATTTCCTTTGTTTGCACTTTTTTATGCATTCAGCATTCTCTGGAAACTTCACGAACTTTTCAGTATGTCCGTCCGTATCTAACTTCTTTCAAACCTACTTGGATCACTGGGTAGTACAACGTTTAATGGGTCGAGCATCGGGTTGGTGTGCTGCGGGAATCGGGTGCGAAACCAACGGTTGGGCCAACTTGGGTCACTGCAGGTATGTGCCGCTCCTCAGTTGACAGAAAAACAAAAGTCGTGTAAAATTTATGCGCTGCTGGACGGAGTCAAACCCTAGTCATACATACACCGGAATCTCGTTGACAGGATTTTCATGGGAACTGAAAATAAAGCTTATCTTCCCAAACTCGTATTATCCAACGCAAGCTCCAGAAACGTGTGAAAACAGGCGTACTCGGTGACAAAATCAATGACAAAGGTCCGTGCGGAGTCGAGTGACACTGCTCTGCATAACGCGTTACGCGGAGCAGCCTCACTCGACGCCACACAGACCGCAGCCAACGCACTTTCATTCGGCAACGTTGAAACAGCGCGGGAGCGTGCGCAAAAGCGTTGCGAAAAGGCTGCAATTTGATAGCAAACATTCACAGACATTAGCGAGCAATCTTACTTCGAAAAGAATATCCAGTGCTGATTAAGTGGTAAATGTGAGAGTAATGATGCAGTAGTGTTAGGTCACACCCCTTAGAGATTCCGGATGCATGATTTAAACCGCGTCAACCACATTTGCACATTTGCAAATTGTTGTTCAGGCGCTCACTCGACACACGTCCTGCTTCTTCGAGGAGCAAAGTGCCAGTGACAGTGGTCTGGAGCAGACCACCGTCAGTTGCAATATATATATATATATATATATATATATATAGTTAGTTAAATGGGGGTTTAATGGCGCAAAAGCGGCTGAGGCTATGCTGCGCCAAACACGAGGTGTTTAAAAATTACGTTTATGAAGGAAAAGGCTTTGTTAATCTATATTTTATGTAAAAACCCAGTGTCGTGTAGAAATTTACGGACGTCACATAATGGGACTAGCGGATCATCACCTAAAATTAGAGCGGGGTGTAAAGGTATGTGTAATTGATATAATTTGTGCAAAAGTGTTCGTCTGTGTGTTTCAGTCTGCATACATGTGAGTAATATGTGCATAACTGTTAGTGGCTGTTGACATTTCTCGCATGTTGGTGTGTCTTCTTTCGTAAGTAAGTAATTGTGCGTGAGGTGTGTGTGCCCAATGCGTAGTCGGCATAGAACTACTTCGATGAACCGCTCCTGATGATTGCATGACTTCCACTCGCCTACTATGGGTTTCGTGAGATGTAGCTTGTTGTCGGCACAACGGTCCCATTCGCGTTGCCATTTTACCGTGAAGGCTTTTCTAATTGCACGGATGCTATCATTATATGGTAGTTTCGTGTTTGTAATATTTTTGTATGCTGCCATCAATGCACAGCTATCAGCTGCTTCGTTACCTGGTATCCCGACATGGCTTGGGACCCAACAGAAACGAATTGACCTCCCGTACTCGTTATGCACCAACATGTTTAAAATGTCTCCTATCAGGGGTTCACACTCAGATTTCAACTGTAGAGCTTTCAGTGAGCTTAAAGAGTCAGTGTATATGACTGCATGTTCGTGTTTATCAGTTATAATCTTTTTAACAACAACCCAGATAGCGTAAACTTCAGCCGTGAAAACAGAAGCGTGTTGTGGTAATCGAATACTTGTTTCCCACTTTTCCGCTACGGCCCCCACACCCACGTGGTCTTTTGTTTTAGAGCCATCAGTGTAATATTGCATGTTATTTTGATATTTGTCCTGAAGTGCACGGAATTCTTGTATAATGTGTACGTGTGGGATGTCTCTTTTCTTTAGATGTGTTAACGTCCAATCACACAAGTGTGTGAAATCGTACCACGGAGCCAGCCGTTGTGGTTTCTTGGCAACCTGGAGGACTTCGTGGGGAATGTCATAATCCCGACAGTATTGCTCATACCGCAGGACAAGTGGCCTAATCGAGTTCGGTTTATTTGTGTAGTGTAAGCGTGTGTTGCATTGTGTGAGGATGTTGTAGCATATGTGTTGGGGTGATGACTGAATTTTCAGTACGTAGGAAAATGTGAGGAATGCTCTGCGCTGCTGTAAGGAGGGTTCATTACACTCGACGTATAAACTTGGAATAGGTGAAGTTCGGTAGGCACCACTTGCCAGTCGCAGTCCGAGGTTATGTACCGGATCAAGTCGTTGGATGTAGGACTGTCTGGCTGAACCGTAAACCACGGAGCCGTAGTCTAAAAGGCTACGCACAAGAGACCGGTAAACACGTAAAAGGCAGGTTCGGTCGGAACCCCAGTGCTTATGGGACAAAATTTTAAGAATATTTAGAGCTTTATTTGCTTTGATCTTTAGTGCTTTTATGTGAGTTAGGAAGTTCAGTTTAGTGTCAAAGGTTACTCCTAAAAACTTATGATCTTGTTTCACCGGCAGTATGGTGTCATTCAATTTTAGAACTGGATCGCTGTGTAGCCCTCGTTTCTGAGAGAACAAAACAGTAACTGTTTTCTGTGTGGAGAAACGGAAACCATTTTTGTTAGCCCATTGTGTAAGCTTATTTATTGTCATTTGAAGTTGCCTTTCACAGGTTGGCAAATTTGAGGCGCGGCAAGCCACTTGGAGATCGTCTACGTAAACAGAGTGCATAAGAGACGACGGTATAATCTTATTAACTGAGTTCATTTTTACTATAAACAGTGTCGTGCTGAGAACACAGCCTTGTGGAACGCCATTTTCCTGCGTAAACGTATGAGAATGTACTGTACCCAGACGTACCTGAAATGTTCTATTAGATATAAAATCAGCTAGGCAATTTAGCATTTTACCACGGATGCCGAGGTCAGCCAGGTCTCTTAAAATTCCGTATCTCCATGTGGTATCATAGGCTTTTTCCAAATCGAAGAAAACTGCAAGACAGTGTTGTTTGTGTAAAAACGCATATCGAATTTCATGTTCTAGACGGACAAGATGGTCAGTAGTTGAACAGCCCTTTTGATATCCACACTGGTGGGGGTCTATGAGGTTTCTTGATTCTAAGATAAATGAGAGTCTAATATTGATAATGCTTTCATATGATTTTGCCAGACAGCTTGTGAGGGAAATGGGTCTGTAGTTGCTTGCGGATGTTGGGGATTTACCGGCTTTTAGAAATGGAACTACTATTGCTTTTTTCCATTCTTCGGGCATTATACCAGATTCCCAGATTATGTTCAAAAACTTAAGGAGAGCTTCTACAGATGCCTGGGATAGATGAGCCAGCATGGCGTAGTGGATACGGTCGTGTCCTGGCGCTGTGTTTTTACCTGCAGAAAGGACTCTGTTTATTTCTTGTTGTGTGAGGGGGGAATTGTACGGTTCATTTAACGCGCCAGTAGTGGGTAGCTTCTGTTTTTCAGCAGACTGTTTGTACTGTAAGAATTCCTTCGTATAATTTCCTGAACTGGATACATCACGGAAATGTTCGCCAAGTATATCTGCCTGTTCTTTTATTGTTGTTTGTGTGTCTGGACTTGTAAGTAACGGTATTGTGTAAGATGAGTAATCTCCCCGAAACTTTCCTACCTGTTCCCACATGCGTTTAGACGTAACTGTACTGTTTATGGAAGATACGTATTTCTTCCACGATGATTTTTCTGCCTGCCTTCTGATAAATCGTGCCTTGGCTTTGGCCTGTTTAAAGCATAAAAGGTTGGTATAGGTGGGGTGTCTTCGTAACATACCCCAGGCCCTATTTTGAAGCTTTTTGGTTTCTGTGCACTCGGGGGTCCACCAGGGGAAACTTTTTTTGCGCACAAGACTGGATGTTTGAGGTATTGCCTTTTCTGCCGCTGAAACTAAAACTGTAGTGAACTTCTCATTAATTTCATTTACATTGAGTTCATTTAAACAGACATCTTCAAGTTTTGCATGTTTCATAAAAAGCGGCCAGTCGGCAAGATGTATTTTCCAGCGACGTGGCTTAGAGTTTATTGTAGGTAATGTGGATGAGAGCTTGATAAATGCCGGCAAATGATCACTTCCATATGAAGTGTCGGGGACTTCCCATTTAAAATCGCTAAAAACAGACGGTGAGCAGAAGGCTAAATCTAGACAGCTGAATTTGCGTGAGCTTGGTGAGAAATATGTTGGTGAACCCGAGTTTAAAAGACATATGCTGTTAGACAAAATAAAATCTTCGATTACTTGCCCTCTTTGGTCTGTTCTATCGCTACCCCAGAGGCTACAATGGGCATTAAAATCTCCTACCAGAATAAAAGGCTCCGGCAACTGGTGTATTAGATTTTCCAGTTGTCTAATAGTAAAATGAGTATGGGGTGGGATGTAAAGTGAACAGATGGTGATGGTTTTATGCGATAGAACGGTGACGGCAACAGCCTCGAAAGAAGTATTCAGTTGAACATTTCGTGTAGGGGTGCCGCCCTGAACGACTATGGCGACTCCTCCTGACAAACGGCTAGAGTGTTCGCGGTCTTTTCGGACAACGGTGAAACCTTTGAGAATGTTAGTATTTTTTGGACCAAGATTCGTTTCTTGGAGACACACTGCAACTGGCCAAAAAGTGTTGATAATGTCTTTGATGTCACCTATATTGTGTATAAGACCTCTGCAATTCCAGTGAACAATGAAAGCCATGTTTCTAAAATGAAAAATGTAGTGGTGTTTGCGAACTTAAAAAACTAAAGGTGACATGCGATACGGGACAGTACACGTTTAATGGGCGGTAACCGTTCAGGTTGCCTGTCCCTTTTTCTGTAGAGTTATAAGGACCTTGTCCTTCTTAGGGCGCTCAGAAGAGCGCTGTTCTTTTGGCGTCAATGACGCCGGGGTTTTAGTATCGACCTCCATTGCCTTCTCTGAGGCGCTGGATGATCGAGAGCCAGGCGCCGAGACACGCGCCTCGGGCCTTGGCGTTCTGTTTAGCCTGGGAACCTGCGGGACGACTGTCTGCAGGACCGTCTTGGATGATGGTGGAGTAGCACTAGCTGCTGCCACCGAGGGGGCGGATGGAGTTGCTACAGGACCACTGACTGTGACCTCTGTAGACTCCTGAGACCGATGTGGCGCTGCCCCCTGTCGCGCCACATTGGCATAGCTTATTTGAGGTAAGAGTGAAAGCCTCTTCCTTGCTTCAAAAAATGAAATCTTTTCTTTTACTGTGAGAGCAATCACTTCCTTCTCCTTCTTCCAACAGGGACATGATCGTGAATACGCTGGATGATCCCCTTTGCAGTTCACACAGCGTGGGGGGGCGTTACAGTTTTCAGATGGGTGATCGTTGGCACTGCATTTCGCGCATGTTTCTTTGCCTCTGCATGATTGTGATGCGTGGCCGAACCTCTGGCACTTAAAACATCGCCTCGGGTTCGGTATATATGGCCTGACATTTATCTTTAGGTATCCTGCGTCGAGAGAAGTGGGAAGAATACTAGTACCAAATGTGAGGATCACATGTTTGGTCGGGAGTTGTTCATTGTTTCTCCGGATTGTAATTCTCTGTACTTTAATGACATTCTGTTCTTGGAACCCTTCGAGAAGTTCCTCGTCACTCAAGCTGAGAAAATCTTCCTCTGAGATAACGCCCCTGCTGGTGTTTAGGGAGCGATGGGGAGAAATCGTGACTTTGATTTCACCAATAGTGGCGAGTTCGGACAGCTTTGGCACTTGTTCTTTGTTTCTCAGTTCTATAAGTAGGTCTCCACTGGTCATTTTCGAGGCTTTATAGTCTTTGCCAATTTTTTCTACGAGGCATTTCGCCACCAAGAAAGGAGATAGCTTACGCATGCTTTGTGATCCTTCACTATGCAAGACGTGGTAACGTTGGAAGTTGTCTATGTCGGTTCGGAGGGTGAATTGAAAAGGTGCATCGGTGCGGCCTCTTTTCAGAGGCCGATCTGGAAGTCGCGGAAAAGCTTCTGCCATAATATGGTTTGAAATTCGGCGGCGGTGGTAGCCACCCACCACCGAGCCCAACAAGGGGACGCTACAGGTTGTGAGCAACCTGCACACGCCAGCTATGCACCGCCACTATAACCTAATGCATATAACCAAGACTGGATATACTACACACGGTTAACCCTTGCCGCCAGGAAATTCGGAAGTAAGAAGAAGTGAAAAGAAGATAGGAAAGATGAAAAGGCTAGAGAGAAAGTCGAAGATTGAAGAGGAGGACAGGAAAAGGCGACTGCCGATTTCCCCCGGGTGGGTCAGTCCGGGGGTGCCGTCTACGTGAAGCAGAGGCCAAAGAGGTGTGTTGCCTCCACCGGGGGGCCTTAAAGGTCCGAACACCCGGCATCGGCTCAACCTCCAGGATCCCCCTTTCCCCGGACACGGCTAAGCCGCACACGGCTACACGCGGGAGGGTCCAACCCTCGTGTGCTCGGGTACGTGGTGTCGCAACACACCAAACGCCTGCTTACGCAGACGCCCCTGCGGGGATATATATATATATATATATATATATATATATATATCCACTATGTGTGTGACCGGCTTCCCGTAGTTTTGCGCAAATCGCACATACACATTTTTTCCATTTCGACACTCCAAATATAACGCATCAGAAAAGAAAACTTTATCAGTCACGGGGCGCAGATATATATACACGACTTATTTTTGTCATTTCTGTGCAGCCGTGACAAGGAGTAGACCACGAACGCAAGGCTTAGGGAAAGTGAACATTCTGTTTCCCTCAAGTATCTCCATTTTACTACTGAGTGAAATCTACCGATACATCTACAAGAGCGTTTGGGTCAAGGCACTACCGTGTTTGACTTGACGTTTTACGTAGGGCGTTTGGGTGGCAGTTGTGACAGACATTTTTTTTTTCCTGTCTAGTAATAGTTGCAATCAATAATTAATTTGTGCTTGCAATTCGAGCCGATGATTAAATTATTTTATGATGAAACGTAGCACGACTGACTGTACACTAGTGAGATGTGTAATTACCCAGTAGATAGTATGATACTTTAAAAGGCGCAAGGATACAATCTACCACGTTGACTTGCTTTCAATAGGGTCTACAGCACCTTGGCGTTAAACTGCGCAACTTCCATACATTCATCAACAGCCGACCATAATTCGTGACATAAAGGGTTATTATAACGTTCGTTATTCTTCCTCTTACCGATCCTGCATGCGTTTCACTTGATGCCGTTGGTTTCATTTAGTTATTTCACGTCGGCTGGCCCAAATGGTGAGCACTTTCAAGTGGCACAAACACTTGGACAAGCGTTTTGTGTTTGTGTGGCGTACGCTCGGAGAAAGGAAGAAGCTGGATTGCATACGTCGATAGCAGACCACTGTGTGATGGCTTTATTTTGAGCTGTTTTTCTGTTGTCCCACGTATGCGACAACATGCAAAGCAAACACGTCCTCTCGGCACTCTCTCTCTCTCTCTCTCTCTTTGGAGACGGTACTTCTTTAGGCTATTCGCCACTCCCACGCAACTGCACAGTATATTCTCGTACACTCTACGGGATGCAGCGTTGCCTCTCAGCATACACTGGTGATCGTAACGTGAACTTACCTTTTCCCAGTTTCGCGCCAGCAGTAATCAGCGCGACATGTGGGGATTCACTTACTGCATACCGTGGCACGCTAGTAGCGCTGCGACGGAGGTGCGTCGGTGAAAGCGTGTGGCCTTGGCGATTGGATTAAGGCGCAGCAAAAAGTGAGTTCGCAGTTCACCTCGCCTATCTTGTGTCGGTCATCAGTATTTGATACATTAGCACATACCCATTGTATCGTTACCTATCGCCTTTCTCCTCGTTACCTTTCGTCTCCCCTTTGGTCTCGGCGAGGTTAATTCTACATTAAGCTAAAGACATCTAGTAAAAGACCGGCCGGAAACTGCCTGCCTGGAAGGTGGACAGCGGTCGCCTACCTCAAAGGTGACTCGGCAGGAAGGGCACAGCAAAAGAAGACAGAAGAATCCCAATGTACAGAATGAGAACGGACGACATTATATCCGCTAAAAGTGCTGCTTGAGCAATGATTGAGCCATTGCTAGACGAAAGCCTTCCGCAATCAGCAGGAAAAAACAGCGCTGCAATCAGAACAGCCTCGACAAACGGCGAAAAATGCTTGTAATTAAGTCTCTAAACACTAGTAAAATTGTGCTAAGCACTGGTGCACCTTGCTAGAGTCATACGACTCCTACATTGAAAGACTCAGACACACTGGCCAAATTAGTACCATTGTCGACAGACGAGTATTGATGTATCTGGAAAGCTTGGAACAGCTGTGCGCCCCTATAGGTCCGGCCGATTTCATGTGTATTCACGAACGCAAGTCGAAAGGCCTGCATGTAGTGGTACAGCCTAGCCTAAAAGGCAATAGTAACGAAAAAGCGTTGTAAATATAGTCGGTATTGCAAGAATCACGTGAGAATATAGCTGCACAGTTACTAGAGGAAACTGGAGGGGCTAGAGGAGCTGCAAGCAAGGCGGTTCAGCCAGCGTGGGAATAATGACTATGGTCGGATACAACTTTAGAAAAAAGGGGGCGTTTGCTCCTCCGAGGCGGAGGCACACGAGCATCCACCAATGGGCGCGAACTGTGGACTAACGTCATGAGCCGGACGGCCGGTGACTCCGCCGACGCAGAAGATGGCCGCCCGCGCTTTGAACTGGGCGAGGCCGCGTCAGCTGTGGGCTTCAGCCCCTCGTCAGAGTGAATTCCATAACTGTTTGTGATGGTCTGTCATGCCGGAAATGTTACTGCGAGCTCACGATGCGGCATTTGTGCCGCGTGCGTTTATTCTGAGCAGTGATCCGGCAAAGGAACATTGCAGCGAGCATCGCTGGCGCAGCGCTACGCTTTGCCTGAAAACAGGATCCCGCGGCGACCGCTAGGAACACACGCCCTGCGTGTTTGTTGCATGTTGTTTTATTTCGCTCCCGAATGAAATTACGACGAGAAAAGTTTTCCAAAGACCGGTGCCTACAGTTAGCGGCGGGT
Organism: Dermacentor variabilis; assembly: GCF_050947875.1. Taxonomy (NCBI): domain Eukaryota; kingdom Metazoa; phylum Arthropoda; class Arachnida; order Ixodida; family Ixodidae; genus Dermacentor; species Dermacentor variabilis. The sequence goes on along the minus strand of NW_027460346.1, from coordinate 3,385,220 downwards.
GTGCTCGTGTACTGTGTCACTGCGTTTTTCGTCGGACGGGGTGAAGTAATGAAGCAAAACTATTCTCAGGAGAAATCAGAAAAGTGTGCGCGCATGGAACAAACCTACGAGTGTCTCAACAGCAGATATTTGCAGAAGAAGCCTTCAACGCAAAGATTTGTCGCCGTCAACTTAGCGTGAACGATCATTGTCAGCAGTGTGATAGCCGAGCTTCTAGCGACGGTGTTCGAGCGTTGTGTAGCACCGTCGATTGATTGCTGTCCACCAGTGCTCACTGCACGCGCAAGCTGTAGAATGCGTGTTGTGAAATTCTGAAAACACAAAACCAAAAAATATAAATTTTATGCTATTTAACACCAAGAGTACTTATTTAAAACGATGAATGAAGCATTTTTGTACCTTCCTGCCTCGACCGTATTCTCGCCCCAGGTTTGTAATGGTTCCGATAAATGCCTTGTTTTATATAAGTACTTTTTCAATAGCAACTGATTCATTTTAAGATTACCCGCCGTGGTTGCTCAGTGGCTATGGTGTTGGGCTGCTGAGCACGAGGTCGCGGGATCGAATCCCGGCCACGGCGGCCGCATTTCGATGGGGGCGAAATGCGAAAACACCCGTGTGCTTAGATTTAGGTGCAGGTTAAAGAACCCCAGGTGGTCAAAATTTCCGGAGTCCTCCACTACGGCGTGCCTCATAATCAGAAAGTGGTTTTGGCACGTAAAACACCAAATATTATTATTCATTTTAAGATTGGAAAACGAGTAGTAGACACGCCGGTACATGTGAACAAGCGCAAAAGCCTTGCAGAGCTACTCTTTCCACTTCTGTCACTTGCAATGAAGCTAAAGAGCAGACGACGGGCAGCGTTGTAGAACGCACGGGGTTATTTTTCTCTGGCGATCCGGCATGGGCTGTTGCACATGAGAGCTCTACTGTACCAGTCATCAAATTACAAAAGTCTTTATTTATACCGAGAATTACGCGTTTCAGTAGCACGATTTCTCCAGCGGGACTATTTTAGTCGCGGAGGCAATCGGCTGTCACGCTTCGCTCATTTGGGCGGGGCCTCACCTTTTTTCTAAAGTTGTATTTGACTTATAGTTCACGGATTTGCCTAAACTTCATCCTCCTGGCTTTAAACGGCGTTGTGATATTGTGAACTAATCACTCACAAGAAAGTGCTCCGTTATATGTAATTAAGTAAGTATTATTAAAATTGTCCGTCGGCACGATTCGAACACACGACCTGTCGCACTGAAGCCCGATATGGAAGCCATTACGCCTCCGACGCATGGAAAATCGGAACCGCTGCAATTTGCAGGATTATGCGTGTTCGCAACGTCTTAACGCTTTCTGAACTCAAACAAAAAGTATCCATTGCTTTGAAATTTTGGCCAGTGAAGGCAAATAAATGACAATAAACGAAGCCACAAGAACGTCTAAAGCCACAAGGCCGAAGATCAGAAAAATCCATGCACTAACCATCATCCCCATGGTGGCTGAACGATCGCAGCGCCCGAGTTGCCTTTAATAATTATTGTAGGAAACCGCTGGCTGAACACGTTGATTCTGTTTAACGCTTCTGGCGATGCAACTGTTCAGCCATAAATACGCAACCAACGCGCGCCTTGGCAGCAAATACCTTGCTCGACGGGACAGACGACGACTATAATCGCTAGGAAGGTATGATCAAGCTGCGGTACGTCGACACATCAACATACGTACTGAACGTGTTTGTTGGTGGTCTAAACGTTTAGTTATAAGTACTAGTAACAACGTGAATGCGCCAAATTTGTATACGCTGCACATTTTGAAAATATACGTGATAGGTGCTGCTCTAAGGAATGCTCTCAAAGGCGTTTTTTTCCATATCGGTAGCCTCATGTGTTTATTGATGTTCAGAGCGCGTTACTTAGACATGCGATCAGAAATATTGTCTGTGTCATGGCCAACAGAGCGAGGATCAAATATTTGCATCGGTAGTATTGCTACGTGTTGGAGTTCTCGTGTGCGGCGTCGTTAATAAAAGTGTCTACTGAAAAGAATAATGAGACAGCAATAGACACCAACGCCTGGAACTCGTGTTGAACATTGAGCAGCGCTTGACACGTCTCGGACACCGCTAATCCACTCGGAGCGGCGAGCAGAAGTGGCGCCGGAAAGGTTCACGATTTCTCCGACCCTTCTTCCGCCATTCAATTGGCTTTACCAATTTTCACGGCACCGATGTCCGTGCCGCCGCCGCACAGACGCTGCTGTTTCCATCACTGAGTTCCGGCACTCGGGATGTGTCTTTCACGGCCCTTCATGCGCGCAAGGAGCCGGTGCACTGCTCCCGGGATTCTGGCGGAACACAACTTGCCGGTAATGAGTAGCGGTGAACGCATGGTGAGGCCCCGCAGCTAGGATGTCATCCACGTCTTCTTCCGCAGGGCGGTCCAGGTCTATGTAGGCCTTTCTTCGACGGGCGAATCCTTGGCGCCCGTTTCTGCGTCCTCCGTTTCCTGCCCTGCTACCGCCCCTAAACACTGCTCGCCTCCTTCCCGACGGGGCCTCCACCGATGGCGCTCTTGGCTCTTCGTCGGCGTCGTGATCTGCGCGCTCTCGGTGGTCGCTGAGCTGTGAGCGGAGATCGCCGCCGGAGCGCGATCGCCGGCGCTTGGACTTCCGTCGTCGGTGGCACCTGATGAGATTTAACTTATCCCGCAGGTCCGGATGCCCGGGACGATCTGCGTCAGCTCTCCTCGCCCGGTGCTCGGGCGATGGCGAAGCGGTGCCGCTGCTGCCATCCCCCTGAAGCTGAGCCGTGGGCTCGGGTTGCGATGGTGCGTCAAGTGGGCGCGCCGCACCCGCTGTGCTTAGCGAAGGCGGCTGTGGAAGCTGGGCTGCGGGTTTCGCTGAACACGCGGGGGACTTAACTTCACCGAGAAAGTCATCGTCATCACTTCCGATCTCAAGATCGAGGACGTCTCCTGACTTGGACGAGCTTCATGCGAATGAAAAAAGGAAGAAACCAACTATTAGAACAGGCTGATAACGTGTTTCTTTCGCTAACTAGAGGAGTCAGAGTTGTTATGGTGCGAAATAGGGACGCCAATGACATTGTCAGAACAGGCCTACGTGCAGGAAATACGCCTGAATTATATGACGTTACTGTTAACAGTGTAGTTATACTAATAGCCAGGGCACAGGCAATACTTGGGAAACACCAGAGTGGGTCGCGAGAAGCGATCTGACAACATGCTTGTTCGCATGCCAAAGACATTTCTTAAGAGGTGCTTCGGTATCTCTTCATTGCTACCGTAATTCAAGCGTACTAAATAAACGGAAGTATATAAAAAAAATAACTACGCGAAAAATTTCTCCGCCTACTGAGCCCACGTAAAGAAATGACTGAAATTTCCCCTATTTTAAATTCTATCCTGGCTTTAGAACTCACGTGTTGGCGCCGCCTTATAAAAACACTCTGTAGCTATTGTTCAGGTAAAATTTCATAAGTAGGCAAGCAGCTCTCGGTAGAAGGCACTGGAGTAGAGGTATCTTCGCAGTGAAACTTGATATTGAAATCGCTGAGAGCCGTTAATAACTATATGTGTCCTTCGGTCGAGCAGCGGCATTGTCACATGTTCGCGGTTCCTGAGGGCAAATTCTGATTTGAGGCCCGTTTGTAGATACTGGAGAGCCATGAACTAAAACATACTTGATATTTTGTGCTATACAGGTAAGAGGCTGAAAATGTATCGGTGCTTACATATTCGGGCAGCCTCACCCAAGAGCCCAGGCCTACCCTGGGCCAAGGCGAATATCTTCAGTGAGCACAGACCGAATAATACGACAATACCCGTCGCGCCTTATATCGGGGCAGGGGTGCGTGCATGCACCCTGCTCCGATATCGACTTTAGAAAAGATAATTATATAATCTAAGATAACCCCTATAACTATCTTTAGATGCAATAAACCAAGATCAGGGGTCGTGTGTCATTCGGGTATCCATGCCCCTAGTTTAGGTTGAAAGCAATGTTCCTTCGTATTGGCCTCCGTTTGAGAACACTAATCACAGCGCGCAAGCACCCATTCGCCTGCGTTTTGTTCAGTTAAAAGGATTTAGAGCATGGCACACACGCACATGCACGCACACGCGCGCGCGCACACACACAGTCATACATACAGACACACGCATAAGCATACAAAAACAAACACATGCATACGCACACACGCGCAGACACACGCACGCACATGCGCACACGCATACACGCACATACGCGCGCTCACAGGCACGCACATGCACACACACGCATGCACACACACACACGCGCGCACACATGCACACACAGATGCACATACGCACGCGCACACACGCACACACATGCACATACACCCCCCCACACGCACACACACGCGCATTAGTATGAAATATGCTGCACGCAGAAAGTCAACATCTTACTATGATAATAATAATATTTGGCGTTTTACGTGCCAAAAACCACTTTCTGATTATGAGGCACGCCGTAGTGGAGTACTCCGGAAATTCTGACCACCTGGGGTTCTTTAACGTGCACCTAAAACTAAGCACACTGGTGTTTTCGCATTTCGCCCCCATCGAAATGCGGCCGCCGTAGCCGGGATTCGATCCCGCGACCTCGTGCTCAGCAGCCCAACACCATAGCCACTGAGCAACCACGGCGGGTACATCTTACTATACACTGTGCCTAAAATTGTTAGATAGTACCACATGAGCTTCATTTTTGCACGTGAGGCAAGTGTCACGTGCCTCACTTGACGTCACTACCCAAAATAACGCTGAACATACAGCAGCAAGCCACCATCAGAGCAAGCGGGAGTGCGTGCAAGTCGTGCTCGTGTGGCTGTAAGACTGTCAATGGTAAGCGATATTGTTAAATCCTTAATGAGCCCGTGGGGGTGCCAGTGATGAAAAGAGTTGAGGGCATGCACTATTTACTCTAGCGTGATTCTCGACCCCATGATTATTGCATTGTTGCGAGGGAAATCTTGAATAGTGAATTGTGATAAGATGGGTGGGAAGCAAGGGGCCGACAAAATTGCAAGCTCTTTCCCTGGTCTAACAACCTGCGAATATTAATGGTGAGGATCTTTGAAGGGAAATGTGCATTCTTGGAAATTGCGAGGCATCGAAATGTCGAAAACAACCGTTGAGATAGACTTGTATCCACGACAATGCAGTGTCCACGTATCAGAAGTATATGCCGAAATTTTGAAAGCGTCGCGAATTATGCTGTTTTTCAAGCGGTGAGCAGTTCGAGAGAAATATTTTGATATTGTATTTTAAATCTTTAGTCTGAATTATTACCTCTCCAGCGGTATCATATCCGTAATACAACGTTGTCATGTGATTATACATATGTCTAATGAAACACATGAGCGTATGTTTGACTCGCCCTATAACATGTATCTATAACATGAATGCGGGAGTTCTAGGAGAAACATGACGTTAAATGGTGATAGCGGTACACCTTAGAACTCGAAAAGCAAGCAGAAAATTCAAAACGGCAGCCGCGTGCGAATTAGCCGCTGGTCCAGTCAAAGGAAATGATCATGCACGACTTCAGGAGAGTGCCTGTGCAAAGCAAGGCGATGCAACCCTTTTCTACCGCTGCAGCGAGAGCGCGCAGCGATATATCGCGCCCCGTTTGTTATGCGACGCGTCTCAGTTTCAGATCCAGCGAAAGCCTCGTCCCGCGCGGACCAGCCACAGCGTGTGCAGCGAAAGAAAGCGCTTCGCACCGTCGGAGAACAGGGCCCACAACAAGCAAGCGATTGGAAAGCGCTCGGGTTATGCAGCAACTTTCCGGTACTGTCGGGAGCGGGGAGCCTGCACGCGTGTGATCTGGTAACTCTGTGCGCTTCGGAAACGGCGTTGTTGCATTTGCCACATTTGACCGTGTTTTCCCCCGTCAAATTTGGCAGGCAGTCTGGTAACATTGCCCCGCAAAGCTGGCAAGAGACTTAAACCACACCAGTCAGAACTCTGCCGTTTCTAGTAGCCTGGTAGCCTGGTCGGCCGTGACTGTCATTGTAGCTCGTGTAGCTGAGGTGATAGGCGTCGGCGGCCGCTCGCTGTGATTGTGGGGCTCTAGTCGGGCGATGTCTGTCTGAGGTTTTCCTCCAGATTTTCGGCTCGCCTGCACAGTCTTTCCCACTGTTCTAGCCGGGTCTTCGTAGTCTCGGCGCGTGCAGTTCGGTCCTCCTCGGTGAGACCAGTCAGCGCCAGGCTCTCGGCCAGGGGGCACGATTGGGGATCTGCGGGAAGTCTCGGACATTGTTGTTAGACGTGGAGAAGGGTTTCTTCTGGTGCACCGCACAAGCGGCACGTCGGAGCCACGCCGAATAGTTCGTGGCGGCGTTGGTTTGTGAGGACAGCGCCAGTGCGGGCTTGAAACAGCAGGGCGCTGCCTCTATCTCCTCGGTAGTGTGGTGATGGGCACGGTTACGGCTTCTGGCGGTAATATGGTGCCAGGCTTTGCTTTTTTGACACTGTCGTGCGCCAAATCGTTTTTTCAGCATCATTGACTGCCTTGGTGACTGCCTTGCGCCACTCTGCCTCTGTCTTAGTGTCGTGGTGTTTTGAATTTCGGCTGTATTTCGTGTCTAGGGACGTATCATAAGAATCCAACCCCCCTTCTTCTCGTGTCTAGGGACGTGTATTTCCGAATCCAAGCCGTCTTGATGTTTTTTCATCATAGGTGTAGGTACATTCTGCGACTGTAATTTGTGTTTGCCATGAATTTGAGTGTACCGGCGTATGGTAATTTGGACCTCGCCTCCCTTGCCTCGTACGAGGACCAGCTCATTTCCCCGCATACTGCTGCATTTGCAGTGGCTATGATGCTCTCTAGCAGCCAGCGGCCTAGTTCTGTTTGGTGACGCTCCAGGCATTTTATGGTTTCACTGGAGTAGGCCAGCACATCGTCTTCGTATGTTGTCGCTGGTACGGCTACTCCCTTCCACAGTGTGCGTCCGACAGTGTATGGGTTATATGAATGTCTGGCCAAGTGCCAGAAGCGGCCTTTGAGGAGATCATATTTTTTTACCGATGCATTTCGATGCGGATCCGGAAAATTTTGTTGGTCGCTGAGAGTTACGCCGAAGTATTTGTATTCCGATGTTTATTTTTTTTTATGAGGTTCCCTTGGAAGGTGGATTCGTTGCTAGTTCTGGTTGCATTTATTCCCATCCACTGTGTTTTGTCACTGTTGAACCTTAACTGGTCGTTTCCTGTAACTTGTGAGCAGATGTCGAGCTGGAGTTGGAGGTCAGCTGCTGATTCTGTTAGCAGCACAATATCGTCAGCGAATGCCAGACATGAAATTCTGGTGTATTCTTCTTGTTTGTCAGTCGTTATCGTGGACAGGCGGAGGCCTGGTTCCTCATTACCTAATGTTTGGAGTAGTTGTGCGATGTATATGTTAAATAATGTTAGGGACAACGGGCATCCTTGTTTTAGTCCTATCTTTTGCTCGGCTTTCTTCGACCTTAGTTCTTGTAGTGTGTACGCTGCTGTGCAATCCGTGTATAGGTTCTTGAGCATGTCTATGCTCTTACAATCTAGGCCAATGCTTAGTAGCTTTTGCCAAAGCCTCGAGTGGGGAACACTGTCATAGGCTCTCTCCATATCAAGGAAAGCCAGATACGCTGGAAACACACCAGATGGCGCGACACGCGGGGCTCCTGAATCATGGGGCTCCTTCTCAATAAAATCGCTCGTAAATTGCCCCATATATGCCTGTGTGCAAGTCTAACCGTCTGACGAGCCTTTCGGAAGGAAGCTCAGGGTTATCCTCCAAAATATCTCAGCCTAGTAGCGCTGTTCTCACGTTTCTGTGCTTCGCAACTCGTCAAAGCCCACTCTAGGGAAAGCGTGTTTACTAGTTTTAAACTTTGGTACAAACGCAACCGGCTTTTGCAAAGTGGAAAGCTTTTCAAGTTGTGCTGGAAGTGTTCTGCGGTTGAGTCTGTAGTATTGAGTGTTTTCTTCGTATGTTGTCAGTCCAGTGAGCTGTTGTCTCCTCTGGTCGGTAAGCTCTCTGGCCTTGGAGTGGGCGAGTTGGTTGCACTCCGGAGAGGCTTGTCGACATCCACAGCTCACGTCGATGCAAGAGACAACACTCAGATTGTAGCAAGCCAACACGTTCCCGCACCCAAGGAGGCTTCATCTCATGTTCAATACTCAATATGACGAACAATTATACGGCGAACAGCTACGAACCCTGCAGTACGTTGTCATAGATTGCAAACGAGATCCAGTATCGCCTTCTCTTTCCTCTACGCCCCCCCCCCCCCTCATTCTCACCTTTAAGAGCAGTGCGAGACACTGCTGTCCAGCTCCCGCCTCTTGGACCAGGTCATGTTGGCTTAGAGGGCAGTTGCAGCCAAGACGGCGCATGGATTCCCGTGAAGAGGGAACCACTCCTGCAAATCAAGCCACCCTTGTGCTTATTAAGCATGTTTTTTTTTCTCTCTTTCTTTCAAGCTGTGCACATAAAGCGAGAAACCATGGCTTGTCAATTGAAGCGATGTTCGTGGTTAGCATGCATGCCAAGCCCGCAAATTGCTGCTAACTAGGCGATTTACTTTTAATGTGCGTTATTAATGCGAAAACATTATACAACTCCTGAGGCAGAAAGTCTGGCGTTGTCGGCGTGACCACAAGATCGCCCAAAAAGGCTGCGAACCCTTGACATTAGGTGGGAGTCGAACCTCCGACCTTTGGTATTACTTAAGGCTAGGACACCCGAGCTCTGGTGGGAGTAGAATCAACAGCCTTTGGTGTTAATTAAGGCGAATGTAAGTAAGGTACAGTTCATCAAGGTAGAGTTAATTGGAAGGCCAAGGATAGCGCTATCCACCGATCTTATGCGTACGTGCTGCTTGCTATTTCAGGTGTTTTACTCCTTCTCAGGAAAACGCTTCGCATACTCGCTGTCAGTGGCGTAGCAACAGGGGCGGGCCGGGGGGCCGGGAGCCCCGGGTGCAAGGGGCCAGGGGGGGGGGGGGTGTCATATACGCCTGAAGACACTCCTCTTTCCGCCGGCTTGACTGGGCGCAAATTGCTAAAAATGCTCCGGTATCGAGTAGCCCGAGCTCATGCACCCGATGCGTTGCGCCGCATAATTGTCGGCTGCAGCTCTATCAACACCCCAAGAAATAATTGCGCGAATATGCGGGCTAAAAAATTTAATTCGCGAAATGGTCGCTAAACTACTCGCCTTAGCGGAACGTTTCATGTGGGGTGCGCTCGTGCTGTGCGTTCGTGCTGGGAGCAGGAGTCGCTAAACATACAGTGAGGCGTTGTAAGGCGCTGGGGTTCTTGGGTCCCTCTTCCGTTCAGAACGCGCAGCGAAGACGAACAAAGACAGCAGCAAGAGGGCGTTCAACCAGCGCGCCCTGGCGCTCGCGTTTACGGCGAAGCGTTCATTGAGAGCGACGTTGCATGAGTGGGGCCGTCAAAAGTCGCGAATGAGATTCTCTGGATCGTCTTCAGACTCGGTTCGGCCGAAGAGTTTGGCGGCGTATGACTCGACAGGCTGCAGTCGCGGGCCCGCCGCGATGTCCGGCTCGCTTTTCCTTCCCCTCTCCCGCTCGCTACGAGAAGCCGCCGCGAAACCTGCCGTTATGTTTCACGCTTTCCTTCTTACGTTCGAAAGTTTCAGAAAACTGTTGTTGTTGAGTGACTTCATGTCACAAGTACAGTGTCTGTATCAGCTGCACAGAATTTTATTTAAAGAAAGGTGGATTTTATAAGGATATTTCCCGATCGAGATTCTATGAAGTTATGTCTTTCTGTGATTACTAGGAACTCGGTAGTGCGAAAAATATGGCAGATAAGTAATAACTATATCCTTAATAATTCCGTAATTAGTACTTATAGAGGAATCACTTCAATTCGAGAATTGAGGACTCAAAATCATATTATTACCTGAACAAAAACTTCTCAAACAAAATAGTTTTGGGTGCTACAGTACTTTGGCACTGCGGGAGGCGCCCAGTATATGGCAGCAGCGAAACAAATATGAAATAGTCGACCAGTGGCTGCGTGTCAAAATAATGCGTGTCATAGTGCCTACGACGATTTCTGTGAAGTTGTTGTTGGGCAAGATATGAACGTGGGGCTTCAATTTTACAAATGCAATATTGCCGCTAAATTTGGTAATTAAAGCTTTATTATAAAGACATTTTTTGTTACTTGTGACGTGAGTCATGTTTTCCACGATGCCTCATTGGTATTGGCTGCCAAGCCTTACAGTCTGACAGAAGATGTGCCCATGGGCTTATCACACGTTATCAGTGCAGCACCCTGTGTTATTTGGCGCAGGAAAAACAGCGTGTATATTTGCTGCATTCGCGATTTGTGGGAAAGAAAGCGAAGGAGAGGGGGACCCGGGGAACGTGCGCGGTATCCAAGGCGGCTGTACTGGTGCTGAAACCCGGAAATTGTCGATATCCTCGCCTTCCTCGACTACATCAGGGGGGAGGGGGGGGGTGACAGAAGACCTATGGGCCCCGGGTGCCAGACGACCTAGCTACGCCACTGCTCGCTGTAAGAAGTTGTGGAGCACTGCTTTCCGCATTTGTATCCCGGAAGAACGCCACCGACAGACAAATTAAAGCATGCACCGACGGGGTGAATTTGTTTGCATCGGCACGCGAACCAACCGCTCGTCGTTCGCTTGAAATATAATGCTAGTCACACATCACTGACATCAAATAGTCTCATAACGTAACATAGCAAAGCACGCAGATTTTGTGCACGTGAGCACTCTCGCGTCACTCTGAGTCACGCTGATATGAGCGTCCACCTACCTTCTAAAACAGTCAGCACGGGTCCGTAAAGTAGACATAGACTAGGAATATACGCGTAGGATCATTCATTTAGAGAGCGGGCAGTTTTCTCGCAGGAACGCCGACGCCAATATTGACACCGTTGGCAGCTGAACGAGACGGTAGTTTACGCTGCTGTAACTGCTTGCTGCCCACTTAGGATGCGAGGCAAACAGTGCATCTCGGGAGCTAAACAATGAGGCAGCGTAACAATGCGTAAAAATTGGCCCATGTACGTAGTGACATTTAGGGAAGTGCCGGCGAGTGCGACTGGCCGCCTTCGGGAATGACAACGTACCGACGTCGACAGTGCGAAGTGACGTCGATTGTAGCTTGTTGTGTGGACAATGAAAGAAATGAAGAATCGTTTACTTCAAATCCGTCTGGTCCCAAATGAATTACAAAAACAGTTTTGTTCATCCTAATGGCTTAGCTTCACGTCAGTCGCTCAGGTCCCCCGGTAGCAGAAGCACGACCTCGGCGACTGGGATAGGCCTAACTTCGACGTCTGCTCCAACTGTATGTGCGGCGGGCGAGGGCTGAAGTTCATGCAGCCCACAACGCAATACCACTTGCCACCCATTACTTTTCCGTCCACACAGAACGTCACTTCTCGCGACAGCGACTTCTCCCGCCAAACACTATCGCCGGCTTCTCGACGCTGTCGCGTGATATTCATTCCCAGCATGCTCTGCGTATGCCTCATTGTACGTCATAATACAATGTAGCCAGTAGCTGAGGAACAGGCAAGGTAGATGGTTCAAAGGAATCAACCAAATTCATTTCTAAAGGATATACGCAACTCTCAAACCTGATTTTTTTAGGACGATCAGGTGCGTTAACGGGACAATAAAGGCAAATATTAGGTCAAGCTAAAGCGATAGATTAGTGCACGAGAATCTCTAAGGCATCAATATTATCGCGAACAGAGCCTTGATAATCGAGAAATTGAGGTAAATGCAGGACATGATTAGACACTCCTCCGGGACATTCAAGTAGTTGCCCGATGACGAATGCACTCTTCAGTTAAATCTTGACTAATACTCAACCAATCGTTGCAAAAAAAAAACATCTTTGTATTGTAAGACGAACTAAAATGCTACTTGTCAAGTTCTATTTCCTTTTTTGAAAGAAGAACTAGTTGAAATTACCCTTGACAACGACGTTAGCGGTCGAAAGGTTTCGTTTTCACTCGACTGCGCGCCGCCCACGCTTTGGCGTTTCAGTGGTTTAGTTATCGCGTAGTGTTACGCTGGTTTTGCTGGCTCGCAAAAATCACACAAACTGCACGTAGCAGACAATTCAACTTCCATGTGATGTCGCGGGATGCCCGAACGGTCTACGCCACTTGACCAAAAAGCAGCTTCAGCGGCGAATCCACCGCTCTGTGTTTAAAGCCCCTCTATCTGTGTTGGCTCGGTACCGCCGCCTGTCGGGCGCCGTTTTGCCTACCGACGGCAGCAAAGGGTGCTGATGGCGTATGCAACGTCACCACTCCTCCGGTTGGGTGGCAGAATAGTTGAATTGCGATAAAGATATTCGGACCGTTCAGATACGATTTGCTCGTAAACTAAGTCTCTTCTTGGCACGAAACAAGCGTTGCGAGGTTTCTGGAATGCTATTGAAACAGTCAACGTCGACCTAGCGTCAGCCTGTAGTGTCCCTTTAATAACCTAAGTTACTAATTAAGCTCAACTTAGTGTTGTTCTTCATCTTCTGTAGTGTCATTTTATTATGTGTTAATTATCCGCATTATATCAACGATAATACTTCACATTATTTGCCTGAAGCGGCATTTTCTAAGTATGCTGCATGGCTCCGTCAATTGGAGTTGTGCGGACACATAGTGGTAATCGAAAAACGAACCAACAATTGAGTTACTTCATTCGTATCGGTTAGACACTTCGTCACAGCCAGTTTCCGCTTGCGTGCTTGAATATTCGAATTTGCTACTTTACTGACGGCCGACAGTTCTGCATTGGAAAATGCTACGAGCATTGCTTTTTTTTCCTTTGTGTATGGACATATATAACGCATATTTTCAAAAAAAAAAAACGCCCTTTCTTGAGAGAACGCCCTCACATCACCTCCTGTCATCGTATTTTAATCATATAAGATCTCGCTGTTCGAGAGAAGCCGACGACGACGCCATAGCGCGGGCGTAGGCGGCGCGAGCGCAGGAGGCCTGCCCGCGCAACTGACGCGTGCACGGCTGCCATCGTTTCGTGGTCGCCAGTGCCTCCGAGGTGACGCCGTTGGGTGAGAGACGTTTTCCACGCATTCGTGCTTCACGCCGATAGGCTGTTTCCCGTCGTTATATAGGCTATCCCTCTTTCCTAAACTAAGCATGCTAAATGAGCCTTTAAACCCGTTAGCTTACAACCATTTGGTTCGTGAGCTAACATTGAGTCCTAGAATAAAGGGACCATTGAGCAAACACAGCTTACAGCTTCACCTTCTGTGGAACAGGTAATGTAAAGTGTGTGGCCATACTATAAAAAGAAAGTAGGTCTATCTTCTAAGAAACTGCGTCTACATTTAGCCTAGTAATGAGGTAATCGGCGAACCCGGTTTAGTACAGGAAACGCGTGGCAAGCTAACAACCAATGCAGTTTTGTAGAGAGGGCAGGGACCTTGCCTCCACCTTGGTCATAAGCACATGGGGAGTTCCTGAAATATAGCTTTGCCTACTTTATTCTATCCAGAAACACTTCAAGAGCCGGTGCATACGACACAACATCCGGCTGGCTGTTGTGTCGTAATGTTAAGAAGTCAGTTTTGGTTTCGAAGTTTCAGTTTAGAGGTGTAGCTAAAGTGACAAGTCATATATACAACGTTTTATTGACATTCGATCGTTTGAAAGCAGTCGTCACAGGATAAAATGTTTTTTTTTATTCTGCGTTTTTTAGGCGTATCTAAAAGGCTGCCCTTTAGGGAACCGGCAGAACAACAGCGTTTCGTTCTACTTTTTAGTGGAACCAGCTGGCTAGCCGTCCTGACCGAACTGTATATACCACAGCGGTTATTTGTAAAGCGCCAGATGGTGAAAGCGTGTGGTGAGAAAGGCTTCCTGGTAACCAAAGTACGCTTGCATGCACAGGCAGATCGGGAAGGAGACCAAACGACTGTTCTCCGTCGCGCGACCCATGTGCGTTACCAGCGTGGTTCCCACAAATTTCCAAGTGTACGAGCATTCGCACGTCCAAGTCCGGTTCAAGTGTTTCTGCCGACCGTCAAGCATTGCGGACGCCGCCGCACGGGTACGCCATATAGGCGGGCCTTTCCTTTGCGTATAAGGTAATCAGCCGTCACCGTCACGTCACCACCACAGTTTCTCCTCAATATATAGGGCGCGGGTGACCTTGACCGATACTCGCAATTTCGCCGGCGGCCAAGGTCGCCGTCGCCCCGCGTTTGGTTGAGAAGAAAGGAAGAAATTCATTCCTCAAACCGAAACCGATGCCGTGACGGCAGCTCGATGGGAAGCGGTATATGGCTGTGTGCATCCGCCCAGTCCATCAGGATAGAGCGTTTTCTCGGCGTTTTATTTTCAAAAGTATCGGCAGTGCTTCGGCGTCCAGTTCTTTAAAGAGACTCGTCGGTGCCGTGGCGGTGATGGGACGGGGAGGATGACGGCTGTGTGAATTGGGCCTAATTTCGCCGCAAGGCCAACTCATTAGCTGCCGTCATCAATATAGCCAGCATTTCACTGTAACCAACCGAATAAGTTTTTAATCGCGCTTTGATAGTGTATCCCCGGTTGAACAACACTGGGGACGAGTTACAACAAATGATTGAGGACTTTAACAGATAGAGTTTAAGAGTGCGGTTAAATATTAATATGCAGAAGACAAAGACAATGATAAATAGCCGGGCAAGGGAACAAGTGTTGAGGATCGCCAGTCAGCCTCTAGAATCTGCGAAGGAATTCGTTTACCTAGGTCAATTACCCAGAGGGAACCTGATCATGAGAAGGAAATTCACAGAATAAAAAGTGGGTTGGGGTGCATACGGCAGACATTGTCATCTCCAGACTGGAAGCTTACCATTATCATTGAAAAGAAAGGTGCACAATCAGGGCATTTTACCGGTGCTAACATATGGGCAGAAACTTCGAGACTGACAAAGAAGTATGAGAACAAGTTAAGGACCGCGAAAACAGCGATGAAACGAAGATTGTTAGGCGTAACGTAAAGAGACAGAAAGAGAGCGGTGGTGGATCAGAACGCCAACGGTATAGCCGATATTCTAATTGACATTAGGGGAGAAAAATGGAGCTGGGCAGGTCATATGTAATGCGTAGGTTAGATAATCGGTGGGCCGTTAGCGTTTAAAATGGGTGCCAAGAGAAGGGAAGCGCAGTAGAGGATGGCAGAAGACTAGGTGGGGCGATCAAAATAAGGAAATTCGCCGGGGCTAGTTGAAATCGGGTGGCGCAGGACCGGGGTATTTGGAAATCGCAGGGAGGGTCCTTCGTCCTGCAGTGGACATAAAATAGGATGATGATGATGATGCTGATGCTGATGATGATGATGATTGTGACAACAGAGAAGGCGAGGAACCACAGGAGTTTGGCAGGAATCCAAGCACGATCATATTAAGAGCAATGTAATCTGTCTATTTGGCTATATTATATTATATGACTATATAATCCCTGTATAGCTTCTTCACTTAGTGGTGCAATAGGAACAGAGTGATTGACTGAATGGAATGCACGAACAGTGTCTCACGACTTTCACAGTTTTTTTTTTCGGTATATTCTGAGGTCACGTTGGGGGCTGTGCCATATCACACATAGCGTATAAACTTTGAGCGTAGGTTCCGAACAAGTAAAAAAAGAATGAAGGCCCGTATTTCGCAAGTAATTGGAATATTGTATTATGTGACATTGACGTTTATTGCAAATATACCAAACATATGATATGCTCAATTCTTGAGAAGCCTTCAACGAAAAAGCAACCCTGTCGCAGCGTGTAGACGGGTACACCACGCGAGGTGCGCAATCTGAAAGGGAAGCAGAGCATACACAGCTAAGGCTGATCGTCTGCTGTACGGGAGGAAACGCCAACGTTGCCACACTAAGTTGTCGGTGATTATTGGGGGGTTCCACGTATACGTTATACCGCGGGAAAACAGCAGCGTACAAATACCACATGTTGGTACCGATTGCGATTGACACTGCAGAACATTTGCAACATATCCTTAAAGGGACACAAAGAAGGAAAATGACTTAAGCAGCGAGCGTACATTTCTGAATTACCAAGCAAGCTACTCTTTCTGTGAGAGGCAACTTTACAAGCCAGAAGAGGCGCAAACACGACACAGGGGTGATGACGCTGCCTTCTATTCCCCGCTCCAGCTAACCATGCATGACGTCATGGATTTGGACAGAGTCCGCTCAAGGATATCTAATTTTTTTGTCCGTAAAGATGAGGCTGCATTGCATTAGGAAGCACGAGCGAAATACTGAACTTAGCAAGCTTAGAGAAATGTTCCTGAACAAGCGTCAACATGAAATCCGTTACGTCATACAGACGTAACGGCATTCGGGTTTCGGCGCGCAGACAGCGTAATGAGTAAAGCAAAGAAAGCGCTCTGTCTGTCCTGTACTCCTTTCTTTGCAGGAACATTTCGAGCTCTTTTAAGTGCAACAATAAAAACATAAACATTGAAAATAGGTTCAGTCATTCAGCCTTCGTTATTTGTTTTATTAACGAACCTCCTAGCACAAAATGACCGAAAATAGGGTTTTGATGCAATACTTAGTCGCTCTAAACTGATTTACTTTTTCTCTTAAGTAAATCGATTTCTGAGACCCCTAATGCTGAAAAGAGTTATGAAATCCGTCCAAAAAGAAACTATAATCTTTAAATTTTCGACAGCCTCCTCTTTCTAAGTGGGTCAGGAACTATAAAGCCTGCCTGTCATCGGTATTTGCTCAAATTACTTCTCAAGATATCGCAGAGGACTACACCTTTCTTTGTCCATCACGGTAGTTGAACCCCGCTGGGTTTATTGTCAACAACCACACGGGAAGTGAGGGCGGGGGGAAGGGGCGAGTACTTCTGCCTTCCATGATGTGCGCGCTCACGCATAGAGGACAAATCAGACGGGATACAATTCGCACGCTTTCTTTGGAGGGTAGCGAACCAACATCGATGAGGAGGCGTGGTATTATTTTCTAGCATTCCTCTGCCGCAGCTGTTCCCTGCACGCATAGTCAAACGCATGTATCAAAACGCATCTTATCGAGAAAGGAAGCTCAGGCGATTCAGAGGATTGCAGAAAGAAAGTCAGCTCTACAGTCAAAAACAGATAACAAATAGAACGCAACATAAACAGCTTCTGCAACTTTTTTTTTTTTACTATGCGTCGATATGTTTGAACAAGGCAGATACGTAGCTGTCGTCTATGACCTTTATTGCCCGTCGCAGTCGCTTTCGTGGCTACGGTGTGGCGCTGCTATAAGCATAACGTCGCGGGATCAAATCCCGACCGCATAGGACGCATTTCGATGGGGGCGAAATGCAAATACGGCCATGCCCCGTGCATTGGGGGTACGTTAAAGGGAACATGGTCAAAATTTATCCCTAGTCCCTCCCTACGGCGTGCCTTATAATCAAATTGTGGTTTTGGCACGTCAAATCTCAGAATTAATTTACGACCTTTATTATGCCTCGTGAATATTCAAGGTCTTTGGGGAACCCGACGTTGCGGGCCTTACTTTAGAACGATAGCTTCGTGAGCTTGCTCCTCTCGTCGTTTTGGTATCCATCGATGACGCCGGTTCCCTCCGCTGGTGGCCGTTGCTGAAAAGCCCAGAATGCGTTGCCTGAATTTTATTAAGAATAAGGTCACAGTGCCCTGCCATAGTTCGAACTCCAGACGCATTTTTGTTTTCGGTCGAAGATTCTACATCTGTGCCAAGCCAACGATGTTACAGCAAACAATACTGGTGCGAGGAGTCAGCGCTAAAGAACGCGCAGACAGGAATAGCGGAGGAGCACCTATGTGCGCATTTTTTTCAGCGCTAGTTTTCATCAGCAGTTATTCAATACCAACTACACAAGCACTAAGTTAGTAAACAATAGTACGCCACGACAATACCGTACTATGTATGGCCTCTTGAATGTTCATTAAAATTAATGGCTAGTGCAACGCTCCGGAGCTGATTTATCAATCAAAGCCAAGGTGAAAGAATATATGAACGAAGCGTGTGTCCGGAACGCGTATTGTACAGAGGAGGGAAAGAGCCTCTACCTCCTCCGGGGAGCGCCACCTACAAAAACGAAGGCGACCAAATGGGACCGTGACTGGCTAAAGTTTTCGTCTAGAAAGGAGGTTGCTCGCTCACACCTGCGAATATTTACTCCAACAAATAACGCGCGATTCAGTGAGAGACATACTGCGCATATCGCTATCGCGTCACTGACCCCTCTTAATGGGCGAAGAATGCAACTTTTTTTTCTGAAAAAATTTGGTGTGGCGTCTCCTAAATGGAAAGCTCTTTTCTATCCACCAATTATCATAAGTGCTATTTACAATTGCATTTGGGGAGTGATTCATATAACAGGGCACTATAGCGTAAAGCTATTCCAAACTGCAATCAGCCCTCCGCGTATGGTCCAAAACTCTTTTGGGCCATCCCTACTTGTCTGTCTGTCACGCGACGTCACGAAAACGGCAATGACTCCCCATCTGATATGGCATGTACTCTATGACTATGCATGAATAAACCAAACAAAAGAAAAATAATTATTTCCGATTCAACGCCTGTTCGCCATTAGTACTCTGCTATTTGTCAAAACTTTTCGCGCTGCTCACACTTCGCCTGTCTATCACGCCACGTCACAAGACCGCGAAAACTAACGCGTCAAAATGACGTGTACGCTTAAATGATGCAGTAATATGCCGAACAAAACTGATTTTTTTTAATAGCTGGAGGCTGCCCCGTTTCCAAATGAATAGAAGATGGCTGCCCGCCGAACGCTCAGGCACTAGATACTCGCCCCTAATAAACTCAATAAAACGTTTTGAGTGGCCTTATAACGTTATCGAGTCCTTTCGGCACGCTTACGACGGCGTTCTGCCAGTTCTTCTTTGCTGAGGACCCGTTTTAGCCGTACTCTTGACCTTCCGTTACACACCACCATGATTTTCGGCCAGCCACCGCAAGCTAAGTAAGGGGAAGCGGACCAATTGCAGACGCTAGCACCACCCGCTTCATCCGGTTATCTATTCTCACTGCGCTGGCTCGGCTCCGTCGAAACACTCTCCACTTGAACATCCTCCTCGCATTTTGTCAGCCAATTAGACAAGAAAAACCGCTCAATCTCGGCAATATTATTCGTTTTGAAAGCAAACAAAAGTGACCTCCTAGAAACAAGGAGAGTTAGATTGGGCCGTTCAGGCAACACTGCGGGTCACCGCCCGATGCTTGCGTCAGCAATTACCTAAATTTGACGCCAGGAGATTGAAATAAAAACATATTAGAATAGTTTTACGTTACACGGCCCCAGATGAAGTGATGCCTACATATCCAAACAAGCTACAACCTACACCAAATTGTCATAGTTCTTAGGTTTGAAAAAACTAGTGTTGCAATTTGTTCAGCTGCATACGCCCGGGATGTACATTTAATCGATTCTCGAAACTTTTGACTGATGCCCAAGGTATTTATCCTCAGTATCACGCCACCTGACATTATGGCTCATTGGCTATGGCGTTGTGCTGCTGAACAAAAGCTTGAGGGTAACAGTCCTGCTCGCATCAGCAGCACATTATACAGCATAACGTAAGCGGAAAGTTACCCAAGTAAAGGCATCCTTCTCAAAACATGCGACGGGGTTGATCTGATATTGAGTCTCACTTGAAATACATTGTCCGCGTCGAAGTGTTTTTTTAGGTTTAATTGCGTCCTTTTTGTGCCTACCAAAGAGTCTGGTTTTTATGAATCAGGTTTTTTTCATGGAGATGTCCTAAATTTTGAATGAGTATTCGAACAGTGAGAAACAGTGCACTGCAGGCGAAAACAACACCTGAACAGAACAGCCGGCAGAAAGCAAACACTGCAGTTGAGTCCTGATTACGTCACATGTACCAAACCGCTCGTTTGTGCCGTGATCATTACAAACAAATGCGCCGTCTCTCGTAACAGGGTTTGGAGCAGCGTACCACCGCTCTCACCACCCGACGATGAAAGCAGCCCGTGGACCCCACGCGTTGCGGACATGCTCAGCCTTCCCGAGGATCCAACCAATGTTCATAGCACGTGGTTCGATGTACTGTACCTCATCGCGCGCCCACAGGCAGTCACGTGCTCGTGGAGGGTTCCCGGATTCGTCGACTCACCGCAAACGGCGCTCGCCGTACTTCACTCCTCGATACTACAGGTACCGAAACCGCACTGATATACAAGGAAACATGTGCCCACACTCTCGGTATAGCGCGGCAGTTGTTAACGTGTCTTATGTGCTCCACATAATGACGCGTACACAGTTATGGGGACATTGCCATCGTGGTAGTGAAGCCCCAACTGCGTCACCGAAAGATGCAAGAGCTGGAAGCCTTATGAGCCGCAGTGCCCCACGTGGGGAGCAGCAGTGCGTGCAACAATCACTTCATAGAGGCAACAACACAGAGGCGCATGGAATGAAGCCTTTCATACGTGAAATAAACGCCGTAGTGCGAGAGAGTTCTGACACCAGGCACTAAGAATAGTGCAGTATCGATCATTCCTGAAGGGTTATAGTTACCTAATGTTGCAAATTATGTCTTGTTTGGGGCAAACAAACCGAGAAACGTGTGCAAGGCAATGCAGCGGTCCCTTTGGTCTTCATTCTAAATTTCTAGGTAACGCAATAATCTAAATATTCAATAAGTTTTTGGGACACCCAGCAGAATGTATCCAGTAACGTCCCTACATACTGAAACGGGCGCTTTTGTCTTAGTAGCATAGAAAAATTATTTCGCGCTTACCGCTTCGTTGTTGTTGCTTAAAATTTGAAAAATATTTTATTTTTAATATAGGATCGTTCAATGTTACACTTTGCACAGCTGCTTGCCTAATCTTTATTAAAAGATTAAGCAAGCCGGATTAGATGCCGGAAAGATGAAAAGATGCCGGAAAGGCGAAGCGTCGTTTGGGATAGCAGATTAGTGGACAACTATACGAAGTAAGCATAGTAGTTTTATGGGCCGTGTAAACTTGTAAACATGAGCATGCTAACTAAATTGACAAGCATGGTGTTACCCGCGCACAAGCCAACCTGCATGGTCTCACTCGGTGACCACGGAAATATGGTGGCAAAACAATGCAGTGGAGAAACTCGGCAGCTGCAGCGAGCGAATTGGCCATTATGCAGCCGCTAGCATCAACGCGAACTAAGTCGTGAAAACAAAGCGCAGCGCAGACTCTGCACCCGCCGCACATTGCTTTCGAGGTATAGGGGCCCCGTCGGGCTCGCGCGGCCACCTGGGCGTCCTGGAGTAGAACGCGCTACCCCCCCCCCCCCCACTTCTCCTCACCTGGAAGCCTTGCGCGCCACGGCAGGCAGTGCGCTATCTTCCCGCTTTCCTCGCTTGCGTGCGCGAGATTGAGCCTCTATCGCCGGCTCACACCCAGTGGCGCAGCTAGGTCGTCTGGCACCCGGGGCCCATAGGTCTTCTGTCACCCACCCCCTTGGGTGTAGTCGAGGAAGGCGAGGATATTGTCACGTGGTGGTGACGTTGAAGAACACAGTAGCAATACTGCGAAACACAAAACGAACTTTTATTGGGCGAACCTGTGCCCACAAAAACAGGCTACACTTATAGCACAACGATAGCGGCGAACACGGTCGGCGATTGTCGAAAATCTGATCAGCGGGTCGAGCGCGTCGGCTTCTATACAACAGTCGTCGAATGTTCCAGACTAATCGTTCGGACCCGCGTGCCTTCCACAACGTTCTACACCATTCGCGTCACGCGATGAAATTAGATAACACAACGTTCGGCGACAACAGACAGCCGGATAGAAGTATCGATAACTTTCTAGAAACTTCGGATACATGCAGGCGCGTCCCGCGCTGCGGGATTACATTTGTTAGGCAGCGAAACGTGGTCGCCCGATAAAGATAAGTACACGCGTCAATATCGACAATTTCCGGGTGTCTTCAGACATATATGACACCCCCCCACTGGCTCCTTGCACCCGGGGCCCACGGCCCCCCGGCCCCCTCGTTGCTACGCCACGGCTCACACCCGCACGCTTCCACTCGAACATACTGCATACGGCGCGCGGCGACGATTTTATCGCTCTTAGACTTTATACGGAACCTTACGGCGACGCCGACGGCAGAAATGCATCTGGAGTGTCCATATGATTGATATCGCAATAAATAAAAAAAAAAACTGAAATTATCTTCGTCTACGGGGAAGCTATTTGCTGCCAAGTCGGCGCCAGTATGTATTTGTGGCGGCGCCATTCGGCAGCTGCGGAAAGCAGCCGTGTGGCGATGGTTATTCCCCGCTCCTCTGTATGGCTTATTTTCGCCAGTACCATGTATTGAATGTTTGCAACCTGTACAAACAACATTTCAATAATCTCGATAATTTTTTTTTCACACATACTACTTCCACATCAAGTTGCACCCTAACAGCTATGACTTTCATTATGACAAAATACGAGAACAAACTATTGCAGTCTGTTATTAAAATGGTCATACTCGTCACGCTAACCTAACCATCCATGCCTGCGCGTTAAATCAGTTTAACGAGTGCGAATCGCTTTGCCACACACATAAATAAAAATACGAGTTTTTCTTTTAAGCAGTTATTCTTCTCGGCATGGAGTTCAGACAGCTAGTGGAGTGGCGCATTCGCATCTCGGACGGAGCCGTATAGGTATAACTCCTCCATTGTCCCTGGCCGTCGCCATTCCAAGCACTAGCCTCTTGTTCTAATTAGTAGGACAGTGGCACATTGCACCACATGTCACAACCACATAAACACGTACCAGTAATGCGCCATGAAGGCGGATTGCATTAAGCCTGTAAAGTCCAACGTAGCATATTACATGCCTCGTTATTTTTATACCTAAGCATTGGAATTTATGCCAGAAAAACTTTATCCATAGCCTATAGTATTGTTGTTGATGCTGGAGAGTGCTTTCCCACTAGAAGCGGGTTGTTCAGCAAACCACGTAATTCTTAATTACTGTTATAATATTAGTTATCACTCAAAAAACGGTGTATTTGATTGTTTTGCACAAGTGAATACTCCGTGGCCAAGAATAAAGGTGAACAAGTTGTTAAAGTTTTCCTTGAGGTGCAACTGGTGTCTGGGCATCATTAACAGGGTTAATTGGTAAGGCGAAGTCACATGGAGAAGGGCGAGTCATCTGACTCGGCACACGCAAACGCTCGCGCAACCCGTCCAAGAGAGGAAAATCGGCACGGATGACGCTCACGCGTGCTATCCTCTCGTTCACCATTGAAACACTCATCGGAAGCATTTATGGTTACGTACTGCTCCAGACGCCGCAATACAAGGGGTGACGCGGCAGGTGTAACTGGGGCCGTATTAGGCCGTGAGGCACTGGCAAAAAACATCACCGCCCAAGCACTCCTTGCAGATGGTTAACCAGCGAAGCTGAAACTTGCAGCCCCGGTGTTTTACTGCGTTAATCCCCACGGTTGATTAAACGACGGCTAGCTGCCGGATCCTCGGTGAGCAGCTGCTGCTTGAGCTCGGTAGCACGAGCCTGTTCTTGTGCCCCGGCTGCAGCATCGGCACGGCGTAGACGAGCTCAGTCCAGGTTCTGCTCACGGCGTTGCTGATCAAAAGATGCCTGCTCCTCAGGAGTACGTATGACGCGTGGGCTACCCATTTCGCAGCCGGAGAGAAACTGCTGGGCTTCGCGCTCGGCTTCGACGGAGAGCATCGACGTCACCAGTGGCGCAGCCAATCGCGCACCTCTATTTCATTATTTTTTTGTCGCGCATGCGCATGGGGTTGCGCCGGAGGAGTTATCGACGAGACGTTCATTTGAGGGATCGCCAGCCGCGCAAGCGCGAGTAAGAGCGGACGCTAGAGAGAAAACCTGGGGGCTTTTGCTCCTCGAGTATATGACTTTCCCTAGGCACTACGGAAGCGGTTTCTTAGCTTGTGTTGTAGGCGTTTATCCCCTAGACAGTGCTGTAGAGTTTGTTTAGGCTCCACCGCCGGCTGCCCGCGCGGTGAGGCAGTGGGCACGGACGCCCCATTTGGTGATCACTGTGTCTGAAGGGGCAAGGTTCTGACTGGTGTTGTGTAAGTCGCGGGTCGCTTTTTTTGTCGCCACGAGAGGTTGGATTTTTTACAAGAACTGCTCCAGGAGGGCACATGTAACCGGCAAACGGAGGCCTCAGGAGACCACCTGAGGTTATAATAAAGCAGGCGGCTCAGGACCTCCACGGCACCCAAGGGGTAGGGAGGGGGGGGGGCATCAAAGCTGGAAACAGGGTGGCCGGTGGGTTGGGGCCGCGGAGGCCGAAGCGTGTCAGAGGATGTTCGCATAAAGAATTGGCTATCCGTGATAGCGGACAGCTGATCTTATATACACATCTGGCACGTGCAGGCCTCGGCGAGTCCCCAGCCCACGGTCAAGTCCGGGTTTAGCTTTGGTGTCCCCGGTGCCGCTTTGGTGTCCTGGAGGCGCCGCCAATAATACGAAATAATGACACGTTGTTACAATTAGTAAAAAAAAACACGATTGAATACATATAATTACGTCCAGCCGCCAACTTGTGTCGATAAGTTCAGCACTACCGCGCCCCGCGACTCCTGCAACACCAGTCAGAACGTTGCCTCTGAAGGTACATCGCACAGACTTTCTCGCGGCTGCGGCGCTGGTGATGAGTCAACCATCGTCCCCGGCCGCCTTTCAGCCACTTGCGTTCTACCGCGGTTGCTAAGGCGCTGTGCCTTCTAGATTTTCAATATATGCGGCCCGGGCTCTATTACGGTCGCTACTGCTCCCACAGAAACATCTGTGATTTTACTTACAAGGTACATTGCCATGAGGCACGAGAAAGCTATAATCCGCCACGACACACTTAGCACGTGCGCCGCAGGTGCAAGACAGTCTGTCCAACACAGCGGTCGCCAAATCTGGCATCGGTGACCGCTACTTCACCTAATTTACCGAGCGAAAGTCCGAGCGCAAGCTCGATCCCACTCCGCAATGCCGGCACGCCTAGGGACAAACGCCTACAGCACGCGCTAAGAAACCTCCTCCGTAGTGCGTATGCAGAGTCGTATATTCTAAAGCGGCGGTTCCGCGTGGATGTAGGAAAGCGGCGGTTACGCGTGGATGTAGGGGCTTTAGTATATTCAAGGAGCAAAAGCCCCCAAATTTTCTCTCACGCCCGCTCTTACTCGCGCCTGCGCACAAACCGCTGGCGATCCCTCAAATGAACGTCTCGTGAGTTTTAGGCGTACAGGCGATGGACGGACGGCCGAATCGGCTAGCCACATAGAGCTTTCGCTGTAATACCCTAAGCTACTTTCGCACACATGGAAATGTGGCGACACAGATTACCTTGGTAGAAGAGCATTCGGTGCAGCTGTAGGAACACCCTCCTACCCTCCCCCCCCCCCCCCCAAGCAACCTACAAGTAAAACTGCTAATAGCGCGCTCCACACCTAGTGCTCGGAGTTACGAAACCTAAACACTTTGAAAGTCGCTCTCTCAAATTGTTAGCGTCCTCACCTAAGATGTCGATGTATACCACACGTAACGTGATCATGTGAAGAACTACGCGCCCGTCACATGGCGACCCGCAGATGACGATTATGATCATGATAATGATTTCTATTTCCACTTCATTTGAAGCGGGGTGCATGGGGTGGTCAAGAGTAGTCACCTAACTTCTGGAACGTCCACCTTCCAGAAGCTATGGCATTCAAAGCAGATTAATGCAAGGCAGTTACGGGCATTTGCAACAGTGCGATATAAAGATAGAAGTTGCAATCAACACATTACCGATCAAATAGAGATAGGCAAAATGCTAGACTGCAATATATATATATATATATATATATATATATATATATATATATATATATATATATATATATATATATATATATATATATATATATATATATATATATATATATATGTTGCAGTCTAGCATATTGCCTATCTCTCTTTGATCGTTAAGCTGTTTATTGCAACTTCTATCTTTACATCGCACTGCTGCAAATGCCCGTAACTGCCTTGCATTCATCTGCTTTGACTGCCACAGCTTCTGGAAGGTGGACGTTCCCTACGGTTCCTGCTAGGTGAATAACTTGGCATTCCAGCGCCATAGCGAACATCGCTACCATAACCGGAACTATAATTCCTTTACATGTGACACATACAATAGTATGGCAGAGGACTACGTGACACGAATAGTGTTAAGCTGTCGCAGAAAACACCCGGATTTCATAGGTTAATTTTAACCTTAGTATTAAGAAAAACACCCGTTGATAGAAATGCTTGCGAGTTAACGAGATGAAGGCGAATGAAAAATATGCTTATTCTAGAAATGTCCGTATATAACAAAATACCAGACAATCACGACGCTGGACATGGTAATATAGGCAAGGCTTAGACTTCTTTGGACAATGTTGGGAATTGCCACATCAAGGATACATACCAGCCTAAAATTCCTCCCCCCTCCTATCGTCTTTACCACAAAGCAACGCGACGCTTACGGCAACATGTCAGCCCTCACTAAAAGGTGGAGGAAAGCTCGTTTTAGGTTTTTTTTTTTTTGGGGGGGGGGCTAATCGTTGGCCGTAGCTTGAGCGAGCAATTGTCTGCGATCTGCTGAAACAGCGAGCTGGTCGCGTGTTCCTGTTTTCCTGAGGTACTCGGATATAATTCATACACAGCAATTCTGAGCTCTATGCCACATCGAGTAATCGGATTACTAAGCGCTATTACGTGCGAGAAAATGCGCCCAACGATGACGTTCAGGCTGCTGTTCTCGACAGTGAGGCCTGCCTCTCGACCCCAGCTGCCGTCGAGCGCCCCTCGGGCTCGTTACGATCCGGCTTCCGCGACGACTGCGCCCGAGTGTGCCCCTGGCGTGCGGTCTGCAGTGGCGTCGCTGCTGGTGGCGGCCGCATTCGACGCGTCTTCCTGCGACGGAACTGTTGGCGCTTCCCGGCACAGCAGGCGCGACGACTGGGGGCCGTGCTGAGCGCGGTGCCAACATGCGCGCCGTCTCGAGCGGGTGGAACCCTCGGCGCGTTCCGGAAGGCCTAGCTGCGCAGGCGGCTGTGGCCCGGGTCCCAGGCCGGCGGGCGGCGCTTGTCACAGGATAAGCCCGACCCGCGGCGTGGCGCACGTCGTATCTCGAAGGGCTCGCATGCTGAGCCCCAAGAGGACGACGAAGGCCCACGCAGGCGATGGCCGAGCCGCCATCGCCCGTCGGCCAGTTGCACGCCAACAACGTCGTTACGACGGCGGCGCGGCGGTGGTTAGCGGCCACCGAGATGCTTCATTTTTTTTCACCTTTTGGACTTTCTACAGACATATTTTGACGAGTATAACTTGTATGCTTGTCTTTTTATTACTCTCTTTATCTCGTAATACATTTATTTTAATTCGTATATGCGTCTTGATCAACTATGTATATATCAAACATGGATGCATCATCCGCAATGGTCGCATTTTCATCATCCAACCCAGTCGGAGACTGTGTGCGATAGATGGAAAATATAAAGAATAGAATTTATTGACACGAAAGACAGGGAGCTCGACCTGAGCTAGAGCGCTCTAGTCTGTTACTCAGCACTGGAGAAGGGGGAAGGGGAGTGAAAGTACTGGGATGCGTGATGATGATAAGAGAAGTGGTGAGTACTTGATACGACAGTAAAGAAAAATTCGTATTAAGAAACTGTAAAGGTCGGCGTAAGGTAATATTTTTAGAATCTGGAATATACAGCTGTCTGATACAGATATTGAAAGTCATTCTAAACGCAGAGCTCATTTTTGGAGTGCGAAGAGCCGGTCCGAGTCAGTCTTGTTGCCTAATCCCCAAACTAAATGACAGTACCCAAGATGTGAATGAATTAGTGAAAAATATACTTGTTTCTTCCAACGCATCGGTATAAAATGTTTCATCCAGTACATCAAGCCTATGGACCTAGATACCTTCAAACGTACATGGTTGACACGGTAGGACCAGCTTAAATCTGATTTGAAGCAAACCCCAAGGAATGGACGGCCATTTGTTGACATGATTTCAAAATTGTTGATGCGTAATTTGAGATTATGGAGTATGGGTTTATTTCTCGGAGCGAAGATCATATATTTTGTTTTGTTCACATTAAGTGTTATTTCATTATTATTCAGCCATACTTATAACTCGCTAAGCCAGGCATTAGCTTGTGATTCCAGCAAGGCAAGATCAGGTCCGGAAGAGAAAACATTTGTATCGTCTGCATAAATAACGATATCTGGGGTTAAAGGTACATTTACAATATTATTTATGAGGATAAACAGAGCAAGGCACCAAGAATTGATCCCTCAGGAACACCATATTTTATATTTCCGGTCTCAGACCGAGTTTCGTGAAGTTGTGTGTACTGTTTTCTTCCACTCAAGTAATTTCTATAAGTTTGCCAGATAGTCCAAGAATTCCGTATATTTCTAGTTCTTTTAGTAGTACGTCAAAATGCTATAAACCTAAGCGCAATCGGCGCAACTGTCTGTATTGTGCTCCTATGCGACCTGTAATCTCACACGATGTTTACCTTTATAAATACACCGTTCACAAGTCATGCCAAAATCCTCAAAGAAGTTAATGCGAATGCACGCGCTGAGACATCGAAAGAGTGACGTCACGACGACAAAGGCGATGTTTGATTTTTGTTGATAAAATAATGATGAGGACCTGCATATAAAAAAATAAGTGCGGCGCAAAAGGCAGTGATAAGGTTGGCTATTATACACTCGTTTTCTTCCAGCGTTTTTGGGGTCAAATGGAAACTTTTGCGTGAACGTGCTCTTGAAAACACGTGCTGCGCGGCAATCGTATGGAAGATTTACTTGTCACTGGCACGAGACAACTATGAAAAAAAATGCGGATCTCACGCCCTGTGAGCATCAATGTAAGTGAAGTTTTCTATGCTGTTTGCTTCGAATGACGATAATTAGCGCTGATGCCGACGACGAATGTGTAAGTTCTTCAGCGTTTAGTCCAATACGAGAGTGGTGAGTGATGTTAAACATTACCTTGCGGGCACCACTGCTGTTTGTCTGCGTAGTACACAGAACACACAGGGAGAGCTGTTTGCTTGAGGCGTTGTTGTGCGCCATACTTCATAACCTCTGAGAGGGTGAAGCATAGTCATTGCCTCACATGACACGTCGCATCGTGGCAGAAGTTTCAAACTATAATTGAATTATGGGCCGTACGTGCCAAAACCGCGACCGTATTATGAGGCACGCCGTAGTCGCGGACTTCGGATTAATTTTGACACCCTGGTGTTCTTTAACGCGCACATAAGTCTAAGTGCACGAGCGTTTTTGTATTTCGCTCCCGACGGAATGCGGCTGCCACGGTCGGAATTTGAACCCGCGACCTCGAAGAGTGCCATAGCCGACAAGCTACCGCGCTGGGCGCTGAAGTGTTGATTTGACGTCCGACCGCTTGCGTCGGGTCGCCTAGACCTTACGGGGTTTTAGTGCGGCTTTGCGTCTACACACCCTGCACCACTTGCGCGCTTGACAAATTTACACGGTGTTTATTTTTCAGAAATAGCAGAATCGTACCGTACCGTACCTTCAATTTGCCCGCAACCGCTCTTTCCTTGCCTTCCCACGTCATCTTGTCCCTCTCCCGCCAGCTCCCCCTCTATGGGAACTCCAAAAGTGGCAAGGCTGTAATACACTCGTTTCCAGACTGCGTCGGTTATACCCGTTCTGTGCCTTTTGCCCCGCCCCACTTCTCTCTACAGTTATATCTACGTCCCCTCTGGACTTGCACGTTAGTAGAAAGTTAAGCGCTGCAGTTTCTACAGTGATTTTGCGGGCGGTCACGGACAATACCAGCCCTGAAGAGGCAATTGTGGTGACACTCAGGAAGCTCCAGATGGCACTCTGCACATGCCACTCTATGGAAAGGTCCAAACGAGTTTCTCGCGTCGACTTTCCTCTGTGCCCCGCTCCTTTCATGTACACGCTCTGAACCTTCCCCCTCCGGCGTGCCAAAAATCAGCAGCAGCAGCAAAGTCGACAGAAGAGGCAAGGAAAGCATCGATTTAAATGGAAAAAGTGGTTGTCGCCTAGTGGTTAGAGCATCGGGTTCTTGTGCTTGAAGGCGTAGGTTCGATCGCACCTTAGGGCACGTATTTCTGTTATTTTGTTTGCGTAAGCTATTCGGCAGCAGCAGCAGTATCCAGCAGCCACGATCAACAAAGTCTAAGAGGGTTCGCCCAGAAAGATTCGCATAATATTAAAAAAAAAGAAAAAAGTGAACACGGATCCGTCTTTACCCCTTCCCAAGCAGCGTGGCAACCACAGATTCGGCTTTGACTGTAGTTGAATATAGCTGGTTGTATGAAACCCACCGGTGCGATCTTTCTTTAACATTGTCAAACGTTCCATATAAGGTGAGGAGAAAGCTCAAGCTTTTCTTTCCTCGACGCAGCGAGGATGACTCACGTCATTCCCTCGCCAACCTAGTAGTCTCGAAAGAAGTATTGGATTTTCCGGGCTAGTGCGATGCCACAGTGACAGTTAAAGAGGAGTAGCTTTTTCTGAGCTGCGACTCACGATGAAACGAGCTTTTGAGAGAGAACCTTAAGAAATACTAGCGGTGGGTGACGTCAGTGTCACTGTGATATATTTGTTTAAAAGTGTGTGAATGTCGACCAAGTGGTGTAAAAGCCCTTTCAAAATGGCATTCCTAATTGCTGAAGGAAGGGGTCACTGTCTGTCAACGGATGGTGCAGTCATTTTAGCTGATGTTGATCTCCTGGGACAGCCATGACGTTTCACAATATTGCTGCCTCGGAGTGCTTTTTGTGCGCCTGCAGAGTGAGTGCATTCGAACTTCCAGTTCACGTCGCTCACATAATTGCGGCATCTTAAAGTAAACATCGGCCCCATGAGGGGCATCATCCGAGAAGAAGCCTTGACCATCTGATGGTATCGCAAAAATGGATGGGCTTCGTAACGACGACGCCTCCAGCCGCAATCGAATGAACCTGGCACATCCCTGTGTATCACCTGTAGTGGACTTACCCATGCACACGACATGACGGTTTGGCCTTCCCAGAGACCGGCACGATGACTTCAGCGAGTGAAGTTACAATGAGTATCATTACAGAACGTCACTGGACTTCGTACAAGAAGCGGGGTTACATTCGTCGGGAGGCTTATAGCGCGTGAAAAGACAAGGACGAAAGGAACACGTAAACACACACAGGCCCCTAACTTGCAACAATATTTATTTCGAGCAAAGACCCATACACATATACAACTTTTTCGCATACATGATCATACATGCGCTGTTTGAAAAAAATACCTTGCACACAATTGCGCAGGTAAGCTAACTCTTTGCGGGAAAGGTCAATTGATGGTTTTGACACAGTTATCCACAAGCCTATCAATCATTTCTGCTTCGATAATTTCGCGATTTAATCTTCCTCGGGCTCTTCCCACAGTGGAGCAGTCTCTGTATGCTGGAGCACACGTCGAGTGCTCACCATCATCCACCCCGGCAACAGCGCACTTGCAATGCCTGCAGTGAGCGTCAAGGAACCCACCCCGTTTTTCTGCTATAGCAGAACAGCGGGGTAGCGAAGCTGTGTATGTGGGCCCCTTAATGGCGAACTGCACCTCTGCCGCGGGTAGGCCCCGGCATTGCACTATCTTCGGGATCGGCCCACGTATGGGGAGCGCTGAACACCTGGCTTAATACACCCGGCTAAACGCTATGTTCGTTTATGCGCAGAACGCTTGGGAGCACTGCAATCAACGCGGAAGCGGGCATGTCACGTGATGTTTTCTTGTATTTCGCGAGCATCCGCAGTAAGCTGAAAAACACAAATACTTAATAAATATAAAGACAAACTGTTTATTCGGACGTTTTGCAAACCGCTCTGCGACTTTCTAATTGGAACTGTTTGCTTAGCTTGGTTGCTTCAGAAGTTGATTAATTAACTTGAGTAATTATCTAATTAAGCAAAATACAAAAAATAGCTTGACACACTACCAAGAAAAGTGAGCGACAAGCATTTAGTCACGTCGTCTTACAGTGCACCGGCATATTTTTAAACTCTGGCTAAAGTTAGCTGAAACACCATATATATATATATATATATATATATATATATATATATATATATATATATATATATATATATATATATATATATATATATATGTGTGTGTGTGTGTGTGTGTGTGTGTGTGTGTGTGTGTGTGTGTGTGTGTGTGTGTGTATACACCGCCGATATCCCGAGTGACTGCATAAAAAGCTTCATTTGGTATACCGTTGCAAGATTATGCATTCATTGTTCATTCGGATATATCTTTTGGTTTGCTTAGTATTTTCGGCGCATGGCCTGACACTGCAACTTCAATGCGTGCAACTAAAGTGTTGTTGAAGTTTCTGCAGGACACCAAGGTCGACAAGCGGCTCTAGCAAGGCAACTGTCTCTTATACACAAGCACTCACCACGTCTCTTATCATCATCACGCATCCCAGTACTTTCACTCCCCTTCCCTCTTCTTCAGTGCTGAGTAACAGACTAGAGCGCTCTAGCTCAGGTCGACCTCTCTGTCTTTCCTGTCAATAAATTCTATTATTTATATTTTCCATCTGTCGCACACAGTCTACGACTGAGTTGGATGATGAAAATGCGACCACTGCGGATGGTGCATCCATGTTTGATATATACATAGTACATGAAGACGCATATACGATTTAAAATAAATGTATTACGAGATAAAGAGAGTAAGAAAAAGACAAGCATACAAGGTATACTTGTCAAAATATGTCTGTAGAAAGTACAAAAGGTGAAAAAAAATGAAGCATCTCGGTGGCCGCTAACCACCGCCGCGCCGCCGTCGTAACGACGTTGTTGGCGTGCAACTGGCCGACGGGCGATGGCAACTCGGCCACCGTCTGCATGGGCCTTCGTCGTCCTCTTAGGGCTCAGCATGCGAGCCCTGCGAGACACGACGTGCGCCATGCCGCGGGTCGGGCTTATCCTGTGACAAGTGCCGCCCGCCGGCCTGGGACCCGGGCCACAGCCGCCTGCGCAGCTAGGCCTTCCGGAACGAGCCGAGGGTTGCACCCGCTCGAGACGGCGCGCATGTTGGCACCGCGCTCAGCACGGCCCCCAGTCGACGCGCCCGCTGTGCCGGGAAGCGCCAACAGTTCCGTCGCAGGAAGACGCGTCGAATGCGGCCGCCACCAGCAGCGACGCCACTGCAGACCGCACGCCAGGGGCACACTCGGGCGCAGTCGTCGCGGAAGCCGGATCGTAACGAGCCCGAGGGGCGCTCGACGGCAGCTGGGGTCGAGAGGCAGGCCTCACTGTCGAGAACAGCAGCCTGAACGTCATCGTTGGGCGCATTTTCTCACACGTAATAGCGCCTAGTAATCCAATTACTCGATGTGGCATAGAGCTCAGAATTGCTGTGTATGAATTATATCCGAGTACCTCAGGAAGAATTGGGGATAAAAGTTGATGGAGAATACCTTAGCAACTTGCGATTCGCTGATGATATTGCCTTGCTTAGTAACTCAGGAGACCAATAGCAATGCATGCTCACTGACCTGGAGAGGCAAAGCAGAAGGGTGGGTCTGAAAATTAATCTGCAGAAAACTAAAGTATTGTTTAACAGTCTCGGAAGAGAACAGCAGTTTACGATAGGTAGCGAAGCACTGGAAGTGGTAAGGGAATACATCTACTTAGGGCAGGTAGTGACCACGGATCCGGATCATGAGACTGAAATAACCAGAAGAATAAGAATGGGCTGGGGTGCGTTTGGCAGGCATTCTCAAATCATGAACAGCAGGTTGCCCCTATCCCTCAAAAGGAAAGTGTATAACAGCTGTGTGTTACCAGTACTCACATATGGGGCAGAAACCTGGAGGCTTACGAAAAGGGTTCTGCTGAAATTGAGGACGACGCAACAAGCTATGGAAAGAAGAATGATGGGTGTAACGTTAAGGGATAAGAAAAGAGCAGATTGGGTGAGGCAACAAACGCGGGTAAACGACATCTTAGTTGAAATCAAGAAAAAGAAATGGGCATGGGCCGGACATGTAATGAGGAGGGAAGATAACCGATGGTCATTAAGGGTTACGGACTGGATTCCAAGGGAAGGGAAGCGTAGCAGGGGGCGGCAGAAAGTTAGGTGGGCGGATGAAATTAAGACGTTTGCAGGGACAACATGGCCACAATTAGTACATGACCGGGGTAGTTGGAGAAGTATGGGAGAGGCCTTTGCCCTGCAGTGGGCGTAACTAGGCTGATGATGATGATGATGATGATGACCTCAGGAAAACAGAAACACGCGACCAGCTCGCAGGTTCAGCAGATCGCAGACAATTGTTCGCTCTAGTTACGGGCAACGAGTAGCCCCCCCCCCAAAAAAAAAAAAAAAGCTAGAACGAGCTTTCCTCCGCCTTTTAGTGAGGGCTGATATGTTGTAGGAAGCGTCGCGGTGCTTTGTGGTAAAGACGATAGGAGGGGGGAGGAATTTTAGGCTGGTATGTATCCTTGATGTGGCAATTCGCAACATTGTCCAAAGAAGTCTAAGCCTTGCCTATATTACCATGTCCAGCGTCACGATTGTCTGGTATTTTGTTATATGCGGACATTTCTAGAATAAGCATATTTTTCATTCGCCTTCATCTCGTTAACTCGCAAGCATTTCTGCCAACGGGTGTTTTTCTTAATACTAAGGTTAAAATTAACCTATGAGCTCCGGGTGTTTTCTGCGACAGCTTAACACTGTTCGTGTCATGTAGTCCTCTGCCATACTATGTTATGTGTCACATGCAAACGAATTATAGTTCCGGTTATGGTAGCGATGTTCGCTATGGCGCTGGAATGCCAAGTTATTCACCTAGCAGGAACCGTAGGGAACGTCCACCTTCCAGAAACTGTGGCATTCAAAGCAAATGAATGCAAGGCAGTTACGGGCATTTGCAACAGTACGATATAAAGATACAAGTTGCTATAAACAGATTAACGATCAAAGAGAGACATGCAAAATGCTAGACTGCAACATATATATATATATATATATATATATATATATATATATATATATATATATATATATATATATATATATATATATATATATATATATATATAACGCGTTAGCACACGCAAGTTAGGTGACTACTCTTGACCACCCCACTTCAAATGAAGTGGAAATATAAATCATTATCATGATCATAATCATCACCTGCGGGTCGCCGTGTGACGGGCGCGTAGTTCTTCACATGACCACGTTGCGTGTGGTATACATCGACATCTTAGGTGAGGACGCTAACAATTTGAGAGAGCGACTTTCAAAGTGTTTAGGTTTCGTAACTCCGAGCACTAGGCGTGGAGCACGCTATTAGCAGTTTTACTTGTAGGTTGCTCGGGGGGGGGGGGAAGGGTAGGAGGGGTGTTCCCACAGCTGCATCGAATGCTCTTCTACCAAGTTAATCTGTATCGCCACTTTTCCATGTGTGCGAAAGTAGCTTAGGGTATTACAGCGAAAGCTGTATGTGGCTAGCCGATTCGGCCATCCGTCTATCGCCTGTACGCCGAAAACTCACGAGACGTTCATTTTAGGGATCGCCAGCGGTTTGTGCGCAGGGGCAAGTAAGAGCGGGCGTGAGAGAAAATTTGGGGGCTTTTGCTCTTTGAATATACTAATGACCCTACATCCACGCGTAACCACCGCTGAAACGTGTATGGAGGGTCTTTAGAATATAAAACTCTGCATAGGCACTACGGAGGAGGTTTCTTAGCGCGTGCTGTAGGCGTTTGTCCCTAGGCGTGCCGGCATTGCGGAGTGGGGTCGAGTTTGCGCTCGGACTCTGGCTCGGTAAATTAGGTGAAGCAGCGGTCACCGACGCCAGATTTGGCGACCGCTGTGTTGGGATCGGTGTCTTGCACCTGCGGCGCTCGTGCTAAGTCTGTCGAAGCGGATTATAGCTTTCTCGTGCCTCGCGGCAATGTACCTTGTAAATAAAATCACAGATGTTTCTGTGGGAGCAGTAGCGACCGTTATAGAGCCCGGGCCGCATATATTGAAAATCTAGAAGGCAGAGCGTCTTAGCAACCGCGGTAGAACGCAAGTGGCTGAAAGGCGGCCGGTGACGATGGTTGACTCATCACCAGCGCCGCAGGCGCGAGAAAGTCTGTCCGACGTGCCTTCAGAGGCAACGTTCTGACTGGTGTTGCAGGAGTCGCGGGGCGCGGTAGTACTGAACTTATCGACACAAGTTGGCGGCTGGAAGTAATTATATGTATTCAATCGTGTTTTTTTTTGCTAATTGTAACAACGTGTCATTATTTCGTATTATTGGCGGCGCCTCCAGGAGACCAAAGCGGCAACGGGGACACCAAAGCTAGAACCCGGAGTGGTCCGTCGGCTGGGGACTCGCCGAGGCCTGCACGTGCCAGATGTGTATATAAGATCAGCTGTCCGCTACCACGGATAGCCAATTCTTTATGCGAACATCCTCTGGCACGCTTCGGCCTCCGCGGCCCCAACCCACCGGCCACCCTGCTTCCAGCTTTGATGCCCACCCCTCGGTACCCTTTGGGTGCCCTGGAGATCCTGAGCCGCCTGCTTTATTATAACCTCAGGTCCTCTCCCGAGCCCTGCGTTTGCCGGTTACATGTGCCCTCCTGGAGCAGTGCTTGTAAAAAATCCTACCTATCGTCGCGACAAAAAAAGCGACCCGCGACTTACACAACACCAGTGAGAACCTTGCCCCTTCAGACACAGTGATCACCCAATGGGCCTCCGTGCCCACTGCCTCACCGCGCGGGCAGCCAGCGGCGGAGCGTAAACAAACTCGACAGCACTGTCTAGGGGACAAACGCCTACAACACGCGCTAAGAAACCGCTTCCGTAGTGCCTAGGCAGAGTCATATAAAAGCCCCCAAGTTTTCTCTCTAGCGTCCGCTCTTACTCGCGCTTGCGCGGCTGGCGATCCCTCAAATGAACGTCTCGCCGATAACTGCTCCGGCGCAACCCCATGCTCATGCGCGACAAAAGAAAAGAAATGGAGGTGCGCGGTTGGCTGCGCCACTAGTGACGTCGATGCTCTCCGTCGCAGCCGAGCGCGCGCCCAGCAGTTTCTCTCCGGCTCCGAAATGGGTAGGCCACGCGTCATACGTACTCCTGAGGAGCAGGCATCTTTTGATCAGCCACGCCGTGAGCAGAGCCTGGACTGAGCTCGTCTACGCCGTGCCGATGCTGCAGCCCGGGCACAAGAACAGGCTCGTGCAACCGAGCGCAAGCAGCAACTGCGCACCGAGGATCCGGCAGCTAGCCGTCGTTTAATCAACCGTGGGGATTAACGCAGGCAAACACCGGGGCTGCAAGTTTCAGCTTCGCTGGTTAACCACCTGCAAGGAGTGCTTGGGCGGTGATGTTTTTTGCCAGTGCCTCACGGCCTAATACGGCCCCAGTTACACCTGCCGCGGCACCCCTTGTATTGCGGCGTCTGGAGCAGTGCGGAACCATAAATGCTTCCGATGAGTGTTTCAACGGTGAACGAAAGGACAGCACGCGTGAGCCTCAGCCGTGCCGATTTTCCTCTCTTTGACGGGTTGCACGAGCGTTTGCGTGTGCCGAGTCAGATGACTCGCCCTTCTCCATGTGACTTCGCCTTACCAATTAACCCTGTTAATGATGCCCAGACACCAGTTCCACCTCAAGGAAAACTTTAACAACTTGTTCACCTTTATTTCTGGCCACGGAGTATTCACTTGTGCAAAACAATCAAATACACCGTTTTTTGAGTGATAGCTTAATTAGGACAGGAATTAAGTAGTAAGTGGTTTGATGAACAAACCCGCTTTTGGTAGGAAAGCCCTCTCCAGCATCAACAACAATACTATAGCCCATGGATAAAGTTTTTCTGGCATAAATTCCAATGCTTAGGTATAAAAATAACGAGGCATGCAATATGCTACGTTGGATATTACAGGGTTAATGCAATCCGCCTTCATGGCGCATTACTGGTACGTGTTTATGTGGTTGTGACATGTGGTGCAATGTGCCACTGTCCTACTAATTAGTACAAGAGGCTAGTGCTTGGAATGACGACGGCCAGGGACAATGAAGGAGTTATACCTATACAGCTCCGTCCGAGATGCGAATGCGCCACCCCACTAGCTGTCGAAACTCCATGCCGAGAAGAATAACTGCTTAAAAGAAAAACTCGTATCTTTATTTATGTGTGTGGCAAAGCGATTCGCACTCGTTAAACTGATTTAACGCGCAGGCTTGGATGGTTAGGTTAGCGTGACGAGCATGACCTTTTTAATAGCAGACTGCCGTAGTTTGTTTCTCGTATTTTGTCATAATGAAAGTCATAGCTGTTAGGGTGCAACTTGATGTGGAAGTAGTATGTGTGAA
The DNA here is from genome assembly GCF_050947875.1 of Dermacentor variabilis. NCBI lineage: Eukaryota > Metazoa > Arthropoda > Arachnida > Ixodida > Ixodidae > Dermacentor > Dermacentor variabilis. The sequence goes on along the minus strand of NW_027460346.1, from coordinate 3,346,722 downwards.
AAAAAATTATCGAGATTATTCAAGTATTGTTTGTACAGATTGCAAACATTCAATACATGGTACTGGCGAAAATAAGCCATACAGAGGAGCGGGGAATAACCATCGCCACACGGCTGCTTTCCGCAGCTGCCGAACGGTGCCGCCACAAATACATACTGGCGCCGACTTGGCAGCAAATAGCTTCCCCGTAGACGAAGATAATTTCAGATTTTTTTATTTATTGCGATATCAATCATATGGACACTCCAGATGCATTTCTGCCGTCGGCGTCGCCGTAAGGTTCCGTATAAAGTCTAAGAGCGATAAAATCGTCGCCGCGAGCCGTATGCACTATGTTCGAGTGGAAGCGTGCGGGTGTGAGCAGTGGCGTAGCAACGAGGGTGCAGGGGGGCCGTGGGCCCCGGGTGCAAGGAGGCAGTGGGGGGGGGGGGGTGTCATATATGTCTGAAGACACCCGGAAATTGTCGATATCCTCGCCGTCCTCGACTCTACACCCAAGGGGGGGGGGGGCTGACAGAAGACCTATGGGCCCCGGGTGCCAGACGACCTAGCTACGCCACTGGGTGTGAGCCGGCGATCGAGGCTCAATCTCGCGCACGCAAGCGAGGAAAGCGGGAAGATAGCGCGCTGCCTGCCGTGGCGCGCAAGGCTTCGAGGGGAGGAGAAGGGGGGGGGGAGCGCGTTCTACACCAGGACGCCCAGGTGGCCGCGCGAGCCCGGCGGGGCCCCTATACCTCGAAAGCCATGTGCGACGGGTGCAGAGTCTGCGCTGCGCTTTGTTTTCACGACTTAGTTCGCGTTGATGCTAGCGGCTGCATAATGGTCAATTCGCTCGCTGGTGCTGCCGCGTTTCTCCACTGCAGTGTTTTGCCACCGAATTTCCGTGGTCACCGAGTGAGACCATGCAGGTTGGCTTGTGCGCGCGTAACACCATGCTTGTCAATTTAGTTAGCATGCTCATGTTTAGAAGTTTACACGGCCCATAAAACTACTATGCTTACTTCGTATAGTTGTCCACTAATCTGCTATCCCAATCGACGCTTCGCCTTTCCGGCATCTAATCCGGCTTGCCTAATCTTTTAATAAAATTAGGCAAGCAGCTGTGCAAAGTGTAACATTGAACGATCCTATATTAAAAATAAAATATTTTTCAAATTTTAAGCAACAACAAAGAAGCGGTAAGCGCGAAATAATTTTTCTATGCTACTAAGACAAAAGCGCCCGTTTCAATATGTAGGGACGTTACTGGATACATTCTGCTGGGTGTCCCAAAAACTTATTAAATATTTAGATTATTGCGTTACCTAGAAATTCAGAATGAAGACAGAGGGGACAGGTGCATTGCCTTGCACACGTTTCTCGGGTTTTTTGCCACAATCAAGACATGATTTACAGCATTAGGCAACTATAACCCGTCAGGAATGGTCGACACTGCGCTATTCTTAGTGCATGGTGTCACAACTCTCTCGCACTACGGCGTTTATTTCATGTCTGAAAGGCTTCATTCCATGCGCCTCTGTGTTGTTGCCTCTCTGAAGTGATTGCTGCACGCACTGCTGCTCCCCACGTCGGGCACTACGGGCCATAAGGTTTCCAGCTCTTGCATCTTTCGGTGACGCAGTTGGGGCTTCACTACCACGATGGCAATGTCCCGATAACTGTGTACGCGTCATTATGTCGAGCACATAAGACACGTTAACAACTGCCGCGCTATACCGAGAGTGTGGGCGCATGCTTCCTTGTATATCAGTGCGGTTTCGGTACCTGTAGTATCGAGGAGTGAAGTACGGCGAGCGCCGTTTGCGGTGAGTCGACGGATCCGGGAACCCGCCACGTGCACGTGACTGCCTGTGGGCGCGCGATGAGGTACAGTACCTCGAACCACGTGCTAGGAACATTGGTTGGATCCTCGGGAAGGCTGAGCATGTCCGCAACGCGTGGGGTCCACGGGCTGCTTTCATCGTCGGGTGGTGAGAGCGGTGGTACGCTGCTCCAAACCCTGTTACGAGAGACGGCGCATTTGTTTGTAATGATCATGGCACAAACGAGCGGTTTGGTGCATGTGACGTAATCAGGACTCAACTGCAGTGTTTGTTTTCTGCCTGCTGTTCTGTTCAGGTGTTGTTTTAGCCTGCAGTGCACTCTTTCTCACTGTTCGTATAGTCATTGAAAATTTAGGACATCTCCATGAAAAAACCTGATTCATAAAAACGAGACTCTTTGGTAGGCACCAAAAGGACGCAGTTAAACCTACAAAAACATTTCGATGCGGACAATGTATTTCAAGTGAGACTCAATATCAGATCAACCCCGTCGCATGTTTTGAGAAGGATGCCTTTACTTGGGTAACTTTCCGCTTACGCTATGCTGCATAATGTGCTGCTGATGCGAGCAGGACTGTTACCCTCAAGCTTTTGTTAAGCAGCACAACGCCATAGCCAATGAGCCATAATGTCAGGTGGCGTGATACTGAGGATAACTACCTTGGGCATCAGTCAAAAGTTTCGAGAATCGATTAAATGTATATCCCTGGCGTATGCATCTGAACAAATTGCAGCACTAGCTTTTTTCAAACCTAAGAACTATCACAATTTGGTGTAGGTTGTAGGTTGTTTGGCTATGTAGGCATCACTTCGTCTGGGGCCCTGTAGCGTAAAACTATTCTAATATGTTTTTATGTCTATCTCCTGACGTCAAATTCAGGTAATTGCTGACGCAAGCAATTACCCTTACTTAGCTTGCGGTGGCTGGTCGAAAATCATGGTGGCGTGTAACGGAAAGTTAAGAGTGCCGCTAAAACGGGTCCTCAGCAAATAACTGGCAGAACGTCGTCGTAAGCGTGCCGAAAGGGCTCGATAACGTTATAAGGCCACTCAAAAAGTTTTATTGAGTTTATTAGGGGCGAGTATCTAGTGCCTGAGCGTTCGGCGGGCAGCCATCTTCTATTCATTTGGAAACGGGGCAGCCTCCAGCTATTAAAAAAATCAGTTTTGTTCGGCATATTACTGCATCTTTAAAGCGTACACGTCATTTTGACGCGTTAGTTTTCGCGGTGTTGTGACGTGGCGTGATAGACAGGCGAAGTGTGAGCAGCGCGAAAAGTTTTGACAATTAGCAGAGTGCTAATGGCGAACAGGCGTCGAATCAGAAATAATTATTTTTCTTTTGTTTGGTTTAATCATGCATAATCATAGAGTACATGCCATATCAGATGGGGAGTCATTGCCGTTTTCGTGACGTCGCGTGACAGACAGACAAGTGGGGATGGCCCAAGAGAGTTTTGGACCATACGCGGAGGGCTGATTGCAGTTTGGAATAGCTTTACGCTATGGTGCCCTGTTATATGAATCGCTCCCCAAATGCAATTGTGAATAGCACTTATGATAATTGGTGGATAGAAAAGAGTTTTCCATTTAGGAGACGCCACACCAAATTTTTTTACAAAAAGAAAAGTTGCATTCTTCGCCCATTAAGGGGGGTCAGTGACGCGATAGCGATATGCGCAGTATGTCTCTCACTGAATCGCGCGTTATTTGTTGGAGTAAATATTCGCAGATATGAGTGAGCAACCTCCTTTCGAGACGAAAACTTTAGCCAGTGATGGTCCCATATAGTCGCCTTCGTTTTTTTAGGTGGCGCTCCCCGGAGGAGGGGGAGGCTCTTTCCCTCCTCTGTACTATACACGTTCTTGACACACGCTTCGTTCATATATTCTTTCACCTCGGCTTTGATTGATAAATCAGCTCCGGAGCGTTGCACTAGCCATTCATTTTAATGAACATTCAAGAGACCATGCATAGTACGGTATTGTCGTGGCGTAGTATTGTTTACTAACTTAGTGCTTGTGTAGTTGGTATTGAATAACTGCTGATGGGAGCTAGCGCTGAAAAAAATGCGCACATAGGTGCTCCTCCGCTGTTCCTGCCTGCGCGTTCTTTAGCGCTGACTCCTCGCACCAGTATTGTTTGCTGTAACATCGTTGGCTTGGCACAGATGTAGAATCTTCGACTGAAAACAAAAATGCGTCTGGAGTTCGAAGAATGGCAGGGCACTATGACCTTACTCTTAATAAAATTCAGGCAACGCATTCTGGGCTTTTCAGCAACGGCCACCAGCGGCGGGAACCGGCGTCATCGATGGACACCAAAACGACCAGAGGAGCAAGCTCACGAAGCTATCGTTCTAAACTAAGGCCCGCAACGTCGGGTTCCCCAAAGACCTTGAATATTCACAAGGCATGATAAAGGTCGTAAATGAATTCTGAGATTTGACTTGCCAAAACCACAATTTGATTATAAGGCACGCCGTAGTGAGGGACTCGGCATAAATTTTGACTATGTTCCCTTTAACGTACCCCCAATGCACGGGGCATGGCTGTATTTGCATTTCGCCCCCATCGAAATGCGTCCTATGCGGCAGGGATTTGATCCCGCGACCTTATGCTTATAGCAGCGCAACACCGTAGCCACGAAAGCGACTGCGACGGGCAATAAAGGTCGTAGACGACAGCTACGTATCTGCCTTGTTCAATCATATCAACGCATAGTAAAAAAAAAAAAAAAATTGCAGAAGCTGTTTATTTTGCGTTCTATTTGTTATCTATTTTTGACTGTAGAGCTGACTTTTTTGCTGCAATCCTCTTTATCGCCTGAGCTTCCTTTCTCGATAGGATGCGTTTTGATGCATGCGTTTGACTATGCGTGCAGTGAACAGCTGTGGCAGAAGAATGCTAGAAAATAATAGACCTTTTTCATGTTTGCAAACAAGCAGCGCGCGCGTCCTATTGGTGCTCCTCAGACGCTTCCGGTCGAGCAACTTCCGGAAGCTTGGCTCTCGTGTCGAAAGCCTGCACTGCGAGCGCGCCGCATGGTCTCCGTGCGCATGGTGGAGGTTTTTTATTCTATGTGTTCGATATTAATCGCTTGCACCTCTCAGCACTGTGGCTATCGGACATGTCCAGCGAATATTTTAGAGGACTGGACAACGCTGCACAGCATCGCTACCAAGACAAGCTGTCCTTCGAAGGCCAACAGCTGCCGGACCCGTTGGACGACGATGTCGTGCAATTTTCTTTTTCGTCAAGCCCGAGAAACTTTCCGCCTGTCACAGCAGCGGATATTTTCATGTATTTAGTGGAGGGCGTTTGCTTCTACACAAAAGAACAGTTCAAGAACCACAAGATGAGTGACGCTTACAATGCATTCTTGAGTGGGAAAGTTAAGCGTGTAATGTCGTTCAAGGCAGGCAAGCGCGGAGTCGGCGTCGTCCTCTTAACTGCATCTGTGGAGGCCAGCCAGCTGCTCTCGAAAACATACCGACCGTGGTGCGTCGTCAAAGACGATGGCGCTGTTGTAAGCGCTCACTGCACGTGCATAGCAGGGTAAGTACAGTTTACTGCCTACTCAAGCGCACGATTTACATTACCACGACCTTAGGTGCCGATTTGTCTTAGTCCCACCGTGGTATCTTAGAGGCTAAGGCGTTGCACTGCTAAGAACGAACAGTGGGTTCGATTCCCGGCCACGGCTGCTGCATTTCGATGGGGGCGAAGTGCAAAAAATTGACCGCCCTTCCACTACTGTGAAGAGGGGTGCAAGCGAAGCTTGTGTTGACTCATTTGTGCTACGAGCGCGTGCCGAGCACGAGCGCAAACAGAGGGGCGCCAACGAGCCAGCTGCGGAATATTTCCACTCCGTGAAGATGGTTAACCAGCGAAGCGCAAACGTACGGCCGCGGTGTTTATATTAAAGTATTTAACAATTGCGAGGTTACACACACGTTCGGCTGCGACGGCGAGAACGACCTCACTGACCGAGTGCCCGCAGTTGTCGCTTGCGTTCGTTGTCTCGAGTTTGTTCGGCAGCGTTATTAGCAGCATTCGCGCGCCATTTCCACTTGTGATTCTCCGAAGTTAAATGGCTTAAAAATTAAATCTGTCCGTCACGTAATACAATGAATGGCTCATATTTCCCTTAAGCAATGCCTCATACCCCCGTAAACGCGGCCTCCCCATTACGGCGACAAAAGAAGTGAAATTCCACGCTCGTATGATGAGCGGTGACGGAGCCAGCTGTGGAAAGTAGACGTTCTGGCACGTGAAACTCCATCCATCATTATTATTTGTCGTAAATTGCTAAATATGGGCCTACATTTCTTGTTGCAGGAATTAGCAAAATTTAAATAATTTTTAGAGTTTTACGTGCCAAACCCACGATATGATTATGAGGCACGCCGTAATGATTGGACTACGGAATAATTTGGTGGGGTTCCTTAGCGTGCTCCTAAATTTAAGCACACGGGTGTCTTCGCATTTCGCCCCCATAAAAAGGTGGCCGCCGTGGCCGTGAATCGAACCTGTGTCCTCGAGCTTAGCACCGCGACACCTTACCTGCTGTGCTACCACGGCGGAATAAAACTTAATGCCAGTTAACGCGAATCAAGCTATGGTAATGCACACTTTATGCATTGTGGGCTGGATGTTCAATACCTTGCACATTTATCGTGCAAGTCACACTGCAGTTAATGCAGTGGTTTACCAGAGAGTTGTCGCTAACACCTAAAGCGCACTTGCCCTTGTTTCAGACTTGGAGAATGCTGCACACACGTGGCTGCCCTTTTATTCAGCATAGAAGCAGCCATAAAATATGGGCTGAACGACCCTTCTCCAACTGAGACAGCGTGCAGGTGGTCTGAGGTATCCAGGAAATCTATGGTGAGTTTTTAAAAAATTTATGGATGTTTGGTTTCCCCAATTGGTTTCCTTTGTAGCTTCTTGATATAATCATGGTGGATAAAATTGTGAAGGAGGCGAGAGTAAATGGGATAAATATTTACAAGCGTATTTCAGTAGACAGACATTTCACACACATTCGTCGTCTTCCATCAATTTGGAGAACACCGCACTAATCAATGTTCATACCCCTCCATAACAATATTTCTTTAATAAAATTGCAACAATGTGTATTTTCAGGCAGCCCCAGTCAGCGAAATAAACTTTTTCAAGGCAAAGCCTGGACAACAAGTTCCTGAACCTGCCCCGAGGCAACAAGGGTCTATACCAACATGGAGCTCTGATCAAATGCACAGCTTCTTGCAGCACGTCAAGGTAAACTACGAGACTTGCATTACTTCTAGTGAAAGTTCACGCACTATTCAAGCTGTCATAAGCTACATATTCAGCATCAGCATACTTTGGTACACCAAAACCTAATCAAAAGATCACATGCTGCATACTCACTCTATTTCCAACACCTTATCTTATGAAATCATTTATTACTTTCATACAATCATGCAGTGTTATTGGATGTAGTGGCTATCTGTTTTCTATGACACATGACAGACTGTGGTCTGGCTACATCAGTGAATCTTTATTATTGGTCTCTTTCACAGACATTCGCCCCCAGCACACTTGTGTTGAGTTGCGTGACAGACAGTGAAAGCACGGATTCTTCTCCCGAGACTGCTGCAGAAGAAAGGAAGACCAACCACCAGCACTGTTCATCGCAATCAGCAATAGATGACATTTACAGCAACATTGACTTGAATACTGCAAAGAATGTTCAGCTCAGTAATGAATGCTGTGAAGAAATTGAGCAGTCAACCCGTGGGCAATCACGGACATTTAGATGGACCCACGAACGCAAAGGCAGAATAACGGCCTCAGTTTTACATCGTGTGCTAGTTTGTCGTAGTGGCGTCAATGGCATTGTGGCTGAAATCATGGGCTATGTAAAGGCACCTAGGGTTTCAAACATCTGTTGGGGTGTGTCAATGGAGCCGAAGGCCAAAGAGGCATTCATATCGCAGGAGTCAAAAAAGCACAAAGGGTTTCAGTTAACTGAATGTGGTCTATTTGTTAATGAAAGACTCCCTTTTCTTGCTGCCTCTCCCGATGGAATTGCCTCCTGTGAATGTTGTGGGAAATCTGTGGTAGAGATTAAGTGCCCTGCATCTCTAAAAGGTGCTCCACTCAATAATGCTTCAAAGCATCTGCAATATTTAAATAATAATTTGCAGTTAAAGCATGACCACGCATATTATACGCAAGTACAAGCCCAAATGGCTGCCACGAAGCTTCGCCGAGCCTACTTTTTAGTGTTTACAGGGCAGTCCCTTACAATTGAGCTTATCAGCTTTAATGAATCATTTTGGTTGCATGCAGAACTTAAAGCAGCAAGCTTTTTTTTTACCCATATTTTTCCTGAACTGCAGACTAAACAAATTCTGAAGCAAATAGAATGTGCCAAAGAAACATGTTACTGTCACGGTAAGAAGTCTGGCCGCACTGTTCAATGTTCACTGTGTAAAGCAAACTTTCATTTGAAATGTGTTAACCTTAAACGTACACCAAAATCATGGATGTGTACTAAATGTCAAGTGGAACTAGGGCCAGCTAATGTAAGCGCACCAAGTGTAGAACACCATCAAGAAAGCTAAAACAGAGCTGTGGTCTTTTTTCCATAAAACTAAACCATTGGAGTTTAGCAAATTCACAGCCTACAACACTCTCCAGACATTTCACTTGCTGATGCAATAATGAAAATATTATGGCCATTCCTCTACTGCAGCGAGACTGTACCAAAGTGGATGCAATATGTAATCCAGTAGTAAAAGCAATAAATATTGAATATATATGCTTTGAACACCACTGGCTGCTTCACTTTTTATTTGGCAAGCAAGACAGCTTATTTTTTCAGTTACATACAGCAAGGTCTTTATGGTTTGTGTTGATGATAGGTGTTTGGAGATTCACCAGGCCACTACACACAATTGCCAACTTGTCAATGGTGGCATAGCCTACATCCCCAGCTCTTTTTATAAAGTTCACAGGAAGGATCATGTGAAACAGCCTAAATGATTTCAGCCTCTGAATTGATCGCTCGACGTGTATGCGGACACTGGAAATTTTTCTTGAAGTGGTGACCTCAGCCCCAGGGAGTTGTGCTCGTTTCTTCGTCAATGAAGGCATCAGCAGGCTTGCACCTCGAGCACCAAACATTTCTTCACATCTGAATCCTCTGTCTACAAGGAACACATCCCCTTCTTCTACCAATTCAAGCAGTCCGCTATGTTGCGTCAGCTCTTTGTCAGAGACCCTCCCGCCCCATGCTTTAGAAACGAACATGATTGATCCTGATGGGGAAATCACCACAAGAAGCTTGACTGTGTTGTGATGTTTATAGTTGGAATACGTCTGGCTTCTTGCTGTCATAGAAGTGGGTCTTTCGATAAATATTTCTGTGCAATCAATTATGCCCCTGACATTCTTGAATGCAGCATCTCTGAATGCTTCAGGGCACCTAGATTGCAGTGTTCTACGAGATGGCCAAATCAAGAGCTTCTTGAAGTTCTCAGCTAAGACATCTAGCCACGAATGAAAAATCCGGCTTACAGAAGTTACAGAAATGCCAAACCGAAATGCTAGATCTTCCGTCAGAAGTCCCAGACGCAGTCTCATAAGCACTAAAATAAGCTGCTGCTCTGGATCCAGGGCTGTTCGAGTTGTTGGGCTCCAGACAGACAGAACCATTTGAAGCAATGCAGCAAACATTTCCGCAGACACGACACCTGTGTGGAACTTCACAGCTTTCTGAGACTTCATAACAATGTCCCTAGTTTTCTTCCGAATCGGAACTGGCTTATTCTTCATCTCAAGCTCTGCATTTTTTTTCTTCGCAGATGCCAGCTGTTCTTCTAAACAAGCAACCTTATCTTTCAGTGCTGCATTCTCTAAAGTAAGAGCAGATATATCAACCATAGTAAGCATTGTCTCTGTTTCAGCTTCACAAGAACCTTTAGTGTAATCCTCGAGGCCGACATTACTGTCAGTTATTGACGATGTTGCAAGGTCACTTGTAGTAGATACACATATTTGCACCTTTGCACTTTTGCTCCCCACTGCAGGTCTGCTCGCTAGCACACTGCGCCTCCTTTGGCCACGCTGGTACCGCTGAAGTTTCTGGTTCGTGTTGCCTTGAACACGGTATGGAAATATTGTAGGGACATAGTCCGGATGGGTAGGGTCAGACGACGGCCGGCCTGGAAAATAAAATTGTCAGTTATTAAAAACATTCAGGGTCAAGCGCAATATTGAAAGTTTAGCTAGGAAGAGATGAAAGTCAACAGAGCTACTTTGCCAGAATTTGTTTTGCAACTGACCATGCTTGCTTGTATTGAACGGCGCCAAGAAGGCGGCAAGAAGTGAAAAAACGGATGGTAGACAGCACCGAGCACATTTTACGTGCCTGTAACCTTCGCAGCCGGCTCGCGATTTTTCAAGCATGTAACACGGGTGTCACGCGGCGCACTTTCGATAACGATCAAATCTCTAAGTTCAGATTGGTTCCGTTGTGCAATTTGCGGAAAGGCGTCGATCGCAGTAGAGAATTTTGATCCGGATCGGGCTCGAGCGACAGTTGCCGTGTGACACCGGTGCAAAATGCAAAGGATCAACTAAGATATTCGAAACGTAAAATAATCAGCCAAGACTCCTCCTAGCTCCATTTAATTTACTACAAAATGGCCCTTCTACATTAGGCACCCCCGTCGCGCTAGCTTGTACGCGCGCAGTGCTTGACACTGCGCGATGTAAAATACGATCAAAACGCACGGATTAGCTTTTCGCTGCCGCAAGCTGCGCTACAAAATGGCAATGGGCTTTTCCAATACTCAGCACTACATTATTAGTTGACAAGCAGTGATCTCGCATCGCCTGAAATCTTAGTAGATATTGCTCGCGATAAGCGGATGTACTAAGCTCACGTAAACGCGCACAGCGTTGCGCGCGGCATTCGCAGCACCAACATTCTCGTGAACGATCCTCGCAAGGCGTACAACAAAGCGAGATTGCATAGTTACCTTCAAAATGCGCGGTAAGTGAAAAAACAAAATACTCACCTTGAATGAAATGAGCAGAACAAATCTGAGAGCTGTTTGTAGGCACCCATTTATCTCTTCGCACTGCAGCGATCCACGCGTCCCGTCTGTCGCTTTCTCTAGGAAACCTGAATGTTCGCACTTGCGAAAGGAGATTGGTGCCAGACCGCCGGCTGCATCCAGGTACAACACAGCAAGGCCCTCGTTGGGTTTGTCCAAGCGCGGATGATAACTGTGGCGAGAACATTTCGCGAGCAGCAGCAAACGTGAACCACCGCAAGAAAAACACACAACAGCCAAGGACGCCGGAAGTTTCTTGGGAGGACATCCGGTTTGCGGCACGCTGGCGCGCCCTGGCGGCAAGCCTTCGTGAAAAAGGTCTATACCACGCCGCCTCATCGATGTTGGTTCGCTACCCTCCAGAGAAAGCGTGCGAATTGTATCCCGTCTGATTTGTCCTCTATGCGTGAGCGCGCACATCATGGAAGGCAGAAGTACTCGCCCCTTCCCCCCTCCCTCACTTCGCGTGTGGTTGTTGACAATAAACCCAACGGGGTTCAACTACCGTGATGGAGAAAGAAAGGTGTAGTCCTCTGCGATATCTTGAGAAGTAATTTGACCAAATACCGATGACAGGCAGGGTTTATAGTTCCTGACCCACTAAGAAAGAGGAGGCTGTCGAAAAGTTAAAGATTAAAGTTTCTTTTTGGACGGATTTCATAACTCTTTTCAGCATTAGGGGTCTCAGAAATCGATTTACTTAAGAGAAAAAGTAAATCAGTTTAGAGCGACTAAGTATTGCATCAAAACCCTATTTTCGCTCATTTTGTGCTAGGAGGTTCGTTAATAAAACAAATAACGAAGGCTGAACGACTGAACCTATTTTCAATGTTTATGTTTTTATTGTTTCACTTGAAAGAGCTCGGAATGTTCCCGTAACGAAAGGAGTACAGGACAGACAGAGCGCTTTCTTTGCTTTACTCATTACGCTGTCTGCGCGCCGAAACCCGAATGCCGTTACGTCTGTATGACGTAACGGATTTCATGTTGACGCTTGTTCAGGAACATTTCTCTAAGCTTGCTAAGTTCAGTCTTTCGCTCCTGCTTCCTAATGCAATGCAGCCCCATCTTTACGGACAAAAAAATTAAATATCCTTGAGCGGACTCTGTCCAAATCCATGACGTCATGCATGGAATAGCTGCCGCGGGGAATAGAAGGCAGCGTCGTCACCCCTCTGTCGTGTTTGCGCCTCTTCTGGCTTGTAAAGTTGTCTCTCACAGAGTGGCTTGCTTGGTAATTCAGAAATGTACGCTCGCTGATTAAGACATTTTCCTTCTTTGTGTCCCTTTAAGAATATGTTGCAAAATTAATGTTCTGCAGTGTCAATCCCAATCGGTACCAACATGTGGTATTTGTACACTGCTGTTTTCCCGCGCTAAAACGTATACGTGGAACCCCCCAAATATCACCCACAACTTAGCGTGGCAACGTTGGCGTTTCCTCCCGTACAGCAGACGATCAGCCTTAGCTGTGTATGCTCTGCTTCGCTTTCAGATTGCGCACCTCCCGTGGTGTACCCATCTACACGCTGCGACAGGGTTGCTTTTTCGTTCAAGGCTTCTCAAGAATTGAACATATCATATGTTTGGTATATTTGCAATAAACGTCAATGTCACATAATACATTATTCCAATTACTTACGAAATACCGCTTTTTTTTTTACTTGTTCGGAACCTACGCTCAAAGTTTATACACTATGTGTGATATGGCACAGCCCCCAACGTGACCTCAGAATATATCGAAAAAAAAAAACTGTGAAAGTCGTGAGGCACTGTTCGTGCATTCCTTTCAGTCAATCACTCTGTTCCTATTGCACCACTAAGTGAAGAAGCTATACAGGGATTATATAGTCATATAATATAGACAAATAGACAGATTACATTGCTGTTAATATGATCGTGCTTGGATTCCTGCCAAACTCCTGCGGTTTCTTGCCTTTTCTGTTGTCACAATCATCATCATCATCTTTTATGTCCACTGCAGGACCAAGGACCCTCCCTGCGATTTCCAAATACCCCGGTCCTGCGCCACCCGATTTCAACTAGCACCGGCGAATTTCCTCATTTCATCGCCCCACCTAGTCTTCTGCCATCCTCTACTGCGCTTCCCTTCTCTTGGCACCCATTTTTAACCCTAACGACCCACCGGTTATCTAACCTTCGCATTACATGACCTGCCCAGCTCCATTTTTCTCCCTTAATGTCAATTAGAATATCGGCTATCCCGTTGGCGTTCTGATTCCCCACCGCTCTCTTTCTGTCTCTTAACGTTACGCCTAACAATCTTCGTTTCATCGCTGTTTTCGTGGTCCTCAACTTGTTCTCAAGCTTCTTTGGCAGTCTCGAAGTTTCTGCCCATATTTTAGCACGGGTAAAATGCCCTGATTGTGCACCTTTCTTTTCAATGATAATGGTAAGCTTCCAGTCAGGAGATGACAATGTCTGCCGTATGCGCTCCAACCCATTTTTTGTTCTGTGAATTTCCTTCTCATGAACAGGTTCCCTCTGAGTAATTGACCTAGGTAAACGAATTCCTTCACAGACTCTAGAGGCTGACTGGCGATCCTGAACTCTTGTTCCCTTGCCCGTGTTTGGATCGCACCGCTGGTACGATCGGTTTGGGAACTCGGCGCTGACGCCCGTGGTTGTACCTGGGTCGCAAGCCCCAAGGGTAGCGTTGGCCTGGCGGCCTGGGGTACAACTGGAAGCATCCGAAGGTCCCGGCAAAGCATGAGTCGACTGGTAACAACAAAACAACTTGTTTATTTTAACCTCGCAAAGAGTTGGCGGTCAGGTTGACCGAAGTAGAGAGACGGGAGAGCACTTTACTCAACAGAAGAAATCGGAGCCCTCTCTTTGGCGTCCGGGGGCAGCTGTTTTTATACTCTCGCAGTAGAGGGCAAGAAGGAACCCCTCAATAGACGAGCACGTGAATGTACAATGGGCTAATGGTGACGCACACTGTCGTAGCGCTGCCGTAGCACAATGTCGTAGCACAATGTCGTAGCACAATGTCGTAGCACACTGTCGTAGCGCTGCCGGTCGGGCACAATGACTGTAATGAGAGGATGATCCCTGCTTTCGCATCGCCTGGTTTGGGCACAATGACTGGAAGGAGAGGGTGATCCTTTGCGGTCGCATCGCCGCAGTCGCGCCTGGAAACACCTGGCGGGGAGCGTTGCGGCGACGACGATCGGGCCAAAATGTCTGCCGCCCCGCCGCAGTCGCGCCGGCAAAACCACGTGTCGCAGGCGAAACGCAACAGACCGCCCCGCCGGGGAAAGGAGATCCCGATGGACAGGGGACTGCATCCGCTGTCCGGAGGGATGTCGCTCGATGATGCTCATAACCGAAGTCGGGCGTCCCTCGACGTTTCTTGAGCGCAGTGCACAGAGAAGGCCTCGTTCTCTCGTTCAGGTTCGCACGGGACACTGCAAAGTGACTTCGGGAGAGTTCACATTTTTGTTCTCGTTCCCGGCAAGCGTTAGAACTACGCTGAAACTCAACCGCTCAGTCAGCAAGCACGGCACAACCCTCACTAAGCCCTGCCAGGCTCTTTCCCCTTTTTATATCACTGCCTAGTTCCTTACAGTAGTCTAGCATCACTCAGAACGCGTCCACAAATTGGAAAATTGCACTAGAAAGCATATCATCACATTGAAACACTAAACAAAAGCAATATGTTAAAAAAAATCCTGCCTCAGGAAGAAAAACATCAGTAACCAACAATTTTGAGGCTGATTCCTACGTTAGGGGCTTCGACTTAAGCCATCGGCGTTACCGTTGAGACTCCCCTTTTTGTAACGCACCTCAAAGGAATATTGTTGTAAAGCGAGGCTCCAGCGCAGGAGGCGGCCATTTTTGGGAGAGATGGTCTGCAGCCATTGGAGAGGGCAGTGATCCGTCTCAATGATAAACCTCGAGCCGGCTAGATAGCATGACAATTTCTGAACGGCCCACACGAGACATGCACACTCTTTCTCGGTGGCGCTATACGCCTGCTCACGACTGGTCAGCTTACGACTAGCATACAGGACGGGGTGTTCTACTTCTCCCTTTTCCCGTTGGCACAGTACAACGCCCATGCCTCGCTCACTAGCATCGCACTGAACAATGAACCCTTTTGTATAGTCTGGCGATCGTAGCACAGGCTGGTTTGTTAGGGCACTCTTTAGGGCGCTAAAAGCTCTTTCCTTTGTCTCGTCCCAGACGACTGTTTGAGGCTCTGTCTTTCTTAGAGCATCCGTCAGGGGAGCCGCGATATCAGAGTACCTAGGGATGTACCTCTGATAGTAGCCGGCGACACCCAAGAACGACCGAATATCGGTCTTGGTGCGCGGTTGCGGAAAGTCTCGCACAGCGGCCACATTTATTTCAGAGGGGCGGCGACGACCCTGACCAATCACGTGACCGAGGTAGACAACCTCGGCCTGTGCTAACTGGCACTTAGGAGCCTTGACTGTCAAGCCCGCTTCGCGCAGGCGGGTTAGCACTGCCCGCAAGTGTGTCATATGCTCAGACCAGGATGCGGAGAATATCGCTACGTCGTCTAGATACGGTAAAGCGAATTCTTGCTGTCCCCGCAACACTTTATCCATGAGGCTTGAAAAACAGTATGGCGCGTTCTTCAAACCAAAACTCAACACTTTAGGACGGAATGTTCCCATTGGTGAAATGAACGCCGCATACCTACTAGCCTCTTCTGTAAGTGGAACCTGCCAATAACCCCTGACAAGATCTAGGGTGGAAATAAACTGAGCGCTACTAACTTTCTTAAGGCGCTCCTCGATGTTAGGGATCGGATAAATTTGATCCTTAGTGATGGAATTAAGCCTGCGGTAGTCGACGCAAGGACGAGGTTCCTTGCCCGATACCTCAACTAAAATCAAAGGAGAGGTATAATCACTCTCACCTGCCTCAATAACACCGAGCTGTAGCATTTTCTTTACCTCAGCCTCCATAATATCGCTCTGGTGGGGTGACACCCGATACGCCTTGGATCGTACTGGCTCTGGGGAGGTAAGTTCTATATCATGAGTAAGTACAGAAGTCCTACCAGGCCTCTCAGAGAACAGACCTTGAAACACTTGTAATAGCTGGTGTAGTTCGGTTTTCTGCTCGGGCGACAGCGGTGCTTTACTGATAAGGTCACTAATGACTTGACCGGTGTCTTCCCTGTTCGTCACTGAGCCTAGTCCCGGAAGCTCGACCGGAAGCTCTTCAGGAACGTTTACCATCATGCACACCACTGCTTCCCTTTGTCTATAAGGTTTGAGCAGATTACAGAGGTAAACTTGCTGTGCTTTCCGCTTTCCTGGCAGACTTACCACGTAGTTAACGTCCGACAGTTTCTGAACAATTCGTGCTGGGCCCTCCCACTGCACGTCTAGTTTGTTGTTTAGCGATGTGCGCAATATCATGACCTCATCGCCCACCTCAAAACGACGGGCCCTGGCTGTCCGATCATAATAAACCTTGGCCCTCTGCTGGGCCTTTGTCATTGCTTCACCTGACAACTCCTGTGCCCTTCTTAAGCGTTCGAGGAGCTTAAGTACGTACTCCACCACGACTGGGTCGTCGCCCCTACCTTCCCATGATTCTCGAAGCATGCGAAGCGGAGATCGAAGCGAGCGACCGTACACCAGTTCAGCTGGCGAAAACCCCGTAGCCGCATGCGGCGCGGTTCTCAATGCAAACATCACCCCAGGCAGACACAGCTCCCAGTCAGTTCGATGTTCAAAACACAACGCTCTCAACACGCGCTTCATGACGGAGTGGAGCTTCTCAACGGAATTCGACTGTGGGTGGTACACTGAGCTGTGTAGCAGCATTACCCCACACCTTTCGAGAAAAGTTGTCGTCAAAGCGCTAGTAAACACTGTGCCCTGATCTGATTGGATTTCCGCAGGAAAACCAACTCGCGCAAATATGGACAGTAGTGCATTGACTATCTCAACTGAGCTGAGTTCTTTAAGCGGCACCGCTTCAGGGAACTTTGTCGCTGGGCAGATCACAGTCAAAATGTGTCTGTACCCCGTGGCTGTTACCGGCAGAGGTCCCACTGTATCAATAACGAGCCGTCTAAAAGGCTCCGTAATGATAGGTACCAATTTCAACGGCGCCCTCGATTTGTCCCCTGGTTTGCCCACCCGCTGACAGGTGTCACATGACCTCACGAAGTGGTCTGCGTCCCGAAAACACCCTGGCCAATAGTACTCTTGCAAGAGACGGTCCTTAGTTTTCTTAATTCCTAGGTGTCCGGACCACGAACCCCCATGCGACAAGCGCAACAGATCCTGACGATAGCATTGAGGCACGATCAGCTGATCGAACTCCACTCCACGGCGGTCTAGATACTTCCGGTACAGGACTCCACCTCTTTCCACAAAACGCGCAGTTTTCCTGGCGATACCTTATTGGACATTGCAGCGCACGTTTTCCAGGCTGCCATCCTTTTTTTGCTCGGCTATCAAAGCCGACCGGCTGACTTTTAGCAACCTATCAAGTCCGTCTGACGTAGGCGCGATGAGCAAATCAGTAGATAGCTCTTCTAACTTTCCCGCATCGGGATTTTCCTCTCCGGTATCTGGTGCCTTTAACGTTACAGACTCAAGTTTATTCAGTTCGGGCGTGCTCTGAATATCAGCTTGCTGCGCCTCTGACCCTTTTTCGTTGTTTGATAACGTCGGCCCCGCAACTACCGCCTTTGCAGCGAGCTCCCGAACCTTCGATCTGGTTAAGGCCTGAACACTAGCTTCACCAAACAAAAGCCCCTTCTCGCGCAGGAGGTGATCGGACCTGTTTGAAAATAGGTACGGGTACTGGGGTGGCAGCATAGATGACACTGCCGCCTCTGTCTCAAGCGCTCCGAAAGGTCCTTCAATAAGCACCTTTGCTACTGGCAGACACACGCTATGAGCTTCCACGGCTTGCTTGATCCATGCGCACTCGCCCGTGAACATATGGGGTTCTACATAAGACGGGTGAACTACATCCATCGTAGCTGCGGAATCGCGAAGCACTCGGCACTCTTTCCCGTTCACGAGGAGGTCTCGCATGTAAGGCTCGAGAAGCTTCATGTTCTCGTCAGTGCTGCCTATTGAAAAAAACACAACTTTTGGTGTTGTTTCCGGACACTGCGCCGAAAAGTGACCCGGCTTCTGGCACGTATAACGAACGCGCGCTTGCCTCATCTCGAACCGCTTTCTGCGTTCGGCTTCGGCTGCCGCCGTCTCCTTAGGTTCGGTCGCACTGCTTCCACTCGCATCCGCACTACGCGTGTTCCCCTTTGCTCTCATGGGTGTGAACTTCGGCCTCTCAAACTTCGAGCCAAATTCACCCTTTTGACCGTCCTTAGCTCCGCGAGCCCGACGCGTCACAAACTCCTCGGCTAGCTCAGCGGCTTTAGCCACCGTACAAACGTCTGGCCTATCCAAGACCCAGTATCGCACGTTCTCCGGTAACCGACTATAAAACTGTTCTAGCCCGAAGCACTGCAGAACTTTATCGTGGTCACCAAACGCTTTCTCTTCTTTGAGCCACTCCTGCATGTTCGACATAAGCCTATACGCAAACTCTGTATATGACTCACTTTTGCCTTTCTCATTTTCCCGAAACTTCCGACGGAACGCCTCCGCAGACAGCCGGTACTTTTTTAGAAGACTCGATTTCACTGTGTCGAAATCCTCTGCCTCCTCTCTATCCAAGCGAGCGACTACGTCGGCCGCCTCGCCGGGTAACAAAGTGAGCAAGCGCTGTGGCCACGTTTCCCGAGAGAACCCCTGCTTCTCGCACGTTCGCTCAAAGTTAACCAGGAACAAACCAATGTCCTCTCCAAGCTTAAACGGCCGCATCAGGTCAGTCATTTTGAACAATATTCGTTCTCCTGCACCGTGTGCCTGACTTCCATTACGAGCGCGTTCCATCTCTACCTCGAGACGCTTCATTTCCAAAGCGTGTTCGCGCTCTTCTTTTTTCTCTTGTTGCTCTCGCTCTTTCTGTTCTTTACGTTCACGCTCTTCTTTTTCTTTCTGTTCTTTAAGTTCGCGCTCCTGTCTCTCTTTTTGCTCTTTAAGTTCGCGCTCCTGTCTTTTTGTCCTCTCCTCAATAGTCTCAAGGCATTCCGACAGCTCGTCATCCTCAGCCTCTAACTCAAGAATAGCCTTTAGCAGTTCTGGTTTTCTGAGTTTGTCCGAGACATCCAGACCCAACTCTCTTGCAAGCTCCAACAATTTCGGTTTGCGCAACGACTTCAAATCCATGGCTGCTCTGAATGCTGCTTTCTCTACTGCTTACTATTGTCTTGCCGCAAACTAACCCGGCAGCAACGACAACCACAAATACCAGCTCTGTTTCTAACACTAACAAAAGCCTGGCAAAGCTCAGAAGAAGAAAGTCCCGCACTCACCAAACCTCGCAGCCAAGAGTTCAGCGCAGTCGTTCCGCTGCAGGCAACCAGTCATCACACAGGGCTCGTTGCACTGCTCCCGGATCGTCGTTGAGCTGCTCAGCATACAGTCAACTGCATATCTTCGCTGCTGGCCTCCGTTGTCGCGATCTCACCGCTGGCAGACAGTTGTTTGAAGTCGGAGGCGATCTCACCGCTGCCAACCAGATGTTTGGATCGCACCGCTGGTACGATCGGTTTGGGAACTCGGCGCTGACGCCCGTGGTTGTACCTGGGTCGCAAGCCCCAAGGGTAGCGTTGGCCTGGCGGCCTGGGGTACAACTGGAAGCATCCAAAGGTCCCGGCAAAGCATGAGTCGACTGGTAACAACAAAACAACTTGTTTATTTTAACCTCGCAAAGAGTTGGCGGTCAGGTTGACCGAAGTAGAGAGACGGGAGAGCACTTTACTCAACAGAAGAAATCGGAGCCCTCTCTTTGGCGTCCGGGGACAGCTGTTTTTATACTCTCGCAGTAGAGGGCAAGAAGGAACCCCTCAATAGACGAGCACGTGAATGTACAATGGGCTAATGGTGACGCACACTGTCGTAGCGCTGCCGTAGCACAATGTCGTAGCACAATGTCGTAGCACAATGTCGTAGCACACTGTCGTAGCGCTGCCGGTCGGGCACAATGACTGTAATGAGAGGATGATCCCTGCTTTCGCATCGCCTGGTTTGGGCACAATGACTGGAAGGAGAGGGTGATCCTTTGCGGTCGCATCGCCGCAGTCGCGCCTGGAAACACCTGGCGGGGAGCGTTGCGGCGACGACGATCGGGCCAAAATGTCTGCCGCCCCGCCGCAGTCGCGCCGGCAAAACCACGCTGTCGCAGGCGAAACGCAACACCCGGCTATTTATCATTGTCTTTGTCTTCTGCATATTAATATTTAACCCCACTCTTAAACTCTATCTGTTAAAGTCCTCAATCATTTGCTGTAACTCGTCCCCAGTGTTGCTGAACCGGGGATACACAATCAAAGCCCGATTAAAAACTTATTCGGTTGGTTACAGTGAAATGCTGGCTATATCGATGACGGCAGCTAATGAGTTGGCTTTGCGGCGAAATTAGGCCCAATTCACACAGCCGTCATCCTCCCCGTCCCATCACCGCCACGGCACCGACGAGTCTCTTTAAAGAACTGGACGCCGAAGCACTGCCGATACTTTTGAAAATAAAACGGCGAGAAAACGCTCTATCCTGATGGACGGGGCGGATGCACACAGCCGTATACCGCTTCCCATCGAGCCGCCGTCACGGCATCGGTTTCGGTTAGAGGAATGAATTTCTTCCTTTCTTCTCAACCAAACGCGGGGCGACGGCGACCTTCGCCGCCGGCGAAATTGCGAGTATCGGTCAAGGTCACCCGCGCCCTATATATTGAGGAGGAACTGTGGTGGTGACGTGACGGTGACGGCTGATTACCTTATACGCGAAGGAAAGGCCCGCCTATGGCGTACCCGTGCGGCGGCGTCCGCAGTGCTTGACGGTCCGCAGAAACACTTGAACCGGACTTGGACGTGCGAATGCTCGTGCAGTTGGAAATTTGCGGGAACCACGCTGGCAACGCACATGGGTCGCTCGACGGAGAACAGTCGTTTGGTCTCCTTCTCGATCTGCCTGTGCATGCAAGCGTACTTTGGTTACCAGGAAGCCTTTCTCACCACACGCTTTCACCATTTGGCGCTTTACAACTAACCGCTGTGGTATATACAGTTCGGTCAGGACGGCTAGCCAGCTGGTTGCACTAAAAAGTAGAACGAAACGCTGTTCTGCCGGTTCCCTAAAGGGCAGCCTTTTAGATACGCCTAAAGAATGCAGAATAAAAAAAAACATTTTATCATGTGACGACTGCTTTCAAACGATCGGATGTCAGTAAAACGTTGTATATATGACTTGTCACTTTAGCTACACCTCTAAACTGAAACTTCCAAACCAAAACTGAGTTCTTAACATTACGACACAACAGCCAGCCGGATGTTGTGTCGTATGCACCGGCTCTTGAGGTGTTTCTGGATGGAATAAAGTAGGTAAAGCTATATTTCAGAAACTCCCCATGTGTTTATGACCAAGCTGGAGGCAAGTTCCCTGCCCTTTCTACAAAACTGCATTGGTTGTTAGCTTGCCACACGTTTCCTGTACTAAACAGGGTTCGCCGATTACCTCATTACAAGGCTAAATGTAGACGCAGTTTCTTAGAAGATAGACCTACTTCCTTTTTAGAGTATGGCCACACACTTTACATTATCTATTCCACAGACGGTGAAGCTGTGAGCTGTGTTTGCTCAATGGTCCCTTTATTCTAGGACTCAATGTTAGCTTACGAACCAAATGGTTGTAAGCTAACGGGTTTAGGCTCATTTAGCATGCTAAGTTTAGGAAAGAAGGTGAGCCTATATAACGACGGGAAACAGCCTATCGGCGTGAAGCACGAATGCGTGGAAAACGTCTCTCCCCCAACGGCGTCACCTCGGAGGCACTGGCGACCACGAAGCGATGGCAGCCGTGCACGCGTCAGTTGCGCGGGCAGGCCTCCTGCGCTCGCGCCGCCTACGCCCGCGCTATGGCGTCGTCGTCGGCTTCTCTGGAACAGCGAGATCTTATATGACTAAAATACGATGACATGAGGTGATGTGAGGGCGTTCTCGCAATAAAGGGCGTTTTTTTGAAAATGTGCCTTATATATGTCCATACACAAAGGAAAAAAAAAACAATGCTCATAACATTGTCCAATGCAGAAC
The DNA here is from genome assembly GCF_050947875.1 of Dermacentor variabilis. NCBI lineage: Eukaryota > Metazoa > Arthropoda > Arachnida > Ixodida > Ixodidae > Dermacentor > Dermacentor variabilis. The sequence goes on along the minus strand of NW_027460346.1, from coordinate 3,324,601 downwards.
TGTCGGCCGTCAGTAAAGTAGCAAATTCGAATATTCAAGCTCGCAAGCGGAAACTGGCTGTGACGAAGTGTCAAACCGATACGACTGAAGTAACTCAATTGTTGGTTTGATGCCAGGTATACCAAGTAGAACTTCGTTTTTCGATTACCACTGTGTGTCCGCACAACTCGAATTGACGGAGTCATGCAGCATACTTAGAATATGCCGCTTCAGACAAATTAGACAAGTATTATCGTTGATATAATGCGGATAATTAACACATAATAAAATGACACTACAGAAGATGAAGAACAACACTAAGTTGAGCTTAATTAGTAACTTAGGTTATTAAAGGGACACTACAGGCTGACGCTAGGTCGACGTTGACTGTTTCAACAGCATTCCAGAAACCTCCCAACGCTTCTTTCGTGCCAAGAAAAGACTTAGTTTACGAGCAAATCGTATCTGAACGGTCCGAATACCTTTATCGCAATTCAAATATTCCGCCACCCAACCGGAGGAGTGGTGACGTTGCATACGCCATCACCACCCTTTGCTGCCGTCGGTGGGCAAAACGGCGCCCGACAGGCGGCGGTACCGAGCCAACACAGATAGAGGGGCTTTAAACACAGAGCGGTGGATTCGCCGCTGAAGCTGCTTTTTGTTCAAGTGGCGTAGACCGTTCGGGCATCCCGCGACATCACATGGAAGTTGAATTATCTGCTACGTGCAGTTTGTGTGGTTTTTGCGAGCCAGCAAAACCAGCGTAACACTACGCGATAACTAAACCACTGAAACGCCAAAGCGTGGGCGGCGCGCAGTCGAGTGAAAACGAAACCTTTCGACCGCTAACGTCGTTGTCAAGGGTAATTTCAACTAGTTCTTCTTTCAAAAAAGGAAATAGAACTTGACAAGTAGCATTTTAGTTCGTCTTACAATACAAAGATGTTTTTTTTTTGCAACGATTGGTTGAGTATTAGAATTTAACTGAAGAGTGCTTTCGTCATCGGGCAAGTACTTGAATGTCCCGGAGGAGTGTCTAATCATGTCCTGCATTTACCTCAATTTCTCGATTATCAAGGCTCTGTTCGCGATAATATTGATGCCTTAGAGATTCTCGAGCACTAATCCATCGCTTTAGCTTGACTTAATATGTGCCTTTAGTGTCCCGTTAACGCACCTGATCGTCCTAAAAAAATCAGGTTTGAGAGTTGCACAGATCCTTTACAAATGAATTTGGTTGATTCCTTTGAACCATCCACCTTTGCCTGTTCCTCAGCTACTGGCTACATTGTATTATGACGTACAATGAGGCATACGCAGAGCATGCTGGGAATGAATCTCACGCGACAGCGTCGAGAAGCCGGCGATAGTGTTTGGCGGAAGAAGTCGCTGTCGCGAGAAGTGACGTTCTGTGTGGACGGAAAAGTAATGGATGGCAAGTGGTATTGCGTTGTGGGCTGCATGAACTTCAGCCCTCGCCCGCCGCACATACAGTTGGAGCAGACGTCGAAGTTAGGCCTATCCCAGTCGCCGAGGTCGTGCTTCTGCTACCGGGGGACCTGAGCGACTGACGTGAAGCTAAGCCATTAGGATGAACAAAACTGTTTTTGTAATTCATTTGGGACCACACGGATTTGAAGTAAACGATTCTTCATTTCTTTCATTGTCCACACAACGAGCTACAATCGACGTCACGGCGCACTCTCAACGTCGATACGTTGTCATTCCCGAAGGCGGCCAGTCGCACTCGCCGGCACTTCCCTAAATGTTCCTACGTACATGGACGAATTTTTACGTATTGTTACGCTGCCTCATTGTTTAGCTCCCGAGATGCACTGTTTGCCTCGTATCCTAAGTGGGCAGCAAGCAGATACAGCAGCGTATCTCGCCCCGTCGAGCCTCCGCAAGCGAAATTCCTTCCCTGCTTTCTCCCATCGTTCTTTTTTTATTTTTATTTTTAATAATTTTTATTTTGCGGAGCTGCGCGCTTTTGCTGATGGCGTTGCACGCGAGTTGTGATTGTCTCGTTTCGCACAGCGCAGGATTTTGCTCGCTGTGCACACGGACACATCACTAGCGGTGTAATTCAGTGCTACACGAATACCGAGGCAGAACAAGCGGATCGCAGAGCATGATCACGCGCTGGAACACGGTAGAAAATGGCATAGTTTCGGTACCTGCGCCCGTGACTGCACGACCGTGAGAACAAGCAGAGGAAGCGGAAGTACATATCGCTTGCTTCGGTGCGAAGTAAAACAAAAAAATACGCAGACATTCCGTTTGTGTGTTTTATTACTTCTCTAAACTTCAATTCGTCAATTCAAACAATAGATCACACAGATAACAAATGTTGTCTTGAATAATTCTCGAAGTCACGTGTCACTACGAGCGACGTCGCACTGCGGACGCCAGTACGTAGGCGCAGGGACACGAGTACGTCACCGTCCGGCTTGGAGCGCGGTCACCGCGAGAGAAAGGGAAAACAGCGTTCGGATTGAAAGTTCAGACCTTTCCGCGGCGTGTAGCGATGTAATTCTTTGCAACCACGATCGTTAGCGCACATTGTATGCTCTGCGCTTGTCAGCTCAAAATGGCCAGACCTGGTGAGGGGCCCTTTAAGAGAGAGCCAGAAGAGCCTGTATGTTGCCTGCTACTCCCAAAGTAGGGATAAATGATTAGAGATTGAAAGGGAAAAACGAGGTGAATATGAAGTAATACCGTGGGTGCTAGGCTATCAGATGACGAAGAACAAACATTATACTGTGCGAGTTTCTTTGATGCCATGGAAGCCCCCTCCCCCTAAGTGGTCTTAAGGACAAACATTCTGCGGTATAGCCTTCTCAGCCCTCTCTGAATATTAGCACTGAAGGGCAGCTGTTACAGCACAGACCAATATGTTCGTAATCAGAAGAGCAAGTCAACATGATGCTCAGACAGTTGACTAGCACCTTGAGAATGCTGCTCGTTTTGTTAAACTACCCGCGGCAAAAACAGCTGTTCAAATGCTTGAAGCTCTCGAAACGGTGCTTACTGCAATGTAAAAACGAGCAAGCTATTTCTTTCTTATATATACATATAGATATTATGACCGCGCTCGGCGTCGTTCTTTTGCTCCGGTATTTACCGTTCCGTTTCTGTCACGTCGCCTCCTCTAAATCCTGTCAGCACCGCAAAAAGCCAGCAGCCCTACCAGCTGGCCGTCTTCAGCCCATTGAAATACCATCTGCACCATTATTTCGGTTTGGTCTTGATCTCTTTGGCCATTTTCCTCTATCGCTTAGTGGGAACAAGTGGATAGCAGTTGCTACGGACTACACCATCCGGTACGCGATCACGCGGGCTCTCCCTAACAGTTGTGCAACCGACTTTACTGACTTCCTTCTCGACGCAGTGATACTTCACCACGGTGCTCCCCGACAACTCCTTACCGACAGGGGCCGATACTTTTTCTCACAGGTTGTCCAAAACACCTTGCACACCTGCGCTACCAAGCACAAGTTTACAACGGCGTATCATTCTCAGACCAACGGCCCCACAGAGCGGCTCGATAGAACTATCACAGAAACGCTACTGACCACCGTGAATGGGATGCCGCTCTGTCGTTCGTCTCATTCGCCTACAATACGTCCAGTCATGATTCTGCTGGTTTCTCTCCATTTTTTTTCGCTTGTACGGACGAGACCCTATAATACCGTTTGACAGGATCTTCCCAACCGTTCTCGATACAGCGTCAGAATATGCCCGAGACGCCATATCTAGAGCTACCGAGGCACGTGAGGTTGCACGCCCGCGTCTGACCACTTCCCAAGAAAAGCAAGGACGCATATATGACACTCGTCACCGCGATGCTCACTTTAACCGTGGTGGCATCGTGCTTCTTTGGAAACCAGCACGCCCAGTTGGTCTTTGTCAGAAGCTGATTTCGCCCTACGCAGGCCTATACCGTGTCTTGCGTCAAGTGACAGACGTGACCTGCGAGTTACAACCTCTCGATACCTCCATACCGCAATCCTCCCCTGATATCGGACACGTCGCTCGACTGAAGCGATATCACTCAAACCTACCAAGCACCGGGACAGCGCCTTCGCTTCCGGGGGTCATGCTACGAGGCGCTGCAGTGGCGAACGATGATGAGAGGACTGACGAAAACGACGATCGCCGATAGCCGCGCGCACGGGCTCCATATTGTATGCCTGCCTTCTGCCCGTTGTATATATCTTGTAAATACGTTGTCAAGAATCTTTTCTGCGCGTAGGAAGGAAGGAAGGAAATCAACTTTATACAGGTCCTGCAGGCCACGAGAGCTTTGGGCTCTCATGGAGCGGGCGTCTCCCACGACGGAACCGGGAGGTTGAGTTTCCTGGCGGCGTCGTGGACCTGCTGGACAGCCCAGAGTTGGGGAGCGAGTTCTTCGCTCCGGATTGCTTTTTCAAGCTTGCGCTTGTCCGGTTCGGAGTTTATGTGAGCTTGCGAGCACGGCCAGAGTAAATGATGTACGTTAAGGGATGTATTGCAATTGGTGCAATAAGACTTGTCGTAGAGCTCAGGCATGTAATGGTGTAATCTGTTTTGCGTGGGGTATGTGTCTGTTTGTAGCATTCTGAGTGTAACCGCTTGAGCTCGAGTGAGCGTGCAGTGTGGCGTGCTATACTGTCTGCGTTGTAGGTAGTAGTGTTTAGTGATTTCATTGTATGTAGAGGGCGCGTCCTTATTCTCCGAGTGGTTGGGTGAAGCCGCGCGGTCTGTAAGCGCGCGCGCCGCCTCGTGTGCCGCCTCGTTAAGGTCGGGGACGTCGCCGATCTTTGGTCCTAAGTGTGCCGGGAACCAGTATATGAAGTGGTTCTTAATCTCTTTCTTTGAAACAATTCTGAGAGCCTGTGCGCAGACCGTGCCCTTTTGGAAAGCTCTGATAGCGGCTATAGAGTCGCTGTAGATATGGGAAAGATTGTCGTCGGTGAGCGCAACAGCGATCGCAACCCGTTCGGCCTGTTCGGGCTTCCTTGCAATTACCGTGGCTGTATGTCTTGTGGATCCGCGGCCGTCCACAACCACCACTGCGAAAGCTTTGTTTCCCGCGTATGCCGCCGCGTCCACAAAAGCTGAGCGTTCACGGTTCGCCAAGGCTTGGTTAAGAAGGAATTGTCCTCTCGCGTTTCGTCTGCCCCTGTTATTTTCGGGGTGTACATTTCTGGGTATAGGGCGAACCGTGATATTGGCGCGGATGTCCCGTGGGAGGTCCGCAAAGTCTTTTTCTATGTCTCCTTGAGCAAAGCCTAGCTTCCCTAGGATCGAGCGCCCCGGAGGCGTCGTCGAAAGCCTAGCAAGCTGGGCGCGCTGCTGGGCTTCGGCAATTTCTTCCAGGGTGTTGTGCATGCCCAGGTGCCCCAGCTTCTCCTTGCTGGTGCTGGTTGGAATGCCGAGGGCTTGCTTGGTGATCTTTCTGATTTGGGCATTCAGCCTGTCTCTTTCGGATCGTGTCCAATTGAGCATTGCCGCAACGTACGCGAAGTGACAGGTGACGAACGCGTGTATGAGTTTGGTAAGATTATGTTCCATGAGGCCCCTGTGTCTATTGGCAATTCTTCTGATGCGCCCGATAGCGTTGTTAGCAATATCATAGTAATGACGTCATAGAGTAAGGCCTATGACGTCATCACCTAGAAATGCGCGACTGGCCAGTCTACCGAGGCATTCGCCGGGTAAACGAAATAAAACGTTATTTTGAGATAATCGGGACATGAAATTCACTCATATTTCATATCGTTGTCGTTTGTTATAGAAAGAACACGTAAATATAAGGATTTGAACTGCAAAATTATGATATCATTGCCCCTTCAACAAAAGATAGTAAAGCGTAGCTCAATACAGGAAATTAAAGGATACATAAATAATTGGGTGGTAAATTAAGCATAAAAAATATTCCTGAAACAAAAGTAATGTTCTTCCTTACTGATACAGACGGACACCTTCCACGTGTCCTTTATAATTCCAGTAGAAACCTACTTTGTACTTGCAGGTTTCGAGTAGATGTTTTTATGAATGCTTCTTTTGAAGAGTGATCAGGTAACTTGTGTGCTCTATTTATTAAAGCGCCGCAAGAAACTAAAGAAAAAGATAGTCGACATGTTAAGAGACGAGCTGGCTACAAGGTCGTGTATCCTGCAACATTCGTTAGGTGTCATATGCAAATGGTGTTCAGCCCTGTCGGTCGAAACGTACAGCCGCCGACAAGTTTGTGTAATGTAGCCAGCACACGAACATAGCCGCTTAAGCAAGCAGCCAGGGGCCGAGGCATGCTCAGAGTCTCTATACGACAGATGCTATACTTTTTGTTGTTGTTATTTTAGACCTTGCGCTGAGACGACGGAATTTATTTTTCATACCTCGTTCCGCAAACGTAAGTGGGCGACCTATATTCCTGAATAAGGAAACATATCTTCGCTAAAATAAAAAGAAAGTCTAGTCAAGGCCATTCACGGCCAACCAATATTTCGCTGCAAACTTCGCTCGCGCCCTTGAAACATTGGCCGCTCTCCAATATAAAAAGGAGAAATACCGAATTAAGACAGAGTGCATCGAACCAGCACACAAAAGATACACAAATTGAGGAGTAATTTTTCTTAACACACCACTTGGGACATTTATTGCCGGGCGACCGGACGTGGCCGCAATGCTCTCGTGCTGCACTGGAATTTAGGACGCATATGAGCGCCGCGCCGGCAGGAGAACACCCGCGAGAACTGGAGGCTGTGCTTCAGCGGCAGATTGCACATTGGCTCCGCATTTTCTTCTCCGCACAGAGGCAAGCAAGTCAAGACAAAAAAGAGCTCTGGCTCTGACAGGGAGCCGAGCTCCGCTAGTGCTCTCGAACCACCGGCCAGTGAGTCCTTGAACACTGGCCATAGTACACGCTGCGACAGCAGTGACACCAACACGTCCTCCTTAATGGCCCTCAAGTGTTGGGAGTCGGGCTCCCTGGCCGTGATGCATTTCCACAGCTTATCCGTGCTTTTCAGGAGTCTCTTGCAAGGCTTCTTGGAGTATGTCGTGCAACACCATTCTTGTTACCTGCGATCCAAGTCCTGCCAGCTTGACAGCGTGGGGCGCTCCCAGCGTGTACCAGAGGACGTCGAGGTATGCTAGGTCAACCGGAGACTCGGCGACTCGGGCTTCGCGGCCGAACATCAGTTCTCCGACTGGAATCTCCTCGGCGTACATTGCGGATGCTACTTCGGCTGCCCCGATCCAGTTTGCCAGAGGGTTGTCGCTCATGTCTGGATACGAGGAGTAGGCTTCCTTCCCGTAGTGAGGCTCGTACTTCCGAAACACGTCCAACAGCCTCTCCTTGTCGTTGGCGTAGGCTGGGCAATCGCCGAAGAAGGACCAGCCGGTGTTCAAGGTGTTGTCGACGGCACGCACGAGACGCGCGACGAGGCGCGTCACGTCATCTCTCACCGACTCTGTGCTAATGTTCTTGAACAGGCTGTGCTGAAATGCGTAGTGCATGAAGTAGTCCGTCTGGTAGAAGCAGTGCTCACGGTGCTGGCTTGACACGCGACGTGAACCATAGTAGCTCGCGATTATTTTATGGCTGGTGAAAGAAAACAGAGCTTCAGCGCACAGATAGCCGTAGAGATCCATGGTCTGAACAGGGCCTGTTTTCCTGTAATGGGGAAAGAATGCCATGAAGGAACTTTTGCTGTCAAAAACGACAGGCAACGAGCTATTTTTCTCTATATTAAAGTATTTGTAGAACGCCGCTTGCCAACGCTTCTTGGACACGGTTCTAGTCCAGCGATGGACTTCTGACGTAGTTGTGGCTTTCTGGGTCATGCCGCTGAGGGACGCATTAAGCGAAGCAAATAGCTCACTTTGCTGCTCAGCCAGAGACGCGAAGCGCCTTTCCAAGTCGCAAACTGGTTCGCTCGAAAAGGCCTCGTACAGAGTTCGGAAGAAGCTCTTCGCCGTGGAATTTTTCGTCTGTTCCTTGCGGCTTGTCATCATGTCCAACAAGCGCATCGTGTTGAAAACAAAAACCTTGTTCTGAGAAGCGCTTCTGTCGAACGACAGTTCGAAGACGATGGGCACTCTCACCACGCGGGACATATAGAATATCGCGTCGATGAGATCTACTCTCGCGTCCATGTCAGGCCACGTAATCCCGCCCTTGCGGAGGAGCGCCTTTACATCGTCCAGGTGGTCTTCGGAGGCAGAGACGACGTCGTCGCAAGCGGTGAAGTAGCGGGCCGCTTTTTCCGACGCCGTCTGGTGAAGGTCGGGAACCTGCTCGTTCCTGGCTTCCCGAGCAACCTTATCGATGAGCGAACCTCGAAGAGCCCTCGCAACGCTCACCGATCGGCTCTGCAGCCAACCCCCGCAGACGTAGTCGTGGAAGTTGACGCACGGTCGGGCACTCCTGTTCACCGCATCGGAGAGCAGCGTGGCCAGTCGGCGACAGGGCTCGCTTCGGCAGAGCCTGGGCGACGGCGTCCGCCACCGTCGCCCCAGCAGTCCGTAGTGGTGCGAGTGGGTGCCACTGAAGAGGCTGCCTGCGACTACCGCTGACACAAGCAGCACAGCGGCAATCAGCGACGTCTTTGCAGGCGTGCGTATCAGACTACCCACGGTTCGTTCGGTGGAAGACGCCTCCAAATCTCGCTGCTCAGGTGCGTCTCCCGTGGACTTTTCGTCCTGTGTGCGAAGAGACAAGGGTGGCTCTTACGAACCAGCTGCATACCAGCAGCTGAAGACTATTTTAGGCAATATACTGGGTGTTTCACGTAACTTGAACCTGGGATTTTAAATAAAGTGGCTAACCGCAGCTGGGTGAAAGCAAATAATATGTGGTTTGCCGTCATGTGGCGCTTCTGAAGACATTTTCTATATTCCGCTTAATTGGTCAACTAACTGAGATCAGTTATTCCATTTCTTCCCATTATTCACTTTAGGGCCAAGTACGTGTTTCGTTACGTTGTAGAGAGCGTTCGGAAACGACCGATACAATTTTTTTGTGGGAACGTACATGGTGCGTGTTGATTCTTTTCGGCGTTTAAAGAATGCCCTCGGAAATATGAAATAAAATCACGTGACTGCGCTCATGCGCTATCGAATTGCAGCGCTCTCAACCTTGCTTCGAGTGCATCGCTTAACGGGAACGACGGCGCTTCCTTTCTGTGTGCCACCGCCAAACATGCTGACGCACTGTGAAGCCGATGCCCGGAGCAGTGGCCGCTCACTTGGCCACGGTCCACGCTAACGGTTCTTCCGCTCGAACCACGGTTGAGAGCGCTGCCTAGCGGTAGCGCGTGAGCGCAGTCACGTGGTTTTATCTCATATTTCGCGGGCTTTCTTTAAACGCCGGAAAAAAAAAATCACCACGCAGCATGTACAGTCGTGAGCAAAAGTTTGGAGACCGCGGCATCAGCAAAGAATTAACACGTATTCAAGCGCAGCTGCGCGGCCTGGAATTGGTTTAATACATTGTATGTGTCAAACACGCACACGTGGGCGTGCGCCGTTGATTTCAACCGGAATGCCCAGTATGCTAAAAAAATTGCAGCACATTTGGTCCCCAAACGTTTGCTCGCGACTGTACTTGCCACAAAAATGAGTCGTTTCTTAATCCCCTCTACAACGTAACGAAACGCATTTTGCCCTAAAGTGAATATTAGAAATGTCGCATAATTGATCTTAGTTAACAAATTATTACCCTTGTCACACGGGCACTCGAAAGTCCTTTGAGCAAACAGGCTTTTTCTGAAAGAGTTTCCCCCGCAGACACACAACAGAGAGTGATCTCTTTTTCGGAAACGGCATTTCCTGGAAGCGAAGTTCGCCGCTCTCTTTTATGGCCGAAAAGAAGTAGCCTGGAAACCAGTTGTCATACATTAAAAAAAAAATAAGCAAATGCATATTTCTCTATCGCGTATACGCTCATCATAAAAAAATAATTTTATGTCTTGCAGAAGGTGCAGCAAACCCAGTAACGCTCGTTTTCTTTTGTAGTCTCGTAAACAGGTCGAGCGGGTCGGGGATGTCACGTGATGACGCTTACAGACGCCGCCGCACGGACGTGACATTAAAGTTTCTTAATCGGGCGTTGTTAAATTTATTTTTAAAAACGTGTAATACAACAAGTTTTCACTTTATATTTCCACATACATCAGTTTATTTTGGTCGACTTTCTTTCGAACCACGCTTTCGGTTACGTGTCCAGAAGGAAGCACTAAAAAGAGATCAGCAATGCCGTATGTCTGCTGCACGACACCTCTTCATTAACAAGTGTGTAGCGAAGAACAGCAACACTATAGTGGGCCACCCTCTCCAGCGCTTTCTAGTTGGTCAAGCTTTCCAGCGCTGTTCTCGGGAGACGCCGCTCGTGCTGAGAGTGCGTGCCCTGCTCTATAATGGTCGGTCCCTAACGTGGGTGACTAATAAACGCCTTTAGAAGCGGTTCAACTTGGTAAAAGACCGCTTACGTAAAAGGGTTTTTGGGTGCTCGTGTGACAAAGGTACAAGCGGAATAGAAAACACTATAAGGAGCGCCACATGATGGCAAACCTGTATGTTGTTCGTTTCAATCAGCTGTGCTCAACAACTCATTGTTTAAATCTTTGCTTCAAGTTACGCGAAACAGTCTGTGTATCAACGCAAGAACCACATTTGCCAAGTTTGAAGCGACAATAAACATTTCTATAAAGCGACTAACACCTACAGCCTTAAAAGATTATGGGGTTTTAAGTGCCTAAACCAGGATTTGATTATCAGGCACGCCGTAATGGGAGGCGGACTCCGAACCCCCAGGGGTTCTTTAACATGCACCCAAATCAGGCCTAAATCTAAGTACACGGGTGCTTTCGCATTTTGCCCCAATCGAAATGCGGCCGCCGTGGCTGGGATTCGATCCCGCGACCTCGCGCTAAGTAGCCCAACACCATAGCCACTAAGCAACCACGGCGTGTACCGGTAATTTGCGACACCAAAAACGAAGTCGTGGCTCTTTAAATAGCTACGGCGGCCTCTTCAGATGCTTCTACTGAAGAACAGGTCGCGCAGCGGCGCCTTATCTTTCTATGGATGAGCACAATACATAGTCCTAACGTCGATTACCTTTAGACGCAGCCTGTGTGATTACATGTTATTATCGCATAAGCGCTTCAAACCAACGTAAGTCTGGCTAACGGGTTAGGCTGTTGCAAGTTCTTCGATAAAAGCCTGTAGAGACTTGTCAACGCTGAGTGAAGGCGTGCTCATATGTTAGTGGGATAGTGAGTACCCAATCCCAAGTTATTGCACACAATGAGGACATTTCCGAGACAACCGCCTTCGTTCTCGAGGATAAAAAAGGGCAAGGAACAAGGTGAATAAACTAAACCTAGTGCGCTCCTCGCAATTGTTTCATTGGACCCGTTTCAGATGTCCCACGTTTTTGCTCGTTGTTCTGTAGGCACGTCACCTGCGCGCTAAAGACTCGGCGCATCGAGGGTATATGTGGCGATGCGGCTAGTTGCGCGAGCTTGATAATTCCAATACATGCGACGATCAGCTGATCACATGACGGCACCGAACGGGGACTCATGTGCATGCGAACCCGGATACCTCGGTCGCTGAGCAGAGCGACTGTCATTGGCGTATCGCGTTGCGATTTCGCGATGCGCTTGCAATCGTTCCGCAAGCGCCGTGAGCGTATACGGTATATATACTCACAGCTCGTTCCAGGTCGGACGACTGCTGCTGGTCTTCCCAGTGGACGCTAACGTTGCTGAGCGAGAGGCGGCGACTTTCCGAGGACGGCTGTCGCAGCGACGACCTTCTGGCTGGCACATTCTGCAACGACCGAGACTTTCGGGTCCTCAAAGGACCGCGGCGGGTGCCCGTCTCGTCGGAAGTGCTGTCCTCCATCGTCTGCCTTCTCTTCCTTTACGCGCGGTGCTCGCGCGAGCGGTGAGGGATCGGCTGAGACTGGGGCGTGCTAACACACAGGTGTGCCGAAATCGGTATTTGGCCTGCAGGGACCTCTATCGATATTCGTGTGTCACATTACCGACACATAGGGACTGTGTACTTGACATTACGGCACTTACGTTCCGGCAGACAATGGTAGTATGCCAAGCCAGAGTTTATGCGAAAGGACCCATGTCAGCTGTACCTACGTACCTAACGACAGCTGCCTAAATAGCTGCGTGTATAAAATAACTGCCTAAGTTGAAGCTCGCGAGCTTAGCGATTTCAAAACACATCCCGCTAGTATAATTATGTCGCTCCGTTATCAGTCGATTCTGAGGCTCTCGGTTTGAACTGGCTCATTCTTCTGCGAAGGTTAACGCGGGGTAAAATACCCATATAAGAAAAAAGGACAATGTGTCGCATGCTAGCGTACACGAAAGAGAATAAAGGAGGGAAAGAAAGAGTGTTGCGGAGATATTTATGTAGACCTAAAATGAATGAAAAGTGATAAAAGCATAGAGAAGATAAAAAGATATGCTCATGCAATGTACATGTTGGAACCTATGTGAAGTGAAGCTTACGGTAAGCGGTTAACTTATCAATCAATCAATCAATCAATCAATCAATCAATCAATCAATCAATCAATCAATCAATCAATCAATCAATCAATCAATCAATCAATCAATAATTATTTATTTTGGACATAAATACAATGGTGTAGGTATGTGCACGAGGCGTGGCAAAAGGAAACACGTATGTTTCCTCACAAGGCCTTCGCCTCGGCAGTACATATCAGGCAGCATTTGCACTAAATCAAATACAGTGTGCAGTCATATAATACCAAAAAAGTAGAACAAAACAAAGATATTATAATACATAGGGAACACAAGCAAATGTACACTTGACATAGATATACGAACTGAATAACACACAAAGAGTAACAAGTCATACAAGGTAGTGCAATACGATTGTGTCACTGTATAAATATGAATATAAAAGCCTGAATGCACTACATATATGCTCTACCTACAACGATGAATTTCATTACCTATTACCCACAGGTCAAGCACCAAATAAAATGAGATAGCATCAGGTATTTTTAACAATAGTAGTTTTCTTTTCCTTTTGCAATGCCAAATAGTTTTACAGTTGAGAGCGTGATCAATCACAAAAGGATGTCTGTTACAAAGGGATATTATTTGATTACGTATTGTTTGGGTACCATAGTTGGTGCGGGGTCTATGTCCAACTAAAATATTCGTACGTAAATTATATACTACATCCCGCTTTAAATATATTTCGAAGAAAAGTGTGTAGTTATTCTTGATACGACAATAAACAAAAATTCCTATTAAGAAACTGTAAAGGTCGGCGTAAGGTAATACTTTTAGAATCTAGAATATACAGCTGTCTGATACAGATATTGAAAAACATTCTAAACGCAGAGCTCTTTTTTGGAGTGCGAAGAGCCGGTCCGAGTCAGTCTTGTTGCCTAATCCCCAAACTAAATGACAGTATCCAAGATGTGAATGAATTAGTGAAAAATATACTTGTTTCTTCCAACGCATCGGTATAAAATGTTTCATCCGGTACATCAAGCCTATGGACCTAGATACCTTCAAACGTACGTGGTTGACACGGTCGGACCAGCTTAAATCTGATTTGAAGCAAACCCCAAGGAATGGACGGCCATTTGTTGACATGATTTCAGAATTGTTGATGTGTAATTTGAGATTATGGAGTATGGGTTTATTTCTCGGAGCGAAGATCATATATTTTGTTTTGTTCACATTAAGTGTTATTTCATTATTATTCAGCCATACATATAACTCGCTAAGCCAGTCATTAGCTTGTGATTCCAGCAAGGCAAGATCAGGTCCGGAAGAGAAAACATTTGTATCGTCGGCATAAATAACGATTTCTGGGGTTAAAGGTATATTTACAATATCATTTATGAGGATAAACAGAGCAAAGGACCAAGAATTGATCCCTCAGGAACACCATATTTTATATTGCCGGTCTCAGACCGAGTTTCGTGAAGTTGTGTGTACTGTTTTCTTCCACTCAAGTAATTTCTATAAGTTTGCCAGACAGTCCAATAATAATAATATTTGGGGTTTTACGTGCCAAAACCACTTTCTGATTATGAGGCACGCCGTAGTGGAGGACTCGGGAAATCTTGACCACCTGGGGTTCTTTAACGTGCACCTAAATCTAAGCACACGGGTGTTTTCGCATTTCGCCCCCATCGAAATGCGGCCGCCGTGGCCGGGATTCGATCCCGCGACCTCGTGCTCAGTAGCCCAACCAGACAGTCCATGAATTCCGTATATTTCTAGTTTTTTTTTAGTAGTACGTCAAAATGCTATAAACCTAAACGGAATCGGCGCAACTGTCTGTATTGTGCTCCTATGCGACCTGTAATCTCACTCGATGTTTACCGTTATAAATACACCGTTCACAAGTCATGCCAAAATCCTCAAAGAGGTTAATGCGAATGCACACGCTGAGACGTCTAAAGAGTGACGTCACGAGTACAAAGGCGATGTTTGATGTTTGTTGATAAAATAATGATGAGGACCTGCGTATAAAAAAATAAGTGCGACGCAAAAGGCAGTGATAAGGTTGGCTATTATACACTCGTTTCTTCCAGCGTTTTTGGAGTCAAATGGAAACTTTTGCACGAACGTGCTCTTGAAAACACGTGCTGCGCGGCAATCGTATGGAAGAGTTACTTGTCACTGGCACGAGACAAGTATGAAAAAAAAAATGCGGATCTCACGCCCTGTGAGCATCAATGTAAGTGAAGTTTTCTATGCTGTTTGCTTCGAGTAACGATAATTAGCGCTGATGCCGACGACGAATGTGTAATTTCTTCAGCGTTTAGTCCAATACGAGAGTGGTGAGTGATGTTAAACATTACCTTGCGGGCACCACTGCTGTTTGTCTGCGTAGTACACGGAACACACAGGGAGAGGTGTTTGCTTGAGGCGTTGTTGTGCGCCATACTTCATAACCTCTGAGAGGGTTAAGCACAGTCATTGCCTCACATGGCACGTCGCATCGTGGCAGAAGTGTCAAACTATAATTGAATTATGGGCCGTACGTGCCGAAACCGCGACCGTATTATGAGGGACGCCGTAGTCGCGGACTTCGGATTAATTTTGGCACCCTGGTGTTCTTTAACGCGCACCTAAGTCTAAGTGCACGAGCGTTTTTGTATTTCGCTCCCGACGGAATGCGGCTGCCACGGTCGGAATTTGAACCCGCGACCTCGAACAGTACCACAGCCGACAAGCTACCGCGATGGGCGCTGAAGTGTTGATTTGACGTCCGACCGCTTGCGTCGGTTCGCCTAGACCTTACGGGGTTTTAGTGCTGCTTTGCGTCTACACACCCTGCACCACTTGCGCGCTTGACAAATTTACACGGTGTTTATTTCTCAGAAATAGCTGAATCGTACCGTACCGTACCTTCAATTTGCCCGCAACCGCTCTTTCCTTGCCTTCCCACGTCATCTTGTCCCTCTCCCGCCAGCTCCCCCTCTATGGGAACTCCAAAAGTTGCAAGGCTGTTATACACTCGTTTCCAGACTGCGTCGGTTATACCCATTCTGTGCGTTTTGCCCCGCCCCCCTTCTCTCTACAGTTATATCTACGTCCCCTCTGGACTTGCACGTTAGTAGAAAGATAAGCGCTGCAGTTTCTACAGTGATTTTGCGGGGGGTCACGGACAATACCAGCTCTCAAGAGGCAATTGTGGTGACACTCAGGAAGCTCCAGATGGCACCCTGCACATGCCACTCTATGGAAAGGTCCAAACGAGTTTCTCGCGTCGACTTTCCTCTGTGCCCCGCTCCTTTCATGTACACGCTCTGAACCTTCCCCCTCCCCTCCCCGACGCAGCGTGCAAGACATCAGCAGCAGCAGCAGCAGCAGCAGCAGCAGCAGGAGTAGCAAAGTCGACAGAAGAGGCAAGGAAAGCATCGATTTAAATGGAAAAAGTGGTTGTCGCCTAGTGGTTAGAGCATCGGGTTCTTGTGCTTGAAGGCGTAGGTTCGATCGCACCTTAGGGCACGTATTTCTGTTATTTTCTTTGCGTAAGCTATTCGGCAACAGCAGCAGTATCCAGCAGCCACGCTCAACAAAGTCTAAGAGGGTTCGCCCAGAAAGCTTCGCATAATATTTAAAGAAAAGGAAAAAGCGAACACGCAGCCGTCTTTACCCGTTCCCCAAGCAGCGTGGCAAACACGGAGATATAGCTGGCTGTATGAAACCCACCGGTGCGATTTTCTTTAACGTTGTCAAACGTTCCACATAAGGTGAGGAGAAAGCTCAAGCTTTTCTTTCCTTGACGCAGCGAGGATGACTCACCTCATTCCCTCGCCAACCTAGTAGTCTCGAAAGCAGTATTGGATTTTCCGGGCTAGTGCGATGCCACAGTGACAGTTATAGGGGAGTAGCTTATTCAGAGCTGGAGTTGCGACTGACGATGCCACGAGCTTTTGGGAGAGAACCTTAAGAAATACTAGTGTGGGTGACGTCAGTGTCACTGTGATGGATTTGTTTAAAATTGTGGGAATGTCGACCACCTGGTGTAAAAGCCCTTTCCAAATGGCGTTCCTAATTGCTGAAGGAAGGGGTCACTGTGTGTCAACGGATGGTGCAGTCATTTTAGCTGATGTTGATCTCCTGGGACAGCCATGACGTTTCACAAAATTGCTGCCTCGGAGTGCTTTTTGTGCGCCTGCAGAGTGAGTGCATTCGAACTTCCAGTTGACGTCGCTCACATAATTGCGTCATCTTAAAGTAAACACCGGCCCCATGAGGGGCACCATCCGAGAAGAAGCCCTGACCATCTGATGGTATCGCAAAAATGGAAGGGCTTCGTAAGGACGACGCCTCCAGCCGCAATCGAATGAACCTGGCACATCCCTGTGTATCACCTGTAGTGGACTTACGCATGCACACGACATAACGGTTTGGCCTTCCCAGAGACCGGCACGATGACTTCAGCGTGTGAAGTTACGATGACTATCATTACAGAACGTCACTGGACTTCGCACAAGAAGCGGGATTACATTCGTCGGGAGGCTTATAGCGCGTGAAAAGACAAGGACGAAAGGAAGACGTGACACACACAGGCCCCTAACTTGCAACAATATTTATTTCGAGCAAAGACCCATACACATATACAACTTTTTCGCATACATGACCATAGATGCGCTGTTTGCAAAAAATACCTTACACACAATTGCGCAGGCAAGCTAACTCTTTGCGGGAAAGGGCAATTGATGGTTTTGACACAGTTATCCCTAAGCCTATCAATCATTTCTGCTTCCATAATTTCGCGAGTTAATCTTCCTCGGGCTCTTCCCACAATGCAGCAGTCTCTGTATGCTCGAGCACACGTCGAGTGCTCACCATCATCAAACCCGGCAACAGCGCACTTGCAATGCCTGCAGTGAGCGTCAAGGAACCCACCCCGTTTTATTGCTATAGCAGAACAGCGGGGTAGCGAAGCTGTGTATGTAGGCCCCTTAATGGCGAACTGCACCTCTGCCGCGGGTAGGCCCGGCATTGCACTATCTTCGGGATCGGCCCACGTACGGGGAGCGCTTAACACCTGCTTCACCTCCGCCGTGTCGGGCCGGCATTCCACGCTCTTCGGGATCGGCCCACGTATGGGGAGCGCTGAACACCTGGCTTAATACACCCGGCTAAACGCTATGTTCGTTTATGCGCAGAACGCTTGGGAGCACTGCAATCAACGCGGAAGCGGGCATGTCACGTGACGTTTTCTTGTATTTCGCGAGCATCCGCAGTAAGCTGAACAACACAAATACTTAATAAATATAAAGTCGAACTGTTTATTCGGACGTTTTGCAAACCGCTCTGCGACTTTCTAATTGGAATTGTTTGCTTAGCTTCGTTGTTTCAGAAGTTGATTAACTTGAGCAATTATCTAATTAAGCAAAATAGAAAAAATAGCTTGTTGACACACTACATACAAAAGTGAGCGACAAGCATTTGGCCACGTCGTCTTAGAGTGCATCGGCGCATTTTTAAATTCTGGCTAAAGTTAGCCGTAACACCCTATATATATATATATATATACATACATATACCGCCGATATCCTGAGTGACTGCATAAAAAGCTTGATCTGGTATACCGTTGCAAGATTATGCATTCATTCTTCATTCGGATATATCTTTTGGTTTGCTTAGTATTTTCGGCCCGTGGCCTGACACTGCAACTTCAATGCGTGCAACTAAATTGTTGTTGAAGTTTCTGCAGGACACCAAGGTCGACAAGCGGCTCTAGCAAGGCAACTGTCTCTTATACACAAGCACTCACCACGTCTCTTATCATCATCACGCATCCCAGTACTTTCACTCCCCTTCCCTCTTCTTCAGTGCTGAGTAACAGACTAGAACGCTCTAGCTCAGGTCGACCTCTCTGTCTTTCCTGTCAATAAATTCTATTCTTTTTATTTTCCATCTGTCGCACACACTCTCCGACTGGGTTGGATGATGAAAATGCGACCATTGCGGAAGGTGCATCCATGTTTGATATATACATAGTAGATGAAGACGCATATACGAATTAAAATAAATGTATTACGAGATAAAGAGAGTAATACAAAGACAAGCACACAAGGTATACTCGTCAAAATATGTCTGTAGAAAGTACAATGGGTGAAAAAAAATGAAGCATCTCGGTGGCCGCTAACCACCGCCGCGCCGCCGTCGAACGACGTTGTTGGCGTGCAACTGGCCGACGGGCGATGGCAACTCGGCCATCGTCTGCATGGGCCTTCGTCGTCCTCTTAGGGCTCAGCATGCGAGCCCTTCGAGATACGACGTGCGCCATGCCGCGGCTCGGGCTTATCCTGTGACAAGTGCCGCCAGCGGGCCTGGGACCCGGGCCACAGCCGCCTGCGCAGCTAGGCCTTCCGGAACGCGCCGAGGGTTCCACCCGCTCGAGACGGCGCGCATGTTGGCACCGCGCTCAGCACGGCCCCCAGTCGACGCGCCCGCTGTGCCGGGAAGCGCCAACAGTTCCGTCGCAGGAAGACGCGTCGAATGCGGCCGCCACCAGCAGCGACGCCACTGCAGACCGCACGCCAGGGGCACACTCGGGCGCAGTCGTCGCGGAAGCCGGATCGTAACGAGCCCGAGGGGCGCTCGACGGCAGCTGGGGTCGAGAGACAGGCCTCACTGTCGAGAACAGCAGCCTGAACGTCATCGTTGGGCGCATTTTCTCACACGTAATAGCGCTTAGTAATCCAATTACTCGATGTGGCATAAAGCTCAGAATTGCTGTGTATGGATTATATCCGAGTACCTCAGGAAAACAGAAACACGCGACCAGCTCGCAGTTTCAGCAGATCGCAGACAATTGCTCGCTCAAGCTACGGGCAACGAGTAGCCCCCCCCCCCCCCCCCCCCGCAAAAAAAAAAAAAACCTAAAACGAGCTTTCCTCCGCCTTTTAGTGAGGGCTGACATGTTGCAGGAAGCGTCGCGGTGCTTTGTGGTAAAGACGATAGGAGGGGGGAGGAATTTTACGCTGGTATGTATCCTTGATGTGGCAATTCGCAACATTGTCGAAGGAAGTCTAAGCCTTGCCTATATTACCATGTCCAGCGTCGCGATTGTCTGGTATTTTGTTATATACGGACACTTCTAGAATAAGCATATTTTTCATTCGCCTTCATCTCGTTAACGCGCAAGCATTTCTGCCAACGGGTGCTTTTCTTAATACTAAGGTTAACATTGACCTGTCATCTCTGGGTGTTTTCTGCGGCAGCTTAACACTATTTGTGTCATGTAGTCTTCTGCCATACTATTGTTTGTGTCACATGTAAAGGAATTATAGTTCCGGTTATGGTAGCGATGTTCGCTATGGCGCTGGAATGCCAAGTCATTCACCTAGCAGGAACCGTAGGGAACGTCAAACTTCCAGAGGCTGTGGCATTTAAAAGCAGATTAATGCAAGGCAGTTACGGGCATTTGCAACAGTACGATATAAAGATAGAACTTGCAATAAACAGATTAACGATCAAAGAGAGATAGGCAATATGCTAGACTGCAACATACACACACACACACACACACACACACACACACACACACACACACACACACACACACACATATATATATATATATATATATATATATATATATATATATAAAACGCGTTAGCACACGCAAGTTAGGTGACTATTGACCACCCCACCCCGCTTCAAATGAAGTGGAAATAGAAATCATTATCATGATCATAATCATCATCTGCGGGTCGCCGTGTGACGGGCGCGTATTTCTTCACATGACCACGTTACGTGTGGTATACATCGACATCTTAGGTGAGGACGCTAACAATTTGAGAGAGCGACTTTCAAAGTGTTTAGGTTTCGTAACTCCGAGCACTAGGCGTGGAGAACGCTATTAGCAGTTTTACTTGTAGGTTGCTTGGGGGGAAGGGTAGGAGGGGCGTTCCCACAGCTGCATCGAATGCTCTTCTACCAAGGTAATCTGTATCGCCACATTTCCATGCGTGCGAAAGTAGCTTAGGGTATTACAGCGAAAGCTGTATGTGGCTAGCCGATTCGGCCGTCCGTCTATCGCCTGTACGCCGAAAACTCACGAGACGTTCATTTGAGGGATCTCCAGCGGTTTGTGCGCAGGCGCGAGTAAGAGCGGGCGTGAGAGAAAATTTGGGGGCTTTTACTCCTTGAATATAAGACTCTGCATAGGCACTACGGAGGAGGTTTCTTAGCGCGTGCTGTAGGCGTTTGTCACTAGGCGTGCCGGCATTGCGGAGTGGGGTCGAGTTTGCACTCGGACTCTGGCTCGGTAAATTAGGTGAAGCAGCGGTCACCGACGCCAGATTTGGCGACCGCTGTGTTGGACAGACTGTCTTGCACCTGCGGCGCACGTGCTAAGTCTGTCGTGGCGGATTATAGCTTTCTCGTGCCTCATGGCAATGTACCTTGTAAATAAAATCACAGATGTTTCTGTGGGAGCAGTAGCGACCGCATATATTGAAAATCTAGAAGGCAGAGCGTCTTAGCAACCGCGGTAGAACGCAAGTGGCTGAAAGGCGGCCGGTGACGATGGCTGACTGATCACCAGCGCCGCAGGCGCGAGAAAGTCTGTCCGACGTGCCTTCAGAGGCAAAGTTCTGACTGGTGTTGCAGGAGTCGCGGGGCGCGGTTGTGCTGAACTTATCGACACAAGTTGGCGGCTGGACGTAATTATATGTATTCAATCGTGTTTTTTTTACTAATTGTAACAACGTGTCATTATTTCGTATTATTGGCGGCGACTCCAGGACACCAAAGCGGCAACGGGGACACCAAAGCTAGAACCCGGAGTGGTCCGTGGGCTGGGGACTCGCCGAGGCCTGCACGTGCCAGATGTGTATATAAGATCAGCTGTCCGCTATCACGGATAGCCAATTCTTTATGCGAACATCCGCTGGCACGCTTCGGCCTCCGCGGCCCCAACCCACCGGCCACCCTGCTTCCAGCTTTGATCGCCCCCCCCCCCCCTCGCTACCCCTTGGGTGCCCTGGAGATCCTGAGCCGCCTGCTTTATTATAACCTCAGGTGCTCTCCTGAGGCCTCCATTTGTTGGTTACATGTACCCTCCTGGAGAAGTGCTTGTAAAAAATCCAACGTATCGTCGCGACACAAAAAGCGACCCGTGACTTACACAACACCAGTCAGAACCTTGCCCTTTCAGACGCAGTGATCACCAAATGGGGCGTCCGTGCCCACTGCCTCACCGCGCGGGCAGCCGGCGGCGGAGCGTAAACAAACTCGACAGCACTGTCTAGGGGACAAACGCCTACAACACGCGCTAAGAAACGGCTTCCGTAGTACCTAGGCAGAGTCATATATTCGAGGAGCAAAAGCCCCCAGGTTTTCTCTGTAGCGTCCGCTCTTACTCGCGCTTGCGCGGCTGGCGATCCCTCAAATGAACGTCTCGTCGATAACTCCTCCGGCGCAACTCCATGCGCATGCGCGACAAAAAAAAAAGAGATTACAAATACGGCGCCGAATAAAACAACACACGAAGAAGGGACACGAGACAGCACGTAGGCGAACTAACAACTGATGTTTTATTTCTTGACATAGTAATATATAGCTGCTGTCAAGGATCAAAACAACAAGAATAAACAGGGCAGTCATCTGCATCGCACAAGGAAGCCAAGATACAGAAGAACTTTTATGTGTCGCTCTCAAGATACGCCAGTTCCTTTGTCGAAAGAGAAAGTGAGGCTTCACTGATACAATCAACACCACGCTTTTTGATCTCAAGCGCTTCCAATATCTCCCTTGTCAGTTGATGATCAGCTCTGTACAGAACACTGGTTCTATCAAAATCTGGGATGCACTTGTGAGCCTTACAATGCGCACTTATATGACCGGAGAGCTGGTTTTCCATCTTATATCTATGCAAACGTGTGTTGTTTTATTCGGCGCCGTCTTTGTAATCATGCTTAACCAACTAGACCACCAACACATGCTAAAAAAAAAGAAATATATGTGCGCGATTGGCTGCGCCACTAGTGACGTCGATGCTCTCCGTCGCAGCCGAGCGCGCGCCTGCGCGCGCCCAGCAGTTTGTCTCCGGCTCCGAAATGGGTAGCCCACGCGTCATACGTACTCCTGAGGAGCAGGCATCTTTTGATCAGCCACCCCGTGAGCAGAGCCTGGACTGAGCTCGTCTACGCCGTGCCGATGCTGCAGCCCGGGCACAAGAACAGGCTTGTGAAACCGAGCGCAAGCAGCAACTGCGCACCGAGGATCCGGCAGCTAGCCGTCGTTTAATCAACCGTGGGGATTAACGCAGTCAAACACCGGGGCTGCAAGTTTCAGCTTCGCTGGTTAACCATCTGCAAGGAGTTCTTGGGCGGTGATGTTTTTTGCCAGTGCCTCACGGCCTAATACGGCCCCAGTTACACCTGCCGCGTCACTCCTTGTATTGCGGCGTCTGGAGCAGTGCGGAACCATAAATGCTTCCGATGAGTGTTTCAATGGTGAACGAGAGGATAGCACGCATGAGCCTCAGCCGCGCCGATCTTCCTCTCTTTGACGGGTTGCGCGAGCGTTTGCGTGTGCCGCGTCAGATGACTCGCCCTTCTCGATGTGACTTCGCCTTACCAATTAACCCTGTTAATGATGCCCAAACACCAGTTCCACCTCAAGGAAAACTTCAACAACTTGTTCACCTTTATTTCTGGCCACTTGTGCAAATTCACTTGTGCAAAACAATCAAATACACCGTTTTTTGAGTGATAACTTAATTAGAACAGTAATTAAGTAGTAAGTGGTTTGCTGAACAACCCGCTTCTGGTGGGAAAGCACTCTCCAGCATTAACAACAATACTATAGGCCATGCATAAAGTTTTTCTGGCATAAATCCCAATGCTTAGGTATAAAAATAACGAGGCATGTAATATGCTACGTTGGACATTAGAGGGTTAATGCAATCCGCCTTCATGGCGCATTACTGGTACGTGTTTATGTGGTTGTGACATGTGATGCAATGTGCCACTGTCCTACTAATTAGTACAAGAGGCTAGTGCTTGGAATGGCGACGGCCAGGGACAATGAAGGAGTTTAGGTTACCTATACGGCTCCGTCCGAGACACGAATGCGCCACCCCACTAGCTGTCTGAATTCCATGCCGAGAAGAATAACTGCTTAAAAGAAAAACTCGTATTTTTATTTATGTGTGTGGCAAAGCGATTCGCACTCGTTAAACTGATTTAACGCGCAGGCTTGGATGGTTAGGTTAGCGTGACGAGCATGACCATTTTAATAGCAGACTGCCGTAGTTTGTTTCTCGTATTTTGTCTTAATGAAAGTCATAGCTGTTAGGGTGCAACTTGATGTGGAAGTAGTATGTGTGAAAAAAAATTATCGAGATTATTGAAGTGTTGTTCGTACAGATTGCAAATATTCAATACATGGTACTGGCGAAAATAAGCCATACAGAGGAGCGGGGAATAACCATCGCCACACGGCTGCTTTCCGCAGCTGCCGAATGGCGCCGCCACAAATACATACTGGCGCCGACTTGGCAGCAAATAGCTTCCCCGTAGACGAAGATAATTTCAGTTTTCTTTATTTATTGCGCTATCAATCATATGGACACTCCAGATGCATTTCTGCCGTCGGCGTCGCCGTAAGGTTCCGTATAAAGTCTAAAAGCGATAAAATCGTCGCCGCGCGCCGTATGCACTATGTTTGAGTGAAAGCGTGCGGGTGTGAGCAGTGGCGCAGCAACAAGGGGGCCGGGGGGGCCGTGGGCCCCGGGTGCAAGGAGCCAGTGGTGGGGGGGGGGTTGTCATATATGTCTGAAGACACCCGGAAATTGGCAATATCCTCGCCGTCCTCGACTACACCCAAGAGGGGGGGGGGTGACAGAAGACCTATGGGCCCCGGGTGCCAGACGACCTAGCTACGCCACTGGGTCTGAGCCGGCGATCGCGGCTCAATCTCGCGCACGCAAGCGAGGAAAGCGGGAAGATAGCGAGCTTCCTGCGCGCAAGGCTTCGAGGGGAGGAGAAGTGGGGAAGCGCGTTCTACTCCAGGACACCCAGGTGGCTGCGCGAGCCCGGCGGGGCCCCTATTGGCCTCGAGCTCCACCACTGGAAAGGCTGGCGCCACCGTCGGCGTGACGTGCTATAGGAGGGATCACGTGGACATAGCGGCCGCGTCGGCTGCTTCGGGAGCGCCGAAGCGAGCTGAAAACGAGCTTTCGTACGCTGCGGTCCTCATTTAGTGGCAAAATTTTCCCCCTTCGAGTGTCTCCTTTACAACGCTTGAAAGCACTACAATAGGTAGTGGCTGCCTTTGAGGGCGCGCAACATGGTAGGCTACTGCTCGGTGCCGCAGGGCCGGACGCACGTAACGGAGGCCGGTGTCAGCCTTATTCACACGTAGCCGCAGGACAAGAAGCTGCGTGAAGCTTGGCTCGCGAAACATAAAACCGACAAACAGTCATCGGCTACAACTCTGGTATGCAGCAAGCACAGACACGAGGAAGATTTCTGCTACGGCGCCCGGTCTGCGATGTTCTGAAAACGCGCACTGAGACGCTCGCCCGAGTCCGCTGCCCGACTAATGTGATGACGGTTTGGTCTATGAACATGTCGATGCTATAGATACTGGCAAGTTCAGTGGGGTGGAAAGGCAGCGGTAAGAAGCACATTTAAAAAAAGCATGGCATATGGTCATGTTTATGTTATGAATTAATGCATTGGATTACAAAAAAAGGAGCAGCGGGAAATTGCACGCTGAGAACACCGATAAACATACAGTGCGACGCAACTCGAGAAATAATATTGAAAGTTCAAAGAATGTAGAAGAAAAAATATTGAATCGTTGCGACGGCACATCACAGTCCCTAGGCGTCGAAGTCTCTACCATGAAATTACTTTTGAAACGCTCTGATAGCGCCCACGCAACAATGGTTGCTTGTATACTGTCAAATGCTCATATTCTGCGGCCTAAAGCTCATGGCACGGTGCGAAAACGCGCGCGCGGAGAAAGCGAAACAGTGCGCGGACAAGCATGCAGACGCGCCTTCGGTCGCTGCGAATCTGCGCGATCGCTGCATTGAGGCTTCGTTCTATTACGCTCCATTTAGTTATACAAACACTATAAGAACACATTTCACATAGTTTGCTCTCAGCGTTTACCTGCCTTTCACGCAAGAAGCTGGTTCGGGAGACTTCATCACGGCGACTGCGCGCAGTGGCGTTCACTATACGTATTCGGTAAAGAGATAGAGTCTGTAAACGATTGTGTGCTTTCAGTTTGCCCAAGATTATTATTTAGACAGTAAAAAACATCTCTCGTTTCGAAAGTACTTACAGAAATGTCCGGCAGAGCTCGCGCGTGGTGTTTTCAGTGAGCGCTGACAGCAAAACCTATGAGGAGCGCGCCACGTCATCCCTCATAATACGCCAGCGAGGCGCTTCCGATAGATGGCGACTCCGTAACTCCTCGCCACCAATACCTCGAAAGCAATCTGCGACGGGTGCAGAGTCTGCGCTGCGCTTTGTTTTCACGACTTAGTTCGCGTTGATGCTAGCGGCTGCATAATGGTCAATTCGCTCGCTGCTGCTGCCGCGTTTCTCCACTTCATTGTTTTGCCACCGAATTTCCGCTGTCACCGAGTGAGACCAGGTTGGCTTGTGTGCGCGTAATACCATGCTTGTCAATTTAGTTAGCATGCTCATGTTTACAAGTTTGCACGGCCCATAAAACTACTATGCTCACTTCGTATAGTTGTCCACTAATTTGCTATCCCAATCGACGCTTCGCCTTTCCGGCAGAACTGTGACTCTTTTTTTAAAATAAAGATTAGGCAAGCAACTCTGCAAAGTGTAACATTGAACGATCCTATATTAAAAATAAAATATTTTTCAAATTTTAAGCAACAACAAAGAAGAGGTAAGCGCGAAATAATTTTTCTATGCTACTAACACAAAAGCGCCCGTTCCAATATGTAGGGACGTTACTGGATACATTCTGCTGGGTGTCCCAAAAACTTATTAAATATTTAGATTATTGCGTTACCTAGAAATTCAAAATGAAGACAGACGGGACAGGTGCATTGCCTTGAACACGTTTCTCGGGTTGTTTGCCCCAAACAAGACATAATTTACAGCGTTAGGCAACTATAACCCGTCAGGAATGATCGACACTGCACTATTCTTAGTGCATGGTGTCACAACTCTCTCGCACTACGGCGTTTATTTCACGTGGGGCACTGTGGCTCATAAGGTTTCCAGCTCTTGCATCTTTCGGTGACGCAGTTGGGGCTTCACTACCACGATGGCAATGTCCCGATAACTGTGTACGCGTCATTATGTCGAGCACATAAGACACGTTAACAACTGCCGCGCTATACCGAGAGTGTGGGCACATGTTTCCTTGTATATCAGTGCGGTTTCGGTACCTGTAGTATCGAGGAGTGAAGTACGGCGAGCGCCGTTTGCGGTGAGTCGACGAATCCGGGAACCCTCCACGTGCACGTGACTGCCTGTGGGCGCGCGATGAGGTACAGTACAGCGAACCACATGCTAGGAACATTGGTTGGATCCTCGGGAAGGCTGAGCATGTCCGCAACGCGTGGGGTCCACGGGCTGCTTTCATCGTCGGGTGGTGAGAGCGGTGGTACGCTGCTCCAAACCCTGTTACGAGAGACGGCGCATTTCTTTGTAATGATCACGGCAAAATCGAGCGGTTTGGTGCATGCGACGTAATCAGGACTCAACTGCAGTGTTTGCTTTTGCCTACTGTTCTGTTCGGGTGTTGTTTTCGCCTGCAGTGCACTGTTTCT
The DNA here is from genome assembly GCF_050947875.1 of Dermacentor variabilis. Classification (NCBI taxonomy): domain Eukaryota; kingdom Metazoa; phylum Arthropoda; class Arachnida; order Ixodida; family Ixodidae; genus Dermacentor; species Dermacentor variabilis. The sequence goes on along the minus strand of NW_027460346.1, from coordinate 3,297,303 downwards.
CACTGTTCGTATAGTCATTGGAAATTTAGGACATCTCCATCAAAAAACCTTATTCATAAAAACGAGACTCTTTGGTAGGCACCAAAAGCACGCAGTTAAACCTACAAAAACACTTCGACGCGGACAATGTATTTCAAGTGAGACTCAGATCAACCCCGTCGCATGTTTTGAGAAGGATGCCTTTACTTGGGTAACTTTCCGCTTACGCTATGCTGTATTAATGTGCTGCTGATGCGAGCAGGACTGTTACCCTGAAGCTTTTGTTAAGCAGCACAACGCCACAGCCAATGAGCCATAATGTCAGGTGGCGTGATACTGAGGATAAATACCTTGGGCATCATTCAATAGTTTCGAGAATCGATTAAATGCACATTCCTGGCGTATGCATCTGAACAAATTGCAACACTAGCTTTTTTCAAACCTAAGAACTATGACAATTTGGTGTAGGTTGTAGCTTGTTTGGCTATGTAGGCATCACTTCATCTGGGGCCCTGTAACGTAGAACTATTCTAATATGTTTTTATTTTAATCTCCTGACGTCAAATTTAGGTAATTGCTGACGCAAGCATCGGGCGGTGACCCGCAGTGTTGCCTGAACGGCCCAATCTAACTCTCTTTGTTTCTAGGAGGTCACTTTTGTTTGCTTTCAAAAGGAATAATATTGCCGAGATTGAGCGGTTTTTCTTGTCTAATTGGCTGACAAAATGCGAGGAGGATGTTCAAGTGGAGAGTGTTTCGACGGAGCTGAGCCAGCGCAGTGACAATAGATAACCGGATGAAGCGGGTGGTGCCAGCGTCATCAAGTGGGCCGCTTCCCCTTACTTAGCTTGCGGTCGCTGGTCGAAAATCATGGTGGCGTGTAACGGAAGGTTAAGAGTGCCGCTAAAGCAGGACCTCAGCAAAGAAGAACTGGCAGAACGTCGTCGTAAGCGTGCCGAAAGGGCTCGATAACGTTATAAGGCCACTCAAAAAGTTTTATTGAGTTTATTAGCGGCGAGTATCCAGTGCCTGAGCGTTCGGCGGGCAGCCATCTTCTATTCATTTGGAAACGGGACAGCCTCCAGCTATTAAAAAAATCAGTTTTGCTCGGCATATTACTGCATCTTTAAAGCGTACACGCCATTTTGAAGCGTTAGTTTTCGCGGTGTTGCGACGTGGCGTGATAGACAGGCGAAGTGTGAGCAGCGCGAAAAGTTTTGACAAATAGCAGAGTGCTAATAGCGAACAGGCGTCGAATCAGAAATAATTATTTTTCTTTTGTTTGGTTTAATCATGCATAATCATAGAGTACATGCCATATCAGATGAGGAGTCATTGCCGTTTTCGTGACGTCGCGTGACAGACAGACAAGTGGGGATGGCCCAAAAGAGTTTTGGACCATACGCGGAGGGCTGATTGCCGTTTGGAATAGCTTTACGCTATAGTGCCCTGTTATATGAATCGCTCCCCAAATGCAATTGTAAATAGCACTTATGATAATTGGTGGATAGAAAAGAGGTTTCCATTTAGGAGACGCCTCACCAAATTTTTTTACAAAAAAAAGTTGCATTCTTCGCCCATTAAGCGGGGTCAGTGACGCGATAGCGATATGCGCAGTATGTCTCTCACTGAATCGCGCGTTATTTGTTGGAGTAAATATTCGCAGATGTGAGCGAGCAACCTCCTTTCGAGACGAAAACTTTAGCCAGTCACGGTCCCATATAGTCGCTTTCGTTTTTGTAGGTGGCGCTCCCCGGAGGAGGGGGAGGCTCTTTCCCTCCTATGTACTATACACGTTCTTGACACACGCTTCGTTCATATATTCTTTCACCTCGGCTTTGATTGATAAATCAGCACCGGAGCGTTTCATGAGCCATTAATTTTAATGAACATTCAAGAGGCCATACATAGTACGGTATTGTCGTGGCGTACTATTGTTTACTAAGTGCTTGTGTAGTTGGTATTGAATAACTGCTGATGGGAACTAGCGCTGAAAAAAAAATGCGCACATAGGTGCTCTTCCGCCGTTCCTGCCTGCGCGTTCTTTAGCGCTGACTCCTCACACCAGTATTGTTTGCTGTTACATCGTTGGCTTGGCACAGATGTAGAATCTTCGACTGAAAACAAAAATGCGTCTGGAGTTCGAACTATGGCAGGGCACTGTGACCTTATTCTTAATAAAATTCAGGCAACGCATTCTGGGCTTTTCAGCAGCGACCACCAGCGACGGGAACCGGCGTCATCGATGGACACCAAAACGACGAGAGGAGCAAGCTCACGAAGCTATCGTTCTAAAGTAAGGCCCGCAACGTCGGGTTCCCCAAAGACCTTGAATATTCACAATAAATCACAAGGCAGATCTGACGTGCCAAAACCACAAGTTGATTATAAGGCACGCCGTAGTGAGGGACTCGGGATAAATTTTGACCATGTACCCTTTAACGTACCCCCAATGCACGTGGCATGGCTGTATTTGCATTTCGCCCCCATCGCAATGCGTCCTATGCGGCCGGGATTTGATCCCGCGACCTTATGCTTATATCAGCGCAACACCGTAGCCACGAAAGCGACTGCGACGAGTAATAAAGGTCGTAGACGACAGCTACGTATCTGCCTTGTTCAATCATATCAACGCATATTAAAAAAAAAGTTGCAGAAGCTGTTTATTTTGCGTTCTATTTGTTATCTATTTTTGACTGTAGAGCTGACTTTTTTGCTGCAATCCTCTGAATCGCCTGAGCTTCCTTTCTCGATAAGATGCCTTTTGATGCATGCGTTTGACTATGCGTGCAGTGAACAGCTGCGGCAGGAGAATGCTAGAAAATAATACCACGCCGCCTCATCGATGTTGTTTCGTTATCCTCCAGAGCAAGCGTGCGAATTGTATCCCGTCTGATTTGTCCTCTATGCGTGAGCGCGCACATCATGGAAGGCAGAAGTACTCGCCCCTTCCCCCCACCCTCACTTCCCGTGTGGTTGTGGACAATAAACCCAACGGGGTTCAACTACCGTGATGGAGAAATAAAGGTGTAGTCCTCTGCGATGTCTTCAGAAGTAATTTGACCAAATACCGATGACAGGCAGGCTTTATAGTTCCTGACCCACTTAGAAAGAGGAGGCTGTCGAAAATTTAAAGATTAAAGTTTCTTTTTGGACGGATTTCATAACTCTTTTCAGCATTAGGGGTCTCAGAAATCGATTTACTTAAGAGAAAAGGTAAATCAGTTTAGAGCAACTAAGTATTGCATCAAAACCCTATTTTCGCTCATTTTGTGCTAGGAGGTTCGTTAATAAAACAAATAACGAAGGCTGAACGACTGAACCTATTTTCAATGTTTATGTTTTTATTGTTTCACTTGAAAGAGCTCGGAATGTTCCCGTAACGAAAGGAGTACAGGACAGACAGAGCGCTTTCTTTGCTTTACTCATTACGCTGTCTGCGCGCCGAAACCCGAATGCCGTTACGTCTGTGTGACGTAACGGATTTCATGTTGACGCTTGTTCAGGAACATTTCTCTAAGCTTGCTAAGTTCAGTCTTTCGCTCCTGCTTCCTAATGCAATGCAGCCCCATCTTTACGGACAAAAAAATGAAATATCCTTCAGCGGACTCTGTCCAAATCCATGACGTCATGCATGGTTAGCTGGCGCGGGGAATAGAAGGCAGCGTCACCACCCCTCTGTCGTGTTTGCGCCTCTTCTGGCTTGTAAAGTTGCCTCTCACAGAAAGAGTGGCTTGCTTGGTAATTCAGAAATGTACGCTCGCTGCTTAAGACATTTTCCTTCTTTGTGTCCCTTTAAGAATATGTTGCAAATGTTCTGCGGTGTCAATCCCAATCGGTACCAACATGTGGTATTTGTACACTGCTGCTTTCCAGCGCTATAACGTATACGTGGAACCCCCCAAATATCACCCACAACTTAGTGTGGCAACGTTGGCGTTTCCTCCCGTACAGCAGACGATCAACCTTAGCTGTGTATGCTCTGCTTCCCTTTCAGATTGCGCACCTCGCGTGGTGTACCCATCTACACTCTGCGACAGGGTTGCTTTTTCGTTGAAGGCTTCTCAAGAATTGAACATATCATATGTTTGGTATATTTGCAATAAACGTCAATGTCACATAATACATTATTCCAATTACTTGCGAAATACGGGCCTTTTTTTTTTACTTGTTCGGAACCTACGCTCAAAGTTTATACACTATGTGTGATATGGCACAGCCCCCAACGTGACCTCAGAATATATCGAAAAAAAAAACTTTGAAAGTCGTGAGGCACTGTTCATGCATTCCATTCAGTCAATCACTCTGTTCCTATTGCACCACTAAGTGAAGAAGCTATACAGGGATTATATAGTCATATAATATAATATAGCCAAATAGACAGATTACACTGCTGTTAATATGATCGTGCTTGGATTCCTGCCAAACTCCTGCGGTTTCTTGCCTTTTCTGTTGTCACAATCATCATCATCATCATCATCATCATCATCATCATCATCATCACCATGATCATCCTATTTTATGTCCACTGCAGGACGAAGGACCCTCCCTGCGATTTCCAAATACCCCGGTCCTGCGCCACCCGATTTCAACTAGCACCGGCGAATTTCCTCATTTCATCGTCCCACCTAGTCTTCTGCCATCCTCTACTGCGCTTCCCTTCTCTTGGCACCCATTTTAAACGCTAACGGCCCACCGGTTATCTAACCTATGCATTACATATGACCTGCCCAGCTCCATTTTTCTCCCTTAATGTCAATTAGAATATCGGCTATCCCGTTGGCGTTCTGATCCACCAGCGCTCTCTTTCTGTCTCTTAACGTTACGCCTAACAATCTTCGTTCCATCGCTATTTTCGCGGTCCTTAACTTGTTCTCAGACTTCTTTGTCAGTCTCGAAGTTTCTGCCCATATGTTAGCACCGGTAAAATGCACTGATTGTGCACCTTTCTTTTCAATGATAATGGTAAGCTTCCAGTCTGGAGCTGACAATGTCTGCCGTATGCACTCCAACCCATTTTTTATTCTGTGAATTTCCTTCTCATGATCAGGTTCCCTCTGAGTAATTGACCTAGGTAAACGAATTCCTTCACAGACTCTAGAGGCTGACTGGCGATCCTCAACTCTTGTTCCCTTGCCCGGCTATTTATCATTGTCTTTGTCTTCTGCATATTAATATTTAACCCCACTCTTAAACTCTATCAGTTAAAGTCCTCAATCATTTGTTGTAACTCGTCCCCAGTGTTGCTGAACCGGGGATACACAATCAAAGCCCGATTAAAAACTTATTCCGTTGGTTACAGTGAAATGCTGGCTATATCGATGACGGCAGCTAATGAGTTGGCCTTGCGGCGAAATTAGGCCCAATTCACACAGCCGTCATCCTCCCCGTCCCATCACCGCCACGGCACCGACGAGTCACTTTAAAGAACTGGACGCCGAAGCACTGCCGATACTTTTGAAAATAAAACGGCGAGAAAACGCTCTATCCTGATGGACGGGGCGGATGCACACAGCCGTATACCGCTTCCCATCGAGCCGCCGTCACGGCATCGGTTCCGGTTAGAGGAATGAATTTCTTCCTTTTTTTCTCAACCAAACGCGGGGCGACGGCGACCTTGGCCGCCGGCGAAATTGCGAGTATCGGTCAAGGTCACCCGCGCCCTATATATTGAGGAGAAACTGTGGTGATGACGTGACGGTGACGGCTGATTACCTTATACGCGAAGGAAAGGCCCGCCTATGGCGTACCCGTGCGGCGGCGTCCGCAGTGCTTGACGGTCCGCAGAAACACTTGAACCGGACTTGGACGTGCGAATGCTCGTGCAGTTGGAAATTTGCGGGAACCACGCTGGTAACGCACATGGGTCGCTCGACGGAGAACAGTCGTTTGGTCTCCTTCTCGATCTGCCTGTGCATGCAAGCGTACTTTGGTTACCAGGAAGCCTTTCTCACCACACGCGTTCACCATTTGGCGCTTTACAACTAATCGCTGTGGTATATACAGTTCGGTCAGGACGGCTAGCCAGCTGGTTGCACTAAAAAGTAGAACGAAACGCTGTTCTGCCGGTTCCCTAAAGGGCAGCCTTTTAGATACGCCTAAAGAATGCAGAATAAAAAAAAACATTTTATCATGTGACGACTGCTTTCAAACGATCGGATGTCAGTAAAACGTTGTATATATGACTTGTCACTTTAGCTACACCTCTAAACTGAAACTTCCAAACCAAAACTGAGTTCTTAACATTACGACACAACAGCCAGCCGGATGTTGTGTCGTATGCACCGGCTCTTGAGGTGTTTCTGGATGGAATAAAGTAGGTAAAGCTATATTTCAGAAACTCCCCATGTGCTTATGACCAAGGTGGAGGCAAGGTCCCTGCCCTCTCTACAAAACTGCATTGGTTGTTAGCTTGCCACGCGTTTCCTGTACTAAACAGGGTTCGCCGATTACCTCATTACTAGGCTAAACGTAGACGCAGCTTCTTAGAAGATAGACCTACTTTCTTTTTATAGTATGGCCACACACTTTACATTATCTATTCCACAGAAGGTGAAGCTGTGAGCTGTGTTTGCTCAATGGTCCCATTATTCTAGGACTCAATGTTAGCTTGCGAATCAAATGGTTGTAAGCTAACGGGTTTAAAGGCTCATTTAGCATGCTTAGTTTAGGAAAGAGGGATAGCCTATATAACGACGGGAAACAGCCTATCGGCGTGAAGCACGAATGCGTGGAAAACGTCTCTCACCCAACGGCGTCACCTCGGAGGCACTGGCGACCACGAAACGATGGCAGCCGTGCACGCGTCAGTTGCGCGGGCAGGCCTCCTGCGCTCGCGCCGCCTACGCCCGCGCTATGGCGTCGTCGTCGGCTTCTCTCGAACAGCGAGATCTTATATGATTAAAATACGATGACATGAGGTGATGTGAGGGCGTTCTCGCAATAAAGGGCGTTTTTTTTTTTAAATGTGCGTTATATATGTCCATACACAAAGGAAAAAAAGAACAATGCTCGTAACATTGTCCAATGCAGAACTGTCGGTCGTCAGTAAAGTAGCAAATTCGAATATTCAAGCACGCAAGCGGTAACTGGCTGTGACGAAGCGTCAAACCGATACGAATGAAGTAACTCAATTGTTGGTTCGTTTTTCGATTACCACTATGTGTCCGCAGAACTCGAATTGACGGAGTCATGCAGCATACTTAGAATATGCCGCTTCAGACAAATAATGTGAAGTATTATTGTTGATATAATGCGAATAATTAACACATAATAAAATGACACTACAGAAGATGAAGAACAACACTAAGTTGAGCTTAATTAGTAACTTAGGTTATTAAAGGGACACTACAGGCTGATGCTAGGTCGACGTTGACTGTTTCAACAGCATTCCAGAAACCTCGCAACGCTTGTTTCGTGCAAGAAAAGACTTAGTTTACGAGCAAATCGTATCTGAACGGTCTGAATACCTTTATCACAATTCAAATATTCCGCCACCCAATCGGAGGAGTGGTGACGTTGCATACGCCATCACCACCCTTTGCTGCCGTCGGTAGGCAAAACAGCGCCCGACAGGCGGCGGTACCGAGCCAACACAGATAGAGGGGCTTTAAACACAGAGCGGTGGATTCGCCGCTGAAGCTGCTTTTTGGTCAAGTGGCGTAAACTGTTCGGGAATCCCGCGACATCACATGGAAGTTGAATTGTCTGCTACGTGCAGTTTGTGTGATTTTTGCGAGCCAGCAAAACCAGCGTAACACTACGCGATAACTAAACCACTGAAACGCCAAAGCGTGGGCGGCGCGCAGTCGAGTGAAAACGAAACCTTTCGACCGCTAACGTCGTTGTCAAGGGTAATTTCAACTAGTTCTTCTTTCAAAAAAGGAAATAGAACTTGACAAGTAGCATTTTAGTTCGTCTTACAATACAAATATGTTTTTTTTTTTTGCAACGATTGGTTGAGTATTAGTCAGAATTTAACTGAAGAGTGCTTTCGTCATCGGGCAAGTACTTGAATGTCCCGGAGGAGTGTCTAATCATGTCCTGCATTTACCTCAATTTCTCGATTATCAAGGCTCTGTTCGCGATAATATTGATGCCTTAGAGATTCTCGAGCACTAATCTATCGCTTTAGCTTGACCTAATATTTGCCTTTAGTGTCCCGTTAACGCACCTGATCGTCCTAAAAAAATCAGGTTTGAGAGTTGCACAGATCCTTTACAAATGAATTTGGTTGATTCCTTTGAACCATCTATCTTGCCTGTTCCTCAGCTACTGGCTACATTGTATTATGACGTAAAAATGAGGCATACGCAGAGCATGCTGGGAATGAATGTCACGCGACAGCGTCGAGAAGCCGGCGATAGTGTTTGGCGGGAGATGTCGCTGTCGCGAGAAGTGACGTTCTGTGTGGACGGAAAAGTAATGGGTGGCAAGTGGTATTGCGTTGTGGGCTGCATGAACTTCAGCCCTCGCCCGCCGCACACATAGTTGGAGCAGACGTCGAAGTTAGGCCTATCCCAGTCGCCGAGGTCGTGCTTCTGCTACCGGGGGACCTGAGCGACTGACGTGAAGCTAAGCCATTGGGATGAAGAAAACTGTTTTTATAATTCCTTTGGGACCACACGGATTTGAAGTAAACGATTCTTCATTTCTTTCATTGTCCACACAAGGAGATACAATCGACGTCACGGCGCACTGTCGACGTCGATACGTTGTCATTCTCGAAGGCGGCCAGTCGCACTCGCCGGCACTTCCCTAAATGTCACTACGTACATGGGCGAATTTTTACGTATTGTTACGCTGCCTCATTGTTTAGCTCCCGAGATGCACTGTTTGCCTCGTATCCTAAGTGAGCAGCAAGCAGATACAGCAGCGTAAACAACCGTCTCGTTCAGCTGCCAACGGTGTCAATATTGGCGTCGGCGTTCCTGCGAGAAAACTGCCCGCTCTCTTAATGAATGATCCTACGCGTATATTCCTAGTCTATGTCTACTTTACGGACCCGTGCTGACTGTTTTAGAAGGTGGGTGGTCGCTCATATCAGCGTGACTCAGAGTGACGCGAGAGTGCTCACGTGCACAAAATCTGCGTGCTTTGCTATGTTATGAGACTATTTGATGTCAGTGATGTGTGACTAGCATTATATTTCAAGCGAACGACGAGCGGTTGGTTCGCGTGCCGATGCAAACAAATTCACCCCGTCGGTGCATGCTTTAATTTGTCTGTCGGTGGCGTTCTTCCGGGATACAAATGCGGAAAGCAGTGCTCCACAACTTCTTACAGCGAGCAGTGGCGTAGCTAGGTCGTCTGGCACCCGGGGCCCATAGGTCTTCTGTCACCCCCCCCCCCCCTCCTGATGTACTCGAGGACGGCGAGGGTAGCGACAATTTCCGGATTTCAGCACCAGTACAGCCGCCTTGGATACCGCGCACGTTCTCCGGGTCCCCCTCTCCTTCGCTTTCTTTCCCAGAGATCGCGAATGCAGCAAATATACACGCTGTTTTTCCTGCGCCAAATAACACAGGGTGCTGCACTGATAACGTATGATAAGCCCATGGGCGCATCTTCTGTCAGACTGTAAGGCTTGGCAGCCAATACAAATGCGGCATCGTGGAAAACATGACTCACGTCACAAGTAACAAAAATATCTTTATAATAAAGTTTTACTTACCAATTCTAGCGGCAATATTGCATTTGCAAAATTGAAGCCCGACATTCATATCTCGCCCAACAACTTCACAAAAATCGTCGTAGGTACTATGGCACGCAGTATTTTGTCTGTGGGCAGCCCTGAACGAAAACCAAAATTAAATTGTTTGTCAGTGACGCTGATCTCCCCACCCTATTAGAAAACGCTACCTGCCTCCCCGCTGAGCGGGCGCCAATGCTATGACAGTTACGAGTTCTCTTCATTCTGATCAATAAAGCCTTGTTTTCATTTGCTGCTATACGGACAAACGTGATTATCCGAGCTGCGGTACCACCGCAAGATTGGGAACAGAATAGAGCACGCTTCTCGTCGATTCTTGGCGTCACCATAAAAAAAGAAAGAAAAGGCCGCGATGAAGCCCGTGCCAGCGAAAGCTTGCACTGCTGTTGGTCTGCACTCGCAATGGAGAGGATTAAGGGATCAACGTAACTGGTCCACTATTTCATATTTCTTTCGCTGCTGCCATATACTGGGCGCCGCCCGCAGTGCCAAAGTACTGTAGGTTGTAGCACCCAAAACGATTTTGTTTAAGAAGTTTTTGTTGCGTTAATAATATGACTTTGAGTCCTCAATTCTCGAATTGAAGTGCTTCCTATATAAGTACAAATTACGGGATTATTAAGGATATGGTTATTACTTATCTGCCGTATTTTTCGCGCTACCGAGTTCCTAGTAATCGCAAAAAGACATAACTTCACAGAATCTCGATCGGGAAATATCCTTATGAAATTAACCTTTTGTTTTATAAAATTCTGTGCAGCTGATACAGACACTGTACTCGTGACATGAGGTCACACAACAACAACAGTTTGCTGAAACTTTCGAGGGTAATAAGGAAAGCGTGAAACATAACGGCAGGTTTCGCAGCGGCTTCTCGGAGCGAGCTGGAGAGGGGAAGTAAAAGCGAGCCGAGCATCGCGGCGGGCCCGCGACTACAGCCTGTCGAGTCATACGCCGCCAAACTCTTCGGCCGAACCGAGTCTGAAGACGATCCAGAGAATCCCATTCGCGACTTTTGACGGCCCCACTTATGCAACGTCGCTCTCAACAACTCTTCGCCGTAAACGCGAGCGCCGGGCGCGCTGGTTGAACGCCCTCTTGCTGCTGTCTTTGCTCGTCTTCGCTGCGCGTTCTGAACGGAAGAGGGACCCAAGAGCCCCAACGCCTTACAACGCCTCACTGTATGTTTAGCGACTCCTGCTCCCAGCATGAACGCACCCCACATGAAACGTTCCGCTAAGGCGAGTAGTTGAGCGACCACTTCGCGAATTAAATTTTTTAGCCCGCACATTCTCGCAATTATTTCGTGGGGTGTTGATAGAGCTGCAGCCGACAATTCTGCGGCGCAACGCATCGGGTGCATGAGCTCGGGCTACTGGATACCGGAGCATTTTTTGCAATTTGCGCCCAGTCAAGCCAGCGGAAAGAGGGGTGTCTTCATGCGTATATGACACCCCCCCCCCCCCCCTGGCCCCTTGCACCCGGGGCTCACGGCCCCCCGGCCCCCCCTGCTGCTACGCCACTGACAGCGAGTATGCGAAACGTTTTCCTGAGAAGGAGTAAAACACCTAAAATAGCAAGCAGCACGTACGCATAAGATCAGTGGATAACGCTATCCTTGGCCTTCCAATTAACTCTACCTTGATGAACTGTACCTTAATTACATTCGCCTTAATTGACACCGAAGGCCGTTGGTTCTACTCCCACCAGAGCTCGGGTGTTCGTAGCCTTAAGTAATACCAAAGGTCGGAGGTTCGACTCCCACCTAATGTCCAGGGTTCGCAACCTTCTTGGGCGATCTTGTGGTCACGCCGACAACGCCGGGCTTTCCTCCTTATGAGTCGTATAATGTTTTCGCATTAATAGCGAACATTGAAAGTAAATAGGGTGGTTAGTAGCAATGTGCGGGCTTGGCATGCATGCTAACCACGAACATCGCTTCAATTGACAAGCCATGGTTTCTCGCTTTATCTGCGCAACTTGAAAGAAAGAGAGAAAAAAAAGCATACTTAATAAGCATAAGGGCGGCTTGATTTGCAGGAGTGGTTCCCTCTTCGCAGGAATCCATGAGCCGTCTTGGCTGCAACTGCCCTCTCAGCCAACATGACCTGGTCCAAGAGGCGGGAGCTGGACAGCAGTGTCTCCCACTGCTCTTGAAGGTGGGGAGGAGGGGGGGGGGGCGTACCGGACAACGTACCGGAGGGTTCCTAGCTGTTCGCCGTATAATAATTGTTCGTCATATTGAGTATTGAACATGAGATGAAGCCTCCTTGGGTGCGGGAACGTGTTGGCTTGCTACAATCTGAGTGTTGTCTCTTGCGTGAGCTGTGGATGTCGACAAGCCTGTCCGGGGTGCAATGAACTCGCCCACTCCAAGGCCAAAGAGCTTACCGATCAGAGGACACAACAGCTCACTGGACTGACAACATACGAAGAAATCACTCAATACTACAGACTCAACCGCAGAACACTTCCACCACAACTTGAAAAGCTTTGCGCTTTGCAAGAGCCGGTTGCATTTGTACCGAAGTTTAAAACTAGTAAACACGCATTCCCTAGAGTGGGCTTTCACGAGTTGCAAAGCACAGAAACGTGAGAACAGCGCTACTAGGCTTAGGTATTTTGGAGGATAACCCTGAGCTTCCTTCCCAAAGGCTCGCCAGACGCTTAGACTTGCACACAGGCATATATGGGGCAATTTACGAGCGATTTTATTGCGAAGGAGCCTCATGATTCAGGAGCCCCGCGTGTCGCGCCATCTGGTGTGGTTCCAGGGTATCTGGCTTTCCTTGATATGGAGAGAGCCTATGACAGTGTTCCCCACTCGAGGCTTTGGCAAAAGCTACTAAGCATTGGCCTAGATTGTAAGAGCATAGACCTGCTCAAGAACCTATACACGGATTGCACAGCAGTGTACACACTACAAGAACTAAGGTCGAAGAAAGCCGAGCAAAAGGTAGGACTAAAACAAGGATGCCCGTTGTCCCCAACATTATTTAACATATACATCGCACAACTACTCCAAACATTAGGCAATGAGGAACCAGGCCTCCGCCTGTCCACGATAACGACTGGCAAGCAAGAAGAATACAGCAAAATTTCATGTCTGGCATTCGCTGACGATATTGTGCTGCTAACAGAATCAGCAGCTGACCTCCAACGCCAGCTCGACATCTGCTCACAAGTTACAGGAAACGACCAGTTAAGGTTCAACAGTGACAAAATGCAGTGGATGGGAATAAATACAACCAGAACTAGCAACAAATCCACCCTCCAAGGGAACCTCTTAAAAAAACAAATAATAAACATCGGAATACAAATACTCCGGCGTAACTCTCAGCGACCAACAAAAGTTTCTGGATCCGCATCGAAACGCATCAGTAAAAAATATGATCGCTTCAAAGGCCGCTTCTGGCACTTGGCCAGAGATTCATATAACCCCTACAGTGTCGGACGCACACTGTGGAAGGGAGTAGCCGTACCAGCGACAACATACGCAGACGATGTGCTGGCCTACTCCAGTGAAACCATAAAATGCCTGGCGCGTCACCAAACAGAACTAGGCCGCTGGCTGCTAGAGAGCATCATAGCCACTGCAAATGCAGCAGTATGCGGGGAAATGAGCTGGTCCTCGTACGAGGCAAGGGAGGCGAGGTCCAAATTACCACACGCCGGCAGACTCAAATTCATGGCAAACACAAATTAGTCGCAGAATGTACCTACACCTATGATACAAAAACATCAAGACGGCTTGGATTCGGAAATACACGTCCCTAGACACGAGAAGAAAGGGGGTTGGATCCTTATGATACGTCCCTAGACGCGAAATACAGCAAAGATTTAAAACACCACGACACTAAGACAGAGGCAGAGTGGTGCAAGGCAGTCATCAAGTTAGTCAATGATGCTGAATGAACGATTTGGCGCACGACAGTGTCAAAAAAGCAAAGCCTGGCACCATATTATCACCGCAAGCCGTAACTGTGCCCATCACCACACTACCGAGGAGATAGAGGCAGCGCCCTGCTGTTTCAAGCCCGCACTGGCGCTCTCCTCACAAACCAACGCCGCCACGAACTATTCGGCGTGGATCCGACGCGCCGCTTGTGCGGTGCACCAGAAGAAACCCTTGTCCACGTGCTACAACAATGTCCGAGATTTTCCGCAGATCCCCGATCGTGCCCCCTGGCCGAGAGCCTGGCGCTGACTGGTCTCACCGAGGAGGACCGAACTGCACGCGCCGAGACTACGAAGACCCGGCTAGAACAGTGGGAACGACTGTGCAGGCGAGCCGAAAATCTGGAGGAAAACCCCAGACAGACATCGCCCGGATAGAGCCCCCCAGTCACAGCGAGCGGCCGCCGACGCCTATCACCTCAGCTACACGAGCTACTACGAGCCACGGCCGACCAGGCTTTGCTGTTGCCAGCTTTGCGGGTCAATGTTGCCAGACTGCCTGCCAAATTTGACGGGGAAAAACACGGTCAATGTGGCGAATGCAACGACGCCTTTTCCGAAGCGCACAGAGTTACCAGGTCACATGCGCGCAGGCTCCCCACTCCCGACAGTACCGGAAAGTTGCTGCATAACCCGCGCGCTTTAGAATCGCTTGCTTGTTGTGGGCCCTGTTCGCAGACGGTACGAAGCGCTTTCTTTCGCTGCACACGCTGTGGCTGGTCCGCGAGGGACGAGGCTTTCGCTGGCTCTGAATCTGAGACGCGCCGCATAACACTCGGGGCGCGGTATATCGCTGCAGTGGCTAAAAGGGCTGCATCGCCTTGCTTTGCACAGGCACTCTCCTGAGGATTACGCTGCTTGCAATACACTTTTCTGAAACTGAGACGCGTCGCATAACACTCGGGGCGCAATATATCGCTGCGCGCTCTCGCTGCAGCGGTAGAAAAGGGCTCCGTCGCCTTTCTTTGCACAGGCAGTCTCCTGAAGCTTACGCCGGTCGCAATAAAGACTTTTCTGAACCTGAGACGCGTCGCATAACACTCGCGGCGCTTTATATCGATGCGTGCCCTCGCTACAACGCTAGAAAAGGGTTGCATCGCCTTGCTTTGCACAGGCACTCTCCTGGAGATTACGCTGCTCGCAATACAATATTTAAAAACATTACGCAGCTGTGACGACTGAAAGTTCTGAAAGCGCTTAAGCTTCAGCCCTTGCGTGGTGACAGACAAGAAACAGAAACATGCCAATAAAAATAACTTGCAGGTACGTAGCGATAGATCCGCTCCGGCGCGCGACGCACTTGCGGCGGAAACCGCGCGCGTAGCCAGAAAAAAAGCCCCGAGGGTTTCGCGTCGCGTTTCAGAAAAATTCTTTACGCAGATAAAGGCACAGCAAACACTTTGCCCCGTTGCAGCGATCGCGCGCAGCGAATTAAAGTGCCCCGAGTGTTATGCGACGCGTCTCAGTTTGAGAAAAGTCCTTATTGCGACCGGCGTAAGCTCCAGGGGACTGCATGTGCAAAGCAAGGCGATGCAACCCTCTTCTAACGTTGTAACAAGAGCGCGCATCGATATAAAGCGCCCCGATTGTTATGCGACGTGTCTCAGTTTCAGATCCAGCGAAAGCGTCGGCCCGCGCGGACCAGCCACAGCGTGTGCAGCGAAAGACAGCGCGTCGTACCGTCGGAGAACAGGGCCCACAACAAGCAAGCGATTCGAAAGCGCGCGGGTTATGCAGCAACTTTCCGCTACTGTCGGGAGCGGGGAGCTTGCGCGCGTGCGATCTGGTAACTCTGTGCGCTTCGGAAACGGCGTCGTTGCATTCGCTACATTTGACGGTGTTTTTGCCCGTCAAACTTGGCAGGCAGTCTGGCAACATTGACCCGCAAAGCTGGCAACAAACTTAAACCACACCAGTCAGAACTAGAAACAAAGTATTATGGTACGCTGTAACCAGGGAGCAACGCGGGTGGGACGCGCTGACTTGAACCGGAATGGCTGGCGGATTGGATATTCGTGACTTTAGTGAAATCTGAGGCAACTGGAGCATAGAATACGACGAACCGGACCAACCAGACGGACTCGCAGACTGCGACTGTGACAAAACTGTGTTTTATTTTCTTTCTCTCCTTACTTTCTACGGCTTACTTTCTTTCGTTTTCCTGCTTTCAAGATTCCCTGTGGCGTTGACAAACGTCTGCCCTGATTCAAAAGGGATCAGGAGCGCTATTACCACTGGCGTAGCAACGGGGGGGGGGGGGGGGGAGGGGGGAGGGGTCATATATGTCTGAAGACACCCGGAAATTGTTCATATCCTCGACTTCCTCGACTACACCCGGGGGGGGGGAGGGGAGGGGGGGGACAGAAGACCTATGGGGCCCGGGTGCCAGACGACCTAGCTATGCCACTGGCTATAACGTAAAGCTATTCCGAACTTTTCTATTCCAATTCTGCAATCAGACCCCCCTTCGCCTGCCTGTAACGCGATGTCACGAAAACAGCGATAGCTCCCTGTCTGATATGACTGGTACACACTGATTATGCATTTTGGACCGAACGAAAGAAAAATATTTATTTCTGAATCGACGCTTTTTCGCCAAAAGCTCTCGGCTATTGGTGAAAAGTTTTCGGGCTGCGCTCACTTCACCTGCCTGCCACGAGACTTCACAAAACCGCGAAAACTCACCTCGTCAATGTGACGTGTACGTGTTAAAGATGCATTAATATGCTGAACAAAACTTGGTTTTTTTTTTCTGAATAGCCGCAGGCTGCCCCGTTCCGAAAGAAATAAAAGATCGCTGCCGCCGATCGCTCGGGCACTGGCTACTCGCACCTGCCGGAGAGCATGGGTTTGTTTGCGTACAATAAAGCTTTTTGCGAGGCCGTGTAACATTATCGAGCACTTTCGGCACGTTTATGACCTCGCTCTGCCAACTCGTCTTTGCTGAGGATACGTTTTAGCGTCATTCTTAGCCTTTCGTTGCATGCCGTCGCGATTTTCAATCAGCCACGTCAAGCTAAGTAAGGGAAAGTGGACCAATCGCAGATGCTGGCACCACCCTCTTCATGCGGTTATCGATTTTCAGTGCACTGGATCGGCCCCATAGAATCCTTCTCCACTTGAGCGTGCTCCTCGACTCTTGTCAGCCAATTAGATAAGACAAGCCGATCCCTGTAGGCGATGTTGTTTTTAAAACAAACAAAAGCGACCTTCTATATTTGAGGTAAGCATTTGATTGGTCTGTTCAGACAACCCTGCGGGTCACCGTCCGATGCTTGCGTCGGTGGTTACGCAAATCTGACGTCAGGAGATTGGAATAAAAGAAATATTGGAATAGTTTTACGTTATAGGGCCCCAGGACCACTTACTTAATCACTGGCGCTCGCGTGCACTCCATAATATACTACACTATTCGAGCCGCACATAGAATCTGATTACATAATGTTCTGCGACAAGATAGGCAACAGATAGAATAGGCGGCAACATTCGGGAAAGGTCCGATACAGAAAGTCGCGCCTTGCATTGAGCGAAAACTTTTCACATGTGTTAGACGGTGAAAAATGCTCCCTAGAAAGTCACAAACAATGCATTATCGCGCTCAGTATGAGTATCTAGCCTCTATAGTATGAGCGACAAAGCGCGAGAGCGTGGTCAAGCGCTCTCAAGATTGGAAAGGCTTACGGACTTAAAGGGTGAGGGTTCCGCTGTTATTGCTTCGAACAGGCCCCTTCATGCCTGCTTTTGCCCTCTTTCCCAAGCTTAAAAAAAGATATCTTTGTCTCACGAAAAGAATCTGAAAGACCGGTGGTAGCCACATTTTCCATGAGCTGGGTAGCATGCATGCTTCTGGCAATGAAAATCTCCGTAGCCACAGAATTTCATGCTTGATTTATCGGCCCTCACTCAGTGCGTAGTCCAACAAGCTTTTGCCTAATTCCTGAATATTTGTCCTTTCTCTCTTTCTGCGTGCAGCCGCACTATATGTAACATAAACGTCTCTGTGAACTCACTGTCTCTTATCTGCGAAATTTCATCGGTTGAAGTGCGCAGAACCAATTAACGCACAACTCGTACAAAGGGTGGCCACCATCTGTCCTTACCGTTTTCTTGAGACCAAAATATTGCCCATAAATTTGTGGGCGAGGGCGAAACAAGGCATGAAGGGGCGATATCCGACAAAAGAACAGCAGAACCCTCTCCCTCTAGGTCGGGAACCTGATGCTGGTCGGCGCCACTATCAAGCCTGGTAGGGCGGTTAGCCACGCCCTCACGCGTCATAGCTCATGGGACAGTACGCGAGTGGATATAGATAGAACCTATAAGGACATAACTAAAGTTGCGAAATAGCTATCTGCCTTGTGCAGTCTTACTGAAAGCGAAGAACCGACCAGGTATATAATACGGATTATATGTGCAATATATGATTGCATGGATCTTGCAGGTATCTTAAGGGATAATATAAGCATTAGTTACAGAACCAATGAAATATACCACTACAGCATCTTTATTAGTACTCCTATAAAGAAAGCTTGTAGTTTAGTATAAACTATAGGACACAAACACAGTGCTTACGCGTAATCACAAATACACTGGTGTGCATGAAAATAGCGAAAAATAAGTACTTATATTCCGTGCTGTTTGGCATAGTTCGCCATGGATTATGTCACTTTCACCATTGTTTCACAGCGTTTCGAGCTTCCATTCTGCGACCAAGTCTTGAAGGCTGTCTGTGGCCGAGATGGCTTCGACCAAGTTGGTCAAAGCGTTCCTGTCGACGGGTTGAAACGCCTTGAGGGTCAAACTCTGTAGAGCGGAATTCTCCATCACGAAGTATTTCGCGAATGCTTCTGCTGAGCCAGTTGAGCCACAATTAAGTGAAGATGCAAGAACTGTTAATGAGGGCGTGCGTCAGCATAAACAAGTCTTGCTCGTCTCCAAGTGTCCAACTTTTTAATTGGTGATACTTGTACTAAGTCTTAACAAGGTCTGGACGGACTGCACTTACAAGTACACCGCATGATAACTGCTTTATATCCACAGCCCAATGTTGTATATATGTATATATACAACATATATACATATATATATACATATATATATATACAATGTATATAGCCCAATGTTGGAATACGCAATTGTCATATGGGATCCCTTTACTAAAATAAACATTACTAAACTAGAAAAAGTTCAAAAAAGGGCAGTACGATTCATATATAATTCGTATGGCCGCACTTCAGTTACGGAGCTTCTCAAGAGAAGTGGATTGCCACCTGTAACACAAAGGAACCAAACATGCCGTTTAAAGTTTTTATTTCAGCTCATAAAGGGGCACTACAACATTGATACATCACGCTTTATCACTTTCTCTATTGGTTATGCTACACGTCATCGACACTCACAGACAATAACACCGTTAATTACTAAAAAGAATTGCTTCAAATTTTCCTTTTTCCCCAGAACTATTGTTGAATGGAATAATCTTACTGATGACGTTGTAACTCAATGCTCATTGCCATTATTTGAGTCGCACCTATGTTTATGTAGCGAGTGATTTACTGTAACTGCTTGCATTTGTACATCGCGAGTGACCTATGTTATGTATCGCTGTATATTTACTTGGATGTTTTCACTTTGTATCCCCCCTGCTAAGGTCCTGGAAACAGGACCGCAGTATCAATAAATAAATAAATAAATAAATAAATAAAGTTACTTGATCTACTTCAGGGAAGCTACTACGTCGCAGACGTGCTGTACTTCTGAACTCAGTAATTCACGGGGACATTTACCCTCTTCTGTGCCGGCATGTTATTGAGCGCTTTGTGCAGTGCACTGGCAGCGATGTACTCGATATAAACAACAATGCACCTATGCAACCTGATAAGACTGTTCAAGAAACACAAGGTTGAGCTCATTTTCTCCTCGCTCAGTCCATATTCTTCGGCTACGAAGCGCCTTCCAGATACACTCACCAGCAGCTGATCTCCCAGATTGTCATCGTCGTGCTCCTCAAGCTGAAGACATAACTGCCAAAGGAGGTTGTTGCACGCCAAAAGGTGCTGTGCCATTTTGCAAGCGCGAGTGTCTGTGGTTCTTGTACCAGGAAACTGGTACCCTTCAGAAGTGGCACTGGGCGCTACAGGCTCGTGCGTCGACCGTCGATGTAGTAGGGCGTTCCAACGGTTACCCACGGCTCAAGTCACGCCAGGGTGCAGTCCTTAGCTCGTCATTTTGCCGCTCCCCGTAGAAAGCTGACTTTGGGCACGTCTCTTAGGCTTGAGTTGCTGACGCCCTCCAGAAGATTGTCACAGTGGTGTTAGTCGTAGCAGAAACAACGGCGACTCAGAATAATCATCGGGTTATCTCAAAACATTGGGCAAGGAACGAACGGACGAAGGCCGGAGAATGAAGTAGACTCACAGACAGTGAAAAACAAACAGGACGAGGCCCCAGCGTGAAACACATTCACGTGCTGTGCGCGACGTAAAAAAAAAAGTGTTGGAATGCCGTCGTAGTTGGCCGGCCTGGCACAAGGCGAACCGGGGCATGCCACGCGCGACGCGCGCGACAGCCGCTCTTCATTCACATCTTCGTCGAACCTCAAGCTTTTTCACGACTTGTGAGAACGCTGCGCGTCCGCTAACACGCGCAGCCTGAAATTCGATATTTTCGCGGAACATCCCTGCTTCTGCGCTGCAAGCGGCAGAAGTGTACGTTTGTTTTACGTGACGCAATCCAAGTCTTGCAAAAGCTTGTCTGTTTGCGTATTCTTTGAGTAAAAGATCGGAGGAGGAGAAGCAATGAACATTACTTGTGGGAATGAACGTCCGAGGTGGGCGCAGTCACTAGTCCAGGATGCCGTTGGCCGTGAACCGATAGCTTGGCCCTGCTCACCAGACAATGCGGGTCTTCAGGACTCGGGCTTGTTAGCAGGGCCTCCCACTGCTCGACAGTTGGTCTGGTTATGTATGGTGTCGATGGGTTGTGCCCACACTCCCATACCATGTGGTAGAGGGTATTGGGCGCACAAGGGCGCAGAAGGCGCCCTTGTAAGTGTAGCTCGCAGGGTACATTGTGTATGCAGGGTGCTGTGCGGGAATGTGTCCGTATGTAGTTTCCGGAACATCACCGCCTCTTCTCTGGTCAGCTTGGGATGCGAGGGTGGGTAAGTCCTCCTACCCAGTCTTTATAGTGGCTCAGCATGTTGGTCGGTGCATCCTTTCGGGACGCCATCGTGTGGGTCTACCGGTGCTCGTGCACCCGGTGGGATAGCCCGGAGAGCGTTTCATTTTTTTCTTTCTTTCTTTAGTTTCGCTTTATTTCATGAATTAGTTTTTCGGTTGCAATTGTTTTTATTAAATATAGTTATTTACTTTGCACGTTTACTTTCCGGTGTTATTATTTCATATTTCACCCTAATCATCTGGTGTACCATGACAGGCATTCGGCTTGGCTAACACCTGCAGCTCTTGACTAAACCATTTCTATCTTTGCCTGTCTCAGCGGTCGCGTTTTTCATAAGCCTTATTATCGGGTAGCTGAAATGACGAACACATGTGAAAACGCTTTAGTATGCATTAAATCTTATCCGCCTTGAGGTTAAAAGTGTCGGTACCGCAGGAAATAAAAGTTCACCAAATTCCCCAGAAACTTCCGTAAACGTGGCTTCATGACGACAACGTTCGTCGGTGGTAAAGAAGGGTTAAGGAGGCGGAGGACATTGTTGGCTGCATGCGAATTGATTTCGGTCTGAATGGTTCAATAAATGATCTTCAAAGCTCATCGACAACTGAGTTTCGTCACAGAACACCATGCAACGACAGCAGAAGCATTAACTTTATCGCATGTCTAATCGAAGACGTCATGAGTCGTTCACAGCTCTAAGAGAAGGGCACTGACGATCATTGCCCACAGGTGGCGATGGGGAAGAGAAGGCAAGGGAAAAGAGGAACGGTTCGAGATCGTTCCTATTGACTATATAGCTTAATTACCTGTTATAAAATTTCGACTCATTTTAAACTTTACTATAAACTACCCAATTCTTGGCCAATTCCCCAGAGTGAGCACGTGCCAGTAGATGATAAGGATCTACGTCTATAGTTAGTGAGAAAATCTCCAGATCATGTGTGAAACATGAAACATCTGCGTTACAGTGTATTGCGTGGTCTATTACAAAATCACTTACAAGTGACAGATGCATCGCCAACCGAAGAAATACCAGGAATTCGCATTTTCTCTTCCGCCTTTTACTGGTCGTTCTCCTTAAGATTTCCCGACTCCGTACTGATATTTTTAGCTGAGTTTCTGGCGCTTATATTAACCCTACGGAAAGGCAACTCACCAATGTCGAAAGTTGTTATAGTAACGGATTCTTTTTTTATTCTCAGCTCTGACTGTACATAGTGGCTCACATATTTTGCGTTGATTTTATTGCCTAATATCCTCTTCTATAACACTAATTAGATTGGTATGCATGCGCACCTGGTCACAAAGGATTAGTTATGAGTGAAGTAGCAAACATCTTCGCGAGAGCAGCCTTTAGTGGTCCAATTCTCTCGATCCTTCCTGGGTCAGCTTTCATAGCCGCTGTTAGGTTCAGGAGACGCGCAGCATGCAAAACTCTTAGAACCTATCATTAACAAATTTTACTGATTATCGACACCTCCTATTTTCTTGGAGTAGAAACTTCTGCCGCACTAGACAAGTTCACGTCCTGTTTGCCAAATTCCAATGTAGAACACCTGCATTAAACAATTATCTGCATCGATGTGGTCTGGCGCCCTCCTCCTTGTGCCCCTATTGTGGTGATTATGAACCAACTGAACAATTCTTCTTGTCATGTCACCATTTTGCATTATTAAGAAAATATTCTTTAGAAGGACAATCTCATGGTGCTGGATTGAATCCAGCCATTCCGGATATTCTACGTTTTGCATGGAGCTTCCTCTGTAGGACATTATCACAGATGTCGGCGCAGCTTTTGTGAGGTTAATAATTGAATCCGGACAATTTCCTTGCTAAATTCTGAAATTTCTGTCTGACCTTATTCTTGTGTTTATTTTGATCTTTACAAAATTTCTAATTAGGGTTCCTTTTTTAGACTCCGATTATTTTCCTAACTCACTCGATTATTGGCCGATCCCCCTAGTTGGTACGATCCACTCGTAGAGGAAAACCGACTAACTAATTTCCTTGTTTTTATCCGCTTCCATTTGATCTTGTCTTGTTTTAATATGCTCCAATGCTGAGACCTCCAGTTGTTCGCGGACGCAAAAAATTATTATTTGATTTATTGCTTGTTAACACTAATAGTTATGAATTTGAATTATGTGAATTAATAAATAAGAAATAAATCGACCGTGAAAAATAGGGAAACGTTGAAAGATGATCTTTTTTTTTCGCAGAGGTAATCATGCTGACCGTTATCGCGGAGCAGGAAAGCGACAGCGCACGAATGCGAAACCATTACGGCTGCTACCCTGCTTCTGTGCAGTGAGCTGCTGGAAATTCAACTGAGTTTTTGCTAATTAACGCATTTTGCTCCGATCATGCTGCAAATTGTGGAGCGGTGCATTGAAGACGTGTGCAGCAGTTGGCTGCGAAAATATTGACTGGCATATTAAGGAATGGAATGAATTGTGCGACCAAGTTCACGGACCGCTGCTACATGATGACAGCCTGTGTTGCGAGCCCTTCGCGATGCGCGACTTTCCTAGAGAATAAAAAAAAAAACGTCACTCATCCGCCAGTGTTGTATCGCTAACCTCCAAAGAAAGGTCTTGAATCCCGGAGTGTAGGCAAGAGCGAGTACCGCTCGTTAAACAATGACAGAGGGAGTATCGCCGCTTCCTGTCGTAGTAAGTTTCGCACACGTTATCGACACACATATACCCCAACTGACACGCGAACTTACGCCCACTCTACCACCAACGTAACAAGAATAAATGAATGGGCACACACTTGAACACATGCGCACTATGTAGGCACAATTATTCGCGGAATACACCAACTGCGCATAAATGGTCGGTGCTGAATGTTTCGTGCCGGTTCAAAGGAGTGAGCGAGTCACTCGCGATAATACGTCTTTGTTACAACGCATTACAATGTACCAAACACCTAAGCTTCAAGTCTTGTGCGCAGCAAGAACAAATCTATCAGAACTGAATTCACCCGCGAACCGATTAGGCAGAAAATAATCAGATCCTGAACGCACCGAGGAGCTTTCCTGGGAAGAAACGTGACAAGTCGCTGCTTCAAAATGTTAGCCAAATAAAGAACGAAAAACAAAACACGCTGATCCTTATGCATTTCATAAGCTTGGATAGTTTAGATAGCTTGAAATACATATTTAGCCCCGCTTCTAGAACAAGCACCATATACGTATACGCTGCTCGCACCGTTTGGACAAAGCTTAATCAGCTCCGAAAGCGCTTTTATATGTTTTCAGAAGCTGTGGCCGAAGCTTCGTGTCGTCCACCCAGTCACCGTTTACGATATCTCCCGAAACAGATGTTTGCTAAGCCACACCAGGGTCATACACATCCATTGTAAACACTGAGGCAACGGAGGCAACTGAAGCTATAGCAGTGAACGCGCCACCACGTGATCAAACATGGCAGTGCCCACAGGGTCGCCGGGAAAAGGGTCAATACGGCTCGATAAACGTTCTACCGGCTGTATCGTAGCCCCGATGCTCCAAGTAAGAGTAAAACTGTACTTTAAATATTCAGTCCAAGATTACGAAGCGGAATCTCCAAAAGTCGTCTTCACTGAGAAGAAGCCGCCGGTAGGTTAACAATACAAATTATGCAAATCCAACGTGCATTTAGGGAATCCGTGGGAAGCTCAGGTTTTGTGAAGCGGTTAATCAAATGCCTTAATTTGGCGCACTTCGTTCCCGCACATTTTGTAGTAAAGAAAACAGGCCCGCGCCCAGGCGCTGTCGCGCACCCGTGACAACTCTTACATTGGCTTGTATTTCGTGGTTTATTTTATTTATTTATGAAATGTACCGCCCGCGTCTTGGCCAATCCCTCGTTGTGGGAAATCGTCATTAGCAGCAGCGGGCGGCGATCACCTCAAAGAGATAGTTGCCATCCGCACGAGGCGTACCGCTCGCTTCTCGGCCAAATCCACGTTATATGCCATTGTATACGGAAATCACCATAATAATCAACACGCGGCGATCATCTGAGTGAACTATTTGGCGTTGGTACAATAGAAGTCTACATGCGATTGTGGGCTAATTAGTACGAGCATGTCATATGTCTTCGGAATTTTCGAAAGGCAAAAAACGAATTGAGAAAAATGTTGAAGTAACTATTAGTAAGCTTCGCCGTCGCATGCCTACTTTAAATTTTTATTTATACAGGGCTGGTCTGGCACCCTCACTGATTTGTCATGTGTGTAGGGAAGATGAAACCATACAACGTTTCTTAATTTCTTGTCGACGATCTATTGGCATAACGAAACGAACCCTAGAAACACCACTCCGCCTTCTTGGATTAGATTTAACTGTTCAAAATGTACTTTCTTTGGATGCCTCTACACTTGGGCATAGCGACGGGAAGGTTAGCGCTGCCATCCAAGATTTCGTTTTAAGATCAATGAGATTTAAACTCCGAATAAGCATTTTTTAGCCTCCTTTTCTTTCACCAAAATTGAATTGTTTTTACTTTATGGTCCATGGTAGAATTTTCAGTTTCATAAAAACCGTGCACGCGCTACTAGCTCTATCTTTCGATTGTAGGTTACCTATTATAAAGTTTTGACTTATTTTACACTTTACTATAGCCTACCCGATCTTGGTCAATACCCCAGAGTGGCTATACGTGCCAGTAGCTCACAATGATGTACATCTGCATTAACATCCTGTCCCATACTTTGTTGCGGTACTGGCTCGGGTTATTGACTCCTCCCGGAGACTGTCTCGAGCCGCGGCCCGGCGCTCCACACCACAGTGGTCTTGGTGAGAGCTCCGCCGTCGACTTGACTGCCTCGCCCGCCGACAGACACCGGTGAACTCATTTCCTTTGGCGATACTGCATGGTTCCGCTCGCGATGTGCTGTGGCACCGCTTTGTGTGTTTGTTAGTTTTTAAATATGTGTGGTAATTTGCCTCCTGATCTTAATATTTCAATAAGCGTTATCAGGATGGCTAGCACCTGATGTCTCTTAAGCTACACGCACTAGCAATTGTTAAGACGTTTAGTTAGAAAAAATATGTGAAAAATATTTCGAGGCCATGGCTAGCACTTCATGTCTCCATGCCGTACTCTTCTACCTATTGTGAAGACGATTACTTAGAAAACATGCCAAAATTTTGAAGGAATTGCCAGGGAGGATCCAGTACAGCCTCAACAAATTGCAGGGGGGCGGCTCGCCAGAACATAGAGTGGAAGAGGGGGGGGGGTCGAGACAACAAATTTTGTAAGCGCGGAAGTTTCGGGAATGCTTCGGTAAATGTTAGGGTATAGCTGCGTCGATAGGGCATATGAAACCCATTGTAGCGTAATCAGGACCTTACCCGCCACGGTGGCTTAGTGGCGAAGGCGTTGAGCAGCTAAGCACGAGGTCGCGGGATCGAATCTCGGCCGCATTTCAATGGAGGCCAAATGCAATAACGCCCGTGCACCGTGCATTGCGCGCATGTTAAATAATCCCCAGGTGACCAAAATTAACTATGGCGTGGCTCAGAATCAGATCATTGTTTTGGCACGTAAAACTCCAGATTATAATTTTGTTTTTATCAACGCCCATACGTGCTTTTGGCACGTAAAACTCCAGATTATAATTTTGTTTTTATCAACGCCCATACGTGCTTTTGGCACGTAAAACTCCAGATTATAATTTTGTTTTTATCAACGCCCATACGTGATCCCCCCCCCCCCCATGGAGCACGCGAAAATCGAATCTTCATTAATTTCCTACGCACGTTTTGAAGCGAGCACGTCCGCCGGTTCAAATCTGGCGCCAGATTGACGCGTGCTGCTACTTACAGCCGGCAAAGGGAACGCACCATTTGAAATATACATAAAAAGCAAGGAAGAAATAGAATTTATGCTGTGCACTAAAGTTGTTTCAAAGGGAAATTATGCATGTGCGAGAAAAGATTAGACAGCACTATTCAAGCGCGGCGACTGTGGCGCAGCTGGCAGCACATGTAACGATGCCTCTTCGAGCGACTCGGCAGCGGTAGCGCGGTAGCAGCAGTTTGTGTTGTTGGTTTGCTTCAATTTATGAGGTTCCGAGTGGAGAACTTCGTGTAGTTTTTTTCAAAAACGGCGGCAACAACACCGCTTCATTTCGGTTCGGAAAGCGATTTTATTATATGATTGAAGGGTTCCTACTTTGCTGGAAATCGTGTTGCACGATTTGAATGGCACGAACGTGAGTTGACGTTTCGGAATGTTGCTTTCATGCAGTTATTGAAGGAGCCCGTTTCAGATTGCAAGTTTTTGTAGGTTTGTTAGGAGCGTTTCTTCTTTTGCCTCTTTGCAACCTGATTGGTACAGGCTTTGAGGCTACGACGGGAGCTATGTAATGCCATGTCCTGATGTTAAATATTTGCGATACTGTTATTTTTTACTATGCACAGTATTAAAGCATGATCGCGTAGATAACATTCGCAGGCTGCAACTACACACGTAAAATAAGCGAAACCACAAGAATTTCGCGCGGAAGGCGCCTCGACACCGTTCGTTGACCTTGCAAATCGGCGGAAAAAACTAGTAATGGCCCCACATTTAGCTCATAGAAGTGTGCCCACTCCAATATCATGAAATGAAGACAATGCCAATACCAACGACAGGCAGCGAACAAGTGCGGTCGCGGAAGGTAACGGCCGCCAACAGCTGAGACCTCTTGTACAATGATGCCAGTAAAGAGCAGCAGTTTTGATAATGTTTCAAGGGAAGCCACACAGCATTAAGACACAATCCTCAAGAGCTCATAACCATACGTATACCGGCCGTGGTTGCTCAGTGGCTATGGTGTTGGCCTGCTGAGCACGAGGTTGCGGGATCGAATCCCGGCCACGGCGGCCGCATTTCGATGGAAGCGAAATGCGAAAATACCCGTGTACATAAGTTTAGGTGCACGTTAAAGAACCCCAGGTGGTCAAAATTTCCGGAGTCCTCCACTACCTCACAACCAGAAAGTGCTTTTGGCACGTAAAACCCCAGAATTTTTAAGCATACATATGCAACATTTCATAATGATTGAACCTTTAATGTGGTTGAACAATCTGATGTGCACCGCTATCTCGAGCGCTAAAGATTATGACCTCTGCATATTAGCTAACTGAAATGGAATTTCGAGGTCAAGAAAGGTATTGCTGTGCGGCTCTTTTCAGTGTGAAACGTGAGAAGTCTATACACAAATCATGGATAACTTTAAATTACTTTTGCATGTATTGTTTTAGTTGTATAGACATAATTTTTAAAAATTTGTTTAAGCAAGACACTTTAACCTTTACTTGCCCTTCATTATAGTTTTACTGAATGATTTCTGCGCTGCACTAACCAATGTGACTCTCAAGACAGCTGTGTAACTTGCATGGTTGTCGCAGAATAATGTGAAGTCTGCATCTTTTTCCATTTTTGTTCAGAGCATCTTAATGTTTTCTTTGTTATGTATTATTACATTTAGGGCATCTGCCTTCACATGGAGGTCACATTTGAAATTCTGCATGAGCGATCACTGTCCATATGACATTCTGTGCCGATGGTAGAGAGACATCCGGTGTCCTTTCTCACTGTCAGAGGAAAACCTTGGATTAAGTGATTCGCAACTGTCGTTGAACGTGACCTTAAAGTAATGTAGAGTTAGTATGGCTGCAAAGAGAAAGCAATGACAATATATTTGAGACACCAAACAAGGCTAACATAAAAAGTGCCTTTTGTTTGTTGAATAGTGAGCTGGTCACATTTGCACTCTTTCCTTGACATAAGGCAGTGCAGCTTAAGGCTGGTAATAGCCAATGTGCTATTATTTTGCTATTTTAATTTAAGTAGTTCGTGCTACCTGCATTTGCTGATCAATGTATGAATTTCAGAGGCTGCTAGGGATGACCCAGTGTGAGCTAATATGCTGTTGCACTATCAAAACAGTGGCATACTTGCTGACAGAACCGCTGCTTGAGCGTCATCTGCGACTCAAAGGTAAATGTGATGCATTTTATAACTTCAGTTACATAGAATACTTACTGTGTTTTCTGACGATGAGCAGAACGAGAACAAGGTGAAAGCAGGAGCCAACGTTTTGACAAGTGGACTTGTCTTCTTCAAGGCGACATATGCTTTCCCCCTGTTTTTACTGTGTTTTCTGACGTATTTGGAGGTGAGCATACTTGCATTTGTTGGTGTAAAATCTTTTAGCTTTTTAATTCAGTTATATATATAAGGCTGAACTCTAGCTTGCCAAATTGCAATGTTTGAATGCTGCCAGCATCAGGAAAGGGATTTTTGTGTTGTGCTATTTGTCAGTAAACAGTATAATCTTTACCTTTTGAAGTTTACCATATTCAATGTGAATTTACATCAAAACTGTGGTGATGAGGTTGTTTGTCGTTTTTTGTACTGACGAGTGGGTACTTAGTTTTCTTTAGGAGTATACCACTTGTTTTTATAGCCTTAATGGATAGCTGTGTTATTATGCTGTGGAGCTTCATTCCTTGTTTAATAATACATTAATGTTAATAATAACTGCCTTTTACTGTGACAGTTCAAAACATGCACCAAGTGTAGTGTGGCTTCAGACGTGAAACGGAAGTCTGTTCATGTCATCAAAACTTGAATCAGGTAGTCTTGTGGTACCAGACAACTGACGCATACACGCGCACTATAACCATGCTGTGAAAACGGTGATTGTCCAACACTTGACAGGATAACAGTGGAGAGAGTCCCTAAAAATTTGATTGCTTTTAATGAAAGTCATTATATCACTGTCAACTACTGCATTGAGCCAACTGGCTCGCGTCACCACATGAATCCTAACTATGCGTTTCAGTGATGTGGATAGTCTCCTGCTTCACGTCTAAAATAGTGCTGCTGTTAGCAGCAAGCGCTACGGTTGTGTGGTCAATATTTTATAGTTGGAATATGAGGTCTGACTCAGAACTGCGTGCAGTATGTTTTAAAATTCATTTCAGAAGCAGAAGGTACCAGTAAGAGCATGAGAGGATTTGTGGTTGATAAGAATGAATTGTTCCCAGAGCGCCAAGATCTATCCTAGTGGGCTTTGTTGTTAAGAGGAAGATTTGGCTCGGGCCCAACTCCGACGCGGCCAATTCAAATACATGTAAAACGCAAGAACGTTTTATGAGGTAACCCCTGGACCGATTTTAATGAAATTTGTTGCATTTGAAAGAGAAAGTTGAATTATAGTGACTGTTGGAAGCGGAATTTCTATTTAGGGCTTGAATTTTCTTAAAACGATTTTCAAATATTTGACCGTTTGAAAAAAATAGAAGCACAATTTTAAAAATTGATAGCTCTGTATCAAAAACAGATATCGCGGTTCTGTGAACGGCATCCATTAGATCATTGAAAGCGGACAAATTCGATATGTCATTTTACTTCTTACGTGAATTTGTTACATTGTTTACAAGGGTTCTGCAAAAGCTGTATTTCCATGTTACTAAATTTTTTGAGATCCATGTGTAATATATCAATTTTGTCCGCTTTGGATGTACTATTAGATGCATTTCACAGAATTGTATTATCGTTCTTCTTTTAGGAGTTACGGAGTTGTAAACTTGACAGTTTGGTGTTTTGAATATTTTGGATTTTCGCTAGTTTTTAATAAAAGATTGACGACCTAACTCAAAAATTCGAAACCAACAGTCACTAGACTTTAAGTTTTTCTTTTAAATGCAACAAACCTCGTCAAAATTTGTGCAGTGGTTGCCGAGAAAAACGAATCCTCTTTTTACATGTATTTAGATAGGAGCACCCGAGCTAAAGCTTCCTCTTAAGAGGAAGCTTTAGCTCGGGCCCAACTTCGACGCGGCCTATTCAAATACATGTAAAACGCAAAAACGTTTTTATGAGATAACCGCTGGACCGATTTTGATGAAATTTGTTGCATTTGAAAGATAAAGTTAAATTCTAGTGACTGTTGGGAGCGGAATTTCGATTTAGGGCTTGAATTTTCTTAAAACAATTTTCAAATATTTGACCGTTTGAAAAAAATAGAAGCACGAAGTTTACTAATTGATAGCTATGCATCAAGAACTGATATCGCGGTTCTGTAAACGGCATCCATTAGATCATTCAAAGCGGACAAATTCAATATGTCATCTTACATCTTACATGAATTTGTTACGTTGGTTACAACGGTTTTACAAAAGTTGTATTTCCCTATGAATAAATTTTTTTATATTCATGTGTAACATATCAATTTTGTCCGCTATGGATGTACTTTTAGATGCAATTCACAGAATTGTATTATCATTCTTAGTGGTTGAGTTACAGAGTTGTAAACTTGATAGTTTCGTTTTTTGAAAATTTTAGATTTTCGCCAATTTTAATAAAAGATTGACGACCTAACTCGAAAATTCGAAACCAACAGTCACTAGATTTTAAGTTTGTCTTTTAAATGCAACAAACCTCGTCAAATTTGGTGCAGTGGTTGCCGAGAAAAACGAATTCTCCTTTTACGTGTATTTAGATAGGAGCACTCGAGCTAAAGCTTCCTCTTAAGAGTAGGATACATAATTCAGAATAAATAAATGGATGCTTTCCACCTTAGAAAAGGCACAATACAACTTGAAATAACCGTGTATATAACTATCTAGGTAGAGACAACCTTTCCTAGTTTTTTAACAGAATGCAAATATAAAAGTGTAATTTGTGGATCATATATATATAACTGCAGACAGCAGGTTATACATATAAATCCTGAAATTTATATTTTATGGACACCTTTCTCATTTTGTACACTTATTAGCTACACAGTCAGTTTAGCTTGGAGCTGACGTGTGACTGTGTCGACAGTAATACTTACAAGCCTACATATTTTACTGATGTGCTATCAGGTATTTTCCATGACAGTTACAAAATGTCTTCCCCTAAAGAGAAACAGAAAAAAAATAAAATAAAGAAAGAAGGAATGTCTGACTGCCGGCGATCTCGTCTCTATGCCCGTTTGATCATCTTGTAAATAAACCCATCTCATCCATAACAACTTTAGTGGACGGTGCTGGGTAATCGCTCTGGACAACCTTCTTCCACACGCTCTCCGATGAAGCCGGCGCTTGATTGGACACGGGCCTGAACGAACTGCAAGCAGCTGGCGGCACCCGTGACTTAAACCTGCAAGATGACAGTGAGCACCCTAGGCAAGTCATCTGATGAATCCCTCAGAAAGAACTATGCACCTTTTGCAGCAAAGCTGAGGAGGACACTGACGACTGGCTGAAGTATTATCAGAGGGTAAGCGGTCGCAATGGCTGGAACTCAACAGCGCGACTTGCTAACGTCGTTTTTTTTTCTCACCAGAACCACACTTCTCTGTTTCGATAATAATAAGACCACGATGACATGTGAAAGGTTCGTTGAGGAAATCAAAATATGCACAACTTAACTGTAGAGGTACTGAAGCTGTGCAGAGTTGTGAACACGGACATGTCGGATGAAGACAAGGTTGGACATCTCCTGAAGGACATCGCTGAAGATATCTACAGCTTTCTTATGTCAAAGGAAGACTTGCGCACTTTGTCTGATTTAAGACGTTACTGCCGTGCTTTTGAGGCGCTGAAGACACGACGAGTATTGCCAAAGTTTGGTAGACTTAACGTGGCCATGGTCGCAAGCGTGGACATCTCCACCTCCCACTACACTGCCTTGTTAGTACGTAAACTCGTTAAAGAGAAATTGGTGCACTTTGAAGCACAATGTGGAGAAAGAAACGCAGGGCGGGAGTACCACCAATGCACACTTAACGTACACTGTCCTGAACAGCCGGTACTTTGCCACTTGCAAACTAACAGTAAAAGTTGGCCCTTCCATGATAAATGCATCCGTGTCAACATGGCGGGGTTCCGGCATCCTTTGCGTATCTCCGAACGAGGTCAGGTCACACCACCCCAATGCCTTCTTCCCTGATACAGCTAGCCTCAGACCCCGTTTTATGACTACCCTGTGTACTGCTGCCTATTTGCTTTAGCTGTGGAAGCCATGAAGATTTCGCCAAGTATTGTCGCCAACGGCGGCAGCAAGTTTCGGCCATCCCCGATTACCAATCTCATTACCATCCCCAATTACCAATGACAGACCGCTGCGCCTCTTCGCAAACATCCGAGTGAATGTGTATCTTGGCATGAGTCCCCAGCTTCCGACTAGTCTTACTCCACGTCCGACCAGCTATCGCCGCTCGCTATGACCTCGCCGTCGCTCCCTTTTACCACCATCCAGCTGGGAAACTAGCTGGTGTGAACGATAAAGATGAGGTCACGAGACGGTCGCGAAGTTTTTCACTTGTCGCCATGCTAAAAAACAAAGGGTGTGTCTGTGTTGATGGTCTAAATACTGATGTCTGAGTGGATACTGGCGCTACAGTTTATGTAATGAGTGCTTCGTTTAAAAGTCATCTTGGACACAAAGTTATGTTCGCATGGGACCAAAAGAGTACTTTTTGTGGAGTTGAGGGCGAACCCCTGAGGCCCGTTTGTGTTTGCTTTGTTATAGTTAGTGTTGGTGGACAAGATTTTCCAACTGAATTTGTTGTTTTGGAACATGCCACTCACATCATCATCCTTGGGATTGACTTTCTTGGTGAATGTGGTGCAATGTTAGATTGTGGGGCTGATGAAATTTCTCTTTGAAATCACGTGATGACGCACCAGCAGTATCTGACGGGGACAAGCGGGGAGTATTTTCTGTGTTCCACGATGTCGTTTTACTGGCTCAGGCTGCAACATTTGTTCCGGTGACTTTGACGGAGTGCTCTCTGCATCGCTGTCATGGTTTGAGCTGTACTCCCCTACCATGTTGAAGAAAAATATACTGGTTCCTCGATCCATTATAGAATGTGTAGATGGTCGTGCTCACGTGTGGACAGTGAACACATCTTCGGAGCAAGTTTTATGGCTGACAGCACTCAAGATGGCCACCTTTGACTCAGAGACGACTGTCTGTATTCATGCTGTTCACGCTTCTACCGACGCAAGGGCAGCAAATCGCAGCTACTCCGTAGAATTCTACTGCATGACAAACAAGTCGCTATCCTTTTCGGAGTGGTAAGAATTGCAAAATGTGCTCGTCTGCTACCGTATTTACTTGAATCTAGGCTGGCCCCGATTCCAAGCCGACCCCCGAATGTCCAAAACCAGAAAAAATCCTAAAGCTTACCTCGAATGTAAGCCAAACAAAAAGGTGAGGGCGGTGCTTACAATATGGAAATAGTATTTATTTAATACGAGGATGCCGAGCTCACTGTACATAATCATGGCTGCTAGCCTCGTACGTTTGCGGACACGCGCTGACTCATGTGCAGACAGTGCGGCACGGCTCGTACGCGTCGAAACATGGCACAGTCTTGGTGAATAGCTCCTCTCTGTTATCACGCGCTTCCTTATCGCTATCATCTCCTCGTTGCGGCACGCGCAAAAGTCGTCTCCCGTTGCCCCCTACAACGATGGACGTTTTGCTGATGCTGAAGTCCCGTTCGGCTTGAATGTTTGACAATACCTCTGCAGCTAGCACAACTTTTCGTTTGTGGCATTGCCTGTTGATGCCACTGCGTTAATGCCACGCCACACGCCGGTACATAGCCATCATACTGATGTGACATAGGTCAAAATGACGACGTCGCTCGTGTACTTCGGTTGGCTACTGGCCCGGCTAGTAGCGGCTGCAATACTGACTTTTCTAGATGACGCTGGCTATGTACCGTATTTATCATTTTCAATTGCAAACCGGCAAGTTTTTTAGAATCCTAGAATCTAAGCTGGACCCTAGAATTTGGTATATGATTCTTTGAAAAAAAAAACTATTGGCTTAGATTTGAATAAATGTGGTTTGCGCCAGTATGCGATTTCGTCCATGACGAGCGTCACTTTCGCTTCCTGAATCATGAACACAACACCGCATAAACACAGGTCAAGTGATGCCTATTCGCCAGAAGCTGCACCGCGTGTCTCCTGCAGAACGAAAAGTAATCGACAAGCATGTTTAATGTCATGTCTTTTGGTTTATACAATGCAGCAACCTTTGAAAGGTTTATGAGCACAGTGCTACGCGGATTAAAATGGGAGATCTGCATGTGCTACCTCGATGATGTAACCATTTTTGGCAAAACACTTGAGAAGCACAATCAGCAACTTGGCATCATGCTGGACCGCATACAGAACGCTGGACTGGTTTTAAATTCAAAGACGTGTCACTTGGAAAACATCAGGCTCTCGCGCTCTATATTCTCGTCAACAGAGATAGTATATGACCTGGCCATGAAAAGATTGCTGCAGTGCACAATTTTAGCCAACCACAGACAGCAAAAGACATCAGAAGTTTCCTTGCCCTGTGTTCATATTTCCGCAGGTTTATTAATAACTTCGCCTAACTTACTCACCCACTCACCTGCCTCCTTCACAAAGACAATCCGTATGTATGGACTACAGAGTACGAGGACGCATTCCATTAGCTGAAGTACTTCCTAACTTCTGGGCCAGTCTTGCATCATTTCAATCCAGAGGCCATGGCTTAGCTACACACTGATGCTAGCGGTGTGGGCGTTGGCGCCGTCGTCATTCAACTTCATCATGGGTGCCAGCACGTCATTGTGTACTCAAGTTGGACACTGACGATAGCGGAGTGAAATTACACTGTCACTGAATTTGAATGCCTCGCAGTAATCTTCGCCATCCAGGAGTTTCGACCATATCTTTATGGTCACCCTTTCAAGGTAGTGACGGATCATCATTCCCTTTGCTGGCTTGTTGGACTGCGGGATCCTTCTGGATGGCTGGCACGTTGGGCGTTGTTAAGTCTTCAAGAATACAACTTTTCTGCCGGCTACAAGAGCAGTCGGTGTCATACCGATGCTGACTGCTTGTCCCCTCTCCCGTCGCCACACTCCTATGCTAACGACGACTTCGATGACTACCTTGCCAGCATTACCGAGTTTGCCGACTTCAGTACCTTTATATGTGAACCACATTGTGATCCCACACTGATATCCCTATCGGAGGCCACCCGCACATCAGGTGACGGCCTGCTTTACAAAAAGAGCTACTCTGCTGACAGCGCTTCGTTGCTCCTCATCGTTCCTGAACGCCTGCGTACTGAGATTCCTCGCACCATGCATGATGACATCACAACGGGTCACCTCAGCTTTGCTCGCACGCTTCATCAATACGCTAGCGTTTATACTGGCTGAAGTTATAGAAGACCACAAGACAATACATTGGCAGTTGTCCAGGTTGCCAATGTCGTAAGAAGCCGGCGACACCTCCTGCAGGCTTTTTGCAACCAGTGAAACCACCTATTTGACCATTTGAAAAAGTTGGTATAACTTGCTGGACCCCTTTCCCAAGAGCTCTACCAGCCGTTGCTGGATTATTGTGTGCGTCGACTGCTTGACTCGCTATACTGAGACTGTGGCCTTTACCACTGCTACTGCCATGGCGCTCCACGTGTTGTTATAAGTGACCATGGATGGCAATTCACTGCGGACGTGGTTGAAGATCTGCACCTTTACGGTTCTACTTATCGCCATTCAACGCTATGCTACCAACAAACGAATGGCCGCACCAAACGCACAAATCGTACGCTTACCAATATGCTCTCACAGTATGTCTCAGCTGGTCACAAGAATTGGGATTACGTGCTGCCCTTCATCATGTACGCATACAATGCACCCAACCACGAAGTAACCGACTATGTGCCTTTCTATCTGTTGTATGCTCGCAGTCCCCAAACGTTCTTGGACAAAGTTTTGCCATTCACATTGAACAAAGACACATGCATCACGCAGACATTGTGTCATGCTGAAGAAGCGTGTCGGCTTGCTTGCCTAAGAACACTCTCTTCACAAGTTTCAACCCAAGCACACTATGGCACCGGGCATATGCCTGTCACTTTCGATCCAGGCGTTCAAGTTTTACTGTAGACTTCTATGGAAGAAAGACCTGTATCGCAAGTTTATCTGAACGTATAGCGGTCCATTCGTGATACCCAACCAATTAAATGACGTAAACTGCGTCATAGCAAAACTGACCTCCATTAATTGCTGTTTGCGGAAGACACAAGTGGTTCATGTTGCCCGCCTGGAACACTACCATCATAGGGTTCCGGAATCAAGCACTACCAATCATGTGGTATCCTATCTCGCTCGGTGAGCTTCGTCTGCGCCGGAGGAAGGTGTTACGCTGTGCGGCGGAGTCGACAAAAAGAAGGAATGCCTGACTGCCTGCACTGTTGTCTCTGTGCCCCCTCGATCATTTTGTAAATAAACCCATCTCATCCGTAACAATATTTTTAAGCCAGTCTGAGTGAGGCGCACTCATTTTGCCGACCTACAACTAGAAGAGCTGTCTACAGCTCACTGCAGCTTTTGCATGGTGAGCTGACGCACAACTATGCGACACCAGTCCCAGGTGCATGTTGGCCGACCATGATGCGCCTAAAATTAACCTCTTCGGTGCCTTGGACGAGCGGGTTCATCCGTGTTTCTGGTAAACACGGCCAAAAATGTGCTCAGGTCATCCGTGTTGGGCCATTTTTGTTTAGATTTCAGGTGTAATACCATGGCGCGGAAGGGGTTGAGAGTTCTTACTTGGCCGCAAGAACCCTAAGTTCAGTCTTTGCTGCTTGTAGCCATTTGTAGAACATCCAAGCATTTGTATCTACCATTGAGAAATCTCAACCATTTTTTATTCCTGATGCCTGCTGCCGTCGCAGAACCTTGGCTGCTACTATGTTTTCTCATCTTCCTAAGCAGAGGTACAGGGTCTTCCACTCTTAGGGTGAACACTACTCAGCATGGCGCTGCTCCGCGGAGGGCCAGTGCGTCCAGCGCCGCCGCGTATCGAAATGAAGCGGCGCAGGCGCACTGGGGAGGTGCTTCGTGTCGTCTGCTACAGTGCTGGAGTGCGCCGCTCTAGCTCTGCTGTGAGTACACTTTACCAAACGCAGGCGACAGAGTTGGCTTCATGGGAAAGCGTGCTTTACTCACTAGAGCATTTTCCGGCTGGTTTTGTCTACAGCTTGCGAACAGCCTGCTTAGGCAATATGCACGAATAGAAACAATCTTCTCAGCGCCTAAATGACTTCCCTTTTTTTTCTTCTATGTGATGAGAGTAAGAGAACAAAGTTATTTATTGCGTGCTCTTTATTAGGCTGAGGTGATTTTATTTTACTGCCACAGCTGTTGGTGTAGTGCATCCGGAGAAACCCATCAGGCGCGCTTTTCATGATTGGGGTCATGACTTGATGAGCCTAGCTTGCCGTTTCGCGCATCTCTTAATGCTATAATGAAATTGGTTAATTAAGAAAATAGCCGATACTCGTCATAAATTTCACAGAAAATCGGGGAGGGATTGTTCAATCGCGCACATATACTTGATCATGTTTGTCATTGATTCTACCATTAAGGAGGGCAAAAAAATTACCGACGATTACGTTACTTCCTAATGCGAAGTTTGAGCGCAGCAAATAAGCTGTTTCACCTTTTCGATAGATTGAGGCAAAGAAATCGAGCAACACATGTATGCGCTATCACAGAATTTTTTTTTATTTTTCACACGTATTCCTTTAACAAAGACTCCACTAACAGTTCTTGACAGTCATGAAGGAAGCTTTGTGGTCGGAGAAATAGACTGATATATGTTCGACTTGGTACACCAATGCTTGATTCTCAAAGACGAGATGTATACAAGTGCCTCGCGAGGTTGTCACAGCCGTGGGACGCGTTACGAGCGAGAGGAACGGGATGTTCTCCCGCATAAGTGTTAGGAAATTGCTGTTTGTCTTTATGTCAAGCCGCCACCGATCTGGCTCTCTGATTGCCACCGCACAGGGCGAACGGCAGCGGCAATTTCGGCTCGGGCGGTGCACATATACAGATCCGCCGCCACCGATCTGGCTCTCTGATTGCCACCGCACAGGGGTTGCATTGGAGGAGGAGCGAAGAAAGGAATTAAGTTCGAGCCGGCGCTTTGACAACCGGAGACTCGCAGGAAGAGGGGGGAGGGGGGCGGCGTGTACACCCAGCGGCAAACGATGGGGGCAGAAGCGCGCGCAGCAAGCGGACAACACGATAAAGGGAGGAGGGAAGAGATAGCAGCGACTGACTGATGCCGCTGACGCCGATAGTAAGTCAACCCCAGCTGCGGAGTTGGTTTCAGGGACAACGAATAACCGGCGCGTCGGCAACTGAAGAGCACCCTATCCGCCACACAAGAACAGGGGGGGGGGGACCCTTACCTCCTCTTTCTGCATGGCGGCGACGGTGTTCTATGCAGTCACGTTATCTTGACTCTCTAGCGGCGTCAGCGGCATCCAGCGGTATCAGTCGGTCGCTGCTAGCGCTGGGGGGATGAAAGGGGGGCGGAGCTGGTTACGAGGCCGACGACGACGACGACGCGAAACCCAGGAACGGACGCCAAAGAGCTGCGCTCTAAAAAGAACTTTGACGCTAACTGAGGACAGACATCCGCTGCTCTGTGGCCCTCTTATTGCCGCGCTAATGTTGCTCGTAACTGCGCCTGGATCGCTTTAAGTGATGTAGGAAACTGCTCACTCCGGCATAGCAACTGTTTTGGGAGTAATTTTACATGCCATTTTCATCTTTCTAGATCCAATAAAAATACAAGTCATTTTTTTACACACTTTATGTAAAATCGCCGAAGCGGTGCTGGCCATTGTTGCATGTGTGTCGCAGGGATATCACATTCTTATTTAGAGGAATCATCAATGAATCCTTTGATGACATTGATAAGGTAATGTAAAATAGGGAAACAAGCTTAGAAGCTTGTTAACTTAAACAAAGGTAAGACCCTTCCTTAGCCAGCAGCTACAGGCCAATAGCGCTAACATGCTGTCTGTGCAAAGTTTTTGAAAGAAATAGTAAACCGATGCTTAATCTGCTTCCTAGAAAGTAACAACAAACTAGACCCCCTTCAATGTGGTGTCAGAGAGGGAAGGTCTACAATAGACCGCCTTGTCCGCATTGGGGCAAACATCAGAGATGCATTTATTCATAAGCAGTTTTTACTTTCAGTATTTCTAGACCTAGAGAAAGCGTACGACATGACATGGCGATTCGGGATCCTCCACTATCTTTCCGCGATGGGCGTCCATGGGAACATGTTAAATACAATTGAAAGCTATCTGTCTATCTGGACTTTTCACGTAAGAGTAGGCAATGCTTTATCTAAACCATTCACCCAAGAAACTGGTGTTCCGCAAATGGGCATGCTTAGTTGGAGACTCTTTATTGTAAAAATGTACACCCTGCATACAGCCGTTCCACGGGCAATGTTTTATTCCGTGTATGTGAATAATGTGCAAGTCAGTTTCAAATCATGCAATATTGCTATCTGCAAACGACAAGTGCAGCTTGGAATAAACAAATTGTTTAAATGGGCGGATAAGAATGGCTTCAAAATAAACACCCCAAAAAGTACCTGCATACTTTTCCTAAATAAGAGACGGGTAGCACCACTGCCTAGTATTACGATCAAGGGAGACCAACTCTCTGTGATCAGCCAACATAAATTCCTGGGAATCACTTTAGACTCTAAGCTCATGTTTATCCCCCATATTAAAAATCTGAAACTGAAATGTCTGAAAACAATGAACCTTCTAAAGCTTCTGTCACGCACAACATGAGGTAGTGATAGAAAGTGCCTTCTGAACTTATACAAAAGTCTTGCCCATTCCTGCCCTGATTACGGAGCTGTAATGTATAATTCTGCAACACTAAGTGCATTGAAAATCCTAGACCCCGTCCACCATCTAGGTATCTGTCTCACGACCGGTGCTTTCAGGACAAGTCCAATCCAGAGCCTCTACATAGAGTCAAATTAGTGGTCACTTCATCTGCAGCGGTCATACAGCAGTTTTACATATTTTCTGAGAGTATAAGCGAACATTGAACATCCTTTTTATCCAACCATAAACGATATGGCCGCTGCTACGCTCTTCCATAACTGACCTGCAGTGAGGAAGCCGTTCGCTTTGCGTCTGAGAAACCTCATTGAGGAAAAGGGTGTTCCACTTCTTGAACATTGTCCTATGACTCAAGCGAAACTGTTACCGCCATGGCAGTGGCAGCTCATAGACTGTGATATGTCGTTTGTAGGTGTCAGGAAGCATGTGCCAGGGACACATATTAAAATGCATTTCCTAGAACTCCAGTATAAGTACTCTTGCACTGAGTTTTACACAGACGCTTCCAAGTCACATGCGGGGGTGTCTTACGCAGCCATCGGCCCATCTTTTTCGGAATCCGGCGCACTGTACCCGGAAACAAGTATATTTACAGGCGAGGCCTATGCACTATTGTCCGCAGTGAAGCATATAAGGAAATCAAAACTTCGAAAAACAGTCATATTTACAGACTCCCTAAGTGTCGTAAAAGCCCTGAAGTCACTCTGTAAACACAAAAACTCTATACTTCTTGAGCTCTGCTCCGTTCTATGTAGAGCGCACATATCTAACCGGCATGTCATTATATGCTGGGTACCTGGCCCTAGAGGCATCGAGGGTGATCTTCTTAGCAGATGAAATGGTCACATCCACTACAACGCAAGCTACTCTTACCGCTGCGGTCCCTGCTACAGGTCTGAAGCCTATCTTGCCAACGAAACTGCGAAACTACTGGCAACGCTTGTGTGACGCGGAAACAAATAATAAGCTGCATGTGATCAAGCCACAGTTATGTTTCTGGCCCTCTGCAACAAAGTCACGCCGAACAAATGTCCTATTCTGTCCTCTCAGAATAGGACACACATTTGGCACCCATAATTTTCTGCTTACTGGAAATGAACCTCTAACCTGTGGTACATGTGGGGAGAGGCTGACAGTCCTACTGGATTGTCGGGAAGACACAGTTTCCTCTGGCATACCGCTATTTTGTCTCACTTCACCCGGCTATGTTTCTTGGTAACGAACCGCTTTTTAACTCCAAAGCAGTCCTCGGTTTCTTGAATAAGGTTGTCCTACATGTTATTAGTCACACACATTCGTAGCACTTCCTCTCTTTAGAGGATGCCGCTGTGATAGCGGTATTGTATAGCACGTGCCTCCAGGCCCTCGTGTTTCAAGGGCTTTGTTGAGGCAGTAGTGCTGTGGCCAATCTGTGCATTTGACATGTTTTGTATATCATATCATTTTTCGCAATGAATTTTAAGGCTCATAGTACACGTCATTAGTCATCGCCGTAATCTTATTACACATAGATTTTATGCGCTTTCCAGTGACTATTTTTAGGCCCTTTTACGGCAACGTCACTTCAACACCATAGAACCCATCACTCCACTCTGAAATCACTAACACTGGCATGGTGCTCTTTGGCCATACCTGGCCCTTGCGCCACTAAAAACCACACATTCATTCAAGCTTGTTTCTGCTCGTGCATATTGCCTAAGCACTCTGTTCGCAAGCTGCAGACGTACGCTCAAGTGAGTGAGGCATGCTTTCCCGCGAAGCCACCTCGGTCGCCTGCGTTTGGTGAAGTGTACTCGCAGCAAAGCTAGAGCTGCGCGCTCCAGCGTTGTAGCACATGACGCGAAGCACCTCCCTTAATACCCAGTGCGCCTGCGCCGCTTTGCTTTGATGCTCGGCCGTGCCAGACGCACTGACGCTCTTTGGAGCGGTGCCCCTCTGAGCCGTGTTCACCCTAAGAGTGGACGACCCTGTACCTTGTGCATATTGGAAGACTTGTTATGAACATATTCAAAAATGTGTGAAACTCACGATGTGTGCCTTACATTATTTGCCAAGTGTACACTAAATGGGCTGCGAATCATGGAAATGAGTGTGCAAACAAGCTATTTTAACTTTCCAGACTTCTAGGTCACTGGGCTGATAAATTCAAAACAAGAATATCCGGGCCTGGATAGCTGTGTGCAGTCTCCCATGCCACCTCAGATGGCCAAAGCGGTCATCTTTGGTGCATTGCTTGGGTGGAGGCTGACTTATTCTCGCATCTGGTTTGTGCACATATTTTATTGTAAAGCTTCCTTTGTCCCTTTTGGTTATTTTGCATGTGCTGGCAGTCTTGCCAAGCAGATGCTGCTAATAATTTCACACAAGCTGTAACTCAATTAAAAAGAATTGCGTAGGCGATGTTGGGATTTGAACCAGGCTTCCCCAGCACACTAGTGCAGTGCTCCACCTTGTAGGCCACACATACAGTCATGGCTTGAGAGAATAACTACGCACCTTACCAGGTGCTTTGAGATGGCACGTGAGCCCCATGACATAGCAACAATTTGATTGGAA
Organism: Dermacentor variabilis; assembly: GCF_050947875.1. NCBI lineage: Eukaryota > Metazoa > Arthropoda > Arachnida > Ixodida > Ixodidae > Dermacentor > Dermacentor variabilis. The sequence goes on along the minus strand of NW_027460346.1, from coordinate 3,254,211 downwards.
AAAAATGTCAGTTTCGTCCTGTCCTTCTGTAGTGGCAGCTTGTACTTTGACAGACTATCCACACTGCACCGCCTTTGTGATCGGCCCAGTTTACAATTAGTTAATTTTGCGATTGGCACATATTTAACGAAAGAGGTTGAGAGGCTTCTCTGCCTGAATACAATGGGCAGTCAAGCCATTGCCCCTGTTTTTGTTTCATGCACTTGCATCAGACATACATTTGCTCACGTTACATGGACACATAGTGCTGCCGGCAACACTTTGCAATGACAAAGAAGAGTAAATAGATACGGAAGTATAAAAGAACATATTGTTATGACGCAACCAAGAGTGGCACTGGTCAGAAGAAGACTATTTAACGTACGTAGGTGGAATCGGTCTCGATAGCTATCTTGTTTATACATCGTTGTCTCTTTTGTAAATATTCTGAATACATCATTATATGTGACTTATGCAACGTAAAAAATTGGTGAGAGGTGCGGGGTACCCACAAGAAACAACAGAGCTCTGCAGTGGTCGTCACCTTGGACTAGACAACATGACAAACGAAGCAGGACCCGACATGGTGTGGCCCACATCAACGCCTACAACCCCGATGGTTCTGCTGGCTCAGCCGCGGGATCCAAGAACGCTCTGCAGCACTGGCCACCTCGATGTGGAAGACTGGATCGCCACGTATGAGCATATAAGTGCCCGCAAGAAATGGGATCCGGCGATTATGTTGGCTAACTTGGCCTTCTACCTACAAGGCACGGTGAAGGTGTGGTATGGCAGCCACGAGGAAGAGCTTAACGAATGGTACACATGCAAACAGAAGCTGAGGGACTTGTCCGGCCGTCCTGCCGGGTGGAAGAGCACCGCTAAGAAAGAACTAGCGACTCGCACCCAGACGTGTACAGAATCATATGTCTCGTACATCCGGGACGTTCTGGCTCTGTGCTGTAAGGTCGACAGTGATATGGCTGAGTCAGACAAGGTTGGGTTGAGAAAGTTGCCATGGCTGCCTGTCAGCTTGAGAAATCCAGAAGAAACACTGAGGAGAGATCGCCACAAGCACCTCGTCACATACTTCTCACTGGCTTGCACGAGAAGACCCTATGTCTGTCATCCTTGCGTGCTTTATGCGAAGCTTGCCGACATCCTTCTCCAAGGCATCCAGGTGATCCACGTAGAGCAGCAGAAGTTTCCTCGCGACAACAAAGCCCCGAAGGGAACTGAATCATCTTCTGGGCCTCCTGTGAGGACAACGTTGAGGCAGCATACCCTACCGCGTCATTGCTGCCATCGTCGCCGTCGCTATCCAATGCAAGCACATTCGCGACGATCGCCTCGTCTGTTAGAAGCACTTATACCCCTGTCAAATGGGCAAGTTAAGTGCACTTATGGGAGTGCACTTCAGGACCTTGAGTGACACTTTAGTCTACGCTGTGCCAAACAGGAAAACAGAGCGCGCTCGCACTAAAAGAAATGGCGACAGACTAAAACCATGTTTTTTGAAGATGTAGATTAAAATTTAGAAAAACCTTCTAAAAAGCTACTGCTTTAGTTGTATCATAAATAAAAAACAATCACAATCTATATTAACTCAACAAAGAACGAAAATATTTTTATCATAAGAGTGTTGCAAGTCAAGGCTGGCCAAGAAGATTGCCTAGCCAATCCAGAACAAAATGCTGGCTTGCGACGAGGTGGCATGTCATCCTGCTAGAACAGAATATAAGCGCGTTCTGTTCTGATTATTTTGTTAAAAGCTGTTCAACAGCTAGAATGAACTTCTGTGTCGTTTTTCTATGCATTACATTCTATATAGTTGAAACCGCTGGCGGCGAGGCTATGCACTCGACCAGCAAAGTGCTTTCTGTGAACGCACTCCGACTGAAGTGCACTCTCTGCGAGTACACTCCGCTTGCGACGTTTAGATTTGGGAAAGTGCACTTAAAACCGAATGCAGAATGCGTAAGTGCACTTAACTTGCCCACTTGATAAGGGTATTATTTCCAAATCTATAGCCATGCGCTTTCTTTTCACCGGCAACGTCGTGCATTGCTGATGATTAGCTGGCGGATCAGCCGTCTTCGGTTTCGGCGGCGAGTCAGATGAGGCTGATAAACCATGTGGCCAGGAATGATTTCGACGCAACCAACAAAGACGAACGCAAGCGATTAAGCTGTTTGCAGAACTGTACTGAATGAGGAGCCAGCAAGCAACATGTGAGGAATCTATACTCTCTCACAACTTTCTGTGGCTATGAAGGGAAAGCTATGGGGGCAGAGCTTCTGCACATCTGTTACCACACCGGTGTCGGACAGTGCTTTTGGTTGCTCAGAACAGACGCCGAATCGACACAGCTTCCACGTGCAATGGTTTTGCGTTTGCCGAGACACGGAAGGAAAAGGCTGCAAAATAAGTAGGCTTTTACATTCAGTGGTTTATTTTGTCTTGTTTAACTGTTGCTAATAAAGCGTTTGTTTTATCTTCCCCAGCTTAAACTAATGTGGATGAAAACGTGGGACTCTTTTCAGAAGCGCTCTTACTTGTGAGTGTTTTGCTTCCGTAGCTTTCCCTTCATTGCCACAGAAAGTTGTCCATGACAGGAGCATTGCAGTTGGCCTGGTCTATTCGTGTTTTGGAGGGTGGCACGGTGTAGAGCTATGGCTGCAGCCCATTTGTGTTCGGAGGGGAGGAAGGGCGACGGGAGAGAGGCGTGCGGAGAAGGCCAGAAAGTGAGTGTGTGGCTGCTGTTGGAGCAATGGGTCATCATGCAGTGGCTCGAATTTCTCGTTTTCTTTTTTTTTTCTTTTCAAAAATTTCGCATTTCACTACCTTTCGGCTCAGAAACCCAGCAGCCATACTTCATTGTTATAACCAGTAATGCAGCATTGGGTAATTGTAGTAAGCGGGCTATTTCCCATTGGAAAACATACGAAAGTTGACGGTGCAGCAGCTTCTCAATGTTATCACCGATACATCGTTAAAACCAGTACCGTTATAAGTGGGTTCAACTGTAACTTGAAGTGTATGTAACTATCTAGGTAGAGGCAATCTTTCCTACTGTATATAAATCGATAATTTATGGATCATACATAAATCTTTTACATCTAAATTTTATAATATTACGACCTGCAGAGTAAGTCATATGCCCTGTGACATTCTTGCACCCGTCTCATGTTCATTGTCCTCTTAAGATAGTCATCATGTGGCTATGATGACACTGCCTCTTGGGTTGACAGTGTTACCTTTTAGCAAGAGTGATATGTCATCTTTCTGTCATCTTGCAATGCTTGTTTCAAGGAGCAACGTAGCTGATTCACGGCACGCATCTGCGTACTGCAACAATTCTTGTGCGCATTTACCGAACGGTTCACTGCATCCTTTGAGATGCATATGCCGCCCTGTGCTGACAAGTCATTGTGTAGTAAGGGCATGTGAGGATCATACCTATGCTACCTCGAGTGACGTTTTTCCATTCCCCACCAAGTGGGCAGGGACGGAAGGAGTGGTGGGTAGGTGGCGGAATGGGGAGCAAGCGTTGGTAGCTTGTTGAACTGAAGTGTTCATTTGCAACTTCTACATTGTGTTGTACTTCATTTTCTTTTCTTTCTATTTCCACCTGTATCTTTTTACAAGCGGTTAACTTACGAATGCATAAATGTCTTTGCAGACTTGCCCCTATGCATCGGGGCTGAGAAAATGTGTTTACTCTGGAAACTGGGTGGATTGCGCACTGGTGGAGGGGTAAAACCCAGAGGTGCAGGAAGGCACTGACGAGATCTCAAGCCAAAAGGAAAAAGAAAAAAAAAAGAAAGCTGCCCCAATAGGACCAAGAGGGCTGCCCTGCAGGTGTTCAAGTCATTCTTGAAACAAGAGATGCTCAAGCTCTTGGGAAGCCTGGTTCCGCTCCAGGGTGCAGCATGTGTTGTGAGGTTCATCAGCGTTTAAAACGTTAATAACAAAATGTAACTACTTTGTGGTTGGTTTCTGGTCGCTGGCACGCTGCATGAATAACATGCGGAAGCCAATGCTTTGCATAGCAGCACTCACACAGCTAAGCTGAGCAGTTAAGCTGACCTACTCTGCATATGCTACTGCGTAGTGCAAAGCAGCGTTGGAAGGAAATGAAAAAAAAATTTTATATATATATATATATATATATATATATATATATATATATATATATATATATATATATATATATATATATATATATATTTGACCAAACCAAAAACGTAACTGAAATATTTTTATCGGTTTTCAGTTAAAGGGGAAAGTCGGCAGTCAGAAACAAGTGGTGTCAGCGGGCAACATCAGCATTAGCGCCTATCTCGGGCAGGGATAGTGCGAGCGAAAGCAGGTCGAACGCTTCACTAATCTAAGCCTGCCGCTTGGTGCACTAGAAGATCGGTGTCGTGGCAAAACCCAGGGCTTGCGCACTGAAGAGCTTATCGTTTCGTTTTCTACGGGTACGCTTTAATCACTCGTTTAAGTTCATTTTATCGGAACAGTAGACTTGCATTTCGGCGAGTACACTCGATGACGTGCTGCTTCTGAGATTATGCTCAGTGCATTGAGTCACTGCACTGCACTGACAGTGTTCGAAGTAGGGGAGTTCTTGTTGGAAAAATTAGATTATTTTCCTGGCCCAGACAGCCGGCTTTAGGAGGTCTTTTAGCACAATTTCAAAGTCATCGACATGCTTCGTGGTCCTACCAGTAATCGGCATGTAATCCAGGTAACAATAAATGCCTGACAGCCTTTCCAGCATAGTATCCATGATTCTTTGGCGCATCCCAAGCACGGGTGAAGTCACTAAAGCGTCTGATGACGACAAAGATCACCTTAAGATCATCTTATGCATTTTGAGTGTAAGCTAATGTTTAGAAGGTCTCCGACATCAACATTTGCTGATAGGTTGATGTAGGTCAACTTAAAAAAATGCACTCCACCAAATAGAGCCGCGAACAATTAAGTCTTCAAACCTCGGTAGTTGGTACTGGTCGACTTCTAGGCAAGTATTTATGGTGGTCTTGTAATCGCCACAGAGCGTGTTCCTCCATCCTTCTTGATGATCAGGGAATGACTGGTGTTACGTATTTGTGGTGGACACGGAAGTTATCATGCCCAGTTTTATCGCGATAGCAATTATGTATGAACGCTCTAAGCGAATTTTCGTTGTCGCCATGATGTTCCGTGTAAAATCAAAATCTTGAAAGCGATCTGCACTAGGTATAGAGACTAGGTGCGCCGGGGGCTGAAGGCTTCATGTGCACTGTGTTCTCGCCACTTATTTCGCATTCAAGCGCGTCGCAGCAGGAAGGGCACTTCGCATGCTGCTTCTGCTGCCCTTTCTCTCGCTAGCATTTTCGCATCGAGTGTCCGCGGTAATCGAGTGAAATGTGCTCATGTTTAAATGTGTGCGGCGACAACGTGCTTGTTAATTTAGATAGCGAGTGTTTACAGCAATTTATGCAGCTGATAAAACGACTAACCTTATTTCGTAGTGTTCTAAAAATTTGGAGGACGCTTAAGCTTCCCCTTTAAGAGTGGAATGTGATAGCATTAAAAGATTCCTGACTGCTTCTCTCGCTTCCCGGCAACTGCAGCTTATGTTACCCTAATGTTTACCGAGAAACGCTGGCGGCGAGCGCTATGCACGAGCACGAGCTTTCTGATAGAAACGCGGCCTCTTGCGTGGGCCGCGATTCGGCGGAGGCGAGCGCCATCTGGAAGTGTTGCAAGGAACCGGGCGCGCCGCTTTATGGCCTTTGAGATTTGCGCGCGCAAATCTCGGAGGCCATGGCCGCTCTTTGAATGGTAGAAACGCTGGTAAAAGGGTTTGTGTTTTTTTTTTAGTTTCAGTGTAACAGAATTATGTTTTCTCGTATATTCAAATTACAATCCGACGCTATCATTTCTGTAGGTTGTGTGCAAGTCGTACTTTACGATTTTTCTGACGTATTTTACCTTGAGAAATTTAATTAGGGCAGTAACTTCCTTGCCCTACATGGAGGGCCTGCGTGGTTCGAAATTATTTTTGTTGTAACGGTGAACACGGGATGCCAACGCCGTATTTTCTTCCACACGGGGCCCTTAACGCTATCGCGTTAATAATATGCTATCCTATTCAATGCTTCGCCTTTCGGGCAAACCTGATTTTTTTTTTGCATTGTCGCCAGATATAACTACGGCGCTTTCTGTGAGCGTGACATTACTGCTTTTTAGAAGCCTTGGTCGGTGATTGTAGTTTCTAGCACTAGTTCTGTCCGATCTTCAGTAATAGGGCCAAGTTCTTCCTTGAAAAGGCGATCATACTTTGAGCGTAGGGCGTCAATTAAGTATGGGCATCTTTCGGCTAAAATCCAGCTTGTCGGACGTTTGCAGATGGCTCAGGTGCCAGTCAAGTCTGATAACATAAAGCACTTGTGTCCCAATAGTGGTGAGCCCTCTTGGTCAATGACGTACAAAAACAAGGGTACAAAAACAAAAATTGGTCATCGATGCCCCCCTCCCCGTATCTCTCGTGTCATCTGCCCCTTCTCTCTGATAATGCGGGTAGTTCAAATGGTCAAAAGGCGGTGTTGGATCTACCCTCAGACATGTCGGGGACAAAATTTGGCAAGCACCCCACATGCGGAGGTGCCCAACCTGAAGCCCAAGTTCTCAGTGCACAGCGGCGGTCGGTTCCTTAAACTCGTCTTCAAACAACTTTTCGCTGGGTCTGGGCTGCCGAGAACACGTGCGACACGGTTGCAGGGGTAGCGCTAAAGCCGAATATTGTGCAGCCACCGCACCTCGCCCAACTCCACAAAGTTCGCTTGGGTATAATGCTGGCATGCAAGGTGTCTTAAGGTCCGCATCCGACATATACCGCCGACAACGCGTGCAAATAACTATGGCAGAGTTCTGAACTAGGATATTCTAGTTCACTATAGGCGGCACGAGTATTCATCGGCGGCTGCGCACGGCCATTTTTCGTAGGCAGCGGCGGCGCCGGCGGCGTGGAAACCGAAATCACAAATTTATAAAGCTGTTTCACTACATGCTTCTTTGCTAAATGGGTTAAAATTCTGGCCTTTTCATACTGTGGGCTGAGAGGACCGAATACAGAGGTGTCGAAAGGGAGAAATACAAAACGTCGTGCAAGTTTTTGCTTTTCTGCCGACATATTAAAAAAAAAATTGGGCGCATATCTAAAGGCATCCATGTTGAGTGTGTTTGTATATCGCTTTCTCCACGAATATGCAGAGTCCTGTTGTTTTTTGCGTCGTAGTCCCAATTTTTTTTTTCTTTTTTGCTATGTCTCAGTGTATGAGATTTTTACATTGAGCAAAGAATCGGTGAATTTGTCTAGAATTGTTAAGCCAGCACCGACGCACGTGAAACTCTCTGGATATGTTAACCTTGCTTGAGCTTGTTCTGAATGAGATTGTGTCTATACAATGTGCTTCACGGAAGAAAAAAAAAAGAAAGCAGGCCCCTCTTATGACCAACGTTTTCTGAGTTTAGCCCTTAAACTGTCAACCATTCGGCAGATGTTATATAACGCGCATTGCCGGCTGGACAAGTGAAATTACTTGCTCGGAATATTAATCACTCTTTGCTCATGTAACTTTTCTTATAACGCCTTTTTTCCCTGAATAAAAAAAATCTAAATACATTTTTTTCTGCAGCAGGTGAACATGTTTTTTTCAGCTGAGATATGTTATGATGCGGTAGAAAACAAATTTGCTCAATTTGTTACCTCGTCATCACCAGGTTGAATGAACGAAGTGTGGATTAGTAGAAATGTAGGCATTGCTCGGATGCACAATTATTTGTGAAAAAAAAAGACTTCTTTTTTGAGCTGCACATCGAAACTTTTTTATAGTTCAGTGAAGCTATCGGTGTCACTTGCATCCAATTTTTTTATATGAATGCTGCCAAGAAACACCACCATGTAGTAGACACGTAAAAATATGTTTTTTTTTTACATGTAAAAAAACTCCTTCGAATGCAACAGGCGGAATAATGCGAAAACTTCCAACCGGCATCGTAAACACATTGGGGCCAGAAATTTATATCTTGCTGCAAGTTGCATCTCTCGCGTTGATGCCGCTTTCAGACATATCGCCGATTCTACCCGCAAATACATTGCCCACGACTCTCAAGCCGTGATTCCGACGTTCCAAAGATGCTGTTTATTCTTGTTACGCCATATTGCGCTTTTGAAGAACAAGTTTCGGAATCCTACGTTCCGCTGACTTCTGACGACACGCATGCGAAGACGTGTGGATAGCATGGTTACATTTGTTTGTTTGTATTGTGTTGCTTCATTGCTCCCCTGCTTGACATGATCCTCTGCTTGAGATAGGCAAAATAATTAAACAAGGCGACATGAAATCTTAAACGAAACTGGATTGACTTTAAAAAAACACTCAGTGCCCTTCCATTCTGTGAAGAAGGATGACCAGCGAAGCTGTGTATGTGGGCCCCTTAATGGCGAACTGCACCTCCGCCCCGGGTCGGCCTGGTATTGCACTATCTTCGGGATCGGCCCACGTATGGGAAGTGCTTAACGCCTGCTTCACCTCCGCCGCGGGTCGGGCCGCTATTTCACTATCTTCGGGATCGGCCCACGTATGGGAAGTGCTTAACGCCTGCTTCACCTCCGCCGCGGGTCGGGCCGCTATTTCACTATCTTCGGGATCGGCCCACGTATGGGAAGTGCTTAACGCCTGCTTCACCTCCGCCGCGGGTCGGGCCGCTATTTCACTATCTTCGGGATCGGCCCACGTATGGGAAGTGCTTAACGCCTGCTTCACCTCCGCCGCGGGTCGGGCCGCTATTTCACCAGCTTCGGGATCGGCCCACGTATGGGAAGTGCTTAACGCCTGCTTCACCTCCGCCGCGGGTCGGGCCGCTATTTCACTATCTTCGGGATCGGCCCACATATGGGAAGTGCTTAACACCTGCTTCACCTCCGCCGCGGGTACGACCGGTATTGCACTTCCTTCGGTATCGGCCCACGTATGGGGAGTGCTTAACGCCTGCTTCACCTCCGCCGCGGGTATGGGCCGCTATTTCACTATCTTCGGGATCGGCCCACGTATGGGAAGTGCTTAACGCCTGCTTCACCTCCGCCGCGGGTCGGGCCGCTATTTCACTATCTTCGGGATCGGCCCACGTATGGGAAGTGCTTAACGCCTGCTTCACCTCCGCCGCGGGTCGGGCCGCTATTTCACTATCTCCGGGATCGGCCCACGTATGGGAAGTGCTTAACGCCTGCTTCACCTCCGCCGCGGGTCGGGCCGCTATTTCACCAGCTTCGGGATCGGCCCACGTATGGGAAGTGCTTAACGCCTGCTTCACCTCCGCCGCGGGTCGGGCCGCTATTTCACTATCTTCGGGATCGGCCCACATATGGGAAGTGCTTAACACCTGCTTCACCTCCGCCGCGGGTACGACCGGTATTGCACTTCCTTCGGTATCGGCCCACGTATGGGGAGTGCTTAACGCCTGCTTCACCTCCGCCGCGGGTATGGGCCGCTATTTCACTATCTTCGGGATCGGCCCACGTATGGGGAGTGCTTAACGCCTGCTTCACCTCCGCCGCGGGTCGGGCCGCTATTTCACTATCTTCGGGATCGGCCCACGTATGGGAAGTGCTTAACGCCTGCTTCACCTCCGCCGCGGGTCGGGCCGCTATTTCACTATCTTTGGGATCGGCCCACGTATGGGAAGTGCTTAACGCCTGCTTCACCTCCGCCGCGGGTGGGGCCGCTATTTCACTATCTTCGGGATCGGCCCACGTATGGGAAGTGCTTAACGCCTGCTTCACCTCCGCCGCGGGTCGGGCCGCTATTTCACTAACTTCGGGATCGGCCCACGTATGGGAAGTGCTTAACGCCTGCTTCACCTCCGCCGCGGGTGCGGCCGCTATTTCACTATCTTCGGGATCGGCCCACGTATGGGAAGTGCTTAACGCCTGATTCACCTCTGCCGCGGGTCGGGCCGCTATTTCACTATCTCAGGGATCGGCCCACGTATGGTAAGTGCTTAACGCCTGCTTCACCTCTGCCGCGGGTTGGGCCGGCATTGCACTATCTCAGGGATCGGCCCACGTATGGGAAGTGCTTAACGCCTGCTTCACCTCTGCCGCGGGTTGGGCCGGCATTGGACTATCTCAGGGATCGGCCCACGTATGGGAAGTGCTTAACGCCTGCTTCACCTCTGCAGCGGGTTGGGCCGGCATTGCACTATCTCAGGGATCGGCCCACGTATGGGAAGTGCTTAACGCCTGCTTCACCTCTGCCGCGGGTCGGGTCGCTATTTCACTATCTCAGGGATCGGCCCACGTATGGGAAGTGCTTAACGCCTGCTTCACCTCTGCCGCGGGTTGGGCCGGCATTGCACTATCTCAGGGATCGGCCCACGTATGGGAAGTGCTTAACGCCTGCTTCACCTCTGCCGCGGGTTGGGCCGGCATTGCACTATCTCAGGGATCGGCCCACGTATGGGAAGTGCTTAACGCCTGCTTCACCTCTGCCGCGGGTTGGGCCGGCATTGCACTATCTCAGGGATCGGCCCACGTATGGGAAGTGCTTAACACCTGCTTCACCTCTGCCGCGGGTTGGGCCGGCATTGCACTATCTCAGGGATCGGCCCACGTATGGGAAGTGCTTAACACCTGCTTCACCTCTGCCGCGGGTTGGGCCGGCATTGCACTATCTCAGGGATCGGCCCACGTATGGGAAGTGCTTAACGCCTGCTTCACCTCTGCCGCGGGTTGGGCCGGCATTGCACTATCTCAGGGATCGGCCCACGTATGGGAAGTGCTTAACGCCTGCTTCACCTCTGCCGCGGGTTGGGCCGGCATTGCACTATCTCAGGGATCGGCCCACGTATGGGAAGTGCTTAACACCTGCTTCACCTCTGCCGCGGGTTGGGCCGGCATTGCACTATCTCAGGGATCGGCCCACGTATGGGAAGTGCTTAACACCTGCTTCACCTCTGCCGCGGGTTGGGCCGGCATTGCACTATCTCAGGGATCGGCCCACGTATGGGAAGTGCTTAACACCTGCTTCACCTCTGCCGCGGGTTGGGCCGGCATTGCACTATCTCAGGGATCGGCCCACGTATGGGAAGTGCTTAACGCCTGCTTCACCTCTGCCGCGGGTTGGGCCGGCATTGCACTATCTCAGGGATCGGCCCACGTATGGGAAGTGCTTAACACCTGCTTCACCTCTGCCGCGGGTTGGGCCGGCATTGCACTATCTCAGGGATCGGCCCACGTATGGGAAGTGCTTAACACCTGCTTCACCTCTGCCGCGGGTTGGGCCGGCATTGCACTATCTCAGGGATCGGCCCACGTATGGGAAGTGCTTAACACCTGCTTCACCTCTGCCGCGGGTTGGGCCGGCATTGCACTATCTCAGGGATCGGCCCACGTATGGGAAGTGCTTAACACCTGCTTCACCTCTGCCGCGGGTTGGGCCGGCATTGCACTATCTCAGGGATCGGCCCACGTATGGGAAGTGCTTAACGCCTGCTTCACCTCTGCCGCGGGTTGGGCCGGCATTGCACTATCTCAGGGATCGGCCCACGTATGGGGAGTGCTTAACACCTGCTTCACCTCTGCCGCGGGTTGGGCCGGCATTGCACTATCTCAGGGATCGGCCCACGTATGGGAAGTGCTTAACACCTGCTTCACCTCTGCCGCGGGTTGGGCCGGCATTGCACTATCTCAGGGATCGGCCCACGTATGGGAAGTGCTTAACGCCTGCTTCACCTCTGCCGCGGGTTGGGCCGGCATTGCACTATCTCAGGGATCGGCCCACGTATGGGAAGTGCTTAACACCTGCTTCACCTCTGCCGCGGGTTGGGCCGGCATTGCACTATCTCAGGGATCGGCCCACGTATGGGGAGTGCTTAACACCTGCTTCACCTCTGCCGCGGGTTGGGCCGGCATTGCACTGTCTCAGGGATCGGCCCACGTATGGGAAGTGCTTAACACCTGCTTCACCTCTGCCGCGGGTTGGGCCGGCATTGCACTATCTCAGGGATCGGCCCACGTATGGGAAGTGCTTAACACCTGCTTCACCTCTGCCGCGGGTTGGGCCGGCATTGCACTATCTCAGGGATCGGCCCACGTATGGGGAGTGCTTAACACCTGCTTCACCTCTGCCGCGGGTTGGGCCGGCATTGCACTATCTCAGGGATCGGCTCACGTATGGGAAGTGCTTAACACCTGCTTCACCTCTGCCGCGGGTTGGGCCGGCATTGCACTATCTCAGGGATCGGCCCACGTATGGGGAGTGCTTAACACCTGCTTCACCTCTGCCGCGGGTTGGGCCGGCATTGCACTATCTCAGGGATCGGCCCACGTATGGGAAGTGCTTAACACCTGCTTCACCTCTGCCGCGGGTTGGGCCGGCATTGCACTATCTCAGGGATCGGCCCACGTATGGGAAGTGCTTAACACCTGCTTCACCTCTGCCGCGGGTTGGGCCGGCATTGCACTATCTCAGGGATCGGCCCACGTATGGGAAGTGCTTAACGCCTGCTTCACCTCTGCCGCGGGTTGGGCCGGCATTGCACTATCTCAGGGATCGGCCCACGTATGGGAAGTGCTTAACACCTGCTTCACCTCTGCCGCGGGTTGGGCCGGCATTGCACTATCTCAGGGATCGGCCCACGTATGGGAAGTGCTTAACACCTGCTTCACCTCTGCCGCGGGTTGGGCCGGCATTGCACTATCTCAGGGATCGGCCCACGTATGGGAAGTGCTTAACACCTGCTTCACCTCTGCCGCGGGTTGGGCCGGCATTGCACTATCTCAGGGATCGGCCCACGTATGGGAAGTGCTTAACACCTGCTTCACCTCTGCCGCGGGTTGGGCCGGCATTGCACTATCTCAGGGATCGGCCCACGTATGGGAAGTGCTTAACACCTGCTTCACCTCTGCCGCGGGTTGGGCCGGCATTGCACTATCTCAGGGATCGGCCCACGTATGGGAAGTGCTTAACGCCTGCTTCACCTCTGCCGCGGGTTGGGCCGGCATTGCACTATCTCAGGGATCGGCCCACGTATGGGGAGTTTTCTGCTTATAACGACACGAAAATTTCCTTGGACAGTCGAGGTATACAGCTTCGATGTAAAGAGAAATCTTTGTTCCTATTTAAGTGGCGCGCCGATTTCGCCGACAAGAAACATCGGCGGCGGCGCGCCGACGTCTCGGCTAGCAGCCATAATGAAACACAGAGCGCTATTGGTATAGATAGGCGTTTCTACCGGGGAGTGGGGGGCAAAGTTTGTGATTTGCCCTCCCCCGCCCCGTTTGAAAGTGGGTACTTTCGGCTGCACGCTGGAAAGTCGAACAAAACTACAGCTCAAGCTAAATTTTCTTTCTTCATAGAGTGATCACATAAGTAATACTTTACTGCGCATCGCCTGCTTGGACAGCGAGGATTGTCTTTTGTGCCTTCTCGGGACGCCCTACACCGAGCGACGCGCGGCATTGGCCATACACACTCGCGTTGCGGAGAACGCCTGACGCTGGGCAGTTACCGCTCTAACAAATGTCAGCATTGCGCAATTTGCATCATGTACAGTTTTTTGGGGACCGCTATTATTCGCAAACACAATCGGCTTGGTAGATTTAAGCAGCGGGCGAGGGGTAGGTCCGGATAAAGCGTTACAATCAGCCGAGCCCAACGACTGGCGTGCCTTACGGCATGAAATCGTTGGTTTATCAAATAGTGCAACTATTCAATCTCTGTCTAGAGATAGCCTACGTAGCGTTGCAGTCTTAGTATATTAACACTGTTAAGTCGTCTATTTGATGGGGCTGTAGAGCAGCACAGTCTATAGGCAGAGCACGGACTCGAGCGCGAGCGGCATTCACGAGAAAAAGCGCTGAAGACGACGACCTACTAGAAAGAGCTGAAGAGAACGACCCACTATATCGTTCCCAATACTTCTCTACCATTACCTCCGGGAACGAAAAGGGAGGCACCCGGTGACCTAACAGCTTGTCGCTATGAGTGGGTCATAGTAGGTCTCGAGGCGGTCGACGTTGACAATGTCTGCTCCACGACGCCGTATAGAACGCCCGCAGTGACAACACCAACGGTGCACACCGCTATGGGGTGAATACGCTGCGCACTGGCTGTACGTCAACGATCTAATCAAACCTCTTACAGGTATAACTGTCCAATTTCATCGTGTAATCACGACTTATCCTATATATGCTAGGGAAAATGACCTTGGTCGAACATGTAGCGCCATGTCAACACCAATAGAACACTGACTTGAAATTTTTCTAAAGGAATGTGTCGCTTCTGACTTTGACGATTTCATTTTCAGGCTGCTTTTTTTTTAAATAAGAGCTGCACTATTACTTGTTTCCCGGCAGGAGAAAAAAAGCAGCAGGTATTCTGTATATTGAAAAACGAGGGCCACTTTTTTGTGACGTGTACCGAAAATTCGCACTGTGTATGCTGCTTATGTGCTCATAATGCAGTAATTGATAGTCGCTTCCTCCCAATACTTATGCGTCATACACGGCATTTAGTTGTTTTCCCGCGGTATCCTCGGTAAAATATGCGGGGCATGGTGTTTATATTTATTCGAAGTACGAAGCAGTGTTCTGAGTGTCGAGCGATATATGTTTATTCTGTGTAGGTTCATGAAAGCCTTTGTAGAAAGTTGCTCATTGAAGCTTTCCAGAGTGTCATACGGCCCCTAACATATATGTTTCCCAGACTACTAAAACAACAGCACAAGAGACGGTTGACATTCCGTGAAAATAGAATTTTAAACGCAATGCGTTGCGAAACTTTCACTTTCCTACTTTAAATGGAAGTGTTGCAGATAATTACTAAATCCTCGTTTTCCCATGTGTTTTCGTGCATCATACAAGATCGGTAGTTCGTTTCTCCGATGTCCACGGTGAGCTAAAAAATGCATCTTGTTTATAACGGGGGAAAATTATGGGCGTGATATGGCCAATGTGTAGGCATTTTCCAGTACAATACATACACAAGTGCGCCATAGCGTTATTAGTCTGTTTTACGAGCGATGTAAAACTTAGACGGCTGCGCTGACATAATTACAACTACAACTGAGGTCAAATTTTGCGAACATAAGGGGAACAATCCGCCAAGTTCATGTGCGACGGTAAATGCGTGTTGATCAAATACAGCGTTAAAACAATTGTAAGCAAGTGTTCGAAAGTATCATGCTGCTGCTATCAGCTGTAGGTTTCCCAATGTCCCAAGAGAACTCTGCGTTTCACATATTTTATTCTTTGAAGGAATAGGCAGCATTTTAACTGTTAACGTTTCTGGCTTATTTAGAAGCTTTAAGAATAATTATTGAACCTTCATTATTTTTTTTTACTTTTTCATGCGTGACATATTAGTTTCGCCTGGTACCCTCACTGAAATAAAAGAGACAGTTTCGTTTTGTTTGGCGACTGCATGGACAAGTTAGTGGGTACAGGTTAATGGGTACAGTTAATGGGGACAGGTTACTACATGAGCTTTCGCAATAAATTACGTATGCAAGCACTGTAGAGTGTTACGAGTGTGCCTAACGAGCGGGAGCCGCCGAGACCAAATTTAGCGAAAAATGGTGCTGCGCTATGGAAACTCTCTGTGCGAAGTATGGCTGCATTAAACACAGCCTTCGTAAAAAAAATCTTATACAAGTGTTAGAGCGTGTGATATGGCTGCTATCAGCTATGCTTCCCAGTGTCCCGACATAGCTGTACTTTACAACAGGTTTATATTTTGTGGAAAGCGGACGGGGGCCATGGTAACTGTAACGTGTGACAAAATTTTTGCGTTCCTGGACCAGTGAGAAGCGTTGCAAATAATTACTGATAGGAAATTACTGATAGCAAAAAATTGGAAATTTCTTTCCCTATTTTCAGGCGTCCTAACGCGTTCCGACTGGGTTTCAGCTATGTCCTCAGTGAACTGAGTAAGACATTTTTTTCTTAATTGGTGGAAATCAAGTCCGCCTTATCGGCATTATCTAGGTAAACTTCAAAGACAGGGGACTAATTATGGCGCAGTAAATTACGCACATTGCAAGCGATCCGGAGTTTTATGAGTGTGTTTTGTGAACAGAGAATTTATCCCGCTGCCCTGGGAGAACTGTGAAGTCAAACGATACAAAATCTAGCGGAAATTGAGATGGCGTAGGGGGGACACGGAGGAAGGTGGGGCACCATGGTGAATCTTTTGGCGAAGTAACCTGTGCTGGTGAATTACTGGCTTTTTAAAAATTCCCAGCAAGAAGTGCTCCAAAGCAATACTTGTGGGCAAGGTTTAAAACAGAACAGTCATATACACGGGCAACATTTTAAAGTATGCGATATAGTCAAAAGAAACTTTTATTGCAACTGTTCGAAAGAAACAGCTTCGCTTGAAATCGGCTTGTAACTATCCCAAGGTTGCACACGCCTGCTGCCTTTTTTTCTTGTGAATATCGAAAGTAATTTATATTGATAGTACTTCGTTGCCTATAACCTCGACAATGCTATTGCGTAAACTAGCGATACATTTATGCTGTAGACTTAAACATCAAGTACAATTCTTCGTTTACTTATTAAAATTGTAGCAAATCCGCATGTTCTATGTCCGCTGTACTGCTGCTACTGCGTTGGATCCGGGACCTCTGTGAGGCACTCATTGCAAGAAATAAATGCAAATTCAAGTAATGTTGCGAGTCCCCATGGTTCACCACGTGTGATTGATAAATAGGTCTATGTCTGTTGAAAATAAGTATAATGTATAATTGACAGGCTCATTTGCAGGCTCTTTATTATATATATATATATATATATATATTAGGTGGTACGCCACTGTGGGGATGTAATAGGTATGAGGTGCTCCGGGGTATGTTGAAAGGTGCAATGGTTCCAGGACTTAAATTTGGAAATGCGGTTGTTTGCTTGAAACCAGGGGTACAATCAGGACTCGATGGCAACCAAAGTTCAGTGGGACGCCTCGCATTGGGCGATCACGGGAAGAATACAAATGAAGCTGTGCAGGGTGATATGGGCTGGACAAGTTTTGAAGGGAGGGAAGCTCACAGTAAAATTGATTATGAAGAACGACTGAGGAATACGGAAGAAAGTAAATGGGCTGAGAGAGTGTTGAGGTATTTGTACAGGAAAAACATTGATTCACAGTGGAGGTACAGAACTAGGATGCTTACCAGCAAGTATGCAGCCTGTAGGGTGAGCAACACAGCAATAAAGAACGTCAAGCGGAAAGTCAGAGAGGCTGAGATAATCGCATGGGTGGCAATGGAAAAGAAACCTATCATGCAGTGGCGTAGCCAGAAATTTCGTTCAGGAAGGGGGGGGGGGCGAGGGAGTCACGTTGCAGCTCGGCCTTCTCCTTATCGAATTTGTCAAGGGATCAAATACATGAATAATACCTGCACTGCAATTGCCAAAGATGCTGCAAACGAATTTTTGAACGCTACACATTGTCAAGACAAGTAAAATATGTATTTTTTTCATAAAGCAATGTACTCGTATGTCCCAAAAATTGTGCCCGAAATAACTGATATCAATGCATGCTTCCATGTTTATTGTATATTTAATAAGTGAAGAAAATATCACGCGAGCTTTAGAACTATAGCACTTCGAAACCAGCAAAGCAGTGCATGCCGCTGTTATGAAAAATATAAAGAGCCTGATATGAAGAAGTCGAGGACAAATATTTTAATGAAACTTTGTCATTCAAGAACCTTGTTTACATTTTTGTACATATGCAACATGCACGGAAAAATCTCGATGACGCTGTCCTTCGTTCCAATGTATTGCGCAGGAGGCGCTGTCGCCGGTCGTGTATCGTGAGTAATTGCACCAAAATATAGTCGCAACAGAGAGCACATATAAAAAGCAGGAGTTCTGCAAAATATACGAGGGCGAATAAAATGAAAGTGAGCCAATGCGAATATATGACAAACGGGGTACTTTACTTAAAAGTAGTCTCCATGAGCATTTAGACAGTTGTCCCACTGACTAACGAGTCGCGTGATTCCCGTCTCATAAAGCTCCTTGGGTTGCTGCTTCAAAAAGACTCTAACTGACTCCTTCCCGTCATCGTCCGACGCGAATCTGATTCCCTTGGGCTGTTTTTCTTTTTTTTCAATTGCCCCAAGTTGTGGCAGTCGCAAGGCAGCAGGTATGGGCTATATAGCGGACGTTGCAGCGTTTCCCATTTGAACTTTACCAGTTTTGTGTTAACCACATCAACGACGTGGGGACGGGCATTGTGGTGGAGTAAGATGACCCCATTCGTCAATTTTCCACGTCGTTTGTTCTTGATTGCGACACGCAGCCGATCCGGCGTTTCACAATATCGGAAACGATTGATAGTCCCTCCATGTTTAGCAAATTCGATCAGTAATGGCCCCTGACGATCGAAAAAAAAAGTCAACAACACCTTTCCGGCTGAAAGGACGGCCTTTGCTTTCTTTAGGGGTGGTGAATTCGAATGTTTCCACTTTATGCATTGCCGTCGTGTTTCAGGCTTGTAATAGTGTCCCCATGATTCGTCTCCGGTGACAATTGCAGACATGAAGTCGTCACCCTCATTGCGATACCGGATCATATGAGTCAAGGCAACGCCGAACCTCTCCGTCTTCTGGCGATCGATGGTTCAAAATCTTGGGGATCCATTGCACACACAAGAGCCGATAACCGAGATGTTCATGAATTAAGGTGTGAACCGAACCGTGACTGATGTTCAAACGCTCTGCCAGTTCATCGATGCTTATCTTCCCTTCTTGTCTAATCAGCTCATCAACCTTTGCAAATGCGTTGGGGGTGATTGCACGGTGGCTTTAGCCCGGTCTTGGATCGTCTTTGCAACTTTCACGTCCTTGTTTGAACTGTTTGCTCCAGCGCTTCACAGTGGCCAATGAAATGCAATGTTCAACGTACACAGCAGCCATACGGCGTCTAATTTCTTTTTAGGAAACACTTTCAGCTGTCAAAAACCTCACGGCACCACGCTGTTCAACTTTTGGAACGTCCATATGTCAGGCGACCATGTTCAACCCAGTGTATGAGAGCATTCAAGAACACTTATCCTCACACCTGCGTGTCACTTTTGTAAATGAGAGATGCCTGTGTGCTACGTGCATGCCTCGCAGATAATGAACCGAACCATTATTGCGCGGAGTCAGTTGGCTCACTTTCATTTGACTCGCCCTCGTGCGTTATAAAGGCGAAGATACAATAGAATATACAAATGCGAAGATACAGCTTGATAAAGGGCAACAAAGTGTCATGAAAACAAACAATTGCGCGTATACACAAAACCTCGAAACAAGATATTTAAATACACGTAGAACGCTCCCATGAATATACATATCTAAGAAAAAGTCATTGTATATAATGCGTCAAACAAGGCAAATAAAAATGTTGGGCAAGCACAGATTCACAGAGATCACAATCCTAAGGCCCCCCCCCCTCCCTCCACTCTTCCCAATGTATCGCGCGCGATGCAAGGTGGCGCGCTTCCTCCCCGCTTTTCTCCCTTACGCACACAAGACTCAGCCACCATCGTTGGCTCACCCATTCCCCCCCCCCCCCGCCGCTTTCACTCGCAGATGCAGCATGCGGCGCGCGGTCACGATGTTATCGCCCTTGGACTTTGTACGGAACAGGAGGGCGACGGCGACGGCAGGAATGCGCCTGGAGTGTCCATGTAATTACTATCGCAATAATATAATAAGAGTATCGCCAACTGAAGCGCCCCGTGGACCTTTACTTTCCGGGAAAAAAGTAATGAAATCGAACTTTCACCATGCGGCAATTCGCTGCGCCGCAACAATGTCTTTCTTTTTGTGGGGCCGGAGCACTGAAATGAAAAAAAACACACACACACACACACACAAAAGAAGGCATGTTGGCCCCAATCGCATGCCTACTTTCGGCACCTAATGTGGCTACCGAAGGAATATCGAAGAAAACGTGAGACGCTAGGCCCACGGAGAACCATACGCATACTGCTCGGTATCCGACACCGGCTAGACAAGACTTTCCGGAGAGGTTCCGCTCAAGCGAACGCGTTGCAATGCGTCGAGTCCCCACAGTGATGGCGGCGAGCGACCATAGCTCACTCTGCCAGGCGGAAATCCACTGGGCCAGACGAAAACGAACGCTCACCGAAGTGTGCCGCGCGGTGGTCGGGGCAACATGAGAAAGACGCATGTGCTCTGGCTGGCTCTGGCAGTCCGCGGGTAGCGAGAACAAGAAAATTGAAGAGGCTCAGTGTGGTCCTCGCGAATAAAAGCCAACGTAAAAAAAAATAAATAAGAACGTAGTAACTTTTTCTGGCTTTAGTGTCTTGACATGGATGCCTTGGCGCAGCTAAAAAAATAAAGGTTGGCATCCTTTTCTGTTGCATGACGGCACAAATGAACCACCACAACTCTTCGTCTCATTGGGCCTCGCTGCGTGCTTTGTCAACTTGTATGATAGTGTGTTCATTTGGCTTGTCTCGTTGTATGGTCCAATCTACGACTTTAGAAAAGTCATTGCGCCTTTGGCGTCAAATGTTTATAACAACATGACAGCCACAAAGTTCCGGAATTGAAAATCTAAAGCACGGTTTTAGAAATGTCAACGCACCTTTCACATCAAAAGTTTACGAGAACTTTATACCCATAAAGTTTCAGAATTGAAATCGATGCGCTCTGTAAATTACGCGGCCTCCGCGAGATGCCGCGACGAGCCCGTTCGCCATCAAAACGCCCTTGAAATTTTGCGCTCGGATGGGGCTCCTTGCGTTATGTGAATCCCGGTGCATGTGCGTTGCCGCAAAATTCAGCCCGAGTTTGCAATGTTTGCACTGAAATGTCTTTTCGAGCGTGAAATAGACATTCCAAACAAAATCCAGAACGATTTCTTGAGCCGGGGGTTGTTTTGGTCGGCGGTGCATGACAGCCTGAAAAAATGTCGGGGGGGGGGGGGGGTTCGGTGAAGCCCCATCAGCCCCCCCCCCCACCCTGGCTACACCCCTGATCATAGCAGTGTCAACTCATTCCGACAAAGGTGGTCTATACAATCACGCTGCACGTGTAAGTTCTTGTTAGCAGTCTACTTTTAAGCAACGTAAACTATTTCGTTTCGTTTAACGCTCTTTAACATACACCACTATGACGTGAAGTCCTTTCGAAAACGGCCGAGAGAGAAAACCTAGTTTAACTACCTAAAACTCTCCATGCACGTGAATTGACTTGCATGAATGTTTCCTGGGACAAATTAGGATCAATTCAACCCTGCTGCCGCTATTCGCGAAGCTGCAGTAACTTGACACAACGCGTAACTTTTTTATGCACATGCTTTTAGCAGTTTGCTTTCTCTCCGATTCAATAAACGTGACCGCGATTTCATCGTAATTGGAATTCCTACCTTCGACGTTGCAATTAGAGTTTTAATAACGTTTTAAACATTCCATGACTTCAATTTCTTGTCAGCAAGCGTGTGTGGTTGATATACACGAAAGCAAGAGACATAGCATTGCCGCGAAACGCGAACATGTGCAAAACCTACATAGGCGCGAGGACAACATAGGCTCCCCATGAGCTCCCGAGCTTCCTAAAATGCAATAAAGAACCTCCCTAGGCGAGGACACAGCCTATGGCGAACATAACAATGCGTGCAGCGACATCTGTCGAAACTGGGGCGACGAACACGACGGGAGTTTCTAAGAGTGGCCACAAGCCGGCGCGTAAGTCATGGACACTGAAATTGATCTTCGCGACAATGAACACGAGCAGGCGGCGGACGCGTTCTTGTTTCGCGCAGACATCCGTTAATAGAAGTAAGTGTGAACTGAATCGTCGGTTACTCTAGACGAAGCGCATGCACCGATATCCAGTGGTCACTGACGGAGCCATGGTGGGTCGTCGACCGACGTACAAACGCCACGAAGCCACGGGCTGGGTCTTCCCCCGGGACGGTTTTGATTGGTCAGACTTCGAAGCGGCCTGTCGCTATCGGCCTCGCGCCGATGACATACTTGTTATGACGTACCCGAAGTCAGGCACGACGTGGGTGCAGTACATGCTATACCTGCTCGTACACGACATGGCGCCTGTTCCGGCGGGTTGCCGCCTAGACAGCTTCGCGCCGTTTCTGGAGAAAGGAGGCCTCTGCCTCCTCGACTCCCTGGTGAAGTCGCCCAGGCCCATTAAGACGCACCTATCATTCGACGTGATGCCCTGGCACCCGGAGCCCCGCTACGTCTGCGTGCTGCGAAATCCCAAGGACGTGTGCGTCTCCTTGTACCACCACGTGCGCGGCTTCGAAAGATACTACCACTTCGAAGACGGCAGCTTCGACGATTTCTTCGAGGCTTTTGTGGAAGGCGAAGTAGACTCGTCCGATTACCACGATCACCTGCTCTCCCTCTGGAGCCATCGAGACCATGACAACGTCCTGTTGCTCAAGTACGAAGACTTGAGCGAACGACCCCTGCAAGAAGTGCGTAAGCTCGTAGACCACGTGAGACCCTGCTTCCCCTCTGGCTGGATGGAGCCCGACTTGGAATCCCTGGTGGCTGCGGCGAGCTTCGACGTCATGAAGGCCCAACCTCATGAACAGTGGGCTAGCTCCAGGCCAGATCACGTGCCACCATTTATTCGCCTTGGTCGGGTGGGCGACTGGCGCAATCATCTGACGAAGGAGCAGAGTAAGCTGCTGGAGGAAAAGTTTGCCCGAAAGACGGCTGGTTCGGGAGCCGAATTCCTCTGGCCAACGGAGGTGATGGTTGCCAACGGGGACTGACTGATACGTGATACTTATACCGAGAAAAGTAGACTCGGCAATCACTTTACTCCATTTAATTGAAAAAGGTCAGAGAAAAAGCAATTGTCATTTTAGCAGATACGTGAGGCAGCAACCGGTGCACAGTTACGCGTTTACATGCGCTCTGATTCAAGAAGCCTGGCAAGGCCCAGGTCACATCAGCCACCTACCGCCCAAGAAGCCCAAACAGCCTTCATTTATTATTATTTTTCCTTATTTCCATACGTCTTATCTGCATATTTACTATTCAAAGTTTCGTTTCTTTCGTATTGGTTCGCAACACCTGTAACATACGCTCCATACCTGCCAGCCTGCGAGATATAAAATTCCTCAAAATCCCGTGAGCAGAAGGGAAAAGTATGGCATACATTCTTAAGAACTTCGCCCTGGTAACGCACTTTTCCAGCTATACTTTTTTGTTTTCACAATAATAATTTACGAGAGTAGTTAACCATTCTAGCACATTCCAAAAACTAATGTTAAGATTCGTGCCGCTAACAAACATACTTATGAATTCGCTTCGTCTTTTTTTTTTAGTGCATGTCGGTGATAATGTATAACTTCCAAAAACTGTGCTAGGGATAAGCGCGACGCCGTAGTGGGGGACTCCGGGGATTTCTACCACGTAGGCTTATTTACATGCCAGGGAAATGTACTAACTACTAGGATTTCTTTTTTCGCGTTGCCGCCTGCATAAGAACAGCCTCTGTGGCATAAGTAGAACACGTGACCTTTCCAGGACAAACGTTAGTGTCTGACCACCGCGGTTGGCAGGCGCACAGTGAGAAATCAGCCTTGCGAACATATTCGCATTTTAAGGTATGAATGAGGCCAAGTTGAAAAGTGCATCTTCTTTTGTTTTCCAAGATTACTGTTCTTTTTCGTATATTTTAAAAATATTTTGCAGAAATAAATGTGTTGCTACATTGTTTCTTACAAGTGATATACCAAAAAATGTAATCCTATACCCGATGTTTGTGAAACCAAAACTGAAAGGGCCAGTTTCTAGTGAAACATGGAATTCCCATATTGTGATTTTTTTTATTTCACGACACCAATATGTGTAAAGAAGTAAGAATAATCTCAGGTATTTTACAGCACGTTTTTATCTTTAACCTATATTGGCACGTAGACTTGTTCATCTTTCTCGGGTGAGCGCTTTTCAGCGTCTAACAAATGTTATCGCTCAGCGCAGGATGCGCCCGCACGTATCGGAAGTTTCTCGAATTTTATCGATGGTTATGTTGTCACCAGAGCTTGTGTAATTTGATTGAATGTGCGACGCGAATTCTGTAGAACTTTCTGGAACACACGCGGGCACCACCGATTACTCTGGAACCTTCGATGACTCGTGTACAAAAGCCGACGCGATTGACCGGCAGATGAGATTTTCGAGGACTGTGTTCGCCGCTGTCGTTGTTCCTTGAGTGTGGCCTATTTTTGAAGGCACAGGTTCGCCCAATAAAACGCAAGCTTCGTCACTCACAGTTTCGCTGCTTTCTTCACCGTCACTACCACGTGACAATATTAACTCGCACAAGGGGGACGCGCTACACTTCAAACGCGCTGTTTACGTTCTGGAGGCCTCTGTGCGCGCTTGGATAGAAGCAGCAGATTGTCTTGTTTAGCGGTGTTTACACGCTGTCCTCTTTTATACAGCTGGCTACACTGTGGGGAAGTTCATAGCGAAAAGACGAAAATAACTAATGTTTGCCGGCAATCAACACACTAAACATCACAGTGCGCGCCGGTCGCGGTGAGTGGTTCAGCGAGTGGGTTAAAACTCGGCGATGTGGGGGACGGCTGCAGTAACCTGGACTCAGTGCTTCACCGCAAGGCGATGGAATCGTGAACTCTTGCATTTTGTCAACCGTGCTTGCATCAATGACTTTCCCTGAGCGCCTCGCCATATCTGTGAAACTGGAGGATGCGCCTTTGCCAACGGGCACCTTGTGCATGCACTGTTGTGAGTTCTACTTGTGGATATGGGCATCTGTATGATGATGCTGTTGGGGGCGAAATGCAAAAAAAAAAAAGAACCCGCCCGCGTCCGGTGCATTGGGGGCACGTTAAAGATCCCCTGGGGGTCAAAATTAATCCGCAGTGTGTCATGTGTGTCATTTCAACAATGTGTGTCATTTCAACAACGGCAACAGAGGCACAGTTTACATCCTGAACCTAGTTGGTACAGAACCTGGTCTGTACACAATGAGAGCTTGCCTCACAGCTGATCAGCAGCGCATTGAAAATGACTCCCGTCACAGTGTGGAGGCTGCAAAACTGGCTAGAAGAGAGAGAGAGAGAGAGAGAGAAGAAACACACGACGAGGGGCCACAGTAGCAAAGTAGACAAGAGCAAGACTCAGTACAAGACAGGCTACAAATGTGGGGAATTTATCTCTCATGACTGGTTTTGTTCTCGATGCATTTCTTGAAGTGTTCTTTTGTTGATTTTCTCAAAACTTATTTTCTTGCAATTTTTCCATGCGCGAACGCGTCTTTCCTAATAAAGAATTTTTTAGCGAAGCTTTGCGCACCTATTTCTAACGTTGTTGGGTGTGCAACGAACTACAACAAAGAAATCACGCGACAAGTTTTGATATGGCTCTCTTTTATAGCAAGGTGTGCCAATTGGAAGAGCACATTCTTTAGTTATTTATTCACTTCTCCGAGGATTCATTTGATCGACATGGTTAGTTTTGATTAATTGCACAGTTCAAAGGCTCATCTATATTGTTACCAAAATTTGTTTTGTTGGGAACAGGCAAATTAAAATTATGAGTGTTTCATATTTATTATTTTTTAATAACAATATTTAGAAGAATGTTAGACATATGAGGCTGTCATGTGTCTAAAAAAGTATGCTGTATAACATAGGCTAGTAGTCGGTATTCATTTTCTCATGAAGTTTAATTTCCTGGAAGTCGACTTCATACATCTTAAACGGCATTTCGTATTCCTACAAATTAGACTTCGCCATCGGACAAGTTAACGTCGCGAAAACAAGAATTGAACCTTCTCCCACTAAGTACCACGGCGACTTTTTTATTTCTTTTTTTTTTCTTGTTCAGCATCTCGCACTGTGGCGGTGCAGGGCTTGTTACGGTTGGTGTGTAGCACCCCGTGCATGCTCGACCACCATGCTTCATCGAAATGAAGGGTGAATTCCCAATTTGTTTTGGTTGCCTGTCTGGCTGGCACCCCGCAGTGCTTACAGGCCCCTTTGTGTGTGTGCGACATTAGAGGGACCCTTTCCTCGAACTGTCAAGCTCTACAGGAGAACTTCTGCAAACCAACGTCGCCTAGAAGAAAGAATCAAGCCAAGACGAGCACTTACAACGTCAGCTGGGACAGTGGATCAGCCGCCTATCCACAACCAGACGCCCTTTCCGCGAACCAGCATTGCGTGAAAGAGAAGTGAGCAGCTGTCTACGACTCCCACGACCCGCGGACTGCCGCCAGCAGAGGCACGCTCGTGAAGACGCCAACTGGGACAATGGATCAGTCGCCTTTGCACAACCAGAGACCCTTTCCGCAAGCCAACGACGCGCGGAAGAAAAGGTATCCGCCGCCTATCCCCGATCAAAATTCCGTGGGTTGCCCCTGCGGAGGCGGGCTCGTGAAAGGTCGCCGGATGAGTGGGTGCCGTCGCCAAGCACCGTGGAACTCAGTGCATATCACGTGACGTTGACGTGTGCAAGATACTGCCTACGACTTTAGTGGGCCTATTTGAAGGGCCCCACAATGTACTTTTAGCACTTCATTCTCTTCTTCTCATCTTTCACCAACCATTGAATAAACCGTGCAAGTTTCGCACTAGAAGTCGTCTCGTCCTTGCCTGGTCGCCATGGTCTACCGGATGCCTGCAGCCCGCCGACAGCGCCACGCTACCGAATAAGTAACGTCGGTCGAGCTTCGAGAATCAGACGTCACAGAAACTCGGCAGCGGCGGGATAGCTCCCCTGGAGAACGCAACAGGCTATATGCCTGTAAGGAGTGATAGGCTCTCAGCCAACTCTTATTTTCGGAAAAGAAAGACACGTCGCGTGCTTCTGCGCTTGCAAATATAAATATGTAGTAATTTGCAGGTGTGTCTCGATTATCCACTCTTCGTTTCACGATCGGCAAAGGAATATTTACCGGTTCGACCAAAGAACGCTTTAGTCGAACAAAATTATCCACCACGACTAATCGACGACGCAATAAAACGCGCAGACGTACACGACCGCAGGACGCTTTGTCCACTGCGAAGATATGTTGATAAGATGAAAGTCACGTTGCTTGAATCGGTATTTCGTTCAAATTATGATAGAGAAGCCCGTGAATCCTTTCTTATCTATAAGTTTGATACCGTCGCGTCTGGTTTGAATAAAAGCCTAGGGAAATTGAGTTAACTGTCCACATAGCCCGTCCCCTCTTCCCTCGTTTCCCTTCTTTTTTACCAGTACGGCATTATTTTGCCTTTTTACTAGCACCTCACTATTTTTCATTTTTGTTTTTATTTTTATTTCTTCATTGTTATTCTTGATTGGTGACATGACACCTATTCCGTGACGTTTTTTGTTGTCACCTGACAATTCTTTCGAATTTCATTTTTCGTGCGTGTCTTCAAATGATGTTTACGAGCGCCATCTGTTTAGACGTGTATCAGCTTTTATTTAGAACGATTGACACGCATTCTGTTCGCGCATGTTCTGTTTTTTTATGTAAACATATCTTCATCTGGTTGATATGCACATGTATGTAAATCGTACTTAGGGCATACATTGTATTCTGATGAAGGCAGGACCCCGGCCGAAACGTCAATAAATCGCTTTATACGCGCGTCTACTTCACTGTATATATATATATGCTTCGAAGACAACGTGCTCTGGCAATCTTTGGCATCACTCCGCAGCAGCTTCTTAATGAGTAAGCATTATTTGGCGTGGACCCCAGCAAAATCTGCCCGTAATGCGAAACGTGTAACGCCCTCTATCTACAAAATAAATGCATAATTAGCGAAGTCAATACATTTATTCGTTATAATAGCGTAAATGTAGATGATTGGTAGCTTTAGAACCGATAAGCAAGGAATGGAAAATGGAAATAAACAAATAGAAGAGATGACCATTTTCGTCCGGCCCCCCTTGAAATCTTACTTTCTCGCATTACTGGTGTGCGTGCAAGGAAGCCTCCTTTGGTACTGCGGAATACCAAAAATGATAAAATAGCTGATTGGCAGATGTGATAATAGTGTAATAGTGTATGATGGGCAGCCTTAAAAAAAGAAAGAAAAGATTAGTGACGTTGCCAGCGCTGCGTCAAGGTCGTAACAAAAAATACAAAAAAAAGGTATGGTGGGGCAAAAACAACACTACCGGCTGTGACGTCGTTTTGGCTCAGATAATACGATATATCTGCAAAACAAATGCATAATTAGCCAAGTTAACATATGTAATCTATGTAATAGTGTAATAATAGATGAGTATTAACAATGGGTAAGCATGCATAAGCTCGCTAAATAAGTAAGAAAAAGCGAAGTAGCAGCCGAGCCAAAGAATGCTTACGAATTAGTAGACAATTCTCAGAATTTCCGTAGCATTTTGTTCATTCAGAAGGCGTATTCTCTATTTGTTGGTAATATTTAGCGTCCCAACTGTTGCAGAGCAGCTATGAGAGACGCATTTTTCGATGGCTGTGGATTTTGACCTATCAGTTCCGCTAAACTGTCCCCAGTGCTATTTTCCCAAGCAGTTTTCTACTACGCACCCATGGGCTACCGTAGCAGCTGCATATCGAGCAAAGATGTGCTTAAGCATTGAGATGGACACATGAAAAAGTTTTCACCTTTAGGCATAAGGCGCGACACAAAAATAACGTAAACTGTCTGTGTCGTCGTCCGTCAGCACCTTATGGCCGAATATGCTCAAAATAGTACGCCACATATACTGGCCACTGGGCAACGTAAACCTTTGGGTGAGCTATATGCATTACTTGAAGTGGTCGCAATACTTTCACGTCGCTGTTATCCATGGCCGTAAAGGAAGACCAGTTTTTATGATCATTGTGCAGTAATACATGCGGGATTTGGCGGTTTTACACATTGTCTGCCACGCTACCGTTATGCCTTTGTATTGTTACGCCCCCGAAAGACGTTTATTGATATGCCATGTAGAGCTAGTTGCGACGGCCTTGATGACCCGAGTGCCTATCGAGATTCAGCTAGCCAGCCGCACGTCGTCTTCCTTTTGTCCACCAGTCTTTATTAATGGCCCACATCCTGTTGAGGCTTAAACCCAAAACGCACATAAAAGTGTCACAATATTATAGCCGCAATGCAGCCTAGCAGATTTACAAAACCAGAAAAGCTGCTCACACACTCAAAGGCATCGCGCGCAGCTCCTTACACTTACTTGTGTTCAAGAGTTGTGCGACTGTCGACGACATCATTAAGGAATGTTGGCAGTTCGAGGAAGGCGACAGTCGGCACAGGATATGATTCGTCCACATCGTCGTCGTGCGAAGATCGGTGTTTTCAACTCAGCCATCGAAGAATGGCGCGATGAAGTGCACTCCCTCTCGTCTGAAAGGGCCCGCGTCCCAAATTTCAGCCCCGACTCACCGTGGGATGAGCGACGACCAGGCGTCTCACTTGTATGGGCGGTCGCCCGGCAGGTTCCGCGCGCTGACGTCGACCACAGGACCGATGGGGTCTCTGTTCGACGCCTGCGCGCATCCTCACCTTGTTTCGCACCATCGGGCCTTAGTTGAACTTCTTCTACAACCAATTTATTTGTCGTGAAATTTGGCCACCCTGTTGACGTTTATTTGGTTTTTCTATTTGACCCGACATAGTTCATGCTGTCCTGAAATTTCCAGCGCTTGCATCTTTTCCCATGATGTTCACTTTTTTGTCGACGTCTGTCCGTATTTCTGGGTATTTTCGAAAGACATAGTAATCATAGCACGCCCCCTGATCATGTTGCTCAGAAAGTCATTTTATTTTCCTGGGGCCTTCTGCGAGCTTCTGCCTTCTTGCAATTCATCAGCCTTCAGAATTCACTCTCGATTCTGGCCCATTTTCATGACTACGCTCCAACGCGAGTCTGCAGTGGCGCAACCGCAATGGAATGGAAGCCTTTAAGGTAAGCTTTGCGGTGGACACGACAGCCACTTTTTTCACTTCGAATCAAACTATTCCGTTAATGAGTGCTATTGTTAAGCATATAAATTGCACTCTAAAAATTGTCTTTATTTATTGGCGAACAGTCCCGTCTCGCCATGGATCATCGCGTCCTTTGCGGGATAACATTGCGGAAAGCAGGAGAGGGAGGAGGAGAAATCCTCATTGAGAGACTCAAGTGGGCGCCAGGGCCACGCGGCTTTGTGCCTTCAGGACTAACTTTGCCCTGTTGCCTACACACCGATTATGTGTCGAGTTATACTGGAGACCTACAAGAATTTTTTTTTTCAGCCTGTTGATTTCATGTGCCCTCCACAATTATTGGCCTCGAGCTCCACCACTGGAAAAGCTGGCGCCACCGTCGGCGTGACGTGCTATTAGGGATCACGTGGACATAGCGGCCGCGCCGGCTGCTTCGGGAGCGCCGAAGCGAGCTGAAAACGAGAGTTTAAACTCCCTCGTACGCTGCGGTCCTCATTTAGTGGCGAGATTTTCCCTCCTCGTGTGTCTCCTTTACAACGCTTGAAACCACTACAATAGGTAGCGGCTGCCTTTGAAGGCGCGCAACGTGGTAGGCTACTGCTCGGTGCCGCAGTGCCGGACGTATGCAACGGAGCCCGGTGTCAGCCTTATTCACACGTAGCCGCAGGACAAGAAGCTGCGTGAAGCTTGGCTCGCGAAACATAAAA
The DNA here is from genome assembly GCF_050947875.1 of Dermacentor variabilis. NCBI lineage: Eukaryota > Metazoa > Arthropoda > Arachnida > Ixodida > Ixodidae > Dermacentor > Dermacentor variabilis. The sequence continues at coordinate 3,223,539 of NW_027460346.1, read as the reverse complement.
CTGGCAAAACAGTCATCGGCTACAACTCGGGTATGCAGCAAGCACAGACGCGAGGACGATTTCTGCTACGCCGCCGGGTCTGCGATGCTCGGAAAACGCGCACTGAGACGCTCGCCCGAGTCCGCTGCCCTACTAATGTCATATCGGTTTGGTCTATGAACTTGTCGATGCTATAGATACTGGGAAGTTCACTGGAGTGGAATGGGAGCGGTAAGAAGCACATTAAAAAAAAGCAAGGCATATCGTCATGTTCGTGTTATGAATTAATGCACTGGATTACAAAAAAGAAGCAGCGGGAAATAGCATGCTGAGAACACCGACAAATATACAGTGCGACGCAACTCGATAAATAATATTGAAACGTCCAAGAATTTAGAAGAAAAAAAAATATTGAATCGACGAGACGGCACATCACAGTCCCCGTAGGCGTCTAAGTCTCTACAATGAAGTTATTTTTGAACAGCTCTGATAGCACCCACGCAACAATGGTTGCTTGTATACTGTCAAATGCTCATATTCTGCGGCCTAAAGCTCATGGCACGGTGCGAAAACGCGCACGCGGCAAAAGCGAAACAGTGCGCGGACAAGCATGCAGATGCGCAGTCGGTCGCTGCGAATCTGCGCGATCGCTGCATTGAGGCTTCATTCTATTACGCTCCATTTAGTTATACTAACACTATAAGAACATACTTCACATAGTTTGCTCTCAGCGTTTACCAACCTTTCACGCAAGAAGCCGGTTCGGGACACTTCATCGCGGCGACCGCGCGCAGCTAGTGGCGTTCACTGTACGTATTCGGTAAAGAGATAACGTCTGTAAACGATTCTGTGTTTTCAGTTTGCCCAAGATTATTATTTAGGCAGTAAAAACTTCTCTCCTTTCGAAAGTACTTACAGAAATGTCCGGAAGAGCTCGCGCGTGGTGTTTTCAGTGAGCGCTGACAGCAAAACCTATGAGGAGCGAGCCGCGTGATCCCTCATACTACGCCAGCGAGGCGCTTCCGACAGATGGCGACTTCGTAACTCCTCGCCGCCAATACTCTGAAGTAGAGCTTTTTGTACTATTGTGAACTATTAGGGAAACTTTTTTTCTCATTCTAGTCGTTTAATACTGTCGTATTCTTACTATCATTGACGTATGTCATGTACACAGCGTACTTGAGAAACCTCAACCGAAATACTTTCACTTTTTGCCTGAGCATGCTCTGCATCGTGATTCAAATGAACAAAGGTTGAACTCATTTTCTGATAACCAGAGGGAAATGAAACACTGACTTCGTCCTCAACAATATGTACAAGGCCGTAGTCCTTAATCTTGTGATGTCTCTACTTGCTAGCTTTTGTTTTTCAGGATGTGATATTGTACCCTAGAAACGCCCCCATTATGCCTTTGGTAGTTGTTATCCTCGAGCACCCAAGATAAACTGTTATCGCGCAACTCCATGTCGCACTGGCGGTAGGTGACCATGTGGGGCCAAGTACTTATGACCACGCTTGCATATACTATTCGGTGCGCGGTTACGTCACCGCATACGAACTCTGCCAGAGCTTGAAAAAGCCGTCCATCTAACCTGATTTCCTTCTTGACATACCATACTATCCTTTTCACTGAGTTATTTTTTTTTCAACTCACTCGGCCCTTTTCCTCCGTTCATTTGCTGACAGTACGTGTCTATTGCTGGTGTTACCGAAAAATTGCGCCAGAACCCTTCTCACGATGAATGTCGACGTTAATGCGATTAGCAATGTAGCAAAGAAGCGGCACAGCGCATTGATACCACAGAGACGCGGCATATATGAGGCGTGTACTGCAGCCAGACTCCTCTCTCGCGCGTTGCTCCGGCCATGCTGAGTCAGTCAGCGGCGCCGCCACGAAGTCCACGCGTGGCGCTTCTGTGAAATTACATTACGAAAAGTTTGCCTGAATATATATGACGTGTGTTGGATTGCGCCTTAGTACCACATAAACCCGAATCAATTTTTTTTTTTTTTTGCCATTGATGAGCGGCGCATGCACAGGGGCACATGCCCGGTGACCCAAGTTGGCATCATGGAGGTCCACCGATGAGCGGCATAAGCCATGCGACCAGAAGTGTTCTGGTGGACGGTTTGGAGCCTGGGGCGCTATAACGTGAAACTATTCCAAACTTTTCTATTCCAATTCTGGAATCAGCCCACCGCGATTGCTCAAAAACTTTTTTGAACCACCCCCACTTCACCTGCCTGTCACGCGACGTCACGAAAACCGCGATAGCTCCCCATCTGATATGACGTGTACACACTGATTAGGCATAGTTTGACAGAACAAAATAAAAATAGTTATTTCTAATTGGACGCCTTTTGGCATTAGCCCGCGGCTATTGGCCAAAAGTTTTCGGGCTGCATCCACTTCACCTGCCTCTCACGCGACGTCACAAGACCGCAGAAACCTACCGCGTCAAAGTGACGCGTACGCGTTAAAGATTCATTAATATGCTGAACAAAACTGAATTTTCTTTTGAATAGCCGCATGCAGGCTGCCCCTTTCTGAAAGGAATAAAAGATAGCTGCCGCCGATCGCTCAGGCACTTGCTACTCGCCCCTGCCGGAGAGCATGGGTTTAGTTGCGTGTAATAAAACTTTTTCCGTGGCCATGTAACGTTTTCGGTAACTTTCGGCACGTTTACGACCTCTTTCTGCCAACTCCTATCCAATCCGTCTCCACTTGAGCATGCTCCTCGTCTCTTGTGAGCCAATTAGATAAGACAAGCTGCTCAGTGCAGGCAATGTTATTCGTTTTTCAAGCAAACAAAAATGACCTCCTATGAACGAGGGGAGCATTTGATTGGTTTGTTCAGAAAACCCTGCGGGTGACCGCCCGATGCTTGCGTCGGCGGTTACGCAAATTTGACGCCCAGGAGATTGGAATAAAAACATATTGGAATAGTTTTACGTTATACGGCCCCTGGTTCCCACGTCACAGAGAAATGAAGTTAAATTCTGGGGTTTTACGGGCCAAAACAGCGACACGATCATGATGCACGCCGTAATGGGCGACTCCGTCGGGATCAGTTTTGACCACCTGGGATTCCTTAACGTGCGCCCAATACATATTGTACAAGGGCGTTTTTGCTGCTCGCCCTTTTGCAAAAGCCCGAGCCGTCGTAGCCGTCGTAGCCCAGCGTGGCGGGCATTCGTCGTCCTTATAAGTTGTACACCAATAATAATAATAATAATAATAATAATAATAATAATAATAATAATAATAATAATAATAATAATAATAATAATAATAATAATAATAATAATAATAACAACAGCTTCTGCTCCTGCCATCTGTTCCAGGCCTGTCGCTCGATGTCTTGCTCATTGTCGTAGTGGACCCAACCTCGGTGGCTCAAACGTGGCAACCTGGACGGGATCCTACGGCGAGCACGACGTCATGCACGAGGCATGCGACACATGCGCCGGAACGTGCCATGTATAAAAGGGGGCCGAGGAAGGCGACGATGGCTGCTACAGCTAGCATAAACCGGCATTGTTTGCTCACGATTGGATGTTGTGCGTACGCTTGCTTCAATGGGGAACGGTTAGGAAGTAAGCTCGTATGTAGACGGGTGAAATTTACGCGTCAAGTATAGTCGCTGGCACGTCACTGCATGTGGTATTATGACGTGCGGTGCGCATTTTCCACGTGCATTTGTTTGCATTTGCATTTGTTTGCGCATTTGGTTTGCACGTGTCTCGCAGCATACGTGTGTTTGTACGGAAACCTGTGAGACGCGTGCACGCGAAAGATCGATCGATATATGACCAAAAAAAAAAAAAGTTTGGAAGTCTAGCGCTCAGCCAGCGAGAACTGTCCGGTAAATAAAGTGCATTGAAATTGAAATCCACTACAAAGGTTTCCTTTTTAATTCGCAAATACGTACCAACTCGCGCAGCAAAATATTATGATGTATTATGACTTCAACATAAGAGTGGCTGTGCTCGAATCCAAATACGAGATTGCAGAGTGCTGTGTAATGTTTAGGATACACCACATCGCTCAGAAATGTAATCGAACGCATTGTGAAGACTGGTAGCACTACTTTTGAGACTTCTGTTATTTAAAGCCAATTGACACAGAACGTAATTAGCTACAAATTGAGTTTCACTACAAGCTCAGTTTACATTGCCAACATACCAAAATACATTTTGAAAAGTTTAAGTGTCACTGAAAAGTGTTTTCTGCTATTCCTACATTTGCGTAGCACTGGTGACTGATATGTTTACGTTGTCTGGATACTTCCAAGCGGGCCAGTGCAACGCGTATATTACATTAACAAATGTTCTCGACGTGATGGATGAATGACATGTATTTCTTTAGGTGTATATAAATTATGAGAGAGCGTCCACAGTGAAGTTCAATGACACAATCTCTGCATTTAGTATACAGATATCACGTGTTTCAGGATGCTAAGTGGGTGATTTGGAGGGCCTTCCTTGAGAAAACCAGATGCGTGGCAGTTTTGTACAAAAATTAAAATTCTCTTAATAAATTACTGCGAATAGGGTCTCCAATGGCGTGAGGGGCCTTTTTTGGAATTTCCAGGAGCAGATAAAAAATACAAAGTGCAGCTTCTCCACATGTCCACAGTCATGTAATGCCACTCGCGAGATACAACGAGCCAATAAACGAAGACTGTGGTCGCGTAGTACGCTCAGATATTGCGTGTGGAAAGTGTATTAAAAGTGTATTGCGCGATTACAAAAGGTGTCTGTCTCGCCAACCAGCGAGTAATCAGCGGTGAGTATTACGCAGTCACATCGCACGAGAGGCCGACCGTAATTTAACACTATACGAGCAAGTGTGATTGGCGAAGCGCCCCGCCGGCTGCTTTTCTCGAAGCCTGCGGCAAGAGCAGGATGCAGAATTTTTTATTCGACAACACACAGTTGTGAAATGATATACACCTTAAAGGGCCTCTCACCAGGCCCCATAGAAAATTTTGTTATACGTCAGGAGCTTTCTGCCGCAAAAAATTTTCAAACCGGCTCATTAGAAGCCGAGATAGAAATATTTCAGTGCCGCGAACCCATGATTTCAGCAGGTGGGCTCCACTGCCAAGCAAGACGCTCTCTCCACGCTCTCTCCGTATAGCCTACGCAAGCGAAATTCCTTCCCCGCGTTCACCAATAGCGGACCTCGAGGACCGCGTGACGTATACGTCACAGGCCCCGGCTTCGCTTTTTTTGCCTCATTTTTCTTTTTTTCGGCGTTACGCATTTCCGCCGACGGCGTCGCGCGCGAGCTGTTGTCTCGTTCGCGCAGTGTACAATTTTGCGCGCTGTGCACAAGGACACATGACTAGCGGTATAATTCAGTGCTACACGAATACTGAGGCAGAACAAGCGGATCGCAGAGCATGATCACGGCGCTGGAACACGGTAGAAAATGGCATAGTTTCGGTAACTGCGCACGTGACCGCACGAACGTGGAAACAAGCAGACGAAGCGGAAGTACATCTCTCTTGCTTCGGTGCGAAGTAAAACAAAAAAAGCATGCAGACATTCCGTTATTATTTCTCTAAATTTGAATTCGTCAATTCAAGCAACAAATCGCACAGATAACAGATGTCGTCTTGAATAATTCTCGAAGTCACGTGTCACCCTGAGCGACGTTACACCGCGGACACGACTGGCGCAGGGGCACGACTGCGTCACCGTCCGGCTTGGAGCGCGGCGGCCGCGAGGAGACGGAAAAACGGCGTTCGGTTTGAAATTTCAGGTCTTTACGCGGCGCGTAGCGATATAATACTTCGCAGACACGATCGTTATCGTGCAATGTATGCTCTGCGCTTGTCAGCTCAAGATGGCCAAACCTGGTGAGGGGCCATATAAAGACGTTTCGTAAGTTTTTATCGCGGAACTACGAATGCAACCGAATGCTGCCCGTATTCCGCGGCCGCCTATTTAGACTCTCTTTAGACTCTCGCAATATGGCCGCCGTGACTTCACTTCCTTCCGTAGGCGGCTGCAGGAACTGCCGCTCCATAAGTTTTATATAACCTCCTTGGCTTCTTCCTGGACGCGCTGCGCCATGTAGGGGCGCTGCCGAGAAGTGGCCTCCGAGGCGAGAAGCATGGCGTCGTACGAACGCTTAGAATTGCGCCACTTGTGCCGCTAGCTGGTAAGTGTCCAGAAAAGCTAGATATGCTTTCAGTACTTAACAGCATGTGACATACTTCCACTCCCTGCTCGTCTCTCCACCGACACATTCAGACTGCAGCGGGTGTTACGTTTCGCCTACGACGCGCGGTAAAGCCGGCGCGGATGCAACGGACGCCGGGGCTTCGTTCAAAGCGGCAGACATTTTGGCCCGTTCGGCGCCGCCGCTACGCCTCCCTGCCAAGCGCGTCCAGGCATGTTCCAATGCCACGTGTCTTCATGTGCGTGTGTGTGTGTATGTGCATGTTGGTGCCCACGCTTGTCGAAGCGCGGCAGCCGGGGAGAGGAGCTCCCCCCAACTGTGAAGCGAGGGGGTCTGACCGGCGCCGACACGACGTGTGAGCCACCTTATCCTCCCATTGTGCACCAGCGGCGCCGGCACGACGGCTGCGCCACCTTATCCCATTGTGCCCGAGTGGCACAGTCACGTGCTCGTCTATAGAGGGGTTCCTTCTTGCCCTCAACTGCGAGAGTATAAAAGCAGCTGCCCCCGGACGCCAAGAAGAGGCTCCGATTTCTTCTGTTGATTAACGTGCACTCCCGTCTCTCTACTTCGGTCGACCTGACCGCCAACTCTTTGCGATGTTAGAATAAACAAGTTGTTTTGTTGTTACCAGTCGACTCATACTTTGCCGGGACCTTCGGATGCTTCCAGTTGTACCCCAGGCCGCCAGGCCAACGCTACCCTTGGGGCTTGCGACCCAGGTGCAACAACGGGCGTCAGCGCCGAGTTCCCAACAACTCGTGCCAGCGGTGCGAAGGCAACAACTGTCTGCCAGCGGTGAGATCGCGACAACGGAGGCCAGCAGCGAAGATATGCAGTTGACTGTATGCTGAGCAGCTCAACGACCATCCGGGAGCAGTGCAACGAGCCCTGTGTGATGACTGGTTGCCTGCAGCGGAACGACTGCGCTGAATTCTTGGCTGCGAGGTTTGGTGAGTGCGGGACTTTCTTCTTCTGAGCTTTGCCAGGCTTTTGTTAGTGTCAGAAACAGAGCTGGTAATTGTGGTTGTCGTTGCTGCCGGGTTAGTTTGCGGCAAGACAATAATAGGCAGTAGAGAAAGCAGCATTCAGAGCAGCCATGGATTTGAAGTCGTTGCGCAAACCGAAATTGCTGGAGCTTGCAAGAGAGTTGGGTCTGGATGTCTCAGACAAACTCAGAAAACCAGAACTGCTAAGGGCTATTCTTGAGTTAGAAGCTGAGGATGACGAGCTGTCGGAATGCCTTGAGACCATTGAGGAGAGGGAGACGGCAAAAAGACAGGAGCGTGAACGAAAAGAACAGAAAGAGAAAGAAGAGCGCGAACGTAAAGAACAGAAAGAGCGAGAGCAACAAGAGCGCGACCGTCAACACGCTTTGGAAATGAAGCGTCTCGAGGTAGAGATGGAACGCGCTCGTAATGGAAGTCAGGCACACGGTGCAGGAGAACGCGTATTGTTCAAAATGACTGACCTGATGCGGCCGTTTAAGCTTGGAGAGGACATTGGTTTGTTCCTGGTTAACTTTGAGCGAACGTGCGAGAAGCAGGGGTTCTCTCGGGAAACGTGGCCACAGCGCTTGCTCACTTTGTTACCCGGCGAGGCGGCCGACGTAGTCGCTCGCTTGAATAGAGAGGAGGCAGAGGATTTCGACAAAGTGAAATCGAGTCTGCTAAAGAAGTACAGGCTGTCAGCGGAGGCGTTCCGTCGGAAGTTTCGGGAAAATGAGAAAGGCAAAAGTGAGTCATATACAGAGTTTGCGTACAGGCTTATGTCAAACATGCAGGAGTGGCTCAAAGAAGAGAAAGCGTTTGGTGACCACGAGAAAGTTCTGCAGTGTTTCGGGCTAGAACAGTTTTATAGTCGGTTACCGGAGAACGTGCGGTACTGGGTCTTGGATAGGCCAGACGTTAGTACAGTGGCTAAAGCCGCCGAGCTAGCCGAGGAGTTTGTGACGCGTCGGGCTCGCGGAGCTAAGGACGGTCAAAAGGGTGAATTTGGCTCCAAGTTTGAGAGGCCAAAGTTCACACCCATGAGAGCAAAGGGGAACACACGTAGTGCGGATGCGAGTGAAAGCAGTGCGACCGAACCTAAGGAGACGGCGGCAGCCAAAGCCGAACGCAGAAAGCGGTTCGAGACGAGGCAAGCGCGCGTTTGTTATACGTGCCAGAAGCCGGGTCACTTTTCGGCGCAGTGTCCGGAAACAACACCAAAAGTTGTGTTTTTGTCAATATGCAGCACTGACGAGAACATGAAGCTTGTCGAGCCTTACATGCGAGACCTCCTCGTGAACGGGAAAGAGTGCCGAGTGCTTCGCGATTCCGCAGCTACAATGGATGTAGTTCACCCCTCTTACGTAGAACCCCATATGTTCACGGGCGAGTGCGCATGGATCAAGCAAGCCGTGGAAGCTCATAGCGTGTGTCTGCCCGTAGCAAAAGTGCTTATTGAAGGACCATTCGGAGCGCTTGAGACGGAGGCCGCAGTGTCATCTATGCTGCCCCCCCAGTACCCGTACCTATTTTCGAACAGGTCCGATCACCTCCTGCGCGAGAAGGGGCTTTTGTTTGGTGAGGCTAGCGTTCAGGCCTTAACCAGATCGAAGGTTCGGGAGCTCGCTGCAAAGGCGGTAGTTGCGGGGCCGACGTTATCAAACAATGAAAAAGGGTCAGAGGCGCAGCAAGCCGATATTCAGAGCACGCCCGAACTGAATAAAATTGAGCCTGTAGCGTTGAAGGCGCCAGATACTGGAGAGGAAATGCCCGATAAGGGAAAGTTAGAAGAGCTATCTGCAGATTTGCTCATCGCGCCTACGTCAGACGGACTTGATAGGTTGCTAAAAGTCAGCCGGTCGGCTTTGATAGCCGAGCAAAAAAAGGATGGCAGCCTAGAAAACATACGCTGCATTGTCAAGGAAGGTATCGCCAGGAAAAATGCGCGTTTTGTGGAAAGAGGTGGAGTCCTGTACCGGAAGTATCTAGACCGCAGAGGAGTGGAGTTCGATCAGCTGATCGTTCCTCAATGCTATCGTCAGGATCTGTTGCGCTTGTCGCATGGGGGTTCGTGGTCCGGACACCTAGGAGTTAAGAAAACTAAGGACCGTCTCTTGCAAGAGTACTATTGGCCAGGGTGTTTTCGGGACGCAGACCATTTCGTGAGGACATGTGACACCTGTCAGCGGGTGGGCAAACCAGGGGACAAATCGAGGGCGCCGTTGAGATTGGTACCTATCATTACGGAGCCTTTTAGACGGCTCGTTATTGATACAGTGGGACCTCTGCCGGTAACAGCCACGGGGTACAGACACATTTTGACTGTGATCTGCCCAGCGACAACGTTCCCTGAAGCGGTGCCGCTTAAAGAACTCAGCTCAGTTGAGATAGTCAATGCACTACTGTCCATATTTGCGCGAGTTGGTTTTCCTGCGGAAATCCAATCAGATCAGGGCACAGTGTTTACTAGCGCTTTGACGACAACTTTTCTCGAAAGGTGTGGGGTAAAGCTGTTACACAGCCCAGTGTACCACCCACAGTCGAATTCCGTTGAGAAGCTCCACTCCGTCATGAAGCGCGTGTTGAGAGCATTGTGTTTTGAACATCAAACTGACTCGGAGCTGTGTCTGCCTGGGGTGATGTTTGCATTACGGACCGCGCCGCATGCGGCTACGGGGTTTTCGCCAGCTGAGCTGGTGTACGGTCGCTCGCTGCGATCTCCGTTTCGCATGCTTCGAGAATCGTGGGAAGGCAGGGGCGACGACCCAGTCGTGGTGGAGTACGTGCTTAAGCTCCTCGAACGCTTAAGAAGGGCACAGGAGTTGTCAGGTGAAGCAATGGCAAAGGCCCAGCAGAGGGCCAAGGTTTATTATGATCGGACCGCCAGGGCCCGTCGTTTTGAGGTGGGCGATGAGGTCATGATATTGCGCACATCGCTAAACAACAAACTAGACGTGCAGTGGGAGGGCCCAGCACGAATTGTTCAGAAACTGTCGGACGTTAACTACGTGGTGAGTCTGCCAGGAAAGCGGAAAGCACAGCAAGTTTACCACTGTAATCTGCTCAAACCCTATAAACAAAGGGAAGCAGTAGTGTGCATGATGGTAAACGTTCCTGAAGAGCTTCCGGTCGAGCTTCCGGGACTAGGCTCAGTGACGAACAGGGAAGACACCGGTCAAGTCATTAGTGACCTTATCAGTAAAGCACCGCTGTCGCCTGAGCAGAAAACCGAACTACACCAGCTCTTACAAGAGTTTCAAGGTCTGTTCTCTGAGAGGCCTGGTAGGACTTCTGTCCTTACTCATGACATAGAACTTACCTCCCCAGAGCCAGTACGATCCAAGGCGTACCGGGTGTCACCCCGCCAGAGCGATATTATGGAGGCTGAGGTAAAGAAAATGCTACAGCTCGGTGTTATTGAGGCAGGTGAGAGTGATTATACCTCCCCTTTGATTTTAGTTGAGGTACCGGGCAAGGAACCTCGTCCTTGCGTCGACTACCGCAGGCTTAATTCCATCACTAAGGATCAAATTTATCCGATCCCTAACATCGAGGAGCGCCTTGAGAAAGTTAGTAGCGCTCAGTTTATTTCCACCCTAGATCTTGTCAGGGGTTATTGGCAGGTTCCACTTACAGAAGAGGCTAGTAGGTATGCGGCGTTCATTTCACCAATGGGAACATTCCGTCCTAAAGTGTTGAGTTTTGGTTTGAAGAACGCGCCATACTGCTTTTCAAGCCTCATGGATAAAGTGTTGCGGGGACAGCAAGAATTCGCTTTACCGTATTTAGACGACGTAGCGATATTCTCCGCCTCCTGGTCTGAGCATATGGCACACTTGCGGGCAGTGCTAACCCGCCTGCGCGAAGCGGGCTTGACAGTCAAGGCTCCTAAGTGCCAGTTAGCACAGGCCGAGGTTGTCTACCTCGGTCACGTGATTGGTCGGGGTCGTCGCCGCCCCTCTGAAATAAAGGTGGCCGCTGTGCGAGACTTCCCGCAACCGCGCACGAAGACCGATATTCGGTCGTTCTTAGGTGTCGCCTGCTACTATCAGAGGTACATCCCCAGGTACTCTGATATCGCGGCTCCCCTGACGGATGCTCTAAGAAAAACAGAGCCCCAAACAGTCGTATGGGACGAGACAAAGGAAAGAGCTTTTAGCGCCCTAAAGAGTGCCCTAACAAGCCAGCCTGTGCTACGATCGCCAGACTATACAAAAGGGTTCGTTGTTCAGTGCGATGCTAGTGAGCGAGGCATGGGCGTTGTACTGTGCCAACGGGAAAATGGAGAAGTAGAACACCCCGTCCTGTATGCTAGTCGTAAGCTGACCAGTCGTGAGCAGGCGTATAGCGCCACCGAGAAAGAGTGTGCGTGTCTCGTGTGGGCCGTTCAGAAATTGTCATGCTATCTAGCCGGCTCGAGGTTTATCATTGAGACGGATCACTGCCCTCTCCAATGGCTGCAGACCATCTCTCCCAAAAATGGCCGCCTCCTGCGCTGGAGCCTCGCTTTGCAACAATATTCCTTTGAGGTGCGTTACAAAAAGGGGAGTCTCAACGGTAACGCCGATGGCTTAAGTCGAAGCCCCTAACGTAGGAATCAGCCTCAAAATTGTTTGTTACTGATGTTTTTTTTCCTGAGGCAGGATTTTTAACATATTGCTTTTGTGTAGTGTTTCAAAGTGATGATGTTCTTTCTAGTGCAATTTTCCAATTTGTGGACGCGTTCTGAATGCTGCTAGACTACTGTAAGGAACTAGGCAGTGGTATAAAAGGGGAAAGAGCCTGGCAGGGCTTAGTGAGGGTTGTGCCGTGCTTGCTGACTGAGCGGTTGAGTTTCAGCGTAGTTCTAACGCTTGCCGGGAACGAGAACAAAAATGTGAACTCTCCCGAAGTCACTTTGCAGTGTCCTGTGCGAACCTGAACGAGAGAACGAGGCCTTCTCTGTGCGCTGCGCTCAAGAAACGTCGAGGGACGCCCGACTTCGGATATGAGCATCATCGAGCGACATCCCTTCGGACAGCGGATGCAGTCCCCTGACCATCGGGATCTCCTTTCCCCGGCGGGGCGGTCTGTTACGTTTCGCCTACGACGCGCGGTAAAGCCGGCGCGGATGCAACGGACGCCGGGGCTTCGTTCAAAGCGGGAGACATTTTGGCCCGTTCGGCGCCGCCGCTACGCCTCCCTGCCAAGCGCGTCCAGGCATGTTCCAATGCCACGTGTCTTCATGTGCGTGTGTGTGTGTATGTGCATGTTGGTGCCCACGCTTGTCGAAGCGCGGCAGCCGGGGAGAGGAACTCCCCCCCAACTGTGAAGCGAGGGGTCTGACCGGCGCCGACACGACGTGTGAGCCACCTTCTCCTCCCATTGTGCCCCAGTGGCGCCAGCACAACGGCTGCGCCACCTTATCCCATTGTGCCCGAGCGGCACAGTCACGTGCTCGTCTATAGAGGGGTTCCTTCTTGCCCTCAACTGCGAGAGTATAAAAGCAGCTGCCCCCGGACGCCAAGAAGAGGCTCCGATTTCTTCTGTTGATTAACGTGCACTCCCGTCTCTCTACTTCGGTCGACCTGACCGCCAACTCTTTGCGATGTTAGAATAAACAAGTTGTTTTGTTGTTACCAGTCGACTCATGCTTTGCCGGGACCTTCGGATGCTTCCAGTTGTACCCCAGGCCGCCAGGCCAACGCTACCCTTGGGGCTTGCGACCCAGGTGCAACAACGGGCGTCAGCGCCGAGTTCCCAACAACTCGTGCCAGCGGTGCGATTCCAACACGGGCCACCGCGCTTCGTGAAGACATTCGCACGTACACTCTAAGAAAGAAAGGAGGAAATGGGTATCGAGGTATGTCCTTTAAGGGAGTAGCTCACCTGACGCATACCGTTCGTTCTTTTGGGGTGTAACTGCGAAGGGATTAACTGTTACTCCCCATGCGCTTACTCCTTCCAGGACTAACAGTTGCTCTTTTCCGATGCTGCTCGAGGGAACGACGATCATTCTTTCTGATGGTTCTCAAAGAATCAGTTAACGACAATGACCATTTGTACGATCAAAGAAAAAAATATTGACCTGAAGAGAAAATGTCTCCCCGAGTATAGTACTCTGGAAGCCTTCACGGTCGCGAGTCAAGTACACTAATCACAGCAGCACGGCATCTCGGTTGAAGCGTCAGAATACTGGGGGCATGTTAGGCATCTCAATCCAGGTGCCACAATACAAAAGAGACTCGGCACTTTGTGCATGCCATGCAGGGAGAATGTGGTGTTGCGTTTACTTGCACCTCCACGCGACGAAAAAAAGAAAGCTGCCCGAACATTCTTAGGATGATTGAACCTGAAGCACGTGCATTACGGGTCACGTACGTGTAGCGGAATCGGGGCACGCAAGATGACTGTCACCGAGTTCGAGCTACGATTTGCTTCACTAGGTTTGTTATCTTCTTGGAACGGAAGCAACTTCTGTACCACTGACCAAGAACGACTGCCAGTTCATCAGTGACTTCCGCATTTAATGTGTACCGGTCGGTTATAGTGTGCACATGAAGCGCATGGCTTCTCGTATTCCAGCTTTTAAATTTTCAGCAATTGTCTCACGAAGAGGCGAAGTGTTGCCTTGCGTGTAGTTTGATAGACAGTGCAGAAACTTCAAATTATTTACGTTTTATGGATTTATGAATACCCTTTCCGCCGAATCACTCGATGACAGGCGTGAAAACAGCGGAGTGCATGGCGAGTAACCGTTGCCCTTCATCCTTCCGTTGCTCTCTTACCAACCAGAGTGTAAACAATTACCTTTTTATATCTGCACACGGCACGCACACTCCTGCAGTTAGTCTCTTGTAGGACGAAAACGCCATTTTTTTTAGCGCTAACTGTCCAGTTACTCTCACATTACCCGGATCTTAGAGTGAAGTTATAGTATATAGATATGAGTTGATAGCATTAGCTGGCGATCCTGAGTTCAGCCGGGTGAAGCCTTCTAGCAGTCGGCTGAGTAAATCCGTGATTTCTATCCGCCAGGGCCCCGTGTCTGCTGCCGTTGGCTGGCGTGTTAGGTCGCCCCAACATGTCGCCTCCATGTGTTAGAACACCGTGTGAGCAGCTCGAGCGCAACGCTAAGCCCAATTCTGTCGCTTTCATACTTCGCCTGTGGGCGAAACTGGCAAATTTTTCATTCGCGCGCGCAGCACAAATAGAGTATGAGAAAGGGAATGATTCTATGCATCACCGTTCCGTGACGAAAGTGCACTCGTACATAGCGGAGGAGGAGGAGGAGGCGGACACGCGAAGCAGAACCGAGGAGTGCTGGTGGGCTGAGCGACTGCCGTCGGAGAACGCGCATTGGCCAACAGCGTGGCTTTCACGAGTCGCCTTAAAGTAAACGTGTCTGATGGAAAAAAAAATTAACTGCTACTCGAACTACAACGCGCATTTATTGATTTATTTACAATACCCCCAAGACCCCTCCTGCGAGGTTATTACACGGGGCGGCGGGGGGGGGGGGGGGGAGGAGGTGACACAAACATGTGCATGTAAAATACAGCACTAGCGCACGAAATGCAACTATTGGTAAATTGTTCGCACTAGAAACACGAAATATAACTCAAACATGAAGTGTAATAATACGTTGTTCACAGCAGTAACATGAAACATAATTCAAACATGAAATATAAACGTGGAGTAAAACTACATGAAATAAACACACGAGGAACGTGAAGTGAATAGATCGCCCAGCACACACCTGGGGACAAGTGGAAACCGCCTTTTTTTTTATTCCTTTTGAAGTTACCTTCTTTTTCTACGCTGCCGCGTCGGGGGGCTTTGCCAGGAAACTGCTGATAGTCTGGTAAATATTGCGGCTTCCTGTCGACTTCCTTTGAGCTCACTCCGCAGGACGCGATAAAGTGTGACGTTGATCCTGAGCGGACATGGAAGGATGGGCGCTTTCACGTGTCTCGTCCATGTTTTGGTCCCGGCCTGTACCGCGGCTCGCATTGCAGTTGTCAGTAAGCCTATAGCGCAGCGCGAAAAGGCGATGAGCGGTTCGCTGATGGGACCGAAAGGTGCGCCGAGGTGCCGTACATTGTCAGGTTTGACGCGTAAGTTCATTTTGACGCGTAATCGTGTCCGTTTCTTACATCACATAAAAATGACTGCCCAGTAGAAGTATAGATGCAAGCATTTAGGACTAACATCACCTTCACGCCTTAACTGGACGACACATACGGATGGTCAGCAGGCGTTTTTTTTTTAGACTTCACGGAATTAAAAATAAATATCCCTGTGGCAAATAGCACAATTCTAAACGTCGATATCGATTGCTCGTAGAGGCGGGTATACTCGCACAATAGATTGAAATGTACAATTGACCAATTACCAAAAACGGCAAATTAGGTCTCCAACCAATTAATTTAATGCACATAATGCAAGCTGCAATTTGTAGCTGATTCTTCGGTAAGGCACAACCAGTTGAATTGAATTCGGAGCATGACGCACGCGTTTTCAAGATATGCGCCGTCACAACTTGCAGTAAAACTGCACTGTCACTTTACTCACTTTTTTTTATAACAGAACGCCGTTTTACGCACCGCAGCACAAAAGTAACTGCGCCGCCAATGTAGTTCGTCACAAACGTCGGCACTTAGTATGTCGAAGCTGGTGTCATTCTGAAAATTCGTTCCAAGCGGATACGCCTTGTCAACTCAACGGCTACAATTCCTAAGCTTTAACGCGTGAGTAAATTTATTAGTTGAAAACTGAATTATTGAAGTTGTATTAAGTAATCAGAATTTCCTTTTCGATTTGTCGCTCAAATTCTGTCCGTGTCGCTAAACGAGGCGGACGTCGGCCTTGAAGACGGAGCGTAGATCTAGGCGCTAAGATAACGACCACGCTTAGCGGCCGCGCGCCGTTCCGTTGCTGGGTGTTGTTTGTATTCTCATTCGAAGCACGATACGCGCCGTTTGAACAAACTGTTCGCGTTGCTGCCATTGGCGCGATTTCAGCGACATGGCTTTTTCAAAAATGAGGTATCGGAAAGCAGCCGAGGCACCTTGATAAGAATGAGTAAAGTCGTTTTTTTTTCTTTAGAACATGCAGCTTACGATTCAATGACGCAGACACGGAGAAATGTTCGTGTACTTATCGAACACATAGCTGAGTAATGATACTGGCTATCTGCATAGGATGTATGGGCTTATCTTCCACACCACGACAGCAGCGCAGTCGGTTTTTTTCTCTTTTGCTTCGAGTAATTACCAAGCCAAATATACCTGGTATGGCAGCGAAGCTTCCATAGGAGCCCATACGTTCAAAACATGGCGGTTCATCGCCGGTTCATGGGGTTTAGCGCCATCTGTATGTAGAAGGAACACTTCCGGTGGAAGAAAAAAATAATGTGACGCCATATCCGTTAAAAAAAGAAGTGACGTCATTTTGTTTTCGAAGGCGCGAAATTTGTTTTGTTGGCCTGCCTTTAGAGCTATATATTCAAATGCCCCGCCATTCGACTTGATGGGCGTTTCGAGCTTTCAGCGCGGAAAGCGATGCAGAAAAAGGCCAGCCGTACGCTTGTCGAAATCGCACCCCTGCACAGAACTTCTTCGGAGGCCGACGAAAGCTTTACGTGCAGAGTGCTGGTGCTGTCGTCGGATGCCAAGCCCATCGCCCAGCGCAGTCGCACGAAAGCAACTACGCAGTTATCTGACGGTCGTAACTCACTACTTTTGACTGAACAAGTTAAGAAGCGATGAAGCTACCCGCGTCACCAAATTCAGAGCAACTTCGACAAGCAAAAAAGCACAACGTGTGAGGGGGGCGTATTTCAACAGGTGACCTTTGCGAGCGCGCCTTTCTGCACATTTGAAGAGCTGCATTGGATTGCGCGTGATAGCGCCGTCAACGCCCCCTGTAACGATGGGCGCTGAACAGAAATGTATTTGTTAATAATAATAAAATTAAATGAACTTGTATTTTCTTAACTCGTCACGAATATATGAAGTTGACCAGGAATTTTATTTTCGTTGAATGGATGTAACTGTGTCTCGCTTGAATTAAAAAAATGCTTTTTTCTTTCCCAATGTTTGTTCCTTCGAAACATAGTCGCGCTTCAATCGCTGCTCCCATAACCACCCTTGCCTGATGTCGGTGACAGTTTGTACGGAACCGCGTTTCGCCCGAAGCTTCGCGACCTATTTGGATCGACTACTGAAATGGTGCTGAGCGAACTGTGGTATATGATGCAGCGCAGTATCGCATTGTATCATACAAATTACAACTCTAAGCGTCTAGTCTGTAGCAAATAAAGAAACCAGCAAGTGTCATATGGCTCAGTTTTCTACGCCCCCCCCCTTTTTTTGTTAATAAAAGCACCTGAGGACATTTATGCTTCTGAACAATGAACAATGACAGTTTATGCTAAACACAGCGACAATATTGTACAGCGAAGCTGTCTATGGCTAGAATTCCGGGATTTTTTTTCGCGTCCGTTACGTCCATAGAGAATCCAGTGGGCCGAGATCGGCCCACTGGATCCCCCCCCCTCACTAGCCCTCACTAGGTCGGGGGGGGGGGGAGGTGAAAAAAAAATTCCGGTGCCGTTTACAGCGCATTCAGTAGGTGACATTTATTAGCGACCGCGGTGTTATTATTGCAAGACGACCTGTTGATGAGCTAGTTTGTTTTCCTGTTTTCCCTTCCCTAGCACACCGTCTTTCTTGCTTTCAGTGTGCCCTGGCGTCCGCGCTTTACGGTTTATGTAGTAATAGTAGCGAACTGGTTTAACGGTCGATTTGGGAGCTTCAACAGAAGTGGTGATTCTGCGGTGCCCTTGAAAGAATGTTTCGAGGCGTAGACTGTTGGGCCACTGGGTGCACCATGTAGTGTCGCTGAGCGGAAATACGGGCGGCAAGAAACGGAGCGTCTGTCCTGTCCGCTCCGTTTCTTCCAGCCAGTATTTCCGCTCAATGACATTACGTAAAGAATGTTTCGGTCACACCACGTGGGCCTGCCAAAAGAACTCCTAATAACTCCCCCAACCGAAACGCAAAGCACGGGCAGCGGGAGACGGTGCTGATCAGCTCGGCGTTGGAGGATCAGCGAAAGCTGATCGCCAGAGCCGTAAGTGCTGCCGTCGCGGCTGCGGTCATGGTCTGAAGGCTCCACCCATAACGGGGATCCGACCCTCTCCAGGCCCCACCAAAATAAAGTTCTCTCTCTCTTTCACTCGGCCGAGGAACGCAACTGGCATGGCCGAGTTCAGTAGTGTAAGCGTCTCTGCCTTATGTGGCCATGCAGTTGCCAACACACACACACACACACAAACACATCAGTACAAATATCGATTCTCGCACGTAACCCAACTCGTGAGTCGTAACGATCTGCTAGTCGGATGCGCCGACTGAAAAAGTAATAATCTCTTCTCTATAGAGCACTCGTTTTCACTCTAAATGCTTCAACCGTTTCGTGCCGAACCGGTAGCCGTTTTTTTTTTTTGGTTCATGTTCGGTTCGGGTTCAGGCACATTGTAAGAATATCGGTTCGGGTTCGGGTTCAGTTCCGGATAGAATTCGGGTTTGGGTAGGGTTTTCGGTTCGGGTTCGGGGTCCGTACGACACACCGATTAAGATATTCGTTCTTCCGGCGAAAAATTACGAATTAGAATTCATTACCCCGAACTTCACGGATTAACAAATACAAGCAGTAAGCAGCGCTAAACAACCGGACAAGGAGAGGGACACAGACAACAGCGCTGTTGTCTGTGTCCCTCTCCTTGTCCTGTTTTTTAGCGCTGTTTACTGCTGGTATTCATGAACCAACCAGCCCAAATGCGTACTCTTCTAACAAATACAGGTATATATATACAGTGCATGATTTGTTACTGCTTTACTTGAACCGTATTTACTGTATACCATCTCCTGCTCGAGCCCACGGTCCACAGTATTATATAATGTTACAAAATAAATAAGAATAAGCCACTCTAGAGAAGCTGCTGTCAAAATCACTGACATCACGGGAACCTGGTGCGGCAACGCAAAGGTGACCTCACTATCCGTCATTTGTGCGTCTTTTCTTGCAAAACTGCCATTTCTGTCCGTGCGTAACAGAAGTGTAATTTGTGAACACAGCTGAACTTCGCATTCCTATTTAGTGTCTGAGTCGCCACACCAAAGTCTGGCCTGTAATTGAAGATGTTGCATGCAGTGAAGGGCACTCGATTTTTGATGACTACCTGATTTCTGGCTTTTTTCCCCCTCAATGAAATTTAAGTGCCTGGAAGCTGTTGCGTTCCGCCACCTTTGGAACAAACGGAAAGACTGAAGAGGCAAGAAATCTGTCGTAGGAAAAAAAAGAAAGAAAAAAAAAGAAATAAAAGACCGTGTACAAGATTGTCTGCGTTACTCGGCATAACAAGCTTACCTGAAAGACGAATAAGCTGGCGCAGTGTCTGCTCAGTAGAACTCGGACGGGATCCAATTACCGGTGTATTTTCGAGAACAAAAATCTCTCCTCGGCTGTCAGGCGCAATTGGCGAACCCAAGAGCATGCATTAAATGCCGCCAGGCGGCTACCGACTGTGGTAGCTATATTTATACTGTGGCTTCTGAGATCGCGCGCGTGGCCAGCCACCACTGGATGGCGCTGTTAGCCGAGGGCTCTGGTCATTGGTCGAGATAACGAAGAGGTGATTATAGTATATGGTAGGGGATGAAAAGTAGGGAAGGGATTGATCAGAACCGGATTCATCGCAAGTGCAGGTAATGGTACGGCATAGTGATGGAGATTTTAAGCACGAAAGTTGACGTCGAGATGAGATGGGGAAGAAAGCTAGACAGCGCTCGATGTAGTAAACACTGGTTAAATTAAGCAGGCTAGGAAACTATTTGTCCCCGCCTCGCTTCGAAGCGAGAGATAATAATAATAATAATAATAATAATAATAATAATAATAATAATAATAATAATAATAATAATAATAATAATAATAATAATAATAATAATAATAATAATAATAATAATAAACTCAATTAACGGTGTTTATTAAAGTGCCCAAGAACAACCTCGAGGGTCTTGGTGCTGGCGCACTCGGCAAAACAATGCACACAGGAAGAACAATGCAAGCTCACGCACACATATGCACATGCACACGTGCGCATACATAAAAAAAGAATAAAAATTTCGCGAATACAGATTTTAACAGAGCATAAAATGTGTGCACGAAGAGAATACAAAGCAAAAGTGGAGAAACGGAAGAAAGGATTGCAGAATGACGGAACACATGACAGTTATGAGAGTTTTTGTTGGGTTATTGAAATTCCTCTGCAAATCCTTTCAGGAAACTATTAAAATTAGGCCTGAAAGTATCCAGGCACTCATAATGGGCGTTATATGTCGCCTGCACTCCAGATACAGGGTCACAGAAATCTGAAGGCTGAAAGGCGCGCTGTTGCCTTGTGCCTTTCTGCGCATTGTAAAAGCGCACATTAGAAAGCAAGTGCGAGCAGCAGAGTTTTCCATGTATTAATTTGTGAAGAAAAAAAGAACGACCAAGTTATTGCGTCTACAGGTGAGGGTAGGTAACGTGTGTGTCTGTGTTAGCTCTATGGAGATGGAAGGCTTTTGACCGAGTCGACGTTTAAATACAGACGTGAACTTCCTTTGCCCACTTTCGAGAAGTTCACAATTTGACCTACAAGTGGCACCCCAAACGACGGAGGCGTACTCAAGAACTGGAAGGCGTAAGCTCTTATATGAAGTTGCAAGTGGCCCAGGCTCTTTGAAGTCTCTCGTCACCCGACATACTGTGCTGAGGGTTCGAAGTGCACGATGCGTTGTCTGTTGAGCGTGGGGCGAGAAACTCGGAGAGCTATCGAAGTACACTCTAAGATCATTCGTTCCCGAAGCTCTTGGCAGGAGAACGTCTTTAACACTATAGGAAAATAAAGTCCTGTTAGTCTTCCGCTTGAAGCTTACAACTTTCGTTTTTGACGCATTTATGACCAGCTTGTTTTCGGCGCATCATGACGCAAACTTTGCAATGGCCTTCTGAAGAGCAGCGCAATCATTAACATTTTTTACCGCTTTGAAAAGTTTCGTATCATGACCCTGTAACAAAATCGAAGAGTATTGAATCACTGCCGAAACGTTAATAGAAAGCGAGAGAACGAGAGGGCCCAGTACAGACCCTCGAGGAACTCCACTTGTAACCGCATCAAGTTCCGACGACTGACCATTATCGCTAACGTAGCAGTACCGGGCGCGTAGGTAGCTTCTTAGCGCTGTGACAGAGTGGTGTAGATCAAGTTGTGTCAACTTTTGAAGGAGTATTTTGTGGGATGCGACATGAAACGCCTTACTGAAGTCAGAATAAATGACATACAGCTGTTTTTTCTTATTCATTGTTTGAGAGGCATGCATCTCGTAGCTAACGAGGTTGGTAGTGGCGGAGCGTCCCGACACAAAACCATGCTGCTGAGGATGATTAATATTTTCAATAGAGGATGAAATTATTGACTGCAGAGTTGACTCGAATAATTCAGATGCTGCGCATAGGAGAGAAATAGGCCTGTAGTTACTAGCAGCAGTTTTTACAGCGAAATCTGTATATGACTAACCTTCCGTAGTTTTTTCGGCGTCCGTCAACAGAAATAAATCATCATGTGGGCTGATCCTGCTGGTAGTGCAGAAAAGGCCCAACATACCCCTGTGGGCTCGGGGACCTGTAACGCGCCCTTTAGCTACCCTTGTCACATGTGTGACCCAAAGAGGTCCCAGGCACAAGGGCAAGAACGTAGTTTTTTCGGCGTCCGGCAACAGAAACGGACTTAGCTAATAAACCCATACGGGTGTAGTGCGGCGACGCAGATGTCAAAATGCGGAACAGATTGGAACGCTCGCCGTGAATAATAGCGTGGCGTCACGGTTATCGCAGTATATAAGCAGGAGAGGTATCAGCGCTAAAAACCGCTGCGTTATCGGTGTGGCGGACACGTATAGTTCGTATATTCGAAGAATAACATGCGTGCGAGGAGCGCCGGAGGGAACAGCAACGAGAATGTAAACGGCGCCGGCGCGAAACGACCACCGACGAAGAACGTTCCCGCGACGCTGAACGTAAACGACAATCGGAGAGCCCGGGCACCTCCGAACGAGCAACGACGCCAGACTCGCAATGTAAAAAAATTACAACCATTCCACTCTGTAAAGATGGAATGGCAGCGAAAGCACATTGCTTTTCGTTTGAGAGCTTTGACTGTCGTCAGCTTTCGCTGCCATTCCATCTTTACAGACTGGAATGGTTGTCATTTTTACCCCTGACTTAGAGATGGGAACTATCCACGTTGTTTTCCAAGACTTTGGGAATGTGTTCGTCTTTAAAGCAGAATTAAAAATACAAGTAAGCACCGAACAAGCAAGGCCAAGTACGCCTTAATCAAAGCAGGTGGAATGTCATTACGACCACACGAAAGAGATGGTTTTAAGCGTTTGATGTTTATTAAAAAACAAGTTCCCCTGAGACCGATAGACTTGAGTCCTGAGAAGGGTGATTGGAAAGTTCACTAACTCCGTCACTGTACCCTTCAACGCACACAGACCCGGAGTGTAGGGCGAAGGCGCCGGCGACACCTGGAACAGGTTGGCTGTCGCCGCTAAGTAGGGCGATATATGTTGTTTCGTATTGTTGGATTATTGTTCACGAACATGTCTCCAGAAAGATATTGAATTTGAGAAGTACTAGCTTCCAAATGTGCTATATAGATGGACTGATCACGCTTGTAAAGACGTTTAGAGAGTGCCCTGTAAAGTCTAAGATCTATATGCCAGTGTTCCTGATTTGTACGCTGCGCCTTCCTGTAAGCACGGTCGTTTAGCTTCAAAGTTGTTTTCAGTTCAACAGAAAACCAGCGTGGAAATTTAGAGCATTTAGCACCTTTTAGTGGAATAAAGCTATTCATTCCATCGCGAAGAATATTCGTGAATGCCGTGGCCTGGTGAATAATAATAATAATAATAATAATAATAATAATAATAATAATAATAATAATAATAATAATAGTAATAATAATCTGGGGGGGGGAACCACTCTACATTTGCACTGCGTTATGGTAGCTGCATGCAGGCTGTTTTACAACACACGTCCAAATAGAATATTCGCGGCGCTTTGCGACGAAACCTGCGTCAAGGACGGGAGATAAACATGCACCTTCCGTTCAGCGTGCTAACACGAAGGAGCTCGCAGTAAATCAAAATCCAGGTTTGGGCGAGTTTGTGTATTCATAAGGCCTTCCAACACCAGTTATTAGACGAGCCTTAGACGAGCCGACTTGACTGGCAAACCCAACGAACGTTTTAATGATAAATTCTCGTGATAATCGTCGTCACGGAAGTGGTTGGAGCACAGCACTGTTGTTCTTGAGGGCTTCAAATTCTTTCGCTTCACAGCAGCCTCCCACTTCGTTAAAAGCTTCTTGTCTTGTGGGAAGCAATGGAAGACAGCATCGTCGCGGCCGCTGGTGCTCGTGCAACCGTAGGCTGCACAGAAAGCCGGCATGAGCGGCCCACCACTTCAGTTGATGCTGCGCACGTTGACTACCACTCTACATACACGCAGACGCACCAACAAAAGAATGCAGGGTCGATCGAAGAAGATTACTATGGCACGCACGCAGAAACAAGCACGGTCAGGCACGGTCGCGCAGGCTGCGAAGGAACAAAACACTAGAGTTGACGTCATAACACCACGGTTTCCGGTCTCCGCTCGCATCGTCAGCGTCAGCAGCAGCGCGCGGCATTCGACGGGGGGCGGAGCTACAGCGCAATTTTAACCGACGATTACGTCGCTCCTAATTGAAAAAAAAAAACCCAAATTTTACCTACATGGTTTATAAGGTTCCCGCATCCGTATATGAGCGTCTTATTGAATTCGACAGGCTCTTCACCTTCCCTTTAATTGCACGTTTTGCATTTATTGCATTGATGTTGGACACTATTATGCTGTGCGAATAAAGATTTTGTGAAGTTGATGTGTTTTCTTTTCTTTTTTCTTTTTTTGCCTTGTTGAACAACGCGTGTTTTACGTTGGTGTAGCTGTACTTTCCTCCTCACTCACTGTGTTTCTGAAGCCTTGGGAAGTACTGATCAATAAAATAAATTTCTTAAATAAAATAAAATAAGCATGCCATAAGCAGACACGCGGAAGAGCAACTAGTATTTTAGTGTTCTGCGTAATTATTGTTTGAATCATACCGTTCGTAATTATGATAATGCCCACTTATTCGGACCCAATCATATACTAATAAACGAGTAAATATTTGCATATAGAGAGAGAGAGAGAGAGAGAGGAACAGGGGGTGAAAGGCAGACAGGCTAACCAGATGAAGTGTCGGGCTGGCTACTCGCATTCGTCATTTCACTCTTCGCGCACGATTTCTCGCTCCGTGCAGCTTCACAGCTACGCCGCGCATCAGACAATGACGCGCAAACGCACGCAGCTGCACAGAGGGATTTTCCCTAATCCAGAGGGAAACATTTTTTTAAAGCTTGCTGCGCCTTAACTGAAACATTCTTAGTGTGTTTGCACTTTCAGTGATGCTGCACGACCTTCGGACTGGCAGACTTAATCCTGCGAGTCATGTTTGCTCGTTCGCTAGCAAAGCCAACGCTACATACGTGTAGTTCAAAAGTTCGACGAAAGGGGTTAGTCGGTGGCTGTTCGTATACTTTCTACCCTTCCGGAGACGAACTCTTGCGGAGATATTCCACCGGTAAATACCCACGTGAATGTAGTGCGAGTATGTCTGCAGAAAAAAAAAATTGAACGCCTTTGAGAAAAAATAGCCGCCAGCGCCGTGCGTTGCCCTTCGTACACCTTCAGCCGTCATTTCCTGATCGGTAAGGGATCGTATAGCAACGCAAAATCATGTTTTTCTCGCCTTATCCAAGCCGCATAGACAGTGTCGGTGCGCGCGAAAGCCCCCTCGACGCACGATAATGATGATGATAATATGATGGTGATGACTTAGCTGTTGGCATGCCATTTGAAACGGGGCGCTTGACAAATAGTCACCTAGGCTGCTTGAATTACTCAGGCAATGCGATACATGCTTTTCCTTCTAGCACTTTTGTATACATCTCTTTAGACTTTTTTTGGTCTTCCTCAAAACTTGCCTATCTACATTGTACTGCTAACCATGCTTGTAACGGATCCGGTCGAATCAATATCTGCCCTGCTTTTAACGCGATGGCGCTAACGGCCCCGTGTTGTAGTAAATTTGCTGTCAGCGTTGGCGGCGCTGTCCGTGCGTGAAAAATCATCCCGAACCACGCATCCCGAACCACTCAGCCGTCCGCGCAGCGTTACGGACCTAATTGAATTTCTCAAAGTAAAATGCGTCAGAAAATTCGTGAAGTACGACTTACACGCAACCTACAGACATGATCGCGACGGATTGTAATTTGAATATTCGAGACAACATAATTCTGTTACGCGGGAACTCCAACACAAATCCCTTTTTGCAGCTGCGTTTGAGGTTTCGTGTGGCTGTGCGCAACCTCCGGAATCGGCCCACCACAGCAGGCTACGCTTCTACCAGGAAGCTCGCCTTCGTGCATAGCGTTCGCCGCCAGCGTTTCCCGGTGAACATTACAGTTACACAAGCTGCAGTTGCCAGGAAGCGAGAGAAGTAGTCGGGGATCTTTCAATCCTATCGCGTTCCCGTCTTAAAGGCGAAGCTTAAGCGCCCTCCAATTTTTTCACGCACCAATACTCTAAACGTATCTTGCTTGTCTCGACTGCCGAGTGGTTGACGCTTCCTCCACTTTAAATCTAAGCGCTTCTGGAAGTTGAACGTTACCTACGGGTCTCATTGGGTGAACCCCTCTCGCGTTCCATTAGGATGTGCTAAGCGGTCTCCGGATTTTTGCTGCAGGAAATGCGTACCTCATCTAGTTGCGAATATTTGATCCGGTATGCTTTTGTCTTTAGACAACCAGCTCGAGCCGCAGCAACAGTACCGCCGCGTTCGAAAGTCGCCTCGGCGCATAAGCCCTTGGGTGTGAGTTGCCCAGTGCGGAGAAGGGGCCGGTCACGCCCACCACTGACCTTGCTCTTTATCCGTGCGAATGGGACGGCTGGAGCTGCCAGTGCACGCAAATCTCGGAGGTCATGCTTACAGAGCCGGCACGAATAGAGTCGCGGCGCGACGGCAAAAATATTGACGCGGCTCATCCAAGGCGCGTAGCTGCCAGAAAAGGGCAGAAGCAAAGGACCCGTTGAATGCCGGTAAAGCGATTTGCCCCCGGCAATTTTTAAGTGCGAGAAAGAAAGGAACCTTATATAACGGGCATTTATATCTCTTGTGCCTATAGAAAAGCAACGAGGTGCGATGCATAATTGATGATCGCGTTGAGCGGGACTTCCTGCTTTCTGAAAGGCTTACGCGAGGAGGGGCGCAAGGCGTCACTCAGTCGCGTGCCAAAGCCAATCGCGCTTGCACGGTGGCTTCCCTTTAGTACTGTCGCGTTCTTCCCGGCGCAGACTGGCCTTTTGGCCCTGCAGCTCCTGCACCCTTTTCTTTGTTTTTATTAGGCACCAAAGAGAGAGCGAGAGAGATAAAAATGGGTTGCGAAAGGCAGGAATGTTAACCGAAAGTTAGACATTCAGTTTGATACCCAGCATTGGGGAAGGAGCAAGGGGAGACAGAAAGATAACGAAGAAGAAAAGCACACACAGAGAAAGAGAGTGAGATAAAAAAACAAACAATAAAAAAAACCCGAACGCACACAAAGGAACACGGGAGTGTCAAAGTCGTTCAACAACATCTTATGACTCAGATAATGGGCTGAGCGCGTATGTTAGTTACACAGTAACTACACAGTATCTACACAGTCACAGCGTATGCGCAGGACAACCATCACTTGAGCCACAGCGTCGACGCTTCCGACGCTTCTGAGTCCACTGTGACCGCTCCATTCACTACACTCCGTACTGTGCCTTCCCTGCAATACGATGTGCGGCAACCCCAGAATCCGTCACTTGTACTGGTAACGCTGTAAAGGAAGATGGCTACGACATATCCAGGGTCACGAAAGCTCTATCCCTTGGTGCGGTGCTCAAATTTCTCGTTTGTGGCGGCGAATCGAGGCGTTTCTTCGTAGCCGAGAGAGTCCTTGCTGCCGATCACATTATATTGATTGGTCTGAAGGATTTCAGCGACGACACCGCGGGAATGGTCGCGCTGTACATGCGAACGTCCTTTCTGCCTAGCAAGCTCTATCAGATTTTTTAAGCAGCCTTTCAAACCAGCACGTGGTTAAAGAAGGAAAGTGTTTGTGTGTTGCGCGGGCCCTTACGAACGGTGAAAGCAATTGTTCCAGGCCTTGCTCCACCACTACAAGTACGATATTTGACTGTTTTCGACCTCCATGTGCGCAACTCCGAACTGCGACTCGGTGTCGCAGTATATCGCATATCCTCCCCCAATATATATGGTAACTTACGTCTGTCGTGCTTTCACGAGCTAAATACGCATATTGTGAACTGATAGAACGAGGCTAAAAATTGTAAAGTTTCCTCGCCACAGAAGCCGACTGACGATGACTGTGGACGGTAATGCGTTAGAATTCAATAAATACAACGACACAACGTAGTGCCACCGTCGCAACGAGTTATGCATGAGGCGTGCACTGCCTGGTGAAAGGCCTCTTTTGCGATTCCCTAAGAACACTCGGCGCCTTCTATCGCCGCCGCCGAGAAACGTGCGCGTGGACTCCGAAGTGCATGGCACGCCGATGCCCGCGAACGCTGAGAATTGTTCCCTCGCTTGCCGCACGCTCAGGAGCACATACTCGGTGACTCAAACTGGCGAGAGGTTCATTGAAGAGCGGCACATACCCTGTGCAGCCATGGCGCAACTAGCACTAAAGCCTTTAGCGTCAAATGCATCGATTGGGCTGCGCCACATACCCAGTGCACTTGTAGCGCAGCTTGCTAATGCGTCGGGTTGCTGTCCCCGAGGAACCCTTGTGACATGGGCTCGATTCCGTTCGGCATCGGATAAATATAGGGGACCTTTTTCATCATTGTAGAGCGGCACATTCCCAGTGACACCTACCTAGTTACCCAAGTTGGCGTCAAAGACGATCATTGAAGAGCGGCACACACCTACTCGCTCGTACCCACAAATCCAAGTTGGCATCAAGGAGATTCATTAAAGACCAGCGCAGACCGAGTGGCACATACACAATGCTCCAAGTCGGCCTCAAAGTGTTTCTTTGAGCGGCAGTCCCTGCACAGTCTCGCATCTACGGTGACCCACGTTGTCGTCGTAGAGGTTCGTTGAAGAGCGGCACGTATGTACACATTGCCACATACCTAGTGACCTTAGATGGTCCGACGGTTGATTTTGGACCCAGTTCTCTCAGCGCAGCAGCCCGATGTGCTACCCATTCGACCATGGGCTACCCAGTGACCCAGTTAGGCGGGTAGACGGTTAGGTACGAACATAGATGCATAGTCCCCGCAAAGGGCATGGAAAGCGCATTAAAGACCTGGCCAAGTGCGCGACGTTGCAACTGGAGTGAAGCAGAATGTGCCACAGGGTGCTCTAGCCAAATTATCTCCGTGGTATACTTCTGTGATCTCAAATGCGATCGCATTAAAGTAGATTTAGTCACCGGTATTCACAGACGACAAGACGGCAGCAGCGCTCTCGGAACCACCCATCGCAGGATAACCGCAAACGCGCCGTTACCGCATTACCCATCATTATCATCATAATACAAAGTAAACATGGCGATCCCCTAAAGTAGCGGGAAGCTTTGGTCGATACAGTGAAGACGTGACGTCAATGAAGGTTGGGTGTTCTCAGTTTAATCTTACGCCGAAAAACAATTACAGGCCAAAAAATGGGCAGGACGTATTCGTTGGTTTCGCGTTTCCGAAACAATCGCGACACGCGGCCTGTACTGAGGCTCATAACGTCAGAAACGCGCTGCTCGGAGCCGAAGCGAGATGCCCGTATCTACTCGTGTAGGGCACGGCCCTCGTGTCCTCTGACCCCCACCTTTGAGTGCGAAACTTGAAAAAAAAAACAAGTTTGGCTAAGCGTCCCGCGCATAATCCTGTGCGAGTTAATTCCTGCGCGTTGCTACAAGATGCCACTAGTCCGTGGCCTAAGAATTGGTCGACGACTGTAAATGTGTTCATAGGCGGCCGCCGGTGGTTAGATTTATCTGCACGGCATTGAGGCATCGTGTAAGACCCGCACCCAGTCAAAATTTAAAGAAAAGTACGGGTCTTATACACGAGAAAATGCGGTATATACTGGTTGCGAAACAATGATCTGCACTAGCCCCAGGGCGGGGAAAGGCTGGCACCACGGCATATCTGAGGCAGCGAGGAACAGCCCGAGAGCGGATCAGTGCTCTTTGAAAACGCCAGGCAGTGGCGCCATGGTGCTATCGCAGATGCCCAGAAAAAAATATCGGAGAGAAAGACCTTAGTTCTGCAGCTCAAGCGGGAGATCCAGTCTACTACTTAATATTATTAGCGTTAATAATAATATTCCTAAGAGGTTACACACACACACACACACACACACACACACACACACACACACACACACACACACACACACACACACACACACACACACACACACACACACATATATATATATATATATATATATATATTTATATATATATATGTATATATATATATGCAACCTCCTTGTACTGTTCAGTGCTGTCTGCGAAATGACAGTTTCTTAAGAAATATATTGAAAAGTGTTGCGTATAGCTGCGCCGAAGGGTCAGATGACAATTTCCTTTCTGCTTTGTATTTTTTTTTTCAGTCGTTATTCGAACAAACAGTGGTTCTTCGTAATTTTTGGAAGGAACAATTCCTATTGAAACATGTAGTTCCATGACTTTTGAGGGACAACCAGCGTTGGAACGTTCCTCGTTTATTCGCTCAGTATGGGGATGCACGGCGATGTGTCTATGTGCAAAAAATTTTTAATGATCTGCCTGACGAATTTTTTTAATGTTCAGTAACAAAAAAGCTTTTAATGAAATCCTCGTCTTCCGATTCAAGCTAACCTATTGAACAAGGCTTATTCTTGGGCTAGTTGGTACGGTTTACTCATAAGGGCAAGCCTTTTAACGACAATTCAAAAAGACTAGGGGGCCCCTATATTCACGTTTATATAGGGGTCCCTAGTCTGTTTTACAGGATGCTTAGAGGTGAAAAGGATGACGGTGAATTCGAGGCGTTTTTCAACTTCTTTAGAAAAATCCACAAGCTCTACGCAGTCCAGTACATTACAGTTCTGAAGAAATTGTAAGCGTTAAATGCGTCGAAAAGGTATCGAACGTGATGCACAAATAGTTTCTAACGCAGACAATATCTTAACAATGAAAATCTACGAATTGCCTCATATTCAGCCGCCAATGTCTTGGCGATGTCTTTAAAGTAAAAATACAAAATTAAGCGCATTTTGTACCCAATAGAAAAAGTTACTTTTGTGACAGGTTAATCGGAGGGCTTGTTGTTTCGAGGGAGAAAAAACACACACACAAAAGAAACGCGTTCGAGCTGGGTGTCCGCCGCGTCCCCAGGCGCTGCATCCTAACTGTTAAATTGCTTGGCGCGCTTCTCCGGGGCAAAACAGGAAATATCGGTAGTTGGTGTTCGTCTGCCTTGTAATGCGCAGAGTACAACCAATAGCCACAATAGGGCACACCAGACAATGACGTCCTTGTCTCGTGTGGTTATGAGTTTTATTCAGTTGTACTGAGCGCATTACAAGACGAACTTCTCCGGGGCAGCGGACGGATGGGGCGGGACCGCGCGCCCCAGGCGTGAGAGATGTTCTTCGTTCGGTCGTCACGCTTCTTTATTTTGCTGCCTCAAAGCTGCGTTTCGTGCCAGCTTAGCCGCCACGTCACTGCATAATCTGCGCCCATACTCCGCCGGCGCGAGGTTACCGCTTGTGTGTCAGTTCTGGTTGCGATTATGACGCGTGCGAGGGCAATGGAGCTGCGATGGCAACACCAACCGCTCATTGTGCCGCTGTCTTGCGTTCACCTTATACAAAGACACTCGCTATCCTCTGGGACGATGGGACAATCGTCCACAGTCCGTGCAGACGCTATTGGATCACACCATTCCCACCGATCGTCGGCCCCGCGAGGCACCGCAGGTAAGGCAATTTTCGTGCTTTTCGAAAAACGTGCAAGCGTCTCCGACGGCTAGGCTTCGTCCACGTGCGTGGGGACCGTCGTTGCATCTGGCCTGCCTACCTCATATAGATGGCGCTAAGCCCCATGAACCACCGATGAACCGTCATGTTTTGAACGTGTGGGCTCCTGCAAAAGCTTCGCTGCCAGGTATATTTACCTTGGTTCAACTTTAACTTCAGGCAACTGGTACGCGTCCCCACACGTATCCAGGGCAAATCCAGTTCCAGTCTAGGCGTTGTTCTTGTTAGTGACCATTTCCCGAACGACCAGAAGTGCACTGAAATGTTAGACGGCATATTCGATCATAAATTAGTCCTCTGCACGCTGCCTCTATCTGGTCTTGTACGACACCACGGCCCTGTAAAACGTGTTTTTCGTGTGGGTGCTGAGGAGAGACCTGAGCGAGGTTGTTGCATACAACAGAGCAGACGACGCAGCAATGATAACATACCTCACTCACGAATTTCTCAATTTTTCTGATCTTTTGCTCGGATAAATACTTACCGATGGATCATATATGGTTGCAATTCAAGGCATGCGTCACGCAACGCATTGAAAGTTTTCTCCTGAAAGGGCGCAAAGTTACAAGAAAGTATAATCCATGGATCACACGCGAAAGAATTCATGTGAAACGTAAAATCCGGAGCCTAAGGAAAGCTAGGAAGTTCGGCATAGCCGGTAATTTCACCACTCAGATCCCCGCTTTATCTGAAACATTGAAAAGCAAGGTACGCGTTTCCAAAACGCACTACTATGGTACCACTCTGGCGAAGTTATCAAAACGTCACCAGAAAAATTTTGGCGCTACGTAAGTGGTAAACAAAAGATTATTAGAAACATTATTCATTCATTACATTATTCCTTCATTAGAAACTAAAGATAAGGCGGATCAATTCAATCGTAGCTTCCAGTCGATTTTTACAATCGATAATGGGCTAGTGCAATATTCCCATATTATCCCATCTAGCAAAAAGAAATTACTAGAAGCTCCAAAAATAACCGAAAGCGGTAAACTGTGTCTGCTATTAAATAAACCGTGATGAAAAAAAGAGCCGTGGCCCAGACGGGATACCGAACGCTTTCCTCTAACGATATGCACAACCAGTTAGTAAATATCTACGCTTAATATGCACAAAATCTATCCATGATTCACAGATTCCTTCCGAATGGAAAATCTCGAAATAATCCCAGTGCATAAATCCGGTGACAAGACGATCCCATCAAACTACAGGCCCATTTCCTTGACGTGTACCAGCTGTAAAAAACTCGCATATTGTCCGCAAATTCATTACAAAGTTTGTCGAAGACAATGATCTGCTGCACCCAAACCAGCACAGATTTCGGAGAGGCCCATCGATCGTAACGCAACTTGTCGAGATAATGAATGTACTGGCCCATAGGTATTAACGAACACTCGGAAACTGACATAAGTTTTATGGATTTCTCAAAGGCCTTTAACCAGTCTTCCCACGAAAAGCTAGTTTTCCAGCTAGTGCGCAAACTTGGGGATGGGCCAGTGACTCGATGGATATCAAGCTATTTGTCCGGCTGTCAACAAATTGTGCAACGCAGTGATCACGTTTCTGACACATTAAATTTCACCTCCGGTGTGCCCCAGGGATCTGTCTTGACACCAATGTCATTTTTGTTGTTTATGAATCACCTGGAAATCAAAGGCAACGCAAATATTAGGCTATTCGCGGACGCCTGCGTATTGTATAAAGAGGTTAAAAGCTACACTGACCAAATTCAGCTGAACGTTGCCCTGTTTGAAGTAGTAAGTTGGTGCTCTAACTGGCAAATGGTGATTAATTCAGACAAAACAGTCGCGATGTCAGTAACAAAAAAAGAAAACAAGCTTAGCATTTCTTTATGGTTTTAGTAACGTCTCGCTCCGAAATGTATCAGTGTAACATCTCAGTGTAATAACAGCTTCTGATCTCAGCTGGACAGTTCAAACGGAAGCTACAGTCGCGACAGTCACGAGACAATTGTTTTTCCTTAAGAGGAAGCTTTAGCTCGGGCCCAACTCCGACGCGGCCTATTCAAATACATGTAAAACGCAAAAACGCTTTTCTGAGATAACCCCTGGACCAATTTTAATGAAATTTGTTGAATTTGAGCGAGAAAGTTAAATTCTAGTGACTGTTGGAAGCGGAATTTCGATTTAGGGCCTGAATTTCGTTACAAGGATTTTCAAAAATTTGGAAGTTTGAAAAAAGATAGAAGCACGAAGTTTACAAATTAATAGCGGAAATTTCGGAAATTTCGGAAATCGGAAATTTGAAACGAACAGTGACTAGATGTTAAGTCTGTCTTTTAAATGCAATAAACCTCGTCAAATTCGGTGCAGTGGTTGCCGAGAAAAAGGAATTCTCCTTTTACATGTATTTAGATAGGAGCACCCGAGTTAAATCTTCCTCTAAAGCGGACACTGCGGCACGCTGACCGTGACACTAAGCTTTTAGCATACGCCAAACTTACCGCACCAATTCTAGAATATGCCAATATAATCTGGTTCCCTTTCAC
Organism: Dermacentor variabilis; assembly: GCF_050947875.1. Lineage (NCBI taxonomy): Eukaryota > Metazoa > Arthropoda > Arachnida > Ixodida > Ixodidae > Dermacentor > Dermacentor variabilis. Next base: position 3,189,610 of record NW_027460346.1, on the reverse strand, counting down.
AAGTAGCGGTATCAGCATGCTTGAAAATGCGCAGCGTCAAGCGATTGTATATATCTTTAACCGCTATCTACGCCTTGATTCCCCGACAGAATTGCTACGCCGTGCAGGTTTGCCCTCACTCCAATGTCAAGCCAAAATTCACCGCCTGCCTGAAGTTCGTATATATGCTACTGCACAACTATTTTAAGATAGAGCCCTCAAGGTATGTCGAAATTAAGAAGAAAAGACACCTACGTCCTACACATGATCTCACACTCCAAGAATATTCGTGCAACAACGATACATTCTATTATTCTTTTGTTTCCTAGATGCATTCGGGAAGAAAATGTTCTTGACCGACTTGGTAGTCTAACAACGAAGAATTGATGCTTTCCTTGAACCGTTGCATAACTGAATACGTACTCATAATCTTGATGCTATAGTATTTGTTCGTATTCTGCATATGATTATTTCCTTTTTCTACTGGCACGCTTGTAAATATTCGTATTCATACATACTGTTATACGTATATTTCTTTCTTCTTATTTTGTACTCGTTTAGCAAATTTGCCCCAGATAATTACTATTATTGTAACCGCGTGTGTGTAAACTTTTCTTCTTTCTGCACCCCACTCCTGTAATGACCCTGTCAAAGGGTTGACAGTATGTTGAAATAAATAATATAAATAATAAATTACGCGTTTTTTTTGCGTTTCGCCTACATACTAAATGCGCCCGCCACGGCCCGGGATCACATTCGTGACCTCGTGCTTAAGCAGCGCTACGCCATAGCCACCTCACCACCGCGGCGGTTGCACATTTGGAACGCTGACCCCGACAATTATTACGTGCTGCTCCTTGTGGGCCCGCACGTATGGTTGGACTTGGAAAGTCAGCGCCCCTTTTCTCCCCTCCAGAACTCGAGTGGCCGTAAAAGAAAGGGCGATGATCCCCGCAAAATGCCCGAGCCGTACGCAACGATTCGGTCTTCGCCCAATATGCCGCGTCGGCGCCGCCTTATTTGCACCATTTGCGCATCCCGTCAAGACGCGCTGCAGATAAAAAAGAAAGAGAGAGTGAAAGTGCTCCAGTTACGCCATTTTCGCAGCCGAGGGGGCTGACCGGAGGCTCAGTCCCGTGTTCTGACACGCGGGCACGTTCGCGCAATCGAAGCTTGAGCGGATATAGCTTTCGCGCGTGCGACCGTTGACACTTCTTCCCTCGCTGCACCTTGCGGCTTGTGGAGAATTATTGTGGCGTAATGACTTGATTGGGCGAACAATGTCACTATCCTAGAGGGATTACAAGCTCCCTGAGATGTCACGTTCCCGGAAAGAAGAATCATTCAATGGGTGCGTGTGTGGGTGTTAGTATATTCCTCTGGTTTTCCCCCTAAGAAGCCCGTCGGCAAAAGAGGCACCTGTGCGTCATGCTGAGAACCAACGACACCCGTTCTTCCTCCAAAAAAAAGAAAAAGAATAGTGGTTCTTGGTCCCCCGTGAGCAAATTCGTTCAACAGAGGATACAAAAAAAATCCAAAAAGAAGGCACTATTGACTTTATATCATGTTTTTTTTTGTGCCAAAAGCACTTTCTGATAATGAGGCACGCCGTAGTGGAGGACTCGGGAAATTTCGAGCGCCCGGGGTTCTTTAACGTGCACCTAAATCTAAGTACCGTGTGTTTTCGCCCCTATCGAAATGCGCGGCCGCAGTAGCCGGGATTCGATCTCGCGACCTCGTGCTCAGCAGCCCAACACCATAGCCACTGAGCAACCACGGCGGATAAAGTACTATTCACTGTGCTACTTTGACGTACACCCGTAAGCAAAAGTCTACGGATCAGGGATTGTGCGACAAAGCCAATTTTTTGCTCTGCCTGTGAATGCAACTTGAAATTGAGGACTACTGTCCAGACTTGGCATTGCAAACTTTCCAATGTACTCGTCAATTTCAGTTTATGCATGTTAAATACAAGGAAATTTTTTTTCGGAGACCCTGTTTTCCGTGTGCTTTTGCTCACGGTTGTACTTCACCCAGCGCGAACTTTCTCAAGCTATTTCAGCTAGACGGTACTTAACCGGACGCTCGTCTGGTTGACCTACCTGCTTTTCCTCTCTTTGCTATCTCTCTCTCTCTTTCTTCATTCTTCGACAAGTGTGACAGCACACTTCTCAAAGCTTTGTATCTATACGTGGGAATACGAAATACAACTTGCTGCGCCAAGTGTTTCCTGCTCAAGTAGTAACTTATATAGTTAAAAGTTGTAGCTTTACATATTTTTGTAGAACATTGTAGTAGCCAGCGCTTACACTGTAATGCTCCAACAGTGAACAGTGATGTGAAGCCACAAGAAACACTCTCGCAGCACCAACTCATCTTGGTTTCAACAGGCAAATGATGTAGTAGAATTTTTTTTCTGGCAATGGGGACATTAAAAAAAATTTACGTTCTACGTTCCGGTGATAACACCCAGCGAACACTTCTCACAGCGAGGCTTTAGAATTACTTCATCCAGGGTTGTTGTTGTTTGCTAACTGCGATAGTACGGGTAGTTTGGCAAGTGAGGCGCGCGCTATCCAAAAATCGCAGCTATAAGACACTAAGCGGGCGAACAATAACAAAAATAAGTTAATCAAAAGCTTTCGCAATCACTCGCAGTGAAAGAAGCACTCTACGCACACAGTTAAACCATGCTGAACTTGACACAAAGTTGGTAGTGTATACAAACCATGCTTAACGCATCATCAGCGCATGATCTGCGGCAAGCATGACTAATCCCTACATATGCCGAAATAATTTTAATGATAAAGAAAGCGCTTGAAAAGTCAGTAAACCAGAGTGTTAACTCGAAATGGAAATCTTGAACATAACACCAAAGCACGCAAAATCTCAAGGACTGTGATGCGAAGAATGAGACGCAATTCAGTATAATTTTCATTTGATTTGATTATTGTTCCTACCCACCCGGCATAACGCGCACCAGCTTTATAATACGTCACTGTCAGAACTTGAGACTTAGGTCATGAAGCCGCGGGCTTTAATCGACTTCATCTCACCGCAGTCCACAAAGACGCGCGATAAAAGGCAGACCAAGCCGTTTGCGCCCGGCTGGCAGCACGCTGTAAAGAACTCCGGGTGGTCCGGGCTCATGCCCTCCATTGAAGGTGGTGTCACGTGGCCCGCAGTGTCATCGAGTGCTCCCTTGGTTGTTAGTGCCATCGGGCACTTATGGCGCTGTCCTGTCCAGAAGGCACCCCACGGCGATAACCAACAGCTGTCTTTGCATACATAACAGGAATTGTGTTATGGCCTCAAAGGGCGTCCCGCGGGCACTGAAAGGGACGACGGGCACGCTGGCACCGCCATGCCATTCGGTGACGGTGCAATTAAAGGCAGATCCAGGCTCTAGGTTATCACTTTCATCGAAAGGAGACCAGAGCGCTGCTTTCTCCTTGAAGGCCGAAACAGAGGAGTTGTCAATTTTGGAAGCTACGACAGGAACTCGGGGTGCTCCTTCAATGCGATTAGAACCCTCAGAATACTTCGCACACTTTACGGTGTCTGCCTGACTACTTATCTAGGTATCTGTCTATGTCCCTAACCGTTTTTCCGATATCTTGAATCACTGGGTATGTGAAAGTCTGTATATGTGCCTCACTTCAATGAGCTTCTTTCGCGCCAGCTTCGGTCACTGGTTATGTGCCACTGGGTATGTGGCGCTCTTTAATGAACTTTGACGTCAACTGAGGTCACCGGATTTGCGACGTTCGGCATGTGCCGCTCACGAATGACATAAAAAAAAGTCATTTAACATTTCTCCAGTGCTGGGCGGAATGGAACCCACGTCATATATATTCATACAACTTTGTCTGAATCTATATTCGCACGCGTACCACCCACTGACTTCGTGGCGGCACCACCAGATGTCGCAGAGTGTCGGGAGGGAAACTCAACTGAGGAGCCCGGCTGCACACACGCCTCATCCATGACGCGTTTTGGCGGCAGCAGCGGGCTGTTTGGCTACATTACCTCAATGCTAATCGCTTTAACGTCGACATGCATCGTGCTATGGGTTCTGCCGGTTCTTTTTCTTTTTACTTTGGAGCCACGCAAGAGCAGCAGACAGGTAAAGGCAAGGTTGGTGTGAAGACCAACCTGTTCGGATTGCAGAGAAGAAAACAGGGCCGAGTGCCAAGACATTGCAACAATTTTGGTCTAAACAGTAGCATAGCCTCAGGTAATGCTGTTTGGACGTAAGGTGGAACCTCACCAACAGCAGCATTAAGTCATGTTCATCCAACAACTCAAACGTTGTGTCAGGTGCTCAGTAGCTGTTTGAGAATGTCGCGCAAGTGACACCACACACTGGGCTTCGCTCACCACCGCGTGAGCCAGGCAGCGCCGTCGTCATTCAACAGTGTGCGCATGAGTTTTCCTCGCTTCTTTTACGATGATGAGAAAACACCAATGTGACTTGCCTTTTTCGAGCAGCCTCCAACGATTGATCCGGAAATACTTCGGCGTGCGTACGATGGACGAAATGAATGCACGATGAGGTTTTAGGCAGTGTTGCGTTCTTTCGTTTCTTAACCTTTATAAATAAGGCCTGTTCCTTGTCAGAGGAAGTCTCCTTGCCGGCGTTTCTTTAGCGCGCCAAGAAAAACAGGGATAACTGTACATGCTGGTCGTGGTCACGAGCACTGCTGCACACGGCTCATGTATGTGCCGCGTTAAAATGTAGACTTGGCTAGGCCACGGCAGTGCACGCGGCGCTATGTGTCTTTCGAAACGCACACTTTGGCAAACTGAAGTTGCGCTCGTTGACACGTGTTCCGCTGCTGACAAATCACGTCTGTATACCGAACGTATAGTACGGTATACAGACTGCCAGACTATGGCCAGGCAAGCGTCATTTAGAGAACGTCTCTCTCTATCTCAGTCGTGCGATAAACGCTGCGTCCGCGAAGTCTGGAATACACGGCGTAAAACATTCACTCCGCAGCTACAGTAGGGGCATGTCATTCGACGATCCCGAACGCCTCTCCCTGTAAGATGGCGGGATGACCTCGCGACCTTACCTGAACTTGGAACGCAATTTCTCTAATCCCACTCAACCTCGTCAGAGGAGGCTTGCGTCCACTCAGGCATCTGCAAGCTTAAATTATAAATTTATCACCCCGAGATGTTTAGGCGTGTGCACGATAAGGGTTCATAATGAGATTTCATTGAAATTGCGTTCCCAAGCCAACTTGCGTACCTAAATACCCAAACTTCATTGTATACCTTTTGCATCCTTTTTTACTATCTTTTCATTATTTTGTACGCCTCGCCGATAGCATCCCCTAACTTCGGATGGTGATGGTTTGGGTTATTTGGTTTTCCATGTGACTGTGTGGTGCAGTGCGAAGCGGGACAAGAGGCAAAGTGCTTGTCCTCGTTTTTCGGTGACCCTTGTCTCGCTTTGCGCTGCACTCCACACCCTAACTTTGGGTTACTTATGTTTAAAACTTCCTACTATTCGCACTGTTGCCCTAAATAAACACAAATTAAGCAACGAAGGTTAAGGGGCAGCTTACTATATCTCTATACTTTCCGCAACTAAAGCACGCGCTTGCTCCTATGATTTAGCATGAAGAAAAAAACTGGTTTTTACCTCACCTTGAATGAGACACTTAGCAAGGTTTGTGTGGGGCCGGCATGAAGGGGGCAGAGCAGGCTGGTGCCTGTTTTCCACCTGCCTTTCTTCAAACGTGATGTCATAAAGTCGATTAAAACCACGAATTCAGAGCCGACGTTTCAAGTGCAGATACAGACATCTGCATTTGACAAGTCAGAAGATCTTGCTGTCCTGGTTGGCCTCTAGAGCGGCGTAGGGGAATACGCATAGAACGGCTGAGCCTAGAGCAGCGCGTCTTCCTCAACTGTTTATTCCAAGATGTGTTGATCAGTATTAATGAAAGAACAAGGAAAAAAATATCAATTAAGTTGTATGGAAAAAGTAAACAGCAGATTTCAGTACTTCTTTTGGCACTGAATTTAATTATTGCGGTAGCAGGAGGTTCTCACAGATGACAAATGAACAACTTTTTTGCAATGCACACAAAGTCGTCCTCGTCCGCTCAATTTTGCCTGTTCTGGCCTCTGAAACTCATGTACTACTTGCACAGATGCCACCACTCTCGAAATCAGAATGCAGTGCAAAAATTTAAACAAGAATTCTGGGGTTTTACGTGCGAAAACAACGATCTGATTATGAGGCATCGAAATGCGGCCGCCGTGGCCGGGATTCCATCCCGCGACTTCGTGCTTAGCATCGCAACACCATAGCCACTAAGCATGCAACCACGGCGGGTCTTGCAATGTCTTGAGCGAATTAACAACCGCGAATGTATAGCGCGATAGCAGAATGGTTAGCGCTTCTTTCTCCTATGTGCACACTGCCGTAGGGAGGCGAGTTGGGTGGGCAAAGTGTTGCTTAAAGGGACCCTGAAACGATTTTTTACAATGTTGCACAAACTTACTGGGTCGTTAAGGTAGGTCCTTCTATTATTACGAGACGCATTTAAGTGCTCCCTCTAAAGTGTGTAATTTATCATAAAGTTTTAAAAATGTGCATCGCTACCAATCGCAGCGGCGCTGCTCCCCCGAGTTTTCAGCCGCCCCCTCCCAATTAACGTAGTTGGCCCAATTGATGTCAGTTGAAAGAGCCATCCGATTGGCTACCCGGGTAGAATCGTCGACATTTTTTCCTTCTTTATGGTGAATAAATGTTGTTCGTAATAGTTGGAATGTTGGTTAACTTGTTTTTATAAAAAATAGCTTAAAGAGAATACGCAACGAGAAATTATCGGTACACTCAAGCATTTCCGGCGCACAGCAAGCGTCGTCTGCTTGTGCTACAACGTTCCCCGTGTTGAAGCGAGCTGCGAGATGGAGTGTTGGTCTCGATCTTTCTTTTTTTGTGAGCGCCATGGATCGCGCTTGTTACGTTGTGGGCTGAAAATCAAGCAATCGACGACATGTCCAGCGGCGACGTTGTTTTCTTCTGCAAAGCAACATACGAGCGGAGTGGCTGCAGCGGCCAGTATTCGATCAGCACCCGGATCCCCCAGTTTGCCTCCGTCACCTCACGCCGGAGAATTTCTACCGCATAGCGAGTACTAGAGTTTATGCAGGCGGACTGGGCGTTTTTCCAGATGAGCGGAGGTGCAAACATGAGTGGCCTGCAGGCAGCGGGCACCCAGTGGCACAGAGATCAACCAGACAAACACACAGCAAATATAGCAGTAAAGTAGTTTGTTCTACTTTGCTGCTGGTGTAAACTTTTGGCAGCAGGGTAATCTTGAACACGTTGTCTTCTTTAAAATGTTTAATTTGTTTTGCACTTGGTTACGCTTATATTAGCGCTGGCTGGTTAAGCTCTGCGTCACCAGGTGGTTGCACCGTACAGGCCCCTCATGTCTGCTTACGTTTACGCTAGAGCTCCTTCATCACTGCCGTAGTAGCATGGAGGGGCCTTCGTTTACGACTCTGCACATCCGTTGAAATGCCCAGCTCGCCTGCGTTCACGGGAATACCGGACAAGCTCGGCGCTGCCACAGAACTATCGCAACGCACGTTGCTTGGATAGCTGTCATTGAGCATCAACGGCCAGGCGGCTAGCGGAGACATTGGAGAGGCTTCATGCGCTTGGCGCCGAGCACCGGAAGTAGACGACATGACGTCATATCATGACGCAGAGGCAGTAAAGTAACAGAGCTTAGCCCCTATCATTTGGTGAACGAGTCGAGGAGAAAAAAAGTATGGCTACGAAGGAGGGCAACTTGTAATCGTCCGTAGCTCTCTTAATATGAAACGCTTCGCTCAAATTGCGGCGATAATGTTTTATTGCAGCTGTACCCTCCGCATGTTTTGTCGGCGTTCGTAGGTAGCACATAATGTATCTGAATAATGAAACTGCTGACTATCATAGGCTCTCCTATTAACAGAAATGTGTCCTTTTGAGATCTTTACGCAAAAACTATAGATATAGACTTAGTTATTATGTCGTAACTTACTGTTCGATTACGCAGAACGGAGATGCGCTCACTGCCAGTATATTTGGTTGTTCGAAATGCCGTGCTACACTGCATTAAGCCAACCTGTGGAGTCTTGGATTGTTTGAAGCACGCGCAATGCATTGGTGGCCAAGGTCTTCTTAGCTGGCTTCACACGTGTTAGCGTATCTAGGACCGGAGTATATTGTAACAACTTCCAGAAAAAAAAAGACGGTCCTTTCATATCTCCACAGAATTATAAGGAGTAGCATGAGGTGTCAAAATGTAAACCTCAACAAGCCAAGCAAAATTTAGTCGCAGAAAAATACAATTAACGGTACAGGAGTGATTACCGCTAATATATTTGAAAATTAAGCACATTGCACTACACTAAAGATGCACCGCCGTAGATCACATGTTGAGGCAAAGCCGCCGTACGGCCCACTTTTGGGAAATGGAGCGAGTTCGCTTGAGCCAAGCAGGGCACGCGCGAGGCAATGGTGTCTCAAGGCGGCTTCGCCGGTGCCGACATGAAGTGATAATTGGTCGCAGAATTTATAAAATTAACAGTGCAGGCATAATTATCCCCAATGTAGCCGAAAATCAACCACATTGCGGCAGATGCCACTATCTCTGGCATTAACACACCGCATGACTCTTGGTCAAAAAAGAAAGGGGGGGTCAACTAAGTGCTTACGCTAAAGAAATTAAGGTCGACTAAATTGAGTCTGAAATACGGTACCAATAAGATACCACTGAGTGAATCATGAAGACGAAAAATAGACGGAAAGAGACAGGATAGGGACATATCATCATCATCATCATCATCATCATCATCATCATCATCAGCCTGGTTACGCCCACTGCAGGGCAAAGGCCTCTCCCATACTTCTCCAACAACCCCGGTCATGTACTAATTGTGGCCATGCCGTCCCTGCAAACTTCTTAATCTCATCCGCCCACCTGACTTTCTGCCGTCCCCTGCTACGCTTCCCTTCCCTTGGGATCCAGTCCGTAACCCTTAATGACCATCGGTTATCTTCCCTCCTCATTACATGTCCTGCCCATGCCCCCCATTTCTTTTTCTTGATTTCAACTAAGATGTCATTAACTCGCGTTTCTTCCCTCGCCCAATCTGCTCTTTTCTTATCCCTTAACGTTACACCTATCATTCTTCTTTCCATAGCTCGTTGTTTCGTCCTCAATTTGTGTAGAACCCTTTTCGTAAGCCTCCAGGTTTCTGCCCCGTAGGTGAGTACTGGTAAGACACAGCTACTATATACTTTTCTCTTGAGGGATAACGGCAACCTACTGTTCATGATTTGGGAATGCCTGCCAAACGCACTCCAGCCCATTCTTATTCTTCTGATTATTTCCGTCTCATGATCCGGATCCGCCGTCATTACCTGCCCTAAGTAGATGTATTCCCTTACGACTTCCAGTGCCTCGCTGCCTATTGTAAATTGCTGTTCTCTCCCGAGACTGTTAAGCATTACTTTAGTTTTCTGCATATTAATTTTTAGACCCACTCTTCTGCTTTGCCTCTCCAGGTCAGTGAGCATGCATTGCAATTGGTCCCCTGAGTTACTAAGCAAGGCAATATCATCAGCGAATCGCATGTTACTAAGGTATTCTCCATTAACTTTTATCCCCAATTCTTCCCAATCCAAGTCTCTGAATACCTCCTGTAAACACACGCTGTGAATAGCATTGGAGATATCGTATCTCCCTGCCTGACGCCTTTCGTTATTGGGATTTTGTTGCTTGCTTTATGGAGGACTATGGTGGCTGTGGAGCCGCTATAGATATCTTCCAGTATTTTTACATATGGCTCATCTACACCCTGATTCCGTAATGCCTCCATGACTGCTGAGGTTTCGACTGAATCAAACGCTTTCTCGTAATCAATGAAAGCTATATACAACGGTTGCTTATATTCTGCACATTTCTCTGTCACTTGATTGATAGTGTGAATATGGTCTATTGTTGAGTAGCCTTTACGGAATCCTGCCTGGTCCTTTGGTTGACAGAAGTCTAAGGTGTTCCTGATTCTATTTGCAATTACCTTAGTAAATACTTAGTAGGCAACGGACAGTAAGCTGATCGGTCTATAATTTTTCAAGTCTTTGGCGTCCCCTTTCTTATGGATTAGGATTATGTTAGCGTTCTTCCAAGATTCCGGTACGCTCGAGGTCATGAGGCATTGCGTATACAGGGTGGCCAGTTTCTCTAGAACAATCTGTCGACCATCCTTCAACAAATCTGCTGCTACCTGATCCTCCCCAGCTGCCTTCCCCCTTTGCATATCTCCTAAGGCTTTCTTTACTTTTTCCGGCGTTACCTTCGGGATTTCGAATTTCTCTAGACTATTTTCTCTTCCATTATCGTCGTGGGTGCCACTGGTACTGTATAAATCTCTATAGAACTCCTCAGCCACTTGAACTATCTCATCCATATTAGTAATGATATTGCCGGCTTTGTCTCTTAACGCATACATCTGATTCTTGCCAATTCCTAGTTTCTTCTTCACTGTTTTTAGGCTTCCTCCGCTCCTGAGAGCATGTTCAATTCTATCCATATTATACTTCCTTATGTCAGCTGTCTTACGCTTGTTGATTAACTTCGAAAGTTCTGCCAGTTCTATTCTAGCTGTAGGGTTAGATGCTTTCATACATTGGCGTTTCTTGATCAGATCTTTCGTCTCCTGCGATAGTTTGCTGGTATCCTGCCTAACGGAGTTACCACCGACTTCCATTGCACACTCCTTAATGATGCCCACAAGATTGTCGTTCATTGCTTCAACACTAAGGTCATCTTCCTGAGTTAAAGCTGAATGCCTGTTCTGTAGCTTGATCTGGAATTCCTCTATTTTCCCTCTTACCGCTAACTCATTGATCGGCTTCTTATGTACCAGTTTCTTCCGTTCCCTCCTCAGGTCTAGGCTAATTCGAGTTCTTACCATCCTGTGGTCACTGCAGCGCACCTTGCCGAGCACGTCCACATCTTGTATGATGCCAGGGTTAGCGCAGAGTATGAAGTCTATTTCATTTCTAGTCTCGCCGTTCGGGCTCCTCCACGTCCACTTTGGGTAATCCCGCTTGCGGAAGAAGGTATTCATTATCCTCATATTATTTTGTTCCGCAAACTCTACTAATAACTCTCCCCTGCTATTCCTAGTGCCTATGCCATATTCCCCCACTGCCTTGTCTCCAGCCTGCTTCTTGCCTACCTTGGCATTAAAGTCGCCCATTAGTATAGTGTATTTAGTTTTCACTCTCCCCACCGCCGATTCCACGTCTTCATAGAAGCTTTCGACTTCCTGGTCATCATGACTGGATGTAGGGGCGTAGACCTGTACAATCTTCATTTTGTACCTCTTATTAAGTTTCACAACAAGACCTGCCACCCTCTCGTTAATGCTATAGAATTCCTGTATGTTACCAGCTATATTCTTATTAATCAGGAATCCGACTCCTAGTTCTATCCGCTAAGCCCCGGTAGCACAGGACGTGCCCGCTATTTAGCACTGTATATGCTTCTTTCGGCCTCCTAACTTCACTGAGCCCTATTATATCCCATTTACTGCCCTCTAATTCCTCCAATAGCACTGCTAGACTCGCCTCACTAGATAACGTTCTAGCGTTAAACGTTGCCAGGTTCATATTACAATGGCGGCCTGTCCGGAGCCAGTGATTCTTAGCACCCTCTGCTGCGTCGCAGGTCTGACCGCCGCCGTGGTCAGTTGCTTCGCAGCTGCTGGGGACTGAGGGCCGGGGTTTGATTGTTGTGTTTATAGGAGGTTGTGGCCAAGTACTGCACCAGGGTGGCCAATCCTCCTCTGGTGAGGGAGTGCGTTACCGGTTCTGGTCACCGGGATCAGGCCACACTCCAGGCCTGTTTGTGCAATTTTATCAACACGCGGATATTTCTTTTGTTTTTTTTTAATCCGGTGGAAAATTGCCGGCACCGGGATTCGAACCACGGACCTCTTGCACGCGAGGCGGGTGTTCTACCTCTACGCCACCGCTGCAGCTTAGGGACATATAGTCAGCATTTAACCGTCGAATGATCTTGACCACCATGTACGTGTACTTTGAGCTCTTTAGCGTCACCACTTGGTTGACCCTTTGGTATTTTTCTCGTGGCAACGGTGAAGCTGAAAATGATGAGGGGACGGACGTGACGGCTGTACGATACTGACAACTACTTGACGATCGTGCTCATAATGCAAAAGGCACCGATGGTACATACGGAAGGCATGACACAGCAAACGTAGTTTCACGAGCTTTAAACCACTGTCGCATTGAAGCAATAAAGGGCGGTAATTTTTGCAATCCAAAGGGGGAATCACATCCTCTGCCTATGCACATCACGAGCATACTCGTAAAAGCATTCATATTGTTACGTGCGGAAAGACACAGACAAAGGAGACTATTTACACTGTATTTACAAGAGCAGCGCAGCCAGAGAACAAGATGGTAACCAGCTCGTGCCAAGCCCAGATGCTCGTCTTCGTCTTCCTTTGCGCATGTCTCATAAGCGCTTCTTGTATCGCAACACAACCCCCGGTGGCAAAAGCGCCGTCTCGGTGCCGCTAGGTATATTTGGCAAGCGGAGAGTTGCAGGGTTTGAACCTGGAGACGTGGACGATATCACTGGTGGTCGGAGCGGAGGACGTTGCAAGGTTGGCGGGACCGATTTCGTCGACGATATCAGTAATTTGGAGAAACATGCGATATGGGCCTTTGTAAAAAGGCAGGAATTTCTCGCAAAGGCCTACTCGATGAGAAGGCGTCCAAAGGAGCATTAGGGCACCCGGCGAAAAGAGAACTTGACGGTGACAGAGGTCGTGGCGACGATTCTGTTTCTCTTGCGACATTGATAAGCGAGCGCGTGCAAGTTGTCGAGCGTGGTCAGCGCGAGCGATGGCATCACGCGCATAATCACTTGTCGAGGTCGTTATCGATGGTGGGCTAAGTGTCGACTGGAAGCGTTGGTTCACGGCCATACAAGAGGTAGAACGGGGAATAGCCGGCAGTGTCAAGGCGAAAATAATTATTGGCGAAGGTGATGCACGGTAGAGCGAGGTCCCAATTGCGGTGATCGGCTGAAACGTATTTTGCCAGCATATCTGCAAGGGTACGGTTCAATTGCTCGGTCAGGACGTTGGTTTGTGGATGGTAGGAGGTCGTAAACTGATGCTGGATAGAGCAGGCGCGCATGATGTCATAAATGACCTTGAACAAGAACGTACCGCCTCGGTGTGTGAGTATTTGAGGTGGAGCTCCATGCATCAAAATGACGTTATGTAGCAGGAAATCTGCCACATTCGTAGCGCAGCTGCTTGGGAGAGCGCGCGGGATGGTGTATCTGGTCGCGTATTCAATAGTGACAACAATCGACTTGTTTCCCGACGCAGATGCCGGAAAAGGGCTCAGTAGGTCTAAGCCGACACGATGGAATGGCCCTGCCGAGATTTCAAGTGGCCGCAGGTACCCAGCGGGAAACAGGGATGGCTTCTTGCGTCGTTGACATGGCTCACAAGCTGCGACGTAGCGTCGCATATAACGTCGCACAGCGATAACACGATCTTGGCCACGCTACGCTGCGCTAGGACAGCGCCGACACCATGGCCCCTGACATCCGTACGCAGTTATGTTGGGGAATTAGGGTCGAAGTGGGCGAGGATCGGTGGTCATGTCAAATGCGTGATGAGATGAGAGAAGTCTGCAGATTGTGGTAGTCCCATGAGACGGGTACTCCTTTCTTCAAAAGGTCAGTGAGAGGCCGAGCAATGGCGGCAAAATCATGAACAAAGTGGTGGAAGTAAGAACACAGCCCAAAAAAAACTGCGAGCGTCTGTGGCTGACTTCAGAACCGGTAAGTCTCGGACGGCACGAGTTTTGTCTGGTCCAGGTTATACTCCAAAAGCGTCGACAAGATGACCCAAAATCGTAATTTGGAAGCGGCCGAAACGGCATTTCGATGAGTTGAGTTGCACCCTGTCCTTATGAAAGACGTCAAGTATGGCAGAGATAGGTTCAGCGTGTGAGAATTCGGTCAAACGACAATAACCTCATCAAGGTAGCACATGCATGTGGGCCATTAGAAACACTGAAGGAAGGAGTCCATTATACGCTCAAAAGTGGCCGGCGCGTTACGTAATCCAAAGTTCATAACATTAAACTGGTAAGACCATCGAGTGTTATAAATTCGGTCTTTTCTCTGTCCATATCTTCGACGGCGATCAGCCAGTATCCAGATTGAAGGTCAAAAGAGAAGTAGCTGGAACCGTAGAGGCAGTCAAGGGCGTCGTCGATTCGTGGCAGCGAGTACACGTATTCTTAGTCATGTTCAGATGGCGGTAACCCACACAGAAGCGCCATGACCCGTTATTCTTCTTAACCAACACTACCGGTGCCGCCCACGTACTTAAGGAGGCTCAATGATATTTATATCGAACATCTCGTTAAGTTGCGTTTGAGTTACCTGGTGTTCCGACAGAGATACGCGATATGGTCTACGGAGAGTAGGAGCAGCATCGCCAGTATTAATGCAATGCTTGACAGCAAACGCCTGGCCCAAGGGGCGATTGTCAAAGTAGAAAACATCGCTGTAGGAAAACAAATTATGGTAGCGGCATTCGGCTTATGCGGGCAAAAGCTCTGTCGCGATCATTTTCTTAATCTTCGGATCAGCACAAGAAGCAGATTTTGGAAACCTGGTAGGCTCAGACGAAGCGTCGGGCGAGAAAGCTGCCACGTGATGGTTATCTACAGGCTCAAGTTGGGCGAGGCAAGCTCTTGAGGCACAATTTGCTTGGTTTGTACGAAGTCGACGACAGGAACGGAAGTCCGGCTGGTCGTGATAGAACTGTGTGAGGTGACATTATACTGCAGTGGAATGTCGGACTGCGGAGTGATGAGATACTCTTCATCGGGAACGGGCGGGGAAGACGGCAGTTCAATATATGATTATGATTCGCGTGACAGTCGAGCGAAGCTGGTGGAAGTTAAGCGGCTGGGGTTTATATCACAAGTATCCGAAAGAGTAGGCAGTTCGAGACGGAAGGTCGTGGGCGGAGCAGTCAATAAGAGCCGATTGCGCTGCGAGAAAATCGAGGCCCAGAATGAGGGCGTGCGGGCAATGGGCAATCACAGTAAAAAGGACAGCAGTGTGGCGGCGGCGAGGCTTACGCGTGCTGTACGCATAACGATGACGGGAACCGTACCGCCATCTGCAACGCGGACGACGCATGTGGTTGCAGGACTAAGAGAAATTATTTAAGTCGCCATCGGAAGGCAGCGCTCATAATGGAGAAGTGTGCACCTGTGTCGATCAGCGCAGTGACAGCAGCGTCTTCAACGTCAACTTCACGAAGGTTCTGGTTCGTGGGCAAAGTAAGCAGATGATTTGAGGTCAAGGTCGACATCACAGCTTCACCTCCGGAAGCTGCGGTTCCTAGTTTTCCGGAGGGGTGTGGAGGGGCATAGACGGCGACAAGAAGCGACGGGGCTGAGGCGAAAGAGACTGACGACGTCGGGGTGACGGTGATCGGCCGTAGCGAAGATTCAGAGCAAGGGCGTAAGCGGCAGTAAGATCATGGCAAGAAACATAAGGGCAGTAGGTGCAGAGCTGTGGAAATAAGCACTGTTGTATGTTGGAGATGGAGTTGGCCATCAGTCTATGTGGCCAATGCGGCACCAATAGCAACAGATGGGCTTGTTGTCCGAGGTGCACCATTCAGGCGGGTTTCATGATGTAGCGGAAATTGGTTGTCGAGGTCGAGGAGCGCTGCGAAAGGAGCGCTGTACGCTGGGTTCGGGGATCGATGCGCACACGGAGTTGAGATCCATGTTTTCATATTCTTGTTGGACAACGGCTTGGATTACAGCAGTCGTGGCTGGTGGTGGATAAGTTCACGTCGCGGAGTAGGATGGCGAATAAGCGGCCACGAGCTCGCGGCGAAAGACGAGAGTAACGTTGTGACATGTGACTGGCGGGCGGGGATGGTCCTGACAAGTCGACGTAGCAGCGGTATTGGGCAGCCACAGGATGTGGCGCGTAATACGACGGCTCTTTAGCTTGTTCGAAGCGGCGACATTCTTTGATAATGGCGTCAAGAGTCGAAACGATATATATATATATATATATATATATATATATATATATATATATATATATATATATACCGTAACTACCCCGTACATGACCGGGGTAGTTGGAGAAGTATGGGAGAGGCCTTTGCCCTGCAGTGGGTGTAACCAGGCTGATGATATATATATATATATATGTGTGTGTGTGTGTGTGTGTGTGTGTGTGTGTGTGTGTGTGTGTGTGTGTGTGTGTGTGTGTCTGTGTGTGTGTGTGTGTGTGTTTTAAAGAGGAGTCTAAGCAGCCCTAAAAACTGCAAAAGTGAAAACGAGAACCGTTCGGCATGCAAGCCTACTGCAAGGTCCGTGAACTTATTGACCTGCCAGCGTTTAATCTTCTGATGCTACAAGGAAGCACTGAAGTAAAGTTATGCCTACTCCTTTGCATCTAGATGCCGAAGGGGCGGTTTATTTCACCTCTTTGTATTTTATACAGAAATAGAGAAGACCTTAAAGACAAATTAAGAAAAGGCGAATAACAATGTGTTTTTTTATCCTTTTTTCATCTGCTATTGTAGTAATATATGGCAAGGTGGTTGCGTCCCAGGAAGACGAGCAGTCATGCTTCGGCAGTATAAGATTCGAAGTTCAAACCAGTGGGAGGTATTGTGCGTCCGTGCGCAGTCTTAGCATTCCTTGTCAGTTAGGGAGAAACGCAACAGGGGACGAATACTATACGTGGGTGGGCTCGGGAGCCAAGGGTCAACGTTTTCGTCGTCCCGAGGCCAACGCCAGAAGCAGGCCTCCGTGTAACGACACGGACAACGCGGGTCAATGATCGTTTAGAGACCCGAACGAAGCGGGCGTCTTTTAGCGACTGCGCTGCCGAGGGCGACAAGGAAAAGCTCGTCGGCATCATATGTCACCACCGTTTCTCAATGTTAGCGCTTAGTGCTGGAAGGCCAAAAGGAACGGATTAGTTGCTCTTGCGATCTTAGAACTTTCCGGAATAAGCAGTCCAGTCTTATCCTTATTTATTATTACTTTCTGATTGGGATGTCGGAGACCTCCGGGGTAAGCGTCCGGGTTGTTCTGAGGAGTTGGCTTATGGTTAATTTTCGGCCCTTCCATATCAGACGAAATCTGCATGTGTGTTAGGGTTGCATGTTTTTTTATTTGTCATGCTGCTCATGCGCTCAGATGCTTGAGCAAAGCGAAAGGTTCGGCGTTCATGGCGTAGCTCGTGTGTGAGCATGGCACACAGCGCTATGAGAGAGCGATCGAGCCAACGAAACGATAAGCGTCGCGTTCTAAATTTGCGTAAGTGTAATGGTTTGATATTGCATAGCGTGCATGTATCATGATTTACGCCGAGGCCCACTGATGTGGATTGAAATGAGACTGTAATGCAGCGTAAGGTTGCCAGTGAGGCTTCCTGTAGGGTGGCTTGCATTTATGTCAGTTTTTTTTTAGGGGGGAAGTAGAGGGGAGGAGACCACTGACGTACAAAGGTACTTCAGGAGATTCGCGCGTGTCTTCCGTAATTGAGCATTCCCGAATGTCCGCGTGTGCTTAGTTTTTCTCTTATGAAGTATTTAATGGATTTCTGTAAAAATGAGAGAAGCTGCTCAGTTTTTGGTCGTGCGTGGAACGTAAAATAATATTGTTCGCGAATTAGGCACTGGTCCCAGTGAATGCATATTTTAAGTTTTTGCCATAACCTTTTCAAAAAGATTATTGAAACGTAAAAAAAAAACCCACGTACATGTTTTACCAACATCATCGTCTGCCTATTTTTATGTTGCAGAGTTTTACAGCTCGGTAGCAAAAAAAACCCTACATCAAAATTCTCGAAACTGCACCTAATAATACATGTAAATCGCACAAGATTGATGTATTATATGCAGCTTTGATTGGCAAAATCTTCGTAAACATCGTATTTGTTTTCTATAAGTGGTAAATTAAGTACCCTTGAGATGCTCCAAAAATAATATGCAATTTACAGAACTGCGATAATATATGTTTTTCATGAAGGCTTACAGATTTGTAAGCACCGTGCTTCAATTTTCTTTTAAGCGCACCGATTTCCGGCAATTCTTTGCGAATAAGTGCGGATTTAAATCCAAACTCTGCTTCATACAGTTGCCATAATTTAACTTTCTTTCCCAAATATATCAATTTTCATTCAAATCGGTCCAGCAGCTGTCTCAAAAGCACTTCTGCGCTGTTTGAATTAGTGGAAATTGGAGTCTGTCCCCAGGTAAAACTTCGTGTGAACGAGACAGCGTTTCGGGAAGGATGGGTGAAACGTATTAGGTGTGCGTCTCCAGCGTCACGAGAAGCATGCACCAAGCAATGGCTGTTTCTTAAAGGAGAAATTACGCAACAACGTTTGCTATAGAGGGGTCTTGAAGAAAGAACACAAATGAATTACCCCTGCCTGTTTACGCAACAACAGTCGAACCATCCGTAACGTGAGCGCCTGGTTGCGAGAATAGGATGCGAGGTTGCGAACCGCGAGCTTTTGGGTGCGAGCTGCTACGCCGACGTGCCCAAATTAGCGCGCGTGCGCAGACGCTGTCAACGCATACCACGTGGCGCCGTAGTTTGCGCTTCCACGTTGCGCGCGCTTTCCTTGTAGCACGAGCTATACTCGAACGTCTCGAAATACGTACATATATCTCTTTAAACGAAAAAAACTAAATCATAAACAGAGTTTCGCCATAAGTTTCTTCTTCTTCCTTTAACAGCGACACCGTTATGAAACAACTTTGCCGGGATTCGCGTGCTTGTTACGCGCCATCGTCTTGGCTCAAGCGGCCTGAAAGATGACGCGTCGCTGTCACCATTAATGAGGAGCGCAACTAATGTAGTTTCGTTGAATGAGCTTTTTTTTTTCTTTGCGGTTATATTTGACATAGATTGCGCAGTGTAGCTGAATGCGAAGATCGCGTCTCATATCGAAACGCGTCAGAACAAGTTCTTTCTCTTTTACCTCATGCCCCCCCCCCCCTCCTAAACATATTGTTGTAAAATAAATAGCTCGATCCCTCCAGAGAGTACGCGCAGAAGGCAGGATGACTGGTGATGGCTTTCTTTCGCAAGTTTTGTGCGATTGCATCGCGCATGTTTCTCTAATTGAAATGTTCTAATGACACCGTTGAAGTTCACACAGCGCGTTCTGAATACTCAGTTATGTTTCACTCTGTTAATGATCTCTTCTGAAGGCCAGGCTCGGTCGTCTGGCTTCGGCTTGCTTTTCACGCCGTGAACCACCGTTGCGTCAATTTTAAACTACAGCAAAAAAAGTATTATACGGGCCTGCTAGCGCGCATCGTGTGCAGGATTTCGTCGGCAGTTGGGATTGGAAAGAACAGATAACCAACAGAACGCAGGTATGGAGCCTGGCTTGTAATGCAACTCTTTTTGTTTTTGTTTATTTTATTTATTTTTTTGCATGAAGAATTTGCGAAGCAAGTCACGAGAACAAGATATCGGTGTATTGAAACTTCTATCCAATATTCCGCATAGCCACACTTGAGTGAGAATGTTCACGTGACTCCGTAAAGCGGTAAGACGATTGATTGTGAGTCGTACAGCAAAATCCAGACCTTTTCTCAAAGCAAACGCGATTCCTTCAGTTAAAATAAAGTTAAAGTTAAAGTTTTTGTCTGTGACAACACAAAACATTTGGAGGACGCTTGAGCTTCGCCTTTAAGAGTGGAGCGCGATAGCAATCCAAGATCCCTGACGAGCTTGTCACGCTTCTCGGCAACTGTAGCTAATGCAACCGCAATGTTTACTGGGAAACGCTGGCGCTGGCGACGAAAGCTATGCACGGAGGGGAGCTTTCTGGTTCTTTCTTTTGGGCGTTAAATCCTGGGGGCGTTAAATCCCATAACTGGATCCCGGTAACATTTCTGGGCCTTAAATCCCATAATTGGAAGATAAAAGAACCAAGGCTATGTCGGTGAACGAATTTCTAGTTTACTGATAATGTAAGTACAGTAGAATCTCGGTAAAGGGAAATCGCTAAAGCGAAATCGGCCGTTGAACAGAAAAACAGGCCTTCAGTTGGTTGGTTTTGTATTGGAAGAACGTAAAAAAAAAAAAGAGAGAAAATAAAACTTGCTTTGATCGAAACCAGAATGTTTGCAAGCCCCTCGCTATGCAAACGGAACCCGCCGTGGTTGCTCAGTGGCTCAGGTGTTGGGCTGCTGAGCACGAGGTCGCGGGATCGAATCCCAGCCACGGCGGCCGCATTTCGATGGGGGCGAAAGCACCCGTGCACTTAGATTTAGGTGCACGCAAAAGAACCCCAGGTGGTCGAAATGTCCGGAGTCCTCCACTACGGCGTGCCTCATAATCAGAAAGTGGTTTTGGCACGTAAAACCCCATAATTAAAAATGCGAACGGAAATCCAGAATCAACCTCTACATATATCTTTCTTTTTCTGCAGAGACAACCAGAATCGGATTTTCTTCTTCTCTTCTTTCTTTCATGCTTTATTTGTTTGTTTCTTTTTTTTTTTGTAATACCTGTCCACTGTGAAGAAAGTTATTCCTGGTTGACGCGTGGCATATGACGAGCATTCAGCGTTTTCCTTTGCGTGTTGAACAGAGACGTGTCACCGGCGAGGCTTCTTTGGTTGCTGTCACGAATTTTGGTTGCTTAGAATCAAGCAGCTCCAAACAGCGCCACTTTCGTCATCGGTATTTGCGCCAACCAAGATGGCAGTGAAGCGAATGAAATGCCGCAACATTACTCTTGCAAAAAAAAAAAAAAATCTGCTATTCTTTGGAGATCACAGCCCCACCGAGCTCTGTTCAGGTTGAAAGAGGATGCAGGTTTGGTGCATGCATTAGCCGCACCTTCATCTATCTCTAGTGACAGCCCTACGATGGCCGAAGTACAGACTGGCCAGGACGTATGCAAGCAAATGTGCGAGAATCAACCCGTTTTTCAACTTTTCTTTTTTTTTCTGTTTGTTTTATTTTCACTTGGGGGAGAGCAATTAGGCCATCTCACATCTAGCGAATCCGTTATTTTGGGCTTACGTTTATTTGTTCTGGTAGGCGGTTCCTGCTGATTTCTAGTTATCGGTCGGCAACAGTACTTGCCTGTACCACATACAAAAAAAAAATAGAAAACCGCAACATCAACGAACGCGAGTCCATCGTATTTTGAGCGCATGCTCTTGATAAAACAGTACCTCACTGCAATGAAAGCTGTCCTTTCGTGTCCACTAACTAGACATTGTCTTAGGATCATCTCAAGTGACAATAGATGGTTGTCCAGAGCCCTAAGTTTGCACGGCGCAGCCGTTGTCTTTGCTGGGAATACAGGGGGCACTCCAGCAACTCATGAACTATACGTCCTTGTGCGCCACTCCACTCCACACCCACGCGACGTGGGTATTGCACGATGAATTGTAAAAAAAAAAACAAAATGGTTAGTGTTTGTAATATCGAGGCGAAAGCGGTGAAACAAGCGTTTACACACAATAGCAAATTGGTGGGCTAGTTGGTGCGACATTTTGTGCAAAGGGGAGGCGCTAAAGTGGTACGGAGAAGAAGAGTATACATAAACCGAAAAGCAAAATGCATTGTTTGGTTAGCCGGTGCGCAGGGGCATAATTGGAAGTTGCGCGAAAAGTGAGCGAAAAGGGAGGGCAAAAGGATAGAGCGCCGACGGACAGAAGTAGCTGTAGAGCTCCGTCTTTCGGCCCTCCCTGTTTTTTTTTGTTTTGTTTTTTTTGCACTTTTTGCACTGCATTCCTTCTTGAACAGGAAAGACGCTCGCTTACAACTGAGGTTTACTGAAAAACAAACCTTCCACCGCAAGCATTCAGACGCACGCGCTGACAGCGAGTTATATATATATATATATATATATATATATATAACAAAAGAAAATGTTTTCTGAAACACTGAAACACTGTGGGATAGTTTATGTCGTTCTCTGAATGATGCACTAATGGTATCTTTGGGCGATCGTTTCGGAGCACTCGAGAGGCAGTCACGTTGTCAGGCGGTCAAAAAAGAGCCCTCCGACTACATTCGGCTGGTTCTCTCAGATTACTGAAATCTGACTCGCAGCGCCCAGAACTGTTCACCGATGACGTCGGAGCAATTTCGAGACCCATCCAGTTTCTGGCCACGCGAGCGCTATATGCCGCGTCGGTCAGTGAGCTTTTGCCGGCGACGGCTATAGGCCGTTCAGGAGGTTTCGCAATCGCGTTGTCGTGCTTCGTATGCCTCATGTCATTGATGGCGAAGCGCCAGCATTTGCATTTGTTAACAGCACCTTCAATTCTTCTTGGATCCGAGATGCAAGCACTCGCAGCAAGCTCCATCATATGGCCGAAAACGTGTTGTGCTCGCGTAAGAGTATATTAGAAGCGACGGTCACTGTAGTGGTCGCTTTCGTTGCCGAGTACGTTTTGCCTGTCTTTCGCGCCCGGTTGGCTATATAATACTGTCGGCATTCAATCGGGCGCCACAAGAAGTTCCCCTCTACCCTATAGCTTCCTTGCTTCTCATTGCTACGGAAGGTTGGGCGCCGTTCGGGTGGCATGTGCTTTCTCTGACTCGGATCTGGAGCGTCTATAGCAATCCTACCCGGGGGACCGGATCGACTACCCGAAATAACTTAAAGAGAACACTCGACGTCTTTGACGGCCATGAGTAATACCTTGCTGCGAAGTGTAGGGAATGCACCTGCTCAGCACTTTCGAAGAAGCCGAGATGACGAGCAGAGCAAAGAATAAATTGGAACGGCGGGTCCTGGAAGCTGGCCCGATTAGTGTACGTGCAGATATACATGTATGTATCAGTGTACCGTCAGTGGATCCGATGAACAAATAATTATTGTTCCTGAATAGTGGCAGAAGATTCAGTGAGCCCCTCTTCGTCAGACTTTCCACCCTCTCCATAATTTTTTATCATTATTATTTTTTTTTTTGCTCGCTCGTCGCGACCTCCCTACCACTAGTATCACCTATTCAAGAAAGACAGAAAGATGGTTCTGCATCTGGGTGCCTTTAATGTAAAAACTATTCCAATCTGTTTTTATTCCAACTTTCTGACGACAAATTGGCGTAACTGCTGACGCAAGCATCGGGCGGTGACTCGCAGCGCGTTGTCTGAACGACCCAACCAAATGCTCTCATCGTTTATAAGAGGTCCCTTTTGTTTGCTTTCAAAATGAATAACATTGCCTACATTGGTCGGTTATTCTTACCTAATTGGTTCACAAGAGGCGTGGAGCACGCTCAAGTGAGAGGGTTTCGGTGGGGCCGAGCTAGCACAGTGAAAGTAGATAACCTGATAAGGAGGGTAGTGCTGGCGTCTGCCATTGGTCCGCTTCCCCTTCCTTAGCTTGCGGTGGTTGGTCGAAAATCGCTGTGGCGGGCAACAGAAGGTTAAGAATGGCGTTAAAACGGATCTTCAGCAAACAAGGGTTGGCAGAGTGATGTCGTATACATGCCGAAAGGGTTCGACAACGTTATATTGCCACACAAACTGTTTTATTATACTCAAATAAATCCATTCTCGCGCGCACTTCTGGGTAGCCAGTGCCAGATCAATTGGCGGGTAGACATCCTCTATTCCTTTCAGAACGGGGCCGTCTCCTGGTATTAAAAAAAAACTCAGTTTTGTTCGGCGTAATAATGTATCTTTACGAGGGACGAGGGACATTTTCGCGGTTTTGTGACGTCGTATGAGAAACGGGCAAAGTGGGTGCAACCCGAAAACATCTTTACCATACACGGAAGGCTAACGGTGAGAAATACGTAGAATCGAAAGAAATGTTTTTCTCTTTCTTGTTCTAATGGTGCATAATCAGTGTGTACACGTAACGTGGTTTCGCGGTTTTCACAACGTCGCGTGACAGACAGGCGAAGTGAAGATGGCCCGAAAAATATTTGACCAATCGTCAAGGACTGATAGCTGAAATGAAATGGGAACAGTTTGGAATAGCTTTATGTTATAGCACCTCTGCCTCCTTTCTTTTCTACCTCCCTCGTCCCCTTTATTTGTTAAACATATTCTTTTATTATATAAAGAACCCGCGGACAGCGTGTGCGTATGAATGCTCGTGGTGGAATGTCTTTTCAATAAACCCCAGTTGCAAGTGAGCGTCTTTCCTGCTTATTGCTCTCCTTCCTTTCCGTACAACTTTAGCGCTCCCCTTTGCCAAAAAGCCCTCCCACGCTTTGCGGCAAATTCACATGTACACATTATTTCAGTACAGGCTCTGCGGTGTACAAAATAATTCTTCAGGCCTCTTCTTCGAACCATGCAGCAAATTATATTGCCGATGAGTGTTTCGTCATGTCAAATACTTGTTATATAAATAACCTGCCACATGTCAGGTGTAACATGACACTACGTTGGCGTTATTGTCAAGTGACGTGTCGTCCGCGTGTTATGTAGTAACCTTATGAGCGCCTACTTTGTGTACGGAAAAGTGCATTTGTAGCACTACTGATCTGCAAATTATCTTTACCCGCTACGATATACGTATCATGTGGACTACGTACCATCAGCATAAATTCGGCTTAACAAGTTGAAAACTGCTAGAGTGCTTTGCTGCGTCTACAGGTTCACCTGCGTTTGTAACAGTGACTTAATTTTGACTCCAATATGTACGCCTGCAACTGCGCCATGCTTTCAAGCTGGCTGCAGAGTGATTGCCCGTTGTACATGCAATCACTCCGTAGTTATACGTAACAGGTGTTCTGTTACAGGTGTTCTGTTTGTGTATGAAAAGGTTACTTGATATGCAATTTTGAACCCTTGAGACGAAGACGAAGTGATTGTTGTAGAGACCACTGTCTAGAAATTCCACTTCAAAATTTAGAATTACCTTTAAGCAGTACTGTTATACTCGCCCTTGGAGCAACAGCTTCGAGATATAGCCACAGGAACGTTTGCCTAGCCATTTATAATTTTCTATGTGGCACAAAAATAATGCCTTGTTAATAGTTTTTAATTTCAAGAATTTATTTATTTCTACTACAGTTTAGAAAATTCAAAAAGTAAAAGCACAAATTCACAGTTTAAATCTTACTATTATTACTCATAATTTACCTTACTCAAGTTTAAGTATATCCTTTTTTTCTTGCTTTTTTCTTTTTAACATTCCTATCAACGCAAAGCTAACTATAGTATTGATCAATACTTTATCTCATGTATTCACAGTTTATTTTGCATCTTGGATTATTTGTTTTCCTTTTTTTTCGCGTGTTATTTATTTATTAACCAATTTATTTTATTTTATTTATTGAATCATATTAGCACCAGATTCGTGGCCTATCCACCACAGTGGGTTTGTGCCATTAACTAAGGCTTCATAATCATCATCATCATCCTTCGCGCTGCAGTGTTTTCGGCCTTTTCCCGTGTTTTACTGGGAGACGCCGCTCCCATTGCCACGACAATGGAAGTGGAGTCGGCAGAAAGGCCGACGCGGCGTGCCTGCTTCGGCAGGAACCGGCCCGAGGAAGAGAAGTTGCTCTCCTAGTCAAGCTGACAGCGAGGACACTGTGTTGTATTCCTGCTCAAGCGATGACGCCTAAGGTGACGAAGGCTTCGAAAGAGTGGAACACCGGAAGGCCAAGAGAAGAAACATCAGTGGACGGTCTTCGTCAAGTAAGTCTGCCGTCATGCCACAGCGAAGGCCATCAGCGCACACAATTCTCTTTGTGCCGGACACAACTGCCGACAACCTCGACCGCCTTAATCGACAAGCGATTTTCGTTTCTCTGGAGGCTCTTGTCCCAGGAGAAATCAAAGATATCAGAATTACTACTCGAAAGAACGTCCTGGCTATTGATGTCCACAACCGAAGCGCAATCAATGCTTTGATGGCACTAAAGCTCCTGGGCAAGATCAATGTCCACGACCACATTCCGCAGGACAAAGAAACCACGGCTGGTGTTGTTTATGATATTGACACATCGATTAGCGACAGCGACCTGCCAAGTTTAATCAAACCTGCGACAGATGGTGTTGCCTTACTACAAACTCGGTGCCTTGGCAAGTCGACCTGTGTAAGGATTCGTGTTTAAAGGTGATTGCCTACCACCAAATGTAAAGGTCCGCCACTTTCGG
The DNA here is from genome assembly GCF_050947875.1 of Dermacentor variabilis. NCBI lineage: Eukaryota > Metazoa > Arthropoda > Arachnida > Ixodida > Ixodidae > Dermacentor > Dermacentor variabilis. The sequence continues at coordinate 3,163,384 of NW_027460346.1, read as the reverse complement.
CATGTGTTAAGACCTTTCGTACCAAAACCACTTCAGTGCAGAAGGTGTCAAAGAATTGGACAAGTGAGCGCTGTCTGCCGAAATAAAACGATATGCCCACGATGTTCCGAACAACACGACACTGACACTTGCCGTGCAACAGAGCTCAAGTGCCCAAACTGTCAATGCTCGCACGCTGCGTCCCCAAAAGACTGTCCACATATAAACAAAGAGCAGAAAATCTTGAGAAAAATGGCCAGAGATGGATCATCACAGAGAGATGCTTCTGCAGCGATAAGGCGACATCGCTCCCGGAAACGAAAGTCTACGGAACCCTCTTCCGCTTCAAGGGAAAGGTCTCGTCCGGCAACGTCGCCTCCTGTTCCATCTGTCTCCAGTGAGAGCACGAATGTCAACGAAAAAAGCGGCCATGCTATTCATGCTTTATCAAGTGAGGTGTGGCCAGCACTGCCGAACACATGCCACGCGCCAGAGCCACAGCACCACTCGCCACTTAAAGTCAAATGTCACTTCACTTGACCAAATGCGAGACAAGGATTCACACGTGATTGCTAAGCTCAAATCGCTCACGAAAGTCATGCGTCTACTACAGACAAACATGGACTCTGCTCGTTGCGCACTGCAAGTACTGGACGCGCTGACTCCAGTAATTGAAAGCATCGCACAGCACCATGGCCCGCCCCTCGCCGCCCTTCCACAAGGAAGTCAAGAAAGCATCTTTACTCCAGTGGAATGCCCGTGGTCTCAAATCAAGAATTTCAGATTTTAGACACTTTGTCTTCGTAAACCGTTTTCACATCCTCGTAATTTGCGAACCGAACATGCAGAATGCATTTCTGGCAGAATGCAGAGCGCATTTCTGGCTATGAGGCATTCATGTCCTCTACCTGTGGTGATGTGAGCAAGGTAATTGTATATATTAGATGTGATCTGACATACGTGTTGCACCCAGCCCCGCCTCACGACGACAACCAGTACGTTTGCTTAATTGTGAAAAGGAATAAGCTTACGTCCACACTCGTCGCTGTTCACATTGCTCCTTCAAGTGGCTTCGACTCTAAACGACAGCACGACGTGCTATCAGCGACACCCGGCCCTACGATTCTCACCGGAGATTTTAATGCTCACCATCCGCTTTGGGGGAGTTTGAAGATGGACTCCAGGGGAAGGAGACTAGCATCCTTTGCCACACAGCACGACCTTTACTGTCTCAACGATAGTAGTCCGACATATTTACGTGGGCTTACATATAGCAGCTGCCTAGACTTGACACTGGTTTCTCGGCGTCCTTAAAGAAACGTGCAATGATTTCCAGACATCGAATCACATGGAAGTAACCATATTCCGACGTACTTGAAGGTCAAGGACTATCTAAATGCTCATCCACAACCCACCGGCGTATTGACTGGTCGGCGTATCGCTCGTACATGGAAGAAGTTTGTCAGCAAGGGAACCATTCAAGTCTGGAACAGGAATTCAAAAAGCCATGCAAGAGGCTACGCGTGGTTTTCAGCCTTTCCCGAAATATGAAGAATTTGAAGCCGAACTGCAGCGACTATGAGCAATTCGCCGGCGGGCCGAAAGAAGATACAGGAGAACTAAATCCATCCATGATCTCAGAGAGGCAAGGCGGATGCAAAAGAAGATTCAACGCCACATCGATGCACTACATTCTCAAAGATGGAAACGTTTCTGTGAGTAGTTGGATCCACGTCAGCGATTATCTCAGATATGGAGAACCGTGCGTGGACTTCGCGTATCACCACAACAGCGTGTTCCTTTCAAATCCTTCGCTTTGCACCAAGGTCGCAGCGAAATCGACATTGTTGAAGAATTTTGCTCAAGACTTGCCAGCTTGCAGCTCCAACGCGCACTTACACCATGTGCCACTCCTGTGCCGTGGGATTCCCGCATGGATGTAATGTTTTCGGTGGAAGAACTTGAAGCGGCACTGGCGACTTGCAGGCGCTCTTCGTCCCCTGGGCCGGACGGCGTTACCTATGGGGCGCTCGCCAATCTTTGGCAGAAAGCACGACTGTTATTGCTAAACCAATACAGCTAGTCTTGGCGCAACGGTTTGGTTCCACGTGAATAGAAATGCAGTCGCTTGGTTCCACTTCTCAAACCTTGTAAATCGTTAGATTTGTCATCGTACCGCCCCATCACTCTAGCCAGTTGCATAGGGAAAATAATGGAAAGAATGATTTTGACGCGTCTGGAATCGTACCTGGAAAATTACAACGTGTACCCAGATGCTATGGCTGGCTTCCGGCGTGGGCGCTCATCCATCGATAATGCCATCGATTTGGTTAGATTAGTTCAACATCAAAAACGTCTGAAACGACTCACTGCGGCATTATTCCTTGTCATAAAAGGCGCCTAGGATAATACAGCACATTATGCCATTATAGAGGCTCTGATTGAAGCCGGAATCGGTGGCCGCACTTTTCAGTGGCTCTGCAGTTATTTGACGGACAGGTATTTCTTCGTGATGACCGAGGATGGCGCTACGACTCAACACCAAACACTCCGGGGAGTACCGCAAGGCGGAGTGTTGGGAGCCCGACGCTATTCAACCTAGTGCTCTTTGGCATAGTCAGATGCTTGCTTTCAATAGATGAAGCGCCAATAGTGACGGCACACAGGAAGGAACACAGACAGGACGCTAGACAGGACAAGGACACAGACAGGAAACGCCTTGTCCTGTGTGTGTTCCTTCCTGTGTGCCGACACTATTGGCGCTTCATCTATTGAAAGCTATGCAACAACTAGCCCCACAACGTGTTTTACCGCAGATGCTTGCCCAACACAGTTCAAGTATCAATCTATGCCGACGACATCTGCATTTAAGCGTCTGCTGTAACACGACTGCAGGTGCGAGCACGGCTACAAAAGGCAGCTACGTTAACATCACTGAACTTGCGAAAACAGAACTTAGAGCTGTCTTCAGAGAAATGCTGCCTTGTTACATTCACTCGGAAGGCAATGAAGCGTTACTCTGTTAGCGTCAATGGGCAAGCAGTTGCAAATGCATGGAAACACCGCTTTTTACGGGTAATTATCGACCGCGACCTATCATGGATCCCGCACGTTTTATACCTAAAGAAGAGGTTAATAATAATAATAATACATCTCAAATTTCTCGGCGGAAAGTCATGGGGCACATCGGTGTGGTCAATGCTGCAGCTTTATAACGACTTGCTTCATTTCATTTCATTTATTGTACCCTCAGCGCCGAAGCATTACAGAGGGGAGTGGCAAAAAAACATTTCTGTGAAAAGATACACTTATACATGGAGTTATATAATGTACCAATACAAATACAATACTGTAATTAACACATCAAATCAATACAAATAACCAAACTACAAAACAATGTGAAATGAGTAGATGATAAAGGTAAGCACAAACAAACAAGAGGAAAAAACGAGAAATAACATAAGGTAAAGAACTAATTAGTTACTGTTAAAGCATTTTTGAAACGTTGATGATATGTAATTTCTGCAGTAGTGGTAGGAAGATGGTTCCACTCCTCACAAGTCCTGGGAAAAAATGAATACTGAAAAGTAGAAGTCCTGCAAAAAGGAACGGCTACTTTATGTTCGGTGGTCAATGCGTGATGATACGTACTGGGGAGGAAAGATGAAATCATCGTGTAGTGAACGATGGCGAAATATGCGATGAAAAAGACGCAAGCGATGAATCTTACGGCGAGATGCTAGTGACGGTAGTTCAAGGCTCGATTTCATATTAGTCACACTTGCAGTTCGAGCATAATTAGACATAACAAAACGTGCAGAGTTATTTTGAACCATTTCGAGTGAGTAGATTAGATTGTCATGGAAAGGATCCCAAACAGAGGCGGCGTATTCCACCTTCGAACGAATTAGTGTTCTATAAAGTAAAAGTTTAAGAGCCTGAGGAGCGCGTGAGAAATTCCGGCGAAGATATGCAAGTGTTTTGTTGGCACTGGCGATAATGGATTCAATGTGGTCATTCCAGGTTAGTTTTGAGGATATAGTGACGCCAAGATATCTATATGACGATTATACTTCCAAAGGAAAGTTCACAAGATGATATGAAACATTTCATTAGTAGATCTAGTTACATGCATGACTTTGCATTTTTTAGAGTTTATTTCCATGCACTAAGTCTTACACCAAGCGGACACAGAATCAAGATCAGACTGTAGAATAGTAGTATCGTTAGGACTAGTTATTTCTCGATATATTACATAGTCATCTGCAAACAAGTTGATATGGGAAGAGAGGCAGGAAGGTAAGTCGTTAATGTAGATTAGAAAGAGGAGAGGGCCAAGCACTGATCCTTGTGGTACCCCTGAGGAAACAGGACTCGGAGGAGAGTCAGTGTTATTAACAGAGACAAACTGGGAACGATTTAGTAAAGAACATTCGAGCCATGAAAGCAGTTTGGAATCCAAATGTAGTAACTGCAACTTATGTAAAAGGAGATTATGGCATACTTTATTGAAGGCTTTTGAAAAATCTGAAAGTATACAGTCAGCTAAAGAAGAACGATCGAGGATGGCATGAAGACGGTGAGTGAAACATACGAGTTGAGTATCACACGAGAATGTCTTGCGGAAACCATGTTGTGAAGGCGGAAAAAAAAAATGAATTCGATTCAAGAAAAGAAGCAAGATTTGAAAATAGAATATGCTCGAAAATTTTACATGGAATGCTAGTTAGAGAAATGGGGCGATAATTTAGAGGCGAGTGTTTATTGCGAGACTTGTGAAGCGGCACCACCCTCCCGATCTTCCAGGCAGTGGGGAGGGAACTGTTCTCTAGAGACTGTCGAAAAATGTTTGTTAATATAATTGATGAGCAACAGACTGTATTTATAAGAAACCTAGGATTAATGGAATCATACCCAGATGAGGAGGATGCTTTTAAAATTTTTATAGCTTCGACCACGCCGTTGTAGTCAATTATAACTGGAGACATTACTATAAATCCTAAAGGCTTAACATAAGGAAGCATTGGTTGTGTTGTTGTAGAGAAGTTGCGGACAAAGACTTCATTTATTGCACGGGCACATTGCGCATCATGTGTAGTATTCCCTGCAGACTCAACAAGACTGATTGCACTATCACTTTTAGGATGAAACACGCACCAGAACTTTTTGGGATCGGATGTGAGCATGGAAGGTAACGTGTCATTCAGAAAAGTATCTTTAGCATTCTTTATGGCTGCTATGTACACGGCGGAAGCTTGTTCGTAGGCTGCCCAGCGGCCGTCATCTAGGGACTGTAGTGCTGAGCGGTATGTGCGGTTTTTCTTATTCGACAAACATTTTATGTGGCGGTTGTACCATGGTGCATCAGCATTTACAATTATCGTACGAGTAGGTATGTATTTATTTGTTAATTCTTGAACCTTAAATAAAAATAAATCGCAGTTTGATTGTACCGTTCGCTCTTCAAAACCATCGAGAAAACCGTCAAGAAAAGTGCAAAGTTCCTGATTCATTAGTTCGAAATTCGAATTTTTATAATCTTTTATAACTTTCTTTCTGTTTTTGCATTTTGGACGTGAAAGGTTACTGCGAAATGATAGAATAGAGTGGTCACTTATACCGGGCAGGTGGGTGACGTTAGAAATGTATTCAGGGTGTGTTGCTAGTACGAGATCAAGAATGTTTGCCGTTGATTCAGCTATTCCAGTTGGTTTCGTTATCAGTTGTGTTAAAGAAAATACCGCGCACATATCTCAAAAATCGCTTGCGAGTGAAGAAGGCGGATTTAGCGCAGGTGGCTCACAGTCCCACGAAACATTAGGGATGTTAAAATCCCCCATTAATAAAAGCGGTAACCTCGGGAATTGACACACCACAGAATTAATCACATCGTGTAGTTCGTTAACGAAAATGGAATTGTGAGAAGGGGGGCGGTAACAGACGCCAATGATTATTTTTTGCTTGGGAAATTCAGCGACAACCCAAACGGTTTCCAACTCACTTGGAATGTGGACGCGGTGCGATGGGAGTTCTTTTGAGATGGCGAGCAATAAACCACCGCCTGATCGAGGGTCCGCGACCCTCGATCAAAGCGATATACAGAAAATTGATTAACTGATGAAAAAAAGTTCGTGATCCATTACCTCTGGCCGAAGCCACTTCTGTTAATACGAGAATGCATGCATTGCAAGTATCAAAGCAGAGTTTAAACGGTCGAGCTTATTAGACAGACTTCGAACATTAGTAAAAAATACAGATCTGTGTAACTGATCTTGCCCACAGCCCCTCGCGCACCTCTAGCTTGGCGCACCGTTAATTGCGTTGGCAACTAAAGTTGCCTCGGTTTCGCAAGATAGAGCCACCGTGAGCTTGGTAACACCTGTAAAACAAACCTGCATGTACTCCAGGGACTACAAGCTCAAGCCCTAAAGACGTGTCTCGGTCATTCCGAGGTGTGCATCTACAGCGGCAACAATTGTCATAGCTCGAGATCACCCAATATCAACGTACTTGGCAACCGACGCTCTCAGGGCGCATATTCGGCACGTTGCACGACTACCTACTCACCCTCTTGCCGCTCTACCCGCAGAAAGGCCACACGCAACTTTCAGTCGTATAATTGTTGCCAATCGTACCTCACTGCCATCGAACTACATGCCTGCAGCAAGACCATCCTCACCTCTATGGTGCCTGCACAGACCTGAAATACGCCTCACCATCCTAGGAATCATGAAGAAAGTTCACATGCCGTCGTTTACCCTGAAGCAGGCCACATTATAACTTTTACGTGAGGTGCACAGTGGCCGCGTACAAGTTTACATTGATGGCTCAGTCACACCTGCAAGTTCAGCTGCTGCTGTGGGGACACCAACAAGATCCGTCAAAATACAGCTAAAAACTTTACATGCATCATCAACGACAGCTGTTGAGCTGGTAGCTCTGCGTGCGGCTCTTCACTTCCTTCAGGAGGAACCACCCCATACATGGTCAGTCTCCTGTGATTCCAAGGCAGCCCTACAGAGTCTACTCTCAGCACTGCGCCATGGATCACATGAGCAGCTCATCGCAGAGATCAAAGAAGTCCATCATCGCATAGTTGACGAAAGACACGATATAATATATCAGTGGTTGCGTAGTCATCGAGCAGACGCAGCTGCCCGAATCTGCCCATGACGGCGTCAATTGTGTTGCCATTCCTCTTTCGATAGCCGACGCAGCGAAAAAACTTTCCGCACTTGCGCGTGACCTGACATTAGCTCAGTGGAATTCATCCGAGTTCACAAGTGCACGCCTTCATAGTCTGGACCCTAATTTACAGCTCCGTATTCCGCCCGAGCTTCCATGACGTGACTACACCCTTCTGGTCCGTCTATGTCTTGGAGTAGCATTTTCAAATGCGTACTCTTTTCTTATCGGAATGTCCAACAACCCACTTTGTGACTTCTGCGGGTGCAGTGAAACAATCGCGCACCTTCTTTGTCAGTGCTCTCGTTTCAACTCGCAAAGAGCAGTCCTCTCAGCCACCCTAGACAAAGTGGACAAGCGCCCAATGACAGAAAACAAGATCCTTGGAAACTGGCCTACGCGAACATCAGCGCGATCCACTATGAAGGCGCTGCTGCGGTACTTGAAAGACACATGACTTTGTGACAGGTTGTGATTGTACACTGTGTGACTTAGGATTGTAGGGTGACACTGCGTAACACTAGGAACGCCTTTGCGGGTTGCGTGACAGTACCCACAGAAACAGTTCATGCGTGTGTGTGTGTGCAGGTTTTTTAAAATTTCTTTTAATTTTTTTATCCTACTCTCTCTCACCTGTCGCATCCCCTTGCCCCTCCCACAGTACAGGGTAGCCAACCGGGCATAATCTCTGGTTAACCTCCCTGTCTTTCATTTGCCTTTCTCTCTATATGAACCCTATATGTTGTAGGCTACACCCATATTCAAGACTTGAGGAGTAACCGGCGCCTTAAATTGTGCGTCAACATCTCCTGATATAACATCAATAAAAAAAAAGGGGGGGTCCCGCCAACCTTGGTGAGCAGATGTTCCGTAGACGCGTCCCGTGGTGTTACTGTGAGTGCATGCAGCGGAATACCTCTTCTTCATTACACGGGATGATCATTTTAACGTTTTCCGGAATATTTAAAAATTGCCTATAGCAGGTAGCGTAATTGGTTTCCCTGAGCTGGGTTATTTGAAGAGGCGGACATTATTAGCACGAGAAATCGAAACGCATATACAACTTATTAAATAAAATTCACTCATTAACTTCTTAATCTATTACTTTACTTCACATATTGCAATTTACGAATTGTATCGGATGGGTTTGCGAGACGTATCCTCTTCAAAATGATTCTTCAGGATGTCACCAGTTTCGAGATATCATTTCCCAATGTGTCGGATGAAATGAATAGGTGTTCCAGTTAATTTTGTGCTACAGTGCATAAAAGGCGTTTTGTTAAAAAAAAATTCACCGACGATTACGATACTCCCTGAGGCGAAATTTGAGCGCAGCTCTATACGTGTTTCCATTTCGCGACATATTGGCTGGCACGGACAATCTGTCTTGTGCGGCACCTTACGAACGAGCGTACTGTGGCGCGACTGCCTCGCTAATAGGGAGATCGCGAGAGGCAGCGCGCGGGTGTGGCGTTGGCGCGATTCAGAGCAGCTGGTGCATACAGACATGCAGCGCTTTGTATCGACGCGCTCGCCGCGTGCTTTATCGTTGGCGTCATCGGTGAACAGACGACGCGCGTCGCTCTGGCGCCATCTTGGAGCGATCGTCGCCGCAGGAAGCCCCATACGCACTAGCGGCAAAATGCGCGCACGTCGCGCTGCCGGCGTTAAAACGCAGCTGTGGCAGAGCGGCCGCACTAAATGGCCGCTCGGCCGTCACGGGACTGCATAAAGATGTCGCCTCCTCTCTGTAGGTGCGAGATGTCGCGTGGTTTTTCATTCGTCTGCTGACAGGTCGACGTTGTGTTTACGTTCTTCGTCCTTGGTTCTTAACGCGAGGCATGTCTTATGAAGATGACGTCGTTGCCACTGATCATAATCATTTTGGTGCGTTATCTTCTGCTGCGGCGTCGCCGCGTTCCAATGTCACGGAGATTGAAATACTGGGTGTCGTCTCCGCGTCCTTGTATTCAGGGTCCGTCTTGTCGTACAGAATCAGATATGGCGCACGGTCTCTGAAAACATCTCCTTGAGGGCGTCTCGGCTTAGATTCATGATTGTAAAGAACAATCTTAAACCATGGCAATCGAAACAAGCGCGAATGAGACCAAACCACGCAAACCAAACAAGCGCGACCTAGAGCTGACGCGAGCAGACGATAGTACGATACTATAGCGCTCCGGCTGAGGCCAGATACATGTACGCATCGAGCAGTCGGGCTGGTCCGCACAACACCAGTTTCCCGCGCGCACGTCGCTGAAGAGACCGCTCTCATTGGTCTCTGCAGTTCGCGGCTCGCGTCTTTCATATCCCGATCCGTGTTCGCTCTTTCATCCTTCGCTGTTGTGCTCGTTCGCTCTGTTATGGCGCGTTCCCGCTGAGACATTCGGCGTCTGGAGCGGCGCCCAGTTCGGCGGAACCCAGTCCGGCGGCGCCGGGATCCGCCGGAATAACCCCTTCCGCGCCGATCGCTCCCGGACCGATTTTTGTGGCAGCTGCCGCCGGATTCCCTCAACGCGAACCAATCGGAGCGCGTCTCGGCAATTCGAAAGATGGCGGCCAAGCCCGACGCGCTCTTCATATCGCAGTCTTCGAACGCATCGCGACATCGGAATTGCTAATCGAATTGGTGCGTAGCCACCCCGTCCTTTTCGACAAGTACCACGCGAAGCAGAAGGTCTAAGCGACCTGCCAAGGTGGCATGACCAAGCTACGCCCGCTGTTGCAAAGCAGGACGAATCCACCAACGCCGGTGGTGTCGTCTCTTTGGCGAATGCTTCTGCGCGTCACGCTTCGCCAGAAAGGTGCACGCCAACAGGGCTAGCAGTGCTGCCTCTCTTGCTCAGGGTTCATCATTGCCTTTCCAAGCAATGGTGGAGATGCACACTCTAAAGATTTGTCGAACAACAGTGCGTTTTTACGGCGAGCTTGATGGCGCATATTACGAAGCTGGTGTCATCCCGGAAATTCATTTTATATGAATACGCCTTGCAAACTCACCAGTTCGAAATGACTCTCGTTTTCACGTGACCACAAAAGTGCGCCAGTTCAATGTCCCCAGCGTGCAACGGTGGCACAGAAAAGTGCCGCTTGCCATGCAGTCTGAGCATCGCGTTTCAATCGCTGAGCACTGTATACGTAGGCCATCTCTAGGGGCAGTCGATTCATTAGCGTATCAAAGCGGTGATCAATGTGTTGGTATGTTCTGAAACGCAAGATATGGGACAATACTGAACAGGAGAAATGACGTTCCCTGGCGTTCAAACCACGTGACTTCACTATGTTTTGCCGCAGGCCAGATAAAGAAAAGCATGGTATTGCATAGTGAATATTTAATATGGGTCAACGTACCTTAGTTTTGGGCCGCAGTCGCCAATCTTTCTGCTGCGTCATATCCTTGAATACCTACCTGGTCAGGAATTCAATGAAAACAGACTTGATGGCGTACCACAAATGCAATTTGTAGTATCTTTTCTGATTTCGTATGGTAATAAACTGTCATCGTAATAGTGCGATTAGGCTTTGCGAGAGCTATCCTGGAGTCAGATGAGTTGACCACTCTACCGTTGCAAGCACTTCTTTTTATATAAATCTCGCCGCTTGCAGTAAACCAGAGTTCGGCTTAGTTCGGCAGTGGTACAATGACGGCTGGTGAGATCCTCACATGATCGAGGTCTTCATGTAAAACTACGGAAGGTGGACTGCGAAACTGCTCAGTCGCAAAGATCGCTTTAATCACTTCACTTTTATTTCTGCCTTTTCCGCCGCAAGTTAATTCCTTTGCGCTTGAAATATTAAGCGACGGCGGCGTTTCAAACAGTGCGCCGCTGAATTATCCGGTATCAGTGTCTGGCCTAATATCGGTGTGGTGCCGTAGATTCGACGTAGCCAGAACTATATCGATGATTATACCCGGCGTTCGTTCTTATGGCACGTTGATATCTTGATGAACTGTGAAAGTTAGCTGCGTTAGTATTTTTCGAAATTTTGGTGGACTTGAACGCATCATTCGTGTTGCCATTTTAGTGATATTGTGGCTAGATTTAGCGACATTGTACTCTGTTTGTTTACAAATTTCTCAATTTAGCGACCGATGACACCTTCTAGCAACGTGACAGAACAATTGACGACATTTTAGAGACTTCAGAGTTAGGAAAGCTGCGTTAATAGCCTTCTAGAATTCACTTTATTATTCAAAGTCTACATGTGAGCTGCCGAAATTCGCTTTAGACACATGGGTTTCATATTGGACCATGATGAAGAAATGGTTGCCTTCACAGGATTCACAGTGTGCTCACAAAATACAAGTTTCTTTTTCTTTTTATACTTTGGGAAACCGATTTCAATGTGTCTTGAAAACTAGAAACTAGAGAATTTTCACGGATAATGTGAACTCGGTGTTCTTGCGTGCCCGGAAAATGAGTTTGCTTGTGGTATATTAAATCGTGCTGCATTTGAAGTCCCGCAATCCATTATGCAAATATAATAGCGATTTACAAGCCCCATACAAACTACTGGTAAATCACTGTTTGTTCCTAGCTCACACGGACCCCATATAAACGTGAGACGCTTCGGTAAATATATTACACCCTTCTAGCGTAAATTATATTGTTCCGAATCGTCTACATTACCGAAAATTTACTCAAATGTATTAGCAAGGACCTTAGCATTAGCAATAATTTTAGCGACTTGGAAGCGGAAATTTAGCAACTTTTCCGTCTCACTGTAGCGACACGCGTCAAAGAAATTGTGGCAATTAACACTGCCCATTATTACGCGAAGTTCCAGTTTTCTTCCCGGTTGTATTACTCACACAAAAACTTTTTGGCGATGACTATTTACGATAAGCTCAGCCTGCTTGCGGGGCAATAGCTAGTCGACACGCTCGTTTTAACAGTTTCCTGCTTGTTGTCGCTTCAATCGGAAATCACCATGTTTGTAATCAACGCAAAGAAGGCGTGGTTCTAGTTTCCTTCCCGGTTATATTACTCACACAAAAACTTTTTGGCGATGACTATTTACGAAAAGCTCAGCCTGCTTGTGGGGCAATAGCTAGTCGACAAGCTCGTTTTAACAGTTTCCTGCTTGTTGTCGCTTCAATCGGAAATCACCATGTTTGTAATCAACGCAAAGAAGGCGTGGTTCTAGTTTCCTTCCCGGTTATATTACTCACACAAAAACTTTTTGGCGATGACTATTTACGAAAAGCTCAGCCTGCTTGTGGGGCAATAGCTAGTCGACAAGCTCGTTTTAACAGTTTCCTGCTTGTTGTCGCTGCAATCGGAAATCACCATGTTTGTAATCAATACAAAGAAGGCGTGGTTCTAGTTTTCTTCCCGGTTATATTACTCACACAAAAACGTTTTGGCGATGACTATTTACGAAAAGGTCAGCCTGCTTGTGGGGCAATAGCTAGTCGACACGCTCGTTTTAACAGTTTCCTGCTTGTTGTCTCTGCAATCGGAAGTCACCATGTTTGTAATCAATGCAAAGAAGGCTTGGTTAGGTGGTTTCTATCGGTCCCAAAACAGTGGTATGTGCCGCACAATAAGCAGCGTCCGTATCCGGCTGCAGCCGTTTTCAAATAAGCTATGACCGAGTACGAACGCCTGCGAGTTAGTCTAGACGGGCAGAAATGAAATGCTCATTTTAAAAGGTATGTCGCAGGCCGTCGTACTGGCCTTCATGAAAATAAACAAAGATCAATTAGTTAAGCTCTAACCGCAGCCAATTATAACAAACACATAAGCTTTAGAGTTAATCCCATGACAGTTGGGCCACTTTACGTACGAAGCCACAGAAAGCCGCAAAGCTACACGCCAAGGCAAGGCGGGAAGAATTTGATATACACGAGCAAAATACCTGAGGAGTTCTATAGGGAACAGACGGCGCTATGCTAGCGCTAGAGTGGACTACAGTTGGGGAACATTATAGCAGCTTTTTTTTTTTCATCTTTGTTTATTCAGTGATCGTTTTATTGAAAATATGCAACGAAGATGGCAGATGTGATGCGGGTAGACAGGAGTGAGCAGCTGAGGTGAGGAGAAGGGACGGCATGCAAGACGCTTCGGCTTCTGCGCGCATGGCGACGCGCCTAGGCCGCCGCGCCTCTGCCGAGGAAGGGGTGCGCACACCGTAGACGCCGCCGGCAGTGAGCAGAGACAGACAAACGAGTGGGCTCTATAACCTCGGTTGGCATTTATTTCCCGAGGCTTCCGCTGCTGCTGCGTGTCTCTCTATGAGTACCGACGACGGGGTCGGGGGAAACCAGAGAGCCAGTGAGGAACGAGCGAGAGTTCCTCCCGCTCTTTGTGCTTGCACAGCGCGCGTGTAATAACGGGGACGAGAAGAAGGCACCAGTGGATAGCGATGTCGAATGGTGGTTGTGGGTGTGGTGACCGAACGAAAGAGAGAAGAAACGGAGAGGGGGCTTCGGGCGGTGTGCGGCCTCGGCGCGTGCTAGGGTGCGGGCGGTCGGCACAGATCCTGGTACAGGTCGCACTGGAGGAAGCGCAGGTAGGCGTCTCTCTCCAGCAAGCCCTGGACGCGGCGTTGAGCCAGATCTAGGCAGGTCCGGTCGGGCCTCTTGGCCAGGCTGGCCGTCACCTCGGCTCGCGTGAGGGCGTCGAGGTTCACCTGCGCGCAACGTGGACGGAAGAGGCGTGAGACTTCGGGCAGACAGTGCTGCTATGATCACGAGGAATGATCTCTTTCGTGCACAACTGTAGCAGAGCGCATTGCACTCTTGTGGTGCCAGATGGCAGTATTTACGAGTTTTTATGCGTTTTTATTACTAAATAGAATGTGATACTATGCGAATTGGCAGAGACGGAATGAGGAAGTAGAAAAAAAAAAAACTGGAGTAGTCACCATTGAACAGTTTTTCTCTAGTCGAAAGACTTAACTGCAATGAAGCACTCGCATGTCCTAAACAGTTTGCTTGCGTTATACAAAAGAAAACAGCGTATGCACGAGCCTTCTTTTCTGTACGACCACTGCAAGACCTGTGTATAACGCAATCTCTAGAACTAGACTGACGCTCTTTTCTATCTGTAACAAAAGAGTTTTCTGTTGTGCGATGCAGCAACCGTGCAGGTGAGAGCGTGCGCTCACCTCTTTTGGCGAGTGTGGGGCGATGAACTCATCGAAGATTCTCTGTGCTTTGCCCGAAAGCTTGTTGGGCCGGCAGGTCTTGAGCTCTTCACAGGCCAGCCAGAACTCGATGTTCTCCTCGCTGTACTCCCTCGCAAGGAACACGTGGAAGAGGGCTAGGCCATCTGCGGAGACGCAAAATAGCACGCGTTCAACAAACCAATTCCGCCCAAGCCCGTTTCGACTTTGCAGTGAATCTCGGAAACACTGCTACAGGGCTGCTTCAGCAATGTATGTGTAGAACGAACTGCGCGCTATGCGATGGTAATCTATGGTCACACTTGCCCTCGAACTCTCCGTCCGCGTCCAGTCTAGTGCTAAGGACGTGCCTATACCGCGACGAAAACTTCATCCGGCTGATGATTTCAATGAAGGCGTCCTGACGCAGAAGGCGAAAAGAAGCGGAACCCACGATAATTTCGACGTCGCTGCTTAAGCGCGGTGTCAAAGTGTTGCGCAGCACCAATCTTACGCGTTAAGCCAGCGCAAGGTGTGGCTGTCGCGTAGAGACTGAAGATTTGCATTTTTCGACTGGCCGAAACAGGCATTGCCGCAATGTTTACTATCAAACTTTTATTACGCCTCTACCGACCTTTCTGCAAGATAAGCTGTTTCGAGTTGAAATTAGCAAATTAGGGGCGTATGCGACTGACGACTTTGTTTTTGCATCGATACAACAGCCTAATCTCAGCCTCAGTACATTCACTTCTTCAAGCACGAAACCTTAAGCATGACGCTTACTAGCCGGGTTACGTCGTTCATTACTTGAATAATGCTTATAAGCAAGCAAATATAAGTAACGGAAACAAGAAAATATTTGCAGTCAAAAAGCTGTCACTTACATTTGGAGGCAGTAAGGTGTCGGAATGATCTGGCCCATTCCTTGGCTTCCTCTGGGGTCGGCCGCACAGATGGGGCCGGGCGTCTTCGAAGAAGGTTTGCCGGAAGCAGCTCAATTCTGCAAAGGCCACCAAAATAAAATAACATGGCGCTCTATGAGTGCTGCAAAGCACGTTGTGTTTCAGTATTTCGAGCGCTGTTTTATGATTACTACTGTTTTAATTGACAATGACACCAAATGACGTAAGCATTGCAGGCGGCCGGTAGTAGCCAAGCTTGAAGCCAGTAGGCTGACGAGTCCTACTTGCTTGCTAGCTTCACTAGCAACCAGGTCAACACTAAAGGTAAATGCGCATAAGCATAGCAGCGGCGTTGGTTGCAATGAATGTAAAGCACTATTCCATTGTGGCGCACTGTTTACAGCTCGCGAAAAACCAACGCATAATGACGAGGTGCGGCTATAGCACAGCTGTTGACTGCATGCTGTGTAGTATATTAAGTGCCCACATCTGAAAGCGCGCCAGACCTAATAAAAATACTTACAGGCAGTTTTTGTGCAGCTTCTCCAACTTCTCCTGCTGGGGTTCACTGGTTATGCAGCTGGAGGACATCTTTTTGGAACTCTGCAGCGAAGGAAAACAAGAGAGAGACAGAGCGTACGTCAGACCAGACCACAGGCTAAAGAAATGCGAGTACAATGGCCAAGTTCGCTGCCGCTATCCCGCTACAGGTTGAGCACTTACAATATACAGGATAGAATTTATTGACAGGAAGGATAGAGAGGTCGACCTGAGCTAGTGCGCTCTAGTCTGCTACTTACAGTTTCGAAAATTCCTACAGTGGTCGGACTGTCGAGCGCGGGTTTACATTGGATCCCACCGACTCGAGCGAGGCTTAACAGCAGGCTTCCATAGCGTATGGCGTATTACGCTACGTCGCAGCGAAGAGATGACACAACTCGAAAGTAATCGGTAACGATTTCCTAACATTTAGGCTAACGACAAATAGGTAGAGTGCTCGAACGACTCGTCTGGAATCGGTTGGCTCATCAACTCCGTCGTAGCGCACTTCCTTCTGCAAGGCCTCGACTCGCTATACTCACATACTGCAAGAGAAACGGCGGTGCCATTTTGAAAACAGACGACGCGCTGCGCGCCTCATGCCATCTGCAGGATGCTTGAGCAATCATGTCTTACAAACGCTTGCGCCGCCTAGCGTTGAGCGTAGCAAGTACGTCAACCCTTGCGGAAAAGGCAGCCCCCGAGCCCCCGGTCTTTTCCTAAGGTGAGTTCCCATCCGGTTGCGAAGCCGCGGAAAATGAAACTCGCTTCCGGAAGACGAGGGGAGCACCCGCGTCCGGCGAACGGAAGCCGCGCGCGAACGCTCAGAAACCCGCAACAGCACCGCTCAGTGTCAAGGCGCGGTTGCCGAAGCGTTACTAAAGCGAAACTCCACCGGATGCAATTTAGCGTCGAAATCAGTCCCGTTGTTTACATTACAACCTCCTAACTCTGCATCGTTATTAGCTTGCGCTAATCCCCACGCGCGAGAAAGGCAAGAAGAGATGAGTTAGAGAGTTGCTGCAAGAAATGGACCTCAGGCGCCAGGAGCACGTGTTACGTCATGGTTCTACCACTCGGAAACATAATCAAGAAAGAGTTTGTCTTTGTCCACTAAAATTGTTGCGAAATTTGGTTGCTGCACGTGTTATCTGGTTCTTTCGCTAATTGGAATTTTACGCTGGCATCAGAAGCCAAGTTGCAAGGTATACGCTTTGCGTCAACTAGAATGGGCGCTGGTGAGAACTCACTAATGATTAAAAAAAAAAAAAGACGACGTGACACCAATTGTCAACCTCTTCCTTATTTTCTTTTGTTTTTTAAAGTTTGTTTTAAAATTTTTCATAAAGCAGCAAATCTCCCCTCAGACAAAGACGAAGCTTTTGTTTTTCCGGCTCGTTTCTACAATTAAACTTTCTCGTCCTTGTAGCGCTTGCAAACAAACAAAAAAAAAACAGAAAAAATTTTGCCGACGCGATGAACTGAAATGGTCGCACCCAACCAAGGCAAGCAGTTCTAACAACCCTTACGAGCCATCGACAGATGCACAGTTGCCGAACATGTGATTGGGAGCATGAATCTTAGAAAATAATTTGGCAAGGGAAGTAGCGTTTCCGGCTACCAAGCTCTTGCGCATATTGGAAGTGCGGCGACGTTGTTTACTGCATTAGAAGCCCGCATACGATATGTCTTCCGTGGGCTTGGCTCACTATTTAGGGAGCTTAACTAGCGCCACGTCAACAAGCGACGCATATAGGAAACAGATCTCTGAAGTAGCACGAAGGTGGACTTTTGCTAAAGTAATGCCAATGCAACGAAGCGCTTCCATCGCTTTGAGTCAGACCTGCCAGTTTCGGCGCTTCGCCGCTTCGGAGTACCTGAGCTCCCCACGCCTGGGGCCGTTATTTCGCAAGGCCACCGCCGATCGAGCGCCGGGTCAAGGTGAAACAGAAACTGAAGAAAGCCTTGCGAGCGGCGAGGCTACAAGCGTTGTTTGCCGCGCGCCCCTGCGCTTGGGTCCTCACAACCGCCAAGGCACATCAAGCACGGTGAAGCGTTAAATAAAACGGAGAAGGTGTTTTTATCTAGCGCAAGTAGCGAAGGCCTCTCCGATGCACGGAGAAGTCAGCTGTATACACAATGCGGCGGCCGCGCGAGAATTGTCGTTTCTGCTTTGCAGCAAAAATTCTACCCACGCAAAAATGCACTGGTACGCGAAGTTTTAAGCGTTCCTCATCGCACCGCTATGCGAACATGCGATTGCGCTAGAGTCCGCGTCAAGGCGAATGAGAGTGTGGCTACAAGTAGATTATTCAAAAGTGACCGGTAGCAATTTCTCCCGAGTTTGCGCATATCCTGCGTCCTCCTCCCTATAAACGAAATCCTCTACGAGTACATCCCGTTTACTGTTAAAGCTGCCATGCGTACCAACAAATGACTCCAGTGCGTGAAACTGCTTCAAGTTGAGCGCTTGGAGCAGCTGCCACACAAAAGAGCATTTCGATTACGTTCGTGAACGATGCAACTTGGCACAAGTTACGACGGCTACTGCGGTCTCTGAAAAGTCTGTCGATGCACAGCGTCCCTGCGTCCCCGCATCTGACAACACAGCGCGCGCCGCGTGGAGCCAGCCGCGCCGACGACCGCTCACCTGTCGCTGGGAAGGCACGGCCGAGTCCGAAGCCGAAGTTACCTCAGGCATGTCTCGCATCAGCTGAGTGGTCGGAGCCCGAGGACGTGCCCCTATAAAGCGCCCCGTCTGCGTCACCGATCGATAATCTCCGGTCCGCATGACGTCGGCGCTGCTCGGCCAACCAGGAAGCGGCCAGCGGGCAGCCGGTAACCTTCTCCCAACGCTCTCTCCATAGTCCTGAAAACTACCTCAGTAGAGACAACTCTAGACTGTAAGCGCCCGTCTTCAGGAGTAAACCACGCTGAGAACAGCACAACTGAAGGCGCACAAGAATGGACTGGAATGCAAACGGGAGGAGAAGAATTCGCTTTGTTTTGCTGATGCCAGGCCTCGAATAGAAAGGTTCATCCACGGAGCGCAGGCGATGGAATTTTCAACTTCCTGTCTTTCTCCTCCTTGCAGCATTTAGGTGATGAAAAACGATACCACGGCGAGGTGGACTTATCCGTTTTCTTCCTTTAGGGGCGCACAAGATATGAATGAGCCCGAAAGAACAAACGACCAGTACATGCTCCTTACCAAGTCACTGAACTTAATTTCTAAGCCCTGATATATTAGTTTTCTTCACAGGATGAGCTAACTTTATGAGGTTTTAGTTGTGAGCAATGTGCTTATCCTTGTGACCTGCGGAGAAACAGCGAAAAGCAAATCGAGGCATGACGGTTACATTGCGACCCTTTAACCTACCAAAAATATCAGACTGCCTTTTAAGAAACGCTGTGTGACCCACCTTTCCTGTTTAATTTGCACAAGTCATCGAGGTTTAGGGCGTAGTGTTTTCCACTTGTTTTTAAGATTTCTGGTCGCCTTCTAAACGCTCTCCTGGAGGGTACACATGCAACGCTGCAATTTCTCCTGCGGCTTATGTTGCCACTTTCATTCTTTTTGTTTTCTCCTCAACGTATTTGATAAAGCGCCCATCGTTGCGACAACCTGTTGCCGCCTCTCGTGACGCACGGTGTCCGCTTCAGCCGCATTGCAGACGACGACGATGCAGCTAGTGCGCGCATGAACCGCCAAGCGGCGCTGCGGTCGACACTCAAAGGGCATTTTGGCATGCGGGGTCAGCTAAGCGGGTGCGCGTGGTTTCTCCACTAGGATGCGTTTCTAGGTCCGGCGGCGCGCGCCCTCCCTTTACGCTTCTGGGAGCCCGTTTTCCCGCCGTGACCCCGCCGCGCCGTGCGTGGACGACCTCAATGAACGCGAGCTGTGGAAACGAAGGGAGGACGAAGGAACGGTGCGGAAGGGGGGTACCGCCGCACCTTCTCCCAATCGCACCCCATCTCTCTTTCTCTGTGGACGTGAGATTCGGAGGAGCCCTCCACTCTTCGTCGCGGCCCCCCTGGTGCGGCCCCCTCGAAGAAATGGGGTCATGAGTGCGCGCGCGCCAGCGATCGCGATTAGCCGTGTAGAATGCCTCCTCCGCATCGCATGCGGTCCTCTCTGCGTGTCAGTGCAGGGCCTATTTCCGCGGAACCGTCCGCTCGCCCAGGGCGTCGCAGAAGCGCCAGGAATTTCTTATTGGACGCCGCTGGGACGAAGCGCCTGGTCGTTAAACTGACACCGACCGGCCAATGCCCCCCCCCCCCCCCCCCCTCCTAGCCCGCCGAACGACTCGGCGTGAGTTTGGCGCGCTTTTTAACGCCGCCGATCAGCGGCGCGCGCCAAAAGATTCGTTCTTCTTCCGGGAAAGCGCATCCCGTTTCTCCCTGCCGAAATGATGCCTCGCCGCGCTTTAGTGAAAGGGCGGGCGCAAGTGACAGTTTACCGGACTTGAAAGATCTCGCTCTGTCGTGTGCGCAGGGCTAGGCTTGAATTCTTCGCGGAGCCTTTGGGAACTGATGTCGAATTTGTTTTTTGTTTTTTAATAGGTCTTGGCGGTGTCAGTTTCTCAGTGATGAAAACTTCTAGCGCTTAAAAAAAAAAAAAATACGGCGGTATGCTGCACCCCCGCTACCGTGGATAGCAAAGAGAATGAGATGATTTGTTTATTTATACTCTTGCCATGGTGTATCTACCTCCAACTTCTTTATTCTTTTTCCCCCCTCTGTGTTCTTAATTGAAATTGCCAACTAGTTTCCCACGTAATATTCGAGTCACTCGGTTACCTTTATTTATGTATCAACGGTGTCCGGTAGTTTCATATGGAGGGGAAAAAGCTTCTTTTCTCTGTCTTTTCTTTTTTGCGAAAGCAGTGAGCCAGCAATTCCACGAAGCCGTACATTTTCGTAGGAACATTCGCAAATAAAGAGGGCCAAGAGGGGAATGCACTTCGGACCATGTTTTCTATATAATATAAAAAAAAACTGTAGGTAGCATTAAGCGGGAGATCCACGGTCCGATTTGGTGTCCGATCCTGCTTCCGACTCGCCGGAATCGAGGCGTTTTGCCGTGCCGAAGCGCCGGATCCGATGCCCGGCGTGCGACAAACCGGGCAGATTTTCATCGTCCGACGCGTCCGACGCGTCTTTTTTTTTTATTTTTTCCTTGCCAGCTGCAGTTTATTTCCGACGCGAAATAGTTATCAGTTCAGCAAAATGATCTCGAACGTGTGCCTGTTATGCAATGCAGCGCCTAGTACACTAGTACTAAGCTACTGGCGAGATCGGGAGCCGCGACGCGAGGGCATTTCGAGGGCAGACATCACACACCGACCGTGTGAGCGAGGCTGTTCGCTTGGCTTGCACATTTGCCCTTCGCAACGACGGCGTCGAGTAAACCAATTGTATTTAATTACGGGCGACCTAAGTGTACAGTGTTTATCGTTTCGGCAAAAATAAGCGCTCTTCGACGAGCTCGGGCTGTATCGCAAGACCCGTCGGCCTGACTAGGCCTACCGGCCCCATCGCTGGCTGTCAGCGGAGCCGTTGGCGTACAACGCGCCGTGGTGAAGTGTTCTGTCACTCAGAGGGGCATAAATTTATCGCCAGTGTTCGCGTAAAAGGAAGCAGTGCTGGGCAGAGTTGTTTATGTCGCGTTTCTCGACGTGGATATGAAGTCTTCCCAGCGTACAAGCTGGGGCGCTGGATCTGGGCGGAGCTCGCTCGTTCGGATGTACGCACCGTGTGCCCCGAATCGTCGTATGCCGCACGCCGGAGCATGCAGCGCCGCACGTCGGATCGGACGCCGAATCGTACCGTGTGTCTCCTGCTTTACGCTTGCAGCGCGAACGGAACTTGGAGCTGCGCAGCATCCTGAGCTCGTGAGTAATCACCATCAGGGCGCTGACAGGCTGTTGATTTTAAGCTAGGCTAAAACTGACTGGCTCTCGGTAAAGAGCCCCTCGGCAGGCCATATAGCAAGCTTTAGTTATACGATGGATGGATGGATGGATGGAAGGTAGGAGCGGCGTCCCCTCTGAAACGGGGCGATGGCAGTTGCCACCATGCTCAGATTTTTATTTTGCCTTTTATGTTTATCTGTGTTGTGTGTTATTGAATTTCTCGATTTTCTTTAAATACGTCTTCCTACCCTTTTAACCTTATGTCACCTCCCTGCTTTTGAGCCACCAATCCTCCAATCGACTTTTGCTAGTTTCCAGTGCATATTTATTTACATGACTATTATTATCTCTGAACCCTACACTCTAAGAACAGTTTACACCCTTTGGCTTGCCCCTTCTGCCACAGAAAAATAATCGTCATCTGCCTTGATGCGTTTCCTTTCTTTATCGCTGCGAGCCCAGAACTTTCCAGTAACGAATGGCACGCGCGTTATCAGCATAGAACAGATTACACCCTTTGGAGTGCCGCTTCTGATAACGCGCGTGCCGTTCGTCACTGGAAATTTCCGGGCTTGCAGCGATAAAGAAAGGAAACGCATCAAGGCAGATGACGATTATTCTTGTGTGGCAGAAGGGGCAAGCCAAAGGGTGTAAACTGTTCTTAGAGTGTAGGGCCTCGGGAAGGGTGGCTGTGGCCGCATCGACATCGGGCTTGAAACCATCACATTTTAGTATGAGGTGTTCCATTGTTTCTACATATTTACCACACACAGTACATGTGTCTTCTTCTTCGTTAAATTTCTTTTTATAGCTCCGCGTTCTAAGACATCCTGATCTAGCTTCAAAGAGTAGGGCACTGCCTCTTGAGTTATCATAAAACGCTTCCTTCCTGATCTGCTGTTTCCAGTATCGATATAGTTCCACACTATGCTTCTTTTCCATTGAATTTATCCAGTTTTTACCTTCCGCGTTCTAACCTGTCGTTTAATGCTCTGTCTTCCTTCGTCCTCGTGTCTGGCATGCTTACTGGTTATCTTCCTAGTTCTTTTCCGGTGTAAGTTGTTAGGTGCCCTCTCGGGAGCGTTATACCGCAAAAATGTTTCAAATTGGTTCATTAACAGCGGAGATATAGACATATTTCAGTGCCGCGAATCCATGAGGCGAGCGTCACCGCCAATATGGACACTCTCTCCACTTGCCCCCCCGTCTGGCCTCCGCAAGCCCAATTTCCTTCCCTGCGTTATCTCATACTGTAGCCGGAGGATCGCATGACGCATACGTCACGGGCGCAGCATTCTTTCTTTTTCTCACTTTTTTTGCTGCGCGGCCCACTTCCGCTGACGGTCTCGAGCGCCAGCTGCTGCGTTCGTCTCGTTTCGCCCAGCGCACGATTTTGGGCGCTGTGCACGAGAACACTTGACTAGCGGTGCAAGTCAGTGTTACGCGAACACTGAGGCAGAAGCGAAAAGCGGCAACAGAGCATGAGCGCGCTATGGAACACGCTAGAAAACGACATAGTTTCGCTTTCTGCGCACGCGATCGGAAGTGCATCTCTCTTTCTACGCTGCCAAGTACAACGGGGGCACGCAGACGTTCGGCTTGTAGGCTTTATTATTTGTACAAACATTAATTCATATATATCGAAGCAGCAGATCAAACAAATAACTGTTGTTGCCTCGAAGAATTATCAGAGTCGCGTTCCACCGTGAGTGACAGTACAGCGCGGTGAACAGGCGTTCTGTGGGTGAACTACGTAGGCGCACTTCCGTGATTGACGTCTACTCTCCGGCTGGGTACGCGGCGCCCGCGAGGAGACGGGCGTTTGGTTTGAAATGTCAGCCACCCGCCGTGGTTGCTCAGTGGCTATGGTGTTGGGCTGCTGAGCACGAGGTCGTGGGATCGAATCCCGGCCACGGCGGCCGCATTTCGATGGGGGCGAAATGCGAAAACACCCGTGTGCTTAGATTTAGGTGCACGTTAAAGAACCCCAGGTGGTCGAAATTTCCGGAGTCCTCCACTACGGCGTGCCTCATAATCAGAAAGTGGTTTTGGCACGTAAAACCCCAAATATTATTATTAAATGTCAGCTCTTCTCGCGGCCCGCCAGTGATCTAATACTTCGCAGGCACAACCGCTGGCGCGCATTGTATGCGCACGGCGCTCGTCAGTTTCAAATGGTCAGACCTGGTGAGGGGCTCTTTAAGGTCGGCACACGACGAGAAACAGGGGGGGTCTATAGATGATGCCGTTCGTTGTTACGTTTGTGTATTTGAGAGAAGGAACTGAAGAGTTGGTCTTCAAAAGTTGACGCACGCGACTCGTATTCTTGCCCGGTATAGGCGATACTGCGAAGACATTTGCGCATGCGCAACACGCCTGTCTAGAGCAGGCGAGTTGCATGCGTGCTCCGCAATGTGTGGTCGACATCGCCTGCTTCGAGGCTGGCTCGATACAGCATGCGCGGCTTACATTCACGAGATGCCTTGTTCCTTCCCGCCCTCGTGGTCGCCGCACGCTTCGGCGGCTGCTTTCACCGACAATACCAATATTTCTGTGTTTTTGCGGCACCCTTCGTAACGGTCCGACACAAAACGCGTATTATAAAGAAGTAATTAACTTTATTGCGATAAAAATTGTGCATTAGGAGGCGGGGGAAGCACTTTTTTATTACACGATAACAGTCTTAGACTTTACTTTCGCGGATGGCAGCACATCTTTCCATTAGAAGCCAATGTGTAACAGTCGATGGTGTGAACTCAAGCTCAGCCCGCGTGAAATGAGGTGTCCCACAGGGTTCTATTTTAGGGCCATCATTTTCCCTGTTATAACATCGTACAAAATGTATACATATATATATCTGTAAAAATAAAACTTCTTTTGCGGATGATTGCATACTATATCAAGAAATTCGCGCTCCTAGTGATCAAGAATCTTTAAACACAGCATTATCCACATTGAACACATGGTGTATAAGTTGGCAGATGACAATTAATTGCAACAAAACAGTCGCAATGAGAGTGACACGGAAAAAACAACCGTTTTTTGTTTGCTTACCGCATTGATGGCCGTGCTCTGTCAGAGGTCTCTAGACATAAATACTTGGGAATAATACTCACATCTGGTTTAAAATGGAAGAATCATGTCAAGTGCATTGAAAAAAGGGCCATGGAAAAGCTCTGTTATGTAAGGAGGAGGCTTGGAAATGGCGCGCCGGACCTAAAACTTCTCGCATACAAGCCATAGACCGTCGTTGGAATAAGCAGCTGTAGTGCGGGATCCCTCCATTGTGTTCAACATAAAAAAAAAAACCTAGAAAGAGTTCAAAGAAAATTGATCCGATTTGTCTTTAATTGTTATAGCTGGCAGACGTCACCCACACTCCTCTAACAAAAAGCGCAACTTGAAGGGCTACGAAGAAGTACGGAAAGGCTAAAACTCTTTTATTTAGCTGTTCATGACAAAATTGGAATTGATAAGGCATCGTATATAAAACCATCATCAGGATGTACAATGCGCTTTTGTCAGTGTAAGAAAGTTAATTAATTAAAAATTAAATTAAATGGTTTTACGTGCAAAAACCACTTGCCGATTGAGGCATGCCGTAGTGGAGGACTCCGGAAATTCCGACCACCTGGGGTTCTTTAACGTGCTCGTAAATCTAAGTACACGGGTGTTTTCGCATTTCGCCCCCATCGAAATGCGGCCGCCGTAGTCGGCATTCGATGCCGCGACCTCGTGCGCAGCAGCCTAATGCAATAGCTATAAGAAAGTTGTAGATTTTATAAGTTGCACCGATACGTTGAAGAATTCATTTTTTTTTCCGAGAACAACCCGTGGATGGAATTGTCTACCAGTTGATGTTGTAGAACGTGAAACAGTCGAACTATTTATAAATGCACTCAGGAATCACTCCAGATTTCTTTTCCATTGTGTTGGTTGTATAATGATGCATTTCATTATAGATAGTACGATATTTTTTTTCTCCGTGTTCAGTTATTTGTTCTATTTTTTTCACCATGTCTTTGTGATGTTATATGTAGTAAATATTTTGCCAAGAAATTGTGTATGCTCACTCCTGCTTAAGGCCTGGCACCCAGGCTAGCAGTATGAAATAAATAGGTAAAAATAAATAAGACGACTCTTCGCCACTCGTTGCCCTATTTCAGGCTTTCCTTTTTATTTTCATTTTTACTACGACAGCACTTGGAAAGCTGGAAACTAGGTCTGCTGTCTCCGTCCGTTAAGACGACGGCTGTCATTGTCTAGATGTCGCGGACATCGGGTTGTCTTCGTCACGCCACTTCCTCAACCTCAGTGTCAACCTCGAAATGGGAGGAAGCAGAACAAAAACTTCGGCACCTGTGTATCACCCCACGGCTTGAAACTTATGCCGGCGAAGTGCAGTTGCGAACTGACGCCACCTTGACTGGCGCTTGGTCATTTGTGTGGGTCTTGCCGCATCACGTAGGCTCCGAGAGTGCTGCCGTCTGTGTGCGTATTTCGGAGGTCACAGCAGACAAGTGATGTTGTGTTAATCGGGGAGATGTTCCTGAGAAAATGGCTCTGTCCTCAGTGATGTCCTGCTGCAGTTGTAGTCGTAATGAATTATAATTTGAGTTCAGAGCCGGAGGAACGGCCTGAGACTGCGGAAGCCTACCCCCGCACGCACACACACACACGCGCGCGCACACAAACAGGCACACGCATGCACAGACCCACCGAGTATGTATGTATGTATGTATGTATGTATGTATGTATGTATGTATGTATGTATGTATGTATGTATGTATGTATGTATGTATGTATGTATGTATGTATGTATGTATGTATGTATGTATGTATGTATGTATGTATGTATGTATGTATGTATGTATGTATGTGTTTATTTATCATACGTGTGTGTGCGTGTGAGTATATATGAGAGACCAGGTGAAAAACCATAATGAAACCAAACATCGCACCGCCAGACATGAACGATTACTGCAACCATGCCAGAATAGATTTTAGTATATGTTGGAAGGTCCGTGTATTGTCGATGTGAGCTTTCAGTGTCTGTTTATCTGTCTTTTCACTGTGCGGCGCGTACCGCAGGCGCCAGCCCCCATATTACGCACATAAGAACTTCAAAGGCAAAATCAAAACAGAGACATGTGTTTTCAAGTACTTGCGTAGCGACCGCACGCAGGGGGATTCGACCGTGCGTAGGAGAACACAAACACGCATAAGTAAGCCTTACATAAGCTTGCATGCGACACTCAACTCGCAGTGCAAAAGAGTTTGCTCTTGACGTATGTATGCAGGTTGCAAAAGACATAAAGCATGCATACACTCGTCGGTTGTGTAAGTGGCGCGGATTCGCGTTCAGGAGAATGCTTACTTCATGAAACGCATCAGTGGATATGTCTGGGCGCGCTGCTAAGAATTTCGGAGAGGGCAGAAGGTCGTCTCCAGAGGTACCCTGCGTAAGTAATTGTTGCAGGATGGCACGCACACGTAAGCGGCTAACCAGAAAGAGCTAACCAAATTGCATGCAGGAGAGAGTTTAGCGACGTATTTCAGCGCACGTTTAGCAATGCAGCGAAAAACCGTATAGAGCTTACATAGTGAATGAAGCGACATGGCACGCGCTTCGACATCGGGCATGTTCTTACCATTGCTGATGTGTCACTTTTACCGGTTAACTTGCCCTTGTCAAAACGAATATGTCAAGAGTGAGCAGCCCGCTTTGACAAATAACTGTCCACCTGCGATAGAATGCGGGCAACTTAATTCTGCCTTGATGATCTCGCACGGTCAAAAACGAAAATTCTTGAAACAATGGCCAACACGGGCATCAGCGCGAGCGGCTTCAAAGGCTCAGCTGCGTTTTACTAATAGACTGAACTGCGCGAGAAATTTTGACTGGCTGACACTGTACTGCCTGAGGTTGTATGTACTTTAATGAGACACTGACACACAGCCTATGTGCCACCTTGAAAATCTATCAGCGCCCACACAGTCTTATACATATACAGTGTTCTTTTATTACTATACCAATTATATGGACGCTCCAGGCGCGTTTCTGCCGTCGGCGTCGCCGTGAGGTTCCGTATGAAGTCCAAGGGCGATACCAGCATCGCCGCGTGCCGTATGCTGCATGTACCAGTAGAAGCACGCGAGGGAAGCCGACGATCGCGGCTCAATCTGGCGCGCTCGAGGGACGAAGGCAGATAGCAAACGCGCCGTCTTCCGTCGCTCAAAAGGCCGTGCGGCGATGGGAGGGAGGAAGGGTGGGGGCGACCAACGCTCTTAAATTCGGGGCGACGGCGTTGTGCTCCGGCAGCAACTGCGTATTTCGCGACTGGGCGCAAGGGGAACTCACGATCGCGGCTCAATCTCGCGCGCGGAAGGGGCGAGAGTGGCGATGGTTCCGTGTAAAGTCGAAGGGCGATACCACCGTTGCTGCGCGCCCTACGCTGTATGTGCGAGTGAAAGCGTGCGAGGGGAGCCGACGACCGCGGCTCAATCTCGTCCGCGCGAAACGGACGAATGCGAAGAGAAGCGCGTGGTCTTCCCTCGCGCGCCAGGCACCCGACGTTGCGAGGCGCCGGTGTTCTTTCCGGCTGTAACTGCGCATGTGGCGGCTGCGCCAGGCCGTATCTTGAGAGCTGTCTGCGTTGGGGGCAGAGTCAAGGTATGTCGGCGACAGGTAGCTGTGTGCATGTTGTCGGCGCTGGCTTTGCATTTCAGCGATAGACAGCACGAATGTCACTTCGCTCGCTGCTGCTGCCGCGTTTCCTCACGCCAGCGTTT
The DNA here is from genome assembly GCF_050947875.1 of Dermacentor variabilis. Classification (NCBI taxonomy): domain Eukaryota; kingdom Metazoa; phylum Arthropoda; class Arachnida; order Ixodida; family Ixodidae; genus Dermacentor; species Dermacentor variabilis. Next base: position 3,134,961 of record NW_027460346.1, on the reverse strand, counting down.
TGACAGCGAGTGTCCGCAGTTAAAAAACTTAACTTTCAGACCACCTGGGGTTTTTTACCGCGCACCTAAATCTATGTACACGGGCCGCCGTGTGCGGCCGCCGTGGCCGGCATTTGAACCCGCGACCTTGTGCTCAGCAGCCGAACACCATAGCCACTGAGCAACCACGGCGGGTCGAGTGTTCGCAGTCATTGAGTGTGATGTGTTCACGTTTGCTGTCCGCGCTGACACGATGCTTATTAGTTTACTTAGCAAGCGAATGTGTAGAATTTGATACGGCCGATAAAAGTACTATCCTTACTTCGTATGTCTCACTGTTAATTTGCTATCGTAATCGACGCTTAAAATTAAATGGTGGGGTTTTACGTGCCAAAATCTCTTTTTGATTATGAGGCACGCCGTAGTGGAGGACTCCGGAAATTTCGACCACCTGGGGTTCTTTAACGTGCACCTGAATCTAAGCACACGGGTGTCTTCACGTTTCGCCCCCATCGAAATGTGGCCGCCGTGGCCGGGATTCGATCCCGCGACCTCGTGCTCCGCAGCCCAACACCATAGCCAGTGAGCAACCACGGCGGGTATCGACGCTTCGCCTTTTGGGCAAAACTACGTCTTTCTTACTTTGAACATGTTTTTTAGAAAAGCCCACAAAAGCTACTCGAATCACGTCGCTGCAGATAACTTATGTGCACAGGCGGACATCATTTACAATTACAACCAAAACAATCACTTCACTAAAATAACAAATTACATTAATTAACTTCTTAGTTACGATCTTTACTAGATATATTTATATTAGAAATTCGAAGAAAATCCTCCTAAAAGTCCAGCTCCGCGTTTCAAGTTCTGAAAACGGCCCTGTAAGCTGAAATAATTAGCTCTAAACTATTTGTTGAATTTTCCTCATTACGCACGCAGCACTGTGAAACGCGGCTCGCACTGCAACCCTCCTTTGAAGTAGCAGCGCGGCGTAAAATCGAGTAAAATCAATACGGCGAGATTATTATGACGAGTAATTGGAGATTACTGGGAGAGGCCTTCTTCCTGCAGTGGACATGACAATAGGATGATGATAATGATACTTATAAGGCGCGATAAACTGGCTTTCTCGCTCCTGCTGCTGAAGTGACTATATGCATCTAATCGCAAGTTTCGCGTAGCGCGAATGTGAATAAGGTCGTGCGAAGAGCGTAGTGCGACGGCAGCCTGATTTTACGCCGCCCTGCTACGTCACAGGCGAGTTGTTGCGCAAGCTGTGCTTCGCAGTGCTGCGTGCGTAATCAGCTAAATTAAACAGATAATTCGAGGCCAATTAGTTCGGCGTACAAAGCGTTTTGAAAGGTTGAAGCCCGGAACATGACTTCATTGGCGATTCCCTTGAACTTACCGATGTAAACGTGTCCCGTAAAGTTTGTAACTAAAACTTAATCATTGCAAACACATTTTAGTTAATTACAATGGTTAGATATAGTTAATAGAATAAATTATTTAATAGATTTTTGGTGTAAATTACTTAATTATTTATTAGGAAAGGGATATCATTGTTTTTTTCTGTGTGGAAATGAGGCCCTTCTGGGCATATAAGTTAACTGTAGCGACGTGATTCGAGTAGCGTTTGTGGGCATTTTTCAAATTGTGTTCGAAGTAAAGTTCACCAACGATTACCATACTCCTAATGTGAAATTTGAGCGCCGCTGAACACCTGTTTTCATTTCGCGATATATTGGCTGGCGCAGACAATCTTACTCGTGCGGCACGTTGCGAACGGAGCGAAATCTGGCGCGACTGCTTCGCTAATGGGGAGATCACGAGAAGCAGCGCGTCAGTGACGCGTGAGCGCGATTCGCATCAGCCGCTGCAGACAGACGTCTGCTCATGCAGCGCTTTGTTTCCATACAGACGATGTGCAACGTTGGATGCGGGCTACTATGGCGCCATCTCCTAGCTATCGTCGCCGCAAAGCCATCCTTCGCAGCACTACGCTTTTCTTCTCACGCTTTCACCATACTCTCCTGCTCCGCTTTCCGCCTCATGGTTCCGCTGCACTCTCCTCCTCCGTTTTCAGCTTCGCGCTCTCTTCGCTTAGAATTCATCCTTCGCTGTGTTCATACGCTCTGTTACGAGGGGCGGCGCCGATGTTCGCCACAGGAACGGGCTAAGAGCTGCGCTCTAAACAATTGTCTGAATCCTGCACATTCTGGGAATAGACGCTATGCGAAGCATTTTGCAGGCAGCGGGCTATGCAGCACTGTTTGGGGTTGCGTAAAGTGTTGCCAGGTTTACCAGTGTGTTTACATATATCCAGTGTTTGTGTGTTTCACGCGAGTACCGTGAACTAGCATTGACGCGAGTGCGTGACGACAGCAACAAGACGACGACGACAGTAACGACGACTGCATGATTTCTATGAACGATCTAATTCACGTAAACGAGCGGCATGGACGTGCAAGATGAGTAACAAACGCAGAAAGTAAATACTCCCTGATGGCAGCACGTGGTATCTTTTAGAGGACACAAACGGGTGACTTGACAGGAATACTGGAGCACAACCTGAAGCCCATGTCCTTTTGTAGCCACTCGTAGGAGTGGCGTGGTGCAGCTGCTTGCCTTGACCGAGTCATGATGACGCTACCGTAGTGGAATTCAATGCAGCGTTGTCGCACTCGGACACTATGTGCACGATGAAAGAGCCTGCCTCGATGTTTGATTAAGCGGCTCGTAACAATGAGAAGGGCAGTGAAAATCCGGCACGAGCGTTAAGAGGAATGAGGAGGCGGCCCACTGCTGTCCTGCGCTCGGAAATGAACGCGCGTGGGAAACTTGCTTTTCAGTGGTTGTTCGAACGGATGCAACCATCTCCCGGTGTTCTGCTGCCGAGCTGCCGTGATCTTCTTACGCGTGCCACCTGGCTCAAGCTCAGATCACACGCGAAAATCAGTGGCGCGAGTTGGATTACGAAGCTGCAATGACGATGCAAATACCATCACGACATCACGAACACGAGCATATAGTAATCGGCCCCCGTTAGCAGTGTTGCGACTCGAAGGGGCGTTTGGGCCAAGAATTCATCAAGCCCATCGACCAATACGTCCACTAGATGGAATGAAGGAAAGAGGCTTTATTTTACATTATTTGCACTGGCTGCAGACACGGAAGCCCACTCCATGGGGGAGCATAACAAACGCCTGAGTTCACATCAGGACACGTCAGCACTAACTAACTGGACCCAAAAATCGTCTTCCCTAGGTGACTAGAATAGGGAACCTGATAACTGTATCGCGGCGAATCAAAATCGTCGAATCAGTCGCAATATCCCGCCCATGATATCGCACCATTCCGCCGAACTCCGCCTCCGATGTTGTACCTTCGCCCTTGAATATTTAGCAACCCGGGACACCGATGTCGAAGCCTTTCTCCCTGTAGCATTCGACGTTGGCCCTTTTCATCAATTAGTTCAGGTTGTAGGGTTCAGGTAGAGGGGTCTTTTGTTGATCCGTCAACAGTCGGCGTCAACGCTGCGTTGACTTCTGGATAGGCGCTGATGAATGGGTGCGGTTGCCTCATAATAAACGTCTAATTAAGGCCATTGGCCGTGTTGAGACGTAACAGGCCCCTCCGCCACCAGGAGATTCGACCTGAGGGTGACCAGCTGTTAGGCTGCCCGAAGCGTCGAGGTTCCATTCCGAAGTGATGGCTGAGGACCAACCGCAGCATCGCTGCGGTGTTCTTCCTAAGAAAACACAAGTACGCACACATTCTGGACGGCGTACCCGAGTGACACGCCTACCGGGCGCAATGATCCCCGCATCGCTTTACAAAGTTGTACCCCTCTCTCTCTCTCTCGCTCTTTTTTGCCGTGGTCAGACCTCGGCAAGACAAAAATGAGTTGCCTATCTCGATAACGTTGATAGCGATACGTACAGAACACGTAACAGAGAAAAAGAAAACACCCTGGGTCCCTCGCTTCAAATTCCAAGCTCAGACAGTCTGCACTCTTATTCTGGCTTTTTCGCCTATAATAGACCTCGAAGTTGTACTCCTGCCAAATGAGACTCCATCTCAGTAGTCTCCAGTTTTCTTCCCGACATTTGTTTCAGCCATGCAAGAGGGCACTGGGCGCTCTCGACCGTGAATTTCGTGCCTTGAATACAGCATTCTAGCTTTTGAATGGCCCATAGTATGCACAAACTCTCTTTCTCTGACGTGGTGATAGCCTCTTCTCGCGGTGGCAGTTTTCGACTGATACAGTACGAGGCGTTCTTCACCAATCTCGCTAAGTTGGGCAGGGACGGCACAAAGACCATGGTTGCTGGCGTCACACTAGATAATGAATTCTCTGCGCAAGTTTGGCGAGACAAGCCCAGGCCGTGAAGATAAGGCTTGCCTCTCAAAACAATGCACATACGCCGAATAGACCGCGCAAATCTTCCACTTTCGTGCGGCTCACGCACTAACATTCTCTTTGTCTTGTTCAGAAAGGATCCGCACTAAAGAAATAAAAAAAAAGAAAACTGTTGCGTAGAATACGCGCTTGAACTTACACGAAGCTTTCGGCTTATTTCTAAATACTTCCACGCACCCTCTAAGCGATATACTCAAAACGCTGTCGTCCTATGAGTACACGTGCGAGACACGCACCAGCTCTTTGCTTCTCTGTGTCAGAGCAAGACACACCTTAAAGAAACGGTACCATGACTTTATAAAATTGTGCGATAAAACAGCGGCTCCTCCAAATAACACGTCTTACTTTCAAAGAAAAAATCTCGCGAGCACTTCCAGAAAGTGAACTGATACTCAAGCGCGCCACTACAGGTTTCTAACAAATAACCTAGATTTGGCGGTGCAAGCGTATCTCACACACACAAAAAAGAATCTTATCTGGCTAAAAAGAAAAGAACGACATATCGAGAAAACAAAGTTTCAATCATTTATGCGCGCAAAAACCATCTCTTTAAGAATATTGATTAGCTTCTAAAATGAACAATATAAACAAAGCGCAAAACTTTCTTATCACAACGATGTATCTCAAGACGTCTCACCTAACACTAAAAACAAAGAAACAAACAAACAAACGGCTGTTTCCACAAAACCTGTATCGCCGTTATTCATACCGAATAGCCGATGGTTGCGTCATCTAAGTCGCACTTAAGGCGGGCGCGGTCTGAGAACTCTTCTTGTGAACCTTGCCAACCAGGGAATACAAAGGACACGTAGGCCATTCCCCTAGCTACAGACCCCCGACACCTTACGTACTGGCCACTGGACTTCTGGGCATTGCACGACGCATTTACTGCCTTATATGACCAAGTTGGGAGCTCGGCTTAGCGGAGGCAAGTAATACACGTTTCGATTTCGACAGGTTGAGAACGGAGAGTCCACTGGTTTATTCAAAAGCACAAGCAAGTTTGCCGGGTGGCTGTGGTAGCGCCCCAGTCGGGCAGCCACCTCCATTTCAATAAAGAGTAGGGGGAATGAGCCCCACTGCAAGAAAGGCGAGGTAAACTGGATTTCCGCGAAACGGGAACAACGTAGTGATGGACGGTCGCTACGAAGGCTCCCCCCCCCCCCCCCCGGAATGCTGGAGGCTTTGTTGTGAATGGCGGAAGGAATGAAGAGTCAATGTTCAAGATAGGCGGGTTTCACGCAGTCGCATGACATTGTCTCTTTTTTGCCGTGAACGCCAATCTTCAACGTTTTCTCTGAACGCGAAATCACACGAATGGGGCCTTCATAGGAAGGAGTCAATGGTAGCTTGATAGAGTTGCGTCGCAGCAAGACGTGCGTGGTTGTGTCCATTGTCGGCAAATTAAACACAGGCTGCCCGCGGGCGATACGTGGGGATGTAGGTCGAAGCTAGTCGAGCCTGGAAGCTAGCCTAAGTGCTGTGCGGCTGCTGGCAGAGTGGCTTGCTGGGTGCCGAAAAACTGTCCTGGAACCTGGTCTATGACCCATGGAGCATCTCGGCTGCGCTGACGCCGAGGTCATCCTTGCTTGCTCGCAGCTCCAGTAGTACTAAGGCTAACTTTTCCACCGAGTGCTGTCTGTTGGGTGGGGCGGTCAATGACGCCTTCAGTTGTCGGTGGAGACGCTCGACCGTGCCGTTGCTCTGTGGGTAGTAAGTAACGTTCTTATGAAGGCACGTGTCGAGCAGTCTCGCCAGGGCAGAAAAAAGCGAGCTTTGGAATTGCCGGCCTCAGTCAGTAGTTATGCGCAAAGGACAACCGTATACCGGGACACCCACGCAGCAACAAATGCTTCCGCCACTGTTTCGGCCGTGATGTCATGTATACAGAAGCGTCGATTCAGGCCACCTCGAGTACCGGTCGACAAAGGTGAGGAGGTACCTGAAACTTTGGCAGGGCGGAAGAGGCCCCACCAAGCACGTGATCGAAACGGCTCTCTGGTGGTCGAAGCGGCTGCACCGCTGAACACGTGTGCCGTGTGAATTTCACGGCTTGACAGGCTTGGCAACTTCTTGCCCAGCTTTTTTACCCTGCAGCGTTTGGTGCATTGCGACACCCTGTATACCAAGCACACGATGGTTGGACCCTACCGCGTTTAACCGTGCGTGGCTTAGCCGTGTCAGGGGAAAAGGGGATCTTGGGGGTTGAGCCGACGCTGAGTGTCAGGACCTTTAATGCCGTTCGGCGGAGGCAACACACCCCTTTGGCCTCGGCTTCACGTAGACGGCACCCCTGGACTGACTTACCCGGGGGAAATCGGTAGTTGCCTTTTCCTGTCTCTCTCTCTCTCTCCCTCCAGCCTTCGTCTTTCTCTCACTTTCCATCTTTCCTGTCTTCTCCTGGCTTCTCTTTACTTCCAATTCTTCCAGGCAGCAAAGGTTAACCTTGTGTGCATAGCCAACCTAGGATATTTCATATTTGGTTATAGTGATAACGTACAGCTGGCGTTTGCAGGACCTGTTTTTACAGTTCCTGTAGCGTCCCCTTGTAAAGCTCCAGGGTGGGGGGCTGGCCTTATTGCCGAAATTTGGAATCTTCTATGGCAAGCTCCTTCCCTCCCCTGCCTGATCGCCCTCAGAAAAGAGGGCGCACCGAAGATGTATTCCAATTTTTGGGACGCCAAGTCCACAACTTTCCACGTTTCCATGTAGTTCACTCGGAAAAACCCGACAAACCAGTGCGCACCATTTCACCGTTCCTTGTATTACAGTCTTTGACTGATATTTTTGGTCTTGGTCATAAGGCGACGGGGATGGCAAGCGGTGATCTCCTCCTGGAGCTCCGTGATAAGAAGCAATACGAGAAACTGCCAGAACTAGTGTCATTTGGGGAGACCCAACTAACAGTAACCCCGCACCATACTATGAACACCACCCGCGGTGTTGTGTCGGACGATGACTTGCTGGTGCTCACTGAGGCTGAACTCTTGGAGGGCTTCAGTGAACATAATGTCATTAACGTTAAACGAGTTAAGATGATGGGGGATGGCAAAGAGATCCAGACCAAGCGCCTCATACTCACCTTCGGCTCAAGTGTCCTTCCCGAGTCCATCGAGCCCGGTTATATCAAGCTCTGTGTTAGGCCACACGTGCCAAATCCCCTCCGATGTTTCAAATGCCAGCGTTTCGGCCACAGTTCGCAGAGCTGCCGAGGCCTCCAAACATGTGCGAAGTGCAGTGCCCATGAACACACGTCTGAAGCTTGCAAGAACTCTTTGCATTGTGTAAACTGTGATGGGGAGCACCTCGCGCACTCGCGGTCGTGCCCATCCTGGAAAAAATAAAAGGAAATTGTAAAAATTAAAGTAAAGGAAAATATAAGTTTCCAGGAGGCACGCAGACGGGTATCCTACCTGCCCAAGAACACTTTTGCCGATGTGACGCGTCAGGGGCAGCGACACAACAGCTTCCGGCGGCTGTCCGACCCACAAGGAGTGAGCCGGCAGTTACGCCATCTACCCCCTCGGCGGCTGCAGCTAGCGCTGCTCCACCACCCCAGCAGAAGGGGCCATCCACCTCCGGGCAGATGGGCTCAAAGGTCTCGTCTAACGTGCCGAGGCCTTCACGTCAAACACAGCGCTCGGAACAGCGCGTGTCCAGTGCCTCGCAAGACGCGATGGACACGACGACCAGCCAGACTGTGCCACCAGCGCCTAAGGAGCGGCGAGCCTCTCTCGATAGCTCCAAAAAAGACAAAACTCGCGTCACGGCGCCTCCAAAGGGCCCGTGAGATAATCTTCGTCTCTTAAACTTACAGCACACAACACATATTTTATAGTGAAGACACAAATACTACAATGGAATGTACGAGGACTTCCACATAATCTCGACGACATTAAAGAACTCATACATGAATATAGTTTAAAAGGTGCTGTGTGTTGAAGAAACACACCTCAAACATACGCAAACTAATTTTATCTGACAGTAGGCTATTTTTCGTAAAGACCGTGATGACACTGTCGTGCCGTCCGGGGGTGTGGCTATTATAGTTGACAAAGGTGTTGCCTGCCGGGAATTAAAACTCCGCACGCCCCTAGAGGCAGTTGGTGTCCGAGGGGTGTTGTTTAACAAGCTAGTCACTATTAGCTCTATATACATTCCTCCGGATTACCAACTTCATAAAACAGAATTTCAAAACTATATAGGTGAGCTTCCGGCGCCTTACATAGTTGTCGGTGACTTAAACGCACATAACGCTTTGTGGAGAGACTCGTGTTGCGATGCAAGAGGTCGCCTAATTGAAAACTTTCTCTCCTCCTCAGGAGCATGCATAATTAATAAGAAAGAGCCAACACACTACAGTGTCGCACATAACACGCACTCATCCATGGACTTAAGTATACTATCGAGTACACTAATTCCGTATCTTGAGTGGACTATTCTGAAGAACTCCTTTGGGAGCGACCACACTCCAATTATTTTAAACCTGACGAAACAGGATGGATGCTCGCCACGTTTCCCGCGATGGAACATGAACTCAGCCAACTGGGAACTGTTCCAATAGCTGACGTATTTAGGCGGAGGTAACATTGCTGGTTTTAATGTAGACGACGCTGTGGCATATCTAACAGGTTTTATTATTGACGCTGCAACTAAATGTATCAAGCAAACTAACGGACTGGCAAGTAAACGTCGCCTCCCATGGTGGAACGACGAGTGTCGGAAAGCACGACAAAAACAAAATAAAGCCTGGAGATTGCTTCGAAATTGTCCAACCGCCGAAAACCTTATTAATTTCAAACAAGTAAAGTCACAAGGCCGGAGAATACGTCGACGTGCAAAGAGAGAAAGTTGGGATAGGCACATCTCTAGTATAAATTTGTACACTCATGAAACAAGAGTATGGATTAGGGCAAATAAGTCGGGAGTCACATCCCCTACCGTTAGTGAGTAGCCAAGGTGATAGCCTGGAAAATCAGGCGGATTCTCTAGGCGAACACTTTCAGTATATCTCTAGTGCATCGCATTATACAGAAACATTTCTAAGACACAAAGAACGCGAGGAGCGGCATCCCCTAAACCGCAAAGGGACATCGAGTGATGCTTACAAATGGCCATTTACTTTGGCGGAACTTAAGGCGTCTCTTGCTTATTGCACCAACTCGGCGCCAGGTGGCGATTGTATCATATACGAAATGATTAGGCACCTACACCCTGAAGCACTGGAAACGCTGCTATCTCTTTTGAATGCCATGTGGGCGGCGGGGTATATTCCATCGTCCTGGAAAGAAGCTATAGTCATTCCCGTACTTAAACAAGGGAAAGACTCGGCCTTAGCCAGCAGCTACAGGCCAATAGCGCTAACAAGGTGTCTGTTCAAAGTTTCTGAAAAAATGCTAAACAAGCGCTTAATCAGCTTCCTTGAAAGTAACAACAAGCTAGGCCCCCTTCAATGCTGTTTCCGAGAGGGAAGGTCGACAACAGACCACCTCGTCCGCATTGAGGCAAACATTAGGGATGCGTTCATTCATAAGCAGTTTTACTGCATTTCTAGACCTAGAGAAAGCGTGCGACACGACATGGCGATTCGGTATCCTCCGCGATCTTTCCGCGATGGGCGTCCGTGAGAACATGTTAAACACAATTGAAAGCTGTCTGTCCGCACTTCTCGCGCAAAAGTTGGTAATGTTTTATATAAATCATTCACCCAAGAAACTGGTGTTCCGCATGGGGGCGTAGTTAGTTGCACACAGTTTATTGTAAAAATGAACAGCCTCCATACAGTCGTCCCACGCGCAATGTTTTATTCCGTTAATGTTTATGATGTACAAGTAAGGTTCAAATCATTGTCAAAATTGTCTAAATGGGCGGATGAGAACGGCTTCAAAATAAACAAAAGAAAGTGCTTGCGTACTCTTCTTAAACAAGAAAGGGGTAGCACCACTGCCTAGTATTACGATCAAAGGAGACCAACTCTCGGTGAGCAGCCAACATAACTCCTGGGAATCACTTTACACTCAGAGATCACATTTATTCCCCATATTCAAAATGTGAAGATAAGATGTCTGAAAACAATGAACCTTCTCAAGCTTCTGTCACACATTACATGGGGTAGTGATCGAAAGTGCCTTATGAAATTATATAAGTCTTGACCGCTCCCGCCTTGATTACGGAGCAATAATTTATAATTCTGCAACACCAAGTGCATTAAAAATTCTAGACCCCGTCCACCATCTGGGTATCCGTCTCCCGACCGGCGCTTTCAAAACAAGTCCAATCCAGAGCCTCTACGTAGAGCCAAATCAGTGGTCACTTCACCTGCAGCGGCTATATAGCAGTTTTACATATTTTCTGAGAGTACAAGCGAACATTTAACATATTTGTGATTGAACCATAAACGATATGGCCGCTGCTACGCTCTTCCATAGCCGACCTGCAATGAGGAAGCCGTTTGCTTTGTGTGTGAAGAGCCTCATTGAGGAAATCGGTGTTCCACTTTTTAAACATTGTCCAATGACTCAAGCGAAACTGTTACCGCCATGGCAGGGGTGGTTCGTAGACTGTGATATGTTGTTTGTAGATGTCAGGAAGCATGCGCCAGTCACATATCATATGCATTTTTTAGAACTCCAGTATAAGCACTCTTGCACTGAGTTTTACACGGACGCTTCCAAGTGAGATGCAGGGGTTTCTTACGCAGCCATCGGCCCATCTTTTTCAGAATCCGGTGCACAGCACCCGGAAACTAGTGTATCTACGGCAGAAGCCCATGCACTATTGTCTGCAGTGAAGCATATAAGGAAATCAAAACTTCGAAAAACAATCGTATTTACAGACTCTCTAAGCGTCGCAAAAGCCCTGAAGACACTCTGTAAACACAAAAACGCTGTACTTATTGAGCTCTACTCCGTTGTGTGTAGAGCATACATATCTAACCAACATATCATTGTATGCTGGGTACCTGGTCATAGAGGCATTGAGGGAAACGTTCTAGCACACCAAATGGCCAGATCAATTGCATCGCAATCTACTCTTACCGCTGCGGTGCCTGCTACTGATCTGAAGCCTCTCTTACGAAGGAAACTGCGAACCACTGGCAACGCTTGTGGGACGCGGAAACAAATAATAAGCTGCACGTGATAAAACCACAGTTAGGTTTTTGGCCATCCGTAACAAAATCACGGCGAACAGATGTCCTGTTCTGTCTACTCAGATTAGGACACACATTTGGGACCCATAATTTTCTACTTTCCGGAAATGAACCTCCAACCTGTGGTAGATGCGGGGAGAGGCGGACCGTGCTCCACGTGCTCCTGGAGTGTCGGGAAGCCGAAGTTAAGAGAAAGAAACATTTTCTTCTTGCATACCGTTATTACATCCCTCTTCACCCGGCTATGTTTCTTGGTAAGGAACCGCTTTTTAACACCAAGGCAGTCCTCGGCTTCTTAAATGATGTTATCTTACATGTTATAAGTCCATAAATTCTTAGAGCATCCTCGTTCCAGAGGATGCCGCTGCGATAATTGTTTTGCATAGCACATGCCTCCAGGCCCTTGTGTTTCAAGGGCTCAAGGAGGCAGTAGTGCTCTAGCCAATCTTAGAATATGATATATTATATACATATTATCATTTTTGTGAAATGCATCCTAATGTTCATAGTACACCTCATATATCGTCGCCATAATTTTATTACAGAGATTTTACTCACTTTAGAGCGACTATTTTTAGGCCCCTTTACAGCCACGTCACTTCATCTTCATGGAATTCATCACTACACTGCGAAGTCACTAAAACTGACCTGGCGCTCTTTGGCGATACCGGGCCCTTGCGCCAATAAAAGCAACACATTCATTCATTCATTGCCCAGCTTCCAACATCTTTGTTGATCCCTGACAGACGAAGCGGTATGTGATAAGCCTCTAGGTTGCTCGGATGCCGGGATGGATTGCCCCGTGCAGTGAATTGAATATTGGCCGCATAAACTGATGGGGCACGCACGGGCGAGGAGATGCCTGCGATGTGGCACACGTGACCAATGTTGTAGTGTAGGGAAGCGGCACCTCCGCAAGTTGTAGCGACGAGCTTTTTTCCCCGCAATTGGCGCAGCTCAGGGTCGTTTTGCTGGGCGGAGGCTAGAGCTTGTAAGTCCACAGAGCCAGCAGGCACAGCGCCAATCTGCGACAGTGCTTCAGCTCCTGATTTTCGATCCCAAAGATATGGCGGATGCCCGTAGAGAATTCGGAGATAAAGTAAAGTTGCCGAAGCTCACGTTCCGAGTACGATAAACTATTGCTCGTGAAAACGAAGGTTAACGGCTTGTGGTCGGTCAGAATGTAAAAGCCTTCAAGAAAAAAAAAATGATTATGCTTGACAGTGCAATAGATGGCCAACATCTCCCTCTCGAAGGCGCTGTAGCGAGCTTCTGTAGGTTTGAGGCGCTTTGAGGAGAAACCTCATAGAAGAAGCCTCCAGTTGTGTCATCGTGCTGTGCAGTACTGCACCCAATGCTGTGGTAGACGCGTCTACAATAACGCTAGTTGGCGCGTCAGGCAACAGATGAATCAGCAACGCGGCATTTGGCTACCGCGTTTGCCTACAGAACGAGTGTTCGTGCTCCGAGTACCAGTGGAAGGTAGGCGTTTTTTTTTCTTTTTTTGGAGCCGCGACGCAGCAGCTCGTTAAGCGGTTGAAGAACTTGCGCACAGGATGGTATGAAACGCCTGTGAAAATTTATGAGCCACAGAAACTCGCGCAACTTTCGTAAGGAGGTTGCAGAGGGGAAATCCTCGATTGCCTGCACCCGTGATTCCAGTGACTTGATGCCTTGGGGTAAAATGTGATGGCCGAGAAAATCCAGGGTTATAACTCTAAAAATGCATTTCGGGGGCTTTAGAACCAGGCCGTGTTCATCCAGTCGCTGAAATAGAACGCGAAGGTGCTCTTTGTGCTCTTCGTCAGTGCGACTTGCAACGAGAATGTCATCAAGGTAGACGAAAATGAGCAGGACTCCACGCGTACCCTCGTACATGAACTGTTGAAACTCGAATAGGCCAAATGGAGTAGTGATTGCTGTCTTCGGAATGTTGTTGGGTTCGACAAGAATTCGTGGTGGTACGCGCTCATCAAATCGATATTGCTGTATATTTTGATTCCTGCGAGACCGGCGCCGAGGTCATGTATGTGTTGGCAGGAGATATTGATCCGGAGTAGTAACTGCATTCAAAGCTCGGTAATCACCACAAGGCCGCTAATCGCCACTGTCCTACTTTGGAACCAGATGGAGAGGTGTAGAGCAAGTGCTGGAGGAAGGACGAATAAGGCTGAGCTGAAGCATTTGCTCGAACTCACGGCGGGCGACTTCCACCCTCCATCCAGCGAGCCTCCGTGGCCGGGCGGCTACAGGTGTCCCACCTGTAGCCGGTGGTGGCGATATGATGAGTCATATTGTGTTTCACGGTCAGCGCATCGTTTCGGGGCTTCGTGAGTTGCGGATACTCAGCAAGTACCTTGTCGTACGTTGAGACCAGCCGAAACGTACGGATGCCATATGAGGTGAGGTTGGACTGCAGGCCAAGTACAGCGAGGAACGTGACGTTATCCTTTAGGCGCCGATCGCGAACACTCACATCTAGGTTGAAATGACTGAGAAAGATCGCTCCCAGTATGGCATAGCTGACGTCGGCAATCACAAACACGCATCTGTGCCTGCGCCGGAGTCCCATGTCTAGCGTTATTGACCGGAGCCCGTACGACGCGATCGTAGTGTTGTACACTGCGTGGTGCGTGGGTGTGGACCACGGTGGTGTGGACACCATGGTAAAGACTGGCCGCGTTGGCGATCTGCGGCCGTGGCGGGAACGATACACAGATCAGCTCCGGCGTCGACGAGAAGGCGGGTGCCGGTGATTCTGTCGACTACGAAGAATAGGCGGCTTGCGCGAGGGCCAAGGTCGCATGCCGCCGTTAGCGAGTGGCCAGTGCGTTTCCTGTCCATGAGCAGGGCTTAGTGCACCAACTTGCTTGTTCGCGAAAGCCACAGTGGTACCAGCACAACTGCCGCGGCGAGGCTCTAGGTGCGCTGCGAGACTGTGACGCACAATGACTGCGCCGAGGTTGGTTGTCCTTGTTGCCGCCAGTCGTCAGCTTCTTCAGTGCACTAGGAAAGCGTTCGAATGTTTTTTCCAGCCGCGAGAGTCGGTCTCCTGGCTCCGAGACTCTCGCAGTGGCGATAGGTAGCTGTGCCGAAGACGAGCAGTCGCATATGCGGTCAGCGAGCGCAGCTAGCCGATCGAGACTCATCTCGTCGGAACCCGCCGCAACTGGTGCAGGAGCTGGGACGGTCGTTGGTTGCCGAGCGCCTCGGAGAGGAGGTGTTTGAGCCTACTTTGTTGCGATGACTCGAGGTGCTGTAGGACCATGCATTTCAGGTCGTCGTATGCGGTGGCCGAAGGCGTATTCGCTAGCATGTTGTCTATGGCATCGGCGATGTCGAAGGGTAGTGCGCCGACGACGTGCAGGTACTTTGCTGTCTGTGAAATGATGCGCCGGAGTTGAAAACGGGCATCTACTTCCATAAACCGAACTTGAGGATTCTTGGGCCGAAAGATGGGAAGCAGAAGCTCTGCGGCGATGACAGGAGACGTAATCGTGGCGTCGTCTCTGTCAGCAGCAGTAGGAGCAGCGTCGTCCATGGCTAGTCCTCGAAAAAAAAAACGTATATGCCCTGAGTCACCACTAGGTGGGAGCTCGGTTTAGCGGAGACAAGGAATACACGTTTTGACAGGTTGAGAACGGAGAGTCGACTGCCTTTATTCAGAAGTAAAAGTAGGTTGTATTCATACAGGAGGACTCAATCTATTTAAATTGAGGACGACGCAACGAGCTAAGGAAAGAAGAATGATGGGTGTAACGTTAAGGGGGAATAAGAAGAGAGCAGATTGGGTGAAGGAACAAACGCGAGTTAAGGACATCTTAGTTGAAATCAAGAAAAAGAAATGGGGCATGGGCAGGGCATGTAATGAGGAGGTAAGATAACAGGTGGTCATTAAAAGTTACAGACTGTATTCCAAGAGAATGGAAGCGTAGCCGGGGGCGGCAGAAAGTTAGGTGGATGGATGAGATTAAGAAGTTTGCAGGGACAACATGGCCGCAATTAGCACATGACCGGCGTACTTGAAGGGGTATGACAGAGGCCTTTGTCCTACAGTGGGCGTAGTCAGGCTGATGATGATGATGAAAAGTAGGTTCCCTGAGTGGCTGTGTTGGCGCCCCAGTGGGGCAGCCACCTCGATTCCAAGAAAAAGCAGAGGGCAATGACCCCCACGTTTATGCAAGGGGAGGTAAACTGGATTTCCGCGAAGCGGGGACAACGTAGTGACGGACCGTTGCTACAACGACTTCGTGTCGCCTTACTGCCGCGCTCTCCTGTGTCACACAGGTTATCTATACCTCGAAAAGAACTCAACCAGGGGGAACATAACTGCTTCCTGGCTTTTGTCCTCCGCGCCGAACGGGTCTTTCATTCTTCTTTGTTATGCGGTTCGGATTCGTTCTGACTGGACACATTTCTAAGAACCAACGCGCCTTTCTAAATTTTTCACTGCGCTCCCCATAGGTTTTAGTCCTAACTCTGCGACACTTTGTTCTCTTAGCATGCTTTCTGGTGCTAATTTTCGAGTGCCTTTCTTCTTGTTGGCGGCTCCTCAGCCTGACCAACTTCCTGAATTTCTGTAGGAGAAATCGGAAAGATTTCCTCCTCCGGCGTCACTACTTCTGCGGAGCTGGCTGTTTCATTATCTTTTTGAGCACCTTGTTCATCGTCGTGACTTATCTGCTGAGCTAGTTCGTGTGCTTCGGACCTCGCCAAAGCCATGACCTGGACTTCAGCAAATGTGCACCCACTTTTATTCAGTAGCGATCTCTGAGTTATTCGAGAAAAAATAAAGGCATCCTTCTGGTAGACTGCCGCTACTGTTTCGGTCTCCGAAAGGTCCCTCAATCTGTACCTTTGCCATCGGTTGGCACACTGAGTATTCGCTGACGGCCTGCCTTATCCACGCGCATTCGGACATGTAGTCCTCACTTTTCACATACTTCAGATGGACGACATCCATGGTGGCCGCGAAGGCTATGAGTACCCTACAATCTGTGCCATTTACCATTAGGTCCGACATGTATGGAAGATCGATGTTACTCGGATGTTTGCTTATGCAAGCGAATACTGGCCTTTTGTTTGGGCAATTTCAGGCGAAGTGATCCGTTTCCTTACAGTTATAGCATGCCAGCTGAACTCTGGATTTGAACTCTTCCGAATGATTTCTGGGTTCCTTTCTACCCGTTTAAAGCTATTTCGATATGTCTTCGGTGCGCGCCGAACTGCGACTAGTGTCCTCTCATTCTTTTGTTGTGGTTTGCTGTCCTCGAGGGTAAGATTTTGGCCATGGGGATGACTTTTGATAGTACTGTGCGCTACTGCTTCGTGGTCTGAAGCCACGGCTTCCCAGATACTCATTGGGTAGCTGCGTTGCACTCTTTACAGACACAACTTCCTGCCTGTCCTCAACCCAAAGGAGCACGTTAACGTTCAGGGTCTCGTAAAACTTTTTAAGCAGAATAAATCTGACAGCCCACTGACGTTATCCCCCCCTGCTCCTTTCACCCACTCTGAAGAACTATCGTTCAGGCTACATGCAAACTCAACAAAGCTTTCATTAGGCTTCTTCCTTTCTTCTCGAAATCTCCTCCGAAATTGGTATGTGAAAAGCTTGTATTTTGCGAGTAAACTCGATTTCACTGAACTGTACGCGCCTGCCTCGGGCCACGACTTGCGAGGCTTCTCCCGGCAGCCACGCAAGCGATCACTCCGGACATGTGTCTTGGTGAAATGATTGCTTCTCACAAATAGGTTCAAAATTAATCAGGCAGAGACCGATGTCATCGCCTGTTTTCTGCGATTGAAGCAAACTCGTCGTTTTCACGCTTTCCTTTTGTGGCGGCGCCGCATACGCACTGCGCGCTAACACCGCTTGATTTAGTTTTTTCTCGAGCTCAATTTCTGCGTGCGTTTGTTCCTCCCTTTCCTGCCTCTCCTTCTCTTCCTTCTCGTGCTCCTTCTTTTCCGCTATTTCTTTCCTCTTGCGACGTATCTTTTCCCAGGCATCCGTCAGCTCGTCCTTATTGAAACCCACTTCGTCAATCGCCGTACGAATTTCGGGCTTTCTCAACTTATCGGTAGTATCCATACCGAGCTCTGCCGCCAAAAGCAACAGCTCCTCATTCTTTAACACTTTAATATCTATGCTTTTCCGAGAGCCGACTACAACTTCCCCTGTATTGATCGCACACCCGGTGGCGATCAATCATAGCTAATTGCCCGACAAAACCCTGCAGTCCTTATCGTCCGGCACAACGTAATCGCTCTAGCACTCACCCAACCTCGAGCTTGCGAAGGTCGTGTCTCCCGGAGCCACGTTCCCAGGTCCGCATATCACAGACCGTGCAACTGCCTTCTGTTGCTCTTCCTGCAAGTCTCCGCGAGTCGTCTAAGACTCAACGACGCTAGTGCGATGGTTGTGTCTTCCTGAGGCAAGAAGATGAGGTCTGCTGATCCCGGATCCACAAAAGTCGCCGTTCCGTCTGCAGTTTACCTCGAGCTTGCGAAAGTTCCCAGGCTCGCCGATACCAGATCGTAAGGACTACCTTGTTTATCTCAATGCTGTCAACCAGTTTGTTGCGGCTTCAGGTGGCGTTTGGACCAGGAATCCACCAAGTCCATCGACGAACACGTCTGGTAGTAGGTAGCAGTAGTGTCCGGTTTTTAATGCTGTCGTCTTCCCTAGGTGACTAGACTAGGGAATCAGATGACTGCATCACGGCCCATCACAATCGTCGAATCGGCCACAATATCCCGCTCATGCTATCGCACCATTCCGCCGATCTTCGCCTCCAAGTTCGTCATGAATGTCACAGATGCATGTCAGGACATGTATATCCGGAATTTATCCTGTTAAAGAAATGCATGCCATGCCATTCAATCTTTCAAAGTCATTTATCACATTAATATCATGACATGCAGGACATGTCATTAATGTCATAGCATTAATGCAATTCATGTCAGTTCCATTTTACAAGTTATATGTTAGGATATCCACCACAACAAGGAAGTAATACGATATATATCACTTGAATGACGTGACATACATATAATGACGTGATTGCCGTGCATGATATAAATGACATGAGGTGATCGCGTCGTGGTCATTTCTTTAAGTGGATATGTGTGGCGAGACGTGCGCGCATATATATATATATATATATATATATATATATATATATATATATATATATATATATATATATATATATATATATATATATATATATATATATAGTTGCAGGTACAGTCTTGCTTCGCAGCAGAACAATGCACGTTCACATTCACAATCAATAAAAAAGTTGCAGCCCTTCAAACAGCGTCAGTGCCCCGTGGCAGTAGCGCCATCACCGCAAGCCCACCTGCGCATGCTCCAAGAAGGGTCGCTGTTCGTGCTACTGGCAGCGTTCCAATCAATCGATGAAATACATCCCGGAATCAGCACTCCCCTCCAGTGGGCTCGGTGCACGCCAGCAAAGGGTTATGCTCATTGGAATCCCGTTCTTTTCTTACAGCTTACCGTTCTGGCATCTTCGTTGCCGCCGCAAGGTCAAGAACCTTTAGTCGTAACAGCACAAGCTTCGCAGTTCCAGGTGGCGCCTTGCTTGGCAACAGAACAGTGGGCATTCACATTCACAATCAATAAAAAAGTTGCAGCCCTTCAAACAGCGTCAGTGCGCCTTAGCACCAGCGCCATCATCCCAACCCGACCTGCGCAGGCTCCCAGAAGGGCCACTGTTCGCGCCACTGGCAGCGTCCCAGTCAACCGACAAAATATATCCCGGAATCAGCACTCCTTCCAGGGAGCTCGGTGGCAGGCAAGCAATGAATTATGCTCATTGGAATTCCATTCTTTTCGTACAGGTAAAAATCACATTACTTTATTCCCGTGACGTACGAGTTATGCTGGTCTTGTAGTGCTGCCGAGCCTAAAATAATGTTACGCGGTAGTTATAGACCACGCTTATGTTCTTTCTTCGCTGCTACTTTTGGCAGGAGACGTTGAGGAAAATCCCGGTCCTACCGGCACTCGAACTATAATCCTTCCGCGTCCGACGAGAACTGTGATCTAGCATAGGCCCTCAGTGAACTGAAGTCCGAACAATCAACGTTATTAAATAAAATGATATCTCTAAAAACTAAGCTAAGTAAGAACGACCAAATCCTTGAGACATCCAACAACGATTTATTAAAATAGAACAGGGTTGTGGTTCTTTTGTCGCTCTAAAAACTCAGGTCAAGAGCCCTGAGACACTTGCTGAGAGCCAAGCTACCGTGTAGTCGAGGCGGAGGACAGAGCGCGCAGGCAGAATTTATTATTTTACGGGCTTGCCGATACAGACGGAGAAACTTGGGCACAGTCAGAAAAGAAAAGTGGTAGAGTACTGCACTGCTCATCTCCAGTTAACCGCCGAGACACGACATATTGAACCACTCTTGGCTCTTTCCATTCCGAAAGAAAGCATCCTTTGGTAGTTAAGTGAGCACACTTCAAAGAAAGAGAGCGTGTTCTAGTGGCAGGACCTAGAATCAAAGTACCCGGTATAAGCATTACGGAAGACCTCTCGCCAAGCATACGCTCTGTTCGTAAACAATTAGTGGACTTCCAGAAAAGCCGGAATGTTTCATTCAAACTACTCTATAACAAACTAATCAGTGGGAACGATACATACCAGTCAAAATGTTGTCAAATTCGGATCGTAACAATTTCACCCTGCTTTCGCGCATAACGAGCCAATTGATCTGTCCTTTCTTTGTACTAACATCAGAAGGTTTTTGCACAAAGGGGATTCTCTTGGCAGACTCATCGACTCGCCCTGATCCAACCTCATTATACTTACTGAAACCTGGCTAAATTGATCTGTTGGTGACCAAGAGCTTCATTCTATTTTCCCCGAGTTTAATTTATTTCGACATGACCGTGAGAAAAAACGAAGTGGCGGTGTTCTTTCAGGTGGTCACCACTCCGTGCAGTGCGACCGTACAACTGTTCTTTCCCCTTTATAAATCCTTTTCGTTACCTGCATGGCCGTGAGCCCACCTATAATAATTGGAGCTTGCTACCGTCCGCCAGACAGTAACCGCTCATTTACATCATTGTTTCATGATGCATTACACAAGGCATCTTCTCTGTATCCCAAGGCCGCTATCACTATCTTTGTCGATGTTTGCTTTCCTTCCATTACCTGATCTGACCTATCTTACACAATATCGAAACAAAGTGAAGAAAGTGACTTTGTAAACACGTGCCTTACATTTGGCCTATCGCAAGTGATCAGCACGGGGACTAGGTGCACAACGCAGTCTTCTAAAATTCTTGATCTTGTGCTAACTTCACGAACAGACAATTTCTCCCTGCTTAGTTACTTCGATAACATCAGCGACCACACAGTTATTCACAGCACTTACAAATACAAATCGATCCGCCAACACACCAGGGCAAGAACAATAACACTACGTGATAAGGGAGACTGACGGTACGAACACCGAACTAAGCATTTTTGCGATTCATGTTTCTTGGATTCCCACTTCCATGCACGCTCCGTAGACTTGAATTTGTCTCTGTTTAAAAATGAAATGCAGTGGTTAATGAAAAACTTTCCTTTTGAAATCTGACGATGGCGAGCTTGAATTTCATCTCCTCCAGTGCACATCTGCAGGCCTGGAGTTACGCCTGACACCGGCATAAGATGCCGAGAGCGAATGGGGCTATACTAATCCAAGTACAACCAAATTAGGAAGGCCCACTTAGATTGAACAAAGACACTCCCCCACCAGAGCAGGAAGCAGAACGCGAGGTGTTCGTTTGGCTCAACTTCCATACTTGATTCTGCAGGCGTTAACTGGGCTACGCAAACGCTCGTGCAGGCTTTTGTTCGGCGACAATCAGCCTGCGCTGCCAGAGCAATGACATGTTTGTATTTGACAGGTGAGGAACGTCAGCGTCGGCGACATTAATTTGGCTGATCAGATCCGCTCCACGGGCTGAATTCACAAAGCATTTCGTTAGTAAGTGCTCTTTGCCATTGGCTAGCCAAATTCGTTAATAATGTGTCCGTGATCAGTAGTGGCTGCCTATTCCTCTACAATTTCGAGCAATTCTCGCATAAGTGTTTTTTTTGTGGTTACGGGCCAAGAATGGTGCCCAGAAGGAAAGAATGACTGGTGGTTGCGCTAGACTGCGCGCAGGGGCCACCAGTGAGAGCATTGAGAAATAAATAAATAAATGAACAAAATAAATAAATAAATAAATAAATAAATAGAAAGAAATTTTATCAGTAAGCGTGTCACGGGGATTATTGGTTTCCCCCCTTAGTGTACTGCATCATATGCGAAACCTACTGACTTGTGCGATCAGTTGCAGGGCGCTAAGGGTTCTTGCGCTAAAACGATTAGTGATGGTTGATTCCTCTCAATCGGAACGTTGGGCCTTTTTATCAGCGAAGGCGACGGCAACTAATGTCGAAAACCACTTACGGATAAAAACGGCCCTTCAGTCGGTCTCGTGTCCCGCATTCTGCATCAGCCACTCGAGAAGATATCGCTGTCAGCGGATGCTGGTCGACTAATCCAGCGGGCTCAGTGGGCGCCCGGGCGTTGCCCCACCGAGGCGACACGCCGGTTACGTCACCGGAAAGTGTCTCCCACAATGCTCAGGCTTGCAAGTGAAAAACCGCGATGTGATTATGAGGCTCGCCGTAGTGGGGGACTCCGGATAATTTCGACAACCCCCCCCCCCATGTGGTTCTTTAACTTTCCCCTAAATCCAAGTGCACGCGCTGTCTTTCATTTCAACCCCATCGAAATGCGGCCGCTGCGGCCGAGAATCGAGCCCTCAACCTCGTGCTTAGAGTAGCGCAATGGCTCAGCTACTAAGGAACCG
The DNA here is from genome assembly GCF_050947875.1 of Dermacentor variabilis. NCBI lineage: Eukaryota > Metazoa > Arthropoda > Arachnida > Ixodida > Ixodidae > Dermacentor > Dermacentor variabilis. The sequence continues at coordinate 3,112,524 of NW_027460346.1, read as the reverse complement.
TGGCGGATCCTCGATAAGTGATCGGTCGAGAATATCGGCCCCGGTATGCCACGATAGAATGCTTCCCATACCACTCTGCCTTGCTGCATGCATCTATCAAAAGATTTTTTTCACTATTTAGATCTGCTTACAGCGTGAATTTCAGCAAATACCTTCACGCGCATGCATGGCGCTTGCTCATTCGGATTCCTTTACATTTCGGCCGATGCCGAAGGCCGTGATCACGTGTTAAAATCGGGGGGGGGGGGGGGGGGGAGTTGCTACGCGTTGTTGAGCTTTTTGAGGACATGTGGATTTATCTAAAGACTTTGCGATCAAGTACCCCCATGTGTGTTTCTTTTATTATTGTTATTGCTTCTGTCTCTTTCTAAAATAATTTTCACTTCCCTTTGTTCTTACCACAGAACAGAGTAGTCAGCCGGTCTACACTGGCTGGCCTTTCTCTCTTTTTTCTCTCTCTCTAGGTCAAAGTCTTTCTGAAAAGTTCTGTGGAGAACATCCCCGAATAAAATGACACTTTGCTGCCAATAAAGCAGTGTTCAATAGTTACAGGCCCGCTACAGAGGCGACAGTTGATTGACAAAACGAAAATATTCTTTTTTCGAGGTCATGTCTAACTGGCGAGGTTTGAATGTTTAATTTTTAGGCGAAAAAAAAAAAGCTTTTGTAGGAGGGGGAACCGTCATTTTGCGCACTCTTGCAGGTACGTCATCTCCTGGTAATCTGATGTATATTGATCGATAAAACGGCGGCGCGAATAATATTGATATTGCATCTTTGTAAAGATATTTTAGCGACACAGTAAATAATTAATAATTAGAATAAACGAAGAGTCAGAAAAGCAACTGAAACAAAAACCTCACGCATGGACCCCCATAAACGATGTCTAGAAAGGAAATTCGAAGGCACCACCAATTCTGGCAGGACATGAACCAGGTTAACCCGCAACAGGGATCGTAATATCGTATGAGAGCTGTATCGAAAGAAAGAAAGAAACCACGAGACCAACTGTCGTACAAATGCAAGACCCCTAACGCTTAAGCGCTCACTGATCGAAAAATGTTATCGCGTGTCATAAGTTAAGCACTGAAAGACCATATAAATGTTGAAAACAAAAAGCTGAAATTGTTGAATGTAAATCCTTGCGCAGTGAAGACACTGAAAGACAAAGAAAATTTTGGTTGCGAGAACATGTTGCAGGCTTCTGGTCTTAAAAATATTGAAAAACGGTGAGGGACAAATATATTTCTATAGCGCCCAAGGGCTGGAACGCGCTCTCTCCAGTAGTGGACACTTGTAGGCATGCAGTGGAACACCACTATATTTAGGTGGTACACAAGATCATTCAATGGCCGCATAATGTGATGGTGTCAAGGCCGAGGATACAAACCATAGGCTTGAGTTCTTAAAGATATTCATTTGCGCCCCGGAGACAGTACCAGGCTCCTTCCTCTATGATAGAACGAGCTTTATCGATACAGGGCTTATCCGTGCAGAAGAACGCTAGATCATCAGCTTATGCTAACACGTTTACCTCATTACCAAGTGCATTAAAACCGCGGATATTGCTGCAGCTCAATATACGCAAACAGTGTGGTCCTATGTATAGGACGAGGGAGGAGCGGGGACACGTATACCTCTGTCGTGCCACCACCAACTAGCTCTTTCAGATGGCGACCACGTGTTGATTAGGATGACGATTTTCATACAATGGCACATACGCTTAAGAGGAAGCTTTAACTCGGGTTCCTCCTATATAAGTACACGTAAAAGGAGAATTCGCTTTTCTCGGCAACCACTTCACCAAATTTGGCGCAGTTTGTTGCAATTAAAAGGAAAACTTAAATTCTAGTCACTCTTGGTTTCGAATTTTCGATTGATGTTGTCCATTTTTTATTAAAATTGGCAACAATCGAAAATTTCCAGAAAACGAAACTATCAAGTTTACAACGCTATAACTCGGCAACTAAATATGATAACACAATTCTGTGTATTGAATCTGATAGTACATCTAAAGCGGACGAAATTGATATGTCACACATGAACCAAAAAAATTTGGTAATGTGGAAATACAGCTTTTGCAGAACCCTTGTGAACGACATAACAAATTCACGTAAAATATATAATGACATATCAAATTTGTCCGCTTGCAATAGTCCAATGGATGCCGTTTACACAACCGCGATAGCAGTTTTTGATGCAGTGCTATTAATTTGTAAGCTTTGTGCTTCTACATTTTTTCAAACCTTCGAAGTTTTGAAAAAAAATTATCGAAATTCGGGCCGTAAATCGAAATTCCGCTTCCAAAAGTCACTAGACTTTAATTTGCTGTCTCAAATGCAACAAATTTCATTAAAATCGTTCCAGGGGTTATCTCAGAAAAACCTTTTTGCTTTTTACATGTACTTGAATAGGCCGCGTCGGATTTGGGCCCGAGCTAAAGCTTCCTCTTAACGGGCAATTGACCGACAAGCGTGCCCGCGTGTTGTTTATAATTATGATGATTTCCACGTATACCTCTGTCGTGCCACCACCAAAAACCTCTTTCAGAGGGCTACCACGTGTTGATTACGATGATGATTTCTATACAATGGCACATAGCCTTAACGGGGGATTGACCGAGAAGCGTGTCCGCGTGTTGTTTACAATGATCATGATTTCCACGTATACCTCTGTCATGCCAACGCTAGCAAGCCCTTTGAGATGATCGCCTCATGTTGACGATTATCATCATTTCCATACTACGCCACATGCCACCACAGCGGGGATTGGCCGAGAAGAGGGAGGTACATATCTCTCCAACGTCAACAAGTCATTTGAGATGATCGGTGCATGTTGATGATGATTATAATTTCCATAGTCTGGGCAACCAGCTCTGAAATTTCGCGCGCCGCCTGTAGCACCGTAACACACAGCATGGCGAGCGGTGGGCACAGTTCACAGTAGCACATGCTACGATTTTGCATCGCCAAATTCACCGCTCATTTTGAAGCAGATGCGTCCAGCAAGTGATCTGTCTGGGCACAGACGTGCTAGAACGCAACAGCGCATGCGCTCCTCACGACCCGCATGGCCATGGAGAGAACTTGGCTGGGCGCATCGGGCTCAGCAAACATTGATAAAGGCGCACGTCCGTTATTGCTAAATAAGTCGTGCCATCCTCGTGTCCTCCCTACCGGACGGCGTCAGCTTATTTTAGTTATACACTCAAACTGCCGTAGCGCCTCCTGGTCAGCGCTGGTTCCCCATGGCACATGCCCACTACCGGGGATTGGTCCAAGAATCGGGAGGTACAAATCGCTCCAACACCAACAAATCTTTTGAGATGATCGCTGCGTGTTAATTACGATCATCATATCCATACTCCGGCACATGCCCACCACGGGGAATTGGTACAATAAGCGGGAGGTACGAATCGTGCCATCGCCAACAAGTCCTTTGAGACGGTCGCCTCATGTTGATGATGATGATTATTTCCAGACTACGGCACATTCCCACAACGGGGGACTGGCCCAAGAAGCGGGAGGCACAAATAGCGCCAATGCCAGGCACAATGTGTCATTTGAGATGATCGCCTGGTGTTGATGATGATAATCATTTTCATACTACGGCACGTGCCCACAACGGGGGATTGGCCGAGAAGAGGGAGTTACAAATCGCGTCAAAGCCAACAAGTCCTTTGAGACGGTCGCTCATGCTGATCGTTATTATTGCCAGACTACGGCACATTCCCACAACGGGGGATTGGTCCGAGAAGCGGGAGGCACAAATCGCGCCAACGTCAACAAGTAATTTCACATGATCGCATCGTGTTGATGATGATCATCATTTCCGTACTATGGCACATGCCCACCACGAGGAATTGGTCCAATAAGCTGGAGGTACAAATCGCGCCAACGCCAACAAGACTTTTGAGATGATCGCGTCGTGTATTGATGATAATTATGATCTCCATCCTACGGCACATGTCCACCACAGGGAATTAGTCCAATAAGCGAGAGGTACAAATCGCGCCAACGTTAACAAGGCCTTTGAGGTGATCGTCTAGTGTTGATGATGATTACGATTTCCGTACTACGGCACATGCCAACCACGTACGCGGATAAGCGGAAGGTACAAATCGCGTAACGCCAACAAGCCGTTTGAGGTGATCGTCGCGTATTGGTGATGATTATGATTTCCCCTACTACGGTACATGCTCACCACGGGGAATCGGTCCAGTAAGCGGGAAATACAAATCGCGCCAACGCCAACAAGCCCTTTGAGATGATCGCGTCGTGTATCGATGATGATCATCATTTCCATACTATGGCACATGCCTACCACGAGGAATTGGTTCAATAAGCGGGTGGTTCAAATCGCGCCAACGCAAACAAGCCGTTTGAGGTGATCGCGTCGCGTATTGATGATGATTATGGTTTCCATACTACGGCACGTACCCACAATGGGGTACGGGCGGAGAAGCGGCCTGTACATTTAAAATAAATAGGAAATGCAGAAGTACCAGCTCATAGATCGCTTTATTTTTGAGGAGGAACGTAGCCTCGAACCAGCGCGCCGCGTTGCTTTCCTCCTCGCAATGGTATGCGCAGATCACTGTTTTTGCCAGCGGCAGCTCGAACGGTAGTGGTGTCGTTGGGAATTAGTGTGATTCTAATGTGTTCTGTCTGTGATTGCTGCAATGACAGATCACTAAAGGGCAATGGGCTACCACTGTGTTGCACTCGGCTGCAAAAATACCTTTCGCAAGCGAATGTGAAGTGCACCTTCTGCCGCGGCGGCTCCGTGGACTGTGCCACCGCCGTTGCAGACAAACGTCAGCTTTGGACAGCCTGCATAACTTGACGATCAGCTTCGTCACGTGTATGTTCAGATGTTTTTGTCCCAAGTAAGCGTAAGGCGACGAACTTGGCACCCATGATCAAACTGGCATACGAATGAAATTTGCGTATTTGAGTCGGTCAAGTATAGTGTCAACTAGTGCAATCTCAGTAAAGTTATTGTAATTAAATGTGTTCAAAGATTATCATGCTCGGCAACCAACGTTCTGCATGATAGTCGACTGGTGAGGTATTACGAAAACCATACATACTGACGAAGAAACTGAGGGTGTGTTCTTTTTTTATTCTTTAACCAAATTTAAGCCATCGCTACTGTCTGCCGGCCACCCCTAATTCACATGGGCTCTCCCTTTCTTCCGAATCTCGCCGGCAGGCTCTCTGGCTGATGCCGTGCATTGATCGCTGTATTATTATTCAGAAAATTTATTTATTATTTATTCCGAAAATTATTTATTATTCAGAAAATGAAGTTGCTGTTGCAGAGAGCGGTTTTTTTTAGCTTTATCGAGTCGGCTTGATCCCCTTGCACAGGCACCGCTCGAGGCCTAAGGTGCGCCTGTTCTTTCAACGCGACACGTGCATCTGTTTGATCGTGACCTATTCGCGACCACTGTCTCCAGGTCGCTTTATCGAGTACTCGATTTTCACGGCCCCTCCGGTCGAGTTATTTTACAGTTCTTTATCTTCTAAAGCCCAGGTACTGGGTGATCAATGCTCAGACAATCGTACCGCGAATTTTTTTAGGAGCACGAGAGCTAGCAAAACGTATCTGCTTGGAGATTCGCTATATATATATAGTTAACTGGATTGAGATGTACAGTCAACAGCAAAGCCTTACGGGATGCGGTTTCTCCTGTAAATTCGAATTCCTGTACGGATAAGGCATGACACTTCTAATTTAATTAATGACTGTGTAAGTGTCGAAGGCTGCTACATGTTGGAACATTTAATTCGAGGCTATGTGACCACGTTTCGCCAGAATTCAGCTTCTTGGCAGATCCTGCGTCCCTTTGCGGTTCACGGTACGTTCGTGCGGTACGCCGCATGGTACACGTAAACGCCTCTCATTGTTGTCACGTGAGTGATACCTTAATAGATTACAGGGCTAGACTTGCAATGATAGCACGTTACATGTGTACGTTACGTATCGACAACGTTCGGACTTGACTCGCCTCCTATTAAAGATCGTGGGGAGAGCTGCGAGAGCGCCTCCAGGCCCGTCGCCGTTCGGTATTGCGGCTATATTGAAGCTGAAAGCTTAGTGACGACACGCTAAGAAGTTTCCCAATCGCAAAAAACCTGTTGAGACCTGTCAGGCAAACGCGTAAACTTGCCACTCGTCGTAAACGGCACGTTCGCCGTGCACCCCTCCAGCGCGATCCCACATACCAGCATGGCGCCGGGCGATAGACGGCGCTGCGATCGAAAACTGGTGGCGCCCTCTATAAAGCGGTCTATATAAGATTTATCGCAAAGCATGTATCACGCTTACACTGGAGCACGTGCGCGCGCCAGTTAAGCCAAGGACGCAGGAATGAAACGGGCAAATTTGGAGCGTTTCATTATTAGGCACTGCACGAAAGCTTCGCTTCGCATAGATTACAATATTTGCGTTGGATCTGCATAATTTCCTTTGCACTTTTTTTTTTCAGATGTATGCGCGAGACAAGGTTCCGCCAAGAAGTCGTTGCCAGTGAACAATTAATTGGTTCGTTCAACGAGGCTCCGTACGATTTGTAAAATATTAGTATGGGGTGTGCATTGCCAGTTTTCTGTTCGATCAGCGAGGTTGTGCACTGTATTTAAGCATTGGTCTGGGGTAAAACACAGTTAAGTTGCTAGAAGCGAGACTAGGTTTGTTTTTTATTTCTATCTTTGTACGGGTCCGTCAATTGTATCCTTATTTAGTATTCCTATATATTTTAGCTATATATTTTAATTCAATATAGCTCTTTGCAACCATCGTACTTGTATTAGAAGAAAGTTCGTAGTATCCTTAATAAATAAATAAATAAATAAATAAATAAATATTTGTAGATGTTGTCACGTAGTAGTGACGGTAAAGAACACAGTAGCAATACTGTGAATGACGAAACTAATTTTTATTGGGCGGACCTGTGCCCACAAAAACAGGCTACACTTAAAGCGCAAACCTTGCGGTGAAAACACTCGGCCATCGTCGAAATCTGATCTGCCTGTCAAGCGCGTTGGCTTTTATACACGAGCCATCGAACGTTCCAGAGTAGTCGCTGGTGCCCGCGTGTCTTCCAGAAAGTTCTACACCATTCGCGTCGCGCATACATGTAATCACATTACACAAGGTTCGGTGACAATCAGACAGTGAATATAACCATTAATAACGTTCGAGAAACTTCCGATACGTGCAGGCGCGTGCCGCGCTGAGCAATAACATCTGTGTTAAAGGGTGAAATGTGCTCACCCGAAAAAGATAAACAACTCCACGGGTCAATATGCATTCCTTTATCGAATATTCTTTATTGTCTGTTGGCCTTCTACGTGCCCCATTGCCGATCACAAACTAGAGGTTCTCTTCTATCCTCACCCCTCCCTGCCCTTTCCAAGTATTCCTCGCCTCCTTCCTTCTATGACGAGAGTCGTTAACATTACTGGTGACGAAACGCAATCAATTGCTATTTCTATAGAGTGAAATGAACCTATGCAAAGATCTATGGCCTGTGCAAGAGCAATGACCTCTCAAGCTAACTGCTAGTCACTGGGTAAATGTATTGGAATGACAATATTGGTTCCTGCTTTGCACACACACACACGCACGCACTCAGACCATGTAAGCAAGAGCGCGCGTACTCTGTGTGTGTGTATGCGTGCGCCAGTGTGCATGTGCGTCCCAAAATCTGAAGATGAGAACAAGAAGAGGTGCAGTGAGAATGTAAACTGGGTCGAAAAGTTCAAGAGTGGCCAAACATCCGCGTTAGTGTGACCTCTGGTCGTTGTACAAAAGCTTCAAGAGCCACTATAGACTGAGTGTATTACGCGGACGATCGCGGCAGCGAGATGTATTGGCGACCCGTAGCCTAGATACGGCGATTTTGCCGTTATATGAGCCAGGCACTGCGGAAATTCTTGCGCCCGAATAAAAGCGCTTCTCGGATGGAGCCGGCCGTGTATGCACGGTCGCCTGGAAGCATTCATCACCTTTTCGTTGTTGCTTTTAGTTTTTCTCGGGCGGCGAGAACACACACAACACCCAGGAGCCGCAAGTGGGGCGTCCCGACAAGAGCAATTGGGTCAAGCTTCTGACGTAAGACGAGTCCGGGTTCAGGGAGAAAGGCGCAACTGTGGCCTCACCCCCCCCCCCCCCTCGGCTGAGCTTCGCTCTCGCCTTCAGACAAGGACACGCCGGCTGACCGGTCGGCAGGAATGCGCGGGCTCGGCGCCGGCAGGGGGGGGGGAGGGGGAGGGGGAGGCATTGCGCGTGCGCGCTTTTCGAAAACGATATTGGTGAAGGGGGGGAGGGGGGGAGGACGAGCTTCCGAGGCTGTTCGTCAATACACCGCGGATATGCGCTCGAAAGCTTTGTCTTCCTAAGCGATGTTTGGCATTGGCCGGCTTCCCTCGCTAATATGTCTAGCATCATCGGTATTGCCTGGCACTTTTCCTTACGAGCAATTATAGCGTAATGGTGTGTGTGCGTGCGCGCGCGCGAGTGTGTGTGTGTGTGTTTGTGTGAATTTGACCCCTGGGCCGGTATTCACAAGATGCTTATAGGATAGAGTTCTTCGTAAAGCTCTTGCGAATCTTGATGCTGGACATATTATTACCGATGGAAACCGGCCAATCCTAAACATCACTTGCGAAAAAAAAAAAAGAAGCTTTGCGAATTCGGCCCCTCAGTTGTAACTAGTAACGTTACTACCATTTGCCTATTATTTAAATGTTTCTGAGCAATCAGTATTATTTGAAGTGACGCTACTATTTTTCTGTAGTAATGCTACGCTTTCATCGTTCGATGCATGTGAGTGTTTTTGTTATCTACACATTTTGCTAAATTTCAGTTGTTTTTTTTATGATTGTAGCTGACATGTTTTTACACATTTACGACAGTGCCTCGTACATGCTACTATCGCAGATGGCATCGAAAACGGGGGGGGGGGGGGGGCTGTCGGCTTTCGTCAAGCTGCTCTTAGAGAAAGCTTCTGCCCACAGCCTGCTTACGATTTTTGTATCTTCATCTTGGGAGCTCGCGCACCATGGTTTATCGAGTGTTTACTATTCTTCAGCCCACCTCTTTCATGCTCGACGGCATATGATGTATTATTAAAAGTGTGTGTACGGAAGCTTGGCATCATGGTGCTGGCTACTCCCTCTCGCTTAGCCAAGCAAAGTAGTTAGACCGGCTCTAACAAACATATGTACTGACGAGCCAGCAAATTGTGTCACTTAAGTACCCTTACGTGATTTGAATGCGAAAGCAGTACGACTTCTCTAATTGTTTGGTTACGTCCATGATACGTGACGTTATACATTGTCACGTGTCCTTCACAGCTGTACCCTAAACCAGCTCGTTCTAATTTCTACCAACCTTATCCCGCCTTAATCAATTTTAATGCGCCATAACATCCACCTTCATGCACCTTAATACACCTTGCTCTAATTTGTACCAATCTTAATGCATCTTAATTCGCCTTGATATAATTTGTACCCGCCTTAATCCACTTTAATTCACCTTCATTCACATTACTTCACTCTAATTCACTTGACTTTAATTAATTTTCATTCACATTAATTACCGGTAATTACTAATTATTACCGTTCTTATATCATTTAATATCTTCTGTATTACTACTGACGTCATACAAGTCGCTGATTACGTCACTGATGATGATGATTTTTTTTCATTGCTTGATCACACCGGATTTTCTGCTTCATGGGACATATGATGCTTTCACATTAAAGGCAAAGTAAAATGTAAAACTAGCGTGCAGCGCAGTAGCACAGTACAGCTCACTGCAAGTTTACATGAACGCACTGTATGTCACAACAGACGCAATTCGCACAGCAAGTGATGGCAGTCCTAAGAATGAAACTGCAGCGCCGTCACTTGCAGTTCACAGCTAGAAGGCACAGCCTACAATAAAATATGCACAAGGTTGCACCACAACATATAACAAGACCAAGAACATTTCCTCAACTGCAATATTCCCGTGGATATATGCCTGGTTTTTTAAGTCCTGCCTTTACATGCGTCTCACTGTGCATATCTTCGATGAATATGATAGCCAGTATTGCCAGTATTATAGCCATACTAGAGTACTATAGTATTATAGCCAGTATTGCCAGTACTATAGCCATCGCGTAGAGAGCGCGCAGCTATCTGCAGCGGTCCCACCTTCGGGTCACATGCTCTCGGATTACGCGTACAACTGAGACCTCTGCGCGTTCGGCATACTGGCTATAATTTCGTACTGCCTTCTTGTGAGTATCCCCATTCCCCTCACCCCCTCCCCCCCAAAAAAAAAGAAGTAAGAAAAGAAAGAAAATAAAAAGTCGTTCACTGAAGGAGACGGTCGCCTCCACCACACTGCACGCGTACGCAACGCTTACAATTAAAATAATAAAGAAGTTACAACCATCGGAAATCCCAAGACTAACACCGGTTCCAACATATATATTCCCAAAAGACTGCTACAAAATGCGTTGGCCTTTAGCTAGTTATTTTGCCAAAAAGCGCCGTACACACACAATGCTGGGCAGCACTAAGTGGAACTCCAGTGTTATACTGTAGCCCATCTTAGGGAAGTGTTTCTCCAGAGGGGTGCTAATCTCCGGATTCTAATAAATGGCCTCGGATGACTTCGGTTGCGGAGTACCTCGGTTGGCCTAGGGATCTCATAAGCAAGTAACAAGACATTCATCAAAACACTCAACCTCCAAGGCCAATCATCTCAAGAGTACCGAGAATGGCTCGGTGAGATGCATTTTCGTAGGCCCCTTTGCCATGTAGGAACAAAGGGGCAGATAATCGTTTGTGTAATTTTCGATGCTGGACGTACGTAGCGAAATCCACAACTTCGTATATTGATAAAAGTTCTCGTCAGAAACCAGCCATAAAGTTTGGATAAATATTCCCGTGTTCAAGATGTCACTGCAAGCGGGCAGGGACCATCCTTTCCATTACCATTCCCACAGTACTGTTAGGCGGTATGAAATGCCGACCGCATAAGTCACCAAAGCTGATGGCGCGCCGAAGCCAGTGCTGCAATTTGTTAATGGCAACAGATTTGCACGAGTGACTCTAACCTGAATTGGTGCTCGTTGTGGTGCAAGTGATCATGTGTTGTGGTAGTTAGTGGTGATCGTGACTGGCTGTGATCGTGTGTCCGCGCTCCCTGTATCTCTACTTGCTTATCTTTCTACCTCCCCCATTCCCCATTGTAATATCAAACCAGATTAGCCGTACTGGTTAACGTCCTTTATCCCGTACTTTGTCTCCTCCCCCTCTCTCCTAAACCGCATCAATAAAGCCAACACTGTTTGCATACAAAATATGCACGCTTTAGTCCATGCATAATTATTCGTACAAATAATAATAGTTAAATATGGCCTTTTCAAACCACGGCCAAGAGTGCCACTGTCCTTCTAATATAACTTAGAAGTTAATAAGCACCGTGTGCATCGATTGTTTCGTTCTCAATCTTGATCGAATATGTCGTATACATCTGAGGAAGGTTTAGTCTCATTTATCGCACTTGGCTTCATTACATTTTTTTATGCCGTGCAGTGAATCAATCTAAAGTGTTAATAAACGCTGTAACCACGCGAAACCGCCGTCACGAGATTCAACGTGCCAGATGATTCCAACAAACTATGACAATGAAAAAACACCCAGACAAGGAGAGATAAGCCGGCAATAAACGCGTCAAGTTTCACGAGGACGCTGGCTATAGCGTGTACACCGAGAATGGAAACAAAACGCAACTTCCATATACTGTATAGTCTGCAAGGGTTTGAATTTGAGTTTGGGTGGAACGCTCGTTCCACTTGCCGTGCCCTGTAGTGTCCCGTATTCTCTTCTATGTGTCTGTCTTATTATTTGCGCTACAATGGCATTTTATGAAACATAAGCTGCCGATTAATTTTTTTCTGCATAAGTAAACAAACAAACAAACAAAAGGGGGAAAGCAGTATGCGCCATATTATGAATAATCGGTTTTGTTCTTTCTTTTTTGCTTCCTCAATCCAACAGAAAACTTTAGACCTGAACTTCCGAAAGATGCTCGACATTCTTTCTGCGCCTAGTACTTTCCATAGTTATTCCAGTGTCGAAGAAACAATAGTGCGTGTAATTGACGTCTGTGCTATAAATACTTCGTGGTCATAATTTGCATAAATTTATCTTTCTTTATTGGTCACCCCCCTCCAAAACAACAACAAACGATTCGTTTGATCATCGCTTTTGATGCAGTGTTAAACGTTTCCGTTGGAATTCTCCCCCTACCGACGCCACGCACTGTATGAAATTACGACCGAACTTTAACTATTGGTCGGATTTGACACTTTTCTAGAGATGGGGAAGTTTGAAAAAAATTAAACTTCGACTGGAGGTACCGTCAAAATCAGCCTCTAGTAGTCCTAGCACTTTTTAATCAGAAGACGCAACATTTGCGTTTTCGTCGACTCGGCATCATACCTTTTTTTTAAATAACAGCAGCATTGAAGTCACAGAAGCTTCGGTCAGGTTGTCTAGTTTTCTGATCCGCCGTCTAGGCTGATTTACCGATGTCTCAAACATCGGTAGATGCCCATGAGTTTGTGTTATGTTGATAATTATGTTCGACTAATATGAAGGGACGTATCAAGTGACAATATCAAGCGACAAAACGATAATACATAAAAGCGCACAAAATGGGCACATTTCTGGCGGTAACGAAATAGTTAATCCCCTGCGTCACCCGCCGTGGTTGCTTAGTGGCTCTGTCGTCGGGCTGCTAAGCACGAGGTCGCGGTGTCGAATCCCGGCCAGGGCGGCCGCATATCGATGGGGGCGAAATGCGAAAACACTTGTGTACTTAGATTTAGCTGCACGTTAGGGAACCCCAGGTGTACAAAATTATTCCGGAGTCCCCCACTACGGCGTGCCTCGTCATGAAATCGTGGTTTTGGCACGTAAACCCCCATAATTTTAATCCCCTGCGTCAGAAAAGACAAGCACACAGACATGGAGTATTTGCGACGGGTGGGAGCAGGACAGTCACGTGGCCACCGAGAGGTTAGTGCATGGTTGTCCATTCAAGAGGCTGTCTAGAACACATGCACCGATGCGTGTGGTGTCGTTACTGTCGTTACGTTACGTACGTCGGTACTGCGGATGCGCGCCGTAATCTACGCGACCCAGATAGCTCGCTGGCCGTTGCGCGTGCAGGTATCGCAATCCCCATCGCGTCACGGAGGGTAACGATTATCTCCCTTTTTATTGCCCCAGTTTCTTTACGTAAGGCCGGTACGGTTTCCAAAAATAGTTCAGCCATCGTATAGGAGAGAGAGGGGGAGAGAGAGAGAGAAGTGAGGGGGGGGAGAGTAGCGAAAGGGGCACGCGGGATGACGACATGGCTGGAAGGTTGGAGACGGGGTTTGGTGTTACGCGCGAGCCGCGGTCCCTTTCCTTTTTTGCTGGTTGTTTGTTTGGGGCCGCGCTCTCAGGTGAACCGATGACGACAGCAATTTGCGGCGGCCGCCAAGCCGGTGGATAGCGGTGGCGGGAGTGTTTCGAAACTGGGGCACGCGGCAGTTCGTTCATCTCGCGAAGAGAGCAAAACACGAACCTGGCGAGGAGTGCGGGGAAAAAAAAATGGGAGGGACGGGCGTCAAACGGGAAAGGGAGGAATGAAAATTGATGCGGAATATCGAAGAAGCGCGAGGCCGGTGGTACTCTGACTCTGCCGGCGGCATCACGCACGGGGCGGCGAGAGCGATGCCCAAGTTCAACAGGGTCTCAGAGAGGAGCGAGGGAGATAATACTCGAGGGAGGTGCTACGCTGGAGAGGAAAGTTGGGAACGGGGGAAAGGAACGGTGGCACGAGCGTGTCGCGAGTCTCTCTTCTTCAGCAAGGCGCTCAGAGGAAAGAGTAACAGGACAGGTAGAGTGGAAAGGAGACAAAAAGGGAATGGGGGAGCGAGTAGCTGAAGGGAAAGGGAAGTCAAGCCGCGAGGAAGCGCGCGCAAAAGGGAGCACGACACGTTCTCCGTCTTCCCGAGGCCCCCACCCGCGGAGCGCGAACTCTCTCGCGTTCTCTCCTCACGCGGCCAGGTCATGAATGGCGGCAGCGCGCGGCGGCTGTGACGTCAGCGCGACCTCGTTTCCAAGTGTGGCAGGCTGTGGCTATTTGTAGGAGGAGGTCCCCGCCGGTCACACCGAACCCCGGGCCTGACGTCACAGAACATCCTTTCCCAAACCCCAGCTTCGTCTTGCGCCGTTCCCGCGTTTCAACTTTCTTTTATCGTATTTTTGTCGTTTTGTTTTTTGCTTGACCCGGCTCAAAACTTAGGTCGGGTCGTCGAGTTTTCGTCCCCCATTGCCTCTAATGCTGCTCTCGTTCAACTAGGTATCAAAAAGCTTGCACTGTGCCCCCCTCCCCCCCCCCCCCCCCACACACACTCTTTGTTTACGTCCTTTGCACCCCGTTGTTTACGCGCACAGCGAGCTCACAGCGCGCATCCATCGCGGCTGAGGAATGGTGGGTTGTTCAGGCTGCGGGACACCTGACCCCTCGCAGGCGCGCTACCTATTTTCCTCGTGTTTAATGAGTCGGCCAATCTGGGGCAAGGTAATTTTGTTCCTTGATAGACCTCGTTGTGGAATATACTGCGTGCAGCTACTCGGAAAGGTCGTAATACTCCATCTCGAGTGCCAGCAGCACGAAACACCTGACCATATTCTCCTGCTGGAGTTTCGTGCGATATATATATATATATATATATATATATATATATATATATATATATATATATATATATATATATATATATATATGTATTGTTACGAGGCGTTTGTGCATGAACGCGCTCAAACACAGCATTTCCTATAACTTATTGCGCGAGCTGTTGGTCGACGATACAGTTTTGACAGCCTTTTATACATCGTAAGTACGCTCTTGTAGCTTTTCTGCATGCGTGTGATACCCGTGACAATAAATATTTAGATTTCGCGGAAAGCCCTTACTTTTCGAGTTTCTTGCACGGACAGCACACCCGGATTGTACCAGCGTACTTTCAACGCATGTGACTCGTCTTCCCAAAAAGCCTATCGCGATGGAAACATTTCAATGAAGTTTACCTGCAAAGACGACAGCTATGTATTTCCAGGTAGTCTGTAGAACCTGAACGGTGCATATAGTGATGATCATAAATTTGCCATTAACAACGCTCAGGTGCGGTATTCGTATTTGTGAGCTCTGCACTCTTCTTTCTAAACTCTTGTATGTTACGAGTGTGAGGGAATATCTTATTACACCCAAGCCAGTAGACGTGAAATAAAATGTGGCGCACAAGGCGATTGCCGCGTTATTATCTGCGCAATGCTTGTATACACGTGCATGACGTGAGACACAGCTGAGCAGTGAGACATCAAGAGCCTTTGGCTTGGCTTGCCGAGCAGCTCTCGTCTTCTTCTCTATTTCATATTTTTATCCTTCTTTTAAGTATTCGCACGAACATGTTTTCTAGAGGAACGAGATACTCGAAATTCATCTTACGGAAGTATACGATTCGTAATGAGCTTTCGGGTCTGCTATATTTACGCTACCTCACCGTTTTACAACGGAGCTGTTAGCCTCTAGTTAGTCGGGATTTTTCGTGGCCGCGTGCGCGGTGCACACACAAAAATGTGGGCCGATCTCGGAGGCAGTGCAGAGAAGCGGGAAGAGCATGGTGTGTTGCTTCTCCAGGAGGCATCACGTGGCGCCATCAGGCGACATCAGCAACTGACCAAGACGTCATCGCGTGACGTCACGTTTGAAGTGATGACGTCATCAGCCGGTATCGTAGCGTACCGTTATTCTCGGATATTCGAATTACAATCCGAAGCGATCGTGTCCGCAGCTTGTGTGTAGGTGATATTTTACGAATTTTCTGACGCAGTTCACTTTGAGAAATTCGATTAGTTCAATACCGCACTTGCGCTAGGGGGGAACCTTGGCGAATGATGATGTATGCTGCACTTCCGCACACCTGCGTGCGCGTGTGACGTATGTCGCTTGTGGGCGTGGTGTTTAATTGTTTAACGTCGTATAATGTCGGTCGTGCCTGTCTAACGTCGGCAACAGCTTCGCTGTACGTCCCCTTTCACAGGGTGGAATGAAGGCGGATTCTTTCTTCTAGAGAGATAACTGATCCCTGCCAATCAAAAAGCCGCTTACGCAGGCGAAATTGGTATATACAAGGTGCGCCATAAGTACTATCACAAGCTTCAGCTCTAATATTTTGATTGAGAATAAAACGATATCAGGAACTATTTCGTAGGACATTTACCCGGTGTGGATTAGGAATACAACACAAATAATTTTATTCAATATTTCCGCTCTTGGCCTTGATCACAGGCTTTAAACCTTCTTGGGCTTTAATCGTAGCCCATGAGATAGCCCCAGCGAATTTTTCCACTGTGCTTTCTCCTGTGATGATTTCAGGGCCACCATGCTGGTGTGCTGATGGCCACAGGCCTCTTCTTTAGGAAATAACCTACGCGCCAAAGTTCATTTGGTTTAAGTCAGAGGATATCGCCGGCCATTCTTCAGCTGGAATGAAGTCGGTTGTGAGAGCGCGACTCCACGGCTGTGGTGTCGATTTGATCTTCGATTGTTGTGCTAGGGTGCCGTCCGGCCGCAAAGTCCAAAGCTGCTCGCCGAAGTGATACCGGCATCAGGGTAGCCAATGAGGCTCAAGAATGCACGTAGAATTTGCGTCAGCGCCGATCTTTGCGCTTTTTGGCACAAGAACAAGAGGAATGTGGCTCGTGGTGGTTACCCCGGTTGAAACAACGATAAACGCCGGCTGAGAGTTTCGAAAAAAAATCTCCAACTGGCTGCATCAGCAAGCTCAGAGCTCGGAGCAAGCACACGAAGAGTTCTGAGCGTTGTACGGCTGGCATCTATCGTGAAAATTTTCTCATTGGTGCAGATACAGTTCCCAAGCGTTCATCTTTCGTGGCCCGTTCGACGAGCGGCCGGCATCTTTTCCCATCTTCCTTTTCTTCTGCGCCTCCATCAGTGCACGTCTTTTCTGAAACTCCTAGGGGGACGTCTCAAGGCCGCCTCGCCCACATTCCTCTCAAAGGCCAGCCTTGGGATGCTCCTCCGTGGCTTGGATTGGAAATTCTTACACCCGATTTCCTTAAGGTGAGAATTGTGCACGTAGACAGGAGTATACCACTGCGGGTATATAAGTCCTGAAGGGTGCCGCGCTTGAGAACTCAGTGGACAATCGTTCGGTGAATTTTAAGAGTTTTGGCGGCCTCGGAAGGAGAATGGTTCCGCTTCGCTCAGTGACGAGATTGTGGGTCGATCTTGTCTAGGGCATGCCATTTTTTCGAAAAATCAGGAAACCAGAACGAAACAACGTCGAAATATGCAGGGAAGTTTGAAAAACATTGTTTGGAGAAATGACGGGGAGAAATGTGAAAAAAATGAGACCCACAATCGCGGATCGAAGTGCGTGGCAGCAATTATGGGCACACCCTGTAGGTTTAGCCTAGTTGGTAGTTGCATTCGAAAAAAAGAAAGCTCGATAGACTAAAGAAAGACAGCGGTGAAGAGAAACAATTAGTTTGCATTGAGCGTACCTTCAGGAAACGCCTGTAATGAAGGTGGCGACTGATGAAAATGATGACAATAAAAGAAAAAGAAAGCACCAGCCACAGCGCATCTATCTGATCGCCTTTGAATAAGAGTTGCCTGATTGAGGACGAAACCGACCGCAGGCACACGCAATACGTGAATCCAGGTACCACCACTCTCCTGTCGCTGTTCTTGTGCATGCGCTAGATCGTCACGCGTGCTCCGGCTCCGTTGCTATCGTTGTCTCGCAGGCGATCGTTCGAGCGCCTTCCGGTGTGACCCCTCGCAACAACCACAGAAGGACAGCCGAATTCTGCGTCTAAACATGTCGACTTCGAGGAACCGTAATAACCTTTCTGGTACCATCTGTGGAGCTTTCAACTTTTGGGAACCATATTACGCAGCCGTGAAAATTTTTTGCGAGGGAGATGAGACAATGTAGACGTTTGCACGCTGCGGCTGCAGTGTCAAGGAATTGTTGCGAAATGCCGGAAAGATGGCGTATGGCAGCTGCTCGTTTTCGTTCTCGGACTCGAAATTCCTGATAATTTGCTGCGCAATCTTGTTCATTGCTTCTGAAGGTGGCGCGCATATTCTAGACCACCATGGCGATGAAGTGTTGTGGGCAGACTTCGAGGAGAAGGCGATTACCTAGTGTATCTTAAATTATTCGGCAGCATGCTCCCAGAGGATGTTTCTTTAAAGGTTTATCCGAAGTGCCAACGCTAAAATTTAGATTGTGTCGTCGTATCTGCAAGAACTTCCCCTGCTCTGTGAAATAATTTACCAGGTCAAAAAGGAAAATAATAAACGAAGAAAATCAAGTAGGCTTCAACAAACACAAATGGGATCAATATGTTGCTTCTGTGGACATAAGGTTGCGCCGAGCGTCCAGCTGTCCTGCAGATTCTGTATTACACATAGGGCACGACGCAAGATGCGCGAATAATCGCTTGAGGTATGATGACAAACTTTGAGAAGAAGACGACTCACTACTCTATCATAAATCGTTGGGATGAAGCGCATGAAGCGACCCGAAATGGACTTGAAGGACGAAATTTTGGAGCAGTACTTTTTTTTACAAGAGCCTATGCTTCGAACATGACAAAAAATAGGCATATGAAGAAAAAGATCGCCTCTGGAATCTGCCGCTTCACTAAGATAGCTTTCTGCGATCGATTGACCCTGCTGTAAGATCACGAATTCCACGACCACCTCTTCGCCAGTAAGACACATTGGACGATAGGCTTAGACTGAACGTAGCATTCAGAAACAATTATCTGTATCGCATAGGGCGTACCGCTTATCCCTACTGTGATAAATGTGGCAGCTTAGAGGTAGTGGGTCACGTAATATACTTGAATGCCCCGTGTATACCGTGACGAGAGACAATCTGTTGGGCGCCAAATGGACATGATTTGTCACAGTCCGCTAACGTTACTAACCTAACATCTTAGGTCCAATGTCCAGTCCTTCAAAACAGCAACGAGTATTAGATTTATTGTTTACCTTTTTATCAAAAATTGGTCTTTTCTGAAAGCTTTAAAAATTCACTTCATGATATCGAAATGCCGGAATTCACCCATGGTTTCACCTGTAAATATTATTATCAGGTTCGCTCGCACATTTCATATTTATTTTATTCTGTTTTTCCACACTCACCTCTGGAATCCTTTAATTCCGTTCCCCCTCCCTATGCAGCTCAGCATAGCAGCTCAGCCGTCCTATACACGCTGGCTAAAAATATCTGTTTTCTTATAAAGAGCTTCGCTTTCTCTTTTGCGTGGATGATTGGAGAACAACTTGCGATACCGACTACGTATACACGGTCCCGACAATGTTTCGGACTCAAGAATGATATATCGGGGATGTATCTGCATACGCAGCAGAAAGCTTTGCTTACAATATTTTGGCACGGTTCGCACGTATGGGTTGGCTGTTAGGTGTAAGTGCATAGGCACGAGCAGGGCTCCCATGGAAATCCCGAGCTTGCGCTCACGCGTAGGCGTCGTGCACGTGTTGTCGCCCCGCGAGAAAGAAAGGGAGAGAGAGAGAGAGAGAAAACAAGGGAGCGACAAGCGCTCTGTGTAGTGATTGCATTCGAGTGGAGGAGGAATCAGTGGCGTAAAAGCGGTCGCGGACGATTCCGAGTGTCTGCGCGCTCTCGAAAGCAGTGAGTGGCGGCTGCCACCGCGTCTATACCGAGAGCACTTCACCGTGTCAACACAGTGACGTGATCCGCGTGCTAAGGTTTCTCCCGCCAAAATCGGGATTTCCAGTCGCCGCTGAAGGGCTTTTTATTTCCCTCAGCTCTTTCCCCTCGACATTCCCCGGAGTGTAAAGAAGAAGCGGAATGAACGAACCTGGCACAACTGCAGTCGAATGATTAGTTTCAGTGTCTGCGCTAGGCAAGTAGTAAAGGCAGCGGTGAAGCCAGGGCATCGTGTTGACGTGTCTCGTCGTAAAGGGAAGCGCTACGTTTAAGGTCAAAGGTGTAAGCGGCGCAATACGATCCCAACGAAGCCGGGGGAACTCAAGCTGAGGCCGCGTACACGGGCAGCCACACACAAAACGAGGTACACGCGAAGTTCCTGTAAGCGGGTACTTTACGGGCGCCTTGCGAAACCTTATTAAGACTCCCGAAAGGACGCCAAACAACGAGCATAATTAGCGCGTCGAAAGACTATCTGCTTGGTAACAGCCGCGATGTCGAAACGACAGTTGCAAGCAGGCTAAATTTAGACAGCCACATGTCTATACGTCCAGGCGCGCAAACTTAAGTGGTGGTTACCTGTTCTTTTCTAGTAACAAGGGAAAGTGTCTGTCTGGATAATCGCGTCAAGATTTGTACGAACTCTCCGGATTGTGCGGGGATGCAGGGGAGCTCTTGCTTGAAAGACGTCAGCTGGGAGAAAGCGATGCGTCTGCAGGCTTCGCAGGTGATTCTCACCGTGTAACATGGGACGGTTTGACCGTGTAAGGTAAATTGGGATAGCTGTCTCTACGGTGGCCTATTTTCTCAAGATGTCATCATTTATCACAGAACGACAAGAGCAGCAGAAGGTACATGAATGGGAAGTGGAACCAAGAAAGGAAATGATTAATGTTTAATTTAGAGAAAAAAAAACAACAACAAGAAAGCTAGGACGTCTAGCTACCCAGCGATAACGACAGCTACTTATTAGAAAAATTAAATTCTGGTATTTTACGCGCCATAAACCGGGATATGATTATGAGGCACGCCGTAGTATGGAACTCCGGATTATTTTTTGACCACCTGGGGCTTTTTACCGTGCACCCAATGAGCGGTACACGAGTGTTTCTGCCTTTCGACCCCGTCGAAACGCGGCCGCCGCGGCCTGGATTTGAACCCGCGCCCTCGGGGCTACTGCTTTGCACTTAATAATTCAAATAAACATAATCAGGAAACGTTTTCAATATTGCACAATTTAAGCGCGTTTCGTAAAAAAAATTCGGCAACTGTTATACCACCTCTCTTAAAATCATTGACAAAAATAAAGCAAGTTCCGCTAACATGAAAGACATCTGCGAACGTTATACATTGGAAACTGGGCCAGCGGAAGCCGTGTCGTCAGTGCGCAAGTGCCTGGTTCCTGGAACGCGTATAGGCCCGCATATTGTATGAAATAAATGCAGGTGCCTGTATAGTATACACATTGCAGAGCCGCTGACGGCTCAGCGCAGTCAACACATGTAAAGTATGTCACCTCCCTGCACGTCTATTTCAAGTGCGGCCACTGCTTTTCGACGCGCTGCTTTCGATGGCCATGGACCTAACACCCTGACGAGTGAAAAAAAAAAAAAAGGCCGATGCGGGTTTGCGGCTCTTAAGATGCGGCGCTGTCATTGTTGCGTCGTACGTCGGGAAACTAGCACACGGACAAGACAGACCAAGAGAACAAGATACAACGCTTCACTGGTGTATAAATCCAAACAAGAGAGATGTTCATAGGAAATGGAGGCTCGAAGCGGTATTTTTCTTGCTCTTCGTTGCCCCTGCTGCGGCTGACAATCCTTTTGACAATTGTATGCCAGTTGATTCTGAGCATTGTTTTCAGTGACTTCAGCGCGCATTGCGACGTAGCGGTGCTGCCGAATTGTCGAATGCTTGCCACTGAAGATTGACAGTGGTCAAATGGGGAATGTCGCTTGAGCCCATGTTTCGGGAAGGGCGCTTGTCTTCGCCAGGGTGGAAGCCTCTGCAATGACGAACGCAGGTCCCCTTCCCGAAAAGTTGGCTCCGGAAACAATACCTATTCTACCACAGTTAATAGCTTCGACGGCGTCTGGCCCGTTTCGGAGACTCTACACATTGGTGTAGAGGTATGCGTCCTCATAGTAGTGGCCTGCCGGAGAGCACATAAGTTATAGTGCCGATGTATATCGTACGGTATCGTTTGATGAAGAAGTGATAGATTTCTTCCCCGGAGCTTCGCTCAAGATAGCGATGGCGGCAAGAGATTCGTATTATTGCACCACTTTACTGTAGACCTAGGATTCTGTCTCTTACGTCGGCGTGTACAGTTTGGCGTGTACGCTTTGAGTTTCGATAGTGTTTAGACAGTGGCGCTTACCCGAAAATATTGCCTCCTTTGAAGTTAAAAGCAATACTTCGCATCTGTACCAGGCTGCGGAAACTCCGTATGTCTGCATTGGGACGTCGAAATTGCCAACGATCGGATCTCGACGCGCCACGCCAGCGCCGCTTCCGCCACTGGCGGTTGCCGGGCCTCCTATTCCAAATAAATAACAAACCAAACGGAATCAACGTATTCATGACGTCACTGGTGAGGTGTACAATAGAAGAAGGAGAGGGGCGTGCTTGCAAGACGCCCTTTTCAGCAACATGCGAACGTGGTTTGTTTCGACTTTCGTGACAGTCACGGCCAGCGCGCGCCCATCATGAATGCATGGAGAACAATTCACCATATCTATATTTTGTGTTCCGGCTGTCGTATGCTTAATTTATTGCCGTTCTCATAAAAACACGGGAAGTGCGCTCTTGTCAAAAAGGGAAAATACTCCATAGCACCTTCAGTCGCGTAGCCTTTTGCTATTAAAAGCGGGCCAATTAAAGGTGACTGATTCCTCACTTAGTCAAAGAGGCGCACGTTTCAAAGGCGAACGTGTTGATTTAAAGCAAATTAAAGTATGGGGCAAATTAAAGTATGGGACAGGCCGCCATTGGAATCTGAACCTGGCAACGTTTAACGTTAGAACGTTATCTAGTGAGGCGAGTCTAGCAGTGTTATTGGAGGAATTAGAGGGTAGTAAATACGATATAAAAGGGCTCAGTGAGGTTAGGAGGACGAAAGAAGCATATACAGTGCTAAAAAGCGGGCACGTACTGTGCTACCGGGGCTTAGCGGAGAGACGAGAACTAGGAGTCGGATTCCTGATTAATAAGGAAATAGCTGGTAACATACAGGAATTCTATAGCATTAACGAGAGGGTTGCAGGTCTTGTTGTGAAACTTAATAAGAGGTACAAATTGAAGGTAGTACAAGTCTATGCCCCTACATGCAGTCATGATGACCAGGAAGTCGAAAGCTTTTATGAAGACGTGGAATCGGCGATGGGTAAAGTCAAAACAAAATACACTATACTGATGGGCGACTTCAATGCCAGGGTAGGCAAGAAGCCGGCTGGAGACAAGTCAGTGGGGGAATATGGCATAGGCTCTAGGAATAGCAGAGGAGAGTTATTGGTAGAGTTTGCAGAACAGAATAATATGCGGATAATGAATACCTTTTTCCGCAAGCGGGTTAGTCGAAAGTGGACGTGGAGGAGCCCGAATGGTGAGACTAGAAATGAAATCGACTTCATACTCTGCGCGAACCCTGGCATCATACAAGATGTAGACGTGCTCGGCAAGGTACGCTGCAGTGATCATAGGATGGTAAGAACTCGAATTAGCCTTGACTTGAGTGGGGAACGGAAGAAACTGGTACACAAGAAGCCAATGAATGAGTTAGCGGTAAGAAGGAAACTAGAGGAATTCCGGATCAAGCTACAGAACAGGTATTCGGCTTTAATTCAGGAAGAGGACCTTAGTGTTGAAGCAATGAACGACAATCTTATGGGCATCATTAAGGAGTGCGCAATAGAAGTCGGTGGTAACTCCGTTAGACAGGAAACCAGTAAGCTATCGCAGGAGACGAAAGATCTGATCAAGAAACGCCAATGTATGAAAGCCTCTAACCCTACAGCTAGAATACAACTGGCAGAACTTTCTAAGTTAATCAACAAGCGTAAGCCAGCGGACATAAGGAACTATAATATGGATAGAATTGAACGGGCTCTCAGGAACGGAGGAAGCCTAAAAGCAGTGAAGAAGAAACTAGGAATAGGCAAGAATCAGATGTGTGGGTTGAGAGACAAAGCCGGCAATATCGTTACTAATATGGATGAGATAGTTCAAGTGGCTGAGGAGTTCTATGGAGATTTATGCAGTACCAGTGGCACCCACGACGATAGTGGAAGAAAGAATAGCCTAGAGGAATTCGAAATCCCACAGGTAACGCCAGAAGAAGTAAAGAAAGCCTTAGGAGCTATGCAAAGGGGGAAGGCAGCTGGGGAGGATCAGGTAACAGCAGATTTGGTGAAGGATGGTGGGAACACTGTCCTAGAAAGATTGGCCGCCCTATATACACAATGCCTAATGACCTCGAACGTACCGGAATCTTGGAAGAACGCTAACATAATCCTAATCCATAAGAAAGGGGACGCCAAAGACTTGAAAAATTATAGACCGATCAGCTTCTGTCCGTTGCCTACAAAGTATTTACTAAGGTAATCGCAAATAGAATCAGGAACACCTTAGACTTCTGTCAACCAAAGGACCAGATAGGATTCCGTAAAGGCTACTCAACAATAGACCATATTCACACTATCAATCAAGTGATAGAGAAATGTGCAGAATATAACCAACCCTTATATATAGCTTTCGTTGATTACGAGAAAGCGTTTGATTCAGTCGAAACCTCAGCAGTCATGGAGGCATTACGGAATCAGGGTGTAGGTGAGCCATATGTAAAAATACTGGAAGATATCTATAGCGGCTCCACAGCCACCGTAGTCCTCCACAAAGAAAGCAACAAAATCCCAATAAAGAAAGGCGTCAGACAAGGAGATACGATCTCTCCAATGCTATTCACAGCATGTTTACAGGAGGTATTCAGAGACCTGGAGTGGGAAGAATTGGGGATAAAAGTTGATGGAGAATACCTTAGCAACTTGCGATTCGCTGATGATATTGCCTTGCTTAGTAACTCAGGAGACCAATTGCAATGCATGCTCACTGACCTGGAGAGGCAAAGCAGA
The DNA here is from genome assembly GCF_050947875.1 of Dermacentor variabilis. Classification (NCBI taxonomy): domain Eukaryota; kingdom Metazoa; phylum Arthropoda; class Arachnida; order Ixodida; family Ixodidae; genus Dermacentor; species Dermacentor variabilis. Next base: position 3,087,533 of record NW_027460346.1, on the reverse strand, counting down.
AGGGTGGGTCTGAAAATTAATTTGCAGAAAACTAATGTTCAACAGTCTCGGAAGAGAACAGCAATTTACAATAGGTAGCGAGGCACTGGAAGTGGTAAGGGAATACATCTACTTAGGGCAGGTAGTGACTGCGGATCCAGATCATGAGACTGAAATGATCAGAAGAATAAGAATGGGCTGGGGTGCGTTTGGCAGGCATTCTCAGATCATGAACAGCAGGTTGCCATTATCCCTGAAGAGAAAAGGGTATAACAGTTGCAGTACTCACGTGCTGGGCAGAAGCTTGGAGGCTTACGATAACGGCTCTACTTAAATTGAGGACGACGCAACGAGCTATGGAAAGAAGAATGATAGGTGTAACGTTAAGGGATAAGAAAAGAGCAGATTGGGTGAGGGAACAAACGCGAGTTAATGACATCTTAGTTGAAATCAAGAAAAAGACATGGGGCATGGGCAGGACATGTAATGAGGAGGGAAGATAACCGATGGTCATTAAGGGTTACGGACTGGTTCCAAGGGAAGGGAAGCGTAGCAGGGGGCGGCAGAAAGTTAGGTGGGCGGATGAGATTAAGAAGTTTGCAGGGATGGCATGGGCACAATTAGTACATGACCGGGATTGTTGGAGAAGTATGGGAGAGGCCTTTGCCCTGCAGTGGGCGTAACTAGGCTGATGATGATGATGATGATGAAAGTATGGCGTTTGACGTGTCAGAAACACGATCCGATTATGAGGCACACCGTAGTGGGGGACTCCAGAAAGTTTGGACCACCTGGATTTTTTTAACGTGCGCTTAAGTATATGTACCACGGGTGTTCTTGCATTTCGCGCAGAACGAAATGCGGTCGTCATTGCCGGGATTCAATCCCACGACCTCGTGCATAGCAGCCCAACACCGCAGCCACTGAGCAACCACGGCGGGTAACGTCTTGATATTTTTTTAACACATTTTGTATTGCGACATGACTTGGAAGCAAGGTGAAAACGTCAAAATACATAAGTAATTATGCTATTAGAGTTATATGACAAGAATTCGATTACAGAATCTTAATAAATTCTCTAATTCGCACATACGAAGCGAACATAGGTGCCAGGATGTCCCAATTAACACGAAATGTTCGAGCCATTTCCTAGTCTCTGAAAGGAGCAGCTATGTGACGACCATTAACTATCACTAAAAGTTGCACAAGCTTTCTTTCTTCAGAATGCTCCAACAGCCGTGTGTGGTACGAAATCTGACAAAAAGGCTTTATGTCTGCATCGATGACACAGTAGCGATACATCAAAATTCGGCAGAACCCACCTCACGATGACTGTGGGCGGCAATGCGTTCAGCATTGAATCAATACAGCCGCACAAGGTATTGCCACCGTCGAAACCAGTTATTTGTGAGGCGTGCAGTGCAGCGGGACTCCTCTTTCGCGCTTTTCTATTAGGGCATCTCGATACCAAGCCAGGCTTTAAGGGTGGCGACATGGTCTCCGCCGGCGCCGTATTAGTTCTCATTGCCGCGCCACCTGGGAGCGTGTACGAAAGCCTACGTGATCTTGGCGAAATCATTTACATTTACTGGGGAAAATTGAGTCACAAGCAGGAATTCAGTAAAAGAAGTGTTTGGTTTCGTTATATATTCGCAAGAAAGCTTTAAACATAGAATTAAGCATTTAGTAGGAAGGTTTGTTCAGCAGCTCCTATGTGGATTCGAACGGAGAAAAACACTCGCACGACGAAATCGTTTTTGTCGGCAACCACTGCTCAAGTTTTCGAGAGGTTTGTTGGATGTAAAGGTAAACTCTGACGACTGTCTAAAATACATACGCACGCACAGTCGTCCGCACAAACAAACACGCACACAAACACACTCCTCATGTAATGTCCTGTTGGGACCCTAGATGTAACAATAATAAATAGATAGATAAATAAATAAATAAATAAATAAATAAATAAATAAATAAATGGACACTCGTAAGCACACGCAGGCACGCATGCACGAGCACACGTACGTAAGCAGAAACACTGATGCATATAAGGACCCACGCACGCTCACATACACACGCACACAGTTACAGATCATGCGTATTGCCTGTGATTTGCGCGCGCACGCACACACGCGCAAACACACACACACACACACACACACACACACACACACACACACACACACACACACACACACACACACACACACACACACACACGTGGATTAAATTACAGGCGTCCGCATTTTTCGCGGGGAATTCCTGTAAACATGACGGCGCGGTATTACAGTGCTATGGAATAACGTTACCGACGCCTGTATGACCGCCTATGCTGCCAACTCCGCTCAAGGCTCCGTCCCAATGACTTCCACGATATCATCAGGGCGCGCAAACACGCTGAAGATTTGGAAAGTGGAAAGTGCACCGAAGCTCATCGCCAGAAGCTTAAACGGATGTTACCTTGCCGTCAGCCAGAACGTGACAGTTCAAAAGCGGTGCATAATTTTTCTTCGCAATGTCTATCGGACAACCACACGTGCCTATTACCAAAGGGTCTGAACTTCGCAATTACCCCACGGAAAGTGCCGGAACGTCATATCATCGTGGAGGTTGCGGCATATGCATGATACAGCTGGAGTAAACTTGGCTCGTAGCCAAGTTTGGCGAATGCCAAAAGCGCTCGCACGGACGTAACCATTGAGGGATTTAAAATCAGATAACTCTATCATCATCGTCTTTGCTGAAAAACACGTTGTAGGACTAGTTGGTGCATAGCTTTCAATAGGTGAAGGGCCAATAGTGACGGCACACTAGGAAAGAACAAAGGCAGGACAAGGCGCTTGTGCTGTCTTTGCTCCTTCCTAGTGTGCCGTCACTATTGGCGCTTCATCTATTCAAAGTCTCTGCTGACAAGGGCAAAGGCACGGTGTTGCTGGACCGAAAGGATTATGAGGAGAAAATGTGCAACATCTTGAACGATCCCTTCCACTTTGTGAAGCTGAACCGTGATCCGACAGTAAAGTTAGAGCGACAGCTGGTTGAACAATTACGGGGACTACGAAACGAAGGACGCCTGGATCAAACGTTGTACCGCCGACTGTTTTCTTCGGACGGTGCTACTCCTACAATCTATGGGCTGCTCAAGGTGCAAAAAGAAGGTTGCCCTCTCCGTCCTATCGTGTCTTTTGTCGGGTCACCAACTTACAACCTGTAGAAGTTCTTGGTTGGAATGCTGAAACCCTTAACTGAGGGCAACTCCAGGTCAGTTAGAAACTGTCACGATTTTGCAACTGACGTCAGTACACAGCAAATTGATGATGAACCCGCCGTGGTTGCTCAGTGGCTATGGTGTTGGGCTGCTGAGCACGAGGTCGCGGGATCGAATCCCGGCCACGGCGGCCGCATTTCGATGGGGGCGAAATGCGAAAACACCCGTGTGCTTAGATTTAGGTGCACGTTAAAGAACCCCAGGTGGTCAAAATTTCCGGAGTCCTCCACTACGGCGTGCCTCATAATCAGAAAGTGGTTTTGGCACGTAAAACCCCAAATATTATTATTATTAAATTGATGATGACGATGTGATGGTGTCTTTTGATGATATTTCCTTGTTTACAAACGTCCCTGTTGGCCTGGTCGTTGATGTGGTAGAGGCGCGTTTGAGAGAGGATTGCAATTTAAAAAGTCGTACGTCTTCGCTGGTGGAGGACATCGTAAATTTGTTGGGGTTTTGCTTGAGCCAAACCTACTTCAGTTTCGCCAACACGATTTATCATCAAATTGAACGATGCCCCATGGGAAGTCCTATCTCCGTTACCATGACAAACCTAGTGATGGAGCACGTCGAAACACAGGTGCTGAACTCACTACCCTTTCGGGGGAAAATGTATTGTAGGTACGTGGATGACACTTCTGTAATTCTGAAAAAGGCGAACCTGGTTGCTTTCCACGCGGCGCTGAACAGCGTACACCACGCCATTCAGTTCACGTACGAAACAGAGAGAGATAATGTCTCGCCTTTTCTAGGTGTGCTTGTACGCCGGGCCGGTAATGACAGTGCGGGAACGACAATGTGCCGTTAAGCAGTGTGACACCGAAATTTTTTTTTTTATCCTTTGACCCACATCACCCGACCGTACACAAACGCTCAGTTGTAAGGACTTTTTTGCCACGTTGTGATGCAGTGTGCTCGAGGAAGCAGTTGCAGCTACAAGAAGTAGAAAAGGTATTTGATGCGTTTAAACGGCGGCGTTATCCCAGGACGTTAATTAACTATACCCAGAAGCGAATGCGGGAGAGAACGGAAAGTGAGGGCAGCGTCTATTGCATCTATTCCCTATGTTCAGGATGTGTCAGATACTCTTCGGAGAACTTTGCATCCGCTGGGCATACGAAGCGTTTTCAAACCCCGTTATACCTTGGGGAATGTGTTCACGAAACCGAAAGACCGCACCCTTGCAGATGATCAGAGCAGGGTCACCTAGAAAGTAGGACGCCGGGATTATGACGCGACTTAAATTGACGAAACGGGCAGAAAGAGGTCAACGAGACTGAAAGAACACAAAGGAGACGTTGCTAAGGTCACCTCTGCAACGCGTTTTAAGACCGAGCTTGTCGAACACTGCTGGACGACAGGGCGTAGCTTCGACCTTGACGACGAGAACTCGCTGGCCCGAGAGCAAAAGTTGGGGAAAAGAAAACTGCTGGAATCGTGGTTCATCTGTCGTGACGAATCAGCGTGCAACACCAACTGTGGCCCCCGGCCGGACGTTTACAAGGACATGTGGGACGAGTAGACTGGACCTCCCCTCATTTGTGTCAGTGTATACCGAAGATGCCACTTGCATAGGTGGCGAAACGTCTATACCATTTTGTTTTAATTTGTTAGGTTAAGTTGGAGTAAACTTATTTTCAATCATGAATTTACCTGGCTTTCGCGACATTTTTGCAGGAAAAGTCCAATAAAAACAACGGCGCATCTTACGCAGTGTATATAAACAGCACTCGCTTTTGTTTTCATACATCTCTCACCATGGCGGATTTTGTTGCAATTAATTGGCGCATACCTGAAGCTCGGTTCTGCGGAAGATATTGCGGCTGATGCGAGAAAGCTACCTGGGGTTTGTAATTGCGTCTTACGTCTACGTTCTATTTGACACCCTAAATGACAGGCACAGCAGATGCCCTTCTTGGTGTTCCCGCCGCGAACAAAGTGTTCTCCGTCGGACAGTTTCTCGGAAACGGTACTGTAGCCCGAGCATTTACGTCTTCCAACCAGTCCACGCGCTGCCGTTCAGCACACAGCGCCACGAACAACGGAAGGGAGAGCACGCAGCCTCAATGTAAACAAATACGCGATCAGCCGGCGGAGCGCCGTGTGCGCCCACCGAGGCCTGCTTTTTTCAACAAGGGGGCGCTTTCAGTAAGGCGCAGCAGCGCCGCCTGGCCGAGGTTGTCTAGACTTGCACGGTTTGCGTGTGTGCATGCTAGCGCTTGCTTTCCTCTGTTTGTGTCCACGTTTGCATGTGTGAGCGCGCGTGTGTGTACATGAGCGTGTTTATGTACCTGTTTGTGTGTGTGTCTGTGTGCGTTTATGTGTGTGCGCACGTGCGTACAGGCAACCGTAGCGTCCGCTGCCGGAAATGAAGGGAGCCGAGCGTTGCCCCTTGTATGCCAGGATAGTTCCCTGCAGGAGATGCGACGCTTCCTGCTGTTCACGCCTAGGAAACTTTGAGAGTGCAGCAAATAAGCACTCGTGTCTTACCCGTCCCCGTCCACCCCCTCCGCGCTACTTCCCGCCCATCGTGCAGGCGCAATTTGGTATCCATTTTAGCACAAATGGCTTCTATGCGACCTACCTTTATAGCACCCGATGTATCGTGTACACGGAAGCGCCTCCGATTTATGGTCCATACCGCATAGAAAAAAAAAAGCATTTGACCCATCCCAGCGCCACAGGTCCTTTAGCTTTAGTGTAGGGATTTTCCTTGCAGACTGTAGGCCCATTTACACAAAGCAGTTTGTGCGCTAGAGTAGTTCTTGATAAGCACCGCCTCATCGTCATAGCAACCATGTTGTTTAATAACCAAGGCGGCTAGACAGCAGCAAAGGCTTTTCACCTGCGAAAGGCTTCGTGAATTTCACCCCTCATTCTCGATATTTTCATAGTCATGAGCTTCGAGCTTAAAAATTTTCCGCGACAGCTGCGGCCCCATCCGTAGTCTGCACAGCGCCTTGTAGTCCCATCCGAATTATTCTGAAGTGACGTAACTCCTATCTGTTGGCTATGCCTAGCCTCTGGTAAGGCTTTTGCATTCCACATAGACATTGTAGATACGTGACGACTGTGGTCACTGTCATATGCAATTATTATTATTATTATTATTATTATTATTATTATTATTATTATTATTATTATTATTATTATTATTATTATTATTATTATTATTATTATTACTACCAAGAAGCTGTATATGACTTGGATCCCGGGATTTCTTCGTCTTCGTTGAGAAAACAGTCGACAGAAAACCATTCTACGAAAATAAAAAGTCTGTATCTCCCTTCGACTTACTCATGCAAGACACACCCCAGTATCCGTTTCAATAAAGAAAAGCACGAAACAAATGTCAAAGCCACATGGCTGATGATAAGGCGAGAGTGTTCGCTGCATGCGTTTCCCGGTAAAGATCACGGTTGCATAAGCTGCAGTAGCCGGGAAGTGGCAACTGTAGCAAATGCAAAAACACCCATGTACTTAGATTTAGGTACACGTTATAGAACCCCAGCTGTTCAAGATTAATCCGGAGTCCCCCACTACAGCGTGCCCCATAAATCAGATCGTGGTTTTGGCACGTAAAACCCAGTAATTTAAGTTTAGGCAAACACACGTACTATACCGATTGGACCACGAACATACACTGGACCTGCCGATTAGATCCCAACGTGGAAGTCCTACTTTGGACGTCCAGTGGATATGAGGACATTATTTTCGGGCCGTCCTATTTAAAACATGCTTCGGACATCCACAGGATTGAAGTTCGGTGGTCTAAAAAAATCCCAAAACTTTAATCCTATGGATATCCGACGGATGTTTTCAACGGGATGTCCCATACTACACAACTATAGGAACGACGCATAGAATTCCATTAGACGTGCTACGTGATCATATCGCGGGACGTTAAGTCTCTTCCACGGCTGCCCTCAGCGCACACATTTTCGAAATGACAACATGTCGGACAGCAACATGAAGTTGCCACACTAAGATCAAACTTACAATGAAGACATAAATGGAGAAGCTGCAATAGAAGGATCCAAACTGCATAAGCATATTGGGAGGAAACGTCACAAAGTGGTAGCCAGAGCACCGGAACAACTGCGACTTAGCACCTACCGCAAGGCGTAACCGAATCAGTCGTGTCCTCCGCTGTCAGAACATGACGGCAAAGCCGAACCCTGCAACCCCTGCCGTAGAACAGAGTAGTAACTGCCTTTACACAGTCGAATCGCCACTGGCTGTTGCATGCACGCTTTGGGCTACTTGACACGATTGACCCGCAGATCAGATTTTCGACGATCGCAGCCTCTGCTCGGCGCTGTCGTTGTGCTTGAGTGCTATTTGGCAACGCTTCGCTACGATTCCACCGTGCCACACGAGACAGATTGTCTGCGCCAGCGACAATCATCGCGACATGAAAATATGTATAGAGTTGCGCTCAAATTTCGCACTATGGAGTATCGTAATCGTCGTTTACTTTTTTTTTTTGCTTTTCATGCTGTTTGCTTCTCTCGTAACCTTTAATAGTAATTCTGTATTCTTACTTTCTTTTTCGTTAGTTTTTTTCTCTATGAGCCAGTATTTATTTATTTATTTATTTATTCAGTTACCTCACAGGCTCCCGAAGGGGTATTGCGTGAGGGGAGGATACAGGGAATTAGCAAAAAGAATGGAGTACTAAGAAATTATACATTGTCAGCGAGTAAACATGAAAGAACAAGTCTCTAACAATGTTAACGCAATACAAAACAAACATTCAAACAAAACAAACAAAAAAACTATACAACTTCGCTAAAAGTATTTACTTAGATGCGCAGTTTGGTTGAGTTGTGATGAATTATGGAAATAATATGCACAAGCGTGCTCCGAAGGATGCAAGGTCAAGAATGTCAACTATGTCGTTTGGTAGGTTATTACAATGCTGAATGACACGTGGTAACGCGGAAGAATTGAAAGCATCTGTTCGGCCAAAAGATACGCTGGAAACTCAGATGATTATGCAGACGCCGAGATGAACCAGAAGGACGAGTGAGCGGCAGGGTGGACGGGCGCGTGCTATGGACTCCAGTTGTCCTTACGCACAAAAAATCTACACACGCAACAACCCACCCACACATCACCAAATGTTGGGATAGATAGCTGGGCGTGTTGGTTGAGCATGCTCTGATGTGAAAGGCGCGAAGGCGACGACGGACAAAGAGAGAAACCCGCACCCAGTGTGACTGGGTGTGGGTTTCTCTCTTTGTCCGTCGTCGCTTTCGCGCCTTTAACAACAGATCACCAAATACGTCACGCTTATCGAGGTAATATGGTTTGTCACCGGCGACGTTTGCACTTTTCTCTTTCGCGAACCTGTTTGCGTCATTTAAAGGGTGTCGAACCGATAGAGGTTCGGTTCTGGTTGACGTACTGCAATCAATTCGTTCCGGTTCAGTTTCGGTTCGCCAAATAGGCTTGGTGCAGGGCTCCTTTTGTTAGCTTTTTTTTTTTTTTTTGCTACATATACCCTGCGGCAAATCCTCCCGATATACAGGGTACATTTTATTTTATCGTTAACAAAATTTTTAAAGATCACTCGCCACGTGTAGCACGATTCTTCTTGAGGTAGATTACTCTCAGCGGCAGATATTACTTGCGCAATAAATGAAAGTGAACATTTGGATAATTAACTATTTTTTGCTAATAACTTTTTAAATAATTGCTTTACGCCACATATTGGAATTTACGTATTGTATCCGGCAAGTATTAAGGTCATATCCGCTTCGAACGAGCGCTGAGGATGACACCAGTTTCGAGATATGCGTTCCAAAAGTCTGCGACGAAATGCATTGTTGCGCCAGTAAATTTTGAGCTTCAACACATAAAAAGACGTTTTGCCAAAAGAAGACGTTCGAACATCACTGTATTTTTATGGCACCTTTAACTACACTTATCTCAAAACTGATACTGGTCTCGGAGTTCTTTCCAGGTGAACGGGCCTTGTGATAACACTGACTTCAATTCATGTATTGCAATATGTGCACTAAAGTATATATTTGAAAGCTACTTTGTGAACTTTCATTAATTCAATTATGTGTATTTATTTCCAGTGTAAGCAATGTATACTGCCACGCGTATTACCGCTCAATGAACAGACGTGTGCCAAATGCCACAGGCAATTTTTAAAACTCTTGTTCACGTTAAAACAAAACACCCGGCATATTAAAAATAGTGTTTTGTTCTTAGCCTCCCATATTTCTGGCATGGGCTGGCAGAATAAATTGCACTTTCTCAGACTTCGTCACGAAATAAATTTTTTGCTTAGGGCTCCCTCGGAGTCATGCTCACCAAAGTTCTACACAGCCGCTGTCACTAAGACCGAAACTGAAGGGTCGGTCTAAGTCTGAGTGAATCGACACATGAGAGAGCTTGCCGACTTTTGACCCTAGCGGAAGTCTCTAGCTAAACCTTACCGTTTGTATGTTGTAACCATACTGAAGCCCCTGTCTATGAGGCGCCTGATCAATTCGTTCATTCCAACTCCAACCTTAATTTGGCTACGGAGACAATTGTGAGACTCTACCGGATCGTTGGTGAATGCCCGAAGGAATTATTTGCCAGAACTGAACTTTTACGACCTTCTGTTCGGAAGAAAAATAAAACAAAGGAAAGAACCCACTGAGCTACAAATTGCTCACTGACGTGCCTTTGGTCCTCTACACAAACGCTTCCTTATCAGTAGTAATCTATCCAGTTGTTCCTGAATGCTTGCTGCAGTTTTCAAACAAGTAGCTAGCTCTTAATTAGCGTATCAAATTCGCAAAATAATGAAGTAGGCAATTTTGTAAACGCTGGCGACTGCGGCACACAAGCGGCAGCAACTCATAGGTGATTGCATTCGCGCGCTTCTTCGCTGACGTTTTCTTCGCTATTATCTGGTGTAAAATACTCGTGTAGATCGGGCAAACCGTTTCGCCGCCGTGCACTGATTGTAAACAACCTGGCGTTGTCGACAACATGTCGCGTCACTGCCTCCGCTATGTAGTCACTTCGTATACGACGATGAATACAGACTAAAGATTTTCCCAGGGCACAGGGACCCAGTCTGAGCCGAGAAAGTCTTGCTGTCATACTTACGCCAGCCTTGACTTGTACACGTTCCTTGACACTTCTGTAGTAGTCTGGGCTTGATTTGTTTGTTTATCCTTGGATCATTTCTTTGCCATTTCTCTGCCTATCCTCACCGCGATTCGATGCGTCGCCGTCGACAGCCTGCCCACGTAGAGGCTGTGACTACTCTAACCACCATGCTGTTGCAGATGCGATCACTCCGCGAGGTGTCGCATGACTCGACACCGGACGCGCCAGCGCATACGTCTGGCAGCATTTCTAGGGCTGTTGCCTTCTGCTGTATGCTCGCGTAGTGACAGCAACGTGGCAGGAACAATCGCACGCGTATACTCCTATCGTGCCAACCTCGACTGCCTCTTTGAGATGATCACCGCCAGTGTCATATTGGGTAGAACTGGTTTGCGAGAGCATATGCACGCATTAGTTTCCTTTAGGCAAAAAAAAAAAAAACGCACGAATGTAATGAGAAAACTTATAGCATTTGTTAAACCGGTTCACGAAAGCTTTGCTGCAGACAGATTGGAAGATGTGCGTTGGATCTGCATATTTTTCCCCGTTGTTTATTTTCTTGCCATTTTATGCCAATTCAAACAACTGACCTGCATAGCAGGGCTGACATTTTCAGCTTCTATTTACTCTTTTTGTCTCTCTCCTCTATGTGACATATAGTATTTTTGATTTAGGTAACCTCGCATATCGCCAACTGAGCTCTTCAGAAACGATAAGTTCTATCAGGGATAGGCTGCCTGAGCTGTAGCAGTAGAGCTCACGAAAAAATTAAGAGGGGCGACTGCTGAGAACAGGCTGCGCAATGCATGCAACTGATATTGCAATAAAACTGGCCATTTCACAAGAAAAAAAGAAAGAAAGATGAAAAAGTAACGAGAAAACTTGTTAGTCGCGTTATAAGCGTTATTTCACCAATGTGTTAGCCGTCATCCCTCGGTCAGTAATGCATCACGAAAAAGCATATCTATTACCGCATCTTCTGCTTCGTGCATTACATTATCCCCGAAAGGACAAAATGAAGGATAACAATATGCAAAAAAAAAAGAACGATCCTTATTGCTTTTGAATTAATACAAACTTCACTGCCATTTATAAACTTCAGTTCCAAAGAACAATGTGCAGCAAATTATCAGCGGTTATGGACTGTTACATTCTATCTTGGTTTTCTAAAAAAAGAAAAGAGAAACAACTGTTTTCTATTTAATTTTAAGAACAGACATCATCAAGCCATCTTGCTTATTTGCAATGAACACGTACAACCATAACAAGCTCTTATTGAAATAGTATATCGCACAGATCGTGGAGATGACGTAAAAGTAAAGCTACTCGTCATGCTTAATGTATTGTTGAGGTCGCTTGTTATTGACGTTCTGGGAAGAACGGACGCTTAGAACTGGTTCTCATCTCAGGAACAGCCCTTGCACTCAGACGCTTCGTGCTCTACACTTTGCACACATGCTACATTGACGTTACTTTTTATCATCTTCACTGTAAAAATATTCCGTAGTAATTCTAGAAAAAAAAAATGTAGACCCAGCTGTAGTTGACATCTGGGGCGCTATAACGTAAAGCTATTCCAATATTTTCTATTCCAATTCTGCAATCAGCCCTCCGCAATCGGTCAAAAACTTTTTTGAACCACCCCTGGCCACTTCGCCTGTCTGTCACGCGACGTCACGAAAACCGCGATAGCTATCTATCTGATATGACGTGTACACACTGATTATGCATGATTGGACCGAACGAAAGAAAAATATTTAGCAGCGTTTTTAAAGGGGCTGGTCGGTTCATCTTCACAATAAAAACAGGAACAGCGCGACACAGGACGAGCGAGCAAAGAGCTCAGGACAGAGCGCTGTCCTGTGCCCTTAGTCGCTCGTCCTGTGTTGCACTGTTCCTGTTTTTATACTGAAGAAAAATATTTATTTCTGATTCGACGCTTTTCCCCATTAGCCCTCGGCTATTGGTCAAAAGTTTTCGGACTGCACCCACTTCACCTGCCGCCACGCAGCGTCACAAAACCTCGCAAACTCACTCGTCAAAGTGACGTGTACGCGTTAAAGAAGTATTAATATGCCGAACAAAACTGAGCTTTTTTCTAAATAGCCGCAGGCTGCCCCGTTCTCAAAGGAATAAAAGATGGCCGCCGGCCATCGCTCGGGCACTGGCTACTCGCACCTGCCAGAGAGCATGGGTTTATTTGCGTACAATAAAACTTTCTGCGTGGCCGTGTAACGTTATCGAGCACTTTCGGCACGTTTATGACCTCGCTCTGCCAACTCTTCTTTGCTGAGGATACGTTTTATCGGCATTCTTAACCTTTCGTTGCGTGCCGCCGCTATTTTCCATCAGCCACCTCAAGCTAAGTAAGGGAAAGCGGACCAACCGCAGACGCGGGCACCAGCCTCTTCATGCGGTTATCGATTTTCAGTGCACTGGCTCGGCCCCATCGAATTTCTCTCCACTTGAGCGCGCTCCTCGACTCTTGTCAGCCAATTACATAAGACAAGCAGCTCACTCTAGGCAATGCTATTCGTTTTTAAAGAAAACAAAAGTGACCTCGTATATATGAGGAGAGCGTTGATTGGCCTATTCAGACAACCCTGCCGGTCACCGCCCGATGCTTGCGTTGGCGGTTACGCGAATTTGACGTCAGGAGATTGGGATAAAAACATAATGGGATAGTTTTACGTTATAGGGACCCTTCATGATGCTTCACTTTATGTAGATGGGTTTTCCCTTTCATGAATTTGAAGCACTGTGACAATAGTTGCAGCATCAGACGCCAACGCGCGTCAAGCTGGTGGGGACCTAACGGCCCGAGACGCGTTTTGTCACTTCCCTATTGCCCCGTCTTTTAAGACGTCGAACGAACGAACGAACGAACGAACGAACGAACGAACGAACGAACGAACGAACGAACGAACGAACGAACGAACGAACGAACGAACGAACGGACGGACGGACGGACGGACGGACGGACGAACGAACGAACGAACGAACGAACGAACGAACGAACGAACGAACGAACGAACGGACGGACGGACGAGCGAGCGAACGAACGAACGAACGAACGAACGAACGAACGAACGAACGGACGGACGGACGGACGGACGGACGGACGGACGGACGGACGGACGGACGGACGGACGGACGAGCGAGCGAATGAACGAAGGAACGAACGAACGAACGAACGAACGAACGAACGAACGAACGGACGGACGGACGGCCGGACGAACGAGCGAGCGAGCGAGGGAACGAACGAACGAACGAACGAACGGACGGACGGACGAACGGACGGACGGACGGACGAGCGAGCGAGCGAACGAACGAACGAACGAACGAACGAACGAACGAACGAACGAACGAACGAACGGACGGACGGACGGACGAGCGAGCGAGCGAGCGAACGAACGAACGAACGAACGAACGAACGAACGAACGAACGAACGGACGGACGGACGGACGGACGGACGGACGGACGAGCAAGCGAGCGAACGAACGAACGAACGAACGAACGAACGGACGGACGGACGGACGGACGAGCGAACGAACGAACGAACGAACGAACGAACGAACGAACGGACGGACGGACGGACGGACGAACGAACGAACGAGCGAGCGAGCGGACGAACGAACGAACGAACGAACGAACGGACGGACGGACGGACGGACGGACGGACGGACGAACGAACGAACGAACGAACGGACGGACGGACGAACGAACGAACGAACGAACGAACGAACGAACGAACGAACGAACGGACGGACGGACGGACGGACGGACGGACGGACGGACGGACGAACGAACGAACGAACGAACGAACGAACGGACGGACGGACGGACGGACGGACGAGCGAGCGAACGAACGAACGAACGAACGAACGAACGAACGAACGGACGGACGTACGGACGAGCGAGCGAACGAACGAACGAACGAACGAACGAACGAACGAACGAACGAACGAACGAACGGACGGACGGACGGACGGACGGACGGACGAGCGAGCGAGCGAACGAACGAACGAACGAACGAACGAACGAACGAACGGACGGACGGACGGACGAGCGAGCGAACGAACGAACGAACGAACGAACGAACGAACGGACGGACGGACGGACGGACGGCCGGACGGACGGACGAACGAACGAGCGAGCGAGCGAGCGAACGAACGAACGAACGGACGGACGGACGGACGGACGGACGGACGGACGGACGAACGAACGAACGAACGAACGGACGGACGGACGGACGGACGGACGGACGGACGGACGGACGAACGAACGAACGAACGAACTAGTCTGCTCAATGACCAACAAAAAGGGCTTTACACCGAGATATCTAGATACACCGCAAATCTGGCGCTGTTCGGAAAAGAATGCTTAGTATTAAAAAAAAAAAGAACGTCAGTGTCGCACCAATGGAGTGTAGCACGCTAAATGTCAGCGAGCAAGGGCTATTCCTAACATGAAAATTGTCTAGTCATTCTTCTAAACACCTTCATTGCCATCCTCCGTCCATTACTCATCCTCTTTACTGTTCTATGGCCGTGGGATAGTATAGAGGTCCGCAAGGCAGGGACGCAGTTACGGTATACTCTTTGCCATACACCTTTCTCTTTGCCGGGTCTATCAAATAGTCTCCTGTCGCTCCAGCTTTTTTGTTTTGTCTGAATAATCAGTGAATAAATAAATAAATAAAACAATTACTCCTTCCAATCGATGGAATTTCTCTAAATTAGAACTTTCTTCTTTGCCTAATTTAAAGAAAAAGAACTTGATATCGTCCTACACTTTTTAGAGAACGCTGCTCGATTTCACAAGTTTCCGCGTATCTAAAGGCTCCCTTTTAAAAGCAAATCACGCATATATAAGAAATATAAGCCATCAGTAAAGCATAACGAGTGTACAAAGCAAGCATATATAAGTTGGAAAGGGCCTCCTGTGGTTCAATATGTTCTATGAGCACGTGGCATCATTCTTTTGCCTTCTGATCCTTTTGCCGGCTCTTTCATCTGGCGTCGTGAAACATAATTTCAATGAGTGTTCAGTCTTCCATTAAGCATTATGGGTCGAATGAATTTAGGTCAGATATTAAAATAAAGTTCCTCGTCGAAAGTGGCTTGGCGGGGCCGTTTTAGTTTTTACCCACCTAGATGAAACTTTCGTGTACCCAGAAACATAATGCCTTCCCAATTTTACCACAGAAAGCGCTAGCCGAGAAGAGGTGGTTGCATACTTTCAGAAAAGTGAGCAGCCATGGCCAGTGCTAGAATGAGGAAACCACGCACTCGACCTCAATAGCAACGACCTCGATGGTCCAAATATATGTTTTCTCTCTCTCTCTGGAGCGCCAATTTAAACACTGTGCTCGCCCAGTGCCATACGGACGAGTATTCATTAGTGGCACGAGCATCAAGTGACACTCTTGTTTCTTGCGCAGCACTTCCGGTTCACCTCCTGAAAGGACCGGGGAGTAAATTCAAAATAAATCAGAAAAAAAGAAAAAGAAAAGCATAGTACAGTGCAACATTCATAGGTTTCATTATAGATATGATACCAGAGCCTATGGTTAGTTACAAGTTGAGTTACTGAAGTGTCTGGAATAATTATAATTAATAAGAGATCACTGAGACGACCGTGAACGAAATTCAAAATAAATCAGAAAAAGCAGAAAAATATAGTACAGTACAAAATTCATGGGTTTCATTATAGATATGACATCAGAGCATAAGTTTAGCTACAATTTGAGTTACTGAAGTGTCTGGAATAATTAGAATTAATTAGAAATTACTGATTACCATACACCAAAACACAGAATCGTAGATTTTATAGAGACCCGCAACGTGAGCACCACTTTGGCGAAATTCCTCAAAACCCGGAAGTCGAAAGCGGAAATAATCACGTCCCTAATGACGCCACATGCAAAAATGCGGTATTGCATTCAACACACTAATTAAAGAAAAACATTTGCCTCGCAGTTCGAGTTAACGTAAAGAACATCAACGCCGAGGTGCGAACGCCGTTAAGAGACACCTAAGTCAAAGGTTAGGGTCGCCTACGATTTTTATTTATTTATTTGACATACTCTCAAGCGCGAGGCATTGTAGAGGGAGTGTCGACTGCACATAAATAATAACGTTAACAGAATGAAACATCACATCTTATACAATGTTAGCGGGAGATCATAAGTACAAGAAATAGAAATATCGAACAAATTACAAACATCAGAACTCGTACCAGAACAAAGAGAGGAAAAAAAGAGAGATGGGGGTGACGGGTGCATCAAAAGATCACGCAGGGTTATCACAGTGAAGGTATGTAGATAAAGAAGGACTAAAGATAGAGTGATCAGATATACATACAATGTTGAATGAATGAATGAATGATTGTGTGGTTTTTATTGGCGCAAGGGCCAGGTATGGCCAAAGAGCGCCACGCAAGTGTTAGTGATTTCGCAATGGAGGGATGGGCTCTATGAAGTTGATGTGACGTGGCTGTAAAGGGGCCTAAAATATAGTCACTGTAAAGTGCGTAAAATGTACGTGTAATAAAATTATGGCGATGACAAATGACGTGTACTATGAACATAAGGTGCATTGCAAAATAATGATACGATATAAAAAAAATGCATAAATTTCTAAAATTCACTAGAGCACCATGGCCTCGTTAGAGCCCTTGCGACATAAGGGCCTGGAGGCATGTGCTATATAAAACAACTATCACAGCGGCATCCTCTGGAAAGAGGATGCGCCGCGAATTTATTGGGCTCATAACATGTAGGACAACCTCATTAAAAAAATTGAGGGCTACTTTGGTGTTGCAAGATGGTTCCTTACCAAGAAACATAGCTGGGTGAAGAGGTATGCAATAACGATATGCAAGAGCAAAATTTTTCTTTCTTTCAGGTTCGGCTTTGCGACACTCCAAGAGGACGTGGAGGACGGTCAGCGTCTCACCACATCGACCACAGGTTGGCGGTTCATTTCCAGTAAGCAGAAAATTGTGTGTACCAAATGTGTGCCCTATTCTGAGGCGGCAGAATAGGACATCTGTTCGCCGTGATTTTGTTGGGGAGGGCCAAAAACCTAACTGTGGCTTTATAACGTGCAGTTTATTGTTTATTTCTTCGTTCCACATGCGTTGCCAGTGTTGTCGTAGTTTCTTACGCAAGAAAGGCTTCAGATCTGTGACAGGGACAGCAGCTGTAGGAAAAGTGTTTAGTGATGTGAGTGATGTGGCCATTTTATCAGCCAGTACATTACCCTCGATACCTCTATGGCCAGGTACCCAGCATATTACTACGTGTATATGTGACATGAAAATATTGCATAAGAGGGAGTAAAGTTCAATAAAAACAGAATTTTTAAGCTTTTGTAATGAAATTAACGCTTCTGCGAGTCTGTGTATACAATTGCTCTGTTGAATTTTAATTTCTGTATATGTCTTACTGCAGACAGTACTGCATAGGCTTCTGCAGTGAAGATACTTGTTTGCGGGTTCAATAAGTCAGATTTAGAAAGAGAGGGACCAACAGCAGCATAAGATACACCAGCATGTGACTTTGACGCGTCTGTGTAGAATTCGGAGCAGCTGTACTTCGATTGAAGTTCACGGAAATGCATAGCGATTTCGATGTCAGGTGCGTGTTTTGTGACCTCTACAAAGGAAACGTCACAGTCTATCACCTGCCACTCCCAGGGCGGTAATAGCTTAGTTGGAGGCATTAATCGATGTTCGAGAACAGGGACATCCATTTCCGTGCTAAGTTCTCTTGCACGCAGTGAGAAAGGAAGTCTCATGGAGGGTTTATTATGAAAAAGTGTTTGACACGTCAAGTCGTTAACAGTTTTGAAACACGGATGTTCTTTATTGGAGCGCACATTGAAAAAATAGGTAAAGCTGATCTACGTTCTCTGAAAATGTAGTGACAACTCCTCTGACTCTGCATATAGACTTTCCATCGGGCTTGTCATCTCTTCTGCAGCTCTACCAGGCACTTTTTGTTGGCTACTTCCGCTACAGTGCGCCTGTACTTTCTCGGGTTAGTACAACTGCTGTACGCACACTTGAAAGTGCTCAGGCTCGCGCACTGAGAATTTGCCTAGGACTACCACGATGTGCGTCTACTTGGGGCACTATTGCAGAGGCACGTGCGTGGCCAGCTCGAGTTTATCTGCAATAAACTGCACGTTATAAAGCCACAGTTAGGTTTTTGGCCCTCCCCAACAAAATCACGGCGAACAGATGTCCTATTCTGCCGCCTCAGAATAGGGCACACATTTGGTACACACAATTTTCTGCTTACGGAGAAGCCAGGAAACGCTCATTCATCGATTACGGCTGGGTGTGGCATACACCAATCGATACCTTCACAAGATTGGACAAACACGGGACCCTGAATGTAGCGTCTGTCCCACTCTCGAGACAATAGCTCACGTACTTTGCGTGTGCCCTCAATATGCGGCCGAACGAAGAAAACTCAAATCTACAGTTGACAGCTTGGACTCCCGCCCCTTTTCAGAAGAAAAGGTTTTGGGCGCGTGGAGGAGTGTTGACTGTGCCCGACGTGCCATAAAAGCACTTTTGAACTTTTTAAGTGAGACTGGTTTAGACGATCGCCTCTAGAAGCTGTGAGACGTGTAGTCAGTGCGAAATGTGTTTGCGCAAAAACTTTTTGTGGCAACATTACTTTTTGTATGGACAAGATTACTCTTAGTGTATTGCGTCTCCAGTGCGCATCCGCATATTGGCCAACGTGTATATAGTATCTCATTGTACCATATCATAATCATCCGCCACCTACCTTTCCCTGTATTTCCCACTTCCCCATTCCCCAGTGAGGAGTAGCAGGCTAGAGACACGCTCTCCAGGCCGACCTCTCCTCCTTTCTCTCCATTAAAATCTACTCCTCCTCCCATCGGGCTTGTTTTAAATGCGCCAGTGGCCAGGCGGATACCCAGATGATGAACGGGTTCTAACGTTTTTAGCGCACTCGGTGCAGCAGAGTGATATACTACGGCACCATAATCTAACCGTTATCTAACTAGGCTCCTGTAAAGATTCAACAGGCATCTCCTGTCGCTACCCCATGCAGTGTGGGATAGAACTTTAAGTAAGTTCATGGTTTTTAGACATTTTGCTTTAAGACGTTTTATGTGTGAACTGAATGTAAGCCTGGAGTCAAGCATAACACCTAGAAATTTGTGCTCTTTGTTAACAGGAATTTGTTGTCCACCCAGTTCTACACAGGGATCAGGTACCAGGCCTCTCTTTCTTGTGAAGAGAACACAAGAACTTTTGTGCGGGTTGATTTTAACTCCATTTTGGTCTGTCCACTTGGACACCTTGTTTAAGCCTTGCTGTACCTGTCTTTCACACACTGTAAGGTTGCAGGATTTGAAACCTATCTGTATATTGTCTACGTAGATGGAATAAAAAATGGCTGGGGGCAGTGAAGAACGAAGTGTATTCATCTTAACGATAAAGAGAGTGCAGCTGAGCACGCCTCCCTGGGGTACACCAGTTTCCTGCGTAAAAGGACGTGACAGTGCATTACCGACTTTTACTCGAAAGGTACGATTTGACAAATAGCTTTCAATTGTGTTCAGCATATTTCCACGGATGCCAATTTCCGACAGGTCTCGCAAGATCCCGTAACGCCATGCCGTGTCATACACTTTCTCCATGTCGATGAATATCGATAGGAAAAACTGTTTATGTATAAATGCATCGCGGATATTTCCTTCAATGCGCACAAGGTGATCGCTTGTCGACCGCCCTTCTCTGAAGCCACACTGATAGGGATCGAGCATATGGTTGAGTTCAAGGAAATGTATAAGTCTGCGGTTAACGATTTTTTCAAAAATCCTACACAGACAGCTTGTTAGAGCTATCGGACGATAACTTGCTGCCAGGGACGCGTCTTTTCCCTGCTTCAGAACAGGAGCTACAATCGCTTCTTTCCATGCGGATGGGAGGTATCCCGAAGCCCAAATAGTGTTTAATAGTGTAAGTAGTGTAACTTGTGTGTCAGTATGTAGGTTTCTGATCATGTGATACATGACTCTGTCAGGTCCCGGTGCAGTGCTTTTGCATGTGTTCAAGGCAGCTCTCAACTCGGCAATACTGAAAGGCCGGTTATATGGTTCATTCTGCCTGGATTTTCGTATGATTGGCTTACGTTCCACTATTTCTTTATGTTTGAGAAAGGATTGGGAATAATTTATTGAGCTCGACACACGCTCAAAGTGCTCCCCAAGTGAATCTGCCTGGTCTTGCAGGGTTTCGCCTTGTGTGTTTACCAAAGGGAGGGAGTATGTTTGTCGCCCTTTTATCCTACTAACCCTGTTCCAGACTTTGGCCTCATCTGTATACGAGTTGATACCAGATAAAAATTTCTGCCAATTCTCTCTTCTGGCCTGTCGGCGAGTTCGCCTGCCTTGGGATTTTACTTTTTTAAAGTTGATAAGATTCTCCGCCGTGGGGGAGGCGCGTAGCGACCCGCACGCTTTGTTTTGTTTCTTACGAGCGATCCAACAATCGTCGTTCCACCACGGGACACGCCGTTTACATGTCAAGCCATTTACTTGTGATATGCATTTAGATGCGGCATCTATTATGAAGGCTGTAAAATACTCCACAGCAGCATCAATTTCTAACGAGGAGATGTCATGCCATGAGATACTAGTAAGAGTTCGAAATTTCTCCCAATCAGCTGTCTAAATCTTCCACCTAGGTGCCTGTGGTGGATATTCGTTTTCTTTAGGTGTTCGTAGTAGTATGGGGAAGTGGTCGCTTCCGTAAGGGTTCTTTGTAACTTTCCATTCAAGTTCAGGCATAATAGAAGGAGAAACTATGCTGAGATCGATTGAAGAAAAGGTTCTGTTTGCTAGAGAGTAATATGTGGGTTCCTTCTTATTCAGAAGGCGCGCACCAGAAGAAAAAAAGGAACTGTTCAACAAGACGACCTCGCGCATCTATACGAGAGTCGCCCCACAGGCAACTGTGCGCATTGAAATCGCCAAGAACAACATAAGGTTCTGGCAATTCGTCTATAAATGACTGAAATTCATGTTTGTTTGATTTGTAGTGTGGGGGTACGTAAAGCGAACAAATGGTGACGAGTTTATTTAGAAGAACAGCTCGAACCGCCACTGCTTCAAGGGGCGTTTGTAGCTGTAAACGCTGACACGAAATGCTTTTATGAATAAAAATGGCAACACCGCCTGATGATACGACAGCATCATCGCGATCTTTGCGAAACGTGACATACGGTCGGAGAAAGTTTGTGTGTTGTGGTTTTAGGTGTGTTTCCTGTAGACACAGCCCTTTTGGATTGTGTTTTTGGATAAGCTCTTGCACATCATCAAGGTTCCTAAGAAGACCTCTGATGTTCCATTGAATTATTTGCGAAACCATATTTGAAGTAAATCGGTGCTGTGTATACAGAAACAGAAGTGATGCATTAGGTTACAGAGCTCTTTCGAGGCCCTGTAAACGAGGTTTTGCCTTTTCTTGAAGCGTTCGAGGGAACCTCGCCGCTCTTAGGCGCTTGGTGCGCCGTGAGTATGGGTGTTGTGTCCATTGCCTCTTGTGAGGCGCCGGACACGCGCTCTTGCGAGCGAGAAGTTTTTCGGGAGAGTCTCACCTCGGAAGGCAAGACCCCTGCGCCCACCAGCCCGGAGGTCGATGGGGCTCCCTGTGGAATTTGGCTGCGCCGGCTGTTGCCAGCGCTGGGAGGGGCCGGGGAGGTTGTGGCAGCCTCGGCTGCGCCTACCTTCGCGGCCACTATCGGTTCTACGGGATCGCTGCGTGTAGGGCAGGTTACCGCAGATAACTCTTGTGGGGCCGGCAACCCAAGGGTAGCCTGGCCTGTTTGCTGGTTGGATGGAGTAGGCTTACCTACTTCCACCCTGGGGGCAGGAGCCAAAAGTACCTGCTCGCTGCACGCGGGCAGGGCACTTGGCATTGGCCGCTGCGACGCCGCCCCCCGACGCGCCGCATCAGCATAAGGTGTGGTGTGGAAAGGTGAGCACCTCTTACGGGCTTCCTTAAACGAAATGTTTTCTTTGACTTTGAGGGTGGTTATTTCTTTTTCTTTCTTCCAGTTCGGACAGGAGCGTGAGTAGGCTGGATGGTCACCACTGCAGTTCACACAGTGAGGTGTGCCACTGCAGTTGTCGGAAGGGTGGCCCTGGACTCCACACTTTGCACAAGTTGCTTGACCACGGCAGCTCTGCGAGCCATGGCCGAACCTCTGACATTGGAAACACCGTCTAGGGTTAGGGATATATGGTCGGACAGTTAACCTGATATATCCTGTTTCGATGGTTTCTGGCAGAACGCTGGATGCAAATGTTAGGACAAGATGCTTGGTGGGTATTTCCTTGCTGTCTCGTCTAAGGATAATTCGTTTTACATTGGTGACATTTTGTTCTTTCCACCCTTCCAGGAGTTCAGCTTCTGTTAAATCTTGGAGGTCTGCCTCTGATACGACTCCGCGTGAGCTATTCATTATTCTGTGTCGTGTAACAGAGACTGCTATATTGCCAAATGTCACAAGCCGGCCTAGTTTCTCATACTGATTTTTCTGAGGGATCTCAAGAAGAAGGTCTCCACTAGCCATTTTAGTCACTTTATAACTTGACCCTCAGGCTTCGGTCAAAGATTTTGCTACTGTGAATGGTGAAATGAATCTGCCTTGTTTTTCAGGGTTCTCACTGCGTACTACGTGGTATTTTGGGTAGGTCTCTTTAGTGCGGGTGAAACATGTGCTCAGGTCTTTGGTGCGCCCCCTCTTCTGAGGGTGACGATCAAGTAGGCGGGGAAATACGGGTGTTCCCATAGTAGTTCAGTTTCTTTTCGGCAGCAATGGCGGCCACCCACCACGGAGCCCAACATGGGGACGCTGCAGGACTTAACGCGTAAGGCTGCAGGCTCCAACCGTGCATTGCCACTATAACCTAATATATTATACACAAGGGAGGGCACATACACAAGGTTAACCCTAGCCACCTAGGAAAATTAGGAAGTGACGGAAGAGAAAGATATGAAAGGACAATAAAAGAAAGAAGATAGGAAAGAAAAAAGGTTGAAGAGGTGGACAGGAAAAGGCGACTGCCGATTTCCCCCGGGTGGGTCAGTCCGGGGGTGCCGTCTACGTGAAGCAGGGGCCAAAGCGGTGTGTTGCCTCCGCCGGGGGGCCTTAACGGTCCGAACACCTGGCATCGGCTCAACCCCCAGGATCCTCCTTTCCCTGGACACGGCTAAGCCGCGCACGGCTACACGCGGGAGGGTCCGGCCCTCATGTCCTCGGGTCCGTGGTGTCGCGACACACCAAACGCCTGCTGACGCAGACGCCCCTGCGGGGACATACAATGTTCAACACGGAGGTAGTTCCACTCGTTAGATGTGTGCGGAATGAAGGAATAAGAAAAAAAATTTGTTGCAGAAAGGGCTATAAACTTTGTGTTGGTGATCAGTTTGAGATTAGCAATAAGTCGGAGGCATGACAAGTTTGTACTCAGTGGTGAATGACGGAAGACCGTGTGAAAAAGGCAGACGGGTGCTAAAGCTGACGGCGCAGTGATGGTTTTAGTAATTACAGACTGCGTTTTATTGCTGTTATGCTTGATGCGCGGTGCTACTTATATAGCATGAAGTGGGTGGTGGTATTTGGAGTTAATCAAAGGGACCTAACTAGAGTTGCGTGATGAGGATCCCAGATTGCGGTGGCGTATTCTAATTTTAGCCGCACAAGAGTTCTGTGAAGAAGCAATTTTAGTGAGAGTGGAGTTTTATTGCAGTTACGTCGCAGGCATCCCAATGTACGATTAGTCCTGTTGCTGATCATATCAATATGATTATTCCATGTTAGATTGAAGATAATGGTGACGCCCAAGTATAGGTACAATGAGACATGCTCGAGTTCAATGTCACCTAGTTTACAGGTTGAAAAACTTTCGCGCTGACCAAAAACAGTCACCAATTTGTATTTGTAAGGAATGAAATCAACGAACCATTTATCACGCCGAGTTCGAGTGTTATTCGAGTTCATCTGCAAGGTATGTTTGTCGTCATTATTGCGTATTTCCCTATAAAGTACACAGTCGTCGGCAGAGAGCTGCGCAGAGGAAGCGACACAGACAAATCGTGAATTGTGTATATTAAAAACAAAAGCAGGCCTAAAGCTCGACCTTGAGGTACTCCCGACACGTGAGTCGTAACCATTAATGGTGACGTACGGAAATGGGTTTGGTAGGAATAATTCAAGTTAAGCTAGTACCTTATGGTCGAGATTGAAGGCGGAGAGTTTAAGCATTAGTAAGGTGTGATTGACTTCTTCAAAAGCCTTCGCAAAGGGCAGGACAACGCAGTCGACCTTAGAATGTTTATTAAGTATAGCAGTCAAACGATGAATGAGCAGGAACAACGTTGTTTCACAGAAAGGTATACACCTAAAACCATGTTGCGCTCATGTAAAAATGACTTGGATTCTAAAAAGTTAAATATATGCGAATACAAGATACGTTGCATGAGTTTGAAAGCAATGCTTGTTAGTGAAGTGGGTCGGTAGCTGAGAGCGACATGTTTGTTATCGGACATATGTATTGGGACCACCTTCCCATTTTTTTCAATCCAGCGGCAAGATTCCTTGATCAAGTGACTGCTACATCGCCGTGTCCAAAACCTTAGACGCGAGCATTTCAATCATCTCACGAATATAGGGTGTTTTAGAAAACGGCGTGTAAAATTCCCTAAATATAGGCAGTATGCGTTAATTATGCAAGTTACTCGAAATTGCTTTCACCGCGGAGGCATACAGTTTAAGAAATGACTTGGTGTAGTAATTATACAAGTATTTATGATTGTCAAGCTAACTTTCTATCTGGAGGTACCATGTAATTGATCCTATAACGCGTGGATTGAAGCTCGTCATCTGAGAAGATTGCAACCGGCTCCAGACGTGTGCTACACCTGAATGAGTTCCGCAGACTTACCTCGTAAAACCGAAACTGCCGAATAGCGAAACTGTGACGCCCTTAGCGGTCGCCCACGAGTGACGTGACCGCTTACGCCTCGCCGTCAGACGAGCAGGAAGCGAGCGTGAGAGCGGCTTCGTAAGGACGCTCCATTCATCACGTTTGTTCAAAGACACTTCGAAACTGTGTCGTGATGCAGGTACAATATACTGAGGTAATGAGATCGGTATTTAATGAGATTTAATTTGATCGAAATATAGGATGAGATACTGAAAGATGCGATGAGTATTTGGAAATACAGATACAGGAGAGTGGAGCGTTGATTGTATTCGATGGGATACTCGCCGTTTGTATCTTAAGATTCTTTAAAACATTATTGATAATTCCTTAATATTACGTTGTTATTTATTATAGCTCCACTGTAGGGAACGCTCCATTGAACTAGTTGGGCTGTAAACGCTTACCTTTTGACCTCAGATCAGGTTCTTTTCAAATTCATTCTATTAACAGGTAACATTTTTTTTTTGCCAGTCTAACAGAACAGTACCTTTAGGAGCAGGCTCTACCTCAGGGCCAACTCAGATTTCTTTATTGAAATATAAATAAATGCCGGGATTTTACGTGCCAAAACCACGATCTAGTAATGAGGCATGCCGTAGTGGAAGGCTCCGGATTAATTTTGAC
Organism: Dermacentor variabilis; assembly: GCF_050947875.1. NCBI lineage: Eukaryota > Metazoa > Arthropoda > Arachnida > Ixodida > Ixodidae > Dermacentor > Dermacentor variabilis. The sequence goes on along the minus strand of NW_027460346.1, from coordinate 3,061,498 downwards.
CACCTGGGGTTCTTTGAACGTGCACCCAGTATTTCTGAGCGTTATTTCGTTCGACCTCCGCCCCCCCCCCCCCCCCATTTGGAATGCGGCCGCTGCGGCCGGGATCTACCCTTTATTCAAATAAATGTTGCCAGGATTGGGGGCTCAATCCCATCGCTCGTGATCCGTTGTCAAGTGGAGTCGGGCATGAATTAGAAGGTAGCTGGCCCATGCCGTCGTCTGATTTATCCACGCTGAGGACGTTGATAAAGGGAAGGACTGCTTCTCATCGACAACGAGGAATATGGGTTTATATTTACAGTATCTACACCAGTCTATCATGACTACAAGAGAAGTACATCAGTCCAACATGACTGTTTGAGAGAGTGTGCTGAACAGCTGAACAGAGTGTGCTGAACAGCGGTTTATAAACACTCGGTCCTCCCCCCCGATACCTAAGTGATGGAAACGTTCGTCCAGTCATTGTAAACGCGCCGCCTCTCCGCGGGACGGCTTACACACCCACGGGCGCACACACACACACACACACACACACACACACACACACACACACACACACACACACACACACACACACACACACACACACACGCACACACACGCACACACACACACACACACACACACACACACACACACACACACACACACACACACACACACACACACACACACACGTAGAACTCGGAGTTGACCCCGTCAGCGCGGCCGCGTGCCCATTGTCTTGCGTCTTGGACGGTGCGTGGGAAGAGGCCTTCGAAGACGTTCCCGCGGCATCTCCCCCGCTCGCGGCCGACCCGGGTAGGCGGTGTCGTGTTGCGGCACAAAGCCTGCTTGGTCGAACCAATTCAGTCACAACGGCGACGAGGCTAGAGCGTAACGCCAAGGAAAGTTGCCGCCACTGTCGAAACTGGCCGGCAAAACTTGCACTGCAGCTGGCCGTTCTTAACAATGTGAAGCGTAAAAATTTCACAAGCGCTGAACTGATTTAATAAAATGTGGTACATTCATGTGAGAAGCCTAAGCTTTACCGGCTGTAGAAACATAGTTTAAATCCATGGCCTTGTTTTCTTTACAAAGATTGCCGGCAATTGTTTTAAGAAGTTTAGGCACAATCCATATACCTCTGCACCAAAAAATTGACATCGCAGTTCTGTAAACTGCATTCGTTGACGCATTTCATGCGGACAGATCTTCTATAGGATTTTATACAGCTTACATGAAACAGTTATAATGTTTCCCAGAGTTACGTCACAGGCTTACAAACAAATTAGTGGTATCTTTCAAATGAGTATATATAGTACATCAGTTTAGTCCTTTGGGTGTCCCAATACTTCGAGTTGACAGAATTTTGATATACTTTTTCTTATTGCTGACTTATTTAGGTACAACTTTAATTCTCAGTTGTCTTGAATTTTACGAATTTCAACATTTTCTTGCAAAATATTGAAAGAAACTGGTGATCGACATAAAAATTTCCTCCCTAGATTGGATAGATTTCAGCCTCTTCAAATGCAACTCACTTATCAAGTTTAGTGCAGAGGAAGCCGAGACAAAGGATTTCTCCGTTACCTCTATTTATCTAGGAACAGGTATGCTGTGTAATGAGTAATTGTACCACGCGAATTTCATAATCGGCGCTAGGCTTTCCATGGTGTGCGGGCCATTCCTAATGCGGGCCAACGTGTTATATTGTTGTATGTTTGTGTATACGGTTTTGTAAACGTCCCACGTCCACCTTCAGATTACGCACTGAATAAGTTGGCACGTCTTCCATGGACACAACGTTTAGAAATAATATGTCGCACTAAATCCTTCTCGTTTTAGGGTAGCATACAAACGGGCCTCAACGACAACGGCATCGAATGTTCTCGCCAGTATTCAAAGTGAATCGTAACCTTAAGCGAAGGTTGAAGTTCGAGGTTGAGCGGTGTGTGCTACTGATAACTGCCTCGTGAACCGCTCATCTTGCTTTCACTTTGTTGCCGACGGGTAAAGAAACGGCAGATCGTGCAACATGTCCGATCTAAGATGCATGCTGACATTCGTTAACCGTGCTCAGATCTGCAAACAGTGGAGTCGATCTCGCCGGTCGTCCGCATATGGCAGGAACACTTGTCTTGCAGTATATTTTTTTTTTTCGCATTCTCACGAGAGACCGCTAGAAAGACAGGGTAAAACGTGGGCCACTTTTGAAGAAATTCCGACGCAGAGTAGAGAACACTTTCCACGAAATATTACGCCGACGGCGTGCACAGCAGCAGCGGAGAGGGTGTTAAACCTAATAAAGCCAGGAATGGTGAGACAGCACACAAAATAGACGCGATGGGCCAAAAGTCAGCTAAGGGAACTATATCGAACAGCGAAAGAATGAAATAAAACGAGAAGTTTTACGATAATTCATTGAGCGGAGCCCTACTGTTCGCTGGGTTGCGATTTAATCGTATTGCTAGTAGCGTTCGTTAGAACCGCGAATGAACATAAAATTGTTGCATCTAGAAGAAACGTTAGCGCCGACGTTTGCCAACATCGAAACATGTATGCAGCCGGGGATCCTCTCTCGCGCTTCTCATTGCACACGCTGCGTCATCTATCGGCGCCGCCATGAAGTCCGTGGGTGGCGCGGGTTCGATTCCGTCGAACATTTGAAGAAAACAACTTGAGGGATCAATTTCGTTCTTGTGGAGCGGCACATACCTTGTGGCGCGTGCCTAGTTATCCAAGTTAACGTTAAAGAATATTATTGACGAGCGGCACACACTACAGGCACACACCCTGTCACCCAAGTCGGTGTCGAAGAGGTTCATTGAAAATTACCCACTGCCGCATCCCTGCAGCGACCCATGTCGGCTCCAGTTCGTTGAAGAGCGGCATATAAGTACGCAGTGCCGCCTATACTCTCTTAAGCAAAATTACACCCTTTTGCCACACAATGATAGTCGTCATCTGTCTTGTCCGCATTTCCTTTCTCTAACGTGGCGAGCCTGGTACTTCCCAGCAACGAACGACATGCGCGTTATCAGGGTGACATAGCATTCCCGACAGGAAAGTAGCGGGCGCGGCGTTTCAAGAAAGGAAACGCGAGCAAGGCAGATGACGATTATAGTTGTGTGGCAGAGATACACCACAAAGGGTGTAACTTCGCCTACACTTTAAAACAGTTGCACACTTAGGGGTGTATATTTGCCACGGAACAATAATCGTCATCTGTTTTGCTTGCGTTTCCTTTCTTGAAAACGCTGCGCTCGTCACTTTCCTGTCGGGAATGCTCTGTCATACTGATAACTCGCATGCCGTTCCTAACTTGGAAGTACCGGGTTCGCAGCGTTGCAGAAAGGAAATGTGGGTAAGAGAGATGGCGATTATTGATCTCCCAGTCCCCCAGTGACCCAAGTTGGCCCGACGGTAGGCTTCGAACCATGTTCCTTCGGCACAGCAGCCTGCTGCACTACCCGTTCGTCCGTAGACGGCCCAGCTTGGCGGGAAAACAGAGACATATATAGTAGGCAGATAGATCGGCGGTCTGCCCCCGGGAAGTGCGTGTAGTGCCTTAAGAATGGCAATCGCATTAAAATTGATAGCCTGGATGAGCGATCCGCTTTCTGTAGCCGCGATATTTTTACCCTTATTCTGTTAAATGCCGCAAACACCATAAAAATTGGTGCAGTGTTTGTTAAAAAAAATATCCATTTCTCCGTTGCCATCTATTCAGATAAAAGCTATCGAGCTAAAACTTCTGGACTATTATATTATCGGCGTTAAAAGAAAACAAGATCTGTTTGCAAGTAATTCTTAAAGATACAACGTTAAAGGTAACATCCATTATTTGTATCCAAATGTTTTTGTAAATCATTAAATATTATTAGGATGCTTGACGCACTTTCCAGTGGCTAACAGTCTATGTATCTATGACTCGTGGTTCTCTCAGACCACGAGGAATGTGGCATATTTTATTTATTTTACTGTTTTCTCTTGAAATACAAATGACTGCCCCGTGTTCGACTGCTCAAAACTTGCAAGGATACACGCCACCTGTCATCATCCTTCCCTCAAACGACAACTTAACGTTGTGGAGAGGCTCGATATTTGTTACAAACATCTCCGATACAATAATAAAGGCATCAATCAAGCAACGCCGTGGATGCCTTCTAGTCACATACACAACTCTCAGATGAAGCTGAGGTTTTCAACTTCAACTGCCTTTCAATATTACGCTTTTGGTATGCTAAAAGCAAAGCACTGTAAGAAAACAAATAAAAATAAATGTTCTGTCTATATTCTTGCAATTGCCGCTATAGTAGGAGAAACAGGCCTTAACAGAAACGCCTGCGATGCCACCTCGAGTCGTGAAGCAATATTGTGCGGGCGAAGAAGACAGCAGATTTTTATTTTATTTTCTATTTTGCGCGGGTGCTCTGCGTCATTTACAGTACCACAAAATACAGCCCATAGAATGAACGGTACGTGCTGAATTTTGTGACAACGCGCTCCGCTCTCTCTGCGTTCTTCTGAAAATGTTGAAACCAATCTCGCGGGCTCTGTATCTGAAAGAATAGCGCGCTGATTAGTGCCACGTGTGGCTACTGTCCACTAGCTCAGGCGCAGGAATCGCCTTTGGGTACGCTCCTTCTCCACACAAGGCCATCATGCGAAAGCATCGAGCAAAAAGGTGCCTGTTGGATGAGTGGATTCAAGAGAATCGTCCATTACTGTTACCTTTGCGACATGTTGTAGTTTAACATCAGTCCAGCTCAGCGGGCTGGACTGATATATTATTATTATTATTATTATTATTATTATTATTATTATTATTATTATTATTATTATTATTATTATTATTATTATTATTATTATTATTATTATTATTCACTGTGATATATGGACAAACGACAGCCCTCTTTATCCTTCAACACGTGATCGAACCTATTATAGAGTTAAGAGGCCCACGGCCATCAAAAGTACTGCATCACAAAACAGTTAAATCACACCCGCGCTTTTTTGACAATGGCGGGATTTGCGACGAATATTGAGTCGACTGCATCGTGTGAGCGTCTCATTCTTGTATCTGAAACTTGTGCACACCAGGCAATTGGGGACCCTTAGTATGGTTACATATATGCTTGTTTTATTTAGATATCAGTTATTGCAAGAATTTTTGCCTTTTTTATCCTATATACTTAACCAAGTGAATAGAAGTAGCCGTCCCCAGCAAACGGTGAGAACGACTCATCTGTTTATTTTGAACTCAATAAAAAAAAACAATGTCGCGCAGGCACTCCTTCGGGATTTGTCTAAGTATGCGTAAGCATTGTGCCACTTACTCATCTCCACGCAGACCTGTGTCATTATCCATGTTATAAAACTTGATCCGACCAGTATAAACGACAGTGCTGCGGTGATGTGAACTGCGGCGGACGGCGGCGCAAGGCGAATCGATGGCACAAGCAAAGTACTGCAGGTGGCTGCGCCAGTTGCACCGATGACGTTCCGATCATTATAAAACTTCCCTAGCACTTGCTTCTTTAGCATCTCGCAGTTACGTCGTAATTAGACAATATAAAACGAACGGAGTGATTCTGGACAAGTTCAATGGAAGTTACTAGATTGTCATAGCTGGGGTCTCACACGGCTGTAGCATATTCCAGTTAAGGGCTTATTAGTGTCTTATGAAACTTTAAGCCACATGGAGCAGTAGAAAAATTACGACGTAAATAGCCAAGCATGCGGTTAGCATGGTAATAATGTACTCAATATGTAGCGACCAAGATAGATTAGTCGTGATGTGAACTCCTAGGTACTTGTAATAGTCAACAGAATCCAAAGTAATGTTATTATGATAACAAAGAGGTGAGCTAGTGGAAGTTCTAGATACACAGATACACGCATGACTTTGCACTTTTTAATATTTAGGTCCATTAACCATATTGCACACCATTTAGATGTAGAGTGAAGGTCAGATTGCAATACCTAAATATAGTCATCGTTAGTAATTTCTCGAAAAATAACACAGTCATCGGCAAAGAGATGAATGTGAGATGATATAACTGATGAGAGGTCATTAATATAAATGAGAAATAACAGGAGGCCTAAGACAGAACCTTTCGGAACGCCAGAATGAACTTCGCAAACAGATAAAGTAGGGGCGTTTGCAGCAACAAATTGTGATCTCTTAGTAAAAAAAAAATAAATTGTGGGGTTTTACGTGCCAAAACCACTTTCTGATTATGAGGCACGCCGTAGTGGGGGACTCCGGAAATTTCGACCACCTGGGGTTCTTTAACGTGCACCTAAATCTAAGTACACAGGTGTTTTCGCATTTCGCCCCCATCGAAATGCGGCCGCCGTGTCCGGGATTCGATCCCGCGACCGTGATCTCTTAGTAAGGAAACATGCAATCCATTTTAAGACCTTAATATCACGATTTAGTTGGTGCAGTTTGTAAAGTAACAGTCTATGGCAAACCTTATCAAACGCTTTTGAAAAGTCATGGAAAATGCAGTCGGCAAGCGATGATTGATCAAGAATCTGATGTAAGTGATTAGTAAAGGATATTAACTGTGTTTCACATGAATATGTTTTCCGGAAGCCATGCTGTGTTTGACGTGAAAAATGAATTAGATTCTAGAAAATTGACTAATTTCGTAAACATTATGTGCTCGAGCAGGTTACAACAAATATTAGTTAAAGAAATAGAGCGGTAATTAGTTGAGCAGTTTTTCTTACCAGATTTATGCAGTGGAACGACCTTCCCAATTTTTCATTGCCTGGAAGTGTAGACGTATCCAGTGACTGTTGGAGAATTTTAGTTTGTATAATGTAACTGTAAGGACTAGGATTTTTCAAAAATTTTATGTCAATACGCTCTCCGCTGTGATGGTTTGTGATTTCGGCATTCTGAAATAAGTTCCTCTGTTAGAGGTCTTTGGTCGAATCACGCTAGGGCGATTTCGAGTGATCGTCTTTGTAAATTGTAGCGAGGACAGTCACAGAGAAGGTGTTGAAGAGTCTCCTCGCTACCACAGTCATCACATGAGGCGTCGTCGGCCCATCCGATTCAGAATGCAAAGGACTTAGTGAAGGCCACCCTAGCCATATTTGACAAAGCAGGGTAGCTTCGCGACGGCAGAGGCCAGCTGGAATGCAAAGGCGTAGAGAGGAGTCTAGGTTGTGCAGCCGGTTGTTTTGAAAGCATCCTGGTTCCACAAGGAGAACGTGATATCAAGGGTGAGCATTCGAAGTTTTCTAGCGACATCTGTCCTTGATAACGGTATCGGCTCCTCTCCGTCGCCTTGAAGAGCCCACCGAGCAGCGTTATCGGCGTGTTCGTTCCCTATGACACCGCAGTGACTTGGGAGCCACTGAAATGTCACGTGGTGTCCTTTCTCAGTCAAGGTATCGATTAATTCTCTAATCTCGAATACCAGTTGTTCGGGTGGTGCACGCCGCAGGGCTGATAGCAAAGACAGTAGTGCTGCCTTCGAGTCACTGAATATTGACCATCTTCGAGGTTGTTCTTGGCTGACTAGGCGAAGTGCAGCGCGAAGAGCTGCAAATTCCACAGCCATCGGTGTCGTTGGTTCACACGTCTTGAAACTGATGGTGGTGGCTTTCGCTGGGAAAACCACGGCTCCGGAAAAACACTGCGGAGTTGCCGATCCATCAGTATAAATATGTACGTGGTCGGCGTACCTATCGTGCAAAAGGAGCACAGTTAGTTCTTTAAGAGCAGGTGATGACAGTGGAGGGCGACGAGGGCACTGTTGCACTTTTTAAGGGCAACAGAATTGAACAAGCGGCTATAGCCTGAACAGATATTTATAGTGCTGCAAGTGCTACTGTGCTGTGTGGCGACGGTATACGGTGACGTTATTTGACTGTGATTGCATGTCTATTCTATGCTCCTTTCTTTCTTTATCTCTACTTTCCTATCACTTTACCTCCCCCTCCCCTCTCTCCCCAGCGTAGGGTAGCAAACCGGATCTACCCACCTGGTTAACCTCCCTGCCTTTCCCCTTTATTTTGTCACTCCCTCTCTCTCTCATGTGTTAATACCATCTTAACCAGGAGAAGAATCATTATTAAGTGCTTCAATCAGTCATGCGACGCCAAGTGGTTCAACAGTCACTGGTGACATAGGTAAATAATTGTGTGAGCTCACAGTAGGTAATTCATTATCGCTATCCACAAAAAAAACTTAATGAAAGATTCGTTAAGAACAGTGGCGCAATGGTTTTCACTAATCTAGTTACCGGATGAATCAATCAAACGAAATATGTTTGCTGGACGGTGGGTTAATAACTTGCGAAAATGTTTTTGCGTTAGTTTGTAACATAGACAGCAAAACGTTAGTAAGAAAATTATATTTAGCGGATTTAGGCGAGCCTATTTAGATGGTCGATGCAGATTTGTAAGCAGCCCAGCGGGGATGATTAGCAGGCAAACATCTGGCGGCACAATAGAGACGTTTCTTTTGGTTAGATAGACGTTTGATATAAGCATTGTGCCATGGCGCACATGCGTTTGAAGTGATAAAGCGACTAAGGACGTATTTCTTTGTTGGACGTTCGACTTCAGCTACAAACATATTCACTTCAGTTTGACTGCACTGAACAGGTATCAAAATTGCTTAAAAAGATTTCTAAGAAATGTGCAAGTTCACTGTTAATCATGTCAAAGTTATCGTTCCTGTAATCCCGTATTGTTTTTTTTTGCACTACTACAGGGCGCATTAAATGAAAACGAAAGTAATGAGTGATCATTTATTCCCAGTGTATAGGCTATAGCGGTGGCGAAGTCTGGACGAGGCGTTAGTAGTAGATCGAGAATGCTGGTACTCTTATTGGATGTCCTGGTCGGCAACGTTACTAGTTGAGTCAGAGAAAAAAACTGAACATAGGTTAAGAAATTCACGAGCTTGTGGCAAAAACGGCAATGAATAAGGTGGGTTTGCGTTCCATATTACACTCGGAAATTTGAAATCTCCTACTACAAACAAAGGAACGAAATCGTGTGCAAACTATATTAATTGCGTCATGCAATTCACCGATAAAAGTTAAAGGTGAGGAGAGAGAACGATAGTTTATTCTTAATATAATCTCGTGGTAGCCGATGGTTTCTATGGCCCAGACTAATTCGAGTTCAGTGTTAATATGCATATCTGAAGAAGGAACGTCCTTTGAAACGGCAAGAAGGACTCCGCCTCCTCTACGCATTGTCCGATCACAACGGTATATCTGAAAGCGGTTCGTATCGTCAAAGATTTCATGATCGCGGACATGAGCGTGGAGCCATGTTTCCGTTAAGGCAACTATATTTGCACTACACGTGTCAATAGCTGATGATAAATAATTATACTCGTTTAGTACACTTCTAACGTTAGAAAAAAAGAATTGATACCTGACACCGTGATTTGCGGCCAACTCCCCTCACGTGTTCCTATGTAGACGTGCTAGCCGAAGAAGTATGGGCATGACTGGCATGCTCGATGGCTTTATTAACCTCTAGAACGTGATCGTAGTCTGTAAAATACATGCAACATTTGTTATTGTTGAGCAGTTTGTTGTAACGTAACTTAAATCGTGGTGAACCGGGCTTAGCTTTCCCAAAGTCGATGAGTTTTTTACGAGCCGGCCGTGTTGCGATTGAAAAGTCTTCGCTGACTGTGATGTTCTTATCCTTTTATTGATGACGTAGTGACAGCACTTTTTTTATTTTGAAATTAATAAACTTAGCGCCAATGGGGCGACATATCATCATCATCATCATCATCGTCGTCGTCGTCGTCGTCGTCGTCGTCGCTGTCATCATCATCATCAGCAGCAGCAGCAGCAGCCTCTTTTATGTCCACTGCAGGACGAAGGCCTCTCCCTGCGATCTCCAATTACCCCTGTCCTGCGCCAACCGATGCCAACTAGCGCCGGCGAATTTCCTAATTTCATCGCTCCGCCTAGTCTTTCGTCGTCCTCGATTGCGTTTTCCTTCTCTTGGTACCCATTCTGTAACCCTAATGATCCAACGGTTATCTAACCGGCACATTTGGACGAGCGGCTGTGACAGTGATATCACGTACCAAGCCAGAGTGATGGACTCTAAAGGACGATGTGTGTGTGCTGTGCTATGTGCTCTCTCTCTCTCTCTCCGCAAGCCCAATAAGAGCGAGGTTGAATAGAGTCGGGCTGAAAGCACCGCCTTACGGACTTGCCAACTACCACCAAAATTTCAATATACGCAGACGACATCTGTGTCTGGACTTCTGCAGTCACACGTCCTCAGATACGTGCACGGCTTCAAAGAGCGGCTACTTTGACAGCGAGCTACTTGTGTGAACAAGGTCTCAGCATATCACCAGAAAAATGCACCCTAGTGGCATTTACTCGCAAACCAATGACGCCTTATGTCATCTCAATCAATGGGTGGACCATTTCCCATGTCAGAACCCACAGATTTCTTGGCGTAATTATCGACCGAGACCTCTGTTGGAGCCCGCACGTGGCCTACATGAAACGGCGCCTGACAGCAACCTCCCAGATGCTTAAATACTTGACAGGAAAGACGTGGGGGATGTCAGTAGGCGCAATGTTGAGATTCTACAGCGCTCTCTTTCTCGATTTTTTAAGATATAGTCTACCTGTACTGAACAACACCTGCAAGACAAATATTTGTGTTCTGCAGGCAGCACAAGCTCAAGCACTCAGAGTTTGTCTTGGTTTGCCCAGATGCACGTCAACTGAGGCAACTATTGCGATTGCTCGGGACCATCCAATGCAAACTAACATCACGGTGGAAGCCCTGAGAACGCATATCATACATTTTGCACGTGCCCCCTATTACAACCTTGCAACACTACCTTCAGACAGGCACCAATCATCATTCTCTAAAACAATCGTCAAGTACAACGACAAACTTCCCTCGGGCTTCACCGCTGCATCTAAACCATCGATACCACCTTGGTGCCTTGTCAGCCCCACAGTCCATCTCAGCGTACCAGGAATCGGGAAAAAGTCTGAGCTGTCGTCGCCTGTGCTGAAACAACTGTATCTGCTTCTTCGGCACGAGAGGTACGCGGACAGTGCACATATTTATACTGATGGTTCCACAAACATCCAGTTTTCGTCCGGTGCTGTGGTCGTCCCAGCAAGAGGTATTACCATCAGCTTTAGGACTGACCACCCAACGACATCTACATCTGCGGAACTAGTTGCTCTTCGCGCTGCACTTTGTTTCGTCAATCGGGAACCACCTCGGCAATGGTCAATTTTCAGTGACTCAAAGGCAGCCCTACAATCTGTGCTATCAGCTCTGCGTCGCGGGCCATTCGAACAACTAGTGCTCGATATTAGATGCCTACTCCATACATCACATGAGAAAGGACATCACGTGACGTTTCAGTGGCTGCCAAGTCACTGCGGCGTCATAGGAAATGAAGACGCGGATAAAGCCGCTCGGACAGGTCTTGAAGACACACAGGAAGAGGCCAAAGCACTTTCACGGTCCGACGCAGCCATCAGACTTCAAGTGTTTGCACGGGAGATCACGCTCTCTCTATGGTGCACACCAAGCAGCCAGACCAACCGGAGCAATCGTCAACACGACCTGTCCTCCTTGATGCATCTCTGTATGCCAACTGGACTCCGCCGAAGTGAGGCCACCCTGGTTTATCGCTTATGGCTAGGGGTGTCCTTCACGAAATCTTATTCGTTTCGCATTGGAATGGCCGACAACGCTCTCTGCAATGCGTGTCTTTGCGAGGAGACGCTGGAACACATTCTGTGTGAGTGTCCTGAATATAATGTTCAGAGACAGTCCATGGCGTCCGTTCTAGCGCACCTTGACAATAGACCATTGTCAGTTGCAACCATTTTCACATATTGCCGACAGAAGACATCGCAGCTGAAGGCGACGAAGGGACTACTTCGGTTTATGAAGGAGACGCGCTTGGACAAGCGGCTGTGACAGTGATGTCACGTACCGCGCAAGAGTGACAGACTGTAACCAACGATGTGTGTGCCGTGTCATGTGCTCTCTATCTGTTCTCGCCATCTTTCATCCCCCCCATCCCACTCCCATGTGTAGGGTAGCAGACCGGTTTGGCTAAACTAGTTAACCTCCCTGCCTTTCCTTCTCCACTTTTTCCTTCCTTCCTTCCTTACCGGCGCATTACATGACCTGCCCAGCTCCATTTTTCCCTCTTGATGTCAATTAGGATATCCTCTATACCCGTTTGCTCTCTGATCCAAATCGCTCTCTTTCTGTTTCTTAACGTTATGCCTAGCAATCTTCGTTCCATCGCTCTTTGCGCGGTGTTTAACTTGTTCTCAAGCTTCTTTGTCAGTCTCCAAGGCTCTGCTCCGTATGTCAGCACTGGTAAAATGCACTGAATGTACACCTTCCTTTTCAATGATAATGGTAAGCTTTTAGCCAGGAGCTGACAATGTCTGCCGTATGCGATCCAACCAATTTTTATTCTTCTGAGCATTTCCTTCTCATGATCAGGGTTCGCTGTGATTAATTGACCTAGGTATACGTACTCCTTCACAGACTCTAGAGGCCGACTGGTGATCTTGAACTGTTGTTCCTTTGCCCGGCTATTTATTAATATCTTTGTCTTCTGCATATTAATCTTCTACCCCAGTCTTATGCACTCTCTCTCTTAAGGTCATCAATCATTGGTTGTAACTCGTCTGTATTGTTGCTGAATAAAACAATGTCATCGGCAAACCAAAGGCTGCAGAGATATTCGCCGTCGATCTTTACTCCTAAGCCTTCCCAGTTTAATAGCTTGAATACTTCTTCTAAGCACGCAGTGAATAGCATTTGAGAGATTGTGTTTCCCTCTCTGACCCCTTTATTTATAGGTATCTTCCTGCCTTTCTTATGTAGAGTTCAGTTAGCTGTAGAACCTCTGTAGATATCTTCCAAGGTATTTACCTAAGCGTTCTGTACTCCTTGATTATGTAATGCCTCTATGACTGCTGGTTTCTCTACTGAATCAAATGCTTTTTCGCAATCTATGAAAGCCATATAGAGAGGCTTATTGTAGTCTGTGGATTTTTCGATAACCTGATTGATGACATGGATGTGATCCATTGCAGAGTATCCCTCCCTGAAGCCAACATGTTCCCTTGGTTGACTAAAGTCCAGTGTTAGCCTTATTCAACCGGAGATTATGTTGGTAAACATTTTATATAATATTGGGAGTACGCTAATGGGCCTATAATTTTTCAATTCTTTAACGTCTCCCTTTTTGTGGATTAGTATAATGTTTGCATTCTTCCAGTTTTCTGGAACCCTTGCAGTCGATAGACACTTCGTATAGAGAGCCACCAGTTTTCCTAGCATTGTCTCCTCCATCTTTGATTAAATTGACTGCTATTCCATCTTCTCCTGCCGCTTTTCCCCGTTTCATGTCTTGCAAGGCCCTTCTAACGTCATCGCTATAGTTAAGAAGGAGTCTCTGCAACCTGTTCATTACTGCTTTCAATAGAGGTATCGTGGCTCCTCTGGGTACTGTACCGGTCAGTATAGAATTCTTCCGCTGCTTTTACTATACCTTCGAGATTGCTGATGATATTACCCTGCTTATCTTTCAGTGCATACATATTGGTTTGTCCTATGCCAAGTTTCCTTCTCACTGATTTCAGGCTGTGTCCATTTTTTACAGCTTCTTCAGTCTTTCTCACGTTATAATTTCGAATATCACTTGTTTTTGGTTTGTTGATCAGTTTTGACAGTTCCACGAATTGTATCTTATCTCTTGAGTTGGACACTTTCATTCTTTGTGGTTTCTTTATTAGGCCCTTTGTTACTTGGGAGAGCTTGCCTACTGGTTGCCTTGGTGCCTGGCCTCCCACTTCCATTGCTGCCTCTGAAGCCAACCTAGTTACAGTTTCATTTATTAGCTCTATGTCATCATCATCTCTCTGTTCTAAGGCTGCATATTTGTTTGCAAGTACCAGCCTGAATTTGTCTGCTTTTACCCTTACTGCCTCAAGGTTGACCTGTTTCTTCTTGACCAATTTTGCTCTTTCTCTCTTCAAATTAAGGTGAATCCTAGCCCTCACTAACCTATGATCACTCCACTTTACCCTACCTATCACTTCTACATCCTGCACTATGCTGGGATCAGCAGAAAGTATGAAGTCAATTTCATTTTTTGTTTCACCATTAGGGCTTTTCCAGGTGCACTTTCTGTTGCTACGTTTCTTGAAAAAGGCGTTGATTATTCGAAGCTTATTCTTTTCTGCGAATTCTACCAGCATCTCTCCTCTAGCGTTCCTAGAATCGACGCCGTAGTTGCCAATTGCTTGTTTCCCAGCCTGCCTTTTCCCCATTTTTGCATTGAAGCCGCCTATTAATATAGTATACTGAGTTTGCACTTTTCTCGTCGCTAATTCAACGTCTTCATAAAACTGATCTACTTCCTCATCGTCGTGATTGGATGTTGGAGCGTAGGCTTGTACTACCTCTAATCTATACCTCTTATTAAGCTTGATTACGACTACACCTACCCTCTCATTAATGCTGTAGAATTCGTCAATGTAGCCCGCTATGTCCTTATGCATTAGGAATCTTACGCCGTATTACTTCTTATCTAGACGACCTCTATAGCAGAAGACATGTCCGTTATTCAGCAATGCATAAGCCTCACCAGTTCTTCTAACCTCACTAAGGCCAATGATATCCCAAACTATGTCTGATAATTCTTGAAAGAGTCCTGCTAAGCTAGCCTCACTCGAAAGGGTTCGGGTGTTAAACGTTGCAAGGGTCCGTTTCCATTGGCGGCCTGTCCGGATCCAGAGATTCTTATAAGGTGGAAAGTTACCTAAACGGTGCGCCCTTTGAAATGATTCTCTGGGAAACCTGTCAAAAACGGCCGCAATGGAATTTGTTAAGTTTACTTTAGTTTCCTGCCAGTTTCCTGTATTATATTGTCTAATTATAACACAACTGGGAGCATCTCCACCATGAAAACTTGCCTAGCACGTCCTTCTTTAGCATCTCGCAGAAAAGTTCCACCTTTAAAACTGTTTCACAAGTTGTATCACCATTCTTTCCTACATGACCAACTACTGCTTCGCCCACAGTACATATCCCGCCGCATCGATCATAATTACAAAGTAGGTATTCAATTATGCAACACAAGAACCTTCTTGAACTCATTTTTGCCTCTTAAATCAAAGGAGGGGAACGAACTTCCCGCCAACATTGTCACTAGTAATGATAATCATATATTCCATGATGCATTAGGTAACATTGCATAATTGTGAGCTTTATTTGTACGAACTGTACTGACTGATTTATGTACAACTATTTTTTGTATAACAACCCAATCCCCTCTGTAATGCCAATTGTCCCTCAGGGTAAAATACATTAAAAAATATAAATAAATAAATAAATAAATAAATAAATAAATAAATAAGCCGGTATCGCTTTTTGCCGCCATCCATCCGCGCCGATCCGTTACGAACCGTGGCAACCGTGTATACTCCGGCGGCGGCTGCGTATGCACTCTAAGAAAAGTTTACACCCTTTGGGTCGTATCATGCCACACAACAGTAAATGTCATCTGTCTTGTCCGCATTTCGTTTTTTTTTTAAAGCTGTGAGCCCGGTATTTCCCAGTAACGAACGGCATGCGCATTATCAGCGTGAGAGAGCATTGCCGACAAGAAAGTAGCGGGCGCGGCATTTTCGAGAAAGGAAACGTAAACAAAGCAGATGACGATTGTCGTTGTGCGGCAGATATACACCCCAAAGGGTGTAAACTTTTTGTAGAGTGTGGCCTGGCAGCGCGGACCCTATCTTGAAAGCGATCTGCGACGTAGACAGTCTCGCGTTGTAGCGAGACTCGCGGATCCTTATCCCTTGAAAGCGATCTGCGACGGGGGCAGTGTGCGGCGAGTGCGGATAGCTTCGTGAGCGCTGTGTTCTCGCCGTTTCGCGTTGAAGTGAGACGCAGCACAAAGGTGGATTCGCTAGCTGGTGCGAGCCCTATCGAGAAAGCAATCGTCCTACGAGACGGACGGACCAGCGGTTTTGCTCGTTGGGTAAGTATTAAGTATAGGAATGCTCACGCATTTTAAAAAGTGAGCTTTAGTTCGGGGCATAGGCGGAATGTTCTCATTTTTCCGGGGGAAAAACAGCTTTCCGAACAGCTTTCCGAACTCCATATATATATATATATATATATATATATATATATATATGTGTGTGTGTGTGTGTGTGTGTGTGTGTGTGTGTGTGTGTGTGTATAGGTCACCTGTCGGAGAATATTAGACTTTACGAGACGTCACACTAGGAGACAGTTGAAGCTTCATAGCCTGAGACCTCTCGCACCACTAAGA
Source organism: Dermacentor variabilis (assembly GCF_050947875.1). Taxonomy (NCBI): domain Eukaryota; kingdom Metazoa; phylum Arthropoda; class Arachnida; order Ixodida; family Ixodidae; genus Dermacentor; species Dermacentor variabilis. Next base: position 3,045,156 of record NW_027460346.1, on the reverse strand, counting down.
ATCTGGCGTGTCTCGGTTGTGTAATCTTCCGTCATGTAATTGTGGTACACTTAGTTACGACTAATACTGATTCGTCTTTCCGGCGAAACTGCAGCCTCTCTCTCTCTCTCTTTTCTGTGAGTCCGAGTATAAGTGCTGCTGCACATGACTGCTGTTGATTCTGATTTCGAGTGAATCCGGCTTGGCTTCATTTTGGCTACTGAGTGAATTATACACTGTGCCCCAACTATCATGCATCAAGACTGAAAAAAAAGAGCTGTAGCGTTACTCCAGCCACCAGTAATATTTTCGTTACTGAGGTTTTTTTCCGGTGATTGCAAACAATTATTTAACTCGAGAAGTACTGTCCTAATTATCAAAGCGTCAATGGGACATTTGTAGACACCCCCAAATGATATCTAACTGCCATGTTATCAGCGACGTACTTATTGCGCACAATTTTTCTTTCGTCTGGCAAAAGAAACCTCACAAAATATGAAAAATTTCACGTAACTGCGCTCCCACGCGCATCATACAGCAGCGCCCTCAAATAAGCTGATTGAAAGCAACTGCATTGCCTGTCGCAAACCCGAAGAGACAGCGCATCACCTTGATAATGGTACGGAAGGAGCACCAACAGTAGGTTTCGCGTTTCGCAGCTGTTCCTTCCTCGCATTTCTACGGCACACTTATTATCCGTCTCTCAAGGCCGACTGATCACATTCATAACAAAAGCCCATTGATAACACGGCCGAAGCGCCACTCTGACCACGCGCGAAACTTGAAAAGCAATGGAAGAGGCATAGAATGTTTCAAAATTCCGGCTCTGCTCGCACCGCATCGAAAGAGTGCGCGCGAAGCTATATTTCGCGACAGAAACTTGCGTTAGACAAAAGCCAAATTAAAGTTACCGTTTTTTTTTTCATGAAAGTGTATACGTGCTGCAAGAACAGGCTCGTGTCAAAAAATAAAAGTGAAATGAACCGACCGGGAAGCGAGCAACGTCTAGAGAAAAGACATATCCGATGCATTCAAGTAAACATAACACTTCTAAATGAACCGAATTGGCAATCGGGATTCCTGAAAAAAAAATATATAGAAACAACAATATCAGATTTCAGGGTGCCCTTATTATCTATGAATTCGTAAGCCCCGTTGAACACCAGCTCAAGGTCGATCCAAATAGGTCGCGAAGCTTCGGGCGAAAACCGGTTCAGAACAATTTCTCACCGACATCAGCAAGGGCAAGGGTGATTATGGGAGCAGCGATAGAAGCGCGACTATGTTTGCAGGGAACAAACATTGGGAAAGAAAAGAAGAGTTATTTAATTAAAGCGAGACACAGTTATATTCATTCAACGAAAATAATATTCTTTATCAATTTTATGTATGCGTGACGAGTAAAGAAAGCACAAATCTATTTCATTTTATCATTATCAATAAATACCTTTTTTCAGCGGCCATCGTAAGAGTGGGGCTTGACGCCGTTATCGCTTGCAAACCAATGCAGCTCTTGAAGTGTGCAGAAAGGCGCGCTCGCAAAGTTCACCTGTTACAATGCGCCCCCCCTAAGAAGTTGGGCTCTTTTGGTTGCCGACGTTTGTCTGAATTTGGTGACGTGGGTAGCTTCATCCTTTCTCAACCTGTTCAGTCAAAAGTAGTGATTTATGACCGCCAGATAATTGCTTACTTTAGTTGTTTACATGCGACTGCGCAGGCCAAGGTCTTGGCGTCCGACGATAGAACCAGCACTCTGCACCTAAAGCTTTCGTCGGCCTCCAAAGAAAGTATGCTCTGTTCAGGGGTGCGACTTCGACCCCCGTTCGGCTGACCTTTTCGTGCATCGCTTTCCGCGCTGAAAGCTCGGAACGCCCATCAAGTCGAATGGCGGGGCATTTGAATATGTAGCTCTAAAGGCAGACCACCAAAACAAATTTCGCGCCATTAAGAACAAAATTACGCCACTTCTGTTTTTAACGGATAATGCGTCACATTGTTTTTTCTTCCGCCGGAAGTGTTCTTTCCTCGTACAGATGGCGCTAAGCCTCATGAACCGATGATGAACCGCCATGTTTTGAACGTATGGGCTTCTAGGGAAGCTTCGTTACCAGGTATATTTACCTTGATCAGCTGCCGCCTAGAGGACGTGTTCGAATATGGCTCCTTCTGCAGCTACTCAGTACTGAGAAGCTGCAGTACTGAGTAGCTATCACATCTTCTGTGGCTTTCTTGATGGCCGACGCATGAATTCTACGGCAGGCATCCCTTATCCTTGCCATGAGCTAATCTGACGTCCGTCTTGATAACGTACGCATGACCTTTCACATAACCCCAAAGAAAGAAATCGAGTGGAGAGAGGTCAGGTGACCTAGCCGGCCAATTTACAGGCCAACGCTTTCCAATCTATTGCGAATTAAAAGTCGCATCCAGCCGTTTCGTGCTCGGCTGCTGCTGCGTGCGGGTGCCCCATCTAGCTGATGCCACAGATGTGGAAGACGTGACAGCGGGACTTCGCTAAGCAACTCATCAACTACTCCTTCAAGGATTTAGTCCACGTAACGCTGTTCAGTCAGTCTGTGATCTAAGAAGATGGGGCCGATTATAGCACCGGCGTAAATTCCGTACCACTCATTGAACGACCACTGGAACTGGTGACGATTGCGCCTTACCCAGTGTGGATTATAGTCATTTGAATAGTGTACATTATGGAAATTTACCTGGGCGTTTCCACAAAAATTCGCTTCATGATGTTACTCAAAAATTCCGGTGACGCACCGGCTTTTGTGAGAACCGAATTCGAGATATCTAGGCGATTCTGCAGGTCCCTATCGTTCAAGAATTGGTGCTGGTTAAGGTGGTACGGGTGAAAGGCCGTCATTTAGAATCCCTGAAACTGATGACTTAAAAATTGGTACCTGGGCGGCCATGTCCGACATGCTAGCATGAGGGTCTGAGGCCATAAATGGTAGAACATCCAGGCGTAGCCTGGGGCTCAAAGATGGTATGCTCCGCCGGTGTTTCCTGAAGCTGGCGGTTTGTCTCAAGTTTTCATAGTTTCTGATGATAGTCGATGGGTTTGGTCTACCACCACACTTCCATAACCGATATATATTTGCGGCCTTCCTCTTGTTGGCATTTGCAGCTCCGAAGGCAAGGATTATGTTTTCCTTCTGCTCATTAGAGAAAGACATGGCGACTGAGACGAAACAAAACCCACCTTTAAACATTTGCACTGAAGTCGTCAATTCGTTTTTGTGGTGAAAAGATGTTGTGCCAAACAACAACAACAACAACAACAACAACAACAACAACAACAACAACAACACATTTGCGCCCTTTATCTACAATAAGACAACAGTTATCACAGCTTGTTTCCAACTAACACCAAACGCGACGTGTTAATTCGGCTGGGACGCGGCAGATAAGGTACTTTCTCGATCACGATGTTTTTCCTTATTTCGTTTATTTCGTCTTGGCTAACTCAAAGGTAACACGTTCGAGAACGCTGATTTATGATGCGAGTGGGAGCGCAGTCACGTGGTATTCTCAATTTTTTGCAGTGTGTATTTATGAATCGTAAAAAAATTTGTACGCAATTAGTACGTCGCTGAAAATACCGCAGTGAGATGTTGCTTGGCTGTGCCTACAAATCCCTCACTGACTCTTTATAATAAGCCAACAAACAAAGACACCAAGGATAACACAGGGCAAATTACTTGTACTTACTAACTGAAATAAAGAAACTAAATTAATGGAATTGAATGTGGATAAAAAAAACAACTTACCGCAGGTGGGGAATGATCCCATGTCATCGCATTACGTGTGCGATGCTCAACCAATTGAGCTACCGCGGCACCGCTTTTCCATTAAATTTCCGACGTATTTATGTGTTGCTACTAAAACTAACCCTGAGAGTGTTAGCCAGCGCGACAACTGGCAACATTGATGCCATCAGGTAGCACGTGTGGGTTTACTGACCAATTGCCTTCATCCAAGAAGATCATTTACTCGTGAATCCTGCGGCAGAAACGATGTTTCACATCCGCTGCGAAGGTTTTTGAGTGACCTAGGTTTGAGTCACTCAAACCAAGGTGTGAGTGACAACGACCTAATTAAATCTCGGTAACAAACAAATTGCTGGCTGCTGGCTCCACTGTAGTAGAAACAATATGCACTATAATTTCTTCGAGTAACGCAATGCTCTTTTTTTAAACCTTGGTGATTGATAGTTCATATATATATATATATATATATATATATATATATATATATATATATATATATATATATATATATATATATGACCTATGCAGGAAAGTGACGATGTTCCATCCCTAATTAATGTTATAAATCATTAGAAATCTTTTTTTCATCAGTTCTTAGCCTTGTTTACTGGAAAAAGAAGAGTACTGAGGCACACAACATTCACGTGCATTTCACACGCCATTGATAAAAGACTAACAGAGGTCGGGGACCTGACTTCAGACATGATCAAGCTGGGGTCGAAGGGGACGCCACAAGGGGCAGTCATATCCCCAACCCTCTTTAACCCCGTCATGATTTGTCTATCCAGGACACTCTCCGCTATCGACGGTATCAGTCATACCATATACGCAGACGACGTTACCATCTGGTGTACGGGAGGGAGTGACGGACAGGTAGAGACGGCCCAGCAAGAGGCGATTGATGCTACCTAGAGATACCTTAAGTCCACGCGCCTCCGGTGCTCACCGCACAAGTCGGAACTGCTACTTTATCGACCCAAGCGCAGAGGCCCGAAACCAAAGGGATGGAAGCCACTCGCCGAATGCGACATAAAACTGCGCACAAACGACGGAGGCTATATTCCGAGGGTGGATGCTATCCGAATTCTCGGCATGATGGTAGAGTCGAGTGGTTCAAACAACCAGACAGTGCTGCGACTCACTAAGAAGACGGACAATGCCATCAAACTAATCAGAAGAGTAGCCAACCGGCAGCAAGGCCTTGGAGAAGATAATCTCGTGAGACTAGTACATGCGTTCGTAATGTGTCATTTCACCTGCGTCGCGGCCATGCACAACTGGCAAAGATCGGAGCGGGATAAGCTCAACGCATTAATCAGGAAGGCAACCAAGAGAGCTCTCGGCCTCCCCATATACACTCAGAGGGAACGCTTACTTCAACTTGGCATGCATAACACGCTAGAGGAAATAGCGGAAGCACAGGAGAGGGCCCAGTTCGTCAGGCTATCTACCACACAAGCTGGAAGACACACCTTACAGGAGCTGGGCGTTCGATCCCCCCACAGTAATCAAAACAAAGTTCTGCAGCATCCCTCGAGAGCAGCGGGACCGCATCACTGTCGCCCCGATCCCACGAAACGTCCATCCAGAACACAACGTGGGAAGACGTCGGGCGCGCGCGAAGACTCTCCTGAAAAAGGCTCGTGAACGGGCTTCGGAGAACAAATTCGTAGACGCAGCGCGCTACGCCGACGGACAGGCCTTCGCCATAGTTAGCGTAGATCATGAAAGGCTAATAACGAACGCAATCTCGATTCGGACGACGTCCTCTGAGATCGCAGAGCAGGCTGCAATAGCGATGGCCTTATTGGACGACAAGAGGACATCAATCTACAGTGACTCGATATCAGCTGTTAGGGCATTTGCCAAAGGAACCATATCCGAGCTGGCCCTAGGGATACTAGGAAGCAAGGAGATCAAGCCACACACATTGATCTGGTTTCCAGCCCACATGGGACAGATCGAGGGTGCCCCGCCCAACCTCAGTGAGTCGGCACACGGAGCTGCGCGAGGCATCATCAAAAACCACGCAGCTACCGGGCAGCGTGACGCTGGGGGCACTGACAATCGGGGCTCTCCTTCCTCGTACACCGAAATTACTAACCACTTTTACTTGGCTCGGAGTATCTACCCCCACCCACGTTGCAAACTCAATATACCTCAGGCTTTGACACTAAGGCTTCTAGAGACGGGGACATACCCAAACCCCCTACTTCTTCACAAGATGTACCCCGAAATTCAGACCACAAATGCATGTGCACTATGCAATGACTTAGCGAGCTTACCTCACATGCTCTGGCGATGTCCCGCGTTACGCGGCGACGAAACCAACACTTCTTCACGCTGGGATGCGGTCCTACACAGTCCCAACCTCGAAGAACAGTTATGGGCTGTCCAACGGGCCCGCGACGCGGCGAAGAGGCTCGGCCTCTCTGTCCCGACGTGGAAGCGGCCCGCTGCGCGCTAGTGCGCGCCCCAAGGGACCTTAATACAGTTTTTCATCCATCCCTCCATCCATCTGCCGAAGGGGTCACTGAAATCTATAGGTTTTCTTTCAGGGTCAAAAAATCGCGCAAAGCATTTTGAAGCAAGGTGAACATACAGCAACATATTCATTCTCTAGGCACAAGCTATCCATACCTTTAGAAATAATTGTTAATTGGCTACCTCCTTCTCTTTAAAAAGATAATAAACTTTGTCCTGTGTACATATTTAAATAGTGTATGTGCATGGTGTTAACAAGGGAAATTTAAAACAATGTTGAAGTGAGAAAATGAGGATGAGGCAGCCGCCGCTGGTACTTCTAATGTGTTTGTTCTCCAATTGTCAGGATTTGCAGAAATAAAGCAAAATATGAATTCAAGGCCATGCACGTACGCGCCAACAATGATGTTGTAAACTACTAGCCACAATAAAATTTTAAGTGAAAAGGTCCAGGGAAGTCAAAAGAAACCTCAAATGATGTGGGTGACAAAACTCTTGTATAACACTTTAGGTGGGGGGGGGGTGAAGGGGGAAGGCTTCGGCATCGCTGGAGGGGGGGGCTCAGTTCCCCCCGGAAAACTCCGGAGGGGGCTCGAGCCCCCGAGCCCCCCCCCCCTCCCCTTTGTCAACGCCGATTGTTCGGGCCATACCCCGATTTCCCGAGTTGAATACACGTGAAACGCAGAAAGCTTTATTGAGACAACCATCTGACGGATTTGTATGAAATTTGTTAAAGATAAAGTTAAATTCTAGCGACACTATGAAGTAAAATTTTAATTTAGGAGATGACATTTTTGATAAAAAATTCCCCTGTGCTTGTACGATTTGAAAAAAAAATTGAAGCTCGAAGTGTACAGATCCGTAGCTCTGCACACAGAAAAATAACTAAATATCGCAGCTCTGTAAACTGCATATGTGAGAGTATTTGGAGCGGCCAAATTTGATATAAGAACTTACAGCTTTCGTGAAAGTGTTACAATGTTCCCAAGAGCTTCGCAGAAGTAACTCAGAAGTTAGTGCTATAATTCGGAGCGGTCTATACTACATCGATTTTGTCCGCTTTAGATGTATTAATAGGTGCACTTTAAAATAATTGCGATATCGGTTTTCATTGCTGAGGTACAGAGTTGTAAACTTGATTGCTGAGTTTTTAAAGCTCTGCAATTTGCAACAATTTTTATGATGGAAATTTTTAGCAACGAATCGGCTGCCCCTATCAAAACTAGATACAATCACTAGATTAATATTTTTCTTTTAGGTACAACAAACCCCATCAAATTTCGTGCAGTGGTTGCCGAAAAAAAGATGATGCGGGAGCCCCCGAGCTAAAGCTTGCGCTTAACTAGCAGCTCCAACGCCTATACAAGATCAAGGTTTGTGAAAATGTACGGGCGCAGGTAGGGCGTCGAAGAAGCTACTGTAATATCAGAAAAGGACTGTTACACCATTGGGTTTTACTCGCGCGAGCGACGGAACGAATTCAGCGGATGCAGTAGTTGTGCGAAACGGGGAGTGGCCTATATGATAACTGATGGCATCAAACCAAAAAAACTAGTTGTGTAGGATGTGACGCCATGATGGAGGACTATCTATTCAATTTGACCTTCCGGTGGCTGTTTGTAGGGGCCTAGAAACACTTCATAACGAATTAGCGCGATATCTCTTGTGCCACCAGCATAAAACGGGAACGAGTTGAAAACGACTAGAACGCACTCTTGCACTTTTAGATTCGCCTAAGTTTTGTAACCGTAGGTAACCTTCGGCCACAAAATTTACGTCTGGGACTGTAACTTGCCTAGAAACCATGAGTGAATTCACATCGCACTCCCATGTATAATTGTACGCAAAAGGGCTTCTATCACTTTTCTTTCTTGATCGCCTTTTAATTTATGCTGATGGTGCATGAAGGGACACCGCTTCTGGAATATCTCCTCAAAAATATTTCAATAATATTATTGTTTGAGCGTAAAGGCGTTCACCAATGTCTATGCATTCGCATAGGCCGGCACCGGAGCTTTCGACCACTGCGATGAAAAGAAGTGATGCTAACTTCTGACTCACTTCTACGTCTTCTAACTACCGTGCACACAATGTGCGAACGGGCGCGCGCAATGAACTATGTCAGACGGCGTTCGCACTTTAGAGTGGCTTAGCGAACAGAAACCATTGTTCGCGGCGGAGTCCTTGCTCAAGAAAAGCCGCCTGCAACTAGTGGTATTTAGGCACAAAGCTAACGATTAGCACGGTGGAAACGCTCAATAACTATGGCAATGCCCGATCACCACTCATACCGTCGGTGAGACGCTAAGAGTGCACATTAGACACCCTTCACGGCTACCATCCCGCCATTTAGCCGATTTGCCAGTGCGAAGACCGCAGGCTACATTCTATGGTAGTGTGATGAGACACCGTGACTCGATACCATCTGGCTTCAAGCCTGCGATATGCCCAACATCGGCATTGTGGTGTCTCTGGCAAATTCACGTGTGCCACTAAATCCCTAGGATTGGTGAGAAGGCAGTCTTGTCACCGCTAGCACTGAAGCAGTTGTCTCTGCTTCTCCTCAACGAGTCTTATTTTGACTCGCATCCACCATTTGACGGACGGTTCCACCAATTCCAACAGCTCTACCGGAACAGTAGTAGTTGTATCGGACGCCGTATCGTTGCAATTTAAATATTCGCGCAATACCACGTCTACAGCAGCAGAATTTGTGGAAATTCAAGGTGCACTCAAGTATGCACTCCAGCAGCCACTAAATCATTGGGGCCATTTTCTGCGATTCTAAAGCAGACTTACAAGAGAGAGAGAGAGACAAATGAGGAGGAACGACAGGGAAGTTAGCCAGTGTAAGTACCGGCTAGGGTTGCCTTGTGCTGGGGAAATCGGTAAAGGGAATAAAAGGAGAAAGATGAAAAAGAATGTGAACAATTCACACAATAATGCCCTACAAACTCTGTAGCTTGCCCTACGTCATGGGTTACACGAGCAGTTAGTGTACGAAATAAGGCACGCTTGTCACCACGTGTTCGAGTTGCCGGCAGTGACGGCACAGATGAAGCTGCGCGTTCGGCTCATCAAAAACCTTCAGCGGGTTCCCACACCACTTTCAAGAACTGATGCTGCGCGGCAAATTCAATCACTTGCTCGCCACATCACACTTCTACGATGGAATCCATCGGATTTCACCAACTCCGCTTGCACTCTCTCGACCCTTACTTGTGACTTAGCCTGCCACCTGGACCCTCCTGTAGCTAAACAACTTTGTCGCATGTGGTTGAGCGTCGCATTTACCAATGCCTGCTCATTCCTAATAGGGATGATCAACAGTGCGGCGTGCAACTTGTGCGGGTGCGATGAGACTCTAGAGCACCCTCTGTGGTACTGCCCATCCTTTGAAACTCGACGACGTACTTTACAAGCGAAACTCTACCTGCTACACAATAGAGCGCTCTCGGAAGAAAAGATCCTTGGACCATGGCCTACGCATTCTTGCATGCGAGAGCCCACAAAAGCCCTTCTGCACTTCGTGAAGGATACTGGATTGTATGAAAACTTGTGACAGGGAAGATTCCTCTGCGACTGACTGTGAGTGACTGAATATTATTTTTCTTTCCTCTCCTTACCTGTTCTTCCCTTTCCCCCTCCCCAAGTGTGGGGTAGCCAACCTGGCACGTCTTTGGTTAACTTCCCCACCTTTCCCTCTTCGTTTATCTCTATCTCTCTCTCAATAACTACGCTACGTGCATATGCCAAAGTGCGAAAACAAGCTCAACACGCACGAGCTAAAGGGCGCTTAGGCACGTATAAGCTGAACAATGTTTCAAAGATGTTCAGGGTAAACATGTTTTTCTTACGAGCCAGCGCGTTGGTCTGGAATTGGTGCGTTTGGTTCGTTGGGCCGTCGGTATGACGCAACCTTCACGAATCGGAGCATTAGAGACAATAAAGGTAACGCATATCAGGAAGACGATAGCGGGCTACTGTTTCGGTATTAAAGAAGAACTAAATTATAGGGTTTTACGTGCCAAAACCAAGATCTGATTATGAGGTGCGTGGTACGGGGGGACTCCTGAAATGTAGACCACCTGAGGTTCTTAAACGTGCGCCTAAATCTATGTAAACAGGTGTTTTCGCATTTCGCCTGTTTCGGTGTATCAGAGTGGGATACGAATGACTCTTTGCACGCCACTCGGACGCGAGCGCGACAGTCGTGCGGAGCATCTGCCGTTGCGCCTACTCGGCGAAAGACACCGACGCCAAACCCGGCGAAGGAGATGCTGAGGAGCTAGGTCCACATGGTATACAGTAGAGTGGCTGTGGGGCTAGAGCATTATCAGGTTTGCCCCCCCCTCCCCCCGAAACAAATTTGGTAACGCCGTCTCCGGGATCTCTCCCCTTGGCGAGAGAGTGACCCAAAGCCGGATAAAGAAGCTTCACTTACAAAGCGTGGGAGGCGCTTTCACATGGCGATAATTGTATCTTGTTGCCCAGTTAAGGCTTAAAGCGAGTTTCACATCTCAAGCCGAGTTCACAAGTCTGTTGGCTCGTAAGGGTTCTCTACCACTGGCCCGTCGCCTTCGTTAATAATGTTGGAATTGGCTGGAATGGCGCTGCTCAGTGAACCGGAAGGAAGTAAGGAAGCAGGAATAGACGGAAAGACAAGGAGGTTATCCAGTTTCTAGACCAGCTGGCTACCCTATGCTGGGGAAAGGGGGGTAAGAGGAAGAAAAGATAATAGAGAAGAGGTGTTACAAATGCGAACATATATCGCGTAAAACCTCTTCGTGAATACTAGACCTGAACTGCTAACTAGGGACAAATGATTGAGAAGGAGAGGGTGCCGGACAAAGGAATGGGGAGGAGCGTGTGTTTTCAGTGCTTATCATTAGTGCAGCTGTTAGACCCACTTTACTACTTTACTTCAGAACTACATATTGCTCTATTGAATGCCATTGGCTATTATGCACACTCAGCATAAATTCAAACCCGAACAATTCGCAAACTACTCTAATGCATTGTTTCATTTCCTGGTTCACCCCCGTTTTTAGAAGCGGCCTAATTCGGGCTCCAATACGCACTATCGCGACTACTCCAAGCTGAGAAACCGGCTACCAAAGCAATTATATACCCCACTTTATTGCATGCAATTACGCGCACCAGGTATTATGATCAGTTATTTCCTATTTGCGCTACAGTTTATGCTGCTGATAATAGTACACGTTGCCGTCCCTCCTAATGCGCGGCTGTTTCGCCGGTAAGGTGACTTCGGTCGCTAGGGTCGACGGGTATGGGGAAGGGAGTGGTGGAGAGGACTTGTTATCGCCGTCGTCGCCCACTCGCTCTTCCGTGTCTCATTTTCAACACAGGTGCGCCGCTCGTAGCTCCGTAGAACGCTGCACGGAACTTCTATGTGGGCCTCTTTTGCGCGACGTAGCTCAAGGGGAGAGGGTACAGCCGGAAGGCCTTAAGTTCTCTAGAGGGTGTTGGGACAGCTCGCAGCCGGCAACATCGTAGTCCTGTGCCCGCCTAGGAAAGTTTGGGGAAGGCTCCCAGCGAGCGGACGCACTTCCGGCGAAGCACTACGACGCCGAGGCCCCGCTCAGTGGCGAAAACAAGTCTCTCGATATAGCCCGCCTTCGCGGCGACGCGCACGGTATGCGGTTGCACGGGAAAGAGGCCGAACAAGTGACTCGAAAACAGCGTCGCCTTTGTCCGACCCCGATTCGACAGCGTGACGCACGGGGGCGATACAGAGCTTCCCTACGCACCACGTATAAGCTGGCGCACGTGGAAGCACACTGTACGAACAATGTGTCACAGAAGCGGAAGAAGCAAAAGCGGGGGGGGGAGGGGGGGGGCACGATACGTCTAAGGAAATCTTGCACTCAATGCACGCGCGCTCGCGCCTTGTCCAGTGATGCACATATTGCGAAGGTTAATAAAACGCATTTTAACAAGTGCGCACATGATAAACAGACAGGGTACTCTTCATGTCGCCATTTCTAATTTATCCTTTATTCTTTCCTGCCCCCCCCCACAACCCCCTTACTGAGAGTTCTGTCTTGGTTTCTTCTTCTTCAACTGCCTCAACACGCTTTGTGTACAAGACCATATTTTTTCGCTACCTTTATTCACGGTATAAACAGAATGACACATATTAACTGATGCAGTGTAGCGGGAGTTGAGTTGTGTTACCTCGATCTTAGCGATATTGGGCCTTTGTGCTTGGAACCCCTTCTCCGTTCCTTTATTCTCTTCCTTACTTCTTTTCCTTGCACTATCATGTTTTCAACTTCTTTCATTTATCCCGTTATTGTGAACCATGTTGCCTCTTACGGGTCAGACATACGTGCATTACTGAAATGTGTTTATTGCTAAGCACCTTAGTGGGCGCCTACCCTGTTTTATGCGTAATATAAGCCAAATGTCATGTTGACGAAATGTAACAGAAGTCTAGGATTTCTTCGAGTCGTTAGATGGTGAATTTCTTTTTAGCGTTCACCTTTAGTATATAAAAAGAAAAAAGTATTTATTGCAAAAAGAATAAATAAATTGAATAACTATCTACAAGACAAAAGCATTAGACCTCTTGATGGCCCAAAACCATGAATATTTCGTAATTATGTGTTGCCACATTCTTTCACCTGACCAACACTGTGTACATGCTGTGTATTGATCATCTGGCTCGCAATCGAAGCTATTTGTAGGGGGATGAAGACGGCGACATACAGTCGAATGCCTCTACAAAGAACGCATCTGCAAAGAATTGACCTGTACGTAAACGAAGGAATAATTTTGTCCCGTACGAATTCTCACCTAACATGTGCCTTGTGAACGTCTCTGCAACTAAGATCACTAGAAAAAAATTCGCCTATACAACGAAGGAATTTGGAATGCAGTAACGTCAAAATCACCGCGGTTTACTCGGGAGCATCCCCATTAGATTCTATAAAGTCGGGCCAGGTGGCATGACGTCATGAATCCTAGTGCACAGGCCTTGTGCTATCTATAGGTTGGTGTAAGTTGGCTGCGCTCAGCGCTAGTGCTGACGGCAACACCAGCAATGCAGTTAGAAGTGCGTGCCGATGGCAGCTAGTGTTAGGTCCTGCGGCACTGTTGCACAAATCAATCAACTAGCACGCCGCTAGTTGTAACACATCAGGGGGTCGCGATGGCTGACGAACACGTCGCATCGAAGAGGTGACATGAGAATGCTAAGGAAACGCCGCTAGACACGTCCAGCCTTTGCGGGAAAAGTGGATGAACTGAAGTGAAAGGTACGGTACGGTGCGTTTCTGCTATTTCTCAGAAATTAAAACCATGGAAATACGCCAAGCCGGCAACTTACGCAGCGCGTGCAGAAGCACATAGCATTAATTAGGGCGCACCGCAGGGTCTAGGCGGCACTGGAAGCGGTCGCGTGTCAAATCAATACTTCCGTGCCCACCGCGGTAGCTTTGCGGCTATGTCATGGCTAGAGGTCGCGGAGTTGATCCCCAACGCGGCAGCCGCATTTTCATGGGGGAGAAATAAAAAAAAACGCTAATGCCTTAGCTTTAGGGATACGTTAAAGAACACCACGGTGCTAAAATTAATCCGGTGTCCGCCACTACGGCGTGCGTCATAATCCGATTGTGGTTTTGGCACGCACAGCCTCATAATTCAATTAAAGTTTAATATTTCTGCCACGATGCGATGTGCAATGTGAGGCAATGGCAATGCTCGACCCACTCAGAGGTTATGAATTATGGCACGCAACAATGCCTCACGCAAACAGCTCTTCCTGTGTGTTCTGCGTACTACGCAGACAGACAGCGGGGGTGCGTGCAAGGTAGCGTTTAACATCAACTCACTGCTCTCGTATTGAACGAAACGTTGAAGAAATTAAACATTCCCCGTTAACGCAACCGCTAATTATCGTGAATCAAAGCAAACAGTGCACAAAGCATCGCTTACATCGATTCCCACGGTGCGTGTGACCTGCATAAATTTTTTATCTCTTTTTTCATTTATTTCGTTCTATTTATCCTGGTTTTATGTAGAATATTCTGTAGCTCTTACCCCATAACAGGATACCAGAGCCACTTTTGCACAAACTGAAGTCCTTCAGAGGAAAGTTTTTAGTGGCAGGAGCATCGAGTGACGTTCTTGTTCCTTGTGCAGCACTTCCGGTTCACCTGCACAGACAACCGGGGACGAAAGTCAAAATAAATCAGAAAAAAAAAACAATTGTACAGTACAAAATTTATGGGTTTTATTATAGATATGATATCACAGTTTAGCTGCAAGTTGAGGTACTGAAGTGTCTAGGACAACTAGAATTAATTATAAATCACTGATTATGCGCATCAAAGCACATAATGGTAAATTTTAGAGACAGGCCACGTGAGCACAACTTGGGCGAAATTCCTGGAAACCTGGTAGCATAAAGGGGAAGTAATGACGTCACTAATGACCTCGCACACAAGAAAAAAATTAAATTAAATTATGGGGTTTTACGTGCCAAAACCACTTTCTGATTATGAGGCACACTGTAGTGGAGGACTACGGAAATTTCGACCACCCAGGGTTCTTTAACGTGCACCTCAATCTAAGTACATGGGTGTTTTCGCATTTCGCCCCCATAGAAATGCGGCCGCCGTGGCCGGGATCGATCCCGCAAACTCGTGCTCAGCAGCCCAACACCATAGCCACTGAACAACCACGTCGGGCGAAAAACAAAAAATCTAGTGACTGTTCGTTTCGAATTTTCGATTTAGGTCGTTCATTTTTTTATTATTAAAAGGGGCAAGAATCGAAAATTTTTAGAAAACAACATTATCGAGTTTACAAATCTAACTGAGCAACGGAAAATGATATCACAATTACGTGAATTGGATCTAATAGTACATCTAAAGCATACAAAATTGATATGTTAAACGTGAATCTCGAAAATTTCAGTAATATGGAGATACAGCTTTTACAGAACACTTGAAATTCACGTAAGACACAAAATGACATATCACACTTGCTCGCTTTCAATGATCTAATGGATGCCGTTTACAAAACCGCGATATCTGTTCTTGGTGCAGAACTATGAATTTGTAAACTTCGAGCTTCTATTTCTTGCATTAAATCTTGCAATCTTTCTTGCTAAATCCTTGCAATAAAATTCATTCCGTAAATCGAAATTCCACTTCCAACAGTCACTACAATTTAACTTTCTCTCTCAAATGCAACAAATTTCATTAAAATCGGTCCAGGGGTTATCTAAAAAAAAGAGTTTCTGCGTTTTACATTTATTTGATTAGGCCGTCTCGGAGTTGGGCCCGAGCTAAAGATTCCTCTTAAGAGTGGAACGCGATAGCATTCACAGATCCCTGACAGCTTCTCACGTTTCCCGGCAACTGTCGCTTACGTACCCGTAATGTTTACCATTAAACGCTGGCAGCGAACGCTATGCAGAAAGGCGAGCGTTCTGGTAGAAACGCGGCTTCTTGCGTGGGCCGATCGAAGAGGATGCGCACAGCTGCGCCAAAAAATTACATAATTTTTCAGGTTTTGGTGAACGTTTCGTATTTTTCATATTTAAGTCTGAGAAGACTTAACATAAAAGGCATGCGCTGTCGGTGATTTGTTTCATGACATTTGTTCGGGGGCTGTCTTTCTTGAAATTCGGAGGAATACTTTGTCACGGATGTAAGACAAGGTATGAGCAACTTTAGTGATAGAATGGCGTGGCAATTATAGCCCGCATACACCGCAAGTCATATGGGAAGGCGTCGCATACACATATACCTCAATATATGCGGAAATCTTCGCTCAGGGACAACTCCGCCGACGCCGACACCGGATTTCCTGCCACACGGGGCCCTTAACGCTTTCTAAATAAAATTGCTGGCATCACTGAATCCCAAGCAATACCGGCTGCAGGTATGGCAGGCGCTGTTGCCCCCCCCCCCCCCCGGTATACTGTAATGCGTTTTCAAGTGCCACGCTCTTGTGTTTCGTTGCTTCTCTAAATGACAGCGCAATCGTCAAAGTAGCGAGCATCCCGAAGGCTCAGTTTATTTGCCATTTCATTTGCTCTCACTGGAAGCAGCGGTTCAGGATGTCAGTGTATATTTTCGGGTCGCCATCGTGTGGGTGTCTTCCGGGGCTCGTGAACCCGGTGGGATAGCCCGGAGAATGTGATCCCGTGCAGCGGAACCTACCCACCCCGCATCCCAGGCTGACCAGAGAAAATGCAGTGATGTTCCGGAAGCTACAGACCGGCACGTTCCCGCACGGCACCCTGCTGCACGCCGTGTGTCCTACGAGCTACGCTTTTAAGCACGCCTTCTGCTCTGCGCCCAATACCCTCTACCACAGGGTATGGGAGTGTGGGCACAACCCATCGACACCACACATCACTGGAACAATCGTAATGCTGTGAGAGGCCCAACCAACAAGCCCGAGCCTCGAAGGCCAGCATCGCCTGGTGAGCAGGGCCAAGCTATCGGCTGTTATGATTGGGGGTTCAATCCCATCGGTCGTGATCCGTTGTCAAGATTGGAGTCGGGCATGAATTAGAAGGTAGGACCTATAGCCAGGTGATGCCTGGCCCATGCCGTCGTCCAACTTATCCACGCTGAGGACGTTGATGAAGGGAAGGACTGCTTCTCATCGAGAACGAGGAATATGGGTTTATTTGCAGTATTTATATCAGTCTAACATTTCTGTTTGAGAAAGTACATCAGTCTAACATGACTGCTTGAGAGAAAGTGTCCTGAGCAGCAGCACAACCGCGGTTTTTAAACACTCGGTCCTCTCCCGATATCCAGGTGACGGAAACGGCCGTCTAAGCACCGTAGGCGAGTTGACCAGGCACCGTAGGGGAGAACGAGGCACCGTAGGGGCATTTATTCCCCAAACTGCAGCGCGCCCTGCGGCCGCCCATCGTCTGGCGTCTTGGTCGGCGCGTGGGAAGGCGTGTCAGTAGAATTTCCCGCAAGCTCAGTAACAATAGTTGGTCTGCCGAGCCCGTTTAGTTACAATGGCTCAAACTCGGCTCCAATGACTGAGAGTCGAGGACGCACGTATTGTTGTTCACACACAGTCGACTTAGTCACGCCGGGGCTAGAGGTGTGCGGCGACGCTCCCGGAATGTTGCCGCTATAGTCGCAACTGGTTGACGAAACTTGCACTGCAGCTGCCCGTTCTTAACAGCACCTCCATGGCCCGGAAAACCTCGACTGTCTAGCGCTGACAACCGCTGGGCAGGAAGAGAACGGCTGGTGGCCAGGGGGTGATGCCTTGGCTCGCAGCGACCACTGGTGTAATGATGTCACCACCCCAAAACATCCAACAAGGACAGGCAACTGCAAAATGAACCCCACAACACGGCTCTGCACCGAGATGACGTACCTTGGCTCTCACTTCAGACCCGCTAGGCTTCAAAGAAAAAAAAACATAAGTGCAGAAACAAAAAAATGCTGCATTTCGCTATGCCAATTTCTGAAGCGATTCCGTGCTGACAAATTCAGCAATCATGGAGGAAATCCTGCTAAACGACAGGGGATCTTCTTGGCTTAACAAAATTAACACTAGTAACCCTAAAAGTTAGGCGGAACCCTCAAACGCAGAATTCAACTTAGTCTGCTCAATCCATCCGCATTGCTATGCAAGTTTCCCTTCTTATATCTAACGGAGAAGTTGTACTCTTGGAGAGTGAGACTCCATCGGAGCAAGCGGCCATTTTTGTGTGACATTTGATTGAGCCACGTCAGAGGACAGTGGTCGGTCTCGAAGATGAACTTCGCTCCGTACAAGTAACACAACTTCTGGGCGGCCCAAACTAAACAAGCGCATTCCTTCTCTGAAGCGCTGTAGGCTTCCTCTCTTACATTTAGTTTACGGCTGGCATAGAGGACAGGATGCTCCTCGTTATCGTCGCCTACCTGACTAAGTACCACGCCCATACCTCTGTCGCTTGCGTCGCATTGAACTATGAATTCCTTTGTGTAGTCTGGCGCGCGAAGCACAGGACGAGAAACCAATAGCGTTTCCAAACTTTGGAGAGCGTTCTCTTTGTCCTTATCCCAGTGTATACGCTACTTGGTGCTCCCTTTCGGAGGGCGTCCGTTAATGGACTTGCCATTTGCGAGTAATTCGGAATGTACCGTTGATAGTACCCTACAAGTCCCAAAAATTAACGAAGGTCTGTTTTCGTGCGCGGCTGAGAAAATTGTCCAATCGTAGCTATTTTCAGCTCGGCCGGCCGTCTCGTGTCTGGGCCGACAACCTGGCCCAGATAAGTAATTTGTGAACAACCAAATCTACACTTTTCCGCTTTCATCGTTAAGCCGGCTTCCCTCAACCCTGAAAACACCTGTTTGAGGTGCGATACGTGTTGTTCCGAGCTGTCCGAAAAAATTGCTACATCATACAGATATGGCAAGACAAACTCCTGCAAGTCTTTTAGGACAATATCCATTAACTTAGAGAAGCTAAACGGGGTGTTCTTCAGCCCGAAGCTGAGTGCGAGAGGGCGAAAAGTGCCTACAAGTGAGATGAATGCGGCATAGCGGCTGGCACTTTCTGAAAGGGGAACTTGCCAGTACCCCCGCACGAGATCTATAGTTGCAATGTATTTAGCAGCGCTAACTCTTTCAATTCGTTCCTCAATGTTGGGTATCGGGTACAACTGATCCCTAGTGGCGGCATTTAACTTCCTGTAATCAACACGCGGACGAGGGTCCTTGTTAGGGGTTTCTACCAGTATCAGCGGTGACGTGTAGTCACTCTCAGCGGGCTCAATAACTCCCAACTCTAGCATGCGCTGTACCTCTGCCTCCATAATATCTCTCTGTCTTGGAGACACCCTGTAAGGCTTTGATCTTACGGGTTCGGTCGATGTCAGCTCTATTTCATGCATTATTAGTTCGGTTCTACCCGACCGATCGCTGAACCTGTCGATATATTCCCATAACACCTCTTTTAGGTCCTCTAGCTGCTCGGGTCTTAGAGCGTGCGAGCTTACCGAATGTTTTACTACTTCTTCTAGGCCGATTTCAGAGTTGGAGGTCGCCCTATACTCCTTAAACTTAGTACTAGTGCCACCCTGCTCTTTGATAGTATAGCTAACGACTCCGCTCCACTCTATAGGCGGCTTCATCAAATTGCAGTGATATATCCTCACCTCCTTCTTCCGACCGGGCATTTTCAGAGCATAGTTAGTATCTGAAAGTTTGTGCAACACTTTAACGGGCCCGTCCCAGTGAACTTCAAGCTTGTTCTTTCTTGAAGGTTTGAGGATCATTACGTGGTCGCCGGCGTTGAACATACGAAGCCTCGCATTCTTGTCGTAATAGAATTTGGCGTTCTTTTGCGCCTCTCCCATGTTCTTTTCGACTAGTTCTAGGGTTGCGCTTAGCCGTTCCAGCAAATCTAGCACGTATTGAACCACTATTGGACTCTCTCCTCTTTCTTCCCACATCTCTCTTAACATTCTCAGTGGAGAACGGAGTGTCCTCCCATACACTAGTTCTGCTGGCGAGAACTCTGTAGCCTCATGTGGAACCGTTCGCAAAGCAAACAAAGTTGCCGGCAGACAGTTCTCCCAGTCCTCCTTGTGCTCGTAACAGAGCGTACGCAAAACTCGTTTAAGCACCGAATGCCACCTCTCTACACTGTTTGACTGAGGGTGATAGACAGAACTGTGTATTAACTTTACCCCGCACTTTTGCAAGAATGTGGAAGTCAGTGCGCTCGTGAATACTGACCCTTGATCTGCCTGAATTTCGGCTGGAAACCCAACTCGTGCAAACACTGTCAAAAGCGCGTATACTACTTCGGTGGAGCTGAGCTCTTTCAAAGGGATTGCTTCTGGAAACTTGGTACCCGGACACAGCATGGTAAACAAGTACCTGTAGCCCGATTTTGTTTTTGGAAGAGACCCTACCGTGTCTATTACAAGTCGTCTGAAAGGCTCTGTTATTAAGGGCACTACCTTCAGTGGAGCTTTACATGTCTCTCCTGGTTTACCAGAACGCTGGCAGGCGTCGCATGATCTTACAAAGTTTTCTACGTCTTTGAAACAACCAGGCCAGTAGTATTCCATAAGCAATCTTTCCTTTGATTTGTTTATGCCTAGGTGGCCGGACCCCCCATTTCCATGACAGAGACTCAAAAGATCCTCCCTGTACTTAGTAGGTACGACTAACTGATCTAAAATCCTTCCCTTTCGATCTCTGTAGTGCCGATACAACAATCCTCCTCTCTCATGTATCGTCACGTTGCGCCTAGCAATGCCTTCTTTAACTGTGTCATGTAATTTAGCTAAGCTCTCATCATTCTTTTGCTCGGCTGCCAATGACTCTCTATCCACGCGTAAGAGCTGATCAAAGTTCTTTGAGGCCGGTGATAATAACGACCCTGTCTCGCTTGTGAGTGCGTCAGCTTGCTCTTCCTGCAGGCTTGAACTTGGACACTCTAGTGATACGCTCTCAATGAGCTGGTCAGCTGGCAGGCTCTCCTCAACTGTTTTTTTTTTTGTACCTCGGGCCTAGCTCGGATTCGGGTATTGAAGTTATCCCCTTTTCTGTTTCCGCTGGAGCAGCTTGTGCATTTTCAGCCGAAAGCGACGCGATTTTACGAGCTTGGCCTCGGGTCAATGCCTGTACTATGCCCTCTCCCAGTTTAAGCCCTTTGTCACGCAGTAACTGATTCGAACGATTCGAAAAGATGTAAGGGTACTGCAGTGACAAAAATTTGGAAACTGCAGCCTCAGTCTCTAGTTCCCCGAATGGTCCACTGATTTTGACTTTGGCCATGGGCAGACACACGCTGTGTTCTTCTACAACCTGTTTGATCCATGTCACTTCTCCGGTGAAGTCATCTACCGTCACGTAAGACGGATGGACGATGCCCATCGTGGCGGCACTGTCTCTTAGCACTCGGCATTGTTTGCCATTAACTTGCAGGTCGTGAAGATATGGACTTAAACGTTCCATATTGTCGTCTTTTTCCTCTACGTAGGAAAAAACTACGCTAGGCTTCCCGCAGTTTACAGCTATACGTCCCAGTTTGTGGAATTTATAACAGCGGATCGGCCTAAAAGTTTAGAATTTTCTTTTCTGTTCCTTTTGTGCGGTTTCCCCGTTAAGTTTCTCCTCACTCTTTTCTGCGGGCTTTTCCTCCACGTCTACAGGCTCCGATCGTCTAGTCTGTGCACCCCTTCTGAACGGAAAGGGTTTCCACGGTCCATTTCGACCGTCCCCGTTTCGGTCCTCGGCGTTCAACTTTCTACGGGTTGCGTACTCTTCGGCTAATTCAGCCGCCCTTTCTACAGTGTTTACATTCCCTCTGTCTTGCACCCACAGTTTCACAGCTTGGGGGATGGTTTTGAAAAACTGCTCTAGACACATGCATTCAATGATCATGTCTCTGCTGTCGTACGCTTCCGCGCTTTTCAGCCACTCGACTAGGTTGGCCTTTAAGCCGTATGCAAACTCCGGATACCCCTCGCTATCTTTCTTGCCTGTGCTCCTAAACCTTTGCCGAAAAGCTTCGGCTGAAAGGCAGTATTTCTTCAGGAGACTAGCCTTAACTTTTGCATAATCATATGCATCCTGTGCACTCAATGTGGCGATTACTTCCGCCGCCTCACACGGCAACATAGACAGCAACCGCTGTGGCCATGTACTCGGGCCGAAGTTCATCTTTTCGCAAGTCCTTTCAAAATTGCATACGAACAAGCCTATGTCGGTCCCGACCTCAAATGGCTTTAATAGCCTGTCCATGCGGTATAATTCTGCCTCACTTGACCGTCCCAGAGCGCCTTCACTTCCTTGAGACAACTCCAAACGTTTGCTTTCAAGTTCCAGTTGCATTTTTCTTAACTCGCGATCTTTATCGCGTTCCTCTCTCTCTCTCTTTCCCGTTCTTCTCTGTCCCGTTCTTCTCTTTCTCTTTCCCATTTCTTTCTCTTCTTGAGAAGTTCCAATCCCATTTCAATTTCTTCCTCACTGGCCTGTTCGGAAATTAGCTCCAATAATTCCGACTTTAGCATTTCCTTGCGTACATCTAGGCCCAGTTCCTCACCAACAATCAACAATTCGCCTCTCAGCAGTCCCCTTAACTCCATGATTGCTACTTTACTGCCTTGATCCTTCTCTCTAAATCTAGCTAGGAAAACACAACCTAGCTAACACTCAACAATCTAGATTTTCTACTGCTCTAAACAGAACAGCCACAAGATGAAGCCTAGAGAGTCAAAGAAAGAACCAAGCACTCACCGCAGTCACAGCACCACGTCGCAAAGTCCATCTCACCGCTGTCAGCCAGTTGTTATAATTGGGGGTTCAACCCCATCGCTCGTGATCCGTTGTCAAGATAGGAGTCTGGCATGAATTAGAAGGTAGCTGGCCCATGCCGTCGTCCAACTCATCCACGCTGAGGACGTTTGATGAAGGGAAGGACTGCTTCTCATCGAGAACGAGGAATATGGGTTTATTTACAGTATTTATATCAGTCTAACATGACTGTTTGAGAAAGTACATTAGTCTAACATGACTGATTGAGAGAGAGTGTCCTGAGCAGCCGTACAACAGCGGTTTTTAAACACTCGGTCCTCTCCCGATATCCAGGTGACGGAAACGGCCGTCTAAGCACCGTAGGCGAGTTGACCAGGCGCCGTAGGGGAGAACGAGGCACCGTAGGTGCATTTATTTCCCGAATTGCAGCGCGCCCCCCTGCAGCCCATTGTCTGGCGTCTTGGTCGGCGCGTGGGAAGGGGTGTCAGTAGAAGTTCCCGCGGCTCAGTAACAATAGTTGGTCCGCCGAGCCCGTTTAGTTACAATGGCGACTTCGTCAAACTCGGCTCCAACGACGGAGAGTCGAGGACGCACGTATTGTTGTTCACACACAGTCGACTTAGTCACGCCGTGGCTAGAGGTGTGCGGCGACGCTACCGGAATGTTGCCGTCATAGTCGCAACTGGTTGGCGAAACTTGCACTGCAGCTGGCCGTTCTTAACACGGCTCAGACCCACGACATCATGGACTAGGGACTGCGCCAACCTCGGACGATTACACCGTCAGCTCATTTCTACAGATAAAGCTTATTCCTCCTCCTTAACTGGAAGTCCTCATGATAATCTGCGACAATAAAGTTCGGCGAACGCAGTTGTACATTGTGTTCCCGTTGCATAAGATGGTGTGAAGCGCCTGGTGTGGTCGTATCCTCCCATGTTCATTTAGAGCTACTCAGCTTTGCAGTATGCTAGTATACTAGTTTTCAATACGGGCCTGCATGGCAGCCGCTGTTATCTCGCCTGCGGAGAAGTTGGCGCTTCCGATAAGAAGGAGTGACCTAAGCCAAACTTCAAGTTTGCTGGCAATGCGCTGCCTATAAAGAAATAGAAAAACAATTGGTCCAGGGTACTGCAGTGTACAGTTAGTGTTTAGAGGCGTTATTCACTCGTGTGCATCGCTTTCGTTATGTGGCGCTAATGCTGTCCTTACTGCCCGCCTCTCGCAAGCGTTTGAGCGCTACATAGCGCTGCTACGGCATTCACTTTGTGCCGGAACTGCAGCTCGCGCTCCGTATTGCACATGCTTCCCTACGTATTGCATGCCAATCGATGGCTGTGCATAAGGACCAATGCTAGCACCATTTCTTTACGTTGTATACGCATTATTCAGGTAATGTGTTTTCACAATGCATTAATCCAATCCTGTGCAGCGTCTTCACAAGCCAACTCAAATGAAATATTGAGAACATCCGACTCAGAAGTTAGGCTCGTCTTACGTGCTCGTACTTGAAAATTGAAGAGTCGCTACAGTAAAGACCTGCAGTTACTCATCTTTCATCATATAAATGACGCCATGGAAAAGAGACGACGAGACATCTAAGACACGCGTATCAGTAAAGCTTCGCGTATCAGCAGAGGAGCGCTGGGGAGAACCACAATATGACGCATGGCGCTTAAGTTTCTTGCATATTGCTTCCACTAATTTTATGTCGAATAGCTGTACCTTGAGACCCAAGAAATTACTTAATAGGATTACTAGAGGGAAGGGTCGGTGCTGCAGTTTGTTAACTGCATGTACTGAAGAAACCATGGGTAGCACATACATTTGTTGGAGATTCATCACAGATATCTTAAGTAAAACATAGCGCGGCTTCTTTTACTTTCATTTGTTACATCGTCCTGTTTCGCATTGGACTTTCAACATTTAGTTAGAGCAGATCAGTTTTTTTTTTGCTTCACAGTTCATTCATTTGATCATGCTATTTGCATCGCATAGCTAAGGGTCCACACTTTGAACTATGTGTGGCTTTACATTCAGATGATATTTGCTCAGTAATACTTTACATGGGCAGTTATCTTTGTTGTTTTTATATTTGCTTATATTAAGTGCCTGGACATAATTTATTAACAAACATTAGCCTCTTATCACCTGTACGTTCTTGCCTGAAAAAAGAAAAAAAACTGAGTTGCAGTTAGAAATACTTGTATACGAAGTAAGAACATCCCAAAATTCCTCTCACACCCTTTCTTACCTCAGCCATGATTTGTAGACGCATAAAAAATAGATTCGGGCATTCATCACAAAACAATGCCTTTAATTAGCATGTTTTAACAAACAAGAAATTCAGAATTTGCGGTTGAACTGTCAAGTACCTTATGGCAGTTTGTAAATCGCTTGGTATTGCAGAGATAGCCACTTCAGTTTATGCAACTAAATGTACGCAGCAACCCGCGTTTCTTGTGGTGTTCACCCTCGTTGGAAGCACTACACGGAAAGCGTTGTTTTCTGAGTCGGCGATGACGACACGCTGACGCGTTTTTGCTGCATGACCACACATGACGGCTAAACGAAGACTTATCTCACCTAAGTGTCCCGTTTGAGAATTGTTAGCTCATATTCGGCATGTCGCGAAATCGCTACAACAGGCTATGAGAGGTTCGAGGTCAAATGAATTTGAATTTGAAATAACAATTTAATCTTGAGTATGTCGTAGGAAACCAAGGTTCGATTTTCTATGGATTATTTTCGCCCGATTAAATTAATTTTCTTATCATTGGTCTCACCTTGTAGACAGTGCCTACGATAGCGGAGACCCGGCTTCGTGGGAGGAAGTGACAAAGGGCAAACAGAATGGAAAATGAGGGTATACCCTAGAAGTAGTGAATGCTGGGCAAGTTGGCATTCCTTGCTAACGAAGAACCGTCAGTACAGAATACTGACCAGTAACCGTTCCGAAATAGGTTCTAGAATCAGTGCCGTAATTGGAAACAAAATGGAACATGTTCATTTAATGATTTATTAAGCAGCGCATTGTTGAAAATGACTAGTTTACAAAGCCGTTTGAAGCGAAAAGGGCGAAGTTCAGGCAAATCCATGTGCTTCCCCATAATTCCCATGCTAGTACAACCGTTCTCACTGCAGCTCCCGTAGACACTAGCGCCAGGGTTCCCTTTAGTAATTATTGTATGAAACTCTATGAACCATGGTGCCAGGCGTCACAGGCTTACAAAGCGACGCCAGCATTACTTCAGTTTTAGAAATCAAGTGGCCTCTAAGACCGGTTGTAGGCGTGATGGTGGTAGCCGAGCGTGTTCGCACTGCTTGAGCATCCCCATCTTCTTTCCTTCCTCCTTTTCATCCATTATTCCCTTCACCCTTGCATAGGTTAGCAAACCGGACGCGCGTCTGGTTTACCTACCTTTCCTTCCTCTCCTTTTCCTCCTTGTACCAAACGTTTCATGCGTTTAACATTTTTTGGGAACTAACCGCGATTTCCACTGATTGTCTAGCCGTTGTCGTTGGCCGATTCCAAAGATAGCGCAGTCTAACACAGTCGCAAAAACCGTGGTGTTACCGGTGGTAGCATGCAGTACTACATGGTCACACGGTCGTAAGGGAAGCATTCCCAAATTCTTCTGCCGCGACAGCTAGCATTTTTAGACTCTCTAGTTGGGACGCTGCGCCTCTGGTCGCAGACGTTTGAGACGCGGCGCCTCCAGTTGGAGCGTCTGCAACTAGAGGCGGTTTCAGACGCTGTACGGAGTTCTGAACTGGTCCCTTGGTGAAGTGGCGCTCGAAGGACCGCTTGGATCCCGCGAACGGGTAAGGCACGGAGGAAAGGGGGGGGTGCCACCAATAACACAGAGTGCCAACCCATAATGCCACAAATAACCACCTCCCGAAGAATGCCAAACGAATTCTTGGATAGCAACCGGGGCTGGTGTTCCTAATTCCCTAAAGGGCCCCTCACCAGGCCGCATAGAAAATTTTGGTTATACGCTGGAAGTTGTTACGTGTCCTCTAGGGAGAGTTCCGCCGGAAAAAAATTTTGAAGTCGGATCATTAATAGTCGAGATAGAAATATTTCAGTGCCACGAACCCATGATTTCAGCAGGCGGGCTCCACTGCATAGCGAGACTTCCACTCGCCCCGTCTAGCCTACGTAAGCGAAATTCCTTCCCTGCGTTCTCCCGTGCCGGAAATCAAGGATTGCGTGGCACATACGTCACGGGGCACGCCTTCTCTTTTTTTTTCTCCTCGTTTTTTTATTCGGCGATGCGCACTTCCGCTGGCGGTGTAGCGCGTTAGCTGCTTTCGCTTCGCGCAGCGCACGATTTTGCGCGCTGTGCACAAAGACACATGACTAGCTGTATGATCAGTGCTACACGAATACTGAGGCAGAACAAGTGCATCGCAGATCATGATCACGCGCTGGAACACGGTAGAAAATGGCATCATTTCGGTACCTGCGCACGTAACAGCACGACCGTGGGAACAAGCAGACGAAGCGGAAGCACATCTCTCGTGCTTCGGTGCGAAGTAAAGCAGAAAACATGCAGGCATTCCATTTGTGTGTTTTATTGTTTCTCTAAACTTCAATTCGTCAGTTGAAGCAACAGATCACACAAATAACAGATGATGCCTTGAATAATTCTCGAAGTCACGTGTGACCACGAGCGACGTCCCACTGCGGACTCGAGTACGTAGGCGCAGGGACGCGACTACGTCATCCTCCGGCTTGGAGCGCGGCGGCAGCGAGGAGAAGGAAAAACGGCGTTCGGTTTGAAATTTCAGACCTTTCCGCGGCACGTAGTGATGTAATTCTTTGCAAACACGATCGTTATCGCGCAATGTATGCTCTGCGCTTGTCAGCCCAAGATGGCCAGACCTGGTGAGGGACTCTTTAAGCATGAAATTCTACGACGATAACCACGAATAGTATACTACGCCGGGATTGCAGCATGCTTAGCGCGCACGATCGGAATTCCACCACCGGGATTGACTGGAACTTTCTCTTAAGAGCAATCCTAGCCCAAGCGCATTTTGTGAATACAGGCCCTGAGTCTTTTATTTTAGAACACCCGTTCAGAGCAAGCGCACTTGATGTCAACCTCCGTCGCCAGCTGTCGGCGCAGCCCGCGCTGGGCTTCCGATTGGATGGCGGGGCCTCTGAGGACGAAGTCATGACGAGCGAACATTGGCGGCAAGCATGCGATAACAACAGGCTGTACGTTATCGGTGTAGTCCTTTCGTTCTCTACGCCAGTACCCGCTCTCCCCGGTCAAATGTGACTGTCCTCTAGAAGCGCTGCAAATTATCATCATCGTTGCATTATCGGCCGCACAAAGTGACTGCCACGAATGTAATGGTTAGAGAACAAAATTTGAGCCACTAAGTTTTTTTTAAAAGGTAATGGGGGGGGGGGGGGCGCTCAGCTGGCATCTCGGGACTGCAGAATTGAAGTGAGCCAGCATTCAGAGCATACCCTTTGGCAGAGAACTTTGTGTCCCGCCCCATCTTCGACAAATACGAACTCGCAGTGTATACCGTGAAATGCAGTCCTCTTCCAGTTGCCAATTTTACGTACTACATTTTTTTCCCATCGCGGAAACACAATAACTTGAGCAGCGATGCGTTTCATCCTAGATTTTGGGTCCGCATTTCTCGAGCGAAATGCGAGGCACGGAGCTCGTAGGTAAATGTTGCGCTTTGCGTGCTGGCCGCGGCTTCGGTTCTGCGATTATAACATGCTCTCGAAAATAAAATAAACTAGTAAATTCGTCAGTTAATAATTGCACTGATGCTTGTTTGTGTAAATTTGGAAGTCCACCGCTTAGTCAAAGCTTGTCAAGTAAAAACTATATTTTTATCTCCGATCCGCCTTATAACGATCCGAGGCGGTCGTCGAAGAAACACGTTACATTCAGATGACTGAGAGATCATTTAAGCCATAAAAAAATAACAATAAAAACTGCATTCACTAAGGAGTATGTGATCTTGTGCTACATCATTCTGAACAGTTTGCCGCTCATTTGCTGCGATGTGAACTGTTGAACAGAGCGTCAGAGGAGTGGGGCGCATCTCAGGTTCTCGCACTTGCTGCACTAGAACCTTGTAAATTTATTCCTCCCGTAACTACGTCCTGACCATCACCTAACGGCGAATAGGTGAACAACCTCCTTCTCTGAAAATCATATACGACGAGTAAACATGTGCTAGCATATGTAACTGCACTGAGCATCACTTTCCATGAAAGGCTACGAGGGAGCGCATATATTTTCACGTTATACGTAGCCAGTCGGTAGCAGGCGCACGCGGCTTCACAGCGTAGAAAGGTTACGCAATGCTTAATTCCTTCGTGTGAAAAACTTAAGAATGCTTACTGTGGTCCCTTTGTCCTGCGGGCTTCTTGCAAACCTCTTTTGAGCATTTATATTCAGTAAATCTCTTCTGCGTTGTGTACTACACTCTGTATAACCCCATTTATCATACGTCAAACTTCATGAGCGCATTCAGAAGTGTCGTTGCGTTCACTTCAACACCACTGTTTACTTTGCATGCTACGTGCGGCACTATTTCTCTTGCATTTTTAATGCATTTTCTTACGCAAGTGTATTCTCTTGGATACTTCAACGTATAATAATAATTCCGCATTATAATTCCGCAGACTATGTTTTGACCTCTTACATATCGCTGGTTGGTTAAGAGTTGTACCTTCGGTTCCTTATCGCATATGATTCTTGTACCAAACGTTAGTGTGTTAGGAATTATGAATGCTGTTGATTACCCTGGTGGTTTTGCTGCTCTCTGGTGATGCTCTTTCCACATTTTGTATGATCTGTCGCTGTTACCTTTTCCGCGCGTACCGTAACGAAACCTAGCGTTTGTTCCTGAAGACGCAAAACGAGCGTTTATTATTCACCAATATTTGGTTTATGGAGTATTTCTTTTTACATTCTTCTTTTTCTCTTCAGAGTACATATTTCTTTGCTTTACGTTTCCTCCTACCACCCAATTCTAGGCCTAGCCATCTCTCTCTGTGGACGCGTACCACAGCTGAGGATGATCTTTGTCATCATGATATCGTCATCATTTCTTATGAGGAAATGTACAGCGCCCAAGTCACTGTTGTGACCACCAAGCCACGGCTGAAAGTAATGTTCCAGAACGTATATGCACTAGCGATTCGAAAGAGCACACGCCGGAATACTAGCGAAGGTAGCTGACTATAATGGCTCGCAGTGGTTGCGAAAGAGAAGCCTTGCAAATCCGACACCTTTATTCGCGTTCAGTAATGTATTGTCACGCGTACAGTGTTTCTCTTTTTGCCGGTGACCGTTTTTCACCTGATTATCATGGTTATACAGATATCGCTCGGCGAAAGACGTACCTACTGTACTTGAAATTTGTTGAATATTGCCGCCAGTTCTGTAGCAAGACAGTCTTGTCTAACCCGTTCGCGCGCGATGAAAATATTGTTACAACTACTCGAATGTACGCCAGGGCGAGTCTGGTCAAAACGTATCGTTCGGTTAGTTGAATTGCCATGGCTTGCAAACGGTGCTAGACAACATGAAGGGTGCATGAACTTGATCACAAGACGCCTTGTGATCGTCTTGATGTCTCCCTATTTGTCTTTCGTGTTCTCTGCTTCCGCTTGCAAGCCAAGGGATTACTCAGGAATGTTTGGCGGTGATACATGCATAAAAACGCGTAGCAGATGGGCTTGACCTGTCAGTTCATATTAGATGGCCGATGACTGCGCTCGCTGCAAGCGTTGTAATTTGAGTGTTACGTGTATTTCGCGAACACAGGTTATCCCAGTAACCAACTAAATTGAACAACTCTGAACACAAAAGCTGAACAATTCCCTAAATAAGGTAGCGCAGTGGTGTGGAGACTGGCAAATGGTGATGAATTCCGACAAAGCTGTCTGCATGTCGGTCACAAACAAAAAATCAAGTCTGCAGTTCCCGTACGGTTTCAACGGCACTGTTCTCCAAAGCGTCACCCAGTATAAATACTTAGGCGTTATCATCTCATCCGACCTCAGCTTAGCCGCGTACACGTGCAGTACGCGGCTAAAAAAGCCCTGAACAAACTGCATGTTCTACCTCAAACGCACCTTATCGCATTCCGCCAACCAGACAAAGCAGCTTGCTTACGTCAGCCTTATCAGACTGGCACTCGAATATGCCAATGTAGTATGGTTTCCACATTCCAAAACCACATTCATACGTTCGAACGCATACAAAGAAAAGCTGCCCGATTCACCTATAATCGTTTTAAACGCACAGGTTCACCAACCGTACTTCTTTCTCGCGGAGGCCTCGCTACCCTCGAAATTCGAGCTAAGGCTCCACGATTGAAGTTCCTATACATAGTATTACACAGTGCGCTGAAGTTGGATCCCGCCGCGTTTCTGAAGTACAAACACACCAGACCGACTTGGCATAAGCACGCTTTCACGCTTGAAGAATTTCTTTGTAACAACAATACTTTTTTGTTTTCATTCTTTCCTCGAGCTGTGTGAGAGTGGAACTGCTTAAACCCTGCTATTACTGCCCAGCCCACATTAGAAACATTTACAAATCATTTAGAAGAAACAGCAGCGATCGCAACTTAGTTTTTTTTTTCATGAGCAATTGTATGAAGACCAATGTGTTGCTCAATGAATGTAAGTTTCCATGTTTTTCTATGCTAAGTCCTTGTTTGTTCAGTGTTATTTTGCTCACATTGTACTTTTTTGATGACCATGTGCCCACTACTGTAATAATCCCTATCGGGATTGACAGTATTGTGAAATAAATAAATAAAAAATAAATAAATAAAATTCATAGCTCGCACGTTTTGCAGTGTTCCCCCTTTCACCGTCACTACAACATGATATCTGGTGGAAGTGTCCAGGAGACACTGCCGGCAGGCCGTGAGCTTAGCTGAAGTGGTTGAGGTAGGACTAACGTCACCACAAGCTACAGCCTCATGCTACAAGACTTGCCACTGAAGTACGCACCCCAACGCGAGAAGACGAGGGAGAGCGCGAAACAACGTCAACGACGACAACGACAGCTACATTGTCGCCTGCATCGATAATGCTAAAGCAGTCCAGGGTGCCACAGACCTTCCGTGGACCATCGTCGAAAGATCCGGGAAGCTGGATGGAGAAACAGGCTCTATTTTCAACAAAGTCAAACTCCGAAGAAAAGCTGCGACATGTATTATCTTCCTTCGAAGACGCCGCAATTACTTGGTTCGAAAACGGAGTCTACCCTATCGTCGTGGGACCTGCCGCGCGCTGAATGTTAGTGGGTTAGTGCAGTCAATCGACTTAAAAGTGTGATTATTAAAATAAAATGCTTGTTCATGGCGCCAGCCAAAGCGGCATCCAAATTTCTCCCCTAGAACGTCTGACTCATTATGTGCAGATATGTAGACTCGCAAAACACAATATTAAGGATATAAAATGCAACCGAAAGGAAATATTTTGCTCTGTTGGCTAGAGAACAGAGATATACAGCACCAAGATTACTGACATATAAGCTCCCTGTTACTACCACTTTATTACTTGTTTGCATGATGTGCTTCGGCGAGACATGTGACGCCTATTTCTTCGTGAAAAATCCAGTTTGTCGCTTGTGCGGCAACGAATATTCACAGAGGACTCTACCCCAACGCATGTCAAGAGCTCATTGTGATTAGAGGGACAGTAGTTCGTGTCCAGAATTTCTTTTCACGAGACGACGAGAGACCAATGTCTGCCGGCTATTACTGAATGAATAACGACCGTCCAATACCTGCCCCACCTTACTACACAACTCGGAATGAAGTTGTCGTTTTGAAATATATACAAACGGTGCTCTTTAGTATAATCATAAACAATAACGAGAAAACAAGCGCTAAACATCTAGAAGTCATCAAACATGGGCGACTAAGAGCCGAAGTGTATATATATATATATATATATATATATATATATATATATATATATATATATATATATATATATATATATATATATGTATATATAAACGAGAAGAAAGGGGGTTAACCGAGGGGCCCGATTTTTATGAATCATAACATGAGAAGCCAACAAACACTGACCCTAAGGACAACATAGGGGAAATTACCTGTGCTTAATAAATGGAATGAAGAAACGATAAATTAATGGAAATTAAAGTGGACGAGAAAACAACTTGCCGCAGGGGGGAACCGAACCCACAACCTTCGCATTTCGCGTGCGATGCTCTACCAATTGAGCTACCGCGGCGCTGTTTCCCCCTCCACTTTCTTGGGTATGTATGTGTGCTAGTAAACCCTGGGAGTGTTAGCCAGCGCCACCACTCACAGACCTTGGCGGCGGACGTGGAACGTCCTTGTTGCCGCAAACGTCACGAGAACGTGATCTTTTTGGGGGAAGGCAACTGGTCAATAAACCCACATATACTACCTGAAGGCATCAATGTTGCCGGATTCGAGACCCTCGTTATGTAATAAACAAGAGGTTGTGGGTTCGGTTATGTAATAAAGAAGAGGGTCGAGGTTGTGGGTTCGGTTTCCACCTGCGGCAAGTTGTTTCCTCATCCACTTTAATTTCCATTAATTTATCGTTTCTTCATTCCATTTATTAAGCACAGGTAATTTCCCCTATGTTGTCCTTGGTGTCAGTGTTTGTTGGCTTCTCACGATATGACTAATAAAAATCGGGCCCCTCGGTTAACTACCTTTCTTCTCCTTTATTACATACGAGGGTCTCGAATCCGGCAACATTGACGCCTTCAGGTAGCATATGTGGGTTTATTGACCAGTTGCCTTCCCCCAAAAAGATCACGTTCTCGTGACGCCTGCGGCAACAAGGACGTTCCACGTCCACCGCCAAGGTCTGTGAGTGGTGGCGCTGGCTAACACTCCCAAGGTTTACTAGCACACATACATACCCAAGAAAGTGGAGGGGGAAACAGCGCCGCGGTAGCTCAATTGGTAGAGCATCGCACGCGAAATGCGAAGGTTGTGGGTTCGGTTCCCACCTGCGGCAAGTTGTTTCCTCATCCACTTTAATTTCCATTAATTTATCGTTTCTTTATTTCATTTATTAAGCCCAGGTAATTTCCCCTATGTTGTCTTCGGTGTCAGTGTTTGTTGGCTTCTCATGGTATGATTAATATGTGTGTGTGTGATATGACGTGCCTCCTTTTTTTTCAGCGTTTAAAGAAAGCCCGCAAAGTATGAAATAAAGCCACGTGACTGCATTCGGCGCTATCGTATTGCAGTGGCCTCAACCGTGCTTCGAGCCTATCAGAGCTGCCTTTCCGTGTGCGACCGTCAGAGGTGCTGACGCACTGTGAAGCCGATGCCTAGAGCCGCGGACGCTCACTTCGCCACGGTCCACGCGCGCGGTTCTTTTTCGCACGAACCGCGACGCGCGTCAGGATACGGCCACGCGTGCAGGCGTTGCCGTAGTTTATCATATCGTGGGCATTCTATTAATTATATTCTCTACAGAAGCGTCAGGGTTGTCGCAGAATCTAGAGACTAGGGATGTTCTTTTTCTTATGCTAGATAAGAAGTGAAGCATGCAACCTACGTTCCAGTGCAGACGATGGAGGAGGAGGTCAAACGTGCGGCTTGGTGAGAGCCTCAGGAGTGGGTCGACCTGGTGCAGGAGATGTTACTTTGCCTGCTATCGAACCATGTGTCCCTGCAGAGTGTGTGCTGCAGGGTGCGAAGAACCGTCTTGCCGTCTGATAGGATAAGTGAAAGCGGGGTCAGGATAATTGATGCGTACTGCTGTAGTCAATGTGTCCGCTACTACGTTCCCTGAAATGCCAAAGTAGGTCAGCAGCCATTGAAAGCAGGCTTCACCACCAACGAGGGAAGCAATGGTACATATTTTCATAACTTCATAGATGCCAGAGTTGTCACAATGAAAGTAAAATTCTTTTGTGACTATTGGGGCTCCATTAAAATGGTTATATATGATTAATTGTTGACTATGGTCACCCTCGGCAGTGACTCTTGTGGCATGTAGTATTCTAAATCTGTCACCATCGACAATGATTTCCGAGACAGCCCACAACTTCTGTTCACCTGATATGCTGTCACATTGAAAGCCGGAGTGTAGCTCTCCTGCAAGTGCCGAGCAAAATCAGGTTCTTTTCGCTCACCTCTCCAACTTGGGAGGAGACGGCGGATTCTCTTTTCTGCTGTCATTGCAGATGGCGGTCCTTGGTTGTCCTACCTCGACTTGGGCCCAAGAACGATGCGCTTGGGTTTCTATTTGTAAAATATTATATTGGACAATTCTAACAGCATCAAGGCACATTGACGACCGATTGGAGTTACAAACGGTTGGTCTCGCAAGGCCGGATCCATTTCCCGCGATGCCATCACGGCGGACGTTCTACTAGATCTTCTCGCCTGTTTGTCTCCGTGATAAAGAGGTTAGCGGGACGGTCATAATGGGTCGATATGTCAAGCATTAGTCTCCGGAACAAATTCGAGGCAAAGGGCGCTGCGCAATCAGGCTCTTGGCACCCGGCCGGGTCGGGTACACGCAGGGCGACAGTTACCTGGAGCGCATTCCCAAGAGACGTCTCAGCTAATACCGGCAACCCTGCGAGCACATTGTGTTTACTCCACCGTCAGGAAGCGTATATAGATGTTCGGGCGAGCGCAGAATGCGCGTAAAAAGTTCGTGGGCTGCGCGGGCGCTGCTATACAGGCCGCGCCGACCGTCTGTCCGTACTTCGGGCTAAATCTCAAGTAAAGCTAGAAGGAATATGTAAATACAGTGCGCACATTGGCTAGTTATCCGTTTTTCACACCCATGAGCAAGAGCGCCGCCGTGAACTGACGTCAGTCGCCTAAAGCCGTGTGAGCCACGGCAGTCACGTTTCTGAGCCAAGGATGGTAAGACGTGCCGTGGTGACTGCGACAAGCTGACACAGCTGACCCGAGCGTGTGGCCGAACACTAGCGCTTGCGAGGCCACTTCAGCCGTGCTATATACGACCACGCTGGATTGCTACACAAGTGCTACATAAGGTATCAGAGTATGCCACGCTTCTTTTGTTGTGTAATTTCCTCTGATTACGAGGAACGGCGTAAGATTGGACTTGAATTGTAGCTCCTGCAGTCAAGGCCTCTTCACGTCTCCGCCTTTGCATGCTAGTACTGACAACGACGCCTTCATGGCGTGAGCGCGGGATCATGCGAAAATATATTTTACCTATCTTGTTGCGCGGAACCAAGCTTGCGTTTGCGGGGACATGTTATGCGGCGAACACGCTACGTGTTTGACAAAATACCGCAGCTAATTCAGTGAGACCTGCAGCAGGGTCCACTTCGAAGTATGTCACACAGCGCATGGGCTTCACACCTTGTCGATAAACGAATAAAGTAGCGACAGATTTCTTGAACAAGAAGAACTTGAATAGGCGGGTCTTTTCCTTCCGCGATCCCAAACGTGTTGCGCGTTGAACACGAAAAACCCAGGCGCATGCGATGACTTCAAGCTGTTAGATTGGTCAGGCTGCGTTCATTAGACATGGATAAACCTTGAGTGAGTGGTAATGAATATGCGAAAGCTTGCCTTTAGGAACTTTTATAGAGTTTTTAACCATATTATGCTGAACGGATGATGTTTACGCTATATACGCTGAGCTTTATGCCTCAAAATGTTGAATGTTAATGCAAAGCCAATGGTTGCTTTTTTGACATGCTGCAGCGAAATTGAAGTGTGGATAATTCAACAAACAAATGACTAT
Source organism: Dermacentor variabilis (assembly GCF_050947875.1). Lineage (NCBI taxonomy): Eukaryota > Metazoa > Arthropoda > Arachnida > Ixodida > Ixodidae > Dermacentor > Dermacentor variabilis. The sequence goes on along the minus strand of NW_027460346.1, from coordinate 3,008,869 downwards.
TTAATTAACTACAATACCAATTAGGCTTTAGCTAAAATAACATTTATTTCTTTCTGTGCCGATGTACTCTTTATGGCCAGAAATAAATGGAAACATGATTTTCTAATTTTTCTTGATGTGAGACTGCATTTGGGCATTACAGAGTAAAGGGGATTCTGGATTTCTCCATCATTTCTTCCCATCGCAGGAGACGTATTCAGTTCCAGCTGGGAGAGTGGCCGCCTTGAACCTTGCTGGAAGCGAGCTCGTAATAGCCCTGTCCTCAAGCCTCGCAAGTCTCGAACAGACATAAACTCCTATCGTCCGATTGCTCTTCTCAGTTGCGTGGGAAAGCTTATGGAGAAGGTGGCAATGACTCGCGTGGACTGATTGCTGATGAACATGAATATCTACCTTCCGCAAATGTCAGGGTTCAGAAAGAGCCGCAGCAGCATAGACAACATGATTAGTCGTGTCAACTGCGTAAAACTCAACAAAGCTGCACGCAACATCACTATCGGCGTATTCTTCGACATCGGCGTATTCCTGGACGTTCGATAACGTTACTCAAGAGGCTATCTTATACGCCGTAAAGTCCGTTGAAGTTAGTGGTCGTATGCATCACTCGATCTCAGGCTACCGCACTGATCGGTCTGTCTGCAAGTCCACAAAATAAGGTGACACAGCTCCGCCCACAGTGCATAGAGGAGTTCTCCAGGGTCATGCTTAAAATCCGACCTTATTTAACGTCTCTTTTATTGCAGCGGCGAAGTACATTCGCACATCGGGTGAAATCTATTTATATGCAGATGGAATTTGCATATGGTAGCTGTGGTCGCAACAGACCTGTCCTACGAGAAAGATTGCAGAAAGCTGACAATTCTATTGAAAAATTTCTACTCATACGAGGTCTAACGATGTCACAAGAAAATTTAGCCCCATTGGTTTCACTAGGCGAGATGTCTCGCGCTCCGCATTAAAGGTAGCACACTCTTCAATTAAGTACATCCGAGGTCGCAAATTTCTGAGCGGGACAATCGACAGTGTGATGATGGGGACACCTCACGTTCGAATATAACAGGGGAAAAAATGGGTGATGCGCGAGCGTCTTCCGTATGCTATCGGGAACACCGGGGGCTGCTTCGTAAATGCTCTGCTACGCGCGTATACCGCTCTCTGTCAAGGTATCCCACAATACAGCCTTCCTGTGCTACAGGGCATATCCCAAGCCGATATAAAAGCGCTTACTGGTGCGCAAGAAAAAGCCTCGAGGGTGTGTATCGGCCTAACGAGAAACGCTAGTGTAGGAGCCCTTGCAGAAAGCACACGCCTATCGGCTCCAGAGCTTCCGCAATAGCAGTTTCTCCGAGTCCACATGCGTTTGGCTAACAAAGTGCCGGGTAATTCGTTTGCTTCAGACAGTGGTCCTGTGGTGCGAAGCTTGCACCCGCCGCTGTTTTAATCGCACCGCTGGCGCGAGTTGTTGGGAACTCGGCGCTGACGCCCGTTGTTGCACCTGGGTCGCAAGCCCCAAGGGTAGCGTTGGCCTGGCGGCCTGGGGTACAACTGGAAGCATCCGAAGGTCCCGGCAAAGCATGAGTCGACTGGTAACAACAAAACAACTTGTTTATTCTAACATCGCAAAGAGTTGGCGGTCAGGTCGACCGAAGTAGAGAGACGGGAGAGCACGTTACTCAACAGAAGAAATCGGAGCCTTCCTTTGGCGTCCGGGGGCAGCTGCTTTTATACTCTCGCAGTTGAGGGCAAGAAGGAACCCCTCTATAGACGAGCACGTGACTGTGCCGCTCGGGCACAATGGGATAAGGTGGCGCAGCGTCGTGTCGGCGCCACTCGGGCACAATGGGAAGAGAAGGTGGAGCAGCCGTCGTGTCGGCGCCTGTCAGACCCCCTCGCTTCACAGTTGTTGGGAGCTCCTCTCCCCGGCTGCCGCGCTTCGACAAGCGTGGGCACCAATATGCACATACACTCACACACGCACATGAAGACACGTGGCATTGGAACATGCCTGGACGCGCTTGGCAGGGAGGCGTAGCGGCGGCGCCGAACGGGCCAAAATGTCTGCCGCTTTGAACGAAGCCCCGGCGTCCGTTGCATCCGCGCCGGCTTTACCGCGCGTCGTAGGCGAAACGTAACAGACCGCCCCGCCGGGGGAAGGAGATCCCGATGGTCAGGGGACTGCATCCGCTGTCCGGAGGGATGTCGCTCGATGATGCTTATAACCGAAGTCGGGCGTCCCTCGACGTTTCTTGAGCGCAGCGCACAGAGAAGGCCTCGTTCTCTCGTTCAGGTTCGCACAGGACACTGCAAAGTGACTTCGGGAGAGTTCACATTTTTGTTCTCGTTCCCGGCAAGCGTTAGAACTACGCTGAAACTCAACCGCTCAGTCAGCAAGCGCGGCACAACCCTCACTAAGCCCTGCCAGGCTCTTTCCCCTTTTATACCACTGCCTAGTTCCTTACAGTAGTCTAGCAGCACTCAGAACGCGTCCACAAATTGGAAAATTGCACTAGAAAGCATGTTATCACTTTGACACACTAAGCAAAAGCAATATGTTAAAAATCCTGCCTCAGGAAGAAAAACATCAGTAACAAACAATTTTGAGGCTGATTCCTACGTTAGGGGCTTCGACTTAAGCCATCGGCGTTACCGTTGAGACTCCCCTTTTTGTAACGCACCTCAAAGGAATATTGTTGCAAAGCGAGGCTCCAGCGCAGGAGGCGGCCATTTTTGGGAGAGATGGTCTGCAGCCATTGGAGAGGGCAGTGATCCGTCTCAATGATAAACCTCGAGCCGGCTAGATAGCATGACAATTTCTGAACGGCCCACACGAGACACGCACACTCTTTCTCGGTGGCGCTATACGCCTGCTCACGACTGGTCAGCTTACGACTAGCATACAGGACGGGGTGTTCTACTTCTCCATTTTCCCGTTGGCACAGTACAACGCCCATGCCTCGCTCACTAGCATCGCACTGAACTACGAACCCTTTTGTGTAGTCTGGCGATCGTAGCACAGGCTGGCTTGTTAGGGCGCTCTTTAGGGCGCTAAAAGCTCTTTCCTTTGTCTCGTCCCAGACGACTGTTTGGGGCTCTGTTTTTCTTAGAGCATCCGTCAGGGGAGCCGCGATATCAGAGTACCTGGGGATGTACCTCTGATAGTAGCCGGCGACACCTAAGAACGACCGAATATCGGTCTTCGTGCGCGGTTGCGGGAAGTCTCGCACAGCGGCCACCTTTATTTCAGAGGGGCGGCGACGACCCTGACCAATCACGTGACCGAGGTAGACAACCTCGGCCTGTGCTAACTGGCACTTGGGAGCCTTGATTGTCAAGCCCGCTTCGCGCAGGCGGGTTAGCACTGCCCGCAAGTGTGCCATATGCTCAGACCAGGATGCGGAGAATATCGCTACGTCGTCTAGATACGGTAAAGCGAATTCTTGCTGTCCCCGCAACACTTTATCCATGAGGCTTGAAAAACAGTATGGCGCGTTCTTCAAACCAAAACTCAACACTTTAGGACGGAATGTTCCCATTGGTGAAATGAACGCCGCATACCTACTAGCCTCTTCTGTAAGTGGAACCTGCCAATAACCCCTGACAAGATCTAGGGTGGAAATAAACTGAGCGCTACTAACTTTCTCAAGGCGCTCCTCGATGTTAGGGATCGGATAAATTTGATCCTTAGTGATGGAATTAAGCCTGCGGTAGTCGACGCAAGGACGAGGTTCCTTGCCCGGTACCTCAACTAAAATCAAAGGGGAGGTATAATCACTCTCACCTGCCTCAATAACACCGAGCTGTAGCATTTTCTTTACCTCAGCCTCCATAATATCGCTCTGGCGGGGTGACACCCGGTACGCTTTGGATCGTACTGGCTCTGGGGAGGTAAGTTCTATATCATGAGTAAGGACAGAAGTCCTACCAGGCCTCTCAGAGAACAGACCTTGAAACTCTTGTAAGAGCTGGTGTAGTTCGGTTTTCTGTTCAGGCGACAGCGGTGCTTTACTGATAAGGTCACTAATGACTTGACCGGTGTCTTCCCTGTTCGTCACTGAGCCTAGTCCCGGAAGCTCGACCGGAAGCTCTTCAGGAACGTTTACCATCATGCACACGACTGCTTTCCTTTGTCTATAAGGTTTGAGCAGATTACAGTGGTAAACTTGCTGTGCTTTCCGCTTTCCTGGCAGACTCACCACGTAGTTAACGTCCGACAGTTTCTGAACAATTCGTGCTGGGCCCTCCCACTGCACGTCTAGTTTGTTGTTTAGTGATGTGCGCAATATCATGACCTCATCGCCCACCTCAAAACGACGGGCCCTGGCGGTCCGATCATAATAAACCTTGGCCCTCTGCTGGGCCTTTGCCATTGCTTCACCTGACAACTCCTGTGCCCTTCTTAAGCGTTCGAGGAGCTTAAGCACGTACTCCACCACGACTGGGTCGTCGCCCCTGCCTTCCCACGATTCTCGAAGCATGCGAAGCGGAGACCGAAGCGAGCGACCGTACACCAGCTCAGCTGGCGAAAACCCCGTAGCCGCATGCGGCGCGGTCCGTAATGCAAACATCACCCCAGGCAGACACAGCTCCCAGTCAGTTGGATGTTCAAAACACAATGCTCTCAACACGCGCTTCATGACGGAGTGGAGCTTCTCAACGGAGTTCGACTGTGGGTGGTACACTGAGCTGTGTAACAGCTTTACCCCACACCTTTCGAGAAAAGTTGCCGCGACTCGCGGCTGCGGCGGAATGCTACGACCACGAAAGCCAAACCTGGGCCGTCCAGCAGGTCTCGGCGGCTCTTGAAAGACAAAGGCCGAGCGAAACCGACGGAACGTTGCCCCACAGGGCGACCAACCGCGGGAGTAACACGCGCTGGAGTTGAGTAGAGACCACCCGCTGAGAAGACGTCAGGGCCCGCGTCACGGCGCCATTTAGTCATGGTGTCGTTCTGCAGGCGACTACATGAAGTTGTCTCTCTCTCTCTCTCTCTCTCTGTCGTCAAAGCGCTAGTAAACACTGTGCCCTGATCTGATTGGATTTCCGCAGGAAAACCAACTCGCGCAAATATGGACAGTAGCGCATTGACTATCTCAACTGAGCTGAGTTCTTTAAGCGGCACTGCTTCAGGGAACTTTGTCGCTGGGCAGATCACAGTCAAAATGTGTCTGTACCCTGTGGCTGTTACCGGCAGAGGTCCCACTGTATCAATAACGAGCCGTCTAAAAGGCTCCGTAATGATAGGTACCAATCTCAACGGCGCCCTCGATTTGTCCCCTGGTTTGCCCACCCGCTGACAGGTGTCACATGACCTCACGAAGTGGTCTGCGTCCCGAAAACACCCTGGCCAATAGTACTCTTGCAAGAGACGGTCCTTAGTTTTCTTAACTCCTAGGTGTCCGGACCACGAACCCCCGTGCGACAAGCGCAACAGATCCTGACGATAGCATTGAGGCACGATCAGCTGATCGAACTCCACTCCTCTGCGGTCTAGATACTTCCGGTACAGGACTCCACCTCTTTCCACAAAACGCGCATTTTTCCTGGCGATACCTTCCTTGACAATGCAGCGTATGTTTTCTAGGCTGCCATCCTTTTTTTGCTCGGCTATCAAAGCCGACCGGCTGACTTTTAGCAACCTATCAAGTCCGTCTGACGTAGGCGCGATGAGCAAATTTGCAGATAGCTCTTCTAACTTTCCCGCATCGGGAATTTCCTCTCCAGTATCTGGTGCCTTTAACGTTACAGACTCAATTTTATTCAGTTCAGGCGTGCTCTGAATATCAGCTTGCTGCGCCTCTGACCCTTTTTCATTGTTTGATAACGTCGGCCCCGCAACTACCGCCTTTGCAGCGAGCTCCCGAACCTTCGATCTGGTTAATGCCTGAACGCTAGCCTCACCAAACAAAAGCCCCTTCTCGCGCAGGAGGTGATCGGACCTGTTCGAAAATAGGTACGGGTACTGAGGGGGCAGCATAGATGACACTGCGGCCTCCGTTTCAAGTGCTCCGAAAGGTCCTTCAATAAGCACTTTTGCTACGGGCAGACACACGCTATGAGCTTCCACGGCTTGCTTGATCCATGCGCACTCGCCCGTGAACATATCGGGTTCTACGTAGGAGGGGTGAACTACATCCATCGTAGCTGCGGAATCGCGAAGCACTCGGCACTCTTTCCCGTTCACGAGGAGGTCTCGCATGTAAGGCTCGAGAAGCTTCATGTTCTCGTCAGTGCTGCATATTGACAAAAACACAACTTTTGGTTTTGTTTCCGGACACTGCGCCGAAAAGTGACCCGGCTTCTGGCACGTATAACAAACGCGCGCTTGCCTCGTCTCGAACCGCTTTCAGCGTTCGGCTTCGGCTGCCGCCGTGTCCTTACGTTCTGTCGGACTGCTTTCACTCGCATCCGCACTACGTGTGTTCCCCTTTGCTTTCATGGGTGTGAACTTGGGCCTCTCAAACTTCGATCCAAATTCACCCTTTTGACCGTCCTTAGCTCCGCGAGCCCGACGCGTCACAAACTCCTCGGCTAGCTCAGCGGCTTTAGCCACCGTACAAACGTCTGGCCTATCCAAGACCCAGTACCGCAAGTTCTCAGGTAACCGACTATAAAACTGTTCTAGCCCGAAACACTGCAGAACTTTCTCGTGGTCACCAAACGCCTTCTCTTCTTTGAGCCACTCCTGCATGTTTGACATGAGCCTGTACGCAAACTCCGTATATGACTCACTTCTGCCTTTCTCATTTTCCCGAAACTTCCGACGGAACGCCTCCGCTGACAGCCTGTACTTTTTTAGCAGACTCGATTTCACTTTGTCGAAATCCTCTGCCTCCTCTCTATCCAAGCGAGCGACTACGTCGGCCGCCTCGCCGGGTAACAAAGTGAGCAAGCGCTGTGGCCACGTTTCCCGAGAGAACCCCTGCTTCTCGCACGTTCGCTCAAAGTTAACCAGGAACAAACCAATGTCCTCTCCAAGCTTAAACGGCCGCATCAGGTCAGTCATTTTGAGCAATACTCGTTCTCCTGCACCGTGTGCCTGACTTCCTTTACGAGCGCGTTCCATCTCTATCTCGAGACGCTTCATTTCCAAAGCGTGTTGACGCTCTTCTTTTTCTTTCTGTTCTTTTCGTTCACGCTCATCTTTCTCTTTCTGCTCTTTAAGTTCGCGCTCCTGTCTTTTTGACCTCTCCTCAATAGTCTCAAGGCATTCCGACAGCTCGTCATCCTCAGCCTCTAACTCAAGAATAGCCTTTAGCAGTTCTGGTTTTCTGAGTTTGTCCGAGACATCCAGACCCAACTCTCTTGCAAGCTCCAACAATTTCGGTTTGCGCAACGACTTCAAATCCGTGGCTGCTCTGAATGCTGCTTTCTCTACTGCCTAATATTGTCTTGCCGCAAACTAACCCGCCAGCAACGACAACCACAATTACCAGCTCTGTTTCTGACACTAACAAAAGCCTGGCAAAGCTCAGAAGAAGAAAGTCCCGCACTCACCAAACCTCGCAGCCAAGAATCCAGCGCAGTCGTTCCGCTGCAGGCAACCAGTCATCACACAGGGCTCGTTGCACTGCTCCCGGATGGTCGTTGAGCTGCTCAGCATACAGTCAACTGCATATCTTCGCTGCTGGCCTCCGTTGTCGCGATCTCACCGCTGGCAGACAGTTGTTTTAATCGCACCGCTGGCGCGAGTTGTTGGGAACTCGGCGCTGACGCCCGTTGTTGCACCTGGGTCGCAAGCCCCAAGGGTAGTGTTGGCCTGGCGGCCTGGGGTACAACTGGAAGCATCCGAAGGTCCAGGCAAAGCATGAGTCGACTGGTAACAACAAAACAACTTGTTTATTCTAACATCGCAAAGAGTTGGCGGTCAGGTCGACCGAAGTAGAGAGACGGGAGAGCACGTTACTCAACAGAAGAAATCGGAGCCTTCCTTTGGCGTCCGGGGGCAGCTGCTTTTATACTCTCGCAGTTGAGGGCAAGAAGGAACCCCTCTATAGACGAGCACGTGACTGTGCCGTTCGGGCACAATGGGATAAGGTGGCGCAGCGTCGTGTCGGCGCCACTCGGGCACAATGGGAAGAGAAGGTGGAGCAGCCGTCGTGTCGGCGCCTGTCAGACCCCCTCGCTTCACAGTTGTTGGGAGCTCCTCTCCCCGGCTGCCGCGCTTCGACAAGCGTGGGCACCAATATGCACATACACTCACACACGCACATGAAGACACGTGGCATTGGAACATGCCTGGACGCGCTTGGCAGGGAGGCGTAGCGGCGGCGCCGAACGGGCCAAAATGTCTGCCGCTTTGAACGAAGCCCCGGCGTCCGTTGCATCCGCGCTGGCTTTACCGCGCGTCGTAGGCGAAACGTAACACCGCATTGTTAAAGCGCATCTATGCCGACGAAGCCACCGTGGGAAATTCCTTCATGGTCAATTGTCGCTTTCGTGCCTGGGTTCATGAGCAAGAGAAATACGCCCGGTCCAGCGCTGATATATTTTGCCCTAGAGCATGTCAAAACCAGCTAGAGGGCTCACCGTCATATTTACACTGACGGCTGTGTTACGCCTACATGATCTGCCATTGGTGTATGGATTCCGTCGGCGAGCACTACCATCTGTACCACTCTCCGTCACCGTACTCCAACTACAGCCACTTGCACTCGCTGCACTGCGGACAGCTTTTAATTACATCATAGATCAGACAGCTGAGCCTTGATTCGTCTTCAGCGACTTAAGAGCGGCCCTGCAGTCCCCGAAGTCGCCACGCACACAGGAACAACTGGTAATGGACATAAGACGCCTATGCAATAAAACCTGCGAACTGCAGCACAGCGTTCTGCTGCAGCGGTTACCAGCCCACTGCGGAATACAAGGCAACGTCCAGGCTGACCGTGCGGCCAAAGCTGGACACGGCGCTTGGAGAGAAATTGTCCAGATAGCTTTCTCGAGAAAAGACGCGACGACATTGGCTTCAGCACACGCTCAGCGTCTCCAGCAATCCCTCTGGACAGATGCAAGCCTCCAGTACAGACCCCTATACAAATAGATCCATCGTGGGACGTTTACATGCCGCGAGGCCTCAACAGACGAGACCAATCATGTCTATACTGCATCAGACTCAACGTCGCCTGCACCAACTCCTTCAAGTGCAATATGGAACTGACGGACTCGCCAGTGTGTCTTGAATGCAACGACCCTGATGACTTTCAACACGTTCCGTGCGACTGCTGCCGCTATGCGGCAGAGGACAGTCTTTGAAGGCGCACTACACCTTCAACGGGTCTCTAGCTTGGAATTGCGGCACAGGCAACGTGCCACCTCTGCGTTACGCGCTACTAAAGCGCTGCTGACGTTCTTGCGGGTCACGAGTGATAATGAAACTTTGTAAATATCTCTCCAATTCAGACATACGCGAGTGTATGTGCTGCTAAGTGTTTATCACTGTATATATTATAATCATCACGAAGCGCCTGGAGTAGCATGCATGGCGAAGGGGCAGGCTAACATCTCCAGCATATCATTAAATCTTGTGTCTCTCTCGCTCCTGAATATACCACGCCGGAATACGCCATTAGTGTATTGCACATGGTCACTGCTTCCAGACACCTGCTGAAACAACAACAAAGTTCGAATAACAGTGTGTGTGGTGGGCAGTGTTGTGGTGAAGCTGGGGATCAGGTGGCCTGACGGATATGATTTAGAGTACGGACGGAGACATCCGACACTGTTTCATGCTCTTAACTGCTATCGCAGCAAAAAAAAAAAAAAATGCGCTACCAATGAAAGCAATTTCAAAGGGTTCTTACGTCAACGTGGGCGCTAGTTCTGTGCAGTTGGCTCCACCGCCCAGGAATTCATCAAATAACAAATAGCGATTTCTGAATGTTTGCCGGACCTATCATTACGTACCTACCCATCCCTACGCGTTCGGCGCATATCATCCGCCGGCGGTAATCACCCCACGCGTCTGATAATGCACCTTTCAACCGGCTTGCACAGCGGTAGTTGCGAGGTGCATTAGTTGACGCGCATGTGTAAGTATACAGAGACGCTCAGGGAGGCGTTGTTGTGTATTTATCTACAGAGGGCCCTTTAATCTCCGCTTGCTCATCAGTGCTGTGGTATAGGTCAAATTGCAAATTCTGGTGGGCTGCCCTAGAGCCGCAAAATATGACCCATTGGTGAGGTGACTCTTGTAGGGCGTATCTTACAGCAGCTCACGCGGGGAAGAAAGCCCTGTTGCCATCGATGTTGTCATGTGCTACAGTTTAGAGTGAATTGTGATTAGGGAACCCCGAGTGATACCGAACATGTTAGCCGATGGACGAGACCGACCCATCGGTATAGAAGGGCATCCTGTCCCTACATGTCTCATTAAATAAAATAGTATTGTAGCCGCCTAGGTTGCTTAGCGGCTTTGATGTTACGCTGCTAATTGGTGCCAAAAAACGTGCACTCGCCAAGAATAAAACGCAAATAAAGAACAGACGTTTCGGGCACCGTTCGGGTCCCTTGATCACAATGAAGATGTAAGCATGGGCGCGCGGCTGTTTATGGGTGAGGTGGAGCAGCGTTCGGCTGTATATCTAGGGAAGATTACCCTGCGTCCTGTTTATCATGCGCCTGGTTGATTGGACGAAAAAATGATTCTAAAAGCAAACGGGCAGATAAGTGTTTCTCTTTTGCTATGATGGCTACCGAGTCCCAATCAATGATGTGTCCGGTTAGTTCGTGATGTTCCGCCAGGGCTTTCGCAGTTGTGTGGCCCTTGGCGACGTCATTCATGTGTTGTTTCAAGCGCCATTTAAAATTTCCGCTCGCCAGAGGAGTTTTCGTCGAACACTTGACTATATTACGCTGCTAAGCACGAGGTAACGGGATCAAATCCCGGCCGCGGTGGCTGCATTTCCATCTGGGAGAAATGCAAGAACCCCCGTGCACCGTGCATTCAGTTCCAGGTCATAATAATCTTCATAATCCGATCGTGGTTTTGGTACGTAAAACACCAGAATTTAATTTTAAACAAAAAAATAGTAGTGTTGTCTTTTTTGAAGCCATGCTCTGGTGACCGGCCTTTCTTAGTTATTCACTAAACAGCAAGGCGCCCTTCAGGTTTCTGGAGACAACGTATGTGAGACGAAGGTTCCCCTCCCGTTGTATATCCTGATAGAAGACACAGTCTTGATGAGTAGCTCGGTGCCTTGGTGAGGGAAAGTGCACGAAGCGGTGAGTGGGAATGTTATTTGTTTATTTTCAAGTCACTGCCCGTATAAACAGAGAAGTTATGCAAAAGTAGCGAAGTCATTGCATTCAAAACGCACCTGTAGGTACACAAAGAAAACTCGCATTATATTGCAATGAGAGAAAGATTACGAACGTGCGGCCTGAGACAATCAACAGCAATGTGTATTTTGATTGGATAATCTCTCACAAGCACGATTATTGCAGAAGTTCACGCCCTTTGAAGACGGCCCAAAAAACGTGCACTATGATTGAAGCCCTAAGACGAGTGAAGAATGAACCGGCAGGCTGTATACAGTAAGAATGCCCCCCCCGCCCCCCCCCCGCCCCCCCCTTCCAAAAAAAAGAACTCTGGTGGTTAATTGCACCAGTTAACTGCAGTGTTCAGATGTGTCCCATGTTTCCTCACACTTTACTTTCAGTACATGCCCAGTATACGACAGTATTTTTTTCGGATATGCGCAAAGGGGCATCCACGAAAGCCTCCTATTGAATTTTTCCGGAAAGAATATTTTCAAAGGTGCTGAGTCTTTGAGTCTTTTTGAGTCTTTGAGTTTTTTTAAACAGCGCCAATAAAACAGACGGACAAGAAATTGCACAGGACCAGCGCTGTCCGTCCGTTAATGGGCGTCATGGGTTGAAGTGTGATGGCAAATTAACGCGCACTTCTCGGTGGATACAGTCAAGCCTTGTATTCGGAGGTGGGCCGACGACAGAATTTGCGGCCTACTGCATTCCTACAGTCACCGGGCTCCGTATTCACAAAAGGACTTTACGCTAAAATCTTTGTAACGAAAAATTCCAGCCGAATCTCAAGTTCGACATATCATTAGCATAGACAACCTGCCAATGATAAAGGACACTTACGAACTAGATCCCGTATTCCTAAAAAGCTCTTACGGTAGAAGTGTTCGTAGCCGAAAATTCCAATCAATCTGGAAGTTAGACATATCATTATTGAAAGTGACCGGCGAATGGCAAAGAACACTTACGAGAGAGAAGCTTTGTGAATTCGACCCTAGAAACTTGGCGAATACGGGCTTCGGAGACGAGTAACCGCAGAAGTTCAAAGGCAAATGTCATCGGCATATATCGAAAAGTAGACATTGTTAGGTGAAAGCTACGCGAGGCCGATGAGGGTCCCATTTAATAAAGTGGGGCTGAACACTCCTCCCTGCAGGACACCACAGGAAATGCAATCTTCAGCTGTTGGACTGTGTTTGTTTTGTACAAAAAAAGAAAGAAAAAAAGAAAAAAGCAAAGAAACGGCGACTTATATACGTAGTAGTCCTGTAACCATCGGAACATGCAGCTGTCGATTCATAGATAGAGGAAAGAGAGAAGGACAAGATAAGGCAGTGACTTTAACATGCTGCACCTGATATGCTAGCCATACCGCGGGGTGTGGGGAGGGAACAAAGAAAGAAAGGAAGGGAGAAGGAAAGTGACAAGAAATGACGTATGTGTACAGTGCTCTGCAACTGAAACATGATACTCAGAAAGCGTGGTATGGTATGGTATGGTAAAACTTTAATGAATTCCTGCAGATCGTGAGTCTTCACGAAGCGGGCTGCTCCCACGTGGGAACCGGAAGGCCGAGCCTCTCGGCCGCATTGTGGGCCTGCTGGACAGTCCAGAGTTGGTCAGCCAGAAGAGGGCTGCGGAGAACCGCCTCCCATCTGGCCGAACTATTACCGATGATAGAGCGTGACCGGGCACACCGCCAGAGCATATGGTCTAACGTGGCTATATCTCCACAATCGTGGCAGGTAGCGTTGGTGTAAGTATCCGGATAGATTTTATGTAAGAGCGACGGATTCGGATAGGTATTCGTTTGTAGTAGACGGAGCGTCAATGCTTGAGCTCTATTGAGGCGCGGATGAGGAACAAAGTAGGTTCTACGGCTGAGATAGTAGTGTTTAGTAATCTCGTTGTAGGTGGAGGGCGTGTCCCTGTTCTCTAGGGAGTCGGCTTCCGATTGGTCGAGGGTAGCGCGGTGGGCAAGTTCACGCGCAGCCCAGTGAGCCGACTCGTTCAGGTTGGGAGGAGCACACTTTATCTGACCCTGATGTGCCGGAAACCAATAAATGAAGTGGTGCGTGATTCATCATCATCATCATCAGCCTGGTTACGCCCACTGCAGGGCAAAGGCCTCTCCCATACTTCTCCAACAACCCTGGTCATGTACTAATTGTGGCCATGCCGTCCCTGCAAACTTCTTAATCTCATCCGCCCACGTGACTTTCTGCCGCCCCCTGCTACGCTTCCCTTCCCTTGGGATCCAGTCCGTAACCCTTAATGACCATCGGTTATCTTCCCTCCTCATTACATGTCCTGCCCATGCCCATTTCTTTTTCTTGATTTCAACTAAGATGTCATTAACTCGCGTTTGTTCCCTGACCCAATCTGCTCTTTTCTTATCCCTTAACGTTGCACCTATCATTGTTCTTTCCATAGCTCGTTGTGTCGTCCTCAATTTGAGTAGAACCCTTTTCGTAAGCCTCCAGGTTTCTGCCCCGTAGGTGAGTACTGGTAAGACACAGCTATTATATACTTTTCTCTTGAGGGATAACGGCAACCTGCTGTTCATGATTTGGGAATGCCTGCCAAACGCACTCCAGCCCGTTCTTATTCTTCTGATTATTTCCGTCTCATGATCCGGATCCGCCGTCACTACCTGCCCTAAGTAGATGTATTCCCTTACGACTTCCAGTGCCTCGCTGCCTATTGTAAATTGCTGTTCTCTCCCGAGACTGTTAAGCATTACTTTAGTTTTCTGCATATTAATTTTTAGACCCACTCTTCTGCTTTGCCTCTCCAGGTCAGTGAGCATGCATTGCAATTGGTCCCCTGAGTTCCTAAGCAAGGCAATATCATCAGCGAATCGCAAGTTACTAAGGTATTCTCCATTAACTTTTATCCCCAATTCTTCCCAATCCAGGTCTCTGAATACCTCCTGTAAACACGCTGTGAATAGCATTGGAGATATCGTATCTCCCTGCCTGACGCCTTTCTTTATTGAGATTTTGTTGCTTGCTTTATGGAGGACTACGGTGGCTGTGGAGCCGCTATAGATATCTTCCAGTATTTTTACATATGGCTCATCTATACCCTGATTCCGTAATGCCTCCATGACTGCTGAGGTTTCGACTGAATCAAACGCTTTCTCGTAATCAATGAAAGCTATATACAACGGTTGCTTATATTCTGCACATTTCTCTATCACTTGATTGATAGTGTGAATATGGTCTATTGTTGAGTAGCCTTTACGGAATCCTGCCTGGTCCTTTGGTTGACAGAAGTCTAAGGTGCTCCTGATTCTATTTGCAATTACCTTAGTAAATACTTTGTAGGCAACGGACAGTAAGCTGATCGGTCTATAATTTTTCAAGTCTTTGGCGTCCCCTTTCTTATGGATTAGGATTATGTTAGCGTTCTTCCAAGATTCCGGTACGCTCGAGGTCATGAGGCATTGCGTATACAGGGTGGCCAGTTTCTCTAGAACAATCTGTCCACCATCCTTCAACAAATCTGCTGTTACCTGTTCCTCCCCAGCTGCCTTGCCCCTTTGCATATCTCCTAACGCTTTCTTTACTTCTAACCCGCCGTGGTTGCTCAGTGGCTATGGTGTTGGGCTGCTGAGCACGAGGTCGCGGGATCGAATCCCGGCCACGGCGGCCGCATTTCGATGGGGGCGAAATGAGATAACACCCGTGTACTTAGATTTAGGTGCACGTTAAAGAACCCCAGGTGGTCAAAATTTCCGGAGTCCTCCACTACGGCGTGCCTCATAATCAGAAAGTGGTTTTGGCACGTAAAACCCCAAATATTATTATTATTATTTCTTTACTTCTTCCGGCGTTACCTTCGGGATTTTGAATTCCTCTAGACTATTTTCTCTTCCATTATCGTCGTGCGTGCCACTGGTACTGTATAAATCTCTATAGAACTCCTCAGCCACTTGAACTATCTCATCCATATTAGTAATGATATTGCCGGCTTTGTCTCTTAACGCATACATCTGATTCTTGCCAATTCCTAGTTTCTTCTTCACTGTTTTTAGGCTTCCTCCGCTCCTGAGAGCATGTTCAATTCTATCCATATTATACTTCCTTATGTCAGCTGTCTTACGCTTGTTGATTAACTTCGAAAGTTCTGCCAGTTCTATTCTAGCTGTAGGGTTAGATGCTTTCATACATTGGCGTTTCTTGATCAGATCTTTCGTCTCCTGCGATAGTTTGCTGGTATCCTGCCTAACGGAGTTACCACCGACTTCCATTGCACACTCCTTAATGATGCCCACAAGATTGTCGTTCATTGCTTCAACACTAAGGTCCTCTTCCTGAGTTAAAGCTGAATACCTGTTCTGTAGCTTGATCTGGAATTCGTTTATTTTCCCTCTTACCGCTAACTCATTGATCGGCTTCTTATGTACCAGTTTCTTCCGTTCCCTCCTCAGGTCTAGGCTAATTCGAGTTCTTACCATCCTGTGGTCAGCGCACCTTGCCGAGCACGTCCACATGTTGTATGATGCCAGGGTTAGCGCAGAGTATGAAGTCTATTTCACTTCTAGTCTCGCCATTCGGGCTCCTCCACGTCCACTTTCGGCTATCCCGCTTGCGGAAGAAGGTATTCATTATCCTCATATTATTCTGTTCCGCAAACTCTACTAATAACTCTCCCCTGCTATTCCTAGTGCCTATGCCATATTCCCCCACTGCCTTGTCTCCAGCCTGCTTCTTGCCTACCTTGGCATTAAAGTCGCCCATTAGTATAGTGTATTTAGTTTTCACTCTCCCCACCGCCGATTCCACGTCTTCATAGAAGCTTTCGACTTCCTGGTCATCATGACTGGATGTAGGGGCGTAGACCTGTACAATCTTCATTTTGTACCTCTTATTAAGTTTCACAACAAGACCTGCCACCCTCTCGTTAATGCTATAGAATTCCTGTATGTTACCAGCTATATTCTTATTAATCAGGAATCCGACTCCTAGTTCTCTGCTATCCGCTAAGCTCCGGTAGCACAGGACGTGCCCGCTATTTAGCACTGTATATGCTTCTTTCGGCCTCCTAACTTCACTGAGCCCTATTATATCCCATTTACTGCCCTCTAATTCCTCCAATAGCACTGCTAGACTCGCCTCACTTAGATAACGTTCTAGCGTTAAACGTTGGCAGGTTCATATTCCAATGGCGGCCTGTCCGGAGCCAGTGATTCTTAGCACCCTCTGCTGCGTCGCAGGTCTGACCGCCGCCGTGGTCAGTTGCTTCGCAGCTGCTGGGGACTGAGGGCCGGGGTTTGATTGTTGTGTTCATAGGAGGTTGTGGCCAAGTACTGCACCAGGGTGGCCAATCCTGCTCTGGTGAGGGAGTGCGTTACCGGTTCTGGTCACCGGGATCAGGCCACACTCCAGGCCTGTTTGTGCAATTTTATCAACACGCGGAATTTTTTTTATCCGGTGAAAAATTGCCGGCACCGGGATTCGAACCACGGACATTTGCACGCGAGGCGGGTGTTCTACCTCTACGCCACCGCTGCGCTTGCACGTGCGTGATTGCCTTGCCCCTAATAAGTCTGAGGGCCTGTTTGGAAACAGTGCCTTTTTCAAATGCTCTGACTGCAGATCTTGGATCACTATAGATGACATCCCGGGAGCTATCCAGCAGGGCTAGTGCAATAGCCCTGCTATTTCGGAGTCCCTCGTCCGAACGGAGGCAGCATTGGTGATTCCTTGCCGACCATCAACATTGACGATGGTGAACGCCCGACGTCCCTTACAAGAAGCGACATCCACAAAGCTGGCCTGTCGCTGATCACTATGTATTTGCCTAAGGAGGTTGGCCGCCCTTGCCCTCCTTCTGCCACGATTATGATCGGGGTGCATGTTCCTAGGTATTGGCGCGACCGTAATGTTCTCATGAAACGACGGAGGAACGTCAGAGAACTCCTCCGCTACTCTATTGGGGTGATATCCGAGTGCCTGCAAGATGGATCTCCCTGCCTTCGTTGTTGTGAGGCGAGTTAGCTGTGCGCTCTTCTGGGCCTCTGCAATCTCTTCAAGCGTGTTATGAATATCAAGCTGCATTAATGGCTCTGTACAAGTGTATACGGGCAACCCGAAAATCCGCTTGGTAATCTTCCTTAGCTGTGCATTCAATTTAGCCCGCTCTGCCCGTTTCCATCGATGCATGGCAGCCACGTATCTAAAGTGGCACAGAACGAAGGCATGCATTAGTCGAATGAGGTTATCCTCCTTGAGTCCATGATGCCGATTTGATACCCTCCGAACTAAACGAACAGCACTTTCAGTTTTAGCAATTAGCTTGCGTATAGTCTTGCCATTTGTACCCCCTGACTCAACGATCATGCCCAAGACCTTGATTGAATCGACTCTGGGTATACGGCAACCGTTTCTTGTATATAAGTTAATGTCTCTGTCTTCTAACGATGTCCATCCCTTGGGCCTTGGAGCGCGTTTCTTGGGACTATACAGCAATAGTTCCGACTTCAAGGGGGAGCATCTGAGACCGGTGGGTTCGAGAAAGGTTTCAATGGCATCTATTGCCTCCTGTAAGGCTCCCTCAACCTGGCCGTCATTGCCTCCTGTGCACCATATAGTTATATCGTCAGCATACATAGTGTGTTTGATGCCTTCAATCTCGAAAGCATGGTGGTCGGCGTTTTTTGCGCTACCGGTGATTGCTGGGTGATCGCTGTGGAGGTCGATTGCAGCTACGATGCATCAAAAAGATTCTTGCTTTCACGTGACACAAGAATGCATAATCTCAGTGTCACCGCCGTCCACCGCTGACGCAAGAAAGTACCGGCCGCCATGTTGTCTGAGTGTCGCGTTTCAATCGCCGAGCACTGTACGCGCAGTGCTTTCAAAGGCGGTCGCACAGTCTAGTCATCTTTAATAAGCGCCAGCATGGCTTTTATGGTATTTATAGGATGGTGGCGTTCATGACTAAGGTAAGAAGAGCTTGGGATCTGCATGCGGTCTGTATGCCGTGGAAGATCGTTAAAGTATCTGCAATACGTAGCTTTGAGCAGATCAAGTTCGAAGCACAGTTTCTTGTTTGGCGTGCAAAACAGCCGTCGGCTCCCACGCATGCCCTTGCGACACTGCAAGTGCGATTTTTAGGGCGCTTTTCAATCCTTGCCTGATCTGTAAAAAATATTTTCAATCGAATATCATCTACTGCAGCAATACTCGAGTGGACGATCAAGGGCGTAAACAACCGAATTATATTTGGCAGGGAATCCCTATATTGTCCTGGGCCCGGAGACGCGCCGAGCCGACGCAGGCTCGCTGGAGGCCAGCCCTTCGCCGAGGGAGCGAAGAGGATTGGTGGCGATAAAATAACAACCTCCTGTAAGCGACGCAGAAGCTCGACTGAAACAACTTTACTGATTGTGACCGACTCGCGCGCTGATCACGCACGGTGGGCTGCCCCAATGCGAAGCCCCTCAATCGTTTCAAAAAACACGCCGACTTTCGGCGGAACGTGGCTCGCATCAAAGGCGTACTTTCCCTTCATTTTTTGACGCAGTGATAGTCCAAGGTGACGAGGAGTGGGCCAAGGATCGCGTTGCGCCAAGGACCGCCGAATTGGGAAGGATTCCTGAACAAACTTCTTAACGTTCGAAGTTTGCCCTTGACGGGCGGCAGGGCTTGTAGACGGGTACGTATAAATCCGATACAATGGGAATCTAATGAAATGATGAAATGTGTTCAAATGAATGTCAGTTGGATATATCGCAGGTGTAAATAGTACACAGAGGTCACACAGGAAACGAAGGCTGGAAAAAAGTGAAGAAGTAATCAAAACAACCATTAGAGATAAGAAGCGATTGGTTCGACGAGGCACAAAGAGAGAGAGACAAAAGAAAGGGCGAAATTATGGGGATTGGCGAGAACTGAAAATCCGGTTTGCTACCCGACACTAGGGAAAGGGGGAGGTAGAAAGATAGAAAGAAAGCTGAGACAGACACCGAGGCATACACGAGCGAAATGAAAGTGAGTATAGGCACTACGAACAGGAATGACCGGTCTTCAGCACTTTCTCCGGCTCTAAACACATTTACCACGACAAAAGCAGGCTCTCGCAGCCCAACACTTCTCATTTATCACTTGCCATTTTGTCAAGAACTGCGATGCACACAGCGCTGTCTCCGCCCGATACAGCAACGCCTGATGTGGCCTCCGAAATACTTCCACAGACCACACCACTCTCGGAGTCTACATGGCGCACAAAGACCTGCACAAATTGCGCAGGTACAATGCTGCTTGATAGCAGAGTGTGAGGCTTCCAAGTGCACATTGGCGAAGAGGCATGAGTTCGATGCCTCGTTGTGGTCGGTGGTAGGCGTAGTTTTGTTTTTCTTCACCATGAAGACATGACGAAGAAGTGAGGGCTCTGGCATAATGACGATGGTGTTACGGAATGGGTGGATGGACGCAGCAAACCCACCTTAGACCTTTTAACTGCGATTGAAAACTGAAAAAGTAATGAGTGACTGGGCAGCAAATCACTAAATGAATGACAGGCGAATAGAACGAAATTTTAAAGTGAAGCGTTTACAGTCTAGAGCCTGATAGACTAGGGAGTTTGAGAATCAGAAGCCCAATGTAAAAGGTCGAATTCGTCACTGCCCATACAATGGAATAAAAGTGAAATTCCGCTGACTCTGTTTCTTAAGTGCGCTAAGCCGCTTGCTTCCGCTATTCCTAAATCTTCCCAATTTAGGCGCCCATTTCGACTACCTGGTTTTAGTTCTTTAAGGGAAACTAACAAGCGGTTTGTTTCGAACAAGGCGCGTCTGTTTATACAAATGTAAGCTGTAATTAGGAACGAGACAGCTGGTATTTCGCGTACATCAGCGAAAATATCCGCCACGATACTGCAAGTCTAACAGCGATGAAGCCGTCGTACTACGCAGACTTCAGATGAACACTTACCTCCACGGCACTCTACTACACGCGAGGTGGTATGCGTATATGAGGTAGTATAGTATGTCTTGCATATCTTGAGGTACCCCTCAACATATGCAAAAGAATGCCAACTTTGCAGTACACCAAACACCCTTTACCACATGGTCTGGGTGTGCAAAAAGAACCTGCGGACAGCGCCTATCCAAGAACCGAGAGAAGACCAGTGGGAGGCCCAGCTGGCAAGCCCAAGACCTGAATACCGGCTATGACCGGTGAACAGTACTAGGCTACCAGCACAGGGCCATGGACACCTAGAATAGGGTGGGCGCCCATATTCGGTCATTAGCAGCTCGGTCTCAGTAATAAAGTTCGTTCACTCACTCTTGAGCACTTTCTTTTGCTTCCTTTCTGGCAATTTTACTGCCAGGTATGTATAAATACATGCCTCTTGCGCAAAACAAGTCAGCAGGTTCGTTTGCGCACCACTTATGCGACCACTTGTTTCCTGTATCCACACGTTAACTAGCGTGAGGACTTCCTAAAAAAATATATAAACGACAACCAACCATCCTCCTTCATTCCTTTACCGCCATCGCACGTGCTTTTCAGAAAGCCTTCGAACCGATGGATATCGGCTCAACAGCGATGGTACATGCGCTGCTGCATCAGAATCTTCAACGGCCGTCAAGTATAGCTGGTGCATCGATGAGATCCCAAACACGCGATCCGCGCAGTACTGCTGTGCTACCCGTGCTGTCCGTTTGGCTACGTCCACCTACTCTTTCGAAAGCTCCGCAGATCATCCTATTCCAGAACCACGTTCTCCCTTTGAGTAACTGTCATTCTCTCCAGGCAGGTCGCCGTGCGATCCATGCGAGATGCAGTGTAGCAAGTATGCGGCCCGAGGCTCGACGTGCGTGTTTCAGGTGACTGGTCGATCGGGTCGATGGAGTTTCGCGGAAGTATGTCGATACACTGAAAGACATCGAACGCCGGGCATCATCGTACAGTCGGGCAGGGTAAGGTATAGGGTTAACTGAAACCCAAATGGAGAGGTTGGACCGCAGCGCGTGCTGCTACTGATGTTGCCGCAAGCAACGCATCCGAAAAAAAAAAAGGTAAGTAACAGCGGGGAAAGTAATGTCTTCGTAAAAAAAGTATTTTTTTTCTTTTACCTGCAATTTTACCTGCGGACTAGCGCCGTAATTAGAACATCACTGCCAGAATACCTCAATGTTTCCAAGTCACCTTAGTGCATCCGACCGCGTGTCCACGATTAATGCGCAAATGCGACAAAATGGAACTAAAATATTGACATGCTGTGTTGGTCTGATATTTCAGAATTCTAATTAAACACCGAAACTTAAAGGATAACCTACGGTAACGTCATTGATAAACTGTAGAGGGTGTTACAGTTGCGGATAGCTCAGCAAAGCAATTGCTTAATAAATAATCATTCTACTAATTATTAAATAACTAAAACAACTTTTCATTGTTCTTTGTACAAATATTCTCTCCGTGGCAAGAACTGAGGTTGAGCAAGTTGCAATTTTCCTTCTTCGGAAACTGTGCTTAGGCATTAGAAGGGGTAAAGACATTCTGCAGCAATGAGAATGGTCGCACTAGATATTCATAATAATTTTTAAGGCTGGCTGCTGTGCCTCATAATCGGATTGTGGTTTTGTCACGCAAACCACAGAAGTTTTAAGGAGGAATGTAGCTGGTGACGGCGGCTCCAGAATCGCGCATGACGTCCGATTGAAGTTTCTCAACGGATCGACAGGGAGTTTTCCGCGTAACAGCAACACATTTCCATCGTTTTCGATGCAGTTTGACAATTTCGAAGGTTTTATCATCGACTGGATGATGCAAGCAAAAAAAATTTCCGTGCAGCACAGCGGCAAGTTAGGTGTCGTTAAGTAAAATAGCGCCCGGATGGTTACCATAAAGCAGGGCGAAGAGGACACGAGTAACAGAAAGCAGAGACAGCTGGGAATGAGAGAGAGAAAGAGGCAAGATGATTAAAAGATACAGCCACGGCGTCGTAACACTGTCACGAGAAGAATTATTCCTGTTTTAGGGCAATTGGACGGTGCTCCTTCTTTTGCGGTACTTGCTGTTCCCACAGAGGGCTAGACCGTTTCGCAGTTTACAAACAGAGCGCCAGCATACTTCCGGTTTAGCTCACTTAGGAAAGACTCAGTGAACCTGAGCTCAGTGAACAAAGCGTAGAAAAGCACTAATACTGAAATCTGCAAGTTTCTTTAAAATTTTATTTCGAAGAGAGGGGGGGGGGGTGCTGATTTCCGAAATATTTATATAAAAACAAACCGGAAAGAAAAAACTTCCGACACCTTCTGGTTTTTCCTGTCTTTGTTTGATCACTCTTCCTAATCCTGTGCCACACGGTACAGGTTAAGAGCGTCTCAACGAGGCCGGCTTGGTGGACACGCGCACGCACGCTGCCTAGAGTTCCTGTCATCTGAAGAAATAGTAAGACTGTCAAACATGAGCGCCACACCACGCGATGAGCATAACCAATGCAGGGTCATTTTCTGTAAAGTGATGCCGCGTTTCTTTGGACCGTAACGAATTCGAGCGATAAGTGAATAAGTTTGTAAGTGCTGGTAGCTGCGTGGAAGCGCATTTCCCGTTTTATATATTTTCTTTAGTTCACTCGCTACAAAAGAAACGCTGTCTGGCAACGTAAGGACTTGCACAGCCGCTGATCCCGACCGCAAACGTGGTGGCAGCGAAGTCACCTGCCAACGTTGAGCAGTTCTTAGGAACAAAACTATTCGCGAGGTGGTCAAGACTTTCGACTATGTAATCCTGTTTACCAGAACACGCTGACCTTGTGCGCATGTGGGCGAGACAAACAATTTAATTTAAAGCCACGGACGCTACAGTTACGACGGTCCCACAAGACGTCACAGAGTGACAGCAGATGCGGCCGCGAATTGTCAAGATTGTTTTGTCGTTTTAACCGAGACGTCTTATAACCCGCGGTGTGCTGGCGTCCAACGAACCCGTATTCCTTTCCCTCGTGGTGGGGTACGTCGGTGGTAATGCTCCCTGTACGCTCACGAACTGTCCGTCTGTGGCTGTCGAAAACAATTTAGAACATTGCGTTTGCATCTGGATGCGGGTAACTTCCGACCAATTTCTCCAGTTACCATTTACTGCGTTGCGTCGGCAGGTATATTGACCGCGCGCGTTGGCGTATTTTAACAACCGTACAGACTGCGCTTCGGGCGTCAGCGTGGTGTTTGTGAGAAGGAATCGCGAAAACACGCCGCGACGGAATATTCCGCGATCGTTTAGGGGATATACAGGCAGTGGGGGTGCGAAATGAAATCCCAAGTTTTTTCCTTCCTTTGTGAAGATGTCTGAATGTGCAACTATAGTTCTGCACGCTTCGCTGTTTAGTTTATTTTAAGTGTGCGCGCCTGCACGATTTTGACACAACGGTAAGGAATGAAAGAATGAGTGGGTTGCTTGTATAACTTGGGTATAAGTGGGTTGCTTGTATAACAAACACTAAATCATATATGGCTGCAACTTTATAAAATCCTGTCAGAACAACAAAAAAAAAACGCGGTAAAAGTGGAGACAATTTTGGAACGAGCTGACCGGAAAATGATGCAGGAAGTATAGAGCCCAAACGGCGCACACATATACAGCCGGCATTCCGGACGACGTTGAGGTGGCATTGCGCGGAAGCCATAGGAGCGGTCGTGCCTCGGCTTTCGTACCAAAGCCACCTTTTTTGCTTTTTTTTTTTGCGCCTGCAAGTCGTTGGATTCCCTTCAGCTCTCCAGTGCTTCCTCCCTCCCTCCGCGGATGTTTTCAAAACGTGCGGGAAACCTTCTCTCCGGAAGGCACGGCCTCTACTTATTTTTAAACGGGAGGTTGTACGACGCAAAATAAAAGACCACTAAGCGGCGGCGGTGATAAGAGCAGGGATTGATAAATATGAAGCCATGCTGTGTGACATGAGTGGAGCTTTTCTCATTTGTAAAATGAGAAATTACTCGAAGAAAGTGATTTCCTAGGAGTTTCCCTACACCGCTAATAGAGCCGACTGAACAGTAGGGACATTGTCCCCTCGTGTTGGCGAAACAATGTCGGTGAGCGTAGCAATACGTCCGGCGTTTTTTGAACTCACTTTGACGCCCCGGTGTAAAGTGACCGCCGGTCGGCGACACGCGTGCGGCAAATCCCCAGCCGTGGGCTCACGCCGCGGAGCCGGGGGATTTGAAAACAACTCGTTTCTCCGAAGCTGCGCCGCCGAGCGCTGCTCCTCGCTCTTTCTCTAAGCTCGCAATGTTTGTCGAGCAGTGAGGGGAGGAAACACTGCGATTATGACGCGGGAAGGATCCGCTAATGAGCGGTTGATTATGGTTGCCAACCGCAGGGTAAATGACTGCTTTACACACACACACACACACACACACACACACACACACACACACACACACACACACACACACACATATATATATATATATATATATATATATATATATGACTATATATATAATACTATACATATGTATATAATATATATACATATGACTGCGCCATGAACTACACACCCAATGCCGCAACACCATTTTCTCCGCCGGCATAGAGCCTCTCTGTGCGGGCTAATATGGGCGGTGCCCATTTTAACACTGAAAGGAAATAAAAAAAATGAAAGGCTCTTATTTCGATCTCGAGGTAATCCATTACGGTGGCTCATTGGCTATAGCGTGCTGCTGCAGAGGCTCCGGGTTCGGTCCTCAGCCGTAGCAGTCGCACGCGTAACGCAATAAGAAGAGAAAAAAAAATAATAAAAAAGAGAAAGAAGACCGTGTATCACGTACGTGGGTGTACGTTAACGACGAAGCACGAGGTTGTCAAAATTACTGCGGACCGCGCCAAAAACGCGACGCTACTCGTATAGGCCTCCGTGCATCCTCGCCAGACGCTGAACACCCGCGAATTAGTTTCAAAAATCTCGAGACCACCAGAAACACACTCTGATCTGTGAGCGGCACAGACGTTTATCACGATGCGTAAAGCAAGCGCACGTGGCCCTGCCCGAACACGCGCCTCTGCTCAATTTCCGGGGGAAGTCGGCAAAGGCGCATTGCAGCAGTGACACACGCGCGCGCCAGACAATTTCGCGAGCCCTCCCCCCTTCCCCCCGATGGCCGACTCACCGACACGTGCGGCGTAGATTAGGCCACAACGCGAATATCACGCTTTCTGTTTATACCTACGTCGGTTCTGTTCTATTTTTTGCAACAAATTGGTTGCTCTGGAGAGATTGGGGCTGAATACACTTCGGATATACCGCGTCTATTTCTCATCCGCATAAAGATAATTTATGAAGTGATAGCGAATATAATGCTCGCAAATCTGTCGTCAAAGATTCCGGCAAATCGGGCGTTTTTTATGCTGCGTGTCTGGCATCGTTTTGTCATTTCTTTTATCTTTACTGCAGGCACTGTTAAGCACATAAACACTTATGTAACGTAAATACGTGATGTAAATTCTCGTAATCTAACGATACCACTTTGGAGTAGTTGCCCGTATTAACTTCAGTGGGAGAAGTAGGCGTGGACGGAAAGTGGTCCACTCGGCGCGAATGTAGACACACAAGTGAAGGTTTGTTTAGGAAGAGTTAGTCACACACAAAAAAGTAAATAAAAGTAACGATATACGCGAAAGTATATACTGCACATACGTATTTCAGTGGATGGGCAGCAAGTTGCTTTACACAGGCATAAAAAGACATGGTGAGCACTTTCTCGCGAAAATCAATCAATAATTGAGAGAGTCACTGCTGTCCCTCGTATATGTATCGGGAAAATGTATAGTTCCTTGTCTTGCAGTGGTAAGGACGTCTGGCCCGCACACATTTATTTAGTCACTCGTGGTGCTGTCTTAAGCGTATACAGTTAGGAAACTGAGAATCTGCCACACGGAGACTGGTTCGCACGTTAGGCGAACAGAGTGCACGACACCCCTAACGCAGACGACGCAGACCGTTTTGCCGCGGGCTAACGTTTGTCTGCTCAGCCTTTCTCGATGCAGTTGTGGACTGCCGAGCTCTTCTTTCCGCCTTTATTTCTGGCGGTAATTTGCTGGCTTATTGAATGAGATAATGTTTATTAACGAGCATGCGAAGAGAAAAACAATAATAGGGGGGACTGCGAGTCCTAAAGCTGCACTGTGTGCTAAAGGGGTTGGGGGGGGAGGGGGAAGAAGGGCACTCTTTAGTGGCGGACAATGGAATAACTTTGCGAATTCGGTTGCTCTAGCGCCCGCCTAAACCTGAGTGGGCGGATGTTTATTCATCGCGGCCTCACGTGAATGCCAGCCGCCGCGAATTAAGTAGTAGAGATAACGATCGCTATCACTGCTTCGCCCGAAGCAGAGTAATGGTGACAATAAAGTGCGGACAATTACACGAAGTAGCGTTCGTAGTTTTATAGGCCGCACAAATTGCAGTGAGCCTTACGACTAAATCCACGGGGTGTCAGGAGCCCGAAGACAAACGTTGACACATTTTTTTTTTTTTCACTCGATGATCGCGAGCACTCGCTGTCACAACGCCGGCGTGTTGAGCATCGCTGGCAGCGAGGAGCGAACGTGTCGTGCCGGGGCTCGCTTGGCGCTTTCAACTGTGCCGCATGCCTCCGAAACTGCGGTCACGCCCCCACCTCCAAAAAAGATAAATAAATAAGCGCGTGCTAAGACCGCGCATGAAGCCCCCAGCCATCTCGGCTCGCTGCTCGGCCTCGTAGCATGCGCGTCTCCAGAGCGCGGGAACATCGCGCGCATCAAGCCGCCATCTTTCCCGGGTCACCTTCGTACGCTTGCCCTCGCACCTGCGGCGCGCGCACCCCCGCTATCTCTGCTCGCACCCAATAGTACATTGCACGGAACTTCACGGCGACGGCGATAAATCTGCTTGCATAGTGTCCATGTATAACCGCCATCGCAATCGAAGATGAAGAAAGGGGATTCGCGCATCGTTTTCTTTAGTATGATAAGTGCAGCGAAGAATAGGCATGCACATTCCGAGGACTCAAAGCCTACAGACAGTCGCATGGTCGTCCAGCTTGTGTTTTGTGCACGCATATACGACTGCATTGAGAACCTTTCTTACGTAACGAACGTATTTTTCCCGCAAAATTTAAGGAAGTAAGGTAGTGGAGAAGTAATTTACCGGTCAAAATTTATTTAGTGTGAGCCTTACGTTTTCCTTTATCGTCATAATGCCACTTTCCTCCGTCATAACTAGATGCGCGATTGAAATTGCTACGTTTCCGCCAAATTAGTCCTCACTCTATCAGTAAAGCGTGGCGAATCAAATCACAGCAAGCAATGGGTGACCTTTGGTGTCATTTCTTCGAATTACTAGAAGCAAACTATTAATACAGTTTTGCCTCTTATGTTGCACGACGAAACCTAAATTTATCGCTGTAATTACTAGAATCCAAGCTACTCTCAGTCGGGGCATTGGGATTTTTATTCTAAAAAGTTCGGGAGCACCGCCATTGTTGTCCGGTAACTATCACGCATTGGATGTGACTCCCAACAGAGCCAGCCTGCCAGCGACCGAGAAGTAATGAATCCTTGATGGCTCAATGGCATTCACACCCACCAGCCTCACTTCGCTTCCGCAGCTCGGGCGCAATTGTTTCAGTTCAGTTTAGTTCGGTTTTATTCGAACGAGAAATAATAATTTATTATTATTATTATTATTATTATTATTATTATTATTATTATTATTATTATTATTATTATTATTATTATTATTATTATTATTATTATTATTATTATTATTATTATTATTATTATTAAGTGTTGCTGAATTCGCTAACAAAAAGCCACTTAATGGTCACTTAGTGGTTCGACAGGGTCCGCGGCCCTACATAGCGACTAAGCGACA
Organism: Dermacentor variabilis; assembly: GCF_050947875.1. NCBI lineage: Eukaryota > Metazoa > Arthropoda > Arachnida > Ixodida > Ixodidae > Dermacentor > Dermacentor variabilis. The sequence continues at coordinate 2,980,750 of NW_027460346.1, read as the reverse complement.
ATACGAAGCAACTGCCTTCACACATACTGATACTTGTGCGTGCCGGTAACATAGAACAAAGAAAGATGAAGCTAAGAATAGGGACAGGTCTGCAAAAATATGAGCGCTAAAGAGTTCTCGAACAAAGCAGTACTGGAATCGGCGCATTATTCGCGCCGAACAATCAGAAATACAAAGCGCAAGGCTATTACGGAGCATTGAACGAAAAGATACAAATGAACGAATATAAACGCCGGGAGGATGCAGTGCTTGAACCCATCATTCGATGGATAAATAAGCAAATGTCAAATGGACTAATTGACAATACACCATTTCCTGCATATCCGACGGATCTTGTTGACGATTATTGAAAAAGGGGAAAAGCCAGCGAATAGCACTATTTTTCTTACTTTACACGCCATGTTGTACTTTCTTGTTCGCTTTCTCGAAAGCAAACCTAAAAAACCCACAGCGTGTAGACAAAACAAGAAACGACAGCTTATTAATTCCGACACCGGTTACCTGTTTCTTTTTTTTTTCTTTTTCGTTCTGTCGATTCGGCGTGGGCGGTGTTTGTAATTCAGCTTCCGTGGTGTTGTATTGCCTTTTCTGGACGACGCACGAAGGGAACAAAGATACGAATCACAGAGAGAGGCTGAATGACACTCGCCACGCGCTAGAAGGACGCTACACCCACATATACGCACGTGCATGTAAGAAATCGAGAACGTATATGAAGGACAAGCGAAGCAAGCCCACATGCACCCATATATATATATATATATATATATATATATATATATATATATATATATATATATATATATATATATATATATATATATATATAGAGAGAGAGAGAGAGAGAGAGAGAAGTGTATAATAGCTGTGTCTTACCGGTACTCACCTATGGGGCAGAAACCTGGAGGCTTGCGAAAAGGGTTCTACTTAAATTGAGGACGACGCAACGAGCTATGGAAAGAAGAATGATGGGTGTAACGTTAAGGGATAAGAAAAGAGCAGATTGGGTGAGGGAACAAACGCGAGTGAATGGCATCTTAGTTGAAATCAAGAAAAAGAAATGAGGGGGGGGGGGGCAGGGCATGTAATGAGGAGCGAAGATAACCGATGGTCATTAAGGGTTACGGACTGGATTCCAAGGGAAGGGAAGCGTAGCAGGGGGCGACAGAAAGTTAGGTGGGCGGATGAGATTAAGAAGTTTGCAGGGCCGACATGGCCACAATTAGTACATGACCGGGGTTGTTGGGGAAGTATGGGAGAGGCCTTTGCCCTGCAGTGGGCGTAACCAGGATGATGATGATGATGATGATGATGATGATGATGATGATGATGATGATGAACGATTAGCGGCTTAGTGACGCCTGCCGTCAAAGGCACGGAGACGCATGGGTTTGTGCTACTGCGGGCGTCGTTCTTCGCTTCAAATGATTGCCTTAAAACGAAGAGAAAGACTGGGGAGCCAGACCCGTGGCGACATAACGTTCAAAGCATTACTCGCGCTTAACACCGCAGTTAGTCGGCGCTCTCACCTCGAAACCCGTCCTGCAGGGTATGCACAAGCAGGGTTTATTGTTTCGTCAAATGAGCTGTTGTGTAACAGAAACTCCGGTGCGTATTTTCTTGCTAATTTTTGTTCCGCTGTCTAGCACCTATATAGGATGAGACGAGTTCTTTCGCGGGATAGTTATTTGTCGCCTGTTTGCTTAGTAAAAAGTTCTGTTGTGCGCCTTTCGTTGCGAAATAAATAAAAAGCATTACCCTGCATCCTAAACGCCGAAGTCGTCGCCTTTCCTTGAGATTTACGTGCACTATTTTGTAAGATTTTGCGGTGCGACGTCCTTATACGCTGTTGAGACGTGCCTATTGAGTTCTCGCCGGTCTCTTGAGAGGCAGAAGGCATTGAGCAGAACGACAGCGTCGACTGGGACCGTCTGCCATAACGGTGGGCCGGCACGGCCTCATATATGGTCGGGGTCCGCGGCTCGCCAGTCCATCGTTGTGCACAACATGGGGCGGACTTCTTTCGCACGGAAAAGCAATCGCCGTGCACACTGGGCGCGCGCTTGATCGAGCGCCTGCACATGTTTGCAGGGGCGAAATACATCATATTGTTTCCCAGAATATCGCTCCAAACGCGACGAATCGCCGTCGGAATGGCGGCTTGGTTGGCTTCGCACGTTTGCAGGGCGAAAGGTTTACTCGTTTCCCTGAAACTGCCCCGAAGCGCGACCAGCCGTCGTCGCGGGTTGTTGGGCGCAATGCCGATTGATTACCCGACGCCTTGGTTCGCTACAGGCTTGGCGCCTGTCTGTTGCTTGCTTAAGCGGCGACCCGCGTGGTAGTTTGGTGCTTTACCTGACTGACGCAACACAGACTCGACTGCCTTCATACACTTGAATTCCTTCACTCAATCTCGGCGCGCGTTAGACCACGCCGACTATGTGCGCATATTCCAAAACCCCTGGGGCAGATGCAGCCAAAGCGAGCCGACTAAAGCTACCGCTTGCCTATCACGTGATAGCCTATTTCTCATCATGCCAGTCCTCTAAATTGTTTATGACTAGGCTTAAAAACTGTCACGTGACGTTCCCTCCTAGTGTTTTCCTTCCTCCATGAGAACCCTGCTATACGCGGCGGCCGCCGTCAGAAACAAAGTGGAAAGGAGGACGCTACCCTAATAACCGTTGGCACGCCCACCATGCCTCTCTTTATACAGAGTGCGGAACTTCACATCGCCAGCATAAATCGATAATGCTGTTTGATATTGCGGTTACTGGTAACATTGTGCACCGAAGCGTGGTCAATAGTAGCGCTGTTTCGATGCGTAAGCATTCTAGAGCTACTTCCCTGAGAAATCTGTCCGTCTGCCTGTAACACGTCACACAATGCGCTCCATAAGGTATACATGAGGTCCTAAAGAGGTATAGGGGTATTCAGGTACATGAAAGCACCTTACGCTAAACGCGGAAATGAGCGCCTTAGAGCTGTGCTCTAAAATTATAAAAAGCATGAAAGAAAAAAAAATGACTAGCTGTAAGTCACTGTCACATATAAACGTCCTATCGGTTGAACATCTTGAAGGGGCAGCGCACAAAGACGATGACAGAAGGCAGGAACACACAGGACAGCGCTGACTGTGTGTTCCTGCCTTCTGTCATCGTCTTCTTGCGCTGGCCCTTCAAGATGTTCAACCAATACCAATTCGCCCAAATGTCGATCCGTCCTATCGGTTGTCGGCAGCCAGTGAAATGGCATAAGCTACCGTTTTCGAAAAACGCAGGCGCGGTGGAAGTGCCATCAGTTCGTGGAAGAGCGGCCCTCTTTCCATTCTGTTTTCGACAGCGCCATCCGCATATCGCTCTCACTCGGTTTCGAGGTTATTTTCCACGTGTTTGCATGTTCCCACTCATATTGCTCACGATAGAACATTTATGCTTCACTGCCGACACATCATTTACCTATGCCATACTAAGCATAATGCTCTCGCCGAGGCCGGGAATCGACTGTATATTGTCTTGTGCAGCAGCACGCTAGCGCCACTAATTCACCTCAGTCGGTACATTACAGAAGCGTAATCAGTTTCTACAATACATCGCTCAATCGCCGCTCATTCATTCAAGAGCTCTAAGCATTTCTCTGTTAAATTTTTTATGTTATAACACTACACTTCAAATGCCAATGTCTCTATGTTCGGTCACCCAGTTCACTGTAATCAAGAGCTATCACGTAGTTTTGCAGCAGCCAAGTCTGCTGTTGAAATGTTTTGTACTCCGCTCATTATAACGCTTTCGTCATGACAAATATTTAGCTTGGTTTAACTAATTGTACAGCCTACCTTTATTTTTGTCATCGTCATTATTCTGAACACATCCATCTCCATCCGTTCTTTAATGGCGTGTCAACTGATAACGTACTTCTTTTAGTGCAGCGGGGTTACCCCAAGTCGCATGAGAAATTGCAGCATTAATCACCTAAATAGGAACCTAAAATAATTATAAGTGCTTGTTTCTTACATTAAGAAGCACATTGAAATCGCGGAACAGAAAGCGAAAAATGGCGAAACAATGTCCCCTTCGAGTAGATCGAGTGTCGTAACATTATCGCAAAGTACGCTATAGGAAATTGCGTGCCACTCGCTATTCTGCGAGGAGCCTCTCTCGCACATGGCGGTGAAAGTAAGTGGCAGGCCAATTCATGGCAAACTTTGGGGGTGCTCACTTCGTAACTGGTGCTACACTCGGAATTGGTTCAAAATACCGAGGCCTTCAAAACTTACCAGTTTCAATCAAGAAATCGCAACATTTCGCGATTATGAAAGGCACGCATACATGCACTCGCTCCCTTGCTCCCTCCCTCCCTCCCTCCCTCCCTCCCTCCCTCACTCACTCACTCACTCACTCACTCACTCACTCACTCACTCACTCACTCACTCACTCACTCACTCACTCACTCACACACTCACTCACTCACTCACTCACTCACTCACTCACTCACTCACTCGCTTTATTTCATGTGGAGCTTAACCCTTTGTGGAACAATAAGACATATTCGTCCCACTTTATTATATGCGGGAAGACGCCTCTCAGCACCAAAGGGGCGCATTTATTTCATTTCTTTGGCGTTGGCTTCAATCTGAAGTTTTGAACACTTCTTGCGAGAATAGTATTGGGAATGGGCGACACGCGTGCGCACTTTAGAAAAATCTTTTCATTATTGGAAAGCTTCCGAAGTTAGCCCACATTTGCTTACTAGAAAAAAGTTATCTAGATAGCCGATAAGTTAATCCTCTTTCCTTCATTTAGATTTACACTTTCAGCTCACAATAGGCACCAATTTCGGTATCATGAGGTAACAGCTTGTCCGCAACACTTGCCCTTATGAATTCGCCTGCAAAAGCATGCACGTGCAAAAAGGCGTTGATGCCGTTGGTGGTGGACGCTCTAGCGAAGAGTGCGCAAAACAATCTTGTTTGTGCCCTTCGCTGCGCCACTTTGTCCGTCGTGCTTCAGTCCGTTTTAGGAAGAAAGTGGTTGAATATAATGTTTCATTGAGATCTTCGAAGGTCACTAGGACACACACTTCCCTAAAAAGCCATGTAGTGTCAGTGGGACAAACACGTCCGACATTTTTTTTAAAATAAGCGGCTTGGTGTAGAGAAGCGAAATTTGTTCCACGTTACTTCTAAGCAGCTCATGTATGCACACCACACAAATAATTTGATGAGTATTGTAAAAAAAACATGTGCTGTCCTAAAAAAGGGTAATTAAAATATATATAAGAAAAGCAACTGGCAGGTAGACTTTTGTTGCACGCCGAAACCAAATAGGTGCCTATTAACGCGAAGCTTTCTTTCCCTATCATTCCGTGGTTTCGCATGGGTTCACTCCGTCTATCTGTTGGTCGGTCGCTTGTCGGGTTTTGGCCGAGCAGATTCGCATTCGCTTAAAAAAAAAACTGTAGTACACCTGGAGCCAGGATTTTGAACATTGGCCCACCGCAGCAACCCCCGATGCTCTAACCACTAGACCACAATCGCGCGTACAGTTCTCTCGTGCCAACGCCGACTAGCTCCTTGACATGATTGTCACGTGTTCACGATCACGATCGCCACACAATATGTCACATACCCACTCCGGGGAATCAAGCCAAGAAGAGCGTCCGCGTGTTGTTGATGGCCCACAGCCACAACGGCGGTTGGCCAAGAAGCGAATGGTTCACATCGTGCCGAGGCCAACAAGGCCTTTCAGATGGTCGCCGCGTGCTGATGATGACTCTGATTTCCATAATCTCGCACACCCCCATAACGGGGAGACTGCCCAGAAAGTGTCCCGGCACGTTTAGAATAAATAAGAATAAATAAAGAAACACAAGCCTGTAGACGCTTTGTCACATTCCGTATTAAGTGCACGCGAGAACACGTTCGCGCGCCAGTTTCCTTCGCGCCAAAGGCGATGGAATGAAGTGGGAATATTTATAGCATTTCATTAACCGCTTGCACATAGATTCCAACATATGCGTTGGAGCCGCGTGCTGTTATTTTTTATATCAGATAACTATTCAAGTATCTCTGTTGCGACCCGTCCATCTAAGAAACGCCTAGCCTATTTCTACGATACAAATGCTTCCTCCATTTTTTGAAACGAGAACCGCATTCTCCATATCGAGTTCTCGCCCACAGTCTCCGCAGTTCAATGGCACGTGTAACGGTGACGTCCCCGAAAGCGAATACTGGTGCAGTCTTTATCTATGAGTAGTATCGCTTCTTTTGTAATATTGTTACCGAACGTTATAAAATAGCATTAAATAATCATTGATAACCCTACTAGTGAGTTTGTGGCAATGAATTTCTACCAGCGCGCTCAGTTTCAGCTTTCGTACCACGTGTTTTAGCGACAACTAGTCTCTCGTCAGTATAATAGGGCAGTCGAGATGAAATTGACATTTTTGCTCACCCAGCTTCATGGCAGTGGCGGCCATCGGAGTTTAAGTGACAGTCGCCTCAATTTTATTGATAATTCAAAAAAAAATTCAGTGAATAACTATACTCATTTAGTGACTCATGTTGTAATTGTAAAATTGAAGTCAGTACTCAAGGTTAGAAGCTTTGTGGCTAAAAAGCCGTTTGGAGAAGCGCGTTCTGAAGATGTGTCCCTTCTAGTTATCAGTTTGTCCTACTGCATTATTTCTCAGTGCGGAGAAATATTGGCTAAAACAACAACGCATTTCGCTTCAGATTTTGACAACTCATTTCTTGAAACCGCTGCAAGGCACAGGACTAATAGCCAAACGCTGTTTCGATTACTGGTTGACTTTGATTATAGATTTACACGTCCTTTAACGTCTATTGCTAAATGTAATTGCTGCTTCGATCGTATAGACGTAATCGCACATATTCGCACACTCACCGCTGCGATGAAGCTTGGTGACTAAAAACTGAGCATTCTGTCCCAGGTCAGCTATTTTTTTTTAAGAACCTGAGTCAGTTGTCGCATAAACACGCGCTCAAACTTGAGTTCCCATGTACTACAGCTAAGTCGTATCACTGAGCAAACTACGACTCACGGTATGAGCACAGACTCTGTGCGCGCAGAAATGGCGCATTGTGTTGGCGTGCTATACCGCACCTGGAGACCTTAAAACCTTTATTTCAGGAACTCGTTTCTATTAGTTTTCAATTGGCTGGAGAGGAAAAATTAACCTATAAGGTTGCCTACACAGTCACATCTAGCAAATAACGTGGGAGGTGGTTCAAGGATATACGCTTTAGAGCTGCCATCGTCGCCTTCATTCGCAGCGCAGATCATGCTGCGATGTTTGCTCCAGTCTTATGGAAAAGCGAAGGAGGCAGGAGTGTGAAGAATGCACTTGGCTAATGGCAGAGAGAGAAATGAGACTGCAAAGGCAGGGAAGTTAACGGGAAGCGAAACACCCAGGTTGCTACCCAGCACCGGGGAAAGCGCAAGGGGAGAGGAAACAGAAAAGCACATGCGGAAAGACAGAAAGAGAAAACAGCACATACGCATGCGCGAACATAAATATATCTACAACGACGAAGCGCACTAGACGGCACCGTAGGAAGACGAGACGGACGTGGCAGGCACTTGTCCCGTCCCTATCGTTTTTTTTCTTGGCCTCCGCTGTTGTCAAACACGCTTCACCAACTACCCGACAGTCCACTCTTCCAAAACATCGAAATAAGTACGTGGCAGCGTCAGTGTCGCTCAACTTGGTCATTTGTACGGAGGGACTTCACTAGCGAGCGCCTTCACCCACTTCTGGTGTGCGGAGCTTACAAGCCTGAATTCTAAGGTCATCTGCGTTCGTAGTGGCCAGTCGTTTAGGCGTGCCGGCACTGTCGCCAGAGACTGTATCTCGGTGATTCAGCGATAGCGATCACCGGAGACATTGCGGCAAAACAAATTAGAGCACAAAAAACACATCCGCGTACACGCACACACTAGCCCAACGGCAAGTTCTTCGAACCGAAGACGTGCTCGATGGTTTCCTCGCTGTCGCAGTTGTCACAAGCAGCACTGTCAGCCATTCCGACGCAGTATATAAGCAATAGTATTCGTGGAACACACACAAAGCCGCTGCCGGCAGAGAACAGTTGTCTCGGTTCGAGGTAGTCCATATAGAATGCAGGCTCGGAAGCATTGGCCCACTCATTGCAGGCGGGTATACCTGAAAGCGGGCGTGCTCCATGCAGGTCGTGTGACCAGTGAGTATTCGTAACTCTGAGGGCAACAATTAATTCCAGTGCATGCCAAAATCCGTAAGAAAACGGCGTCTCGGCTACTGGAGGGGCTGCCCGTAATAGGCCAGCTGTCATACAGTATGAGACTACGATAAAATTTGCTTCAGGTATTCTGAGGATCCCTTTGAAGCATATATTATGTTAAAGCATTCATCGGACAAACATGTTCGTCACCATAAAGACGACAAAGGTTTGTGCCACTGTTTCTGAATATGTTGACAGAAATAAATGTTGGCGATGTTGTGCACTTTTTTTTTTGTGTAACAATCGAAGCCAACCATCACGTATGAATATAATTCATTTTTTAGTGGACAATTGGTCAGTTACTGAGACAATCTGTTCTGTTTTCATTAGCATAATAGAAGGAGCGGTCGGTGCACAAATATGACGCCAGCTACTCATTGGCTCTTGGATAGGCGGTACAGTTACATATATAACTTTGTGTACTTTTTCACATAGTATCGTGGGAGAAACAGCAGTATAACAGTTAATTTCTCTTTCTCGACTAAAATCGGTGATTCTCGAGCTTCCATTTCGGTTGCATGGACGAGTTGGCTCTTGGTATATGTAAAACGATAGATAGAAATTTCCCGTCATTGAATACTTCCAGTGCTTTTTTCTCTGTGAGCTATTAGGCGTTCATCATTCCTTTTATCTTCCGTTTGCCTTCGTTTCTCTCATATTTCTCAACATTTACGTATCAGAGATTATGTGAACCGGATGCGAAAGCCTGCTTCTGTATGCACACTCGATAAGTGGCTGGAACCATGGCCTACAGAAACAGTGGGCGTAAGCGTGGTAGTCAAGCAAAAAAGTGAGGCAGGCGACACAACCCAATATTTGCTTTGGTTTCCTTTCATAATATATTAAATGTTGGGGTTTAACGCCCCAAAACTTCACAGCGGGTTCCCAGAGATTCCGCGGCGGCGGGCTCTCGCGGAATCTCGACCACCTGCGGTTCTTTAACGTGAATTCAGCGCTCGGTGAACGAGCGTTCTTTAGCACCCCACACGCTCGTGCTTAGCAGCGCAATGCCACTGAGCTTGAAAAGTCTCAAATACCTCAGGTTCAATGGCCGCGGTGACGCTCCGCAGCTAGGCACGATTTCGTGGTATCGAGTCACAGCCACTGCGGTAAAATGTAAATGGACACGCGTTGTGAAACGCGTGCCCTCTGAGGAGCGCAATGAATAAAACGAGGTGGTCAAAATCATGCCGGGTTCCGCCGCTACGGTGTCCCTCATCACCTATTGCGCAATTTCGACCAATAAAATACACCAGCAATTGTTGTCTCTCGTAACGCCTGTGCAAAGCGATCGCCTCCACGGTTTTGCCACTGTAGCTGCATCTAAGTGTTATAGCTGTCGCACTGCCACTGCATCGGGTGCATGCAGGAATCACGGATGTAGATGTGTCGCTTACAAAACGGGTCGATTGAAAAGAGCCCTTTCCTCCTCGATCACATGAAAGGTCTATACCAGGTGTTCTGTTTTTTTTTTCAGCTGTACCATTTTTTAAAACTCGCCTGTGGCAGATAGCACAATTCTAAACCTTGAACTAATTTACTCGATGAGTCGGGCAGTACTTCTGCGAGGAATCAAAATACTTAATTGAATAATCAACATAATTGTACAAACTGGCTTTCTAATAATTACGTTATGGCACATATTGCAATTTACGAATTGTAGCCGCTGAGATAGCAAGGCTTTTCAACTTTAAACGAATTCCCAGGATGACACAAGTGCCGAGAAACTAATTTTCAAAGTGCGCGGGGAAATACATTGCTGTTCCAATTGCTTGTCCGCTTTACTTCTTACAACAGCGTTTTTTAAAAAAGTAATTGGAACAACAGTGCATTTTTAGCGCCAGTTTGACAGCACATATCTCGAAAGCGGTGCATCCTCAGAATTCTTTCCAAGTCAATATGTCCTGGAAGCTCGCTATCTACAATTCGTAAATCGCAAGATGGGCTGTAAATGAATTAGTAAAAGCCTTATTAGTGACATTCGTTGATTAGCCAATTAGGCATTTGATTGGTGATGGGAGTAATGTCCGCCTTGTCAGGAAATTGAGTTCAAGGATTAGAGTTGTACTATCTGCCAGGAGAGATTTTCTCAAAAAAATTGGTGCAAGTAAAAAAGAAACTCCGTTTATATTCGCTGATCCATAAATAGGGCGAATGAAGTAAAACGCAATGGTCTGGCAAAGAGCACATGCATCCAGCATTCTTATGTGACTGTCTGCTTGTCGAGGAGCCATGTTGTTACATGTGCGATTTGTAATATTTCAACTTTGAAAATTAATACTGCCGCATTCGTAGTTTTCAAAGAGGCGAGATAAAAAAAATCAATCAAAAGAAAATATTTGTCAGCAAAGCGGCGCAGTTTACGGAAACCAAGGACTTCGCACATGCGTGTTCTTAAATCCATGGGAGCACGGTATGATGGCTATGACCTAAAATAAAAAAAAATTAAAATTAAATTACCCGGGTTTACCTGCCAAATATGCGTGCCTTTATGCGAAAGGATACTCCCGAATTCAGCGTTCCCAGAGAGCTGGAAGAAAGCCAACATTATACTAATGCACAAGAAGGGAGACGTTAAACAATTGAAAAATTATAGGCCCATTTGCTTACTTTCAGTACTGTATAAAATATTCACCAAGATAACTGATAATAGAATAAGGGCAATACTTCACTTCACTCAACCAAGAGAACAGGCTAGCTTTAGCAAGGGATACTCTACAATAGATCACATCCATGTCGTCAATCAAGTAATCGAGAAATCCGCAGAGTACAATCAGCGTCTCTATATGGCTTTGAGAGATTATGACAAGGCATATGATTTTGTAGAATCAACAGCAGTCTAAGAGGCATTACGTAATCAAGGAGTACAGGAGGCATACGTGAATATGTTGGAAAATACAGATTCTACAGCTACCTTGATTCTCCACAAGACAAGTATAAAGATACCTATTTAAAAAGGGGTCACGCAAGAAGCCACAATCTCTCCAATGCTATTCACTGCATGCTTGGAAGAAGTATTCAAGCTGTTAAACTGGGAAGGCTTAATAGTGAGGATCAACGGTGAATATATCAGCAACCTTCGGTTTGCAGATTACACTGTCCCGTTCAGCAATACTGGGGACGAGTTACAACAAATAATTGAGGGCCTTAACAGAGAGAGTGTAAGAGTGGGATTGAAGATCAATATGCAGAAGACAAATGTAATGTTTAATAGCTTGGCAAGGCCCAAAAGTTCAAGATGGCCAGTCAGCCTCTAGAGTCTGTGAAGGAGGACATTTACAACGGTAAATTACTCATATGGGACCCTGATTATGCGAAGGAAATCTACAGAAGAATAAAAATGGGTTGGAGTGCATACGGCAGACATTGCTGGATCCTGACTAGAAGCTTACCACTATTATTGAAAAGAAAGGTGTACAATCAATGCATTCTACCGGTGCTAACATATGGGGCAGAAACTTGGAAGCTGACAAGGAACGTCGAGAACAAATTAAGGACCGCGTAAAGAGCGATGGAACGAAGAATGTCGGGCGTAATGTTAAAAGACTGGAAGAGAGCGGTGTGGATCAAGGAGCAAACGGGGATAGCTGGTATCCTAAATGACAAAGAGAGGCAAAAATTGAGGTGTACCGGCCATGTAATGCGTAGGACAGATAACCGGTGGACAATTAGAGTTACAGTATGGGTGCCAAGCGAAGGGAAGCACAGTCGAGTATGGCAGAAGACTAGGTGGGGGGATGAAATTAGGAAATTCGCAGGCGCAAGTTGGACTCAGTTGGCGCAGGACAGGGGTAATTGGAAATCGCAGGTAGAGGCCTTCGTCCTGCAGTGGACATGAAATAGGCTGATCATGATGATGACGTGCTGAAACCACGATCTGATTATGAGGCACGCCGTAGTGGGGGACTCCGGAAATGTGGACCACCTGGGGTTCTTTATCGTGCACCTGAATCTAAGTACACAGGGTGTTTTCGCGTTTCGCCCCACCGAAATGCGGTCGCCTTGGCCAGGATTCGATCCCGCGACCTCGTGCATAGCAGCCCAACATCATAGCCACTAAGCAACCACGGCGGGTATAATATATACCTGCCCCGAGGACTGTTCAAAGTTATAATTACGTGTAAATTTGGCTCTTATGACTGACGGGTATGTTACGAATGTGAAAAAAAATCATTTTGTTTAAGTATAATGTAGGATAACAGAAAGGGCATTGCCTTGCGTTTTGAGGCTCGAGCAGGTTGCCTACGGACAAAAACATACTGCAGCATATATTTGCAACAAGACGAGGCATGCGTCTGATGGAGCAATAATCCGGATACTACTCAGCATATCCTATTGACATGCGAAGGTATTCGCCCAGTGAGATCCGTAGGTAACGTACACCTTCCGGAAGCAGTTAGATTTAAAGTGGACGGAAGCATGAATTGGTCAAGTCTTGATAAGCAAAATACGTTTAGAGTATTGGTAGAAATAAAGCATGGAAGAGATTGATACTACCAGGTCTGTTATTGGTTTAGGTAGCGGTACAAGGTAAATATAGAACATGTCGGAAACGTATTAGCAATATAATGGCAGAGGTGAAGAATGACTTGACAGAACAGACGTTTATCGTCTGTCCTGTGAAGTCTTTCTTCACCTCTGCCGTTATACCATTCATACGTTTATTAAATGTTGCACCACTTGGTCCAGAAAACTACTGTGTGGATATATGTAGGATGTTCAACATCCGCCGCCGAGGTTTGTTAGTGGTGGCGCTGGCTAACACTCCCAAGGTTAGTTCTAGTAGTAACACATAAATACCCAAGAAAGTGGGTGGGGAACAGCGCCGCGGTAGCTCAATTGGTAAGAACATCGCACGTATAATGCGAAGACGTGGGATCGTTCCCCACCTGCGGCAAGTTGTTTGTTCATCCACTTTCATTACCATTTATTTATCATTTCTTTAATTCAATCAGTAAGTGCACGTAATTTCCTCTATGTTGTCCTTGGTGTCTTTGTTTGTTGGCTGCTCATGATATGATTTATGAAAATCGGGCCCCTCGGTTAAACCCTTTCTCCTCATTTATGTAGATAGAGAAGTTTTTAGGAAGATAAAAGAGATTAAGGAAATGTATACAAAAATTTCTAGAATTAAAAGCAGGTATAGCATACCTGCTTAACTGGAGCAAGTCAGGTGGCTATTTATCACCGCTCCGTTTTAATGGAAATGCTAATAAATCACCACCATCATCACCATCCCCATCATTACGATTACATGCCAAAACCTGCATATTCATATACATGGAATAAGTACCAATCTCTTCACCTTTGTTACGATAAAACAACTTTTTATTTGCCTCACGTGTTGGGTTGCCATGTTGTATGTGGCATCCGGCATTTTTCACGTGATCCGGCAATACGTGAAACACAGGTCAGTATAGCTTCTGTAGTGTCAATTGCATCGAATTATCACTGCAAGAATTAAACTACTTCCTAACTGTTCCAGATGCACCTGACTTCACATATAAAACGAATATGCAAAGTAATAAATTTCAAGCTAACTTGAATAGGATTGAAAAATATATACAAGAAAATGCACAAGGGATCTTAGGAGAACATATATGTATAAGCTTTCCACTTTTAAGCGTTCTGAATGTTGCCCTTTGAGATTGCGTCACACGCCTTGCCCCACTCTTCGATAAGCAGCAAAGATAGGGTGCTAAGCGCGACGTACAGCGGGTAATTTCCTACGTCACAGAACGACATTTTGATTGCCGCTGCAGAATACGTCGTCCGTTCTTGTGCCCTAATCACCAAATTGGCAAACTTAGAGGCTCGAACATCAAAGTTAAGAACGATAAGTGCGTACCATTAGGCATTTACAAATGTCACAGTTCCATCTTTCCGAAAGCAAGTAGACTCGTGTAACAACTGTTTTCTTTCTTTCTTTCTTTCTTTCTTTCTTTCTTTCTTTCTTTCTTTCTTTCTTTCTTTCTTTCTTTCTTTGTGTTGTTCAGTTAACGACGCATATTCACGCAAATCATTAACTCCGCAGCTGCGCACGTTCGAATGGGAACGAAGTCCTTTTCTCTGTACAATTCGAGGTGTTCGTTTCTCTCTTCACCGCAGGCTGCGCTTTGAATGGTGGAGAATGACGACGTGCGCTCGCGTCTCGCACGCGTTGACCGAGTGATTCTCGGGCCCCTCCTTTCGGGGACGCGAAGCCTCGTGGCGGCCTGCAATCAGCCGCGCCTCAGAGTGCGCCTCGCTCCAGTGAATCATTAACGCAACTACACGAGATGCGCAATCGGCTTCGCCGGACGCGACAGCTGTATAGTCTCGCGTGTACACCACCTGGGGCGCAGTCGTCGATTACGCGTGCATTCGCGTGGCGGCGCATGTGATCGCGTGCGGCGCGTCTTGTCTCTCAAGTTCATGGTCACAGATAAAACATATCTATAAATGAAAGAAGATCTCGCTTTGTGCAATAAGGGAGCGAAGGCAAAAAGAAGTCGGTCGCCCGGGGCGGTCTTTCGTGAATGCAATGCCGTCAGTTCATTCGATTCTCCGTGTTGCTGGCCAATTTATCGTCAAAGCCGCAGAGAATGAGGGCGACGTCTGGCGGCACAATGAAGAGACCCCCCCAATTCCTGTCGCAGCATTAACGCGTCCGCGTGGAGCACCGTACCGCTTTGTTCAGGACACACGAGCGTCTTGTTTGGCCGCGCACGGTCTCGTCCTTGTTGCGTGCGGTTCAAATCAAACAGTGGGTGTCTTTTCTCAGGGCGCCGACCTGTGCGTGAACTGTGCGGCACGTCGCCGCAACGTGACTGCTGACCGATTGCCGCTGCTGAGACGATGGCGTGCTTTGTTGTGTTGCCAACTTTTCCAAGGCCGTCACTTCCCTTCCTCCCGCCCCAATTAAAGATTGCTCTTTGTTCAGCGAACAAAACGCTGGCTTACCTCTCACGCATTGGCATTAGCGTCTGAACACGCCTAGAAGCATCCGAAGCTTTAAAGTAAGAAACACGCAGGGAATAATTATTTATTAAATATAGCGAAAGACCAAACCTAGGGAAGCCTTAAGTGACACACACTACAGCAGTAAAAAAAATGTATTGGCTTCTACGGGCCAGAACCACAACCCAATTGTGAGGCACGCCGTAGTAAAAAGCTCCGCATTAGTTGCTCAACAGCACAACGCCATTGCACAAGACACTGGTAGCTGACCAGATGATAGCGGCACGACGGCGATTGGCGACATCACGATGGCGGCAACACGGCGGCGCTGAAAACGGCACGACTGCTGATAGATCCCAGACCTGAAACTGAAACATTGGTGGGAGCCAACAGTTTTCTTTTGTGACGGCTTCTTTGCGTACGAGGAAGCAAGGTGACGGTGATAAACAGGGCGATAAACAGGGATGATAAACAGGGATAAATAGAATTCATTCATTCATTCATTCATTCATTCATTCATTCATTCATTCATTCATTCATTCACATACTTGTTTCTGTTCGCCCCTTTCATTTAATAATTAACGTTTGAAACAAGATAAAACAAAAATGAGAATAAGAGCTCGGACCTATACAAGGCGCCTACTGGACTGCATGCTATGAAACGCAGTTCTTGAAGCATTGACAGCCACCTGCTTTCCTATTTACTCACTGACCTAGGCAGATTGATTGAGTAAGGTTTTAACGGCCCGAAGCAATTGGATGACGGGAGACGCAGTAGTGAGGAGCTCTCTATTGATTTTGACCACCTGTAGGTTCTCTAAGGCTATAATCTGAAGCTGGATACCCGACCATATGTCCGAAAACTCACTCATGGTCACTCAGGCTAGCACTAACCCGCAAGCATGAGTCGGAGCGAGCCCGGCTGAGAAGAATTGCGGCGAGTCTGAGTCCGAGTAAGCCCGGCTAAGTCTGAGTCCCACTGAGCCTTAAGCACAATAAATGTTTCGGGAGTGAGTCTTGAGTGAGTTGTGTTTATTTCGCCAAACAAGAGAGGACAAGAAACACTGCTAAATTAGCGGCGACGGCAGTAATGCGATGCGACGCGCAGTGCACATCGCACGAATGCATGAAAATAGAAAAGATCAAGCACGAGAATACGCAGCCGTCGTTCGGGTTGTCGTCAGGCTCCGCGCTACTAGATCATCAGCGAGTGAAGCACGCTGGTAATCCTACAACGCTTCAAATCAAATGCACTTAACTAAACGAAAAAAAAATGCTAGAAAGAATTACTCGTCCCATACCTTACTTTAAATGCTTAAAACAGATGTCCGAAAGTTTTAGCGCGTCATTAACCACTATTACGATAGCTCTATCACCTTGAAAGATGAGTCGGGTGACGTCATTCCAAGTGATGCTTGTGCAGTCGCTCGTTACGAAGCATTTGCAAATAATTTTTCCCTTTCATTGAAGTTCCATCTACCATACGCAGAGCACTACGACTATCTCATTACACATCCCATAACTATTAATTCCTCTGGTGTTGCTAAGCACGTTGATGATTTACCTTTTAACTCAGCTCCGGCTTATGCTAGTATTAGTATTATTAGCAATTTTTTTAAAAAGGTACTAGTGCCTTAATTGTGTAATGCGCGCAAATAGTGTTCAAAAATCAATGAACACGTCTGCCCTGCCTACACAATAGAACATTGGGAAGGTGGTTCCACTACATAAGTCTGAGAACAAAAACTCTCCCCTGAATATCCGTTCGATTTCTGTTAATAGCACTTGCTGCAAACTTCTTGATCATGTAATATATAGAAACCTCATTAACTTTCTTGACTCAACCTCATTTTTCACCTCAGCTCAACGTGGTTGTTGCAATACTTTCTCATGTGAATCCCAACCAATATCTTTTACTCATAGATTATACTGTATCTTAGATGGTGCTGCCTGTGCTGACAGCGTCTTTTTTTTTTCGATTTTAGCAAGTCGTTTCACAAGGTTTGCCACAAGCCGCTTTTCAGGCTGCCTTTTCTACATTGGCAGTAACGTGCTGAAATACATTGTGTTTCCTTACTTACTGTTATCAGTTTGTTACTGCGAATAACTATGACTCACCATTCACTGAGGTTAGGCGCTGGTGCGCATCGAGGATCACTACTAGGGCTCCTACATTTCCTGCTTTATGTTAACAACCCACTTCCTCGTTGACGTCTCACATTCACTTGTTTGTCAATCAGTGCGTGATATATCGTGAAAGAATTACTAACGATGGCACTATATGATGTTCTTCAATCTGTCCTGGACTTGATTGATTGGTGTAACACCTGGCTAATGGCACTCGATATTATTAAATGTAAAGTTAGGCGAGTGAACAACAATGCCAGTGCTCTTCCTACCTACTACCTCAATAAAATTCCTCGAAAACCCGTTAACTTGTGCAAATACTTGGGTGTTCATATAACAACAACTCTCACCTGGGCACTTTACAATGAATACATAATGAATAAAGCTAATAGCGTGTGGGGTACTTACATCGCAATTTTTTCCAAGGTATCATTAACTGTGATATTAATACTTTACAAGGTATTAGTGCGTCCAAAGTTACAATACGCTGCAGCGGTGTGCGAACCATACAATGAAAACCTGATGTCCCCCCCCCCCAAGCGTCTTCAAAATAATTCAGTCCGATCCATATTTTCAAATTATAACCGTATCAGTAGCATACCATCTATGAAAGGCAATATATCCCATCCGTCATTTGAATCTCGTAGAACAACAGCACGTTTGATCCTGTTTACAAATTTGATCACCATTCTTCCCTTGGCAGTGACTTCATTTTGTAGCTTCATTATGTATCGAGTCGCATCGATCAGCATCATTAATTCGGAATTAAAACAGGCGACACTTACACTATTAGTCAGTCTTTTTTTTCTCAGGTCGTCGCAGCAACAGAACCGCCTTCCCGGTGATATTGTCACCATTGTTCATAACAAACTCTTTCCCAGGGCATTAGCTAACACTGTATAATAGCAATTACTAAGATGTTATATTGTTTATTTTCTTTTTTTGCATTTCATTGTTATGCTTCCCGTTTTACCCCCTCCCGCCCCCTCTGTAACGCCTTCTGACCTTGAGGGTAACAAATAAAGAAATCGCAGTTTCGCCCGAAAGGCGAAGCATTCATTGCAATAGTAAATTAGTAAACAGCTATACGAAGCAAGGATGGTATTTTTCTCGGCCGTATAAACTTGTAAACAATAGCTTACTAAAGAAATTAACAAGCATAGTGTCACGCGCATTCATGCAAACGAACTCATCTGACTCAATGACCGCCGACAATCGCTGTCAAAACACTGGCGTGAGGAAGAGCGGCAGCAGCAGCGAGCGAATTGACCTTCGTCCGGCCTCTTGCTTCAAGGCGAACTAAGCGGCGAAAACACATCGCAAACGAACCTATGAGCCCTCAGTGCAACAAGACTTTTGTAGTCATCGCAGATCGCTTTCAAAGCAATGTCCCCGCGGTCGCTCACGATCGCGCCGTAGGCAGCAGCCGCTGAAGTAGAACCCCCCGACTATCCCTCCTGAGTGCCTTGCGCGCGACGGAAGACGGCGCACTTCCGCCTCACTTTCCTCCCTTGCACGCGGCAGATTGAGCCGTCATCGTCGCCTCCCCCTCGTGCGCTTTCACTCGCACATACAGCGATAGTGCATACGGTGCGCGGAGACGATGTTATTGTCTTTGAGGAGGAGGAGGAATGAACGTTTATTGTAAGAAACAGCGAGAAAGTGTCCTTTCTTCGCCCTAGGTGGGCGGCTCTCTTAGTCCAGAAAGCCGTTGGCTAATGCTGCAGCCCGGGCCCGGTCCACCAGACTTCACTGATCTTCCAGGCTCTGTGCCTTTAACATTGCCTCCCACGTTTCTTCGATCGCTTGTAGCGGTTCTGAGGCATCATCTTCACTGTTTTTCTCGCGATGCGGGCACACCAACACCATGTGTGGGAGCGTGTCTGGTACGTCACAATACCGGCATAGGTATGAGAATTTGGTGGGGTGCATTCGGTGCATGATAATTCCATGTACATACGTATTTGTTTGTAGTCTGCGGAGGGCGGTGGCTTCTTCCTTGCTTAATTTTGGATGAGGTGGAGGATATTGTCTTCTTTCCACTCGGTAATGTTGCAATATTACGGCGTAGTTGATGGGAATGTCCTCCACCCTCGTCGCTTTCCGGAGACCGTGCGGCAGGAAATCCCGGCTGGTATGCTCTCGGGCGACAGCATGTGCTGCTTCGTTTCCTGCCAGGTGTTCGTGGCCTGGGGTCCATGCGACGTAGGTGTCGGGTAGTTCTTGGCGTCTTGTTATTTCTTTTAGAATCTTCACTGCTGCGGCAGAAATTCGGCCTTTTCGTAGGTTTCTACATGCCGTTTGCGAGTCGCTCAAGATGATTGCTGTGTCTTTGCATGTGGCGATGCCGAGGACGATGGCCACTTCCTCCGCCGTTTCTGGATTTCTGGCCGGTATGGTGGCAGCGATTAGCTCCTTACCTTGGTTGTTGGTCACGGTAATTGCGTATGCTCTTCTACCTGGGTATTTTGCCGCATCTGTATATCTCGTGTTGGGGTTCTTTGAGTATTTCTTGCTCAGCACTCTAACTCTTGCTTGTCTTCTGTCTTTGTGGTATGTTGCATGCATGTTGCGAGGTATTGGAGCGACTGCGATAGAGTCACGAAGAAGTGGCGGCAATCGGGCTTTCGCGTCTGAGTCTGCTATGAAGTTTTCGCTGTATGCGAGCTTGCGAAGTACTGCTCTGCCTGTTTGAGTCAGCTTAAGGCGTTCCAGCTGTCTGGCTCTGTGCGCTTCGCTCATTTCTTCCCAGGTGTTATGGAGGCCAAGTTTGAGGAGTGTCGTGGTTGAGGTCGCACTGGGGAGTCCTAGTGCGCTTTTGATTGCTTTTCTGATGATGATGTTGAGTTTTTCAATTTCAGCTTTCTTGAGGAGTAGATACGGGGCGCCATATGTGATCCGGCTTATAAGGAGTGCTTGGATTAATTGGACGGTTTCTTGCTCTTTAAGTCCTCTTCTTTGGGTGGTTATACGCCGAATGAGATGGGTTACTTGTGTTAGGGTCTTCTGAAGCTTCGGAAGTGTAGCTGCCCCAGAACCGTCTTTATGTATTGTGAGGCCAAGGACGCGGAGGGAGCCAACTTGAGGGATATCGATTCCATTGAGTCTGACGTTGGGACCTGGAGCGACGTAGCCTGGTGGTCTTCCCCGGGTCCTTGCCTTGAGTATAAGTAGCTCTGATTTTTCGGGGGCGCACTGGAGACCGCATTTTGAGAGGTACTGTTCTATCTGATCGATTGCCTCTTGGAGGGTAGTTTGCTGTTGGCCGGTTGTGGACGCTTTTTCCATAACGTTATATCGTCGGCGTATATTGCATGGCTTAAATCTTCGATGCCATCGAGTTGTTGTGGGAGCCTAATTATTGCGAGATTGAACAGCAAAGGGGAAATGACTGACCCTTGTGGAGTTCCTTTGTTGGGCATTTCGAACTTGTCGCTTCGGATGTTGCCAATACCCACCGTAGCCGTGCGATCTTTGAGAAAGTCGCGCACGTATTGGTAGTTCCGGATTCCGCAGTTTGTATCTTGGAGATTTTGGAGGATTGCTTCATGCTTCACATTATCGAAGGCTCCTTTTACATCGATTGTTAAAATAGAGAACTTTTTGTGGCGTTCTAGGTGGTCCAAGAGGTCTTCCTTGAGCTGTAGTAGTATATCTTGTGCTGAGAGGAGCTGTCGGAAGCCAAACATTGTGTCGGGCATGAGTCCTGAGTCTTCGAGGTATGTGGCGAGGCGATCGTGAACCATGTGTTCGAGCAGCTTTCCAGCGCAGGAAGTAAGGTAGATGGGCCGTAGGTTGCTGATTTGTAGTGGCTTGTTGTGTTTTGGGATCATAATTACTTTTGCGTGCTTCCATTAGGAGTAGCATTCACCAACTCCTACAGCCATCGTATTGGAATGGCGGATTCACCAATGTGCGCTAAGTGCAAGTGTGAAGAGACCATCAGTCACCTTCTGTGCCACTGTTCTCGCTTCGATAATCAACGTGCGACTCTCCAGTGTGCCTTGAATAGACTGGATGACAGGCCATTTACGGAAGCGAAGATCTTGGGAGCCTGGCCTCACAGCTCATTGGCCCGGAAAGCAGTTCGAGCGCTTCTTCGCTACCTGAGGGCAACAGACTTGAGTGCCCGACTATAGACATCCTACACCTAAGTTCTCTCTTTCCCTCTTTCACTCCCCATTCCCCTCCCCACGTGTACGGTAGCAAACTGGACTCAGTCTAGTTAACCTCCCTCCCTTTCCGTCTTCCCTTCTCTCTCTCTCTCTCTCTCTCTCTCTCTCTCTCTCTCTCTCTCTCTCTCTCTCTCTCTCTCTCTCTCTCTTCCATTCTGCTGGGAACGCACCTTTTTCCCAGCAGTTATTCATGTAGTCGAGGAGTCCAATTAGGGCCTTGTCTGGGAGGTTTCGTAGGATCTTGTTGGTCACCTTGTCATTTCCTGGCGATGTGTTACGGGTCAATTTGCAAGGGCGGCATGGAGTTCAGGAAGCGTGAAAGAGCTGTCGAGGGTGAGATTTGGTTCGCCTTTGTACGGTCGGGGATCGGTAACTTCCTCCTCCCTTTCCTCCCTTGCACACGGCAGATTGAGCCGTCATCGTCGGCTCCCCCTCGTGCGCTTTCACTCGCACATACAGCGATAATGCATACGGTGCGCGGAGACGAGGTTATTGTCTTTGAACTTTAAAAAGAATATCGCGGCAGCGACGACGGCAGAAGTGCGCCTGCAGTGTCCACATATTTGCTATTGCAATAATAAATAAATAAATAAATAAATAAATAAATAAATAAATAAATAAATAAATATTGATGCCGTCCGAGTTTCTCGAGTTTGGTAGGCTTGGTTAGCTCAGTTACCGTTTCCGTTCCGCGTTCGCTCGACTCCTGCACTGTTTTGTATTTACTGCGCTCCTGATCTGGTGCGGAAGCGGGGATGGCTGCCGTTCAGCGCCACTGACGACTGACATCATGTCACAGCTCGCTTGCTGGTCGTGCAGCGCATCTGCGCTTTACTCAATTTTGGCGCTGATTGGTAGTGCTGTCACTTGTGCGGTGCGACCGGACTTTCCAAATGCCCAGCGTCCAGCGCAACCTTCGAGAACGACGAAGTGAGCAGCACTTTCAGCGGTGCTTTCGTGAATCCTAATTCGATTGAACGCTGGCGCTGTAGCTTTCGCGCGGACACTTCGGTGGCTTGGAGGACGAAAAAAAAAAGCTAGGAGGGAGCGTGACGCCAAGCAGCTGGCTTAAGCAAGCCAAGCTCCTCTGACGCCACGCCACCACTTCCTCTTTGGGGCATATCTGCGCGATGACAGTTGCGGAGTTGAGGCCCTCCACGGTTGCTAGGTCCTTTAAGGACATTTTTCCCACGCGGTAGCTCTTAGTGGCGCCCTGGTCACATTCCACCCTCGTCGCGCGCTCTGCGGTCTAGTGTCTCCGTGCACTCCGCGCACTCAGCGTCTAGAAAATCCCACTTGCGCATCACGTGGTCAGCGCCTATTCCCATGAGGCTTTCGATTATACTTTAGTGGCTAGGCTTGAAGGCAATCACGTGACCCTCACCCGTAGTTCATTTCCTTACTCCACATTTGAATCTCACATTCGGCTCAATCGACAAGGAATATAGATGTCAGCAGTGTCACTTTTGGAACGGTGCATCCGCACTTCTAGCCTGTAGTGTGATGCCAGAAGAGCTGATTCTGTGGACCTACTACTGTGAAAAAGTACGGTTCGTCCTGTGTACCGAGCAGGACTCACGAAATTCTCCATGTTCGACAACCGACAACTCAATGGCAAAACAGCGAGTCAAACCATCTGCAGCGGTGCTATTGTGAATCATAGCTAAAAAGTGCCATAAGGTAAAGTGAAGTTTTCTTTGTGCACAATTTTAGCAGCATCCACATTTGTTTACGAGACAGACCTTCATACCACACAGAATGAGAAAGAAATGACCAAGGTTATCCCGAACTGCCAAAAATGGCGAACGTGCCACTCGAGCAAAGGTTCGTACGCGTCGCCACCGCGCGCGCATGCATGCACAAGCACACAAATAAGAATTTACATATTAAAAAACAATCTCTTCAAGAAGTCTCTTTAGTCAGCAACAGCGGCACTCTAACCACTCCGGAACAACAGTAATGTTCTTCGAGTGTGTATTACCGAAGTGATTCTCGCCAATGACAACAGCTTTTTCAGCCTTATCTGCTAATACAGGAACTTGAAAAACAATACCAGACAAGTAAGTAAACGAACGAACTAACAAACAAAGAAAACACTAAAAGCCAGAGTGGCTGAACGGAGGGGCTGAAACTGTAAAGCATAATGCTTGGTATTGCTCGTTTACTTAATATTACTGTATTTTGGGCTAACTGGAGGCAACGATCTATATGCATTCACTTGTGTATCTATTTATCGCATGAAAAGCATAAAGATAAGTTGAATAAAACACGTTCATTACGAAGACCTACACTTTCCGTTGGAGAATGCTATGCGCGTTTCCAAAGATGAAATTACGTACTTCCATACATCTCCCGACTAACAAGCTTATACCCTGTTCGCTGTCGGGCTTTGGCGCAAACTGCGGTCCCTTATTTTCTTAGTGCTTTCCTATGTGTCGGAGAAGAAGCAATGGAACTTTAGAAATACATATGAGAACAATATGAAATATGTGCCTTGCGAAAGAGGACGTATATTTCTTGTTTTCTTAGGCAGTCATATTTGAGTTTAAAAAAAAAATATAGGGATGGAGGACGGGAGGTCTCTCGTGAAGAAATTTAAGTTTAGGTAAGAGAATTACATGTGTGAAGGTCAGCCGTAAGGCTATATTTCTGGTACCTGTTCCTACAGGCACAAAAAAAAGAAGAGAAAAGGGGCCGCAGAATCGCCAGCGGAAGCGAAGCCAACGACTTTAAGTGATAGAAGCATTGCAACAACGCTCAGTAAGGTGTTCACAGGAATGCATGAACGCGTTTCCATTTCAGCAACAAGCAGAGGGTGGACGTAGGCCAGTTGATGATTCATGATTTTGGGAAGTTACCGGAAGCAAAACACGAGACTTGAAGAAAGGGACAACGTAAAGCGGTGTGTTGTCCCTTTCATCAAGTCTCGTGTTTTGCGTGCAGTAACTTCCAAAAAGCCATTTAAGTGCAGGAATAACTCACAGTGACCATCTACGTTATCCTTGACATCAAACTTTAAATGTGCGCTTTGTATAAATCGAGCACTGGTGATATCGGCCTTGCCGATGCTTCCATTTTGCGAAGACGCCTACGTGCAAATTCTGGTTGGTTTGATCGTAATGTCTTTTGATCTCACGGTAAGAAATGCGTAGTCACTGATAATGATTACAGAACAATTGATCCCTGGTGGTTTTCTGCAGTTTACACGTACTATAAGAAATTGGGTATATGTCACCTATTTGTTATTTCTTTATTAAAGCCAAATATTTGTTGCCTCTTCCAACAACTTTTCGGATGTGGACTGGTGGCTGTCTTGTACTATTGGCCGGCGGCAGATCAAGCACGTAAGTGCCGAATTGAGCTACAACACCAACACGCCGTCGTCGCCACACTGTCATCGTCATTTCATCTTCTTCATGTCATTGTGGTCCTTCCTTTGTTGTCATGTCATCTTCATTCTTCCGCCGTCTTCATTCTGTGTCCCCACGGCGTTGTTTATATCGTCATGATCACACGTCTATTGTCAAGTCGTCACCACACTGACGTCGATGTCTTGTCGTCGTCATGCCGTGGCCGTCGTCGTGTCACCATCACGCCAATGTGGCCATTCTATCATCGTCATTCTGTCATAATGATTTCAGTGTCGTCATCAGATTGGCATCTTGCCTTCGTCGTCATTACGTCACCGTTATTGTGCTATCGTCATCCCTGCTCAGTGATTCAATTGTCGACGTGTATCGTCATACAGCTATCGCCATTTCCGTGGTGTCATACTGTCATCGTCGTGCCGTCATCCTGTCATCGTGATCATTCCAACATCATCTCGTTGGCGTCATGCCGTTGTCGTCACGTAGTCGTCGCCACACCATCGTCGTCACGCCAGCTCCTCTATGAAGCGCAGCGCTTCATTGTTGCTGGAGCTCGGAGAAAGCGCTCCCGGTAAGGTCAATGATAAACTGAAAAAAAAAATATTCTGTAGGTGATTTCCTGGCACCGACACCCGAAGTGGCCATCGCTATCAGGCCGCAGCAGCACCGGTTGAATTTCTCGACCAACATCTGGTAGACCGTTAAGATGTGGATTTAAATAGTGAGCGTTCGAGTGTGGCTGTCTGAACGTGGTGTATTTCCGTTTTATCAAAGGCGCAGGCACACGAGAGCTGCAAGGCTTTCCCCGCGGCGCTTGTGCGCACGTGCGAGTTGCAAGAGAAAATTCTGGGGACTGCCTGTAGATACTACGGAGGTGGAAACGCTTTGCCCCGTTCGTCCGAAGCCGATGGTAATGCACTCTACGTGAGAACGAGCCCTTAACTTCTGTCAAAATGGCTTCACAGCGGCTAATACAGAGACCGTAAAGGCGAAGCATACGATGCACCAAATTCACAGTAACAACGTGTCAGAGGGTTTTATATTAGCATTTTCACCCATGCGTAAACGCGTAATCTACGTAAGCGTGTAGCCTTCTCCTCACTGTTCATGCTCCGTATGTTATTTGGGGCCCTATAACGTAAAAATATTCCAATATGTTTTTATTCCAATCTCCTGACGTCAAATTTGCGTAACCACCCAGGCAAGCACCGATGGTAACCCACAGGGTTGTCTGGACAGACCCATCAAACGCTCTCCTCGTTTATACGAAGTCGCTTTTGTTTGCTTTAAAAACGAATAAAATTCCCTACACTGAGCGGCTTGTCTTATCTAATTGGCTCACATGAGGCGAGGAGCACGTCCAAGTGGACAGGGATTCTACGGGGCCGAGCCAGTGCACTGAAAATCGATAACCGGATGAAGAGGGTAGTGCCAGCGTCTGCGATTGGTCCGCTATCCCTCACTTAGCTTGAGGTGGCTGGTCGAAAATCGCGGCGGCATGCAACGGAAGGTTAAGAATGCCGCCAAGACGGATCCTCAGAAAAGAAGAGTTGGCAGAGTGAGATCGTAAACGTGCCGAAAGTGCTCGAAAACGTTACATGGCCACGCAAAAAGTTTTATTGGCAGGCGCGAGTAGCCAGCGCCTGAGCGATCGGCGGCAGCTATCTTTTATTCCTTTCGGAATGGGGAAGAATGGGGAATTTTCAGAAGAAAATTAAATTTTTGCCGGCATATTAATGCATCTTTAACGCATACACACCACTTTGACGCGGTGAGTTCTCGCGGTTTAGTGATGTCGCGGGACAGGCCGGGGAAGTGGGTGCAGCCCGAAAACATTTGACCAATAGCCGAGGGCTAATGGCGAAACGGCGTCGAATCAGAAATAACTATTTGTCTTTTGTTCGGTCCAACCTTGCATAATCAGTGTGTACGCGTCATATCAGACGGGGAGCTATCGTGGTTTTCGTGACGTTGCGTGAAAGACAGGCAAAGTGGGGCTGGTTAAAAAAGGGTTTTGACCAATCGCGGAGGGCTGATTGCAGAATTGGAATAGAAAAGTTTGGAATAGCCTTACGTTATAGCACCCCTGGTTTCTACGGTCTACGTACACTACATTATTGTACGTTATTTGGCGAGTTTAACGTGCTTGATATTTACGTATGCCAAGAAATAGCACCGTCAAACATGGCGGCACCCATGACCTCCGCTTCAGCGCGAACTCTCGCGATGGCTACGCTCTCGATATCGTTTATCGCCAGTAACTGTTGAAATTAGCTTTCGCTTCTTCTACATTCAGCTGAAACGTTCGCTATGAGCGCGTAGCGCTTACAATTTCCGAGATCGTTCGGCGATTCCCGCATCTGTAAGCCTAAGGAGACGCATAGCCATAGAAACGACACAATGCTTGTTAAAGAGGTGTCTTGTTTTGGATACGTTTGCTACGAAGTACCACACCGCGCTTTGTCTTTTAACGTCTTCGTTACATTCGCGTTCCCGCGTACACTAAGGTAAATGTCTTTAAGGGGCGCAAACCGTAAAGCCACGCAAACCTTAGTGTAAATCATGTCTTTTATTCATTGGTCTGCGGTCGCGAAAGCGGCATCTACAGCTGTTGTCTGGCCTAGCAGATAACTTGGATCACTAGGTATATATCTGCCACTGCATGGGTGTTCGCACGAGCAGACAACTTCGGCAATGCGTATGTGGTATTTTTTCGCCCCATTGTTGGCCAATCCTGCAAAAAAAGAATGCGCTAAGGTTGCGCTAGGAGTATTTAAGTTTAAATATATTAAAGCAATAACGCCCCATCCAAACGGACACCTCCGCGTCGAGCGCAGACATTTCATAGACAGCAGTTGAAACAAAGTTGCAGGCAGGATACTAGGAATAGAGGCGGTTGCCGCGGAGTTTAAACTATTTTGCAGGGATTAATTACACTAAGATATACCGTCTCATGATATCGTTCATCATTATGGCTGGCGGCGAGATTGCCACTTTGTGTGTCTACTAATGTGCCTGTTAGGTTTCGTGACTTACGGACCGCATGGAGATATGCAGCATGTTACATAGGAAAGACATCGCTGTCTTTCACAATCATCTTGGGTGTGCCATAATTTTAATGCGTTAGAATTCCTTAGGTGCTTAACGCACTTTTCGGGCGCTTTTCTGTATCTATGTATGTTTGCTTGTATGTTTGTGTCTATGTATGTTTGTATCTAACCATTTCTCCGTCTACCTGGGCCACTGGGTAGACGGATTGAATATGCCGCCATCGCGCTGCTGTGCCGAGATAATAGGGTTTGCAGCCAACCATCAGGCTAACGTGGGTCAGTAAGTATGTGGCGATGTGAACATACGTGCCGCTCTTGAGCGAACTTCATTCACCCCGACATGGGTCACTGTAGACATGGGAATGGGTATACGTACTGATGTTCGAAGAAACTCTTTGACACTGACTTGAAGTACTGGGTATGGGCCACTCAGTCTGTCTTGGTCCCCTTTGAACCTCTTTGGTGCCAACTTGGGTCACTGGGCCAGAAGGTGTGTGCCGCTCTTCAATGAACGCTTTTGACGCCAAGTTGGGCAACTAGGTATGTACCACTGGGAACATGCCGCTCTACCATGGCAAAAAATATTCCTTACCGTTATCCGATGCTGAGTGGAAACAAGCCCATGTCGCATGGGTTCCTCAAGGATGGCAACCTGATGCATTAGCAGGCTGCACCGCAAGTGCACTGGGTAGGGTACGTGCCGCTCCTCAATGAACGCCTTTGACGCCAACGCTTTAGCGAGCTGCGCCATTAATGCACTGAGTATGTGCCCCTCTTCAGTGAACCTCTCGCCAACTTTGGTCACTGAGTATGTAGGAAACAATTCTCAGCATTCACAGGCAAAGGTGCACCACGCTTCTCGTCTCGGAGGGTACGCTCGGATTTCTCTGTAGCGCCACTAAACGGCACAACGGGTCCAGAAAGAAGAGTGAGAGAGGAGAGCAGTTACCGTACGGCGCGTTTCTCATCGTTTGCACGTACCGGCGCTCCATGCATTTCGGACGCCACGCGCAGGCTTCGCGGAGGCTGCTCTAGATGGCGCCGAGGGTTCTGAGGGAAGCACGAAAGCGGAGTCCCGCTTCAGTACACGCTTCATACATAATTCGTTTTAAACGGCGACAATACGTTGTGTCGCTATATTGATTCAATGCTAGACGCATTACCGTTGACAGTGATGATGAAATGGGTTTTACCGCAATTTTTTTCTCGTACATTTTCCTCGCCAGAATGGAAAGTAATTAAAGGTGGCGTTCGACGGCGTCATGTCAACCAAGCCGACTATGTTGCTTCCACGCTGCGAAGGTATAGTAGTGGTTGCGAAATCTCACTATAAATGTATGTCACTAAAAATTTCATTGTTTCAAATATTATCCTGCCGTTCAAGACAGTACAGCTGTGGCGAAATGGCGCCGCTGGCTGGAAAGCACGAAAGGATGCCGTGCACACAACGAAATCTACGATGTTTACAGTGTTCATATGCTCCTTGCATACCCTGCAACACACACACAAAACAGCTGAGGAGTTCAACACAAGATACGTAAACATAGTTATAAGAACGCTTAAGGGAACAATGTTATTTTCCGAATAAAGATTCTGAACTGTGCACATGAACATTTCTATTATTTTCGTCGTGATGCAGTAGCAACAGAGTCGATTAAGGATGACGATGGCAAAGGAGCGTAGCTTGTTTCGAAGAACCGAAACGTTTTAAGACGAGAAAGTTCATCAAGAATACACTGTATTGCTTATCCCTCGGCATGCACGGGCACATGCTCCGACAAAGAAAATTTTTCCCAGGCGTAGACAATGATAGTAGAGGCGAGCACGACTTCCCCCAATCTCCGACCCCGTCTGCGCAATTAGTGCTCAGTTCTCAAGGAGTGCCGCAGGTGTCAAATCTACGCTTCGGGTGCCGCAAAGGCTACGAAGAACTGGCTAACATATACGATATTGCGCTCACAACGGGACGGCTACCAGTCTTTGTGTTTTCGTACACGTTAGCGTACGCGTCCTGCACGCTATAGTGAAGCCGCTCGTCTGCATCCAGCACCTGCAACAGAATCACAATAGCCAGCGTTCTCGCACAGCATGTTATCTAGAACCAGAATGGCGGCCCTCGAAGTTAGGCGGCGGCTAGTGCAGGCAGGTAGGCCGCAGGCAAATTTGAGGGCAGGCGAATCTGAAGAGGGGCGAGTCTGTGTGCGCGAAGGCTCAATGGGTTATACTATCACCTTCACAAGAGTTTACGTCACTCGGAACCGGACGCGTCGAAGCAGGCGTCAGATAGCGTTCTTGGCAGTGGCGCTGTGCGAACACAGCAAGCTTGGCGCAACGCTAGAAACACTTGTCAGCCGTATATACGCCGGCGCACCCGTTTCCGAGTCACGCGAAACCTCCTGAATATTATTGTATTTCCCATAGCGACAGTATGGTGGATATAGAGTGGCGACAGCCTCTATACTCGGCGGGGCAGCCGACGACCACAATGACGACGCGCCGAATCGCAAGGAGGTATAAAAGCGCTCCTTAGCAAATAGAATCCCCGGGTAGCGCGAATCGCTGCAGAGGTACTGTTTGGTCATGCCGAAGTTTCGCAGCGACCGCCGGCACCTGCGACTTGCCGTAGGGAGGCAAGGACTCGGCTGTGTTGGCTAGAATGGCGCCATGCAGGTAGGCGCGTGCGTATACGCGCCAACGCTTCTGATGCTGTAGTGGCTTCGAAATTTGGCACCGCGCCAATCTCAGACCCACAGAAATAAACGATTCTGGGGTTTTACGTGCCAGAACCGCAGTCTCATTGTGAGACACGCCATCGCGGGGGACTCCGGGTAAATTTCGACCACCCGGGGTTGTTTAAGGCCCACCTAAATTTAGGTACACGAACGTTTTAGCATCTTGCTCCCGTTGAAATGCGGCCGCCGCTGTCGGGACTGAGCCCACGACCTCGAGGTTAGCGGCGCGACGCCATTGCAACTGTATAGGCGCCCGCGGCAGGTGGGTACGACAGTGAGGCTTCGAGCAGTAGCTTATAGCGATTGTGAAAGCAGCGCATCGCTGGCAGACAGAGCCCACTATTTTAGTAAAGCATAGAACCACGCTAAGAATTACCAGAGTCTTTAAAGGAGTCCTGCTGGGCACAGAACTTCAGGCCGAATTCGCTATAGCTACCGAAGCTGTCGCTAGGATCGCCACTACAGATGAGGAATCTAGGATAATGCTTATGTACTGATATTAAGGGTTTCGGAAGTAACACCGGAATAGTCCTGTCAGGTGACGTGAATACTCACATACAGGATCGGGAGGTTATGTCGACAACAACGGAAAGTAAATGCTGGATCTCTGTGAGCAACCTAACCTCTGTATAGTGAATACGGGGTCTAAAGGCGATGACCAGATCACCTGGGAAGTCGGAAATAGGCAATCAACCATTGATTACTGTGTGATGATAAAAAGAATGTATAATAGGTGGAGAGAAATGGTCATTGACAAGGGATGGTACGGCAGCATAGGGAGTGAGAATAAACAGCCGACGACTCATCTTGAAAATGGGATTATTTTGAAAATTTGATATGTAGTTTGGAAAAAGAGCAAGGAGCGAAGAATGACCAGTCCAAATTTGAACGCTGAACAAATATAATCACAAGAGTCGAGAAAGAACTTGGCAAATTACTGAGGAAAGAGTGATAATATAGTCAGCTTCTAAATACTACTGCGAGAGAAATAAGGAAAGAGAAGCAGCGTATTTATTGGAAAGGAAAAAGGAAACCGAAAGGCTGGTGGAAATGGGAGATACGGGAAGCGATAGATGAACGACAGAAAGCATCATGAGAGCATAGCCAAGCAAAAACAGGGCAGTTGTCCCAGGATGAAGTCCACAAAGAAATTGAAATATACCGGGAGAAAAAATCTATGGTTTAAGTACTGGTTCAAGCAAAGATTAAAGGTGAATGTCAATGTTGGTTGTCAGAAATACGTGGAAAAAAAAGAAGGCCGCACTTAGAATATCTTGCAACCACATGAACTTGTTAAGCAGTACGTCGGGAACAATACAACAACATATCCTAGACGAAGATGGAAATAAACTGGAAGGGGACGCGGCATTAAACTATGTATGGAAAATAACAGCGGAATTATTTCAAAGCGATGGCGAGGTCGTTTTGATAGAAAAAAGAGCATGAACGAGAACCAGATGGCAAAGGAGCTGGTGCTGAGAAATTTCAACTGGAAGAAAGCCGAAGAGAAAATTCGCACACAGCCACAGGGTTAGAAGAGGTTCCCGTTAGAGTGCTTACCGAACTAGAACCGAAAAGTAAGGAAGCTCTGTTGAAAACAGTAGACAAAAGCTTGGATAAGTGGCGAATACCAGGCAGTTAGCGACAAAGCACAATGAATGTAATTTATGAAGGCAAGGGGAAAAAAGATGGAATACATTCATATAGACCGTTTACCATGACATGGATAATATACAGGTTAGCAATGCCGGCGATTAAATTTAAGCTACAAGCTTGGGCAGAATATAACGGCACATTGGAAGAACGTGAGTGTTGCTTCAGGATGAGTAGGCGTCTGGCTGACAACTTATTTGTTCTTACCCAGTTCACTGAAATACCCAGAGAAGAAAGGAGACCGATATGTGTGGCTTTTTTAGACTTTACCGGAGCGTATGACAACGTGGACCGCACCGTTTTGTGGGACATTCCGAAAAGGGAAGTCTTAGGAAACGACTCTAGACAGCTTTTGAGGGAGCTCTACCTAGAAAATACCGTTTGTGTTCAATAGGAGTGGGTGAGGAGTGAGGAGAAAGTTGATGTAAAGAATGGACTGAGGTCGGGGTGCCCTTTATCCCCGATCCTGTTTACGATGCATATGGTAGGAATGGAAAAGGCGCTAGAAGGAATAAATATCGGGTTTCATCTCTCATACAACCAGGCGGGCACAATAGTAGAGCAGCAGCTTCCAGATTTGCTTTATGCGGACGACATTGTGTTGCTACCCAACAAGCAAAGTGATATGCAACGCCTGGCTGATAACCGTGGACCGGACGGTGAGATTGAGAATTGAAGTTTATCGTTTAAATTCAGGTTTTATAGTATTCGATGAAAACAGTGAACAGGCAGTGTCAATAGAGAGTCATGAAATACATTGGGTAAAATAATACAAAGACCTTGGTGTATGAACATAGGAAGGCAATAGATATATGGAAGCAGAGGAAAAAACAATAATGGCAAAGCGGAAGAGAAATGCGGCCATAATTAAACACAGAATACTATAGGGATACAATATGCACGAGGTGTTCCGCTGTATGTGGAAAGGTGTAATGGTTTCGGGACTTGCATTTGGAAATGCGGTTGTTTGCTTAAAGTCAGGGGTACAATCAGAGTTCGATGGCAACCAAATTCAGTGAGTGATATGAGCTAAACAAGTTTTGAAGTGGAGGACGCTCACAGTAAAATTGATTTAGAAGAATGACTGAGCGATAAGAAAGAAAGTAAATGGGTTGCGAAGTGTTCAAGTATTTGTACAGAAAAAAGTATTTTCTCACTGTGGAGGCAAAGAACTAGGGAGCTCACCAGCAAGTATGCGACCGGTGTAGTAAACAACATGACAACAAAAAAAGTCAAACGCAATATCAGAGAGGGTTAGACAATCTCCTGGGTGGCGGTATTTCAAAAGAAACCTGCTACGAGTAACTACCCAAGAAGCAAAAACGAAATCAAGAAAGGAGCAATTTATGACAACCCAAAGGAAACCTCTTTACTTTTCGAAGCGCGATCAGGATGCCTGAGAACGCGTAGTTATTGAGAGAGGCAGACCAATGAAGAACAAGCATGTGCTTGTTACGGTGAAGCTAGGGAAACAATGGAACATGTGTTATGAGAATTTGAATATGTCGACCCAGCTGTCGGTTTAGGTTCCACTGGCCTCCTCGAAGCCCTTGGGTTCAGCGAAAGCAGGGGGAAAGTAAACATGTCCGCAATAGAGATTAGTAAAGGTGATTCGAGGTTTGATGGCAGAAAAGTAGGAAGACCCCAAACAACGATGGCGTAGAAAAACAAAGTTCCCAATAGCGGGTTCAGAAGGTTGGATGCTGGGAATTCTTTGTGTATTTTTTTTTATAAGAAGCTAGGTAGGACATCAGGCAAAATAAGAACAGGAGTTTGGTGGTGCAACCCACCGTCCCGTTTCAAAGTAGACGCTCATAGCATGCATGCATCCATCCATCCATCCATCCATCCATCCATCCATCCATCCATCCATCCATCCATCCATCCATCCATCCATCCATCCGTCCGTCCGTCCGTTCCTACATCCAGCAATCCTGGCTGCGATCACCGGTGTCGTCAGCTTGCGTTGGTGGTTTACAGTAGTTCAGATTGGTTTAGGCCCGGCGGAACTAAACATATATGTCGCCTATTTTGTTCTGCCGACTACCTCCGACTGCTGTATTGGGCTGATGACCGTGCCGGCGAGAATTGAGTCGTTGGAAGACAAATAAGACGATATAGACCTTCTCATCGGGCGAGGAGGATAGGGCGCGCGGAGAGCCTTTCCTCCTCTCTGGCTTGGGCGATCCGGCGCGGCGCTGCTTGAAAGTATTGCTGTCGCGTACTGCGGAACGATTTCGAGATGTTTTAGATGGTGCTTTGTGAAATTTATGCCATGCCCGTTCACATAAGGTCGTCGGGGAAGCCTTTCGGTGTATCGGTAACTACAGTAGGCGGAAATATCTCTTGGGGGCGCAAAAATGTGACACGAATAATCAGCAGTGGTGTACGCGCATTATCAGTCGCGATGTGTGTAGGGGTTGTGAACCATTTTGCTTATATCGGCTTTAATTCAACAAAGAAAACCGGTGTCTGTGTATTACCAGCATTAAATGGTAAATCAGCTCAGTCTGATCGCTTGGCGTAGGGAGTAAAACATAAAACATTCTCGTGCACGGCCAACATAAGGCAACTACGAAACATGTAAGCGGCAGGCGCTATCAAATATTTGTGATGCACCGGCATCGTTCTTGCGCATTTCAAGTCTAGTAGCCTTCAAATTGCCATATGTCTACGCTAGCATTCCTGCATGAGGCCGATGGCGCTGCTCAACACAGCGATCACTGCGGTTGGTGAACCAGCACGATACATATGTAAGCTGTGCGCTTCGGCATTGCCTTTTTGGCCCGTATACAGCCATAATATATGAGAGGGATCGCCTAAAAAGAGAGCGATGCCTATTCTTGAGGACAAAATTTCCGTAATACGTGTGAGTGCGTCGTAGAGAACGGAACGATCATAGCCGAAAAAAAATTAGGTTATCATCCTGTATCACGAAAAAGCAAGAGAAAACGGGCTAACGCCGCAATACGACCTCGCATAGTCACGCCGCACAATGTTTATAAATATATAACCGCTGATGCCGTATGCTTGAACCATGCTTTATATAGAACAAAGATATCTGTAATCCAGCACCTACCACTGCTTAGGACGCTCGCGCAGTTCGTAAACAGTCTCTTTGCTGCACAAGCTTAATTCAGACTGCAAGGTATGCTGCTATTACTTGCCAAAACTACTTTATTCAGGGGCGGAAACCTCATCCATCGAACCAAGTAGTCACGCAATGTAACCTGCAGCAAACAGTTTGAACGCTTGTCAAAGTATAACATCACAGCTCCTATCGTAGCAGAACGGTACCCACGCTGTTACGATCGTCGCGTATGTTTATTTATTTTATTTATTTATTTCATTACTCTCAGGGCCAGAGGCATCACAGAGAGGAGGGGCATACCAAATCGGCGGCAGATTTCTTAAATTTGTTGACGTCGGTGACGGCAGCCATGAAGGCAGGGAGGTGGTTCCAGTCATTTCCAGTTCGAGGAATGAATGAATTTATACAAAGGCTAGTTCCTAAACTCCTAAACTGCAGCTTAGAAATAGAGGATAATACTGCAATATGGTCACATTAGTGATTGGAACATTCAGAAATACACAATTGATCTCCGAGGCTGATTGTAGGCTCAGATATGCGCGCACACATCGCGCTGCGCGTTCCGTCCACCTCAACGCCAGCAGAAGTTCCGGCCATGACGCCTTAAACCACTTTAGCACGTCTCACAAAACGTTTCCCACGTAGAAGACGCACGTCATACAAAAGAGACCGCACGACCGCGAGAACAAACCCCATAACCTACCGCCGAGCGTATACCTGCCATGCAAAAGACCGCTTTCACCCAAGCCAGTATGGCGCTGCTCATAGGAGGCGCCACTGCGTTCACAACATGGCGGCGCCTACGAAAAAACGGTCTATATTTGTCGCACTGCAACGACACTGCTGCCACGCTGCTGCCGTGGAATTTTCGGCGTTGATTTCAACACGCGGTGCTCTCTTTGTTCGTTTATTTTTTGTCACTCATTGTCAAAGAGACACTTCAAATATTCAGGGCAAGGAAAGCTGCTTGAGGGCAACTTTCTGCGTGTGAATATCGATTTACCTGAATGGTTCATTTGTTTCCAGCGGCACGTACGGCCACAGTTGTTTGTTCGCTTCAAGCATCGTGTAAACCGCACAGTGCTGGCCTGACATAATGGGCCTTTGCGATCAGCGAGGGCCCAAAGCACGAAGATTTGTGCATTTGGACAGCGTCGCATCGCACCAGCTGAAACGAGGCGCATGATATTAGCGGCCGGAGCCTTCAGGGGCCCCTTCGAAAACGGCGACTGGGAGTCGAGGGGCGGTTAGTAATAGGTGGTTATCGCATTTCGTACTCTCCATCGTGCGTACAGAGATCTTGATGAAGTATTGTGAAAGGAATGTATGCACGCATAAGCCCTCACTCAGAGAGCACGTAGCTTTCTCTAGAAAACTTCATTTGCCATTGCCTGCTGTAGACTGGCATAAAGACTGAGCGAGGCGCGCTGCACTATTACGGGGGCTGTCACGTGTTACCGCTTTGGCATAAGGGGCAAACAAATGTGTCAGCTTAAGAAGACTGTGACCACTTCTATAGGTCGTGAACAAGGCAGACATGGCTGCCACTATATGTGTATTTCGTGCATGTATGAAAGCACCTGCGAGTACGATCGGCAGCTTTCGATCGAGAAAGATGACGCACCGATGTCGGCACTGTGCCGTGTTGCCGCTTCTTGCTTCTCGTTTGCGCACTACAAAACATTTCACAACGCTATGGCCAGAAATTAACTACAAAATCAGTTGCCTTCGTCCTAATTACTTATCCTTTAGTTCAGGTCTGTCGGTAGAGGGTGCATAAGCTCGCCGTCTCAGCGTGGTGGAGCGTCCGCTGAATGAGGTTGACGCAGCCTCAAACTTGATTTGAACGTCTGGAAAGAGCTGACAATTGTGCATTTCAACTTCGAAAGCACGTTTCGACTGACTTTGAGCGCGGAGTAAAACCCTGCGACCTAGTGTTCAGCTGTAGGATACCATAAGCCAATGAACCCTCGTCACGGATGAAAGGAGCGAGAAAGAGATAAATGAGAAAAAAAACATATGCGGATCCTGCGCTGTGGGAATCGGTTTAAGCGTAGCTTTCATTTGGGTTTGCGAAGAATGCAGTCATTGATTAAGAGCCATTCTCAACTATAGAGCGCCCAACCACATTGGACACATTTGTACCGGGAAACGTCTCGCTAAACATATAAAAAAAACAAAGGGGAAGAGCAGCCAGCGCAAGAAGCAACCGCACAGCCCACCTTATAGCCCACCTTGTAGGCAAGGAGTCATAGCCGTCCAATGTACTACTCCCCAGAAGGTAGAGGAGATAGCAGCAAGGGCCATTCAGAGCTTTCAAACATCCCTACAGGTTACTAGGCAACAACAACTCACAGCTATGCAACAGTCAGCGGTATAAGAACAACAATCTAACCATCAGATGGCGGGACACGTCACGTGACTATAGGAACACATACTAGCACTGGAAGCTCGGCAGGACAGGCGCCTCAAGAAAACAACTTACCCGACCCCAACAGAACTTACCAGACTTGCCATACTCACCAGAACCCCACCCAGAACCTCACCAGAACCCCACCAGAACCCCACCGGTAAGCGCGGGGTTCACCGAGGCGAAACCATGGTGTGGCAGTGGAATCGCTGGGGCTACAAGAACACGTACGGATCAGACACAATACATCGGCACATCAACAAGACCACCTGAACTCATCGCATTGCAAGACACAAGCCCGCACGTCCTCCTAACCGGATACGTCACGTATGGTGCCCACACCGGTGACAGCCTTAACACTCTGGTCAGTAAGAAGCTATATAGTGGCAGTCCAACGCTATATGCCACAATCTGAACCGCTTGTCATTCTACTCGAAATTATCCCACAGGCAACGAAGAAGAATCCCATGTTCTTGCTAAACATCTACTGCCGGCCGAAAAGCCCCCAAACAGTTTCTAAAACAGGTCTTGCAGCAAGCCACGCACGTGGCAGGCAACAGTGCGCTACTCATAGTGACCGATTTCAACGCAGCTGGCCCCCTCTAGGGTTACAGTATACCAACCCCGGGTGAAACTTGCTTCACAAGGTTATTGACGACATGCACCTCACACTCTTCACCAATGCAAGGAATAGCACGCGGCTCGGCATAAGTGTTACAAGAGACACCAACCCCGACCTAAACCTCACCAGAAAAATCCCCCAAGTACCTAGGCAGCGACCCCACGCTGCTAGCCACGTGGGCTTGAATACAAAGCCAGGATGTATGCACTGCTCGCCTCACGTATTGGACCGAGCTGCGGAGGATAAGAACACAAAGACCTACAAATGAACGCAACCGACAGCATCAGTCCATTCAGAACTGGATCACTCAGCTTCACTAGGATGCGAAGGCACGTGCCAAAATACTCAACACATCCACCGCCACTCCGTGCATCGACGCTCGCTTCCTCCACATGCGCGAAGCCCGGCGTAGTCTCTTGAAGCGTGGGAAAAGGCCATGAATAAATCGCAAGCTCAAGATCTGAATCGCTCTACTCTCACAAAAGGCTGCGAAATACGCCGCCACGGTGTTCAGACAAAATTGGTTATCCCTCTGCGACGGCTTGAGAGGCATGCTGAGTGGTTCCAAGAGAGGGAAGTTGTTGAGCTACCTAATCAACCCCGCGAGCAGCAAAACGGAATCCCACTACAACATGGCCGGAGTAATCCACCAATTTCCCGGAAACGAGGGGCACCTTCTTTTTACACTCAAAACCCGGTACTGCCACACAGTGCCATCGGAGCCTCTGCCACCCTATACCAGCAACCCAAATGAGCTCCTAGATGAGTACGTTCATCTACATGAAGTAACAGCGGCAATAATGGGCTTGAGATGCCACACAGCCCTGGGAATGAACCAAATCACCAATGAGGCGCTTGTAAATCTGGACAAAACCTCGCTACTAAAGCTTACCGTTCATCTGAATAAAGTATGGAGGGAAGGAAGCATTCCAGAGGACTGGAAAATGGCGTAGATCCGTCTCATACGACAGCCAGGCAAACCACGAGCCATTGAGAACCTACGGCCCATCTCCCTCACTTCGTGCGTGGGGAAGCTCCTAGAGCACATCGTTCTCAACCGGCTACAACCATTTCTGGAGGACTCGGGCAAACTTCCAACAATGATGATAGGGTTCCATCCACACCTCTCGACACAGGACATCCTACTTCAGCTGAAAGAGGAGGTGATTGTACCAGCGACGCGCAACTTCCCCACCCCTATCTTCGCCTAGTTAGGAGAGCTTACCTAGTGTTTGCCTTGGTGCCTTACCCCCCACATGAATTGCTGCTTCTGAAATCAGCCTAGTTGGTGTTTCATTCTTTATCTATAAGTTATCTTCATCCTCCTGTTCTAAAGCTGCATATTTGTTGGCGAGCACCAGCCTGAATGCGTGTCCTTTTACCCTTACAGTATCGAGGTTGAGCTGTTTCTCCTGGACTAACTTCACTATATCTCGCATCAAATTGAGAGAAACACTAGAGCACAATAACATATGGTCACTTCACTTTACCTTACCTCACACTTTTACATCCTGCACTATGTTGGGATTGGCAGAGAGTATGAAATCTATTTCATTTCCCGTTTCTCCATTTGTGCTTTTCTAGGTCCACTTCCTGCTACTGCGCTTCCTGAAGGATGTATTCATTATTGGGAGCCTATTTCTTACTGCGAATTTTGACAAGATCTCCCCTCTAGTATTCCTAGAATC
The DNA here is from genome assembly GCF_050947875.1 of Dermacentor variabilis. Classification (NCBI taxonomy): domain Eukaryota; kingdom Metazoa; phylum Arthropoda; class Arachnida; order Ixodida; family Ixodidae; genus Dermacentor; species Dermacentor variabilis. Next base: position 2,940,614 of record NW_027460346.1, on the reverse strand, counting down.
GATGACGTAGTTGCCAATTGCTTGTTTCCCGGGCTGCTTTTCCCGCACTTTTGCAATGCAGTCACCCATGACTACTGTATACTGAGTTTCCACCTTTCCCATCGCTGTTTCAGCTTCTTCGTTAAAGTGTTTTATTTGGTCGTCATCGCCACTGGAGGTTGGAGCGTAGGGTTCACCGGCGTAGCCAGGAGGGTGTAGGCGTCGGCGTCGCGCGTCCAGTATCGGCGTCGGAGGTATTTCGAAGCACACATACCCAGGCCGTTCATGTGACGCAAGAAATTCACTGAACTAATTGCATTTCTCAAGCTAAAATGCGTAGAAAAATCGTAAACTACAACTTACACACAACCTACCGACATGATAGCTCTCGAAATGCAATTTGAATATGCGAGAAAACATAATTCTGTTAGGCCAACTCTCAATGAAATTCCTTTTCCAGGGTTTCTACAATCCACAGACCGGAGACGGCGTCCGCCATTTGCGCACGTCGCTGCGTAAATATCTCAGAGTCCACAGACCGGCGAGCCAGCTTTATTGAAAGACTTCCTGATGGCGCTCGCCTCCGCCGCATCGCAAGAAAAAGTATATGGTTCAAATACTGGTGCAAGCAAAGATAAAAAGGTGAAAGTGAACGTTGGTAGTCAGAAATACGCGAGAAAAACAATGCCCACCTAGAATATTTTGGAACGACATAAAACTATTAGGCAGGAAGTCAACAACAATACAACAACATATCCTAGACGAAGATGGAAACAAACTGGAAGGGGAAGCGGCAATAAATTACATCCGAAAAATAACAGCCGAATCTTTCCAAGGTAAGGACGAGGTTGTACTTCAAGAAAGAAAAGAGCGTGAAAGAGACCCAGGTGGAAAAGGAGCTGGTGCTTACATATTTCAACTGGAAGAAAGCCGAAAAGAAAATTCCTAAGCGCACAGCCACATGGCTAGACGAGGTTCCCGTTCGGCTGAATGATGAACTAGGACCAAAAAGTAAGGAAGCTCTGGTGAAAGCAGTGGAAAAAACTTTAAAAGATAGACGAATACCAGACAGTTGGCGACAAGGTAGAATGAATTTAATTTATAGAGGTAAGGGGGAGAAAGATAGAATTCACTCGTATAGACCGTTGACCATTACATCGGTAATATACAGGCTAGCAAGGCAGGCAATCAAATTAAAGCTGCAAGCATGGACAGAGAATAATGGCATTTTGGGAGAACTTTAGAATGGCTTCAGAATAGGTAGACGCTTGGATGATAACTGATTTGTTCTTACTCAGTGTATTGAAATATCAACAGTATAAGTCAGACCGTTATATGTGGCCTTTTTAGACATTACAGGAGCATATGACAACGTAGACAGCAACATTGTGTGGGATATTCTGGAAAGGGAAGGCTTAGGTGACGATTGTCTACAGCTTTTCAGAGAGATTTACCTAGAAAATACCATTTGTGTTCAACAAGAAGAGATGAGGAGCGAAGAGAAAGTTGATATCAACAAGAGACTGAGGCAGGTGTCCCCTTTATCCCCGTTGTTGTTTATGATGTACGTGGTGAACATGGAGAGGGCACTAGAAGGAAGCAATATCGGGTTTAATCTCTCATACAAACAGGCGAGTACAGTAGTAGACCAGCAGCTTCCAGGTTTATTTTATGCGGATGACATTGTGTTGCTAGCTATCAAGCAAAGTGATTTGCAACGTCTGATTTATATCTGTGGACAGGAAGGCAAGAATTGAGGTTGAAATTTAGTGTTAGAAAATCAAGTGTTATGGTATTCAATGATAACAGTGAACAGAGAGTGGCGACACAGGGCCAGGAAATACCTCGGGTAATAGAATATAAATACTTTGGTATATGGATAAACGAAGGCAATAGATGTATGGAAACACAGGAAAAAACAATAACAGTAAAGGGAAAGGGAAATGCAGCCATAATGAAGCCCAGAGTGCTATGGGGATACAATAGGTACGAGGTGCTCCGGGGTATGTGAAAAGGTGTAATGGTTGCAAGACTTACGTTTGGAAATGCGGTTGTTTGCTTGAAATCAGGGGATACAATCAGGACTCGATGGGAATCAAAGGCCAGTGGGTCGCCTCGCATTGGGCGCTCACGGGAAGACTACAAATGAAGCTGTGCGGCGTGATATGGGCTGGACTAGTTTTGAAGTGAGGGAAGCTCACAGTAAAATTGATTATGAAGAACGACTGAGGAATATGGAAGAAAGTAAATGGGCTGGGAGAGTGTTGAGGTATGTGTAGAGGGAAAACATTTATTCACAGAGGAGGAAAAGAACTAGGAAGCTTACCAGCAAGTATGCTGCCTGTAGGGTGGGCGACACAGCAACAAAGAACATCAAGCGGAAAGTAAGAGAGGCTCAAATAATCTCATGAGTGACGGCAATGGAAAAAAATCCTGCCATGAGTAACTACTTAAGAGGAAAAAACGAAATCAGGAAATAAACAATTTATGATAAGACAAAGGGAAGCTCATTACTTTTCGAAACAAGATCGGGATGCCTTAGAACACGCACCTATAAAGCGTGATATAAGAAGGAAGAAGAAGCATGTGCTTGCTGCAGTAAAGCTAGGGAAACTGTGGAGCATGTTTTACTATAATGTGCAGACATCTGCCCAGCGTTCGATTTCGGCACCATTCGCCTCCTTGAAGCTCTTGGGTTCAATGAGAGAAGGGGAAAAGTAAACATGTCCGCAACAGAGATTAGTAAGAGGCGATTGGAAGATTGGTGGAAGAAAAGTAGGGAAACGACAAAAATGGAGACGTACAAAAGCAAAATTCGCAATAGGGGGTCTGAAAATTTGGTTGTGGGATTTCATGGTGTTTTTTCCCCTTTTTCCTTTTCTTTTCTTTCTTAACTTAGGTAGGACATTAGGCAGTATAACAGCAAGAGCTTGGTGGCGCAACCCACCGCCCCGTTCCCAAGGGGACACTTATAACATCCATCCATCCATCGCGGCCCATGCAAGAGGCAGCGTTTTCTCTACCAGAAAGCCCGCCTTCGTGCACAGCGTTCGCCGCGAGCGTTTCCCGGTAAACATTGCGGTTACATGCGCTGCAGTTGCCGGGAAGCGTGAGAAGCAGTCAGGTATCTTTGAATGCTATCCCGTTCCACTCTTAAAGGCGAAGCTTAAGCGTCATCGAAATTTTCGTCTCGCCTGTGTAGGATGCCGAGCAGTATGCGTATGGTTCTCTGTCGACCAAGTGTCTCCCGTTTTTTTTTCTATATTCCTTCGGTAGCCACATTAGGTGGCCAAAGTAGCCATTCGATTGTAATGAACATGCCTTCCTTTGCGTTATTATTTCCGTGTCCCCGTCCCACAAAAGAAAGAAACACGTTGGCATAATAGGAATAAAATCAGAACGCCGACCGAGATGGGGTTGTCCAAAAAATTCTTAAACGGTTCGGCTTCCACACGGATGCCTTGGTCACTGAGCTGAGAGGCAAAAAACTTTCAGCTCCAATCCGCGTCAATAATCGCTTCAGGCATCTTGCGTATGTTGGCAGGAGATTGCCAGCGTTTCGATTAAGCGTGTGTTGGGTTGTTTGGATAGCCAGGGATTCCAGATACTGTTGCTTCGTCCAATTCGTTCCTTGGGCGATGACCGAAGCTTGGCTTCAGTTAAAATCGTGTTGCTTGGCTTCTGCGTGTTCCGCGAGTCTACTGGAAGGGACTGTTTTCCTTTTCACATCGTCTATGTGCTCCTTTAGGCGCCGCTCAAAATTGCCACTTTCACCAATATAAACTTAATTGCAGTCCGCGCACGGTATCTTATATACAACGCCGGGAAAGGTTTCTTTACTTAATTTTTCCTTGACGTTAACAAGCTCGTTGCGTAACTTGCGGCTGGGAACATGGGCGACTTGCACGTTATATTTACGCAGCACACGTGCCAAAGCTTCGCTGATGCCGGGAACATACGGGATGGCGCCACGGCGTTGGCCGGAGGCATCACGTGGTTCTCTAGGGTGCGCGGCTCTTTTTTTTCCCCAAGAAGCAATACAGCGTTTTGGGTAGCTGCATGTGCCGAGCTCACGTCAAATGCAGGTCAAGTCAGGAACCAAATCTTCTGGCTTGCTACAAAAGCTTTGGACTCTCTGTATTAATGAGACAGCCACGGACCGCTTGTGGCACACAGGGTTTACAGAAGTGAAGTGCAGATACCGGCCTGTGTGCGTGTCCTTCCTGTGGACTTGGAAAGACAACCGCTGTCTGTCCCGTTCTACGACCACGTCTAGAAAAGGTAGCCGTCCGAAATCCTCCTCTTTGACGGTGTAATTTATGGCTTCCTCAAAGCTATTTAGGCGATCCGCGAAGGCAGCGAGGACGTCGTTCTTTGTGATGCAAAAGCAATCGCTAACGAAGCAGAACAAAACTTTCGGAGGAGGATAAAAGGAAGCCAAAGCCTGGTTTTCCATGGAAACCATAGCCAGATTTGCCGCGGTTACAGAAAGAGATTACTCCTATTACGCCGTTGCTTCCCGACCAGACGAGATTTCGTCAAACTGTTAATTTCCCCCCCCCCCCCCAAAAAAAAAGAGACATTGTTGCGGTGCCGCAAATTATCGCATGGTGAAAGTTCGATTTCGTTACTTCTTCTTTTGCGGAAAGTAATGGGCCACGGGACGCTTCAGTTGCCGGATAGTCTTATTATATTATTGCGATAGCAATTATATAGACACTCCAGGCGCATTCCTGCCGTCGCCGTCACACTCATGTTCCGTGTACAGTCTAAGGGTGATAACATCGTGACCGCACGCCGCATGCTGTATGTGCGAGTGAAAGCGTACCGGGGGGTTGGGGGTGCATGGGTGAGCTGACGATGGTGGCGCAGTCTTGAGGGCGCAAGGGAGAAAAGCGGGGAGGAAGCCCACCGCCGCTATCGCGCGCGATACATCAGGGGGAGCGAGGGAGGGGGTGCGGTGATCTGTGAATCTGTAGTTGTCCAACGTGTTTATTTGTTTATTTGCCTTGTTTGACGCAATATATACAGTGACTTTTTTTTAGATACGTAGATTTATTGGATACTTATACGTATATGTTAATATCTAGTTGCGAGGTTTTGTGTACACATGCAGTGAACTTTGTTTCCAGTGACACTTTTTTGCCCTTTACCGAGCTGTATCTTTGAATTTGCATATTCCGTTGTATCTTCGCATTTCTAATGTACGAGGGCGAGTCAAATGAAACTGAGCCAACCCACCCTGCGTAATAATGGTTCGGCTCATTATCTGCGAGGCATGCGCGAAGCACACAGACATCTATCACACCCAGGTCTGAGGATATTTATCCTCACACCCAGGTGTGAGTATAAATGTTCTTGAATGCTCTCATACACTGGGTTGAACACGGTTGCATGGCATAATGGATGCTCCAATAGTTGAACAGCGTGGTGCCGTGAGGTTTCTGACAGCTGAAAGTGTTTCCCAAAAAGAAATTAGTCGCCGTGTGGCTTACGTGTACGTTGAACATCGCATTTCATTGGCCACTGTGAAGCGCTGGAGCAAACGGTTCAAGAAGGACGTGAGAGTTGCAAAGACGATCCAAGACCGGGCCAAAGCCACCGTGCAATCACGCCCAACGCTATTGCAAAGGTTGATGAGCTCATTAGACATAAACGGAGGATAAGCATCGATGATCTGGCAGAGCGTGTGAACATCAGTCACGGTTCGGTTCACACCATAAGTCATGAACATCTTGGTTATCGGCTCTTGTGTGCAATGGGAGGGATGCCCAAGATTTTGAACCACCGCCAGAAGACGGAGAGGTTCGGCGCTGCCTTGACTCATATGATCCGGTATCACAATGAGAGTGATGACTTCTTGTCTGCAATTGTGACCGGGGATGAATCATGGGGCCACTATTAGGAGCCTTAAACACGATGGCAATGCTTACAGTGGTAATATTCTAATTCACCAACGCCAAAGAAGGCAAATGAAGTCATTTCTACCGGAAAGGTATTGTTGCTGGCTTTTTTTTTTCGATTGTCAGGGGCCACTATTGACCGAATTTGCTAAACCTGGAGAGACTATCAATCATTTCCGATATTGTGAAACGCCGGATTCGCTACCGTCACAATCAAAAACAAACGACGTGGAAAATTCAGGAGTGGGGTCATCTTGCTCCATGACAATGCCTGTCTCCACGTCGCCGATGTGGTTAACACAAAACTGGCAAAGTCCAAGTGGGAAACGCTGCAGCATCTTCCATAGAGCCAAGACTTGTCGCCTTGCGACTTGCACATTTTGGGGCATTTGAAGAAACAGCTCAAGGGAACCGGATTTCACGATGTCGTGAAAGAGTCAGTTACAGAATTTTTGAAACAGCAACCCAAGGAGTTTTATGGGACGGGAATCACGTGACTCGTTAGTCAGGGGGAAAATCTCTAAATGCTCATGGCGACTACTTTTAAATAAAGTATCCTGTTTGTCACATATTCGCATTGGCTCACTTTCGTTTGACTCGTACGTCCTCGTATATTTTGCGGAACTCCTGCTTTTTATATGTGTTCTCGGTTGCGACTATAATTTCGGTGCAATTACTCACGATACACGACTGGTGACAGCTGCTCCTGCGTAATACATTGGAACAAATGACAGCATCATTGAGGTTTTCCCTGGCCATTGCATATGTACAAATATGTAAACAATGTCTTTGAATGACAAAGTTTCATTAAAATATTTGTCCGCAACTCGTTCATTTCATGGCCTTTACATTTTTCATATCAGCAGCATGCGTTGCTTTGCTGGTTTCAAACTGATATAGTAGTTCTAAAGTTCGTGTGATATTTTCTTTACTTATGAAATAGACAGAATACTTGGGAGCATTGATATAGGTTATTTCGGGCACAATTTTTGAGACATACGATTACACTATTTTATTTTTAAAAAAATACATATTTTACTTGTCCTGACAGTGCGTAGCGTTAGAGAATTCGTTTGCAGGATCTTTGGAAATTGCAGTGCAGTTATTATTCATGTATTTGATCCCTCGACAAATTCTATAACAAGGAGACCGAGCTGCAACGTGAGCATACTTTATTTGAATTAGTAAGTACAAGCAATTTCCCTATGTTTTCCTTGGTGTCATTGTAACTTCGTAAGATATGATTAATAAAAATCGGACACCTCGGTTAACCCCATTTTCTCTCGTCTATGTATATATATATATATATATATATATATATATATATATATATATATAGTTGAAGATGTGAAGGCGCACACTTACGAAAATTGCATTTTTAATGGTTTAACGTTTCGGCCGTGGCACGGCCTTCGTCAGAATAAAATACTTTTTTAGGTTTTTAGGTTTTTATTCTGACGAAGGCCGTGCCACGGCTGAAACGTTAAACCATTAAAATGCAATTTTCGTTAGTTTGCTCAACTACCTATGCACCGGACCTACAGAATTTTGCCTTATATATATATAGCAGTCGCCGTAGCACAAATGGTGGTGCAAGTGGTTTAATAGCGCGCACCTATAGTTCCGCAAGGTTCGCGTAAGGTGGAGGTCGTGGGAACTTAGATGTTCCCTTTCTTCCTTATTTCCTACATTTCAATTTCAATCGCAGCTAATTTCCCCGATTCTTTCCTTGGGTTCATTGTCAGTGGACTTTGTACGGTCACGATTAACGAAAATCGAGCCCCACGGTTTCCTTCCTTCTTTCTCGCCCATACATAGCGAGAGTCTAGAATGTGGCACCCTTGATCGTAGCATACGAGGGTGTTTTAGCCACATGCCTGCTCTCCTAAGTTCACAAGTTTCGTGATGCCATCAGGCAAAAAAAAGGCTGTTCCACATCCGCCTACCATGGCTCACGGCTGATTGGAACAAATGCGTTTATTTTGATATAAGACAGAGACGAAGGTAATATCAATGGACGTTACCACACCATCTTGTTCGCATGCAAAGTCGCGAGCGCAATAAAGCATGCTTTTGCCATATGCAATCCTCACCGTTGTAGGCATCTGTGAGATGTTGAACGGAGAATGATACAACGTGTGAACACCCTTTTGATACTGTTTGCGCTTGTTGACAGATTTTGTGAAGCTGCAGCTGTCCTGTAGGCCCTTTAACATGTGCGGTTTTCTCCCGTTGAGCTACGAGTAAGCTTTTTCTCGGGTGATTGTTGTTCCAGCAACGAACGAAACGCAGATAAAAGAAAGCACCTGACAAATACACCCTGCCAGACAAATACACGTTTGTTTCTTTCTTTCTTTTTATCACCGAAAATGCTTTGAGTGGTAGTGCGAGGTTTAATAATGTGGGCGTCGCATGCGGCTTCTAGGTTACAAGAGAAATTTGCTCAGAGATCAATAGACCGGCACCTGAAGAGTTTGCGGAAAGATTTTGGCAGTGGCGACCGTTTACGCAAACGCGTAAATTGCCCTTCAGCGAAGCTCCGCGTACAGACACGCGCGTAAACGGTGAAGACCTGCTTTGAAAATGGTGACGCAACCAGCAGATGCGCTCATGCCTTACGAAACGAGCTCGCGGGAGACGTCGTAGTGCTTGGGTTCTTGTGAAATTCAAGGTGTTTTCTAAGGGGCACATGGACCGGCAGATGTTCACCAGCGCCTGCAACGAAACGCGATGGCGAAACTCGCCAAACGGCGTTATGAAACACGCATTTGCACAACCGTTGTATTATGCACGACGCTGCGCGTAAACATTGATACAATGCCACTCAAGTCGTACAGCGTAATCTCGCGAGATCTCCTGTGAGATTCAGGAACACGCATCCTGGTGGAAAAATCCTGTAGGTGCTCCGCGATCCGCTTTACAGCGACCGCCGGTTATGGGCTCACTCTCCTAGTCCTTTCGATGTCGGCCGATGACGCCACCGACGTCCGTCACAGGAATTGAAGAAATCTTTAAGAGAAGCTCACACTGAAAAGAAAAGCGCAGTGTTCCTCAAGGATTTCAGCTCCGACCTAAGGAGTGCCAGACGAAGGCGATGCTCCAGCAGAGAAGAATATACTGCGCCGCACAGTGCGATATCACCGCCATAAATTCATCACCGACAGATTACGGTGATGGACTTATGCGCTATGCATGACTGACGTACCATTCTGCGGCTTATTTACAGAGTCTCCCAACTAACGTTAGCCAAGCTGATGAACCAAAAGGATGTTTACAAAAACACGCTGCAAGACGAAGCCTGCGTTGTTCGTTTGTCAAACCTATGACGATTGAACCTCTCTTATAATTGTATGGTGTGCCTTGTTTTCTAAATATTCCTTTGTTGTTGTTTAACAGCTTGGCTAACGTTAGCTGTGACACCGAGTGTAATTGTGGGTGTTCTACTGTTACACAAAAGAACAGACAGAGGAGAGACGTAGGAAATACAACTCTATCGCACCAGAACTTGGACGCGAACTGACTGTCGAAAGAACAACATATGGGGGTGATGCAATTAAATATTAAAAAAGTAAATCCAGTTCCACGCAGTGAAAGGTGTCAAAACAGCGAAGCTGGTGGTCATTTCCTCAAGTTTGAACTCGTCTTTAGCGCGATTTTCATGAAAGTCTTTTGTCTCATTGTCGTCCTTCTGCTAGATCCAAGCTTCCGTTCCGGATTGAGAACACTCTTCAGTTGCATGAGATTGTTATCAAACCACAGTCTATAACACACGTTGCAGCTGTGGCCGCCTTCGCGGTCGAGAAGTTCTCTCTCAAACCGTCCATCGGCACCCCCCGTGGGAGGAATCTCTCTGCGTCGACGTCTCTGCCCGGCCTCCTACTTTCGAAGTTGGGAGTTAGCTTGCCTCTGCTTGCGCTTGGCTTGGGTTGCCTCGCCTTGAAAGGGGGGCTGGACTTGCCACCACCAGCGCTTGGTTTGCGCTTCCCATTCTCAATCCTCGGGGGTAGCGGCTTCCCTCCGCTAGCGTTTTGCTTGCGCTTCTCGCTTTCGAAGCTCGAGATTTGCTCGACGTCGGCGCAGCCGCTCTCGTGCGATCTCCGGCTGCCGCTAACGCCGAGAAGAATACTTGGGGCGAAAGGGTGCACGCGCCGGCGAAACATCTGCTCCTATACGCCTCTCCTCCGCCCGCCACTCCGGCGCGCCCTCTGATTGGTCGGCTCCTATCCCGGTGGGGCCTCGCGCTCCGGCCTACCCTCGGCGCGCCCTCTCGCGGTGAGCTCCGAAGCCGCGTGACACCTGACGCTAGATGGCGAAGGTTCGACTTAGCTCCGCTGTTAAAACAAAGCGCTAGTTTTCATGGTGCAAGGCACACACGAGATTTTATTAATAAATGGAAAATGACACATCGATCCATTCGTAGCGTTTGCTATAAAGGAAACTCATACGGGTTCCTCGAAAGAAAAGCCTCACAGTTCAAGAAAACTTCGTCCTGGTCCGGGACTCGAACCCGGGACCACCGCCTTTCCGGGGCAGCCACTACCATCTGAGCTAACCAGGCGGATAGCAGATGGCAGAGCGAAGTCGAATTTGTCGACAACACGAAGTAAAGGCAAGAGTTTGACGTAATAGTTCTGCGGAAACCCGCAAGGTGGAGAGAATTCTCCCCAGTATTCCGTTTAGGGTTGCCTTGAACCCAAGAGCAGTGGGAAAGCGGCGAGGACTATTGATATTATGGCCCTGAAAGCACAGCTGCAGAGGCACTCTGAACGCAGTGGGATCGGGTGGAACTAGTAGACTGAACTAAATGTACGGCTTGTCGGCCCAGTCTTCGTTATAATAGCGCACCGAATGCCACGACAAGAGTTCAGTGGTATAGAGGCGTCGCTGTAATGAGATCCGGGCCGGAAATTCTCTTTCGAGCACCATTTTCGCAGGGTCAAGGGCAAAAAACTTTTGAGTGCTCGACGAAGAAGCCATAGGAGCGGTTCAAACTTAATCTGTGCGCCCGCAGCATTCGGCGTTTCTGACTCCCGCTTTCATTTCTAAGCACGAAGCCCGGCTAGGGCTTTCCCATTAGCGTAGCCTTTTTCACGACCAATTCGAAAGGCCACCTTCTGGGACTCCCTTTTTTTTCTAGCTATTGCTGTTGAGGGATAGGGGTAGGCAAACTATTTGCTCGAAGTGAGACATAATCTGCCGTCGCCGATAGATTGAGTTATTATTATTATTACTATCATCATCATCATCATCATCGTCGTCGTCATCGTCGTCGTCGTCGTCATCGTTTTGAAGCTGTCGTCAAGCGGGTGCGGTAAAGTTCCACGACTGTACAGGGGCTTCGCAGCAAATTTCCCGCGAGATCTAGCGCTCTGCAGCGTCGCTCTTGTTCGGCAGGCACGTTCTTCCTTCTCAGGATCAAGTCCACGAGTCTCTCCGCCAATTAACTCTTTGGGGGCTGCATTGTACACACTAAGGAAAGTTGCATCTTTCAGGGGCGTCTTTTTGTGCCTATAATTCACCCCCTTACAACCTAGGGAAATGGTGTTTGAGCTACCTAATCCCACCACATGAAACTGCGATTTATGGGAATCGCTCCCTTCCCCACAGCAGGTGTGCTGCTGAAATGCACGCTACGTTTTCTTGTTACCGAAACATTTGTCATTATATCACTGCCCTAGTCGTTCAGCTGTATATATGTATATATATATATATATATATATATATATATATATATATAGCGCAAATCACCTTCATTTGAACGGTAGACTCGCAGATTGTCAATAGGAAGTGCTGCCTCGGGGCCGCTCTGCGGACCCTACCACGGCGAATAATATAGCATCTAGAGAGTGCGGTGGCGCCTGTAACCGCTATGATAGACTGACGTCACGCTTTTCAGTTTATCTGTAAAGCAGCATCGTTGTGAAACAATTCAAGCGATCGAAGCTTGCAGTGAGATTTCCAAATCGAAAAGGAATGAAGATGATAAAAAAACAATTGGGCTCCAATCCACGCTGTACACGCTGGTTGGCCGGCGAGGCTGTGATATCACCTGGTCCGGTAGACCAATGTGGCGTAGCCTTGGACGATTAATATAATAATAATATTTGGGGTTTTACGTGCCAAAACCACTTTCTGATTATGAGGCACGCCGTAGTGGAGGACTCCGGAAATTTTGACCACCTGGGGTTCTTTAACGTGCACCTAAATCTAAGCACACGGGTGTTTCTGCATTTCGCCCCCATCGAAATGCGGCCGCCGTGGCCGGGATTCGATCCCGCGACCTCGTGCTCAGCAGCCCAACACCATAGCCACTGAGCAACCACGGCGGGTCCTTGGACGATTGAACAATGCACTACACGAAATGATTGACAGCAAGACAATTAATTGCACTGTACCTAACTAAAAGGTACAGGGTAAAAGGCGTCCTAACTGTGCGGGGCTTGCTTTGGACAGGAACCGCTGCGTATGGCCCAACCTGCGCATGACGTCGTTGTACATATTTAAGTTAATGTTCCCGTCGCCGGTTATCATGTTCACGCTGCTTTTCGGGAGTCCTACCTATGCGAGGCTTTCTGATAGCGCTATCACAACAAATTAAATCAGTTATTAGGCGGGTTATTCTTTTACATATGAAAGCTTAGTTATGTCACTCCCTGCTTCGTATGCTACAATTGCCTGGAACGGTCAACTGCAGCTTACGCTACCGTAATCTTTACCGGAAAACGCAAGCGGCTGATGCTACACGCTTCGCATTGTTCGAACGGGTTTTATCATCTATCATGTAGTTTTTGACGCTTGTTTTGTGCTTTTATTTACTGAAACGAATACTGGGGTGTGTCTTGCATGCGTAATTCCATTGGAGAACGGTACTTTTTGCTTCAATTCGAGGAATGGTTTTCTGTTGACTGTTCTGGTCGACGAAAGACGAAGAAATCACGGAATCCGAGTCAAATGCAGCTTCGCTTTAATAGTTGTGTCCCCCCCCCCCCACTTAACACCAGGGAGCGCCACTTCCGCAATAAATGCTGTGTTCTTACCGATAGTAGACTGCTCCGAATACAGAAGCCAATGCTTATTCCAACCGATACTGCCGATACTGCATGAAACAGTGCAAGACAAACTGCACATAATATAGCAGCCATCACCGATGATACACCAGAAAAAAAGACTGCACATGAAGAACAATGATTGGCTGACGCGCAATGATCGGCGAGCGCTTGGCAGCTGGTCTATGAGATAACACTCAGCCGGAAAAATTTCATGTCCAGGAATTGGGGACATTGCCCCTTCAGCTATTTGTCTAAATTCACCGCAGCGCGCCAGCATAAATCAAGGGGCAGCATTTAAAAAGAAAATTATATGCGAGAAGGCCGCCGGAATTTCAATAAGGCCGTAACGGCTCACCGTTGCTAACTGAAAGTTGTTGAAATTCAACAAATTTCAGTTAGCAACTTCCAGCGGTTATGCCTTTTTTTTTTTTTTACTAAAACATAAGCGTCCTATATACGTGCCTTATTAGAACTGCGTACCCTTCGACGTTGCTACCTGAAAGTTCTTGAAATTCTTGCGCCTCTTGAAATACTATTAATGCGAAAGCATCATATCGCCCATTACGCGAAAATATAGCGTTGTCTTCGGCGACGTGACCGAAAGATGGTACAAAAAATTGCCGATGGAGCGATGAGTAAAAACACGTAAAGAATATCCTCGGATTGACGTCAAATTTGTCAAGCAGGTTTCTATAAACAAAGACAATTGATGGAATTGAAAGGAAAATTTGGTACATTTCGATGGGATTCGAACGGGCCCTCCGGGGTGCAAGACGAAGACGCTTCCCCGACGCCACGGTGGCTCCACGGTTATGGTTGACTAAAGTTGTGCCTAGTGCGTGCGTCATTGCACACGTCATGTCAGTGCCTCCGTCACGGCCTCAAACGTGTCACTTGCCCTCCGTATTTCATCGGTGCTGCATCTACGGCGATGCACTCTCGACGTCAAATCATGAGTGTTTAAAATGAGGTGTGCCTATTGCGTGCGTCGTCGCACACGTCAGGTCGCTGCCTCCCACGCTTGCTCTTCGGATTTTATCGGTGCTGTGGCTACTCGAATTCACTGCGAAGCGTCTACCTCGGCGGCATCTGCGAAACCTGGTCGACCACGGAAGCACGCCGCGGAAGTCCAACCAAGGGAACACGAATAGGGATGCCTTGCAAGTTTGCAGCGTGTACGACGATATACGGACGAGTACCTAAGCGAAAGCACTCCCCCAAAGCGACTACAATGCTTTCGCATTCCCTACCCGTAAGCACTCTTAAGTGTCTCTGCAGAACTTTTACAGCGGAGCTGTTATACGCTAGGTACTGGCGGTTTATGTGCGCAGGCAAAAAAGATAGCGGTCATCATAGACGCCACCTACAGGGGGGGAAGTCACGTGAGGGCACGTGACACAATTTTTCACGTGTTTTCGACGTGCATGTGTTACGTGGGGTAGCATCACTGAGGTTGCTCGATGCGCGTCCGTTAGATATTCGCGTCGGTGTGTTTGTGAATCACCTGTAGGTTTGCGAAAGTTGTAAACGCCCTCATTCGAAAGGTAGTGAAACGGATCCCCGGCCTTCCGATCACCACTTCCATGCACAAACTCCTCGGGCTCGGCATGCACAACACGCTAGTAGAGGTCGCCGACGATCAGGAGCGAATGCAGGTGACCCGACTCACGACCACCAAGGCGGGCCGTCACATTCTGCGCGAGCTCGGCTTCTTCTCGTCGACGACCAGGGGATCCACAGAAGTTGACGCCGGTTCGGTGCGAGATTCAAAACCTCATCACGATCGCTCCTATTCCGCGAAACGTGCACCCTGACCGCAACAGAAGCAGGTACCTTGCCCGGGCGGCCGCCCTTCTGCAGCGCATAGACATGGAAGCGCACTACGTAATGTTCGTGGACGCCGCCGCCTACCGCAAAAACCGAGCCTTCGCAGCGGTCGCGGTCTCATCCACGCAGCGGACCCTTAACTCTGCCATGATATCACCCGAGACCCCGAGGTGGCGGAGCAAGTAGCCATCGCCCTGGCCGTGCTCGACGGCAAACGGAAAGTGATCTACAGCGACTCCAGAGCTTCCATCAAAGCCTTCGAACATGGCGTCGTCTCCCACCAGACGTTACGCGTTCTCCCGTAGCGCTGATCCGAGCACCCTCAAGCAGCACACTATCATCTGGTTCCCCGCCCATCTCGGTCATGTTCAGGGCGCCCGGCCAGCCAACTTCAACGAGATCGCCCACGACACAGCGTGCATGCTTACTGACCGCGCCGTCCCCGGGCAACCCCATCTCGTCGAGCTAGAGGACAACCGGGACGCGTTCATTACGTACAGCGAAATTACAAAACACTTCTACCCGGGGCGCCGCATCTTTCCGCCGCCAGACCCCAAACTTAACAGGCCGCAGGTGCTAACACTAAGCTTATAGAGAAGTACATGTACCCAAACCCCGCCAAATTACACGTTTTCTATCCCGGCGTGTACTCCAGCGCACGTGCCCCTCTTGCGGAGACACGGCGACACTCGCACACGTGCTCCGGGAGTGTAGAAATGCTCCGCCCGACTACCTCGGACAAGTGGGAGAAGTCCTTCAGAAGCTAACTACTCGCCGACCAGCAATGGGCACTCCAGCAGGCGCAGGAAGCGGCCGCCAGGTACTCCCTGTCGGTCCCTACGTGGGAGACGCCCGCTACGCGCTATAGCGCGTCCTGCAGGACCACAATAAAGTTTTCCAGTCCAGTTTGCCAAAGTTAGGTGAGATCACACGACAGACTTTCGCACGAGGTTCGTTCGTTTGATATGCATGCCAGCATAGATGGGAATCAGTCATGGGCTTGGGAAAGTCACCTGAGGTCACATGATACCATTTTTCACGTGGTCCGACGTGTCCTACGTGGGCAGTATCGCAGAAATTCTTGGAGGCGCGTTCGTTTGACATTCATGTCAGTATGTTTGTGAATCACCTGTAGGCTTGCAAAAGTCACGTGAGGTCACACGACACCCTTTGGCACGACGTCTTAAGTGCGCGATGAAGTGTGCCATGCTTCTTCGAAGGTCGTTCGTTTGATACCCATGTTAGTATGACTGAGGATCACCCATGGGCTGGCGAATGTTACGTGAGGTTACTTGATTCTCTTTTCCACTCGTTCTTAAGAGCGGTGTGTGGATACCATCGCTGAGTTTCTTCGAAGTCTGTTCCTTAAATAACCATGTGAACGGTCTGGCAATCTGTCACGTTGAAGGAAAAGTTGGGTGAAGTGACGTGAAGTGACGTGAAGCCCTGCTCAGGTTGGTTTCTTTGGTGTTACGTGACAGTATTCCTGCAAGTGTTTGATTCCAGTTCGTTTGATATCCATGTCATGATGTTTGTGAAACGGCCATTAGATTCCGGAAATTACGGAGTGTCGCATGACACCCTTTTCCACGTGACGTGAGCTGCGCTAAGTGAGTATCATGGCAGAGTTTGTTCGTTGCTCCTTCGTTTCATATACCGGTACAGGGACTTGCAGAAAACGAAATGATGTTATGTCACGTGACACACTTTTCGGCGCATTTGTGTCAGTTTTAGAAATCAACGGTTTATTGCTGGATGCCCTTTAGTTTGAATGCATGTCAGCAGAGCCTTCAATCAGCTGCGTTTTGGATGACCTGTTCATAGCAATAATGTAATGTCAATAACTACACTATTTCAATGTCGTATCACGTCGGAAACATTGAAAGAGTGTTAAGGCAGCTTACGGCATATGACATGACAACGCTTTTCAGGAAGTACCTTCAGTTATGTTTGATAGGCGCAAAATTATCCGAATATATCATTTCCCGGCCCTTATTTGCAATTTCCCAGAACACGTTTGAAAATGCATTTTTACTTTGCACTAAGTTCACTACGACGATGATTAAAATACGTGGCCCGTAAATTAATTTATTTGGCACTGGGAATAAACGTGTGGCGCCTGATTTGAAGTGACTGGCGCTTCGGCTAAATGAGTTGACGCTTGGATTAATTTTAGCCGGACAACATGCCGTTCTGCGCAGCTCTTATAACGAAAGCAGCAGAAATTATTCAGACAAGGCACAGCTAACGTAGAGTAATCTAACGAAGATGTACTTGCCGTAGGATTCGGCCGTCTTGAAATTTCCAACATAAGACTATAATCAAGAACAAGAAGTTTGTTATTTAACAAAGTTAGCTGTTTATATACTTCCTGACTCAGTTCTCATTCACAGAGTGCCCCACTAAGAGCGCAAAACACAAGCGCAAGCCGCACAGCGTTTAAAACATAATTTGTAAACTTTCATCCGGGTGACGGCAGAGGGGCTCGGCCTCTCTGTACCGGCGTGGGAGCGGCCCGCATCAGTCCCAGACTGATCCCTCAGGACCTAAATAAAGTTATTCATACCATACCGTTGCAGGAGCAATATAATAACATGCCTATATATAAGTTTTAAACATTCTTTTCGGCCTACTTTACACTGTACCCTCTTAGCTGAACGCGATGTAAACCATGTTCGGCACAGTACAGCAATCTTTTTCACGCTATTCTCTTAGCATTCACCGCTGCCGAGTGGGCGATCGTGGTTATAAAGCAGGCGGAGCGCTGCCTTGACCACAATGATGAAGTGTGGGCAGCAAAAGAGCAGGAAATAAATCATGGCATCATTTCGGCCCAACTTTTCGGGCCCACGATGGCAAGAAGCTCTTCGAGCCACTTCTCAGCAGACCGGAGTCGCTCATGGGGGAAACGACGCATGCCTTCCTCGAGATTGCGAATGTCGGAGAAAACGCGGTCCGCGAACGAGTAATGAAACGTCCTCGGCCATTCGACCACTTCACTATTCCGGGGATTCGAAAGAAAACAATAGTGTGCTCTGCAGGTGTACGCCAACTGACAACAGTTCCTTCTAGAAAACTCTTGTTTAAATATTACCAAGGTTTACACAGACGCGCCTGTTCACGATGGCCGCGTTTTAATTGTCCAGAGCCTGCAGCACAGCGTGCTCTTTGAGTTGAATATAGGGCATCTTCGACATCTGCGGAGCTGTTCAGCACCGATATGACGCAGAAGTGTATTGTCCAAATTACCAAAGGCCTTTGTTTTATGCGACTCCAGTGGAGCTCTCACTCAGCTGTCCAGCGCCAACGCTGACTCGCGTCTATTTCGGGAAGTTTTCGAGATGGTCTATCGATTGACGTCTAAGAACAACACTGTTATTTCAGTGAATATCTTCACACATTTGTGACGATATCCAGGTAGCCAGTGCTATATCTCGGAGGTCACGTGAATGAGCTTCGGGAGTAGCACGTTAGTACTGCAAGAGCTGCAGGGGCAATGCTAAGAGCAACCGATCACGTGTGGCCCTCAATGCCCTCACGTTTATGTCTATATTTGCTTTTTATATTCCGACCACTTCGCTCGTTAGGAAACCCAGTGGTTAGAAAATTATCCTGGTTAAAACCTGAGGTATAGGAGGCTCGACTGCACCTAAAAATTTTGTTACATACAGAAATGTCCACTTATATTTCTCTGTGTACTGTGAGATGACGACGGATCCGAATCATGAGGCGGAAATAATCAAAAGAATAAGAATGGACTGGGGTGCGTTTGGCAGGCATTCTCAGATCATGAACAGCAGGTTGCCATTATCCCTCAAGAGAAAAGTATATAACAGCTGTGTCTTACCAGTACTCACGTACGGGGCAGAAACCTGGAGGCTTACGAAAAGGGTTCTACTTAAATTGAGGACGACGCAACGAGCTATGGAAAGAAGAATGATAGGTGTAACGTTAAGGGATAAGAAAAGAGCAGATTGGGTGAGGGAACAAACGCGAGTTACTGATATCTTAGTTGAAATCAAGAAAAGGAAATGGGCATGGGCTGGACATGTAATGAGGAGGGAAGATAACCGATGGTCATTAAGGGTTACGGACTGGATCCCAAGGGAAGGGAAGCGTAGCAGGGGACGGCAGAAAGTTACGTGGGCGGATGAGATTAAGAAGTTTGCAGGGCCGACATGGCCACAATTAGTACATGGCCGGGGTAGTTGGAGAAGTATGGGAGAGGCCTTTGCCCTGCAGTGGGCGTAACAGGCTGATGATGAGGATGATGATGATGACTGTGAGATGAACTTATAAATAGCGCAGATTGCCGCGTAACCCGAACAATACTGCAGTAGCGGCTATACATAGGTTGTTCATCGGAAAGCAAATTTTTGTGACAGTGCGTGCCATCAGAAAGCAAGCTTTGAAAGCCCACAACATAGGCGTTCACTCGCTCGGATGAAAAGCCTCGCTCTCCCAAGGCGGCGAGAATCTTCCGCAGCACTTTCCGTCCGACCGAGCCAAGCTTGATTGAACGCCGGCGCGCGCGGCCCACGGATGAAAAGTCGCCCAGCGTCCCGCTGGACTCTTTCAACGCACGCATGTTACTCATTACCGCACGAGCAACTGGTTGGCGCAACTCCAGGACTCGAAGTTCCGCGTACCCGCGATTCACCGGATACCGGGGCACCAATTTACATTTACGCAACCCATCTCAGCCGCCCACCAGTAATCGAATGCGCTGCCGCGTCGACCGCGGCTAAATATGGCAGGCGCCCGCAGCCAGATTGATTGCAGCTTGCCTGCATCGGTACGCGCCTCCAGGATACGAGGGGCCGTGAGTGTTGCGCGTTCTAGTTTGCCGTCGCGCTGTGGAGAAAGCAGTGCGCAGCACGAACGTGCTTTTTGTGACCTCACTGCGGATGCACTTTTCTGCCGAGCGTTGTGCACTCGGTCCCCGGACTAATCAGAGCATTCTGGAAGCCGCCAGCGTGGGACAGAGGATCTCTTCGAGGAAGACGCTGACGTGCGAGGCAGCTCGGACTCGCGCGTTGTACGCGCGTTCATCCTGCGCCCCTGTGGAGACGCCGCACTGCGGCCAGCCTGTCAACGAAAAGATTTTCGGTCGCGAGTGACTTCCCTGAAAACCCACACTCTGTCGCAGAGGTTCCCTTTCTTAACCAAGCGTGGTCACGTGCGCCGCCAGCAATGCAACCGCATAAAGGTGCAGGGTGTATTTCTTTCTGGCTGCATTTGAAGTTTTGCTCTTTTTTTTTTCTCTCCCATGTCTCCTCCAATTTCTAGGAAATACAATAAACTTCAAGCTTCAAATAAAATGTTTCTACCATCGTGCGGGGGCTCCAATTCGTGAAGGGTTATAAAAATTGAAGAGCCGAGATCCGTTTTTTTGACGCTCAATAATCTCGGGTGCGCACATCCTTCAAGGTTGAAACTCGCATATTGTTGCCGCAAATCGTACCTAAAGCCACGTTTAAGCTAACAATATTCAATGAGATAATTCATTCAGAGAATTCCTTTAATGTGGAACTGGTGAACAATTTTTTTCTCTTCTTTTTTTTTTCAGAGGGAAAACATTACATACTTTTTTGGCTCGGAAGCTCGCCACTCATGATTGCCATCGGCATAATTTTTTTTTAAATTATGAGCTTCGATATTTAGCATGTAGATTACAAATTTTACATAACAAGATGCATTTGCATGATGAACGAAGCTTGCAGCGCATCAAACGGCACGGGGAACGTTTAACTACGGTCGCAATTCCCACTACCAAACACTATCCCTTGGCCGGATTGACTCCTTTGGTGTGGCATTACGTCGCAGTGCAACTGAGAAATAACGGTCATCATCACATTACAGATACCACAAGGTCTGAGCGCCCATGTCGTGACGTCATCTAGGAAGCCCGAAGCTCCACTGAGTTTCACATTAAGATTATTCAAGGTAAATCTCACGCTGCAATCATTTCACAGAGGAACTACGATTTGGATAACAGACCTTCTCTTATCTGCAAGGGACTCCGCTATTAAGCCCCGCTCAAAGCATTCCTTGGTTCCTTGTTTCTTCTTATCTTTCCTCGCCCCTTTATCCTTCACCCACGTGTAGGTTGGCGAATCCGAGCGTGACGTTGGTTAAGCTCCCTCTCTTTCCTCGTTTTAACCAAATGTTTCTTTTTTTTAGAATAAAGTGAGTATTTAAAAATTGACAATACTAATAATTTAAATAGATTGCTCGAAGAGACGGACACTGCTTGTACAATAAATCAAAGCTCGTAAGCAACGAATTACTAAATATTTAGTAAAGAACTTTTCAACTAATTTATTGCAATTTACGAATTGTCGCCGGTGAGTTTCCAAGACTAGTCCACTTAGAGCGATTTCTAAGGACAACACAAGTTTCGAAATATGTGCCGTGAAGCTCTCGGGAAAAACGCACTGTCCCTCTTAATCTTTCAACAAACGTCATATTATACATTCAAGGACAGAAGTAATTCTGGAATGCAAGGCATTTTGTCGCACACTTTGGGAATTAATGCCTCGAAATGGTGCATACTGAGAACTCGTTCCAAGTGGATGAGCCCTGCGAACTCAGTGGCTACAATTCGTAAAGTTCGATATTTTAGAGCTAAGTAATTAGTTGAAAGCTTAATTAACGAATTTTCGGTAGTTGGTCAAATACGCACTTTGGTTCCTCGCGCAAATATTGTCCGGCTACTCGAGCAATCCATCTCAAGGACTCGAACTGTGCTATCTGCCACGACGTATTTTTTTTCTAAATTCTTTCTGGTCTAAAAAAAAAAAAAACCCGCAGGTATATCTATCCGAGCCGGTGCATTCAGAACGCCCAAGCGAACCATAACGGCCATGCACGTGAGTGCTGTTTAAGGTTGCAGTGTCCCGCGGAAATCACTAAACTCGAAGAAACTAAAATACAGAAACTTGGGCCCATCTTCCCGAATCTGTGCGTACGCTCAACAGGTTCTTAAGAAACGGCGGTGGTCAATTGGGATAAGGAGAATATAGTGTTAGCGAAGGCGACCAGCCAATGACAGACGCTTCTTCAGAACGAAAGGCATTGCGGTTTCGCGGCCTGGTTTGCGCTCGCCGGTTTATTACGACAGTTATCAACGAACCTCACAAATTGGTCTGCCAACGCAACAATGTAATCAATTGTTTACCTATTCACTTCCAGGAATACTGCAGGCCGCGGAGCCCGAACTGGAGGGGCAATACAAAGCAGGAGACTACTTCAATAATGATAAGTCAAAGCCACAGACTGCTACGAGAGCCAGAAATGAAGGTAACGAGGAAATAATAATAATGTCAGTGAAATAATGTGTGTCAGCGAAAATAGCTGTGAGTGAAAATGCATAGACAACGTAGGCAATAACGTAATAAACAGGAACACTATATACAAAAAGAATTTCTGGGATGATTAAAGAAAGAAAAGGCGGACGTGATTTAGCCATCATTCAGGTGTCCAACGGACTACCACTATAGCTCGCATTCATTTGAGGGAAAATGTGGCTTGGATAGTTTGGTCGTTCTACAAGTAATGTGCACAAGATGTAATTGAATACTTCTCTTAGTTTTTTTTTTTTTTGAATAGTTAGTGAGTCTGGTAAAATGCACAGCGGCGGATGTTGGCACCGGACGGTGGTATTTGTGCGCAGCTCTAACGGGAAATACATTCCCAATGAATGCGTTTCCGTGAAACAGATCGCAGACTATCCGCATAATAAGCTATATGCTAAGAGACGGGATACTTAAGAAGGCGTATTGAAAGGAGCCATTTCTCCCTGCGCAATGGCGCGTGCCATGCCACTCAAATCTGTTTCGAATATACAAGGAAAATTCCTAACCAATGTATTCCAGGATTATCCTTGAAGATGGGCGCTAGAAAAGTAATAAGCTTCGAAATCTGAAATACACGGGCATACTGTTTGAAGCTACCTAGGACGGCGGTGGTACATTTAGTTTCAGAGGCAAGCTGAAATGGCTACACTTCGGACTGTACCAAAAGAGATGTTCACAGGGCATTAAAAAAAAATTGGGGTCACAGAAGCAGCAGCCGCGAACTGCCATAGCAACAGTGCTCACAAACGGGTTCGCAAGTATGTGGCATTTAAGCGTGTATTACCCATGAAAGAAGAGCATGTTCGGGGGCATTTCGACGAGAAACGCGTTCCGCGACCACAATCCCAGTTTGGCGGAGAAACTCGTTACAGTGCAACCGCCGACCGCGCCACTTTAATCTTGAGATGCCCCCTAAGTGCCGGCGCTGTGGTCTGTCTCCTTCTTTTCGTCCTGTCGTTTAGCGCTCTTTTACTGCTCGTAAAGCCCCCCCCCCCCCCCCAGAGCTCTCGCGCGAGAGCACGTGAGTCTCGAAGAGCGACGAAGGCGACGAAGGCGCTCCACAAATCGGTTGCGCAAGAGCACGCGACGTTAGCGCAAAGAGTCGGAGTTCAAGAACGGGCAAAAAAAAAATCAATTCGGTTTATTGAAGGAACGATGCCCTTGAAGACGTATATTGGCAGTAGTGGGTATATTTAGGCAACGTTTGTTTTGTAATCTGCAGAGGACAAAGCCGGTGGCCAGCGCATAACGCGCCACTTAACGGTTCTTTTGCACAGTTCTGCAGGTGGTGCGACAAATGGCAAACGAATGTAAGCTTTGTGAAGAAACATTCACTGTATCTTTCAGTAAGCGCGCTTATATTTCTTTGTTTAATTATTCGCTTAATGGCTATTCCCTTCAACGGGTTTCCGAATACAAGTACTCTCGCCTCGTCTTCACACTTAACATGTCGTGCTCGACGCATACTGAATGCAGACGCAATAAACCATTCAGAAAAGATAAGCTATCTAAATTGTACATTGCGAAAAGCTCCACGTGAAAAAAGAATTGCTAACACTCAAATCGCTCACCCCACCCATCTTCGAATATGGCTTTCCCATCTGGAACCCTTATACAGTATCCGACATTACCATCATCGAATCAGTTCAACAGAAAGCGATCAGTTTCATATACCGCCGCTTTGACTGGAAATTATCACCCTCATCCTACCTTGTTGCACTATCTACAGCCTCTGTCGAGCGGCGCGATCGAGATGAATGCCCTAAATTGTTGCATAATTCCATTAACACCCCACGCTACTCACTAATGAACAACTATCTGTCTCCCGATAAACTGAAACCCCACTAGGAATAGCCACAAACTTAAACTTGTGCCGTTGCGACCGCGTACTAACCTATTTAGGTACAGGTTATTTCAACGTACAACCGCTGCCGTGGCGTATTTGATAGGACGCCCGCCACGGCTTCGGTAGGTGGGTGGTTCGAAACCCGCCGACGGACACCTACCGGTATTCAAAAGGGTACAGACGTATCCGGTACCCGGCGTCAGGTTGTGTACCGGGTTTGTGAACGCCTGGTGGACGTGACCAGGGCCAACCCGGAAGGGTGGTATTGCTCTAAACGCAAGTGCACGTGTGCCTTAGCTCTCCTCGAATTTCGACGTACAGTTAAAAAATGCAGCTTGCTATTAAGTCGTTGCCTCTAGAGGCTTTTTTGTACAAGCTAAACTGATTCATGCTGTGTTTATTATCACATGTTGTGTCTTTGATTTCGAAACAATCAAGATTCCTAAGGGGTTGAAGTCGATTTGTGCAGAAAAATGTTTTGAGGTTATATCCTATCTAGAAACCCACTCCTGCGATAGTCCAATTGGGCTGCAGTATTTACGTAGACATAATTAAATAAACATAAGTAAATAAATGTGTACAGATGGCTATGCGTATACACGCCGACTCGCTATATGTGCGCTGTGCTGTGTTGAGCCATGTCGGACGATGACGTATTTTCTGTGAAACGGAGGTCCCCGGGAGGCCTCGAGAAAGACCGCTTTCGCAGTAACACCCTAATCTTCCGAGAGAAAAGAAAAACACTCAGATGGTCGAGCGAGGAGTATTGGCAGCCGACGTGGAACGATTCTGTAAAATTATAGTCTCACCATGTCAGCGCTTCAAGTAGGCTGCCATGTGCATGCTTGAAAGAGGCTTGAAACACCATACAGGCCGTGCGCACAATAAAAGCGATTTGGCAGAACAAGATCCAGCTAGTGTTATCACGGAACACCATATAGTCAAAACTCAATTTAACGAAACCAAATACTGTGAGATTTTTCAATTGAGCGAAGTGCTTTCAGTTGTCCGACGTATATCCATATAGCCTATTTCGCTGAAAATTATGAAGCAATAAGATGAACTCAATGTCGCGCCCGAGTTAACGAAGACTGTAGTAGGGCTGGGAAGAGGAGGTGGCGGTGTTGTTATGGGTAAAATATATGTATGCGGGGTTTAGGCTCAGTTTGAGGCGACGGACGCCATTGACCCGTTAAGAATGTCCGCCGATCCCCATGAAGGAACACAAGACGCGCTGAATGGGCTCTTACGAGGAGTGCGCACGCAAGCAAAAATTTCATCTTTTGTTTTGCTCTTGAATAAACGTGTTTGCTCTTCGCATGAGTGTTCTAAATGTTGTTGATTTGACGCAACGGTTGATCTTGCTTTTGCGACTTCGACTTGACAGCCTCGCCGAGTAGTACACCTCAAGCGATCGCTAGACGAAGCCAAGATTTTCCTTGACACCAGCGTGCCTTTTACCGACCAGGTGACGCGACTCCAGGGCATCTAACTCCAGAGAATTTTAACGAGTTCCTATAAATGCAACTCATCCTATAAATACAACTCCTCCTACATAAATTCAACTCCTCCTTGGCTGCAATCATCCGTGAACGGATTATTGCAGCCAAGAGTGGACGCCGTAAGTGCTAAGAGAGAGAGAGAGAGAGAGAGAGAGAATTACTGAAAAAGAGGTAAAGCATGTAGGTTAGCCGGAGCGGAAAACCCTGTTCGCTACCCTACACTGGGGAAAGAGGAAGGTAGAAGGATAAAAAGAAAGTAGCGAGAGATGAAGAGAGCGACAGAGACCAACAGACACATGATCACAGCAGGTCGCTGTCCCCGCATACAATCACAGTACAGGATCACTTGTAGCACAACGAACACCAGTTCAAGCTGCAGTCGCTTGTGCAGGTCTGTTGTCCTCAAAAACTTCAGTAGTGATATTGTAGCACTCAGCGGCGATGGCTTATGAGATCGGCATTCCAAAATTATTTACTCTCATAATAGCATTTTATCAAAACGAACTGGCGCAATTGCTAACGACCAGCGCCTTCTCACTCCAACTGGATTCTGTCTATATGCGAGGCCACCCTCCTTTTTCGGGCATGGTTAGGAGTGGGTTTTACGAAGTCGTTTTTCTTTGGTATCGGAATGACCAACAGCGCCTCGTGCAATGCCTCAGATTGCGAGGAGACACTTCAACACGTTCTCTCTCTGTGTGTGTATGTGTGCGCGTGCGTACGTGTTTGCGTGCAGAAATAAAAAAAACCTTCATTCGAGCATAATCTATCGACTGAAAGGTACGACAAATAGGAGTTCTTAGCATATTTTGACCACTGCAGATGCTACGTGTCTTAAATCTGAGTACGTGTCTCATGAGTCTCAAGTAAAACTGAACTTTCTTTTTTTTTCTTTATTGTTATAATTAATTTTACGGCCTGAACTTTGTGCTGTGACGATGCGCATAAACATGCAAAAGGTGGTTCTTTTAAAGTTTAGAGCAGCAAAGGGAGGCAGCTAACAGTCTGGAGGCATCAGGCACAGCGAAGTTACTGCGCAACGGATTACTTATTTATGTACGCTTTTGCTGCTTACATTCATATGACCATCTCTAATAATTAAAATTAAATTATGGTGTTTAAGAGGAAGCTTTAGCTCGGGCCCAACTCCGACGCGGCCTATTCAAATACATGTAAAACGCCAAAACGTTTTTCTGAGATATCCCCTGGACCGATTTTAATGAAATTTGTTGCATTTGAAAGAGGAAGTTAAATTCTAGTGACTGCGTGAAGCGGAATTTCGATTTACGTCCTGGGTTTTGTTAAAGGAATTTTCAAAAATTCGGAAGTTCGAAAAAAATAGAAGAACGAAGTTTACAAATTCATAACTCTGCATCAAAAATAGATATCGCAGTTCTGTAAACGGCACCAATTAGACCATTGAAAGTGGACAAATTTGATATGTCATTTCATACCTTACGTGAATTTGTTATGTTGTTTACAAAGGTTCTGCAAAACCTGTATTTCCCGATTACTAAATTTTTTTAGATTCATGTATAGCAGATCAATTTTGTCCGCTTTAGATGTGCTATTAGATGCAATTCACAGAATTGTATTATCGTTTTTTGTTTCTGAGTTACAGAGTTATAAACTTGATATTTTTTTTGAAAATTATTTTTGGCAATTTTTAATAAAAATTAAGGACGTAAATAAAAAAAATCGAAACCAACAGTCACTAGATTTTAAGCTTTTCCTTTAAAGGCCACAAACTTTGTCAAATTTGGTGCAGTGGTTGCCGAGAAAAACGAATTCTCCTTTTACATGTATTTAGATAGGAGCACCCAAGCTAAAGCTTCCTCTTAACATCTGGTGTTTAACATCCCAAAGCTCCACAGCGGCATATGAGGGACAGTGTAAAAAAAAAAAAAGGCTTCAGGTCAATTTTGACCACCTTGGGTTTCTTACCGTGTTCCTAAAGCATGGTAACAAGTGTTTTTGAATTCTTTTCTCATCTGAATTAAGGCACCGCCGTGATGGGTATGGCTCATAGTTGTATAGGAAGTTATCTTGTAGGTTGCGTAACACTACAGTCTAAATGGGGCTCAAATGAGTGCCTTCACTACATTGGAGTACAAATTTTTGTCCGAAGACCAGTCACTTAAGCGAAATATAAAATGTGCATGGTCTGTGATTATATGTGATCACATTTTGGGGCTGTTCGCAATTGGTCTACGGAATAGGCGCATATGCTTACAATATCTCTCCATGCTGAATTAAGAGAGCCATGCGCTCGGCAACAACAACACCTTGTTGTGCAGGTAAAGCCGGGGTGATTATACTGTTTAAGCACAGTTCGTAGATCCCATCACTTCAAAAACTAGCAAGTTGGCGCTCCGGTGGTAGATGGGAGGGCCACTCGCAGTGACAGGGAGAGGTCTATTTAAGCTGCTTGCATTTAACGGCATTCAGATCAGTGACCTCATCAAAGTTGCAGTTATTTTGTAACTTTAGATTCCCTAAGTCTTAAGTATGTCTGCAAAAAGAATTTAAAAAATTATTTAGAGGTAAAGAAAAAGTAAGGGTTTAATTTAAATAAAGTCATTTTTTAGGTATTAAACTGACATAGGAAATCATACTGAAGGTTATGCTATATATACTCCTTGGAGTGCTGAGGGCTGAGGGTTGTGAAATAAAATTTAGAATTCAAATCACTACGCGTCGACAAAGCCCTTGTACGTAAGGTGTCCTTGTTTTTTTTTTGTAATAAATGCAGCACCACCTCTGAAAAGTAGAGTCTAGTGATTGCCGTAATCACGTCAACCAACGTAAACATTTGAACCCAATACCAAATTTCTTTGGCAAGCTGTTCGTGACCGCTGAAAATTGTTTTTCCGAGGGCGCTGCTTGAATTTCTGAGTAAATCCTCCCCATACGAGTTTACTTGGTTAGACATTTTAAATGCCTCACCGTTAATATTTTTTTCTATTCTATTTTTTGTGTATTTCATCATTTGTTATTTCAAGCTTCAGCGTTGCCATAAGCCGTTGCACAGCCAGCAGGTGTCAAAATTATCCAGCCTCGATATTTCGGGTTCCATTCAGGCACCGTAAACAATTGCCGAGCGGACGTAGATCATTCGACCGTGCATCGGTGTCCCAAGACAAGGGAAAGAGATCGGCTTGTTGCTGATGCGTAATTTTACTCGTGCAGCGTGAGACGGGGTAGCGGCGCTAGGTGCGTTCTCTCTTAGAGCTGACATACAGCGCTGTGGTCTTCTCTGTTATGTCTCCCGTCGCTATACACGTCTAATACCAGTTATCGGGTTACCAAATGAGTATGACTACTTGGTTCCCGGCGCACATGGGGACAGTGGAGGGAGCCCCGCGTAACCTCAACGAGGTGGCGCACAGGGAGGCACGAGGATTAGTGTGCCGTGTACTCCCTGAAGGGGCTGGATCTCCCGCTCCTGAGTACAGGGACCAGCTGTTAACCTACAACGAAATCACCAAGCACTATTACCTAGGGCGCAGGGCATTCCCCCTGCCACATTCTAAATTAAGTAGGCCGCAGGCGGTTACATTAAGGCTTCTGCAGACACGGACGTACCCTAACCCGGTCATCATGAATAAAATTAATCCGGACTGCGGGGTTTCAGTCTATTGTAGTAAGTGTGGGGGTTTGCTCGATTTACAACACATGCTGTGGCGCTGCTTGGCGTTGGCCGGTGATGGTTCTCGAGGTGAACAGTGGTGGCAGCGAATGCTGCACAGTGAAGTGCTGGCGGACCAACTCAGGGCTGTCCAGAGGGCCCGTGTGATGGCAGAGGGGCTCGGCCTCTCTGTACCGACGTGGGAGCGGCCCGCATCAGTCCCAGACTGATCCCTCAGGACCTAAATAAAGTTCTTCATACCATACCGAGCATCGTGCGGCTAGCCACCGACAATGACGTAAATGCGAACAAGTTCATGGTTTTTTTTTTCTTTACTGTTGATCTCTGAGATAACAAAGGCCCGCGATTCAATCTCAGCTGCTCGGTGGTTGTTTTTAAATGAATAATATGCGCGGATGTGTGCCGTCTCAATAGGCATATGCGCACGCGCGTGACTGTCCCACCAGTAGATTTAAACGCGAGCATGGCGCCGCTTTCTTTCTCTTTCGGCTGGTTGTGACGTTACAGTACGTTGTTCCACCTGATTGGCCCCCGTAACACGGATGGCGTAAGTCGGCGACAACCGCCCTGTTTTGAACGTGCGGACGTCTACGGAGCTTTTAGTTCGAGTCTACGAGTTTACATACCGGCCATTTCAGCTACGAGCGTTTCTATTCATGAAGTACGGGGGATTCGAGACGCAATGACAGTTCCTGCCGGCCCAGCTTCGCAACCGAGCTGGACACAAGATAGCTTCCCGGAGAACTATTTAGCAGCCCATTTAACAAATATTCGCCAATGAACCTTCACATTATATCTACCAAGACTATGCCGTAAGTGCCAATTGGATGTTTGGAGCTCATAACAAATGATCTTTTCAAACTTATAAGAAGCCCTTCTTTAAAGCTCGCCTGTGCAATGAGTTTCGCCAAATCTTGCGTTTCCATTCTTCCTGTCCGTGTCTTTTTCTGCACCGTCAATTGGCATCATGAGGAGCTATAACGTAAAACTATTCCAAAACTTTCTATTTCATTTCTGCCCCCCCCCCTCCCCAATCAGCCCTACACGCTTGGTAAAAAAAAAAAATTACGGGACACACCCCACTTCGCTTGTCTTTCACGCGACGTCACAGAAACCGCAAAAATGCCCCATCTGATATGATATGTGCATGCTCATTATGCCTAATTAGACCGAACGGAAGAAAGGTAATTGTTCCTGTTTCGACACCTTTTTCCCCGTTAGTCCTATGCTATTGGTCAAAAGCTTTCGGGCCGCGCCCACTTTGCCTTTCTGTCACGCGACCTCACAAAACTGTGAAAAGTCACCGCGCAAAAGTGACGTGTACGCGTTAAAGATGCAATAATATGCCTAGCAAAATTAAATTTGTTCCTAAATGGCCGGCGACTGCCTCGTTCCGAAAGGAATATAGGAGATGACTGCCCGCAGGTCGTTCTGGCACTGGCTATTCGGAGCTGCCGACGAGAAAGCACTTATTTGCGTGTACATAACAAAATTTCTTGCATGGCAGTATGACGTTATCGCCCCATTTTCGACACGTATGCGGCATCACTTTGCTAACTCGTCTTTGCTGAGGTTCCGTGTTCGCGGCATTCTTGAACTTCTGTTGCACGCCGCCGGCGATTTTCGGCCAGCTACCGCAAGCCAAGTAAGGGAAAGCAGGCCAATCGCAGACGCCAGCACCACCCTCTTTATCCTGTTATCTACGTTCACTGTGCTGACTCGGCCACATCAAAAACCTCTGCACTTTGGCGTACTCCTCGCCTCTTGTCAGCCAATTAGATTTTAAAAAAAACGCTCAATTTACGCAATGCTATTTTCTTTAGCAACAAACAAATGTGACCTATAAACGAGGAGATCGCCTGATTGAGCTATTCAGACAACGCTGCGGGTCACCGCCCGATGCGTGTGTCAGTGGTTACGTAAATTTGACGTCGACGCAAGAGCCAAGGCCCTGGGCAGGACTTGCGGGTCCCTCCAGTAGGTGGTCTGCACAGATGTCGCCGCATACCGTGGCAGAAGAGCCGAAGATATCGTGGTGACCCATCGTGGATCTCTTCGTCAGCGCCACCATGCCAGATTCAACAACACAGGAAGCAGAGGAACTAGCCGTGGAATTAGCCCTCACACGGACTACGGCAACCGTCACTATAACTGATTCTGAAGAAATGTGCGGAAGCTTTACGTCGGGCTGGGTGGCACCAGCGTATCAACGCTTACTAACAGCCAAGCTGCCAGAAATAAATGACGAAATAGCGTGGACACCCGCTCACGCCTCCCTGGAGCCCTTTGCCTGCCAAGCATGTGTGGCTGTTTGCGGTGTCAGGATTTGCCACGACATGCCCATCATTTAAATATCGTCACACATTTCTTTACGGGGCGATGACGTAGCAGTTGACGTGGGTTTCGATACTGCCTCGATCGAGCTTTGAAATTGGATGGTGAATATCTCGAACGAGGTGCGATTTTAAAGATTTAAAAAAAAACAAATCAGTGTGCATTAAAATGCGACTGCCACCAAATTTGCCATATAGACAAGTGTGCCCAGGACACTAATTCAAAAGTTAATAAGTGAATTCTTCGTAATTAGTTTTCTGAATCTCACGTAATGAGCCACACAGTATGTACCCGCGGCGGTGGCTTAGCGGCTATCTTGTCGCGCTGCCAAGCACGAGGTCGCGGGATCGAATCCCGGCCGCGAGGAACACATTTCGATGGGGGCAAAATGCAAAAACGTCCGTGTCCTGTGCGTCGGGGGCACGTTGAAGATCCCTTTGGAGTCAAAATTAATGCGGAGTCCCCCACAACGGCGTGCTTTAGAATCAAATCGTGTTGTTGGTGCGTGAAACCCCAGTATTCAATTCAAAGTGTATCCACCTCTCCTAGGAACTCATCTGCAAAAACACCACGTTCGCTAGGCTCATAACTTGTCATAAAAGATCTGTATTGCCTAAAAAACATCGTTTATATAACGCTACGGTATGCGACACATATAGAATACTTATGTAATTCATTTAACTGTTGCGTCGACCAGAAAGTGGGCATGCCCGATCGTCAAGTCTCAATTTTGTACGATCTTTCCCTCACATAAAAACAATTTGTACTTGACATAAGTTTTGGTTTACTTTTTTCTACTATGTGTTTCGATGTATTGCATCTTACAGTTATTAAGACGGTCTCTGTAGCTCTTGTGTGCTCCTCTTTTCTTTCTTTATGGTGGCTCGAGCTCTTCGGAGAGTACATGGCGCCTGTCAAGGTCCTACTTCGCGCCTTTGTCGGTGTTGCGGATGGGGAGAAGGCAAATACTGACACGAAAGACGAAAGCGCAAGCTTTGTGGCGACCGCTACCGTGCGAGCATGCTCCTAGGGATCACTTATCAACTACTGTGTCCTTCCATGTATCAGTGGGCTCACAGTGATTAAAGAAAAAGCGACTTCGAACTGAAAGCCGAAGCAAAACGACAAAAGAAGGAATTCAATTTACAGAGAGGCTAAAGCAATGTTCACCGCGAAAAGGACTGTTTTCCTGGGATCGTCTGCTAAATTAGGCAGTTTGACACCACTTTATTCGCATGTTTCTCAGAACGCCATTTCAGGGAACTTCTGCATCGTTATCTAGAAAACTCACAGTCGTACGGGAACAAATTTTATTGCACATTTCAGTTATTTTCACGTATAAGTTTGTAACTAAAATGAATATTCGTAACCTAATGGAAGTTGAGTAAACAAATCATAAGCATATGTCATAGTGTTGCACTAAGTAAACAACAAATTTTGTGCCGTGCCTACATCGTTCTAGTCCCACTTGTATAACATAACTTTGTTCTTCCGTTTGAAAAATTAGAACGCTATGTGACTGATAGTTATGACAGTAAAGGCACATTTGTGGAAAACAAAACAAAATAAAAGAAACAACTGAAATATGGTTTTTTCAAACATTTTGAGCTTGATAGACCACCTAACTACAACTGATACCATATGAAAAAAATTTAAAAAGCCCACCCGTGTTCATGACTTCTCTGATTGCAATTCTTTCATACTGACTTTCATACTTATATCCAAAATTTTTGCGAGAGTACTCCTTTGGAGCTTTCTTCTCCGCAACAAGAGTCTTTGCGGGGAGAAGCTCGCTTCACAAAAATCCTTCGCTTTACAGAACGATAATATGTGCAGTGTAGCGGTGATGATGTTGCTAAGAAGGGAGTTAGCCTGGCAGGCTAGGTGGCTAATGGTACGCCTGAACGCCTCTTTCCGCGTCATAAATATATTTCAACATCGGTCAACCAGTTCAGTCTCCGCAAGAAATGTCAGCAAAATGCGCGTCACGTCCTTGTGAAGTATCCACCGGGTTCTTTCGGGAAAACTAACTGCTCTGTACATCGGTGAATAAAGTTTCTCCTTCTCATGCTGTCTAGAAGCGGCCTCGTTGTAAAGCAGCAGTGTCCGCAGGTCCAGATAGAGTGCCCACTTCGTTGTACTCAGCATAACGTGGAGAAGCAGTGATGTGGACATTAAATGCCCATGCAAGAGTGTAGGCCAATCCAGTTCCTACTCTGCATAATATATAGAGCGACTTCCGTGCGGCTTAGTCCCTTTACAGCACAGAGGTGATGTGGCGGTTTCCAATATGAAGAAAAGCCGCGTCAAATTGATTCTTCAGCGAGTGGGTGATTCGATGCAGCTCTCAATGTTCACTGCCTAGAAAGCGTTGCACTGGCAAGTGCTTCTGCTTTTTCATTAGCAGTGGCACCAACATTGCGAAGGTCCTGTGAACACTATCTTAATCTTTTTTTTTTTTGGTGGAGGGGGGGGGGGGTAATTTCTTAACGACAGAGGACAGAACCTATCTGGAAGCAAGCCACGATATAATTGCTGTATGGTAGACTTTGAATCCGGTAGCATGACGGCTTTCTGTGTGCAACCATTCTTCAGTTTTGGAAGAGCAGCAGAAATAGCGATACTCTCTGAAATAGTGTACATTGTAAGCTTAAATTTGCATATGTAGAGCTCAGAAAGTTGCCATGGACGCGGGAAGCTTTACAGCTTGCAGTGGCCCGCTGACGAGGATTGAACAGTAGGTCCGAGTTCTACACCGACACACTGAACCGTCCGGATGTCTGGCGCTACCTGAGTGTGCTGAAACAATTCCACGCCTCCCGACTCTCCGAGCAGTGCACGCGTCGTACGCTGAGTGCTGGTGACAGCTGCACGATCCGATAGCAAAGCAGCCATTCGACAAGTTGAGCCTCGTGGCAGCGGGGAAGACGAACACGTGCCGAAGCATGCGCGGCTGTCCTTTCGGCAGTGAACTCTCGCTGCACTTGCCCTCCGTATTGAACGTTTTCTTCGCGAGTTCATCAATCAGCGGAGATTCGCGCGACTGTAAGAATAAATGCTACTCCCTTTTTCTACATTACTGCACGTTAATTGTCAGGTGAAGTGTGGTCACATTTCGAGAAGGAAAATGCGATGAAAATTTTTACGCATCTGCTCCGTCATGCTCGCTCGGGCAATAAACGATTTTTCATCGATGACCGAGCAACTTTCAATATAGCCGCCAGTATAGTGCTTGAATATTAAAGCGATACACAGGCCCCCAGACATGTGACGGGTCACGTGACAGCCGAGCAGTATTTTAGACAGCGGAGTGTGCGCCACGGGCGCAAGGGAAGTGCTGGTAAGGATCGTTTGCCCGGCTGTTCCAGAAAATTATTATGCTTTACGCGGACGGACCAGTCATTCTTTCTTGTTTACAGTGATCCTTAGTACCAGTGTTTCATAGGTTCGAGTGAAGCGCCCTAAATTGCAGAACTTCTTAAGTCGCGTTGCACGCGTTTGTGCAGATGCCTTGATGATTCTTGATGTCAGCGTGGTAATGTCGAGGCTCTTGGGAATTCGGAGACAGATGTCAAAATGTGTGTGAAAACAACAACAACAACAAGTGTATTCCTGCTTAAGGGACTGTGAGAACGTAGAGTGACTTCTTGTACGTTTAAGACCACGAATGATGTCAGAAGTAACATGCAAAGCAATTGGTATTTCTGCGGTGCTAACAGCAGTTAAATTTTCATTTATATTAGGTTCAACAAAAAATGAGAACGTAGGCTACATTAGGTTCGGCTATTTAAAAATTTCAAATTTGCAACTCAAGCAACAATAGGAAAAGGAAAAGCAAGGGGAAAATATAAACAAGTACTACACAGATGAACACGTCACAAGCGCACAAACACGGCATCTACGGGAACCAGCACTGAGAGCACGCTCCAGTACCTGTAGGACTGTCACCCATCAAGCTGGAGTGAAAAAGTATGTTAAAATTCAAATTGAAACTCATTTTCACCTCAAGGATGAGGGCAGGCTCGGGAGAAAATTAATGTTTGTCACTTGAGGAGGGGGCTGCAGGGGGCGGCAGAAAGTTAGGTGAGCGGATGAGATTAAGAAGTTTGCAGGGACGACATGGCCACAATTAGTACATGACCGGGCTTGCTGGAGAAGTATGGGAGAGGCCTTTGCCCTGCAGTGGGCGTAACCAAGCTGATGATGATCATGATTATGATGATGATGATGATTATGATGATGACTTGAGGAGAACCCGAGCCTCCCTGATACATGGAAAACAACGAGGCCATAACAGCGAGTTCATTGACCGTAACAAATCATGAAAATGTTGTACACGATACAAGTCATAATATACAGGGGCACCAACGTACACACTACAATATACATTACTGCAACATAGACAAACTACAATATACATAGACGGTTTTCTTAACGGCTCGAATAACATTGCATCTCTTTTCACAATGAAAGAGCTTCCCTAATATTACGCGGACTGCACTGTCGAATTACCTTTTTTATAATATGTATCTTATATAGGTATTTTTATATATATGTATACATATATAGAGGCAACGCGGCCACGATATTATTACGTTAGAAAAGAAGTTCAGTGTAGAGAATGCAAAGCGCGTAATGTCACTTATAGACTGTGCACAAGATTAGCGTGTACTAAGAAATCGCTCACGGCGCTCCCGGCACGCCTCCGCTTATCAGAGCATGACCATGGTCCAAGCACTTTGCTCAATATGATTGGACGTCTGCCAAAGGTTATTCAAACGGTCACGCAGACGAACCCGCTGCTGATCATACTGAGGGTATTCCATTACAATACGCTGCTCTGAAGCGTGGTGGTTATCACAGACACCACAATGAGGGAGGATTCTCCCTACATGCAGCAGCCGCTAAGTATGCTGTATCTCTCAGTATGTGTCGTGTTGCCTCGTTACACAAGAGAACGAGAGCTAACCGCTATTTGTTTTGCCGCGACAGAACGGCTGCATAGTACATGCACTTGAATATGGAATTCAACTTTGTGGGCACTCGGCTGCTGCTACAAGACTGAAAATCAGCCGTTTGTCAACATGCTGGTTGCTCGGGTGTATTTTTTTCTTCTTTTTGTTACTCGCTGAGGTTCGGAAGTACGCAAATTACTGCGCACGACAAGCGTCGAACCAACAAATTCATCGCATTTCCGAGCGCGCGATTGACATTTTGCATCTAAATCAATGCTCATTCGCATCTGATTAGGAAGAACAACAGCGGCTTTCTTCGCTTCTCATCTGAGTACAGCATTATTGTGACTGGTCCTCAACAGGCGTGCTGCATGCGTCGCTAGCAACTCGCAGAGCTGTGCAGAATGTGCCACTAATAAATGCACGCGCTGCCTAAAACGAACGCGTGCAGCAGGGCATGGAGAGCAGCTTAGCCGTGCTTCTTACAGCAGACGAACGGTGACTCCCCTCGCCGTGTTACGCTACAAACTTGCCGCAGCCGTAGAAGCGCGCCGCATAATCCAATATTTCCGATCCGCCGTAACGACCACAATTGTGACGTGCGCGTGCACCACATTTTTCTTTTTCTCCCTCTCCCGACAGCGTGAAACCCGGACGCGGGGTCTGGAAACGAAAACTACGGCCTTCTTTCCGCTTCCTTCTTGTTTTCTCCCACTTATTTTTATAAGCCTCCCTTCTCTCTCTTTCCCGAGGGAAAACGGCGGGAAAACGGACGAGGCTGTATGTTCGGAAGAGGACGAGCGCGGGAAGGAAGAGAGAGAGCAGGGGGGGAGCGGCTTGGGGTTAGAGCTGCTGGCACAGCTGAATGGCGCGCAGCGGCCGGTGACGTCACCAGTGACCCGCTTTTCCCTCGCTCACAGGAGGAGCTATTTGCGGAAAGGAGAGAGGAGAAAAACTCGCGCTCCCGAGCCCGGGCATGACGTCACAGTGCGCCGCAGGGTTCGTGCCCCGGTGCCATTTCCGCCAGCGGCTGTCGGGGTCGTTGAACTCTTCGGAGCGGCGGCGGCTAGCGTCGGTCGGGCGCTGCGTGAGTGTGTGTGTGTGTGTGTGTGTGTGTGTGTGTGTGTGTGTGTGTGTGTGTGTGTGTGTGTGTGTGTGTGTGTGTGTGTGTGTGTGTGTGTGTGTGTGTGTGTGTGTGTGTGTGTGTGTGTGTGTGTGTGTGTGTGTGTGTGTGTGTGTGCGTGTGTGCGTGTGTGTGTGCGTGCGTGCGTGCGTGTGTGTGTGCATACAAAGAGAAATAAAAGAGCGCTGCCACGCGGGACGCTGAATGAACGCTGCACTGGGAGCGGAGACGAGGCGCTGGTATTCTTCCGGACCCGGTGGTAACTTTTTCGGAAGTTACCCACAGCCGGAAGCGAGCAGGTTGCGCGGTGTGCTCACCTTCAGAGTCTTGTGCGTGCGTGTGTGGGTGGGTGCGCTTGTGTGGCGCATGATACGGTCGTGTGGAAAGGGCCGAGTTCGCTAAACATGCGAGCGTGCATGCCGGCGGATGTCGCGGTATTTGTTCGGAAAATTTCGCGCCACATACAGAAGGTGACTTTTGATCGGCGCGCTGGATACCCGGTCCGCCCGCATTACTGCTGCAGGCCCTCCCTTCTAACATCATATACAGGCATGAGTTGCGTCGAATAGTCAGAATCTTGAACACAGGACTGCACTTTGAAGTATAAACATTGTGCCCAAATACAGCGCTCGGTTTGGACGCTTCGCTGTGTCCCACTGGCTTCTTCTCCGGGCTCCACAATATTGCAGAACGTATTCAACCTCCGGATTGGTTGTGAGGGGGCGATATTTTCACTGGGACCGATGAGAACCCGCTGCATTGCCGCAGTGAAAGGAGGAAGCTAGAAATGTAGATTTCTTTAATTAACAGTCGCGTCGCCGTGATACAAACTAGCCGTTGGGGCAAAGACAATCTTTTACACCTAGACTCGCCATGAATACGTAACAAGGATGCGTTTAGCCAGTATTCGACACGGACACATCTGTTTACCATGAAAATTAACATCTGGCGTCATTAAACAACTCCGTGTAACACGCTGTCTTCATGCAATAAAATCGTGGTTTCGATAGCAGGGCACAAATATTGATGCACACTGCTGGCCAGTACAACCATAAACGTATATTGCCGCTCGGCAGGAGATATGTTTACAAATGAGCAATAAATCTAAAAAAAAACGAGAAGGAAACAAACCGAACCGATTATGCAGATTTATATGTAGTATATCATTTCACTTATACGTTTCACGCAGTGCAGCTGCATCCCGTTCGTGACCAACGCTTTAAGTTCGTCTCCGGGTGAATGCACAGCTGTAATGTCCATTTTGCCGCTAACGCCATCGTACGTCGCAATGTCCTGCTTTTCATAACCATTCATTGAGATGTCTGTCATTCTCTCGCAGACTCAATTGTTAGTCAGCTAGTTGGTTGGTTATTTTGTTTGCTTGCTTGTTTGTTTGTTTAAACGCAACAAACCATCCTTGCGCAAAGCCCAGAAAGCCTCCTAATATCATTCACAGAAAGGGCAGTCCTACACGTGGCCGCAACATTTACCATAATATACTTACACCGCTTTGATAGCTTCTCCTGAACCTGGGCAAGACTGCTATTAAGTTGTCACGCTGCCCCGTATTCTTTCAGCCCTGGAAGCGACACTGCTGGCGTGGCCGCATCACAAGCCCGCTTTCAGCGAAGGGCGTCCATGGCCGTGTTCTCTGGAGTGTAAAAGTTGTGTTTGATTTGCTCGAATAAGTTTAAAGCTTTGGGCAACCAACGCATGAGCTGTGGATGATGTGTTCTGTTTAAACGAGTTGTGAAGGAAGAGAGAGCGTGTCCTTCGAGCGGGGCACTTGCCGTACTACTTTTATGCACATAAAAACATTAATGCTCTTATGGGCTGGTAGTGTGTATGCATTTCAAAGGAAATGTTCAATAACTTGAAAAATATTAAATATAAGTAAGAATACCCCCCCCCCCCCCCCCCATTGTGCTTTGCCGTAAAAATCATAAAGGTGGTGCGCTTCGCTTGATAGGCTTCACGCAAGGTTAGAGGAAAGACAACCCACCGTCACTCTATATGCAGGGTGTATCAGCTAACTTTAGCCAGAGTTTAAAAATATGGCGATGCACTTTAAGACGATGCGATCAAATGCATGTTGCTCATTTTTGTATGTGGTGTGTTACGCTATTTTGTCTATTTTGCCTAATTAGATCATTAGTCAACTTCTAAACCAACTTCTAAAGGAAGAATATGGAAAGAAATTCCACTTGGTAAGTTGTAGAGCGCTTTGCAAAACGTCCGATTAGACAGTTTCTGACTTTCTATTTATTAGGCACTGGTGTTTTTCCGCTTACTGCAGGTGCCCGCGAAATAAAAGAAAATACCACGTGACATGTCCGCCTGCGCGTCGTCATTGCAGCGCTACCAAACGCTCCGCGTCGAAACGAACATAGCATTTAGCCGGGTGCGCTGCCGCTGCGCCTGCTTATCGCTATCACGAACCGCCGCGAGGGAAGCATATCGGTGGCGTAAATCCCACAGCCAACGCCTACGTCACTGCCCTGTCGCCCTTTAAGCCGCAGCAAGCCCTGCTAGGTGCTACGTTCGTTTGTGGAAGTGTTTGGGAGCGCTGCAATCACGACGCGCAAGCAGGCATGTCACGTGGTATTTTTTTTTTACCTTGTATTTCGCGGGCCCGTCATCAGTAAGCTGAAAAACACTAATACCTAATAGATAGAAAGACAGAAGCAGTTTATTCGGAGATTTTGCAAACCGCTCTGCAACTTTCGAATTGGAATATTTTTCCTAACGTAGTTGCTTCAGAAGTTGACTAATCAATCTTGATTAATTATCTAATTAAGCAAAATACTAGGAGAGAGAAAGAAAGAGAAAGAGAGAGAAAGAGAGAGAAGACAGTAAAGGCAGGGAGGTTAACCAGACGCACGTCCGATTTGCTACCTTGCACTGGGGCAAGGGGTACGGGGACGAAAAGAGAGAAGAGATAGAGAGAGCACAGTTTTGCGCACATTTGAATGTTCCCACCAAGTCTACACACGGTTGCCATGACTTGTCGACTTGAGGTATTTCAACAACGTTTTCGTCGCTTTCTGTGCCATCGACGCGTACGGCCATGGTCCAAGGATTTTCATTTCCGAAAATGGACTAGAGTCTAGCTGGTTCAGTGCTGTCCGGAGAGCTTCACGCTCGACGTCGTACTGAGGACAGATACATAGGACGTTTTCAATCGTTTCTATGATTCCACAAGAGTCGCACATGGGCGTATCCCCCATTCCAATGCGGAAAGAAGAGGCCTTCGTAAATGCCACACCGAGCCAGAGGCGGCACAACACTGTCGCCTCAGAACAGCGGGAAACATTTGACGGCACTTGTAGCTTTAAGAATGGATGAAGCCTATGAAGGTGACACTTCGGGAGGTTGCAAAAAATAGCGCGACACACTACATACAAAAGTGAGCAACATGCATTTGGTCGCGTCGTCTTAGAATGTATCGGCATACTTGTAAACTCTGGCTAAAGTTAGGTGAAAGATCCTGTGTATATATATGTATATATATATATATATGGAACGTACTCTTGGTAACAAATGAATGTAGTGCGGAAGGATTAAAAAGGAGCCGATTGTCGGGATCGTCAGACGAAACGACTGAATCACCCGAAGTTTTCCTGAAGCGCTGAATCAACGCGCTCACAAAGTTCGGCGCGCACGGAGGATCGATGCAAGAAAAGGAAAAAAAACAAAAACAAAACGAAGCCGAGGGGCAAGAGCTGGGCGCGCCTGCAGCTTCAATGAGAACGACCGCAAACGCGACGCTTGCCGCCACCGCCGTTCCGGGTGTGACGTCAGAACACGCACGCCGGGTTCGCGCCCTGGTGGCATTTCTACGGACGGAGATCGTTGAACCCGGAGTCTTCCCTCGTGGCCCACTGAATGAACGCTCGCGCTTCCTTCGCCATCTCTGCGCCCAGTTGTGAGGAGGAGCACCCGTTTCGGCTTACGCAACTGGCGGAACTTGGGCGGCCTTCGCCGCGGTTGCGTAATTAGTGGCCCAATTAGAACGAATAATAACTCGCGGTGCGTCCTTGATTATACCGGCGCGCGAACGCATCTATTATCGTCAGTGGGAAGCAGGACTATTATACGCAGGTCACCAGGTAGATTGGGCTTCACAAAGCTTTTCGTTCGTAAGTGCTTTGTCTTTGCCATTGGCTGGCCGCCTTGATGATAACACGTCCAGCATCAGGATTGGCTGAAATTTTCTCTGACGAACAATTGTAGCGTAATGGGGTTTTGCTAAAAGGGGCCCAGAAGAGTAGAGACTTGGGTTTGTTGGTGCATCTTTGAGGAACTAAAAACAGCACACGCAGAGAGCAACAGGGACCGAGGTAAAGAGGACAACACAGCGCTGAAATTGCAACTCGTCTGGGCTTCCACCATTCGCTTCTTTTACCTTTTGGGCTTGTGAGTTGACGCTTATAAGGATGGGTCCGAGCTCCCATGTAGAATCGTTGGAAGAGATATTATTTAAAAAGACCGGGTTAGGGATAAGAAGGGCCGTTCGCTAATGTTGACACGGGCTGCCTTTGTAGCGCTTGCTTTGGCAAAACCGTATAGCGCGAATATAGGCGGAGGAAAGTTGTCAGCATATGACATGTATCCTGCGTTCTTGAGAGAGTCCGCAAGTCGCAGTAAACCGCGCAAGAATGTATTAAAGTTAGCAGGAACTCCAGGGTGCTGGGCGCGGCTCTATGCGCGTTCCTTATGCCTGCAAAAGTGTCCGCTTCTTTCTTTCTTTCTTTTCTTTATTTCTTTCCATTGCTAAAATACAATGACGGGGGCTAAGATAAAAGCTGCAATGAGGCAGCTTGAGGTGCCCTTAGCCCCTGTGTTACATGGTGGCAGTGAGTAGCGCAATCAGCCGTACGCAAAGAACATTACATATAAATAATAATTACAATCATCAATCAATTCAAGAGAATTTTCTATAACGGAACAAACAAAAAAGGAACAAAGAAATGGGATAAGGACAAATAAAAGTAATGCAGATATTACGCATCACCCCATTACATACACTTGGCAATACGTAAATAAAAGTGAAAATCGCGTACTTACTAGTCGGCGTAGGTCATTCTGCGAGTGCGGTGATTAACGGCACCTTTTGTCCGGTAGTGGCCTCGCGCTCTGACCGCGCTATAAGAAACGTCGCGTGTAGTACCAACATTTTCTACTTTAGCAGCACAGGTCAGAGCCAAAATGTGTCAGTGAAAAACTAGACTAAGTGCCGATCTTGCTCAAGGATGGCGACTAAGCAGTTTTATTACGAGAATGGACGGGCAGTCGTTTCTACGTACCACGTTTATTGTTATCTGTTTCATTTCGAACGAAACATTTTTTTTTTTGTAAATCGCGCGCAGCATATACAGCGTAATTCGGGCCAGTCCAAGCGAATTACTGCAAAAGGCGGGTATAGCTTATAAAACAAGCGTATCCAGGACACTAGCTAAAAGATTCACCAATTACCTTGGTAATTATACTTTCTATGGCAGAAGCGAAAAATTTCGAAATTGAAGCACCGCAGAATTGAAGTCACGTCGGCCTAGCATAAATGCTCAGCGTGGGAGAACTTTCGCGATATCAATCCCTAAAACGAACTGCGAAATGCATCGCCGTTACAATTAACAGTTTCGCGAAACCTTTCCTCTGGTATCTCGGTACGATATCAATTGCAACGCTACCGAATTATTTAGCGACATTTGGGGGGCGAACATCTCGAAAGTTGTGTCAGCCTATAATAGTATTTCTGCTAAGTCGACATTAGTCCAACTTCAACTTTACGCGATTTCTATATCTCCCCGAAAGTGGATAGTTAAGAAACCAAATAAGTGTATTGCACATTTGTGGTTCCCGTTGCGAGTAATATCCACTTCTTCAGTTACAATGCCCCTATAGAGGGCGGATCGCTTCATGTTTGAAAGGCGATATTTTTCAAAGAAGTGTGCTCGAACAACCCAGCCGCAAAATAAATAAATAAATAAATAAATAAATAAGCAAATAAATAAATAAATAAATAAGGGAAGAGGTGGGCGTAATGAAGCCGGATGGTCACTGTGACAGCTGACCTCTGGAAGCTACACTGTGGAAACTCTATCCAGCGAAGAATAGTCGAACGTGCACGTCAACTTCGCATTTTTTTTTTTTCATTCCACGCATGTGGTTCCCGATATTGCGTAGGGGGCGCTGAATCCATGAAACGAACTTGTGGCAGTAACGACTGTGCAGTCGGCAAAGACGGTTCGAGCTTCGATGCCTGCAAGAACATTGTACAATATGCATCGAGCGACAGTCGATAAGCCCGAAGGTCTCCTAACGGATTCAGTGCACTGCCTGTTACATTAACGCACGAACGAATAGATTCGAACTTACACACGCAAAAAAAAAGCATTAAGCAGAGTAACGCGGAGCGCTTTTTACGACTAGGGCTGAAGAAACTATAGATGGAGGCAAGTTGGGCGAAAAAAAAAAAAGCGCAGCCTGGCCCCTTGAAGAAGAGAAATAAAGCGGCCGTATAGCGAAGCAGGAAAACTGATGCTCGGCAATTAAACAGCTTTTCATTAGACGGCAAGCGGTGCGCAATTCTGCCAATCATTGCCCCCTATTCTCTCTCGCACTCTCTCTTTTCGCAAGGCGAGGAGTGCGTGCCACTCATTCTCCAGTAGAACACGACCTCTTGAACTTTGGGGAGATGGTCCGGGCTCTTCTCTCTGCCGTCGACCCCCCCGTCCTCCGCCCCCTCCCGCGCGGTCATTGACCGCACGCTCTTCCGTATAAGGTCAGGGGTGGCCGAAATTCGGTTGCCGCGCCGCAATACGCTTTGCGCGCGTTTCCAAAAGCGCAATTACGTTGACAAACGCGGATCACCGACATGTATACGTCGCCGTGCAGACATTAATTTGAAAGCCGTTGCAGGGAAGGAAACAAACAACAAAAAAAAAAGAAGCAAATTGATGAAAAGAAGAGCCTAATTTTCAGGCCCGGCAGAGCCTGAGCTGGCGCTGGCCGTATAATTGGGGACGGGCCGTGATGAACAGCGCTCCTTTATAGGCTCTCGACACCGATGCCGGGCAATTTTAGCGCCGGATTGCTTCCGTGATAGCGATCCGCTCCGAGCCAAAAGTGGGCCATCGCCAAGTTTGCCACAGAAAACGAAGCGCGCAGGCGCTGCTAATACCGGCCTGTAATGAGCTGCACTGAAGCGCGCGTCTGCATCAGTTTGTGGGGCAGCA
This sequence comes from Dermacentor variabilis, assembly GCF_050947875.1. NCBI lineage: Eukaryota > Metazoa > Arthropoda > Arachnida > Ixodida > Ixodidae > Dermacentor > Dermacentor variabilis. The sequence continues at coordinate 2,895,851 of NW_027460346.1, read as the reverse complement.
TCGTGCGTGCGATACCGTGCACGTACAGCTCGGAGCCACGCGTTGAAACGCGGTTCTGTTGCCGCTGCGTGTCAGAAGGCGAGTCTGCGGGCCCCTCCCTCTCCGAGTGAGATTTTAAGCGCACAAATGGCTTTCCTTGCGCTAACCGCCATTAGGAATGAAATTGGTTGCGGCTATAGTAAGAACTACTGACGTCTAAGTGCTCGCACGAAAATGATTAATTGGGCCCTCTATATTAACAAAAATTAATGAAAGATGAAAATCGGACAGACAGAAAGAACCAACCAAATCAGAAACACGGCAGCTCGTCGCCGTCATACCCTCGGGACTGTTCTGAACCGGCGTGTAAGCCCGCTCTCAAACGCACTGCAGAAGTGGCAGCAAGTGCTCTTCGCACATCAGTCCACAGCGAGGAGTTGCGTAAAATCGCAAGCGTAAAATCGAGCCCCTTGAGCTTGACTGATTCAACCCGTGCAAGTCCTCAATCTGACCCACATGATGTGCTATTGCGGATGCTCGATGAATACGATGAAAACATTGCGGGCAAAATCGTGGGACGTCTGCCCTGCCAGATAATGGGGCAACCTTTTCTTTTTTTCATCGCCCTATCATTAGCTACGGCAGCTATCAGCCTCTACGTGGCCATCACTATGCACTGATTAATATAACAGAAATTCGCAGCTAATTTTCTTTAGGGAACACCTTCAGACGGCATCTAATTGCAAATATAACCCATCTATATCGCACAGAGCGGGCCCATTTGCTATACATAGCCGCCTTTCGGAGACGCATGCACTCAAAATGTAACGCAGCGTACATATCTGTTCTATGTAGACTTTTTTCTCCGTAGACAGGAAACTAGAATGTGTAACAATAATAGCTAGAACCGCAGATCGTTTTGACGCGTCTTTTTAGTACGTAGTCTCAAAATTCGTCCGTTAAGCCATTCATCGAGCATCCGCAAAAATTCATAATGTGGGTCAGATTCGGGACTTGCGCGCGTAGAATCAGGCAAGCTCAAGGGGCTCGATCTTACGCCTACGATTTTGAGCAACTCCTCGTTGCAGACTGATGTGCGTGCATGCAAAGAGCACTTGCTGCCACTTCTGCAGTGCGTTTGACAGCGGGCTTACATGCCGGTTCAGAACAGTCCAGACGGTATAACGGCGACGAGCGGCCATCGGAAGGGTTTATAAGGGTGCGATCCCTCTGCAGCACATTCATCCAAGTGTTACAGCGTTGTAGTTGCCGGGGAACACGCAGTCGCGCATCGTCTCCTTCGGGCACGGTATTGCAATTGAATTCCGGGTCGCACGCCGAAGTCGCAACAGCAACCGCTGCGCAAGGCCCTTCTGCTCAAGTTGATCATAGTAGGTTGCGTTATTGCGGCAGGGGGTCCACCCAGTGGTAAGGACTAAAGGCCCTTTCTGATCTTTATTTAAAAAAAAGCTAAAAAGCCGATCTAAGGACTTTAGTAAGGACAAGCGCGTAGACCTGTGCGGGTAGCATCTATACAGACACTGCAGCGAAACGGTTGAACACTTGCCACTTTTACAGAGCCCCAAATTTAGCATTCCGTATTCAGAGGTGCTAAGCAAGTGCCAGCAGCTTTATCTGAGTATACTCGTTCCCGAATAGTCGGCATTTTAGTCGACGCGAGATTCACGCTACTGAGGATAGTTATGCGTCACGCAACTGAAAGTCTTGGCTGAGTAGTGCTCCTCCTGTGTTTGTGGGTGACATGTTTTCACCTTGTTTCCTCCACTCTTTTTTTCTGTTCTTCAGGCGGGTGAGCGTAGGTGTTCGTAGGTTTTCGTAAGAACAACAACACGCACTTGTAGTTCCGCAAGGATTGTAGTGTGACCTCGCTACGCACGCACACAATGAAAAAAAAAATGTTCTCGCTGCAGCCTAACATGTTTTCACGTGAAACGTCTTTTATTTAGGTCAACACAGGCGGTCACTTGCTAAACCCGCCGGGTACGAGAAGATGTAACACTAATATCGTTTTTATATTCGGAACCATAACCATCCGCACACCTTATTCTGGTATCGTTGCGTTGGGGAAAGAAGCCATTTTCGGATGGTTCACATATGTGGCATGAGCAGGTGAACCGTTGCCGTATCAAGCATGACGCAATCGGAGCTAAAAATAGCCTCGTGCGCGGCGTTCACAGAGGCGTATGCCTCAGCGATACGTTTGTCGACCCAAAGGGGGGTGGTCACGTTTGAGAGAGCTCACCCTGCCGTAGTAGGTATAACCGGTATAATCCATCAAACCCTAAACCTGTGCTGATCGGGAGTTGTTATGCTTACAAGCGTGCAATTTGCTACAGAAATTTCACCCTTGCTCGGATATGGTGCCCCTGCGTTCGACACGCAGCGTCCAGAAATGGCGCGTACAAACTCGGGCAGCAAGACATGTGGGGATGCCAGCCTTCGTCCAACCTTTTGACCATAGTGGGCCGCGTGACCGTCTCCGTAGTGAACGAAGAAATAAACCAGCAAACTAGGCGCATACAGAGAGACGAGAAGTGTACAGGGCGATGCCTTAATTGTTCAATATGTACCGACTCGCCCGGCACTTAGCCTTACTGCGTGTCCATAAGGAGCAGGCGCAGGAGCCCCAACCATCCATGCGTCAGTGCAGTAGGGTCGAGCGGTACAGGGCAGTCTCGGGCATCACCAGTAGAGAGGTCATTTATGCGCATTATAGTGCTCCTACAGCTTTTGCAAAACGAACAGGTCCACTACGAATTGGAAGTGACGATGATTGTGAAATAAGATTTTAAGACTCCCTCTCCCCCGTATAGCTGCAATGTGAGTTGGACATGTAAATTTTATAATTGGTAAATAGATGCAAACTGCGGATTTAGCTAAGCCATTTCTATACCCTATAGTTACCGTACACCCTCTATATCGCACGCACAAAACAGTTCACGTACCGTACTGCGGCTGCGTCCCTGACGCGCAATCTACTCGAATCTTTTTTTTTTTAGTTTAAATGTAGAAAACAGGAAGGCAGGCCTCTTATTGAGGGCCGGCTATCCCGAAATCCCAACTATGCTACTAATGCAAAAATATACATTTAAAAAAATGGGGACACCCATTGAGCCAGAATAAAACAGTGAGTATTCTACCAGGTGTGGGGCGCTGACCAGACGACAATTAACGACGGAAACACATTAGAATCGCACGTTGGCAAGAGCAGTGCACTTCGGCACAGCTCGAAAGCAACAGCTCGAAAAAAAAAAAAAAGTCGACGTATTTATGCCGCCGTTGCACTGTTATTTTGCTTGTTAGTTTTGTTGTCCGGCATCGCTTGGTGTGTCCTAAAATTTTACAGAATTGTTTAGCATTCCTTTACGGTTGTGTATAGTGTTTCATTAAATAATTAATCTCTGATTTCGCGTAACAGAACTACAACGAAAGGCACTGCAGTTGTCCGTCTATCGTATTCACTTATATAGAAACGTGCAAGGGGTGGTATTCTCTGGGTATCCACACCTTTCGAGAGCTTGTTTGCACCTGTCACATTGCCCAGGTGTGCATACTTCTGTTTTCCATGTAACGGCGGGCGCGGACCCCGTCGAGCCAAATCACCTGCTGTCTGCGTCGGCCTCAATGTCCGTGACATTCAAATAAACCCTAAACTATAGGGGTGTGCGAATATGCGAAACTTTTGAACAACGAAACGAATATTGTCTTGTTCTATTTGGTCCTCGAATCGAATACTCACTATTAGAGTTTGGTCCTCGATTTGAATGCTTACAATTTGAAAATTCCAATATTTTTCGAATAATTTTCGAATACTTTCCGTCATCGATCGCAGACGAACAAACATTAAATTGAAGCGAAGATGCGACAACTCTCATCCAGTCAGCAGGGGACGTAACAGTGGGCAGCCCACTGTATGTCTCAGACAGTAAAACTTTTGAAGGTAAACAATATAACTCGCAACAAGATGTTGGTTACACACGCCATTCGGCGGTGGGTACAGTTAGGTACTATTTATAGATGCATATCCTGTATCCTGTCATCTGATTTAATATGGAAACGCTTCATTGCAGCGTACTTTAAACAAATAATTTGCACGCAATCGAGAGTATGAATATGAATCGCTACCAGGTCGTCCAGCTTTCAATTCTTCTGTTGCATGCTTTATGTAGGGTGTTTCCTTTTTTTTCTAGATGCACCAAATTTTTAGAGATTTCCGGTTGCAGATAGCATAATTCTAACGGCTGAACTAAATTACTAGATGAGGCGGTCACTACTTCTGCGAGAAACAACATGCTTAATCGAATTCATATCATTATTACGCTAGTTAAGCTTACGATTAATTAACTTATGGCACATATTTCAATGTACGAATCGTAGCCAGTCAGCTCGCAAGACATATCGTCTTGGAACTAATTGTGAGCGTGGTACCGCTTTCGAGATATGCGCCGTCAAACTTGCGGTAAAGAATACACTGCTGGTCTACATACTTTTACGAAAACTCTGCTTTATGCATTAAAGCATAAAAGTAACTGGAACGCCAATGCACTTCGTCGGAAACTGAAAATTAACATCTCGAAACTCGTGCAGTCCTGAGAATTCGTTCCAAGTGGATGTGTCTTGCGCACTCACCGTCTGCAATTTGCACAATGAAATATGGGCCGCAAGGTAATTATATAAAAATTATTTATTGTAATTATGTTAATTATTAAATTAGGCATTTTGATTTCTCCTAAATGTAGTGGCCGCCTCATCGAGTAATTTAGCTCAAGGATTAGAATCCTGCTATCTGCTACAGACAATTTTTTAAGATTTCTAGCTAATAAAAAAAAAGAAAACGCCAGGTACAAGAGTGCTGCAACCATTCCGAACAAGACAGAAATGCTTTCTTTCTTCCGCTCCGTCATCGCCGCAAACCCCATAGCCGCTAAGTTACCCCCGCGGGTGCGGCTGAAACTTGGACGATGTAGAAGACAGCATGGACAGCACAAAGAGCAATAGAAAACGATAAGCATAACGTTAGGAGACGTTAGAAGACCAGAAGAGTGCAGTGTTGAGTAGAGAGGATATGTGTAAGGAGCTGATAATAGAGTTGAGATTAAGACCAAGGTCATTTGATTGGCACAGCAGAAAAGCGGTAATCTGTTAGGGTAACCGAATGGACTTGGCCAAGAGAAGGAATACCGAGCCTTTGACGACAGAAGGTTAGGCGACGTGGTGAGATTAGGAAATTCGCGGGCATAGGACGGAGTTGAACGATTCAGAGCTGTGATAATCGGGCAATTCTGGGAGAGACCTATGTCCTGCAGTGGGGCACAATATGACGATAGTAATGCAGTTCGCACCACATTTTGGCATTTTCCACATATATGCAAGTGCTTTGATGCGAAAGAGTCAAATGGCCAATCGAGCGAGAAAAACCGGCGTCTGCCACCTGTAGGAGCGAAACGGCACCTAATATTCTATTGACTGCGACGCCACGCCGCGAGGGCGCCTCGCCGAAGCAGAGCGGGCGAAAGTAAACACCTCCTCCCGAATTAGCGCGCCAGGTGTTGCATGAGGGGAGAGGGCATCACCGCGACGCCACGTCACCGTCGCTCTTGGAAGCCTGTGTTATCGGTGCGTTCCTTGACCGCGCAAGCTCTGGCCTGCGTTCTAACTGATCCTCGGTAACGCTAAATCAAAACGCGTCACGCGTCTGAACCCGCTAGCTTGCCCGCGAGGAGTTCATAACTCGAAGGGCCGCTCAGCGGCTTTCAGTGTTTCGCATTCATAACTCATAAGAAGTGCTTACGTATCCTCGCATTTTTTACTCCGGTTTTCTCTCTGCGCGTATTCTCGTAACCATTTCGGTACAACGTTGAATCGTGCCCACCCATGACTCACTGCAGTCACACTTATCAGGCTTATACTGCCTGCACAAACGCGGCCTTTTGAACTGCATTCCTGAATTTTTACTTCCCTTTGCTCCCCAATGCCCATGACTGTGCGCTTAAACTAAACAGAAAAAAACAAGAAAAACTGCATATCCAACGACTGTGTTGGAATCTATGCGAACCTGTTTATAAATGCTTTAGAATTAAGTGCACTGCGAACAATTGCCTTAATTTTCATCCTATGCAGCCTGTAATTTCATGTAGTGTTTATATTTGTACACTACGTCGCTCACAAGCTATGCCTAAAAACAAATAGAATGTAGTTCATGTGAATGCAGACTGCGAGACTTAGACGCAGCGACACGACTAGGACGAAGACGATGTTTCACGCTTGTTGAGAGAAGAATGATAAGCAGAAACGTATGCAGAGATAAGTGCCGACGCCGAAGGCAGTGGTAAAGTTGGCGATTCGCCCGTTTCATTCCTGTGTCCTTGGCCTAATGAAAACTAGTACTCTTGCACGTGCTACCCCGTTTGAAACGTAGCAGGAAACGCTACGAAGGCTGGAAAGACTTCTCTCACTGCTGCCATCCACGACGAGAAAAAATCCGCCTTCATTCCACCCTGGGAAACTGGATGTACAGCGAAGATGGTGCAGACGCTAGACGACGTCGCACAAGCACCGCCACTACAAGCTACATACGTCACGCGCGCGCTCGTGTGCGGCAGTGCAGCATACACCCTCGTTCTTCTAAGCCGTCCGCCAAGAGCAGGTGCATTATTTAACTAAATTCAAATTTCAGTGTAAACTGCGTCAGAAAAATGCGTAAACTATGACTTAAACACAAGCTGCAAACATGATAGCCCCGGATTGTTATAAACCCGTTATAAACCTGTTAGGCGGGAACTGAAAGACACAAGCCCTTTTCCAGCTGCCGTTTGAGGTCTGTCTGAGTGGCCGCGGCCACTAGGCGGCGGTACCGTTAGCACAGCATACCTCCTCATTCTGGTAGGCCCTCCGCCTAGCGCAAGTTGGTTATTGAAGTAACTGAATTTCTCAAAGTAAAATGCGTCAGAAAATTCATAGAGTACGACTTACAACCTGCAACCAGCTGCACGTTCTGCAACTTTCCGAACGAACCGTCGATGGAAGTACAGGCGCGGAATTTTGCGACACTTCATGGGCCGATCTGTTTACCGACACACTGGCATATCAACTGGACAACTGGCATACGGTGATACCAGTCTACGTGACGTCATCGACGAGTAACGCTTATAATATAGATAGCTTGCATGGTTGCGGCATTGGGCACGGCGGCGCCGCAATGAACATGCGGTCCTCAAACCCCTTCGTTTTTCTTCTGCAGGTGAGAAAATATTTTGGAAAATGCTATCGCAGTTAAGCCATGTTCCTCCTGGGGCTGCCGCTCCCTCGACCAATGTGCTGTTCAGTTAGCTGTTGGGCCGCATTTTTAAAGCTGCCGTTGCTACTGGTTGGCAGTATCGAGAACAACCCTCGGACCTAACACGCAGGAAGTCCTGGCAGAGATTCCAAACGTTGCCTCTGATCTAAATACTATGAAAGAAGAAAACAAGAAAACCAATGAATCCTTAATAGCCATACATGCTAAGCTCGACAAGCTTGCTCTTCTAGAAGATACAATAACTTCTGCTGAAGGAAAGGTATTGTAACTGGAACGCAGCATGAATCGCATGGCTAGAGAAATAGATGAAATTTAAAACAGAAGCAGATGGTCGAATTTAACAGTATTTGGTACTACCGAGACAGAAAGTCAGACTACAGGTACTCTCGAGGCTAAAATTACCGGCAAACTTCTTAGAGACACCCTCGGGTGAAGATATCTGGCACCGAAAGTATCCGTCGCCTTGGTACAAAAACGCCATACAAAGCAAGACCAGTTATATTCAAGCTTGTTGACTCCATAGATAAAGGCTCCAAGGTATCTATCAGCGAGCACTTTTCAATGAGAGTAAGGGAAATAAGAAAATAACCTCTTGGTTAGCAGCAAGACAAACAGAGATAGAAGAGAAAAGGGTAGGCTATACTTTGATGAAATTAGAATCAAGGATTAGTTATTCACTCGGGACGAGGAAACGAACACCAGAGTAGAAGTCGCAAAAAACTAAATAATGCACGCAACCACTCACTCTACCAGACCTGAGAAACCTTGACCATCATTAATATTGTTGTACAAAAACGTATATTTATAAATATTTACAAGTAAGGCGAGCAGTGCAGGAGTCACAAAAGCCAAGATGGCGAGGAGAAACCTCTAGGTCTTCTTCTGTCTCGCGGCATTACGCCCCGGGTGAAAACACTTGCACCATCCGAGTTGACTAGAGTGCAGCATCAACGGACGTATTATGCAGCTTCAGCTGAGCAACGTGAACTACATCAGTCTGGACCGGCGTACAAGGTAACATTGGCTTTGCTGGTGCAATCTCATTCGTCACGTCGGTAACTTGGCGCAGAACGCGATAAGGACCGTTGTAGCGTGGTAGTAGCTTCGCTGATAGACCAACTCGTCGAGTTGGTGACCAGAGGAGCACTAAGGATCCGGGAGCGTAATATACATTCTTAGGTCGACAATCATAACGCAACTTCTGTGATGTCTGCGACATCATGAGGCGGTCACGCGCGATAAGACGTGCAGCGTTCGCCCTTGCGATGGCATCTTGTCTGTACTCCAATTATTGTTGTGGAGCGGATGGGAGTAATGTATCCATGGAGATATCGGTACACGGCCAAAAAGAAGATAAAACGGTGAACAACCTGCAGTTTCGCAGCGTGACGTATTATAGGCGAATGTAACAAAGTGGCATGGAAGAAGCCGAAGTGAGCGGATGCACTTCACGCCGGCTCTGTCTTTCGTAAATGATTTCGCAGTGTTTATGCAAAATATCTCTGTAATTTTGCACCATCATCTCCCGCAAGTTATCCTGACTCTACCGATATTTGTCTTCAAGGTGGGAACTGCATTTTCACCGCTTTATTGGACCATTTCTGTCGAGCCGCTGCACCGCCGAGCTAAGCTTACCGCTAAGCTTAGTGCTCCGGCCGATACGTGAGCCGCAGTTACGGCTGCGCGTCACATTTCTTCAAGCCGCCATGGAAATACAAGTTGCAGGAACTGATATCTCACCCACCGAGATTTCCGAAGAAACAGGATGGTGCACCATTGGCCCGCGTGCACGACTTTCTCCTTGGGGCAAGCGCGCTAACCCTAACACTGCATCAGCCTCCCAAACCGGCGTTGGAGGCACGAACAAGGCGCAGCGAGGCCCGCGCGCTCACAAGCAGCAAGTTCTGAAGGCAGGGAAGATGCCCACTCTTCCACGTGATCACCACAAAGTAGTTATCAGGCCACGGGGCGGCTTGAACGTTGCAAAAGTCGGGGTCGTCCGCCTCGCTTCGGCCTTATATAGGGCAGCAAACGTATCTCCACAAGACGCGACGGAAGACATTGTCTGCCCAAATATTCAGCAAAATATCATCGTTGTGAGTACCCCTCACTCTCCTAATGCAGAACGGTACCGCCGACTCGACAGCTTTGAGGTCGACGGACACCAGTTCGAGATACGGGCATATGAAACTGCGCCCGACTATACAGTCAAGGGGGTCGTCCGTGGCATTCCTCTCGAAGAAGACGCGAAGGACATTCACGTCAATATAGTCAACAAGAGGAACCCGAATGCCTTAGCGGCCAAAAGACTCAGCAAGACCACGTCGGTCATCATCGCCTTCGATGGTGGCCGAGTACCAACGTGGGTGTACTATGGGGGTGCTATGCTCAGGTGTACCTTGTACAGAAAGCAGATTGACGTGTGCCACCAGTGCGGAGGCGTCGGACATCGCATGGACGTCTGCCCGAACCCCCAAGACCGTGTGTGTAGAGGCTGCGGAGCCTCGAACCCAGACCCCAATCACACATGCACGCCAAGGTGTCACGTTTGTGGGGGAGCGCATCCCACTGCGGACAAGGCCTGCAAGGCTCGATTCAAGACCCCCTATCTTGTTAAGAAACGACGCGGAGACCGCCAGAGGGCAGCGGCGGAGGCCGCCCTCGAGCTACAGCAACAGAACTACGACGAACATTTCCCACCTGCCTCCCGCTCCCGCTCTCGAGGCCGGGCCCGGTCTCGCTCGGTTGCGGGGCCTCCATCCCGCCGGCAGAGCAGGTCTCGGAGCCGGGCGCGCAGCAAAACCCCCGGGCCGAGCCGTAGCCGTTCGAGCTCTCGGCGTCCGAAGCAAGCCGGCCAGCAAGATTCGGACCTACCTGACAAGGTGAGCTGGGCAGATGCGGTTAAGGGCTCGCTGAGATCGACAAGATCGACAGCCGACCAGCCCACCTCTGGGAAGCCAAGACGTCACTAAACGCAAGATTGAAGCAGCAAAGGCACAACCGAAAGCTTCGTAAGAAGATCGCACATATCAATCGCCAGCTGGAAGACCATTGCCGGACCTTAAGACGCCAACAGTGGTATGACATCTGCAACGCAGTCGATGGGCAGCTCCACAATGGCAGCACGTGGCGTCTCCTTCGTCACCTCTTAGGGGAAACGCAGAGCAAGTCTGCTCAGCAAGCAAACCTGCAACGCCTTTTGCACAAGGAACAGGCTACCACGAGTGATCACCAGCTCGTGACACGCCTGCTAGCCAAGTACTTCCCTCGACGGCCCGATGTTCAACACGGGGATTACACTGGAGAGACAAATGTGACACTCGATGAAGAATTTCACGAGTCAGAGATCCGCGCAGCTCTCCACGACCTTAATGGCAAATCAGCACCTGGTCCCGACAAGGTTACGAACAAGACTCTAAGAAACCTCGATGATGCCTCGATAACCGCTCTTACGGCATACATCAACAAATGCTGGCGAGCAGGTTGCATCCCAGAGGCGTGGAAACGCTCTAAGCAGTCCTGATACCGAAGCCAGGCAAGCCGTCCAGCCTCGATCACTTGCGGCCCATTTCCCTCACATCCTGCGTTGGCAAGGTGATGGAGCACGCGTTCCTCTCCCGCATCAACCACCACCTCGAGGACACTGGAGCCTACCCACCCACTATGGTGGGCTTCCGGTCACACCTTGTCCACTCAAGACGTCATGCTCCAGCTCTACCACGAGATTATCAATGACCCAACTAGTGGCAACCGGGCCATCCTCGGCCTGGACTTGGAAAAGGCATTTGACAATGTAGCACATGCAGCAATCCTGAGCCGCATAAACAAGCTCAACTTGGGTGCGCGAAGCTACAACTACGTCAGAGACTTCCTGTCGCGCCGCACAGTCACCCTCGCGGTCGGCAGCATGACATCCGACGAACATACACTAGGAAGCACCGGCACTCCTCAAGGATCGGTCATATCCCCGCTCCTTTTCAACCTCGTGATGCTGGGTCTCCCGGCCTACCTCGACGAGATCGATGGCCTCCATCACGCCTTGTACGCAGATGACATCACCCTGTGGGTCAACAAGGGCAGTGACGGTCAGATAGAATGCACCTTACAAGCAGCGGTCTCTGCAGTCGAAACGTACCTCCAAGACACAGGTCTCCGACTATCTCCACTGAAATCGGAGCTGCTCGTCTACCGCTCGCGCCGCCGGCCAAAGCCTACAGCCGAATGGCGCCAATGTGACGACATAATCCTCTATACGCAAGACGGCTCCTGCATTCCCCGAGTCCCGAAGATACGCATCCTAGGCATGCATATAACAGCCAACGGGTCAAACATAGAAGCTATTCGCAAAATCGAAGGCAAGGTTACAGCGGCTACCCGCCTGATCAAACGCATTACAAACAAACACACGGGCATGAAGGAGGACAGTGTCATGCGCCTCATACACTCTTTCGCAATCAGTCACATCACTTATGTGGCTGCCTTCCACAACTGGAATGTCACTGAAAGGGAGAAAATCAACACCCTTATACGCAAGACTTACAAGATCGCCCTTGGCCTACCGGAGTCCACAAGCACTGCTCGTCTGCTACAGCTGGGGGTATACAACACGCTTGAGGAAATCGTGGATGCGCAAAGAACCTCTCAACTCGAACGCATGTCTCTGACAGCCACGGGCCGGTACATCCTGCGGAAACTCGGCTTCAACTACCACGTCCAACACGGTCAGAAACAGGTCATTCCACCTGACCTCAGCGACACGCTGATTGTCGCCCCTATACCTCGAAACATGCACCCCGAATTTAATCGGGGCCGACGCCAGGCCCGTGCCAAGGCACTGCTGCGCTCCTTGGGTGGAAAGAGGACTACGCGCTTTGTAGACGCCGCAGAATACACGCGAGAACGCCGGTTCACGGCGGTAGTCGTAGACGTTAGCTCCAGGCTTACGCACGCGTGTAGTGTCGCAACGGAATACCCCGAAACAGCAGAAGAGGTAGCGATTGCGCTTGCGCTTACCGACCCCCTCTGCGAGGTGGTGTTTAGCGACTCACAATCCGCAGTTCGCAACTACGCGCGGGGGCGCATTTCCTCCGAAGCTCTCCAGATTCTAAGGAAAGCTGGTCGACAGCACTTCGATAACACCGCCATCATATGGTTTCCAGCGCACGTCGCCACCCCCACCGATGAGAGCCTCATTAACTTGAACGAGGTAGCACACCGCTCTGCGCGAGAACTGACCCGCCGCGCAGAATCGGGGACCGCCTCTTCGAGTTCGGAACTGCTGGCTCAAAGCACGCGAGAACGCCTGGTCAGGTACAATGACATCACCAAGCACTACCAGCTAGGCAGGCGGTTGCTGCCCCCACCTCACCCCATGCTGAAACGTCGCCAGGCAGTCATCTGGCGACAATTGCGAACACAAACATTCCCCAGTCCGGTGCGATTGCAGCACATTTTCCCCGCGCAATACCCGAATGCTCTTTGCAAATTATGTCAGGACACTAGAGCGACGCTGTCACACATGTTGTGGGAGTGTCGGGTTACATCAGCTACAATGGCAGTAGCTCCGGAGGCTCTTGCGTCGAAGTGGGCCGCCGCTCTGCGCAGCTCCAACCTCAAGACACAAGAGTGGGCTGTCCAGCAAGCCCGAGAGGCGGCGACGAGGCAAGGCCTCGAAGTCCCCTCATGGGAGACCTGAGCCCGGGTCATCAAATTTGCCGGATTCAGAATAAAGTTGTTTCCATCCATCCAAAGTGGCATGTAACATCCCCGTCGCGGTGGTCGGTGCCAGCGGACATGGAAAGCATGTCTGTCATAGTCATAGTGCGAGACCGTATGTCTGAGTATGATAGGCCGTTGTCGCCTTGTGTTTTGAGGAACATGAGCGGAGGAGGTCATCGATGACGTGGGGCAAGAAGTAAGGACCGCGATCGGTGAGCAGCTGACGAGGAGCTCCGTGATGCAGAATCACATCGCGGAGAAGGGAGTCGGCAATATCTGTAGCACAGCTGGTTGGAAGCGCGCGTGTAATAGCGTACGTAGCGCGTGGCATAGTTTGTCGCGACAGCGACCGATTTGTTCCCTTATGCTGATGTAGGGAAAGGCCCAATCAGATCGAGGCCGACGCAGAAGAACGACTCTACTGCGAAATCGATAGGCTCAAAAAGGCCGGCAGGAAGCGCCGGTGGCCTCTCGCGTCGTTGACACAGTTGTCAGCTGCCAACACACTTCTGCACGGAGCGATAAAGCCCAGGCCAAAAGAAACGACGCCGCACGCGGTCATAAGTGCACGTTACACCAAGATGAATAGCAGTGAGTTTGTCGTGAAGCTGCTGGAGGACAGTGGAACGCATGTGTGAGGGCACCACAAGCAAGTGCTCAGGGCCTTCGGGTTATACACTGTGGCCGTATAAAATTCCACGGTGTAAGGTAAACATCCGGAGCGACCCGTCAGAGACCCAAGAGCTGAGAGAGTCGATGATGAAACATAATGCCGGATCACGCCGCTGCTCATCGCCGACGCCAAGAAAGACTGAGATAGAAAGAACACAGGCGTCGGTGTCAGGGTTGGTGTTGTCGGATGGATCGACGGGATATCGGGACACGCAGTCCGCGTCCTGATGTCCGGGGCCAGACATGTGCACGACGGAAAACGAGTACTTTTGTAACCGCAAAGCCCAGCGTCCAAGGCGGCCTGTAGGGTCTTTCAGCGAGGAAAGCCAGCACAGAGCATGGTGGTCAGCCACTACCGTGAATGGACGGCCAAAGAGGTACGGCCAAAATTTGGAGACCGCCCAAACTTTATAGGGCAAGGCATTCACGCTCAGTAATTGAGTAATTGCACTCTGGGGCAGAGAGCAGGCGGCTAGCGTATGCTATGACGCAGTCACGACCATGCTGGTGCTGGGCAAGGACGCTCCGATTCCGTAGCCACTGGCGTCCGTCCGAACTTCCGTAGGAGCAGAAGGGTCGAAGTGCGCCAACACAGGAAAAGTCGTGAGGAGGCGGATAAGCGCAGAAAATGCATGAGCGTCTCTACGGTCTCATGAGAAAGGCGTATCTTTTTTGAGCGCTTCAGTGAGCGGACGGACAATGGCAGCGATATTTTTGACAAAGTGACGGATGTAAGAACATAAGCCAATGAAGGACCGAACGTCTTTGGTAGAGGAAAGTACGGGGAACTGCTTCACGGCGTGAATTTTTTCAGGTTCAGGTCGGATTCCTACACCATTAGCAAAGTGACCGAGCACTGTTATTTCGCGGCGACCAAAGTGACACTTGGATGAGTTGAGCTGAAGACCGACGCTGCGGAACACTTGGAGAATGGTCGACAGGCGCTGAATATGGCTAGAAAATGTCCTTGAAGAAACAATAACGTCATCCAGGTAGGATAAGCAGGTCGACCATTTGAAACATCGAAGGAGCGAATCAATCATGCGCACAAATGTGGCTGGCATATTGCATAGACCGAAGGATATAGCCCGTAAGGTGTTACAAATGCGGTCTTTTAGGGGTCTATAGGATCGACTGCAACCTGCCAATAGCCATACCGCAGATCGATGGACGAAAGATAGCTCTCTCCGTGGAGGCAGTCGAGGGCGTCATCTATGCGAGGCAGTGGATATACGTCCTTCTTAGTGATCATGTTCAAGTGCCTGTAATCGACAGAATATCTGCAAAATCATCTTAGAAACACAAAGCAAATCGTTCTTACTGCAGATTTCAACCTTCCTGACATAGACTGGGATTCGAATTGTAGCGGACACAGAGAAGTAGCCTCCGTGGAAGCACTGCTTGAGATATCATTAAAATTCCGTTTACGACAGATTATTCGAGAACGCACTCGCATCACTGCCACAAGCCGCAGCATTCTGGATTTGATATTTAGCAGTGACAATGTCCTTTCAGACCGTATCACGAGGGAAGTAATGGAAAGTGTATCAGACCATAAAGCAACGAAGTGTTCTATATTATTACACTCACCAAAGAGTAAGGAGGAGCTTTTCACGAATATCTTAGACTAGTGAAACGCTGATGACGCCAGCACTATTGATTTTCTTGAAGGCTCTTATTCGGCTTTTCTTAAAGATTTCGAAAATGATACAATTCGAATAGATCTTTTATGGCTATCTTTCACGAACATTGTTTAAAGCTGTTTGATATCATTTGTTCCCGTAAGAAGAAAGAGAGTGCATAAACAGAACCCATGGATAACCCGCGATATAATACGTATGAAACGTAGGATTGCAAGGCTAAGAAAATTTAACACTAGGTCTGGCGAATCTCACTTAGAAGAACGAATCCACAAACTTTCACATTCTCCAAAATCAAATATTGAAGTAGCTAAAGATAGATGCCTTTATGTTACCTTAAATAACCTTATCAAAACGACGCCCCGTAAATTTTGGTGATATTTAAACTCATGAATTCACAAAAAAAAGCAGCCTACCCCACACTGAAGCTTTAAAGAAAGCGGAACTGTTTAATGAATATTTCAAGTCTGTTTTTATCGTGGATAATGGCGTTTTACCCCCAGTAGGAACTGATGAAAGGACTACAAGGGAACCAATGAGCGAGATAATTATTACAGAACCAGGGATCATTTCACTACTGCGTAACATTAATGAGAAAAAATCCTGTGAATCTGATGACATATTAAATACTTTTCTGAAAAGATACGCCGAGTTTATGGCCAAATACCTTTTACTTATTCATCAAAAGTCTATTAACCCAGGTGAATTACCGCGTGAGGGGAAAACCGCCAAAATTATACCCATCCATAAATCTGAAGATACTGCAAATCACTCCAACTATCGCCCGGTTTCCTTAACCTGTACTGCTTGCAGAATATTTGACCATATTATTCTCAAACACATTATGTTGTTCGCCGACGACAACGATCTTCTGTGTGAGAATCAACATGGATTTAGAAAAGGCCGGCCGACGACAGCATAACTAAAAGAAACAATCCATGACTTCGCAACCTCCGTCGATAACTGCGGACAAACTGACGCTATATTTCTTGATTTACCGAAAGTGTTCAACGGAGTATCGCACACCAAGTCGTTCCGGAAAGTTGATAAATTATTTGGCAGTTGCAAGATCACAAAATGGATTAAGAATTACCTTTCATACCAGACCCGGTGCACTCCCAACGAGGGCTACTCACCCGAACCCTCTCCGGTTCTATCTGGAGTGCCGCAAGGCACAGTACTGGCACCCATTATTTTCCTCATTTTTATTAATCACTTAGCTGAGAATACAGAATTGACAGTCCGAATGTTCGCAGATGATTGTATATTTTATAAAAAAGTCAATAGCACAACAGACCAGGTCGTTCTGAATATAATACACTTGCGAACCTGACTAAATGGTGCTGATCATGGCAGATGAATATTAATCTAAATAAATCTGTCTGTATGACAATATCACGAACGAAGAAATCTATAAAATTCACCTACGTCATAGATGAAATAACATTAAACATCGTTGACTGCTACAAATACCTAGGGGTAACTATTTCCACAGACCTGAAATGGGATAAACAGGTAGCATGTGTTTCATTTAAGGCCTTTTCCGCTCCTTCCTCATTAACACCCTCAATTGAGGCTGCTTCACCAAGTACAAGACTATTAGCATATACATCGCTAGTTCGCTCAGTTCTTGTATATAACATTTTGGTTTCCACACATGAAAAAAATGTATTGATAGATTAGAAGCAGTACACAGGAAAGCAATATTATTTGTGTACAAGTATCGACGTTGTGATTCAGCTTTTGACCCACTTGCGAGAGCAGGTCTTTTCACCATAAGCAAACGTGCAGAGCTTCTACGTTTCAAGTTCCCATTACAGCTTTTAAATAATGAAGTCAGTAGACGGAAATAGCCCTCGATTTCTATCGTTCTCAGACACCAGATCCACTAGAAGAAACATAGTAGACACTTAAAAGAATGTAGGTTCCACAGTGATACATTTAAATCCTCGTTTTTCCCCAAAACAATAAGAAAGCGGAATGCACTACCCGAACACGTCGTTAGTAGTAGGTCAACTGATACGTTTATCTCAAAACTAACTAGGTATATTTCCGTACTGCCTCAGCTGGAAAAAAATGAAATTAACATATCGGTATTTGTTTTTCATGCCAATGACTGTTCGTGTTAAGTTGCTTCTTTTTATTTTTTTATTTAATACGTTTTTAAAGTGTTTACTCCAAATTATTGATACCTTTGTGTATGCTAATTGTTTGCATTGACCTGATTTGGAGGAAAGTGTCTTTATCGTCCTTATTCTTTGTTCACAATATTTCGAATTATTGTGAACACAAGCTTCACCATGTTTGGAACCAGCGGCGCCGACTACGGGGGGGGGGGGGGGGCGCTCTGGGGCCCGAGCCTTCTCAAGAATTTTCCGAGGGGGGCATGGCTGAGCCTCCCCGGCGATGCCCAAGCCTCCCCCACCCCCACCTTGTTATGCAAGAGTTTTGTCACCCCCATCGTTTGAGGTTTCTTTTGGCTTGTTTCAACTTTTTCACTTAAGTTTTATTGTGGCTAATAGCTAATCATTATTGGCGCAAACGTGCACGTCTTTTAATTCATACTTTGCTTTATTTCTGCAAATCCTGACAATAGGAGAACAAGCGCATTAGAAGCACTAGCAGCGGCTGCCTCATCCGTATTTTCTCACTTCAACATTCTTTTAAATTTCTACTGTAAACACCATGCACATACAGAATATGTTTAGCCATATACACAGGACAAAGTTTATTATATCCTTAAAGAGAAGGAGGTAGCCAATTAGCAATTATCCCTAAAGATAAAGATTGCTTATACCTAGAGAATGAATATGTTGCTGTATGTTCACCTCGCTTCAAAATGCTTTGCGTGCTTTAGTTTTTTTTTTTTACCTTGAAAAATACCTGTAGACTTCAGTGACCCCTTTGGCAGAGTCTTATCAACGGCGTGTGAAATGCACGTGAGTTATATGGGTCTCAGTACCGCTTCTGTTTCCTTTAAGCAATGATGAAAAAACACTCTTCTCACAATTTACATTTATTAGGAATGGAAACATCGTCGCTTGCATGCAGAGGTTATAAATATATAGTGGGTGTCCCAGTTAACTATCATGCACTTAATTTTAAAAGAAGGAGCACTTGCGTTACTCGAAGAAAACCTAGTGCATATTGTTTCCAGTAGAGTAGACTAGCTGCCAGTAATATTTTATTACTGTGATTTATTTACACATTTTTTGTAATATTCTAACTAAAGACTTAATACCCTAATTACCAAAGTGTCAGTGAAGCGTTTGTAAGCACAGCCAATATACATCTAACTGCAGTATCTTCAGCGACGTGCTAATTAAGCACCATTTTTGCCGACGATCAATAAACCCCTCGAAATATGAAAAATACCACATGACTGCGCTCTCACCCGCATCATAAAGCAGCGCCCTCGAACAAGCCTCCTCTGAGTTAGCCAGAACGAAATAACGTAAATAAACAAAAAACATCGTGATCGAGCTGGTTCCTTATCTGCCGCGTCCCGGCCGAAGTGACACGTCGCGTTTGGTGTCAGTTGGAAACAAGATGTGATAGCTGTTATCTCAGCGTAGATAAACCGCACGGATGGTTTTGTTCTTTCTTTCTTTTTTTGCCACAAAGCCTATCACCACAAAAGCGAATTGACAACGTCAGTGCAAATGTTTAAAGGTGTATTTTGTTTCGTCCCAGTCGCCATGTCTTTCTCTAATGAGTAGAAGGTAGAAGTGATTCTTGCCTTGGGAGCGACAAACGACAACAAGAGGAAGGCCACAAATATATACATATATCAGTCATGGAAGTGTGGCGGTAGCTCAAACGCATCGACTATGATCAGAAATTATGAAAACCTGAGACAAACCGGCAGCTTCCAGAAACAGCGGCGTACGGCTCCATCGTTGAGTCCTTGCCTATGCACGGATGTTTTAGCATTTATGGCCTTAAACCCTCATGCTTGCGTACGGGATGTGGCCGCCCAGATAGAAATTTCCAAGTTATTAGTTCGGAGGATTCTAAACGATTGCCTTTCACTCGTACCACCTTAACCAGCACCGATGCTTGGAAGATGGGGACCTACAGAATCACCGAGATTTCTCGAATTGGGTCCCCGCAAAAGCCGATGAGGCACCGAACTTTTTGAGCAGAAGCGTTACGTTTTGGGCGAGTTGGTTGCACATGATTCTTTAGAGACTTATGGGCGCACAAGGACAGGACGTCGAACGAAGAAGGAACACACAACATGCGCAAACTTCAACTGTGCGCGCATAAGTCTCTAAACAATTTTTGAGCAGCATCATGTGCACAGATGAAGCCAATTTTCACAGAAACGCCCAGGTAAATTTGCATAATGCACACTATTGGAGTGACTACAATGCACACTTGCTAAAGCGCAATCGGCACGAGTACCAGTGGTCGTTCAATGTGGGTGGCGGAATTTACGCTGGTGCTATATTCAGTCCCATCTTCTTCGATTACACACTGTCTAGACAGTGTTACGTGGACGAAATCCTAAAAGGAGTAGAGGATGAGTTTCTCAGCGAAGTCCCGCTGTGACGTCTTCTACTTCTGTGGTATCAGTAAGATGGGACGCCAGCACAGAGCAGCAGCCGAGCACGAAACTGGTTGGATGCGACTTTTAATGCGCAATAGGTTGGAAGGCGCGGGGATGTAAATTGGCCGACTAAGTCACCTGACCTCTCTCCACTCGATTTCTTTTTTTGCGGTTACGTAAAAGATCGTGCTTACATAAAAGAGACGGACGTTAGATTAGCTCAAGACAAGGGTAACGGGTGCCTGCCGTAGAATTCGAGCGTCAGTCATCAAGAAAGCCACTTATGATGTAATAAAACGCACTCAGTACTGCGTAGCTGCAGAAGGCGATCTATTCGAACACGTCCTCTAGGCAGCAGCTGGTGTTCGAGGGAGCTTACGAATTCATAGATATATGGGGGCACTGAAATCTGATGTATTTTTGTTTGTTGTTTGTGCAGGCGTCCCGATTGCCAATTTGGCTCATTTGGAAGTGGTTATTACTTTCTTGAACGCATCGGTTTTGCCTTTACTCATCACGTGGGTCGCTTCCCAGTCTATTTATTTCGCTTTTATTTTGTGCCACAAACCTGTTTTTGCCTCACGTATACACTATCACAAAAACTAAATCTGTCACTTTAATTTGGCTTTGGTCCGAAGCAAGTTTCTGGCACGAAACATAGATGCGCGCGCACTCTGTCAATGCGGTGCGAGCAAAGCCGGGATTTTGAAACATTCTATGCCTATTACATTGCTTTTCGTGTTTCGTTGTGGTCAGATGTTTCGGATGTTTCGTGCGCGGTCAGAGCGGCGCTTCGGCCGCGTTATCAAGGGGCTTTTGTTATCAGTGTGATCAATCGGCCTTGAGAGGCGGATAATAAGTGTGACGTAGAGAGGAAGGAACAGCTGGAAAGCCGCGAAACCTGCGGTTGGTGCTTCATCCGTGCCATCATCAAGGTGATGCGCTGTCGCTTCGGGTTTGCGACAAGCAATGTAGTTGCTTTCAATCAGCTTATTTGAGGGCGCTGCTCTATGATGCGGGCAGAAGCGCAGTCACGTGGTATTTTTCATATTTCATGAGGCTTGTTTGCCAGTCAGAAAAAATGGCACGAAATTAGTACGTCGCTGAAAACACAGCAGTTACATGACACTTTGATAATTAGGATGATACTTCTGGAATTAGATATTTAATTGCAATTGCCGAATTAAATTTCAGGAACGAAACAATTACTGGCGGCTACTCCATTGTGCTGAAAGCAATACACACTAGGTTTTCTTCGCGTAAAGCAAGTGTTCTCTTTTAAAGTCTTGGTGCATGATAAATGGGAGACCCTGCATAATTAACTGAGTAACTAAAATGAGGCTAAGCCAGATTCACTCGAAATCAGAATAAACAGCAGTATTGCGCATGAGCGCTTATACTGGGCCTCACAGAAAAAGACAAAAACAAAAGTGCAGTTTCGCCGGAAAAGTGAAGCAGTATTAGGAATAGCGAAGTATACGACAATTACGCGAATGTAGATTACACCACCGAGAGACCCCAGATTCTTGGTTGTGAGAGAGGACTCAGGCTGTGAAAGTCAACTGTTTCCTACTATGAGGTCTTTTACATTCTCATATAAGGTAGTCGCGTCAGTGAACAATTTCCTTTCCTCCACTCCCAGTGTAGGGTATCAAACCGTGTGCTCGTCTGGTTCACCTCCCTGCCTTATATATATATATATATATATATATATATATATATATATATATATATATATATATATATATATATATATATGTAGGGTTCGGAAAACTGATCGGGCCCCAGCCCCCTCCCCCGGAAACATGAAAACATTCCGCCTTCGTTTGGAGCCACTGTCATAATTGTATTTGTGTCTCTACCCTGCTACGCCCTTACATACAAGGCTAGCAGTATATATATTAAATAAATAAATAAATAGCATCCGGTTGTAATTCGAATATACGAGAAAACATAGTCCTGTTGCTCGGAAACCCGAACACAAAGCCTTTCAGGTGCCGTTTGTTTTCGGGCCCTCCACCTAGCGCAAGTGTGTTATTGAACTAATGGAATTTCTCAAAGTAAAATCTGTCAGAAAATTCGTATATTACGACTTACACAAAACCTACAGGCATGATAGCATCGGAATGTAATTTCAATATACGAGAAAACATAATTCTGTTACGCGGAAACTCACACACAAACACCTTTTCCATCTGCCGTTTTTGAGTGAGCACGCCACGAAAAATCCCGACGAACTAGAGGTAAGAGCTTCGCTGTAAAATAGTGCGCCATGTAAAAGAATGGGATAACTAGGTAATTGAAGATATGGTAAACGTTATACGACATTTGAAAGAAAACTATGTGGATATGCGGTCACGTGTTTCGATGCAACATGAATTAGTTTTATGCTGCAAAACATCACCTAATCAATACATCGAATGCGCTGCCGATCTGAAGCTATTTACCACCGAAAGAGCCTAGTGGCACTGTTCTGCGATCAAAACATGGTACGCTGCATAATAGAAGAACCTAGGTGAGCAAATAATAGGTGATTTCACGTAGCCTTACGTCCACAAGTTCACCGTAGTTGTGATATACGAAGTAGTTATGTCGTAGAAAGTGTGACAGATAAAAAAACAGCCTCAAAAGGTGAAACGCATGGAAGGCGATTCGTGTGGCTGCGCATCCTAGCCCGCTGAGTAAGAAACTGAGCATAGTTGCTGTTGGCGCGAGATTAGTATGAGTGCGAGTTTAGTCTTATCATTAGAACATTGGGCTGTTGTGCTGGGCGACCGATGCCTCCATCGCGCACGTAATTATTTTATTCTCTGTTTGCGAGCTATGAGCAAGACAACAGAAGCCACGGTCGCATAGGCCGGGAGGCTTCGCAAATAAAAAATCGCATTGAAAAGCACTGTGCTTACATTGCTTAAAGTTTCCGGGCTAAGTATATACCTTCTTTTTTTTTTTTTTGCGAAATGTGATTACCGGAGACACGGCGATCGCGAATCGCGACGTCAAGATCCACGCATCATGCGAAGCGCTGTCGTGCTTCCCCAAACACCGTCCCACGATAGCCAGCACAGAGATCGGAGGGAATGCTGAGAAGAAGAAAAAAAAAATAAGACGACGAAGAAGAAAGTAGAGCTGCCCCACGCACGAGAGGAATGTGCAAGAACAAAACGACATTCGGGCAGACTTCTCGGCCCGCTCTGGCTCATTTTCGTGTTTATCATACCGCGGCTTATATAGTGAGGTGGACCGCATTCCACAACACCGACGAGACGAACAAACAGCCAACGTCGACGGACCACCTGTCCTCGCGGCCGCCGCCTTAATCACGAGCTCCGCAAACCACTTCATCGCGCTCCGGCGTTCCGCGGAGTCCAGCGTCGGGCCCCGACGCTCGGACAACGCCGGGAATGAGAGCGCGCTTGCTTGCCTAAAAGGTCAGCTTCGAGAACGACAAGCACGCCCGACGCGTTTCCATTTTCGCATCTTTGCATTTGACGGGGAATTCACTGCATGCTTTCGTCTGTTCTTCCCACCCCGTCTCTCTAGTTTTATCCGTTTATCTGCGTCCGTTTTATTTTTCTTCCCGCCGAAAGCGTCTACGAGGGAACCTCTCGATTTATAAGGCACGGCGTTAAAATATGCGAGAATGAAAGGAGGATTCGGTGCATCGCGAAACGTGCGTTTTTGTTGTGCGTGCGACCGCTCGCGTTGTGCGAGTGGGGCACCCTTGTTTTAGCGTCACTCCCACGAGTGGGCTCCGTCGCCGTAAAGCTTTCTAATTTGAGCGCCCGAGAATTAAGCGGCGCAAAAAGAAAAAAAAAAGAAAATTGAGCGCGAGGCACGTCGTATACTTAGCGCGCCCCAACTTTCCGTCTGTCGCCGCCAGCCGGACGATGTTGTCTGCTCTGTTTGCGCGCGGTTTGTTTTTGCTCATTAGTTTCCGAGGGATGTTTGTTGCTGTCTTCCCGTTCGCAGCAGACGAAAATGAGAGAGCGAGTCTGGGATTCTAGTGCCTCTTTGAGCGAGATGGAAAGGAGATTCGACGGGACGCGGCTTAGACGCGGCGTGCAGCGCCCGCCATCTATCGGGTTTGTGCTGCACCAAAACGCGGGCACACTGGCCTTCTGCAATGTGGCCACGGTTGCTGATTAATCAGTACATTTCCCGATTAAATTTTAAGTGATTCATTGATAATGCTTAAAGCTGTACCACTCTTTGGCCTGTCATGAATTAAATGTGGGAAACCTATCACATTTTTTTAAAAATGTTTTCGCTTGGTGATATTGGTCATTCCTATAGATTCCCGAGCGCGCAAAGTAAACAAGGCGCGCACAGAATGACATGCAACCGTACTATGTAGAATCGTGATCATCGTGCTGTGTCAAATGGATTAGTTATTGTCAAGAATGGCAATATTGCCAGTCAAGGACGTCGAGGTCGCACCTGAGTTAATCAAAGGAGAAGACGTATGTTACGCGGTAGAAACCTTTCGCCATTATGCTTTCCCCAGCTTGTTGTAGGAACATTCACGTTTTGTAACTTGTTATATACTTCATGTTGAAAGCCACTAAAAAAAAAGGAGGGGGGGGGCGGCTCTTATCAATCGTCCAAAGGGCATCTCTCCTGGAATAAAATATACATTTGCTCTTTACCGAACGCTGCGATTTCAGCAATGAGAACGCATCTTTATATCCGATACCACACTTCGTTTACCGAGTGTCAATTCTTTAAAATGCTCTGTTGAATTCGACCTCGCCAGACCAGTCAAGATGTTTCCCTTCTCCGGGCGAAGCTTGCCGAACTCATCTACGTTGAAGGCGTACCAGACCATCGCCTCCTTGGGAACCCACCCAGGAAGAAACGATTGGATAACCAATCACGCACGCCTCTAATGCTTAAAGCAATACGGTATTATGTAGTTCTTTTTTTAGATTTTACTTTCTTTGGAAATAAAGAGGTTACAAATCAAACCAAATCGGTTTACTAATTTGAGTAACATGGCAAACTGTAGCATTCCACTGTGGGGTGTTGCGTTTCGCCTGCGACACGTGGTTTTGCCGGCGCGACTGCGGCGGGGCGGCAGACATTTTGGCCCGATCGTCGTCGCCGCAACACTCATCGGCAGGTGTTTCCAGGCGCGACTGCGGCGATGCGACCGCAAAGGATCACCCTCGCATTCCAGTCATTGTGCCCGAAACAGGCGATGCCAAAGCAGGGATCATCCTCGCATTCCAGTCATTGTGCCCGAAACAGGCGATGCCAAAGCAGGGATCATCCTCTCATTCCAGTCATTGTGCCCGAAACAGGCGATGCCAAAGCAGGGATCATCCTCTCATTCCAGTCATTGTGCCCGAAACAGGCGATGCCAAAGCAGGGATCATCCTCTCATTACAGTCATTGTGCCCGACCGGCAGCGCTACAACAGGGTGCTACGAGATCGTGTTCGACATGGTGCTACGGCAGCGCTTCGACAGTGTGCGTCACCATTAGCCCATTGTACATTCACGTGCTCGTCTTTTGAGGGGTTCCTTCTTGCCCTCAACTGCGAGAGTATAAAAACAGCTGCCCCCGGACGCCAAAAGGAGGGCTCCGATTTCTTCTGTTGAGTGAAGTGCTCTCCCGTCTCTCTACTTCGGTCAAACCTGACCGCCAACTCTTTGCGATGTTAAAATAAACAAGTTGTTTCGTTGTTACCAGTCGACTCATGCTTTGCCGGGACCTTCGGATGCTTCCAGTTGTACCCCAGGCCGCCAGGCCAACGCTACCCTTGGGGCTTGCGACCCAGGTACAACCACGGGCGTCAGCGCCGAGTTCCCAACAGATCGTACCAGCGGTGCGAGCCCAAACATCTGGTGGCAGCGGTGAGATCGCCTCCGACTTAAAAACAACTGTCTGCCAGCGGTGAGATCGCGACAACGGAGGCCAGCAGCAAAGAGATGCAGTTGACTGTATGCTGAGCAGCTCAACGACGATCCGGGAGCAGTGCAACGAGCCCTGTGTGACGACTGGTTGCCTGCAGCGGAACGACTGCGTGGAATTCCTGCCTGCGAGGTTTGGTGAGTGCGGGACTTTCTTCTTCTGAGCTTTGCCAGGCTTTTGTTAGTGTTAGAAACAGAGCTGGTAATTGTGGTTGTCGTTGCTGCCGGGTTAGTTTGCGGCAAGACAATAGTAAGCAGTAGAGAAAGCAGCATTCAGAGCAGCCATGGATTTGAAGTCGTTGCGCAAACCGAAATTGTTGGAGCTTGCAAGAGAGTTGGGTCTGGATGTCTCAGACAAACTCAGAAAACCAGAACTGCTAAAGGCTATTCTTGAGTTAGAGGCTGAGGATGACGAGCTGTCGGAATGCCTTGAGACTATTGAAGAGAGGGAGACTGCAAAAGAAAAAGAAGAGCGTGAACGTAAAGAACAGAAAGAGCGAGAGCAACAAGAGCGTGACCGTCAACACGCTTTGGAAATGAAGCGTCTTGAGGTAGAGATGGAACGCGCTCGTAATGGAAGTCAGGCACACGGTGCAGGAGAACGAGTATTGTTCAAAATGACTGACCTGATGCGGCCGTTTAAGCTTGGAGAGGACATTGGTTTGTTCCTGGTTAACTTTGAGCGAACGTGCGAGAAGCAGGGGTTCTCTCGGGAAACGTGGCCACAGCGCTTGCTCACTTTGTTACCCGGCGAGGCGGCCGACGTAGTCGCTCGCTTGGATAGAGAGGAGGCAGAGGATTTCGACACAGTGAAATCGAGTCTTCTAAAAAAGTACCGGCTGTCTGCGGAGGCGTTCCGTCGGAAGTTTCGGGAAAATGAGAAAGGCAGAAGTGAGTCATATACAGAGTTTGCGTATAGGCTTATGTCGAACATGCAGGAGTGGCTCAAAGAAGAGAAAGCGTTTGGTGACCACGATAAAGTTCTGCAGTGTTTCGGGCTAGAACAGTTTTATAGTCGGTTACCGGAGAACGTGCGATACTGGGTCTTGGATAGGCCAGACGTTTGTACGGTGGCTAAAGCCGCTGAGCTAGCCGAGGAGTTTGTGACGCGTCGAGCTCGCAGAGCTAAGGACGGTCAAAAGGGTGAATTTGGCTCGAAGTTTGAGAGGCCGAAGTTCACGCCCATGAGATTAAAGGGGGACACGCGTAGTGAGGATGCGAGTGAAAGCAGTCCGACCAAACGTAAAGAGACGGCGGCAGCCAAACGCAGAAAGCGGTTCGAGATGAGGCGAGCGCGCGTTTGTTATACGTGCCAGAAGCCGGGTCACTTTTCGGCGCAGTGTCCGGAAACAACACCAAAAGTTGTGTTTTTTTCAATAGGCAGCACTGACGAGAACATGAAGCTTCTCGAGCCTTACATGCGAGACCTCCTCGTGAACGGGAAAGAGTGCCGAGTGCTTCGCGATTCCGCAGCTACGATGGATGTAGTTCACCCGTCTTATGTAGAACCCCATATGTTCACGGGCGAGTGCGCATGGATCAAGCAAGCCGTGGAAGCTCATAGCGTGTGTCTGCCCGTAGCAAAGGTGCTTATTGAAGGACCTTTCGGAGCGCTTGAGACAGAGGCGGCAGTGTCATCTATGCTGCCACCCCAGTACCCGTACTTATTTTCAAACAGGTCCGATCACCTCCTGCGCGAGAAGGGGCTTTTGTTTGGTGAAGCTAGTGTTCAGGCCTTAACCAGATCGAAGGTTCGGGAGCTCGCTGCAAGGGCGGTAGTTGCGGGGCCGACGTTATCAAACAACGAAAAAGGGTCAGAGGCGCAGCAAGCTGATATTCCGAGCACGCCCGAACTGAATAAACTTGAGTCTGTAACGTTAAAGGCGCCAGATACTGGAGAGGAAACGCCCGACGCGGGAAAGTTAGAAGAGCTATCTACTGATTTGCTCATCGCGCCTACGTCAGACGGACTTGATAGGTTGCTAAAAGTCAGCCGGACGGCTTTGATAGCCGAGCAAAAAAAGGATGGCAGCCTGGAAAACGTGCGCTGCAATGTCAAAGAAGGTATCGCCAGGAAAACTGCGCGTTTTGTGGAAAGAGGTGGAGTCCTGTACCGGAAGTATCTAGACCGCAGAGGAGTGGAGTTCGATCAGCTGATCGCGCCTCAATGCTATCGTCAGGATCTGTTGCGCTTGTCACACGGGGGTTCGTGGTCCGGACACCTAGGAGTTAAGAAAACTAAGGACCGTCTCTTGCAAGAGTACTATTGGCCAGGGTGTTTTCGGGACGCAGACCATTTCGTGAGGACATGTGACACTTGTCAGCGGGTGGGCAAACCAGGGGACAAATCAAGGGCGCCGTTGAAATTGGTACCTATCATAACGGAGCCTTTTAGTCGGCTCGTTATTGATACTGTGGGACCTCTGCCGGTAACAGCCACGGGGTACAGACACATTTTGACTGTGATCTGCCCAGCGACAAAGTTCCCTGAAGCAGTGCCGCTTAAAGAACTCAGCTCAGTTGAGATAGTTAATGCACTACTGTCCATATTTGCGCGAGTTGGTTTCCCTGCGGAAATCCAATCAGATCAGGGCACAGTGTTTACAAGCGCTTTGACGACAACTTTTCTCGAAAGGTGTGGGGTAAAGCTGTTACACAGCTCAGTGTACCACCCACAGTCGAATTCCGTTGAGAAGCTCCACTCCGTCATGAAGCGCGTGTTGAGAGCGTTGTGTTTTGAACATCGAACTGACTGGGAGCTGTGTCTGCCTGGGGTGATGTTTGCTTTAAGGACCGCGCCGCATGCGGCTACGGGGTTTTCGCCAGCTGAACTGGTGTACGGTCGCTCGCTTCGATCTCCGCTTCGCATGCTTCGAGAATCATGGGAAGGTAGGGGCGACGACCCAGTCGTGGTGGAGTACGTACTTAAGCTCCTCGAACGCTTAAGAAGGGCACAGGAGTTGTCAGGTGAAGCAATGACAAAGGCCCAGCAGAGGGCCAAGGTTTATTATGATCGGACAGCCAGGGCCCGTCGTTTTGAGGTTGGCGATGAGGTCATGATATTGCGCACATCGCTAAACAACAAACTAGACGTGCAGTGGGAGGGCCCAGCACGAATTGTTCAGAAACTGTCGGACGTTAACTACGTGGTAAGTCTGCCAGGAAAGCGGAAAGCACAGCAAGTTTACCACTGTAATCTGCTCAAACCTTATAGACAAAGGGAAGCAGTGGTGTGCATGATGGTAAACGTTCCTGAAGAGCTTCCGGTCGAGCTTCCGGGACTAGGCTCAGTGACGAACAGGGAAGACACCGGTCAAGTCATTAGTGACCTTATCAGTAAAGCACCGCTGTCGCCCGAGCAGAAAACCGAACTACACCAGCTATTACAAGAGTTTCAAGGTCTGTTCTCTGAGAGGCCTGGTAGGACTTCTGTACTTACTCATGATATAGAACTTACCTCCACAGAGCCAGTACGATCCAAGGCGTATCGGGTGTCACCCCGCCAGAGCGATATTATGGAGGCTGAGGTAAAGAAAATGCTACAGCTCGGTGTTATTGAGGCAGGTGAGAGTGATTATACCTCCCCTTTGATTTTAGTTGAGGTACCGGGCAAGGAACCTCGTCCTTGCGTCGACTACCGCAGGCTTAATTCCATCACTAAGGATCAAATTTATCCGATCCCTAACATCGAGGAGCGCCTTGAGAAAGTTAGTAGCGCTCAGTTTATTTCCATTCTAGATCTTGTCAGGGGTTATTGGCAGGTTCCACTTACAGAAGAGGCTAGTAGGTATGCGGCGTTCATTTCACCAATGGGAACATTCCGTCCTAAAGTGTTGAGTTTTGGTTTGAAGAACGCGCCATACTGTTTTTCAAGTCTCATGGATAAAGTGTTGCGGGGACAGCAAGAATTCGCTTTACCGTATCTAGACGACGTAGCGATATTCTCCGCATCCTGGTCTGAGCATATGACACACTTGCGGGCAGTGCTAACCCGCCTGCGCGAAGCGGGCTTGACAGTCAAGGCTCCTAAGTGCCAGTTAGCACAGGCCGAGGTTGTCTACCTCGGTCACGTGATTGGTCAGGGTCGTCGCCGCCCCTCTGAAATAAAAGTGGCCGCTGTGCGAGACTTTCCGCAACCGCGCACCAAGACCGATATTCGGTCGTTCTTGGGTGTCGCCGGCTACTATCAGAGGTACATCCCTAGGTACTCTGATATCGCGGCTCCCCTGACGGATGCTCTAAGAAAGACAGAGCCTCAAACAGTCGTCTGGGACGAGACAAAGGAAAGAGCTTTTAGCGCCCTAAAGAGTGCCCTAACAAGCCAGCCTGTGCTACGATCGCCAGACTATACAAAAGGGTTCATTGTTCAGTGCGATGCTAGTGAGCGAGGCATGGGCGTTGTACTGTGCCAACGGGAAAATGGAGAAGTAGAACACCCCGTCCTGTATGCTAGTCGTAAGCTGACCAGTCGTGAGCAGGCGTATAGCGCCACCGAGAAAGAGTGTGCATGTCTCGTGTGGGCCGTTCAGAAATTGTCATGCTATCTAGCCGGCTCGAGGTTTATCATTGAGACGGATCACTGCCCTCTCCAATGGCTGCAGACCATCTCTCCCAAAAATGGCCGCCTCCTGCGCTGGAGCCTCGCTTTACAACAATATTCCTTTGAGGTGCGTTACAAAAAGGGGAGTCTCAACGGTAACGCCGATGGCTTAAGTCGAAGCCCCTAACGTAGGAATCAGCCTCAAAATTGTTTGTTACTGATGTTTTTCTTCCTGAGGCAGGATTTTTTTTAACATATTGCTTTTGTTTAGTGTTTCAAAGTGATGATATGCTTTCTAGTGCAATTTTTCAATTTGTGGACGCGTTCTGAGTGATGCTAGACTACTGTAAGGAACTAGGCAGTGGTATAAAAAGGGGAAAGAGCCTGGCAGGGCTTAGTGAGGGTTGTGCCGTGCTTGCTGACTGAGCGGTTGAGTTTCAGCGTAGTTCTAACGCTTGCCGGGAACGAGAACAAAAATGTGAACTCTCCCGAAGTCACTTTGCAGTGTCCCGTGCGAACCTGAACGAGAGAACGAGGCCTTCTCTGTGCGCTGCGCTCAAGAAACGTCGAGGGACGCCCGACTTCGGTTATGAGCATCATCGAGCGACATCCCTCCGGCCAGCGGATGCAGTCCCCTGTCCATCGGGATCTCCTTCCCCCGGCGGGGCGGTCTGTTGCGTTTCGCCTGCGACACGTGGTTTTGCCGGCGCGACTGCGGCGGGGCGGCAGACATTTTGGCCCGATCGTCGTCGCCGCAACACTCATCGGCAGGTGTTTCCAGGCGCGACTGCGGCGATGCGACCGCAAAGGATCACCCTCGCATTCCAGTCATTGTGCCCGAAACAGGCGATGCCAAAGCAGGGATCATCCTCGCATTCCAGTCATTGTGCCCGAAACAGGCGATGCCAAAGCAGGGATCATCCTCTCATTCCAGTCATTGTGCCCGAAACAGGCGATGCCAAAGCAGGGATCATCCTCTCATTCCAGTCATTGTGCCCGAAACAGGCGATGCCAAAGCAGGGATCATCCTCTCATTACAGTCATTGTGCCCGACCGGCAGCGCTACAACAGGGTGCTACGAGATCGTGTTCGACATGGTGCTACGGCAGCGCTTCGACAGTGTGCGTCACCATTAGCCCATTGTACATTCACGTGCTCGTCTTTTGAGGGGTTCCTTCTTGCCCTCAACTGCGAGAGTATAAAAACAGCTGCCCCCGGACGCCAAAAGGAGGGCTCCGATTTCTTCTGTTGAGTGAAGTGCTCTCCCGTCTCTCTACTTCGGTCAAACCTGACCGCCAACTCTTTGCGATGTTAAAATAAACAAGTTGTTTCGTTGTTACCAGTCGACTCATGCTTTGCCGGGACCTTCGGATGCTTCCAGTTGTACCCCAGGCCGCCAGGCCAACGCTACCCTTGGGGCTTGCGACCCAGGTACAACCACGGGCGTCAGCGCCGAGTTCCCAACAGATCGTACCAGCGGTGCGATCCAAACAGGGGGCATAATAGAACACACGCAAGTAGCTGAGATGACACGTCCGCTACAATATGGGCGTCATTTTGAGGCATTCCTTGAGTGCGCACGCCGATAAATGCACTCTCTTTCAACGTCATTGCTCTTGTCAGCGTGTGGGTTACAACAGTAAATTAACATACGAGTAACAGCTCCTTTCGTCATTTAAGCGAAGCGCCAGGTTACTTCAAATTCGCGCTCGATAAGAAAGCAGTATGAACGCGTAACGGCTCTTGAAATTTCGAAGCGGCAGAGGCGGGCGGGCCAGTGCTGGCAGGTGACGCACGCTACACAAGCAGTACTGGCAGCACCACGAAATTTCAGCAAAAAGATACGTATTAGCACATATATATCTGAAGCCTCTGAGGTTCGTGTCGGTCAGAAAGCGGAGAAATTCTAACTTAAATAAACTCAGATCGCATATACTACGTACTACGCGCGTACCATGTCGTTACGCTCTTGTTACTGCTGACATTTCTTTTTTTATATATATAAATCAGAATAAAAAGTTTGCATATGCCCAGAACTAGCCTCTAAGTAGGGATTCGAGCAACCAATGCACACCTGTCAGTTTTGTTTGTGGGAGTAAACAGTGAATAGACTAGATTATAAAAGAAGTGTGCGCAGACCAGTAATAATTTACAGAGCTTATAACGAAGCAGTCAACCTAAGCTGCCTAACACATAAGAAAGCACATTCACCTACTGATTTCTGGAGTTTTTTTTCGGCAAAATGTTTACTACTGTTTTATCAGCCGCTGTTGAAGCACTGGTCGTCTTGAAAACTTTGCCGCATAAGGGTGATGGCATGATGAGTTCTATAACTGATTGAGCTGGAGAGAGAAGGGTGCTTCAATGAATAAAACCAACATGTAGATACACAAACTAATTATAGCAACTCATCAGTAACTAAGGTTAAGATTATATATATATATATATATATATATATATATATATATATATATATGTATATAGATGGTGCATCGGCTTCAAACGTCACTTCGAGGGCAATCGTCGGATTTTCCTGATGCGGCGACGGGCAGGTGTGTTCAATGGTCCAGGACGGGCGATCCTGCTACCACGAATGGTGTATGGCCTCTACTGAGCAGTACCTCCCCCCCCCCCCCCGACACACACTTTCAGGCGCTTGTTACAAATTACAAAGAAAGACACAAAACCATGCCGGCAAAACAGCCAGCTAGAAGACAAGATGGCGCGAATCCTCAAGAACGCGCGTCCCTGTCTTATCTTGTTTCTGAGCGCCGACTACTTGTGATACTTACAGTGGCTATATGTACTTGTTACACTTGTGGCAGTAAAGTCTAGATGAGGTCGGATTTAATCGGCGTAAATGTTCATTAATCAGAAAGAGCTCGAAAACCTTCAGCAGCCACAGATCACATGACTTGCTTAACTTCTGCCACCTAGCTGTTTATTTCCGACTGCCTGTTGCACATCGGCACGGCGCTGAGAATGGCGAGGCTTTTTTCCGCGCTTCTTATTTACCTTTCATAAAAAAGGCGAGGGAGAAGGGTTGAGTCACGGACAGAAAGTGGACACCATCAGCGCCGACTGCTACAAATGACAAAAGCCTGCAAAGATATGTCACACTACGGGCCGCGGTTGCCCATAGGCCCTTGGGCGTTGCACTGCTAAGCACGAGGTTGCGGGATCAAATCTCGGCGGCCGCATTTCGATGGGGGCGAAATGCAGAAACGCCGCTAGTGTTTTCAGCGACGCCGGTCACCTGACGATCGCCCTCGAATTTTGTTGCACGAATACCAGGCTCGTTCACTCTCTGCGCGCTACCGTTATCTTACTGTTTTTAGATTAGGAAACTCGGCCTCCGGCTGCCGGCATGCAGCCGCCGCCTGAGACGGTGACGCTGGCAGCCATCAGCCTGCAACGGTGGTCGACAGGGCCACCGCTGCGGAGTCTTCTTCTCGGCGTTAACCGGCATTTGCCCCCCGATTTGGCTCATCGCTCACACAGCGAATCTGATGGTGTGCTGCAACGACCAGTGTTGCTAAACCGCGCATGGTGGCGCGTGGCGGCACCTCGCAGTAAGCTCCCTGGATAAAACTAAATGTAACGACATCATTTTATCTTGCCGCCCGAGCTGGCGAGAGAGGGCAAGCGAGGAGGCCCGGGGCAAATTGCTGTTGTTGGAGCGGAATCACGTGGTTGCGCTCGCGCGGTTTCCTCTGTGAGAAGCTCGCCAGCATCCGCGCACTGCCGGCCGTACTTTTTAAGGCGTAAGCCTTTAGTGGCTCATAAGTGTCCGTGCAGTCCGTGGTGGACGCAGGAAAGCGGTGATCAATCGCAGCCGGTGACACTGCGCTTGCATCCCATGCTCGCAGCTACGGCGGCGTCCGTTCGCAGAACAGTTCAGAGAACAGCAACAGAGGCAGTCATAGATAGGCTTTCGCCTATCGCAGTTTATCTCAGCAAAGTGCCCATAAATTTTTGTGCCTGCCGTGTTCTTTTTTTTTTTATGCCAGCGCCATTACAGCTCCTCTTGATCGTGGTGCGCAGCCTGCGCAGCCCCGCGACCAGCGCGATGAATTCTCTTCATTGTGACGATCAGTATTTTTTTTAGCTCAAGTTGTGTTTCCTTAACTGTTGCATAACGTTGCGCCCTGCTTTGCGTTCGCTTTTCTTTTTGTTCCGCATGAGTACTGTTTGAGAGATCCTTGCTTGTTAGATGTTCTGTGCTTTGGCTATTATGTTCTCTGTTGCGTTAACAACTGCTTAAGGTTGTGATCTTCCTTGCTTTGCAAGTACTTTTGTGCCTCCACTCACTCAATATTCCAACCCTGAAGCCTGTGAGCTATGTAGATAAATGAACAAAAAAGAGCAAACCGAGAGGGTGAGCGGCGAGGAGACCACGAGAAGGAAAGGCCAGGTGAGAAGGAATGTCGCTACCTTTAGTTTTTTTTTTTTTTTATGGCGCTTATCTCACTGAGTGATCGTGCGCGAATGACTTTTAGACCTTTTAGACCTTTTAGAGCACGTGCTATGCGACGCTGTCTAAGCGAATCAATCGCTAAAATGATAGCGCTGAGAACACTAAGTAAACTACAAGGAATTGTATCCTTTCATTGAAGTGAAACTTTCTTAGCCGAGCCCTCCCCATTCCTTTGCGCGGCTTTTCGCGTTCTTCGGTGATTTTCTTGCCGAGTAGACCTAGCAGGAGGCCGCATGCAGGAGTGCGGACAACTGCACCTTTTATGCTTTAAGTCGAGGGAACTCATCTGTAGATTCGTGGGAGAAGTGTGTGCAAGAAGGAAATGAGAGGTGAGGCAGCCAATGAGTACCGGGAAAGACTAGCACGGTAATAGGTAAGCGCATGCAGTCGTTCACAATGAAATTGTGCGAAAATTTTTAATCAGATTCTGGGGTTTTCCGTGCCAAAACCGCGATCTGATTATGCGGCACGCCGTATAACGAGGCACTCCGAATGCATTCCTACCCCATGACGTGCACCCAATGCACGGTACACGAGTGTTTTTGTGTTTCGCTGCCATCGAAATGTGGCCACCATGGCGGGGAGTCGAAACCGCGACCTCGTGCTTAGCAGCGCAACTCCGCAGCCATTAAGGCACCACGGCGGGTAATTGTGTAGAACCCATCAAAAATTATTGACAAAGTCACCCGAAGCTTGTGCGGTTTCGTTCAAGCCATACTGCGTGAGCTGTTCTCGGGGTACATTTTTTTATTTGAAGTTAAACGTCTCTAGAATCGGTCAGAGTGGGTTGGTTGCAAAGACCGCATATAACGAAAACATGTTGTACTATTATCGCTTATACCTTCGCGATCGTGCTACCCACGCGCCTTACTTGAATAGTATCGTTGGGTAGCCATTACCCGATCATGCACAGGTCGCGTGCAGAGCTCGCGCCGTTGTCGCGCCCCGAATGACGCAATCATAGCTAAATTCAGCCTCACGCTCGGCGTTGTTATGACTACAGTAGTCAATATGCTGTTTGTCACACGCAAGAGTGGAATACGAGAACCACACTCGAAAGATAGTCCGAGTACAGTTCGCACGCGATGCTGGGCGCTGCTAGTTTACCAGTAACGAGCTTCCCTTGTCAGAGAAGAAGCGCCACGAAAGGAAGAAAGAGTTGCCGCTCCAGGGGAGGCAGAGACTACGCGAAGGGCTCATGGACATTTCCCGGAAGAAAGCCGCCACGAACTGGTGCCTGCCTTATACCTGGGTTGCACGTGACGTCAGTTCCGGCTTGCAAATCGCGCGTGCGCCATCTTTAAGAACGACCGCGTCTGGCTGCACGCTTATACCGCCTACCGACGCGCCTGAGCTTGATGTCGTTCGGTTTACCTTTGCGGCATGACGAAAGAAAATTTGCATGCGCTTTGTCCATCATACTCTGAAGAGCTCGTAGGACCCACTCGGGCACGTTACAGAGCGAAGATCGAAATGTGTGACGGCATCGACCCTTATGAACTGTGCATCGGCAAGAACGCTACGCCGAAAGTCGACTTGCTGCCCACCGTGACGCATGCCGACATCGTCAATTACTTGGTGCTTTCAAAAAGTCACGTTACTTTGCAACAGATGAAGGCGTACGAATCCTTAGAAGGCCATAATTATTTTACGAGCGGATGGGTCAAGAGCGTCGCAGCAAAGCCGCTGGCATCAGAGCGTGTCATCGTTTTGAGCGACGTTAGTAATGATCGATCGTTAAGCTCCGCATTTTTCTTATTTCTCCACATTTACGCTTTGTGTTCCTGTAGACAGTATTTGATTTGTTTCTTTTTGTTGTTGTTGAGCGAAACCATTTTGTTGCTTATGCACGCGTACAGCGGCAACATGAGAACAAGTGAGCAAGTGGTTAGAAAATAGTGCATAAATTGTTAACATATGACCAGCAAAGCATCATTACTTTCACAACTGTTAGAAAAATTACTTTCACAACTGCTTGGTTTAGAGCGAGCTTTTCTGAACCTTGTAAAGCGCAAGTGAAACCACGTTGCTTCTGCCACATTTTGTGGATAAATTGGCGTAGCACCACACAGCAAACTGTTGCTGGTGCTCAGAAAAGTGGTCGTTTGAAAAAAGAGTATTTTCTGAGCTCATTTTATTCGATATTTCACATTTCGAAAACGGTATTGGCGGAAATCAGTTTGTTTGACATTTCACATTTCAAAAACTGTATTTGCTGAAATCATTTCGTTTGACATTTCTGGTCGACCACTTTCAGCGCCTGCGGGAGGTACCCCTTAAAGTGTGGATTCTTGCCAAAGCAGATGGAACTGTCGGGACAGCGCATTGCACGCGCATGGCAGGTGTAGGCGAAGCGTGCTCGCATGTTGCTGCTACACTTTTTGCCGTAGAGACAGCTGTGAGGCTGAGGGACTCCACTACTTGTACCGAAAAGAAAAATACATGGCTGCCAGCGCATAGCTGGAATGTTGAATTCCGAAGGCCAAGGGAAATTGACTTTTCTTCGGCAAAAGCAAAGAAGAAAAATATGGACAATATAAACAGTACTATTATTGGAGATGTAGCCCCTTCATCACATAGGCTGCGGCCAATCCCAGCTGCGACAGATGCAGAGCTAGAACAGTGCTTTTCAGCAATAGCAGATGCAGGAGTGACGCCAGCGTTGTTTACTCTGCATGAAAAATATAGCTCTTTTTTTCATCCACCACGAGCAAAAGAGCCTTTACTTCTTCGAACCCTAATGTGTGAAGAGGCCGCCTCTGAGGATCTCCCTGCCCTGGTGAGCCGAGCCGAAGAGTTTTTGAAAGAAATGGTGATAATAGATGATATGGTGCAGCATGTCGAAGCCGTAACAAGAGAGCAGTCAAAATGTGCAAAGTGGTTTGCATTTAGAGCTGGACGAGTAACAGCTTCAGTTATGAAAAGTTTGTGTAGGACAAACGTGGACCACCCGTCAATAAGCTTGTTGAGAAGAATCTGCTACCCAGAGTAAAAGAAGTTTTCACCTGAAGCCACAGAATGGGGACTCAAGCATGAAAGTGCTGCCCTCTCCACGTACCAAGCAAATGCAGTGCAATGCCACAACAATGTGACACTGAGAAGGGCAGGTGTTTAATTGCCAAATATCCCCACCTTGCAGCATCCCCAGATGCTATTGTCAGCTGTCTATGCTGCGGTGAAGGCATTATTGAAGTAAAATGCCCTTATTCACTATAGTACAAGGACTAGAAGCAGCATTGAACAACAAAGATTTCTGTCTGGAGGCTAGTCCAGAAGGACCTCGCTTAAAGAGGACGCATGAGTATTTCTACCAAGTACAAACACAGATGGCGATGTGTGCGGTGAAATACTGTGACTTTGCCGTTTGGACGCCAACCTCTGTACACATTGAAAGAATAATGAAAGATTGTGCATTCTTTCGAGGAATTCTGGAATTGGCAACACGGTTTTTCACACATGTTGTGCTACCTGAAATGTTTTCACAATATTTCACCCGAAAAAATACACCAAAGGCTGGCATTAGTGCTCAAAGATCTGTGTAATGTTACTGTCGAGGCCCAGAAACAGGAAGAATGGTGGCATGTGATGGGGAACACTGCCCATACACATGGTTCCACTACACTTGCATTGGAATGAAGCGGGCACCAAAGCAGAATCACTGGTATTGCGCAGATTGTGCTCAACTGAAGAAAGCTTAGCAGAGTCCCTGGAACACAAGCCCCATTGCAAGCTTTCATTAACCTGTTACCATGAGTTGCTGTGTGTCAGCAATTGCAGAAGATACTTCAAATCAGACTTGTAGCTGATGAGGGATTTATTGCATGGTGACAAGCTCTCATCACATACATACAAATGGTATGGCAAAGATCACATGTGGAAAAGGAAGAAACTTCTAAAGAAGTTTGGCCACGTAACCAGTGACTGCTACAATGCTCTCCTCGAGTGGCGCTATGCACCCCGAGATGGTGTCTTGTGATCTGCTGTGCAATGTCTTTTGGAACACACACCGAAACAGAAGGTCATACTCATCCGTCACACATGTGGGGACCAATCAAACTATGCTATGCCCAAGTACAAGCTAGGCGAACGACAGAAGGATTGGAAGACAACTGTAACTCTCAATGTCCATGGACTTTCCCCTTCAAGTTGCAACGGTGGTTTCAATTACATTTGCCTTTGTTGTGATGTGATGCAGATTTCAGAGCTCACTAGGCAAGACTGCTTTGTCAGTGCGGTATGAAGAGAAAGTTAGCTTCAATCAGTATATCACACTGCCAGCAATAAACAGTGGATAGTTAGCGCCCGTCCTGTGGTATGTTTCTTTTGTGTGCTTGTTCCTTAGTGCTGAATGAGTGTTATTTGTTTATTCATGCTGTCAGCATTGCCAAGACAGGAGTTGCGATTACAGAGCAACATAATATAGAAATACAAGGTGAAATGTTAGAGGCTCGTGTGCTGTACACTGTCAGTGCACGTTAAAGAACCCCAGGTGCTCGAAATTTCCAGAGCCCTCCACTATGGCGTCTCTCATATTCCTGAGTCGCTTTGGGACGTTAAACCCCCACAAACAAACAAATAGCGTAAAATCAGACATTTGATAATTCAGGTCATAGAATTTAGGTTAAAAAAGTATAACAAAAAATTTGAATAAAATTGGTTTCCTTGATACCATTCACAAATAAAGTCATACTTTAACCAGAAGTAAGATCCGATACATCAACGTATCATCGCATCAGTAAGAATACAAATAATTTTTCAAGCAAAGCAACTAGAATCAATATAGTGCTCCCGGACAGGTGCAAACACCAAACAATCGATTGCAAGAAATATTAGGACCAAATTACATGTTATGCGGGTCACAAACATACAAATTCAAAACAGTCACAAGTATTACGCAAGGGCGTTTTCAAAACTTTTTAGGTCGGAACACTGAACAATCTCTTTTGGTAATTTATTCCTGTCATCGATGGTACGAACCAGAAAATAATTTTTGAAAGAGTCTTCTAAAATCAAGCAGTGTGACATGTTTGGAATTTTTTGTTCTCCTGCTAAGAGAGAAATGGCAGCCTCTATGCTGAGTGCAGTAAAAAAATTACAGGTAAGAAATTTGTTACAAGTAAACATATTTTGCACAGTATACGCAAGAATAGCCTTTTCCAAATATCGTGCATACTCGGCAAGCTTAGCTACATGGCTCTGGATTTGCAGGAGCAACGGATTGACAGAAATTTGTCAGTGCACAGCAAACGTTGACGATTTTATCTAGAGGTATGAACTGGTCGCATACTCTAGTGACAGAACGGATTTCATTATGACATACTTGTTACGAACCAAGCCGATCACCCTCTCAACGTGAATTCTGACATTTGCAAGATTTCTCGTTGCCTCGACATCCACTGCTGACAATCGTATTTTGCCTTTGGTGAATGCAGGTATGTAGAGCTTTCCACAGTACAAACCTACACTGTCAGCAATATCAAAGCCTCTGTCGGCCAGTACCACATCACCATGAGATAAATGTTCAAGAATGCCGCAGTGTTCAGTAATATGTTTGTCAGGGGTCCTCCCTCCCCAACCATCGTAAATAAAGGTGATCGCTCCCTGAGGATATATTCCTATGACGTACTTGGCTGTATTGCTAGATTTGTACTGGGACCAAGTCTGACATCTCGGTTGCAGGGATGACGGTCGTTCAAGCTTGATCTCTAAGCAGTCGACTATGACCGCTACCTTCTCTCCGAATGAGTCAAAAAAGGCTTGATGCATTGTCCTCCTTATTGCATGCCTTGAGGGTCATGACATGAGAGGCTTCAGTCTGCAAAATGCAACATGTCAAATAACCGACATACGATTGATTCTGATATGTTAAAGCGGTAAGCGAGGTCCTGGTATGGCAGGTTTAACTTCAGCTTCATTACAAACACTAAAAATTCTTGAAACTTCCCATTGCGTTTTGAGGTGTGTGCTTAACAAACGTCTCTAGGAGATTGAACACAGCCATTAGAACTACAAAATTTGGAAGACCTGTGTAGAATGACACTTTGTTGGGGTCTTCACGCAAGGACGCTTCCACCATTTCCATTTCCTCTTTTTGCTTTTTCACCGTGGCCAGCTCAAAGGATAGTTTGCCGTAATCTTCCTCTGGCAATTGGAGGTCTCTGCACGTGAGCTCAGTTAGGACTTCTGCCTCTGGAAAAAGAAACAGATCAGCAGACTTGTCTGTCAGTGTGAAACTCAGGACATAATAAAATTGAGAAGCCTTTAGACTAACAAACTTGGGAATTGTATGCACACGAAGCTGTCGTTGTAGTAGATTCCAGAATGGGGCCCATGGGAGTGGGCTCATCAGGTTCTTGTTCCGAGCCTGTGGCGTGCTCAGGGGGTGTTACAGGCCTCATGGACTGCTTGTACACTGCAGCAGCATGTGGCCTATTCTGCTGTCGCCGTTCACACCGCATGTAACGCGCGGATGCAACCACAGTAATACGGTCATAACGGCCGTGGCCTAGCCGCAGACTCGGTGCCTAGTCCGGATTTCCATCATCCATCAAATTGGCAGGCTTTCCTTTGAAAGAGCACATATGCAAATGCGTTACCTGCACATGTACTGTGCATTAATTGCAATGTAAAGCGCACAGT
The DNA here is from genome assembly GCF_050947875.1 of Dermacentor variabilis. NCBI lineage: Eukaryota > Metazoa > Arthropoda > Arachnida > Ixodida > Ixodidae > Dermacentor > Dermacentor variabilis. Next base: position 2,854,401 of record NW_027460346.1, on the reverse strand, counting down.
TGGCAATCTACAGAGCTTTGACGAGCGCTTTTAGAAAAAGCTCGTCTGAACGCCGCGTGTACACAACCGGTAGCAGGAAAGAGAAGCGGCCAGGCGTGTTAGCTATAAAACGGCGTAATCTGAAAACGATCCTACTTGTGACGAAGCTCAGCCACACAGCACAAAGCCAGCGCACAGTTAGCAATCTACAGCGCTTTGACTAGCGCTTTCAGAAAACGCTCGTCTGAACGCCGCGGGTAAACAAACAATCTCGGCAGCAGGAAAGAGAAGCGGCCAGGTGAGTTAGTGTTATAAACGGCGTAATCTGAAAATTCCTTTACCTTTGACTAAGTGAAGACCGCAAACAAATCCTTTCTATTTATCCTGGCCAGCCAAACGCTCCGGCGCTGCTCAGACAAGAGCCTTGCTCGTTTACATTGGTTCTTAATAACCGCGGGCAGACTAAACAGTCCGATGTGTGGCTGTGCCTTGTCTTTGGTAGCAGAAGAATCACGTCTCGTTGTGCAGCCAAAAATGGCACAAATTGTCATCGTGAAGCCAGAATTGTCGGCCTTCTACTACTGCAGAGTACACGACCCAGCACGATCTCTGCAGCAAGTGTTCTTAAACATGGCGGTTTCCGGTTTCCTGGCTTGCGGATGTGACGTTCATGCAACCCATGTATACTGAGAAACAGAGAAGACCAGTTGCGAGTGACAGATCTCCTCTCCCATTCCCACGGCCAGACCCTCCCTCCAACTTTTCTTGTGGTGCCGCCGGTCCGATATTCCGTCTATGACGGTGTTGTTTGTGCTTCTTGATTGGCTGTCGTGCTGGTAGGTTTGACCTGTGGGTGATGGCTACCGACAGGAGGGGGGGTTTGATCTGAGGTGTTATAATGACGGTCCGGAGAGAATAAAAGCTGTTCTGCGCCATGGAACCGAGGCTCATCTAGACGCCCGTTGCTAAACACGTGACCTTTTTCTGTTTTACCTATTCAACGATGTAAATAACTTTTGTACAAGTGCCAGTAAACCTGTTGGTTTACAGACAGACAGACAGACAGGCAGGCAGGCAGGCAGACAGACAGACAGACAGACAGACAGACAGACAGACAGACAGACAGACAGACAGACAGACAGACAGACAGACAGACAGACAGACAGACAGACAGACAGACAGACAGACGAAGAACGTTAATGAGGTCCTGAGAAGCGCTGCACTTAGACCAGCACCGCGGGCCGCTCCCACGTGGGGACGGGGAGGCCTAGCCTCACCGCCGCATCGTGGGCTCTTGGACAGCCCGGAGTTGTGGAAGAAGCTCAGAACTCTTGATGGCAAAGCTCTACTACTCCTCGGTGACTTGATCTGGTTCCCGTAATGAGGGACAGCTCCGGAGCATGAGGTCTGAGCTGCTAACCGACCGGCAGTCCGAGCAGGTAGACGCGAAGGCGTCCAAAGCAATAATGCTGAGGAAAGCTAAACTGGGATATGACCAACCCGAAGCCTCCGCGACGCTACCATATGAAGCCGGGTTCGACATAACATATAGCGCCGCAACAGCGTTCAGAGAGGCTTAGCTCGGCAGTCCGATAGGGAGTGGTTTCGTTTGGGAGAGCTCACTCAGCCATATAACATTCAATGCATCGAACTGAAACTTGTGCTCATCGGAGTATTAAGGCCTACAGGTGCGCAATTTTCTGCAAAAGATCCCCGCTTGGTTGGTTATGGTGCCCCTGCGCCCGATACGCGGGGTCCAGAAATAGCGTGAGGAGGCCCGGGAAGCAAGATAGAGAGACATCAATTCGTGCGCACTCGAGTACGGCGGCACCATTACGAATAAAGAGCGTGCAGAATTGCAAGGTTAGACCGTAGGACCCCCACTAGATGTTTAATAAGCGAATCGTTTAAACTTTCTAATGCGTGAATGGGTGCCATGCACTTCACTTTGGTATTTTTGTGTACAGGAAAGAAGGCATTACTCGATCATTCCGGTGTCTCGTGTACAGATGGTGTCATTTTCGCGCCACGCGTGATGCAATCGGAGGTAAATTTAGCCTCACACACGGCGTTGAAAGAGGTGTAGATCAGCAGCACGTTTGTCCATCCGAGCAGGAAACACCGCGTTTGATTGAGCTCGCAATGACATAGAGGGTATAAGTTATAGAACTGAAGCTGGTGCTCATCAGGCCATCGTGTGTTGTAAGGCCTACAAGTGTGCAATCTGTTGCAGAAGTTTCACGCTTCCTCGATTATGCTGCCCCTGCGTTCCACACGTAGGGTTCACAAATGGCACGAGAAAGCTGGGGCAGCAAAGCAGATGGATATCCACCCCCTTTGAATACAGCGGGACGTGTGTTCTCGGAGGCCATGTCGGGCGCTACCATTAGGGGGTAACTTGAAAGCGACACTTTAAAATGTTTTAAATGTTTTAAAGCGCTTGTCTTCGTTTCTTCTTGTGTCCTTATTTCGTTGCGTTATACAGATTGCTTTCATTGCCTTTTCCTTCGACTTTCCCGTTGCCGCCGCTGCTGCTGCTGCTGTGACTTTCTGGCACGCCGCGTCGGGGGTGGTTCAGAGCATAGAAGGAGCGCGACAGAGAAGAAAGGAGATGCGAAAAACTCGTTTGGACCTTTGCACCACGTCGAGTGCGTACAATGCCCTCTGGAGCTCCCTGGACGTCGCCACATTAGCCTCTTTACAGGTGTAATTACAGGTGGCCCTCCGCAAAAGCATTGCAGAAACTGCAGTGCTTACCTTCCCACTAACTCGAAACTCCAGAGGGTAGCTAGATAGAATGGTAGAGAGGAGGGGGAGAGGAACCAGAGAATCGGTAGAACTGACGCAGTCGCGAAACGAGTGAATAACTGCCTATCCACTCTCCGCTCGCTGTTCGCATACAAAGGGGGGGAGTGAAGAGGGTAGGAAAAAGGTAACACGAGAACACAGCGAAACGTTACTACAATAGACACGACAGCGGTTGCTGGGAAACTGCACAAACTTATGTTCAAGGTACGGTACGGCACGTTTCTACTATTTCTGAAAAATAAATACCCTGCAAAAAATTGAGAGAATGTTAAGCTTCGCCTTTAAGAGTGGAACTCGATAGCATTCAGAGATCCTGACTGCTTTTCACGCTCCCCGCCAACTGCAGCTCATGTAACCGTAATGTTTAACGGAAAACGCTGGCGCCGAATGCTATACACGACGGCGAGCTTTCTGGTGGAAACGGCATGCGATGGATGGATGGATGGATGGATGGATGGATGGATGGATGGATGGATGGATGGATGGATGGATGGATGGATGGATGGATGGATGGATGGATGGATGGATGGATGGATGGATGGATGGATGGATGGATGGATGTACGGATGGATGGATGGATGAATGACTATTATGAGCGTCCCCTTTGGAACGGGGCGGTGGGTTGCGCCATCAAGCTCTTGCTATTATACTTCCTAATGTCCTACCTAAGCTAAAAAATTAAAATAACCACTATGAACTCCCAAAGCCAAATTTTCTGGCCCCCTATTGCGAACTTTGCTTTTGTGCGTCACCGTTTTTTGTCGTTTCCCTACTTTTCTTCCCTAATCTTCCAATTGCCTCTTACTAATCTCTATTGCGCACATGTCTACTTTTCCACTGCTCTCGCTGAACCCAAGGGCTTCAAAGAGGCCAGTGGGGCCTAAATCGACCGCCGGGTAGACGTTTTCACATTCTAATAAAACATACTCCATAGTTTCCCTAGCTTTACTGCTGAAAGCCCATGCTTCTTCTTCCTTCTTATATCTCGCTTTATAGGTGCTTGTTCTAAAATAATGAGCTCCCCTTTGAGTTATCATAAGTTGTTGCCTTCCTGATTTCGTTTTTACCGCCAAAGTAGTTACTCATGGCAGGTTTCTTTTCCATTGCCGCCACCCATAACATTATTTCAGCCTCTCTGACTTTCCGCTTGACGTTCTTTGTTGCTGTGTTGCCCACCCTAGGTCGCATACTTGCTGGTAAGCTTCCTAGTTCTTTCCTCCACTGTGAACCAACGTTTTTCCTGTACAGATACCTCAACATTCTCCCAGCACATTTACTTTTTTCCATATTCCTCAGTCGTGCTTCATACTAAATTTTACTGCGAGCTTCCCTCACTTCAAAACTAGTCCAGCCCACATCACCCTGCACAGCTTCATTTGTAGTCTTCCCGTGAGCGCCCAAAGCGAGGCGACCCACTCACCTTTGGTTCCCATCGAGTCCTGATTGTACCCCTGATTTAAAGCAAACACCCACATTTCCAAAAGTAAGTCCTGGAACCATTACACCTTTCCACATACCTCGGAGCACCTCGTGCCTATTGTATCCCCATAGCGCTCTGTGCTTCATTATGGCTGCATTTCTCTTCCCCTTCACTGTTATTGTTTTTTCCTGTGTTTCCATATATCTATTGCCTTCGTTTATCCATATACCAAGGTATTTATATTCTGTTACCCGAGGTATTTCCTGGCCCTGTATCGCCACTGTCTGTTCACTGTTTTCATTGAATACCATAACGCCTGATTTTCTAACACTAAATTTCAAACCTAAATTGTTGCCTTCCTGCCCACAGATATTGGCCAGACGTTGCAAATCACTTTGCTTGTTAGCTAGCAACACAATGTCGTCCGCGTAAAATAAACCTGGAAGCTGCTGCTCTACTACTGTACCCGCCTGTTTGTATGAAAGATTAAAGCCGATATTACTTTTCTCTAGCGCCCGCTGCATCCTCACCTTGTACATAATAAACAGCAGTCGGGATAAAGGGCATCCCTGCCTCAGTCCCTTGTTGATAAGAACGTTCTCCTCGCTCCTCATCCCTTCCCTTTCAACGCAAACGGTATTTTCTAGCTAAATCTCCCTCAAAAGCTGTCGACAATCGTCACCTAAACCTTCCCCTTCCAGAACATCCCACAAAATGTTACGGTCTACGTTGTCATAGGCTCCTGTAATGTCTAAAAAAGGCCACATATAACGGTCTGCTTTCTACTTTTGATATTTCAATACCCTGAATAAGAACAAATAAGTTATCATCCAAACGCCTACCTATTCTGAAGCCATTCTGAAGTTCTCCCAGAATTCCGTTATTCTCAGTCCATGCTTGAAGCTTTAATTTGATTGCCTGCATTGCTAGCCTTTATATTGCCGAGGTAACGGTCAACGGTCTATACGAGTGAAGTCTACCTTTGTCCCCTTTACCTTTATAAATTACATTCATTCTACTTTGTCGCCAACTGTCTGGTATATCGGTCTATCTTTTAAAGTTTCTTCCACTGCTTTCACCAGAGGTTCCTTACTTTTTGGTCCTAGTTCATTAAACAGCCTAACGGGAACCTCGTCCAGCCCTGTGGCTGTTCCCTTAGGAATTTTCTATTCCGCTTTCTTCTAGTTAAAATTTGTCAGCACCAGCTCCTTTTCCACCTGGATCTCTTTCATGTTCTGTTTTTCTTCAAATACAACCTCGTCATTGCCTTAGAAAGATTCGGCTGTTATTTTTCGGATGTAATTTGTTGCCGCTTCTCCTTCCAGTCTGTTTTCATCTTCGTCTAGGATATGTTGTTGTATTGTTGTTGACTTCCTGCCTAATAATTTTATGGGGTTCTAAAATATTCTAGGTGCGGCTTTCTTTTTCTCACGTATTTCTGACAACCTACGTTCACTTTCACCTTTTAATTTTGCTTGCACCAGTATTTGAAGCATAGATTTTTTCTCCCGGTATTGTTCCCATTAATTGGTTACTTCATCCTGCTGCAACTGCGCCTTCTTTGCCTGCCTGTGCTCTCGGTATGCTTTATGTCATTCGGCGATCGCTTCTCGTATCTCCCTGTTCCACCAGCTTTTCGGGTTCTTTTTTTTCTTTCGAACGAGTATGTTGTTTCTCTTTCCGTATTTCTGTCGTTATTACACTTAGAAGCTCACCATATTCCCAGTCTTTATGTGGCCGTTTGCCAAGTTCTTCCTCGACTCTAGTGACTATATTTATTGTTTGTTCAACGTAGAAATTTGGACTGGCCATTTTGCACTCCTTGCTCTCTTTCCCAACTACATATCCCATTTTCAAAATGATGCGTTTATGGTCACTCCCTATGCTGCTATACCCTTCCTCATCGATGACCATTTCTCTCAACTTCTCATTAATTCCTTCTGTCATCAGACAGTAATCAATGGTTGATTTCCGGTTTCCCACTTCCCACGTGATGCGCCCTTCACGCTTAGTCCCTGTATTCACGATAACGAGGTTATGTTGCTCACAAAGGCCAGGCATTGACGTCCCGTTGTTGTCGGTATAGCCCTGTTTGTTGGTATTCATGTCACCTAACAGGATAATTTCAGCACCATTCCCGAAACCCTTAATAAAAGTGCTTACGCATTCCACTAACTCTTTATTCTTCTCTGTGCAATTATTTCCAGTCCACAAATACGTAATGCCCAGCCAAGTCTTTTCCCTCATATTGTACCTGATAACCACAGATGCTCTTGACATTTTGTATTTATTCTTTTCCATTTGGCTCCCTGATGGATGAGCATTCCGACTCCCCTTCCCTTTCTTTCCAACTTAGTTCTGTTGCACCCTTTTCAAACATAATTCTCAATAACTGGCGGCTCTTCTGAGTCTCTAAGGTGAGTTTCTGTAACCGCACACACCCCTATTTGTTCTCTATTTAACTGCTCCTCAATCTCTGCCCACTTTTCCTTTCTTCTGCCGCCCTGCATGTTTATGTGACCTATTGCATGGTGAGCTCTCTTTCTTGCTTTCCTACTTTTTATGTTATCGACGGCGATGCTCATCTGAGGTTTCCCTAGGGGACCTTCATTACTACCTACTCGGGCCTCCTGAGCGCCCGTAGGCCCCCTAAAGAAGCAACAGCGCGACTACCAAGTCGCCAGCCCACTTCTCGTGCCAGTGTGTAATTGAAGTGGATCCCGTCTCGTTTAAAACCACCACAACTTCTCACTTCCCCGTTTAATTCGACAACCTCGAATCCTTTCTCTTGGCCCATATTCCATATCGCCTCATTAGCAGCGACTACGGCTCTTTGTACGTGACTGTCACGTACAGGCACCTCCGCCACCGTGCACACCACGATCTGCACCTGAGGGGACAGCTCGCGCAAGTCATCCACCCCCTTCGCCAAGCGCTGGGCTAGTCCTGTCCCTTTCCTGTTTACGACGTCATTTAGCCCACGTGATACTATGACAAGGTTGCGCACGTAGGCATTTTTCGCGAGCTTTTCTTTTCCTCGCTCCATGACAGAACCCAGTGTCCGCCCTGGAAATGTCCCTATCGCCACTCTTTTATCGTCTTTCACCCTCGCCACAATTTATTTATTTTATTTATTTATTTAGGAATACTGCAAGCCTTAGAAGGCCCAGGCAGGAGGGGAAAGGTACATACAAAAAGAAAACACAATAGATTGACGAAGGAGTAAAAAAAAGAAGCTCCGGAAAAAATGTAATAGAAAGTACAATTGCATAATTAGTAAAGCACCTCTAAATAATGCATAGAGAGTGGCAGATGCAAATTGAAACGCTGTTTCACAAGCACAATTTCAAAGCACAGGAAATGTAATAGAAAAAAAAGGAGGAGTGGATAATTCAATATTACTACAACGCGTAAATCAATAAATATTGCACAACGATACAAATTGAAACGAGATTTCGTAAGAACAAGAACTAATATTAGATGGTAATAGACGCTATTGAGTCAGTGCTGAGAAGTTTGTTATAGGCTAGGCTGTTCCATTCCGTTACTGTTCGAGGGAAAAAGGAAGACATAAAGACGTTGGTTCTACCATTATAAGGCGTTAATGATGCAGCGTGGCGATGTCTTGTTCGGCGGGCAGTAAGGGGTGTTATGTAAGGTTCGGAAGAAAGAGATAGTTTATTGTTACTCAGCAAGAAGAGAAATTTGAGCCTGTGAATTTTTCTTGTTAGTTGCAAAGACTGAATATTGTGTTCAGCCATTAACTGAGTTGGAGAATCACTTGAGCGATATTTAGAGAAGATGAACCTTACTGCTTTACGTTGTATCATTTCTAGCGCATCGATGTTAGTTTTTGTATAGGGATCCCATACAATAGCTGCATACTCGAGTTTAGGACGGTCAAGAGAGGTGTAGGCGATAAGACGGGTTTCAGAAGGAGCGTGTTTTAATTGATGCCTGAGGTAGCAAAGCTTCTTAAAAGCCGAGTCGCATAGATGGGAGATGTGCGAGTTCCAACTAAGGTTACTGGCTATTGTAACACCGAGGTATTTATATTCATTCACCTCCGTAAGACGTTTGGATGCTAGGCTATAGGTAAACGACAATTTATTAATTTTTCTAGTGTTCTTCATAAATACTGTTTTATCAATGTTAAGCTGCATATCCCAGCGCGCACACCAAGCTAGTATGTCTTGAAGGTTAGAGTTTAGAATAACTTCATCTTGTCGGCAAGTGATCTCATTAAAGAGGAGGCAGTCATCAACAAACAGTTTTATTTGTACGGGTTGAGTAACAGTGTCTACAATGTCATTAATATATATGTTAAATAATAATGGTCCAAGAACACTACCCTGAGGAACACCAGAAGTGACAGGAAGGGTGCTGGAAGAGCAATTATCAACTACTACGAATTGATTGCGGTTAGAAATATAAGCGCGAATCCAATTTACGAGATGTGAAGGAATGTTGAAATGTTCAAGTTTTTCTATTAGCTTTGCGTGCGATACAAGATCAAATGCTTTCCTGAAGTCCAAGAATATGATGTCAGTTTGCCCTGATTTGTCGATAGTGCTAGCGAGACTGTGAACTACAGTGGTTAATTGGGTTACAGTGGAGAGGCCCTTTCGAAAACCATGCTGCATAGGAGTACCTAGCAAGGTTTGACTCGCCGGCGATAATCACCCTTTCACTCTCTCCTACCTCTCCCTGCTTCCCTTTTTCCTTTTCCGCGTGATTCGGACTCTACAATGGGCATTGTTCCATGTGCTCCTGCTTTTTCCGCGAGGCGGCCTCAAGGTACGTGCCGCTCTTTCCAGCAAACCCTTCACCACGTTGCACGCATACCACGTACTTTGCTAGCACTCCTCTCCTGTCACGTCTGGGGGCTGCATTCCATTGTCACGCACATTCTCGTTCAAAATGGGGACTCTGTTCAGCTTTTGCTCGGCTGCTTCAAGTCTCTTTTCATCTACCTTCCGTACATCACGCTCCCTATTTAGCTCATTTTTGAGCTCTTCCACCTGATTGACAAGCTCTTCCTGGAAAGCCTCCATTTTCTTGAGCCTAGCATCGACATCACACTGAGTGACGATTGAGTCGGTTCCCTCTCCATTTTCATCGCCTCCATTTAGCTCATGTTTGAGCTCTTCCACCTGTTTTACAAGCTCTTCCTGGAAGCAAGGCGGCCAAGAAGAGCGCCACCTGGAGGTGAGTCAAGGAAACTAGCGCGCCGCTTCTTGGCCTGGGAGATCGGCGTGCGCAAATTTTGGAGGCCATGGCCACCCGATGAATGATAGAAATGCTGGAAAAGCGGTTTTTGTTTGAGTTTCCGTGTAACCGAATTATGTTTTCACGTATACTCAAATTACAATCCGACGCTATCCTGCCTGTAAATTATGTTTAAATTGTACTTTACAATCTAAGTTACTTTGAGGAATTCAGTCAGTTCAGTAACGCCTCTGCGCTACTCGGGTGGCCTACGTGGTTCCGGTTCGGAATGATCTTTCGCCAAGCGACGTACGACGCCGACATCAGATTTTTTTGCAATACGGGACCGTTAACGCGATCGCGTTAAAAGCGCACAGCTTACGCAGGGAGTGCAGAAGCAGAAACGCATTAAAACGCACTGTAGGGTCTAGGCGACACAACGGAAGTGGTCGCACGTCCAATTAACACTTCTGTGGCCGCCGCGGTAGCTCTGTGGCCATGGCATTGCTCGAGGTCGCGGGGATGATCCCGACTCCGGCAGCCGCACTTCAATGTGGGCGAAATAAAAAAAAAACGCTCGCGCGCTTAGATTTAGACACCCGTTAAAGAACACCATGGTGTCATATTTAATTCGGAGTCCGCCACTACGGCGTGCTTCATAACCCGATCGTCGTTTTGGCATGTACAGCCCAATAATCCAATTCATGTTTAATGCTTCTGCCACGATGTGATTTGGCACGTGAGGGAATGAATATGCTCAACGCTCCCGGAGGTAATGAAATACGGCGCACAACGCCTCAAGCTAACACTTCAAGGTTTCCACGAATGACTCCAGTGCCAAGCTTGCCGGCCGAGGCGCAACTTAACACAATCGATGTACTCGAATGCATCAAAGTCCTTCGACGGCCTCTTTTAATGCCTCAGCATTTTACTCAGTCGCCCACGTTAGCCCGGCACCTAAGACATCAAGTGCCAAATCTTACTTGTGACACATCTACACTACGCCTTGCAGAATAGGGCCCAGCTTACTGACAACAAGCCTCTTGGTCGTGTACATCATCTCGTTCCTCACTAGATTACGGCACTGGGCCGTCTTCGCCGAGCAGATGACGCCCGGGACGCTTATTGCATGCGTCGACGTCCGCATTAATGCTGGGATTGTGCATACGGAAGTTGTTTGTCCGCGGCTACCTGAGGTAGATTAGACCTGCTCCTGTGCGGCAGACTTCGCGCCACCAGAGCAACTTGTCGAAATCGCCGCCGTACGCGATGACCTGACCTCACTGCTGCCTTTCGCTGAAACCATCCCCTATTGGCCTCGAGCTCCGCCACTGGAAACGCTGGCGCCACCGTCGGCGTGACGTGCTATTAGGGATCACGTGGACGTAGCGGCCGCGTCGGCTGCTTCGGGAGCGCCGAAGCTAGCTGAAAACGAAAGTTCCCTCGTACGCTGCGGTCCTCATTTAGTGGCGAGATTTTCCCGCTTCGAGTGTCTCCTTTACAACGCTTGAAAGCACTACAACAGCTAAGTAGTGGCCACCTTTGAAGCCGCGCAACGTGGTAGGCTACTGCTCGGTGCCGCAATGCCGGGCGTACGCAACGGAGCCCCGTGTCAGCCTTATTCACACGTAGCCGCAGGACAAGAAGACGCGTGAAGCTTGGCTTGCGAAACATAAAACCGGCAAACAGTCATCGGCTACAACTCGGGTATGCAGCAAGCACAGACGCGAGGACGATTTCTGCTACGGCGCCGGGTCTGCAATGTTCGGAAAACGCGCACTGAGACGCTCGCCCGAGTCCGCTGCCCGACTAATGTCACGACGGTTTGGTATATGAACTTGTCGATGCTATAGATACTGGCAAGTTCACTGGAGTGGAAAGGGAGCGGTAAGAAGCACATTATAAAAAAGCATGACATATGGTCATGTTTGTGTTATGAATTAATGCACTGGATTGCAAATAAGAAGCAGTGGGAAATCGCTCGCTGAGAATACCGATAAACAAACAGTGCGACGCAACTCGAGAAATAATATTGAAACGTCCAAGAATTTAGAAGAAAAAAAAATTACCGACGATTACGTTACTTCCTAATGCGAAGTTTGAGCGCAGCAAATAAGCTGTTTCACCTTTTCGATAGATTGAGGCAAAGAAATCGAGCAACACATGTATGCGCTATCACAGAAATTTTTTTTATTTTTCACACGTATTCCTTTAACAAAGACTCCACTAACAGTTCTTGACAGTCATGAAGGAAGCTTTGTGGTCGGAGAAATAGACTGATATATGTTCGACTTGGTACACCAATGCTTGATTCTCAAAGACGAGATCTATACAAGTGCCTCGCGAGGTTGTCACAGCCGTGGGACGCGTTACGAGCGAGAGGAACGGGATGTTCTCCCGCATAAGTGTTAGGAAATTGCTGTTTGTCTTTATGTCAAGCCGCCACCGATCTGGCTCTCTGATTGCCACCGCACAGGGCGAACGGCAGCGGCAATTTCGGCTCGGGCGGTGCACATATACAGACCCGCCGCCACCGATGTGGCTCTCTGATTGCCACCGCACAGGGGTTGCATTGGAGGAGGAGCGAAGAAAGGAATTAAGTTCGAGCCGGCGCTTTGACAACCGGAGACTCGCAGGAAGAGGGGGGAGGGGGGCGGCGTGTACACCCAGCGGCAAACGATGGGGGCAGAAGCGCGCGCAGCAAGCGGACAACACGATAAAGGGAGGAGGGAAGAGATAGCAGCGACTGACTGATGCCGCTGACGCCGATAGTGAGTCAACCCCAGCTGCGGAGTTGGTTTCAGGGACAACGAATAACCGGCGCGTCGGCAACTGAAGAGCACCCTATCCGCCACACAAGAACAGGGGGGGGGGGGGACCCTTTCCTCCTCTTTCTGCATGGCGGCGACGGTGTTCTATGCAGTCACGTTATCTTGACTCTCTAGCGGCGTCAGCGGCATCCAGCGGTATCAGTCGGTCGCTGCTAGCGCTGGGGGGATGAAAGGGGGGCGGAGCTGGTTACGAGGCCGACGACGACGACGACGCGAAACCCAGGAACGGACGCCAAAGAGCTGCGCTCTAAAACATTGAATCGTCGCGACGGCACATCACAGTCCCCGTAGGCGTCGAAGTATCTACAATGAAATTCTTTTTGAACAGCTCTGATAGCGCCCACGCAACAATGGTTGCTTGTATACTGTCAAATGTTCGCATTCTGCGGCCTAAAGCTAATGGCACGGTGCGAAAACGCGCGCGCGGCGAAAGCGAAACAGTGCGCGGACAAGCATGCAGGCGCGCAGTCGATCGCTGCGGATCCGTTCGATCGCTGCATTGAGGCTTCATACTATTACGCTCCATTTAGTTATACAAACACTATAAGAGCGTATTTCACATAGTTTGCTCTCAGCGTTTACCTGCCTTTCATGCAAGAAGCCGGTTTGGGAGACTCCATCGCCGCGACCGCGTGCAGTGGCGTTCACTGTAGGTATTCGGTAAAGAGATAGCGTCTGTAAACGATTCTATGCTTTCAGTTTGCCCAAGATTATTATTTAGACAGTAAAAAACTTCTCTCGTTTCGAAAGTACTTACAGAAATGTCCGGGAGAGCTCGCGCGTGGTGTTTTCAGTGAGCGCTGACAGCAAAACCTATGAGGAGCGCGCCGCGTGATCCCTCAGACTACGCAAGCGAGGCGCTTCCGATAGATGGCGACTCCGTAACTCCTCGCCGCCAATAGCCAGATCGTCATTAGCACGGAGTCGACGCAGGCGATCCAGGATAATTGCAGATCAACTCTTTCTTCGTCGTTCGCTGATGCCATTCACCGTCTTGTCATCACAAAACCCGTCCAAATGTGCCTCCAGTTAATTCTCCGTTCAGCTCTGCCCGACAATATTCTCTCCAATTCGGCTAGTCGCCCACCTGCTGCGTTTTCCCAGCAATTACCGCATTTTCAAGTCCTCATGGGGCAACAAGTTCATCTTGCGGACTTGGCTACTTCTCTATGCGAAAGTTTCCTTTGTCTTTACGACTTTCGTCATTAAGAGAAAGCTTTAGCTCGGGCCCAACTCCGATGCGGCTTATTCAAATACATGTAAAACGCAAAAACGTTTTTCTCATATAACCCCTGGGCCGATTTTAATGAAATGTGTTGCATTTGAGAGAGAAAGGTAAATTTCTAGTGACTGTTGGAAGCGGAATTTTGATTTAGAGCCTGAATTTTGTTAAAGAGATTTTCAAAAATTTGCAAGTTTAAAAAAAAATAGAAGCACAATGTTTACAGATTCATAGCTCTGCATCAAGAACAGATATCGCGATTCTGTGAAAGGCATCCATTAGACCATTGAAAGCGTACCAATTCGATCTGTCATTTTACATCTTACGTGAATTTGTTACGTTGTTTACAAGGGTTCTGCAAAAGCTGTATTTCCATAATACCAAATTTCTTTAGATTCATATGTAACAAAGCAATTTTGTCCGCTTTATATGTACTATTAGATGCAGCTCACAGACGTGTACTATCATTTTTCGTTGCTGAGATACAGAGTTGTAAACTTGATAGAATCAACAAAAAGCGACTATCGCAGACAACGTCAGACCCTTTCCAAGTAAGTATGAGGCTCGGAGCAGGAGCTATGGCGCTTGAAAGTAACCTGGGGCCTGACGAACCAACCGACTCAGCTATCTTTCCGAGCAACATCCAAGGGTCACGAGTTCAAATCACCTCTTATGTTCCTCTTTTTCCCCCCATTTTTTTTCTTTTTTTTTCTTTTTAATGTATTTTCCTTTATTTTATCACTGTAAGGGAACCCTCCTTCAAAAAAAAAAGATATATATGGTCAATTATATATGGCCACACATGTGCAGGTCATAAATACCAGGTTCTCTAGCCGAGTGCCATCCGTGCGGTATAACCGAGCTCAGATTGGTCCACCTTGACTGATCAAATAGGGCACCACTGTAGATGAAATGAGGCGCACAACTCCTGCGGGACCCGCCGTGGTTGCTCAGTGGCTATGGTGTTAGACTGCTGAGCACGAGGTCGCGGGATCGGACCCCGGCCACGGCGGCCGCATTTCGATGGGGGCGAAATGCGAAAACACCCGTGTACTTAGAATTAGGTGCACGTTAAAGAACCCCAGGTGGTCGAAATTTTCGGAGTCCTCCACTACGGCGTGCATAATCAGAAAGTGGTTTTTGTCACGCAAAACACCATAATTCAATTTTTAATTTAACTCCTGCGGGGACGGTAGAGTATCCGTCTCCAGTGCAAGAGGACCGTGATTCAAATCCCGGTGCCGCGCAATTCTCCTCCGGGAAATACAAAAAAAAAAAAAGAAAAAAAAACCGTGTGTTGAGAAATTGCACAAACAGGCCTGGAGTGCGGCCTGATCCCGGTGACCCGAACCGGTAACGCACTCTCTCACCAGAGCAGGATTGGCCACCCTGGTGCAGTACTTGGCCACAACCTCCTATATGAATACAACAACCAAACCCCGGCCCTCAGTCCCCAGCAGCCGCGAAGCAACTGACCACGGCGGCGGTCAGATCTGTGACGCTGCAGAGGGTGCTAAGAATACCTAGCTCCGGACAGGCCGCCATTGGAATCTGAACCTGGCAACGTTTAACGTTAGAACGTTATCTAGTGAGGCGAGTCTAGCAGTGTTATTGGAGGAATTAGACGGTAGTAAATGGGATATAATAGGGCTCATTGAGGTTAGGAGGACAAAAGAAGCATATACAGTGCTAAAAAGCGGGCACGTACTGTGCTACCGGGGCTTAGCGGAGAGACGAGAACTAGGAGTCGGATTCCTGATTAATAAGGAAATAGCTGGTAACATACAGGAATTCTATAGCATTAACGAGAGGATGGCAGGTCTTGTTGTGAAACTTAATAAGAGGTACAAATTGAAGGTGGTACAAGTCTATGCCCCTACATGCAGTCATGATGACCAGGAAGTCGAAAGCTTTTATGAAGACGTGGAATCGGCGATGGGTAAAGTCAAAACAAAATACACTATACTGATGGGCGACTTCAATGCCAGGGTAGGCAAGAAGCAGGCTGGAGACAAGTCAGTGGGAGAATATGGCATAGGCTCTAGGAATAGCAGAGGAGAGTTATTAGTAGAGTTTGCAGAACAGAATAATATGCGGATAATGAATACCTTTTTCCGCAAGCGGGTTAGCCGAACGTGGACGTGGAGGAGCCCGAATGGTGAGACTAGAAATGAAATCGACTTCATACTCTGCGCGAACGCTGGCATCATACAAGATGTAGACGTGCTCGGCAAGGTACGCTGCAGTGACCATAGGATGGTAAGAACTCGAATTAGCCTAGACTTGAGGAAGGAACGGAAGAAACTGGTACACAAGAAGCCAATCAATGAGTTAGCGGTAAGAGGGAAACTAGAGAAATTCCGGATCAAGCTACAGAACAGGTATTCGGCTTTAACTCAGGAAGAGGACCTTAGTGTTGAAGCAATGAACGACAATCTTATGGGCATCATTAAGGAGTGCGCAATAGAAGTCGGTGGTAACGCCGTTAGACAGGAAACCAGTAAGCTATCGCAGGAGACGAAAGATCTGATCAAGAAACGCCAATCTATGAAAGCCTCTAACCCTACAGCTAGAATAGAACTGGCAGAACTTTCTAAGCTAATCAACAAGCGTAAGACTGCGGACATCAGGAACTATAATATGAATAGAATTGAACAGGTTCTCAGGAACGGAGGAAGCCTAAAAACAGTGAAGAAGAAACAAGGAATAGGCAAGAATCAGATGTGTGCGTTAAGAGACAAAGCCGGCAATATCGTTACTAATATGGATGAGATAGTTCAAGTGGCTGAGGAGTTCTATAGAGATTTATACAGTACCAGTGGCACCCACGACGATAGTGGAAGAGAGAATAGCCTAGAGGAATTCGAAATCCCACATGTAACGCCAGAAGAACTAAAGAAAGCCTTAGGAGCTATGCAAAGGGGGAAGGCTGCTGGGGAGGATCAGGTAACAGCAGATTTGTTGAAGGATGGTGGTCAGATTGTTCTAGAGGAACTGGCCACCCTGTATACGCAATGCCTCATAACCTCGAGCGTACCGGAATCTTGGAAGAACGCTAACATAATCCTAATCCTTAAGAAAGGGGACGCCAAAGACTTGAAAAATTATAGACCGATCAGCTTACTGTCCGTTGCCTACAAAGCATTTACTAAGGTAATCGCAAATAGAATCAGGAACACCTTAGACTTCTGTCAACCAAAGGACCAGGCAGGATTCCGTAAAGGCTACTATACAATATACCATATTCACACTATCAATCAAGTGATAGAGAAATGTGCAGAATATAACCAACCCTTATCTATCTCTTTCATTGATTACGAGAAAGCGTTTGATTCAGTCGAAACCTCAGCAGTCATGGAGGCATTACGGAATCAGGGTGTAGATGAGCCATATGTAAAAATACTGGAAGATATCTATAGCGGCTCCACAGCCACCGTGGTCCTCCACAAAGAAATCAACAAAATCCCAATAAAGAAAGGCGTCAGACAGGGAGATACGATCTCTCCAATGCTATTCACAGCATGTTTACAGGAGGTATTCAGAGGCCTGGAGTGGGAAGAATTGGGGATAAAAGTTGATGGAGAATACCTTAGCAACTTGCGATTCGCTGATGATATTGCCTTGCTTAGTAACTCAGGAGACCAATTGCAATGCATGCTCACTGACCTGGAGAGGCAAAGCAGAAGGGTGGGTCTGAAAATTAATCTGCAGAAAACTAAAGTAATGTTTAACAGTCTCGGAAGAGAACAGCAGTTTACGATAGGTAGCGAGGCACTGGAAGTGGTAAGGGAATACATCTACTTAGGGCAGGTAGTGACCACGGATCCGGATCATGAGACTGAAATAACCAGAAGAATAAGAATGGGCTGGGGTGCGTTTGGCAGGCATTCTCAAGTCATGAAGAGCAGGTTGCCACTATCTCTCAAAAGGAAAGTATATAACAGCTGTGTGTTACCAGTACTCACATATGGGGCAGAAACCTGGAGGCTTACGAAAAGGGTTCTGCTGAAATTGAGGACGACGCAACGAGCTATGGAAAGAAGAATGATGGGTGGATAAGAAAAGAGCAGTTTGGGTGAGACAACAAACGCGGGTAAATGACATCTTAGTTGAAATCAAGAAAAAGGAATGGGCATGGGCCGGACATGTAATGAGGAGGGAAGATAACCGATGGTCATTAAGGGTTATGGACTGGATTCCAAGGGAAGGGAAGCGTAACAGGGGGCGGCAGAAAGTTTGGTGGGCGGATGGCATTAAGACGTTTGCAGGGACAAGATGGCCACAATTAGTACATGACCGGGGTAGTTGGAGAAGTATGGGAGAGGCCTTTGCGCTGCAGTGGGCGTAACTAGGCTGATGATGATGATGAAACTTGATAGTTTAGTTTTTTTTTATTTTTCGATTTTTGCCAATTTTTCATAAAATATTTAGGACATAAATCAAAAATTCCAAACCAACAGTCACTAGATCTTAAGTTTTTTTTTTTTAATGCAAGAAACGTCGTCGAATTTGGTGCAGTGGTTGCCGAGAAAAATGAATTCTCCTTTTACATGTATTTAGATAGTAGCGCCCGAGCTAAAGCTTCCTCTGAACGGTCGAACGAAAAGTACACGAGTAGGTTTGGAAACAAACAAGGAACCGCATCCCTCCTCAATGCCCATGCGCCGCGCTCAATTTTGACGACCTCGTCGTTTATGATACATCTGAGCGTCTTCGTTGTGTCGCCGTCCTGGGAGTGCACACCACAAGCCTTGCATGATTTCCCCAATTCTTTGTCTGCGCGGAGAATGTCTTTGCTCTACTTCTGAATTAGGAGCGGAGTTTGACGGTAGTGAGAAGTAGAGTTTGTAGTTCTTTGTTTTTGTTTTATTTTCAGCGCAGCTCTTAGGCGCGCGCTCCTGCGTTGAGCATCGGCCTCACCGCGCCAACGCGCCACTGCGCGCGCGTTCGTCGTCCTTCCGCAGCTGGCTCCAATGGCGCTCATTATGCCAGCGTTCTCATACTGCCGCTCCCTCTGCGAACGCGCTGACGGCACTGGCCCAATGCCAGTCGGTGAGGTGATTTCGGTCTCAAATTCTTCGCCTCAGTATATCACAAAATGAAAGCACGTATCGAGTTGCGCTCAAAATTCGCATTAGGGAGCATTATAATCGTCGGACACTTTTTTCCTGCGCCCGCGGGGCACGACATACGTCGGCATGTTGTTGGCAAGTTCCAAAGTATGACACCGAAGGTGGACCAGTAGTAAGGGTCCTCTCAAGAGGCGAAAAAAAGTGGGCCTGCTAACCAAGCGCGCACTTGATATCAACTGTAGGGGAATTTCGCGACGTAAACACGTCTCCGTGAGTACTGACGTTGAACCTGACGCAAGACGCCATGACAGCCGGCCACGTGTAAGGGCAGCGACATGGCATACCGATCAAGAAAATAAAATCGGCTACCAACATCAAGACAATGCAAACAAGCGCAGCCAATAGAGTAGCGTCGTTCACATGGCGCTATCGCAGCGCCCTCACAGCCCCTAGGAGCAAGATCGCGCCTGGCTCGAGAGGAGGAGCTGTGAAACTTAAAGACTATCTGTAAACTTTGCTCCAGTCGATACCGCACGAAATTGTTCCAGGCTTATTGCGCATAATACCGCTGCCACAACAGAAAATTAATGCACCTGAAGAGCAAGGATTTATTCATGCCGCACTGGCAGCTCATCTACAAACCAGCACCGAGATTAAAGAACTTATGGGAAGCTAAAGGTTAGAAGGAAGGAATTCTTCAGAAAGGACGATGAGGTCAGGAGTCAACGCTGGTGAAAGTTTTTCCTCTTCTCCAAAGCAGCTTGCCCGTGCACGTCTTTTAATGTTTTATTCGAACCGATACCCAACAGACGTAACAGCGCAAGACTTACTGCGAATCGTATTTGGAGCCCTTTTTATTGAGCATTGTTGTCAATGAACTGAAAAGAGGATTTAGGTTGTAACAACCAGAAGCAAAACTTGTCGCTTACGCAGAAAGTGTTACGACGTTCTGCGTTGATATTGTAAGCGCCGTGCAAGCCGTTGAAACTGTAAAAAAAAAGGGGGGGGGGCGGGTATTGTGCGTTGAGCGGGAGCGCTGTTTACTGTGGAAATTGTCTGGCGCATTGCGGATACGGACTGGTCGATGACCCTAGACACATTTTTCAATACGACTTTTGTTACAACTCCTGCAATTTAGATGGGCGATCCGCTGGAATATCTTAACACAGTGAACTATATGGTAAACTGAGGTGTGCGATTTGCGGGAGAAGGGAGACAAGTGGAAAGCGTGGAAATCGTCTTAATTAGCTAAACTTCTGTCTGTAACTTGTTTTCAGTTAGCAAAATTATGTACGTTCTTCAAGTGCTACGCAGTTCGAAAGCTAGCATGCAGATTTTGCATCTTGCGTTCGCAGTTTTCGTGTGGGGGTCCTCCTGGGAAAGGTCGAGCCGTACATTACATCATCAATACCTCTACCCCGACGGCGGATTGTATTCAGTACGCAGTTTTCGTGCCATGCAGTCAGCCGTTCTATGTTGGTTATAAAGGTGTGAAAGGTATTTTTTTTATGTACATTCTACCAGCTCTGGTTGAGAGCACCTTTGCCTTAAATTGTAGTCTCGGCTATAGAGCACTGCACAGACCCGCTCCTGCACGCCGGCCGGGCCGGTTAAAGCGATTTCTGATGGGCCCACCAAACTTTCGAGCCTTGGCGGGGCTTCAAGCCTATGGGTAGACCTTCAAACACTTTTACGCAGCAGCTTTTGATTGTTCTACGTGCTGCGTAGCGCCATCCGTGTTAGGCCCTGTTAGAATAGCGTTTGTCGCCTTCCGTACGTTAAACGCAAGCACTTGCGCCCAACGTTACGGTGCGCCTGGGACAGCTCGCGCTTTCAGACGCAGTGTTAGACTGCGCTATACCCCGCCATGGTTGCTTGGTGGCTATGGTGTTGGGCTGCCAAGCACGAGGTCGCGGGATCGAAACCCGGCCGCAGCGGCCGCATTTCGTTGTTATTAGGTGCACAATAATGAACCCCTGGGGGTCCATATTATTCCGAATATTGTTATTCCACTACGGCGTCCCTCACAATCACATCGTGGCTTTGGCACTTAAGACCCCGTAATATTCTTTAAACTGCGCTGTCTCCGGGACCTACCCATTTCAACCCGCACTTTCCTCGTAGTGGTTTACGTTGTGTAGAAATCCTTGAGCCTTGTACCAGCTTCACGGTCGCCTAAATTAATCATGCTTGAACATTTCTTGGCTGCAGTACAAATGCCATCGTTGTTTTAACTATAGTGCCTAGAATATACTGGCTAGTGTGCCGTCCGATGCCTCCCGGGTGGCACCGGATGCAATGAATGCCGGCGGCTGCCGCTAGGAGCGCTGCAGTGCAGGTGGGTGCCGCGGCACCATCCGGTCTTCGTAGCCCGCCGTGTTTCCACAGCATTGGCAAGCGAGGTGCTGCGCTTTTTGTTTTTTATAGCCGTAGCAGCAGCACAGTTCAAATGTGGGCAGCTGATTTATAAATCAGGGTTTGTTTCGATTACAACAGGCTTCTCTAGCGTTTGTCGCTTGCGTGAAAAGCGTGTGCTATCTCAGCTCGGCTTCGAGCGGGGAACCTGATGCGTTTCTATGCCTTAGATCTCCATGTTCCAAGGCCGTGTTGCGAGGTACAGAACATATCACACAATCCAAGGAAGGCCAGAAACGAACCAAAGCATGTCCAGCCGTGTATAAGAGATGCTAAATGATTAGCAAATTTAATTATTGATTATAGTGATTGGATTAAGGGGGATTAGGATAAATTAGGGGGATTAAGGTGTATTAATTAAAGAGAATTAGGGTGCATTAAGGTGAATTACAGTAGGCTTCACAAGGCGTTCGCCTTCGTGTCTCTTCGGCGATAGCTAAGGACACTTGTTTTTTATTCTAGCCATGATGGCAGCGTAATTTTTTTAAGGGTAAGTTTTAGGTTACATTTTTCATTCTAATAAAGTAAAGGAATTCTAAGGTTACGTTACTGTTCTATTGATGTTATATTAATGCATAACCATTGAAAATCGCTGTAACCGATCATCTTTTGAAATGACTTGAATTTCGCTGTACTTTCTTTTTATTTTATTTGCTGCTATTTCTGCCTATTATCTTATTGTTGTGCTCATAGGTTTGAATGTTTTTGATTGTTTGTAAAGCATGTACCCATCTCCTCATAATGCCCATTGGGCCACGAGGATAGGATAATAAGTAAAAAAAATTGCCTGTAAAATGGACTGCACGCGGTGTTCTGTGTACTATACATACGTGCAGATTTCTTTTTATGTCTGATATAAGTGAACTAAAATGGGAAAGAGATCTTTCATTTAAGCGTAACAAATATTTTATTCTCGCGTAACATCAGTCAAACACGGGCATATAAGACAGGCCTAGAGGAGATAATACACACATACATGAAGAAGATAGATCTAGCGGCAGTGACGCAGTTTAAATAGCTTCTGTCGTTGCCTTTGCGCTTCCCGCTCTTTGTCGATGCATTTTACAAAAAAAAAAAAACGAAACCTCAAGAAAACATAGAACTTCACAAGTGTTGTCAAAGCTGGTTTTTCATGCTCTGGGCACCCTAGTTGGGGAAAGGCCAGTGTCTGCATGCTGACATGAAAAATCAGCTAGACTCGCTACATGTAACTTGTTTTTGCTAAAGAACACAGTAAAAGCATCTTCCACGGCCTTCACGATGGTTGACAAGGTCTGACTAAGATAGACAAGGCCTCCATTGTCAAAATGCGTAGTGCAATTGTGAAGCAGCGTCGGCACTAGCTTCAGCTTTACTTACGCAAAGGAAGCCCGCACACTATGGTCAAGAATTTTGGGCAGTGATCTTTCGTGCAACATAAGAGTATAGTAGATCAAAGCACTACTGCTCCTTTTTTCTTGTTTTTTTTTCCCCTGGTACTCACGAAAAGTAAGGTGCATGCCTAGGATACTCAGGAAATATCGTGGGTATAGCGTACGGTTTCAGGCGTGGTTTATCGCGGTGAATCTCATGGACAACGCCGTTCACTGTGATAGAGAACGCAGGTTGGACTAAACTGTTTTCTAAATGTTTTTCACAAACCACAGCAGTTGGTGCAAGCCTTCTGTCCGTTCTCCTGGTCATTCTTGCACATTCTGCTACTGCTTCGTATCAGATGGTGGAGTGAACAAGGATACACGCCCTTTGTTCGAGCGGTAACCGCTTCTACACAACGGCACAAAGCAGGTCCTCTCCTTGCACTCTAGCTTCGGCATTTTTTCACCGCCACCGCATAGTTCTCGTAATGACAAGCACACGAACACACCAGCGACGCACTCACTCTTTGACAACACCAAGAACAAACACGCAACGCTGTAATAACACTTAAAACGCCAACATAGAAACCGACGCAACAGCTGCGAAATTGATATGCGAAGCAGACGACACGCGCAGTCTGCACCCACCCGTGTGGCAGCGACCTCTGTTGGCCTCCGTGGGCATTCATTGCAGGCGGCGCCACGCTCCTCCATTGAAAAGAGCGGGTGCACGGCACACTAGCCAGTATATTCTAAGCACTATAGTTTTAACATACGCCATATGCCAATTCAGAGACCTGGATTGGGAAGAATTGGGGATAAGCGTTAATGGAGAATACCTTAGTAACTTGCGATTCCCTGATGATATTGCCTTGCTTAGTAACTCAGGGGACCAGCTGCAGTGCATGCTCACTGACCTGGAGAGGCAAAGCCGAAGGGTGGGACTCCAGAAAACTAAAGTAATGTTTAAGAGTCTCGGAAGAGAACAGCAGTTTACAGTAGGTAGTGAGGCACTGGAAGTGGTAAGGGAATACATCTACTTAGGACAGGTAGTGACTGTGGATCCGGATCTCGAGACTGAAATAATCAGAAGAATAAGAATGGGCTGGGGTGCGTTTGGCAGGCATTCTCAGATCATGAACAGCAGGTTGCCATTATCTCTCAAGAGAAAAGTTTATAACAGCTGTGTCTTACCAGTACTCACGTACGGGGCAGAGACCTGGAGGCTTACGAAAAGGGTTCTACTTAAATTGAGGACGACGCAACGAGCTGTGGAAAAAAGAATGATAGGTGTAACGTTAAGGGATAAGAAAAGAGCAGATTGGGTGAGAGAACAAACGCCAGTTAATGATATCTTAGTTGAAATCAAGAAAAAGAAATGGGGGCATGGGCAGGACACGTAATGAGGAGGGAAGATAACCGATGGTCATTAAGAGTTACGGAATGAATTCCAAGGGAGGGGAGGCGTAGCAGGGGGCGGCAGAAAGTTAGGTGGGCGGATGACATTAAGACGTTTGCAGGGACAACATGGCCACAATTAGTACACGACCGGGGTAGTTGGAGAAGTATGGGAGAGGCCTTTGCCGTGCAGTGGGCGTAACCAGGATGATGATGATGATGATGATGATGATGATGATGATGACGACGACGCCATATGATATAGCCATCAGTACGTATACACGATTGGATAACACGTAGCTGCTGACGGCGTCACAATCCATGTTTCGCTCGCTTACGCTCGTCCACTACCCGTGTAAAACAACATCGTCATGTCGTAAGCTCCCGTCGAACAGCCTGCTTCGAAATGTGCTTGCTACCATGCCATCGTGTTCGACGGGCTTGCAGTCGTGCGGCTGTCGTCGCACGCACGTACGCTCTCGACTCCTCACGTACAACTACTCAATTTACACAAGCGCGTTATTGGTTCAACTGGTAACGGTTTGCGGAACTCCTAACAAGGCTGGAGAGCCAGGTACCGGCAAAGTGCTTCGCGTAGCATCGATTCTCACAGTGCGTGGTATTTTTATTTTTTCCTGGTCGTCTGTTTTGGGTATCGGAGGTGGGCGTGCTAGCTGGCGCAAAGGTAGGGCGAGATACACTTGCAGCATATGCTTCATTAAAAACCGTAATTGCAGTTCTCGTTAACCTGTCTTCCAGAGTTTTGTAAAAATCTGCACTGAGCCCGTCATGTCCTGGGGAACCGTCAAGGTTGATGTTGTCAGTGGCCCAATTAACCTCGTCCCCACTAATAGGCCACTTCAACTGCTCTTTTGTCTCTTCCCCCAGACGTGGCATCAAGGAAAGGAACTCTGTTTTAAAGTGCTCCAGGTCTACGGCGCTCTGCGCAAATAGCTCGCAGTACTAGTGAAAGAAAGAAAGAGAAATATAATGGCTCGATGAATTTCCTTTGTTCAGTTCATAACTGCTTCTTGCCAATTGTTCTGCATGCAATTTTCTTTTTCTGTTCCTAGCGCTGTTTTCGCTGGCGTTTCACCCGTCATAAGCCTTACAACCCTTGCTCTCTCCAAAGTGCCTTGCCATCGCTCTGTATCAAATAGTTCTAACGCTATGGTTAAGCTCTCGGATGACCACAACCGCATGCATACTTGTCTCGTTCTAATGGAAACTAGCTCTTTGAGACGATTGGCCCCTTCGACATTGTCACACGACACGAGCGAGAGCGCAGGCACGCTGATGCGCGTGATAGAACGAACGCGCTCACCACTATAGGCCGCAGACTTACCACTGTCTTTTGCGTTCGTCTGCCAGATCCCACGCAGCATGGGAATCGATGTTATATGAATCATTTTGTAGGCAGCTGGCTATTAAGCATCGGTTTTTGATTCCGAAAAGCATTACCAAGTTGAGCAACGTTTTTTATGTAAGGCGAGCTGTTGTGCGTGTGCGAGAACAGCAAGAAGACAATGATGATGACAACGATCGTATGTCGAGGGCAGTTTATGACATGCCGACTGTTGGGTTCTGCTGGAAGGGCGTAAGGCGAGAGCAACATGGATTGCGATGTCATATGGAACTAAGTGTTACACGATCGTACGTAGGACAAATGTTTGCGTTATAGGGCCTATGTTAAAACGACTAACGCATATTACTCAGGCGACAAAACGTTAAAATTTGTTCGACATAGGCCCATCATGAAGGCGGTATACACTGTCGCGCAGCTTTGACGTAGCGTAGCGTAAGCTGCTACGAGAAAAGGGCTTGGCAGTATTGGCCTATACTGTAAGAAATGTGTGTCAAATAACAGATATTTTTACGGAAATTTTCTGTTCTCATACAAAAAATATCTCTTTTACGCCCTTAACAGAAACACGTTTACGAAAAAAAATAGTAATTTTCTGTTTTTGCAGCCGCTATATACTCCCCAAATCACCTAACGGTTAGTCACGTGGGCATCTCTGTTGAAAAAAAAAAGTCACTTGAGAAACACTTGCCACTCTTTGTCAGTCACTTCGCATACTTTAAGCGCCAAAAGCTTTATTGTGCGTAATATTAGCCCACAGAATGAGAAACAGTATACATTCTCCAGTCCTTACTTTTTCTGTGGTCCTGCAATAATGCATTGCTGGATGAACGTGACCGCCGGAAATACCGGCGTGCTGCGTCTGTGATTTTCGCCGGTCAGGCTATTCGCACACAAGGTGAGTGGTGCACATTGTTATCGGCTTGAACGATGCACTTTATGTTGTTGTTTTTTTTTTGGAATTCTTGTTGCCGGCTTGTACTGCTATCGAAAGGGCAGCGAAAATGAATCGCTGAGGGACCTCGCAAAATCATGAGTGGATGGATCGCTCTAGTTTCCACTAGAGACGTTGTAAGACTAGGAGCCTCCCCAACTTGTTTGGAGCGTCGTAATGCGCTTGCAAAGAACCAAAGGCTCGCCTGCGTTTGCCTTAGGAGCGAATGCCATTCTTTCGAAACAGCGTGCGCACGACAGCCGCTTCACGACCGATTCACTGTGTCTTATAAACAATACACAGCGCGCAGAAGAAAGGGAATGCAAGTGAGGAACACGCAAGAGCACTGTAGTGTGCGAGAAAACGAAAGGTGCAGAAATTTTGCTCTGTTAGCAGGTATCCGCACTACAAAATCCGAGTGAATAAACTTGGGAAGTTTTTAGGCTTGGGGAGTACGCGATTGCTTGGCTTTGGAGTACTGAAGAAGCGCGGGGTTTTCAAAGTCGCTTTTCGTCCAAGTAGAGCCCATTAGGATATGTTGTTTTTTATTGAATTTTTATTCATGCATGTTTCACGTTCGGAAAAACACTTATGTAGAACGGATCGAGCAAGAGAAAGTTGTATCGGGAGCTTTTCATGTTGCTCTGCAATTTTCTCATTGACACTTTTAATCTAATTATAATATGTGAGAAGTTTCTTAATTAATCAATATTCATTAATTATCTGATTAGGTGGAATGAGAAAAAATTAACCTGAGTATCTCCAAGCGACGGCAAACAACATTACCTTGGCCCTGTCGAGCTACGTGGCATTTGCATATTTTGATAGTTTGGCTCATGTTACGTGCGACACCCTGTATATAGCTATATATTAGTCCCAGTATAGTAAAATATTAAGTCAACACGTTTAAACGTCTATGCTGGTTTTAGCGCCTTAAAATCTGGTTGACACCTAATTACATATAAGCCAAAGCATTTAATTCAATACAGAATGTCGAGGAGGAACATTATCATGAGCCTGAGCAAGCAATGAAATGCGTTATTCATATACTTATGATTTGACAAATGCTTATTTGTCCCCAATGTAAAGTTTGAGCTTTCACATGGTGCCGCTTTGGTAGACATTAATTCTAATATGTCTTTCACTTTCTCTTGCACCATGAATCTGCCAGTGATGATAATCTTGGGGCATGCCATGTTCTCCTTTCATCATTGCAAAATATATAATTTTCTGTGGTACCATACTCGGGCAAGCATTCCTGATTTAAAACTTGTTTTTTGCAGGAGGCAGTTTTCTTACTGCAAAGAGCGTCACCATATGCATTGACACACTGCCTGTGATGCATGGAACCAACCCATACCAGGCTTTCAGGCCCATGTTTTTCGTGCCCTTTGCATTCAATCTTGCACACCCCAAGGACACAAGCCTCTGCTTGGAGTTCATACAGAGGTAAGTACCGAGTTCACTTATTAATTGAACTGTGATAACCTTCCTTGTTTTGGTTTTTGCTCTGCTCACATGTGGAGTGTTGATCAACGTTATAGGCGTATTCATTTATCAGAGGACCCTTTTAGAATATTGCTGATAATACAAAAGCAATCTTGAAAAATGCTTGCTGCACCCAAAAAAGCTAATCAGCTACGGAAGGAAATTGGGATGCGACTCTTGCTTATTTACTGCAGCTAGTAAAATACTGCTCTAAGGAAGTTCATGTACGTGTGCTGAAAGTAAATACAGAAAAAAACTTTTTTCTTGAGTTCGTGTTCAACCAGTGGCGTAGCTAGAAATTTATTCCGGGGTGAGGTTCTCCGCCGACAAGTACCACTCCTCCCCCTTATTCACCTCTCTTTCTGTCTATATATAAGGTAATTATATTTTTCAATGGGCCAAGCGTATTTAGGAAGATGGGTAGCACAACTTCCCGGTTATCTTTGGTTTATTTGCCCGACAGTTTCGGTCGGTGGACCGACCTTTTTCATGGGATGTCCTTGAAGATGGTTGATCCACCGACCGAAAGTGTTCGGTAAATAAACCAATTATAACCGCGACGTTGTGCTCCACATCTTTAATCACGCACACACACACACGCACGCACGCACGCACGCACGCACGCACGCGCGCGCACACACACACACACACACACACACACTTCACATGAAACTGTGCTGTCATCCTTATGCTATGTTTAAAAAGGATGATATTGAAAAAAATACTAAAATTTCGTCTAACAATTGATGCACTTATATAATGTATGTCAATGACCTAGCTGGTACAATGCTAAAAACGGGTCACTGTCTAACTATTCAATTTTCACCAGGTTGTTGAACGGCGCGGTGGTTGCTAACATTCCTATATATTTCTGTTTCTGCGTGGTCTTGGAGG
Organism: Dermacentor variabilis; assembly: GCF_050947875.1. Taxonomy (NCBI): domain Eukaryota; kingdom Metazoa; phylum Arthropoda; class Arachnida; order Ixodida; family Ixodidae; genus Dermacentor; species Dermacentor variabilis. The sequence continues at coordinate 2,826,014 of NW_027460346.1, read as the reverse complement.
CCACAGAGAACATTGCTTCTCTCCAAAAGTTCCTTCCCTCATCACATCGTTGCAAGACTTTTACTTTTAACTGCTCTAAAATTTGAAAACCTTATAAATCAATTCTTATGGTTACACTAAAATAATGCAAATTGCCTGGTTCATGCCTTATGTCTTGTTGCTTGTATCTTACTGCTTCATGCAGCACTAGTGTCAAGCAAGGCACAATTTGCTAATCCGCAGAATTATATTTATGCGTATACTTGGCGTTACAGTTTTGTGACTGGTTGTAATTATTGTATTGCTACTTTCTGTACTGTGTTCATGGCATTGTAATAATATTCCGACATTGATATTTATTATAGGCTCAAGATTTAACATACTAAGTAGAGTGAATCAATGTTTTATCGTTACACAGTGGTAATGCAACAGCTTGTGGCATGCCTTATGTCTTATCTCGCTGCTTAATGCAGTACTAGTTAATGCACCTAATGTACTTAATGCAGTACTAGCCCAAGACACTTTCCTTATGGATAAACTTTCCATTACAGTTTATTGACTGGTTGTATTCATTGTAATACTAATTTCTCTCTTGTATAAATATTTGAATTTTTATATTTATGTAGTTGCAAGGTTGGACGTGCTAAGTAGAGTGAATCAATGTTTTATGCTTACACTATGAAAATGCACTGTTCCATGCCTTCTGTCTTGTTGCTTTTATCTCACTACTTCATGCAGTATTAGTGTAAGGCAAAATTGATGCTTGTTGGGCGAGTTGGCGGTTCCTAATTGCTCAAAGAGCTAAACAAGAGGGGACAAGAAACAGCACAGGAAATGAGCCCTCACTTTCAACTGTTTATTTCTTGCTGTTGCCTTCTATAAATACACGCATGAACCATCAGCATGAAACTGAAAAGCACAATCGATACAACTCAGCCCTTTGCTGATTGCACACGATCTAAAAAACATTACCTCTTTTATGATAGTTCCAGCGATGCCATGTTCACGCACCTGTTACTTGCACGTGCAATATTCATTGCCTCGATAAGCTCCCTAACCCGCTTGTATTTGTGATGGCTGGTATTACCACGGTATAAACAAAGGCACATATGGCCTAGAACGGCCCCGTCGCCTAGATTGAGTCCTGCATTGACGGAAGTGTCGGCTACAATGAATACAATGTTAACGAGAGCAACCAGGACCACCTCAGCCGGCACTGCCGTCAACGTGGGACACAAGCTAGGTGACAGAGTCATTCTAGCACATTTGTGCTTTTGTTTGAAGTCATATTATCAACCGCCACAGAGACAAGCGGCTTAGCAAGACTATCGAGGCAATGAATATTGCACGAGCAGGTAAGGTGTGTGATCGTGTCATCGCTGGCACTATCAAGCAAAGAATTGAGTTGTACAGGTGCGCGTCAGTCACCTTGATTGTCCTTTTCACATTCATTCTGGCGGTGTGTATTTATACGTAGCAACATCAAGGGATAAACAGTTGAAATTCGGCACTCATGTCAGTGTGTGCTTTTTCTTGTCCAGTCTTGTTTCACGCTGTTTTAGAAATTAGTGTGAAGCAAGGCACATTTTGCCGCTATGCATAATTTTCCTTATGCATATACTTGCCATTACTGTTTCTTAACCGGTTGTATTCGTTACATTACTAAATTGATCTTTATAGTTATTGTAGTCGCAAGATTGGACGTACTAATTGAAGGTGTGCAATTGGTTGCATTATGGTTACACAGTGATGATTAAAACAGCCTGTTTCATGCCTTATGACTTGTCGCTCGTATCTCACTGCTTCATGGAGTATTAGTGTCAAGGAAGGCATCATTTGCGAATTTGCACAATTTTTCTAATGCATATACTTGCCGCTACAGTTTAGTCACCAGTTGTATATTCATTGTATTGTATTACTGTTTTCATTTTTATAATTATTTTATTTCGCGAGCTGGCCTCATCCAACTTCTACATCCAATGTTTTGGTTATACTGTAATAATGCAAAAAGCCTGTGGCATGCCTTATGTTCTGTAGCTTCTATGTCACTAGCTGCCTTATTCTGTACTAGTGTCGAGCAGAGCACAATTTGCCCAAGACACTTTCCTTATGCATATACTTGCCGTCACACTTTAATGACTGGTTGTCTCGATTGTACAGGTATTACTACTTTCTGTGTTGCAATCATTGTATTGTACTACTGTTTTAGAGTGAATCATATGTGCTCCTGTTTACTTGCCATTACTGCATATTTTGCGGGCTTTTACTGTATACGTTATTTAGCAGCTGTCCCATGTAACAGTGCAGGGAGGGCAATTTTATTTTATTTCTTCATCGGTCACCCATTTACCATTTGCCTTAATTACATGATGCTGAAAGACATAGTAAAATACCAGTCATGACTACCTTGTTTATATTTCGCATGCGTTTACAATTATTGCTCAATACCAACTTGCAATTTTTCATCATCGTCATCATCATCATCATCATCATCATCATCATCATCCATTGTTATGTCCACTGCAGGGAGAAGGATTCTCCCTGCGATCTCCCATTACCCCTGTCCGCCACAACCAATTCCAACTAGCACCCGCGAATTTCCTAATTTCATCACAGCACCTACTCTTCTGCCTTCCTCTACTGCGCTTCGCTTCTCTTGGTACCCATTCTGCAGCTCTAATGGTCCAACCGTTATCTAACCTGCACATTACATGACCTTCCCAGCGCCATTTTTTTCTCTTAATGTCAATTAGAATATCGGCTATACCCGTTTCCCTTCTGATCCAAACCGCTCTCTTCCTGTCTCTCAAGGTAATTCCTAGCATTGTTCGTTCCATCGCTTTTTGTGCGGTCCTTAACTTGTTCTCAAGCTTCTTTGTCACTCTCCAAGTCTCTGCCCCGTATGTCAGCGCCGGTAAAATGCACTGATTATACACCATGCTTTTCAATGATAATGGTAATCTTCCAGTCAGAAGCTGACAATGTCTGCCGTATACGATCCAACCCATTTTTATTCTTCTATGAATTTCCTTCACATGATCAGGGTTCCCTGTACTTAGATGACTGAAGTAAACGTACTCCTTCAAAGACTCCAATGGCTGAGTGGTGATCGTGAACTCTTTGTTTCTTTGCCCGGTTATTCATCATTATCTTCGTCTTCTGCATATCATTCTTCAACCCGACTTTTACACTCTCTCTGTTAAGGTCCTCAATCACTTGTTGTAACTCGTCTGCAATGCTGCTGAATAGAACAATGCCATCGGGAAACCGAAGGTTGCTGAAGTATTCGCCATCGATCCTTACTCCTAAACCTTTCCAGTTTAAAGATTTCTTCCAAGCACGCTGTGAATAGCATTGAAGAGGTTGTGTATCCTTGTTTGATCCCCTTCTTTATAGGTATCTTCCTACGTTTCTTGTGTAGAATTAGGGTAGCTGTGGAGTCTCTGTAGATATCTTCCAGGATATTTACGTAAGCGATCTATATTCCTTGATTACGTGATGCCTTTATAACTGCTGGTATCTGTACTGAATCAAATGCTTTTTCGTAATCTATCAAAGCCATATATAGAGGCTGATTGTACTCTGCGGATTTCTCGATCACCCTATTGATGACATGGATGTGATCCATTGTAGAGAATCCCTTCCTGAAACATGCCTGTTCCCTTGCTTGAGTAAAGGCCATTGTTGCCCTTATTCTATTAGATGTTATCTTGGTGAATATTTTATATAATGCCAGGAGTAAGCTAATGGGCCTATAAATTTTCAATTCCTTAACGTCTCCCTTTTTGTGGATTAGTATAATCTTTGCATTCTTCCAGTTTTCTGGGACCCTTGCAGTCGATAGACACTTCGTATAGAGAGTCGCCAGTTTTCTAAGCATTATGTCTCTTCCATTTTTGATTAAATCGACTGTTATTCCATCTCCTCATCCCGCTGTTCCCCGTTTCATGTCTTGCAAGGCCCTTCTGACCTCATCGCTAGTTATAGGAGGAGTTTCTGCAACCTGTTCCTCACTGCTTCGGATGGAGGTATCGTGGCTCCTCTGGGTACTGTATAGGTCAGCATAGAATTCTTCCGCTGTTGTTACTATGCCTTCGAGATTGCTAATATTATTACCCTGCTTATCTTTCAGTGCATACATCTTGGTTTGTCCTATGCCAAGTTTCCTTCTCACTGATTTCAGGCTTCTTCCATTTCTTACGGCTTCTTCAGTATTTCTCCCGTTATAATTTCGAATATCACTTATTTTCGCCTTGTTGATCAGTTTTAACACTTCCACGAATCGTATCTTATCTCTTGACTTGGACACTTTCATTATTTGTCGTTTCTTTATTAGGTCCTTTGTTACTTGGAAGAGCTTGCCTACTGGAAGAGCTTGCCGGACAGGCCGCCATTCTAATATGAACCTGGCAACGTTTAACGCTAGAACGTTATTTAATGAGGCGAGTCTAGCAGTGCTATTGGAGGAATTAGAGGGCAGTAAATGGGATATAATATGGCTCAGTGAAGTTAGGAGGCCAAAAGAAGCATATACAGTGCTAAAAAGCGGGCATGTCCTGTGCTACCGGGGCTTAGCAGAGAGACGAGAACTAGGAGTCCGGTAGCTGATTAATAAAAATATAGCTGGTAACATACAGCAATTCTCTAGCATTAACCAGAGGTTGGCAGGTCTTGTTGTGAAACTTAATAAGAGGTACAAAATGAAGGTTGTACAGGTCTACGCCCCTGGATCCAGTCATGATGACCAGCAAGTCGAAAGCATCTATGAAGACGTGGAGTCGGCGATGGGTATAGAGTGAAAACAAAATAACTATACTGATGGGCGACTTCAATGCCAAGGTAGCCAAGAAGCAGGCTGGAGAGAAGGCAGTGGGGTAATATGGCATAGGCACTAGGAATAGCACGGGAGAGTTATTAGTAGAGTTTGCGGAACAGAATAATATGCGGATAATGAATACCTTCTTCCGCTAGCGGGATAGCCGAAAGTGGATGTGGAGGAGCCCGAGAGGTGAGACTAGAAATGAAATAGACTTCACACTCTGCGCTAACCCTGGCATCATACAAGATGTGGACGTGCTCAGCAAGGTACGCTGCAGTGACCATAGGATGGTAAGAAATCGAATCAGCCTAGACCTAAGGAGGGAATGGAAGAAACTGGTACATAAGAAGCAGATCAATGAGTTAGCGGTAAGAGAGAAATAGAGGAATTCCAGATCACGCTACAGAACAGGTATTCGGCTTTAACTCAGGAAGAGGACCTTAGTGTTGAAGCAATGAACGACAATCTTATGGGCATCATTAAGGAACGTGCAATAGAAGTCGGTGGTAACTCCGTTAGACAGGATACGAGTAAGCTATCGGAGGAGACGAAAGATCTGATAAAGAAACGCCAATGTATGAAAGCCTCTAACCCTATAGCTAGAATAGAACTGGCAGAACTTTCCAAGTTAATCAACAAGCGGAAGACAGCTGACATAAGGAACTATAATATGGATAGAATTGAACATTCGCTCAGGAACGGAGGAAGCCTAAAAACAGTGAAGAAGAAACTAGGAATAGGCAAGAATCAGATGCATGCGTTAAGAGACAAAGCCGGCAATATCGTTACTAATATTGATGAGATAGTTCAAGCGGCTGAGGAGTTCTATACAGATTTATACAGTACCAGTAGCACCCACGAAGTTGATGTGAGAGAGAATAGTCTAGAGGAATTTGAAATCCCACAAGTAACGCCGGAAGAAGTAAAGAACGCCTTGGAAGCTATGCAAAGGGGGAAGGCAGCTAGGGAGGATTAGATAACAGCAGATTTGTTGAAGGATGTTGGAAACATTGTTCTAGAAAGACTGGACACCCTATATACACAATGCCTCACGAGCTCGAGCGTAGCGGAATCTTGGAAGAACGCTAACATAATCCTAATCCATAAGAAAGGGCACGCCAAAGCTTTGAAATATTATAGACCGATCAGCTTACTGTAGGCTTTCTACAAAGTATTTATAAGGTAATCGCAAATAGAATCAGGAACACCTTAGACTTCTGTCAACCAAAGGACCAGGCAGGATTCCGTAAAGGCTACTCAACAAATAGATCATATTCACACTATCAATCAGGTGGTAGAGAAATGTGCAGAATATAACCAACCCTTATATATAGCTTTCATTGATTACGAGAAAGCGTTTGATTCTGTCGAAACCTCAGCAGTCATGGAGGCATTACGGAATCAGGGTGTAGACGAGCCATATGTAAAAATACTGAAAGATATCCATAGCGGCTCCACAGCCACCCTATTCCTCCGTAAAGAAAGCAAGAAAATCCCAATAAAGAAAGGCGTCAGGTAGGGAGATACGATCTCTCCAATGCTATTCACAGCGTGTTTACAGGAGGCATTCAGAGACCTGCATTGGGAAGAATTGGGGATAAAAGTTAATGGAGAATACCTTCGTAACTCGCGATTCGCTGATGATATTGCCTTGCTTAGTAACTCAGGGGACCAATTGCAATGCATGCTCACTGACCTGGAGAGGCAAAGCAGAAGAGTGGGTCTAAAAATTAATCTGCAGAAAACTAAAGTAATGTTTAACAGTCTCGGAAGAGAACAGCAATTTACAATAGATAGCGAGGCACTGGAAGTGGTAAGGGAATACATCTACTTAGGGCAGGTAGTGACCGCGTATCCGGATAATGAGACTGAAATAATCAGAAGAATAAGAATGGGCTGGGGTGCGTTTGGCAGGCATTCTCAGATAATGAACAGCAGGTTGCCATTATCCCTCAAGAGAAAAGTGTATAATAGCTGTGTCTCTTACCCGTACTCACCTACGGGGCAGGAACCTGGAGGCTTCCGAAAAGGGTTCTACTTAAATTGAGGACGACGCAACAAGCTATGGAAAGAAGAATGATGGGTGTAACGTTAAGGGATAAGAAAAGAGCAGATTGGGTGAGGGAACAAACGCGAGTTAATGACATCTTAGTTGAAATCAAGAAAAAGAAATCGGCATGGGCAGGACATGTAATGAGGAGGGAAGATAACCGATGGTCATTAATGGTTATGGACTGGATTCCAAGGGAAGGGAAGCGTAGCATAGGGCGGCAGAAAGTTAGGTGGGCGGATGAGATTAAGAAGTTTGCCGGGACGACATGGCCACAATTAGTACATGACCGGGGTTGTTGGAGAAGTATGGGAGAGGCCTTTGCCCTGCAGAGGGCGTAACCATGATGATGATGATGATGATGATGATGATGATGCCTACTGGTGCCCTTGGTGCCTTGTCTCCTACTTCAATTGCTGCTCTGAAGCCAGCCTAGTTACGCGGTCTCATTCATTACCCTCTATGTCACCTTCATCTCTCTGTTCTAAGACTGCATATTTGTTTGCAAGTACCAGCCTAAATTTGTCTGCTTTTACCCTTGCTGCCTCTAAGTTGACCTGTTTCTTCTTGACCAATTTTACACTTTATCTCTTCAAATTGAGGTGTATCCTAGCTCTCACTAACCTACGATCACTGTACTTTACCCTACATATCACTTCTACATCCTGCACTTTGCTGGGATTAGCAGAAAGTATGAAATCAATTTCATTTCTTGTTTCACTATTAGGGCTTTTCCAAGTCCACTTTCTCTTGCTACGCTTCTTGAAAAAGGTGTTCATTATGCTTAGCTTATTCCTTTCGGCGAATTCTACCAGCATCTCTGCTCTAGCGTTCCTAGAATCGACGCCATAGATGCCAATTGCTTGTTCACCAACCTGCTTTTTCCCCACTTTTCTATTGAAGTCGCCCATTACTACAGTATAGTTAGTTTACGCTTTTCTCATCGCTAATTCAACATCTTCATCAAAGTAATCTACTACCTCATCATTGTGACATGATGTAGGAGCATAGGGTTCTACTACCTCTAGTCTATACCTCTTAATAAGTTTGATTACAACTACTGCTACGCTCTCATTAGTGCTGTAGAATTCGTCAATGTTGCCCTCTATGTCCTTATGGATTAGGAATCCCACCCCATATCGCTTCTTATCTGGGAGACCTCTATATAGCAGTGGACATGGCCGTTATTCAGTAGTGTATAAGCCTCACCAGATCCTCTGTTCTCACTAAGGCCGATGTTGTTCCGAACAATGTCTGGTAGTTCTTCAAAGAGTGCTGCGAAGTTAGCTTCACTTGATAGAGTTCGGCTGTTACAGGTTGATACGGTCAGTTTCCATTGGCGGCCTATCCAGACCCAGAGATTCTTAGCACCCTCTGCTGCGTTACAGGTCTGAACGCGGCCTTTGTCAGCTGCTCTGCAGCTGCTGGGGACTGAGGGCCATGGGTTAATTGTAGGAATCATCAGGAAAGTAGTGACTGAATACTGCACCAGGGAGGCCAATTCCTGTTCTGGTGAAGGAGTGTTTTTCCTCAAGCTTAGTGGGCCTTCCTAATTTGGTTGTACCTGAATTTGTATAGCCCCACTCGCTCTCGGCATCTGTCGCCGGTGTCATGCGTCAATCCAAGCCTATTTCTAGTGGTCGCATAAGAGCAGTGAAATATCTCATTGCGTTGAAATGTGGCAGCAGTTGTAATGTTCTGTATACTATACCAGTCGTTAAAATGCGGTGTGGAAGAAATAAAGTGTGTGAAATGACAGAAAATGTACTTCACAGAAAATATCCGTGACTCACGCCAACAACAAAAAAAAGCTGTGAAATGCCAGAAAATTTGGTGTCAGAAAATGGACCTTTACACAATTGTTTTTGGTAGCCAACAGAAAAACCTGTGAAATAACAGAAAAACAAACAGAAAACTAAACTTCATAGATATTTTCTATTTGTTACAAACATAAATACCTGTGAAATGGCCGAAAAATGTAAAACAGCAAACGAAGCGTAACAGAAACTGTGTGTCAATTTCACAGAAATTCTGGGTTAGTTGCAAACATAGACCGCCTGCATATTGGCAGAAATAACAACAGAAAACATAGCATAAGAGTAATTTTCTGGCAGGCTAGCTGCCAGAAAATTTGTTTTTTTTTTCAATAAATATTTCTTACAGTTAAATCTCGATGACAGTGAAGTCTTACTGAGGGTCTCCAAGCGCTAGCTGTCTCAAACGTCTCACAGTTAGGTGGCCTTGGCCCGAGGGAATTATGTGTGTGATTGGGACCTAATGGTTGCAGCAATGAGCTACTCTGCTGGGAAACAGAGGTTCGATTTCGCCTTTAGTAACTGTGGGCTTCCCGCCACATGGGTGCCTAGAATTCTCTATCGCCATGGCACAATGCCAAGGTCAATACCAAAACAGCTACAGCTTCGGGATGCCCCACTGAAGACTGTGAATAACGTAGTTTGCGCTTCTATCGTTTGTCACCGGCATTGTCTTTCTAACCAAGCAGCAGCGCTAAAATCCTGCTTCCTTTGTCTCGCAGTGCACCATTGAAGCACTCTAAGTAAGTGTGCGGCGCACTTCGCCTGCTAGCAGTGAACTTATTATGGCAGCAAGTGCTTTCAATCTGACATTGTTGGCTCCCTATATGAGTGCTTCATGTGAAAGTGCCACCAATTTGTGTCGTTAAGTAGCGATAGATGCCTCCAGCCATTCTTGTAGATGCAGCTGCGGTTGTACGCCAGTTTACTTCGGAAACGGTTAGTCGGAATGGCAGCCCACATAAGCACGAATCACCAACGGCTGCAACCGGATCATTTTTGCCGAATGTTGATATACCATGAAATTGCGGCAGATGAACAAATCACAAAAAGCAAGAGCTTCAGCCTAACTCTATAGCTTCTCCTATTGAAATATCATTAGGGTAGACGCATACCTTAAACTACGTCTGATCGAGTGCTGTAGAAAACCATAGCAATTAAACGGAAGCAGCTACAATCCTGAGCTCAGACCCAGCCAGTAGGCAGCTTGTACCATCCAGATGACGCCTCAAATGCTTCAGTTTCCAAGAAGTGTTTCCGACTCCGGCTGTCTGCATTTGGAGAAAAAATGAGATCTTCTACTTGACACCAGAAACGTTCTTGTTTCATTCTTCTCAGGCCTTAATGCAGAAAAGCTTAACCCGGTCAAAGGCAGTGCCAGGAAGTGGGAATGCTTGTGCTTTATCGTTAAAACACACCATGCCATCAGTGCACGGATTGGGCAGTTGCATACATATACAGATAACAGACGTTCTTTGAATATTTCTCTGCGATGGCACCGCAAATACCGCGTCCCTCCAAATTTTTTGTTACCCTTTGGCTCACTGGGCTGTGCTATGGTCTGATTCCGGATCAAGTTACCCGCTTACGCAAATTTCGCGTACAGACGCAAGCTTGGTTAAACATAAACTGTTTACACGTCGCGTTTGCTGCGTGGTGCTGTTGCTAAAGATATACCGGGCGTCCCAGTTAGTTGGAGCAAGATTTAAAAAAAAAAACCAAGAGTTTCAGAGAAATCGTACTGACTACATAGCAGCCGTAGTCGTGCGTACGGACAGCCAGTACTTTTTATCACGAAATAATTAATTAATTGAGTTTAATTAGCGAACTGCTTAATTATTTACTGGATCGCAAATATATCAATTACGAAGTTGTAGGGCACCTCAAATAACCTCTACCATAGTCTCTACCACGCTCAGTCTGACTGCTTGCTTAATGACGCTCCTAAAAGCTCTTCAAGTCGCTTCTCATTGAATGCCTTGGTGCTGCTTGGTTATAGTTTCTCCATGTAGCGGAAAGCAGCTCCGTCCATGTATCTCCGTCCAACGAGCCATATTCATCCGCGTAACTAAATCCTCTTTGGCATCCGCTTCCCGCTGAACGAAGGCTGGCTCAGGTGGGCGTCAAAGGCTGCGCAAGGCGCAGCCACTCTTTAATTAGGTACGTAGCGGCCAGAAATTTCCCATAGATAACACTGTCCCTGAGCTTAACATTTTTTTTTCCTCCCGTTTTCTATTTGTAGTCTATGCTTTCGTTGCACAGCAGTAAGAAAAAAGAAAGCCAATATTATCCGCTGTGAGTATGCCATATCATCTATATATATATATATATATATATATATATATATATATATATATATATATATATATATATATATATATATATTGCAGATGTCCTGATCCTGCGATCGAAAACACGCCCACTCGAAGCCAGAAGTTATGTTGCCTGCGTACAAAAAAAGAAAAAAAATGTGGAAAGTCCCCATATCCATCAAAAAGAGTGCAAATTGCCATTCCTTGGACGCAACTCTAGCGGCAGGTTGCCTTGGATTCTACTTACCAGAACGACACTAATGGAGACGCCTATAAGCTTGCAGATATTTCTGACCGAAAAGGGCGCACGGACGAGTCGCTTCCACAAGCGTAGCGCCTCCTGCTTAAACATACACACACACACACACACACACACATATATATATATATATATACATTGCGTGTAGCTATGTATGAACTTTGGGTCACCATCAGCACTTCGTGTAAGCTCTGACGCGTACAAGTGCGTCTGTACAGAATCCTTGCAAGAAATGCATTTTTGTCGCGGCTTGAACAGACAAAAGTCACGGGAAATACAGTTTTCCTCCGAACTCCTTCGCAGCCTGGCATTCAGCCACAAATGTAACGGCACTCTCTGTGTTGAGATGCCTGTATGCGTGCAGCGTAAGGACTGGGGCTGCCGAATATCGCCCCACATTCAATTTCATGCCCATTCGAAGGAGTGCAGAGTCCCTGTAATTAAACGCCGCCTAACATCTCAGAGGGCGCACAGTCGCCTGAGTTTTGCGAACACTCCCAGGTTGAGGGATGTCGCTTTCGGAGGCTTCGCGCAGGGGTCGTCTTGACGCCGGTTGTTGTTGAGTTGAGTTGAGTGGTGTTAGCCTTGCAGTTGCTGCCGGCAATCGCTCCACCGTAGCGACACTTAAAATAAATCACATAAATCAGTCACAGACCTCCCAATTACAAATAGTCACTCCTAAGGTCACCATGTGGAGGCCAAATCCGTGTCTTGCAGGTAATATAAAAGAAGGCGAGAAACCTGCTTCCTACACAACTGGTTTCTGCGCAGGAAAACAATGTCCTGAAGAGAACAGTGAGGCACTCCTGTCTTCTTGAGGGACCCGAATAACACACTCCTTTCCGCGTTATACAGAGTACAGCACATAAGGCTGCCATCTAAGCCATAGTACTTTTCAAGAGACAATACTGGAACGTGTCTTAAGTGTCCGGCTGATGCGCCTACGCCGGACATTCAGCACTTTCTGTGGCTGTGCCCTGATATCTGTGCCATGATGAATCGGTACTAGCCTCCACGGCTATGAGTTGAATCAAGAGAAAATTATATTTACTATTATAAAATTATAATTAATTATTTTATAAGAATGTCACCAAACTTCAAGCTGCTCCGTATATTAGGCGCACAATCCTCAGGAAGAAAGGCTAAATGGAAACCTAATCTTCCAGGTTACCCGTTGGATCGGGCAACGACGTCGCGAACTCATTGCTGCAGTACCTGCGTTACACGGGGTTCTGTGCGTGTATTTGATACACCTTTCTGCACATTTTCCCCATATGCTTTGAGGCTAATACCCCAATTCATAAACAGAGAAGGGATCTACTCTATTGCCTAAATTTTGACAAACGTCGACATTGTTCCAGCTGTATACTTACATGTCCGCAATAACTCGGACAACGTAGTTGAAATCACACATCAAAAATCATTTTGCATTTTCTTCTATATCTGCCGAAAAACACAAATGAATTGAATTCTGTGATTTTACGTATCAAAACACCGATATGATTACGAGGCAAGCCGTAGCGAGTGACTCTGGAATAATTTTTCACCACCAGGGGATCATTAACGTAAACCCAATGCTCTGTACACACAGGGGCGGATCCAGCCACTCATTTTACTGGGCTGTTGCTCGAAGTGAGACTGTCTCTCTTTTTTTTTCTATGACGTTACTTTTGTCACCAGATTGCCATGATAATATAATACTGATAATTTTTGTGAACTGTCATGCCACTCATTTGTCCTTATTGGTTGTCCTGCTGGTAAAGAATTCTGGGAATTAAAGCATTACGGGCGTCCACATTTCCAGTATCCCCACAATTTTCCGCGCTAAGTCTCTAAATCACGAACACTGGTTCTCCACATATTGTACGAAAACAAACACGAAGGCCATTTGAAGAGTGATTGAGTACTCATGTTGGTGCCTTAATAGATGTGATTTTAAACTGATAATTGCGCTGAGTGTAGTGGGAAATTCTCACACAACATACATAAAGTGTTGCGGTTTTGAATACTATTTTATTTTTGCACAATACCGAAAGTTTACGCAATTTCATTCAAATAATCATTGTTCTATATTTACTGAAGGAGATGACAATGACGCGAAATGGAACCCATATACAGGAGAATATCAGCCAAAAACCTGAAGACGAAAGAAGGCACGGCAGCTTCGGCACCGCTTGTGGAATTAAACAGTGACAAAATAACATTAATCAAATCACGCACGCCGAACAAAGACTAATGCACTCAACAAAACCATGGCAATATTTTTACGCAGAGAAGTTGCAAACGCAGGGTTACTTCAAATTATTTATATAACACTCCTCCCACTTCAGTATTTGCTATAAACGCTACATAATCAGCATGATCGCAGCGCAAAGAGAAAATCCCTCCAAGACTCGACAACGTAATTAAAATAGTGGTTATACAGGTCACTAACTGCAGCATGGGTAACAAAACGTACATGTAACTATAGCTACGCTACCCCACTCTACAGCAGCAATTCGATATGCATACCGAATTTGATTAAAATTTAAAGACTACACGAAGATCACGAAAATAGTGAAACTCATCATGTATGTATGCCCAAAAGATATATTCGTGCTCTTTCCCAAAATTGACAATCAGAGAGGGCATGCGAAAATACTTAGACATTGAAGCTTCATTGCAAATAAAGATATAAAAATGTCAGTTCATGTACTGAACTGGGTAGAAACAATACTGAAACAAAATTCGTGACCAGAGAAATAGAATGTCAGCTTGGTAGATTTAGGCGATTCTATTGAAAAGTCTGTTTGAAATGGCGAATAGCAAGCTAGCAGTACACTCTCGACAAATATGCAAATACAAAGAGCATGTAAAAATATTTTAATTGCTCTATATCGAATGGTAAAAACGGGTGTTCATTCGCGGCCTCCTAAAGCGTACCCGAAAATGTTTTAATACTCCCCTGGCCGAATAGACAAGGGTTTAAGTGCTCTTTAAAATGTAAAATAAAGTGTTAAGGACGTTTTGAGACAAAAAAATTTACTCGCCGCCGTGGCTTAGTCGATATGGTGTAGCGCTGCTGAGAACGACTTCGCTGGGTCAAGTCCCGGCCGTCGCGGCCGCGTTTCGTTGGAGGCGAAATGTCCGTGTCCAGTGCACTGGGGTTACGTTACAGATCCCCCGGTGGTCAAAATTAATCCGCAGTCCCCTACGGCGGCGTGCCTCCTAGTCAAATCGTGGTTTTGGCAAGTAAAAACACCGGCATTCAAAACGAAAATAGTTTAAAACATGGTATAGGGTTCGTTGGGACGCCCTGTATACTCGTCCACGTAGGAGAAATATACAACCGCCGCAATTGAAACAAACTGAATGTGGCGCTGCACTCTGCAAAACACAGCATTCTTGTTTCGCCCTGCTGCCAGCACGTGCTCTGAGTGCCCAGCAAGTAGTTCAGGGGTTGAGGCATGGTCCAAAGAGTACACGTCCACGGAGGTGCAGTGTTTTCAGTGGCTCCGCACGAATACCAGGCTCATTCACTCTCGGAATGCATCGTGTAACCGCGAAAACGATAACGGACGAAGAAGGAAACACACAGGACAGGCGCGGAGCTTCAACTCAACTTTAACAGTTGAAGTTCCGCGCCTGTCCTGTGAGTTTCCTTCTTCGTCCTCTCCCTGTTAAATATGTTACATTCACTCTCTGCGCGCTACTGTTATCTCACTGTTCTTAGATTAGGAAACTCGGCCTCCGGCTGCCGGCATGCAGCCGCCGCCTGAGACGGTGACGCTGGCAGCCATCAGCCTGCAACGGTGGTCGACAAGGCCACCGCTGCGGAGTCTTCTTCTCGGCGTTAACCGGCATTTGCCCCCCGATTTGGCTCATCGCTCACACGACGAATCTGATGGTGTGCTGCAGCGACCAGTGCTGCTCAACCGCGCATGGTGGCGCGTGGCGGCACCTCGCAGTGAACTCCCTGGATAAGACTTAGCGACATCATTTTATCTTGCCGCCCGAGCTGGCGAGAGAGGGCAAGTGAGGAGGTCCGGGTCAAATTGCTGTTGTTGGAGCGGAGTCACGTGGTTGCGCTCGCACGATTTCCGCGGTTAGAAGCTCGCCTGCATCCGCGCGCTGCCAGCAGTACTTTATTTTTTATTGAAATTAAAATAAAAGAAAGCGACGTAGTCACCTTATAATTGTGACGGCTACTGCTTTTCGCATAGCAGAAACAACACTATAGAATATATATGTAAGAAAATGGACAGAAACTACGCCATAGGGTCAGACATCTACAGCACACGTGAATATAAAAGTGAAATGCAAGTTGCACCGCAATGAGTTTGAACGCTTCTTTCATAACGTGCCCCGTATACAATGCTTCGTGCTTCGTATATGTTATCGTCCTGGTGGAATTGTGCCGCGATTGTGACTCAGTGTTCGTGTCGTCTCTTGTTGAAATAAACTTCCGAGCTCAAGGCATTCTGGAATGAGGACGCCTCTCCTAAGCTGCATTCACCCAATAAAAATTTTTGTTCTTTCTCTCTCTTCTAAACACAAATAAAGTCATTACACACACAAGCGGCCGTGATCTAGACTGTGATGAGCATATAAACAGTTGAGGAATTACACAGACTTCCTTTTGATCGCCATGCTCAGACCCACGATCGCGCAGATCACTGTGATCGCGGAGCCTGCGATCGCGCTTCGCAGCACCGTGATCGCCGCTATCAAGAATTATCTTCATCGTGAAGGTCAAGAACTTTTTTTTCATTCGAGTTGAGTTTCCTTAAGTATTCTATAACGTTGTGCCCTGTTTCGCTTTTGGTTTTCTTTTTGTTCTGCATGACTACTGTTTCCGAGAGCCTTGCTTACACTTCATTTTTAGAGCGTAGCTCCTAGGCGCCCGTTCCTGCTTTGAACGTCGGCGTAACCGAGCGAACGAGCACAGCGAAGGATAAAAGAGCGAACGCGGAGCACAGCGAGAGATGAAAGAGGGAGAAAGCGAAGCGAGTGCGAGGAGGAAGGCCGAGAAGAAGGGCGCAGAGGAAGCACGAGGGGGAAATCGGAGGAGAAGGGTAAGGCGAAAGGATGAGGAGGAAAGCGAAGGGCCGCACGAGACGTGCTGCACGGTGGCAACCAGGTATGCCGCGAGCGCAGCGTGGGCTTCTCACTCGTTGCGAATGCGCTACATCAGCTGCGCTGCCGACGCTACAATGCGCTCCGCGCGAACCACGGCTTCCCGTGTTTACGCTTTCTTTCTGAACAATGAGCGACGCAACCGTTGGCAATGCTCACCGCCGCCGCTGAGAGCACCCTGTCGTTCAGAATCAAATTATTTGCCACAATATATCGCGAATTCAATGCTCCTAAACAGCTGCGCTCAAAATTCGAGTTAGGAATTCTCGTAATCTTTGGTGAATTTTTTTAGCTGTCCCGTTCTTTAGCTATTTTGTTTTTTGTTGCGTTAACTACAGTGTAAGGCTGTACTCTTCTTTTTTTTGTAACTACTTTGTAACTCAAACGCTTAATTCTCCAATCCTGGAGCATGCGAGATAAGTAACTAACTAACTAAATAAATAATAGCAAACGGAGAGGGGGAGCGGAGAGATAAGGCGCGTAAGGCGAGCAGACCAAAGCCAGGAGTGGAGGAATGTCGCTAACTTTAGGTTTTTCACGGGGCTTACGTCGCTGAGTGAGCGTGTGCTATACGATACCGCGCCTTTCAGAGCACGTGCTATGCAGCACCGTCTCAGCGAATCACACCCTAAAATGATCTTGGAGTGGATGACATTAAGAAAACTATAACAAGGGATGATTGAAGTGAAGTTTTCGTAGCCTAGCGCTCTCCATTCCCATGCCCGGCTTTTCGCGTCCTTCGGTGACCTTCTTGATAAGTAGGCCAGCAGGTGGCCGCATGTAGCACAGCACCTTTTCAGGTCATGGTAAGTGCAATGTGTGACCAAATGCGTTCCTTGTCCAGTTAGAAACGTTGCAAATGAGCCGTCTTCCCCAGCGCGTCCCCCTATTTTCATGCGTCATTAGGCATTCCTACGTGGTTTCAGCGATGTCCTCGGTGAACTAAACAAGACACTTTGTTTACATTCAGCGTTAATAAAGCGTGCGTTATCGGCAATATATAGGTAAAATTCAAAGACAGGGAACTAATTACCACATCTTTGCCTTAATTTATGCATGCAAGCGATCCGGAACTTTATGAATGTGTTTTACGACCAAAGCAAGCATTTATTCCGCTGCCCTGGGAGAACTGCGAAATCAACCGATATTCAGCTGGGGGGGAGGGGGGCGCAAAATAGACGGCACTATGGTAAATTTTATGGTGAATTAAGTAACCTGTCTTTTGATCAATTACTGGCTTTTAAAAAATTCTCGACAAAACTGCTCCAAAGCATTACATGCAGACATGGTTTCAAAGGGAACAGTCATACACGAGCAACTCTTAAAAATATGCGCCATAATCACAGGAAACTGAAACATTTATTGCAACTGTTTGAAAGAAACAGATCCGTAGGAAATCGGGTTGCAATTCTCCAGGGTCGCACACATCTGCTGTTCTCTTCTGAATATTGCAAGACATTATTATTAATTGTACTTCGTTTTGTATAACCTCAACAATACTATTGCGTGGCTATGGTGTTGGGCTGCTAAACACGAGGTCGCGGGATCGAATCCCGACTGCGGCGGCCGCATTTCGATGGGAACGAAATGCGAAAACGCTCGTGTACTTAGATTTAGGTGCACATCAAACAACCCCAGGTGGTCCAAATTTCCAGAGTCCCCCACTACGACGTGCCTCATAATCAGATCGTGGTTTTGGCACGTCATCATCACCAGCCAGGTTACGCCCACTGCAGGGCAAAGGCCTCTCCCATACTTCTATAACTACCCCGGTCATGTACTAATTGTGGCCATGTCGTCCCTGCAAACTTCTTAATCTAATCCGCCCACCTAACTTTCTGCCGCCCCCTGCTACGCTTCCCTTCCCTTGGAATCCAGTCCGTTACTCTTAATGACCATCAGTCATCTTCCTTCCTGATTACATGTCCTGCCCATGCACATTTCTTTTTCTTGATTTCAACTAAGCTGTCATTAACTCGCGTTTGTTCCCTCACCCAATCTGCTCTTTTCTTATCCCTTAACGTTACACCCATCATCCTTCTTTCCATAGATCATTGCGTCGTCCTCAGTTTAAGTGGAACCCTTTTCGTAAGCCTCCAGGTTTCTGCCCCGTAGGTGACTACGGGTAAGAGACACAGCTATTATACACTTTTCTCTTGAGGGATAATGGCAACCTGCTGTTCATTATCAGAAAATGCCTGCCAAACGCACTCCAGCCCATTCTTATTCTTCTGAATATTTCAGTCTCATTATCCGGTTAAGCGGTCACTACCTGCCCTAAGTAGATGTATTCCCTTACCACTTCCAGTGCCTCGCTGCCATCGTAAACTGCTGTTCTCTTCCGAGACGGTTAAACATTACTTTAGTTTTCTGCAGATTAATTTTTAGACTCACTCTTCTGCTTTGCGTCTCCAGGTCAGTGAGCATGGATTGCAATTGGTGCCCTCAGTTACTAAGCAAGGCAATATCATCAGCGAATCGCAAGTTACTAATGTATTCTCCATTAACTCTTATCCCCAATTCTTCCCAATCCAGGTCTCTGACTACCTCCTGTAAACACGCTGTGAATAGCATTGGAGAGATGGTATCTCCCTGCCTGACGCCCTTCTTTATTGTGATTTTGTTGCTTTCTTTATGGAGGACTACAGTGTCTGTGGAGCCACTATAGATATCTTTCAGTATTTTTACATACGCCTCGTCTTCACCCTGATTCCGTAATGCCTCCATGACTACTGAGGTTTCGAAAGAATCAAACGCTTTCTCGTAATCAATGACAGCTACATATAAGGGTTGGTTATATTCCGCACATTTCTCTATCACCTGATTGATAGTGTGAATATGATCTATTGTTGAGTATCCTTTACGGAATCCTGCCTGATCGTTCGCTTGACAGAAGTCTGAGGTATTCCTGATTCTATTTGCGATTACCTTAGTAAATACTTTGTAGACAACGCACAGGAAGCTGATCGGTCTATAATTTTTCAAGTCTTTGGCGTCCCCTTTCTTATGGATTATGATTATCTTAGCGTTCTTCCAAGATTCCGGTACGTTCGAGGTCATGAGGCATTGCGTATACAGGGTGGCCAGTTTTTCTAGAACAATCTGCCCACCATCCTTCAACAAATCTGTTCTTACCTGATCCTCCCCAGCTGCCTTCCCCCTTTGCATAGCTCCCAAGGCTTTCTTTAGTTCTTCCGGCGTTACTTGTGGGATTTCAAATTCCTCTAGACTATTCTCTCTTCCATTATCGTCGTGGGTGCCACTGGTGCTGTATACATCTGTATAGAAATTCTCAGCCACTTGAACTATCTCATCCATATTAGTAACGATATTGCCGGCTTTGTCTCTTAACGCATACATCTGATTGTTGCCAATTCCTAGTTTCTTCTTCACTGCGTTTAGGCTTCCTCCGTTCCTGAGAGCATGTTCAATTCTATCCATATTGTACTTCCTTCTGTTAGCTGTCTTACACTTGTTGATTAACTTGGAAATTTCTGCCAGTTCTATTCTAGCTGTAGGGTTAGAGGCTTCCATACACTGGCGTTTCTTGATGAGATCTTTCGTCTCCTGGGACAGCTTACTGGTATCCTGTCTAGTGGAGTTACCACCAACTTCTATTGCACACTTCTTAATGATGCTCATAAGATTGTCGTTCATATCTTCAACACTAAGGTCCTCTTCGTCAGTTAAAGCCGAATACCTGTTCTCTAGCTTGATCCGGAATTCCTCTCTTTTCCCTCTTACCGCTAACTGATTGATTGGCTTCTTATGTACCAGTTTCTTCCGTTCCCTCCTCATGTCTAGGCTAATTTGAGTTCTTACCATCCTATGGCCACTGCAGCGCACCTTGCCAAGCAGTTCAACATCTTGTATGATGCCAGGGTTAGCGCAGAGTATAAAGTCCATTTCATTTCTAGTCTCGCCATTCTGGCTCCTCCACGTCCACTTTCGGCGATCTCGCTTGCGGAAGAAGGTATTCATTATCCGCATATTATTCTGTTTTGCAAAGTCTACTAATAGCTCTCCCCTGCTATTGCTACAGCATATGTCATATTCCCCCACTGACTTGTCTCCAGCCTGCTTCTTGCCTACCTTGGCATTGAAGTCGTCCATTACCATAGTGTATGTTGTTTTTATTATACCCATCGCCGATTCCACGTCTTCATAGAAGCTTTCGGTTCCCTGGTGATGACCGGATGTAGGGGCGTAGACCTGTACGACCTTCAATTTGTACCTCTTATTAAGTCTGCCACCCTCTGGTTAATGCTATATAATTCCTGGATGTTACCAGCAATATTCTTATTAATCAGGAATCCGACTCCTAGTTCTCTCCGCTAAGCCCCGGTAGCACAGGGGGTGTCCGCCTTTTAGCATTGTATATGATTCTTTCGTCCTCCTAACTTCACTGAGCCCTATTATATCCCATTTACTGCCCTTTAATTCCTCGAATAGCACTGCTAGACTCGCCTCACTAGATAACGTTCTAGTGTTAAACGTTGCCAGGTTCAGATTACAATGGCGGCCTGTCCGGATCCAGGAATTCTTAGCACCCTCTGCTGCGTCACAGGTCTGACCGCCGCCGTGGTCAGTTGCTTCGCAGCTGCTGGGGACTGAGGGCCGGGGTTTGATTGTTGTATTCATATAGGATTTTGTGGCCAATCCTGCCCTCGTGAGGGCGTGCGTTACCGGTTCTGGTCACCGGGATCAGGCTGCACTCCAGGCCTGTTTGTGCAATTTTATCAACACGCGGATTTCTTTTTAATCCGGTGGGAAATTGAGCCGCACCGGGATTCGAACCACGGTCGTCTTGCACGCGAGGCGGATGTTCTACCTCTACGCCACCGCTGCACTTAACCCATAATGCTGCATAACTGCTGCAAAACCCCATAACTATTCTTTTTTACGCCTCTTTTCTTTCTCATCTTCCCTCTCGTGCCGTGCAAGCCTGCGCACCACCATACAGTTCGGCCTCTTGAACTTCCATCGTCCCACTCGGCGACACTGTTCCTTCTGCACATCCTCGAACAAAAAAAACAGCAAACAGAAGTCATCAGTTCTGCAATAGGTCTCTTAAGGCGAGGCACATGCACAGAAATGTGTCTTTCTTGCGCCGGTCCACACGGGTTTCAGTAGCCGGGTAGCCTACATGTAGCCTTCAGTAGCCGGGTAGGCTCACCGAGGGACTTTAGGCTCACCGACCTGGCATTGCGGCGCAGGTCCGTGAGGTTGGTCGTATTACCGTTTCTGGGCCTTTTGCCTAGCTCAGCCCGAATGTTGGGGCGGTTTGCCGCCAAGCGGCACGTCCGACTTTTACAGGTGTGTCCAAGCTTTGGTCAGCGGTCAGACTGAGTCAAATAGGAATCGAATAGTCCTAGAAGCGAATCGAATCGAATGTCCAATATTTTTTATGAATGTTTATATTATAATGCTGCGTCCACCATTAATGTCGCAATGTTATCACATCCTTGTATTCACAACATTAGGATGTTTCTGTCATAACACTGCACATTATAAAGCACGCTTTATTTAAAGCGAAATTGGAGCATTAGCAACAAACAGGCCGTTTTTTTCTTGCGATCGGGTTCCTCCGGAGAATACGCGGTCATACGCTATCGTACAAAGTTAAGAAACGCAACCTTGCTGGCAAATTAATACATGCGCATACCTTCGCGACCAAAGCAGACATGATCCTCAGTGATCGCACCCGCTGGCCAGCCATGCATATCGGAGGCCACACGCTGCCTTCGCGTGCGCGACGCTAGATGGCGCATCGTTTCCAGCGCGTAGAAAGCTTCGCTTTAAAAGCAAAAACCAAAGGAATGCGTCGGCCAAGTCATTCTCGTCTAAGCTTCTGGATGCTGCTTTGGCTCAGCCGACTTGTGGCTTTGCCCAAGGGACGACTGGGGCTTCCAACGGACGACTGTGACTCTAGGCTTGCTCAGCCCAAGGGCCGAGCAAGGCTAGAGTCATCATGTGTTCTTCTTCAGAACCGCTTTCGACGCAGTGTTTGCCGGTGCACAGACACCATGGCTAAGGCTGTGGACCGTGCTAATGTGGTCGGCGCCCTGGGCAGGCCCAAGTGGCCTATGGCCCTGCAATGGCCCTGCTATGGCCCTGCGCAGTACATCAGGGCCCAGATATCGCGCGCCAGCCGCGGGTACCCTTTTTGCAGGTTCCGAGACTGTTCGAAACTGTTCTCCGCCAAATACCAGAGGGTTGTGCGCAGAACCGGGCCGAGGGACACCTGTACGCGGTTTGTACTCTGGCGGGTGTGCGCCGGTGGTTTCCGGGCCACCTGCGTCCCTGATACGAAGTCCTAACCGCTAGGACACTGCCGCGCTTTCCTGTGAACGTATGCTACCTTGCCCATCGCACACCATGGCATGCAGGACGCTTACCGGCTGCGCTTGTCTCCAGCACAACTGGAACCTTGCACAGGACCTCGTACAGCCCACGTCTGTGTGTGATAGCGCCGTAGGATACGCATAATACGTTCTCCTGAAGAATAAATAGAATGTTTTTTTTCTACCAAACGTGTCTTCTCTTCAGCTAGTTCCCCTTCTCCTTACTTACTTATATTTTGCTCAATACTCCACGATATTGATCTACTCCCATTTCTTAAGCTACATGCTCTTGCCAGGAGAGAAAAGGACAACAACCAGAACTTAGCACCGCTAACTCTCTAAGTATGCAATAGCATGCTCAGACTGTGATGTTTCGGTAGTTGCGCACCTCAAGGGCGACCTTGCACATTCTTACTTAACCAGTTGACGTTTCCGTTCCCGTATCTCTCTTGCGATTGCTTGAACACTGTGATGCATGCTCATCATCACACACCTCGAGCTTACTGTTCGGTACCTCCAAAGTAAGTGAAGTCCAATTATAATGCTATAAAGAAATGCGTCACCAATTCTGGCATCGAACCTCTGTGTTCCAGCACCCGCGATTCCAGCACCACGTTGTATCGCACGCACGCTTCATTCGTGCCAAACTTGCTCTTTAAAGCGTCTTGCGGGTGCATCACATGCCAGTTTCTTGCATTATTCCCTCGTGACAGCTAGCGCTTTGAGGTTGTGTGTTTGACTGCACTGCCTTCGGGATCAGCACACATTTCTCGGCAGACGAATACATACAAAGTGCATGAGGTCTACCTATAATGCTATCACATTAAAACTCTTCCACAAGACCGCTGCGCCCATGACGTTCAGCTGCTCCCGCAGCATCGGTTTCCGCGAGTAATTTACAACCAAGTTGTTTGCCTGCGCGCCTAGACATTTGCTAAATACGTCGTTTCCCTGTGAAATACGTGCTTATTGCGAAGTCGTGACCGCCATAAGCGCTCGTTGTTCACAGCCACACTGCATACCCATAAAGCTTTCACAAAGTTACGTTTGGATAGAAGTTAGCTGCTGAAGAGTAATTGGGCATTCCAAAGTGTATAAGTGTATCCGCTTGTAGTCTTAACGTGTGTACTAAATGATCTTCGAGAATTCCAGGAGTATAGCGAAATGGAGGGGGACAGAGTGTCCTATTCTGTCCTATTCGCAAAGGTTAAATTACGGACTGTTTCTTGAGCGGACGTGACAGTGCGAACGAGCATGAAGCTAAACAATAAATCAAATTGGGTGCGTCCGGACCTCCCGCGGGGTCCCCGATACGGGCAGAGTGAGGAGGTAGAAAACAAGTTTATTATCTTCACGATCTATCAATATGCCAGCGCTTTAATAATTCTGGGAGCGCTCTCTTTTATGACCTTTCACGTCGTGCTGTTCATTCACTTTCGCCCCGTCGAAATACGCCTGAAGATAACGTTATGAAACCCTCTGAAATGCCAAAGGAGTTGCGCCCGCACAGATGACCTTTCGATTCACTTCGCCGAAATGTTCGGTGAGCGCCTCGTAATGTGATCTATCCTTGTACATAAAATTCATCGTGTAGCCCGGGAAGCTGCGTAGAATACCGTAATCGCCTTACAAGTGACGGCTTTACGTGCGGCACACCTGAATATTGTTTACCTTTCCCGGTGACCGTTTTTCACAATCGTGCGAGTGTGCTGGCCACTATCGTTGTGCTTTTTTGCGTTACTTGTTTTGCTGGGCGTAAGACTCAACATATCTTCAACTAGCGCTTTTGGTAGTTTTATTCCTCGCCGTCGCTACAAAGTAAGAACAATACTAATGCGATCTGTTACAGGTGTCCCCGCTACAACCAAACTATCTTGTTTCAGTATTAAAGTGAAGCTTACTTTCCCTGCTTTCTCGGGTTTGGTATGGCTGTCAGGCTGCTGTTGCGTCGGTCGCTGTCTCGGCAAATATATTTGTGAATACACAGTACTTGTAAAGGATATATGTGTGGCCGAATGAAAGTGCCAGCGAACTGGATTATATAACCCTTGTATCCTCACCAAATTTGCGCGCCTGTGTTCTGCGTAACAAAAGACAAAATGACTTCCTACATAGAAACTGAACATATAATGTCGGCTCACAGGCATCTCTAAACCACACCTATCTGTTAATAAAATGTAGACGTCAGATTCCTTGATTTAGCCGCTCAGTATGTGCCACTCGGTTTGTCCCTGTTCTTGGACAATTGTCCAGAATCAGTATGCCCCACTATGTTTCCTGCATAAGTCCAGAACATAAAATACTGGCTCAAAGATATCTCTAAAGCAAACAGCTCTGTTAATGGAATGGTTAATTATATTTCACAGAGGATTCCTTGATTTATATTATTTGATTTGATTTAGCCATTAGGTATATGTCACTGGGGGCGTGGCTGTCGTTGGCCAATTTTCAAAGTTTGGGTATGTCCCACTCTGACACAAGAGGCAAGGAATCCTTCGATGTTCCTTCATACGTAACGAACCTTTCTGCGCATGCACCTGTGATCACTATTCTTCTTTCGACAAGCATGACACATCGGCTTCCTACTCCTGATATCGCTGTTTCGACATCTCACACAGTGTTTGACATCTCACACACTGTCCGCTCCTTAAGACCGAAGGAACCCTACGTCATCCCCAAGACTGAGGCAAAATACGGAAGGAGAACGCGGCAATACTATGTTCCAGCCCTAGTTAATAAATTGCCAACGCCTGTGCTAGAAGCAAACACAAGACGTGGGATTAGAAACTACTTAGAATTGTCGATGTTTAATCTAAAATTTGGATAACGGTTCATCATTTTGCTCCGACCCACTAATAGCTAACTCAGCTATTAACCCTGTGCAATTTTTTGTGACCTGATTGTCAGGCACTACCAGTCAAGCCCTCTGAGGCTTTGGTAGGCCTGCTATATGTACGTTGTGTTCTTTATGCCCAATAAAGATTGTATTGTATTGTATTGTATTGTATTTTATTGTTTGCGCCAGACTTGGAGTCTGCCTTTCGGCATAGCTTGTGAACTATAGTCCATAAACATAAAAATTTTATGATGGCACGGCACGGCGGAGGCGAGCTCGCTCCCGGTTCCACTCGCAACATTGCTGATCGAAAGCTTCCTACTCCTCAGGAGTACGTATGACGCGTGGCCTACCCATTTCGGAGCCGCAGAGAAACTGCTGCGTGCGCGCTCGGCTGCGACGGAAAGCAACGACGTCATTACTGGCGCAGCCAAACGCGTGCCTTCCTTCTTTTTTTCGCGCATGCGCATAGGGTTGCGCCGAAGGAGTTTTCGGCGTACAGGCGACAGACGGACGGACGAATCGGCTAGCTATATACAGCTTCGCTGTAAAAAAATGTAGGCGAAAGAAAAGCCATGCAGTGGGGATTTGAACTGCGGACTTACAGATCACCAGTTGGATGTGTTACTTGTCCACCAATCCTCTACAGCTTTTTTTTTCATTTATTACATGGGAGCAGATACAATTCACTGCTTTTTTTTATATTCTCTGCTTTTGCACATAATACAGTCACATTTACAATAGTAACAGAGATTTAAACATGCCTACCAATCGCTGGCCGATTCAGGAGCTTTAGAATTCTTTTCGGCATTCCACTGGCTCCTATTTGTTGAGACATTCTGGTACAGGGCTTTGCTGTCTAGATACGTCAAGAACTATTGCGGTAGTCCTCTGCCGAGACAACTCTAGGGAGTAAAATACAGCAACCTAAGAGTGCAGTAGTGCCTCTAGCTGCTCTAATAGGCTGACGCCACGCTCTTCAGTGCTTAAGTTGTCTATAAATGAGCACCAAGGTAAAACAATATAAGCGAAGCGAGCAGTAAGATGTAAAAGTCAGGAAGAAGAGAAGAGGATATAGTAGTTGTGTTTTCCACTTTAGTATCGGGGCGCAGCCCCACCACAATATATGCGATGTTCTTATGGCTAGATTTCTCCACTATGCACCTGCCAATGCTTATTCCAACCGATACTGCATGAAATAGTGCAAGACTTACTGGGCATAATATTGTGCCCAACTCGATGCTGCACCAAGAGAACATGCGCCTGAAGGACTATGATTGACTGACGCGCTATGACTCGCTGTGGATTGGTAGATGACTTATAGAACACCGAGCTGAGATAACCTAAACAAATCCAGTGGTAAAAAGCGACAGGCAGGGTAGGAAATAAAGAACAAGCTATGTCTTCCCACTTCACCACCAGGGACTCCATTTACGCAAATAGCAGGTTGTCACCAGTAGCCTACTCTGACCATGCATATGACGTGTTCGAACGATGATTGGCGCAAAACGCTGGATAACAGAAACTTTGTGGCTTTTTAAACTCGCTTGAAATGTTGAAGCGCCTGAGCACCTTTAAATTCTGGAAAGTATATGTTTCACACAAAACACGCTTTTAGCACCCTCAAATACACTCATTTTCAAAATTTTCAGAGAAAGTAAGGGTGCAAAAAGGGTGTTTCAACATTTCTTCCACCCTCAATGATGCATTTTGCCTGAGTGTGTACAGGCATGGTCATGGCATACCTACTGGCCGCATACGCGTTTTAAGCCTGTCCATTGGTGGCATCAGTGCAGTGGGTACAGTGGGCAATTATGAAAAGAAGCTTGGAGAATGGCAGCGAAGCCACTCCACAAACCGTCAAAAATAACACCGGTTTACCCAAATCGAATTCTTCGCTATATTAAAATGTGTCCTTCACTGACTACGCGTTATCGCTGTGTTTACTTTATTCAGCGCCATATATCCACGACATGCTCGAGGTAGAATCGTTTACGTGAAAATAAATTATTACAGTCGATCTGTTAGAACCTCGCTGGATTTCTCTTGACGTTCGCAGCTTCGCCGAGCTGGAGAAGAGGGAGCTGAGAGAGAGTGAAAGCAGAGTATAAAAATAGCATCGGGCAGCATAGCGACACGGCGCCGGTGGGTGGAGCCAAGCGGGAGAGAAGGAGCGGTGCGGCGGAGATACAGGTGGTGTGACTTCATTGCTCTCCGATAAAAACTAGCGCGCTCGCTTCGGCGGTCCTCTTTCTCGCAGTAGAAAAAAATTTATGCGTGGCGCAAACACCACACACCAACGGAGCTGGGGGAAGCCCAGCAAAAGTTAGAGTATGTGTGCGGTTTGGCACTGCTCTACTGGCCTTTTCCCAGCTCGACTGGTCTCTGGTGCTTGCGATAGCAGAGGCACGCATAATTTTGAGCTCTACATATACAGCGAAGTAAACACACACCATGTACTTTTGATTTTAAGAGAATTCTGTAATGCGTAGAACATGAACACAAGAAGTTGAGCGGCGATGTCAACGGTATCAGTTTGACTGAAGTGCTTCACTTGTCTGCTTTTGTTTTCCGCAAAGCTTCCATTTTGCAGACTCCCCTGACCACGTTTAGCCAAGGTCGTGCGCAGTCGGCAAACGTGCCCGTGGGAAAGAGAGAAAGAAAGATAAGGAAGAAGGAGATTCACTGTGCACTCATCCGCAGATGAATACCAAAATAATTAAGGATAACAACAACAACAGAATGTTCGCTCACGTAAAGTCTCGAGCGCTCGTTTGGTTCAGCCGCCGTCAAGAAGCACATTAGTGATAATTTTTTATTTATTTCATTTATTCCGTACACCCGCCAGGGGGCCGTGGAGTACAGATGTGTCTCACATGGGCTCTCGCTTCTCGTGCTTCTCACCCCAGAACAAGGCCAGTGACGAACCCAAGTTTTGCACTGGTGCGACCGGCAAGACGAGAGAAACCGGCGGACACTAGCCACTTTCGGGTGAATGCACCTTATCTCAAGATATCAAGCGTTATTCCCGACGACCACCCGCCCGCCCGGTTAAGCCTAACACCAGAACCAGCTCCCGCAATCTCATCGACAGAAACACCCTTGCGCCGCGCGCCTCGTGAGCACGAGCACATGAGCGCTCGCTCACACCGCGGCGAAGAGCCCCTACGATGAGCCGAGGGGCAGCTGTTGCAAGCGAAATGACAAAGAACCAGAAAGAAGATGAAGCAAATGCAATGCAAACAGACCGGACGGAAGAAAACGCCAGGGAAGGTGCCTGGAACTATGACGCAGAAAATAAGCAGCAGAGCCAGCTGAGCAAACTGCAGAATCAGCACAGCCAATTGCAAAGCCAGCAAAACCTCATAGACAAGCTACTCCGCAGTCAACAGAAACAGCAAGAGCTCACCGATAAACTGCTTCAAAAATGCAAAGAACAACAAGAACTCGCAGACAAGCTGCATCAAAAATGCCAGGAGCTCGAAAACATAAACAGACAGTCGGGAACGACGTTGACCAAGACCGACGTTGAAGCCATAGTAGATGCAAGGTGCCTGATGTTTCAAGAAACCTTTATGAAGAGCATTCACGCCACAATGGAAAAAAGTTGTCCAATCAGCAGTCGAAAAAACAGCCGCTACCTTCGAAAACAAGATCGCCACGTTAAACGCCAAAACAGAGGGGATCGCACCACAGCTCAACAATTTTATCGCGCCTGCAAAGAACAACTACATCACCAAGGCACAGCTCTACAATTCGCGCCCCACGACTCGGAAGAAGGCACGGGCGAACAGCCACTGCGACTCTCGCTCGGTCTCGCCCACTCGCGATCGCCGACGCGAATTCGAATCCATCGACGATGGCGACCCCTAACCACAAGGCAAAGAACCAGCATTCAACTATACGCATATCGCAATGGAACTGTCGATCATACCACCCTCGACACGCCAATCTACAAGAATTCGTCAAGCTGAATCAACCCGACCTCATAGCACTACAGGAAACCAACACGCAGAACGTCCGACTTCAAGGATACGCCACATATTCACAAACCCGACGAACTGCCAAACTGGTGAAGAAACCTCTCACAGCCCTAAAACATGACGCAGAGAACACCCAGACCGAACACACCTTAATCGAGGTTTTACCGAAAAGAAAGACGCAGAAAAGCTTATTCGTGGCCAGCGTGTACAACCCGCCTCGCGACCAGCTACCGGACTTCGATCATTTTGTACGAGAAATCAGGAAATCCCCGAATGGACACCAACTCATCATAGTGGGAGACTTCAACGCCTCGCACATGGTATGGGGCTATCATACCATCACAAAGAAGGGTGCTAGAGTGCACGATGCCGACCAGCAACACAGACTCACCCTCTGGAATGATCCTCTCCAGACCACCAGAATTGGAAACAGCGTCTCCAGGGACACAAACCCCGATCTTACCTTTACTGCAGACGTCCGCTGGGCAGAGTGGAGTCGACTCCAGGAAACCTTAGGTAGCTATCACCATATCCTCCAATTAGATGTAGCACAGACCCGTAAACAGACCAAGACCGGAATTGCACGACTAACCGAATGGAAATCCTTTAGGGACAATCTAGATTCCGGAGCAAGCATAATTGACATTGACGAGTGGCTCAAAAATGTATTAGACACAGCAGAACGTCACACGAAGATCATACAACTCGATGCCGATACACCCGCGGTCGACGCGCACCTCCTCCATCTCTGGGAGGCAAGAAGTGGCTTCCTGAAGAGATGGAAGCGACAAAAGCTTAACAAAAAGCTAAAAACACGTATCGCGCTCCTTACCAAACAGGCTCAAGACTATTTGGACCACGTCGTGAGGCAGAACTGGCACGCTTTCTGTGACAAGCTACAGGGTACTCTGAGCACGAAGAGGACCTGGCACCTCCTACGCGCAGTCCTCGCGACTGAACCCACCAAAACAAAACAGAAGCAACATCTTCACAGTCTTATCCACAACTACGCCGGATCAGAAGAACACCTCCTGCGAGAACTACGAAAGAAACTATGCGGGGACGCACCCTCTACCGCGTCAACTCGCAGCAAAGAATACTCTGGAAATCCGAATCCAGAACTCGAGCGACCCTTCACGCAGGCTGAAATCCACGTAGCCCTTTCCAAGCTGACTAGAAATACTAGCCCTGGTAAAGACCGGATCGTTAACAAACACCTACGCAACCTACCGCAGCAAGCCACCGAGGATCTCCTCCGTTACTACAATGAGTGCTGGGAGAAAGGAGAACTGCCTGCTGTGTGGAAACACTCGGACATCACCATGATCCCCAAGCCCAACAAACCTCTCAGCTTGGAGAACCTACGCCCGATTTCCCTGACCTCGTGCGCGGGAAAGCTTTTCGAACATATGGTGCACGACCGCATTACCCAGTACCTGGAAGACAACGGCCACCTACCAGACACCATGTTCGGCTTCAGGCAGCACCTCTCAACGCAGGATGTACTGTTACAACTAAAGGAAGGCCTTCTAGATCACATAAACAATCGAAGCAAATACTCCATAGTGGCAATAGACGTCAAGGGAGCCTTTGATAACGTTAGCCACGACGCGATCCTCAACAATCTCGAAGGCACCGGCTGCGGCACTAGGACCTACGCATACGTCAGAACCTTTCTGATGGACCGCACGGTAACAGTCGGAATCTGCAACATCCGCAGTGAAAGCTTCCTACTTCCAAACAGAGGCACCCCGCAAGGGTCGGTCATCTCACCGCTGCTCTTTAACGTAGCTATGATCAAGCTACCCGCACTCCTCGAGACCATACCAGATCTGCGTCACGCGATGTATGCTGATGACATCACGCTCTGGACCAGAGCTACGAACGTTGGAAGGCAAGAAAGTAGCTTACAAGAAGCCGTCGACACCATCGAAAGCAATCTCCGAAACTACGGCCTCCGCTGCGCTACAGAGAAGTCTGAGCACCTCGTCCTGAAAGCAAGAACGAGAGGCCGACCACCCAAGAGCCCGACCCCAGCATCACACTCAACGGGACAACGATCCCGAAAGTCGACACCATGCGAATACTTCGACTTCACATCCACAAAGACGGATAGGGAGCTGCCAGCCTACTGAGACTAGAACGCACCCTTTCGCAATTCACGCAACTTGTCAAGAGGATCTCAAGCCAAAGAAGCGGGCTCAAGGAGCAAGACACTCTAAGAATAATACAAGCACTGCTCACTAGCCGCATCACATACGGCACGCCGTACCTGGCTTTAAAGAACGCTGAAATAGAAAAGCTCAACATCATGATAAGGAAGGCAATCAATGTCGCCCTGGGACTCCCCGCCATGGCCTCTACATCACGTCTCGTTAAGATGGGCGTCCACAACACGTGGCAAGAGCTCGCCGAAGCGCACAAGAACAGCCAGCTGGAACGACTCAAGCTCACGCCCACAGGGAGATCAGTACTCCGACACCTGAACTACAGCGAGACGTATGTCGCAGACACGGACAAGAAAGAGCGAATACCACCGGACGTTCTAGAATGCATTTGCATCGCACGTATCCCGCGCAACATGCATCCCATATACCAAAAGAGTAGAAGACAGGCTAGAGCCAACGCCATCAAACGAAGTTTCAAGCATGACCCGAATGCCCGCTACACCGACGCGGCCAAGTATCCGCATCGAAACGCGTACGCTCTCAGCGTCGTAGACTCCCGAGGCTCCGAGCTAGCATCGGCAACCATCAAGGCACGCAACCCTGAAACGGCTGAAGAAGCGGCAATCGCTCTCGCCACTACCACATGCACAAACGCAGCGGTTATATTCACCGACTCCCCGGCCGCATGCAGAAACTTCTGAGGGACCGCATCTCGGCGGATGCACTCAAGATAACAAAAAGACGAAGCACTCCGCTCCCGTACATCTGCGTAACGTGGGTACCCGGACACGAGGGACAAGAGGGGAACGAAGCGGCCTACGCCGCTGCCCGCGAGCACGTCAGCCGGGCTCCCCTCTCCCCACGTGCTTTCGGACCCGCTACAGAAGAGGCGGAGGCCGTACCCGCCAACTATTCGGCCATATTGCAGCATTACAAGCTCGAGCGTCGAGTGTACCCTCCACCGCACCCTAAACTCCACAGAGAAGAAAGCCTTATCCTTAGACGCCTGCAAAGTAATACGTACACGCAGGGAACGATAATGCATCGCCTCTACCCGACGCTCCATGGCTACCTCTGCCCACTCTGCAACGTACCCGACACTCTGGCACACTTGCTCCTGGAATGCCCGTGGCAGCAAGGCAGCGAAATGCAACCGGAAACGCACTCAAAACGAGCAATATGAGCAAACCACCTATACGAAACGTGGGAGGCCAAGCTAACCCTCGGGGACCTGGAAGACCAACGACAACTCGTCGCCAGGGCCAAGAGGGCAGTCGAAGCCAGAGGGTTCCTGGACTAAGGAGCCGTCTCACCTTAGGGTGATACCCGGCCTCGCTCGGGACACTGTTTCGTATAATAAACGTTTCTTTCTCTCTTATTTCATTTATTCCAAATACCTGCAGCACCCGAAAGCATTATTGCAGGGAGGGGAGGGAGGAGAGGTGGCCTTGTACCCCGTGGAGTACTTCGGCCAAAATGCACGCATCTTTCGAAAATTTTCTGTCTACTAAGCGGCTGAGACTAGCGCATATCGTTGACTGTTGGAGGATTATAAGTGTTCCAGAATGTGGTCTATAATTTTATGCGCAAGAATGGCATGCGGCGCTGTTGGCCAGTCTGACGAGGAATGAATAGACGATCGCAAATGCGATGGACAACCAGACGCGGAACACTAATGTCTTTTCATGACGGAAGAGTGCGGGTAGCAAGCCAAGTTGCAACTCAGGGCTCATAGAATGCAATTGATAGTTGGAAAAAGTGAATTGCACAGTCGTAGTGTGTTGCATTGAGAAAGTGAGTAGAGTGTCCATGGTGGATCGGATCTCGAAGGCAGTAGAGAGTAGGCAGGTGCCGACCTTGGTGAGCCGAGAGCTTCTTATTCGCTCGCGGCCACTACGTGCACTGATTATTAATGACTCCAATTTTTGGACCTTCATTTCGTTCGCGCGTTACTGCATGCCGAAGTCCTGTGACTCCTCTGAGAGAGCGCAAAAACAAGGATAAGAAGGCAGGGAGGTCAACCAGACGAGCGTCCGGTTTGCTGCCGTACACTGGAGGTAAGAGGAAGGCGGAGTAGAAATACGAAAGAGGAAGAGAGTGAACACTGTGTGTACAGCGAACCGCCGCGACACCAACGTCAAGTCCCGCAGGTGGTGATGCCCATTGAAGGTATCTGAGATTACCTAAATATCAGTAGTCATTGTGCGAATAGGGAGCTGCGGGTGGTCATGGGGCTTACTCTTTACTTTCAAGCACAGGCGTAAGAGCACCATGCACTTACACTACACCTGGCGCTGACGGAATATGCAGCTTGCTTAAATGTATGCTAAGGGTATTCAAGAGGTACCGAGGCATCACAACTACTTGGCGGTCTTCTTCGGGCAATTTGTGGGGATTCGGCGCTGTGGACTTTACCGCGGTGCGCTTTATCCTTTGATGTGGCTGCGGCTGCGGCTGTCGCATTGGCTGTGACTTCGGCTTCGGCTATGACTGCGGCTGTTGATTTGGTTGCGCGGGCCAAGTTTCAGTATTGATGTTCTCCGGCACGACCTTGTTGTCAGGGTTAGAGTCGACTCCGCCAGGCCTATGGAGCAGAGGAGTAGGAGGAATCATCGGATGCGGCGCACTCTTCGCAGTGACATTGGCGTTCTTAGAAGTCGGATCTGACGGCGTCGGGAGCGTCGCTTTCTAACGATCGCAGCAGCTTCCCGGTGAGGCGAACGGTTTCTCACCGTATGTTTCAAGACCACCCTTTCTTTCTTCATTTTGG
Organism: Dermacentor variabilis; assembly: GCF_050947875.1. NCBI lineage: Eukaryota > Metazoa > Arthropoda > Arachnida > Ixodida > Ixodidae > Dermacentor > Dermacentor variabilis. Next base: position 2,791,565 of record NW_027460346.1, on the reverse strand, counting down.
GGTAGTCCTTCGAGGAAACATAATGGGGCCCGAGGCAGTAGGGGCATTTGAGAACCGTGGCTACACAGGAGTCGGCAGCGTAGGGCTCTGCGCAGCGCGAGCAAACTTTCCTGTTCTCACACACGGCGCTCACCTGTCCTAGTCTCATGCAATTGCGACATTGGAGTGGCCTTGAGATTAAAGGTCGCACGGAGGGGGGGGGGTCTAAAGAGACCCACCTTCACACAGAGTGATGGGCCAACGCACATTAGTTATGGCGACGCCATCGACAGCTGGCTTCACTAGAATCGGCAAGTCAGCAATGGAGATGGAGACGTCTGCGTCGTAGATCCACACCAGTGGTCCACGCCAGTAGTGGAACCACTGCCCAGAGGGATAAACGCACTAACCTTCATGCCACCAAGTTCCATAAGTTCGCTCGATGTGCTCAGCGCTGCCTCATGTTCAATGTCAATAGCGAAGACATTTTTTCGTGTGTTGACTCCGGCGTCCGTGACTTGAATTGGCGTCACCGCTTCAAGGAGCACCGAGACATACTCTTTGTTAAGGCACGTCAGGCTGTCGGTAGTGAGTTCTGGTACAAACAGAATCATACCGACTGCGGTATACCGAGTTGGTCCTACAGTCGGCGTGCTTGAAGACAAGCTGAAAGTCGTCATCTGAGAGGTCTTCACTGCTGAGCGTGTAGACACTGGTACTGTTGACGTTGGTGTCGCTGTGGAGGCCGGTGCGCTTCCTAGACGCAGCCAGAGTCACCATCCTGGCAGAGGCACGGGGACGTGAACTTGCACTCGTGCCACAAACCATGGCGGCTCTCTAAAGACATACACAAAATCAGGTGAAAACAGCTGAGCTAGAGAAATTGCGGTCTCAATGACTCCTCTGAAGTTACTGAAACCTTTAAATACAGCACGGACTTCGTTTTCTCGACTAAAAACACGGTGTATTATATGTAATAAATTACGAAAGACCTCATCTCACAATGCATGTCGATGGTAATGCGATAACATTCGAGCAATGCAGCGACATACCGTATTTCTGAAGTCACGTTTAAATAAACGTGACTTCAGAAACATCTGCAGTGGCCATTCCGAGACTTCCGTTGCTTAGGCTTTTAAGAACGTGCACCAGCATCGTCCCATTTTGCTACGGCACTCGCTTGTCAAGGTCGCCCATGAGGATGTCGCCATGATGTGAGCGCAGTGACGACGATAGAATGAAAAAAAATATGTCGATTGAATGAAAAACGTTCGTATGATGACGACGGAATTTACGACAGTGAGATGGCTATTCCTAAATGATGGCGATGGTATTACTGCGACAGCGTGATGACGACGACATGAGGGCGACGGGATGACAAAAAAATCGATAACGACGATGGCAAGGTCGGTATGACCACAACCAAATAACGAAGCTCGAGTGACGATGATGTTGTGACCCCGACGGCTTTACAACGACGGTAGGACGACGGATGCATGATAGCCCCCTATCTGACGACAAGAATTCTGACATGTGTTTAAGGAAGCTTTCAGCCCAGCAACGCAAAAAGGCCAGTTAAAAGGTTCGTTTGGGCTAACCTTACGGTTGAATGGCTTCCGTTCCTCCGTTTCTGTGTATGAAAAGGCAAGGTATAGTGCTAGAGCTGGAAACCCACTCAAAGTGCTCACCAAGAGCGTCGGCTTGGTCTTTCAGACTGTTTCCTTGTTCGTTTACCGAGGGCAACGGATTGAGTTGCTGCACCTTCAGCCTTCTCAGTCCATCCCATACTTTCATCTCCTGTGTGTACGAATTAATACCGGAGAGAAACCTCTCCCAGCTTGCCCTCCTTGCTTGCCTTCGCGTCATCCTTTCCTGCGATTTAATACGTTTGAATGTAATAAGGTTTTGCGCATTTGGATATCGACGGAGAATGCCCCATGCTTTGTTTTGTTTTCTCTGCCTAGCCATCGTTCCACCAGGGGACTCGTCTTATGCTTGAGCTCCCGTTTGTCTGTGGGATGCATCTTTCTGCTGCATCTATTATAAAACCAGCAAAATACGCTACTGTGTCGTCTATGCTGAATTGGCTGATAAAGTCTTGGGATATATAACTTGATCCTTCAAAATGATTTCAGTTGGCAGATGATAGTTTCCACTGAGGAACATTTGGAGGGCATTCGTGTCGCTGTATCAGGTTTAGCGTTACAGGAAAGTGGTCACTTCCAAAGGGTTTTCTTTTATTACACTCCATTCTAAATACGGAAAGATGGCCGAAGAGCCACTCGCTAAATCTGTTGAGTACGAATTATGTTTGGCGCTGTAATACGTCGATTCCCATTTATTAAAGAGGCACGCACCAGAGAATACAAGAAAGTTTTCTAGCCAGCCTCTCGTGTCCCAACGGGAGTCTCCCCAAAGAGCGTGATGAGAATTAAAATGACCGGTGATAATGTATCTTTTTGTATTCTCTTCTTTCCTACTTCGTTACCATGAAATAACCAGCTCAAGTTTCGCGCTAGAAATCGTCTCGCCTCTGCTTCGTCGCGATGGTCTCCCGGACACCTGCGTCCTGACGACACGCTACCCAGTAGCAACGCCAGTGGAGGCTCAAGTAACCGGCGTCGAAACAGGGGTCACTGTTACTAGGATGCCAGCAAAGGCTGTGAGTTTTGCAAGTTTGTCATGTTTCAGCTTGTCACGAATCTCAAGGCGGAGGTCGCCGCTTGCCATCTTGCTAGCTTTATAGCCTGGCACAACGGTGCCCGTTAGGGATTTCGATACAAGGAAAGGTAAAATTAACTCTTACTGATTTTTCAGGAAGGAAGGAAGGAAGGAAAAAGTGGAGAAGGAAGGCAGGGAGGTTAACCAGTTTTGCCTAACCGGTTTGCTACCCTACACATGGGAGCGGGATGGGGGGGATGAAAGATGGGGAGAAGAGATAGAGGGCACATAACACGGCACACACATCGTTGGTTACAGTCTGTCACTCTTGTGCGGTACGTGACATCACTGTCACAGCCGCTTGTCCAAGCCCGTATCCTTCATAAACCGAAGTAGTCCCTTCGTCGCCTTCAGCTGCGATGACTTCAGTCGGCGATACGTGAAAATGGTTGCAACTGACAATGGTCTATTGTCAAGGTGCGCTAGAACGGACGCCATGGACTGTCTCTGAACATTATATTCAGGACAGTCGCACAGAATGTGTTCCAGCGTCTCCTCGCAAAGACAGGCATCGCAGAGAGCGTTGTCGGCCATTCCAATGCGAAACGAGTAAGATTTCGTGAAGGCCACCCCTAGCCATAAGCGATAAAGCAGGGTGGCCTCACTTCGGCGGAGTCCGGTTGGCATACATAGATGCATCAAGGAGGGCAGGTCGTGTTGATGATTGCTGCGGTTGGTCTGGCTGCTGGGTGTGCACCATAGAGAGAGCGTGATCTCCCGTGCAAGCACTTGAAGTCTGCTGGCTGCGTCGGACCGTGAAAGTGGTATGGCCTCTTCCTGTGTGTCTGCAAGAGCTGTCCGAGCGGCTTTATCGGCGTCTTCATTTCCGATGACGCCGCAGTGACTTGGTAGCCACTGAAACGTCACGTGATGTCCTTTCTCATGTGATGTATGAAGTAGGCATCTAATATTGAATACGAGCTGTTCGAAGGGCCCGCGACGCAGAGCTGATAGTACAGATTGTAGGGCTGCCTTTGAGTCGCTGAAAATTGTCCATTGTCGAGGTGGTTCCCGATTGACAAAACAAAGTGCAGCTCGAAGAGCAGCTAGTTCCGCAGACGTAGAAGTCGTTGGGTGGTCAGTCCTAAAGCTGATGGTAATACCTCTTTCTGGGACGACTACAGCACCGGACGAACACTGGATGTTTGTGGAACCGTCAGTATAAATATGTGCACGGTCTGCGTACCGCTCGTGCAGAAGAAGCAGAGACAGTTGTTTCAGCACAGGCGACGACAGCTCAGACTTTTTCCCGATTCCTGGAACGTTGAGATGGACTGTGGGGCTGACAAGGCACCAAGGGGGCATCGATGGTTTAGATGCAGCGGTGAAGCCCGAGGGAAGTTTGTCGTTGTACTTGACAATAGTTTTTGAGAATGATGCTTGGTGCCTGTCTGAAGGTAGTGTTGCAAGGTGGTGATAGGGGGCCCGTGCCAAATGTCTGATATGCGCTCTCAGGGTTTCCACCGTGATGTGAGTCTGCATTGGATGGTCCCGAGCAATCGCAATAGTTGCCTCAGTTGACGTGCATCTCGGCAAACCAAGACAAACTCTGAGTGCTTGAGCTTGCGCTGCTTGCAGAACACGAATATTTGTCTTGCAGGTGTTGTTCAGTACAGGTAGACTGTATCTTAAAAAACCGAGAAAGAGAGCTCTGTAGAGTCTCAGCATTGCGTCTACTGACATCCCCCACGTCTTTCCTGTCAGGTATTTAAACAACTGGGAGGTTGCTGTTAGGCGTCGTTTCATGTAAGCTACGTGCGGGCTCCAACAGAGGTCTCGGTCGATAATTTTTCAGGTTTATCACTGTGGATAACGTGGTAGTGTGGGAAAGATTTGTTTGGAGCTCGGTTTAGCGGAGTCAGGTAACACACATTTTGACAGCTTGAGAATGGAGAGTCGACTGACTTTTATTCAAAAGTAAGAACATTGTGTCCTTGTGTTGCTCCTATTCTTCGTCCCTGTTTGTTTGCGCACAAAAAGTTTTAAGGTGAATCTGTTCCAACTAGGCCGACTCGCAGTTATGCTTCAGTAAAAACAGGTTTGCCGACTGGCTCTGGAGGCGTCGGAGCTGCCTCGATACCAAGAAAGAGCAGGGGCGAGGGAAACCGGCTTTCCAAGAAGCGGGGAGAAAGAAGGGACGGACGGTCGCTACAGCTTCTTTGTGTTCAACGAAACAGTTCAGAGGACTTCATGCGTACGCGTATTGCAGTGGTACGATCAGGTAGGAAAGGGAAAGATGCTCTATACAAGTCAAATTTTATTACTTCGGCAGCAATGGCAGCCACCTACAACGGAGCCCTACAAGGGGATGCTACAAGTTTGACAGAGCAATCACTTGCACACGCCAGCCTTGCATCGCTGCTATAACCCGATGCGCCATACTCAAGGTTTGATATATCGCACCAGATTAACCTAAGCCGCCTGGAAAAGCCAGAAAAAAATGGGAAGGAAGTATATTACAGGACAGAAAAGGCAAGTTGATAGCGAAGCAATTGATTGAGGGAAAGGCGACCACCGATTTCCCCCGGCGGGGTTGGTCCGGGGGTGTCGTCTACGGGAAGCAGAGGCCAAAGGGGTGTGTTGACCGCCGCCGAGGGGCCTTAAAGGTCCAAACACCCGGCATCGGCTCAACCTCCAAAATACCCTTATCCCCGGACACGGCTAAGCCAACCACGGCCAGACGCGGGAGGGTCCAACCCCATGAGGTCGGGTCAGTGATGTCCTCACACGCCAAATGACTGCTGACGCAAACGCCCCTGCGGGGTATATATACGTGATCAAAACGCCCTCTTATTTGCTAGTGCATGTGATCCAAAAATAAACAATTCATATGTCTTGCTGTAAAAAAGTGGACTCCAAAATTCCAGCAATTACTCATAGAGTTATTGGCACTTTTGTCTACAGCGCGCCCAATTGCGAAAGAGGAAATGTTCCTTCCTAAGGGATATACAAGCGCAAGCGATTGGTTTCGCTTGTGGAGCAAAGGTAGCTCCCAGATTTCTCGCAGTAACTCATGCAGATTTTAATGTAGATTCCAAGGAGACTTGCATCACTGGCTCTTCTGGCACCAAAGTTCCCAGTGACTAGCATACGCCGAGAGACAAAACATATCTATTTTATAATAAGCCATAGCTTGGAAATTGAGAAATAATTTCGAATTTATTCTGGCATACCGACCTAGTGCGGCATGGAAGGACGCCGTTTTCATCTCATCTGGATAGCTTCCTCCACTGATTAATTTTTCGGCTTACTGGGCTGAACCTGGTTAACCTCCCGACCTTTCCCTTGTGACTTATCTTTTTCTCTCACACACATTTTTTTTAAATTGCTTCTTTGCAGCCTTACGCATAGACGTATAGGAAAATCCATCTCGAAATCTGAGAGGGGGAGGAGTTTCTGTGTAGAATCGCCTCTGTTATTTACTATATTTCTTTCATAGAGTACCCATATTCACTGAAACACTTTTCACGAACGTTTTCAACTGCATGCGTCTACTCATGCTGTCGAGGTTAAAATTTAAAAAAAAATCATGGGGTTTTACGTGCCAAGGCCACTTTCTGATTACGAGGCACGCCGTAGTGGAGGACTCCGGAAATTTTGACCACCTGGGGTTCTTTAACGTGCACCGAAATGTAAGTACACGGGTGTTTTCGCATTTCGCCCCCACCGAAACGTGGCCGTCGTGCCGGGATTCGATCCCACGACCTCGTGCTCAGCAGCCCAACACTATAGCCACTGAGCAACCACGGCGGGTCAGGGTTGAAATTAAATTCTGGGGTTTTATGTGATAAAACAAAACGATCTCATTATGAGGCACACTGTGAGTGGAGGACTCTAGAATAATTTTGATCCCCTGGGGTTCTTTAACGTGCGCTTAAATCTATGCACACGGGCGTTTTTGCATTACGCTCCCGTTGAAATGCGGCCGGTGTGACTTGGAGCGCAGCAGCCCAACACCATAACCACTGAGCAACCACGGCGGGTCAAAAAAAAAACGACTTGGAGCTTACCTCGAGCTCAACAGCGCATCGCCATATCCACTAGGAGGAGGAGGAAGTAAACTTTATTGCTCTAGAAAGAGTAATTCAGCGATGCTACCGAGGTGGGTACTGTCAGGGCGTGGAGGAAGAAAAAACTACGGAGAGACTCTGACGTCACCGTTTGCAAAGCTCAGCGACGCCGGAAGTTGGCGTTACCATCTCATCGAGGCAGATCCTCCTCTCTCGTTTTCACATTACTCGCCTTCGGCGCGCAACCACACCGGGGTGCGTGGGTGTGCGCTCGCCTTAGCGATCCGTCCAACGGGTCCAATAACATCGCGATACCGTTGCCTAGGTCATTTCTTCCGAGTATTGTGCTCTAGCGTTGAAAGGAGTTCATAATAAACTCTGCAAGTGAGACTGGCAGCCCGGTCCTCCGCTACATTTGCCGGCTTTTCTGAAAATAAATCTGCATTCTCACTGCACTGCAAGAACGCACAGCCGATGACTGGCAGCACGCTTTGCACACTTCTCGACCTATGGCTAGCCCATCTGCAGTTTATGAGAACAAACAAGTATGCTGGCCGTGCCTTTATAGAAATCGTTTTGCTTTATTGAACAAGTTAGAACTGTGACGAGCCACAGCGCGACGACGAAGAGGCCAACAAAAGAAAACGTCGTTACGCGTTTAAATACGCTGACTGTGGCATGAGGTATATTGCGTTCACGGTAAGTGAAGCTCCACGGAAACAAAAGTTCTGTGGTCTTCGCGCGGTGCCAAACAGCAAGCGCGTATGCGTGCGACTAGCGCGTTGACCGGTCCTAGGTACGACCATCAGTCGTGTAATGTGCGCGCGGGCGTATGTTCTTCTGTCGAACCTTGTTTATTCTTACACCGCACTCGCCAACCTTCACTTCCCTGCGCCCCTCGAGCGCACAGATATCTGCGGTAAGGAGGGTTGCATTACTCACAAGAGCCGCTTCTTTCTCATCTATCTACATGGCTGTCTTTACGTGCCACAAATTCATCGTCTGCTGTCAAAAGCAGGAGCACTGCGCGGCAGTCACTGACCTGCACAGCGTTTATCGTACACATTCTGAAGCACAGCGGTTTCAGTCTGTGATGATACGTTAGCTTTAGTCCACCGACGACAGCAGATTCCCAGATCGCCCTTCGTCCGTGACATGGTACGTGGCGTAAGGCGTTGTACGCGCTCTCGTTTCATGCTTTTTACTTCTTCCAGTCTTACCTGGCAACAACTACAGCCGGGAGAGCACGGCCTGGATCACACGGTGGCACAAAACACGGAGACTAAGGGAGTCCTGCACACACTATGCCTTTGCCACAGTACGACACGTAAGGGGCAGCACACGCATGAGAACACACTACCACAACACCACAACAAAACCACCATTGTGCTCCGGAAACATGGCCGCGACAGCGAAAAATATCAGGTGACTTCCTCCACACTTTTCTCCTAGGGCGCGGATGGGCTAGGGCCTCTGCTCAGTTTTTTTTTTTCGTTCCTTCCTTCGTGAGTCAGGGTCATCTTCTCGCCCGCAAAAGTCCCTGTCTTTATTGACAAAAGTGCTCGGAATTCACTTCGCCTGTTTTATGAGAAAGATACATCCTACTCACATTGTTGCATTTTTGCAACATAGCAACTTTCCACCACGGCCCACAAATTATTCTCATCAAACTGCTCAGTGTCTACTGAAGCGAAAAAATGCAGGCAACTGTTGACGATATGCTGTTTCGCTCCACTGTGTCCATCAAATAAGTTACAGCACTCAGTTCTTACATGAATGTTTAACAATTACACAAAATCGGATTTGCCATCGTGTTCCAGTGGTATACCTTCCTATATCGGTGTAGCAGGCAACGAGGCCGCTGACAGTCTGGTACGCAAAGCGCTGCAATTCAAACCAACGAAGACTGCTCCTCAGGACGCAAAAAGAGACACGAAGAAGTCCATCTCCAGCCACTTCCATTCGTTGTGATCTCCACCACATCAACCTTAATTGTGTGGTTTGGGGACTTAGCAGAACTGATGCCGCTCTCCTATGCCGCATCCGCACAGGGTCAACGCAAACTCCAGCTTGGCGGTGCCAGGCAGGACTTAGCCCATCATCGTCGTGTGTGCATGGTGACGCTTTTGGTGACATTAACATTACATACTAAAATGTGCGCAATGTGAAGCGGAACGGTGAGAAATAAATAGGTGAACTCAAGCGTAAGACAGCACCGCACTCAAATGCAAGTTATATTTTGTTCCCGCCAGGACATCGTATATTATGGAGGGAAGTGCTTCGGCTCCTCCTAAAGTTCCTCCGTGATGCAGGGTTGGGAATTGAATGGTGAGCCGTACGGGTGGTCGTGGTTCAGAAAACGCGCAACGTATAGTAGGCTCCGAGTCGAGTTCTTTTTGGAACCTACTGTTGTTAGTTGTACTGCGAAGTGTTTCAGGCCGTATCGCGGTTGCTAGATGGGCGTTTAGGCGGAGCAATTGCTGGCGACTTTTGCAAGGCTATAGGTCCGCCTTAAGCGAGCAACAGCCCTCCTCCTCCTCCTCCTCCTCCTCCTCCTCCTCTTTACCTGAATCACTCATGGCGCGCTCGTCAGGCATTTGCATGACTTCGTACAGCTAACGCCACTGCAGTTAGATGACAGTACATGAAGCGTGATGTTCGAAGCTATGTTGTAGAAATGCAGCAACGTTCGGAAAAAGCTGCGAATGCTGCGAGCAATTCTTTTTCCTGCGTTTATTTTGTATTGCTGTGTTCCAAATATGCGTGTTTTTGCAGTGACAGGTTAACGACCCGTCACAACACCAATGCTGACGAGAATGTCAAAGTCGAGCACTTCGGATTAACTCAGAACACGCGATCTAGGCCCAACCAAAGTGCGGAGCTACGAATACGTTGTGCTTTCTTTAAATAATGTAGAGCGCCAACATTGGCAGTGGCATTTAAGCGAGCCATGCAGGTTATTCAGCGTTGAACCCGGTGTGATGAAGCCGTGATGAAACTTTACCTTCGATGTTGTTGAACTCATTACATTCGCCATGCCGATCGGGCGATGCTGGTTATAACGGATGCTGAAAGCTGCTTGATGGCACATACGCTAAGCCAAAAGAATTTGTTTATACTAGAACTGAAATATGATCGTATCGCTGGCGCCTCATAATTAAGACAATAGGTCTTGAAGAACTTGATCGCACATCATGGCATCATTATCTTTCCGTTGGCGATGTGCCGGAAGAATTATGGGAGCTCAGTATTTTTTCTTTCTTTTTTTCACAGAGCTTCCGTCTCAAGTCAACAAACATCGAAGTCACTTACAATAAAGAGGAAATGAACTGTTCACGCCGCGCAAGCGAGGATACTTTATTCACTTCTGGAGTTTGACGTGCCAAAACCACGGTCTGATTACGAGAAACGCCGTTGTTGGGGGACTCTGGATTAATTTTTACCACCTGAGGTTCTTTAATGTTCCCCCAATGCACGGTACACGGGCATTTTATTCTTTTTGCATTTTGCCCACATGGAAATGTCGCTGCGGCGGCCGGAACTTGATCCCGCGCCAAACGGGCTTAACAGCGCAATGCCCTCGCTACTAATCCACCCCAGCGGATAAGCAGGTGGCAGAGAATGCGTAGCGCACATAAGTCAGCAGTTTCGAGCATAGTAACTCAAAAACGTAAATATCCAGTTACGGAAACCTTCGTATTCGTTGGGCCTCCGTTTTTAGCTGGATCATTTGGCGAAGCTTGTTTCTTTTTCTTACTTTTTTTTCGTTTCTTTTTTTACGCGGCATTTTGTGTGTGCGTGTAAGTGCGTGCGTGCGTGCCTGCGTGCGTGAACATGGCGGAGGATAACATAAGAAGGGGCACTGAATATGCGCTAGCTATGGGCGTATTGCTCTCAGCAATGTGAGAACGCAGGAAGTACCAGTTTTCAGTGAGCCAACGAAGCAATTAAGCACTATTCAACGACAATGCGGATTAAACGGACGGTTCAAAACGCCCAGTTTCACACGCACACCTTTCGAACTGTTCGTTTTTTGCAGTGCACCTGAGAAAAATGCAAATATTCATAGAACATAATTTCATGTTTGACTCTACACGAAACGTCGCTTCTGGATACCGTGAACTTTTCTTCTTTTTTTTTACAATATATATGTCTTCGTGTTCATTTTTCTAAACAGTTAGTTCGCAAACAATAAGGCCTACAGGGCATAGCGCGAAAGTAGAAGAAAAAAAAGATAAGAAATACGCCACAGACCTCGACTATTCTTACATAAATCTGAGTTACCTTATACGCTCTTGCCGACAACTGGATCTTCCTATTTCTTTTCGATGGAAGCAATTTTGTTAAATTGAAGCCGCCGTCGACCGAAGGAGAGTGTGTACGTCGTGGTAATTCTAAGTTAACAGTTCTAAAGAAAGCTTCTGAGAAAGGGAATTAATTGTCGGCACGAGTCAGTGACCTGTTATGGCTTGAAACGGCTACAAAAAGCTAGGCGTTTGTAATTCTTATTCTATAGTTTATTTTCCCCAATATGCTTCACGCCTTAAACAAAACAAATAGTAATATTGTATCCGTATTCCGAAAAAAAGGCCTTAAACTTGTCTTTATCAATGGCGTGCAACAAGCTGGTCCAGTATTCACAAAGCTTGTCGCCCGTACGTGTACTTTGTCAGCGGTCGGTTGCCTCCGCCAATCACATGTCCAGCTTCAGGATTAGCTCGAATTTTCTCTTACGAAGAACTACAGAGTAAGAACTTTTCGTGAATACGGGCCCTGTTTTCCAAATAGTGTGGTCATAATATATTCACACATTGTAGCCTGTTGCTTATCTTTACTCGAGATGCGTGACTGCCATGCTGTCGCTTCTTATCGCTTCTGTTTGGCTAATGTTGTGTTGCATTAGGTATTGTACCGCAATGACATATTTCGTTAATCTATGTTTGCAGGTGTAGGCGTTCAAGTTTATGTTTAGTTTGAAATAACTGCAGGATTGTTGCTCCCCTGCTGACAATTTTTCTTGTCGCCTGTGGCCGCGGACACTTCTGAAGCTACATCTTGAAGCTTTAATGCCTTTGGGAAGTGCATATGCCAGTCACATGCCGGTAAGAACAACAGGAGACCTTTTTACAGTGTAGCATAAATACAACGGGACGTCGGCAGTTCTCCAAATTTGTCGAGAAAAAGTGAGTGATATCATACGCTACAAGTAGTCCTTAGGCACTGGCGCACAACAAGACGAATTGGGAGCACTTTCAGGACGTATATGAACTGTAATAGATGCCGCAATAGTAACTAAAGTGTTCATCTTAAGACTAGATCGTACCGTACACAATCGTATTTCGTGAACTTAAGCTATCCAAGATACAAGGTCAACATTTAGCCGAAGTGTCGTTAAACAAATCTGTCCTTCTCCACGAATCGCCTACCTCGACGGGCGCCGAGCATTTTTCGAGAACCGCGGACGTAGTTTTGCGATAGGGTGCATGGTAATTATTTTGCCTTCCATTTCGGCACTAGCATTCTATTTTTTTTTCGCTGCGCCGCTAATTGATTATATCGACAAATTTACGTCACTGCTGGCGTCATCGCGGGAATCTCGAATTTAAAAGTCTCATTTCAGTCGCTCAGTGCTGGTGAAGATGGCGTTGCATGGAGTGGACAGCAGAGTTTGCAAACAAAGGCTGTGGCCACCATTTTTGCGGCTATACGTAAAATTCCGATGACCAAAGTGCACACGCCTTTCGTGTATTATTGAGGTAACAATTTTTTTTCTCGTCTGCATATACAGCATGTATTCAACTTAGACTCATACTTGCGAAGCGTTATGCATGCACTAAAAATTTTCAGGCAACTGTTTTTAACGAGCCCCGACGGCAATGAGCGATTAGCAGAGGTTGCACTTGAGCTTTTTATATCGGTAAGCGAATCGGAAGCGCTCGCTATAGAGGCCCAGATCCGGCAAATTGCGCGCCATGCAGGAGCGTGGGAAAGTGGGCACGCGTCTTCCTAAGCCAAGCAAGCGCTACAACACATCGGCGCATGCCGAAACAAGAGAGACTGATTGCGGAGGCGGCGCATATAATTAGCGCATGGCCCGGCGCAGTCGTCGCCGAAAGGGTTTCCTGGAGCTGCTGCGGCTCTAATCGATGTTTCGGGCCGCGGTTCGACCACATTGGCAGCTAGAGCGCCTTCGCAACCCGCCAAAGTCTCGGGGAAGCGTGTTTAAAACTAAAGAAAACTAGAGGAGCGAAGAAAGATCAAAATGGTGGGCGGAGCACACAGGACTGTATGCGTCGTGCTTTGGTTTCTAGTCTTCGCGTGGTAATTAAAGGTCCCGACCAGGTATGGCAAACGGTGATGACGTGGGGCGCACCGCACCTGCGACTGCACGCATATTTCGCGGACCGCACGTAGTCGCTTTCAGCTGGCCGGGTTGCGTCACGTCATCGACGCAGTTGAGCACATGCACCTTCGCGGTCGTGTTCCTTGTGGGCGCGTTCTTTACAGTTGCCGCTCTTTACCCGCGCACTTCCCTTGTGCAAATTTAGCAGCCCCTCGCTGGCACGGATTTTTTTACGTTTTTTTTTTGGTAAAGCTCAACTGTAAGCGCATATCGATAGGGTTGTTTACTGTTTTCGATGCAATTGATTTGCGATCATGTCATCCTCAAAGGATGGATGCGCCACCGATTTTTTTATAGAACTGACTCTATAACAGCTGCTGACATGAGAATTTGTGCAATAACCGCCAATACAATTGTTAATTAACAAAAGTTCTCTGATTAAGCTTTAATTTGATGATGATAACTATGATAATGAGCTCACATGTGTGAATAAGTGGAAATAATTATGTGCGAATATAACAATACGGAGATTAAGAAGAAATGCACGATGAGGCCCACAATGACTAAATTTTGTGGCATGTCGTAATAGCAAAAATAGAAGTCACGAAGCCAGTAATCAAATCATGCATTTTTTTTTTTTTTGCTCTAACAACGCTCCACCTTGCACGTTTCGAGGAACGAGCACTCGAAATCTGCAGCGAAATGTGTGGCATTCACCGGGTTTTGCTGGAATGCGGCTTATATCCTCTCACGGCTTTAGTTGCGCCGCCATGGTGACAGAGTGCGCCTCTCTCGGTAGCACCATAGTCGCCCCAATGGCGCACAAATAAATTTATCAATAATATAACCAGCAGTCCCTCAAACATTTCACGCCACTACACTAATTATATTGAGGGTTTAATGTACGCATAAAATTTATACCCGCCTACGCCGCGAGAGATGAGCGGTGCTCAAATCAATCCGACATGGTCGGGTCTAGTCGGCATGTGGGGCCGAAATTTCGTCCTTGGGAACATGCAAACGAGCGGGCGTCGTGTACTAGGTTGGGGCAACTCGTCAGCAGCGCAGGTGCTTTGTCTTTCTCGCACTGACAGTTTGGCAAATTGCATGTAAACACCATCGCGTCTGGTCGGGTGGTGGGGCCTGAGTATAACCACGGTGTTAACGGGAAGTGCTTCGTTTTCTTCTTTTTGTTCCTTTCTTTTCTCTATTTTTTTTTTCAACCGACGCTCAAGTCACTTTCACGCCGTCCTGCAGCGAGGCCAAGTGAACGCGCCGCTCAATCGTCTCTGCCGCAGCGAGCGAAGCGTTCTGGGTTTCGCTTCCGGCTCGAGCGCTGTGCGCACACGCTAGAGCTTCCTGTTGAGTAGCTCTGTGCATACCACACCGTGGTGCATGCACTTGCCTAAGCGGAAAGGACAGTAAACGCCAAGCTATACGTATGTAAATATTTATTTCGGCGCAGACAAGCGCAGACAGTTTTACTTCGGTCTCATCTCGCACGCCATCGTTGGGGAAAAGGCTGCATCGACTGTTGAAGCCTATAGAGGGATACCTTGAAGCCTGTCTGAAATTTGTTCGCGGCGGCTGTTGGCAATTCTAGTCGTATACGCCCGTTCGCGCGTGGATTGTCGCACCACGTGTCTCTTGCTTCATGAAGCTCTCCCGAGCCGCGCTCCTCACTGCGGAACAGCGTAGCTGAAACACTTAAATTGGATTCCTATAAACGAGGGTTGTGAAGGAGCGTTCATGCGAGGTCATGTTAATGGCTTCGCATGAACTGCGAGCTGGTCCTACCTGTCCATGCCGGGTTGTATACGACGCTATACGTAGTATAGCTGAATGAAGCGGGGGTAAAAAGTTGCAGTTTCAAAAGGTGAAGCATCGATTGCGATAGCAAATTAGTAGACAGCTATACGAAGTAACGATATTAATTTTATTGGCCTTATAATGTTATAAGCATTCGCTGACTAACTAAATTAACAAGCACGGTGTCACGCGCGCACAGGTAAATGTGAACACATCGCGCTCAATTACCGCGGTAACTCGCTGTCGAAACGCTGGAGTTAGGAAGCGCGGAAGCAGCAGCGAGCGAATTGACCTTCCTGTTGTCTCTCACTTCAGCGCGAACTAAACTTCGGAAGCACAGCGCGTACGAAGCTACCGGCACTAGATCCGTTTTACGAAACTTAATATACGGTCGAAATCAGCCGAGAGACTAACACTACGGCATACCGCACAAGCTAAGTTGTTTTTATGAGGCGTTGGGCACCATGAATTGTACTACATGATACTCGTCGTGTGGATTTGGAAACTGGTAAAACCTAATCAAAGGAGCCCTGACGAAAAAATCACTGCCAATCCACTCATGCGAAGGAGGTTGGTTAGCGAAGCTGTAGATTCGTTGCACCCAATTTAGGGCACCCTTGTCAAACAGCGATCCCATGAACTCAAGTTCGTCTAAAACGTGTTTTTTCACAACAACACTGACTAATTACCCTAAAACATCACCTCAAACACTTTGGCGATACCTTGCCCGATCAAAGCCTTCAATCAATGGAATAGTTGTAAATGATACCGTGTGCAACAATCTCGAAATGATTGCCCAAGAATTCAACAGTTTTTTTTGGTTCTATGTTCAGCCGAAGATATGTGAGTGCTGCAATAGGATTAGAATGCGAGGGCAATAGTAATGATATTGTTTTTATTTCAAAAGAAGGTATATAGTCGAGAGGTTGCTAAAATTGGACGTAAAAAAGTTTTCTGGTCCTGACAAAATATAGAATGAGTATTTAAAGCGATACTGTGAATGGGTAGCATGCCTCTTGGTTAAAATCTTTTCTGTGTCATTAATAAATGGCGCATTACCAAGTCAATGGTTATTAGCGAGGATTGTGGTTGTTTATAAGGCTGGAGACAGGCTAGACTTTGGGAACTACCATCCGATATCCTTAACTTGTACGGCTTGCAAAATCTAAGAACATATAATTTGTAAACAGTTAGTAGAATATATTAAAAATAATAACATTTTTTACAGCAAAGAACGTAGTTTTTGAAGGCGTCTGTCAACTGTCACGCCATTATGTGAAACCATACACAGTTTTGCAGAAACCCTTGATTGTCGCGAAGAAGCTGATGTCATCGCTCTGGATTTATCAAAGGCATTTGATAGGGTTAGCCATACCAAGCTAATTGAAGAGCTTTATGGGTATAATGTAAATTCAAAGATTATTAAATCGATTCAGGCTTATTTACACAACAAACAACAGCTTGTTGAAATAGGTGGCGAGTGCTCCTCTTTCCTTCCTGTATCATCAGGTGTACCTCAGGGGTCGGTTTTGGGTCAAATTTTGTTCCTACTGTATGTTAATTGTATCGCAACTGATGTGCATCCTATGGTTGAAGTGCGGTTGTTTGCCGATGACTGCCTCTTGTTTCGCCCCGTTAAGAGTGTTTCTGATCACGTACAGCTAAAGGATGCTTTATGTCGAATTTATAAGTGGTGCGAAAAATGGCATATGCAAATCAATTTTGATAAATCTGTTTGCATGACAGTTACGAATAAGAAAACTCCATTGATGGTTTAGTACGCTGTAAATAATAATGTAATTAAGCGTTCTACAAAGCTGAAATATCTTGGCGTAATAATCACTAGTAACCTCAACTGGAATGAACACGGCGAAAACATTTGTGGATCAGCCCAGCGCAAGCTTGGCTTGTTAAGGCGTAAGAGATGCTGCTCTAGATATTAAACTTAAGGCATACACTACTATTGCTAGACCAAATTTAGAGTATGCTTATATAATTTGGGACCATCATCAACAATACATAATAGATAAATTAGAGCGCATTCAGCGAATGGCGGTTAGGTTTATTTTTTTCTGATTATGACAAAACGCCCTCGGGAACCTCCATGCTCGTCAGGGCTGGTCTCACTACGTTGGCTGTGCGCAGGAAAATCGCCCGCCTTAAGTTTTTATATCAACTCTATAACAGTAAGCTGAGCCTGAATTCCAGTTTGTATTTGAAGCCTCCTGGAAGGGTTTCACCGCAAACTAATCACAATTACACTACAATGCCTTATGTGCCAAGAGTTGATGTCTTTAAGCACTCTTTCATTGTCAAGACAATTGTTGAGTGGAATAACTTGAATTCCTTTGTGTTTCCGAGCAATAACATGGTTGACTCTTTTGAAGAAAATTTGAAAGCATTATTTGCGTGAACTTTGTGCTCTGTATTCCCACGCTGTAACAGCTCGGCAGGGCTCACAGTATTGGAAATAAGTAAATAAATAAATAAATAAATAACTAAATCGTGTGCGGCTATCTAGGCACGTGTTTCCGAAGACTCCTAAGCGTTTATTGCACATCGATCGGGACGTTATCGATTTGTCCTTTGATGCCAGATTGACCGCTTTCGTGAGCAAGAATCCTAATGCTCATGAACAGATTTCGAAGAGAAACCAGGCGCTCTACCACGACGTTCAACTTTGCCTAATGTGCCGGGATCGAAGGGTTTATGCGTATCCGTGCGTCTTTGTGAGCAACGGCATTTTGCCTCTGATCAGAGTGTCTTTGCACGTACTACAAAATATGAAGCTTGCGACATATTCGCAGCGAAACGGCTTCGATAACACTTCTAGGGCCCGCGATCTCTTTGCTTCGACTCTGAAGTTCGCGATCGGCGACAGATCGCTGTCAAACCACAAGCGATCGCACACATTACATGTGAATCCAAACTCTTGGTCCAGAAACTGCCTCTTGAATTTAGATTGGGCTCGCACAAACGACGGAGGCTATATTCCGAGGGTGGATGCTATCCGGATTCTCGGCATGATGGTAGAGTCGAATGGTTCAAACAACCAGACAGTGCTGCGGCTCACTAAGAAGACGGACAATGCCATCAGACTAATCAGAAGAGTGGCGAACCGGCAACAAGGCCTCGGAGAAGATAACCTCGTGAGGTTGGTACATGCGTTCGTAATGTGTCATTTCACTTACGTTGCGGCTATGCACAACTGGCAAAGATCGGAGCGGTATAAGCTCAACGCATTAATCAGGAAGGCAATCAAGAGAGCTCTCGGCCTCCCCATATACACTCACACGGAACGCTTACTTCAACTTGGCAAGCATAACACGCTAGAGGAAATAGCGGAAGCACAGGAGAGGGCCCAGTTCGTCAGACTATCTACCACACAAGCTGGAAGACACATCTTACAGGAGCTGGGCGTTCCTCCCAGAGTAATCAAAACAAAGTTCTGTAGCATCCCTCGAGAGCAGCGGGACGGCATCATTGTCGCCCCGATCCCACGAAACGTCCATCCAGAACACAACGTGGGAAGACGTCGGGCGCGCGCGAAGGCTCTCCTGGAAAAGGCTCGTGAACGGGCTTCGGAGAACAGCTTCGTAGACGCAGCGCGCTACGCCGACAGACAGGCCTTCGCTGTAGTTAGCGTAGATCATGAAAGGCAAATAACGAACGCAATCTCGATTCGGACGACGTCCTCTGAGATCTCAGAGCAGGCTGCAATAGCGATGGCCTTATTGAACGACAAGAGGACATCAATCTACAGTGACTCCATATCAGCTGTTAGGGCATTTGCCAAAGGAACCATATCCGAGCTGGCCCTAGGGATACTAGGAAGCAAGGAGATCAAGCCACACACATTGATCTGGTTTCCAGCCCACATGGGACAGATCGAGGGTGCCCCGCCCAACCTCAATGAGTCGGCACACGGAGCTGCGCGATGGACCATCAACCGCGTAGCTACCGGGCAGCGTGACGCTGGGGGTACTGGCAATCGGGACTCTCCTTCCTCGTACACCGAAATTACTAAGCACTTTTACTTGGCTCGGAGGATCTACCCCCTCCCACATTGCAAACTCAATAGACCTCAGGCTTTGACACTAAGGCTTCTACAGACGGGGGCTTACCCAAACCCCCTACTTCTTCCCAAGGTGTACCCCGAAATTTAGACAACAAATGCATGTGCACTATGCAATGACTTAGCGAATTTACCTCACATGCTCTGGCGATGTCCCGCGTTACGCGGCGGTGAAAACAACACTGCTTCACGTTGGGATGCGGTCCTACACAGTCCCAACCTCGAAGAACAGTTATGGGCTGTCCAACGGGCCCGCGACGCGGCGGAGAGGCTCGGCCTCTCTGTCCCGACGTGGGAGCGGCCCGCTGCGCGCTAGTGCGCGTCCTAAAGGACCCTAATAAAGTTTTTCATCCATCCATCCATCCATCCATCCATCCATCCATCCATCCATCCATCCATCCATCCATCCATCCGTTGAAGTTTGGAACTTTGCTGCCGTGGTACTTACGCCTTTTTCGGCAGTCCTAACTATGTATGGCCTGCCCATGGAACACTCTTGCAAGACTAAGACTAACCCACTCCTGTGTAAGTGGTTGGCCAGCACCTTCACAGCAGAAGCCTCTGTCTGACGGGGGGTATGAGCCATTGCTCTGCCCTGCACTGCCGCCTGGATCGGCCCACCATTATTTTCTGTCAACGTTACGCCACGAAGATATCCCGAGATCCCAGCCATAGACAGCTTCGCTGTAATATATATCGGTGTCATTAATATAGCGTTCCGTCATCACAAGTTAAAAGCGCAATTTCCAAAGAAACAGTAAATCGCATTCGACTGCTCTTGATGGTGTATACTAAAATATAGATAAAACGCGGTCCCTAGCGTTGTCAGGCGCTCGCTCCACATATGTGCTGAGCTTGACTATAAGTGCATGCTTTACGTGGCATGCCTTTTACAAAGCTCCTTCGATTTCTCTATGTAAAATGAGTCCAGCGCTTTCCTCACGCTAGTTTAAGGTTCACTTTAACACGCGGCTGAAGGGATGGTGTGTATCGTTTCTGCCAACAAGTTGAGTCCGGACCTTTAGGCAGCAATCAGAGCTCCAACATGCAAGACCACGCCCGTACACGTCTGCCCGAAGGCGAAAGCAATCGAAAGCTCGTGACCGCGACAGCCTCGATAGCTCCATCGAAACCTAATCTTGCAGGACACTCCGCCGTAGCTGTCCGTCACACCTGTAGTTATACTTGACACGACGCTCATATGCCAGGCATGCCAAGCTACATATCATATTGATCGCAAATAAAGACGGGTACAGAGGGAGAGAACACATAAACAGCGCGGGTCAATTTATTTGCGGTCAATATGGTATGCAGTAAACACCAACTAGGCCAAAGTGAAGTTCTTCTGATGCCAAGCTACATTTTCAGGCATTGAAGCGCGTCGCTTAAGACTGTCTGATGATGAATGAACGTTGTTCTGCCGAGATTCGACTCTGCAGCCAGAATCAAAGTGACGCCGTGTCGAACAGCCTCCACTGTTATCAATGACGTCCAGGGCTAGTTCACCGTGCGGCTGATTATGCGCTCCACGCAGAGACGCGAACTTGGTCGTTGTGAAATACAGGGTGAAAAATATGAAGCGCAGTTAACGCCGCAGGCGTACATTCGTGGTAGGATAAATCATTGCGTTAGTTGATACATCCCTGCCGTTGAACGTAGCGCTGTGACGCTGCATTCCAAAGGGAAAACACGAAGACATAAACAAGTCCTCTTCCCTTCTTCGCCTTACGATCATCCAAGCTCCAGTAACGTTCAGTCCCATCATCAGGCTGATTGTAATGTTGCGCCTGGCGAGACTGTGTTAGAAAGTCTATAAAGAAGCAGCACTTTTGTTATACGACTTCTAAAAGAATCACCTGATAACTCGCGCTTTGCAGCTTACCGAGCATTACAGTGATCGCGTTTGGTTTTCGACTGAGGGCGCGTTTATTTTTATCGCTGCTGCGATGTCCATTTCGTTCTCCTCTTCTGGCGACCCATCCTTTTAGCCACTGCAGCGTGCCAATCCTATCAGCTCTCGTTGGTCTTTCTGGAGGGCTGCTTGCAAAACTTGATCATCTCGTTCCATAAAACCGATCTTTATGGTGCGTTGACCGTATACCTTGCGGAAGGAGCTCCTGTAAACGGTATGTTTTACCATGCGATTTTTCCCCCAAAATTATAACGAAACAAGTCGCCTCAATATTGTTTAGCGAAGTCGTCTCTCGCTTCGCGCGAAAGCAGGACGCAGGCCTTCGTTTGCACCGTGCTACCACTTAAGCACAATCTCGCACAACTTTTACCACCGGTTGGCTTTCTGCTTATCCATCGGTTGGTGGATAAGGCGGGGGTAAGCAGGCCTCCTCGGTATAGCGGCGCGCGCTTCCTATTATACATTCTACACATTACTATACATTCGAAACACCCTCTCTTGAGGCACTCATTATCCACATCCTTTCCGTACCCTCGAAGTACTGCGAGTAATTTAAAAAAGAAACGCCATATTCCCTGAGATATATATTCAGCTCGTGCGCACACGGACAAAGGTCTAGGACCTGACGACGCAGAAACCCTCGTCTTAGTGTGGTCGCATTCACCGCGGACACGTGTGCAACGTCCCGCCAACTGTCTCGCAGAAAAAGATTTGTTCCTAACCTTGGGCCCTATAACGTAAAACTATTCCAATACGTTTTTAGTCCAACCTCCTGACGTCAAATTTGCATTACCGCTGACGGAAGCACCGGGCGGTGACCCGCAGGGTTGTCTGAACAGACGAATCAAACACTCTTCTCGTTCATAGGTGGTCACTTTTGTTTGCTTGAAAAACGAATAACATTGCCTAATAACTGGCGGCTTGTCTTATATAATTGGCTGACAAGAAGTGCGGAGCACGCTCAAGTAGAGAGGGATACGATGGGGCCGAGCCAATGCACTGAAAGTCGATAAGCGGATGAAGAGGGTGGTGCCGGCGTCTGCGACTGGTCCGCTTTCCTTTACTTAGCTTGCGGTGGCTGGTCGAAAATCGCGGCAGCATGCGACGGAAACTTAAGAATGACGCTAAAATGGATCGTCAGTGAAGAAGAGTTGGCAGAGCGAGGTCGTAAACGTGACGAAAGTACTCGAAAAGGCGCACATTTCGTTGTCGCGCCGAACGCTGCGTTGCTCGACGCTCACCGCGTCCGATGCGGGGCGCGTAGTCGCTGCGCCGTAGCCCATTGTCTTACACCCCTTGGCGGGTCGACGGGAACGCTGTCGCGTTCCACTCTTGAAGGTGAAGCTTAAGCGTCCTCCAATTTTTGTTCGGCATATTAATGCATCTTTAATACGTACACATCACTTTGACGCGGTAAATTTTTGCGGTTTTGTGACGTCGCGCGACAAGCAGGTGAAGTGTATGCAGCCCGAAAACTTTTGACCAATAGCCGGGGGCTAATGGCGAAAAGGCGTCGGATCAGAAATAACTATTTTTCTTTTGTTTGGTCAAATCATGCGTAATCAGAGTGTGCACGTCATATCAGATGGGGAGCTGTCGCGGTTTTCGTGACGTCGCGTGACAGACAGGTGAAGTGGGAGTGGTCCAAAAAAGTTTTTGACCAATCGAGGAGGGCTGATTACAGAATTGGAATAGAAAAGTATGGAATAGTTTTACGCTATAGCGCCCCTTCTTCCCTATCGTCTGCTGACGGAAGAAGTGCTGTCAGCGCTTAATTTTCAAAACATATACTCTTCACTTGCACTAATCCGGTCAGATCGCTTAATGTGCTCAGAGCCGTACGTCACGATAAAGGGATCTTCGCCTGCTGCTGCGGTAGCCAGACCTCACAGTCGTTTATTGATTGCGCGCGCTGCCAATGTGAAGTGTAAGGCCACTGCACACACTGCGGCCTTGTTAGTGGAGGTAGGAACAAGTTAGGCCTGCTGTCCACTGGCTCCTTGCGCACACTTGAAGGCGGGCCACTGCGGAAGACCAAAGACAAAGATCGCGTCAGCGTATATTGACAGGTGAGCTGTTTCGGGCATTACTACAGGTTGTGCAGTCGAATGGCCTCAGTGAGCGAATGTAGGCGCGATGGGCGGCCGCACGCGTTCGCACTGCTTTCTATCTTTCTTTCCATTCCTTCGCGCTCTTCTCCATGCGTAGGATAGCAAACCGGGCGCGCGTCTGTTCGACCTCCACTACATTTCCTTCCCCTCTTCTTCCCTCCACCCTGCTGATATGGGTCTGTATTCAGTCCACTAATTCGTTATGTTTTCGATATTGTTTTGAAGAAGGCTATTTCTATATGAGGGCCAGCATCACCTCCACGCAATTATATATAAATAAGTATGGAATACTAGACCGCGTTGGAAGCATTTCACTAAGGTTGACAATTCTGCTTGCAGCTGCTCCTGTGTCTTCCCTTATGCCGTCATCACACATTCTCGAAAGTACAAAGAAATCTCACCTTGCGTTAAGAGATGATTACGCAACTTTTTCGTGCCGTTCATGCGCTGCCAGGCTCTGCGCCCCAAGAAACCTTTGCCAGCGTGGCGATCGGCCACAGCGGACCTCATGCGAATCTTAGTGGCGGCTCGCCTTGCTGGGAAGCTCTCGGGCTCTCGCCGCCCTTGTCTTCGTGGTGCTTCCGATTCTGCGCGGATTGCGCGGAGTCATCGCGGCAGAGCTGGCAAGTTTGTCTGGCGCTTCCTTGTGCTCCATGCGCGGATTCAAGGCCATACTGGATGTTGTTTTTTTTTTTCACAGTGACGCTGCATATAGCTACCCTCCGGCGGTGGTCGATGGCCATCCGTCTACGCGTCGCGTCGACACGAAAAAAAAATTTGTATCCAGTTTTTCGCGCATGCTGTGTAGCTCTCAATCTAATTTTAGGTATCTTGAAAATAAAATCACGCTTAAATTGGCCGCTAAGATGACTCTATCGTTACGCCGAGTTTCATTTACTTGTCGTAATTAGTTAATTCACGGTGAAGTTGTGAACATTACAGAATTCCCGTCTGCTGTCAATGCATGGCCGTCTACGGAGGGAGTATGGTTCGAGAAAACGGCCGTAACTCTAGCTTTATCGAAACTATCCCGAAACATATTCTATGAAAATCAGCCGCTAAGGGTAACTCTCACATCACGCTGGGTCTCGTCTAATTTTATTAATTATGTAATTCACAGTGAAGTTGTAAATATTGTGAAATTCCCGTGTGCCGTGCGGCGGTACTTTCACACGTCACTACTTCATAAAAAAATAAGAATATATCACTCCACAGTCAAAAGACATATTCGCTATCTGTCCTTCAATAATAATAATAATAATAATAATAATAATAATAATAATAATAATAATAATAATAATAATAATAATAATAATAATAATAATAATTGTTGCCATCTTGCAATAATCGTACATCAGAAGGCCGGCCCGTCAAAGCCAAGGAAGTGGCTTGCGTGACTTGGCCCGGCATGTCGGCAAACAAATTCAAAATGGCAACATGTACAGAAATGAAAAGCTCGCGAAGTTTATCACACAAAAATGAAACAGAAACTCAGCTGAAATCAGTGACAAAAGAAATACAAGAAACAAGAAAAGAGAAATGTAGTATTATACATATCTTACAGTGCCTTCAACATTTTTTTTTCAAGTTTCGTTTCGAAGTTGCAGTAAATACATGATCAGGTAGGTCATTGAATATTCTTGGGACATTAGCATACCTACTAGCTTTACCAAATCTTGTGTTGCAGTGCGGTACTATAAAACGCAATGTTTTCCGCAGTGCACGGGAAGCAACATATTCCTGTTTGAAATCAGGGTTCCAAAAATGTCTTACCACAACCGTTTGAGTGAACAAAGTTTTAAATGACGGAAGACCCAGATGTATAAATAAATTCACATTGTCGGCCGAGGAAGAGTTATAAACAATGGACTTCAACATATTTTTTTAGAATTCTGTCAATTCGACAGAGCCATGGAGATGAGCAAAACCCGAACAATGTAATGCCATAACGTAACACACTGTATGCTAAGGCGTGCATGATAGTGATTTTTACAGGCATCGGAACAATGGATTTAATGTTAAAAAGCAGCGAGGAAACACTTCTGAGCCTGCCGCAAAGATATGTCATGTGGTCATTCCATGAGCGGTCACTGTCAAAGAAAACGCCAAGGTATTTATTGGAGTTTACATATTCTACAGGGGCACACTGACACGATTGGCAAGTACGACAGTGTAGAAACAAGGGTAAATTTGTAACCGTTGCTTTAAGTGGATTTCTAAAACATACCATTTTTGTTTTTTCTTTGTTTATTGACAAACAGTTGTTAGCAAACCAGGTCACTGCATCGTACACACTCTCTTGAAGTAACGCAATTGCTTTTGAGTAACAGATATGTTTAGTTAAAAGGACAGTGTCAGCTGCATACTGAAACATCATACACTTCGATACAGCTGAAGAAAAATCATTTATAGATATGTTAAAAAGAAGAGGAGACAATATAGAGCCCTGAGGCACTCCAGCTTTCAAAGGTAGCTTGTTATTGATGAATAACTCGTTGTCTAAAGATATCACCTGCGAGCGGCCGGACAAATGGTTTTTTAGGAACTGGTAAAATGGCCCCCTGAAACCGAGCAGGTATAGTTTTTCAAGCAGGAGTTCGTAGTTCACAGTATCGAATGCTTTAGAAGTATCGAGAAACAATGCGCATGCAAACATGTTTTGTTCTAAAGCTGTGTTTAATTCGTCTGAAAATTCCTCGAGGAGAGCAATGGTGCTGTTTCTTTGTGCCTTTCTGAGGAATGTAAAAGCGCACAGTAGAAAGCAAGTGCAGGCAGCAGATTTTTCCATGTAATAATAATAATACATAGATAATATATAGATTTATAATATATATATATATATATATATATATATACATTATACATAATATAATATATATATAATATAATATATAGATAGATAATGCGTAGATTTTTCCATGTAATAATAATAATAATAATAATTATTATTATTATTATTATTATTATTATTATTATTATTATGATGATGATGATGATGATGATGATGATGATGATGATGATGATGATGATGATGATGATGATGATGATGATGATGATGATGATGATGATGATGATGATGTATCAAAGGTGTTTAAGTGCCCAGGAACAACCTCAAGGGTCTTGGTGCTCGCGCACTCGCCAGCACCAAGACCAAGCACTCGCTGCCAAAACAATCCACAGGAAGAACAATGCGAGCTCATACACACATACGCACATACACACGCGCGCCCACATAAAAAATAATAAGAATTTCGCGAACACAGATTTTAACAGAGTATAAAATGTGTACACGAAGAAAATACAAAGCAAAAGTGGAGAAACAGAAGAAAGGATTACACAATCACGGAACACACAACAGATATGAGAGTCTTTTGTTGAGTTATTGAAATTCCTCTGCAACTTCTTTCAGGAAAATATTAAAACTAGGCCCGGAGATATCCAGGCACTCTGAATGGACGTTATGTGCCGCCTGCACTCTAGATACAGGCTCACAAAAATCGGAAGGCTGAAAGGCGCGCTGTTTCTTTGTGCCTTTCTGCGGAATGTAAAAGCGCACAGTAGAAAGCAAGTGCAGGCAGCAGATTTTTCCATGTAATAATAATAATAATAATAATAATAATAATAATAATACATAGATGCGTTGATTGAGGTAAAACACACCACAGCTTCGCTGTTCCTCCTTCTTCACGGAGTTAAAGGGCTGGCGATTTTTTTTTTTTTTTTGATGCGCGTAATGAAATTGACGAGATGCGAAATATTTGTTAACTCATTCACCTGCTTCCTTGCCCTTTCGCTCATTCTTTGATGATTAAATGATTGACCAAATTATTGATTTTTGACTGGTTGATTGAATTGGGGCAAAACAGTGAGAGGAAGCGAATTGCCGAATACTTTCTTTTTCATTTATTCGATCACACCTTGAAATTACACGGCGGTACCGGATGGTCTGACTCGGCCACTCACGTATGGCAACAGCCGTCTGAAGGTGAGCCCCAGTGAACGACAGGGAGTTCAGAAGGAGAGCCCTACAGAAATGTAAAACTACTCGCACAATTTTGTTTCAAATTAAATAATACCGCCAAACGTCATTGTTCCTAAATATACTTACAGCAGTTCATGACGTAGAGTACGCGTTGCAATAAGTGCTTTCTCCGAACCAGCTGAAATGTTGGAAGCTGGTGAGCACGGGGGGGGGGGGGGGCAGCGATTACGTAAAAACGTGGCTATTTCAAAAGAATAAAAATGCGAGACATGACCATGCAGTGAAGCACGCGGCAAGACACGAGAAAAGTATTTGTCCCACGTTTCTGCGAATAACAGACCGAAATGAGCTTATCATTAGTGGAACCTGCAGGCAGCCTCCGGGTAGCGCGATAAAAGCTCTTGAAATAGATTAAAGAACACGCACGTGCTAATGGAAGCAAGTTTTGCAAATAAAACTTACGAAACCCATAATTTGATTCTGATTGACTCAATTATCCTGGACTGAGCTAGAGCGCTTTCCAGAGAATTTGAAAACATAACTAAAAATTCATTTACGGCAGGCTTTCCTCACCTTTTGGGCCACCGAAGTGGCAAATCGCATTCGAATTTAGCGTTAATCAACGACAACCGCTATCGTTTCTTTTCTTTTTTTTAATTATAGGCAGCCGCTGCCACAGGAGCGTGCAGGACCCGTGCGTGGGGTGGTGACGTCAAAACACAGACCGTTGCCTCATCGCTGCAATTCGCTGGCGCCGCTTCTGGTAACCTTCTTCTAAATTCACCTTCTAGGGGCTTAAGACGGAGGACGGTGGTAAAGGCCGTAAAGGTTCGTCTAGTGAATGCATATCGAAACACAACGCGCGTGACGCGAGAGAAGGAAAAGTAAGAGTGCCATTTGCCTCCACCCGAAGGATCGTCCCGGGAGTTCTGAGCAACCGGTTCATGCGAGATCATTGTTGCTATGCTTCATTTCTATGTTGAAGGATATCCACATTCTCTGCATTGAAGCTGCCTCATCTCGTGGCGTCGTGCGCGAGCTATATTTGGACGCTTTATTTTCCATCTTTCTTTTTCTTTTCTTTTTTTCAACGTGCTCATTTTAGAGTAGGGGGAGGATGATACTATCTGCGGTCGCAGACAACGCAACCGTTTTGTTCGAAGCGTAGCGCTCCACTAATCCGCAGCAGAATTGTAGCCGATCAGCATTCGCTGCTTCCGAGCAGCTCTGGGCCGTCCAGCAGGTCCTCGGGGCGCTCGAAAAGCAGGGACCCAGCGAGCCGGCAACGGCGAGCGGAGACCCGCGCCGAGTAACGGCGACTTCGTAGATGACGTAGGCTCTCGTCGGGGCGCGCGAGCGCCCAACTGCAGGCACAAATAAAGTTGGCTGCAATCCAATCCAATCCGAATGGTCTGCCCGAGTACTGACCAAGCACAACACGGCGGATACAGAAAAAGGATAGTCCTCAACCACGAGCGAGCGCCGATTGCTATCCTTCTGCCTCGAGCTGTCCGCCTCGAGCGAAAAACAGTTACACTGTCCACGACAGGGACGTGTCTTCCTCCTACTATTCAGAAACAGTTTTATTTATTTTCACACTGGATCCGATTGGCTGAGGCAGATGCTAAAACTCCCTATGCCTGCACAGGGATGTCGAATTTCCCACGGTCGCGAGCCGACGAGCTGCGCTCCGCGGCAGCGCCTCCACCACTGGCGATTGTCGGGCACCCTACTCCTAATGAATCGCAAACAAGACGAAATGACACGCTCGTGACGTCACTGGTGACGTGCCCATTAGAAGGGAGAGAGGGGTGCGCTTGCGAGCCGCCCTTTCGTACGATACGCGAGCGTGGTTTGTTCCGGCCGTTCACGACAGGCGCGGCCGGGGAGCCTGTCATGAGCGCACGAATAACGATACGCTGCCTCTTGCGAGTTGCTTTGTTCCTTTTGTGTTCCTACTTTTGTAGGCTTAACTTCTTTTTTTTTTCATTCGCAAGAAACGCTGGAAGTGCACTCGTGTCAACAGGAAAAACCCTGTGTAGCGCTTTCAGCAGCGAAGCACAACGTACTTAAAGCGGAGCCATTAAAGGTGACTGGATCTCTCAGTCGGTCGAAGGAGCACCCAATTCAAATTTCAACGTTTAGATTATAATTGACACATGTTTTATTGCGAGATGAATCGAAGCAAAGTAAAAATGTCAAGAAAACATAAACAATTTTTATCCATTTCTTTAATCCGTATGCATATGAAGCGAACGTAGGTACCAGGCCGTCCCAATAACCACAAAATTTTCTTGGCGTTTTAATTTTCTGAAACAAGAATCGGTGTGGCAAGAAGTAACTATAACTAAAATTAGCCCAAGTTATCTTTCTTCTGCAAGCTCCTACAGCTGTCGCCGGTACAAAATTTTGCAAAGAGGAGTTACATAAATAAGTATAGACGTCACGGTAGCAGCATCCTGAGGTAACAATCACGTTTGCGCACGATTTCGCTGTCGCTACTCTTACAACTCAATAAAGTATAGGGAGTACAGTTTTAATCTATTTCAGTCCTATCAGTATACGAGGGGAAAGCAAATTGTGAACAAAAGGTGTAGGCCAACTAACACGAACTCAAGCCCATGTATTTCATCGGCATTACAGGCACGGTGTTCAACCGAACTCCAACCCAAAACCGTACCCAAACCGGAATTTTAGCCGGAACTGAATCCCAAACTGAACCGATATTCTTAAAACGTGCCTGAACGGGCGAACCGAATCTCTACCAAGGAAATTAATGCAGTTGAAACTCGATTTAAAGAAGTGATGACCGTGCTAGAATTATTTCAATAAATCGGGGAACGTCGTAAAACCGACAAAGGGATTGTTCGGTCCTCAGAAATCTAAAGTTATAACGTAGCGACATCCAAAAGCTATCGCGGCATTCTATTTGCCTCTAACCCGCGCCTGCGCGTGTGAAAAGTCCGCGAGGGCGGCCCGAATTGCGTGCGCGTGAAACCGAAAGAAACAAAACAAAATACATCGGTGGTTTAAGAAGAACTGCTAATTTAGTATTTTGCAGCAAAAAAACTCGTGATCTTCATGCATTTCCCCAGCAGTGGGCGTACGCACTTCTCATAGCCCACAAGCGCTTGCAATGGGTCTTCGGTTCCGTCGTGGGCGACGACAAACCTCCTCAAGAGATAGATGGAATCGATCAGCTGGCTTGGGGTGAGCACAAGAGTTTAGAATTCTTCCGCATCGTCCACATGTTCCGACTGCTCTGGTGCACCGGTGACGAGCTGGACACTGTAAAGAAGTTTACACCCTTGGGGGTGTTCCCAGTGCGACAATAAAACACCCGCAAGGGTTTAAACATTTTTACAGTGGACGATATACCTTCGTCATCTAAGGCCTTGTCCTCATCTGCGTCGGCATCGGCGCAAAGGAAGTCTTCGAAGCTCAAGTGTTCAGCGTGCAGCCACGAATTTATGTTTGCTGGATTAATCCTTCCTCACGCGACCTCAGACTGCACCAACTCATCAAAGGTTACCCGCGAAACTACGGATGCAGTCAGGTCGCATGCGGCTCGCGCCTTCCTCAAATGCATGGTCTCGGGCTCACCAGGTGTTGATCCGCAAGTGCCCCGAGACCTCGACCCACGAGCCTGTGCTTTATGACGCCATAACACCTTGTTTTCGTCACTCTCTAGCATTGCACGTTCCGAGGGCAAGAAGCGCGGAGAGCGCTTGCTTTACGTCCACGTCAAAGAACCTGAGGAAGACGTCTGCCATCGATCGCGTCAAGCCTGATTTCATGTCCAACTGAACCGCCTTATCATTTCTAAGTTACCTTCCTTCTTCTGCCTCGCTGGTCTGCACCCAAATGCCTACAACAGCGGCTCAATTGAGCAGAGCGCCTTGGTGTTGGAATGTATGATAAATGGACGGGCCAAGGAGGAGATTTCCGGCAGCGTGTTCCTTACTACTGAGAGCGTCACCTTTGTCAAGCCGCCCGGGCTTGCTCGCGCCGTGTGCCAGCTAGAATTGAATTTGTCTTCACAATCGCTGTCGTGTTACCAAATCTGTGACTTCCGTTTCTGCACTTTTCTGTCTGTCCGAATAGCATGCTATTTTGTCAACAGCGGATGTCGTGCAGGAACCTGCATTCGCTAATTCGTTAATATATGCAGGATCTGAAGACACGCAAATGCAGCATAAGCCTCAGTAGCGTAAATCCTGCAAACTGGGTCAAGCCATCCGCCTAGCAAATGCCCGCGTCCCAAGGAATCCCTTGACGAAATATTGCAGTAAAGTGGGGAAAATGCAACAAGTACGTTCTTTTGTGTGTGTTTTGTTTTTCACTGGAAACAAGTTGGAGCGTCGCGACCCTATTAACAGCTACGTCAGTCTCTCGCATTCGCAACTCTTGATATTGTCGCCTCCCCCTCCACCATGTATGCTACGGGAGTAGCGTATATTTACAACTATTGTCAGGTTAATAAAGCTCAAAAGCAACCCCGATGGATACAAAGCACTCGCGTACCTCTGGGCATTTTGTCGCTGTTATCGTCGTCCGACCAGCAACGTCGGTCCCTCCTATTCAGTCCCTCAACATTATGAGCAAGGCATAACTATAGCGTAAGAGTACGCACTTTAATATACTAATAAAAGATCGTAATCAACTAAATATTTATCTCATCATTGTACACTGACTGTACTTGCAATTCAACAAACTTGTTTTTGTTCATTCATGATGCGCATATACCGCTGCACGTGGACAGAGGAAACTTATTTGCATAAAGGTAGAGAGGTCGGCCTCAACTTGTTTGCTGCATCCGTAAAACAATGTAACATCCGCATAACCACATTGGAGAGAGCGTACAAAGAGAGGGAAGGAAAGGATTGTAGACAGCGAAGCTACAGCATTTATAGAAACGCTTGCTGCGAATCTCGTAAACGCTCTAGCGCTGACATGCGTCTAACCTTATTGTCGTATCTGCTGACTTTCGTAGCTCAGACGTAAGCACAAATGCAATTAAAGAGCTGACAAAGCGAAGCGATTATGTTCTACGTTAAATATGAGTTATATTTTTAACTGATACCTTCAGGGCATGGCCAACACATTCGGCGAATGAACCGCAATATGTGGAGATCTTGTCGGATAAGTCTAGTTTCGCGTTCTAGACGCCTTTTTTCACTTTATTGCGACTATTACATGTCGAAAGCCATAATGCATGGTTTGCATTATATTCGAAACGTTCGAGCGCAATGTTCGCGGGTCAAGTTGCAGGCTACTCTTGGGTAAATCTGTCATGACGTTGCGTATCAAAAGAACGTTTCTAGAATGCAACAAGTCAGCAGAAACGCAACTCAACTTTTATAACTACTTTTGCAAGTAAACTAATTTTCGATACTCTTGTGAACGTCGTTCTATCCGGCTTTGCTTTTACTAACCTCTTACGGCCCACAAAAGGGAGCCATATCTGTGTCGGCGTATTCACAAAAGCTTTTACGGCACAATTTTTGCTAAGAAAACATTCCATCCAACTCTGATGCTGGACATAAAATTAGTGAAGCCTGCCAATTGCTAGCAGCCCCTACGAACAAAAAGCTTAGGGAATTCGGCCCCTGACCACCCCTGTCTTCTAGCATACGGGCATGCGCCAAGACCCCCCCCCCCCCCCCCCCCGCGTTTTATGATCTAACTTTTCTTTCGCGACCAGCCTCTGCGTCACCGACTCTCAAAGCACTTATTGCAAGTTGAGCAGATGAATTCGGAACAAGCGGATGGTCTTTTCAAAGCACACCCAGACAGCCGACCGGGCTTATCGCGTACAATAGCTCCATTGGACCTTAATATTTCGTGCAAAACAAAATTTGCCTAGAACATGGACCTGTTACAGGTAGAAATATACTTTATCCTTTATTTGTGCTCACGTGGTTTCAATGGTGGCCGAAGGTCGCAAAGAAAGAGACATTACGGTAATACTACCGAACGAATATGGTCTCTCTCTCTCTCTCTCTCTCTCTCTCTATATATATATATATATATATATATATATATATATATATATTAGTCGTCGTCATCGGCTGGGCGAACTCTATAGCTATACTTTCGATAAACGATGAAGATAGCCTTTAGAATGTTATTCTCTCAAGAGACGATAGCGCCTCATCTCTATTAAATGTAGTAGGGGCCACATAAGTATCTGCTAATTTGGAAGGATTTACGAAGGGTGTACACGAAATTGTCGCATTTTCCTTCAGTAGAATAGCGCACATTCATAAAGTGAGAACATCGGTAAACGCGGCAAGGATGTCTGTCACTTTTTATTGTGACAGCAATTATGTGGACACTCCAGGCTGATTTATGCCGCCGCCGTCGCTGTCGCCGTGATGTTTCGTATAAAGACCAAGTGCGATAATTCGCACTTGGAAAAGTCCGCTTAACTTTATGATTTTTTTCCAGGTTCTGAAAACAGCGAGCATGGAAGATTTCCCTATTCAAGAGGGTCGGAGTGCCTGGACCCGCTCCCAGTTTCCTGTTTGGAAACCCCGATCAACTGAGAACAAAGTTATTGCGTCATTTATTTCCTTTATAGTTAATTTTCTCGCCGACTGAAACGTGGAAGTAACTAAACGCACTTCTAATGTTTTACACAAGTGGTCTTTTTCCACTTATTACCACTTTCGTCTAACGTTTTACATCAGACGAAATGAAATTATTAAAACCTGTGGAACAGAAATAAGTTTTCTTTTTCGGTAGATAACTATTTGTCACCGCAAACATAATAAATTCAACAAAATACGCTTACTAATTTTCGTGTAGTCTACGTGTTTCTTGATTAGCATTTTCTTTGAAAATTTTACTTGTGAAATTGGAGCGAAGCAATGTCCCTTTAGTGTAATTCTCCGAAAATGTGCGACGAAGCACGTTTCTGTCAATGAATTTCTGCGCATCATTTTTTCACCAGGAATCCTTGTAACGCGTCACCCACTTGCGACACATTTCGGACAGTTTGGATATGACAGCTAAGGTTACCGATTAAAAAAAGATAGCAATTTTTACGACATTGATGACTGCATTAATCGCGCAAGCCATGAAGTCTGATACTGCTAACCACTCTGTTACCGAAAGAAGCATGATATTTTCTGTTCTACACTGTCTCGAAGAATTGCTTAATCTTCATTAGGTCTCAAGTGAGACTGTTTCGCAGAAAGAGAATAGCTTAGGTTGCAAACACAAGGTGAGATGTTTTAACTGAAGTCGGTTTTAACAGAACAAAATTGGAACTGAAACAAGATATGTAACGCGTAGAGTAAGGCTCAGATTATGATGCGAGATACCGACCAAACCAAAAGCCTTATTGAAGCATCAGTGAGAGCGTTAGACCAGATATTTTTTTATATGCGACAGAGATTCTTCCGGTAGAACAAGGAGTAATCGGAGATCTTTAGGCATGGTTCTCATGGTGAAGCCCATTCCCATTTTACCCCAAGGCTTCAAGCCACTGGAATCACGGGTGCGGGCAGTCGAGGACTTCCCCTCTCCAACCTCATTGAACAAGTTGCGCGAGTTTCTGGGGTTCAAATTTTCACAGGCGCTTCATGCCATCCTCTACGCAAGTTCATCAGCCGCTTACCGACCTGCTGCGTCCTGATTCCAAAAAACCGCCTTCCTTCCACTGGTCCTCGGAGTACGAACGCTCCTTCCAGGAAGACAGAACTCGGTTGGCTACTGCAGTGTTGGTGATTCATCCGCTTCCCGACGCCCCAACTTGCCCTATGGTAGACGCGTCGACCACGGCAGTGGGTGCAGTACTGCAGCAGCACGATGACAAGACTAGAGGCTTCTTCTATGAAGTTTCTTCTCAAAGCGCTTCAAACTAACAGAAGCTCGCTGTAGCACCTTCTGGAGGGAGATGTGGGCCATCTATTGCGCTGTAAAGCGTTTTTAAAAGCTATTGCTTTTATATTCTGACCGACCACAAGCCATTAACCTTCGTTTTCAAGAACAACAGTTCATCGTACTCAGAACGTGAGCTTCGGCAACTTTCCTTTATCTCCGTATTTTCTGCCGACATCTGCCCTATCTCTGCGACCGAAAACCAGGCAGCTGACGTACTGTCGCGGATCGGCGCCGTGCCTGCTGGCTCTGTGGATTTCCAAGCTCAAGCCTCCGACCAGCAAAACGACCCCGAGTTGCGCCAATTGCGGGGACAAGGCTCGTCACTCCAGCTTACGGAGGTGCCGCTTCCCTGCACAACAACATTGGTCACGAGCGACAAATCGCAGGCAGCTCCTCGCTCGTTCGTGACCCATCAGTTTCGGTGGCCAAAGCTCGATGCACTGCACGAGCTAAGCCATCCCGGCATGAGAGCGACACAGAGGCTTATCACAGACCGCTTCTTCTGGCTAGGAATCAACAAAGGTGTTCGAAGCTGGGCAAGAAGCTGACAAGCCTGTCAAGCCGTGAAAGTGACCCGGCACACGTGTTCAGCTGTGCAGCAGTTTCCACCACTAGAGAGACATTTCGATCACGTGCACTTAGACTTGGTGGGGCCTCTTCCACCCTGCCAAGATTTCAGGTACCCCCTCACGTGTGTCGACCGGTACTCGAGGTGGCCTGAAGCGACGCCTCTACAAGACATCACGGCCTAAACAGTGGCGAAAGCATTTGTTGCTACGTGTGTATTTCGGTACGGCTGCCCTCTGCTTATAACTAGGCCGGCAATACCAAAGCTCGCTTTTTTCTGCCCTGGCGAGACTGCTCGACACTTGCCTTCATAACAACGCGACTTACCACTCACAGAGCAATGGTATGGTCGAGCGTCTACACCGACAACTGAAGGCGTCATTGACCCCCACACTCGACAGACAGCACTGGGTGGAACGGCTGCCCCTAGTACTACTGGGGCTGCGAACAACAATCAAGAATTACCTCGGAGAGAACGCTGCCGAGATGCTCTATGGATCAGCAATCCGCGTTCCGGGACAGTTTTTCGGCACCCCGCAAGGCACTCCGCCAGCGGCGGCGCAGCACTTAGAGAGGTTACATTCCTGGCTCGACCAGCTTCGACCTACACCTCCACGAGTCACCCTCGGGCAGCCCGTGTTTAGTTTTCCGACAATGGACACAACCACGCACGTCCTTCTGCAGCGCGACTCTATCAAGTAACCGTTGAGTCCTTCCTATGAAAGCCTCTTTCGTGTAGTTTCGCGTTCTAAGAAAACTTTGAAGATTGACGTACGCGGCAAAGAAGATACGGTGTCGTGCGACCGCGTGAGACCCGCATATTTTGAACATTAACGCTTAATTCCTCTCGCCATTCCCATTGGAGCCTCCAGCATTCTAGGGGGGGAGCCCTTGTAGAGACCGTCTGTCACTGCGATTTGTCCCTAGCTTCTGTGAAATGAAGTTACCTCGCCTGGCCTCCACGTGGGGGTAATTGCCCTTGCTCTTTCTTGGGATGTGAGGTGGCTGCCCGACAAGGGCGCCACCACTGCCACTTGGCAAACCTGTTTTACTGTGGAATAAAGGCAGTCTACGCTTCGTTCTCAACCTGTCAAAACGTGTATTACTTGCCTCTGCTAAACCGAGCTCCCAAGAGTTACAATAACATATTCGAACTCTACTGCGCCTATCTTGGCAGTTAGTGGCATCTCGTAATCATCCCCGTGCTCACTTACCAAAGAGAAACAGGGAATACCGTGATTATCCGGCGAACATAAAACAGCCCCAAAAAACATTGCTTCAAATTATGGCATAGCACTTCCCCCGCAAAGCAGCTGATGATTGGTCGGCGTGCATAGACTGGCCACTTACATTATCTGACAAGGATAGCGGAAGCACTGGCCAATCGTTGAGCAGTCTTATGAACAAGGGCTTTGTTCAAAACGTCTGCGTTTCTGGAGTGTGAAATTGGCGTCATTCTGCTCCGGGCAATAGGTAAATGCTTCAGCGAAAGGTAAAACAGTAAAAGAAGTAGCAATTATGAAAATCTACTGAGCTACTAAAGAACTACTGAGAAAACTAACAATGCAAGTCTCAGCTGGTTGGCTGTGTAGCTTTTACTGAAATAGTGTTCTTTAAGCTTTAGACCAGCAGCTTGACAGTCGTTGTTGCCCCTTATAGTCACAAGGCAGCGAGAACGCATGGCAGTTTACTGCGAAACATTCTTCACGAGTTGCACCAAGTTTTCTGTAATGCCTATCTCGCCATTCTCAAAGACTGATAGAGGAGATACTGACGTCTAAAAATGTGGGCCCTTCCCATGGATATGTGCCGCTCTTCAATGAACCTCTCTGATGCCAACTTGGGTCACTCGATATCACAACAATAACAAATGATAATATGCGCTGCACTCCGCATCAATTCGCAACGTGTCGCAAAAAAAAATTAACCGTTCTCTACAGAACAGTTGCACGATTCATAGGACACTTGTACGTAACGAATTACATTTAATTATTGTAATCAATAGCGTTTCTTGGGAATATTGTAATTTAACGAATAATTTGATAACGCTCCCTGTAATTCGATTGCTTCCTAAATGTGTAAGTGTTCTTCTATGCCCATCTAAAGAAGAAACCCGTCCGTCCGTCCGTCACGTAAGACGAATCACTGTAAAGAAACTTGTATGTAAATTCACGCAGAAACTCCTCTGGGAGTTGTCTAACCATGCGTAAGCATTGTACTACCTGCTCATCTCTACGCAGCCCGGTGTCATTACCAATGTTATGAAGCTTGATCCGACCAGCATAAACGGCAGCGCTGCGGCGACACAAACTGATGTGGACGACGGTTCAAGGTTAATTGATGACGCAAGTAAACTACTGCAGATGGCAGCGCCAGGTGCGCTGGCGACGTTCCGATCATTATAAGCCGTTATCGCTTTTAGCGCCTTATCCATCCGCGTCGAACCTTTATCAGCCGTGATCAGCCGTAGTCCGACAGTAGCTGCGTATGGCGCAGCCGCGCGGGCCATATGTTGAAGGCGATCTGCAATAGGGACAGGCTGCGCCGAGTGCTGATAGCTTCGTATGCGCTGTGTTGTCGCTGCTTAGTTCGCGTTGAAGCGAGAGGCAGCGTGGCTGTGGGCCCTACCTTGAAAGCGATAGTCTTACGTGACGGACGGGCGGGTTTCCTGATTGGATATGCATACAAATGCTTACGCATTTAAAAGACCAAATAAATTCGAAAGGAGACAGTTGGTGGTGGCGAGTATCGGGCCCACGACCCCGGCTCAGAAGCCGAGTTTCGTACCCACTGGGCTAAACACCCACGCTTGCCGAAATGAATATATCCGAACCACATGAATGTGTTGTGCCAACGGTTCCAAACAGATCAAAGTAGAACAGTTCCTATGAAAGCATCTTTGAAAAATTTGGTCATGGTGGAATAAAAGCCGTCTCTAGGACCACATGTAGAGGCTACTTGAAGCATTGTAGACATTACGGAAATTCCTATTTTGCGAAAATTTAAAGCCGAACGCGCATCTCCGACGAAGGTGGCGATATGGGCTTGTTGGTCGGTCATCATTGAAAGGTATTTGTATAGCGCAACAAAACAAAGACACAAGAAGTTCTTGTTCTTCTTGTGTCTTTGTTTTATTGCGTTATACAGATACATTTCAATTATGCGCAACCCGCCGTGGTTGCTCAGTGGCTATGGTGTTAGGCTGCTGAGCACGAGGTCGCGGGTTCGAATCCCGGCCACGGCGGCCGCATTTCGATGGGGGCGAAATGCGAAAACACCCGTGTACTTAGATTTAGGTGCACGTTAAAGAACCCCAGGTGGTCCAAATTTCCGGAGTCCTCCACTACGGCGTGCCTCATAATCAG
Organism: Dermacentor variabilis; assembly: GCF_050947875.1. NCBI lineage: Eukaryota > Metazoa > Arthropoda > Arachnida > Ixodida > Ixodidae > Dermacentor > Dermacentor variabilis. Next base: position 2,752,801 of record NW_027460346.1, on the reverse strand, counting down.
AAAGTGGTTTTGGCACTTAAAACCCCATAAATCAATCAATCAATTATGCGCATCTCCGACGCGATTCGGTGGTCGCGGTATGCGCCATCCGTTGGGCCGTTTCTTCACCGGCCGAAATGCCACTGATCTCTAATGGCTCATGCCCTTCGCGTCGCACTACACAGACCGATAAGCTCTCAGTGAATGAATAAGGATGATAACGAGTGATGAGGGGTAATGTGGGTCTCATCACGGTTGATAATGTTTCGGCGCGGATGAATAAAGTGCTAAGGATCGATAAGTGCTATAACGGTCGGAGGAAATATAAGTTTGGTAAGTGTTGAGATGGGTAGGATCAAGGTTGATAAGAACCGATTAGAGTTGATAAGTGTCGGATCGTATGCCATAAGGTTGATAAGGACAGATAATGGTAGATAAGAATCGGATCAATTGCGATAAGGTTGATGGAGCCCGATCAAGTCCGATAAGATTGATAACAACCGATAATAATGATTGATAAGGGCGGGATCTAGTCCGATAAGGTTGACGACCTATAGGGGTTGATAAGGGTTCATACTGGTCGGATCAATTTTGATAAGATTGGTAATGACACCTGGCTGCATGGACATGAGCAAGTTGTACAATGCTTACACATACTAGACAACTGCAGTTGAGTTTGTGCGGTAATCTTTTTCATTACCCAAATACATATTACCAGTCACATTTTTGAAGAAGCAAGCTATAACAGGCGACGCTACATTGAGCCCTTAAATGTGGTGGGAACTACGGCAGAATGCGCGCGGTCTGCATCTGACATTGTCCAAAGGGATGAAAGCATCTACTGGGTTACCTTACTCCCACAATTAGCTTCCTGCAGCTACGCCTTGGTCACAACACGGCAGGCTTCTAGATAAAGTTTTGCAAGCCTCTCTTGGAAGTCCGACCTCTTAACATTTGTCTGATAATAAATGTCTCTCTTGTGGAAGCGCTTTTAAAAGGCTTTCATAGCCAATAACAGCTGCTGCTCCAGTCCTTATCGTATAGTGCAGTCTACGACTTTCCTGACATAGAAACAAGTTTCTGGCCGTTAAAAGCTTATGTTTTTTATCATTTTGTTGTATACGTGGCTCATATACACCTATTTTTGCGATTCTAACTCACAAACAGTACGCTTAGGGCTGAATGATATGCAACTTTATACTAAAATCCTTAACGATTTGACCACCTTTTCAAAAAACGGGAAGGTTTGCTGGCGTCCGTTACAAATAGCTTAAGTCTAAATGGCTAACGATTGAAAGGTTCCGACGTGAGGTCCGCCAAATGTTGGCCGACTAATTAAAACGGCGCTTCTATGGCTCGATAGCGGCGGGTTCTTGACATGTTGATGCCAGGGAATCACCTATGGACGGTTTTTCAGTTCACTGGTCCCATCGGGAGCGCCTAGCCACCTAACCTAACCAAAACCTTGCGTGCAATGTGTTCACGTTAGAATACCGCCGTTAACTCCCCCCCCAGCGCGCACATCGACCGAATTTCAGGCGTCTCCGCTGCTTCGGTGCAGTAAAATGAGAGATGACCGATGAAATTCTTGAAAATAAATTAGTGAACCTAAACAACGTGCAAGAGCTGCAGAGGACTCGCTAAAAGAGCGAGGCCGAGTCGTTTTATTTAATGCATTTGTGCAATGGTTAACAAATGTGGCGAGAAAAGTAACGTAACAGAAATCAATGCATTTTATTGATTGGTAAATTACTTCCCCGTGGCAGTAATTGGTAATTGTAATCAATTACAATTTTGAGTGACGTAACTGTGATCGTAATCGGTTACTTTTTTTTCGATAACGTGTACAAGTATGATTCACAAGAACTTTTCTCTTACGAACCATGAATGCTTCGCATTACGTAGATGTCGACATATGCAATGTTTGTTTCGTTTCTGTATGTACGCAAATGCTTTCATGATAAATACGCAGTTGATAAAGTACCACGGAACGTGTGCACAAACGGGAAATGCCCAAAACACAAGGTGACACCAATTGTCACAGACACAGCAGGAGGATTAGGAGGAAACAAAGAGGACAGGCAGGGATGTTAACCAGCGATGCGTCTGGTTCGCTGCCCTACTCTGGGGGCGGGAAAGAGGGAATAGAACGATAAGGTGGAGAGAGGGAGCGCAGGGGGAGGAAAGCCGCGGTGCGCTCGCGCACGCACGCGGAGGGATGGAGCGAGTCAAAGGCGTTCACGTAGGCCAGTCGCCCTCAAGACAGACAAGCGTGCCTTCATAGCTTTGTGGGCCGACGAGCGATGGGGACGGTCTGCAAGTAGCGCCTGCACGGACAACGGCCGGTCGTCCAGTCGTCGCAACGCGATGGATAATGTTTGTCTTTCCGACTGAAATCGATGACAAGAAACATCTCGCCTTTATTTCGGAACCATTCACAACCATGAAAAATGCTTATCTGCAAGGTAAATTAGTCAGCATCGAGGAAAGGGAGGTGTTTATATTTTGCTTACCAGGGGTGTGTCTGTTACGCGAACAAGACCGCTCCGTCACCTCAGTATACGTCAGTCATGGCAGCAGGAGGTAATGCCTATAGCTATAATGTCCGCTTTTGCAGCGCTCAATAGAGCGCAGCGAAAGCGAACACTCGTCATGTGTTGTTGATTGTCTAAAGTGGAAGCAGCATTCTTGTGTGGACGCGATGCATGGAACGACACGCATGATCGAAGCACTGGGTTACGTTCAGAACTCCCAGTGGTCAGACGTAATTAGGAGCCCTTATTGTGGCGTCTGTCAATCTGAGTGTCTGTTTGGGAAGTCACAGCCTACCGCTCGGTCACAGGCTGCACTGCTTGTCCGAAGGCCTCCCTTACGCGCTCGATAGCCCGAAGCGATTCCGTGGAATATTTAGACGAAATGATATGCCCAAAAATTGCGTGACACCCTCTGCCCAGGAACTTTCGAGATGCTACACTGAAGCTGCTCCTTGGGCGTGATAGCAGCTATCCCTTTTTTATTCGCGGGCTCTGTACTTGCTGCGCTGGAATCTTTGTTACGATGTCTTCCGCATAGTCGGTCGCCAATATGCGAGTTGCTTCATACTCAACTGGCGTAACAAAACGAGACAAAATAAGAGAAAAAGTTGCAAGGCGATTCCACCACAACTTGAAGTCGATGAAAAGACAGTTTCGCCTAGCAAGCTGGGGGTGAGACAGAGGAGCAGTCACTGCACACCGCACTTTATCGACCTACCCCTCCGTTAAGCTTGGGAGCCGGAGGAAGGTTGGAAGTTTTTTTTTACGGTACTATCTTGGGCACTGGCCCACGTGCTTTCACTGTGCTATCTTCGGAATCAGTCCACATTTTTATAGTGCACTATCATCGGGATAGGACAACATTTTGACGTATGATGACGTGTTAAGCAATTTTGACTAAGTTCTGCTGTTTTACGTGCCAAAGTTACAGTATAATCATGAAGAACGCCGTTTCGGAGGACAAGCGGGCGTGGCGTATACTTTCAGTATTGGGCTTCTTCTGTTGCATTCCGGCCGTTGGACAATTTTATTGATTTATTTTTTTAAATCAAAGTTTCGTAGTAAGAGCGAAGCATTGAATGCGATAGAGCACTTTAGGATATTACACGAGGTAAGGCTCGTAGGTTTAGCGGCAGTATGAATTGCACTTAACGTAAGCTAAGTAAACACGAATCTAGTGGCGTGTGCAGACACGCACGAGCAGAGAGAACTCGATGACCGCGAGCAGCATCGATCATAAATACAAGGTTTTGTCAGCACTGAACCTCTGCATTGGCCTCGCGTTTCTGTACGACGAGCACGAGTGAGGTGCGTCCGCATCGCGCTTTTGAACTGCAAGGTTTTTTTTTTTCGGTTTTGTCGGCTTTGTCGCTAAGCCTCGGGCTCCTGTCCCCGCAGCTCCACGTCTGGACGCCTCCGGCGTGGCACTACATGCAGTTTGCGCCGAACACATAACAGTGCGCTGCTCCGGCGTCTGGACCGCGCAGCGGTCTTGTCGAGAATGCGGGCCCGCCTCAACTGTTGCAGTGCGATTAGCATCTCGCTGGAGCTCCTTGGCCGGCGTTCTGACAACGCGCGGGGGCACGTTTGCGCGATGTGAGGGACGCGGTGCTTCCCTGCAGAAAAAGCGCGCCGGCAGGCACCGCACCCTGGCTATCGCGTGTGGGAAAAAGATGGCACGGCGGCATAGGCTTTTTTTCTTTACAATTCGTCCCAGCAAACGATCCTGTCTAACCTGAGGCCTTAGATAACAGCTGCTTCTGTGCGCCAGTCTGTGCGATTAGAACACGAACGCGCCTATATACATATTTGGCCACCTGGCATTCAAGTTCTCACGCAAGAAGAAAACTTACAGTTAATGTGAGTAATGTTGTTCAAAAAACGCATTAAAACTAAAGAAATCAGCATGTTTTTTTTTCTGTAATTATCAACGATTGCGAATTATTCGCGTGGAGCATTCATATATATGATATCTCAAACGCGTCAAGCGTCTCAATGCGCTGGCTTGCACGCGGGAAAATTCGGAACTACACTGTAAAATGATTTGCACCTTAAAAGTGAAAAAAGGGTGTAAATGTATCTATAACTCACACTTTTAGAATGTGGCTAATATATTTGACACCCTAAGGGTGTGAGTTATATAGACACTTTTGCACCCTCTTTCACTTTTAAGGGTGTAAATTATTTTACAATGATATGTTATATTGCCCCCGCTGAGGCATTAGCCCGTGGTAGAATGGTTATAGCATCAGGTGTTAGTGGTCCTCGGTTCGAATCCTGTCGGCGGACAATTTTATATATGCTTATATATATAAGCATATATAAGCATATATATGCATATAAGCTTTATATATATGTTTATATATGCAATATTGGTTATATATATATTAGGGAACGTCTTGGAGATTAGTGGTCCCAGGAGCAAATGCCCAGCTGCAAATGTCGGCCCGCATGTTTAGGCAGCACTATCTGCAGGATCGGCCAGCGAATGAGGCTTAGAAACATACCCGCGATAGGGAAATGTGGTAGTACGTCGTAAAGGAAGACTTCCCTAAAAAAAATAAACCATGCTTGGTCGGCATAACACTCTATACACGTGTTTGCCCTAAGCGTAGGCGAAAGCAAGTTTGTAGAGCAAGAATAACGGTTGGATGATGGGAATAATCGTTGTGAGCACGGCGGATAAAAGAGACTGCTCTCGGGGGACAGGCGTAGGGCGGTGAGTCGACTGCTGCTGCTGATGTGTGCATACGTATACGAAGGCCCTGCTGGTAGCTCTCCACTTATCCCCCATGGGGAACGGATTTACCGCTATTCTCTAGTTGCGCACGGCCAAAGCCACTGGAGACCCCCGGCCTATGACCTCGGCACTAATATCCCTGTCCTTCCCGCCGAGCCAGAGTCGTTTAGTTCATGTGTACACGAGCACGGCTGTTCGAGGTACCGCGACGAAGAAGCAGTAGGCCGAACTGTTGTTAACGCACACCGACATAAGCAGCGAAATTGAATTGGAATTTATGGATCATATGCTTCTGGGATTACCGACAGAGGATAGGACTTTGACAAAAATAGGTCCCTTAGTAAAAACACGGCAATGTGACCTTTTGTGGTATTACACATCACAAAACAGTTTTAAAAATAAAGCAGAAGCAACTGCGAAACATGGAAAGTACATCTATCGCTTTGTGGTAGTACAACGGAACAATTCTCGTGATTTTCGCGAGACCACGAAAATCGCGAGAAAGACGTGATCCGCCTCCTGCGGGAGTTAGGAATCCTCAAGACGCCCTTCGAAGACAACCCTGCATTCTAGAACGTCCTTCCACTCAACATTCCCCCTCGACTCAAGAAAGTCATGGAGGAAGGCAAAATTACTTTGCCTTCCTCCATAAAGAAAGTGGATAAAAGCGCGGTTCCTTGACCGATGTTGTCACTACGCTTCAGTGACGTTCCACGGCGATTCCTGCCCGGAAGTTTTGCAAACAGACATTCTCACTGTCATCATTGTCATTAACCCCAAAGTCATCGATACCACTGTCACCCTAACAGCGCACTTCTTTTCGACGGCGCATTGGTATCGCCCTCGTGATGTCAAAGTTATAGAAATGAATAGGGCACTAGTTTATGTTTGCTGGAATAATCCTTCCTCACGCTACCTCACGCTGCACCAACTCATCAAAGGTTACGCGAGAAACTACGGAGGCAGTCAGGTTATGCGGCTCGCGCCTTCCTCAAATCTATGGTCTCGGGTTCACCAGGTGTTCAGCAAGTGCCCCGAGACCTCGACCCACGAGCCTGTGTTTCATGACGACATCACACCTTGTTTTCGTCACTCTCTAGCATTGCACGTTCCCAAGGGCAAGAAGCGCGGAGAGCACTTGCTTTACGTCCACGTCAAAGAACCTGAGGAAGACGTCTGCCATCGATCGCGTCAAGCCTGATTTCATGTCCAACTGAACCGCCTTATCATTTCTAAGTTACCTTCCTTCTTCTGCCTCTCTGCTCTGCGCCCAAATGCCTACAACAGCGGCTCAATTGAACACAGCGCCTTGGTGTTGGAATGTTTGAAAAATGGACGCGCCAAGGAGGAGATTTCCGGCAGCGTGTTCCTTGCTATTGAGAGCGTCACCTTTGTCAAGCCGCCCGGGCTTGCTCGCGCCGTGTGCCAGCTAGAATTGAATTTGTCTTCACAATCGCTGTCGTGTTACCAAATCTGTGACTTCCGTTTCTGCACTTTTCTGTCTGTCCGAATAGCATGCTATTTTGTCAACAGCGGATGTCGTGCAGGAACCTGCATTCGCTAATTCGTTAATATATGCAGGATCTGATGACACGCAAATGCAGCATAAGCCTCAGTAGCGTAAATCCTGCAAACTGGGTCAAGCCATCCGCCTAGCAAATGCCCGCGTCCTAAGGAATCCCTTGACGAAATATTGCAGTAAAGGGGAAAAAAGCAACAAGTACGTTCTTTCGTGTGTGTTTTGTTTTTCACTGGAAAGAAGTTGGAGCGCCGCGACCGTATTTATATTAACAGCTACGTCAGTCTCTTTCATGCGCAATTCTTGATATTTTCGCCTCCCCCTCCACCAAGTCTGCTACGGGAGTGGCGTATATTTACAACTATTGACAAAGTAATACAACTCAAAAGCAGTCCCGACGAATACAAAGCCCTCGCATACCTCTGGCCACTTTGCCGCTGTCATCGTCGTCCGACCAGCAACGTCGGTCCCTCCTATACAGTCCCTCAACATTATGAGCAAGCCATAACTATAGCGTAAGAGTACGCACCTTAATATACAAATGAAATATTGTGATCAACTAAATATTTGTCTCATTATTGTACACTAACTGTCCTTGCAATTCAACAAACTTGTTTTTGCTCATTTATGATGCGCATATACCGCTGCACGTGGACAGAGGAAACTTATTTAAATAAAGGCAGAGAGGTCGGCCTCAACTTGCTTGCTGCATCCGTAAAACAAGATAACATCCGCATAACCACATTGAAGAGAGCGTACAAAGAGAGGGGAGGAAAGGATTGTACACAGCTAAGCTACCGCATTTCTAGAAACCCTTGCTGCAGATATTTGTCTCGTAAAGGCTGTAGCACTGCTTTTGTATTTCCAGCTGGCCAATTTGCACGAGGCCGATAACCCAAAATTAAGCTTTTCAAAGGTGCTAGGCTATTGACGCACGTATATCGTATACCGGGCATTTGCTGCCCTCCTCGCGCGTATTGACAAGGTAATAAACCTAATAGAGTCGGGTGCACTTACGGTTGTAGTTTGTAAACTGGTATGGTTTTATAGATGTAATATAGTCTATGTATTTTCCATGTACTGCCCCCTTACTCAATGCCTCACTCTGAGTCCTGCAAAGTATTTTAAATAAATAAATAAATAAATAAATAAATAAATAAATAAATAAATAAATAAGAGGGACAAACACAAAGCCCGTGCGCAAGCATCTGAGTCTCCTGGTTATAGCGTTCACAATTTGCACCAACGTCGCAATAGTGCGACCAATGGAGCGGGGCTTATGGGCGCCTGCCGAACGCGACAGGACATAAAAAACTAAGCCGGTGCGCCGCATATACCCGTTTGCTTGCGCTCGAGTGCAATAGGGGCGCGGAATTTGATTTTGGGGTCACGCTTATCCAAACGGCCCGTGGCGGCTTCCGTCTTGAGCCCCCTGCAGCAGGTAAACGCGAAAGTTTCGCATCACAAAAAGAAGTGGGGGCCTTTGTTTCCGGTCGAGGAAACGTAGTGTTATGCATCACTCCGTCTCTTTTTCTTGTAGTTACCATGGGTCCCTGGATACGCCTTTCAGCAGCGCAGTCTAGTCACGTTGATTTCGCTCTCGTGAGCAGCAGTCCTTGAGATAGTTACTCGGGCTACCTTCCCACGCTAAGCGTGCCGCGCTCGCACCTGCTTAAGCTTTTCCTAGACTCTATAGAGCCGCTCGAGTTCGCTCGATTCAAACTAAACTATGTCCGCGCAACCTTGGGCGATCGGAACGCACGTTATCTGCGCTTGGCCGGCAGAGAAGGGGGCTTTGTTCCGGCCACAGAGCGCTCCATGTCTCATTAAGGTGCCTGGTGTAGTCTCGTGCGGACGCCATCCTCTCGGTAAGCGCGGAGACTATCTTATATTCCCTAATCTTTTAAAATTTTCAATAATTCCAAGCATTTCTCTCGCAAACCATACTTAGTTCAAGGGAATTTTCCATGCCTCAATAATTTCTCTCGTCGTATTCGAGTGCTGATTGCCATGTTATCGGTTGTTAACGAAACTTTTTCTCAAGTCTCTAAATTTATTAAGGCAGTTTTTCGCGTGCGTACTATGGCCGCGCACGTTTATATCTCCTTCCGTTTCTCTACTGCGGGTGCGCTTTAAAACCACGGTGCTGCAATTATGCTTCAGTAATTTTCCTGCCTTTTTTTTTTCTCCTCCCTTAAAGGGACACTAAAGGTTACCAGAAAGTCAAGTTAAAGTGGTAGAGCAATGTTCTAGAACGTCTAAGGCGTCAATCTAATCGCGAACAGAGCTTTAGTAACAGAGAAATTGAGGTAAATGGATGACACGATATGAGACCCCCCAGCGACATCCCGGTACTAGCCCGATGACGAAAGCACTCCTCATAATTTGTGTTACTAATACTCAACCACTCGTATTAAAAATATCATATCATCCGATTATAAGACGGAAGAATATGCTACTTGTCTACGTCTATTCGATTCTAAGAAAAAATAACATTTTGACGTTACCCTTCAGTAGTATGGGTGGTAGAAAGGTTTCGTTTTCGCTCGGCTCTGCGCGCTCGACTCTGCGCCGCGCACGCTTTGGAGTTTCAGTAGTTTCGTTATCGCGTCGTGCTGTGCGGGTTCTGCTGGCTCGCGAAACTTTCATTTCGAACATGCAGTGAGAATGCCACGTCCTTGTGATGTCGTGGGAAGCCCTCGTTGCTTTCCCGCTCCGGAAAACCGGTGTCGAGGCCGCCGTCGTAGTACACAACGACGCCGGCAGCGCGAGCCCTCAGCAGCAGGTCGCGCTCGTCAGTGCTCAAATCGCTGAAGTTGAGCCCAGCATCGCGAGCCAATCTGTCGTTGTCAGGGTCCGTTGTGACGAGCGTCGAAGTTTGCGTCACAGAATAAAGTACCAGCTTATGGTCGCGCGTTTCTCCTTCCGCTAGCCACCATACTCCCGCTTTCGCTCTGCTGTCGGCTCTGTCTTGGCTGTTTCTGGCCGCGCGTTTGCGGTTTGCGCAGAAAAGCCGTAGCACCGTCTGCGGACGCCGTTCTACTCACCGATGGCGCAACGTCGATGAGACCATGATGTCAGTACTCCTCGATCCGAGGGCGGGCGATTTGAACTGCGCCAGAGGTACGCGGACGCTTCAGAACGCATTTTCTCTTAAAGTAAGTCTCTCCTTGGCACGAAACAAGCGTTTAGAGGTTTCTGGGATGGTATTTCAACAGTCCACGTTCACTTAATAGTAACCGTTAGTGTCCCTTTAAACTCGTTCTCTTAACTACTACACGCAGAAACAAAGCAACAGCGCTCGCATTCGATCCCACTGATGAAATGAATATATATATATATATATATATATATATATATATATATTATCACGATATCATCGAGCGATGCTCAAGAAACGGGTCGCCGCGAGAACGACGATGAAGTTGGTCGTTGCGCTTGGCGCGAGCGAGTGTCGGCCTGGCTCCAGTGTAAATAGCCTGTAAATAGCCTCTTCTGTCTGTGTCTTTCCACACGCAACATTCTGGTGGAGGTCAGCGATCCCCGTCCTCTCCACGGGACTCAGAAGTGGTCGGCACACCGAGCTTGTCACCATGCCTCCCGGTGACACGTCCGCCTCTGCAACGGCTTCGGCTTGTCCCACTGCTCCAATCGTCAGGGTCGCCGCACATTGCGACCCAGGTGTGTTCTCTGGCCTGGAGGGCCAGGATGTTGACGACTGGATCAAACTCTATGAACACGCCAGTGCTAATAACAGGTGGGACCCAATGATTATGCTCGCCAATGTCATCTTTGATCTCGGCGGCACCCCACGCGTGTGGCACCAAACGCATGACGACGAGATAACCAGTTGGGACAATTTCAAAGAGAAGCTAGGGGAACTGTTCGGCGACCCCATTTGGCACAAGACTGCCGCTAGAAAGGCTCTTGCGTCTCGTGTCCAGTCATCTACGGAACCGTACGTTGCCTACATCCTCGAAGTCTTAGCTCTATGTCGCAAAGCTGACGATGCTATGTCCGAAGCCGATAAAGTGTCACATATTCTAAAAGGCATCGCCGACGACGCTTTCAATTTGCTTGCTTTCGGCAACGTCTCGACTATCGACGCCATCATCAAAGAATGCCGTCGCCTTGAACAAGCTAAGAGCCGCCGTATCACACACCACATCACGCGGCTACCCAACACTGCTGCTACGTCGACATGTGAGGGTCGACGACGCCAGACCACCACCTGTGACGACGTCACCCGTATTGTTCGCCGCGAACTCGAGGCCACCTGTTCGCCAGCTTTTTCCACGACGCCTCCCGATCCGGCAGCAACCACCATTGCGATGATCCAGGCCGTCGTCCGACAGGAATTTGAGAACATGGGTGTGAACTCCGTGTGTTCCACGTCTCAACCCAGCGTTCCCCAGTTCTCTAGTGGCCCTCCTCGTACTCGGCAGTCCTTTTCCGCCACATCTCGCCGCAACCCGTCCGACTTGCGTACCCCTGATGACCGGCCGATCTGCTTCCACTGCTGTCGCATCGGCCACGTCGCTCGTCACTGCCGCAACCGATGGCCACCACCTCGTCGGACATACACCGCCGCTTATTCCCGCACCTTCGGACCTTCCGTTCCCTATACCACCCGCCATGAATCCACTGCCGCTGATGCTCCTGCTCGGAACCTTCGGTACAGCCGCTCGCCCTCACCTCGACGCCATCAGTCTCGTTCGCCCCAACCCCGTCGCTTCTCTTCGCCGCCTATCGCCTCCCGGATCCAGCCGGAAAACTAGGCACTGCAGCTTCTGGAGGTGAAGCTGCGTTGTCGACCCTGCCCTCAAATCCTCTGCTCACGTTACCCACGAACCGAAACCTTCTTGACGTTGACTTTGACGGCTATCCTGTCACGGCACTCATCGATACAGGAGCAAACCTTTCAATTATGAGTGCTGCCTTCCGACGACGACTGAACAAGCTCCTCACCCCAGCGTAGGCACGCCTCGTCCGCGTTGCGGATGGCGGTACTGTGCCTATCATCGGCATGTGTACGGCACGCGTCAGCATCGCCGGCCGCCACACTCCTGTCCTCTTCACCGTAATTGCTCATTGCCCCCACCACCTCATTCTCGGCCTCGATTTTCTCTCCGCACATTCTGCTCTTATTGACTGCTCTTCCAGTACCCTTCGCCTTGAGTTCCCGATGCTCGCAGAACCTTCTGACGCACCCCACTGCCGCTTACGTCCCACCGGCTTTCTTCGCCTGTAGCCAAAGTCAATAGCCTACATTGAACTGTCGTCTTTCCCACCAGTTCCTGATGGCGAGTATCTCGTCACTCCTCTGCCCGACATTCCAATAATGTATGACGTTACAGTGCCTCACAGTATACTTAAGATTACTGGGAACCGCACTCGCATGCCTGTCTGTAACTTTGGATTGGCAAAGCAAATTCTACCGCAAGGTAGAATCTGCCTTGCCACCGTTGATTGTCTCGGCGACCAATACGTGGCAGCGTTGTCGACCGATGGTTCTCGCGAGCTTAGCAGGCCCCTCACGCCAGCCTCGGGTGTCGATCCCAATATAAAGAAAATGGTTGCGACGGACCTATCCTCGGCGCAGGCTGAAGAGCTTTGCCAAGTATTATCGTCCTACCGAGATATTTTCGACATCGATGATCGCCCTTTAGGCCAGACGCTCGCAATCAAGCATCGGATTCTTACTGGCGATGCTATGCCTATTCGCCGACGACCCTATCGAGTTTCTGCGTCGGAACGCCGAGTAATTGAAAACGAAGTCAACAAAATGCTCGATAAAACATCATTGAGCCTTCTTCGAGTCCCTGGGCGTCACCTGTAGTGTTGGTTAAGAAGAAGGACGGCACGTGGCACTTCTGTGTAGACTACCGTCATCTGAACAACATTACTAAGAAGGACGTCTAGCCGCTCGCACGTATAGACGACGCCCTTGACTGCCTGCACGGTTCCAGCTATTTCTCGTCTATTGATCTTCGTTCGGGATACTGGCAGATTGCTGCTGACGATATGGACAGAGAAAAAACCGCGTTCGTCACACCTGATGGCCTATACCAATTTTAAGTAAAGCCGTTTGGATTATGCAACGCCCCTGCCACCTTCGAGCGTATGATGGACTCCTTGCTCCAATGTTTCATATGGTCCACATGCCTCTCATACCTCGACGACGTCATCGTCTTCTCGCCAACGTTCGACACTCACCTTGAACGTCTCACAACTATACTTGATATATGTCGAAACGCGAAGCTGCAACTTAACTCGTCCAAATGTCGTTTTGGCCACCGGCAAATTACTCTTCTGGGCCATTGCGTTGATGCATCCGGAGTGCAGCCTGATCCCGACAAAACTCGCTCTGTCAGAGAGTTTCCCGTTCCGAAGACAGCCGCAGAGGTTCGAAGTTTTGTAGGTCTATGCTCGTACTTTCGTCGTTTTGTTCCAGATTTTGCGACGATTGCTAGATCCCTAACTAATCTTTTGAAGAAAGGCGTACAATTCTCGTGGGGTACTGCAGAAGCCACCGCCTACTCTAGTCTCGTCACTCTTCTCTCCTAACCACCCATTCTCGCCCACTTCGATCCTGATGCCCCTACAGGATTCCGTACAGATGCCAGCGGTCATGGCGTAGGTGCCGCCTTAGCCCCGCGTCAGCGTGGCCAGGATCGCGTTATTGCTTATGCGAGCCGCCTCCTCACACCATCGGAGCGCAACTATTCCATTACGGAACGAGAATGCCTTGCTGTTGTCTGGGCGGTTGCGAAATTCCGTCCTTACCTTTACGGTCGCCCTTTTTCCGTAGTCACTGACCATCATGCTCTCTGCTGGCTCTCTTCGCTAAAAGATCCTACAGGGCGGCTTGGTCGATGGTCTTTGAGGCTACAAGAATTTTCATATTCCGTGGTGTACAAGTCTGGCCGCCTGCACCAAGACGCTGACAGCTTGTCGCGTTACCCTGTTGACGACTCTGACTCCTCTAATATTGCCAGTGCTTCTTGCGTATTCTCTGTATCACTGCTGCTTCATTTCGCCGACGAGCAACGCCGTGACGTTGCTCATCAGAGCACTCATCGACCGTTTTGAGCACTCTCCGGCCGATGTTACTCTACGCCTCTTCGTCCTCCGCGACGGTACTCTGTACCGTCGTAACCTTCATCCGGACGGCTCTGAGTTCCTACTTGTAATACTTAAACACCTCCGCTCCACCGTTATAGAAGAGCTCCACGACGCACCAACTGCAGGACATCTCGGCGTATCTCGAACCTACGACCGTGTACGTCGCCGTTTTTTCTGGCCGGGTCTTGCCCGTTCCGTACGACGTTACCTCGCCGCTTGTGAAGTTTGCCAACGACGCAAGAAGCCTTCCCAGGTCCCCGCTGGTTACCTGCAGCCACTCGACATTCCTGCCGGGCCCTTTCATCGTGTCGGCTTAGACCTTCTCGGCCCATTTTCGGAATGTACATCAGGGAACAAGTGGGTTGCAGTCGCGGTGGACTACGCGACCCGCTATGCCGTAACCCGTGCTCTTCCGACCAGTTGCGCAACTGATGTTGCGGACTTCCTCCTACATGATATTATTTTGATGCATGGTGCTCCGCGTCAATTGCTAACAGACCGTGGCTGTACGTTTTTGGCCAAAGTCATCGACGACATCATGAGTGCCTGCTCAATACGGCATAAATTTACCACCTCCTACCATCTCCAAACGAACGGCCTCACTGAGCGCTTGAACCGCACCCTTACAGACATGCTATCCAAATACGTTTCAGACGACCACCGTGACTGGGACCTGCTCTAGCTTACATTACCTTTGCGTACAACTCTTCTCGTCTCGAAACTGCTGGCTTTTCACCTTTTTACCTCTTGTATGGCCGTGAACCGACACTACCGCTGGACACTGTGCTTCCGTCCACCACAGCTTCAACTAGCGCTTATGCACGTGATGCAATCGCCCATGCTGACCACGCTCGACAACTTGCGCGCGCTCGTCTACAAGTGTCTCAAGACAAGCAGAAGCAACGCTACGACCTCCGTCACCGTGATGTCCATTTTGTGCCCGGTAGCCTCGTGTTGCTTTGATCACCTTCGCGTAATGTTGGCCTATGTGAAAAACTCCTTTCCTGTTACACAGGTCTATATCGCGTGCTCCGCAAAGTGACCGATGTCACCTATGAAATCGTTCTAGCCACGCCCGCTACGTCCTCCGCTGTGACAACCAGTGACATTGCCCACGTCGCCCGACTCAAGCCCTACAACTCTCCACGCGCCTTGGATATTTAATAGCACCGTGACGGTGCTTTTGCCGCCGGAGGGGGGGGGGGGTAGTATTACGATATCATCGAGTGATGCTCAAGAAACGAGCCGCCGCGAGAACGACGAAGTTGGTCGGTGCGCTTGGCGCGAGCGAGTGTCGGCCTGGCTGCCTGGCTGCAGTGTAAATAGCCTCTTCTGTCTGTGTCTTTCCACACGCAACATTATATATATATATATATATATATATATATATATATATATATATATATATATATATATATATATATATATATATATATATTGAGAGAGAGAGAGAGAGAATTAACAGTCATAGCACTCGTAGTAGAGCCCTCGGGGCCGTTCACTTTTCGAAAGTAGTCTTATTAGGGTTATTGTAATTACACAAAGGTATTTCGCTCTCGTCAGCAGCAGCCCTTGAGATAGTTACTCGAGCTAGCTTCCTACGCTAAGCGTGCCGCGCTCGCAACTGCTTAAGCTTTTCCTTGACTCTAGAGCCGCTTGAGTTCCCTCTCATCGACGGGCGGCCATGTTTTCCAAAAAAGTATGCCTTCCAACCACTCGGAATAGCAAATATTGACCATCGCGGACAATATCCATCTCTTTCCACGTAAGTATGAGGCTCCGGACAGGAGCTATGGCGCTTCAATGTATCCTTGGGCCTGACGGAGCAACCGACTGAGCTATCTCTCCGGGCAACATCCAAGGGTCACGAGTTCAAATCTCCTGTTCTCTTCCTTTTTTGTTTTCCTTCTTTTTTTATTCCCCCCTTTTTAATATTTCTTTTCTTTTAGTTCATCACTATACGGGAACCCTCTTTAAAAAAAACTCCTCTATTATGTATGGCCACACATGTGCAGGTCATAAATACCAGGTTTCTTCAGTTGAGTGCCATCTGTGCGGTTTAACCGAGCTCTGATTATATATAGATCCACCTTGACTGGTCCACCTTGACTAGTGCACCTTGACTGATCAAAGAAGGCACCACTGTAGGTTAAATGAGGCGTACAAATCCTGCGGTGGCGTTAGAGTATCCGCCTCGCGTGCAAGAGGACCGTGGTTCGAATTCTGGTGCCGCGCAATTTTCCACCGGAAAAAAAACGTTGGTTGAGAAAATTGCATAAACTGGCCTGGAGTGTGGCCTGATCCCGGTGACCAGAACCGGTAACGCACTCTCTCACCAGAGCAGGATTGGGCACCCTGCTGCAGTACTTGGCCACAACCTCCTATATGAATACAACAATCAAACCCCGGCCCTCAATCCCCAGCAGCTGCGAAGCAACTGATCACGGCGGCGGTCAGATCTGTGACGCAGCAGAGGGCGCTAAGAATCCCTGGCTCCGGACAGGCCGCCATTGGAATCTGAACCTGGCAACGTTTAACGTTAGAACGTTATCTTGTGAGGCAAGTCTAGCAGTGTTATAGGAGGAATTAGAGGGTAGTAAATGGGATATAATAGGGCTCAGTGAGGTTAGGAGGACAAACGAAGCATATACAGTGCTAAAAAGCGGGCACATACTGTGCTACCGAAGCTTAGCGGAGAGACGAGAACTAGGAGTCGGATTCCTGATTAATAAGGATATAGCTGGTAACATACAGGAATTCTATAGCATTAACGAGAGGGTGGCAGGTCTTGTTGTGAAACTTAATAAGAGGTACAAATTGAAGGTAGTACAAGACTATGCCCCTACATGCAGTCATGATGACCAGGAAGTCGAAAGCTATGAAGACGTGGAATCGGCGATGGGTAAAGTCCAAACAAAATACACTATACTGATGGGCGACTTCAATGCCAGGGTAGGCAAGAAGCAGGCTGGAGACAAGTCAGTGGGGGAATATGGCATTGGCTCTAGGAATAGCAGAGGAGAGTTATTAGTAGAGTTTGCAGAACAGAATAATATGCGGATAATGAATACCTTTTTCCGCAAGCGGGTTAGCCGAAAGTGGACGTGGAGGAGCCCGAATGGTGAGACTAGAAATGAAATCGACTTCATACTCTGCGTGAACCCTGGCATCATACAAGATGTAGACGTGCTCGGCAAGGTACGCTGCAGTGACCATAGGATGGTAAGAACTCGAATTAGCCTTGACTGTAGGAGGGAACGGAAGAAACTGGTACACAAGAAGCCAATCAATGAGTTAGCGGTAAGAGGGAAACTAGAGGAATTCCGGATCAAGCTACAGAACAGGTATTCGGCTTTAACTCAGGAAGAGGACCTTAGTGTTGAAGCAATGAACGACAATCTTATGGGCATCATTAAGGAGTGGGCAATAGAAGTCGGTGGTAACGCCGTTAGACAGGATACGAGTAAGCTATCGGAGGAGACGAAAGATCTGATAAAGAAACGCCAATGTATGAAAGCCTCTAACCCTGTAGCTAGAATAGAACTGGCAGAACTTTTCAAGTTAATCAACAAGCGTAAGACAGCTGACATAAGGAACTATAATATGGATAGAATTGAACATGCTCTAAGGAACGGAGGAAGCCTAAAAGCAGTGAAGAAGAAACTAGGAATAGGCAAGAATCAGATGTATGCGTTAAGAGACAAAGCCGACAATATCGTTACTAATATGGATGAGATAGTTCAAGTGGCTGAGGAGTTCTATAGAGATTTATACAGTACCAGTAGCACCCACGACGATAATGTGAGACAGAATAGTCTAGAGGAATTTGAAATCCCACAAGTAACGCTGGAAGAAGTAAAGAACGCCTTGGGAGCTATGCAAAGGGGGAAGGCAGCTAGGGAGGGTCAGGTAACAGCAGATTTGTTGAAGGATGTTGGGAACATTGTTCTAGAAAGACTGGCCACCCTATATACACAATGCCTCACGACCTCGAGCGCACCGGAATCTTGGAAGAACGCTAACATAATCCTAATCCATAAGAAAGAGCACACCAAAGATTTGAAAAATTATAGACTGATCAGCTTACTGTTCCTTGCCTGCAAAGTATTTACTAAGGTAATCGCAAATAGAATCAGGAACACCTTAGACTTCTGTCAATCAAAGGACCAGGCAGGATTCCGTAAAGGCTACTCAACAATAGACCATATTCACACTATCAATCAGATGATAGAGAAATGTGTGGAATATAACCAACCCTTATATATAGCTTTCATTGATTACGAAAAAGCGTTTGATTCAGTCGAAACCTCAGCAGTCATGGAGGCATTACGGAATCAGAGTGTAGATGAGCCATATATAAAAATACTGAAAGATATCTATAGCGGTTCCACAGCCACCATAGTCCTCCATAAAGAAAGCAACAAAATCCCGATAAAGAAAGGCGTCAGGCAGGGAGATACGATCTCTCGAATGCTATTCACAGCGTGTTTACAGGAGGTATTCAGAGATCTGGAGTGGGAAGAAATGGGGATAAAAGTTGATGGAGAATACCTTAGCAACTTGCGATTCGCTGATGATATTGCCGTGCTTAATAACTCAGAAGACCAATTGCAATGCATGCTCACTGACCTGGAGAGGCAAAGCAGAAGGGTGGGTCTGAAAATTAATTTGCAGAAAACTAATGTAATGTTTAACAGTCTCGGAAGTTAACAGCAGTTTACGATAGGTAGCGAGGCACTGGAAGTGGTAAGGGAATACATCTACTTAGGGCAGGTAGTGACCACGGATCCGGATCATGAGACTGAAACAACCAGAAGAATACGAATGCGCTGGGGTGCGTTTGGCAGGCATTCTCAAATCATGAACAGCAGGTTGCCACTATCCCTCAAGAGAAAAGTGTATAACAGCTTTGTCTTACCAGTACTCACGTATGGGGAAGAAACCTGAAGGCTTACGAAAAGGGTTCTGCTTAAATTGAGGACGACGCAACGAGCTATGGAAAGAAGAATGATGGGTGTAGCGTTAGGGATAAGAAAAGAGCAGATTGGGTGAGGGAACAAACGCGGAATGACATCTCAGCTGAAATCAAGAAAAAGAAATGGGGCATGGGCAGGACATGTAATGAGGAGAGAAGATAACCGATGGTCATTAAGGGTTACGAGCTGGATTCCAAGGGAAGGGAAGCGTAGCAGGGGGCGGCAGAAAGTTAGGTGGGCGGATGACATAAAGAAGTTTGCAGGGACAACATGGCCACAATTGGTACATGACCGGGGTAGTTGGAGAAGTATGGGAGAGGCCTTTGCCCTGCAGTGGGCGTAACCAGGATGATGATGATGATGATGATACACAGCTTCGCTGGTCATCCTTCTTCAAAGAGTGGAAGGGCGCTGACTTTTTTTTTTTTTTTTGTGGCCGTGGGTTGTAAGAAGTCTGTGGTTGTATTCTGTATCGATCAACTTTCAGTGATATCGCTTTCAGTGCCGGCTGAATGGCTAGGCCAGGGGGCAGAACGCCCATTGCTGCACTGAGGCACCGTGCTAGACGTTATGTCATGCATATTTGACACGTGATCAAGCATAATGGCTGAGCGAGATGAAAAGAGAAAGCAGTCTTGTCGCGCATTTCGCGCGCGAGAGAAAAAAAAATGATGCATAGAAAGGCAGGGAGGTTAACCAGAGGCAGTTCTGGTTTGCTACCCTGCACGGGCGGAAGGATGAAGGGGGGATAAAAGAGAAAGAGAGCGGAAGGGGAAGATAGAAAGAAATGGAGACGAGAACGACCAAACCGCGTACACTACAGAGCGGTGGGGGCGGCGTTCTCAAAGTCTATCGTGAAGTACCGCAGACCGCAGGAACCTTAGTAACGCGAGTAAGGCCTTTAGCGTGGATGTTCTGAGGGAGTACTGAGCTAAAGCTTTGAATTCTGATAGTGGACGATTGTCCAACTGGTCCAGTACTCTGCACAGCACTTGTGTCTGGGCACTATATCCCGGGCAGACACAGATAATATGTGCGAGAGTCTCATCAATGTTGCATGTGGCGCACGTGGGGCTGTTGGTCATTCCGATAAGGAAAGCATACGAGTTCGTAAATGCAACGCCTAGCCACAGACGGTACAGCATGGTCTGTTCACGTCGTGGTAACCCAGGCGGTAGGTGCATCCGTATGTCCGGAGACAACAAACGCAGACGACACATGGTGAAAGCGTTCGAGTCCCACAGAGGCAAAGTACATTCACGGGACATCAGTCGCAGCCCAGCCGCGGCGTCTGTTCGCGAAAGCGGAATCAAGACACGTTCACCACTTTCCTGTGCAGATCGGGCGGCTTCGTCGGCATGGTCACTCCCGCTGATGCTGCACTGTCCTGGAAGCCATTGAAAGGTTATATTGTGTCCCTTGTCATGGACTACGATGATACATGTGACGAATTTCTGAGGCGAGTTGTTCATTGGGTCCGCGGCGCATTGGGCTTTGTATGCCCTGAAGGGCTGCCTTGGAGTCACTAAAGACTGTCCATTGTTGCGGTGGAAGCCATGATAGTCGAACCTGCACAGTGTGAGCCAAGGGCGCGGTTCTGCAGGTGCAGTGCCCTGTCCAATGACGCATAGGCTATAATGCAAATTAGGAGGCGCAGAGGGAACAAAAGTAATATTTAGGCGACCTTGGCACTGGTGCACTTGCGCGGGACGAGAACTGCCCCCGCGTAATCAACTGGTAAACCTGGGTGTCAGAGAAAATCCTCCGAAGCATCATGTATGAGAGTTATAGAATCAGTCGCGAGCGCATAGAAAGAAGAGTCCAGAGAAAATGCATTCTCAAAAAAGTGTGCGCAGCGCGAGCTGCCAGTGCGGGATAACTATGTGATGGATCGGGCCGAAACTTCACGAGGAAGAAGAGGGCCAAAAGCGTGGCAGTTTGGGCGAGTTGGTATGTCACGACTTCTTTAGGCTTGTAGTGCAGCTCAGAAAGAGCGAAAAGGAAGGCGGAAGAGGTAATAAAAGGGATCCGTTCCCTTTCACAACCCTTTCCACCTTCCTTATTGCTCTTTGTGAGCTGCGCTACAAGCCTGAAAAAGCAGAGGGCGTTGTACACGATACGCAAGCGAATTTACGAAAGCACGAATTACTTGGGGGCGTCGTTGGAAATTGTCGACTTTCGATCATAACCAATAATAAGAGCAACAAGGACATATAAAACAGTTACTGCATGAAAAATGTGAGGGTATAGAGAAAAGACTAGATTATGGGGCTTTACGTGCCACAACCACCATCTGATTAGGAGGCACACCGTAGCGTAGGACTCCGGATTCATTTGGACCACGTGGGGTTCACGACCGTGCCCCCAGTGCATGGGAGACGGACGCTTTCGCATTGCGCCCCATCGAAAGGTGGCCAGCGCGGCAGGGATTCGACCCCGCGACCTCCTGCTTAGCAGCGCAGCACTATAGCCGCTAAGCCACCGTGGTGGGAAAAGAGCATGCAAATTAAAAAGAAGTTGTGAGGAGAATATCCCGTATTTTCAAAGGTGCGCGACAAAATTTTGTGGCGCTGAAAGAAGTTATCAGCGTAGTTGTTTAGTGGCAGAGCACAGCGACCGCGGAGAGACCGAAGAGTTGGCGTGCGGCAAATTAAACTTGAATAATGGCACTACTCGCAAAGTTACAGAATTTGTCGGAGACGTGCCAGGG
This sequence comes from Dermacentor variabilis, assembly GCF_050947875.1. Taxonomy (NCBI): domain Eukaryota; kingdom Metazoa; phylum Arthropoda; class Arachnida; order Ixodida; family Ixodidae; genus Dermacentor; species Dermacentor variabilis. The sequence continues at coordinate 2,731,218 of NW_027460346.1, read as the reverse complement.
CATTGAAAACTTGTGTAGGAAGGAAGCAACAAGTTCGGCTACACACAAAAAATATGAAATTGCCTCAGTGGTCACCAAGAAGCATAGTAAAAAAGTGAAAATATATCACATATTGTCAATTTAAACAGGGAATCAAAAATTCCAATTTAAGACGTTGCGCAGATGCAGTTACATCAATCTGCGGGGGTGGGGGTGTCGCGAAATCGGAAACATTTGATAAGTGCTTTAACCAAAACGAGGTGCACTCAGTGGAAAAAAGATGGTAGAAGAAAAATCTTGTTATTTGAGGCTCGGGCTAGTTGCCTAAGGACACAAACATACCGGAACAAATATTCGCAACAATTGGGATGGGGCATGTGCCTGCTGCAGTGAAAATCGGGAAACCACTCAGCACATTCTGGTGTGATGAGAAGGGAATTCACCCAGTGAGACCCTCATGGGTAATGTACAGCTTCCAGAAGCGCTTGGGTTTGAACCCGATACGCAATAAACGTTTAGGGTATTGGTGGACAAAGAGCAGGGAAGAGATTGATACGGCTGGATCCGTTACAGGCATAGGTAGCGATACAAGGTAGACAGAGACGTGTTAAGGAAGACAAAAGAAAAAGAGTATAGACATGTACAGAAAATGCCAGAATAAAAAAATGCATAGCATACCTGATTAACTCAAGCAGGCTATAGGTGACTGCATGTCACTGCCCCGTTTCAAAGGGGATGTCAATAAATAATATTAATCGTCATCGTCGACAGATCGCGTGAGTAGCGTCAAAAGCGTACGTTGCATCGCAGAGGAACGATTCTCGCAGGCAGGAAATTGTGACAGCTTCCCTGTTCCTTTAGCACTAATACTGCAAAGTGCAATAGGTTTGGGAAGGTATCTGAGTTATTTAATTATTCATTTATTTGCTGCAAGGCTACACGGCCCCAAAGCTACGGCTGCGCCGTATTATTACGTGCTTAAAGCGCAATTGCACCAGCTAGCCTGGAGGTTTTCGCAACCGAAGACATCTACTTCTAAGAATAATTCACAGCAATGTCGTGACGTCATCGGGCATCGTGCTATAGAATTTCGTGACGCAGACGACACAATGTCAAATTTTGAAGCTTCTTTTTTTTTGCCTATATTCAAGGCAAGTGCCCACTCATGCTATGCTACCGGCTCGTACCAATACATCATATATACTTGGCTTGCAGGTCTGCGTGTAACATGACGTTACGTAACCCGCGATAGGCGAAGCTCCCATTGGAAAATATGCATCGCTGGAAAAAAAGAAAAAAAGAAGAAAAGGCTGGGGAAGAGGGAACTGCTCCCCTCCCAGGCAAAAAAAAAAAAAAGCGTTATGTGTCGTTAGCATCCCGCTTCCATAACTCGTTATGGCAGTTATCTAGATGTGGCCCAAATGCGCAATTATGTCATCGAAGCGCAATCTCCTTGCGAACGTCATTGTAATAAATTCGAATGCTGACATCCCCAAAACGTTGCTCGATGATCTGCAGAAAGCGGTTGTCTTATATGCTGCCGTCAATGCATTATGTCTGAACGCAAATGAAGCTTGGAACCACCGTCGGAAAGCCCATACGTGTCCACTTTCGTATCAGCGAACATGCGCGTCAAATTTATCCATCCGCTCTCATCGAGACCGGTTGGTGTCCTCCTGTAAACGAAGTGAGTGGTATTCGCTCGGCAGGGCTTTGAGTATGACAGTACAACTTTCAAAAGTTCAGTTCAGCGCGTGTCCTCTCATCGCGTGTAGTGAAAACTCGTCGTCTGTATATGCGTAACGCAAAAGCCGAAATATCGACACCAAATTATCTGGTGCTAACATGTCGTGGCGTGCGTCGAGCTATGTTTGGCGATCTTCAGAAATCAACAAGCTTGGCGCCAAAGAGGCACCACAAACAAGGAGACGGACAGCAGGGGAGCGCCACTACACCAGAGTTGAAAATATATAGCGCTCTGCTGATGTGCGTCTTCTTCTTCGGGGTGTCTCCTCTGCGCCCGACATAGTCAGCTTGTTCCAACGCCACATGCGGGAAATTGTCCGACACGCCATCTCACGGGCGCCCCACGCACCCCGACACACAATCTCAAGGAAGTCTTAGGGCCTAGGTTACAAGGAAAAATATTCTTACGCTAGAACTTTTCGAAAAAGTACGTGCCAACCATTCATGTTAACGGACATATTATTCGCTATAGCGGCCTGCTATTGGCACACAACGCTTACCAACCAAAAGCTTGGTGAATTCGGTCCGGCAAGACGAAGAAGCACGAAATGGAAAGCCAGGGCGAGTTGGAATTTAAAGAAGTACAGGGTCGCCCACTGATAAGGGAAGCACCTCATTTGTATTCAAGAGCCTTATAAGAGTAAATTCGATATTAGAACTAGCAGACAAATCTTGCATTTATATAATTTACCCCCATTATGAGTCGTATATGAAAGGGGCATTAGCGATATTCCTGAAATGAAAAGTGTGCAGTCATTGCACTCAGCCGACAATAACAAATGGGGCCGAAACTAGAAGGTTAACAAAGAAGCTCGAGAACAAGGTAAGGATTGCGCAACTAGCGATGGAGCGAAAAACGTTAGGAGTAACGTTAACAGACATGAAGACAGTGGAGTGGGGATTAGAAAGCAAACGGGGGTAGCGAATATTGCAGTTGAGATCAAGAGGAAGAAATGGGGAATTTAGCAGACCAGATAATGCATAGGGCAGATAAATTGGTGGTGCCAAGGAAAGGCAAGCGCAGTCGAGGAAGGCAGAGAGTCAGGTGGTGCGTTGACATTAGGAAATTCTCATGCATATGTGATGGCACGTGCCAGCTGGCACAAGACAGCGGTAATTGGAGATCGCAGGGAGAGAAGCCTTCTTCCTGCAGGGGACATAAGAACAGGCCGATAATGACGATTACGAATTGTCGTTTGCTCCACGAAATGAAAGAAATGCTGAAGTTATGCTGGTTGCAAAGCGTTTCCCCTGAAAGCCCACGAGCATGTTCACTGAGAATTGACGTGCAGCGCTGACTGCCGGCTGTGCGCGTAGCGCCAATCTTCTCCGCAGAACTATCCTCATTTTTCTGGCGACACAGACCTTACTACATTTTGTTTGTTTTTGGCCGAATTTCATTGGTCACAATTACAACGCAACCGGAAGAATACGATCAGTGGACGCTCGTCGATCGTTCTCCGCGAAAGGTATTTTATCGCTTTGAATATATACCGTTCCCCGTCTTTGCAGGATCGATGCATTGGCTTCGCCGCTCTCCTTCGCCTCCTAAATTTCGACTCAGGACATACAGGACCACCTGAGGCATGCAGGAGTGCGACAGGTCCTATAACGATAGGTGCGAGAAAGCGTCCTAGCTATTTTGTTCCTGCAAATATGTTTTTCTTCTTTTCTGCGCAACCGAAAATGTCTGACGCGGAATGGCTCAAAAATGAAAAATGTTCTTTCGCAATCCAATAGTCTCGCTCCCACGAGTAAGTTTTCTCTACCGATTGGAGCGGTACAGTACCAAAACACGACATAAATTTCTCTTGGCAAACAATCTTCCGTTGTTGTTTTATTGAATGAGTAATTTATAACGTGTCATAGCACCAGGCACTCAAAAATCACTGTGCCTTTTCCTCGATCGATCGGTTTCCTTCGCTACGATTTCTCAGTTTACTTTGTTTTAACGCGACCGCGTTAAGGGCCCAATGTCGCAGAAAATCCGGTGTCGCAATAAGCGTCGGCGCCGGCGTCCGCTGCCGAGAAAATCAACCCGAACCGCGCATATTCTATACGGCACTAAAGTTGTTCTTCTATGACTAAAGCTGTTCATACCTTGTCTTGCGCTCTTTACAAAGTTATCCTCGAAATTTTGAAAATGGCAGCTCGCAAACAAATTTCACGTAACAAAACACCGACGGCTCATGCCTTGTATGTTAAATCCCCCCCCCCTTTCTCAGACTGAAATATCAAAAATTGCGAAACAACAACAAAAGATTGGCCCACGCAAGAGGCCGCCTTTCTATCAGAAAGCTCGCCTTCGTGCATAGATTTTGCCGCCACCATTCACCGGTAAACATTACGGTTACATAAGCGGTAGTTGCCCGGAAGCGTGAGATGGAGTCAGGGATCTGTAAATGCTATCGCGTTCCTCTCTTAGAGGCGAAGCTTAAGCGTCCTCAAAGTTTTAAATCTTCTGCTCCCTTGTGTTCAAAGCGGAGCCCGCCAGTGTCACTCACCCAGCGATGAGCACTCTGATTTAGTCACATGCTTTAAAAGCTTTCCGAGCGTGGCCTGGTGAATCAACTAAATTCCTTCGCAACCAGTGCATCCGGCCGCCAATTTAAAGGTGCAGTGTATATTTCTTCCCCGTGTCAAGGACAGTCACATTGTCCGCCAGAATTTCGGGTCGCGTGGCCGAGTGGCTATACAGTAACTTTATCTATTTCGCGAATTACATAATCTGATAAATATTGCGATCGTCTGTGCATTTATGTTGCGTCATGTAGCGCACAACACGCACAAATGCAGTTCAGTACGTGTCCCGTATATCTTCAAGGGCATCCTTGCCCCGGTTCGGTCTGTGCGGCGACCCATTAGTGGTGGCCAACAATTTTGGGGCACCGGCTATTGCTGAACGCGTCTTACAAAATATAAGGCGCCTTTTTTGCTGTTATTTTTGCTTTTGTTCTTATTTCATATGGTATAGAATTTTAAACATCACGTTGTGCAGGCAGCATAGTTCTGATCATAAAGCTGGATCATTAGAAGAGGCTGGCACTACTTGCACGATAAATTGAAATTCATAATTGAATAATTACCGAAAATTCACTGATTAACTTTTTAGGGAGTTACATTGCGTTATAAATTGCAAATTACTATTCGTAGCCGGCGAGTTCGCAAGGCGTATGCGCTCGTAACATGTTTTCGGGATGACACCTGTTTCGATATATTCATTCCAGAAGCTGGCGACAAGATACATTGGCGTCCCAGTTACTTTCGTGCTTCAATGCATAACATGTTGCTTTTTTTTTCACGAATAAAGTCAGTGGAACAACAGTGCATTTTTACAACAAGTTTAACTGCGCATATCTCGGAACCGGTGCCATCCTCAGAATTCGCTCCAAGTGGGTATGCCTTGAAACTCACAGGCTACTACTCGTAAGTCGCAATATGTGCCGCAAAGTAATTAACTAAACAGTTAATTAGCGATCTTATTTCTTGTTACTTAGTTAATTATGTGCTTTGACTTCTCATACGAGTAATATCCGCTGCTTCGAGTAATCCCAGCTCAAGGACTAATTACGCTATCTGTCACATGTGATCTATAAAAATTTCGTGTCGTCTAAAAAACGTATTTGCGAATGCCTGTTTGTCGCATGTGTTCTGCGCGAAATTCTGATGCTTGTTCTAAGCATGCAAAAATACGCTAACATAAAATTCAGCTAGGTCCGCTTTTCAAGAACATGGTCCGTGATCTTCGCGGAAAAACTGCTGGCTCTCCCGTAATCGAGAGTCGATGTAAGCATGAAATGGCAGCCGGCAAAGCAGATTGGTTGGAGGTGACACTATCCACAATCTTAATATGGGTGTAGCGCATGTTCGCAACGGCAAACCCCACCCCCCCGCACCGCACGGCACCTCATCGCACCCCGACATACTGGGCACTGGCCCATGTGGACGCTGTCCAGCTAGAAGAAAACCTGCTGAAAGCCGCACCACAGGCAGCGAAAGACGCCAGGGCGACAGAGTGCACTGCCCAGCTAGAAGAATGGAGTCCTGGGGTTTTACGTGCCAAAACCACGATTTGACTATGAGGCACGCCGTAGTGGGGGACTCTGGAATAATTTTGACCACCAAGGGATCTTCAATTAAAAATGAATTAAATTATGGGGTTTTACGTGCCAAAAGAACTTTCTGATTATGAGGCATGCCGTAGTAGAGGACTCCGGAAATTTCGACCACCTGGGGTTCTTTAACGTGCACCTAAATCTTACAGGGGATCTTTAGCTGGCCCCCAATGCGCGGGACACGGGCGTTTTTGCGTTTCGCCTCCATCGAAATGCGGCCGCCTCTGCCGGAATTTGACCCCGCGACCTCGTGCTTACAACGCAACACCATAACCGCTAAGCCATCGCAGCGGGTACAAACGCCTGAAAGAGGCGCCACGCAGAGTGGCGCCATCTCTCGAGTTGATGCAAAACCCGCGCCGCGGAACTCACGGACCGCTGGCGTTCAAAAAAAAGCGCTCATCGCCAAAAAGTTACTTTGAAGTGTGTGGTGCCCTGTGCCTGCCTTTTGAATGTCGCCTATTGGAAATGACAAATAAAACTTCCGCGTACTAGAAATTAAACCTTGAGTGATATTGTGAACAAACATTAGGAAGAACTCGGGAACAATAAATTTTTTAATTTTTGTGGGCAGCAACTAGCGTATGTAATGCGGTCCTGTACAATGTGTTGGGGGCTAGAGACCGCATTTTTTTAAATTTTGATTGGTTGCCCGGATGACCGCGTTTTGTTCTCACAAGTTGCCCAGATAAAGGGATCTAGCGTTTGGCTCAAGCTCACTCAAAGGTCGTCGACAACGGGAGCTAAAAGCGCTTCATGCTTTAAAAAAAAAGTTGGAAGGTGATTCAACCTGCAGTTGAAGTCGATGAACGACAATATTCCTGAGCGAGTTGAGGGTGAGACAGACGCAGATTCGTGGATGGGATGACAGAATACAGCGATTACGCACCAACAGCGAGACCGAGGATAACACCGGATTACAGCACAATTTAGCGCGCTGTTATGCGGCGGATCGTTTGTGTTCATTTGATTCATAAATGCAGTGAAGTACCACGCCTACTGAACCTGTGCCCCAATTACGCTACCGGATGATTAGAAACAAGCCAGTCGCAGCTTTGTATGACAGAGAAAAGAGCAATTAAAGTGCGTAGCATGATTACCTGTCGCCTGTTTTTGTTTAAGTGGTTTCGAAAGATTACTCAAGATGCACTCTGAGCTAATATTTTGCGCGTAAACAAATATATGCCAACAGAGACAACGCCGTGTTGGAACTTCGCCTTCCGGTATTCCCCTCATCAAAATTACCCCACTTTCTCTTCGCGATGAGTCATCGTATTATCTTGTCGCCCTGCCGTCGAACGACTGGGGGAGTCCCTGTTTACTCACACTGCTCTTTATAGCGCACGCCCGTTTCTGCGGCGAGCATAGGGGGCGGCGTAACCGAGCGAACGAGCGCAGCGAAAGATGAAAGAACGAACGTGGAGCGGGAGATGAAAGATGCGAGACGCGAACGGCAAAGAACCAATGAGAGCGGCCTCTTCGGTAACGTGCGCGCGGGAAACTGGTGTCATGCGTACTTGCACGACTGCTCGATGCGCAGTCGTGTCTTGTCTCAGCCGGACTGCTCGTTTCGTACTATCGTCGGCTCGCGTCAGCTCTCGTTCGCGCTTGTTTGGTTTGCTTGGTTTGGTCTCGTTCGCGCTTGTTTCCATTGTCATGGTTTGCGATTGTTTTGTAATATGATTGTACGCGCGACGCGTGTGCAGTACTTTCTGGAAGCCACGCGGCACCAGCCATTACACTGGAACCTTCGCTGAGTCATGCATAAAAGCCGACGCGCTTGATCCGCAGATAAGATTTTCGACGATTGCCGACTCTGCTACAATTCTCTCTCAAATTGCTTGCCTTAGTATATCGAGATACGAAAACTCGGTTTAGAGCTGCACTAAAATTTCGCATTAGAGAGTATCGTAATCGTCGGTGATTTTTTTTTTCACATTGTCAGGAACAAAGCCTTTCAACGTGTTAATCTCCATTATTATTTCCCTTAAGATTGGACTAATCTCCTTTGAGTTCTGCGCATTGAGAACTAACGTATGAAAACGTGTGCGGAACGGAATACCTTGGTAAGGTCATATCAGAGAGACTTCGCACATTTCCGTCATTTCGTGGGCAAGAATGTGTTTGCCATACTACGCTGCCAAAGTTGTTAAGAATGATCGAGTAATGAGAAAAGTGTACGACATTGCAATTCAATATATTTGGTGCGGAAGTCATGAACCCCTGGTTTTGATTTAGTTTATATGTATTTACGACGCTTATTACCTCGGCCGCGTATCCACGGATATATGCGAAAGCACAAAAACGTACAAATGTACTTTTTGAATACACACATGCGCGCGCACACACTTACGCACACACTCACATTGAAGTGCATGCATGGTCAGGGAGACTTTTCACTGCCGGTTTCTCTAACAAAGGAATGAAGTGTGCAAGCAAAATGCCGAAAGACAATTTATGTGACGACTAAGGACTTCAGAGCTGACCAAGGACTTCAGATGCTGAAACGACAGGTAATGTTACGTGCTCATCAAGAACGCGCGCAACGTTCCACGTAAGTTTCAAAGTAAGTACAATGTCGCGAGTGAAATATACCATAGCGCTGCCGTCGCGTCGTCTTATACGGCTAAAGACCAAGTACGTTGAACGCCTCGACGTCGATGACGTGCTAGTGTGAAGCTTTAAAGCTTTAATACTTTAATCGCCATCGTTGAGTGGAAGCCTGAATGCGGGGGAATACAGCTGTACCGGGCAGTGATCAGTGCACTGTGCTCAGAATCGTTAAGGCACTTTTCATACCCTATACGGGGATCACATCTTAATGACAGACGTTGCCGCACATGAAGAACTATAATGAACTGAAAGTATGTTAAACGCGTTGTACTAAATTAACACAACTGACATGACATAAGGCTGGTGATCAAAACTACGGGCATTTCAATGCTTATACTACCACGAAAGTTCGTCCGGCGGACGACATATGAGTAGCACGTGGTACCGCACCGAGGGATTTCGTGCACTGTTATCATTTTGTTGTTGTGGTTGTTGTGGATGTAAACGGATTTTCAAACTGCTGGGATGCACGCGTTGTTTAAGGCGGATGAGAAAAATTCACGCAGGACCTGTCGGGATGAGCGTCTGTTTTAATGCAGTAAAATTGTAGTGTGAGCGTGCACGATGTGACGACGCTAAACCTTTGTTTAGGCATACGATGACAGGATGGTATACGTTTGCAAGCGTTTATTGTTGTAAACGCTGTTGTAATGCGAGTTTGCAACGTTATGATGCGGAATTCTGGATGTTTCTTTGTTGCTCCGTGGATCTGTCAGTGCCCACAACGGTGAATAGGGGACGGCACATAAAACATACATATGTGCCCAATTTTAATTTTTCTCTACTCCTTTCACGAATACCTCACCTATTACAGGGGCGCTTCTTGTGTTTTCGTAGGGGTGTGCGAATAGGGATTTTTGAGAGCGAATCGAATACGAATCAAATAGCGCCAGAAGCGAATCGAATCGAATAATTTTCGTATGGATTACTAATAGTTTATAGAAATAATGAACATTCATTATCACATTTAATATAAAACAATGTTCACAACCTCGTATTCCTAAAGTTAGCAAGTTTCTGTGATTACATAGTACGTTATGAGGCGATGCTTATGAATAGCACAAATGGAGCACTAGGATCAAGCGACGTAGCTTGCTCCCCACTACGCAAGTTCTCGTGTTTTATGATACACTGTAGCAAGCGGGGGATGAAAGTTTGCCGCACTTTTGCACCAATGTAATGTTTCTTTGGGCGCAGTTCTGAAATATTCGATAAGTATTCGAAAAATATTCGCACTTACGAATACTGACCACTCGCTTCGAAGACCGAATCAAATAGGCTGCTATTCGATTCGTTATTCAGAAGTTTCGTATGTTCGCGTACCCCCAGTTTTTAGATTGAGGAATCAGTGTCGTTGCTGTTCCCGGCGCTGCACCTGCGTGCTTGTTCTGCACCTGTTCGGGAAACGGCGGCGTTCTGCGACGGCACATCCTTGCTTTTGCTCTGCAATCTTTCCTGGCATCGGGGCCCACACTTGCCTCTTCGGAGATGAAAATATAGCGCTCAAAGAGCAATCGAATGCGTCCGCAACGTGACTATAACATTGTCGACTGCAAGATGCACGTCTGCGTGGCGCCCTCGCTCGACGGTTGTCGCTACTTCGAGCGAGAGGCGATTACCATAGCAGGCGCCAGGTGCCACTGATTATAGATGCTTTTCCTAGAGCATTTTGGGCCGCAATCTTGTTCGATTTCGCCTCACGCGATTGGACTAGATTGGCCTAGGCCGCGATATCGGCGCAGCCTGGGCAATCGCGCGAGGCGAAACCGAACGTCGGCTTTTCGAACGTGTACAAGATAGCGGCACTAGTGCACGATAATCTTTCACGCAGCCGCGACCCTGCGACTTCTGAAAGTTCACCTGTCCTATCGGGCTACCGTGCTCAAAAAAAAAAAAAAAATGCATACTGGTGACGTTCGAGACGTCCCTTTCAACGTTTACAAATAAATAAAAATGGTTTCATGCTTCGTGCGCAGACGCTTAATATTTCTTTTTCAGCAATAAGTTTGTGATAATTTGCCAGAGGAGGACTGCTCAAACTCTGTGGCTTCCATTTTGCAGCGCTACATCGCGGCAAAATAGCGCTGTCTAAGAAATCCTGAACTTAATTCCTGAGCACTGCTTTGCTAACTTTTACCAAAATAAATGATGCCATCTGTAATTTTGAAAGTGGTGTAGCTGTAAGCATGGTATTAATTCGGGGAGGTGGTTCTCTAGCCTCATTCGTGTTGATAACTGTAGCAACGTTATATGATAATACTAGATGCAATTTCGTGTACCGCATACCTCTGTCATGTGACAGGTCCTACAAAGAGCAAAACGAGAACAGGGTGAAAGCCGGCACAGTATAAATATACTGTATATAGGTACGGTTCTTCTAAAGGGGAGAGGAGGATAAGGCCGGTGGGCGAGGCAACGAACGAGAATGTGTTAGCGGCGAGAGTGTAGAATTGAAAATAAAAGTTTGTTATTCAACGTCGGTGCAGGGAATGTGAGGTAGCGTCGTTTGTCAGCCGGTTGATGTGCCACTGTAAGTTCCCTTTTTCGTTGAAGGAACCTGGACAGCGAAAGGGGAGGGGGGGGATATCTCCTCTGTTGGGGGTCAGTGAACTAGGGTCTCTAAAGAGAGAATAAAAGTAGCGGCAGAAAATGGTGCTCGTGTGAACACAATTGAATATATAAATACAAAAAAAACTACAGAAAGGAAGGTCCTACAATGGCCAGAGAGGTCGCTGCCTAAGTACTGCTCTGCGTGGGCGCAGCGATAGTTTTAAGTCATTTACCCGTTTTAATCGTGATTTGCATTGCAAAGAGTGATAGTGTCCCCGAAATTGCCAGAGACGTGAGTAATTTGGAGTAACCGTCAGCAAATAGCTGAAGCTTTCTATATCCAACAAAAATCCAATTTGAGCGTCAGCCGTTCCTCCGCAGTATTGCATTGTAATAAACTCAAGGTGTTAGCTCAGTAAATATTGAACTGGTCTTAGTTGTTTTGGTTGTTTTTTTTTCGTCTTACCTTATCTAACGTAAGGTAGAGCGAGCGAAGAGAATATTCAAGTAGCGCGCATTGTGGCGCTTTATGTGTAGTTCATATAACTTCGGTAACTTCGAAGGGAAGGCACAATGTAGTGCCTTCCCTTCGGTACCGGACCAAGGAAGTGCATCGCTTCGCGTTATGCTGAACTGTTCTTGCGAGTGTCCATTGCCACGGCTGTCTCCAGGCACAAATTTTTGCCGATTCGATTAGTTACCATACATATAACTTGGTAACTTACTTGCTGTGTCTTTTTTATCGTTTTATACATTCTATTGCTCAGCGGTGTGTCAATAAATTGTGGGTTGATTATTCTACTTAGATCAGGAATCATTGGTCCGTATACTACTGCTACCTACTATCTACCAGTCAGTGAACCAGGGAGAGGAAGAAGTGAACTTTTTTGGAGGCGTAAATTAGTAGTTGAGATACTGGCCGAGGAGCTAGCGTGGAGGCAGGGAACAAATAATTCAACCCGCACAGTCAATTTATTTGTTCGTTGGTCAACGAAGCAGTAAGTGCGCCACTTTGGAAGTCATTTCACGAATAACTCTCTCGGTGCATCAAATAATCGCGCGTTGTAGACTTCAGTTATGCATCAGCGTTTAATACATACCGGGCGCGGCAAGACTGTCATTTATGTATATTAAAAGTGAGTAAAGGACGGGTTGTGTTTTTGAAATTATTCCGCAGTAATAATATTAACGGCGCAGATGCCCTTTCATGCACACCCGTCCACGTCGTTCTTCCTTGCACCCGCGTCAGCTACGCGTCCCAATAAATTCACTTTCAGTCCAACGTTTCATCGTCGGTTCATCGCTTCGACCTCCGGTGAACCTTCGCCAGCCGGTGAAGTAGGCGATCAAAAAAGGGAAAATGAGACATACACCCAAACGTAGCTAAGTGCTACAAAGGAAACTCATAAAGGTTCCTCGAAAGGAAAGCTTCGCAGTTGAAGAAAAATTCTTCCTGGTCCGGGACTCGAACCCGGGACCACCGCATTTCCGGGGCAGCCGCTCTACCAACTGAGCTAACCAGGCTTTTTTTTTTCTTTATTTCCAGCTTGGCTACAAGCTTCAAAAGAGTTTGTGATCATAGATCACACTCGTTTTATATGTGTCAAAGTATCAAGCATTGACACCACAGCTTCATCACAGTCATTCGTCTTGTACACGTCACGTACCTTCGCAACCATTTCCACAAAATATTCATACACAGTTCGTCCTTTAACATCACAATGTCTATATGGCAACAGACTACGCCAGACTGCGTGCATTCGAAGTAAAAAGATGACATCCATCTGTTCAAAATCGTGTTCAGGTGGTAAAAAACGAATGCCATGTGGATTGAGGGGTAGGTCTATCTTTATTGTTCTCTGTAATATATCCCAAAAGAATATGGCATTATTACAATCGATGAAAACATGTTCGATCGTTTCAGCTTTGTTGCACAGAAAGCATCTGCTTCCCCATGGCACATAAATTCCTCTTTCCTCCAACCACGTTTTAACAGGCAAGGTTCCCGTGTGAAGCTTGAAGAAGAATGTTTTAACGTTTGCCGGTATCCACATATTTTTAACCCTTTTAAGTACGTCTTGCCCAGGCCCTTCTTGAAACATTAACCGATACAATGGAACAGGGAACACACTTTCAATGAGATCCTTCATAAGACGCTTTCTTTTTACATTGGAGAGGTACTCAAGGGAGAATCTCGCCCTAAGGAAACGATAGGACGTTACAACTTCACGCAAGAACCTTGAAATTGTGTAATGAGGGCCAATGGCTGAAGAAACAAAAAAATCAGGCATAGACACTGCTAACATGGTTTGAAAAAAACTGCACAGAAACGGGTCTCTCTCGTCCCTTATCAATATGAAACGTGATACAACTTGTTGAAGAAACAAGTGGCACACCGACAGACCACCTTTCTTTACTCGACGAAACAAATTTGTCCTTGATGTTCGCTCCCACGTAGAACACCAGATAAACGTGGCAAAGATTCGGTGAAATTTTTTAATGTGCTTACGTGTACAATACAGTGCCTGCAGGAGATACACAATTTTTGCAGCGAGAAAAACGTTACAAATGGTGGCACGTGCAAAAATTGACAATTCGCGGCCACCCCATGCTTCGGCCATCGATCGCACGCATTTCATCCGTTTTTTCGAGCCAGAGTGACTCGTTCTCACGATACCCATCCAAAGGCACCCCTAGGTAAGTGCTAGGTGTCGTGAGCCACCGGATATTTTCAAAAACACCGGGCGTGGCACTCCAATGGCCATGCCAGAGACCAATGCACTTTTGCTTATTGATTTTACTACCGCTTTTCTCGCAAAACCTTTCAGTAATTCTTAATAATGCGCTAACACTCTCCCTATCTGCAGCAAATAGGGCAACGTCATCGGCATAAGCTAGAACACGTACTTCACAGGACTGTATCTTAAAACCCCTGATTTCTGTACTATTAACTATTTTTCTACAGAGCGGCTCCAAAAATAAAGCAAAAAGTAAAGGACTTAACGGACAACCCTGTCGAACGGAAGAGAGTACTTGCATGCGTTGTGAGAGTTCACCATTCACAATTAAATTGGTACCTGAGCTTTGATATGCCATTTTGATGCCTTTACAGATGATGGAACCAAGTCCTACATAATTATTTAATAAAAAGAGAACACTATGTGGTACCATGTCAAAAGCCTTAGCTAGATCCATTTGCAGCATCGCTACCTTGAGGAGAGCGCTATCGCAATATTCTAAAATGCTTCTAGCTGTATGAATATTTGTAAATATTTTCCTACCCCTGATGCCGCATGTATGATGCGGCCCAACTAACTTCCCTATAACTCCCTGCAGCCTTGCTGCAAGAACTTTCATGAAAACCTTGTAGTCTACATTTGTCAACGTGATTGGCCTGTATCCTGTTACTTTAAGTAACATATTTCTATCTTTGCCTTTTGTGATTAGTACTGTGTGCGCACGATTGAACGACGGAGGTAAAGACCCCCGCTCGAGTGCCTCTGAAAATACCTCATGCAATGCTGTTGCCATATCCGTCTTGAACGCCTTGTAAAATGTCGCGGTAATCCCATCCAGACCAGGAGATTTGCCCGAGCCTAGTTGCTCAATAGCCCTCTCAATCTCTTCGATACTAATATTCATTTCTAATAAATTAGTTTCCTCTTTGCCTAGCGTCGGCATTTCTGCCAAAAAGTCATCCTCGTAGCCCGGCACCTTTGTATCACGACAAGCAAACAACTCTCTATAGTAACTTTCAAATGCCGTCATGATAACTTTCTGTTCTTTGGATATGTTACCATTATATTCTATTTCCAATATTTCATTTCCTCGAGCGTACGCCTTTTCATCTGACAAAGCTCGCTTTGTTGGTACTTCCCCCGCGAGATATTTTTCAGCACGTGCACTTATAATTGCACCTCTGTATTTATCCTCCTCTAAGCTTTCTAGTTTTCTTTTAATGACTTGCAGTTCTTGCGTTACCAAACCCGGATTAGCTGTTTCGATTCGCACCAAGTCTTCGAGCTCCTGCCGCAGACCTTGTTCATGTTTTTGAGCTTGATATTTTATATGCCCACCTCTTTCTATAGTGTTCAATTTTACCCTTTGTTTAAATAACTCCCATTTCTCTGCGGCACTGCGTAGTGTGTCATTAAAAAACTGCTCTATTTCTTTTTTTTGTTTTATCTATGAACATGTCATCCTTGATAAGCTTGGCGTTCAATTTCCACCTTTCCCATTCAAGTTTCCTTTTTTGCTTTTGCACGATCTCGAAGGTCACTAAACAATGATCACTGAAAGAAACAGCATCAACATCGTAGTTTTGACACAAAGGCGCAATCTCCGAACACACATGCACTCGATCTAGTCGTGCATGGCTGGTGCCTTGAAAGTGTGTGAAGTGCTGGCGACTTCCACTTCTTGCAAACTGTGCCATATCATTTAAAGAGAATTTGCTCTCGCATTCTTTGAGATACGCAGCACTTTCATCATTTACACTAGCAGTGGTTAAACGATCTTCCTGATTAAGGACACAATTGTAGTCACCCAACACAATCAAGCACCTCTCACAGTTAAAATACATACTCAATTCGCGAAAGAACAGACATCTTTCATGCGGCTTTGTAGGTGCATAGACACAAATAACTCTAAATTTCGCTTCCCCTTAAGAAAGATCGCACAAAACAAAACGTCCTTGTAAGCAACTTGTAACCGTTTCAATGACAATGCCAATTGAATTTTTAACAAACAATATACACGTGGCTGATGCTCCCACCGCATGGCTCACGCATACATTGTACCTTAAAGAAAATTTTGCTACCAAGCCTTCGGTCGCTTCCTCTCTGCTAACCTTAGTCTCCTGGACCGCAAGCAAATCTAGGTCTCTTTCTTGCATTATGCGTTTGACCTGGTCCGGGACTCGAACCCGGGACCACCGCATTTCCGGGGCAGCCGCTCTACCAACTGAGATAACCAGGCGGCTAGCATATGGCAGGCGAAGTCAAATTTATCAACAACTCAAAAGCATAAGCAAGAGTTTGCCGTAATAGTTCTGCGGAATCTCGCAAGGTGGTGAAAAGTAATTAATAAAGGGAAAATGAGACATCCACCCAAACGTAGCTAAGTGCTACAAGGGAAACCCACACGGGTTCCTTGAAAGAAAATCTTCGATGGTCCTGGGTTCGAGTCCCGGACCAGGAAGAATTTTTCTTCAACTGCGAAGCTTTTCTTTCCAGGAACCCGTATGGGTTTCCTTTGTAGCACTTAGCTACGTTTGGGTGGATGTCTCATTTTCCAATTATTAATTACTTTTCTCCACCTTGCGGGACTCCGCAAAACTATTACGTCGAAGTAGATGATGTTCTCATGCCTGAACTTGCTGTCCCCAGCGTCGAATTTCATGCCTACCTTCATGTCTCCTCCTGTCGCGCGCACACTATAGCCGGCTATAGAGCAATCAGACTGACGGCGACTTCTCTACCTCTCCGTGCAAAGGAAAATTCTCCTTCTCCAACGTTCTCCAAAGGAGAGCCCTTATATCGAAGAGGTGGCGGGTGGAGGGTCACGTGGTTACACTATCTACTGCCTCCACGTGGTAACATAAAAGGGCAAGGGTAGAGCACTAGTGAAGTATATATGCACGAACACACAATATATTTCACACATAATGAAGTAACTTCGCTCAAACGAACATTCTTTTTGCAGACAACGAGCAGCTTCTGCACAACTTTCATCGTTGTGGTTCCCAGCAAAGGAACTTGGATGCGAATGTAGAAGCTTCCATCGGCACGACACCGAACTTTCACTCTGCTCATTTTAAGTTTGTAGAAAGCTTCGTAACAGGTTACGGGCCGTCTAACTTCTGTATACCCTGCAGTAGTCTCTAGCGAGACTGTATGAATTACGAGGCACTGCGGTTGACTGGTGTTCTGGCCGCGATGTCCTTACTGAGTGCGGAGAGCCCGTTTTATATATACTTACCGAGAAGAATATACCCCGTCTGGAAGTGTGGGGACCACGGTACGGCACGCGGAAGATGCCCTTCTGCGGGACGAGATCGCGTGCTATACGAGGAATGGGTTTGACCGGTGGCCGAACTAGGGGACGGTTATTCGGGCTTCCTCTCTTGACTTTCGGCGGGGAGCAGGGGGCTGCTCCGATTGCAGACAGCATTCCCGGAAGCACGCCTTCTACCACGGCATGAATTTCTATCTCTTCCGAACAGCAGGCCCAAACGCCATGCGTTTTGAATAAACGTTTCGTCATAATAAATATGTAGCGTATAGCTCCACATGATTTCCTATAAGGCACCTGTAGAAGTACGATGCTGCATTGATTTGTAGCCGCACTGCGGGATAAAGACAACTTTGTTACGTGCCGTCGAATGTGTATTTTAATAAATTACTCTTATAGTCGCACTGATTACTACATGGGGGTTCAGTGGAAAAAAAACGAAGAAAGGCGAAAGCACTCGCAACCCTACTGCAAAACCCAGTATCCAAGTGTCCAGTGCCACGCCGGATTATAGACCCAGTGTCGCGCGCTGGATGCTGGGCTGCTGGGTAGGCGCGGCGTACTGGGAGGTGCGGGGTACTGGTGCAAAAAGGAGCTGAAGCGCGTAAAATATGCGGTGCCCGGGCAGCGTATATATAGTTTTTTAACACAGAAAGCAACAGATATCGTTTTAGTGCAGTAAAGAAATATAAAGTAAACATAAATGTTTACACCAGAATTCGATCATCTCATCTGCAGATCCAAAGCCCGGTACGTTACCGGTACGCCACGACAGTACATGGAATTGCGCGGATAATTTGTCATGCAAAGGTCCAGTCGCAGCTTTAGTTTCACAGGGACGAGTCTAGCACAGACATGGTAGATGCGCTATCGCCCGCAACTAAAGCTTACGCCTGTATCAGAAAGAAAAAGTTGTCCGAATTCTGTAGTGTGCCTGGAAGTGCCACAACGGCGATTTTCGTTTGCGATTGGTATTTTAACTTGGAAAAAAGTCCTAAATGAACCGCCGACCCGGGACGCTGTATGGGCTGTTACTGCCGATTTCGATAGCCATTTCTTGTTCTTCGTGCAAGGGATATGCAACGTTTCCTTAGTTCAATGAAGTGTTTCAATCGACACGTCTGTCTAGCCGCGCACATATTCGTCAGAGAGGCGTAGGCTATAGTGCTGGTATACTTCGGCGACAACACATATGCCTATGTTTATAACGCGTCACATCGGCGCTAATCGCTTGTTGTGCTGACACTGCAGACACGAAAAAAATAGTTCATTTAAAAACACCGATGCGAAAGCTGAAATATAGAGTGATTTATCCTTGTTGTTGATTCTTGAGTCCAGACGGTCCGATAGCGTGTGGGCCGACTCGGCGGATACGATATAGGCGTAAAAGCTTCGGTGTAAGGGACCGATGTCGAAGCGGGTACCTGGCGAATGCTAAAATGTGTGTATTTCAGCCTCAGAACCTTTTATCTGTTATGTTTTAGTACACTAGGAAACGTGGAAGCGCACGAATCACATCAGCTTTGTTATCGATGCGATAATAGAAATCAGTGGTATGCTTCGAACTCGGGGTCGGTTCCAACGAACGCATCCGAACAACTTCTGGGTTTCGTGTCGACTGCGACGACGGCGACAGCTCGTAGTCATCTGTTACGTGCAAACTACTAAAAAACAAGGCGTCCTCTGCGTTTGCGTGGTTTCGTTCAGGAATGCAGCTATCCACCCAGTCAAAAGGGAAAATGCAAAAAAACAAAAGTGATCTTCAGCGTGAAATATGCACAGGGCACCTCACGCACATTTATTCCAAGCTGCGACACGAAAGAGACCTTTATGATCCGAAGATATATCGCTATTTAGGACACGAGACTGGTATCAAGCGATGAAATTGTATAAAGCATTTAATATCCACCAGCGCCTATCCTCGTTGCGTACTGTAACCAGTGCGGCACAAACGCAACCAGCTCTGTTTCCATGCAGTGCGAGCCAGCGAACTGCAGCGAGAACCAGCGCGTGCATACAGCACAAAGCAGTGCGCCCCAGCGTCATCGCAGTGAAACCAGCGTCTCGTCCAGTGTGAGCCAGCTCGTATACAGCGTTCTCCCTGGTGTCCCAGTGACTCCCAGCGAGCGCCAGCGTCCCCAGTCCGATCCAGCGTCAAAAAACGCGTTGGTTTCCCACTGGAAGGCACTGGAAGATGCTGGTTTTCGCAATAGGGAAGCAACTCTGTATGTGCCTTAAATTGCGTTATCCAAACAAGACAGAAGTTCACAGGAAGATGGAGACTTGAAGTCGGTAACAGTAGTCGAACAAGGAATGTCACCGAGTCCACCGACATTACTTGTATGGGCACTGTTGTACACCGCATAATGTGGCGTGTTTACTTCTTCTTTATTGGATTAACAATCTTCAATGACAGCTCAAGTTCTGATCGACTCTACAGTGCCGTTTCATAATTAACGGCAAAATTATACGAGCTGCAATGTATTAGGTAGGGTAATCCTTTTTTTTTAATCAGCTGTGATAAATAGCACGATTCTGCCTGTTCTTCTCGACTACTGACTGAGAAGTTACTTACAGGGGAAATCAAATATATAGCTGCCGAATGGAGAGTGGCTAATTATGGTTTCAAAACACGTTTTCCGGGCTCATCTTTTATTTATTTACTGCATTGAATCCTCTTTAAGGTACGCTTATTCCCACTCCTGTGGCTATAGTTCGTTTAAAAATGTACGCTCCTGAACTGCGGTGTGAAGCTATGTTCGCGTTTCCCTTAATCTTTGTCAAACCTATATCTCCCTCACGCACTACACCTAAAAATTATATGGAAGGTCATTGCGTTCTGGCCGCGTCATGTGAGGAAGGGCATTTCACAAGGCTGCACCAGCCTTGCAAACATGCAAGCGGTGGCCGACGCGCTATGATATGCGTTGAGGTGGCATGATGCAAGATGGGTGATTCCGGCCACCTTTAAAAAAACCTTATGGTAAATGGCTATATTGCGCTCAGTTTTACAAACACGATATTAAGGAAGGACAGGACGTGGACGGACGAAGCGCAAACTACCAACTGTTTGATACTGTTAAAGAACGCGCTTATATACAAGGAGATATGGTGCGGGGGGGGGGGGGGGTACATATAAAAAGATATGACAAGGTGACGACATGTGATTATAGTTTGGGGTCAGGCATACATCCTTCACATGCACCCGTTCGTCCTGGCAAACTCGACCTCAGCTTTGATAAGCGCGATGGACGGAGTGATTACGCACGTCTCTTTTTCTTTAGCTATCGCAAGCGCCTCCCATATTTCTCGCTCCGTTTTTGTTTTTGATGTTCCGATGAATGTGGTGCTTTCTATTAGCGGGGAGCATTTGCACTGTTTGCAATGTGCGGCCAAGTTGCTAGGTGCTGTCAGAAGCTGGCACGTGTATTTGTGCTCCCGTAACCTATCGTTTAGACAACGTCCAGTTTGCCCAATGTATACTTTCCCGCAATCTAGTGGGATTTGGTAAACAACTGAAGTAGCGCATTCCACGTAACGGGTGCATGTGAAGGATGTATCCCTGACCCCAAACTATAATCACATGTCGTCACCTTGTCATATCTTTTTATATGTACCCTCCCCCCCCCGCACCATATCTCCTTGTATATAAGCGCGTTCTTTAACAGTATCAAACAGTTGGTAGTTTGCGCTTTGTCCGTCCACGTCCTGTCCTTCCTTAATATCGTGTTTGTAAAACTGAGCGCAATATAGCCATGAACGTTCACCAACTAGCCCCCTTCATTGCTTTACCTTATGGTAAAGAGAGCGGGGCGTTGAGGTGACGAAAAGCGACAGTTGTCAAGTTAGATTGTGCTTTTAACCATGAAATGTTGATGTCATGCGAATATGAAGACTGTGTGAATCGAGTCGCATGATTGTGTACCCGTTCGAGTAGATTGATGACATAGGTTATTTTGGCGAGAGTATTACACAACACAGTGCATACGAGTTCGCAAAAAGATCTCTAGACAAAGGCCAGACGAGCGAAATTCATTCATTGTTTTATTAGAAGCAGTATACACAGTGTCTCACGTAACTTGTGCCAAAATTTAAAGGTATGCCAGTGACACGTAATTGGACAGAGCCAATGTAATGTGGTTTGCCGTCGCTTGGAAGAAGAAATACTGCTTTTTTATTTTGTTTAATTACACAGTTAGTTAGACACAGACACAGACACCAGTAACGAGACACATGCCATCAAACTGGCTGTAGAAATGCACTGCTGTAGCAATTACTTTTTTTAACAAAAAGCACTGGTGTCATCCTGGAAATTAATTTCAAGTGAATATGTCTTTCAAACTCACTGGCTGCAATTTGCAAACTGAAATATGTGCCGTGATGTTATAAGTGAATTAATAAATTTATGAGAATCAGTTTAATGTTTACATTTCTTGTGCTAGTAATGTCCACCCCTGAATAATCCGGCTCAAGAACAAGAATTATGCTACCTGGCACAGACAACTTAAAAAAAATCTATAAAACTGAAAATGGATCACTGTACAATCCTTATTTGTTGGTTGAATGGTGTGTGCCAATTTCAGTAAACCTTACGTACTTTTGAAACATTGCAATCACAATAAGTGATGCTTATGGGAGCAGTTTATTATGCTGCATTGCTGTTGCATGATCCAGTTGTGTTATCTGCCATGATAACGTTCCTGCACAGGTCATTCCATATCAAGCGACTTATTCATATTAACTGCTTCAGATTTTTATATAAAAAAACAGCTATTAGTGGTGTGCTGGAATACAACAATGTTACTCCTTGTGTGAGTTCCATTTCAATTTTATTCACTGCCAGAAAAAATAACGAAAGAATTCAGAAAAAGATATGGTTTCATGCAAACATGAAAGGCACATCATTGCCATTACCGGAGATTTTTTGTTGCATTTTAAATTTAGGCCAACTTATACCTATTAATTTTTACTCATGTATTTTAGATAGCAAGAAACCATTTTTACAAAGTTATCTAAAATGCAGTTTTTACTGAACTCTGACAATGGCACAGATGCACTTGCAGGTGTGCAATTCCATGCGGAATCGACCAGCGTTTTTTTGACACCCCACATATAGCTGAAACATTGCCATATGCTTACTAGAGTTCAAAACTCGTTACCCACTTTTATTTATTTTTGCCAGACATTTTGTAGCATTTTGGTGACATTAGTTTTCCTGCTCAGCTGAGCAAGAGGACATCAATCAACATTCTTTTTCAAATGTACATTGTATTGATCGAGGCCTTCAAATGGTGTGCGTGGAAATACGGTGAAGTGATGCAACTGCCAAAATAGCCAATTTTTCAAATATTTGAATACTTCAAGTGCTTTTGGCACCGGCAAAAGTGAGTCAAATTGCAATCCGTGTCACAGGACAGAAATTAAATACAGAATGGTAGCCCAGGTGACACAGTATAGCAGAAAAATATTTTAAGCTCTGAAGGTTCAGCTGATCGCCTGTAAAAAAAGAACAAATTCTAATCTTTTGCAAGAAGCTTCATGTTCAAGGAAAAAACAGCTTTGGTAGTTGGCCAAAAAATATGTGATACATTATTGGATAGCTCTACATGTCTGCTATGCATGTGTGAAGTTAAAAAAGGAATTATTTTTAAATGCCAGAATTTCTTTTTTGAAATTTTGTCAGCACCGACTTTTCTCGGATGTGCGCACAGCTTCCCGGTTGGGAATGCAGACGACAAAACTGGCTTCGTCTGCAACACAGATGACAGAGAAGCGGTGTTAGGGTCTGCATTTTGTTGCCAAGGGACACATGCTCTAATGCAACGAGGCTTGTGTTTGGTGTGGGCCAGGTAAACCATACAGCCATTGCACATAAGATATCAATACGAGGTCTGTTAGAAAAGTATCCGACCTTTGGCTGAAGAAAAAAAAACTGGCATAACTGGAGCGATGGAAACCTAATCACCCTCAAAGTAGTTCCTTGGGACTACAGCCACTTCTCCCAGCGGTGCTGCCATTGTTAGAAGCATTCCAAGAAGGCCTCTCTCCGAATGGAGTTTAGCTTAGCTGTCGTTGCAGCCATGTCTTCTCTTGTCTGAAATCGCGCTCCTTTCAATGGCCTCTTGATTTTGGGAAACAGCCAGAAGTCGCAGGCAGCCATATCAGGAGAGCAAGGAGCCTGTCAAACTACAGGAGTCAGGTTTTTCGCCAAAAAAGTCTGAATCGCGAGAAAAGCATTGTCGTGATGGATGCGCCAATTTCCTGTTGACAACTTCGGTATCTTGCGCCACACAGCATCACATAGGCCATGGAGGACATCCCTGTAGTAGTCTTTAGTGATTGTTTGACCCTGTGGTGCGTACCCGTGGTGTACCACACTGCGGGAGTCAAAGAAAGCAGTCAGCAACACTTTGACATTGCTGCACACTTAACGGTCTTTGGTTGGTGACGTGGAATGCTTCCACTGTAACGACTGGGATTTGGTTTCCAGGTCGTAAACATACACCCCAGACTTGTCACCAGTGATTATGGTGTTCATGAAGTTGGGGTCACTGTTTGCGGAATCCAGCATGTCTGTGAGACTTCAACACGAAGTTGCTTTTGCTCCACCATGAGCAGCTTGGGAACGAATTTCGGCGCAACTCTCTCCATGGCCAAATCTTCAGTGACAATGGAATGTGGATAAAATGTGCTGAAGCCCACCTCTTTCGCAATTTCTTCGATAGTTACACGACGGTCCCGCATCACCACGGGGTTCACTTCGGCAATGACCTGGTCATTTCGGCATGTTGATGGCCGACTAGAGCGTGGCTCGCTCTCCGCCGATGTGTGGCCGTCTTTAAACTGGTTGCACCACTCCTTAATCTGTGTGCTGCTCATAGCATAGTCACCGAAAGCAGTCTGAATCTTCCGAATGGTTTCCTCTCGGCTGTCGCCCAGTTTCTGGCAAAATTTGATGCAGTAGTACTGCTCCAGTTGCTCCGCCATTTTTCTTGCAATAAAAAATCGACGAGAGCACTGTGTACTACCTCATTCAAACACTGCGTCCCAGCAATTCACGCTATTGGCAGGCGGGAAAAAATTTGTGCATGCGCACAAAGGTTCAAGGGCGGCTGATGAAAGCGCGTTTGTTTGATATTCACCAGGTGTTCGCAAAAAAAGGTCAAATACTTTTCTAACAGACCTCATACGTATTAAATACGTGAGGGAATCCTGCAGTGCTAAAAGATATGTTTCATGCAGTTTACAAAAAAAAAATATCAGCTGTTATGTAGACAGTAAATCCAGAAAGAGCGCTGATATTGTTCATACAAAGCATGTTAAAGGGCATGTCGCTTTGCAATGCAACATAGAGGGAGCAGGACAATTCGTGCCCTGCTCCCTGGAGCCCAATGATGATTCAAGTAGAAAACACCTTCATAATTAAGACTGAAAACCTACATGAGTATGAACAAATTCTTGTGGTGTTTGCTACCACTGTTTCAGAGCCGGAACATGCTCATCTATAAAAGTCATATGTGCCATGTTCATTCTGATGTGGTCAGACACTATTGGCGACCAGTTTTTGCATTCATGTTAAAAAAATACGAGTTTAGAGCGCAGCTGAAGCGCTTGACGTCACCTGCCTTCGTACTGATAAAAAAGGCAGTCAGTTTGCAGAGTAATTCTTGTGGCTAATTATATTAACAATCTTTCCTTGCTAGATGACATGGCTTCATATATTTATGCTATATTTATGTTGTATGTGTGATCCACAAATGAACATTGTAAAAAATAATTTATCGCACTTAAAGCATAATACCTTTTTGTTACTCGTCACATGCATAGCAGACATGTAGGGCTGTGTAATGATGGGCGACACATACTTTTGTGCCAACCACCAAAGCAAATTCGTTTGCCTTCAACACAAAGCTTTTTGCAAAAAATTTGAACTTTAGTTTTTTCAGCTGATTAACTGAACCTCCAAGGCTTCAAATATTTAGCAGCTATCCCAAGTCAACCAGTCTGATTTTATATTTATTTTGTGCCATTTGTATTTCCCTACGTTGAAGAAAATTCAAACTTTACAAATTTTGGCAGTCACACCACTTCAGTCTCTTGACATGAACACCATCTGAATATCTGGATCATACAATTTCCCTTTCAAAAGAAACGTGTATCAGTGCCTTCTAGCTTAGCTGGGCAAGAACAATAAAGCTTTGCCAGAATTCAAAAAAATTATTGCAAAAGAAAATAAATGGGGAGCAAGAGTTCAGAGCTTCAACTATATCTGTGATGGTAAAAAAACGCTGGTTGGTTGCCCTGGAATGACTCAAGTGTATGTATGAAAGCAAATTTTCTCAAAAATTTTCGCATTTTACCTACTCAAAATCAAGCAAACTTGAAATGGTTTGCCATAATAGAACAGTTCTTGACAAATTGGGTGGTTTGGCATGAAATGACATATGATACTTAAAAAATATAATAAGGAAACACCATCCCTACTGGAACCATATCAAAAACATAAAAATGTAGTGAACTACAACAAAGCACAGCACTTGTATTCTGGATTGAGCAATCTAATGTGGGCTTCTCAGGAGACTAGCATAGTAGCATAAATAAAATTAACATAAAAATGTCAAGGCATAGAAAGGCACTACATTTGTATGCTCATTTGAGAAATCCATCAGAAGACTAACATAAAACATAAAAATGTCGAGAGTTACAAAAGCACAACACTTGTGTTTTGGTTTGAGCTGTCCAACTTAGGCTCTTCAGAGGCGGCTGGTCCCATGCGAGAAGCGAGGCCAGAGTTCTTTACATAGGGCATGTTGGTACCAGGAAAGTTGTGACACGTGAAGCCTGCAAAAACAACAAGCCAGAACAAGTTTTAAAAAGCAACTTCAACATGCAAAAGAATGGCATGCAATATGCCCTCATTATAACGAAATTGATTTATGTATTTGTGCTGCTTTATTTCAACTTTGCACGGGTACAGCTTTACGGCATGACCATTTAAATTTATTCAAAGTGGCACAGGACTCAACTAAGTGTCAAATGCAGGAAAGGGCAAAGAGGAACAAAACACTGTAGCAAAATAACTTTATGAATACAGCCAACGACCGATTTTTCGGACCCTCTAGGGAACGTAAAAACGTCCGAAAATTCAGGCAGTCCGAAAAAATGAATGCATGCAAAAAACGCACCCTTTTTCTTTTTTTCTCAGATCTAGAGGTAAAGGGCGAAGTAACAGGCTCCCGAAACCCTGCCACAGCATCAGTGAAGTGGCTATAAAAAGAGGCGTTCAAAAACTCTGTATGCAGCCGACTGCCGGTTTATTATGCACATGTGCATCGTCGGGCAGCCGGTGTTATTGCTGCAGTGGCTTGAAGAACTTGTTGATTGTTGTTTTGACGGCGTTCCGGTTGCATGCGATCATATTCGCCTCGATCTGAGCAAGGGTCATGTCAGCACTGTACACCGATGAAAGAGTCAACAGTGCTCGCGTCAACTTGGCGCTGTAGGCGGCGCAGGCATTGGCTCCTCATTTTCAACATCGGAGTCATCTGAATCCCCCACAACCTGACGGACTATTTCCTCGTCAGTCAGTTCTGCGCGGAAGTCGCGCTCGTTGTCAGCGTCAACAAACTGTTTGAAAGTTATTTCCGTGGGTATGGAAACCCCAGCAGAGCGGAGGTCGTTGATCACGTCGCCCGACGGTACTGCTTTCCGCGCTTCGATGCCATCGGCGAGGACGACGAAGACGGAGTGGGCGCCATCGAAGGCAAGCGAAATCGTCAAGTTGCGAACAGTGGAGTTCGCTGACGAGCGTCGAAGCACCTAGGCCTACCGTCGCAGAGCACACTTGACACAACAGCACAACCACACACCACGCTAGCCAAAACGTGGCCTGCGCAAACAAACAAACAAAATGGCGCCGCTCCGGAAACTCTGCCGGAGGCGGGAGTGCGGCGATGAACATAGCCAGTGTGGCCAGACCAAATCGGTGTGTGACGGCTAAATTCGGCTAGTTGTGGTTCAAAGCGGTGATATGCTTCGGCTGCAAGTGGATTTCCTTCGCAAGGGCGCTGCGCGAGGAGCCAAAAGACCTTCCGTCCGTCAAAAAGTCCAGAAAATTGGACGGCGGGGGGTTCGAGCGTCCGAAACTTCAGATGTCCTTATACATTGATTCTATGGGGCTCGTGGCGGTGCCGCGAAGATGTCCGAAATATCAGGCATGTCCGAAAATTTGGGCGTCCGAAAATTCAGTCGTTGACTGTATCCGCAATGTCGAAGATGTGAACTTTGCTTGCTGAGAAACAAAATGGTGAAAAAAATTCATGTCGTTTATAAATAAACCTGAACTGACAACTAAAATTATTTCTTGTAACTTTCATAATTAAAATATGCAGCACTTCACTGTGCTTTTCCATGCTCCAAATACAATACTGTCATGTCACTACAATTGAGTGTAGCTTCATTTGAAGTTAGGTTTCTTGAGTTCACATGCAATCGGAATGTACATCTCGCCTTACAATGACTTAGGACTTTCTACATTAAAGAAGACACTGCTTACAGCGAAGTATGTTTTCTGCCTCAACAAATGAATGACTGTTATAATGAGGATTCGGTGTAGTTGTGCACCGAGCTCCTTAGCATGACAAATGCAGAATGTGACAGATACGAAGAAATGCTCAGTCTTTTAAGAGCCATATGCCATAGGACTGACTTCTTTAATGCTTTTAGGGTTCACTGCCGTACATCTGTGGCTGTAACGGAACATTTTGAAAAAATTTGCCTTTTCGGAACAGTGCTGCCTAGCATCCCACTGGAGGTGCTGCAACCTTCTGAGACTTCTAGAAAACATTCTTATAGTGCTGTCGCTCCTGGAGTTTCTCCAAACCTGATTTTTCACTTAGCTCCTTGGTGTCTCTCATTGCAGTTATTTGGGAGTGTTGCCACAAGTTTTTGTAAGTTTCATTACACAAAAAAATTATGCTGCTTTATCCTGCATAAAAAAATAAAACATGTAAAACTGCAAATACTGAAATGGTATTGCCACTTTATTGTTATTTAAAAAATTATTTACCATTTTATTTTCTCAGAAAGTCACTCTGAAGAACTTAAATCTGCAATAAAAATATTAAGGATGCACGAAAAGTGATTTTTGAGACTGAACCGAATGCCAGATGCAAATCAAACATTGGATAGCTTCTGAATAATGAACAGCTGATATCACAATTACTTTAAGATGAGGTTCACATCCTAGCATTCTTAAAGTTAGCAAGTTTCTGTCATTGCTATGAAGAGCTGTTTATTAAAAGCACAAATGGAGCAGCAAAATGTTTCTTCACATGCACAGGGCTCTTCAGTAAGCATTAATGATTGCTGTACAGCCTCTAAAGTACAGTTACTTAAGTAACGTAGCCTGGTCTGCTATTCTTCCAAGTTCTTACGTTTTATGTCTATACTACGTTATTGGAGGTGAACATTTACCGTACTTTGGCTCAAATTTCATGTTTTATTGGTGTTTCGAAATATTAGAATAATACTCGCATTTACAAATAGTCACCATTAAAAGACTAAATTGAATAGGACACTATTCAATTCGAAAGTTTTGAGTATTTGCACACCACAAAAAATATATAACTCCTAAATTAGAGAGGCATATTTCTCCCCAAAATGTGATCCTCAACGGGTTAAACAAGAGTGACAGAAAAGCCCATTCATCTTTTTGATAAATTTAAGCCCGTAATCTACTTGGCACTGGTTCGTAATAACCCTGTTAACAGGTAGGTGAAGTAAGGAAGCAGGAAACAATTCTAACAATTCCAGCATGGGAGTAGGGGACATGTTCGATAGTCTGTAAGAAGCTTTATACATTAGGCTTCAAGAGCCTATTCTAAATTTATTGAAGTATATGGGGAAAAGCCACATAAATATTTTTTTCATATCTTAGAATAGAAAGTGATAAAGTGGATGTTAATAAATACGAGTCATAGGTTAGGTGCTTAGAATGAGTAAGCGTCCACTAAGCATATTACTGTTGACAGTGAAGCTGGCAACTCTGTCCCTGTTGTTTCTTTCATTGGAACAACCAAAAGAAAATTGCCACACCACTCAGATTCCCTCTGCTGAAAGGCTGCTGTCTGGCATCACAACGACCTCCTTCAAGATAGGAGCAACATTATTTCAATGTGGCCTGTTAAAATTGGTGAAACTACAGTTTCACATCTCAGAACCTGGAGAGCTGTTTTGATTTCTGCAATTCGGTGAACGTGCTCCTGCTCGAGCTGAGCAGTAACCACACTTGAGCATAGCTTCTCCGCAATTCGTGCATTAGAATAACACTTTAAGGTTACTTAAACATGCCCTCCATGCCAATAGATTTAGAGCGTGCGTCACAGACAACTATTCCTTGCAATGACAGCCAAGTAGCACTGCTAATGCGCAAATGCAGCTCATCTTATGTGGTGGAGCCGCTAAAAACTTTCGGCAGTGAAGGCAGCTTTTAAACTTTAGAAGCATTTGAGTATGGCGGCATTAGGCACTTAAAATCATATGAACAGTCATTCCAAATGGTAGGCTATTGTAGCACACAACTGCACACACAGGCTACTTGAAAGTCGTTTGTTATGCCAATGGTAAGTTCATAATTTTAGAAAAAAATGTGAATGTAAAAATGCAACCGGAAAGGATATATGGTACTTGCCTATAACAGCACTGACCGTGGTGGGGTCAAGAGCCTCTTTTGCCCCTTGGTGTTATTTCCAAAGCCCAAATGGCCGGCCCATGAGCTCCTTCTCTGTGAACACATGCTGAAGCAAGGCCCTTGTGAACTTTCCTGGTCCACCATGGCAGGCCATGGTAAGCTGTGCCAGGGTAACCTTCTCAATGTGCACTCCTACAACCTATGTGAACCTGCATGTTTAAGCAAATGTTAGCAAAACAGTTTTTAAGCCTTTCAAGCACATTCACACAACAACCCTACTGCAAATAAATGACAAAAGTACCTGTTGCAAATCTAGAATGCTAAACTTGACTTCTTACTAGCTTCTTATGCTGTCTGGATGTCACATGTCTCAGAAAAACAATCCAGCAGAAACAAGAATAATAGACCAAAGTATCCAAACGTCTAGTACTTGAAAAAGGGGAGTACTAGCAAAACACAAATGACATGCACACAAGGAAACGGCATTAGACACGGACGGACATTGGGACGGACCAGCATCCATCCCTGTCTAACGCCTTTTCCGTGTGTGTGCGTCCTTTGTTTTGCTGGTACCTCCCTTTTTCAAGTTCATCATGCACAACTGGCCCAAGAGCTTGCGCTAATGCACATCTAGTACAATTTATTGTGATTACCATTCTTGGATACTTCATATTTTCACGTGTTTGTCTCTATTTTCCCATCCATTTGTGTCAATATGTAGCCCATGGTCTAATGGGGAGATTGGGCTGCTATGTTAAGGGAAGAGTTCAAAATCAACTGTCGGAACAGCTTGGGTGACTGGGTATGCGACCCTGGGCATATGCCACTTTTCAATGAATCTCTTTCACGCTATCTTGGGCAACTGCTGCTGCTTGTGTTGGCAAGCAGCATTAGGAGCTTGAAGAGGGACGTGATTGTCGATCATTACTAAGATTACCATTACACGTCACGTTCGCTTGCTGTGCTCCAGAAGTAATATGTGAGATTCCACACCACCGTATGCAATGTACATAAGCCGCAAGGACAGTATGTGCCAACGAACACCTCGATTAAATTAATCGACTCGCAAAGCACAGGCTGCACAAGATCACGGAGTGAACTCAGAAGTTTGTGGACAGTGAGTTGATGTCGATGTCAGGGACCTCCAGGAGACTCGGTCATTTCCTCGATGTGCATCATCGTGCCGTCACACATTGTATTACAATTCTGTCTGTCTCGTTGTACCACCATTCTAATAGTCATCACGTATCACCACAATTCAAAATAAACATAGACACTTATATCTACTGTTTATTTAATCTTTATGGAGAATACCTTGAGCATGAGTTTTTGTAGAGATCATGAATTCTACAGCTTAAAGGAGCCCTAAAGTAAGATTAAATTAAATTCTGCCGTTTTAAGTGCCAAAACGACAATATGTTTAGGCACGGCATAGTGGGGAACTTTGGATTAATTTTTACCAAATCAGGCTGCACAGTACATGGGCAGTTTTCTATTTCACCTCCATCAAAATGCGGTTGTTTGATCCAGTGACTTAGCGGCCCTGTGCCAACACCCCTAAGCAACTACAGTGAAAGCACTAAAGGGAAAAATTATTTTAGATGTATCTGTAAATGACCTTCCTACAATTCAAGAGATTCACTCGTACCGTGAAGGGGCTGAGTAAACTGTAAAAGCAGCAAGAGGAAAGATTGGTGGCAGTACTGCCTTGAAGTTACCACACCTGCTTGCTGTGACGTCATGGATTTTGATGCTGTCCAGGTGTAGCAATTTTTTTTTACAAATAAAGATGTTCTTCATCGTATTCCAAAAACCCAAAATAAAAAGCGTCAGGAACTCTTACAGAATACAGCCCAAGTTTGAAAAAATACTTGGTATCCATGATGTGACAATGAGGTGTCAGCATGAAGATTTTGGGGCGATACTCAGAAAATTGAACTTTGAGCTTTATTTTCTCTAATAATCAAGCAACTACCAAGAAACTTACAGAAGTAGATATTTAAAACGATGCTTTATTTTAAATTCATTTAGGGTGTCATTAGTGTCCCCTTAATACAAAACAAGGAATGCACTTGGCTGCGTAATAGGTTAACATGCATCACTGGTTCTCATTAAGGTAGGATTATCAGTATAGCAAAGGGCACTGGCACTGGCTGCTCCAGAGGGGAGCCCTGCCACTTCCCCTCAACCTCCCAATTTCCAATTTCTTTATGAGCAGTGGTGCAATTTCTGTATCTTAACGAGACATGATGCCAAGGAGATTCATGCCATGCTGGCTACAGTATGTAGTTACCCGCACTTCACACCGTCCAGCTCAGCATCAATGTTTTTGGAATTTGGCCCTTGAAATGCAGAAAGCCCCGATCACTGCTCGTTCTTCAGCCAACTTTCTCAAAGGGTGCTGCTGTTCTGGTTTGGTACCTCTAGCAGTGCACTGCTGTATGACATAGGTCATAATACCTTCGTTCTGGTAAAACTAGAAAGATGTGCACTCATGTAGACCACTAATGTCCACACTAAGTTTCTGAACGCCCCTCTCATATCAGGCATATACACTGAAAAAGGCACATTCTGCGTTTAATATATTCACAAGTGACACTGAAATTCACTCCCAGTCCCGGTGCAGTTGCAAAGTCTTTCAGCTGAGTGCTTAGAGGCACCATGCCTCCTAATGAAGGCACTCTGCACCAATTGATCACTGGAGCAAATGCCTTGCAGTTGCATCAGCAATGTTGTTTTTTTTCTGCTTTCTGCAATACATTTTCACGGTATCACTGTATTTGATCATGGTGACGCTACAGAATGGATGGCCAAAGAATTCACCTTTAGCGTTCTACGTGGGGCGTCTCCCAGCTCATTTTGAATCTGAAAAAAGATGTCAGTATTAAAACGTGAAGCCACGATGCAGCAAAAGCAACAATCAAAAAAGCTACATGGACCATTAGGCTGACATGAATGGATGGATACAAATGACTAGTCACTGAATACACTAAAGTGTGGCCGCTCTTGCCAATGGTAGTGTGAGCTTGTCAAATAATTTACTTCACATTCCTCTACTTACTTTAAAAATTATTTCCACGCATCTACTTAACTGTTATGGCCACATATTAAAGGCAGCGCCTTCATATAAAACCGCAGCGTTACATTCTTTTACTCCCCGTCTACCTGATGCTACTGAAGTTTTCTTTACTCTCAAAGAAAGAATTTCACAGAACTGCTCTTTCGACAAAGCATTATTCCAAGCTTCTGGCAAAGCGTCGTCATTTAGTTCACAACGATGCGCTCCCCTTTCAATCTGTTCACTCTATAGTACTCGGAGTCAAAGCAAAAATGGCTTTTCGACATAACTGGCTACTTCTATGGTCACAAGAAACAATGCTAATTATTGATGTTTATGTTGCCGATCACGTATACATGCCGCCTCGAAACACAGTGGGACGACAAGGCAGACATGCCAGGCATCTCGTTCCTTTACCGATTTTAAAACTGTTAAATCAATCAGTTACTGAAGTGCGAAAAGCTGCAATTTCACGAAATTACATTATTCTGAATGTTGTAGGACCTGGTGTGCCATGAAATCTGCCTTTCCGTGAATGCAAAGAGCGCCTACGCGAAGCCGTTTGGCCGAAGCACTCGATGGCGTCGAACGGAGGAGATGAAAAAAGAAAGCTGAATGCGCGCGAACTGGTAGAAAACAAAACACACGCGGTTGGCAAGGCGTATAACTCGATGATTTCGCAGCACTCTGTGGCATCACCCCTATTGTATCTCACGTATCGCATAGAATCGCATGCACACCCTTGAAATTATTTATTATTATTGCGCGACAGCCTCCTCTGTGTTTTCCGATCGCGCGAACATCGGCCGCGCGGCGTGTCAGGTAGTGGCCTTGAAGCACCGCGGAGTCACTCGATCCTGAAGGGAACAGCGCAACAGAATACACTTTCGCCGATCCCACCGCCCCCCGTTATGATTACAAGCTCGCCCACACGCCTTGTACTAGCGTTGCGCAAACGAAATATCTTCGATTACAGTACAGATCGGATGGTTTCACGTCGCATTGTTTTGCGCTCATTAATAAGGCTAACTCAATCGGTGCTCGAACACCGTATCGGAAATCATGGCGTACAACATGCCCTGTTTTAGCTGGCACCACATAGCTGCTTTACGTCACCACAAGCGGAGTGTAAAGTTAAACCAGCGCAAAACTCCATGTTATATACCACAAGTCTAGTGCTGTACAACCAATTCTCGCAACGGAAGGATAGTACTAGGAATGAAAACTAGAAAAGAGGCGCGCGGAAGACAAGCACAAGAGCTGAAATTATTCCCGCGCTTCCGTTCACCGCGTCGCAATGGACGAACAAGGGGAATTCGAAACACTCACTCACCCTTGATGTCGCCGAGTAGGAGGCGATCATGGCGATCTTCGAGGCAACAAGCCCATAAAAAGGGAGCAACACGCAGGAATATTCCAAAGATGTCATAGCGAATCACACAAAGAACGCAGAAATCGCAGGAAGCTCTCAAGCAAACGGCGTGCACGAACTCGCCGTAATGCGCCAAGCATCAACAGCGCAAACGCGCAATCATACATGTATACACTCATACAAATACACGCTTTTATTATCATAAATTGTACCATTTGATAACAAATTTTGTAATGTCATGTTATTACTGAACAATTGTTGCGATTTGCAAGTGTATGAAAGTTTTTTGTTTCGCTTCTTTGATGAACTACTTTCTTTAGCGCAGTAACGCAGTGCACCGACTGGAGCTAATGGGATGCGCGGGAAACAACGCCAAATTCAAACGTCGCAAACGTCGTGCTAATTTGTGCGCGCATAGTTTTCGCCGTTTGAATTTTAAAAAAAAGTAATGCGTGCCGCAACCATGCGAACTCAACTATTGACCAGAAAAGTACAGGAACATCGCTGTTTGTGCTTCTTATTTTGACGTCATGGCAAACTGCAGGCGGTCAGTTGTCCCATTCTTTAAACATTTGTGCGTTTGCTTCTGCGCTGTGCGATTTGTCACCGAGAACGTATAGCAGCGCAGATTGTGCTTGGTGGCCGAGCAGATTCCCA
Source organism: Dermacentor variabilis (assembly GCF_050947875.1). NCBI lineage: Eukaryota > Metazoa > Arthropoda > Arachnida > Ixodida > Ixodidae > Dermacentor > Dermacentor variabilis. The sequence goes on along the minus strand of NW_027460346.1, from coordinate 2,696,425 downwards.
ACACATTAGCCAGCACCCCGTTTAGGTCACAGAAAAGAATTTGCCCTCCATGTGAAATATGAGCACCATGTCGTACATATCGGCCAAGCTTTTCGTTTCGTTCTGTAGGGCGCTAACGGGTAACATCTAAGTGAAACGCACTCTGTAAAAACGATGTTCACTCCTTTCTCCGCCGCACCTGCCGTGGTGGCATAGTGGCTGAGGTGTTGCGCTACTAACCCGAGTGCCTGGGATCTAATGCAGGCCGCGGCGGCTGCATTTCGATGGGGGTGAAACGCAAAAACGCCTATCTTTATAATCGACCCTTCCACTACCCCACGATATGGGACGCTTCTGCACGTACCGCGCAGATAAGCTTATCGTCAAATTCTACGCGAGCTGCCTTCTGAAGTCATGGCCATGTCGCCAACGCAAGGTGCCAAGCCCGCGAACAGAGAAGCCCGCGCGCGAAAAGCACGTGTCGGCGAGGAAGACGGAAGTGACGGAGGTGTCGGCCAGCGAGCCACGATTGGCTGCCCTCGCCGGCCGCTTCCGGCAGCGTCCGACGACGCGCGTCGAATATCTGGCGGGTCCTGTCGGCGGCGACGGGCGTTTTTCTCGACGCCGGGCGTCGATCGAATGCGCGCCGAACGTGGGAAAATCGCAGACTTGCCGCAGTAAAAGCGTTCCATGTATCCCAGCCATTATAGGCAACTTCTTGATATGCGACCTAAGACACGCGAAAGGCGTGTCGACTAAGATCGACTGTGACGCGGGCGTTTCATTCCCGCGTCTAAACCAATAAAAAGTGGCATGGGCTCTCGCTCATGCTATGTGACGTGCCGCAACCGCCAGACGCCTGAAAGAGCTCGCTCGCCTTAATACAGGAGAAGTATGCGTGCGATCGTGGCCTAGTTAACGGTTAGAGCAACGGGTTGTTGCGATTCGGGCCCAACGTTTGACCCCGCCATTGGACAGTTAAATTCATTTTTATTGAAGAAGCTGGAAACAATGAGAAACTACCTACCGCCTACCTACCGCACAACTGCCTGGGGTGTGTTTAACACTATTTTGCGTTAAAAAAAAAAAGAAACTAGAGAGTCGTCAAAGCAGCTATTTTGTGCCAGTAGGGTTATTTTTAGTGCAAAGCATTTTTGACTCATTGTTAACACTTTGCGGTAGGTAGGTTAGGCTAGGTAGGTAAGTATAGGTAGATTCCTTTCTCGCCTCTCTTTAATAACAAGAAAATAATGCGTGGCTGCAGATGCAGGAATCGAACCTCTGCCGTGTAACACAACAGCCCGGTGCATTAGTCATTAGGCCAGGATCACTTTCTTACTATGTTTATTGCAGTTGACAGTGAAATACACGTCAACCTAAAAGACAAAACGAAAATAGTACAACAAACTATCAAATAATTTACCAGTTTGAAGCCTCAGTCGCGCTGGACTAGCGTTGTTTAAAATTCCCTGAGCGTTGTCATGGGCACTATACCCTCGACAGCTACTCGGGATCACACTCTTACAGTCTTTGCATTTCTACAAAAAGTACCACGTACTCGCGGGACAACAACCGGGAGGCCGCCGCCCGTATCCCCGTGAAACCCCGCCATAGGGGCGCGACATTGACAGTGCAGGCCGATCCGCATAATCAAGTCGTATGGTATTCTGTCGTGGCTGCTAATGTTCAGAAATGTTATACCATATTGAGCTAGTGGAAAGTTCCTCTTTAGCGTTCGCTAAAGCATGTCCCGAAAACATACCCCCTCCCCACAGTAAAAAAAAAATTATCAATAGTCTCCGGTTTCTTACAGATAAGAATGTGTGAGCCCCACGACAGAAAAAAGAATCCGTTTTTCTAAGAATTTTCTTACTCACACTGTGTTAGCGTGTAGGTTAAAGAAAAAATTTCACTCCCGTACTAATTTGTACTCTTTACATTTGTTTTATGAAATCTGTGCCCTTGCCAGCACTGCCAGTGACGCTGTACATAGGGATAAACGAGAAGACATAGGCTTAACCGAGGGGCCAGATTTTTATTAACCATATTATACGACGCCAACAAACAATGACACCAAGGGCAACATAAGGGAAACTACCTGTACTTACTAAATGAATTAAGGAAATAATAAGTGAATGGAAAATGGACGAAAAAACAACTTGCCACAGGTGGGGAACGATCCCACGTCTTCCTGTTACGCGTGCGATCCTCCACCAACCGAGCTACCGCGGCGCCGTTCAACCATTCCCTTTATTGGGTATTTAGGGTTTTTTTTTTACTACTAGAACTAGCCTTGGAAGAGTTAGCCAGCGCCACAGCTCACAGACCTTGGCTGCGGATGTGTAACATCCTTTCTGCCGCAGGCATCAGGAGTACGTAATCTTTTTGGGTGAAGGCAACTGGTCAATAAACCCACACGTGCTACAGGAAGGCATCAATATTGCCACATTCGAGGCCCTTGTTATGTAATAAACGAGAAGAAATGGCATTAACCGAGGAGCCCGATTTTTATTAATCGTATCATAAGGCACCAACAAATAAAGACACCAAGGGCAACATAGGGGAAATTACTTGTACTTACGCGTACTAATTGAATTAAAGAAATGATAAATTAATGGAAATGAAAATCGATGAAAAAACAACTTGCCGCAGGTGGGGAACGATCCCACGTCTTCGAATTTCATCCTGCCAGAGTTTCGCGAGTAATCGCATTTTTCCATATCCAAAAGTTGATGTAGCTTGTACGGAGAGGTCACTTCAATTTCGCAATTACGAAGAGCGCTAAAACTAAATGTTGAAAATTTATTTAGTAGGTTTTTGTTAATTAGCAACTTATCACCACGTGTCATTCGTCAGCCCGTGATCGCTATCACTGGCGGCATGTCTCCGAAGCAACCGTCCTTTTGTTTCAAAACAGCTATTTTTAAGAACTACTTCAAGTCTTCGTAGAAACACCTGGTATATGCAGCCGTGGCATCTGGGAATCAAATCCGCCACCTCACTAGTGGAATGCCATAGTCACTGACCCAGTGGCGTAGCTAGGTCGTCTGGCACCTGGGGCCCGTAGGTCTTCTGTCACCCCCCTCCCCGGGTGTAGCCGGGGGAAAGAGGGGTGTCTTCAGACGTATATGACACCCCCCCCCCTCACTGGCCCCTTGCACCCGGGGCCCACGGCCCCCCGGCCCCCCCTGTTGCTACGCCACTGCACTGACCCACAGTGGCAAGTCTGTACAGCCGTCAAAAATTATTTGTGCACTAATACATTGTTTTCCACTCCAACAGCTAAACAGTGACAAGTGGCCCAGTTGCACTTGTCTGCTTTATTGCCATATTTGCAGAGGGAACAGCTGGGCTTACGAACCTAGCCTCGGCAACGGGCGCGCTATGCGAGATCACTGTGTCGGCAGTCTGAGGCCAGTGTCTGGCGACGACAAACGATTTCCCAAGAGCCGGCAATGGCTGTAGTACGAGTGCCTCTATAAGTTCAAAGCCATTTCGTCAGCACTTTTAGCCAGAAAAAGTACGGATATGAATCTTATTTCCACCGTGACTTGGTCTGCAATGTCAACAACCTAGAAGGAGCAGTGGGTAAGGGAGATGCACCACAATCCTATTTTATGTCCATTGCAGGACTAAGGCCTCTACCACCGACGTTCAATTACCCCTGTCATGCTTACCCTGCAAACTTCCTCATAGCATTAATGTGGAAAGTTGGGTGAGTTGGTGATTATTCATCATACGATGTTGGTGAAGCAGCGCGCTTACAAGGACAAGGCGAAGGCACGCAAGAATACACGACACTCGCTGCATTCTCAACTACTTTATTTCAGAACAAACGTTTCATGTTTATATACCTGCGCACCCTCAGACGTCAAAGATAAGCAACCTGCTAATAACAGCGCAAAATGTAGGCAAGAGACGAGACAAGAAGACACCACAAGCGTCAGTCAAAGTCAGCGCTTGTGGTGTCTTCTTGTCTCGTCTCTTGTCTACATTTTGCGCTGTTACTAGCAGGATGGAAAACCAACAAGCCCAAGCTGCTATTCTAGCGAAAGATAAGCAAGGCAAGATTAAAAGCAGTCTCAAATTCATTCGCCCGCGCATACTCGGGCGTCATATAGATAGGCAACCAGGGGCGTAGCCAGGGAGGGGCTTATAAGGCTTCAGCCCTCCCCCCCCCCCCCAAAAAAAAATTTTTTTCCTGCTGTCATGCACCGCCGACCAAAACAACCCCTGGCGCCGGAAATCATTCTGGATTTTGTCTAGAGTGGTCTTTTTCACGCTCAAAAAAAAAAAAAAAAATTCAGCGCGAACATTGCGAACTTGGGCTGGATATTGTGGCAACGCCCATGCACCTGGAGTCACATGACGCAAGCAGCCCCATCCGAGCACAAAGTTTCAAGGGTGTTTTGATGCCGAGCGGGCTCGCCTCGGCATCTCGCGGAGGCCGCGTAATCTACGGAGCGCATGGATTTTAATTCCGAAACTATATGAGTATAAAGTTCTCAAACTTTTGATGCGAAAGGTGCATTGACATTTTTTTTAATAATAATCTTTATTTCACTCATGAAGTGAGGGAGTGCGGGAAAAAAGCTGACAAGTCAGCTTGACTAGTTCCCAGCTCCCCGGAGTACACAATAGAAGAAACAGAGCACTTTTCGCATGGCAACATAAAAACCTCAAACAAATAGTAATAGTAATAGTAATGCAGCAATAACTTGTCGATAACAGTGAGAATACGTAACTATAGAAATAAGAAGTTTATTAACTGCGTGATAGACCAATGTTAAAGGAAACGTACAGACATGAAAAAACTGCAAGGCTCTACATAATGAAGGAAAAGACGAAAAATAAAGCGGCACACATTTGTGCAGTATGGATCAGTACATTGGTACATTGCAATGGGTATAGCGTACATGCGCAGAGATGAAAAAACCACATGAAATTCTGTCATGGGAAAGGAGCTTTGCCACAGAAGAACGTTTTCAGTTTCTGGTTCGATGCTATTTCGGGAGTGAAACCGTTGTTATGGCAGAAATTGAGCAAATGCGGTAGCGTTGTGTTTTCTATTTGTTGTCCGTATCCGGTTCTGCACGTTTTGATTAGCCATGGCTGTGTATTTCGATTCTCATAAGGTGTGGTCCTTTTAGAAAGCGATGCCAACCGTAGTAGGGAATACCTGTTATTTTTTACTTCAAGCTTATAACGTGAACACGGGCAATGTGGATATAGCTCGTCTATTTTCATTATACAGTACTTCAAGAACAGAGGGTGGGAAGGGTCACTAATGGGTACGTTTTCAATATTTCGTAACATTCTTTTCTGTAATATTATGATTCTTTGCAAATTACCTTTTGTTGTGTTCCCCCAAACTAATTGGCAATATTTCATATGTGAGTAGAATAGCGCATTGCACAATAGAAGCTTAACCTTTGACGGTAGAATGTATCTGTTGGCGTATATCAATCCAACGATGCGAGAGAGTTTTGACACAACGTGGTCGATATGAATGTCCCGAGTCATATTTTCACTGCTATACACTCCAAGTATTCTAAATGCGCTTACTAGTTCTACCTTTGAGTTTTGCAGCTTAATGTCTGAGGTAATGTTAATTTTCTTGTTTTTCGCACGGTATATGACAGCCTTCGTATTACTAACGTTTATTTTCAATTTGTTAAGTTGCGCCCATGTATCTAATTCCACAAGCGTTCTGTTCGCTCTCAGAATCAGCTCATCCGTACTTTCTGCAGAGAATAACAGTGTCACATTATCAGCATAAATGACAAATTTCACCATAGGATCGACGTTAACAATGTCATTCAAATATGAGTTAAACAAAAATGGGTCCAGAATACTCCCTTGAGGTACGCCGGCAGAAATTGGTAACATAGTAGACGAGCAGCCATTTAAATACACGTACTGCTTGCGCTCACTAAGTTAGGACGTCAGTAGTGATAGAACCGTTCCCCGGAATGCGTACATTTCAAGTTTCTTTAGCAGGATGGAGTGATTTAAACAATGGAAAGCTTTCGTAAAATCCACGTATATTCCAAGGGCTACTCCTTTATTTTCAAGCGATTGCAGGATAAATTCTTTTTGTTCTAACCGTGCCATTTCTGTTGATCGATATTTCCGGAAGCCATACTGCGCGCATTGAATGATATTGCATTGTTCGCTAAAATTTGCTTTTCTAGTAAGAACCATTTTTTTTCAAATCCTTTTGAGAAAATTGGTAGTATGGATACTGGACTAAAATTTTTTAAATCATTCTTACTACCTTTTTTGTGCAATACGCTCACTTTGGCGAGTTGCATTTCCAAAGCCGTGCTTTATATTTTCAATTCCGGAACGTGTTGTGGGTATGATGTTGTTATAAACATTTGACGCCCAAAGGTGCATTAACATTTCTTAAGTCGTACATCGGACCATACAATGAGACAAACCAAATCAACACACTATCAGACAAGTTGACAAAGTACGCCGCGAGGTTCGATGAGACGAACCGTTGTGGTGGTTCATTTGTGTCGTCATGTCACAGAAAAGAATATCAACATTTATTTCACCTGCGCCAAAGCATCCATGTCAAGAAACTAAAGCCAGCAAAGGTAACTACGTACGTATTTATTTTCTACGTTGACTATTAATTGGCCAGTACCACGTTGAGCCTCTTCAATGTTCTTGTTCTGGCTACCCGCTGGCTGCCACAGCCAGCCAGAGCGCATGCGTTTTTCTCGTGTTGCCCCGACCACCGCGCGGCGCACTTCGGTGCGCGCTCGTTTGTCTGACCGAGCGTATTTTCGCCGGGCAGAGTTTTGGACACTTTCTGGCTATAACAGACGAGTAAAAGAAACAATGTTCGCTCGCATCATCACTGTAGGGACACGAAGGATTGCAACGCGATCGCTCGAGCGCAACCTCTCCGGAAAGTCTTGTCTCACCGGTGTAGGATATCGAGCAGCATGCGTATGGCTATCTGTGAACCAAGCATCTCACGTTTTCTTCGATATTTCTTCGGTAGCCACATTAGGTGCACAAAGTAGGCATTCGATTGTGGCCAACATGCTTTCCTTTGAGTCTTTCTTTTTTTCATTTCGGTGCTCCGGCCCTGCAAAGGAAAAAAAAAAGAAGACTATTGCGACGCAGGGAATTGCCGCATGGTGAAAGTTCGATTTCGTTACTTCTTTTGCGGAGAGTAAAGGGCCACAGGACGCTTCAGTTGCCGGATACTCTTATTATATTATTTCGATAGCAATTATATGGACACTCCAGGCACATTCCTGCCGTCGCCGTCACCCTCATGTTCCGTATAAAGTCCAAGGGCGATAACATCGTGAACGCGCGCGGTATGCTGCAAATATGCTGCAAATGTGAGTGAAAGCGTAGGGGCGGGGGGGGGGGGGGGGGTCGGTGCATGGGTGAGCCGACGATGGTGGCTCAGTCTTGTGTGCGCAAGGGAGAAAAGCCGGGAGGAAGAGCGCCGCCTTCCATCGCGCGTGATACATAGGGGGGGGGGGGGGGTAGTGGAGGGAGGTTGGGGGGGGGCGGGCCCTAGGATTCTGTGAATCTATGATTGCCCAACATATTTATTTGCCTTGTTTGACGCATTATATACAGTGACATTTTCTTGGATATGTAGATTTGTTGGAGACTGATACGTATATTTAAATATCTTGTTGCGAGGTTTTGCGCATACGTGCAGTGAACTTTGTTTCCAGTGACCCTTTTTTGCCATTTATTAAGCTGTATTTTCGCGTTTGTACATTCCATTGTATCTCCGCATTTCTAATGTACGAGGGCGAGTCAAATGAAAGTGAGCCAACCCACCCCGCGCAATAACGGTTTGGTTCATTATCTGCGAGTCACACGCAGGTGTAAGGATAAATGTTCTTTAATGCTCTCATACGCTGGGTTGAACATGGTTGCGTGACATAATGGACGCTGAAGGTGGTTTCCAAAAAGAAATTAGTCACCGTATGGTTCCCGTGCACGTTAAACATTGTATTTCTTTGGTCACCGTGAAGCGCTTGAGCAAACGGTTCAAAGAAGGACGTGAAAGCTGCAAAGACGATTCAAGACCGGTTCACAGCCACCGTGCAATCACCCCTAACGTAACTGCAAAGGTTGATGAGTTGATTAGACAAGAACGGAGGATAGGCATAGATGAACTAGCAGAGCGTGTGAACATCAGCCACGGTTCGGTTCACACCATAATTCATAAACATCACGGTTATCGGCTCTTGTGTGCGCAATGGACGCCTAACATTTTGAAGCACCGCCAGAAGACGGAGAGGTTCAGCGCTGCCTTGACTCATCTGAGCCGGTATCACAATGAGGGTGACGACTTCTTCTCTGCAATTGTGACCGGGGACGAATCATGGTGCCACTATTACGAACCTGAAACACGACGACAATGTTTACAGTGGAAACATTCAAATTCGCCACCCCCAAAGAAAGCAAAGACCGTCATTTCCGCCGGAAAGGTGCTCTTGACTTCTTTTTCGATCGTCAGGGGTCATTACTGATCGAATTTGCCAAACCTGGAGACACTATCAATCGTTTGCGATATTGCGAAACGCTGGATCGGCTGCGTGTCACAATCAAGAACAAACGACGTGGAAAATTCAGGAATGGGGTCATCTTTCTCCACGGCAATGCCCGTCTCCACGTCGTTGGTGTGGTTAACACAAAACCGGCAAAGTTCAAGTGGGAAACGCTGCAACATCCGGCATACAGCCCAGAACTGTCGCCTTGCGACTGCCACGATTTGGGGCAATTGAAGAAAAAAAAAAACAGCTCAAGGAACCAGATTCGTGTCGGACGATGACGTGAAGGTGTCAGTTGCAGCCTTTTTGAAGCAGAAACTCAAGGAGCTTTATGACAAGGGAATAACGCGAGTCAGTGGGACAAATGTCTCAATGCTCATGGAGACTACTTTTAAATAAAGTGCCCCATTTGTCATATGTTCACAGTGGCTCACTTTAATTTGACTCGCCCTCGTATATTTTGCAGAACTCCTGCTTTTTATATGTGCTCTCTGTTGCGACTATAATTTCGGTGCAATTACTCCCAATACACGGCCGGTGACAGCTGCTACTGCGCAATACATTGGAGCAAAGGACAACGTCACTGAGATTTTTTCCTGGCCGTTGCATATGTACAAAAATGTAAACAAGGTTCTTGAATGATGAAGTTTCATCAAAATATTTGTCCTCAACCTCTTCATTTCTCAGCCTTTACATGTTGCATATCAGCGGCATGCACAGCTTTGCTGGTTTCGAACTGATATGGTTCTAAAGTGCCTGTGATATTTTTTTTTTACTTATTAAATAGACAGAAAGCACGGAAGCATTGATATCAGTTATTTCGGGCACAATTTTTGGGACGTACGAGTTTATTATTTTATGAAAAAAAAAGCATATTTTACTTGTCTTGACAGTGCGTAGCGTTCAGAAATTCGCGTGCAGCATCTTTGGCAATTGCAATGCAGTTATTATTCATGTATGTCATCCCTCGACAAATTCGATGAGGAGGAGGCCGAGCTGCAACCTGAGCCCCCCCACCCCCTTCGAACGAAATTTCTGGCTACGCGCAACCTATCAATCATGGTGTGCAAGTCTTTCCTATTTGTTGCATTCCTAACAAAAACCTTTCTTACACATTTTTTTCTCTTGTTTTTTCCTAGTGCTCTTCCAAAAGGCAATCTCACGATGGCTCAGAAGAACAGATGGCTGACTGATACAACCCTCTCCTCGCTTGTAAATGGGAAAAGCTTCCGCTATTTCTCTGATTAGCCGATCCTTATGGTGCGAAAGAACTGTAGTGTCATTGAAAAGCGGCCAGCGCCCATGCTCTGAGCAATGCCCTTTAATGTGGGAATGAATGTTTCCCCTCAGTGAGCTTTTATGCTCCATAAGTTTACACACCAACCCGTTTGGCCGATGTATACTTTTCCACAAGGTATGGGCAAACAGTGTACAACAGACGACCTGCACTTGACAAATTCCTTCCTATGCTTGACCGTGCACCTATAACCATTTAGTTTTATTTTTGTTGAAACTCTACGATCCAGTTAGGCACATGTTTTACTGAGTTTATTTGGTGCTGAAAAAACTACTTGTAAACCGTATCTGCTATACCTGCGTTCTTTAGGTTATGCGCAATCAAAAAGCATAGAAGGAGCAGACAACAAATCAGAAATACAAGTAGACATTGCACGATGTTCGAGGAGCAAAGAACAGAACTGATCATACATGCACGCTTTCATTTCCCTATCCTCCTCTTTTTAATTTTGTTTTCGCATGCTTCGCCCAATTTGTTAAGGTACAAAAAACTATCACATGAAATTTCATCTTCTCTCATATCTAGATGAGTAAGACTTGCGCGAACATTATGCACACAATCTAGCACATACCCTTGCATAGTTGTGTTCAACGAGGAGGCAACGCACCCATGTGGATGCTTTTCTTTTTTGTCCTCATCTTTACTAAGTGCTAACTACTGCCACTCAACTACACTTCACCGAGGAGCTATTTCACAAGCTCAGCAAGGACCACTGCACACGGAGATAATGCAATGATGAGACAGCAATTAAGTACTGCACCGAACTTTTTAACCTCAGTAAATTCACAGCGGCCAGCTGTGGAAGGAACGCGTCGTGTTATAAGGGGAATTTGCGGGGCTTTTTTTTTTTCGACAAAGACTCGGAAGGCGACGGACGTGCGGTGGCCGTGTGCAGCCAACCGTAAAAGTTTCGCCAGCAAGAAATTTCATGATAAAGCTAATGTTTCTCGAAATTTCACCAGTCTGTCCGGAACTTAGCAAATTTAAATGGTGATCATACAGAAAAGCAAACAGTGCACATTTCTATTTGACAAAGAATGCACTGGATGCAATGAAATTACATTGTATTTGTTAAAAGTTGACTAGTTCAAAACTATTCCTTCGTTTTTAAAACTTTGTCATTTCTCACTATATTCGTGCTATCATATTGCTTTTGTATTACAACATTTGTACTGTATTATTACCTTGTATTACTGTATTATATCATTTGTGTTACTATTTTCTACTACTACACCAATATTACCTAGATGCTCTGGATTCCCCAGTTTTCCATTTCTCACGCTCTATTTTAATGCTTATAACTACGTATTTTGACACATCGCTCAAGTAACATACAGATATCTCCTGCTGCCCTCCGCCCCTATCTATACAATGCTTAAAGCATGCACCCTTACATCACATACCTTGCATTTTGGCTTTCTCTAATAAAGGGCGTGAAAACAAAGAGAGCAGCCAAAGGAAGGAAGGGTGTCTCCCTGTTCAGGTTGGCTCGCATCACTGACATGGAGGTTACAGACGTCAGCCCCTCTGTCTCAAGCCTGGATGCGGATTTCATCATTCCCTGTTGCCGAGGAAGACGAATTGGGCGGTGCTTCGCAAACCGATACTCCAGCTGCCCGCTCCTGAGCCCCACAGAGTTCGAGTACCTTGCCTTGCGTCACCACGCTTGGGCTCGAAGGCGTGTCCCCATCAACCACTCCAGGGGTAAGTGACCCACGTGAAACCATTTTGCCATCGTCTGTCAGAGTGTCTTCTGGACATGGCGAAGTGCCAGGAGACTTCGTTTTGCTGCTGCACACTTCGAGCCCCGCAACATTTGCTGTGTCAGCGGTAATAGTCGTTAACTTACGGTAATTTACCGTCCTCGTTATAACTAAAAATGAAAATTACAACAATGAGCTGCTTGCATCGTTGACGAATGGCCAGGTTTCTAAACAAGCGATTGTGCAGATTTTGCCCTATAGAGCCTTCCGCTATTTGCGCAGTTTAAGCAACAGCAATAGTTCTCTTAAACATATTCACCGCCATCAGTAACAAATAATTTATCGAACATAGCACAAAGCCTTGCCTAGTTGTCGCCGGCAAGTCAGCAATATATACGGATTTCAGGAGCAGTGCTTAAGGGGAGATGCTGGTGAAGAATTTCTTTTTTAATATCTAACCTAGAGCAATGAATCCTCGGCTGCTCACATAATCTTTCTATTCCGATTTCAAATATTTAAGCACATTTTATAGTGAGCCCAATTGTTTTCTTTATGTATCATGACAATGTGTGAAATCTGCCTCCTTTGTATTCCTTCCTGTACGCGTTGTCTTTTTGTTGCACTAATTTTCCTCATCAGAAATGGTGACAGTGACCCACAGTCGGTTCCTGCCTACACAAGGTCATCCAAAATAAGGTCACCTTGCGGACCCATCCTTCTAAAGGCACACTAAAGAGGAAAATAATTTCAGCTGTATAAGTAAATTACCTTTCTAAAATAACAAAATGCTATTCTTACTGTGACGAGAGACTTGTTAAGATAGAAAAGACGAAAAAGAACGACTGGTGGCGATGTCACGGATTTCGACGGCGTCTTCTCGGGCGTACGTAAGTTATTATCCGTGAAGGAGGGTTACGTTATTCTAAAAGAGCCCAGGTGCTGCACTTAGCAAGTTTCTGCAACTTGTGCTGGGCCACCAGTGGCGCAAATACGATAATATCATTTTAAATACCTGACGTCGCACGGTCATAAAGCTGGCGATTCACCTTAAATTCGGAAAATGAAAAAGACTATGCATTAGGGCTGGTTGGTTTATGATTACGAGCAGAAAACAGCGCTGACTAAAAACCAAGTGTCTTTATTCTTTAGGGAGTATAATACGTGTGCGTGCGTGCGTGCGTGTGTGTGTGTGTGTGTGTGTGCGTGCGTGCGTGTGTGTGTGTGTGTGCGTGCGTGCGTGCGTGCGTGTGTGCGTGTGTGTGTGTGTGTGTGTGTGTGTGTGTGTGTGTGTGTGTGTGTGTGTGTGTGTGTGTGTGTGTGTGTGTGTGTGTGTGTGTGTGTGTGTGTGTGTGTGTGTGTGTGTGTGTGTGTGTGTGTGTGTGTGTGTGTGTGTGTGTGTGTGTGTGTGTGTGTGCTGAAACAATAAAGACAAAGACATTCATATTCAGCGCTGTGGTCTCTGTCCCTCTCTTCATCCTGTTGTCGAAAAATGGGATTTCAACCGTATTTGTCTTTTCTAACAATCAAACCGGTGCAATGAAACCAACTAAAAAAATGTTTTGAAAGAATACTCTGTCAGTCTAAACTGCCTCTCTGGTTAGTGTACCTTTAATTTCATTCCACGACAGTAATGAAAATAGAGGCGTACGAGACTCACGAGCTGTTGGGCTTCTTGGGAGCTTTCTTTTCTCGAGACAAACAACTTGCCGCAAGGTGTGCAGCTCGTCTCAAGCTCTATAAAGGTGAAGTCTACTAGCGCGATCTGGAGTGTGTCGACCAGTGGTGTATAGTGGCCAGCTCCTCCACACACTGCATCATCCGCTGGGCCTCGCGCAGCAGCATGAAGCTGCTCATGGGCGGAGACTCGGGCATGGCGAGCCAGGTGCCTCCCTGTAATGGAGATACCGGGTACTGCAAGCCAAACACACAATCCGCAAAACCTGTGCAAGACACCCTCCCTGCAACGTCACTGCATATGGGGCGCGACATTGGTAAATCGTCTAATACAGAACGCACGAAACCGCCACTTGCATTTAGCAACAAAAGAAGAAAAATAATGGTTAGAGGGAAACTCGTAACGCAAGCATGATGAAGTCCTTCTGCTGTGGTATGGGAAACGGGGAAGGAGTCTGTGTTAGCAGCGAAGCTTACCTACCGGTAGCATGTTGTCGCGGCATTTCAATTTCTTCCGTCTCTTCTAACAATGAAGCAGTTTCAAAAAAATTTTGCTGTAAGATGCGCTCTAAGAGGCGCCTTACAATTGCCAATGGTTAACCAAGGTTTTCAATGTGATGGCCCCTTTGACGTCACAAAGCAACGCAGGCACTTTGACTGACACTGACGTGAAAGGGGCTGCGTTACCCTCGACCACCTAGGTTTCTTTACCATGCACCCAAAACACGGTACACGAGTGTGTTTCTTGCATTCCCTCTACATTGCAATACAGCTATCCCAGCTCAGTATCTAATTATTGACCTTGTGCTAGGCAGAACACCATAACCGCTGAGTCCAAGTATGATTAAAAAATCGTGAATTCTTATCTTTAGATCCCTAGCTCCATTGAAGTGTCAGTGGTGTTTGTTAATGCCCAAAACATGAAACGTGCGATCTTGCTGAAGGACAAACGAAGGGTGAATAAAAGGGGGGGGGGGGGGATGTGACTGGCAGTGTAATTTATCTCTAGTCGGTGTGTGAAGATATGAAATTACAAATACTTAGGGGTGAGTCATACATGACAAGAACGTTGGCTGCAAGGAGAACAGGAACGACACCGAAATGATTGCCACACGCAAGAAAAAAAAAAGCCAGCGAGGCAGCCGCTTAGCAACAGCGCTAGGTTTTGACCCGGACGTCTAGGTCCACTGCAGCCTTACAATAGACGGGCGTACTTTCAGGCATGCGATACACAAAGCAGGATAGCGACACCAAGGGAGTCACAGTGCCGCACGGTAGCCATGGTGTTTCACCGTCGGATCGTCGCCGTCGTGATACTCGACGTGTAATGACGATGTGATAGGCCTACGTGGCTTACCGTCGCTCAAGGTGAAGAGGCGTAGAGCTCTGCAGAGAATGAGAGCGTGTGCGTCGATTATGGTGATGATTATGGAGCGCCTCTAAGACGTGGAACTTCTTCGTTTCATTTCGTTTATTTTTGTCGTGTCTTGTCCTGTCTCCCAAACAAGAAGCAGGCGGTTTCCCGTATGTTTACAATTAAATCAATACTAGATTTGAATAGTAAAGCGTGGGACTAAAGAAATGTAATTTAGAGGTTTTATTGAAATAGTGTTAATAATTTCGATGAAATAAGTTAACATAAACAAATTGAATAATATAAATAATTGATAATTTTAGAAATTCAGCAAGGTGCGCTTTCTGTCTCTCTAATAAAGCTGTAAATTGCAAGAAAAACGTTCCTGTGGCTTGATCCCAGTGAAGTCGCCCCAAAAGAAAGAGTGGTTGGCGAGGTTAGCGATAGCCCAAGTTTGCTTAATTATTTTTCTAAAAGCCTTCTTTGTCTCAAAAATAGGCGACAAAAGAGAAAGAAATGATCGATAGATTCAGGTGCATTGCAAAAAGAACATAGAGAGGACATAGCGAGACCAGACCTGTGTAAGTAAAAATTTAGAGGAGGTATACGACATCTCAATTTTGTAATGGAAACTTCCAATTGCCTTGAAGGACACCAATTATTATTCCATGGGAAACCAAGATGATGGAATTCAGAAGACGGTGTTAGCATGGATATTGAAGAATTTTGAGATATAGAGAAATTTCTCTACCTAGCCGCGGTGACATAAGCTGATGTCGGCAAAACAGATATGATAGGGCCATTGAGGGATGCTCGTGCGAGTGAATAAGCCAGTTCGTTCAAGTGAAACCTACGATGACCCGGTACCCAAAGCAAACATACTTTCCGTAAGTACGGAGGTACCATCGAACAAAATGTTCTTTGAACTCTTGAATTTGAACATGCAGTAAGTGCTGTTCATACAGATAGTGAGTCGGTCACAATAACAGCTAATGGGTCGTTTTGGGGGAGTTTTCATAACGCTAATAAATCGCTAATAAATCTGCCTGAAATATAGGCGTGAAGTCGGGAAGGCGAAGGGAGTAAGACTCATCGTTTTGTGAGGACGACGTAAATGCGTCGTCATGGTCTGAGAAGATTATATATATAATCAGCCTAATTCACAGGGCATTGGTTATATCAAAGGCTTTTCCACGCAGCGTTTCTACGTCTAAAATCTCGCTCGCAGTCAGAATTCCACCAGGGACAATATGATCCACCCTTAATAGATTGTACAACAAATTGAGCTTTTTCTGATGATTGTTTTAGAATTGAACACAGGCTCATTGCTTTAAGATCCCTCTCCATGCCCTCTTGGGTGTTTAAAGCTGATTTTAGCGCATTTTTAAATTTTACGTAATTAACAAAAGTAGGCACATGACTATCGATACTAGTTAACGGGGTAAGCAGTTCCAAAATTATAGGGAAGTGATCACTGTTAGTTCTCGAATCAACAGTCTTGGAGGAGGTGACAGAAATGCTCGAGGTAGCAAACCTAAGATCTAGGGCAGATTGCGACTGACCCCGAACAAAAGTTTGGGCTCTCGAATTTAAGCAAGAGAAATGATTTGATAAAACCCAATCCCAGAAGTATTTGCCTCAAGCGTCCGTTCGGAAACCCCACGATACATTATGGGAGTTAAAATCGCCCACTATTATTATGATCTTCTAACTGCAAGCAATAGAGGTGTCGAGATAACGGGTACCTTGCACTCCATCGGGGAAGTACGTATTATAGAAAAAGGTCTGCAACCAGGAAGCAGTATATCTAGTGCTAAGATGTCACATTTTGGTGGCATTCACTGGTATGCTATAGTAGCTTTATTTTATGGCAGATGTTTGATGATACAAAAAAAAAACTAAACCACCTTCTTTGGAAAGGCGATCCAATCGAAAGCATCGGAAATTTTTTTGATGAAAAATCTGACCAGCAGCAACTGTAAAATAATAATATCTGCAGAATATATAGAAGTAAGATGTAATAAATCTGTTGCCGTGGAATGTATGGAACGACAGTCCCACTGAATTACTGTTAAACTACCTATGATGAATAAATCGGAGCAGCAGAAGATTGCTTGGTCTAAAACGCTCAATTTTAAGAAGTCCTTTTTAGTCAGAATCTCCCTCACGTACTTTTTTGCCTTAGAGTTGGTCGGAAAGCTGGACTTTTTCTCTGTCGGTGACCTTGTCCGTTTAAGAGATCGGGGGTCCATATCTAAATCTTCATTTTCCATTCCGTCTATATCGGAGAGACAGATGTGGTCAGCTTTGTCAGTAGTTGATGGCTTTGATGAATCGTTATGCGTCAATGGCTGCGCTGTTGATACTTCACTAGGTGGATTCCGCGGTAGACCCGGCACCTGACTATCAATGTTGGCTTTATTAGTAAGTTGAAGCCACGGAGCTATTTGTGAGGACATCACCTGAACAAGGGAGTCGGTGAGATTTGGCAGAATGCACCCCATTGCTTTTCCAGCGCCTTTTCTACGCAAGCTGCCACAGCCTGAGAGATTGAGTTTTCCATACACAGTGTTTGACGGGCCGTTATACTAGCATACGCTTGAGTCCTGCTCTGAATTTCTACAATGGCCTCGCGACGAGAGCATCGACGTATATCAGTTACTTCGAGGATTTGCACTTCTTTGGACCTTGCAGGGCAGTTAGGCTCATATACAGGGTGAGTACCACTGCAAAGGCAGCATGACTCATTTCGGGAAGAACAGCCATTTGAATTATGGCCTTCTCCACAAATCCGGCATCATGCGTTGGACCTACAACCCTTTATGGAGTGCCCAAGCCGCCAGCACTTTAGACACTGAAGGATGCGGGGTGATAAAGGCTCAACTCGGTATATAAGTGGCCATGCCTTGATTACCGATCGGCGGTTTCTTCCAGCAAATGTAGCAATGACTGTTTCTGTGGGCATGCGCTTATTAACATCGACACGGCTGCAATGATACACAGGAATCACGTCCGCCGCTGAAAACATTTCCAAGATTTCTGCGGGACATTAACTGATGTCTACACCGCGGACTAAGCCTTTGGTACATGCAAGGTGATGAGGAATGAAACTGCTCACCGGATGTGTCGCAAAAACACCGTACTCTAGTAAACCTTGAACATCTGACGAACAGCAAAAAATGCCCTCTCGGCCAAACTGTCGAACCTCGGTGATTTGTTGAAAATTCGCCGAGGCCATCCGGAGTTCGGTTTGAACTGCCTTGGGATTCTTCATGCGAATCACTCCACCGTCACTCGGGACCAAAGCCACAGGTACGCTGCTCGTCACACTGCGTTAGAAAAGCTCCACCGGCAAATCATAGAGAGGAACAGAAGCCGACCAGGAGGAAGCCGCCTGGCCTGGCGATGAGAGAGATTGCAGAAAAACAGGAAATCACTCCGGCAAGTTAACAGATAATGGAACAAACAGTCAAAAACAATTAAGTAAAAGACAAAGAGCAAAAGAAAACCGCCAGACTTGAGCAGAACCAGCGTTTCAAGCACGGCTGATTCCGATACGCTTCCTCTTCTTAAGGAACGCGAGGGGAGGAGTGTATGCACGCTCGTCAGGAAGCGTCTCACATTCGTTGACCACGAACTAAGCGGCGCCCAGATGGAACACGCTCTCATCGAACCCACCAAGCAGAGGAAACAAAGTATATTCCTACTGAACGTATACAGCAGCCCGTCGGAACACCGCTAACGCTTCCGGGCGCTGTTTCAGAAGACGCTCAAGATTGCCGGGTCCCGGACGCTGATTGCAGGGGGCGATTTTAACGTTGCAGACATGGCGTGGAGTTGCGGATACGCGCAGGAACTCGATTTCACGTTAACTGCGGATCTGGCGCACCCGACGAGAATCGGCAACTCCACCACCAGAGATACGACCCCGGACCTGTTGTTCGTCAGAAATGCCGGGGCGACGGCCACCACGTGGAAAAACACATTGACCGACCTGGGGAGCGACCACAGGAACGTCGAAATACACGTCCCGACTCCGGAAAGGCGCAGGGCAGTAAGCGCAAATTCAAATGGACCGACTGGGAAGATTTTAGAAGTAAACTAGACCAACAAAAGTCTTCAGGAGCTACCATCACGGACATCGAAGCCCGGACCCCCTCGCTGGTCGCGAACGCCAAAGCGTCAACCAAGAGTGTCGAAACCGAGGTCGAAACGTACAAGATAGACAACCGCCTGGCGCATCTCATCGAGGCGAAGAACTCGGCCCTGGCAAGATGGAAGGGACAGAGACTCAATCGGAGACTCAGAAAGAAAATAGCGGAGATCAACCGGAACATCGAGGAACATTGCCGAACGCTCAACCGCCAGCAATGGGACGAGTTATGCAATGCAGTCGATGGCCAACTACACAACGAGAAATCGTAGAACCTGCTCAAGTATCTGTTGGACGAAACGAAGACCAAATCCCACCAGAGGAACTGCCTCGCCCGCCTGTTACACAGGGAGCTCGAGAAGCATGGTGAAGATGCAGTGACCGTCCGCTTACGAGCTAAGTACCTGCTGCACACTTCGACCGCACAACATGGCCCATATGAGGGGGATCCGAACGCAGAATTGCATAAGGACCTTATTGCACAGCAGGTCGGCACCGGGTCCCGACGGGGTGTCGAATCGCGCCCTGAAGAATATCGACGACCGATCTGTGGAACAGTTGACGGCATTCATCAATGACTGCTGGCAGTGCGGCAGCCTCCCACAACAGTGGAAAACTGCGAGAAGGACAGTAATCCTAAAACCTGGAAAAGCACCGAACCTCGACAACCTTAGCCCCATATCGCTAACGTCATTCGTTGGCAAGACTATGGAGCACGCACTGCTTAACCGTTGGCAAGCCCACTCTGAGCAGAAAGGGGCATACCGAGCATCCATCATAGGATTCCACCCATACCTGTCCACGCAAGAGCAATTTTCAGCCTCGACCACGAGAGCGCGTTGGATAGAATCGCGCACTCGGCGATCTTACACCAGATATCGCAGCGAAACGTCGGTGTACGCACGTACAACTACGTAACCGATTTCTTTGCGGAAAGACTAGCTGTTTTAGTGGCAGGGGACCTCTAGCTACAAGAGCAACCGCCTGGAAGCACCGGCACCCCGCAGGGCTCGGTCATCTCGCCCACGCTCTGCAACCTGGTCATGATCGGGCTAGCGGAAAAATTGCAAAAACTCTAAAACGTCCGGAACACCATATACGTCGACGACATTACCATCTGGGTGCACGAAGGCAGCGACGGTCACATCTAAACTGCACTGCAACTAGCAATCGACACCATAGAGGAATGCCTCGTGGGTACGGGGTTACGATGTTCGCCGGAAAAGTCGGAACTTCTACTCTACCGCCCCATGCAAAGGGGCAGACCTCCCTAGGGTAGTAGGAATGCGGCGACAACCAGGCGAGAATGCGAAGAGATCAGACTCCATACGAGCAAACGGAGCAACCATCTCGATAGTGCAGAGAATAAGGGTCCTCGGCATGATAATCGAGGTCAACGGCGTCAACGGCGAAACGATTACTAAACTAACGCACAAGACTGCTAACGCCGTGAGAATCCTCAAGAGGGTCACTAGCAGAAGAAACGGAAGGAGGGAGGCCACTCTCACACGACTCATACACTCTTTCGTCATGCATGTGCCATATTGCGTACGTCGATGCATTCCACAACTGGTACAAGGGAGAAGAAGCAAAGTAAAACGTCCTCATCCGCAGGGTGTACAAGATAGCACCGGGTCTACCCGAGTCCACCAACCCGCACCGCTTCTTCCAGCGCGGGCTTCACAACACACTGAGCGAAATCGCCGAAGTGCAGCGCACTCCACAAATAGAAAGATTAGCGGGCACGAGAGCGGGACGTCAGACCATGGAAAGTCTCGGCATCCGTTACCAGACACAACAAGGCCAGAAAGTCGCCGTTCCAGACGCGATCAGACAAACCCTAAGAATCGTCCCGATCCCATGGAACGTACACCCGGAGCACAACCGGGGAAGAGTGGCCAGGGACAGAGCTTTCCTCCACACCCACGGAGACGAAATGGGGACACGGTTTGTTGACGCCGCTGAATACTCAGAACGCTCGAGATTTGCGGTTGCGGTCGCGGTCATCGATTCGAGAGGCAAAACGCGCATATCGGCAAGTGTAGCGTGCGAGCGCGCAGAAGAAGTGGAGGAAGCGGCGGGGGCACTCGCCCTCACGGATCCGACGTGCACGACGGTTCTCTGAGACTTGAGACAAGCGGTCAGAAACTTCGCAAAGGATGGATCTCACGGAGAGTGGCCGGAGTTCTGAGCAATCGCCAAGTCCAGCGGGAGGTAGAATTTCAAACAGAATCCAATGGTTCCCGGCGCACATGGAACAAGTATCGGAGACGCATCCCAACCGAAACGAGACGGCACCCGCCAAGGCGCGCGAGCTGGCGAACCGCGCCGGCCACCGTCGTCCATGGGACAGCACTAACGACTGCTTGACGAGCTACAACGAAATTACCAAAGCTTTCTAACTGGCACGCCGAACCTTCCCTCCCCCCAATGACAAGCTGGAGAGGGCGCTGGCGGCGGCCCTCAGACAACTGCAGACGCTCACGTACCCTAACCCGGCACAATACCACAGGCTCTGCCCCGCTACATACCCCACAAATATATGCAAGATCTGCCACCCTGATATAGCCACATTAAGTGACATGCTCTGGGACTGTAACAAAAACTGAAGGCTGAAGGCGAAGAAAGAGAGCTGAGGTTGAGAACGGGGAGTACGAACCGTATAATTTATTTTGATAGCCGCGTTGGAGCGGCAATGCCTGATCGGCGTTAACAAGTCATTAAATCGCCTCGCAACTTATCGTCATTACTTATCATCACAATCATCGTCATAATTACCATCATCATATTCATCGTATACCCTGCGACCCCAGGGCCATATACCCCATGGCAGATATCCGGTATCGCACACCCAATGGCCCCAGTGACACTTAAATTTCACTGTACTATCTTCGGGATCGGCCTACGGCCGATCCCGAAGGCTACATCACGAGATGTTGGGAACAGACAAACCTGATATGGAAAAGTGGCGGCAAATAACTCACTTCAAAAAACATTCTTCTGCCCCTGCCTTCGGCCTGGTATGTTCTCAGTCTTTCGCTCGCGGACTTAGCCTTGGACCCAACGCGGCGCGTGCCTCTACTGGCTTGACGATGATTGCACCGACGGATCAAGCCCAGGCTAGCTGGCACAGGGACTATAGTGACTGACAGTTCGGTTGAACCGTAAACGGTGTGTCGGCTAGTCCCACGAAATAAGTGCAAGCGTATACCGCAGAAACTTTACACTTCTCCGCAGAATCGCGCTGATGTGTACAAAACGAAAATCATGCAATTTAGCGAATCCTCTTTTGTTTAATTTCCCGACCAGTGTTATCCCAGAGCACCTACTACACATGAAGTGACATAAGCGGCATGTTTTAGCCTTGTGTGACGAGAAGAACCCAGGCCAGCTCGCCCAGTTCAAATTTCGCGTGGAGCTGGGTGTGAACACAGCATTCCATAGAGTGACCTCCCACACTCTTATGTTTCCGGACGATGTTCATTGTGTGAAGCTCCACCGACCACGGCGACGTCTTTCCGAGGCAAATGCTTTTGGAAAGGTTGTCGCGAGTTTTAAATGCCCCAAAATACACACGCTTTCATAGTCTACTCGAGACAAGACAGTTACTGATAATGATATATGGTGTTCACACCGCGCCCACAACCAGTGATGGCTCCCTCAAACAGAGACGTGAAAGTCGGCCCCAAAAGATTATGAACCGCGGAATCTGAAAGTTGAACATTTAAGCAGGCTCAGAACGCAGCCTGGTATTGACATTTCCAGACTAGTAGTAGATAGGAACATAGTGTTTCAAGGTTTTACTGGCTATGGTCGAAACCTGCTCCGAATATCAACGTTTTCTCAGAATTTGCGGTCTGTAAACCTTTGTGGTGGACTGTACATAGTACATGTGATGTGATGTAATGCAGACTTGCCAATTTTAATAATTCAAAAGTACTTGAAGTAATAAGTTGAGATAAAATAAGTAGAAGCCAAAAAATTTTTCATTAAATTGCAAATATTCTCTTCAAAAAAAATCACCGCCCCTTCAAGTCCGTGAAGATGGTCAAACAGCGAAGCTGTGTTAGTTACACCGAGTGCTACACCATGCAAGTCGAACTTCGCACGCAATCTATACTGTAGAACTTTGGCTTCACCCTTCTCTCACCTCCCGGCGCTGCCGATGTGTTTCCGCGTCTCGGATGCACACTTCGGGATCGGCCTCCCGGCGCTGCCGTTTAAACTCGGCATCTCTGGCGCGCATCTCGGGGTCGGCCCTACGACAACGAGCCCGTTCACCAGCCAACTCTCGGTGACGCTCCCGATAGGCAGCTTCTTCCTCTGGAGTACGCACTACGCGTGGTCTTCCCATAGTTGTAGCTGGGATGGAATGTGCGGAACCACTAATCCAAAGCTCCGTATATTGGGCGGAAGGCCCACACCGCTGGAGATGCGGGCGCTGCAATCCTTTTGACGATTGACGTGGGTGCCGGCTCTTCTTGCAGGTGCAAGAAGTGCGCAAGAAGGTGCAAGAAGCCACGCGCTCCTAGTATTGCGTTTC
This sequence comes from Dermacentor variabilis, assembly GCF_050947875.1. NCBI lineage: Eukaryota > Metazoa > Arthropoda > Arachnida > Ixodida > Ixodidae > Dermacentor > Dermacentor variabilis. The sequence goes on along the minus strand of NW_027460346.1, from coordinate 2,673,179 downwards.
AATCACTGGGCATTGTTCGTTGGCCGCAAACCGCCAGCATAACATTTGTTTCTTTCAAGGCACGGCGGAATCAATCGTCGATAAATTCGATGCCGGTCTGGCTCGATCGACGAAAATGCACCATGTGACAACCGTATAAGATTCGCGTTTAAGATAGTATTCTCACAGGGGGAAAGGAGGCACTCCCACCACATCCCCCTGTTGAGCTCTTCTTTTCCTCTCCCGCTAGGTCACGTGGCCTCTTTTTAGCGAAGTCAGACAACGACGGCACAGGGTCCGCATAAACAGCTCCGATGTAAAATTCCGTGGACACCTAAGCACTTCCAATGAGTTGTGAATGCGAAAGCATTAATGGTCTGACTTTGGTATGAGATAAACCTCCACCGTTTTCCAGTCCTAGGGAAGACTTTCTTTCCTCCATACTTTGTTCACATGGGCGGTAAGCTCGAGTAGTGAGGGGTTGTCAAGATTGACAAGCGCTTTATTGGTGACTTGGTCCACTCCCGCGGCTTTATGACGTCTTAATCCTACTATTGCCGCTGTTAGTTCATGTAGCTGAATATCCTCAACTAGTAGCTCGTTTGGTCTGCCGGCGTTGGTTGGCAGAAGTTCCGATGGTTTTATGGGAAAGTACCTCGGTCTGAGTGTCAAAAGAAGGTCAGCATCGCTTCCTGGAAGCAAGCCACCAGCCAATAGGAACCGACAGCGCATCTTCCTCACTTCGTGCACGGATAAGCTCTTAAAGCACATTATATCTAACGTATTTGATTGCATTTATTTCTAAATTACCTCCCCCTTGCCCTCCCCCTTTCATTAAAGCACATCGTTCTCTACCGGCTACAACCATTCCTGGAGCACTCAGGGAAATTTCCAACAACGGTGACAGGATTCCGTCTACACATCTAGACCTAGACCATTCTACTTCAGCTGAAATAGGAGGTGACTGTACCAGCGACGCGCAACTTCCCCACCCTATCCTCACCTTGTATCTTAAAGGGGCCTCGTTCGATAACGTCAAGCATGCAGCAACCTTACAGATGCCAAGCACACTAGGATTTGACCCCAGGACGTATTGCTACATCAGAGATTTCCTCTCAGATAGAAAAGTCATCCCAAAGGTCAGGCAGCTAAGCCACAAATCGCCTTCTACTGGGTGGCCGCGGCACACCTCAGGACGCAGTGTTATGTCCTCTCGTGTTCAATATCGCCCTAATATGTCTTCCGCTGCTCCTCAATAACATCCAGGCGGTCCGGCATGGCCTCTACGCCGACAAAACAATCCACAGGGTACATTAGGGCAATAGAGAGCCGCGTGGAAGAAGGCACAGACGTGGTGAGCGACTACGCTAAGTCATGCGGCCTTAGCTGCATCCCCCAAAAGTCGGAGCTACTCTTAGTCTCACCGCGAAAGAATCATGCACCAGACTCGCCAACTATCACCATCGTTCTGTCTTAGAGCGTGAAAATACTTGCAATGGCTTTCCAGTCGGATCGCGCAAACGCAATATTATTCAACACGCTTAAGAATACAACAGCCCGAGGGACACACATGATCCGGCGAATAGGAACCGAGACAAGAGACGTGGGGGAGGTGGACATGCTTCGGCATCTCTGAGCTTTTGTCTTGTCTCAAAGAATGTGCGCTGTCTCATACGCACTACTCAACGTGGCGGAATTCAAGAAAATCGACACAATGATCAGAAAGGCATACAAGCAGGCGATGGGTCTGCTCATAAGTATGTCCGCACAACGTCTACTCCGGAAAGGAGTGCAAAATACGGGTGAGGAAGCTGATCGAGGCACGTATATACGGAAACTGGGAGTTCCATCCTCTCACTCCTGGGGCTCTATGCCTCATCAGCCACCCGCCGCCTCAGACTGTGAGCTTAGCTCCTGCTATCCGGAGCAACATCATTGTACCTCTTCTACCTCGCAACATGCACCCAGTACACCACGGGCATCGAGAGAAGGCCCGGGCCGTAAAAAAGCAATACAGGAATCATGGATGCGGCGTCTTACCCCGAATGAGCAGCCGCAACAGCCATCGTAATCGTGAAACAAAGAACGTCGGTGAAGCATTTCGTTCCCTCGAAACAGATCCCTCCAAGCCGAGGGAATAGCCACGGCCCTCGCGCTCTCCCAAAGAGAGGTTGAAGTCATAGTAACCAACCCTCAACAGACGTGTCGGAGCTTCGCTGGCGGCAGCATTCATTCGAACACACCCAGAATCATAAATAAAAATCCGCCAACGAGACGAGTCATGATCACATGGGCGTCAGCTCACCACGGCATTCCTGGCAACGAGATCGCCAATCTCGTGGCTCGAGATTTGACCCGCTGAGCCGACGCCGAGGAATCCGAATCCAAGCGCAAGCACCTTCTAATCTCGTACCAAGACATCACACAACATTACAAGCTAAACCGCAGAACATACCCTCCCCCACACAAGTCGCTACCTAGAGAGCAGGAAAGATTGCTCCGAGCTCTGCAAGTCAATGCGTTCCCCCACCCAACCACAAATCGCCTCATAGGCTTTCTGTACACAATTCTCTCCGCAATGCCGCTTCTGTGGAGAACCCGGGTCCCTTAGGCATATAGTAGGGGGTTGCAGACGGGCACCACTAAAAGCCCCAAACCATTACCACACCAACGAGCTTTGGTGTAGCACGGCTGAATCTGCAGTCGCCACCAAGCAGCCATAATCACGTGATATCTTACGCTACGTTGATTCCCTTTATATATTACTTGCTCAGCCGCAATGAAGTCCTCGTTCGCCCAACTGCTGCCCTGGCTACATGGCGGCAGCGAAACCCTGCCGACGTGCCGTTGGCATCGGCGCTGCTATCATCCCTGAACCCCGAGGACGCATTGTGGGACCCTTGGATTGCGTGGAAAACTTGTAGAAGTGACTTTCTGCTGTTTTTCACTGCTACGCAATTGAACAAGCAGCCAGAAGACGTTCAGCCACGTTGCTTGTTACCATAGGCGAAGAGGTTTGGAAGTCGTACAGTAGCTTCAAGTTTGAGGAAGCGGAGGACAGAAATGATGAAGAAGCTTTACAGTGAAGGAAACTGTTGCCCGCTGTTTTCGCTGCCAAAATTCGTGGCCGGCTGTCCGGGAACTTCGTGTCCGAGTCCGTCAGCAAAAATGTTGGCCAATCGCGGCGGCAGCGTAGGGCCAGGAGCAAGTGGCTCGTACCCCCGCAAGGCAGAGGCTTCAAGCAGTCAGCAAAGTGAACAGCGCATGCATTCTTTAGAATCACACATACAAAATACAGAACTGCATACGTTTCAATAAAGAACAAGCACAAAACAATAATCTGAACCACATAATTGATGATAAGCCCTCCTGAAAACAATGCGAGGCAGGTGGCGGTGTGTGTGTGTGAAGTGATTTTTTGGAAAGGAAACGGAAGAGATGAGTGCAGCGCCGTAACTGTCTCTCACAGGAGGACACCTCAACAGCACTGCACGGGGAAGGGGGAATGGGAAGAAAAGGATGAAGGAGAGAAAGACTGGACGAACGTGGGAAGGCGGAAAAAAAGAATGTGAGTGCGGGCTCACAGCCGCGCTCTCAAGTGCGTCGCATTGCAGTAGTCTAGCAGTGCTGAGAGAGCATGCTTCACGATGGACGAGTGGGCTGCAGGGAATAGCAGCGCGGTCGCCGTATCGTAAGTCAGTCCCAGTCGCCGATAGACTGTACACAAGTCCGTGCGCTCCGCATCGAAGGCAGGGCAGCGAAGTAGCAAGTGGTCGAGCGTCTCCGTATCGGCGCAGTTGCTGCACGCGGGGTCGCCAATTCCCTGCAGCCTGTGCGTTCTAGCAGCCGTCCTGTAGCAGCCGACGCGCAGGCGAAGCAGGAAAGAGCGCTCCGCCCGGGAGAAGCCCACGCGGGGGAGGAGCCGAAGTGACGCACCCGCGGCGACGCGCTGGTCCGGGTGCTGCGCACGGAGCGTTCGCAGAATGGTTGCTTTGGCCACGTCGAAGCCGCTGACCGAGGTAGCGAGGGGGAAGCGCAGGGAGTGAGCCTGCTTTGCGAGAGCGTCCGCGGCTTCGTTCCCTTGCAGGCCGATGTGCGCTGGAACCCATTGCAACGCCAAATCGCAGCCCTGGCTGACGAGATGGCGGAGCTTTGAGCCGACGCGCTGCACCAATGGAGGTCCAAGGTAATCCTTCTCCAGCATACACAGTGCCGCGCGCGAGTCCGAAAGGATCGCGGCAGAAACAACACTGCGCTGTTGAAGCAGGAGATCAGCTGCTAGGTCGATCGCAGCAAGCTCGGCCACCGTCGACGACCACACAGCACGAAGGCGGCACTGCCGTGTAGCGCAAATATCCGGCGCCGTGCACGCTGCAGCACCAGAACCATCACTCGCCACGGAGCCGTCGGTGTAAACGAGCAGCCGGCCCCCTAGGCGCTCGTGTAGCAGTGCGGCCGTTTCCTGCTGCATAGCACAAACAGCTGTTTGACGCTTGGACTTGACGCCTGGCACCGTGGTGTTTACATCGAGTAGCGCGGAGGCGTGCGGCGATACCGGCAGTGGTAGGAGTTGCGGCGTCGACGCGACGAGTGCGCTGAACTCGGTGGCACGCTGGCCCATGCCCGAGCCCTCGAGGGTGTGGAGGCGACAAACGAGGCGTTGTCCCTGTGGCGAACGTTGAAGGCGCTCGATGTGGTTCATCGCTTGCTTCCGTGCGCGAAGTGAGGGCGGCCAGTCTCCCGCTTCGGCGAGAGTTGCTCCTACTTGCGAGTTGCGAGGAAGCCCGTAAAGTTGGCGAATTACGGTGCGGTGCTCCATGTCGATGGCGTTCCAGTTGGTGGCTCTGGCGTTCGTGAGGGGAAGCGCATAGAGTGCTCGCGTTGTTGCGACAGAGTTGTAAACTCGAAGCGCAAGTTGCGGTGTACAGCCACGACCACGGGCGAGCAGGGAGCGTGCGGCGCCAGCCACCTTCTTAGAATTCTTGCAGAGCTGGGAGACGGCGGCGTTAAAGTTGACCCGGCAGTCGATGTCAAGTCCAAGATAGCGCACTTTTCTCTGCCACGGGAGGGGGCTTCCGCGCAGCGTGAGACAAGGCATTTCGAAGCGCGCACGAGCACGGGGGTGTACCAACAACGCCTCAGTTTTTGACGCCGAGAGCTGGAGCCCTATGCTGGCGAGATATTCATCGACGGCATTGATCGCCGACTGCAGGGATTCTCGCACTTGGAAGCCGAGGGACGTGGGCCCGCACGCGAACAGTGCAATGTCATCGGCGTAGATCGCCACGCGGACTTCGTGGGATGTCATCTTGGGGATGTAGTCAGGTAGTCTTGCCAGAGCCAAGTTAAAAAGAAATGGGCTGATCACGCTGCCCTGGGGAACCCCGGAGGTCACGCTGCGAGGGGCACTGAGCGTGTCACCAACTCGCACTCTGAGCGTGCGGTCACTGAGGAAGGCCGCGATGTAGTCAAAGAGGCGGCCGGTGACACGTAGCTCACGGAGGGCTTGAATGATGGTGGTGTGAGGGAGACCATCAAATGCGCGTTGCACATCGAGCAGCACGAGATATCCGGCTTCTTGGCGACTTGCTGCGTGCTCGAGCGTAGCTACGACGTCCGCGAGCGAGTCAGCTGCTGAGCGCAGTCGCCGGAAACCACTCTGTTCAGGGGCGAAAGCGTCGAGGGCGGAGGCAATCCACTCAAGGCGGCGCAAAGCCATGGCCTCCAGAGTTTTGCCGGCTACCGAAGTAAGCGACACTGGGCGATAGGAGCTGACGCTCGTGGCAGCTTTGCCGCGCTTGAGAATAGGGACGACGATCGCCTCTTTCCAGTCAGCAGGAATAATGCCACTGCGCCAGACGGCATTGAAGGCCTCGAGTAGGGAAGGGAGCTGCGCTGCGTCGACGTTCCTGAGGACCTGATGAGTTAGTCCGTCGGCACCAGGCGCTGAGCGTCGTTTACGCGTGTTCAAAACAATGCGCAACTCACTAAGGGTAAACTCGGCCGAGCAAAGCACCTCAACGTGCTCCAAGATTGCCCTCGTAGGAAAGTAGCGCAGGGGAGCGAGGAGTTCAGCCTTGTTGTGCGGCGGTAGTTCGCAGGATGCACTGACGGGGCGCACAGACGGTGGCGGTGGGGCGAAGGCATCGGCGAAGAGTTCGGCCAGTTGCTCTGTGCTCAAGCCCGTAGCCACCGCGATGGAGAGTGCAGGATGGCGAGGGATCTTGGGACGGAGGAGGGAAGCGAGAATGCGCCAAGGGCGCGACTTGTCGCGAGTGTCCTCCAATGACACGCAGAGACTTTGCCAGCTCTGATTGCGGCGCTGCCTGGCGTGACGGCGACACGCAGCGTCCAGGCGGTTGTATAAAGTCCAAAGCTCCACCTTGTCGCTCTTGATGGCACGGCGTTCGGCGCGACGACGGACAGCGCGCAGATTGAGAAGCTTGATATCGGGGACCGGCGTTCCAGCAGGCACCGCGCACGATTTTGTAGCGGCATCCAAACACCTCGTAAGATGCGTAAGAAAGTTTGTATTTGCCGGAGGGGATATTGCGCAGAGGGACCGAAAATGGGACCAGTCCGTGACACGGTACGTACATGTCCTCGTGCGGTTCAGGCCGAGCGGGTCGAGAGAGATCGGATAGTGATCCGACCCCTGCGTGTCAGGGCTGCGAACCCACTCGTAGTGGCAGCGCTCACTCGCGAGCGACAAGTCAATCGCACTCCCGTGTACTCTCCGACGCACAAATGTGGGACTTCCGGTGTTGATGATTAGCAGGCCCGAAGCATGGATGGAACTCAGCAGGTCCCTGCCGTTAGGCTCACTGTGGGCGCTTCCCCACGCCGTGTGGTGGGAGTTGAAATCACCGCACACGACACAGTCACCACCGATGCGCGCGGTGAGGCTCTCGATGAAGGTCGTATCCCACCGTCGTACGGGTTGCACGTACACGCTGGCGACACAAGTGTCGACCCCCCCAACGCGTACAGTCACAGCCACACACTCTACGGAGGTGGGCACAATGTCGGCCACACGAACGACGGCTTGGGCAAGGCGCGCACGGACGTAAATAGACGCGCGGGAGCGACCGGGTTGATGGAGCGTATCACAGCACTGCACGTTGGCGCAAGTCCGTAACTCGCAGGTGGTCGCACTGTGGTAGCCCACAAATCCCGGAAAGTTGCACTCCCCGTCGCGCGTGTATGTCTCTTGCAACGCGAGCACGTCGTACTCGTGCAGAAGTAGGTGTTCGGAAAGTTCGGCGTGTCGTCGGCGCAGCGAGCGCACGTTCCACTGCAGGATGCGCGGCCGCCGTTTTGCTGTGCGACTAGCCATGGTGATTGTGTTGCTGTTGACATGCCACTGCCTGCAGGCAGATGGCCCGGAGCGGATGGTCAGCTGGCAGCAAGGTGCTGACTGCTTGCATGGTGAGCAGCAGGTTTTCTACCAGCTGATCCATAGTAGTTTGGGAGGGTGGAGCAGCAGTATCCTGTGTCTGCTGGCGTTGAGAGGCACGAGGGGCTGGTACCGGATGCCTGGGTGCAGGACTGGGGCCCTTCAGCACGCTCGCATAGGACCGCGCCGAAGATGAGGACTGCTGTGGCTGCTTCTCCTCCCGGACTGCTGCCCTGACAGCACGCCTCGACAATGCCGAGGTGGAGGAAGCCATGATGGTGGCCACCTCCCGTTCTTCCTGCCATTTGGGGCAGGCGGGAGTGTCGGCCCTATGGGGGCCCCCGCAGTTCCGGCAGCGGACTTTCTCGCAGGAGGCGCCCTCCGCGTGGCTTTTGCCGCAGGAGATGCAGTCGGTCGGCCATCTGCAGGACTCCAGCACGTGCCCGAAGCGGCCGCACTGCCGACATTGCACAGGACGGGGCCGGGCAGGTCGCACCCTGAACCCGAGCTTGAAAAGGCGCACGTGTTCAGGGGGGACCGGTCCCGCGAATCGGATGGTGATGGTGCTCTCCTCCCTCGTTGCCGACAGCACGGGAACGCTCGACTCGATGGCTCCCAGCAGGTCTGTGTCCGCGGGTAACCCGACCACCCCGTGCAGGAAGCCGGTGCTCTTGCCGCGCTCGGCTGGCAGTCGGGCAGTCACTGGAATTCCGTGCAGCTCAGTGACTGCCAGCAGCTCTTCCAGGCATTCCCGGGTGGTAGTATCGGCGGCCACGATGTTGCGCTTATGGTTAACGCGAACCACTGCAACACCGGGCCGCGAAGAGAGGGTTGCAGCGAGTGAGAGGCGCGGTGCTCGTCGGAAGGTTCCGCCGGGCGCCGAGGGACGGAAGAGCACCGTACCGACGACCGCGGGGTCAACCGGAAGTGCAGCAGTCGCCAGGGCTCGTGCACGGCGCCGGTCCCTCTTTGACTGCACCAGCGTGAAGTCTGACGTGGTGGATTCGCGGGCGGATGGTGTCACTCTCTGTGCTGCGGCTGTAGGCACACTGGGGGTGACCAGGGTAGCGGGCGGGCGCCGCGAGTCGTCCGTTGCCCCGGGAGACGAACGGGAAACATGGGCAGGCCCCTTCCTCTTCTTCTGCTTCTTCTGCCCCTTTGGCTTCGGCCGCGAAGCAGGCTGGCATGGTGCGTCCTTCAGGAACCGCGCCGCGGGGTGATCAGAGCCCTGATGTGACGAAACAGTGGGTGTTGCGTCCGTCAGCTCCATCTCGTCGGCAGCGCTTTCGTTTGTAGATGGTTCGCTAGCAGACGCTGCAGGGGACGCGCCGCCATCAGGAGCAGACGGCGCGTCGAGGATGGTTCCGGGTGCGCCCTTGCTCTGAGGGGGCGCGGAGGCGGCGGCTGTAGACTCGGCGGGATGTCGAGAGGTGGTGCTCGCCCTTCTTGGAGGGCCTCCGTCTTGGGCGGCAGGCAGAGAGGAGTTGGCGGCTGTTTCGCCCGAGTGTGGGGAAATGGCGCTGCCGTGGTCCGGTTGCTGCACGTGGCAGCTGGCTGCCGTGTGCTGCTCCGGGCTGGGGGGAGAGCTCGACGGCTGCTTACGTCGCCCGGTTGGCTCCTCGTCCTCGCTCTCCGTCTCGCGGGCGCGTTTCCGGGAACTGGACATGTCCATGTCCTCGTCGTCGGAGGGGGGGAGCGGGACCGAAGCATGGGGCTCTTGTACTGGGTGGCCGTCCTGGAGAGGCTTCGAAGCGGTAGCAGGCAGGGGGGGATCCACAGGGAGATCGAGGGTGGCGGCCCGTTGACTGAGCCACTGGCCCAGCATGCGAGTGGCACGAAGTTCCAGGTCCTCCCTTGCCCGGAGTTCGTCGAGGGATGCAGGGCCGAGTGTCACCAGGCTCAAACTGGCATGGCGACGGTGGCGAACGCGTGGTGGGCGCTCTCCGGGCGAAGCGAAAACCATCTTGGCCCGAGACGTCAGAGCGACACGCAGCCTATCATATCTTCCGCGAAACGACCCTCGGGCGTTGGATGCGTCGGCTTCGGCTCACAGTGCACGTGAGACGCTTGTTGCTCGTGCGGCATCGAGCGCTGTCGGACTCCTTTCACGCGCCCTGTGCCTGCTGCACGTGCGACAGGTGTTCTCCCCGGCGGACCGCCGTGGTCTCGAGGGGCGTTAGGCGTAGCAAGGCGCGGGGCGGTCGGCGAAGATGAAGCTCGATATCTTGACCAAAACGCACTCACATGTAATGTAGGTGGTATCCGCCGGTTCCTTGAATCTTGCCGATTCTAACGGTGCAAAATGAAAGGGGTGAGTGGCCTTTCTGTAGAGATGAGCGCAGTGTTGAGCAAGCTGCCGCGCCGATGGCAGCTCGCGACGTGGCAAGTGGCGTCCCTAGCCTTTCGTATGTAAAGGAACCAGCCTGGCAAATGATTTCAATGTTGTTGCAGCACCGCTGTTGGCGGCGGCGTGCTGTCAAAATTACCTCTACTACGATTACTCCACAGCAATAACGCATTGCATATGTCACACAGCAGTTGTAGTGGTGATTTTTAACAGCTTCCCTGAACATCCACTTTCGTAGGGCCGGGATGGCGAGCCAATTTTTTTTGCATCGGAGCTGTGGTGTTTCCAGCGCTTCGTGATGTACTTAGGCAAAAACTATGGCGGCATATATAGAGCTAAAATAGCTTAATCATAAAGCAATGTGGTATCATCGTATGTGTCCCGGCCGAGTTTGAAACCAAATGTGTCTCAACCGGCGATGGATGATGGGTGATGGTTTGCTGCATTGCGATCTACGCAAACAACGGCAGCGCGGCCGTTGCGCCCTGTGCCTTGCAGACGACGGGCGAGAGCCTTGCCGTGGAATGCGACGACGCGTGCGCCGTACAAAATGGCGACGGAATCGCTGTCGCCACCGTAAGCGTTCATCCAGCAATGTCAAAGATGGACCTTGAAGAATTTACGATCGACAAATTTGGGTCGATCCTCCCGGTGAACTCCAATCCCATCTTCATTGTGGGTGAACTTAATGTCGATGTGTCTCGTCCCGATGGAAAGTGGCTCTTGGCGGTTTTCTTGGAAAGGTTCGACCTTCGATGTTACACCACGACGAATGCCTCCACGACGCGCCATCGGTCGTGCAGAGGCTTAACGTTCCCTAAGAACATCTCCAGTGTCGTCACAGAGCCCATGGGCGTTTATTATAGCGACCATAAAGCCATAATTACTGCGGTCATGAGGTAAACGTAAGTACCAATAAAAATAACATGCATATATGTATTATACTGCTTCGTAATTTTATTTTATTTATAGTTATATACAGCTACGCTGGTCATCCACCTTTACCGAGTGGAATGGCTCTTTTTTATTAAGAAATTTAAGGAACATTACAAGCCCACCATGAACTTAACATTTTATCGAGGAACTGTGAATTTGGGGACCTTAAAGACCGCATGTTGCATATCCGAATCATTTTGGGAGCTCAGGGCAAGAGTCTGCAGCAAATAATGATCCAGTGGCGTTGCTCTTAGTAAAAGCGCGCTATGAAAGCATTTAGGAAAATGGTATTGCAAAAAAAGTTATAGCGCACTTTACATACTCATGGTGATAATCACTTTCGAACACTTCGTTGAATAATATAGATGACATTACGCTTGTGTCCATATAAGAACTACAATTTTATTATCCATCTAAATTATAGCGAAGGCATTACGGGACGCGGTTAATTCCACAATTACAAAAGTTTCTCACACACCCCATGATTATACTGAACGCAAACACGGCGACGACAGTTCTACGTTAAACAGTGACTTGTGTTCTTTGGCTCCTACTTCACCGTGTACCCAAGCGCGCCTCGCACGGTATCGACGTCGTCGGCTTCGCTGTGCCGTCGCTGACCCCACCGTCTTTTGAAGGCTCGAGGGAGCGACTCTGGGGCATTGCACACTTGCTTGCTGCCGGGTGCTTCCACGGGAACACCTGGCTTCGCACAGCCACCTCTCATCATGCTTGACTCAATGGCGTCCGCAAATTGCCAAAACAACAGCTCCGGTGGGCGTGGCTGTTGGCTCGGGGAGAACGAAGCCACTGCCGATGGCGACGTGTGCAGCGACGGTGTACTTGGCTCAATGCACATAGACATGCCAGGTTCCGGAGAAACAGTTGCGCAGGCCGTTTTTTAAAGCGTTGCCCCGCAGCAGTTAGGCAGGCAGAAGCCAGAAGGAATATGTTGTTATATATTCCTTCAAGTTTACATGCCCGCGACACTTTCGACCTTGGTGTTGTGGTCGCGCTGCTCTCGCTTTTCCGCCTCGCGCTGTGCGAGAGCAGCAGCCCTCGAGGCGGCACGTCGAGCCAGCTGCTTCGCGACGACGGACACGAAGGTGGCCATCTCGCCACTGGTACCAAGCGGCCGGGAACTAGAGCTGCCGGCTGCGCCGCGAGTGGTGTTGCTTGGGGAGAGCGCCCACCGCGGTGGCGATTTGCCAACCACGGTCGTCTCGCGTTGGATGTTGACGTCTCGCGGGATAGCGCGCAAGCCGGCGCCTTCGTTTGCAGCACCAGGCGGCTTACCAGAAAGCAGAATCATCGCCACTCCCGCCGGTTGTCCCAAAAGGCAGCCTCCTGCACCTGACTGCCGGAGGCGGACACGATGGGCAGCGTGGCGGTTTCGAACAGGGCGAAGCTGCAGCCGGCATCCGCAACGACCTCTCCCCCTTGAAACCACTCGCATGGCTGCGCGACGGGCCTCAGCAAGCCGACGAGAGCACGGCTGAGCGTCTCGACTGGTGTTCCCACCTGGACAACCTGAAAAGGCGCTGAGCGTGCTCCAGGGACCAGAACTGTCGATGTGTTCGTGAGGCGGAGGCCAGTCACTTTTTTTGGTAACCTGCCAGTTTTGTTGAACGGGACCCAGCATCAGGCGCCGAAATAGGCGCTTTGTTGTCGCGGTCGGGCCCATCTTCTGAGGCAGGTAACCCATAGCCGCAGGACTAGCGTCTACGCAGTGACAGCTGCGCTTCGACCTGGCCACGGCGTTTCCTGCAGAGGGTGGAGGTGGAGCGTCGCATCCTCGATGCTCACAGGGAAGCCTGGGAAAAGCATGTTCCACTGAACCGTGGCTGTCGGCAAACGTACGTGGCTCGCGATGGCTTAGGGCGATGTCGCAGAGGCGGACGTTAGCTGGAGTGAAGCCACCCCGCCGCCTGGAGCCAACTTGGCAGGCGTCGGCGCGGACGGGACGTGGCAGCGGAATAACTTGCTTCGACAGAGGTCCAGGCGATGCTGAAGGAGCCGCGAGGTTACCGGACACAGCCGGCCCAGGAAAACGCCGCCGTCCACGCGCCTGCATCCACTTACGTGGCATTGGTTGGCGTTCCAGGTGCGTTGCATTCGATGAGCAGTCCACAGAAGCGAGGGGGCATCCACGGACCTCGTTCTCGGAAGAAGCGCCAACAGCACGCCGAGTCCAATGTGTTCTCGAGTGCGCGCTCGTTCGAGAGCTACGTGTCCTTCCGGCAGGTAGACTTCCAGCAGCTTCCGGCAGGTAGACTGATGACGCGGCGAATGGCTGTCGGCTGGCTTGCCTACCCCTTATATGGGCATCGAATCACGAGGCACGAGGAAAAAACGTCATCGTCTCTCCTCGGGGCGACTGCCACGTCCATCTGCTGATGTGGATTTCTCTCATTTGGGCGTTGGAAGAAAGCGGATAGAAAATTGACGTGAAACTGACATTTTCTTTCGCATTTTGATTGACGGAAGTGACAATTATTCACCTGTAAACAATACAAGGTACAGGATTTGGAGCGAATTAGATCATTTTTGCTAGTCAAAGTCGGAGGCACAAAGAGAAGAGCGACGAAGAAGAGCGACGAGGCTCCGCTAGAAACTGCTAAAAACTGCAAGATACATATTTAATTTCACCCTAATTTATCAAAAAAGCTTGCCATCAGTTCCTTCACCGCCCGAATCATGGCCGGTCCAACATAGTGGGTTGCGCCATTTCACTGGGGAACAAGAACAAGAAACCACCTTTTCTTCTTCTGTAGGTGGTGTGCTTTGTAGGTGTATGGGGCATCCGAGTACATTAACTTATTCCAGTGTCCGCGTGGATCCACTGCTGAATATTTAGAGGGTGTGTTTATTTTGTCTCTCCCGCTCCTTTTTATGTAGAAAGTAAGCGGCAAAAAATAAACCAAGGACAACAGAGGGCCTCACTTGCCACTGACTCCATGTGGTAAATATACCTCGAGTATATGATAAATAAACAAGTTTATTCCGGAGAAAAAGTATTTTTCAACAACATTAGGTGTGTTTGCTTGCCTGATATTTTCTATATATTTCGGTTATAGTGGGAAATTAGTTCTGAGAAAACATTTCGCATAATGGATGTATTTGAGCCAAAATAATGCTACGGAGATATATATTCACGTATATATTCGTGTATAAGCCTCCTTGTGTATAGCCCACACCCACAACTTTCGGACGCAAAAATTGGAAGAAAAAAATTACCGACGATTACGTTACTTCCTAATGCGAAATTTGAGCGCAGCAAATAAGCTGTTTCACCTTTTCGATAGATTGAGGCAAAGAAATCGAGCAACACATGTATGCGCTATCACAGAATTTTTTTTAATTTTTCACACGTATTCCTTTAACAAAGACTCCACTAACAGTTCTTGACAGTCATGAAGGAAGCTTTGTGGTCGGAGAAATAGACTGATATATGTTCGACTTGGTACACCAATGCTTGATTCTCAAAGACGAGATCTATACAAGTGCCTCGCGAGGTTGTCACAGCCGTGGGACGCGTTACGAGCGAGAGGAACGGGATGTTCTCCCGCATAAGTGTTAGGAAATTGCTGTTTGTCTTTATGTCAAGCCGCCACCGATCTGGCTCTCTGATTGCCACCGCACAGGGCGAACGGCAGCGGCAATTTCGGCTCGGGCGGTGCACATATACAGATCCGCTGCCACCGATCTGGCTCTCTGATTGCCACCGCACAGGGGTTGCATTGGAGGAGGAGCGAAGAAAGGAATTAAGTTCGAGCCGGCGCTTTGACAACCGGAGACTCGCAGGAAGAGGGGGGAGGGGTGCGGCGTGTACACCCAGCGGCAAACGATGGGGGCAGAAGCGCGCGCAGCAAGCGGACAACAAGATAAAGGGAGGAGGGAATAGATAGCAGCGACTGACTGATGCCGCTGACGCCGATAGTGAGTCAACCCCAGCTGCGGAGTTGGTTTCAGGGACAACGCCGCCGATGCCGACACAAACAATATGATACCCTCGCTTCCGCAGCGCTAAGAACCAGGTCTAGCCGTGGGAAGGTGGTCACGTATTCGTCGACGTGCCGGGGCCTACGTGAAATAACCGGCGCGTCGGCAACTGAAGAGCACCCTATCCGCCACACAAGAACAGGGGGGGGGGATCCTTACCTCCTCTTTCTGCATGGCGGCGACGGTGTTCTATGCAGTCACGTTATCTTGACTCTCTAGCGGCGTCAGCGGCATCCAGCGGTATCAGTCGGTCGCTGCTAGCGCTGGGGGGATGAAAGGGGGGCGGAGCTGGTTACGAGGCCGACGACAACGCCGACGACGACGCGAAACCCAGGAACGGACGCCAAAGAGCTGCGCTCTAAAAAAACGCCAAAAACGTGCCTAGTCCCACAAAACGCTACAAGATGGCGCCAGTTAGTTTTTTTTTTCACTCACCGCATACCGTTATCATCATCGTTGCGCGTCGAATTAACAGGGGCAGCCACGAAACAACTCCAACAGGGCGACTGAAGCGCACATCTCTTCAGCAAGTGCGCAGCAAGGCACAGAGGACGACCAGCCTAAGGAGCGGCCTCGATGAGGCGAGCTCGCCCGACAGTGGCGAGAGTGCCGCTGAGCTGAGTTCGTCCGAGAGTGCTTAGCTTGAAAGCGGCGATAGATAGTCAAATAAAATGTTCATATATGTCGCCAGTTTTTTTTAATTATCTGACACAGTAGTCGCAGTGGCACTACAGTGTGTTAATGTGTAGCTATAGGCCTGATTCGCGCGTACTCGCACCGGAGAAAATTGGATGAAAGAAAGTGCGGCTTATACGCGACTATATACGGCATAACTCTCTAGCGACTTCGTATACGTATGTTTTTTTGAAAATATTGGTACAAGTGCGAGGATGAAGACGGGACCACACATATGCATATACATTTTGCTAGTCGGAATGTCTTGTCTTGTGTCCCAGACAGTGGCGCATACCCACTATGGGGGATTGGCCAAGAAGCAGGCGGTTTTTCGTATGCTTAGAAGTAAAGCCAAACTAGATTTAAATAGTTGAGCGTGGGACTAGAACTGTAATTTAGACGTGTGATGAAAATATTGTTAATAATTTTGATAAAATAAGTTAACGTAAATAAATGAAATAGAAAATATTGATAATCTTAGAAATTCAGCAAGGTATTCTTTTTGTCTCTCTAATAAAATTGTATATTGAAAGAAAAGCATCCCTGGGACTGGATCCAAGTGAGGTCGCACCAAAAGAAAGAATGGTTGGCGAGGTTAGCGATTGCCCAAGTTTGGTGAATGAGTATACTAATACTTTTCTTTGTCTTAGAAAGCGGCGGCAGGAGAGAAAATAATGTTCGGTAGTTTAACGTGCACTGCAAAAAGAACATAGAGGGGACATAGCGAGACCAGACCTGTGTAAGTAAAAATTTATCGGAGGTATGCGACATCTCAGTTTTGTAAAAGAAACTTCCAATTGTCTTGTATAGGACACCAATTATTATTCCATGAGAATCCAAGATGGTGGAAATCAGAAGACGGTGTTAGCATGGATGTTGCAGAGTTTTGAGATATAGCGAAATTTCTGTACCTAGCCGCGGTGACATAAGCTGATGTCGGCAAAACAGATATGATAGGGCCATTGAGGGATGCTCGTGAGAGTGAATCGGCCATTTCATTCAAGTGTAACACGTGATGTCCCGGTACCCAAAGTAAACATACTTTCCGTAAGTACGGAGGTACCATCGAACGAAATGTTCTTTGAATTCTTGTATCTAAAGATGCAGTTAGTGCTGTACATACAGATAGCGAGTCGGTCACAATAACAGCTAATCAGTCGTTTTGGGGGAGTTTTCGTAACGCTAATATAATCGATAATAATTCTGCCTGAAATATAGGTGTGAAATCGGCAAGGCGAATGCCCGGGAGCTGGCGCATCATTCACGTCGTCGTCGTCGTCGTCGTCGTCGTCGTCATCATCATCATCATCATCATCATCATCATCACCACCAGCTGCCTGTTTTACGTCCACTGCAGGACAAGGCCTATCCCTGCTATCTCCAATTACTCCTGTCCTACGCTAACCGATTCCAACAGCGCCTGCGAATTTCCTAATTTCATCGCTCTACCTAGTCTTCTGTCGTCCTCGATTGCGTTTCCCTTCTCTTGGTACCCATTCTGTAACCCTAATCGTCCAACGGTTATCTAACGGGCGCATTACATGACCTGAAGGTCATGTAATGCGCCCGTTAGAAGGTTAATGCGCCCGTTAGAAAAACTGAAGGCTGAAGGCGAAGAAAGAGAGCTGAGGTTGAGAACGGGGAGTACGAACCGTATAATTTATTTTGATAGCCGCGTTGGAGCGGCAATGCCTGATCGGCGTTAACAAGTCATTAAATCGCCTCCCAACTTATCGTCATTACTTATCATCACAATCATCGTCATAATTACCATCATCATATTCATCGTATACCCTGCGACCCCAGGGCCATATACCCCATGGCAGATATCCGGTATCGCACACCCAATGGCCCCAGTGACACTTAAATTTCACTGTACTATCTTCGGGATCGGCCGTAGGCCGATCCCGAAGGCTACATCACGAGATGTTGGGAACAGACAAATCTGATATGGAAAAGTGGCGGCAAATAACTCACTTCAAAAAACATTCTTCTGCTCCTGCCTTCGGCCTGGTATGTTCTCAGTCTTTCGCTCGCGGACTTAGCCTTGGACCCAACGCGGCGCGTGCCTCTACTGGCTTGACGATGATTGCACTGACGGATCAAGCCCAGGCTAGCTGGCACAGGGACTATAGTGACTGACAGTTCGGTTGAACCGTAAACGGTGTGTCGGCTAGTCCCACGAAATAAGTGCAAGCGTATACCGCAGAAACTTTACACTTCTCCGCAGAATCGCGCTGATGTGTACAAAACGAAAATCATGCAATTGAGCGAATCCTCTTTTGTTTAATTTCCCGACCAGTGTTATCCCAGAGCACCTACGACACATGAAGTGACATAAGCGGCATGTTTTAGCCTTGTGTGACGAGAAGAACCCAGGCCAGCTCGCCCAGTTCAAATTTCGCGTGGAGCTGGGTGTGAACACAGCATTCCATAGAGTGACCTCCCACACTCTTATGTTTCCGGACGATGTTCATTGTGTGAAGCTCCACCGACCACGGCGACGTCTTTCCGAGGCAAATGCTTTTGGAAAGGTTGTCGCGAGTTTTAAATGCCCCAAAATACACACGCTTTCATAGTCTTCTCGAGACAAGACAGTTACTGATAATGATATATGGTGTTCACACCGCGCCCACAACCAGTGATGGCTCCCTCAAACAGAGACATGAAAGTCGGCCCCAAAGATTATGAACCGCGGAATCTGAAAGTTGAACATTTAAGCAGGCTCAGAACGCAGCCTGGTATTGACATTTCCAGACTAGTAGTAGATAGGAACATAGTGTTTCAAGGTTTTACTGGCTATGGTCGAAACCTGCTCTGAATATCAACGTTTTCTCAGAATTTGCGGTCTGTAAACCTTTGTGGTGGACTGTACATAGTACATGTGATGTGATGTAATGCAGACTTGCCAATTTTAATAATTCAAAAGTACTTGAAGTAATGAGTTGAGATAAAATAAGTAGAAGCCAAAAAATTTTTCATTAAATTGCAAATATTCTCTTCAAAAAAAAATCACCGCCCCTTCAAGTCCGTGAAGATGGTCGAACAGCGAAGCTGTGTTAGTTACACCGAGTGTTACACCATGCAAGTCGAACTTCGCACGCAATCTATACTGTAGAACTTTGGCTTCACCCTTCTCTCACCTCCCGGCGCTGCCGATGTGTTTCCGCGTCTCGGATGCACACTTCGGGATCGGCCTCCCGGCGCTGCCGTTTAAACTCGGCATCTCTGGCGCGCATCTCGGGGTCGGCCCTACGACAACGAGCCCGTTCACCAGCCAACTCTCGGTGACGCTCCCGGTAGGCAGCTTCTTCCTCAGGAGTACGCACTACGCGTGGTCTTCCCATAGTTGTAGGTGGGATGGAATGTGCGGAACCAGTAATCCAAAGCTCCGTATATTGGGCGGAAGGCCCACACCGCTGGAGATGCGGGCGCTGCAATCCTTTTGACGATTGACGTGGGTGCCGGCACTTCTTGCAGGTGCAAGAAGTGCGCAAAAAGCCACGCGCTCCTAGTATTGCGTTTCAATCGCTGGGCATTGTTCGTTGGCCGCAAACCGCCAGCATAACATTTGTTTCTTTCAAGGCACGGCGGAATCAATCGTCGATAAATTCGATGCCGGTCTGGCTTGATCGACGAAAATGCACCATGTGACAACCGTATAAGATTCGCGTTTAAGATAGTATTCTCACAGGGGGAAAGGAGCCACTCCCACCACATCCCCCTGTTGAGCTCTTCTTTTCCTCTCCCGCTAGGTCACGTGGGCTCTTTTTAGCGAAGTCCGACAACGACGGCACAGGGTCCGCATAAACAGCTCCGATGTAAAATTCCTTGGACACCTAAGCACTTCTAATGAGTTGTGAATGCGAAAGCATTAATGGTCTGACTTTGGTATGAGATAAACCTCCACCGTTTCCCAGTCCTAGGGAAGACTTTCTTTCCTCCATACTTTGTTCACATGGGCGGTAAGCTCCAGTAGTGAGGGGTTGTCAAGATTGACAAGCGCTTTATTGGTGACTTGGTCCATTCCCGGGGCTTTATGACGTCTTAATCCTACTATTGCCGCTGTTAGTTCATGTAGCTGAATATCCTCATCTAGTAGCTCGTTTGGTCTGCCGGCGTTGGTTGGCAGAAGTTCCGATGGTTGTATGGGAAAGTACCTCGGTCTGAGTGTCAAAAGCAGGTCAGCATCGCTTCCTAGAAGCAAGCCACCAGCCAATAGGAACCGACAGCGCATCTTCCTCACTTCGTGCACGGATAAGCTCGTAAAGCACATTATATCTAACGTATTTGATTGCATTTATTTCTAAATTACCTCCCCCTTGCCCTCCCCCTTTCATTAAAGTTTATCGCCACCACCACCACCTAAAGCACATCGTTCTCAACCGGCTACAACCATTCCTGGAGCACTCAGGGAAATTTCCAACAACGGTGACAGGATTCCGTCTGCACATCTAGACCTAGACCATCCTACTTCAGCTGAAATAGGAGGTGACTGTACCAGCGACGCGCAACTTCCCCACCCCTATCCTCACCTTGTATCTTAAAGGGGCCTCGTTCGATAACGTCAAGCATGCAGCAATCTTACAGATGCCAAGCACACTAGGATTTGACCCCAGGACGTATTGCTACATCAGAGATTTCCTCTCAGATAGAAAAGTCATCCCAAAGGTCAGGCAGCTAAGCCACAAATCGCCTTCTACTGGGTGGCCGCGGCACACTTCAGGACGCAGTGTTATGTCGTCTCGTGTTCAATATCGCCCTAATATGTCTTCCGCTGCTCCTCAATAACATCCCGGCGATCCAGCATGGCCTCTACGCCGACAAAACAATCCACAGGGTACATTAGGGCAATAGAGAGCCGCGTGGAAGAAGGCACAGACGTGGTGAGCGACTACGCTAAGTCATGCGGCCTTAGCTGCATCCCCCAAAAGTCGGAGCTACTCTTGGTCTCACCGCGAAAGAATCATGCACCAGATTCGCCAACTATCACCATCGTTCTGTCTTAGAGCGTGAAAATACTTGCAATGGCTTTCCAGTCGGATCGCGCAAACGCAATATTATTCAACACGCTTAAGAATACAACAGCCCGATGGACACACATGATCCGGCGAATAGGAACCGAGACAAGAGACGTGGGGGAGGTGGACATGCTTCGGCATGTCTGAGCTTTTGTCTTGTCTCAAATAACGTGCGCTGCCTCATACGCACTACTCAACGTGGCGGAATTCAAGAAAATCGACACAATGATCAGAAAGGCATACAAGCAGGCGATGGGTCTGCTGATAAGTACGTCCGCACAACGTCTACTCCGGAAAGGAGTGCAAAATACGGGCGAGGAAGCTGATCGAGGCACGTATATACGGAAACTGGGAGTTCCATCCTCTCACTCCTGGGGCTCTCGGCCTCCTCAGCCACCCGCCGCCTCAGACTGTGAGCTTAGCTCCTGCTATCCGGAGCAACATCATTGTACCTCTTCTACCTCGCAACATGCACCCAGTACGCCACGCGCCCGGGCCGTAAAAAAGCAATACAGGAATCATGGAATGAATGAATGAATGAATGAATGAGCAGCCGCAACAGCCATCGTAATCGTGAAACAAAGAACGTCGGAGAAGCATTTCATTCCCTCGAAACAAATCCCTCCAAGCCGAGGGAACAGCCACGGCCCTCGCGCTCTCCCAAAGAGAGGTTGAAGTCAAAGTAACCAACCCTCAACAGACGAGTCGCAGCTTCGCTGGCGGCAGCATTCATTCGAACACACCCAGAATCATAAATAAAAATCCGCCAACGAGACGAGTCATGATCACATGGGCGTCAGCTCACCACGGCATTCCTGGCAACAAGATCGCCAATCTCGTGGCTCGAGATTTGACCCGCTGAGCCGACGCCGAGGAATCCGAATCCAAGCGCATGCACCTTCTAATCTCGTACCAAGACATCACACAACATTACAAGCTAAACCGCAGAACATACCCTCCCCCACACAAGTCGCTACCTAGAGAGCAGGAAAGATTGCTCCGAGCTCTGCAAGTCAATGCGTTCCCCCACCCAACCACAAATCGCCTCATAGGCTTTCTGTACACAATTCTCTCCGCAATGCCGCTTCTGTGGAGAACCCGGGTCCCTTAGGCATATACTAGGGGGTTGCAGACGGGCACCACTAAAAGCCCCAAACCATTACCACACCAACGAGCTTTGGTGTAGCACGGCTGAATCTGCAGTCGCCACCAAGCAGCCATAATCACGTGATATCTTACGCTACGTTGATTCCCTTTATATATTACTTGCTCAGCCGCAATGAAGTCCTCGTTCGCCCAACTGCTGCCCTGGCTA
Organism: Dermacentor variabilis; assembly: GCF_050947875.1. Lineage (NCBI taxonomy): Eukaryota > Metazoa > Arthropoda > Arachnida > Ixodida > Ixodidae > Dermacentor > Dermacentor variabilis. The sequence continues at coordinate 2,651,508 of NW_027460346.1, read as the reverse complement.
CATGGCGGCAGCGAAACCCTGCCGACGTGCCGTTGGCATCGGCGCTGTTATCACCCCTGAACCCCGAGGACGCATTGTGGGACCCTTGGATTGCGTGGAAAACTTGCAGAAGTGACTTTCTGCTGTTTTTCACTGCTACGCAATTGAACAAGCAGCCAGAAGACGTTCAGCCACGTTGCTTGTTACCATAGGCGAAGAGGTTTGGAAGTCGTACAGTAGCTTCAAGTTTGAGGAAGCGGAGGACAGAAATGAGGAAGAAGCTTTACAGTGAAGGAAACTGTTGCCCGCTGTTTTCGCTGCCAAAATTCGTGGCCGGCTGTCCGGGAACTTCGTGTCCGAGTCCGTCAGCAAAAATGTTGGCCAATCGCGGCGGCAGCGTAGGGCCAGGACCAAGTGGTTCGTACCCCCGCAAGGCAGAGGCTTCAAGCAGTCAGCAAAGTGAACAGCGCATGCATTCTTTAGAATCACACATACAACATACAGAACTGCATACGTTTCAATAAAGAACAATCACAAAACAATAATCTGAACCACATAACTGATGATAAGCCCTCCTGAAAACAATGCGGGGCACGTGGCGCTCCCCGCATTCGTTTCCCAGTAAAGATACCTGTTGAGCAAGCTGCCGCGCCGATGGCAGCTCGCGACGCGGCAAGTGGCGTCCATATATAGCCTTTCGTATGTAAAGGAACCAGCCTAGCAAATGATTTCAATGTTGTTGCAGCACCGCTATTGGCGGCGGCGTGCTGTCAAAATTACCTCTACTACGATTACTCCACAGCATAAACGCATTGCATATGTCACACAGCAGTTGTAGTGGTGATTTTTAACAGCTTCCCTGAACATCCACTTTCGTAGGGCCGGGATGGCGAGCCAATTTTTTTTACATCGGAGCTGTGGTGTTTCCAGCGTTTCGTGATGTACTTAGACAAAAACTATGGCGGCATATAAAGAGCTAAAATAGCTTAATCATAAAGCAATGTGGTATCAATCGTATGTGTCCCGGCCGAGTTTGAAACCAAATGTGTCTCAACCGGCGATGGATGATGGGTGATGGTTTGCTGCATTGCGATCTACGCAAACAACGGCAGCGCGGCCGTTGCGCCCTGTGCCTTGCAGACGACGGGCGAGAGCCTTGCCGTGGAATGCGACGACGCGTGCGCCGTACAAAATGGCGACGGAATCGCTGTCGCCACCGTAAGCGTTCATCCAGCAATGTCAAAGATGGACCTTGAAGAATTTACGATCGACAAATTTGGGTCGATCCTCCCGGTGAACTCCAATCCCATCTTCATTGTGGGTGAACTTAATGTCGATGTGTCTCGTCCCGATGGAAAGTGGCTCTTGGCGGTTTTCTTGGAAAGGTTCGACCTTCGATGTTACACCACGACGAATGCCTCCACGACGCGCCATCGGTCGTGCAGAGGCTTAACGTTCCCTAAGAACATCTCCAGTGTCGTCACAGAGCCCATGGGCGTTTATTATAGCGACCATAAAGCCATAATTACTGCGGTCATGAGGTAAACGTAAGTACCAATAAAAATAACATGCATATATGTATTATACTGCTTCGTAATTTTATTTTATTTATAGTTATATACAGCTACGCTGGTCATCCACCTTTACCGAGTGGAATGGCTCTTTTTTATTAAGAAATTTAAGGAACATTACAAGCCCACCATGAACTTAACATTTTATCGAGGAACTGTGAATTTGGGGACCTTAAAGACCGCATGTTGCATATCCGAATCATTTTGGGAGCTCAGGGCAAGAGTCTGCAGCAAATAATGATCCAGTGGCGTTGGTCTTAGTAAAAGCGCGCTATGAAAGCATTTAGGGAAATGGTATTGCAAAAAAAGTTATAGCGCACTTTACATACTCATGGTGATAATCACTTTCGAACACTTCGTTGAATAATATAGATGACATTACGCTTGTGTCCATATAAGAACTACAATTTTATTATTCATCTAAATTATAGCGAAGGCATTACGGGACGCGGTTAATTCCACAATTACAAAAGTTTCTCACACACCACATGATTATACTGAACGCAAACACGGCGACGACAGTTCTACGTTAAACAGTGACTTGTGTTCTTTGTCTCCAACTTCACCGTGTAGCGAAGCGCACCTCGCATGGTATCGACGTCGTCGGTTTCTTCGCTGTACTGTCGCTGACCCCACCGTCTTTTGAAGGCTCGAGGGAGCGACTCTCGGCCATTGCACACTTGCTTGCTGCCGGGTGCTTCCACGGGAACACCTGGCTTCGCACAGCCGCCTCTCATCATGCTTGACTCAATGGCGTCCGCAAATTGCCAAAACAACAGCTCCTGTGGGCGTGGGTGTTGGCTCGGGGAGAACGAAGCCACTGCCGATGGCGACGTGTGCAGCGACGGTGTACTTGGCTCAATGCACATAGACATGCCAGGTTCCGGAGAAACAGTTGCGCAGGCCGTTTTTTAAAGCGTTGCTCCGCAGCAGTTAGGCAGGCAGAAGCCAGAAGGAATATGTTGTTATATATTCCTTCAAGTTTACATGCCCGCGACACTTTCGACCTTGGTGTTGTGGTCGCGCTGCTCTCGCTTTTCCGCCTCGCGCTGTGCGAGAGCAGCAGCCCTCGAGGCGGCACGTCGAGCCAGCTGCTTCGCGACGACGGACACGAAGGTGGCCATCTCGCCACTGGTACCAAGCGGCCGGGAACTAGAGCTGCCGGCTGCGCCGCGAGTGGTGTTGCTTGGGGAGAGCGCCCACCGCGGTGGCGATTTGCCAACCACGGTCGTCTCGCGTTGGATGTTGACGTCTCGCGGGATAGCGCGCAAGCCGGCGCCTTCGTTTGCAGCACCAGGCGGCTTACCAGAAAGCAGAATCATCGCCACTCCCGCCGGTTGTCCCAAAAGGCAGCCTCCTGCACCTGACTGCCGGAGGCGGACACGATGGGCAGCGTGGCTGTTTCCAACAGGGCGAAGCTGCAGCCGGCATCCGCAACGACCTCTCCCCCTTGAAACCACTCGCATGGCTGCGCGACGGGCCTCAGCAAGCCGACGAGAGCACGGCTGAGCGTCTCGACTGGTGTTCCCACCTGGACAACCTGAAAAGGCGCTGAGCGTGCTCCAGGGACCAGAACTGTCGATGTGTTCGTGAGGCGGAGGCCAGTCACTTTTTTTGGTAACCTGCCAGTTTTGTTGAACGGGACCCAGCATCACGCGCCGAAATAGGCGCTTTGTTGTCGCGGTCGGGCCCATCTTCGGAGGCAGGCACCCCATAGGCGCAGGACTAGCGGCTACGCAGTGACAGCTGCGCTTCGACCTGGCCACGGCGTTTCCTGCAGAGGGTGGAGGTGGAGCGTCGCATCCTCGATGCTCACAGGGAACCCTGGGAAAAGCATGTTCCACTGAACCGTGGCTGTCGGCAAACGTACGTGGCTCGCGATGGCTTAGGGCGATGTCGCAGAGGCGGACGTTAGCTGGAGTGAAGCCACCCCGCCGCTTGGAGCCAACTTGGCAGGCGTCGGCGCGGACGGCACGTGGCAGCGGAATAACTTGCTTCGGCAGAGGTCCAGGCGATGCTGAAGGAGCCGCGAGGTTACCGGACACAGCCGGCCCAGGAAAACGCCGCCGTCCACGCGCCTGCATCCACTTACGTGGCATTGGTTGGGGTTCCAGGTGCGTTGCATTCGATGAGCAGTCCACAGAAGAGAGGGGGGATCCACGGACCTCGTTCTCGGAAGAAGCGCCAAGAGCACGCCGAGTCCAATGTGTTCTCGAGTGCGCGCTCGTTCGAGAGCTACGTGTCCTTCCGGCAGGTAGACTTCCAGCAGCTTCCGGCAGGTAGACTGATGACGCGGCGAATGGCTGTCGGCTGGCTTGCCTACCCCTTATATGGGCATCGGATCACGAGGAAAAAACGTCATCGTCTCTCCTCGGGGCGACTGCCACGTCCATCTGCTGATGTGGATTTCTCTCATTTGGTCGTTGGAAGAAAGCGGATAGAAAATTGACGTGAAACTGACATTTTCTTTCGCATTTTGGTTGACGGAAGTGACAATTATTCACCTGTAAACAATACAAGGTACAGGATTTGGAGCGAATTAGATCATTTTTGCTAGTCAAAGTCGGAGGCACAAAAAGAAGAGCGTCGAAGAAGAGCGACGAGGCTCCGCTAGAAACTGCTAAAATCTGCAAGATACATATTTAATTTCACCCTAATTTATCAAAAAAGCTTGCCATCAGTTCCTTCACCGCCCGAATCATGGCCGGTCCAACATAGTGGGTTGCGCCATTTCACTGGGGAACAAGAACAAGAAACCACCTTTTCTTCTTCTGTAGGTGGTGTGCTTTGTAGGTGTATGGGGCATCCGAGTACATTAACTTATTCCAGTGTCCGCGTGGATTCACTGCTGACTATTTAGAGGGTGTGTTTATTTTGTCTCTCCCGCTCCTTTTTAGGTAGAAAGTAAGCGGCAAAAAATAAACCAAGGACAACAGAGGGCCTCACTTGCCACTGACTCCATGTGGTAAATATACCTCGAGTATATGATAAATAAACAAGTTTATTCCGGAGAAAAAGTATTTTTCAACAACATTAGGTGTGTTTGCTTGCCTGATATTTTCTATATATTTCGGTTATAGTGGGAAATTAGTTCTGAGAAAACATTTCGCATAATGGATGTATTTGAGCCAAAATAATGCTACGGAGATATATATTCCCGTATATATTCGTGTATAAGCCTCCTCGTGTATAGCCCACACCCACAACTTTCGGACGCAAAAATTGGAAGAAAAAAAAAAACGCCAAAAACGTGCCTAGTCCCACAAAACGCTACAAGATGGCGCCAGATTTTTTTTTTTTCACTCACCGCATACCGTTATCATCATCGTTGCGCGTCGAATTAACAGGGGCAACCACGAAACAACTCCAACAGGGCGACTGAAGCGCACATCTTTTCAGCAAGTGTGCAGCAAGCCACAGAGGACGACCAGCCTAAGGAGCGGCCTCGATGAGGCGAGCTCGCCCGACAGTGGTGAGAGTGCCGCTGAGCTGAGTTCGTCCGAGAGTGCTTAGCTTGAAAGCGGCGATAGATAGTCAAATAAAATGATCATATATGTCGCCATATTTTTTAATTATCTGACACAGTAGTCGCAGTGGCACTACAGTGTGTTAATGTGTAGCTATAGGCCTGATTCGTGCGTACTCGCACCGGAGAAAATTGGATGAAAGAAAGTGCGGCTTATACGCGACTATATACGGCATAACTCTCTAGCGACTTCGTATACGTATGTTTTTTGAAAATATTGGTACAAGTGCGAGGATGAAGACGGGACCACACATATGCATATACGTTATGCTAGTCGGAATGTCTTGTCTTGTGTCCCAGACAGTGGCGCATACCCACTATGGGGGATTGGTCAAGAAGCAGGCGGTTTTTCGTATGCTTAGAAGTAAAGCCAAACTAGATTTAAATAGTGGAGCGTGGGACTAGAACTGTAATTTAGACGTGTGATGAAAATATTGTTAATAATTTTGATAAAATAAGTTAACGTAAATAAATGAAATAGAAAATATTGATAATTTTAGAAATTCAGAAAGGTATTCTTTTTGTCTCTCTAATAAAATTGTAAATTGAAAGAAAAGCATCCCTGTGGCTGGATCCCAGTGAGGTCGCACCAAAAGAAAGAATGGTTGGCGAGGTTAGCGATAGCCCAAGTTTGGTGAATGAGTATACTAATACTTTTCTTTGTCTTAGAAAGCGGCGGCAGGAGAGAAAATAATGTTCGGTAGTTTAACGTGCACTGCAAAAAGAACATAGAGGGGACATAGCGAGACCAGACCTGTGTAAGTAAAAATTTAGAGGAGGTATGCGACATCTCAGTTTTGTAAAAGAAACTTCCAATTCTTTTGTAGGACACCAATTATTATTACATGGGAATCCAAGATGGTGGAAATCAGACGACGGTGTTAGCATGGATGTTGCACAGTTTTGAAATATAGCGAAATCTCTGTACCTAGCCGCGGTGACATAAGCTGATGTCGGCAAAACAGATATGATAGGGCCGTTGAGGGATGCTCGTGCGAGTGAATCGGCCATGTCATTCAAGTGCAACCCATGATGTCCTGGTACCCAAAGTAAACATACTTTCCGTAAGTACGGAGGTACCATCGAACGAAATGTTCTTTGAATTCTTGTATCTAAAGATGCAGTTAGTGCTGTACATACAGATAGCGAGTCGGTCACAATAACAGCTAATCAGTCGTTTTGGGGGAGTTTTCGTAACGCTAATATAATCGCTAATAATTCTGCCTGAAATATAGGTGTGAAATCGCCAAGGCGAATGCCCGGGAGCTGGCGCATCATTCACGTCGTCATCGTCGTCGTCGTCGAGGTCGTCGTCATCATCATCATCATCACCACCACCAGCTGCCTGTTTTACGTCCACTGCAGGACAAGGCCTATCCCTGCTATCTCCAATTACTCCTGTCCTGCGCTAACCGATTCCAACTAGCGCCTGCGAATTTCCTAATTTCATCGCTCTACCTAGTCTTCTGTCGTCCTCGATTGCGTTTCCCTTCTCTTGGTACCCATTCTGTAACCCTAATCGTCCAACGGTTATCTAACGGGCGCATTACATGACCTCCCCAGCGCCATTTCTTTCTCTTGATGTCAATTAGAATATCGTCTATACCCGTTTGCTCTCTGATCCAAACCACTCTCTTTCTGTCTCTTAACGTTTTGCCTAGCAATCTTCGTTCCACCGCTCTTTGCGCGGTCCTTAACTTGTTCTCAAGCTTCTTTGTCACTCTCCAAGTCTCTGCCTTATATGTCAGCACCGGCAAAATGCACTGACCCTACACCTTCCTTTTAAATGATAATGGTAAGCTTCCAGTCCGGAGCTGGCAATGTCTACCGTATGCGATCCAGCCCATTTTTATTCTTCTGTTAATTTCCTTCTCATGATCAGGCTTCCTTGTGGTTAATTGACCTAGGTAAACGTACTCTTTCACACACTCTAGAGGCCGACTGGCGATTTTGAACTCTTGTTCCTTTGCCCGGCCATTTATCATTATCTTTGTCTCCTGCATATTAATCTTCAACTTCCCCTTTTAGACTCTCCCTGTTAAGGTCCTCAGTCATTTGCTGCAACTCGTCTCCAGTGTTGCTGAAAAGAACACTTTTATCTGGAAGCCGAATGTTGCTGAAATATTCGCCGTTGATCCTTACTCCTAAGCCTTCCCAGTTTAATAGCTTGAATACATCTTCCAAGCACGGAGTGAATAGCATTGGAGAGATTGTCTCCTTGTCTGACCCTTTTCGTTATAGGTATCTTCCTACTTTTCTTGTGTAGAATTAAGGTAGCTGTAGGACCTCTGTAGATATTTCCCAAGGCATTTACGTAAGCGTTCCGTACTCCTTGATTACGTAATGCCTCTATGACTTTTGGTATCTCTACTGAATCAAATGCCTTTCGTAATCTATGAAAGCCATACAGAGAGGCTTATTGTACTCAGCGGATTTCTCGATAACATGATTAATGGCATGGATGTGGTCCATTGTAGAGTATCCCTTCCTGAAACCAGCCTGTTCCCTTGGTTGACTAAAGTCCAGTGTTGCCCTTATTCTATTGGAGATTATTTTGGTAAATATTTTATATTATACTGGGAGTAAACTAAGAGGCCAATAATTTTTCAATTCTTTATCGTCTCCCTTTTTGTGGATTAGTAAAATGTTTGTATTCTGTCAGTTTTCTGGGACCCTTGCAGTCGATAGACATTCGTATAAAGAGCTGGCTGTTTTCCAAGCATTATGACTCCTCCATATTTAATTAAATCGACTGTTATTCTATCGTCTCTTTCCGCACTTCCTCGTTTCATGTCTTGCAAGGCCCTTCTGACCTCATCGCTACTTATAGGAGGAGTTTCTGTATCATGTTCATTGCTGTTTCTAAATGAGGTATCCTGACTACTCAGGGTACTGTACAGGTCAGTACAGAATTCTTCCGCTACCTTTACTACATCTTAGAGATTGCTGATGATATTACCCTGCTTATCTTACAGTGCATACATCTTGGTTTGTCCTATGCTTAGTTTGCTTTTCACTGATTTCAGGCTGCGTCCATTTTTTACCGCTCCTTCAGCCTTTCTCACGTTATAGCTTCGAATATCACTTATTTTCGCCTTGTTGATCAGTTTTGACAGTTCCGCGAATTCTATCTAATTTGTTGAGTTGGACACTTTCATTTTTTGTCGTTTATTTATTAGGTTCTTTGTTGCTTGGGAGAGCTTGCCTACTGGTTGCCTTGGTGCCTTGTCTTCCACTTCAATTGCTGCCTCTTAAGCCAACCTAGTAACGGTTTCATTCATAAGCTCTATGTCATCATCATCTCTCTGTTCTAAGGCTGCATATTTGTTTGCAAGTACCAACCTGAATTTGTTGGCTTTTACCCTTACTGTCTCTAGGTTGACCTGTTTCTTCTTGACATTTTTCCTCTTTCTCTCTTCAAATTGAGGTGAATCTTACCTCCTACTAACCTATGATCACTGCACTTTACCTTACCTATCGCTTCTACATCCTCCACTATGCTGTGATCAGCAGAAAATATGAAGTCAATTTCATTTCTTGTTTCACCATTAGGGCTTTTCCAGGTCCACTTTCTGTTGCTACGCTTCCTGAAAAAGGTGTTCATTATTCGAAGCTTAATCCTTTCTGCGAACTCTACCAGCATCTCTCCTCTAGCATTCCTAGAATCGACGTCGTTGTTGCCAATCGCTTGTTTACCAGCCTGCTTTTCCCCCATTTTTACATTGAAGTCGCCCCTTACTACAGTATACTGATTTTGCACTTTTCTGATCGCTAATTCAACATCTTCATAAAGCTGATCTACTTCCTCGTTCCAACGCTCCTATCATCGTTACTTGATGTTGGAGCGTAGGCTTGTACTACCTTTAATCTATACCTCTTATTAAGTTTGATTACAACTACAGCTACCCTCTCATTAATGCCGTAGAATTCGTCAATGTTGCCCGCTATGTCCTTATGGATTAGGAATCCTTCCCCGTATTGCTTCTTATCTAGGAGACCTCTATAGCAGAGGACATGTCCGTTATTCAGCAGTGTATAAGCATCACCAGTTCTTCTAATCTCACTAAGGCCGATGATATTCCAAACAATGTTTGATAGTTCTTCAAAGAGTCCTGCTAAGCTAGCCTCACTCGAGAAGGTTCGGGTGTTAAACGTTGCAAGGGTCCATTTACATTGGCGGCCTGTCCGGACCCAGAGATTCTTAGCAGCCTCTGCTCCGTTACAGGTCTGACCGCCGCCTTGGTCAGGTCATTGGGTAATTGAGTGAGCCATTTGGGAGGGGGTGGCCGAATACTGCACCAGGGAGGCCAATTCCTGTTCTGGTGAGGGTGTCCTGTTGAAGCTTATTGAGCCTTCCTAATTTGGTTGTACCTGGATTAGTATAGTCCCACTCGCTGTCGGCATCTTTTGCCGGTGACAGGCGTCACTCCAATCCTGCAGGCGTTGTACACTGGAGCAGGTGAATTTCAAGCTCACCATCGTAAAAAAAAAGAACTCTTATGGCGGGATTCGAACTCCCGACTATGGCAACCGAGCATTCGACATAGCTCAGTCAGATAATCCCACAGGTGGCGAGGCTACCTTATCGCCGACAAGTACAGCCCTGAGGGCCCTACATGCCTAAAGACTCCTTTGATTTATCCACGATAGAAGTGTTTTCCTGATCACGATGGGTAACTCAACATAGAACGATTTCTAAATGGTTCTGGCCTCGTAGTTCCGGCATCGCACGTGCGCGGACGGCCGTGAACTCGGCTAGGCTAAAAATATACATAATAGTAATAATATCGTGCACGATGCGCTCACTTCGAGTCAGTCAAAGTCAATTTCATATATCTCAAATGCTTGAAAACATGCTTGAAATTTTCCGCGCAATAGGAGCTTTGCTGATTGCAGCAGGTGACACGGCATAGTATTCCTCAATTGTTCTAACATCGTGGTTTCGGAGCCACCCGTACGCATGCGGCCATGAACGCGGCTAGATATACGATAGATTTTCGGCCAACTTGAACAATACTTAAATGTAGTGTGGGAAAAAAAAAGGAAGAAAAAGGCTGCGTACAGGGCTTAGCGCGGCCGCTCAGGCCCCATCTTGAGAGTGATCTGCGATGAATTGCGGTCTAGGTGCGCTGAGGCGTGATAGCTTCGTGTGCGCTGTGTTCTCGCCGCTTAGTTGGCGTTGTTGAAGCGAGAGCCAGCACGAAGGTCAATTTGCTCGCTTCTGTTGCCCCTTTTCCTCACGCCAGTATTTTTGACAGCGAGTAGACAGTTTTAGTTTAGCGTCCGCAACTATAGCGTACGCTATACGCTATATTAACGCCGCGTGCACCGCCTATAGAGGCGCCACTGATGGCCACCTAGCGGGCGCCCTCGGGGATACCCATGGGAGGCCGCAGCAGCCGACAACGCTTTGCAGCAAGGGGATGGCTGAAGTCCGAGGCTGCGATTTCCCCTTCATTCAAATGCCAGGCAGCTACTTCTGTGGCGACAGCTGCAGGAAAGGCGTGGCCCTCTATGAAAGTGGACATGTGCATGACGTTAAAGGAATTTGGGACAACCCAGTCCGCATACGTGCCATGTGCGTCCCTCAGACGAGCGTAACAAAGCCCAGTTACGAAGTGGAGCTCGTGGTAAGTAGCCGCTTTGTTTCGTTGACTAATGCGATGTCTCATTCGTTTTTTGTTGTTCTTAAAATTCGACGCATGCCGAATTGCTGTTTCTGTACCTTAATAATAAATGCACGTCGTTTAACCGGGCGGACTGATAATCAAACTACTCCGCACGGCACGATGCCGGCACACATTGTAGCGATCTTGCTACCGCTGATTACACGCGACAGCGCCGAATAAGTACCATCACAGTTGCCTCAAAAGCAGTTGTGAAATTGTAAATGGAGAAGCGTGCCCTCGTCAAGAAAATCGCCAATCGTACGGGTGAATAAAAGGGCGAGTTAGTGCTGCACCACCGATGCAGTTCCGCTGCGTTCGTCGAATTGCACTACACGCTGCATTTCTGGCTACTTGAAATTCTCTTAGTGGTCTGCTTTAAATCATACACAGCTGTAGTATGAGTATTTTGGCCTTTTAATGTTACTGATGAGAGAATCCACACGATATATTTGAAGGCGGGGCAGCGTCGGCCAAGTTAGATGGGTAGGGCAGCAACGTCGGAATTCGTTTCATCGTCTAATGCGCGTAGCAATAATTCGGATGCTTTACATAGGTTCTCTGTTTCTTCGTCTTTACGCGGAATTTCGTCAGAGATGCAAGGTCCATATTGTTTTATAGCAGTTTGCCGGTGCAGGTTTTTCTACATTGCATCGCGGGCACGGTAGCAGTTTTTTTTTTGCGGACTAGCATTTTCTAAGGTGTCCGCGATAACTATATTATTGTCTTAAGCTCAACATGCACCAAAGCTATATTTAGTTTTGCACAGGTCACAATTGCGCTGCAAGCTTTTAATGTACCTTTTTTTCGATTTATTTTTGGGGAGGGCTCATGTACGCCCACTATCTTAACCCCTGCATATGTCGAGTTTCGCGAGTCATTATTCGAGCTATTGTAAATTGTGAAAAAAAGGGGGAGGGTGAAGAAGCATATTTGTAACTTACCAGAAAACTGAAAATATAATATCAGAACTCAAATTGTGCTTGTGTTCGGTCTAAGTGCTATGGTAATCAAAGCAGCTAGCATGCGAAAGGAAGTGCTTACAATTTTTGCTTTCTTGCAGGCATCAGTACCTGACTTTTTGCTGCAAGATGCACTCTGCACCTGCAAGGCAGGTAAAGTTGGACGGTGCAAGCACATTGCCGTCGTCGTCCTTTACATCAACAGTGAAGAAAACAGGTCATGCACAAGTGGCCCAAGGCTCTGGGGCAAGCCTTCTGTGCGTGCACTTGGAACGTACAAGAAGGGATCATGTTTGGACGGCTTCCTTGGCAAGGCAGTGGAAGACATTGTGCAACTGCCACCCGATGCTCCACCTAGTCAGGATGCAACTGTGGTAGCTGAATTACTTGATGGCTTGTGGGAACACAACTGCTCGCTTGTAACAGCCATAAAACATGAGCTATCAGTGACAATTCCTAAATATGCTGAACAAGAAGTTCTGGTGCACGAGGAACAGATTGTAAAGGGACATTTTCGTCTTTCTGAACTGCACCGTGCAAATAGCATGCAACCTAACGCAGACGAGGAGATGTGCTATTACATGGCAAACATTGTGATGACTGCCAAGGAAATAGCAGACACAGAAAAGAAAACACGGGACCCAGGTCGAGACATGGTGCACTGGAAAGAAATGAGAGCCAGCCGCATATCAGCAAGTAGCCAGCCTCACGATATTTTGCGTTCCAGGAAAGAATATAATGTATTGGCGAAAAGCTTCCTTTCTGCCAAATCATTTTACTCACAAGCAACAGCTTATGGAATAGCCCTTGAAGACGAAGCCGTCTCCTGTTTTGCAAAGAGCACAGGGGCTGAAATTAGGAAATGTGGGCTTCATATAATGCTGGAGCAGCCATGGCTTTGTTGCACACCAGACGCAGTAGTTTTGCAAGGCTCCACATTGTCATTACTGGAAGTGAAGTGTCCCTATTCGTGCAGGGACAAAGCAATTGTTGACAGCAAGGCAGCCGTGTCAAATGTTTTACACCTGGTGTTCCGAAATGGGTGTGTAGAACTAAAGCCATCGCACAAGTACTACACCCAAGTGCAGATATCACTGTACGTTCTTGGCCTCAACAAGTGCTTTTTCTATGTCTATTCACGGGCCCAACAGTTCTGCATTGAAGTGCCACTTGACAATGACTTTATTGCACAGGCCATCCCCCGACTTGAGCATTTAAGCACTTTTTACCAGCATTAACTCAAAGGATGGCGACAACTCCCACTTAAATTTTTGTACCTACACATGGTAGAACCACATATAGTTAACATTTCGAGGTACTTTACACACAAATGTGTAAATTGTGTCTGTTCGTCACTAAGAGTCCTTTCCAGCTGAGGGTGTGCACCCTTACATTTACATCACTAAAGGCCAAGTGTGATCTTTATAATGCTGCTGCATTAAAAAGAAACGTCATATGTACGCCTCCCAGATGCACTGGACCCGTCAAAAAATGAAAGGGAATGACTTACTGGAGTCGGCCATGTAATTTCTACGTTCAATTTTATGTACATTTTTTACATACAATTAAACAAGGTAAATTTTAAGGTCTCTGTGTTCAAGCTTTTCCTTAGCCTGCCCCTGGCAATATCATAGATTTTCAGCTCCTTCTGCAAATACTTAATAGAAAAATTTTCTAACAGCCAGGTGCTGTATCAACTAAGTGACTGATGCCAGTAAGTTGTTTTGTCTGTCTTAATGGGGAGCTATGCATTTGTGAGACTTATATGTCACATTGCTTTTTAACGCAGCACTATTACATATCAAACTGAACTGTTGGAGAGGAAATGTAAGAACGCATGTCCTCATCTGGGTGGTAGCCGCACGAAACGTAACGGCCGAGAAACCGCTTATATACCCAGTTTTAGTCTCAAAAAGATGTGGAGCATATGTTTGCTGTGCTGCAGCGAAGTCCAATTGCTTTTCTGCATTCATGGCATGTGCGTGTTTCTGAGTGTTAGAGCCCAGCCAGTTCTTGCTTTCTTCTAGCACAAAGTGCATATGTATACTGGATGCTTGATACAGAAAATCAGTCAGACAGTTGTGCCAAACCCTGTATTTTTGCAAAAATGGTGTGCTCTGTTTTGTGCCATTTTCACATTTCTGTCCCATAGAAGCCTACATGGGTACACAGAGGACACAATTTCTACTACAAAATATAAAGTGGCATCTGCACGGGCAACACAAAGTGTACAAAACGTGAGTAACCACTAAAGCCGGAAAAATTAAACTACTACTAGAGAAATGGGTACAGCTCTATCAAAAATGGTTACACACCATTCAGAACAAAACAAATGTTTTTTTCACTTGCTACACATCATCACATCATACATTGTCACATTACTGGTTGGTCAACATTTATATTGATGTGAAAATAATAAAATGTGTTGCACTGTCACAAATCTCAAAGCTGTATAAATGCATGCACAGTTACGTGCACTACCATGAACAAGCAGCATAATGAGAAGATGAAACAAAGGAAGTTTAGTGTTGTTGTACAGCTGGATAAATTACAAATGGTCTTCACAAACATTTGCAAAGTCAATAAAATCTGTTACAAAAATACTGCAAAAAACAATTCCAACTCACAGTGAGAAAAACAAGTTTGAAACAACTTACGAATTCACAAGATGAATAGCCAAGCGGGCTCGAACACAAATGCTACAGACTAGTTTCATGTGCATATGCTACATAATGCATCACTTCAATTTGGTGACCACGTGTTCTGCACGTGCCCCACAAACACTGAACAATTAGGATAAAGAAGCATATTATAACCTGCAGCTTGGTGCACTAGTAATAAGACGCAACAATACACTACAGCTTAGTTTTCCCAGAGGTACACACATCAGACTAAGGCCAATATAAAAAGGTATGACATCAGATTAAGGCCATTACTCACAACTAACTTCTGAATTGAAACGCCCTCCTAGCATATAAAATACTTTCTCTAACTCTGAAATTTAGGGAACCGTGAGGGGCGGTAGAGTGTTTATTTCCCTCTACGGACACAAGATGTAGCACTGAGTAAAAAAAGAGTGCGAATATGGGCTACAGCACCATTCTTTTCTAATGGAATGGATATGTACAAGGCACTATTACAGGGAATGACTCACAGTCCAACTCACAGTGAGAAAAACAAGTTGTGAAACAACTTACAAATTCACAAGATGAATAAATAGCCAAGCGGGCTCGAATACAAATGCTACAGACTAGGTTCATATGCATACGCTACATAATGCATCACTTCAATTTGGTGACCACGTGTTCTGCACGTGCCCCACAAACACTGAACAATTAGGATAAAGAAGCATATTATAGCCTGCAGCTTGGTGCACTAGTAGTAAACATGCAACAATACACTACAGCTTAGTTTTCCCAGAGGTACACACATCAGACTAAGGCCCATATAAAAAGGTATGACATCAGATTAAGGCCATTACTCGCAACTAACTTCTGAATTGAAATGCCCTCCTAGCATATAAAATACTTTCTGTAACTCTGAAATTTAGGGAACCGCGAGGGGTGGTAGAGTGTTTCTTTCCCTCTACAGACAAGATGTAGCACTGAGTAAAAAAAAGAGTTTGCGAATATGGGCTACAGCACCATTCTTTTCTAATGGAATGGATATGTACAAAGCACTATTACAGAAGCCATTTACATTTTGTTGCATGCCAACTAATCTTTGTCTTTCATAATTGGAGCCTGCAAATTTGCCAGCACTGCACACGTCAATGATTTTGCCAATATGAGGAAGTAGATCAGCAGACAGTCTTTCTGACAATATCCCGTAAAGCTTCATACGCTGTATGCATCGCTCAACATGTATATTCTTGCACTTGCTATCTTGTATGTGCTCAGAACCTCCTCACGCGTGAAAGGCTCATTTGATCATGCAAAGATAGGCATCTGAAGCTTAACTCCTCGCTCCACAAGAGCACTCCTGATTTGAGGAAAGCCCTTGTCAGCAAGCACAAGGTCTCCTGGCTCAAGCATGTGCAGTATGCCACAGTCAGATGTAATGAGAGAGTCGGTGGCACGGCCACCATAAGGCCTTGACACATAGCTTATGATGCCACTTGGCATTATTCCTACAAGGAATTTCACAGTATAATTTCCTTTGTAACTAGAATACATGAGCACTTTCTCATGGACAGTGCTTGGTGCTGCGCAGGGCACTTCTGTGCAGTCAATGACAACCCTGCAGTTTACATAGTCTGGCTTGAAGCAGTCAGGCATCATCAGCTGTGTGGTTGACCGTGACGGCCAGTAAATTCCAGGCCGCAGTTTTGCATGGAGAGTGGCAAGGATCAGCAGAAAATGCCTAGAACATGTGGTTCTGTGCAAACCAAAAAACACTGCTAAGGATGCGTAGGACAAGTTTAGCTTTAGTTTCATTAAAAAAATAAGCATTTTTGTTCGAAGCACTTACGGTTTCCTCTTTCCCGTTAACATTGAGCGCCTGAACTACAATGCCTTGCAGCTTTGTAAAAACACTCAGTGAAACCCCAGCAATACACTTAAGTATGTCTGCAGCTTTTTCACTGGGGCAGGATGAGACACTGGCATAACCACGGAAGCCTGCGGTTGAGATAGTGTGGTCGACATTCACAGGGTCACATGCAGCGTCCTTGACATCATAGGATGTTCCCCATGATGCATCCTTGCTTTCTTTTTTGCAGGGAAGAACAACCTAGAGCAGACGTTACCAAATGAACACACAAAACAATCTTAAAGACACTATTTGCCCAAACATTGCTTCAAGATTGAGAAACACTTTGGACAAGTTATATCAACGTGACAGGAAAGTGGATTCGGCACAGCATGTAATACTTAAGACAATCAATCAATGGCATATTCGAGTAATGGAGTGAAATTCAATGAAACGAAAGTGTAGCCATGCCAGTAGAAAATTTTATGTTAAGATTAAATTAGGAAGTCTCTGGGTACAGATTGTAGTCTTACTGCAAACATTCATTCATCAGTCAGCAGGATATAAGCTAATGGCTGAGTATGACAGTAGTCATTTATTGTTTTATTCAGCAGTTATTGCACCATTGTAAAATGACGACTACTGAACACAATGGACTGAAAAGCCTATCCTACTAAAGTGATTGAAGAAAGGTAGCTTTGCATCACAGTAAACAAGCACATGCGAGATCATATGTTTACAAGCTACTCCAGTAGGCCCCAGCCTACCTGCGTCTCAGCTTCGCATTCTTTTAAGCAACAAAAGAACAGGCTCGGCATGTCCACCTCCGAGAACCATGTGCAAGGGTCTGTCTGCGTTCCTACCTGCACAAATTCAAAACCACAGTGGGATTACCTTCTTGCTATTTCTCCTTTCAACTTCGTTTTTGCGCTATGCAAAGCAACAGCAGCGTAGCAATCACTTGTCCTATTTTACTCTCACACTGCAAGCACTACTGAAGAAATGTAGAGTAGAAACGTGATCATGCATGGTTTACCACACTTGCTTCTGAGGAGTGGATATCAGTGTGAAGTGATCAGCGAAAATTGACATGAAAGTAAATGGCCATAAAGAGAGTGAGTGAACTTGAGTGCTAATGCAAGGGCCGGCAGTGCAAGTTGAAATGAGTGTGCAACCTTTGTAACACTGGATGAAAACAAGAGGGAGGGGAGAAAAGAGCCGTTGGTCCTTAACAAAAGCTAGATGACAAATGAAATAAGCACTTATGTAGCACTCACATGTACAGACATAATAGGAATCACTCCGGTATGTCCCTCAATATTCTTGTAATCTTTTCTACAGAGCCAGCGTTGCAACTTTATTGTGTTTACCATCTGAGCGCAGGATAGGTAACCACATCCAACAACTCAACTCAAGCAAAGGGCGAATTTTGTCAGCTATTTAGTGAAAGGTGCCAGTTCTATTCTAACCCTACAGCTAGAATAGAACTGGCAGAACTTTCTAAGTTCATCAACAAGCGTAAGACAGCGGACATCAGAAACTATAATATGGATAGAATTGAACAGGCTCTCAGGAACGGAGAAAGCCTAAAAACAGTGAAGAAGAAACTAGGAATTGGCAAGAATCAGACGTGTGCGTTAAGAGACAAAGCCGGCAATATCGTTACCAATACGGATGAGATAGTTCAAGTGGCTGAGGAGTTCTATAGAGATTTATACAGTACCAGTGGTACCCACGACGATAGTGGAAGAGAGAATAGCCTAGAGGAATTCGAAATCCCACAGGTAATGCCAGAAGAAGTAAAGAAAGCCTTAGGAGCTATGCAAAGGGGGAAGGCAGCTGGGGAGGATCAGGTAACAGCAGATTTGTTGAAGGATGGTGGTCAGATTGTTCTAGAGAAACTGGCCACCCTGTATACGCAATGCCTCATAACCTCGAGCGTACCGGAATCTTGGAAGAACGCTAACATAATCCTAATCCATAAGAAAGGGGACGCCAAAGACTTGAAAAATTATAGACCGATCAGCTTACTGTCCGTTGCCTACAAAGTATTTACTAAGGTAATCGCAAATAGAATCAGGAACACCTTAGACTTCTGTCAACCAAAGGACCAGGCAGGATTCCGTAAAGGCTACTCAACAATAAACCATATTCACACTGTCAATCAAGTGATAGAGAAATGTGCAGAATATAACCAACCCTTATATATAGCTTTCATTGATTACGAGAAAGCGTTTGATTCAGTCGAAACCTCAGCAGTCATGGAGGCATTACGGAATCAGGGTGTAGATGAGCCATATGTAAAAATACTGGAAGATATCTATAGTGGCTCCACAGCCACCGTAGTCCTCCACAAAGAAAGTAACAAAATCCCTATAAAGAAAGGCGTCAGACAGGGAGATACGATATCTCCAATGCTATTCACAGCATGTTTACAGGAGGTATTCAGAGGCCTGGAGTGGGAAGAATTGGGGATAAAAGTTGATGGAGAATACCTTAGCAACTTGCGATTCGCTGATGATATTGCCTTGCTTAGTAACTCAGGAGACCAATTGCAATGCATGCTCACTGACCTGGAGAGGCAAAGCAGAAGAGTGGGTCTGAAAATTAATTTGCAGAAAACTAAAGTATTGTTTAACAGTCTCGGAAGAGAACAGCAGTTTACGATAGGTAGCGAAGCACTGGAAGTGGTAAGGGAATACATCTACTTAGGGCAGGTAGTGACCACGGATCCGGATCATGAGACTGAAATAACCAGAAGAATAAGAATGGGCTGGGGTGCGTTTGGCAGGCATTCTCAAATCATGAACAGCAGGTTGCCACTATCCCTCAAAAGGAAAGTGTATAACAGCTGTGTGTTACCAGTACTCACATATGGGGCAGAAACCTGGAGGCTTACGAAAAGGGTTCTGCTGAAATTGAGGACGACGCAACGAGCTATGGAAAGAAGAATGATGGGTGTGACGTTAAGGGATAAGAAAAGAGCAGATTGGGTGAGGCAACAAACGCGGGTAAACGACATCTTAGTTGAAATCAAGAAAAAGAAATGGGCATGGGCAGGACATGTGATGAGGAGGGAAGATAACCGATGGTCATTAAGGGTTACGGACTGGATTCCAAGGGAAGGGAAGCGTAGCAGGGGGCGGCAGAAAGTTAGGTGGGCGGAAGAAATTAAGATGTTTGCAGGGACAACATGGCCACAATTAGTCCAAGACCGGGGTAGTTGGAGAAGTATGGGAGAGGCCTTTGCCCTGCAGTGGGCGTAACTAGGCTGATGATGATGATGATGATGTCTTACTGGTTAAATAATGAACGCAACTTTCTAAGGCAGTTGGCATAAACACTAGTGAAGCTTATTTGTGTAGGGTGTGCACATGTAGGTATTGCATGGATGTGTGCATAAATGTACGAATACACACGCATAACCCTCTTGCCATAATAAGCTGTGACCATGAAGACAATGGCGCACCCTTTCGCGTGGTCAGTGCTGCGACTGTGATTTTAGCTTGAGAAACTTTGTGGCACGTTGGCAATAGAAGCATCAATAAAATGCTTGTATTCCTCGTCATAACACTGAAGCAAAGTTTTCCCGAGTTCTCAGAAATGTTCTGGCATTTGCCTAATCTTTCCTGAAACACCGAATTTCCTGATAGGATTTTCCTGGTTGCTAGACATCTTAGAATTACTGCTATGAACAGCTGTTACAACATGTGTTGCATGGCCATAACAGGTATGCAATGGGAGTTGCTGCATATTCAAGTGCATATTTCATCTACACCGAGGCTGTGACATTTCTTTTTAGGGGCAGACCTTCTTTCAGAGACAGAGAATGGAGCTGTTCTCAGCTCTTGTTTTGGTGAAAGTCACCCTGAAAATGTTCAACACACCGGTAGCTGTATGGAGTGTTAAAAAGCATTCTTATTGCTGTAAGCAACATCCAAATATGTTCAGCTCCTGGTAACACCATAGGTAAACAACTGCCACTGTGAATTAGTTAGCACTAAAGATTGTTCCTATTTAAGTTGTAGGGTCAGCTGCTAGAAGTCTATAATACTATCTTAGCTTATAACATTATCTTGTCGAGGAATGCTTAAAAATTTTTTTAATGATAAAGGTACACAAGGGCATCAAGGCATAAAGGTTGGCTTCTGTTTGTGGCAATAAACAGTTTGTAGTGAGTGTTTGTCTAACATTTTGTGTGTATCCGTTGCAAGTTGTGAATATTGGACTCTACAATAGCAAACAGTGTGAAGTCCTAAAAGCTTTGTAATCTGTCCAGATAAGGGATACCTACACTTGTGTGCTCTGTAGTCGCAGCACCACATTCTTGGTCGTCAGGAACTGGCAACACACAGCTCCATGTGGGTTGTTTGTGCTGCTCACGTGACCGGAGCCTGCATGATATTTTTAGGCAAAATGAGCTATGCACTAAAGAGATTGTACTTGTTCAGAGTAAACAAGTCTATTCATACAAACATGTGTACATTGGCAAAGTTAACAGGTGGCATTTGTGTACCAGAAATGTAGCCGGAACAATGCTCCTAATGGGAGAAATTTTATATTGATGGCAAGAAGAGTTGTCCAGACCATTTATAACTACAATATTAGAATGTCACAATAACTACTGTATTAAAATAAAGGCAGCAGATGTTGAAAACCTGAATTTAGAGACCAGATAAGCTTGACTGTCACATGCAGTGAAAGCACAAGTATAAAACCAAAAGTATTATTAAGATTCTCTCCACTTAAGGAGGAGGGCATGTGCACATGCAAAACAAAACTTGTGCTGTACAGTAACCTTCCTTGCAGCGTGAAGGACTTGTTGCTTAAATACATCTTTCGATTCTAATTATCTGTTACTGGTTTTAAATAGTCTCCTTGGTTGAATCTGTATTTAGTTATGATTGCGACTAGTCATGATGTAATGCACAGAACAGATAGAAGGTGGTCTATTAAGGAAAGAGATAGGATAGCGAGAGAAGAGAAGCAGAAAACTAAGCGGAGAGACGAGGAAAGGAAATGCACAGGTATAGAGGGAACATTTAAGGTGCACGGTATGGATAGTTGCAGAAGAATATCCTGCAGCAGACTTAAGGAGGCTGGTGATGGATGATCCCTGCTATACAAAGGAATAAATTTATTTCTTTTACACTTACATTGAGCACTACACTTAGCATTTACCTTTCATACCGGTGTGCAGCAGCAACATTAGTGGACCTGTACACACTTGGAAACAAGGTTGGTAGATAGGCTGGGCTTCTCTGATCCTCCGACTTTTCGCCATTTACAAAGTGACTGCTGCAGATCCTGCTGTGTTTGGTAGGCTGCCACGGACTGCCATCTGTACTAAATGAACGAATACGCAAGAATGTCCATCATAACATGCACGAAATGCAAGCACACAGAATGTTACCAGGCATTGCACTCCTACAGCGCAAAATACTTTAAGAAAGAATTAGAATTAGCACTGCATGGCAACTCTGTTCAGACAATAGGAAACTAATGCCTTCTCAAACATGACGTGAATTTTTCTGCCAAAATCTAACAGCCATAGCACATGCTGCAGATAACAGCAACCTTACATCTTTTCTAACGCATTTTCCAAGCAACCATAACATCGAAGATATTCGCGTGCGAAAATAATGAAGCTGTTAAAGAAGCATTTTTCTGTAATCATTCCGAAACAACACAGTGTGATTTAACTCCATTACAAATGAGGCGAGGTAACAACCTCGTATAAAAAAAAAATAAACAGTTATCTACGAAGAAATTAGTAACGGCCAACAAGCGCGAATGCACAGATAGGATAGATTCAGAAACGTGAACTGCTCAACTGCTGGCGCGCCGATTTCAGAGGAAGCTTCAGCTTGGGCCCAACTCCGATGCTGCCTATTCAAATGCATGTAAAACGGAAAAATGCTTTTCCGAGATAACCCCTGGACCGAATTTATTGAAAGTTGCTGCACTTGAGAAAGTTAAATTCTACTGATTGCTGGAAGCAGAATTTCGATTTAGGGGCTGAATTTTGTTTAAATAATTTCCAAAAATACGAAAGTTTGAAAAAAATAGAAGCACGAAGTTTACAAATTAATAGCTCTGCATCAAAACAGACATCGCGGTTCTGTAAACGGCATCTATTAGATCATTGAAAGCGGACAAATTCGATATGTCATTTTATACCTTACGTGAATTTGTTACATTGTGCGCAAGAGTTCTGTAAAGCTCTATTTTCCAATTATTAAATTTTTTGAGATTCATATGTAACAAAATAATTTTGTCCGCTTTAGATGTACTATTAGCTGCAATTAACAGAATTGTGGTATCATTGTGCATTGCCGAGTTAGAGTTGTAAACTTGATAGTTTTGTTTTCTAAAATGTTCCAATTTTCGCCACTTTTTCATAAAAAATTGACGACCTAAATGATTTATTCTAAAGCAACAGTCACTAGAATTTAAGTTTTTCTTTTAAATGCAACAAACCTCGCCAAATTTGGCGCAAGGGTTGCCGAGAAAAACGAATTCTCTCTTTACATGTATTTAGATAGGAGCATCCGAGCTAAAGCTTCTTAACGGGCCACATAAACCCAACAAAATCAGTGCTTGGAAGGAGGTTCAGCAGCTTTAACACACAACACGATGAGTTCGTGCATTTGTGTGCATGAGCAAGAGCAACGCGGCAATGATGCGGCAAGCGGCATACAGAACCTAAGCGGAACGCCTTTAACCAGCATGCTGCACTGCGGCCGAACCGAATCAAAACATGGGCACGTCGTGATTGACTTCGTCGCTTGCCCGTGTCAACATGACCGAATACAGGACACACAGTGATGGCAGAACGAAAGCGTGAGAGCAAGATGCAACCATTAACGCAGAAAATCAGGAAGGCGCTCACCTTTCACGCCGAACGGCGGCGATCCATTGTTTCCGTCGCTCCCGCTCATGAGGCCTCGCGGGGAATGAATAAAACCGCGTCGCCGGCGAGTTCTTGTAGGTGTTTGAGCACCCCACCACACAGCAATTAGTGTTGGACATGCCTTGAAGTTGCGGCTACCACACAAGTGCGACGGACGTTGCTTATTTCACACCGAAAACGTGAACGAAGCGGAAACACACGTACGACGACGCAGACAACCACAGTGGTCGGCTGCTTGCTCTCCCACGAGTTCTGAGCAAGGTCGCCACCAGTAGCGCTTCCGTCGGCGTGCACGCGGACGCTAAGCAGCGCACGTTTTCTACAATTTTAGTTGGCCGGCGATATCTTCGGATCTCAGAGGCCATATGCCGTCGTTGCGGCTATTTCGCGCCTTTAGCGACAGGTGGCGCTGACATCTCGAACGTTTCTTTCGTTAGGCTTCGACTCGTTCGAAACGAGAAGCGATCTCGAAAACACCACGAGGTTATCCATAATACTCTGTCGTCGAAGCGGCCTGAGACTAAGTGAAAGCCGTTTACACAGTCATTTGCTACGAACGAAGTGCATTTTACAAAAGCAACGCCAAATTCAATTCGAAGTGGGCAGCCCGGGACCGCCGCCATGTTTCCCGCAAGCTCCGCAAACCCCGCAAAAACGCTAACGCTAACTCGTTTGCGTTGCGTACGCCCGCTATTGGCGGCGAGGAGTTACGGAGTCGCCATCTATCGGAAGCGCCTCGCTGGCGTAGTATGAGGGATCACGTGGCGCGCTCCTCATAGGTTTTGCTGTCAGCGCTCACTGAAAACAACACGCGCGAGCTCTCCCGGACATTTCTGTAAGCACTTTAAAAACGAGAGAAGTTTTTTTACTGTAAATAATAATCTTGGGCAAACTGAAAGCACACAATCGTTTATAGACGCTGTCTCTTTACCGAATACGTACAGTGAACGCCACTGCGCGCGGTCGCCGCGATGAAGCCTCCCGAACCAGCTTCTTGCGGGAAAGGTAGGTAAACGCTGAGAGCAAACTATGTGAAATATGTTCCTATAGTGTTTGTATAACTAAATGGAGCGTAATAGAACGAAGCCTCAATGCAGTGATCGCGCAGGTTCGCAGCGACCGACTGCGCGTCTGCATGCTTGTCCGCGCACTGTTTCGCTTTTCTACGCGCGCGTTTTCGCACCGTGCCATGAGCTTTAGGCCGCAGAATATGAGCATTTGACAGTATACAAGCAACCATTGTTGCGTGGGCGCTATCAGAGCTGTTCAAAAATAATTTCATTGTAGAGACTTCGACGCCTACACGGACTGTGATGTCCCGTCGCGGCGATTCAATATTTTTTTTCTTCTAAGTTCTTTGAACTTTCAATATTATTTCTCGAGTTGCGTCGCACTGTATGTTCATCGGTGTTCTCAGCGTGCAATTTCCCGCTGCTTCTTTTTTGTAATCCGGTGCATTAATTCATAACATAAACATGACCATATGCCATGCTTTCTTTAAATGTGCTTCTTACCGCTGCCTTTCCACCCCACTGAACTTGCCAGTATCTATACCATCGACAAGTTCATAGACCAAACCATCATGACATTAGTCGAGCAGCGGACTCGGGCGAGCGTCTCAGTGCGCGTTTTCAGAACATCGCAGACCGGGCGCCGTAGCAGAAATCTTCCTCGCGTCTGTGCTTGCTGCATACCCGAGTTGTAGCCGATGACTGTTTGCCGGTTTTATGTTTCGCGAGCCAAGCTTCACGCAGCTTCTTGTCCTGCGGCTACGTGTGAATAAGGCTGACACCGGCCTCCGTTACGTGCGTCCGGCCCTACGGCACCGAGCAGTAGCCTACCATGTTGCGCGCCTTCAAAGGCAGCCACTACCTATTGTAGTGCTTTCAAGCGTTCTAAAGGAGACACTCGAAGGGGGAAAATTTCGCCACTAAATGAGGACCGCAGCGTACGAGGGAATTTAAACTCGTTTTCAGCTCGCTTCGGCGCGCCCGATGCAGCCGACGCTGCCGCTATGTCCACGTGATCCCTCCGAGCACGTCACGCCGACGGTGGCGCCAGCTTTTCCAGTGGTGGAGCTCGAGGCCAATACCCGCTATTTCGTTTAGCGTTCAGCGCATGCGCAGTGATGACCCGCTATATTTTAGCGTACGCAATGGAATAGCGTACGCTATACTAAAACTGTCTAGTGTCCGCGGTCATCGAATGAGATGTGTTTATGTTTGCCTGTGCGCTCGTCCCACCATGCTTATTAATTTAATTAGTAAGAGAAAGTTTGAACGTTTACGGCATCGATGGAACTACTATAGCTGTTTAATAATTTTCTATCGCAATCGAGCCTTCGCCTTTCGGGCTAAACTGCGACTTCTTTATGTCCACTGCAGGACGACAATTACCCCTCTCTTGCGCTACCTGATTCCAACTAGCGCCTGCAAATGTTCTAATTTCATCACCTCACCTAATTTTCCGGCTTCCTCAACCGCGCTTCCCTTCCCTCAGCACACATTCTCTAATTATAATGGTCCGCCAGTTGTCTGCCCTACGCATTACATGACCCGCCCAGCTCCATCTTTATTGCCAGCTAGAATATCTGCTATCTCTGTTAGCGGTTCGCACCATTCTTTCCGTCTGCTAAGGCTACGCCTAACGTTTTTTGTTCCATTGGTCTTTGTGTGGTGTTAATATTTGAAGCTTACTTGTTAACTTTCAAGTTTCTGCCCTATATGTTAACACTGGTAAAATGCAACGAGTGTGCACTTTTATTCTCAACAACAGTGGTAACCTCCCAGTCAGGATTTGGTAATGCCTGCCGTATGCACACCAACCCATCTTTATCCTTCTTTAACTCTCCTTCTCGTGATCAGTTGGAGGTTACTGTAACTGTTCACCGAGAACAACAGCTTTAAAAAAAAAAGACAGACATTGGGCCCTATAACGTAAAACTATTCCAATATGTTTTTATTCCAATCTCCGAAAAGGCGTCCAATCAAAAATAACTATTTTTCTTTTGTTCGGTCCAATGATGCATAATCAGTGTGTACGCGTTATATCAGATGGGGAGCCATCGCGGTTTTCGTGACGTCGTGTGACAGACAGGCGCAGTGGTGTGTCTCAAAAAAGTTTTTGACCAATCGCGAAGGGCTGATTGCAAATTTGGAATAGAAAAGTTTCGAATAGCTTTACGTTATAGCGACCTTTATGGCATGCTGCAGGGAGTAATACAGAGGGTGTTCGCATGAATCTGAACAGATTGGATCGGGGTTAGCCTTTCGTGCTGAAATTTACCTGTCACGCTCGTGTCGATGCTATTGGGTGAACGAGCGCTGGTCAGGCTGGGCCAGACCACCTTTATAGGGAGGGTGATTCAGCTCAGACCGTTATGCAAGGAGATCTTACAGGTCTAAACGGTTCGGAGGAACCCGCGATTGATCCGTCGGAAACCACTTTGATTTCTCAAACTATAGAGTGTATTCAAAGTGGAGCGGCCAGGTTTGTCGTTGGCAGGTATAAAAGAAAGGAGAGTGTTAGCATAATGAAGCAAGCATTGAAGTTGAAGTTTATTCATATGCAAAACATAGGTACATAAATGCAATATACAGACGAGGGTCCCAAAGTAATGATACTGAAAACGGGACCCTCGGTTAGTAACTACAACAGAAGTGTAAAATTGTTGGCAGCATAACAGTGGATATCGTAATAATATATTAGTTGCAAGAAAATCAAATGATAACGAAAGAAAAAAGAAGAAAAACCAAAAATTTTTGCTCTAATCAATGTAGTGTAACAGAAATAACAACGGAAGTGACAAAAATTATACAATTGTTAAAGGCAAAAAGGAAAAAAAAAGAACGAACACAGAGAGAAAAAAGAAAGAAAAAAATGTGGCGCAATGTGAACACTGCAAAAGAATACAACAGCCCGATGGACACACATGATCCGGCGAATAGGAACCGAGACAAGAGACGTGAGGGAGGTGGACATGCTTCGGCATGTCTGAGCTTTTGTCGTGTCTCAAATAACGTGCGCTGTCTCATACGCACTACTCAACGTGGCGGAATTCAAGAAAATCGACACGATGATCAGAAAGGCATACAAGCAGGCGATGGGTCTGCTGATAAGTATGTCCGCACAACGTCTACTCCGGAAAGGAGTGCAAAATACGGGCGAGGAAGCTGATCGAGGCACGTATATACGGAAACTGGGAGTTCCATCCTCTCACTCCTGGGGCTCTCTGCCTCCTCAGCCACCCGCCGCCTCAGACTGTGAGCTTAGCTCCTGCTATCCGGAGCAACATCAGTGTACCTCTTCTACCTCGCAACATGCACCCAGTACACCACGCGCATCGAGAGAAGGCCCGGGCCGTAAAAAAGCAGTACAGGAATCAACCCTCTCCAGGCTACATGGATGCGGCGTCTTACCCCGAACGAGCAGCCGCAACAGCCATCGTAATCGTGAAACAAAGAACGTCGGAGAAGCATTTCATTCCCTCGAAACAAATCCCTCCAAGCCGAGGGAACAGCCACAGCCCACGCGCTCTCCCAAAGAGAGGTTGAAGTCAAACTAACCAACCCTCAACAGACGTGTCGGAGCTTCGCTGGCGGCAGCATTCATTCGAACACACCCAGAATCATAAATAAAAATCCGCCAACGAGACGAGTCATGATCACATGGGCGTCACCTCACCACGGCATTCCTGGCAACAAGATCGCCAATCTCGTGGCTCGAGATTTGACCCGCTGAGCCGACGCCGAGGAATCCGAATCCAAGCGCATGCACCTTCTAATCTCGTACCAAGACATCACACAACATTACAAGCTAAACCGCAGAACATACCCTCCCCCACACAAGTCGCTACCTAGAGAGCAGGAAAGATTGCTCCGAGCTCTGCAAGTCAATGCGTTCCCCCACCCAACCACAAATCGCCTCATAGGCTTTCTGTACACAATTCTCTCCGCAATGCCGCTTCTGTGGAGAACCCGGGTCCCTTAGGCATATAGTAGGGGGTTGCAGACGGGCACCACTAAAAGCTCCAAACCATTACCACACCAACGAGCTTTGGTGTAGCACGGCTGAATCTGCAGTCGCCACCAAGCAGCCATAATCACGTGATATCTTACGCTACGTTGATTCCCTTTATATATTACTTGCTCAACCGCAATGACGTCCTCGTTCGCCCAACTTCTGCCCTGGCTACATGGCGGCAGCGAAACCCTGCCGACGTGCCGTTGGCACCGGCGCTGTTATCACCCCTGAACCCCGAGGACGCATTGTGGGACCCTTGGATTGCGTGGAAAACTTGTATAGAAGTGACTTTCTGCTGTTTTTCACTGCTACGCAATTGAACAAGCAGCCAGAAGACGTTCAGCCACGTTGCTTGTTACCATAGGCGAAGAGGTTTGGAAGTCGTACAGTAGCTTCAAGTTTGAGGAAGCGGAGGACAGAAATGATGAAGAAGCTTTCCAGTGAAGGAAACTGTTGCCCGCTGTTTTCGCTGCCAAAATTCGTGGCCGGCTGTCCGGGAACTTCGTGTCCGAGTCCGTCAGCAAAAAATGTTGGCCAATCGCGGCGGCAGCGTAGGGCCAGGAGCAAGTGGCTCGTACCCGCGCAAGGCAGAGGCTTCAAGCAGTCAGCAAAGTGAACAGCGCATGCATTCTTTAGAATCACACGTACAACATGCAGAACTGCATACGTTTCAATAAAGAACAATCACAAAACAATAATCTGAACCACATAATTGATGATAAGCCCTCCTGAAAACAATGCGGGGCACGTGGCGGTCCCCGCATTCGTTTCCCAGCAAAGATAAATGTTGAGCAAGCTGCCGCGCCGATGGCAGCTCGCGACGTGGCAAGTGGCGTCCCTAGCCCTTCGTATGTAAAGGAACCAGCCTAGCAAATGATTTCAATGTTGTTGCAGCGCCGCTATTGGCGGCGGCGTGCTGTCAAAATTACCTTTACTACGATTACTCTAAAGCAATAACGCATTGCATATGTCACACAGCAGTCGTAGTGGTGATTTTTAACAGCTTCCCTGAACATCCACTTTCGTAGGGCCGGGATGGCGAGCCAATTTTTTTCGCATCGGAGCTGTGGTGTTTCCAGCGTTTCGTGATGTACTTAGACAAAAACTATGGCGGCATATAAAGAGCTAAAATAGCTTAATCATAAAGCAATGTGGTATCATCGTATGTGTCCCGGCCGAGTTTGAAACCAAATGTGTCTAAACCGGCGATGGATGATGGGCGATGGTTTGCTGCATTGCGATCTACGCAAACAACGGCGGCGCGGCCGTTGCGCCCTGTGCCTTGCAGACGACGGGCGAGAGCCTTGCCGTGGAATGCGACGACGCGTGCGCCGTACAAAATGGCGACGGAATAGCTGTCGCCACCGTAAGCGTTCATCCAGCAATGTCAAAGATGGACCTTAAAGACCTTATGATCGACAAATTTGGGTCGATCCTCCCGGTGAACTCCAATCCCATCTTCATTGTGGGTGAATATAATGTCGATTTCGTCCCGATGAAAAGTGGCTCTTGGCGTTTTTCTTGGAAAGGTTCGACCTTCGGTGTTACACCAAGACCAATGCCTCCACGACGCGCCATCGGTCGTGCAGAGGCTTAACGTTCCCTAAGAACGTCTCCAGTGTCGTCACAGAGCCCATGGGCGTTTATTATAGCGACCATAAAGCCATAATTACTGCGGTCATGAGGTAAACGTAAGTACCAATAAAAATAACATGCATATATGTATAATACTGCTTCGTAACTTTATTTTATTTATAGTTATATACAGCTACGCTGGTCATCCACCTTTACCGAGTGGAATGGCCCTTTTTTATTAAGAAATTTAAGGAACATTACAAGCCCACCATGAACTTAACATTTTATCGAGGAACTGTGAAATTGGGGACCTTAAAGACCGCATGTTGCATATCCGAATCATTT
This sequence comes from Dermacentor variabilis, assembly GCF_050947875.1. Classification (NCBI taxonomy): domain Eukaryota; kingdom Metazoa; phylum Arthropoda; class Arachnida; order Ixodida; family Ixodidae; genus Dermacentor; species Dermacentor variabilis. The sequence goes on along the minus strand of NW_027460346.1, from coordinate 2,621,479 downwards.
TGGGAGCTCAGGGCAAGAGTCTGCAGCAAATAATGATCCAGTGGCGTTGCTCTTAGTAAAAGCGCGCTATGAAAGCATTTAGGGAAATGGTTGTGTTAATCACTTTCGAACACTTCGTTGAATAATATACATGACATTACGCTTGTGTCCATATAAGAACTACAATTTTATTATCCATCTAAATTATAGCGAAGGCATTAAGGGACGCGGTTAATTCCACAATTACAAAAGTTTCTCACACACCCCATGATTATACTGAACGCAAACACGGCGACGACAGTTCTACGTTAAACAGTGACTTGTGTTCTTTGTCTCCAACTTCACCGTGTAGCGAAGCGCACCTCGCATGGTATCGACGTCGTCGGTTTCTTCGCTGTGCCGTCGCTGACCCCACCGTCTTTTGAAGGCTCGAGGGAGCGACTCTCGCGCATTGCACACTTGCTTGCTGCCGGGTGCTTCCACGGGAACACCTGGCTTCGCACAGCCGCCTCTCATCATGCTTGACTCAATGGCGTCCGCAAATTGCCAAAACAACAGCTCCTGTGGGCGTGGCTGTTGGCTCGGGGAGAACGAAGCCACTGCCGATGGCGACGTGTGCAGCGACGGTGTACTTGGCTCAATGCACATAGACATGCCAGGTTCCGGAGAAACAGTTGCGCAGGCCGTTTTTTAAAGCGTTGCCCCGCAGCAGTTAGGCAGGCAGAAGCCAGAAGGAATATGTTGTTATATATTCCTTCAAGTTTACATGCCCGCGACACTTTCGACCTTGGTGTTGTGGTCGCGCTGCTCTCGGTTTTCCGCCTCGCGCTGCGCGAGAGCAGCAGCCCTCGAGGCGGCACGTCGAGCCAGCTGCTTCGCGACGACGGACACGAAGGTGGCCATCTCGCCACTGGTACCAAGCGGCCGGGAACTAGAGCTGCCGGCTGCGCCGCGAGTGGTGTTGCTTGGGGAGAGCGCCCACCGCGGTGGCGATTTGCCAACCACGGTCGTCTCGCGTTGGATGTTGACGTCTCGCGGGATAGCGCGCAAGCCGGCGCCTTCGTTTGCAGCACCAGGCGGCTTACCAGAAAGCAGAACCATCGCCACTCCCGCCGGTTGTCCCAAAAGGCAGCCGCCTGCACCTGACGGCCGGAGGCGGACACGATGGGCAGCATGGCGGCTTCCAACAGGGCGAAGCTGCAGCCGGCATCCGCAACGACCTCTCCGCCTTGAAACCACTTGCATGGATGCGCGACGGGCCTCAGCAAGCCGACGAGAGCACGGCTGAGCGTCTCGACTGATGTTCCCACCTGGACAACCTGAAAAGGCGCTGAGCGTGCTCCAGGGACCAGAACTGTCGATGTGTTCGTGAGAGGGAGGCCAGTCACTTTTTTTGGTAACCTGCCAGTTTTGTTGAACGGGACCCAGCATCAGGCGCCGAAATAGGCGCTTTGTTGTCGCGGTCGGGCCCATCTTCTGAGGCAGGTAACCCATAGCCGCAGGACTAGCGGCTACGCAGTGACAGCTGCGCTTCGACCTGGCCACGGCGTTTCCTGCAGAGGGTGGAGGTGGAGCGTCGCATCCTCGATGCTCACAGGGAAGCCTGGGAAAAGCATGTTCCACTGAACCGTGGCTGTCGGCAAACGTACGTGGCTCGCGATGGCTTAGGGCGATGTCGCAGAGGCGGACGTTAGCTGGAGTGAAGCCACCCCGCCGCCTGGAGCCAACTTGGCAGGCGTCGGCGCGGACGGCACGTGGCAGCGGAATAACTTGCTTCGGCAGAGGTCCAGGCGATGCTGAAGGAGCCGCGAGGTTACCGGACACAGCCGGCCCAGGAAAACGCCGCCGTCCACGCGCCTGCATCCACTTACGTGGCATTGGTTGGCGTTCCAGGTGCGTTGCATTCGATGAGCAGTCCACAGAAGCGAGGGGGGATTCACGGACCTCGTTCTCGGAAGAAGCGCCAAGAGCACGCCGAGTCCAATGTGTTCTCGAGTGCGCGCTCGTTCGAGAGCTACGTGTCCTTCCGGCAGGTAGACTTCCAGCAGCTTCCGGCAGGTAGACTGATGACGCGGCGAATGGCTGTCGGCTGGCTTACCTACCCCTTATATGGGCATCGAATCACGAGGCACGAGGAAAAAACGTCATCGTCTCTCCTCGGGGCGACTGCCACGTCCATCTGCTGATGTGGATTTCTCTCATTTGGTCGTTGGAAGAAAGCGGATAGAAAATTGACGTGAAACTGACATTTTCTTTCGCATTTTGGTTGACGGAAGTGACAATTATTCACCTGTAAACAATACAAGGTACAGGATTTGGAGCGAATTAGATCATTTTTGCTAGTCAAAGTCGGAGGCACAAAAAGAAGAGCGACGAAGAAGAGCGACGAGGCTCCGCTAGAAACTGCTAAAATCTGCAAGATACATATTTAATTTCACCCTAATTTATCAAAAAAGCTTGCCATCAGTTCCTTCACCGCCCGAATCATGGCCGGTCCAACATAGTGGGTTGCGCCATTTCACTGGGGAACAAGAACAAGAAACCACCTTTTCTTCTTCTGTAGGTGGTGTGCTTTGTAGGTGTATGGGGCATCCGAGTACATTAACTTATTCCAGTGTCCGCGTGGATTCACTGCTGAATATTTAGAGGGTGTGTTTATTTTGTCTCTCCCGCTCCTTTTTAGGTAGAAAGTAAGCGGCAAAAAATAAACCAAGGACAACAGAGGGCCTCACTTGCCACTGACTCCATGTGGTAAATATACCTCGAGTATATGATAAATAAACAAGTTTATTCCGGAGAAAAAGTATTTTTCAACAACATTAGGTGTGTTTGCTTGCCTGATATTTTCTATATATTTCGGTTGTAGTGGGAAATTAGTTCTGAGAAAACATTTCGCATAATGGATGTATTTGAGCCAAAATAATGCTACGGAGATATATATTCCCGTATATATTCGTGTATAAGCCCCCTCGTGTATAGCCCACACCCGCAACTTTCTAACGCAAAAATTTTAAGAAAAGAAACACGCCAAAAACGTGCCTAGTCCCACAAAACGCTACAAGATGGCGCCAGTTAGTTTTTTTTCACTCACCGCATACCGTTATCATCATCGTTGCGCGTCGAATTAACAGGGGCAACCACGAAACAACTCCAACAGGGCGACTGAAGCGCACATCTTTTCAGCAAGTGTGCAGCAAGGCACAGAGGACGACCAGCCTAAGGAGCGGCCTCGATGAGGCGAGCTCGCCCGACAGTGGTGAGAGTGCCGCTGAGCTGAGTTCGTCCGACAGTGCTTAGCTTGAAAGCGGCGATAGATAGTCAAATAAAATGTTCATATATGTCGCCAGTTTTTTTTTAATTATCTGACACAGTAGTCGCAGTGGCACTACAGTGTGTTAATGTGTAGCTATAGGCCTGATTCGTGCGTACTCGCACCGGAGAAAATTGGATGAAAGAAAGTGCGGCTTATACGCGACTATATACGGCATAACTCTCTAGCGACTTCGTATACGTATGTTTTTTGAAAATATTGGTACAAGTGCGAGGATGAAGGCGGGACCACACATATGCATATACATTTTGCTAGTCGGAATGTCTTGTCTTGTGTCCCAGACAGTGGCGCATACCCACTATGGGGGATTGGCCAAGAAGCAGGCGGTTTTTCGTATGCTTAGAAGTAAAGCCAAACTAGATTTAAATAGTGGAGCGTGGGACTAGAACTGTAATTTAGACGTGTGATGAAAATATTGTTAATAATTTTGATAAAATAAGTTAACGTAAATAAATGAAATAGAAAATATTGATAATTTTAGAAATTCAGCAAGGTATTCTTTTTGTCTCTCTAATAAAATTGTAAATTGAAAGAAAAGCATCCCTGTGGCTGGATCCCAGTGAGGTCGCACCAAAAGAAAGAATGGTTGGCGAGGTTAGCGATAGCCCAAGTTTGGTGAATGAGTATACTAATACTTTTCTTTGTCTTAGAAAGCGGCGGCAGGAGAGAAAATAATGTTCGGTAGTTTAACGTGCACTGCAAAAAGAACATAGAGGGGACATAGCGAGACCAGACCTGTGTAAGTAAAAATTTATCGGAGGTATGCGACATCTCAGTTTTGTAAAAGAAACTTCCAATTGTCTTGTATAGGACACCAATTATTATTCCATGGGAATCCAAGATGGTGGAAATCAGAAGACGGTGTTAGCATGGATGTTGCAGAGTTTTGAGATATAGCGAAATTTCTGTACCTAGCCGCGGTGACATAAGCTGATGTCGGCAAAACAGATATGATAGGGCCATTGAGGGATGCTCGTGAGAGTGAATCGGCCATTTCATTCAAGTGTAACCCGTGATGTCCCGGTACCCAAAGTAAACATACTTTCCGTAAGTACGGAGGTACCATCGAACGAAATGTTCTTTGAATTCTTGTATCTAAAGATGCAGTTAGTGCTGTACATACAGATAGCGAGTCGGTCACAATAACAGCTAATCAGTCGTTTTGGGGGAGTTTTCGTAACGCTAATATAATCGATAATAATTCTGCCTGAAATATAGGTGTGAAATCGGCAAGGCGAATGCCCGGGAGCTGGCGCATCATTCACGTCGTCGTCGTCGTCATCATCATCATCATCATCATCATCATCACCACCAGCTGCCTGTTTTACGTCCACTGCAGGACAAGGCCTATCCCTGCTATCTCCAATTACTCCTGTCCTGCGCTAACCGATTCCAACTAGCGCCTGCGAATTTCCTAATTTCATCGCTCTACCTAGTCTTCTGTCGTCCTCGATTGCGTTTCCCTTCTCTTGGTACTCATTATGTAACCCTAATCGTCCAACGGTTATCTAACGGGCGCATTACATGACCTCCCCAGCGCCATTTCTTTCTCTTGATGTCAATTAGAATATCGTCTATACCCGTTTGCTCTCTGATCCAAACCGCTCTCTTTCTGTCTCTTAACGTTTTGCCTAGCAATCTTCGTTCCACCGCTCTTTGCGCGGTCCTTAACTTGTTCTCAAGCTTCTTTGTCACTCTCCAAGTCTCTGCCTTATATGTCAGCACCGGTAAAATGCACTGACCCTACACCTTCCTTTTAAATGATAATGGTAAGCTTCCAGTCAGGAGCTGACAATGTCTACCGTATGCGATCCAGCCCATTCTTCTGTTAATTTCCTTCTCATGATCAGGCTTCCTTGTGGTTAATTGACCTAGGTAAACGTACTCTTTCACGCACTCTAGAGGCCGACTGGCGATTTTGAACTCTTGTTCCTTTGCCCGGCCATTTATCATTATCTTTGTCTCCTGCATATTAATCTTCAACTTCCCCTTTTAGACTCTCCCTGTTAAGGTCCTCAGTCATTTGCTGCAACTCGTCTCCAGTGTTGCTGAAAAGAACACTTTTATCTGGAAACCGAATGTTGCTGAAATATTCGCCGTTGATCCTTACTCCTAAGCCTTCCCAGTTTAATAGCTTGAATACATCTTCCAAGCACGGAGTGAATAGCATTGGAGAGATTGTCTCCTTGTCTGACCCTTTTCATTATAGGTATCTTCCTACTTTTCTTGTGTAGAATTAAGGTAGCTGTAGGACCTCTGTAGATATTTCCCAAGGCATTTACGTAAGCGTTCCGTACTCCTTGATTACGTTATGCCTCTATGACTTTTGGTATCTCTACTGAATCAAATGCCTTTCGTAATCTATGAAAGCCATACAGAGAGGCTTATTGTACTCAGCGGATTTCTCGATAACATGATTAATGGCATGGATGTGATCCATTGTAGAGTATCCCTTCCTGAAACCAGCCTGTTCCCTTGGTTGACTAAAGTCCAGTGTTGCCCTTATTCTATTGGAGATTATTTTGGTAAATATTTTATATTATACTGGGAGTAAACTAAGAGGCCAATAATTTTTCAATTCTTTATCGTCTCCCTTTTTGTGGATTAGTAAAATGTTTGTATTCTTTCAGTTTTCTGGGACCCTTGCAGTCGATAGACATTCGTATAAAGAGCTGGCTGTTTTCCAAGCATTATGACTCCTCCATATTTAATTAAATCGACTGTTATTCTATCGTCTCTTTCCGCTCTTCCTCGTTTCATGTCTTGCAAGGCCCTTCTGACCTCATCGCTACTTATAGGAGGAGTTTCTGTATCATGTTCATTGCTGTTTCTAAATGAGGTATCCTGACTACTCAGGGTACTGTACAGGTCAGTACAGAATTCTTCCGCTACCTTTACTACATCTTAGAGATTGCTGATGATATTACCCTGCTTATCTTACAGTGCATACATCTTGGTTTGTCCTATGCTTAGTTTGCTTTTCACTGATTTCAGGCTGCGTCCATTTCTTACCGCTCCTTCAGCCTTTCTCACGTTATAGTTTCGAATATCACTTATTTTCGCCTTGTTGATCAGTTTTGACAGTTCCGCGAATTCTATCTAATTTGTTGAGTTGGACACTTTCATTTTTTGTCGTTTATTTATTAGGTTCTTTGTTGCTTGGGAGAGCTTGCCTACTGGTTGCCTTGGTGCCTTGTCTTCCACTTCAATTGCTGCCTCTTAAGCCAACCTAGTAACGGTTTCATTCATAAGCTCTATGTCATCATCATCTCTCTGTTCTAAGGCTGCATATTTGTTTGCAAGTACCAACCTGAATTTGTTGGCTTTTACCCTTACTGTCTCTAGGTTGACCTGTTTCTTCTTGACATTTTTCCTCTTTCTCTCTTCAAATTGAGGTGAATCTTACCTCCTACTAACCTATGATCACTGCACTTTACCTTACCTATCGCTTCTACATCCTCCACTATGCTGTGATCAGCAGAAAATATGAAGTCAATTTCATTTCTTGTTTCACCATTAGGGCTTTTCCAGGTCCACTTTCTGTTGCTACGCTTCCTGAAAAAGGTGTTCATTATTCGAAGCTTAATCCTTTCTGCGAACTCTACCAGCATCTCTCCTCTAGCATTCCTAGAATCGACGTCGTTGTTGCCAATCGCTTGTTTACCAGCCTGCTTTTCCCCCATTTTTACTTTGAAGTCGCCCCTTACTACAGTATACTGATTTTGCACTTTTCTGATCGCTAATTCAACATCTTCATAAAGCTGATCTACTTCCTCGTTCCTACGCTCCTATCATCGTTACTTGATGTTGGAGCGTAGGCTTGTACTACCTTTAATCTATACCTCTTATTAAGTTTGATTACAACTACAGCTACCCTCTCATTAATGCCGTAGAATTCGTCAATGTTGCCCGTTATGTGCTTATGGATTAGGAATCCTTCCCCGTATTGCTTCTTATCTAGGAGACCTCTATAGCAGAGGACATGTCCGTTATTCAGCAGTGTATAAGCATCACCAGTTCTTCTAATCTCACTAAGGCCGATGATATTCCAAACAATGTTTGATAGTTCTTCAAAGAGTCCTGCTAAGCTAGCCTCACTCGAGAAGGTTCGGGTGTTAAACGTTGCAAGGGTCCATTTACATTGGCGGCCTGTCCGGACCCAGAGATTCTTAGCAGCCTCTGCTCCGTTACAGGTCTGACCGCCGCCTTGGTCAGGTCATTGGGTAATTGAGTGAGCCATTTGCGAGGGGGTGGCCGAATACTGCACCAGGGAGGCCAATTTCTGTTGTGGTGAGGGGTGTCTTGTTGAAGCTTATTGGGCCTTCCTAATTTGGTTGTACCTGGATTAGTATAGTCCCACTCGCTGTCGGCATCTTTTGCCGGTGACAGGCGTCACTCCAATCCTGCAGGCGTTGTACACTGGAGGAGGTGAATTTCAAGCTCACCATCGTAAAGAAAAGAACTCTTATGGCGGGATTCGAACTCCCGACTATGGCAACCGAGCATTGGACATAGCTCAGTCAGATAATCCCACAGGTGGCGAGGCTACCTTATCGCCGACAAGTACAGCCCTGAGGGCCCTACATGCCTAAAGACTTCTTTGATTTATCCACGATAGAAGTGTTTTCCTGATCACGATGGGTAACTCAATATAGAACAATTTCTAAACTGTTCTGGCCTCGTAGTTCCGGAATCGCACGTGTGCGGACGGCCGTGAACTCGGCTAGGTAAACCCTACAGGCGTGCCGAAGACCACACATACGCAGGCGGTCGTGAATTCGGCTAGGCTAAAAATATACATAATAGTAATAATATCGTGCACGATGCGCTCACTACGAGTCAGTCAAAGTCAATTTCATATATCTCAAATGCTTGAAAACATGCTTGAAATTTTCCGCGCAATAGGAGCTTTGCTGATTGCAGCAGGTGACACGGCATAGTATTCCTCAATTGTTCTAACATCGTGGTTTCGGAGCCACCCGTACGCATGCGGCCATGAACGCGGCTAGATATACGATAGATTTTCGGCCAACTTGAACAATACTTAAATGTAGTGTGGGAAAAAAAAGGAAGAAAAAGGCTGCGTATAGGGCTTATAGAGCGGCCGCGCAGGCCCCATCTTGAGAGCGATCTGCGATGAATTGCAGTCTAGGTGCGCTGAGGCGTGATAGCTTCGCGTGTGCTGTGATCTCGCCGCTTAGTTGGCGTTGTTGAAGCGAGGGCCAGCACGAAGGTCAATTTGCTCGCTTCTGTTGCCCCTTTTCCTCACGCCAGTATTTTTGACAGCGAGTAGACAGTTTTAGTTTAGCGTCCGCAACTATAGCGTACGCTATACGCTATAATAACGCCGCGTGCACCGCCTATAGAGGCGCCACTGATGGCCACCTAGCGGGCGCCCTCGGGGATACCCATGGGAGGCCGCAGCAGCCGACAACGCTTTGCAGCAAGGGGATGGCTGAAGTCCGAGGCTGCGATTTCCCCTTCATTCAAATGCCAGGCAGCTACTTCTGTGGCGACAGCTGCAGGAAAGGCGTGGCCCTCTATGAAAGTGGACATGTGCATGACGTTAAAGGAATTTGGGACAACCCAGTCCGCATACGTGCCATGTGCGTCCCTCAGACGAGCGTAACAAAGCCCAGTTACGAAGTGGAGCTCGTGGTAAGTAGCCGCTTTGTTTCGTTGACTAATGCGATGTCTCATTCGTTTTTTGTTGTTCTTAAAATTCGACGCATGCCGAATTGCTGTTTCTGTACCTTAATAATAAATGCACGTCGTTTAACCGGGCGGACTGATAATCTGAAACTACTCCGCACGGCACGATGCCGGCACACATTGTAGCGATCTTGCTACCGCTGATTACACGCGACAGCGCCGAATAAGTACCATCACAGTCGCCTCAAAAGCAGTTGTGAAATTGTAAATGGAGAAGCGTGCCCTCGTCAAGAAAATCGCCAATCGTACGGGTGAATAAAAGGGCGAGTTAGTGCTGCACCACCGATGCAGTTCCGCTGCTTTCTTCGAATTGCACTACACGCTGCATTTCTGGCTACTTTAAATTCTCTTAGTGGTCTGCTTTAAATCATACACAGCTGTAGTACGAGTATTTTGGCCTTTTAATGTTACTGATGAGAATCCACACGATATATTTGAAGGCGGGGCAGCGTCGGCCAAGTTAGATGGGTAGGGCAGCAACGTCGGAATTTGTTTCATCGTCTAATGCGCGTAGCAATAATTCGGATGCTTTACATAGGTTCTCTGTTTCTTCGTCTTTACGCGGAGTTTCGTCAGAGATGCAAGGTCCATATTGTTTTATAGCAGTTTGCCTGTGCAGCTTTTTCTACATTGCATCGCGGGCACGGTAGCAGTTTTCTTTTTTTTTTTTTTGCGGACTAGCATTTTCTAAGGTGTCCGCGATAACTATATTATTGTCTTAAGCTCAACATGCACCAAAGCTATATTTAGTTTTGCACAGGTCACAATTGCGCTGGAAGCTTTTAATGTACCTTTTTTTTCGATTTATTTTTGGGGAGGGCTCATGTACGCCCACTATCTTAACCCCTGCATATGTCGAGTTTCGCGAGTCATTATTCGAGCTATTGTAAATAGTGAAAAAAAGGGGGGAGGGTGAAGAAGCATATTTGTAACTGACCAGAAAACTGAAAATCTAATATCAGAACTCAAATTGTACTTGTGTTCGGTCTAAGTGCTATGGTAATCAAAGCAGCTAGCATGCAAAAGGAAGTGCTTACAATTTTTGCTTTCTTGCAGGCATCAGTACCTGACTTTTTGCTGCAAGATGCACTCTGCACCTGCAAGGCAGGTAAAGTTGGACGGTGCAAGCACATTGCCGTCGTCGTCCTTTACATCAACAGTGAAGAAAACAGGTCATGCACAAGTGGCCCAAGGCTCTGGGGCAAGCCTTCTGTGCGTGCACTTGGAACGTACAAGAAGGGATCATGTTTGGACGGCTTCCTTGGCAAGGCAGTGGAAGACATTGTGCAACTGCCACCCGATGCTCCACCTAGTCAGGATGCAACTGTGGTAGCTGAATTACTTGATGGCTTGTGGGAACACAACTGCTCGCTTGTAACAGCCATAAAACATGAGCTATCAGTGACAATTCCTAAATATGCTGAACAAGAAGTTCTGGTGCACGAGGAACAGATTGTAAAGGGACATTTTCGTCTTTCTGAACTGCACCGTGCAAATAGCATGCAACCTAACGCAGACGAGGAGATGTGCTATTACATGGCAAACATTGTGATGACTGCCGAGGAAATAGCAGACAAAAAAGGAAGCACGGGATTCAGGTCGAGACATGGTGCACTGGAAAGAAATGAGAGCCAGCCGCATATCAGCAAGTAGCCGGCCTCACGATATTTTGCGTTCCAGGAAAGAATATAATGTATTGGCGAAAAGCTTCCTTTCTGCCAAATCATTTTATTCACAAGCAACAGCTTATGGAATAGCCCTTGAAGACGAAGCCGTCTCCTGTTTTGCAAAGAGCACAGGGGCTCAAATTAGGAAATGTGGGCTTCATATAATGCTGGAGCAGCCATGGCTTTGTTGCACACCAGACGCAGTAGTTTTGCAAGGCTCCACATTGTCATTACTGGAAGTGAAGTGTCCCTATTCGTGCAGGGACAAAGAAATTGTTGACAGCAAGGCAGCCGTGTCAAATGTTTTACACCTGGTGTTCCGAAATGGGTGTGTAGAACTAAAGCCATCGCACAAGTACTACACCCAAGTGCAGATATCACTGTACGTTCTTGGCCTCAACAAGTGCTTTTTCTATGTCTATTCACGGGCCCAACAGTTCTGCATTGAAGTGCCACTTGACAATGACTTTATTGCACAGGCCATCCCCCGACTTGAGCAATTCTACTTTAAGCACTTTTTACCAGCATTAACTCAAAGGATGGCGACAACTTCCACTTAAATTTTTGTACCTACACATGGTAGCACCACATATAGTTAACATTTCGAGGTACTTTACACACAAATGTGTAAATTGTGTCTGTTCGTCACTAAGAGTCCTTTCCAGCTGAGGGTGTGCACCCTTACATTTACATCACTAAAGGCCAAGTGTGATCTTTATAATGCTGCTGCATTAAAAAGAAACGTCATATGTACGCCTCCCAGATGCACTGGACCCGTCAAAAAATGAAAGGGAATGACTTACTGGAGTCAGCCATGTAATTTCTACGTTCAATTTTATGTACATTTTTTACATAAAATTAAACAAGGTAAATTTTAAGGTCTCTGTGTTCAAGCTTTTCCTTAGCCTGCCCCTGGCAATATCATAGATTTTCAGCTCCTTCTGCAAATAATTAATAGAAAAATTTTCTAACAGCCAGGTGCTGTATCAACTAAGTGACTGATGCCAGTAAGTTGTTTTGTCTGTCTTAATGGGGAGCTATGCATTTGTGAGACTTATATGTCACATTGCTTTTTAACGCAGCACTATTACATATCAAACTGAACTGTTGGAGAGAAAATGTAAGAACGCATGTCCTCATCTGGGTGGTAGCCGCACGAAACGTAACGGCCGAGAAACCGCTTATATATACCCAGTTTTAGTCTCAAAAAGATGTGGAGCATATGTTTGCTGTGCTGCAGCGAAGTCCAATTGCTTTTCTGCATTCATGGCATGTGCGTGTTTCTGAGTGTTAGAGCCCAGCCAGTCCTTGCTTTCTTATAGCACAAAGTGCATATGTATACTGGATGCTTGATACAGAAAATCAGTCAGACAGTTGTGCCAAACCCTGTATTTTTGCAAAAATGGTGTGCTCTGTTTTGTGCCATTTTCACATTTCTGTCCCATAGAAGCCTACATGGGTACACAGAGGACACAATTTCTACTACAAAGTATAAAGTGGCATCTGTACGGGCAACACAAAGTGTACAAAACGTGAGTAACCACTAAAGCCGGAAAAATTAAACTACTACTAGAGAAATGGGTACAGCTCTATCAAAAATGGTTACACACCATTCAGAACAAAACAAATGTTTTTTTCACTTGCTACAGATCATCACATCATACATTTTCACATTACTGGTTGGTCAACATTTATATTGATGTGAAAATAATAAAATGTGTTGCACTGTCACAAATCTCAAAGCTGTATAAATGCATGCACAGTTACGTGCACTACCATGAACAAGCAGCATAATGAGAAGATGAAACAAGGAAAGTTTAGTGTTGTTGTACAGCTGGATAAATTACAAATGGTCTTCACAAACATTTGCAAAGTCAATAAAATCTGTTACAAAAATACTGCAAAAAACAATTCCAACTAACAGTGAGAAAAACAAGTTTGAAACAACTTACGAATTCACAAGATGAATAGCCAAGCGGACTCGAACACAAATGCTACAGACTAGTTTCATGTGCATATGCTACATAATGCATCACTTCAATTTGGTGACCACGTGTTCTGCACGTGCCCCACAAACACTGAACAATTAGGATAAAGAAGCATATTATAGCCTGCAGCTTGGCGCACTAGTAATAAGACGCAACAATACACTACAGCTTAGTTTTCTCAGAGGTACACACATCAGACTAAGGCCAATATAAAAAGGTATGACATCAGATTAAGGCCATTACTCGCAACTAACTTCTGAATTGAAATGCCCTCCTAGCATATAAAATACTTTCTGTAACTCTGAAATTTAGGGAACCGCGAGGGGTGGTAGAGTGTTTCTTTCCCTCTACAGACAAGATGTAGCACTGAGTAAAAAAAAAGTTTGCGAATATGGGCTACAGCACCATTCTTTTCTAATGGTATGGATATGTACAAAGCACTATTACAGAAGCCATTTACATTTTGTTGCATGCCAACTAATCTTTGTCTTTCATAATTGGAGCCTGCAAATTTGCCAGCACTGCACACGTCAATGATTTTGCCAATATGAGGAAGTAGATCAGCAGACAGTCTTTCTGACAATATCCCGTAAAGCTTCATACGCTGTATGCATCGCTCAACGTGTATTCTTGCACTTGCTATCCTGTATGTGCTCAGAAGCTCCTCACGCGTGAAAGGCTAATTTGGTCGTGCAAAGATAGGCATCTGAAGCTTAACTCCTCGCTCCACAAGAGCACTCCTGATTTGAGGAAAGCCCTTGTCAGCAAGGTCTCCTGGCTCAAGCATGTGCAGTATGCCACAGTCAGATGTAATGAGAGAGTCGGTGGCACGGCCACCATAAGGCCTTGACACATAGCTTATGATGCCACTTGGCGTTATTCCTACAAGGAATTTCACAGTATAATTTCCTTTGTAACTAGAATACATGAGCACTTTCTCATGGACAGTGCTTGGTGCTGCGCAGGGCACTTCTGTGCAGTCAATGACAACCCTGCAGTTTACATAGTCTGGCTTGAAGCAGTCAGGCATCATCAGCTGTGTGGTTGACCGTGACGGCCAGTAAATTCCAGGCCGCAGTTTTGCATGGAGAGTGGCAAGGATCAGCAGAAAATGCCTAGAACATGTGGTTCTGTGCAAACCAAAAAACACTGCTAAGGATGCGTAGGACAAGTTTAGCTTTAGTTTCATTAAAAAAATAAGCATGTTTGTTCGAAGCACTTACGGTTTCCTCTTTCCCGTTAACATTGAGCGCCTGAACTACAATGCCTTGCAGCTTTGTAAAAACACTCAGTGAAACCCCAGCAATACACTTAAGTATGTCTGCAGCTTTTTCACTGAGGCAGGATGAGACACTGGCATAACCACGGAAGCCTGCGGTTGAGATAGTGTGGTCGACATTCACAGGGTCACATGCAGCGTCCTTGACGTCATAGGATGTTCCCCATGATGCATTGCTTTCTTTTTTGCAGGGAAGAACAACCTAGAGCAGACGTTACCAAATGAACACACAAAACAATCTTAAAGCCACTATTTGCCCAAACATTGCTTCAAGATTGAGAAACACTTTGGACAAGTTATATCAACGTGACAGGAAAGTGGATTCGGCACAGCATGTAATACTTAAGACAATCAATCAATGGCATATTCGAGTAATGGAGTGAAATTCAATGAAACGAAAGTGTAGCCATGCCAGCAGAAAATTTTATGTTAAGATGAAATTAGGAAGTTTCTGGGTACAGATTGTAGTCTTACTGCAAACATTCATTCATCAGTCAGCAGGATATAAGCTAATGGCTGAGTATGACAGTAGTCATTTATTGTTTTATTCAGCAGTTATTGCACCATTGTAAAATGACGACTACTGAACACAATGGACTGAAAAGCCTATCCTACTAAAGTGATTGAAGAAAGGTAGCTTTGCATCACAGTAAACAAGCACATGCGAGATCATATGTTTACAAGCTACTTCAGTAGGCCCCAGCCTACCTGCGTCTCAGCTTTGCATTCTTTTAAGCAACAAAAGAACAGGCTCGGCATGTCCACCTCCGAGAACCATGTGCAAGGGTCTGTCTGCGTTCCTACCTGCACAAATTCAAAACCACAGTGGGATTACCTTCTTGCTATTTCTCCTTTCAACTTCGTTTTTGCGCTATGCAAAGCAACAGCAGCGTAGCAATCACTTGTCCTATTTTACTCTCAGACTGCAAGCACTACTGAAGAAATGTAGAGTAGAAACGTGATCATGCATGGTTTACCACACTTGCTTCTGAGGAGTGGATATCAGTGTGAAGTGATCAGCGAAAATTGACATGAAAGTAAATGGCCATAGAGAGAGTGAGTGAACTTGAGTGCTAATGCAAGGGCCAGCAGTGCAAGTTGAAATGAGTGTGCAACCTTTGTAACATTGGATGAAAACAAGAGGGAGGGGAGAAAAGAGCCGTTGGTCCTTAACAAAAGCTAGATGACAAATGAAATAAGCACTTATGTAGCACTCACATGTACAGACATAATAGGAATCACTCCGGTATGTCCCTCAATATTCTTGTAATCTTTTCTACAGAGCCAGCGTTGCAACTTTATTGTGTTTACCATTTGAGTGCAGGATAGGTAACCACATCCAACAACTCAACTCAAGCAAAGGGCGAATTTTGTCAGCTATTTAGTGAAAGGTGTCTTATTGGTTAAATAATGAACGCAACTTTCTAAGGCAGTTGGCATAAACACTAGTGAAGCTTATTTGTGTAGGGTGTGCACATGTAGGTATTGCATGGATGTGTGCATAAATGTACGAATACACACACATAACCCTCTTGCCATAATAAGCTGTGACCATGAAGACAATGGCGCACCCTTTCGCGTGGTCGGTGCTGCGACTGTGATTTTAGCTTGAGAAACTTTGTGGCACATGGCAATAGAAGCATCAATAAAATGCTTGTACTCCTCGTCATAACACTGAAGCAAAGTTTTCCCGAGTTCTCAGAAATGTTCTGGCATTTGCCTAATCTTTCCTGAAACACCGAATTTCCTGATAGGATTTTCCTGGTTGCTAGACATCTTAGAATTACTGCTATGAACAGCTGTTACAACATGTGTTGCATGTCCATAACAGGTATGCAATGGGAGTTGCTGCATAGTCAAGCGCATATTTCATCTACACCGAGGCTGTGACATTTCTTTTTAGGGGCAGACCTTCTTTCAGAGACAGAGAATGGAGCTGTTCTCAGCTCTTGCTTTGGTGAAAGTCACCCTGAAAATGTTCAACACACCGGTAGCTGTATGGAGTGTTAAAAAGCATTCTTATTGCTGTAAGCAACATCCAAATATGTTCAGCTCCTGGTAACACCATAGGTAAACAACTGCCACTGTGAATTAGTTAGCACTAAAGATTGTTCCTATTTAAGTTGTAGGGTCAGCTGCTAGAAGTCTATAATACTATCTTAGCTTATAACATTATCTTGTCGAGGAATGCTTAAAAATTTTTTTTATGATAAAGGTACGCAAGGGCATCAAGGCATAAAGGTTGGCTTCTGTTTGTGGCAATAAACAGTTTGTAGTGAGTGTTTGTCTAACATTTTGTGTGTATCCGTTGCAAGTTGTGAATATTGGACTCTACAATAGCAAACAGTTTGAAGTCCTAAAAACTTTGTAATCTGTCCAGATAAGGGGATACCTACACTTGTGTGCTCTGTAGTCGCAGCACCACATTCTTGGTCGTCAGGAACTGGCAACACACAGCTCCATGTGGGTTGTTTGTGCTGCTCACGTGACCGGAGCCTGCATGATATTTTTAGGCAAAATGAGCTATGCACCAGAGAGATTGTACTTGTTCATAGTAAACAAGTCTATTCATACAAACATGTGTACATTGGCAAAGTTAACAGGTGGCATTTGTGTACCAGAAATGTAGCCGGAACAATGCTCCTAATGGGAGAAATTTTATATTGATGGCAAGAAGAGTTGTCCAGACCATTTATAACTACAACATTAGAATGTCACAATAACTACTGTATTAAAATAAAGGCAGCAGATGTTGAAAACCTGAATTTAGAGACCAGATAAGCTTGACTGTCACATGCAGTGAAAGCACAAGTATAAAACCAAAAGTATTATTAACATTCTCTCCACTTAAGGAGGAGGGCATGTGCGCATGCAAAACAAAACTTGTGCTGTACAGTAACCTTCCTTGCAGCGTGAAGGACTTGTTGCTTAAATACATCTTTCGATTCTAATTATCTGTTACTGGTTTTAAATAGTCTCCCTGGTTGAATCTATATTTAGTTACGATTGGGACTAGTCATGATGTAATGCACAGAACAGATAGAAGGTGGTCTATTAAGGAAAGAGATAGGATAGCGAGAGAACAGAAGCAGAAAACTAAGCGGAGAGACGAGGAAAGGAAATGCACAGGTATAGAGGGAACATTTAAGCCGCACGGTATGGATAGTTGCAGAAGAATATCCTGCAGCAGACTTCAGGAGGCTGGTGATGGATGATCCCTGCTATACAAAGGAATAAATTTATTTCTTTTACACTTACACTGAGCACTGCACTTAGCATTTACCTTTCATACCGGTGTGCAGCAGCAACATTAGTGGACCTGTACACACTTGGAAACAAGGTTGGTAGATAGGCTGGGCTTCTCTGATCCTCCGACTTTTCGCCATTTACAAAGTGACTGCTGCAGATCCTGCTGTGTTTGGTAGGCTGCCACGGACTGCCATCTGTACTAAATGAACCAATACGCAAGAATGTCCATCATAACATGCACGAAATGCAAGCACACAGAATGTTACCAGACATTGCACTCCTACACCGCAAAATACTTTAAGAAAGAATTAGAATTAGCACTGCGTGGCAACTCTGTTCAGACAATAGGAAACTAATGCCTTCTCAAACATGACGTGAATTTTTCTGCCTAAATCTAACAGCCATAGCACATGCTGCAGATAACAGCAACCTTACATCTTTTCTAGCGCATTTTCCAAGCAACCATAACATCGAAGATATTCGCGTGCGAAAATAATGAAGCTGTTAAAGAAGCATTTTTCTGTAATCATTCCGAAACAACACAGTGTGATTTAACTCCATAACACATGAGGCGAGGTAACAACCTCGTATAAAAAAAAAATAAACAGTTATCTACGAAGAAATTAGTAACGGTCAACATGCGCGAAAGCACACATAGGATAGATCCAGAAACGTGAACTGCTCAACTGCTGGCGCGCCGATTTCAGAGGAAGCTTCAGCTTGGGCCCAACTCCGATGCTGCCTATTCAAGTGCATGTAAAACGGAAAAATGCTTTTCCGAGATAACCCCTGGACCGAATTTATTGAAAGTTGCTGCACTTGAGAAAGTTAAATTCTACTGATTGCTGGAAGCAGAATTTCGATTTAGGGGCTGAATTTTGTTTAAATAATTTCCAAAAATACAAAAGTTTGAAAAAAATAGAAGCACGAAGTTTACAAATTAATAGCTCTGCATCTAAACAGACATCGCGGTTCTGTAAACGGCATCTATTAGATCGTTGAAAGCGGACAAATTCGATATGTCATTTTATACCTTACGTGAATTTGTTACATTGTGTGCAAGAGTTCTGTAAAGCTCTATTTTACAATTATTAAATTTTTTGAGATTCATATGTAACAAAATAATTTTGTCCGCTTTAGATGTACTATTAGCTGCAATTAACAGAATTGTGGTATCACTGTGCATTGCCGAGTTACAGAGTTGTAAACTTGATAGTTTTGTTTTCTAAAATGTTCCAATTGTCGCCACTTTTTCATAAAAAATTGACGACCTAAATGATTTATTCTAAAGCAACAGTCACTAGAATTTAAGTTTTTCTTTTAAATGCAACAAACCTCGCCAAATTTGGCGCAAGGGTTGCCGAGAAAAACGAATTCTCTTTTTACATGTATTTAGATAGGAGCATCCGAGCTAAAGCTTCTTAACGGGCCACATAAACCCAACAACATCAGTGCTTGGAAGGAGGTTCAGCAGCTTTAACACACAGCACGATGAGTTCGTGCATTTGTGTGCCTGAGCAAGAGCAACGCGGCAATGATACGGCAAGCGGCATACAGAACCTAAGCGGAACGCCTTTAACCAGCATGCTGCACTGCGGCCGAACCGAATCAAAACATGGGCACGTCGTGATTGACTTCGTCGCTTGCCCGTGTCAACATGACCGAATACAGGACACACAGTGATGGCAGAACGAAAGCGTGAGAGCAAGATGCAACCGTTAACGCAGAAAATCAGGAAGGCACTCACCTTTCACGCCGAACGGCGGCGATCCATTGTTTCCGTCGCTCCCGCTCATGAGGCCTCGCGGGGAATGAATAAAACCGCGTCGCCGGCGAGTTCTTGTAGGTGTTTGAGCACCCTACCACACAGCAATTAGTATTGGACATGCCTTGAAGTTGCGGCTACCACACAAGTGCGACGGACGTTGCTTATTTCACACCGAAAACGTGAACGAAGCGGAGACACACGAACGACGACGCAGACAACCACAGTGGTCGGCTGCTTGCTCTCCCACGAGTTCTGAGCAAGGTCGCCACCAGTAGCGCTTCCGTCGGCGTGCACGCGGACTCTAAGCAGCGGAAGTTTTTTGCAATTTTAGTTGGCCGGCGATATCTTCGGATCTCAGAGGCCATATGCCGTCGTTGCGGCTATTTCGCGCCTTTAGCGACAGGTGGCGCTGACATCTCGAACGTTTCTTTCGTTAGGCTTCGACTCGTTCGAAACGAGAAGCGATCTCGAAAACACCACGAGGTTATCCATAATACTCTGTCGTCGAAGCGGCCTGAGACTAAGCGAAAGCCGTTTACACAGTCATTTGCTACGAACGAAGTGCATTTTACAAAAGCAACGCCAAATTCAATTCGAAGTGGGCAGCCCGGGACCGCCGCCATGTTTCCCGCAAGCTCCGCAAATCCCGCAAAAACGCTAACGCTAACTCGTTTGCGTTGCGTACGCCCGCTATACCCGCTATTTCGTTTAGCGTTCAGCGCATGCGCAGTGATGACCCGCTATTCTTTAGCGTACGCAATGGAATAGCGTACGCTATACTAAAACTGTCTAGTGTCCGCGGTCATCGAATGAGATGTGTTTATGTTTGCCCGTGCGCTCGTCCCACCATGCTTATTAATTTAATTAGTAAGAGAAAGTTTGAACGTTTACGGCATCGATGGAACTACTATAGCTGTTTAATAATTTTCTATCGCAATCGATCCTTCGCCTTTCGGGCTAAACTGCGACTTCTTTATGTCCACTGCAGGACGACAATTACCCCTCTCTTGCGCTACCTGATTCCAACTAGCGCCTGCAAATGTTCTAATTTCATCACCTCACCTAATTTTCCGGCTTCCTCAACCGCGCTTCCCTTCCCTCAGCACACATTCTCTAATTATAATGGTCCGCCAGTTGTCTGCCCTACGCATTACATGACCCGCCCAGCTCCATCTTTATTGCCAGCTAGAATATCTGCTATCTCTGTTAGCGGTTCGCACCATTCTTTCCGTCTGCTAAGGCTACGCCTAACGTTTTTTGTTCCATTGGTCTTTGTGTGGTGTTATTATTTGAAGCTTACTTGTTAACTTTCAAGTTTCTGCCCTATATGTTAACACTGGTAAAATGCAACGAGTGTGCACTTTTATTCTCAGCAACAGTGGTAACCTCCCAGTCAGGATTTGGTAATGCCTGCCTGCACACCAACCCATCTTTATCCTTCTTTAACTCTCCTTCTCGTGATCAGTTGGAGGTTACTGTAACTGTTCTCCGAGAACAACAGCTTTAAAAAAAAAAGACAGATATTGGGCCCTATAACGTAAAACTATTCCCATATGTTTTTATTCCAATCTCCGAAAAGGCGTCCAATCAAAAATAACTATTTTTCTTCTGTTCGGTCCAATGATGCATAATCAGTGTGTATGCGTCATATCAGATGGGGAGCCATCGCGGTTTCCGTGACGTCGTGTGACAGACAGGCGCAGTGGTGTGTCTCAAAAAAGTTTTTGACCAATCGCGAAGGGCTGATTTCAAATTTAGAATAGAAAAGTTTGGAATAGCTTTACGTTATAGCGACCTTTATGGCATGCTGCAGGGAGTAATACAGAGGGTGTTCGCATGAATCCGAACAGATTGGATCGGGGTTAGCCTTTCGTGCTGAAATTTACCTGTCATGCCCGTGTCAATGCTATTGGGTGAACGAGCGCTGGTCAGGCTGGGCCAGACCACCTTTATAGGGAGGGTGACTCAGCTCAGACCCTTATGCAAGGAGAACTTACAGGTCTAAACGGTTCGGAGGAACCCGCGAAGGATCCGTCGGAAACCACTTTGATGTCTCAAACTATAGAGTGTATTCAAAGTGGAGCGGCCAGGTTTGTCGTGGGCAGGTATAAAAGAAAGGAGAGTGTTAGCATGATGAAGCAAGCATTGAAGTTGAAGTTTATTCATGTGCAAAACATAGGTACATAAATGCAATATAAAGACGAGGGTCCCAAAGTAATGATACTGAAAACGGGACCCTCGGTTAGTAACTACAACAGAAGTGTAAAATTGTTGGCAGCATAACAGTGGATAGCATAATAATATATTAGTTGCAAGAAAACCAAATGATAACGAAAGATAAAAGAAGAAAAACCAAAAAAATATGCTCTAATCGATGTAGTGTAACAGAAATAACAACGGAAGTGACAAAAATTATACAATTGTTAAAGGCAAAAAGGAAAAAAAAGAACGAACAAAGAGAGAAAAAGAAAGAAAAAAATGTGGCGCAATGTGAACACTGCAAAAAAAGAAAGACGGGTGATACTTATTAGTTAGGTGACTATGAAAATACAAATATTTATTAGGAAAAATTATCAGAGGTTAGCAGAAAATCTTTTAGCGAAGCTTTGAAACGCTGAACTGTAGTATATAGTACTTTAAGCGAAGCAGGAAAACGATTCCAAAGTGTAATGGTAGCGATTGTAGATGTTTTTTTACCATAGTTAGTGCGAACTGATGGTAACAAAAAATTATAATTAGAAGCGAACCTAGTAGGGCTTGTATTTCGAAGGGAGCTGCTTCGAAGATATTGAACGGTCAGCTGGGAATCAAGCAATTTATAAAACATTATTGCTAAATTGTAATTGAATAACTTTTTTATACATAAAAGTTTGTACTGCTCAAGCAGGCCGATAGCATTAGAGCGCGGTGAACTGTGGGTGATGATATGGATTACTCGATTTTGTATATGCTGGACTGAAGAAAAATAACGTAGATATGTATTACCCCAAACGATTAATCCGTAGTTAATGTGTGAATAAATGAACGCAAAGTAGAGTGAAAGCAAAGTAGAAGGAGAAAAATAGTGTCGTGCCTTGATAAGCGCACGGATACCAAAAGCGCACTTCAGCTTGACATGATTGATGTGCAGGTGAAACTTCAGATGGCTGTCTAGGATAACCCCTAGAAATGAAACGGAGTCGCTAATGGGAATAAAATGATTGCCTAAGGTTAACGAAGGAGGAATAATTAGTGACTTTTGGTGCGACTGGAATACTAAAAAAATTCGTTTTAGATGGATTAATGACTATATCGTTGTCATTGCACCAAATCATTAGGTGGTCAAGAGTCTTTTATTTAGTTTGATTACTAGAGAAGAGATACACTTATCAGCTATAGATATAGTTGTATCGTCAGCATATAGAACGCAATGACTTACGTCAGTGACGTCTGGCATATCATTAATGCAAACAGAAAAAAGCAAAGGCCCCAGTATTGATTGGTTAAGTTTTTTTATAACTGAAAAAAGTTTCACACGCATAAACAATAAATTCCCTATCAGACAAATAACTTTTTAAGAAGGCTAGGGCAGGGCCAGTTATTCCATATGCTTCAAGTTTACGAAATAAAATCATGTGATTAATAGTATCAAATTCCTTAGTAAGGTCTAAGAAAACTGAACCAACGAATTCATTATTGTCAAGACTATTCTTAATAAAATCAGTTAAGCAAAGTAGAGCTAAGTTGGTGGAGCTTCCAGACCGAAAACCGAACTAGCAGGATTTAATTATATGGAATTTTTCCAAATACTTGCTTATTCTTATCAAAAATAATTTTTCAGTTATATTACTTAAGGAAGAAAGAATAGAAATTGGACGGTAATTTGAAATGAATTCTTTATTACCTTTTTTTAAAAACAGGAATAACCTTTGCACGCTTTAGCAATGGCGGAAATACACCAGATTTAAATATCAGGTTAATTACTACGCTCAGGGGTTCGCATATGGCATCAGTGACTTGCTTTAGGTGGCGCACTGCAGTACCATCTAATCCTGGACTTGTGTTACGAAGATTACGCGTAATAGAAAGCACTTCATGCGGCGTGACAGGATGAAGGAAAAATGAATGGCTAAGGCGTTCTATTTTAGGCTGAAAAGTTGTTTGTTTGTTTCTCTCAGGTAATGCGAAATGATCAGAAAAAGCGTTTGCTATCTGAGCAGGCTGACAAAAAGTCAGGTTGTCGCGTACAATTTTAGAGATTAACTTAGGCGGCTCATTGTTGAAAAAATCATTCAGCAACTGCCATTGCTTTTTAGGATTGTTTTTATTCTGCAAGAACGCCGTTTCATAGTAAAGCCTTTTGGTTTCTCTGAGAGTCTTGTTAAGAACGTTGCAGTATATTTTTTACCGATTTCTCAGAGAACAGTTAAATGGTTGTCTTTTAGTCTTCTTATTCAAATTATCTTTTTTGCGCGATCTCTTCAGCAGACCATCTGACATCCAAGGATTATTGGGGCGTTTAAATCGATTTTTACATCGCAGAGTTGAGTTGGGAATCGAGGTCTTTACGGCGAAGAAAAGTGAGGTTATAGCTGATTTTTCAAATATTCTACAATAGGGTTGGGATTAATAAGGAAACCATTTTATATTTCCAAGCGCAATGATCATACCCTAAATATGCGTGAATACCGGGAGGACGGGCCTGTTCGATAATTTGCCTTTTTCCAAAATTCATTAAGGGAATGGAACAAGATGGCGTAAAGACGAAGTACGTTGATAAAATAAAGAGTTATTCAAATCCATGCTATGACCCCCTCCCCCACTTCTGTAAGGCCCAAGGGCAACGCGGGGCTGTTCTGGAGTAAATAAAAATATATAAAATAAAGAAATAAAAAATAAACAACTGGACCGCATACTTTCGGACACTGTATTTACACGCTTTCACGCAGTGCCACATTTAAGTCTCGTCCCTACAAAAACGAGCGAATGCACGCTTGTGTCGCAACTGGCTGTTTCAGCCGAAGTTCAGGTGCGTCCCGTGCGCAAGCAGAGCATTTGAAATTAAATTCTGAGAGTTTTACACGCCAAAATCACGATATGATCTTGAGGGTCGGCGTAGTTGGAGACTCCGGGTCAATTCTGACCACCTGGGGTTCTTTAACGTGCCCCCAATGAATGGGTGTTATTGCATTTCGCCCCCATCGAAATGCGGTCGCCGCGGCCGGAATTCTATCCCGTAACCTCGCGCTTAGCGAAACAACACCAAAGCTACTATGCCACCACGGCGGGTGTAGGAGATCATATATGGAAAACTATACCGGGTGATCATTTGTAAATTTTACAGAGTTTCTAAAAATCGCCTATGGCAGATAGCATGATTCTTGTTCTTGATTTCTATTATTCAGGGGCGTATATTACTTGTCCGAGAAATCGGGACATTTATTCAGCTAATTAACAAAAATTCACCAATTCAACTTTTTAATTAGTAACTTTACGGCACATACCGGAATTGTTGCCGGTGAGTTTGCAAGGCGTATCCTCTAAGAATTAATTTGCAGTATGACACCAGTTCCAATGTATCCATTGCCAAAGTGGGCGATGAAATGCATGAGCGTTCCAGTTACGCTGTTGTGCTTCAAGGCGTAAAAGAGCGGCTTGTTAAAAAATTAAGTAGAACAACAGTGCATTTTTCGCGCTAGTGTGATGGTGCATATCTCGAAACCCATGACATCCTCAACGTCCCATGAGAACTCGTAACGTCTCTGCTGCATTGCAGCAGATTTTGGTCCGTATTAATACACTACTATAACGGAGCAGAAACGTTACAAGTAAGTGCCGTAAATACTAGTGGTAATATATAGAAGGGCGTACACTTGTTGAAATTCAGGCAGTCTTTGGAAATATCTATAAAAATACTGCCCATTGAGTTACATGAGTGCATTGCGGGGAAGTTGGACAGATGGTCGGAAGGGCAATGTCCGAAATTCATGGTTTGGGTGTAGCGGCGGACCGGACCGGGTAGTTCGAGAAGTATAGGAGAGGCCTTTGCCCTGCAATGGGCGTAACCAGGCTGATGATGATGATGATGATGATGATGATGATGATGATGATGATGATGATGATGATGAATGATATAATGGTCGCTACCGAGGTTAACTTGTGAGTTGTGCCATGTGACGTGTTGGATTCTGTGTGTAAGCGTAAGATCGGGGGAGGTGTCCTTATCTACGCAATTGCCTAGCCTGGTTGGTGCATCGATGTCGTTATGTAATTTGAGTCTGTGGTCTTGTATGTGGATCCATAGGGCTCTGCCCTTAGGAGTAGAAACGGAGTGACCCCACAAATGGTTGGGTGCGTTGAAATCTCCAAGAATTAGGAGGGGGTGGTGGGTGGCACCGTCAATAGCTTGAGCGAAAAGGGAGTCAAAGCGGTGATGTTTGTCTTGTGGACGACTATAGATGTTGAGAATGTAAAGGCCAGATGCATTATTTTTGCGAGGAATAATTTCTAGAAAATCATGCTCTATATCGACGCTGTCGAATTTGGAGTGATTGGAAGTGAGGTGCTTTTGCATAAGAATTGCCGTATCGGGCCGGGAGACCTTATTGTTCTGATAGACATTATAACCTGGGAAGCTGATTAGTCCGTGAGTTTCCTGAAGCGCGATGACAGCTGGGAGATTAGAATAAAAAGCTAGAAATTGCTGGAGGTGTGCTTTCTTTTTTCGAAACCCCCTACAGTTCCACTGCCACACTTCAAACTCGGAGCGTGTCGGGTTATTGGCCATTGTTAAGAGGAGCTGGTGGGGAGGCGGATCGAGCAGGTGCAACTATGTTAGGATGATTCGCGGTGACTCCAGCTATCCAACTTGTAGTTTGTTGGATGTGTGCTTGTACGAATTCAATAAATTTGTCGAGCTTTTCATTCCTGGCTGTGTAATCTGTATTGATTTTTTTCAATTGCAGTGAGTATATTATGGAATTTAGTCTCCAAAGCAGTTAGCCTGTCCTTATAATTTAAGATTGTCTCGTCCAGGGTGACCTCTGATCGCGGAGTGCTCGGAGTTTTAGGTTTGCTGGGGGGAGGGTGAAGCGGTTCCCGTTCAGTGGAGGGGCTAGTGTCCATGGGGCGGTGCGAAGAAGTTTCAGGTAGGGCTGATGAATGATGAGTCGAAAGGGTCGTGTTAGAGAGAGGGGCTTCAGAGGTTGAAGTAGAGGGGTGACGAGATTGGAGTTCTAGTTTAAGTCTTTCAATTTCGGCTTTTATAATTGTATTTTCTTCAAGGAGGCATTCATTATTAGCAGTCTCGCTTGAGAAGCAGCTGGAAGAGGCTACCTTAGCCCAGCTTACCTGGGGTGGGTTGCGCGAGGAGTTGGCGAGAGTAGGGCTTGATGATAGAGCTGGCCAGGCGACGTCTTGGGTTGCATAGCCAGGACCGCGGTCCCTGCTTTTGCTGCGACTTCTTCGCCGGTTTGAGTCGCGAGTGCGGTTGAGACTGGGAGTTCGGTTGGTGGGTGAAGTGTCTTGTTTATGCCTGGGACGTGTAGGGCGCGGTTTGAACCTTTGTTTGCACAGTGAGGAGCCGGTTTGATGGTTTCCGTTGCACACAACACATATCGGGTCACATTCGTGGTCTATAGGTGCGTCTTTCATTCCACACGTGGGGCAGAGTGTGTCGGTGGCATTAGTGCAGACGTCCTGGCGATGACCAATCCCGCGGCATCGGGTGCAGGCTTCTACCTTCTGCCTGAAGGGGCGGCATCGAAGTGAAGCCGTCGTAGTTGACGTAGAAAGGGATGATTTTGCCTTGGAATATGACCATGATGGTTTCAGTATTGCCCAGGCGTCGTGCACCCTCAATAATCAATGTTGGGTTGCATCTGCGGAGGGTTGAGGCGATGTCATCTTCTGAGTAATCTGGGGGCAAGTGACTTCATCCTCTGCAGGTATCGATGGGATCGGCCACATGGGTGGCGACTTCGTAAGGGTTACCATTGAATTGCAGACTCTGGATGTTGTGGTAGAGATCTGCACGTCCCATGTCTGGTGTGCTGATTAGAACGGTATTGTTGATGGTGTCGACACGAATTTGGTCAGAACTGGTGCGGTCGGTGATAGGGAGCCCCTCAGCCTTGAGGATGACTTGTCTGAGGATGCATGCATGGATTCCAGCGCAGTTGAGGCCCCCACGAACTCTTAGGATGATTTTATAATCGCTGCGCGGCAGCAGCGGGGGCTTCGGTTCTGCTCTTGATTGAGTCCCATGAGCCACTGTGGTGCTGGTGGCGAATGAAGCTGACGCTGTCTTGAGAGGTTATCGTGGACCTCGCGCCAGGTGCGCGCGCCATCGCGCTCCGTTCCTGCGCCCATGCTAGACGGAGCTAGGCCCAGCAGCGAGACGGTCAGCAGAGAGCCCTAAAAAGGGCTGCGGCTCACGTAAGGGACGTCGGAGTTGCTAAAATAATTGTCAAGAAGTGCCGATAACACTCACAAAGGTCCAGGCAGGAAATCAGGCTCTTGAAGTGATCGGGTAGGCACAAAAAATGCAGGAGCCGAGGCAACATGCGACCGCTCGCAACGTCGTCTTCTGAAAGTGTCCAACTCAAGAGGTAAGATAGAATGTGTGCAACTGTGAAAACTTATAAAGACGGAGAAAGTAGGGGATATTCGAAATTATAACGTGAGAAAGACTGAGGAAGCAGTACAAAATGGATGCAGCATGAAATCATTGAGAAGAAAATTTGGCATAGGACAAGCCAAGATATATGCCCTGAAAGATAACCAGGGTAATATCATCAGCAGTTTTGAACATATAGAAGAGCAGCGGAGAATTCTGCACTGACCTGTACAGTACCCAGAGGAGCCACGATATCTCCATTCAAAGCAGTAATGAAAAGCTTGCAGAGACTCCTTCTGTAACTAGCGATGAGGTTAGAAGGGCCTTGGAAGACATGAAACGGGGAAAAGCGACAGGAGAAGATGGAATAACAGTCGATTTAATCAAAGATGGACGAGACATAACTCTTAGAAAACTGGCACTTCTATACGAAGTGTCTATATACTTCAAGGGTCCCAGAAAACTGGAAGAATGCAAGCATTATACTAATCCACAAAAGGAGAGACGTTACAGAATTGAAAAACTACAGGCCCAACAGCGTAATTCGAGTATTATATAAAATATTCACCAAGGTAATATCCAAGAGACTAAGGGCAACACTTGACATTAGTCAACCAAGGGAACAGGCTGGTTTCAGAAAGTTATACTATACAATGGATCACATTCATGTCGTCAATCAGGCAATCGATAAATCCGCACAGCACAATAGCAAATAGCAATGTGGCTTTCATAGATTAGGAAAAGGCATTTGATTCAGTAGACATACCAACAGTGATAGGTGCATTACAGAATCAAGGAGTACAGGCCGCTTAAGTAAATATGTTGGAAAATACCTACAGCGATTCCACAGCTACCTTAATTCTACACAAGAAAAGTAGAAAGATACCTGTAACGAAAGGTGTCAGACAAGGAGACACAATCTCTCCAATGCTATTCACTGCGTGTTTGGAAGATGTATTCAAGCTATTGAACTGGGAAGGCTTAGGAGTAAAGATCAACGGCGAATATCTCAGCAACATTCGGTTTGCAGGTGACATTGTCCCTTTCAGCAACACTGGAGACGAGTTACAGCAAATGATTGAGGACCTTAACAAGGACAGTGTAAAAGTGGGGTTGAAGATTGATATGCAGAAGACAAAGATAACGATGAATAGCCGAAAAAGGAAACAAGAGTTCAGGATCGCCAGTCAGCCTCTAGAATATGTGAAGGAGTACGTTTACCTAGGTCAATTACTCACAGGGGACACTGATCATGAGAAGGAAACTTACAGAATAATAAAAATGGGTTGGAGCAGCATACGGCAGACATTGACAGATCCTGACTGTAAGCTTACCATTATAATTAAAAAGAAAGGCGTACAATCAATGCATTTTGCCAGTGCTGACTCACCTGGAATATAGGGCAGAAACTTGTAGACTGACAAAGAAGCTCGAGAACAAGCACTGCGCAAAGAGCGATGGAACGAAGGATGTTAGGCGTAACGTTAACAGACAAGAAGAGAGCGGTGTGGATCAGAGAGCAAACGGGGATAGCTGATATTGTAATTGACATTAAGAGAAACAAATGGAGCAGGTCAGGCCATGTAATCTGTAGGTTAGTTAACAGGTGGACCATTAGGGTTACAGAATGGGTGCCCAGAGACGAGAAGCGCAATCGAGGATGGCAGAAGGCTAGGTTGGCTGGTGAAATTAAGGAATTCGCAGGCGCTACTATAGAATCGGTTGGCGCAGGACAGGGGTAATTGGAGATCGTCTTCGTCCTGCAGTGGACATAAGCTAAGCTGCTGCTGCTGCTGCTGCTGCTGATGCTGATGATGATGATGATGATGATGCGACGACGACGACGACTTGCTGTCTAAGAGGGAGGGAGGGACAAAGCAAACCCCAACCTCAAAATATTGAGCAGTGAATCCAAACTTACTCTGCAATAAGTGAATGCACTCAAACATCATTCTCCAATGAGACTTTCTGCGTATAATATGTTGTAAACACACGACCCACAGAAGAGGAGGCGGTTTCTAGTGGATCCTTTTTTTTATCATTTTATCCCCGGTTCGTGGCCTATCCCCCACAGTTGGATAGTCTCATTAAATAAGGCATCATCATCATCATCATCACCATCATCATCACTCTTTTTTGTCGCTATTCTCTTTGTGTCTCCGTCTTTGACTAGCGAAAATGATATAATTCGCTTCAAATCCTGTGCCCTGTATTGTTTACACGGGATTAATTCTCACTTCAGCTCACGAAAATATGAAATCAAACGCCAGTTTCCCGTAAATTTTCTGTCCGCTTTCTTCCAACGCCCAAATTAGAGAAATCCACATGAGCAGATCGACGTGGCAGTCGCCCCGAGGAGAGACGACGACGTTTTTTCCGCGTGCCTCGTGATCCGATGCCCATTTAAGGGGTAGGCAAGCCAGCCGACAGCCATTCGCCGCGTCATCAGTCTACCTGCCGGAAGCTGGTGGAAGTCTACCTGCCAGAAGGACACGTAGCTCTAGAACGAGCGCGCGCTCGAGAACACATCAGACTCGGCGTGCTCTTGGCGCTTCTTCCGAGAACGAGGTCCGTGGATCCCCGTCGCTCCTGTGGGCTGTTCATCGAATGCAACGCACCAGGAACGCCAACCAATGCCACGTAAGTGGATGCAGGCGCGTGGACAGCGACGTTTTCCTGGGCCGGCTGTGTCCGGTAACCTCACAGCTCCTTCAGCATCGCCTGGACCTCTGCCGAAGCAAGCTATTCCGCTGCCACGCGCCGTCCGCGTCGACGACTGCCAAGTTCGCTCCAGGCGGCGGGGCGGCTTCGCTCCAGCTAACGTCCACCTCTGCGACGTCGCCCTAAGCCGTCGCGAGCCACGTACATTTGCTGACCGCCACGCTTCTGGCAGCCACGGTTCAGTGGAACATCCATTGCCCAGGCTTCCCTGTGAGCATCGAGGATGCGACGCTCCATCTTCACCCTCTGCAGGATACGCCGTGGCCAGGTCGAAGCGCAGCTGTCACTGCGTAGCCGCTAGTCCTGCGGCTATGGGGTACCTGCCTCCGAAGTTGGGCCCGACCGCGACAACGAAGCGCCTATTTCGGCGCCTGATGCTAGGCCCCGTTCAACAAAACTTGCAGGTTACTGAAGGAAGTGACGGGCATCCGCCTCACGAACACATCGACAGTTCTGGTCCCTGGAGCACGCTCAGGGCCTTTTCGGGTTGTCCAGGTGGGAGCACCAATCGAGACGCTCAGCCTTGCTCTCGTCGGCTTGCTGAGGCCCACCGCGCAGCCATGCAAGTGGTTTCAAGGCGGAGAGGACGTTGCGAAAGCCGGCTGCAGCTTCGCCCTGTTGGAAACCGCCACGCTGCCCATCGTGTCTGCCTCCGGCAGTCAGGTGCAGGAGGCTGCCTTTTGGGACAACCGGCGGGAGTGGCGATGGTTCTGCTTCCTGGTAAGCCGCCTGGTACTGCAAACGAAGGCGCCGGCTTGCGCGCTATGCCGCGAGACGTCGACATCCAACGAGAGGCGACCGTGGTTGGCAAATCGCCACCGTGGTGGGTGTTCTCGCCAAGCAACACCACTCGCGGCGCAGCAGGCAGCTCCAGTCCCCGGCCGCCTGGTACCAGTGGCGAGACGGCCACCTTCGTGTCCGTCGTCGGGAAGCAGCTTGCTCGGCGTGCCGCCTCGAGGGCTGCTGCTCTCGCGCAGCGCGAGGCGGAAAAGCGAGAGCAGCAAGACCACAACACCTAGGTCCAAAGTGTCGCGGGCATGTAAACTTGAAGGAATATATAACAACATATTCCTTCTGGCTTTTGCCTGCCTCACTGCTGAGACTGTTGCGAGGCAACGCTTTAAACAACGGCCTGCGCAACTGTTTCTCCGGAACCTGGCATGTCCCTGTGCATTGAGCCAAGCACACCGTCGCTGCAGACCTCGCCATCGACGGTGGCTTCGTTGACGCCGAGCCAACAGCCACGCCCACCAGAGCTGTTGTCTTGGCGATTTGCGGACGACGTCGAGCAAAGCACGAAGAGAGGCGACTGCGCGAAGCCAGGTGTTCCTGTGGAAGCACCCGGCAGCAAGAAAGTTTGCAATGCCCGAGAATCGCCCCCTCGAGCACTGGAAAGACGATGGTTTCAGCGACAGTACAGCGAAGAAACCGACGACGTCGATACCGTGCGAGGTGCGCTTCGCTACACGGTGAAGTTGGAGACAAAGAACACAAAGTCACTGTTTAACATAGAACTGTCGTCGCCCAATTTGTTCTGTACCACCGTGAGGTGGAGGAGAAACTTTTTTAATTGTGCAAATAACGATGTGGCAAATTGCCTTCGCTATCATTTAGATGTATAATAAAATGGGTACTCACAAAAACGTAATATGATATATATTCCTATGTACATGATGTATAATATATGTATAACGAAGCGTTCAAAAGTATAATTATCAGCATTAGTTCTGTAGTGTGGAGTACGCTCTGCGTGAGGCTAGCGCTTAAGGCAAGCTGCAGATCCAGCCACACAAGTCGTGTGATACTCCGCAACTCATAGCGTGTGATTTGCCGAATAAGGCAACCAGCGGTGTCAATTATAACAATGTTTATTGCTGCAACACTTGCAAGTGAAAGTCCACTCTGTGACAACTAATAAATAGGCTTGCCTCGTTTGGAATGATAGGCAGGCAACGAGATTACACCCGCATTGTTGCAGGTATCCGTATGCGGCAGGTTCGAGGGCGGGGCGCCCGAGGGGGAGAGAGACCCGGGGGCGCACCTTTATAATTTAACCTTTGGGAGGAGCATGTCCTCCTCGCGTGTCGTCTACCTTTCGGTCAACACCACCTTGACTAGAGGATGTTGGCTGCGCCCGTCACCACAGCGCCACAGCGAGGGAGAACAGGGAGAGGGTGTAGTCCTCTCCCGTGTGTACGCGAGCTCTCGGCACTTCCCGAACTGCGAACGCGACGACCTCAGTAGGCGGGAGAGAACGGACGCGTGTGGCTCCTCACAAAAGTAATAGACGGGATAAGATCTTTTGCAATACCATTTAACTAGAAGCTTTCATAACACGCTTTTACTGAGAGTAACGCCGCTTCATAGTCAAGATTCAGCTTTCCGCGTAAACTAGTGACAGGCGCTCGGTGAACGATATTTTAATCGGTGTAGAACACTTCTGTTAATGAAAAGTGTCGCCGTCGCGCTTGTGCTGGAGAATGGCGCACATCCATCAACTTGTTCGTAACTGCCTGTCTTTGTGTTGCTCGGGTAGGGAGAGAATAAACATCTTTATTAGGTGAATGTAGCTTTGTAAAAGCGTCCTCATTGCAGAATTCTTTAAGCTCGGGCCGCGTTCTGCGCCCTCGCGATCAACCATTGCTGATCCTCGAGGTCGGAGCTGGCCCAGACTCTCTCCCAAAGCTCGTTGGAGTGACAAGCGTTGGGTAGTTTTAGTGGTGCCTGTCACCAGCCTCCTACTATATGCCTAAGTGACCTGGGTGATCCGAAACGGCGGCATCATTTGCGGTGATCAGTCTTTGCTAAGGCTCTTGCCCTGAATGCCCGAAATGATTTGGCAACGCAAGATCCTGTTTTCAAAGTCCCCAAATTGACAGTTCTTCGCGAACACACAGCGTTCAGTCAGCCATTTGTTAAATGTCTCGCCTTTCTCCTGGTTTTTTGAACAAAACGAAATTCTGGGTACGTTAGGTTCGTTGCAGGTCTGTATGCTCCTCAAATTTATTGATCAAAACTTCAACGTCATTTCTGTCCTCCGCTTCCTCGAACTTTAAGGCACTGTATGACTTCCGAGCCTCTTCCCCTATGGTAACAAGCAACGTGGCTGCTTGGACATCTTTTGGTTGCTTGTTCAATTGCGTAGCAGTGAAAAATGGTAACAAGCAACGTGGCTGCTTGGACATCTTTTGGTTGCTTGTTCAATTGCGTAGCAGTGAAAAACAGCAGAAAATCACTTTTCCAAGTTTTCCGCGCAATCCAAAGTAGTGCGATGCGTCCATGGGCTTCGGGGGGAGCAGTAGCGCGGACGCCATCTACACGTCGGCTGGGTTTCGCTGCCAGCATGTAGCCAAGTCAGCAGTTGGGCAAACAACGAGTTTATTGCGGTTGAGAAAGTTACATATAAAAGGAAGCAATGTGACGTAACAGATCACGTGATTACGGGCGCTTGGTGAGGACTGCAGATTCAGCCGTGCTACATCAAAGCGCGCTGGTGTGATAAAGATTTGGAGGTTTTAGTGGTGCCCGTCTGCAACCCACTCCTATATGTCTAATGGACCCGGGTTCTCCACAGAAGCGGCATTGCGGAGGGAATTATGTACGTAAGGGTTATGAGGTGATTTATGGTTGGGGGGAGAGGGGGACGTATTGACTTGAACACTTTCGCTGCGTCGATTTTCTTGAATTCTGTCGCGTTGAGTATTGCCTATATCGGATATTGTAAGTTATTTTAGACAAGACGAAGGCGTAGAAAAGCCGAGACGTGTCCGCCTCTCCCATGTCTCTTGTCTTGGTTGATATTCGCAGGATCCGACTGAAAAATAGTTCCCAGTATCTTCACGCTCTAAGACGGAACGATGGTGCGTCCCTTCAGCTGTATGTTGATGGTAGGCTAGCCGAGTGCGTGCCGCGGTGAGACCAGAAGTAGCTCCGACTTTTCGGGGGCGCCGCTGAGGTCACATGACATAGCATAGTCGCTCACCTCGTCAACGAAAGTAATAAACAAGAACACCCGTAGCAAAGAAACAACAAAATAAGGAAGTTCGTCAGCGTCCGTAAAAGGGTTTAAGGCGCACCACGTGGACCACTTCAGATCGTGCGCGGCGCCGCTGTGAATGCGAAATGCCGTATGGCACGACCTCATAGTCCAGTGCTTCAATACGTCGGATGACCTTGTAGGGTCTGAAATAGCGTCGCAGTAGTTTCTCACTGAGTCCTCGACGGCGTATCGGGTTCCAAACCCAAACACGGTCGCCGGGCTGGTACTCGACGTAGCGTCGTCGGAGGATGTAGTGTCGGCTGTCGGTACGCTGCTGGTTCTTGATCCGTAGGCAGGCGAGCTGTCGGGCTTCTTCGGCGCGCTGGAGATAGGCGGCGACATCAAGATTCTCTTCGTCAGTGACGTGCGGCAGCATGGCGTCGCGCGTCGTCGTTGGGTTCCTGCCGTACACCAGCTTAAACGGCGTGATCTCTGTTTTTTCTTGCACCACCGTATTGTAAGCAAAGGTTACGTACGGCAGGACCGCGTACCACGTCTTGTGCTCAACGTCGACGTGCATTGCTAGCATGTCGGCGAGGGTCTTGTTCAGACGCTCCGTGAGACCATTCGTCTGCGGGTGGTAGGCAGTAGTCCTCCTGTGACTTGTCTGGCTGTATTGCAAAATGGTTTAGGTGAGCTCTGCTGTAAAGGCTGTTCCTCTGTCGGTGATGAGGACTTCTGGTGCACCAGGTCGCAGCAGGATGTTCCCGACGAAAAATTTCGCCACTTCGGCTGCGCTGCCTTTCGGCAGAGCTTTAGTTTCAGCTAAGCGGGTGAGATAGTCCGCTGCCACGGCGATCCACTTATTTCCGGATGTTGACGTCGAAAACGGTCCCAACGAATCCATCCCGATCTGCTGAAATTGTCGGCAAGGAGGTTCGATTGGCTGTAGTAATCCTGCTGGCCTTGTCGGTGGTGTCTTGCGTCGTTGACAGTCTCGGCATGTTTTGACGTAACAAGCGACGTCGGCGGTCAGACGCAGCCTTTCCTGTATCCTCGACAGCGTCCGGGAGAATCCGAGGTGCCCAGGGGTTGGATCGTCAATCAGAGCGTGCAGTATTTCTGGACGCAGCGCTGACCAAACAACAAGAAGGTAGTTGGCGCGCACTGGTGAGAAGTTCTTCTTCACGAGCAGGTTGTTTTGTAGCGTGAACGAAGCCAATCCACGATTAAACGCCCTAGGGACAACGTCGGTGTGCCCTTCCAAATACTCGACGAGGCCTCTTAGCTCCGGGTCTGCTCGTTCCTGTTCAGCGAAGTCTTCCGCGCTTATTATTCCAAGGAAGGCGTCGTCATCCTTGTCATCTTGCGGTGGCGGGTCAATGGGGGCGCGTGATAGGCAATCGGAATCAGTGTTTTCGTCCGGACTTGTAGGTTACAGTGATATCATATTCCTGCAGTCTTAGGCTCCACCGCGCCAGCCGTCCTTAAGGGTCCTTTATATTCGCTAGCCAACACAAGGCGTGATGGTCGTTGACGACATTGAATGGCCTGCCATATAGGTAAGGGCGAAATTTTGCTGCAGTCCAAACGATGGAGAGGCATTCCTTTTCGGTTGTAGAATAATTGCCTTCCTCTTTTGGCAACGACCGGCTAGTGTAAGCTATCACGCGTTCAAGTCCGTATTTTCTCTGGACAAGGACGGCACCGAGGCCTAGGTTACTGGCGTCAGTGTGGATTTCAGTATCTGCGTCCTCGTCGAAGTCCGCAAGTACTGGGGGTGACTGCATACGTCGTTTGAGTTATTGAAATGCGTCGGCCTACGGCGTTTCCCACTTGAACTCGACATCACATTTAGTTAGATGTATCAGCGGCTCAGCAATGCGTGAAAAGTCCTTGACAAAGCGTCTGTAGTAGGCACACATGCCGAGGAATCGACGCACTGCCTTCTTGTCGTTGGGCTGTGGGAACTTTGCAATGGCAGCAGTCTTCTGCGGGTCGGGGCAGACTCCAGACTTGCTGATGACGTCGCCTAGGAACAGAGCTCAACGTAAGCGAAGCGGCACTTTTCCGGCTTCAGAGTGAGCCCTGCTGACTTGAAGGCCTCTAGTACTGTCGCAAGCCGCCTAAGGTGATCGTCGAAATTTCTGGCGAAGACAACGACGTCATATAAATAAACAAGACACGTCTGCTACTTCAATCCTGCTAACACCGTGTCCATGACGCTCTGGAACGTTGCAGGCGCCAAGCACAGTCCAAATGGCATCACCTTGAACTCATAGAGGCCGTCTGGCGTGATGAAGGCGGTCTTTTTGCGATCCCTGTCATCGACTTCTATTTGCCAGTAGCCAGACTTGAGGTCCATCGACGAGAAATATTTAGCGTTGCAGAGCCGATCCAATGCCTCGTCTATCCGTGGGAGGGGGTATACGTCCTTCTTAGTGATGTTGTTCAGTGGACGATAATCGAAGCAAAAACGTAGGCTTCCGTCCTTTTTCTTCACTAAGACAACAGGTGATGCCCACGGGCTTTTAGACGGTTGGATGATGTCGTCGCGCAGCATTTCGTCGATTTTTGTCTTATATCTTCACGTTCTCGCCTCGAAACTCGGTAAGGGCTCTGGCGGAGTCTTTGGTGGGCTCTGGCACTTTTCGGTTATTATGCGATGCTTTGCGACTGGTGTTTGTCGAATCCTCGATAACGTCGAAAAGCAGTCTTTGTATCGTCGAAGCAGAGTTCTGAGCTGTTGCTGCTTAATCATGGGGAGACTTAGATTTATGTCGAAGTTTGGTTCGGGAACTGCGGTCGTCGAGGTAGATGCGGCAGAATCCGAGAGGACCAACGCATTGCTGGTTTCCAGAATTTCCTCGACGTATGCGATCGTCGTGCCCTTGTTGACGTGCTTGAACTCCTGGCTGAAGTTTGTCAGCAACACTTTCGTTTTTCCTCCGTGCAGTCGAGCGATCCCTCTTGCGACACAAATTTCACGGTCGAGTAGTAGACATTAGTCACCCTCAATGACGCCTTCTACGTCTGCAGGAGTTTTCGTGCCGACGAAAATGACAATGCTGGAGCGGGCGGGATGCTGACTTGATCTTCGAGCACACTCAAGGCGTGGGGCCGTATCGCTTGATCTTCCGACAGTGTTATCGACTTCGACTTCAGGTCGCTGATTGCGCCGTCTTGGTTCAGGAAGTCCATGCCGAGAATGATGTCTCGTGAACACTGTTGGAGGATAACGAAGGTGGCAGGGTAGGTCCGGTCTTGAACTGTAATTGTTGCGGTGCAGATTCCAGTTGGTGTTATTAGATGTCCTCCAGCGGTGCGAACTTGAGGGCCTTCCCATGCAATCTTAACCTTCTTCAAGTGGGCGGCGATGGGTCCACTTATGACGGAGTAGTCGGCTCCTGTATTCACTAAGGCGGTGACTGCGTGGCCGTCGAGAAGCAGGTCGAGTTCGATGGTTCTTTGTCTGGCGTTGCAGTTAGGTCTTGGCGTCGGATCACGGCTGCGTCGTGTTGAAGTGAAGCTGGAACGTCGCGTCGTCTTTCGTCGGTGTAGTCTTTACTTTATGGCTTCGTCGGGATGGCGGAGTCTCGTTGACATATCGTCTAGATCGTCTTTTCGGCGTCTTCGTCGGCGGCGGAGGATATTCGTCAGTTCGATGAACAGCAACCGCACCTCCATCGGTTGCCGACTTTAGTTTTCCGGATATGGGCTGACGGACCGGCCCCGGGTTGGGCCAGTGTATGGATAGCGCTGCGGCGACAGGTAGCGGCCTGGTGAGGGCGAACGGGACGGTCGTCGAGGGCTCCATTGAGTGGTGGTAGTGTATTCGGCGGTATCACGAGGTCGTTCGCGAAGCTGCGGTCGCGGCGCGTTAACGGCGAACCCTCGCAGTCCCATCTCGCGGCAAGGGGATCGGCGGTAGATGTGCCCGGCTTCTCCGCAGTGATAGCAAAGCGGACCGTGGTCGGGGGCGCGGCAAACGTCAGTCTTCCTTGGAATGCTGCGTGGGACAATGGGTTGGCGTGCTGGCGGTGAGGGCGGTGGTGGATGACGGAACTGTGTCGTCACTGGGCCCTGCAGTGGGCGCGGAGGGGGACCGTGACGGCGGGCTACAGCGGCGTATGTCATCGCTTGTGGCGGAGGCTGCGGCGATTCAGGGGCTACTCCGAGTTGTTGTTGGAGCTCCTCACGTACGACGTCGGCAATCGAAGCCACTTCAGGCTGTGATGAAGGCAACAGCTTCTGTAGCTCTTCACGCACGACCGCTCGGATAGTCTCGCGCAGGTCGTCGGTGGCCAGTGACTGAACTCCGGCGTAGTTTGTCGAGTTCGTGCGGCGGTTGAATTGCCGATTCCGCATTTCCAGTGTCTTCTCTATGCTGGTGGCCTCGCGAAGAAACTCGTCGACTGTCTTCGGTGGGCTTCGTAGCATTCCGGCGAAAAGTTCTTCCTTTACGCCACGCATCAGTAGGCTGACGTTCTTCTCCTCGGACATTTCCGGGTTGG
This sequence comes from Dermacentor variabilis, assembly GCF_050947875.1. Taxonomy (NCBI): domain Eukaryota; kingdom Metazoa; phylum Arthropoda; class Arachnida; order Ixodida; family Ixodidae; genus Dermacentor; species Dermacentor variabilis. The sequence goes on along the minus strand of NW_027460346.1, from coordinate 2,582,696 downwards.
CGTCGCGGAATAGGCGGCTCATTTCTTCTGTAAATATGGCAACATTCTCGTTTGGTAGCTGTACTCGGGCTTCCAATAGAACCTCGGCCCTTTCTTTCCCGACGATGCTCGTGAAGGTCCGTAAGAAGTTACTTCGGAACAGCTCCCACGTTGTTAGGGTCGACTCCCGGTTATCGAAACAGGTCCGCGCGGCATCTTCCAAGGAGAAGTACACGTGACGCAGCTTGTCCTCAGAGTTCCAGTTGTTGAAGACCGAGATCCTTTCGAAAGTCTCCAGCCAGGTTTCTGGATCCTCCGATGGAGCTCCACGGAAGGTAGGTGGCTCTCTAAGATGTTGAAGCACGATGGAGTACGCTGGTGCTGCCATTGTGGTCGTTGACTTGGTAACGATCTTCCTGGTCGTCTCAGACAAACATCCGTGCTCCGGGGGCAGTCCTTGCAGCCTGCGGCTAGCTCGCTGGTCCTTGGCGACGGTGGTGTTGTCCTTAGACTTCGGGCTTGGATCGCGGCTTTGCGGGGGCGTCCGGTACATGAATGCACAAGCGCCTCCAGCAGATGTCACGTGGTGAAGAAAGCAAAACAGTGAATGGCGAAACTAGCGTTTTATTGGGCGAATTTGTGCCCACAAAAGCAAGTTACACTAAAAGGAGAGCAACAGCTGCGAACACAATCGGCGGTCGTCGAAATCTGATCAGCGGGTCAAGCGCGTCGGCTTTTATACATCAGCAGTCGAACGTTCCAAAGTAATCGCTGGGACCCGCGTATCTTCCACAAAGTTCTAGATTATTCGCTTCGCGCATACGTGCAATCAGATTACACAAGGTTAGGTCACAGACAGCGGATGGAACCATCGAGAACACTCCAGAAACTTCCGATACATGCAGGCGCGTCCTGCGCTGTGCGATAACATTTGTTAGACGGTGAAACGTGGTTGCCCGATAAAGATAAACAAGTACATGTGGCACTATATAAGCCGGGATAATTCTGCTCTGACCGCAGTTTGGCAGCAGTGCTCGCAGGATTGATGTACAATATATACCCACCTACAGTTTATTCAACTTGTACTTCCCTAGGGTAGCATACTCGGACCAGTTCTTTTTCTTTTACATAATAATGATATGGTAAAAATATATGAGGATTGCAGATATCTTACATATGCCTATGATTGCCCGGTACTCGCTGAGGGAAGAGACATTAAGACTGTAACAGGAAAAGAAAAGGATGTGCGTTCTGTCACTACTTGCAGATCTGGTGCCATTACAATAGGCTCATGAGTCAAAAACGAGGTGTGTTTTGTTTCGCACCCTAGGCATTTTAGAAGAGAGAGAAGGGAAGAAGGAAAGGCAGGGAGATTAACCAGAATGAGTCCAGTTTGCTACGTGGGGAGGGTAACGGGTAGGGAAAGAGAGAGAGAGAGAGAAAACATGAGTCTATAATGCACTTTCACATGCACTAAGTTAAGTGCAGGATGCCTATAGTCGGGCACTCAAGTCGGTTGCCTTCAGGTAGCGAAGAAGCGCTCGAACTGCTTTCTGGGCTAATGAACTGTGAGGCCAGGCTCCCAAGATTTTTGCTTCTGGAAATGGCCTGTCGTCCAGTCTATTCAAGGCACAGTAGGCGTTATAGAAAAATTTTAAGTTTTATATGTTCCGAGAGGTGCATGGTCGTCTATAGGCGCTTTAGAAAAAAAATAGACGACGATGCAGCTCTCGGAACATTTAAAGTTACAAAAAAGTCAGTTTCGCACGAAAGGCGACGCATCGATTGCGATAGCAAATTAGTGTACAGCTATTCGAAGTAAGGATAGTAGTTTTATCTGCCGTGTAAACATTCCCTTACTATAACTGAATCAGCAACGGGATGCCAGCGAGTACAAGCTAACATAAACATATCACACCCGATGAGCGCGGACACTCGCTATAAAAACGCTGGTATGAGCAAGTGTGGCAGCAGCAGCGCGCGAAGTGACTTTCGTGCGGTCTATCGCTTAAACGCAAGGACGGCGAGAATAATAATATTTGGGGTTTAACGTGCCAAAACCACTTTCTGATTATGAGGCACGCCGTAGTGGAGGACTCCGGAAATTTTGACCACCTGGGGTTCTTTAACGTGCACCTAAATCTAAGCACACGGGTGTTTTCGCATTTCGCCCCCATCGAAATGCGGCCGCCGTGGCCGGGATTCGATCCCGCGACCTCGTGCTCAGCAGCCCAACACCATAGCCACTGAGCAACCACGGCGGGTTGGACGGCGAGAACACAACGCGCACAACAGTATGAGCCTCCTGCAGATCCCTTTCAACACACGGCGCGCAAGACCGCGCGCGCCGTCGTGCAAAGTATGCGCTTGTTGGCGTACTTTGTACTTTGCACTCGTTGGCGTTTTTTACCCCGCCTTCCTCCATATATGGCGCTTGAGATTGAGCCGCGATCGTCAGTTCCCTTGGGCCCGGTCGCGAAATGCGCATTTGCTGCCGGAGCACAACGCCGTGAGCCCTCTTTCCCTCCCTCCCATCCCCCCACGGCCTTTCGAGCGACGGAAGACGGCGAGTTTGCTCTCCGCTTTCTTCGCGCGCGCCAGATTGAGCCGTGATCGTCGGCTTCCCTCGCGGGCTTTCGCTCACACATACAGCATACGAAGCGCGCCGCGACGGTGTTATCGCCCTTAGACGTTACATGGAACACCACGGCGACGGCGACGGCGACGGCAAAAATGCGCCTGGAATGTCCATATATTTGCTATGGCAATACAACAAGCATAGAATGCTTTAAATTTTAGGCGAATGACGGCAGATACAGCATGGTAAACAAAACCACAAGAACGTTTGAAGCCACAAATATGAATATTAGGCAAATCGACAACTAATCACCATTCTCATGGTTGCTGGACGCTCCCGGCACCAGGATTCCCTCTAGTAATTACTGTAAGAAACCTAATGCTTTGGGTGTTTTGCTCCTCAGATTTCTGAATTATGGTGCAAATACTAGGCTTGCTGAGCGCGGTGTTTCCTATGTGTTTTACACCACGAGCCAATGTGTTCAGTGAAAAGTTTTCACGTGAAGTGAGTAAAGAACATCTGACACGTGTAGGATTTAGCAATCTTCTCGATACTGCTGTGACTGATCGGCACACACATGTAGAGTGCCTGAGGTTGCCCAGGGAACTCAAAGGGTTCGTTCAGGAGACAAGTATCCCCAGAAGCAGGACTTCAGCTGATTTATAAAAAAAATTACCGCCCAAGCACTCCATATAGATGCTGAACTCTATATAGATGCTCCAACGAAGCTGAAACGTGCGGCCCGGTGTTTATCGCTGGGTTAAGCGCTATTGTTCATTAAACGACGGCTTGGTCAACTACCGGACCCTCGGTACGCAGTTGCTGCTTTCGCTCGGCTGCACGAGCCTGTTCTTGTGCCCGGGCTGCAACATCGGCCCAGCGTAGACGAGCTTGTTCTCAGGTTCTGCTCGTGGCGTTGCTGATCGAAAGCTGCCTACTCCTCAGGAGTGTGTATGACGCGTGGCCTATCCATTTTGGAGCCGGAGAGAAACTGCTGCGCAAGCGCTCGGCTGCGACGGAGAGCAACGAGGTCACTACTGGCGCAGCCAATCGCGCGTCTCTGTTTCTCTTTTTTTTTCGCGCCTGCTCATGGGGTTGCGCCGGAGGAGTTTTCGGCGTACAGGAGACAGATGGACGGACGGACGGACGGACGCACGGACGGACGGACGGATGAATCTGCTAGCCATATGCAGCTTCGCCGTAAAAGTTGGCTGTTTTCTCAGACGTTGCATATTTTCCTTCCTCATCGTGACAGGTTTCGTATGATTTATCACGCGTTCTACACCGGATCTCTCTATCTTGAAAGCCATCTGTGACTGGGACAGAATCCGCCATGAGCTGTGTTTTCGTGGCTAAGTTGGGGTTTATGCGAGAGGCAACGCGAAGGTCGATTCACTCGCTGCTGCTGCCGCGCTTCCTCATTCCAGCGTTCTGACGGCGAGTTTCCGCGGTCATCAAGTCAGCTGTGTCCATGTTTGTTTTTCTAGCCTGACAAACATGCTTGTTAATTAAGTTAGTATGCCTATGTTTTCACGTTTATACGGCCGATAACACTACTATTCTTACTTCGTATAGCTGTCCACTAATTTGCTATCGCAATCGATTATTCGCCTTTCGGGCGAAACTGCGACTTTTTTTCGTGTACGTTTAGTAATCATTTTATTTTTTTAAATATCTATGGCGGCGTAGGAGCGCAACGTTTACGCCGCAAGAGACTAAAGCGACCCATGCCACCAGTTCAACTTTGACCGGCGCGGCTCCACCTTTGAATATATTGTGTGGCTTTCTTTTACAGTAACATTAGAGAAAAGAGAGAGAGAAAAAAACTTGATTCAGTCGCTGCAGAACGACACCATGACTAAATGGCGCCGTGACGCGGGCCCTGACGTCTTCTCAGCGGGTGGTCTCTACTCAACTCCAGCGCGTGTTACTCCCGCGGTCGGTCGCCCTGAGGGGCAACGTTCCGTCGGTTTCGCTCGGCCTTTGTCTTTCAAGAGCCACCGAGACCTGCTGGACGGCCCAGGTTTGGCTTTCGTGGTCGTAGCATTCCGCCGCAGCCGCGAGTCGCGGCGGAATCGTTGTACTTGTCGAAGCTTCGTCGGGGAACTTGGTGCAATACCATACGATGTGCGTCAGGGTGGCCCTCTCTCGCTGGCACACGCGTCACACATCACTCACACATAATTTCGAGTACAGATGATTCACTAACACTGGGGTGGCTAAGGAACCAGTTTGCAAATGTCTGAACAGCACCGCCTCCGCTCGGCTCAGCCCCGGGTGCGGGGGTGGGAAAGTCCTTCGAGCCAGACGGTGGAACTGTGTAAGTTCGTTGAACGTCGGCATGCGGCCCTTGGCCGCACGTTGGACAGTCGGTTGCAGCGGCGCGGTTGGTTAGCGCTCGCGCCACTGCGTGTGCCGTCTCGTTGTGGTTATCGTGCTTCTCCGACGCATCGTTGCCCGCGTGCGCCGGGAACCACTTGATTCTAAGATACCTATTGTCTCGTTGCAGGTCAGCCGAGCACAGAACGCGAACAGCCTCACCACACACTTTGCCCTTTGCATAATTCCGCACTGCACTTCGCGAATCACACAACACCGTCTGGCACCCGGGGTCGACAATGGCCAGGGCAATGGCCACCTCTTCCACCTGACACGCCTCGCGGACCCGTAAGCTCGCCGCTGCCCTCGTCGCGCCGGACGACGCCTCGATGACGGTAGCTACGAACGCCGCGCTGTCTCCTTGGTATTCTGTCGCATCCACGAACCTTGCGTGCTCGTCCTTGGCGTGAAAGTCGATGAGGGCCTTGGCCCTCGCCGCTCTTCTCTCCTTGTTAAACTCCGGGCTCATGTTTCCCGGGATCAGGTCTACCCGAATACGGCGCCGGGTCCCGTCTGGGACAGACACGTCGCTACTCGCCTTTTTCGCCCCGGGCATGAAGCCCAAGTACTGAAGTATGCGCCTGCCGGCTTCGGCCATAGAGAGCCGCTCCAGCTGGGCGGTCCGTTGCGCATCCGCAATTTCCTCGAGGGTATTTTGTACCCCTAGACTCAGGAGCTTGTTGGTGTTCGTACACTCGAATAGTCCGAGCGCTGCCTTGTAAGCTCGGCGTATCAGGGCGTTGATCTTATTTTTTTCGCACTGCATCCAGTTGTGGAAGGTTGCAACGTAGGTGACGTGGCTGATTACGAAGGAGTGCAGAAGCCGAATCAAGCTTTCATCTTTCATCCCGGCCTTGCGGTTGGCGACCCGTCTGATGAGACGTATTGCGTTGGTAATCTTGGCTCTAAGGCGGGAAATGGTCTCGCCGTTGCCCCGTGGCTTGTCGATAATCATGCCGAGCACCCGGATTTTGTCGACCTCCGGGATCACTTGGCCGTTCCTCGTCACGATCTTGATGGCCTCGTAATCCCTTGGTTCGCTCTTGTTACGTCTGACATACTTCGGTGGTAACACCAGCAGTTCTGACTTGCTTGGTGAGCAGATCAAACCGGAGCTGTTCAGCTGGTCTTCGATTTCATCGACGGCTTCTTGCAGCGTGCTCTCAATGTGACCATCGCTGCCTCCCGGAACCCACAGCGTGATGTCGTCGGCGTAGATGGTGTGCCGGACGCCCTCGACGCGAGAGAGTGGCTTGGCCACCCCGATCATAACGAGGTTGAATAACAACGGCGAGATGACCGAACCCTGGGGGGTCCCGACACTGCCGAGGCTCTTCTCTTGGAGCCGTAGATCGCCGGCGCAGAGCTCGGTAGTCCGCCCCGTCAGAAATTCCTTGATGTAATTGTACGTTCTTGCGCCCGTGTTGAGCCTGGACACCTGGGCTAGGATCGCAGAGTGCTTCACCTTGTCGAAGGCGCTCTGCAGGTCCAGCCCCAGAATGGCCTTGTTGTCTTTCGTTAGGGTGTCATCGTCAATGATATCTTTCTTCAACAGAATCATCGCGTCTTGGATGCCGAGGGAACGCCGAAACCCGATGATCGTGGTGGGGTATAGTCCCGACTCCTCCAGGTAGTCCTGCCACCTACACATGAGGACCTGCTCCAACACCTTGGCCACGCAGGACGTGAGCGAGATGGTTGGGGATGAGGATGGTCTTGGCAGTCTTTCACTGCTGGGGCAGTGACCCCGCCCTCCAGCACTTGTTATAATAACCGGTGAGGTTTTCGATGGCCACATCGCTGAGGTTCTTGAGCGCTCTGTTAGACATGTGATCCGGGCCGGCCGCCGACTTGATGTTTAGTTCGTGCAGGGCCGCTCGCACCTCCTCGACGCTGATGTCGCGGTCGAGCTTCTCGTTGGCCTGACCGCCGTACTCGGGATGCCTTTCCGTGGGTGTAACCGGGAGCTACTTGCTGCCTATGCGTCTAATTACTTCGGGTTCCCCGTTTTCCTTGACTGCTCTGTGAATTATCTTTGCGAGGCGGTCGCGTTAGAGGAAAAAAAGATATTCAAAAGTTAGTAAGACTTTAGCTTTACAGGTTTCCAAGCAGGTCGCTAAGACAATTTCAAATTGAGAAAACACTGGAGGGAAGGGCACGTCGTCCATTTACGCAGCGGAATTGCTTCGGCAGTGCAGCGTAACTTGCGCTTGTATTCACTCGTGCTTTTGGCGGCTTCGTTGACGATGGTACGCATTTCCATTAACAATTCCACAATCGCTCCTCATAAGGCGACTTTCACTGCGGTTATTTTGTGATGCCACATGTGTTCAGCAGTAACAATATCACTACAATGTGTGCCGGCATAGCTTTATACGTGGTCATTTGAAATATAAGCCTGCACCAGCGACGTCTGCTTATTATTGATGCGCAGAAACAGTGATGTACCAAGGGTAAAACTTAACAAAAAATTGGTTGAGACGCCGCGTTAGTCAACAAAACGAAACGGCTATGTAACGCGAGCTGCACTTCGTAACTGGGCTTTGTTACGCTTGTCTGCGGGACGCACTTGTCACGTATGCGGACTGGGTTGTACCAAACTCCTGTAACATCGTGCACACGTATGTCCGCTCTCACGAAGGCCCGCGCCTTACCTACAGCTGTCACTGCAGAAGAAGCAATCTGGCACCCGAATAAAGAAGAAATTGCAGCCGCGAACACCAACCATCCTTGCTGCAAAGGGCCATCGTCTGCTACTGCTCCTGGGCGTGCTTTCGAAAGAGTCCGCTAGGTGACCATCAGTGACACTTCTATAAGTGGCGCACTACGCGTATACATGTTGCGGATCTAAAACCCGGCTGATTATGAGTAACGCCGTAGTGGGGGACTCCGGATCAATTTTGACTATATTGACATTTTGACTATAGCTGCTGCGGCTGGGATGAAGACCTGGACCATGATCTCCGCAGCGTCATTAACCTCATAGCCAGTAAGATACCGCGACGGGTGCGTAATGCAAAGGCGTATTCAAAATTGGGTACAGGCTTAAACACCCAAAGTGGTAAGGATTACACCGGATAGTCGCGCCACGGCCTCTCATAGCTAGAGTGTGGCTTTGGGACGTATGTATAGCCATAGTTTAAGTTCGAAAATATTGCTAAATTCGCGTGTACCTGGCATGCGGAGATTGTGTCAAAGCAGAGGCGTGCTAAGAAGCAAAGACTATAGACGAACGTGATTATTCGCAGGTGCTCCCGCATAGCCAGACACGCGCAGGGCGCCGTCTACTACGATGATTAGATTAGATTATGAGGTTTCACGAGCCAAACCCACGATCTGATTATGAGGCACGTTGTAGGGGGCGACTCCGGGAATTTGGACCACCTGGTGTTCTTTAACGTGCACTTAAATCTAAGTACACGGGTGTTTTCGCATTTCGCCTCCATCGATACTACGATGAAATTGTCACCTACAGTGTCGGTAGACCTCTGTTTGAGCGGAGTGGCGTATCTGTCAGCGCCGTCGTAAATATATGTAGTATATGTAATGGTCAAAATTGACCGCGCAATTCCACAAGAAATTCTCTGCAGACCCTCACACAAGATACACGGATGCGGCAGAGTATTCAAGGATACCTGGTTCCGCAATAACCCCCATTAATACCAAAGGCGAAGAAAAGGCCGCTGCCACGATTATCGCAAGACATTCAGACACGGCCGAAGAGGTGGCAATAGCACTGGCCATCTCCACATGAACCGAAAATGCTATAACACTTAGCGACTCGTAATCCGCGTATCGTAATTTCCAAAAAGGTATGCTTTCCGCCAAAGCTCTGAAAATCATGCAAGAAATCTCGCAGCACACGCAAGATCCCGAGACCTACGTGATCGGGCCCTCTGGTCACTAGTCAATGGCGGGAAGCCAAGCGGCACATGCCACAGCCCGATATCATACAAGCCGGGCTTTCCTGCCAGAGGGGTTCTGAAAGGCGACGAGGTCCGAGGATATTCCCAAGAAATATACGGATATCCTGCAGCATTACAAATTTGAAAGAAGGGTGTACCCCTTGCCGCACCCCTATCTAACCAGAGAAGAGACAGTTGCTCTGCGGCGTCTCTAAGCAAACTCCTATGTACGTACATACACGGCATTGTAATACATGGAATGCACCCAACCCGATTCTCATTGCTTTGCCGCTCCTGCAGGGCGCCGGACACCCTCCGTCTCATGATTATGGTGTGCCCAAACCTTGCGGAACCCAACAATCAAGAATCTCAATCAAGAATCGAAGACAAAAGCAAAGAAGAAGACCGCTAAGTATGGTGGAAGGCCATGCTCGCGGCCCCGGACTTGGAGGACTAGCGCAAGCTGGTGAACCAGGCCAGGAAAACAGAAAAGGCCAATGGCTACCTCGACTTAGGAGACGACCCGCCTTGGATGAAAAAAGACGAACGCTTTCTCACTGATTTAGATGAATAAACGTTTTTTCTCTCTCTCTCTCTCTCGTGTCTTGTTTCATCCTGCCAACTGCGTAGGGCAAACTTTTTGTCGGCAAACTTTTCTTCGCTTCCTCTTCTTCACCGGCGGCCTTTGAGAATGAGCGCGCTTAGCACAACGCGTGCGCCTCGTTTTCTTCGTCGGCTTGCAGCCTCGACCAATCGCGGCCGACCGCGTCACCAGCTGGCTCGTGAGCGCGCACCCCGGGCAGCCCCCGGGTTCCATTTGTGAGCTGCTGCCGTCGCATACGTCCGCCATCAGTCACCGCAGATGCACCGTAGCACCGGGGCTCCTATCTGCCTTGAGCGTGATGCCCTCTAAAGGGACGACTGAGACAACGGCACCTGGCCCTTCTGGCGAGCGAGTAAGCTGCTGTTTGTGTGGCATGCCTTCACCGTTTGTCGCGTTTACTTTGCGGTACCGAGCAGCCTTCGTGACCGTGATCGTTTTCTTCCTTTTTCCCCTCGAACAGACCGAGAAACTTGCGGTGGACAGGGACAACAAGCTATCCCGTGCCGATGAGTACGAGGACGACGAACGGGCGTTTGGTAAGTGGAAATTCGGTTACGTGGCTCTTCATCGTAGTTCCACGCGATTAGGACTTCGGTTACGTGACCCTTCATCGCAGTTGCACGATTTTAGGCCTACTTCAAACAGCAACCATCTGCACCGCCCCGCCCCGCCCCGCCCCTACCCGTCCCGCAACAGCAGGGAACCAGTTCCGTCAGGGGAGAACGTTTCCTCTTAGGCCTACTTCAAACAGCAACCATCCGCACCGCCCCGCCCCGCCCCGCCCCTACCCGTCCCGCAACAGCAGGGAACCAGTTCCGTCAGGGGAGAACGTTTCCTCTTAGGCCTACTTCAAACAGCAACCATCCGCACCGCCCCGCCCCGCCCCGCCCCTACCCGTCCCGCAACAGCAGGGAACCAGTTCCGTCAGGGGAGAACGTTTCCTCTTAGGCCTACTTCAAACAGCAACCATCCGCACCGCCCCGCCCCGCCCCGCCCCTACCCGTCCCGCAACAGCAGGGAACCAGTTCCGTCAGGGGAGAACGTTTCCTCTTAGGCCTACTTCAAACAGCAACCATCCGCAGCGCCCCGCCCCGCCCCGCCCCTACCCGTCCCGCAACAGCAGGGAACCAGTTCCGTCAGGGGAGAACGTTTCCTCTTAGGCCTACTTCAAACAGCAACCATCCGCAGCGCCCCGCCCCGCCCCGCCCCTACCCGTCCCGCAACAGCAGGGAACCAGTTCCGTCAGGGGAGAACGTTTCCTCTTAGGCCTACTTCAAACAGCAACCATCCGCAGCGCCCCGCCCCGCCCCGCCCCTACCCGTCCCGCAACAGCAGGGAACCAGTTCCGTCAGGGGAGAACGTTTCCTCTTAGGCCTACTTCAAACAGCAACCATCCGCAGCGCCCCGCCCCGCCCCGCCCCTACCCGTCCCGCAACAGCAGGGAACCAGTTCCGTCAGGGGAGAACGTTTCCTCTTAGGCCTACTTCAAACAGCAACCATCCGCAGCGCCCCGCCCCGCCCCGCCCCTACCCGTCCCGCAACAGCAGGGAACCAGTTCCGTCAGGGGAGAACGTTTCCTCGCCGGTTTCTCGCGATAAACAGGCCGCCGCCGACGTTGGCCGATGCTCCCAACGTCGCCGCTGACCTTATGAGAGTTGTGTTGCTCAGTTTCTTAGTTCTTGCACAGTAAGTACAGCGGTCAGTGTGAACCTTTCCCAAGCAACGCAACCCTAGAAAGCCGGACGACTGGCCGAGGGCCTACTTGTGCCCGCCTTATATACCGGTGGGTGCCAGGCGGTAGGGATCAAACCACGCATCTTCCGCAGCCGAGCGAGGCGCCTTACGCACTTAGTCACGGCTGCGGTGCGGCGCGGCGCGCCGGTTTCTTGTGAAAAACGGGACGCTGGCGACGTTGGCCGATGCTCCCAACGTCGCCGGCGTCCCGTTTTTGAAGGGAAAAGTGCGATGAAACTCTCCCTTCTGACGTAAAACGGTGCCGTGACGGTGACGGGACGAGCAGGATGATTGTGTAATGAATCGGGCCTTACAAGGCAGGCTATGCTGGCATTTCAGCTTGAGCTCTGTTTATGTGCCAAGCGTTTTCGCTGCGCCCCCCACTGGAGAGCGGAAATTCCGAGCGTGCTCACAATATTTTACTTAAACTAATCAATGGCCCGTATTTACAAAAAGCGCTTCCCATATAATTGTCCGATGGAGCGAATTCCAGGCAATCGTAATGCTGTACATATTAGCGAAGAGTACTTACGAAAAGTTTCGTGAATTCGGCCTCTGATTTTTTTGGTCACAGCGTTGCAACTACGCGGTTTCTCAACTTGACACAGGCTTAGGGGCTAAAGACAAGCTTGCTAGACCGCTCATATGCAATGCAATAATTTCAGCACAGCGCAGCCTGAACACGGACCCCAAACTAAGCGCTACGCAGCTCGCTTTGTACTGATGCCTAATTCACAAAGCTCTTTGTAAAATATTTGCCATTAGCCGGCTGCTTTCGCTATAGTATGCCAACATCACGGGTGGTCGACACTTGCGCTAACGAACATTCTTTTTAGAACTTTTTTTTTAATGCGGGCTCTGGTAATTTAGTTGCTCGTTTTTTTTTTTCAATTTCGTCATGTTCCCATATTACATTTAGCGTCAAAAGTTTGGAAGCCACAGCGCCTGACCGGACCTGCCATCGGGCGGAGTATACATGAATCCCCTGTAGAACTTTCATCGCTCACAGGCTTCACAATTTGAGGCAGGCAACGCTCCTCGCTCTCTTGGATCGTCCGCCGCGCTGCAGGAGCCTTGCGACTGAGCTCAGCGAGAGATATTACACTTGCGCAATGACTACGAAACCTTTGACGGATACATCCACGGGCAAATTCGACGAGTGCTTTTGTTTGCTTCCGGAGCGAACCGTGTCACTCGCATACTTATGGTACTCGTAAGGGTAGAGAAACACGGCCTTGTTTGTATGACGTAGTGAAGGTGAAGCGCGAAAATTGGGGATTGCACGTGTCGTGTACTCCGTGTTTCTTTCGGTTTACTTGCAGTATCTCGTTTCGGAGAACTACGGTATAGGTCGTGTATGGCCAGAATTAGGCCTTACTTTGAGCACACGTATTTTGTATTGGCAATAATGAGGTCATATTTCGCTTCAAGGGCCGCTTATATATATATATAGAAAACGATTTTCAGGCGATTCATTTTTGAAGGCTACGTGTCGTGCAGTTTTTAAAGCTGTCCTACACGACTTTAGTAGATTTCGAAGGGGGCAAAATGCAAAAAAAAAAAAGAAAAACGACCGTGTCCCGTGCATGGGGGGCACGTTAGAGATACCCCGGTGGTCAAAATTAGTGCGGTGTTCCTCACTATATGGCGTGCCTCATAGTCAGATCGGACTTTTGGCACGTAAAACCCGAGAATTTAAAATTTGAACGACTTTAGTAGCACCGCCAGAGCTCTCTGAAATGAGTCGAATGTAATATTATGAAGCCTTGCTAGATTTCGCCCTAGATTCCTTGCGTCATGTCGCTGCGTCTACACACGTGCTTCGGATTCAATATTACGGAACGATGTGGCAGCGCGAGCGTGTAGTGGCTTAATTATTTTTTCACTGATGTGTGGTTTCGAGCAGTAACCAAATCCTAGGCGAAAAGGGAGACCTCAGACCCGTCATTTGCCGTTTTCACTTTATTTATTTATTTATTTATTTATTTATTTATTTATTTATTTATTTATTTATTTATTTATTTATTTCCCTCTTCCTTCCTTCGTTCTTTATAATTTTCTACCTTTGTTTACTTCACGCAATGCTGAAACGCGCGGTCGCTTAGGTTCAATGAACGGAACATGTAACCACGCAAACTTTAGAGCTATTGCTGCTTCTACAGAGGTGCATCATCCGAGTAGTTCGTGCTTGATCAGTTCGCCACCTCGTTCAGCTACGCGACACTAGTGAGGGGCAGTGATTCCGAATAGCGTGCCGCAAAATTTGGACCGCGAGAGTTCGACATTAGAAACCGGACGTGAACCTTCCTCGATGCGCCTAAACTGAACTCGAGGTGATGGTCAATAGCCATTAGCTCTTAGACCGCTCTCAAACACGGCAATGGCGATGAAGTTTATGCATGCGCCGTACCCCGTCGCCATTGTTCAGTGTTCCTAACAAGGAAGCGCAGTAGGCGCGTCTAAGATACCGATTGTGCATGGGGGGGAAAAATTACAAGTGCAAAGGTCTCCGTCAGAATGGCTGCGCATGAATGGCCAAGTATCGCGTTGCAGGTTCTGTACTGTGCTCGGCACGTCAAACAGTTACGCCATAGAAAGTACTTCGCGTTTCCAGCCAGGCGCAACTTCGCGGGCAACGTTTTGCTCAAAATTTTGTCGCGGTTCAAGTAGAGGTCCAAGTCGCACACCTCTTACGCAGCAGGCCTGCACGATTTCAGCCGCATTGTGTCGTGCCGCGAAGCGAGAGCTCAATAGGCAGGGAATTCGCGGCCGACGCTTAGCGCGGCCGTATTCAAAGCACGTCTTTAGATGTGATCCCGATGCATGCCTTCGCGCCTGACGTCGCCACTCGCAGCGTGTGAGCCGCGAGTTGTATATAGAAATTATTTTCCAGGCGAGATAAAGTTTTTGAAGTTACCGGCTCATTTTGTGTCGTTTGTCGGTTATAGTATAGGGCGCCTGTTACGCGCTGCTCGATGAAAATGCACCGCTGCCCATCAGTGCGGCTTAGCTTCTCACGGCCTAATCATTCTCTCTGTCCTCGTTGTAGGTGACGTCCCGACAGCAAAGCGTTCCAAGCAGGCAGCCTCATACGCAGGTGAGCCTTGTCTCAAGCGATATCCTCAGCCGCGCCCTTCCCCGCTCGCTTTTTCCTTTACCATAAGTGAATGCACAGCTCCTTCTCACAATTCGCACAAGCACCGACATTGATAGCCGGGAAGGCGTTCTTCCCTCGGCGACATATTTCTCGCCCTTTCAGCCTACGGAAAATCCGATGGCCGCAACCGCCCGCGAGTCCTCGAGTTTGTTAGCTATGAAAGTCGGTGAATTAAGGAATGCAATAGTTGTACGGGGAGCATAAGCCTTTCGATAAGCGTGTTCCCATAAGGGTGTTCCTGTACGCGTGTTCCCATAAGCACCATCTTTTCACGACTCGTCAAAAACCTACGTTGCTTCGGCCCAAGTGTCCCCTGCAGCACAGTTAATTCTGCCGCTTATAATATAGCGTAAAATTCGTTTGTTTGTTTGTTTGTTTGTTTGTTTGTTTGTTTGTTTGTTTGTTTGTTTGTTTGTTTGTTTGTTTGTTTGTTAGATTGATTGATTGATTTTTTTTTTCGCCATGGCTTTCCCTTTTTCCATAGCCATGGAATGTGACGACGAAGTTGAGGACGAAGAAGACCTGGACGATGAGGAAGACGAAGAGGACGAAGAGGACGAGGAGGAAGACGACGACGACGACGACGACGATGACGACGACGATGACGGTTCAGCTGACCTGGAGATCTTGGATGCCGAGGAGGAAGACGACCAAGTGTATTACAAGGAGGAGGACAAATCAGGTGAGAGGCCTTCGTTTCCTCTTCGAGGCGGTTCGCACCAGGCCGGTCGGGATATTCTGTCGGTTTTTTTCACCCGCCGCTGGTAATGTGGTAAGCCAACGGAACGTTGACTGGGGGAAATGTCCGGTAGGTGACACCACGTAACGCGCCGTTCTTCCCGACAGCGAGAAGATGGTCCTTTGATAGCTATAAGGGCCCATTCAACTCGCTCAATTCACACGGGTCTTCCGCACGTCCGCGAAAAAAAGTTGGGAAGAGTTTGCGGATTAAGCGACTTTCTGGGCCCTAAACGATGGCTGGACTTATAGCACGTGTGGGTCCAGTGTGACGCCGATTAACAGCCGTTCGTAGTGCTTGTCTGATGGGAGCGGCTCCTCGTAACAAAACCAGGGGCCCATATTCTTACGCTAAAAGCATTTCTGCCAAATTATTAGCGAAAGCGATCAGCTAATGAAAAACAGCCCTTACAAACGAAAAGCTTTGTGAATTTCGCCCCAGGTTCCATGTTAAAAAAAGTTCTTCTATGTGTTGTTTGCGATTGACCGGCCGCCTTTACTAAATATGCGTCCAGCATCATGGTCAGCTAGCATCAGCTCTTACGAACGCTATCACGAGCGTCGAATTTTTTGAATTAGAAGCTTTCGTTGTGGCCGCAATTCATAAGGCGTCACAGATCTTATTTCGCACTTCCTGGGTGTCTCCTTCGGTGCTCCAAAACGCTACTGAACATAAACTATATTGGCAGCGCTTTCGAAGTTCCAGGAGCGACGAGTGTAGAGACGGTTCGAGCTGTGGTCGCAGCCGGCAGTCAGTCTCGCTGCTTCTGCGCGCATCCTTCTTCGGACGGTGCTTCGCTACAATGCTGCGCAGGCGAAGTACTCCGCTTCCGGCACTTAGTTTGCCATCGCAGAATCTGAAAGCAAAGCGCTCCACTGCGCAGGATTGCGGGATACAGAATAATGCGGCCTGCCAATAGATGGGAGCACTGGTACCACCCCCTCCTTCCCCTCGTCACACCATTTGTTTCTCGCTGAAAAACTCGCATTTACGCACCGTTATGCGAATTTATACGGCGCGAATTCGGGCTGCTGGGTTTTAATCTGTGCGTAGAATTTTTTTTTTTTTTAGATGGATAGACAAGAAGCTCACACATTGCTCGCTGAGCCTGTCAAAATCGACTGCGATATTTCTTTGGCGACTTCACCCTTCCTACATCACAGTATTTATTAGGCACAAGGAAGAACCTGAAACGTTTGCAATGACAAGCCGAATACTAACAAGAAAACGCACTTGGCATAATCATTGCACCTGACGCTGAGCCTGATGCGCCGCCACGATGTCAACATCGTGGCGGCCATTCCTTCTCCTGGCGCTGCCACGTTTGATTCACGGCATTCCGGTGCTTCACCAATCGAACGGGTTGACCGCCTCTCTCCTGTATTCATAGGCCTTGGTATCGTGTGTGATAAAGCGAGGAAATGCGGGGAAACGATGCAAACGCAGGTGAACCGGCGTCGTGGCCGCTTACGCCGTTTCTCGGGCATGCTTTGCGGCATCGCACCTCGGCCAGCGCTCTCCTACTTCGCAGCGCTGATTTAAGCGTGCGACGCCAGGGATTAAAACCGCCCGTATACGTTTAGGTTATCAGTTTAAGTTTACTGAAACGCAACGCGTAGCCCCTGAGCCACCGTGACGGTCAAGTTCTATACCGAAAGTAGTTGGCAAGAAATAATGCCGGCCTCCCGCACTGTGTATATATAGGGACGGCGGACAACGCTTGCTGGATACTGCTGACGTCCCGATCGCTTGAAAAAGCAACAGAGCGTATATGTTCAAAGTGGCACGATGCACAAGGGCGTGTTCACAGAAGCCTTTTACGCTATAATTGCTTGCAAGAGCTAAATGCAGCCAATCCTGATGCTGGACTATCTTTTGTGAAGGCCAGTCGCAAGGAGCACTTACGAAAGAGAAGGTTTGTGAATTCGGCCCCAGAAGACCGAACACCGCTGGCGCTACGCTCGCAAAGGATTTACTACAGCCCCCTATAGAAGACCGGGAAAATTTTAAATATACGCATGCGTACAGGTTCATCACTACGTAGAAAAAAAAATTGCAGAATTTTACTTTTCAAATAGACACACAGTATTGTATAGACGCAGTCCGGGCCTCTTGATATGAAAGGACCCATCTCGCTTTAAATGTCTCCCAATCACGGCTCCAAGCATAATATATTCGTAAGCGAGATTCGGTTGTTGGGTGTTTCTTTGCCGTGATGAACCTGTGGGCATGCGCGTTATTCTGTGCAGTTTCTTTTTTCTTAAAGGAATTGTAATAAATAAGTGTTGCGCGTAGCGCCCGTGGTGTCCCGCCTTATGTTATCTTTTTTTATGCAAAGCATGCTAGCCGCACAACCACGCTCTTCCTTGCTGCGCCACGCGCGGCCGCGTAGCTCCCATATGACGTCATAACAGCTGCAAAAGCGGAGGCTCAACTCGTGCGCTCGCTTGCGGCCGCGTAGCTACATAGCCGGGTCTCAGCTCGTGCGCTCGCCTGCATGAGTTGTTTCTTCGTCTAGCCGAACCAAATGTAGCCAAGCAACAGCAGTTCACCAGGCTAAACAGTGGTTCAACAACTAAAATCAAGGCTAGTATGCTTCGCATCCTGGGCTTAACCTTAGCTATGCCACAGCCATTTTTTATTTGCACTGCAACGGTTTCAACTATCGACCAACTAACCCCCAGGAGTAAATTATTGTGAGACCCTAAGCGCGCGACAACGCCTATAATGCGGTTCAGAAATTGCTCTCCGCTTTTGTTCAGCAGAGCCTCCGCATTCTTTTGGACGCACGCAGTTACGAAAATTCGTTTGACGCGCACGCAAGGGGAAACTTGGGGGTGGGCGAATATTCAAAGTTTCGAATACTGAACGAACACATTACACACTAAATATTTGTGTTCGGAAAGTAACTATTAGGTATTATCGAATATTCGGATAATCGTACAGTTCGCAACAATCGACTGTCAGCCTTATTACTGTTCCGCGCCTACTAAACAAAGTATTGCAATATTTTCAGAAGTTGGACAACGACAATTTCGAAGCAACGGAGAAGCAAAATGGACAGTGCAAGCTTTCGTTTTCGGTTTTGCGGCTGAAGCCTACATGTCAACCTCAGATTTTACGTGTGCCGTGCATTGGATACGTGATAAAGAACCCCGGGCGGTCGTAATTCATTCGTAGTCCCTCACTACGGCGTGCCTCATAATCATATTGTGGCTTTGGCACGTAAAACCTCAGAATTCTTTAACCTGTAAATCTTGCTTGTAATCCGATATTTAGAATTTTTGGCAATCTGGTCGTGTAGCAGATTTAACTTTTATGCTACAACCTGTTATGTTTTTTTCTTGCAACAGGTCGTTTTAGATGTGTTTACGGCTGACCTTATTTCAGCGACTACCCGCCGTGGTTGCTTAGTGGCTATGGTGTTGGGCTGCTAAGCACGAGGTCGCGGGATCGAATCCTCGCCAAGGCGACCGCATTTCGGTGGGGCAAAAACACCCTGTGTACTTAAGATTCAGGTGCACGATAAAGAACCCCAGGTGGTCCACATTTCCGGAGTCCCCCACTACGGCGTGCCTCATAATCAGAAAGTGGTTTTGGCACGTAAAACCCCATAATTTTTTTTATTTCAGCGACTATTTATTTAGCATAATTGGGAAGCTAGTCGTACAGCAGCCATTGATCCTTGGAAAGCTTGTTTTGTACCAGGCTCTAAAGATATTGAAAGGCTGTTCGCGTAGTGTTTTTTTAGTGAGAATTAGTGATCTTGTGTTTAAAAGCTGTTCCTTCGTCTCTGATATCAGTACTGAGAAAACACCCGTATTCCCCATAACTACTACATCAAGTAACATCATATGACGTATATTAAAGGCGCGTTTTCGTATGGGATTCTACGTTTAATATCGGATTACTGGATATGGGAGTTATGGGCGATTTGGAGTTTTCTGTATGGATGGTTGACTCTTCGCACTAGTCGATACACGCGTGGTACCCAATCAGCATGAAATGAATATTGCTGCTGTAGATACGTGCGTCTGCGTTTGACTATTAGATATTTGATGCGATATTCGATACTTACTGTTCGTATTCGATTCGTGTTCGAAAAAAGCTGGTATTCTCCCACCTCTGGAACAGATGCTTGGTCTGGCCACAAGAGCGCTGCAGCTCGTGTTGGCTTACGACTTTTGCATACGCTCTTCATTGCGATGCGCCGTCCCTCGTTGAATTTGTTAGTTTTGTTGCGCAGGCGAGACCACTGCAAGGAGGAGCGGCAGGTGGGCCCAGTCGGGCAGCAGGCGCAAGGCTGATGATGCCGAGGATCTCAGGCTGGAGGGTAAGCGTCGCCCATCCGGTTTGGCCAACTTTGTCGTGCAATGATAGAATCGGAACGTGTATGGTCCGTGATCCGATTTGAAATAATGCTGTGAAACGTAGTTTGAAATACAGTGGTGCCAACTTGACTCGTTCCGCGTGCCGGCTTGAGTTCTGCGAGGCGTTCATTCTGTGGGACATGTTCTCCCATTGTTTGCCACGGGGCAACCTTCGTTCCCGGACCTTGGTTAATTGTGCGAAAACGCAAGGGATATTACAGCACGTTAGAAAAATACTGGCCATGTACTTACCGAGGAAGGAGGATGTGCGAGGTCCCCGAGAGCTGTGGTGCAAGGGCAAATAAATACACCACTGTTTATGCCATACTGCTGGGAAGAGCAGTCTTTGTCCCGGTATTCTTTTTTTTAATGAGTGGACCTCATCCAAAGTCACCTGCCCCTCCCTTGTCTTCAGCACGTTTCTGAAAGCGAGACCAGAGCGACGCGAGACCAAGAAAAAGCAAAATGGTGACTTATCACGGTACACAAATTTTCACACACGATTTAAGGGTGTAAATTATTTTACGGTGCACGAATATGGACCCACAGTCTGACTCTATCGAGGGGCCCTGAGTCACCTTTTTATCAAGTGGAGAAATTCATTTGAAGTTAAATTGGGCCATTTAAGAAATATTTTGCCGCAAAGAAGTACTTCAGTGGGTTCATCAGAAGCTGAGTTAATGGCAATCAAACATGCTCTTCGCGGTGCTTCCGCTCCTTCTTCAATGCCTTGCACTGCGAAGGCTACGGTGCAGTGGGGCGTACCCACAACGCTCCGCCTAACGAACGTCACCGTGTCGCGCAGTTCAGATTTGATTTTTGATGTTCACGTAGCCGCCACCATTTCCTATTTAGGCGCCTACGACGCGCCGAACATAGTCAAACGCGCCAAACGTGGTTGTCCTCAGCGAGCCGCAGTACGCTCAGCCGCGGTCGCGGTATCTACGCTGCGTAGCAGACGGCAAACAGTAAAAGGCATCGCTACAAAATCGCGGCCCTGACAAAGCAAACGCTGCGCTTGGTTTGTTTTGTGCACGATAGGGCTAGAGTGCGCGCTCATATGCTCCGGTCTGGCTGTGCTACGTGGTACGGGCCGGCTTTGTCCTGCGCTAATTTGACCGATGGATAGTAGCCACATCCAGCTTCCGCATATTGATGCGCTGTCCATTGTTCGATCATTACAGAGAGAAGACACAGCGCTTCACTTCAGTGATGCGCTGTGTCTGTGTATCTGTTTCTTTCTTCGTCCTCGTCCAGTCGCGCTTATACACTCTACCATGGGCATGCAGTCTTAAATTTCGCGTGGTTCGAGGTACAGGTTGAGTGTTCAAAACTAGTCGGAATTAGCGAGACCCAACGGCTACGACACCGATGAGTAGTCAAAGTATAGTTCCTACGCGGGCGGCCGCGGTCGAGCGTGAGTAATTCTCGAAACTTGAAGGCATATTTTCCATTATACTTCAGCCTGGGCACAGTAACGCACAGTAATAGTAGGAAGAGGCGCACTGATCCAGACACCATACTTGATTGATGTCGGCTATTTAGCAATAGCAGCCGCGTATGTGAATCCGCTTTATGACGAAATAAATCGTCCAGAAGAGAGCGAGGAGCAGGCTTCTGTTGAAGAGAGCGTTTGAGAAAGAGAGGTGACTTCGCGCTCCGCCTGCGAGATACGCGCGCCGGGCTCAACTGCAAAATTTCGCTGAGGTGTCCGCAGCAGCGTATGCTAGCCGTGGTCTGTTTTTTTTTCCCCAAGCCCGAGGTGTGGTTCAGGGCCCCTTCCAGAGAAACTGGGTTCGCCCTACGGGTGAAAAAGGCGCCACTGTAGCTTTGAAACAAAAGGTTGGATGACAGTGTCGCCGAGGTTTTGTTGTTGTTGTTGTTGTTGTTGTTGTTGTTGTTTTGTTGTTGTTGTTGTTTCGTTTTTGTTTGGGTCAATTTGTCACTCGTGACCAAATTTCCACCTGCTGTACTTTAAACGTGGTTCTAAGCGGCTCCAGCTTTTCTCGTCCTTCGCGGTGTTTGTCCAACCCATTTGCAGATTACGTGCCAGACCACTACATCGACAGTCACGGTGAGTGTGTTTCGTGTCAATTTGTTGTGCAGTGCCGCTGCAACACCTATACTGCGAGGCAGCGCCCGTTAGCTCGCTGCCTATTCTTACGCACTGTAGTAACTTCGATAGTGCAGAATGAGCATCGAATAGTGGTGCTATTAGCGTTAGCGATGCGTTTAACATTCGAAACTGCGCAGTGGGCTAATGAAGGACACCGTATAGTTGCCGTTTCCGGATTAGTTTCCGCGACCAATTTTTTTTTTCTTTTTGCCGTCATCCGAAATGCGGCAGACAAGCGTTCTTGCATTCTGCCAGCAAATTGTCATATATACTACGATAATAACGTGTACTGTCAGAGTAGCGGCTGTATTTTCATTCATTAAAAGCTCTGTCCTCTTTGTCCCATGTCCTTGCTGCAGCAGTTGCGAAGTAACGACATTGGGCCATAAAATGGGTTATGTAATAACAAAATTTTGTAAAAAAAAAGTGTGCCACACAAACCCCAATATCTCATAATCCGATAAAAATTGTGGGTGGTAGGGAATCCAATACAGAAATAAGCATGTCGTAGATTTCATATGGGCTTTATAGGATGTGGATGTTGTGGCGCATACGGTCGTTCTCATAAAAGGTATACGGCAACGGCGCGATAGAGCCGAGGCCCACTAGCTTGCAGAGGCGGTGCCGTAGCGATACTGCGGTAAACTCGGCCGCTTCGGCGGCCCCCGTGGTTTTGACTGCCCCATTAGCGTGTCTGCATTTCACGTGGCGATCGCGGCCATTTCCTTCATCCGTTCCGATACAGAAAAGAGGGACAGCTGCAGCCTGGCAATTACCATGACTCCCTCGGCACGTTCTGTCGACATCACCGAACTCTCTGGCGACATCATCAAGCTTGTCTTCAAAGGAAAGTGAGTCGGCTGGCACGCTTTATGTACACCGTTTGTCAAAAGTACACGGGCCACGTTTTGCCGCGCGACTGGCATCTCGAGGCAGTTAGCGTGTAATCGCGGGCTTCTCGCACGCTTGGAAAAACACTTATGTAGCACGTTTCGAGCAACAGAAAGCTGTATCGGGAGCTTTTCATGTCACTCTACAATTTTTACATCGACACTTTTCATCTAATTTATAATATTTGAGAAATTGATTACATAATTAAGACTAATTACGTAATTAGGCGGAATGCAAAAAAAAAGATAATCTGAGTATCTCCAAGCGAATGAAAACATTACCTTGGCTCTGTCCAGCTACGTGGCATTTGCACATTTTAAAACTCTGGATAAAGTTAGCTAGGACGCCCTGCATAAACCTCGCGTTCCATGTAGACAACGCGCCCTGGCAGCTCCATTTGCAGCTGAGTGTAATATTTAATTGGTTTCGCGGCATACTCGAGACTGCGTTCATCAGACCTGCTTGCGCAGTTGAACTAAGAATAACAGACTAATAACCGGTTCGAGAACTCGACACTGCGAACATAGTTCGGGTGCATGGTGCTTGCGAGAACCATTAAAAAAAAAGTGATATGTTGGCATAAGTGCAGGGACGACAGCGTCAAGAAAGATAGGATCAAATTCCCAAAAGCTCTCGTGATTCACCGTTGCATATTCTTGTGGAGTGCTCTAGCGTACACGAACTATAGTTCGTAAATACGGGCACTGCATAGTTATAAGTGTTTGGTCCTCCCTGTCCGCGCCCACAATTATAGGGCTTCCGCTTTATCACAAAGTGTATGTCAAAGAGCACGCCTAAAGCATTCTATTCGCAGGCATAGTTTGTCATAGACCACTGCACTCGCTATTGATTTTAACGACCCCAACGATTCGGTGACTGGGCGTTTGTATGCGGCTCGTTCTCGCTTACGATCCGCTTCTTGGAGAAGCGCCCCCAGTGAAATGCGGCCGCCGCGGCCGGGATTCGATCCCGCGACCGCGAGCTTAGCAGCGCAATGCCATAGCCACTGTACGCCACCATGGCGGGTGCTCGTTCGTCCGTGACACGGTTGTCCTCGGGGGGTAACCACCAGCACACGGGCGGTATTCGGGAATCTGTCCTATACGCGTGAACCGGCGCCGTGATTCTGCTCCTGAGTGTGTGTTTATACTAGTGGCCATGGCGCAATTACAGAATCCTCTGAACTATTTACAGGAAATTTCAAAACTACGGAACATCCCGAGGTTCGCCAGCTTCACGGCCAAGGGCACTCTCGTAAGCATTTAAAGATGCTCATGTCGCGTTCCCTCTTCTTCTTCTTGACAGCGTTTGTCGCGATTTGAGGCGGTCGCACTGCGCTCACCCGAACTCAGCATTTCGCAACCTTCCTGCCCTCCATTCTCCCGCACCACCCTCTTTAAGACACAGAGCGTGTATTCACAAAAAAAGTACTTACGCTAAAATTGCTCCTAAGAGCAAATTCCAGCCAGTCCTGATGCTGGACATACTATGAGCGAAGGCAACCAGCCGATGGCAAATAGCACTTACGAACGAAAAAAGTTCGGCCTCGGATGGTCGGGGGTGGCGCAAATGGAGCGTATCGTCTCCTGCGTGGCGCGTCAACACGTTCGCCGTGTCTCGATGGTCGCCGCAGGAAGGCGTTTGTGCGGTACACCGACCCAGAGACGGCTGCAGCCAACCTGAAGGTCATCGAGAAAGCGGTCGGCAAGGGGAAGGTCGTGCGGGTGGAGAAGTGCACCACGCGCAAGCAGACGACGCTGGCCAACATGCTCGACCTGTTCCGGCTGCCCGTCAATTGCACCGTGGCCCGCCTCAAACAGCAGTTCCCTTGCTCTCGCGTCCAAGTGCTCAAGCATGGGTGAGCGATGCGAGCCCCATCGCCCAGGCGTGGACACGCAATGCGTTTCACTGCAGTGGTTCGGAGAGAAACCGGCCTGTCGCGACAACGAGCAACGTTAGAGGAGGCGACTGGCCAGGGACGATCTCTTAAGATAGGAACATTTTATATGCACGCTGGCGAATTACGCTTCTGCGTGCAATAGCAAAAGAACCACGGAACAATCGGTGATGACCCGTCGTCCTTCTCTTTCCGCGCGAGCTGGCCATAGGGTGTTATTGTAACGAGACAAATGCTTTATTCTTCTAGGAATTGTATCTTGTAAGGTGCGTTTTCGAGTGTTCGTTTTCGTTGTTGTTGTTGTTGTTGTTTTTACTTTGCGCTCATTAACTCGCAAAGCAATTGCGACATGCGAATCCGTTTCCTCCGCTGCTTAGGCGGCGTGAGAGCACGGCATCATTTTTTTTTTCATTTATCAGTTAAGCGTTACTTCGACGTGTCAGCCGCAGAATGCTGTCAGCCCCTACGTGTGATCCTCGCGAAAGTGATCGTATCCCTGAAAGTGATCGAAAATATCGCCCCGGGTCATTCCAGAGGGCCAGTAACACATGGCGCAGGTGACTCTCGTCAAGGAAGTTTTGCATATGTAACTTAACTCCAATAAACCGGCGCCGCTTCTGCATGCTTGTAACCCCAGATTGCTCAACTCTACTTGGAAAGATCACTAATTACAGTCTCCGTGCGCTCGCAATAAATTAAACACGATGCACGCGACACCGCAATGCCACCTAGCTACCGCTAATGTAAACTGGCCATAACACTGTTGCGTACGGTGGCCTCGGTGTCATGCAAGGACGTCGTTCAGGCAGCTGAAAAACACGGAACGCTTCCAACGGGCAATCGAACAAACGCGACAACAACCGTGCTAGAGGGGTGCGTAGAGCGCATTTGTTGGTTTCTTTATCGGTCCTTTATCTCTCCATGTTATATTGCCTAATGCAATCCCATGGCTGCATTGAGTCATAGCTTGATTCCACGAGGATGCGCGCTGATGTGTAAAACTGCTGCCCCCCACCCCCCAGTTTACCATTTCTTCAACTCTGAAATCACCCGACAGTGCTTGTGTAGTTTGATGTTAAATTTCTTCCCGCAATCACACCTGTTCGCATATTAAATGCAGCTTCCTGCAAGCCTTCTCTGTTCAGTAGTTTAATTCTGCTATGATCTCTCCGATCGTTACTTTAGCTTAAATAAGATAATCGATTAAGCGATATGGATTGCGGGCGCATGTGTGCGGGGGAAGTTAACGTGTGTCGTTCGGCTATCTTCGGTTCTCAGGAATATAACTGGTATGCATACCGGTCTACAGGAAGAGCAGGTCCAAGGCTACAGTGCCATGTAGAGCTGTAAACGTAAACCTCTGGAGAAGTCTCGCGTCAATTACAGAGCAAACTAAGCATTGTTTAGACAGTACGCGCACCATTGCCAGGCAGCTCGGCTTATGAGCTTCGTAAACGTGGCAACTTTTTTTGCTAGGTATATCTGCTAAAGCGACGCTTCGTGTCTTTCTTTCGCCCAGCTTCGCCAGACTGTGCTTCAACTCTACAGACGACCTCAAGCGAGCCCTTCAAAAGCCTGGGTGCCACACCATAGACGGTCATCCGATCCGATTGAGCCTTGTGAAGGAACTCCAGAAAGAAGGTAGAACCCAAACAACCCCTTGGCGTTGGCTTTTAGCAACCTGCTGGCCGCTGCCTAAACGCGCAGCAGGTCATACGCGCAATTTTGAAATTTCGAATTTTTATAGCTATAAATAACAAGAGCAACGCGGGCTTACTGTGTTACACCATCGCAAGTACTCGTCAGGCCAAAAAGTAGCGTCGATCAATTTACACGTCCGTGCCATGTGTCATGTCGTACATGCTGTAACATGCACCTGGCGCCGCAGTTATTGACTCCCGCAAGCTTTACTCAGACTCATGTTAAAATTCGGTGTCGCTAAAAGGGCTCAAGACGTTCAAACTAACGCTATCGCTATTTGAGCGCTCGTTTCCTTTAAACTGCAAAAATTTGCAGTTTTACTTTTAAATTGGAAATGTGTTGCGACAATAAAATATATCTCCTCTCATAAAAATCAATCATTGCTTAGTGCACTCTAGACGCAGCGATTTCTACAAACGTGCACATTTTTATTTTTGTAGGTAGCAATGCCGGAAATAATGCTAAGCTTAACGTACTGTGAGGCTAAAATTTGCATCAATCAAAACAAATTTACAGGAGCCAACGATGCGACAGCGCCGATAGCTACATAGGCGTCATGTTACAGCATGTATAACATTACGCCTAGCGCTGAACTGCACATTACCCCTGCAAGTTTTGAGAACATCGATGCTACCTTTACGCATAATGTGTGTGTGTATATGTTCGTTCACTCTTTCTGTATATTTTTGTCTCAAGCCGGTGAGGTTCTTGCCTTTATTTAGTGCGCACATTTTACCGTTTAAGGTTACAATGTTTTAGGGCAGCGGTGAGCACGTTCGAATCAAATTAATACGACTGTTAAAAAATACGTGCTTCGAATACCGAAGCTAACGCTGAATAGTGCTATATAAATAAGAAAAAAATGCGGGGAAGAAACGTGGGGGGAAGAAAGTTATCTGTGTATGACAACGCACTACTGGCCAACTTCTGAGTGAGCATTAAGTGAAACGCCACCACACTTACAAGGGCACTGGAGGCGGCCGATGGAGTGCACGCGCATGGACCAGGTAGGCTCCAACAACCGCGGTATAGCATCGCATATTCGTCGACGGGTCGAAGTGATCGAAACTCTCGAACCGAGTGCGAAACGAAAGCATTTGAACTCTTTAAACGTTCGTGCATCGCCTGCATTTCCCCAGAAGACAGCCACTACCACGGCCGGCAGTCCCGGGACAGCCGCGGAGACAGCGATTCTTCCACGAGCCGCGGTGGTCGAGGCTGGGGAAGGAACAGCTGGCCAGGAGAACGAGCCTACTGGCGCGGCGGTGGCGGCCGGGGCGGCGGCTCCAGCCGCATGGGCAGCCGGGCCTCCGACCGGGACGGTCGCGGGGACTGGGGCGAGCTCGAAGATTGGGACAACCGAGCTTGGAGCGGCGGTAGCCGATTCTTCTGGAACAGCGGCGGCGGCGGCCGACGGGGAAGGAGAGGAGGCCGGCGAGGCTCGTGGAGCCGCACTTGAGGCCGCCTGGATGCCCCAAGAGTTCGAAGCTCCTTTTTTTTTTTGTGTGTGTGTGTATGTGTTTGTCCGCTTTTTTTCTCTCTACATTTCACCTTTTTTCCCTCAACTTTTTATACACTTTTGTCTGTGCTCAATAAAGAAATCGTACCAAGTTCGATGCGCGACTCGTGCTGCGTTACGGAGCTGTCGACCGCACTCGAGCCGAGCGGACGAGCAGTCTGTTCACGAATTGTTCCAAATACCGCGCGCCAAATAGTGTAAACGCCCGCACTGCGTTCCTGTCGAGGTTTCAAACTCCGCAAGTAATCGATCCTCGAGACTGAGAGGACGAGGGTGCGAATAGCACGATCTTCGAGAGCGTGAGCATAGCAGCAACTGATACTCGTTAGAGAAAGGGCAATGCGTGTGGACCCTTAATTGGAATAAACTGGCGAATCTGACGTCGTGTTATGAAACTGCCTCCTGACAGGGTGCCACGGCTGTACACGTAAGGGGGCATTTTGGGGGACACGATCCGAAGAACCAATAAAGCGAAACCAATACCAAGGAATTATAGGCATGCACAGGACGAAAAAAAACCCACCAATGTAAATGTGCTACGCTGTTGTGCAAAAAGTGTTTTGTCTCCTTATAGCACAAATAAGGACACGAATAATTCGCATCTTCCTATGCAACTCGAAAGAAACGTCGAAGGAAGCGCTTTTCAAGGCACTAAGCATTAACAACTCGGGGTCACCGTAGTCGGGATGCTGCTCTCGTGCAACCATATGGAATACATTTCCAGGACATGAAACTAACGCCTGTAGAGTCCATTTGCGCCCCCTCTAAGCAGGCATAGGGGCGGGGCATGTCTTTTATGGCTCTCACATGCCTAAGCCAGAAGTATATAGAACCACGCAACAAGAGGGGAAATAAAAAGTATCGAATTGATAAGACAATGGCAGTACGAATCAACACGTCTACTACACGGATGGCGGCTACGATTGCAACACAGGATATAGCGCAGCAATAATAGGCCCGAAATAAGCTAACGCAACATCATGAAAGAGCACCGTATGTAAGCGTCCTAGAAACGAGGTCAATATAGTCAAAAGAGCATTGCCGCGAAGTCCAGAGAAGATTGCGCAAAATGAACGAATACTCAAGCACTTATCAGGAACTACACAAAAAAAAAGAACCATAGAAACCGCGTTACCGACGATTCAAAGCAATCCAAACAGTAAAGCTGGAATTGATATCATGGTAGGCCACCAGCTGATAAGCACCAACATGGTCGTGGGCAGCGTTGCCTGAGAGAATTAAGGAACCGCCGGGAATCGCCACACAATGGTCTGAAGACGACCAATACTTGGAGCTAAAAGAGCAACGCATAGCACTCAGACAAGTGTCAAATGAGCCCAAGAACAACACTACGTGCTTGCATGGCCCAAAACTTAATGAAAGTTTGGCTCCCACCGGCGGCAAGTTGTTTTTTTCGTCTACTTGCATTTTTTTTAACCTTATCATCATTTCTATATTTCAATTAAAATAACATAATTTCCCCTACGTTTTCCTTGGCGTTATTATCTGTTGGCTTCATATCGCTGTGACTTAGGTCTCCCTTCTCTATAAGAACTGAAATTTGGGCGAGTTTCTCTCGTCTCATTCGTTATCGCTACCAACACCATACTACCTGCACTGAAGATGCAGCAAACACGTAACAACCATGATCAGCCACTGTGGGCACTATCCGGACAACAAGCATCCTAAAGAAAAACATTACGTGCGCTGCCAGCCAGTACGCGCCTCAGCAGTTTGGGAGAGTAGGATAAAGACCGAAACAGGGGCCTTCCACGAAGCGTTTCGTTCGCAGGTGTTTTTTTTTTTTTTGCCATTGGCTGGCAGGTCTCGCTAATAATATGTCCGCCATCGGAGTTGACTAGAATTTCCTCTAGCGAAAATTCTAACGTAAAAGGCTTTTCTGGATACGGGCCCAGATGCTCAGGTCATTCCTCGTCAAACACGTTAAAAGTGTGTTGGGCGAGGGGTAGCGATAAACATGGAAAAGAAGAACCCTGCACAGGTGGTTTCAGAAAATAAATGCTTTCTCTCTTTACGGAGCAAACATTAGATCATAAAACGAACCGGCGTTACCTTCAAGGAAATGTACCGCGCAAGCCAGGCGCGGACAGAGAACACACACAAAAGGATGGTGCCCGAGCGGTCGTACGTGTTCTCGGTGCGCATATAGTTTGCGGCGTAAATTTCCTTAAATATGACTCACTAACAATCTCAAACCAAGGTTCTACTTGATGTTACCGTTAGATACAGATAACATGGTACATGTACTTGCAATAAGACAAGGCATAAAGTATGATGCCACTTCGCGTTTCGACAGTGAATCTTTCAGTTATCCCCCTTAACCTTTAAACCACATCACGCGGTATCAAAACAATGGCGATAGGTTACCAAGCGGCACTCGCTAGACAAGGTAAAGACTCGCGACGGCGTCATGTCCGCCTACGAGAGTACTGCTCCGCGATGCGCCTCGATCACCAACCGGGAGCAGCGCTCCATCATACTCGAAGCCATTCACCGCTCACAGCTGCCCGATGCTGAACCCATGCGAGTCTTCCTCACCAGGCCTAAATTACATGTGCACCACCACTTGAGTGCTAATCCCGTTAACGGCGATAAACATCTCCTAAAGGCCGGGATACATGGAGCGTTTCTACGGTGGCAAGTCTGCGATCTCCGCCCGACGGCGCACATTCGACGCCCGGCGTCGCGAAATACGCCCGCCGCTGCAGATCAGGACCCGCCAGATATTTGACGCGCGTCGTCGGACGCTGCCGAAAGGGGCCAGCAAGGGCAGCCAATCATGGCTCACTGACCGACGCTTCCGTCACTTCCCCATTCCTCGCCGGCACATGCTTCTCGCGCGCGCGCTTCTCTGTTCGCGGTCTTGGCATTTTGTGTTGGCGACATGGCCATGACTTCGAGGCAGCTCGCGTGGAATTTAACGATAAGCTTATCTGTGCGGTGCAGAAGCGTTCCATATTGTAGCATAGTGGAAAGGTCGATTATGAAGATTATAAAGATTATAAAGACGGAGACACGTCTGTACGTCAATCTTTTCCGATTACGCACAGCGCGGCCATACCGCTTATTTCCAACGCAATCTCTCCGCTAAATAGGCACAAAATATACTGATACATTATTAAATGCAATTGAAGGAGCTTTAGACTAAGTTTTAGGGTTTTTATTTTATATTTTGTTGCTGTAACGAAAGAGCAAAGGTATATAAACTTTATGTGTGCATTTCACGTTGACTAAAGCAGTTTTGCCTTGTCTGGCCACACTGAGGCGGCACTCGCCGCTTTTTCGCTCCATGTATCTCCGGCCAGCGGAAGTTGGGCGTCACGCCGCCACGGTGTTTTCTGCTGTGCGAAATTCGTCTTGAAAAACGCTCCATGTAGCCCGGCCTTAAGAATGAGTTCGGCTTGATTTTTTTCCTTTATAGCTGGCTCTGCCATATCGTCATACTTAGTGCGGTGCTGCACCCTTTACAGGGATTCGTAACAACGGTGCAGCCTCGAAGGCGGAGGCTTAAGCATTAAAGCCCCTTAAACTTCGTAAAGTACTGCCACGCTTTGAAGAATGCCGCCTCCTCCTCGCGCGCTTTGGCCGAGGCCGACGCCGTGTCGCTATTGGCGTAATAGCATCACGTGGGCCCTCGCGTCGTGCATCAGCGCCATTTTTGGTCGAGAAGCTCAGTTCAGTTCAGTTCAGCTTATTGTCCTTAAAGACCCCCGGAGGGGGTATTACATAAGGGGTGGGTTTAACATAAGTTCCACATTTGGTACACTTCATAAGTTATATTCAAAGTGATCAATCACACGCTGTAGGAATGAAGACGGGCAACTGATGCTAACAATGTCAGCAGGAAGGCCGTTCCAGTCTTTAGCTGCTCGAGGAATGAATGAGGCGGAAAAATGAGTGGTTCGGGCACGCGGCCGTGCGACTTGCTGCGGATGACTGGTGCGGTGAGAGATGCGTCTATGGAGTGGCGAGGAGCGCATGTTGGCGCCGTTGCTATGCTCGAGCAGTGTAGGCGGCGCCACGGTCGAGGAGGGAGCGTGAAAGAGAGGAGAAACGAGGAGGAGGAGAGCGTCACTACTTTACGAAGTTTAAGGGGCTTTATTAAGCATGACAGTCTGAGGCTCAATTAATTGTGCTTGTAAAAATTTGAAATTCAGGGTGAATTTTGCAAGCAAAATACGATACTTCTCGTAGGCTACGATTCGGCTTGGTAGGTCACGATTCGGCTGCCGCTATGCTTGCTGGTATTCTTGCTACATAGTAAATTCATTACTCTGCATAAGCCCCCCCCCCCTCTCCTTTGACACGCTACGGTATACTTTCTCTTCCCAAGTATGTTATTTGTGGCCCGTCTCATCTCATTCATTTGCCGGCTAACGCTACAAATTGGTAACCTTCGGTCAATGTACTAGGACCAGAACAACGAACCTGAGCTCCCCGCCAAGAAAACACCACATGTGAGGTTTCTTCGGTAGCCGAACATTCGCCGAAATTCTGGCCCTTCTGACCCCCAACTCTGGGTGACCCAGGTGAACAGTCCGCAGTTCAGTACGCTGTTGAAAAGACCTCGATGCAGACACAACTATTTCATCACGTTGTTTCTGCCCTTCCACCCGAGATCGCTACCAAGCTACGCGACCTGACCCTCACGCCTCCGCAGTCCAACCCGTACGACACACTGACGTCTGAGCTTCTGCGTCGCACAACCGCTTCGGACCAGCAACAACTGAAACAACTGATCCCGACTGAAGAACTTCAGAACGTTAGCCTTCACAACTCCTGCGTCGCCTTCACCAGCTTCTTGGTGACAAAGCTATACTTTCGACCAGGATCTCATCCGTGAGCTGTTCATGCAGCACCTCCCACACAGCGTTAGAATGGTTCTCGTTTCAACTACCGGATTATCACTGAATCAACTCGCCCCCAGCTTTCCAATTCTAGGTATCATAGAAGTTGCTTGCCCTTACATCGGCTCCCTCTATACCTCGTCCATGCCTACCGACCCATCATCTCGTCTCGTTTCACTGGTGATGCAGAGTATCCGCGATGAGTTCCGTCACGAGATTAGGAGCCTGTCCGCTCAACTATTGGCCCTCAGCACCTCTCGCACGCACTTCACGTCTCGCCGCCGTTCTTCGTCGAACCGACATTTCTCACGCTCGCCACAACGAGACCAGCGCTGGTATCGCCGCACTTTAAACAAAGCTGCCCGCAAGTGCACAGCACCCTGCCGACTATGCCCGTAGCCTACCAGTACGGTCTACGGACAGCTTCTGTCCGAATTTCCTGCACTATTACGTCCCTCTAACTTCCTCCTTCCTGTGAAGCACGACGCGTCACTCGCCACATCTCGCTACAAGGCCTCTTACACATGTTCGCCCGTGTCGCCTAGTTGTAGACCGGCTCAAGATCATCCGCCATGAATTCGAGCACATGCTCGAACTTCGATTCGTGCGTCCATCATCAAGCAACGGGCATCTACATTGCGCATGATATCCAAGCAGATAACAGATGACTTGCGTACATACGGAGACTACTGCGCGCTTAACAATATCACGGCTACGGTCCCTGACCACTACCCATTACAATATTTCGCGAGCTTCACAGCGGTACTGCACCCAGCTACCACCTCCAAGATTCAGCTCATCAAGGCATATCATCAGGTACCCCTCATCATTACCAAGGCCAAGTATGAGTTCGGTGCGCCGGAATTTGATTTCCTCGGTCACCGTGTAGGCTGACAAGGCGTCCGACCTTCACAATCAAAGATCGAAGCGACAGAAGATTTCCCGCAGCCGTCGTCTATCCGCAATTAGCTGCGTGAGTTTCTTGGACTCACAAATTTCCATTGGCTTTTGATTTCCGCGTGGGCTGCACGCTGCTTCAACCATTGACAGACATGATTGAAAGTCGTCCACGATTTTATGGCCTTCTGAAGCTTTGAAGTTTTTTGCCATCATCAAAACGAAGCCATGCGAGGCCGCCCTGCCTTCCACCTCAAAGTTAACGTCCCACTCAGCCTGACGGCCGACGCGTCGGACGTCACATTTGGAGCGGTGATCCAGCAGTTCATTGACGGCGATTGGCAACCCCTCGCGTTCTTCTCTCGCAAACTTTTACCTGCCGACATTCGATACAGAACTTTAGGGCGCGAGCTCGTGACCATCGATTTAGCCGTCCACCGTCCTGAAGGCCGGCAATTTTACACACTGACGGACCCAAAATCCTATACCATCAATTCAGCCAACACCAAGTTTTCGCCCTACGAAAGCTGTTACCTATCTTATGTCGCCGAACTTAATATGGGCGTTCGGCACGTGCAAGGACATACCAACGTCGCCGCCGACGCTTTCTCTCGCATGTCTGCCGTAACCTGCACTGCAAGCCCCACCGCCGTTGACTTCGTAGCACCTGCCAAGCCACAACACGGGCACACGCAGATCACTGACATGCATCAGTCACCTGGATGACTATTGACCCTTTACGCGGTGATACCGTGGGCGCTGCCATGTTTGATCACGTGGTGACGCGTCCATT
Source organism: Dermacentor variabilis (assembly GCF_050947875.1). Classification (NCBI taxonomy): domain Eukaryota; kingdom Metazoa; phylum Arthropoda; class Arachnida; order Ixodida; family Ixodidae; genus Dermacentor; species Dermacentor variabilis. The sequence goes on along the minus strand of NW_027460346.1, from coordinate 2,548,569 downwards.
CCTTGCCTCAACTGCCTCCGTGTTTACAATGGATGTGTATGACGCCGTTGCGGCTTAGCAACCCTGTTTCGGAAGATATCGCAGACGGTGGCTGGGTGGACGACACGAAGCTTTGGCCACAGCTTCGAAGAACGTGCAAAGGAGCTTTCTGAGCTGATTAAGGTATGTACAAACGACGCAAGCAGTGTATACGGTGCTTGTTCTAAAAGCGGGGCTAAATATGTATTCCATGCTATCAAAACTTTCCGATCATGAATTGAATCAGGATTAGTGTGTTTTTCTCTTCGTTCTCTATTTGGCAAATATGTTGAAGCAGCGGCTTGTCATGTTTCTGTATCAGTAAAGTTCCTCGGTACGGTCACCATCAGATTATTTTCTGCCTAATCACTCGTGGGTGTGCTCAGTTCCGATAGATTTGTTTTTGCTGTGCAAGATGCTTGGTACGTAGCTATTTTGTAAATTGTAATACATTGTAGCAAAGATGTATTATTGCTTGTAACTCGCTTACTCTTGTGTGCCGTCACGAAATATTCAGCTTCAACCATTCGTGCGCTATCAGTGTGGTCCGTCATTTATTGTGCGTATATAGTGCGCACATATTCAAGTGTACGCCCATTCACTTATTCTTGACACCTTGGCGATATAGTGGGCGGAACTTTCCGTGCGAGGCGGGGAAGATGTGTGTAGATACCGCGCGCGAAACTTGCTATGACAGTAAGCGGCGCTACTTCCTTTGTCATTGTTTGAGGAGCGGGGCTCACTCTTGCCGACGTTCCGGGGCAGACGCTATTGTTTTTAAGGTCAGCGATACAGCGTTGGTGGATGAGCAAATTTCTGTATCCTCGAGGAAAGCCATGCATCTTAAAGTGCCGGTAACACGTACGGACAGTTGCACCAGCGGTCCACGAACTCAGCCACGCAGATTCATTCCATTCCTTAATATGCCAGTCACTATTTTTGCAGCCAACTACTGCGCACTTCTTCAATCCACACGATTCAATCAAGCATGATTAGAACAGCACAGTGCGTTAGTGAAAACTCAGTTGCATTTCCGACAGCTGATCGCACAGAAGCAAGGTAGAAGCGGTGATGGTTTCGCATTCGTGCGCTGTCGCTGAGGCTACGTGCGGCGCACCCCCGAAAGCGCCATCTCGTTTCTCTAGAAGAAACTGCTCCGAGAAAAGTGTCAATAGAAGGATCGTGTGTCCCTTCTATACATCACAACTGATCGCGGCGGTCAGTTTAAGTCATCGCTTTTCTACAACATTACGGCGCTCCTCGAAACATCCGCATCAGCACGACGGCGTACCACCCCACCGACACGGTGGAGTGCTTTTTCCGCTCCCTGACGGCATCTCTCAAAGCACAACCAGGCAGCACGCACTGGGGCACGTCTTTGCCGCTTGCCTTGCTCACTATACGAGGTCTGTTAGAAAAGTAACCGATCTTTTTTTTTTTTTTTTTGCGAACACCTGATGGATATGAAACAAGCGCGCTTGCATCAGCCGACCTTGAACCTTCGTGCGCATGCGCGAATTTTTTCCCGCCTGCGGATAGCGTCAGTCGCTGGGACGCAGCGTTTGAGTGAGGTAGTGCGCAGGGTTCTCGTCGGTTTTTTATTGCAAGGAAGATGGCAGAGCGACTGGAGCAGCGCTACTGCATCAAATTTTGCCAGAAACTGGGCGACAGCCAAGTGTAAACCATTCGGAAGATTTAGACGGCTTTCGGTGACGATGCTATGAGCAGCACACAGATTAAGGAGTAGTACAACCGGTTTAAAGACTACCGCACGTCGGTGGAGAGCGAGCCACGCTCCGCTGGGCCATCAACATGCCGAGATGACCAAGTCATTGCCGAAGTGAACGCTGTGGTGATGCAGGACCGTCGTGCGACTATCCGACAAATTGCAGAAGAGGTGGGCATCAGCACTTTTTCTGCACATTCCATTATGACTGAAGATTCGGCCAGGAAGAGAGTTGCGGCGAAATTCGTGCCGAAGCTGCTCACGGTAGAGGAAAAGCAACTTCGTGTTGAAGTCTCACAGGACATGCTAGATTTCACAAACAGTGACCCCGACTTCATGACCACCATAATCACTGGTGACGAGTCTTGGGCGTACGGGTACGACCTGGAAACCAAATCCCAGTCATCACAGTGGAAGCATTCCACGTCACCAAAACCAAAGGAGGTCCGCCAAGTGCGCAGCAACGTCAAAGTGATGCTGACTGCTTTCTTTGACTCACGCGGTGTGGTACACCACGAGTACGCACCACAGGGTCAAACAATCACCAATGAGTACTACAGGGATGTCCTCCGTCGGCTACGTGATGCTGTGCGGCGCAAGAGACCGGAGTTGTGGTCAACAGGAAATTGGCGCATCCATCATGACAATGTGCCTGCACGTTCCTCGCACATGATCCAGACTTGTTTGGCGAAATACCAGACTCCTGTAGTTCAGCAGTGCTTTACTCTCCTGATATGGCCCCCTGCGACTTCTGGCTGTTTCCCAAAATCAAGAGGTCAATGAAAAGAGCGCGATTTCAGACAAGAGAGGGCGTTATGGCTGCAACGACAGCTGAGCTAAACTCCATTCCGAAGGAGGCCTTCTCGGAATGCTTCCAACAATGGCAGCACCGCTGGGAGAAGTGTGTGGAGTCCCAAGGAGACTACTTTGAGTGTTATTAGGTTTCCAACGCCCCAGTTATGCCAGTTTTTTTTTTTCTTCGGCCAAAGGTCGGTTACTTTTCTAACAGACCTCGTACAGGCTACGCTCAAGCAATTATGAGCTGCAGCGCATGCCAGAAGAGCTGGTTTTTATTATCCTCTGCACCTACCATACGAGTTATTCGTTTCGGCAGCCACACCATCAAGTCGTCCAGCTGCAGTTTTTTTGTCGGCGACTTTGACAACCTGCGCCTCGCACGCAACAACGCAGTTCGCCACCCGGCCCGCCTGACTTGAGACGTCGACTCACATCTTGGTTCGTCGAGACTCGGTGCGTAAACCCCTGCAATGCCCGTATGACACCCACATGCCTAACATTATGCTTTATGCCACCCCTGTACCTAAGACTTTCACCGTCGACACAAACGGGCACACCGACACCATCCCCATCGACGGGCTTAAACCGGCGTTCATCGATCGTCTTTCGCCTCCTTCACAACCCGAACTAGGCTTTCTCTCTGCGGTTTCATCCGCGCATGCTCTCTCTCAACCTGCTGCACGAATATCTGCTGTCAAACGGTTCTCGTTCAAGTGCACTGCAAACTTTTTACACCCTCACGGGTGTTTTCTTGCCGCACGGGTAGCACCCCTCCGGTTAGGACCTTACAAAAATTTATAGAGTACGACAACGGAGCTCTAACTAGACACACGATGACAAAACACATAGTTGAAAACGATGTAATCATTCTGACAGCCTTGGGCGCACAGAAATATCCGACAGGAGAATTTCACAGGCATAGATATGAAACTCTTCTGTCGGATATTTCTGTGCGCCCAAGGCTGTCAGAATGATTACATCGTTTTCAACTACGTCTTTTGTGATCGCGCGCCTAGTTAGAGGTCCGTTGTCGTCCTCTATAAGTTTTTGTAAGGCCCTAACGGGTAGGGGTGTTACCCGTGCGACAAGAAAACACCGCTAAGGGTGTAAACATTTTTACAGTGGTATACCTGTGGCAGCTGGGTGGCACATGCAAGAGCAAGGACCAGAGACTCTCCGAGGACATGGCACCGTCGTGTCTGAGGTATCATCTAGAAAGACACGTAAAACCAGACTGTTGCAGTCACACGCTGGTCGCTTCTCTTCTCAAATACGAGTTATTTTATTTGTAACCCGCCTCATTCATCGGCCGTCCAACGCCACACCTCATAACCCGTTGTGCTATTTCGAGACGTTAAACCCCGAAATTCAATCATTTAGTTCAAACTGGAACGCAGACAGAACGAAAACGGCACGCGCGAATGGGACAAGAACGTAAGACACATGTGGCGCCGACTTACGACTTGACGTCGCCGCTCAGTTAAAAGTCGGCGCTGTGAGCTCCGCTCTTGTGCGCCGTTTTCGCTCCAATGCCCCGAAGCTGCATAGTGGGTTATGACTGTATACGTGAGGGACGCCGTTGTTGACGGTTTCGGATTCATTTTTTACCACCTGGACTCGTTCAGCCAGCAGCACCCAAAGCACGGCACACCAATGTTTTCGCATTTCGGCCCCATCGACATTCGGCCGCCGCGGTAATCGAACCCGCAGTCTCGCACTCAGCAGCATGGATGTCACAACCGCTGAGCCACCGCAGTGGAGCTCCTTATCTTTCTCTTTTTACTGGGACAACAATGAAAAGCTCGAGACTGCAGGGTTTGCATTGTCCGTCCGTCACGCCAGCGAATACGTCATCGTGATGTCTCCCCATCTCCAGCTGCTTATCACACTCAGCAAGTGCGAAGAAAACTTCGTCCACTACAACCATGGCTCGCACTACACCAACACGTCACCTCGAAGCTATATTGACGAGACTGTGCTGTCCAGTACCCACCCCTAAATTTGTAAATGCACAGATCTGGGGGCGGGGGGGGGGGGGGGGGGAGGTATGCTGTCGACTATCCATTTCGGCCACCGCTGATTGGCTGGAGTTGTACGTGCGAGAAAGAGACAGGCGCCCCCAGCGAGTCGCCTTCTCGCTCTTACAGCTCCAGTCAGTCAACGACGCCGAAGGGGACAGTCGATTCTCCACTAGGTGGACTCTTATAGAACTCTTACAGAATATGCCTCCTCCTGCTGGACCTGCTGGAGTTGTCAGCCGAGAGGCAATAAGCCAGTCCTACCATTCCATTTCACTCATTCAAAACTTGTAAAACGCGCAGTAGTAACATCGTGTTTAAGCAATTCTCTGACGAAGTCATATGACCGCAAAGTGGAAGCCAGTTTCAGAGATCAGGCCAAGCGCCTGGCATTTTTCTGGTTACCCGATGCGTATGCTCACCTCTGTCGTGGAGGGCTTAAGCAGGAAGTGCAAAAACGCGTCGAATGGAAGCGGTGCCAATGCTAGAGCAAAGGAAGTTGCTGTGGTACCATACATTCAATGCATTTCACATAATCTCAGAAGAATAGCGGCGTAATCGGGGGTGGACGTGGTTTTCTCTGCCCCTGAGCGTCTACAGAAGCTATGCAAACAGGTTAATACAGAGAATAACAAAAGGTTCTACTCAACATCCCAAACAATTTATAACCTGTACTCATCACGTTGTCTATGACATTCTACTTTCATGCAGAAGAGCGTATGTTGGTCAAAGCGGCAGATGCATCAATGAGATATTAAAAGAGTTTCGATATAACGTCACTAGGGTAATCTCGGGTCATTTGGGTATTCACTGCCGAGATTGTTCCTGCAAGCCTATGTTTGAAAGTACTTCCATTCTGTATAGGGCTCATAGCAGGATGACGAGGGAGATTGTGGAGGCCTACGAGATTGCAAAATTAGAGGAAAAGTGTGTAAGCAAGCCTTCGGTGCCGCTATCTGAAAAGGAGATACGATTCCTCGGTTTATCTTTGTGACCATTGCAGTACATGTTTTCACCATGCCTTGCACACGTGTACGGTTCATCGAAATGCACCACTGAATGTTTTTTTTTTTTTTTGCTGTCATGTTTGTTTTCACTCGTACGGTATATATTTATCGATGCGTGCGAAAATAAAATCTATAGTTGAAAGTGAAGCGCTGTGTCTGTGTATCTGTTTCTTTCTACATACTCGTTCAGTCGCGCTTCTACACTCTACCATGCCTCCTCACCCACCCACCCACTCCCGATCTCGCTATCTGTCCATTTTGACACGTTTGTAATGTACTAGAATCAATCGATCACTTCTTAGTTTGTAATGTACTAGAATCAATCGATCACTGCTTAGTTGACTGTCGTCATTTTTTTCGAGGAAAATTAAAATCCCACGAAAATATATGCGACGACCTAATTGTCCTGCCCTTCAGCACTCCTGTCCTGCTCTCTCTCGGGGCTGCTGTGCTGGATAACTCCCGAAGCCACGAAGAAATCCCTTAACGAAAGCCACCAATTTCATTGTTAATCTTAATGGTCAAATGTTTATTCGCTTTTTCTTTTCAATGAGCGAAGAGAACATGGGGGATCGAGGGGATCGGTTCCTTAATTGTTACTTGCAAGTTAACAATCGTATTAAGAAAGCAGAGAATGGGGTCATAGAAAGGCACATGAGAAACTATTTGTTTAATTTAAATGTAACAATTATAAGCAAAATGGACGAAAAGATGACAACGGTGGAAGCCGCACCCATAATTTTTAGTTATTGTTCATTCAGGCTGAGCTGCCTCAAGCAAACTATATCTCGACTCTGCTTGCTCAATTTCTATAATTTTCAGTATCTTAAATTAATCCCCACAATACATTTACGAAAGCAATCCGACAAAAATTTGCCAATCCCCCCTAGTGGGTATACGTACCACAGCTATTAGGGGCATCACCGTCAATACAAGCCTCAGCGAACCGGCATATTGATACATGCACCTTGCGTGTTTCTTGTGGAAGATGCACGCGGGCGCCCCGACGAAGACGACGAACGCTCTCTGGCTCTCGAGCAGTTGGCTTAACTGGCCAGCGCTGCATTATCCTTCGTAAATATTGACACGTGTATTTGTCTTTATCGGGCGACACGTTTACCCGCCTAACAAATGTTATCGCACAGCGCAGGAGGCGCCTGCGTGTATCGGAAGTTTCTGGAATGTTATCGATGATTCCATCCGCTGTCTTTGACCGAACCTTCTATAATCTGATTGCATGTGTGCGCAACGCGAATAATGTAGAACTTTGTGGAAGGCACGCGGGTCCCAGCGATTACTCTGGAACATTCGACGACTGATGTATAAAAGCCGACGCGCTTGACCCGCTCATCAGATTTTCTACGATCGCCGAGTGTATTCGCCGCTATCGTTCTTTGAGTGTAGCCTGCTTTTGAGGGCAAAGTTCGCCCAATAAAACGCTAGTTTCGTTAATCAAAGTTCTGCTGCTTTCTTCACCGTCACTACCACGTGACAATATACTTTGTAAACAGTCTCCCGTTCTTAATCCTTCGTTCGCGTAACATTTTGGTGGAGGTGCCGTAAGCCACAAAGCGGTGCCGGTGAGCGCATCTCTGCTTTGCGTAATCGGAGAAAAAATTATGGCATAATTCATTTTATTTATTTTCTGACTACACTGATTTTCTATACCACTCCTGTGAGCGTAATTTGCAGCTTAATGCTCGGCACCCGCCGCAGATTGCCTCCAAGATAGGACGCGCGGGGCCGTGCTCAGCCGCGCATCAACAGTCAGTCTATGAGACGCGCGCTCACCGGCCCCCGTCCAACCCTTTGCGCGCACAACACTGGGCAGCGTCAAGCCACTATCCTACTCGGCTCATCCTCGCACGCTTTCCCTCGCATCTACAGCATACGCCAACGGTGGACATTATCCTGAAGTGCCTCTACGATTGATATGACAATAAAAGAAGCACCCCGCAAATGTATTGTTAGGCGTCGAATGGCACAGGCACAAGAGACTATTTACACTGTATGTTTATGCTGGAGCCAACCGCAGGCAGGCACAGGCTCGCGCCAAGAGCCCAGACACTTCGCCGTCTTTTTCGTGGCGGCTCGTCTCTTGAGCATCTGTTGATGGTATCGTAATACTAGCCCCCGGGGGTAAAAGCGCCATCCCCCGGTGTTGTTAAAGATCTAAGGCGTGTTATACTCTCTACGTTGTAGGTAGTAGTGTTTAGTGATTTCATTGTATGTAGTGTGGGCGTCCTTGTTCTCCGAGTGGTCGAGTGAAGCCGCGCGGTCTGTAAGCGCGCGCACAGCCTCGTGTGCTGCCTCGTTAAGGTTGGGGACGTCGCCGATCTTTGGTCCTAAGTGTGCCGGGAACCAGTATATGACGTGGTTCTTAATCTCTTTCTTTATAACAATTCTGAGAGCCTGTGCGCAGATCGTGCCCTTTTGGAAAGCTCTGATAGCGGCTATGGAGTCGCTGTAGATATGGGAAAGATTGTCGTCGGTGAGCGCAACAGCGATCGCAACCTGTTCGGCCTGTTCAGGCTTCCTTGCAATTACCGTAGCTGCATATCTTGTGTATCCGCGTCCGTCCACAACCGCCACTGCGAAAGCTTTGTTTCCCGCGTATGCCGCCGCGTCCACAAAAGCTGAGCGTTCGCGGTTCGCCAAGGCTTGGTTAAGGAGGAATTGTCCTCTCGCTTGTCGTCTGCCCCTGTTGTTCTCGGGGTGTACGTTTCTGGGTATAGGTCGGACCGTGATCTTGGTGCGGATGTCCCGTGGGAGGTCCGCAAAGTCTTTTTCTATGTCTCCTTGTGCAAAGCCTAGCTTCTATAGGATCGTGCACCTCGGAGGCGTCGTCGAAAGCCTAGCAAGCTGGGCGCGCTGCTGGGCTTCGGCAATTTCTTCCAGGGTGTTGTGCATGCCCAGGTGCTCCTTACAGCCCTTCCTGTGATGCTCCCCACGGCATATTCCTTCAGCCAATCAGGGGCCGAATCTTATAACGGTTCGAAATACGAACCGTTCGCTTCGCCGCTTACGTCACTAGATGTGCCACTCCCTAGCCGGTGGTGGCAGAAGGGGAGGACGCGACTAATAGTTTAGAGGGTGCCTCCTCTGAAGTGTACGTCATTATATGACGAGCTAATCGAGGAATTGCAGAATGTTTCTGCTGGCTAAATAAATGTAAAATATAAATTAAATATTTACGCCAAGTTCTGAAGTATAAACATGTGGTGCAGGGCGTTTACGCAATGCAGAATTAATTTATTGATGTCATTCTTTTTCATTCTCAGCCGACAGGCGGTATTGCTAGCGCAAATGAGTTGGCAGGACGCAGCGCTATATGTCTTCTGCTACCAGGAGCTCGCACGATGCACGCAACAGGAACGCACTGCCAGCACTTAAGTAGCGAGCGCGACAAAACCGTGAACTGGTTCTTAGGGGCACCTTTACTAGCCGACTCTATCAATTTTACTTCTTTTTTCACCCTTCGTCATAGGCTCGGACATGACTCGCTCGCCGCCGCGCTGCCGCTATCCCTGCTATCTGCCCCACGGCGTGTCGCGTGATAGAAGCAATGGAACTTGAAATCGAACATTGCGATATACGGGCCCTGCATTGCCTGCGCGAAGTAAAATCGAAGAGCGTGGTGCTGACGGTGCGCGCTGTGCCGTGAAATTGAGGAACAAAGTGTGGCACTCCCGAACGAGAGAAAAAAGGGCAGCCAAATAAGAGATCTCCACACTATCTTCCCGTCCTGACTGTATAGTTTTATCAGCCGAACGAAGGAAACGCTGAACCAGCCTATAGGTTTAACCCTTCTGATTGCTGAACGGCGATCTGTGAGCTATTCACGCTGGCGATAGCACTGGGAATTCGATCTCACCATGCAAATATCTTCTTGGCATTGGCTTTGAAGCGGAGGTCACGGTATAGCTGACCCAGCCCTTCTACCGGCCAACACAATAATTGCGAGAGCAACTTTGTGGACAGTGTCGGCAGCAGAGATCTAGGCCATTCCGATGAATGCTTCGCGTCCGACCGACCTTTGGGAGCTGCAGGCCGGCGGCGATGAACCGCAGTGCGCAATACTCCTTCCTCTGCGTGGAATGACCACTGGTACGCTTGCACCCGAGTCTCCTCCATTTGATAGCGTAGCCTGCAAAAGGTCCACTTAGAAAGCTGGCAAGGGCAGTGCAACTCATTATCCGTCACTTCTTCGAACGCGTATCGCACTTCCAGCCGTGGTCTACACCTAAAGAGCAACGCCAAGCAGACGACGAATAGCCTCCGAAGCAACCAACGCACGCGCGCGCGACGCCCCCGTGCCTCCGGGGTCGTGCGACCGGCGCGCGCGCGGCCAGGGTCGCAAGCCAACAGCCAAGCCACAGCAACGGAACCCAAAACGGGACTTCCCCTTGGCCGGTTCCTATCCGGTTCGCTTTGAAGATGATTGACAGATGCATGACGTATTCATAAATTGCGATACCGCCCCGCTGCCTCTGATGACCTGTGACGTAACCAAAATTTTTGCCAATCAGGTGAGGCCAAACGAACGGTTCCCCGACCGAACCGTTATAAGATTCGGCCCCAGCACGCTGGCATGGCGGCTATCTTGGATCGCCACCACATATTCGCGAAATTGCAGATGCATTGCACTGACTTCTGTACGCTACCGCTCACTTTCTTTTTGAAGCGCTAACGTTGCAATATAGCTGCCAAGAACCCAGAAAATGTATTAGTCCATAAAATTTGCAGCTCCTCGTCACGTTTCATCTTGAAGAAAACGCAAAATTGTATTTTGCAAAATTTCCGTTTCCCGGCACAAATTTCAAGGCACGTAAGCTCTCTATATAGCCAATCAAAGAGTCAACATGGCGAATAATGGCGGCCGCGCAGCAGCCATGCGTGCCAAGAATAACTCCCATGATCACAAAAGTTTCGACGACAACAGATAGAATCGGTTACAAGAATCGAGAATGTTCCGATGCACGCAGGCGCGTCCTGCGCCGCGAGCGATAACGTTTAACATTTGTTAGCCGGTGAAAAGCCGTTACCGGAAAAAGATAAGCAAGTACGCGTATTACTATACACTCTTAGGCAAAATTATACCCTTTTGCCACACAACGATAGTCGTCATCTGTTTTGACCGCATTTCCTTTCTCTAACGCAGCGAGCCTGGTACTTCCCAGTAACGAACGGCATGCGCGTTATCAGCATAACATTCCCAACAGGAAAGTAGTGGGCGCGGCCTTTTCAAGAAAGGAAACGCATCGAGGCAGATGACGATTATCGCTGTGTGGCAGAAGGGGCAATCCAAAGGGTGTACCTTTGCCTAAGAGTGTAAGACTGTATGTGTAGATATATTGTAGCGCAATGCGGTCTGTTCGGCTAGATTACTGAAGAGGCAGACATTACTTGCACGACATATCGCAATATTCGTGAACATTTGAATTGTTCACTTAAGGGCACGTGTCCAAATTGTGGGACTGAAGCCGGCCTCGGAAACTCCGCCGCTTCGGTGGCAATAACCCCTCAATTTTTCAAAAGTAGCACCATTCTTAGATCTTTCCGTGACCCCACTCTGCCCGGCGTTTCCTCCTCCACGCCTCCTGTCACCCCAGCCTCCTCCGCTCCCCCATTGGCTAATATGTGTCAGCTGGAAGCACGCGACGCGCTTTTGTATATTTTTTTTTTTTCTTTCCAGCGCGCTCCGACCGCCATTGCTGGCCCAGTGCGACGAAAGTACGCGCTGACGGATTGATCGCGGCAGGTGGCGGGATCAAATCGGGGCCGCGTCGGCCGCATTTCGATGCGGGCGATAAGCAAAGACGCCAGTGTCTCGTCCATTGGGGGCGCGTTAAAGAACCCCAGCTGGTCAAAATTAATTCGGAGTCCCCCATTACGGAGTGCCTACAATCAGATCGTGGTTCTGGCACGTAAAACGCAAGAATAATTTTTTTTTCCTCTGTGTTGTGTGCCTTGAGTGTTCCAGTTAAAGCAACACTTCTTCCCTGCGAAAACATTGAACGCAAAAGAATACAGACGGCCGCAGTATACAGATATAAAATGAGCATTTCAACAAAAGTGTTACTGATGCTAATAAGGGGGGGGGGATAATTATTTTCGGAACGTCTGTCCAGTTATCCCATCAAGTTCGTTCTTACTATCAAATCCCAACGACTTGCACTGTAATAAATAAATAAATAAATAAATAAATAACGATTTCATGTGCTGGTGCGTTGTTAAAATTATCAATACTGTCTAGGTGCAAAAACGTTCCTCATGGCCGCCACAACCCGTGCATGAGCTACACGCATCTATAAAAGGCACGGAGCAGAAGTGGCCCTGTTGCTAGGCGTTGCTGGCCCCAGACAGTTGGAATCACTCACGCACCGGCCGAACAAAAGTATCCTGCAGGTACGTAAATGAACATACGAAACCACATACACACACTTTCACGCAGCCAAAACCTGAAACTTAGGTAATTACGCGCGTGTTTGAGCACACCGTGCGCATGCGTCGTGTTTCAGCAACGCGAACTCTCAACGTGCGGGCGCTTTACGCCTTAAATAGTGGTCATTTCCTTTTTTTTTTTTTTTGCGCAGTTCCAACACGACGTTATTAAGGCCAGTTACCAACTGACGAAGCAAGATATCGCCTCAGAAGCTGCTCCGCAGGGCTCGAACGAACTTTTCCGCGGATTTCCTCCGGCAGATCGTTAGCCGTCGTCCGCTACGGCAGGGCCAGCATATGCGGTGGCACAGCCTGCTGGGACCCAAGACCTCCCAGTCTGCATCTGAGGCAGCGACACTCGCCTCCTGACCTGCGTGTCGGGGGGTGGGTAGATCATCTTATCCGTTGGAGAAAAAGTTTATTCTATCTCTCGGGGCCGCGCCGAGCGCGGCAGTGGAGCGGATGAGGAGAAAAGTTGTTGGCGCACGAGACATTCATTTGAGGGATCGCCAGCCGTTTGTGCGCAGGCGCGAGTAAGACCGGCCACGAGAGAGACAATCTCGGGACTTTTGCTCCTGCCTAAGCACTACGGAGGAGGTTTCTTAGCGTCTGTTGGTGGTGTTTGTCCCTAGGCGTGCCGGCATTGCGGAATGAGCTCGAGTTTGTTTACGCTTGGACGCTGGCTGCCGGCACGGCAAAGATCTATGGGCACTTTGCTGAGCTAAACTGCGATAGGCGAAAGCCTATCTATGACTGCCTCTGCTGCGGTTGTCTGAACTGTTCTGCGAACGGACGCCGTTGTGCCGCGAGCATGGGATGCAATCACAGCCATATGGCTGTGAGGTTTGTCTCCGATGTGCGCGCACTACCAAGCGCCCACTCGCACAGCGCTACTGGCATGGCGCCTCCTCTCCTTGCTCCCCTCGCCGGTGATCACCGCTTTTCTGCGTCCACCACGGACTGCGCCCGGATACTCATGAGCCACTAAAGGCTTACGCCTTAAAATAGGTGAAGCAGCGGCACCGACGCCCGATTTGGCGACCGATGTGTCGGAAAGACTGTCTCGCACCTGCAGCGCTTGTGCTAAGTCAGTCGCGGCGGATCATAACTTTCAAGCGCCTTACGGCGATGTACCTTGTAAATAACATCAGAAATGTTTCTGTGGGAGCAGTAGCGACCGTAGTAGAGCCCGGGCTGCATATATTGACAATCTAGAAGGCAGAGCGCCTTAGCAACCGCGTTTAAACGCAAGTGGCTGAAAGGCAGCCGGTGACGATGAGAGCACCAACGCCGCAGGCACGAGAAAGTCTGTCCGACGTGCCTTCAGAGACAAAGTTCTGACTGGTGTTGCAGAAGTCGCGGGGCGCGGTAGTGCTGAACTTGGCGTTACAAGTTGGCGGCCGGACGTAATTGTACTTATTCAATCGTGTTTTTTTACTAATTGTAACAACGTATATCATTATTTCGCATTATTGGCGGCTCCTCCAGTACACCAAAGCGGCAAAGGGGACACCAAAACTAGAACTCAGACTGGTCCGTGGGTTGGGGCAAGCCGAGGACTGCGCGTGCCAGGGGTGTATTACATCGGCTGTCCACAATCGCGGACAGCCAATTTTTTATGCGAACACCCCCTGGCACGCTTTGGCCTCCGCGGCCCCAACACACGGGCCGCCCTGCTTCCTGCTTTGATCCTCCCGCTACCCTTTGGCCGGGTGCCCTGGAGATCCTGCGCCGCCTGCTTTGTTATAAACTCAGGTGCTCTCCTGAGGCCTCCGTTTGGCGGTTACATGTGACCTCCTGGAGCAGTGCTTGTAAAAAAAATTCAATCTATCGTCGCGATGAAAAAGCGACCCGTGACTTTTACAACACCTGTCAGAACCTTGCCCCTTCAGGCACAGCGATTACCAAATGCGGCGTCCGCGCCCAGCGCCTCACCGCACGGGCAGCCAGAGGCTGAGCGTAAACAAACCTGACGGCACTCCGCAATGCCGGCATGTCTAGGGCGCAAACGCATGCAACATGCCCTAAGGAAACCTCCTCCTGACCCGCCGTGGTTGCTCAGTGGCTATGGTGTTGGGCTGCTGAGCACGAGGTCGCGGGATCGTATCCCGGCCACGGCGGCCGCATTTCGATGGAGGCGAAATGCGAAAACACCCGTGTGCTTAGATTTAGGCGCACGTTAAAGAACCCCAGGTGGTCAAAATTTCCGGAGTCCTCCTCTACGGCGTGCCTCATAATCAGAGAGTGGTTTTGGCACGTAAAACCCCAAATATTATTATTATTAAACCTCCTCCGTGGTGCCTAGGCAGAGTCATATATTCAAGGAGCAAAAGCACCCAGATTTTCACTCTCGCGCCCGCTCTCACTCGCGCCTGCGCACAAACGGCTGGCGATCCCTCAAATGAACGTCTCGTGGTTGACGCTATTTTTGGAAATTGAGGGGTTTTAGGTGGCAGAGCACTCTAAGAACAGTTTACACCCTTTGGAGTGCCCCTTCTGATAACGCGCGTGCCGTTCGTCACTGGAAAGTTCCGGGCTTGCAGCGATAAAGAAAGGAAACGAATCAAGGCAGATGACGATTATTTTTGTGTGGCAGAAGGGGCAAGCCAAAGGGTGTAAACTGTTCTTAGAGTGAGGAGGTCACCATCCATCAGGAGCGCGGAGAAGTAAATCCGCTTCCCTTGCACGACCTCCTATATCAGCGATCCACGAAGCCGTGGCCGTGCCCTTTCACCCTTCCTCTCCACTTCTCTCCCCTTGCCCTCACTCCCCTTCCACTGTCCGCGCGCGGACGCCGGTCCGGCGTCAGCTAAGCCCGCTGCATGAAGTTTCATGTTTCGTTATCTGCTGTTATCGGGAAGCGTGCGCTCGTGCGCTGCTGTGCCTGGCCCGGCGTGGGCCAGTTTCGTCAGTTTCGTGGTCCTCGATAGCTGTGTGCTTATGCTCCGCGATGTTTCACCCATTTCACGACTCGCAGCGCTCGTGCATCGTGCAGTGGTGCACGAATGCCTCAAAAACAAGCCCCAGCTGCAAGGTTCTTCCGGGTACCTAAAGACAACAGGTGAGTGCGCAGAGCCAAGGACATCAGAAGGCGCATGTACTACACCTAAAGCAAGCGGCGGTGGCGCGTGGATGTGGGGCTTTATGTACACCAGCACGGCCCTGTACATGTGTGTGTTCCATGAGTCACCAGACGTCGTTGCGCCTTGATTGGGCTACCCTCTTACCAGTAGAGAAAGCTGACAAATAGATGTTCCTCCTCATTGTCACATGGTCTGTGGCTTGTGTTTTTCTGTGCCAAGTCTCATTCTGCGTCTTCAGTAATTCGCCTAGCTTTCCATTCCGCTCTCACTGCTTTTTCTGTGGCACCGTTCTACAAACGTACTAACAGCTGAAAAATTACTGAAGAACACTGTTCGTGTCTATGTAATATCTCACTAATTGCCGATGGGAAAACCGCGCGAACAACATTCATGTGTAGGCACGATACGTTTTTTTTTTCTTGAAATTTAAGCATGGGGGGGGGGGAGCATTGCAAGTGTCCTATATGCATATTTTTGCAGTTCGTGTTTATTACACAAAAGAGTGCCTAGTAGGTATGATGTAGCGCCTTAAGTAACAACGATTTGCGCACGAAAGGAAACACGGACCCTTTTTTGTGTGTTTGGTTTTGGCGCAAAACTCGTTTATTATGTCGGATAACCAACTAGCGCCCAACGGTTCACTTTCCTTAGGTGAATTAATTTTACTGTTAAGTATTACATTCGTTGTGAAAGAAAAGTTCTGTTGTTGGCTTATTTCACCTGGTCTTTGAGGAATAGGCCTTTTTGCGAATGTTTATGTTCTGCTGCAAAAGCTGACTACCTTTTGCTCCCCCTTGCCACCGTTACTCAAGTTGTGGCCAGATACAAAATAATGTGACAAAGTGTATTTCCGTTTTCGTACAAGGTTATTTTTCTTCTGCCTTATCTTTTTCATTTTGTTCAGTAGCAATAAACATGTCACGCATTTCATATACTTTTGTTCAGGTATATAAATTCTTTTTTTATGGCTGCCAAACAATCTTAGCATTTTATTGTATGTTTTAGGTATCTTGCGTGTCATTATCTTCATCATTACCAGTGAATATTCCTTTTCTTTAGTTCTCGTGACTGTGTCATATACACTTCTAGGTTTTTGCAATATCTCAGCGAGTATATCAGAAGCTCTCAGTGCGCATATCAGCTCTTCAACACCTTGGTCTTAGGGCATTATACAAAATTATTTTTTGTATACTTGTGTACATAAAACGGCCTTCACGTTTTCTTGAGTTTTATTTATTTATTTATTTATTTTGTTATTTCACTGTCTGTGAACTTTTGTGTTGTTTAGTATAGTCATGTACAGGCGCCGACAAAAGTGGTATACTCCACGCTGCGGGAGCCGGAGCAACGGCAAACTGCATCGCATCGCCATCTACAGGCAGCATGTGGGGTCATGTCTGCCGATAATAAAGGGCGACCATTGGCTGTCTCGATCCCATATGCCGCCTGTAGATGGCGTCGCGATGCAGTGTGCCGTAGAGTTACTGTATATGCTACCACAGGTAGCATATATAATATATATATATTTGGGGTTTTACGTGCCAAAACCACTTTCTGATTATGAGGCACGCCGTAGTGGGGGACTCCGGAAATTTTGACCACCTGGGGTTCTTTAACGTGCACCTAAATCTAAGCACACGGGTGTTTTCGCATTTCGCCCCCATCGAAATGCGGCCGCCGTGGCCGGGATTCGATCCCGCGACCTCGTGCTCAGCAGCCCAACACCATAGCCACTGAGCAACCACGGCGGGTGCAGGTAGCATATATATTCGGTAGCATATACAGTAACTCTAGTGTGTCGCTGCTCCGGCTCCCGCTGCGTGTACAGCGTGTACTGCGTGGAGTATACCACTTTTGTCGGCGCCTGTACATGTCACGCATTTTTCATTTTTGTTCATTTTCTGAGCCTGTATTATACCAAGTTATGCGAAAAATCTTTGTTTTCGGAAACGGAAGTCAATAAAACGAGGCCAAAGATTTGTTGTGTAGGAAGTGTATTTTATATATGTTCTGCCATAGCGTTGGGGTAGGCAGGAGTGAGGAGTTTTAGAAGAGGGCTCTGCGTACAGTCTACGAGCCATGAAATCCACAATCAAATTCGGAATCAGCGGCATCTAATAAATCAGTCTTCATAACACACGCTAGTTGAGACAAAGCGATAACCGCAGTCACTTCTCCTAGCTTGCGAACTTCACGCGTTACCACGAATCGAACCTCTTTTGGCGCTAGGTTAGAGACGCGTCGCTTCGGTGGGTGCCGCCATGTTTGTTTACGCAAATCTTTTGGGGCAACTTTTGGGGTTCCCGCTAAATCAGTGAAATAGCGTGCCCGACACAAAACCCAAATGCAGTTTCCGTCTGGCGCATGTGCAGTGACTTCGACGCTATTTCTTTAGGGCCCCAAACGTTTAGTTGGAGCCCCTAGTCTAAACCTTTTTAATGTCTGGCGTAGCGCGCGCGCGCGATAAAAAAAAAACAAGATATACGCACCGTGGACAGGCAAAAACAAAGCTTAGAACAACAGAAAGCTGAGCTAGTTGGTAAGGATTCATAATGTAAAGAAAGGGTAAGGCATGCAGACACGGACACAAGAGAAGTAGACAACACGAACGTTGGTGTTCGTGTCGGGGTGGCGGCGTTCGCGTTGTCCACTTGTGTCCGTGCCTGCACGCCTTACCCCTTCTTTGCATTACAAAAAGAAAGCAAAAGTAAAGGTGCGCGGTGCAAGGGAGCGGGGCAGGGTCGTCATAACAAAGAGCGCTAGGGCGAGGAAGCGCCACGCGGCTGCTGTTCCTGTTGCCATGGCAACGCAAATAATCGTGTGCGCTGCCATTTTATAAAATGGCAGAGCACACAATTGTTTACCAAAGTACCAATTAAGCACACGATTACCAAAGTATCGCCCTCCTGCTGAGGCCATAACTGAAGGCGACCTTGGCGCTAGCGTCGAAAGAGCGTCTGCTTAAAACAACGGCAGCCATGCGGAAATTCACCCCTGGGACTGAAGCCTTGCAGTCGAAGTCGTGTCTGGTTAGCAGAAATAAGAGCAGCGCCCCTTTCAAGATATAAGTCCCAAAATCTGGCCTGCAACTGCTACATACGTTTGTGGGAGACTTAACAGGAACGCCGATGTATTTTGTAGCACACATTTTAAGGCCAGGTATCTCGTAGCCCGGTTTGAATTTCAGTTTCGGAGCATGCGACTCCTTACTTCATGAATTTTAATTTTCTTGTGAAAAAATTCGACAAGCCTTTGTTTTGGCCAAATATGCCTGACCACTGAGAAAGAAGTGTTTGGAGAGGCATCTGCTAGGCCGCGACAGCGCGCGCGGGCGGCCCGATAAAGTCACGGTCGGGCGAGGAGGAAATGATGGCAACTACGGTCGGAGGGGAGCGCGCGCATACAGGCTCGATCCCTAATGGCAAATGGCAACACGCCCGACGTGTCATCTGTCGTGCTACGGCAAAAACTGCGTTTACATGGTCTCCTACACACGTGACGCACAAAAATCGCGATGTCGTCTCATATGTTGCCTCAAATTCGGAAAGCGCACCGCGCGCGTTTTGCCTTCTCGGCGAGGCGACTCACGACAGAGGGCGCGTCGGCACCGTGCCCGATTGAGGGGCTTTAGTGCCCGACGCTGTGAATTTATTGGGACGCCCTAACGAGCGCTGCTTAGCCTCCTCAATCATTCTTGCTCCGCTAGCATACGTTTCAATAAAGAACAAGCACAAAACCAAATTGATAACGTGCTCCTGCGAACAATGCAAAGCACGCAGCGATCCCCGTTTACGTTTCAGGGTAAAAATTACTGTTGCCCAAGCTGCCGCGGCGACGGCGGCTTGTGACGTCGGGAGTGACGTCACAACCTTTAATGTAAAAAAAAAAGGAACCAGCCTAGCAACTCATTTTATTGTTGAAGCACCGCTATGGGTAGGCAACACATAGGACTCTCGAGGAGCAGCGTGAATACCAGGAGCGAAAAGGGGAAAAGAAACGGCAATACGACCAGCGGCGGTGTGCCGCCACTGGTCGTATTGCCGTGGAATTCCAGCAGAGGAAGTCCGCGCGTCCAAATTCTCCTTTGGCTGAAAATGTACCGGGGGAATCGAGCAATAAAGCATTGTATATTCCTCTCGACAGTTGTGGTGGTTTTCAACAGCATCGCTAGACATCCACTTTCGCAGGGCCGGGATGTCGACTCAATTTTTCAAAAGAAACGCTCAGTTGCCATTTTATGAGCCAAAATTGTCCCATACGATATAGCAGGCAGTTATAGACAGGGGCGTAGCAACGGGGGGGGGGGGGGGGGGGGGGGGGGGCACGGGGAGCGGGGGCTATCATATACGTCTGAAGACACCCGGAAATTGTCGATATCCTCGCCTTTCCTCGACTATACACACAGAAGGGGGGGGAGTGACAGAAGACCTATGGGCCTCGGGTGCCAGACGACCTAGCTATGCCTATGCTAGACGACCTAGACGACCTAGCTATGGTTATAGGTACAGTACATCTTGGGTCCATGCAGAAAGGAATTTCAATTGCAAAAAATATGAAAGCCCTTCGAGAAACTTGACACATTGCTTAAAGTGCATTTCTCACAGCTCCAGCTCGTATATATTAGCTTCATTAAATGTTGATGTCATCCTTGATTGAATAGCTTTATTATCTAGACTGAATCATTAATAAGACTTGGTTTTATGTTAATTTTGGCTTTGCATTGTCTTTAGGAGTTTGATGCCATGGCAAAAGAAAACCTTCCTTTTCTTCCAAAAGTTATTTGTCACTGCTGTTATATGCTAGTTTTCAGTTTTCAGACAAAAGAACTAGATCACTCACGAAATTATTATGTTGAGAAAATGTAGGAGACGCTTATTGATACATGCATATTGAGTGTTTCTTGTGGCCGATCGATGCACGCGGGCGCCCCGACGAAGACGACGAACGCTCTCGAGCTGTCGGCTGAACTGGCCACCGCTGCAGTCACCTTTTGTAAATATACTTTGTAAATAGTCTGCAGTCTTAATACTTTGTTTGCGTAACATTTTGGTGGAGGGTGCCGTTCCCCGTCCTTGCCACGGAGCTCCGCAGCGGCCGCACCATCCTGCCATGGCTTCCGGTGACGACACCTCGTTATGGTGGCTAGAGGGGGAGGTGTCGGCATCGGAGCGCCCGAGAGGCAGCATTTTTTCAGGGCGATGCGGCGGCGCTGCTGTCGGCTCCGAGATAGGGTGCCTCGATGCGCGCGCCCCCGCTTAGGGTGAGGACATCTGCGTCGTCTGCTACGGCGGCCGCCATTCTCGTTCCCACTGCATGCTTGTTCTCGCGGAGAACGGACTCCTCCGCTTTCCGGCTCCCTATCTCACGCTCGGCAGCGACTGGGGCTAACCCCCTTTCTCCCGCGCTGTTATGCGGAGGGCGTTAAAAGGCTGAATGGGCATTTTTCTTCGTGAACGGAGGCGCGGTAAACAGGATTGCATGGGAAACCTCACTGATGTCCCAATGCAAGTGAGTGAATTTGATCGGTAAGAAAATTCAGCCGACGCGGTCAATGCAACAACGTCTTGGTTCTGCACGCTTTGAAGAAACAGCATCAGCAACGGTAATAAAATATAAAGTCCCCTTTTCGTCTGGTAACAGCCAGATGAATACAAAAGCTGTTACCCAAGCAAACATGAAATCATTTATTCAGTGCTTATGAAAACACACAAAGTTAGAGATTTGTGTTTAATGGGAACGTGAACACTGAACATTATTGCACTTTTTAAAAGTCGACATTTATGTTAAATAGACCGTAATTGATAAAATAGTTGTGATCACTATATATATAGATGCAGACTTCAGACTTTGAAGGAAAAGGCTCGCAGAACTGCAGATTCCAGCTTGCTTACGCAAGGCTGACCCCTGCACAAGTCTTGCTTCCGTGGCCACTAGGATGAGTGCTCGGAATTTGTCGGAGATGAATTCGGAGCCTCACTCTGGCATATGCAGCAGTCAGCATTTTGCTTATTCGTTCTTTGTGAGCCATGCATGTGTTCACTGAGGGTTTGTCTATGCCTTCGAGATAGGCTATCAGAGAACGAAGTGGCGACTTCATGGTGAAAAATTTGCCTGTGCACCATGAGTTGACAGCGGTGAAATGTTCCTCGTAGTTTTTTAAAGTTTTCATGACATCAGCGCTTGGATATACGAGGTTTTGCCCATCCCTGACGTATTCCTTGAGTGCAGTCAGGGAAGCATACTGATCGTCAGGCTTGCCAAGGAGAGCAGCCTTGCACTGCGGACAAGTTATAGATTTCAAAATTCCTTTCAAAATAAAACCGCCAAGGTAAAACAAGATGCGGCACTCGGTTGACGTGAGCTCTTCAATGAACAGAATTTCCGTGTCGTTGATTTCATCGACTTCGCTTTCTGCACATTCCTTCTTGCTATGTGCAAGCAGATCGACAAGGTATTCGCGGTCGTCAAGTTCGTAGCTTGTTGATCTCGGAGTGTGAAGAAAGTGGCTGACGCTGACGAGTCGGAGTGCACACTTCAAGTCATACGCAGTGGGCACTGGCTTCATGAGCCGCACCACAGAAAAAAGGTTTTCTAGGCAGTCTTGCAACAGCCTGCTCGTGAGGAGGAATTCATACCCTTCACTGCCAAGAAGCACTTCTTGAAGGCGAAGGACAGCCGTTGTCGCAATTAGGACCCCTGCTTGCGATGGCTTCCACTGAGATCCAGTGCCCATTTTCAGTTCTCTGATGGTGTCTGTTGCCGTGCGTAGTGTGTCCAAGGCGGCATGATATTTAGTAATGTTCCTGCGGCTTAGCGCCATGGTGGGATGACGCGATGACATGAGGGCATACCACCTAGAAACGAGGTCCATAAACCACGCTGTTGTTTCGGCCTCTGGCTCAATCACTCCTTCTTTTATTAGGAACCGAATAGCTGGTGGGGCTTCACGGAAGAGCTGGACAGCGACTCCTACTTTCATTTTGGTGAAGTGCCCACAACTAATGTGGGTTTCTGACAAATTTGGTGCTACCTTAAGTTCGTTGGCTGCGTCATAATCCAAGACGGCCTGTACATGCTCCAATTTCACCTTCGAGGCCGTCAGTCCGTTCCTGCTTACTGTAGTATCACTGAGTGTGAAAACTTTTGAGCTTAGAAGCTGTCCTTTCAGGTTCTTAAGGACATGTGCCGGGTCCGAGATGAAAAAAAGTTCCTTCCCTTTTAAGGTTGGGTGAGGTATTGAGCACGAAGTTGTCGAATGGCGGTGGCTCGAAAAGCCAAATTCTCTCCACATAGCGCGGTTTGCTGCACCCATGTCACATGTGATAACACGGACTCTTAGAGAAATCTGGCTGCATATCTGCACTATTTCCAGGACATATGCCTTGAGTACAGAGCCGTCCACGTGCCTACCAGTGAATTCATAGGCTATCACTTGCTTCCATCTCTGGTTTACCCCACCTAGCATAAACACCAAAGCATGATTGGCTGGCTCTTCAGGCTTTGAGGGCAACGTCGTTCCTCCCAGAAGCACGTCTTCGCCACGGTCGAGTTCAAATCCGGGTGCTATCTCCATTTCATCTAAAAAGAGAACGCAGTCTTTCTCCACGTCCTCCATTCCCTCTGCTTTCGACCTCATGACGTCGATCACTTCATGCAGGATACCTGGCAGAAACTTCAGGCCCTGAATTCTTCTTGCTAACGTTCTGCTGGATGGAAGAGGGTAGCCAATCTTTCTGAGTGTTTCATACCCGGTGGTTCCACAAGCAAATTTAATTTTTAGACCTTGCTTTACTGTTTGCGCTGACCACGAATTACCATGATTGTTGTTCCGAGAAAGAGCACGAATTTGGTCTTCATTTAAAAACTTCGTATTTCGTGAGAAATTAGTTGCCTCTTTCTGCAGCTTGCGTACCTGCATCTGTAGTTTTTTGACAGTGTTCTTAGATTCGTTATGATGTTGTCTAAGCTTATTATTGGCTGCTGTGAGATCTGCAATCTTCTTCCTAAGCTCAGCTGCCTCAGAATCGAGGGGTTGGGTCGCAGTAACTATTGCAGTTTCTTGAAGCCGTGCATCCCTGGGGGTCGAAGTAAGTTGCCCATTAGCATTGTTGGTTTCCGTAGCCGCCAATCTCTCATTTATCTCCCCGTCTGACGAAGAATCAGCGGGAGAAAATTCCTGCGTAGTTGAGGGAAGAACGTTTCTCACTTCTCGTGAAGAATTGTGTGCGGCTGCGTCGTCACTGAATAATGCAGGCACGTGTGCATTTCGTTCCCTTGGTGGCCTTCGCTCTTTAGGAAGTTCTGGAAACAGATAAATAAGAAAAAATGCCCATTACATATATTTAAGATTGTGTTAACTAAAAGCAGAATAGAAGGCGCGCCAGAAAATTTAATATGTATGCGCATGAATCGTTTCCTCACATAACTTTTTCAAATGTAGATAATGAGCCGATAAGCAACGTGGTAACAAATACCAGGGTCAGGAGGCATCTCACCTTTGAATGGGAACACCGTTGGTACAGCATTAGGCTTGAGCTTCTTCCACCCATCCGCGCGGTTCTGTTCGAAGCTGCTGGCTTCGAAATGAGCCTGCAGATGAATTTGATATTGAAATTAGCGGCGCATTTCCGGCTCGATAATGAAAACAATGAAGGCAGCACGCAAGAGAACACAGTAGTCCAAATATCAGTCGAATTACTCGAATGAGAGCCTCAATCTGCACATAACATATCCTGTCTATCTCATTCACTGACTTAATCCGCCATCGCAGAACGAAGCGTCGGGTTAACAGGCCAAAGAACAAATTAGTCGAAATATCAGGCGAATTACTCGAATGAGCGCCTCAATCTGCACATAACAACGATCTCTGTTAATCTCATTTACTGACATAATGCGGCGTCGTAGGACGAAGCGTCCGGTTAATAGGCAGCGGAAGCTACCCAACGCCGCACACATGTCAAAAACAACTTCAGAAATCGTGAGTGAATTAATCAAAATTGGTTCCTGGACCATCCATTTGCACAGTAATTGCCACAGCTTATGTGCCCTTGCTTGTCCTCATGCTCTGTGCCTTGATGCAATGTTTGGGCCCAGACCGCAATTCGCTGGCAAGCGCCTAGTAAAGGCAATTACCTTTGAATGAAAAGAAGCGGCGAAAGCACGCGTGGTACGTATTCCCCAGCGGACACGTGTCGTGCAATTTCGGATGCGAACAAGCAAGCGGCAGACAATGGCCTGTACCGCGCTGTAGTGAAACTCATTTACTTTGTTTTAGTGTTTCACGCAGCTTTTTTAAGCCGAGCAAGAAGAATATTGAACGACACTTAGCTGCCCAAACGCAACAAAATACAAATAAATCGCAACAAAAACAGCACTGAACCAACATGTGGCACTTACGCTGCAGACACACGAGGAGTTCGTCGGTTGCCACTTGTCACGCTTGACTCGCACCAGCCACAGAAGCCGCCTTTTTGGGTCCCTTGGAAAATGGAACATCCTCCAACCATTTCTCGAATGGTTGGAGCACTGAGGAACACAACATCCAGGCATTCTACGCCGATGAAAGCCGCGCGAACGCAGCAGCGTTTCGAGGACGCCCGCACAGCAGCGCGGCGAAGTCGACGCGGGCAACGCAATGGCGGAGGGAGCGCGCGAAAACAGGTTTAGGCGGCGCCGGCTGGTTCAAAGGGTGACCTCACCCTAAGCGGGGGCGCGCGCATCGAGGCACCCTACTCCGAGATACTCCGAGATGCGTCCCGTACGCTGGCTAAGGTCCGCTGCGGTTGTTTGGTTCCGCTGTGAAGTGTTTTCTCGCTCCGCGGCTTGTTGGGGCGCAATACGCGTATCGGAGAATCATTTTAAAGGCTAGGCGACTTTATCACTGTAGCTGGCCTGACGTACTACTAAATTTTGGTCGTTTTATCGCCGTGCTTTAGCTTCGCGCTCTGTGCAACACTTATGAAACTCATAATTCCACCGAACAGAGAAAGCTTCCGCAGTAGGCGGTCGTTTGCGGTTTGCCAGTGCAGCATTTTCATTTTAAGGGACTATTATAGGGTACCGTATGCTGTTCTGCCTGGTGTGACTTTATTAGTGCCATGAGCTATAGGCGCTTGTCCTAATCGTCTACTGGATGGTGCGCGCCTCGGCACTTGAAACGGGCCGGGCCGCTCAAGTGAACCAGGATTATTTCAAGTTTATTTAATTTTGCAATGAAAGGTAGAACTGTAGACACCAATGGTCAAAACTGAGTATAATGAGAGCGCAAAGGGAAATTTGGTTTCGAATATTTGAAACCTGCAAAGAACTAAGTCCACGTATGTGGCACCTAGGAAAATGCCAAGAATGTCTTAGAAAAGAAAAAGAATATTTATTGTTAATAAAATAATGCACACGGTCGACTGTATATACATGGTTGCTAGCTCTCAAACAAACAATATGACACGAAATGGAGCACAAATTCAATATATAATGGAGGTATATACCCAGAAATGGTGAACAAGGTGCAGTGCAAACGATAATAATTTGTCAGGTGGCAAGTTCTGTTCAGATATGCAGATATTTCTGGGCATACAATGTGATGTGAACAATTCCTGTTCTATATACATATTCAGATGCTTTGTCTTGGTCTAACTGATATAAACTTTGCAGTTATGTTGTGCACCTCAGCCTGAGGTACTTCATTTTTTCTCGTTTCCCTTGCTTCGAAGCGTTCTCTCCTGCGACAAGGAAGTGCAACCTCGTGATAACAAAAAACCGTATCACTTGGTTGGTGAATTCTACGTGATGTTGTGCACAGCCAACCATATGCAGCTTATTTATGGAGAGGCAGGAAATCAGGTCCATAATGCTGTCAGCCTTCAACTTGTTGAAGCTGAAACAATGCGTGAAGGCATCTTCTATCGCAGCAACCAAGTCTTTTAGTGCGTGAGATGGGTAGAGTAGGCCACCTCTATCCATGTGGTTGGTTAGGCACGACTCTTCCGGAAGCAAGTGAGAGTCTTTTGCTTGAAGCAACAGCTGAGAACACTCTTCGCACTTTGTTCTCATTAGCATTTTTCTGGCCACATACCCACTAACGTAGTAGGTTATGCGAGAGTCGCTATTTGAGCCTACCATTTCACGATGATCTGGCATCGCATCACATGCCTTTACCATCTCGTGAACTTCATTTAGGTGGCCCACATCCAGGAGATCATCCAGCTTACTTTGCATGTCGACCAAATTTTTGCAGTGGCGTGGGTCAAGCAGGCTACTGAGAACTCCTTGCGACGTATTGCCGCTGGTAGGTGACCAGGCCAAGCTATAGAAACTCGGGCAGTTAACAGAAATCAAGAATTGCGCTGGGGTGGGGTGGTCATTGGAACCTGACATTTGCCTTAATATACCAAACAGGTTTTCAAGGGCGTCCTGGCACAAACGTGAGGTCATCAAATAATTGAAGCCTAATGTCTCTGTGACGTAAGTCAACAGGGAGAGTGTGCTGGAGAGGGTTACACGGAGGCCTTCAGCTGTTCCTTGGCTCAGGAACCCACCCTGCTTTCCGACTGCTTGCTCCCACACATCAAGAAAATCCAAGAACTTTTTTATGTGTTTGGCTTGTTCACTGCCTCATCTCAAACCCTTCCGGCTGTACCTAGACGTCATCGCATCAATTAGGTCCCTCATCATAGATACAAACAATGAGGTTGCCATTGTACTGCCAGGACCATAGCGGGTCTCCACTTCATTCTTGTATATATAAAGGCCCCTCGATACCTCGTCGCTGAAGAACCTAAACGCCAGGTTCACTCGCATCTTTTCAAATCCATTTGGCTGGCAAACAGCCATGGTTACATGTGGCATTGCTCTCAGCCGTACTGTACTCGCAGTGTCAAACTTCCAAGCTTCCTTCATGTACTCGTTGCCCACTCTTCCATTAGGTGTCAAGAGCCCTTTCGATGCTATGGAATTACGCACACATTTAACAAGATGAGGGAAGTCCGAAATGAAATGTAGGTATCTACTTGTATCCACTGGGTGCTGTACTTTAGACACCGTATTTTTTAGATTTCCGCTAATGCCAAAAATTTTCCACATGCTTCTATTCCATGAAGCGCCATCGCATGTGACGAAATCAACAAAGAGTCCAGATTTCTCAGAGCAGATCACAGTATCAACAATTATTCTGGACAGTAGATCCGCTTTCACATTACCTCGCGAGCCGAAAACCCCGAGAATTTGTTGCCATTTGCCGGTGAATGGCTGAAACAAAATCACCAGCCCATGGTCACAATGGATCTCTGCTTGTTCTCCAGAGGTGTAGCTGCCGAGGTCAACGAATCCGTCGATCAGTCCATTTCTGTTGACCCTCAAGTTTTCTGAGAGCTTTATCTCGTCAATAAGGATGCCTCCATGTCTGCGTCGAACGTCAATGCCCTTTGCCTTCTCAGCTACTGCCGCGAGCACCTTTTCATTTATTCCAAACCCGCTTTTGTCCTGCAGATGTAAGACTGCAGGCATGAAGGACTCGGGACAACCATTACTTTGTGCTTTCGAATGTGGTCATAAAGTCGTGGGCTCTTCATATGCATAACAATGCATTCCACGATCCACTCTTGCTCATACTTCATACCATTTGTGCCTTTCCTAGTTGAAGCTTCGAAGCATGTTCTGACTTGCATTTGCTGCTTTCTTGACAGGCTTGCCAACTTTGCTTCAAAATGAGCAGTAGACGTAGCTTCATTGCCCCGTTTCATTTTTTTGACCGTGTCACTCAGCTTGCCAATGCTCAGCCTGTCGACGAAGTTGGTCATTTTTTCTTACTAGCTTGCGTGACAAGTTAGCCTGTCTTCCTCGTGTGCGTTTGTAGGAGGCTTGATTCAGCAGCAACTTCCGAAGGTACTTGCATTGCAAGCACCTCGTCTCATTTTGGGATATTCTGCAACATCTGAGGCTGTAATGCTTCCCTCCATAAACTTCGTGTTTTGTTTTTGTATTATCAATTCTGAGAATTTCTAACCCTTCACAAGGACTCATAGCATCTATCTGAAACAGCAACTCCTTCACATCAATAACATTGCTAACATTGACGCTTTTCACCAATGATCCCTGCACATATGCAGTGCAGTGGAAATCTACATCAGTACTAGTGCACAAAAGTAACTTCTGAAAGCACATTGTTTCGCCGCTCGACGCACACACAGAAAATGCCACAACTTTTGGAGCGCTTGAAATCAGGTGCCTTGCCCAGAACTTACTTGGGAGGCTTACTTCTATAACACTGTCCAAGCCTCCGCTGCTGCTGTCAGAATGCGAAGTTGATGGGATGTCGCTGACTACACTGTCATCATGCTCATCTGAATGGTCGACCTTCTTTCGCTTGTGCGGCACACATCCAGTCGAAGTAGCTGTCTTTCTTTTCGATGGTAGCTTCTTGGAAAGGTACGCAGGGACGTTGGGGAACAAAGTTGGAACCGCATCAGGTGTTAGAGAAGGGCGATCACGGGGAATTTCCACTGTTTCACCGTTGATTACATGTGTGTAGCTGCGAACTACAAACCTCTCGTCGAAGTGAACTTCACACACAACGCAGTTCTTGTCCAGTGGCTTGTCAGCTCGCGGAATGGAACGTTCCCAAGCCTGGCGGTGTTAATCATCGGCGGGGACGGCGAAGAGAGAGGCCTTCTTTCCTTTTTTTCTGGCTGAGACGTATCCAGTGGTACATCCAGGAGCAAAACAATGTCTCTGTTGTTTTGCCATCACGTTGAGTCGGCACAAGGAAACAACAAACTCGCAGGTGAGCCGTCAGGATCCGTCATGCACTAGCAAACAAAAGCGGGGCACACAAAGCTAACTACACGAGGCGCACGCCGGAGAGATTGCTCAAACCACGACCGGCTTTGGCTCAAACCAATGCCTCCGCTCAAACACAACCTCGCGCTAGGCATCTCGGAGACGACGCGAGCGCCACCTGTCGTCATGAAAAAATGCCGCACCGCCGTACGCGGCGCAGCCCAGCCAATGCTGACACCTCCCCTTCTAGCCACCATAACCTCGTCTCCTACTCCTGCGACTTGACAACAATGTACATTACGGTTACCGATCCTCGCGATCCTGGCATATTCCCCGGCCAAGATAATGTCGACATTGAGAACAGGCTCAACCTGTATGAGCGTGCTAGCCAAAACAACTGCTGGGACCCTACCATTATGCTAGCCAATGTCCTATTCTACTTGGGTGGAACGATTCTCGTGTCTGGTTCTGGACACACGAGGACGAGATCTCTAGCTGGGATGATTTCAAAGAGAATCTCGTCGACCTTTTTGGAAATCCCACTGGTCGGTAGCTGGCTGCTAGAAAAGAGCTTGCTACCCGAGTTCAGTCTTCTACTGAATCGTATGTCTCGTACATACAAGACGTGCTCGCTCTTTGCCGGAACGTCAACGACAAAATGGCAGAGGTTGACAAAGTCGGCCACATATTCAAAGGGATCGCGGACGACGCATTCAACTTGTTGGTCTTCAACGTCTCCACTATTGACGTCATTGTCAAGGAATGCCGCCACGTCATTTCACAGTTCTCCCGGCTCCCTTACATGGCTGCGACTATGCTTGCATTGACCTTACCGCTTCACCACCCTTAAATGAGCACTCACATGTATTGTTCGCCGCGAACTCGAGGTTACAAGTCCTGCGCCGTTCCATTCACGCCCACTTGAACCCACCATTGACCAACCAGCCCTCGTGATCTCTCATTCAGGCAGTTGTACGGCAAGAATTTTCAAACCTAGGTTTTCCTGCTGCCTGCTCCCTCTCCCGACCTGACGCCCGACTGGTGCCGACTGCTCCGCCTCGCGGCAATTTGTATTCCCCTCTGAGATACCGCAACCCTACCGAGTGGTAGGGTTGCGGTGTATCAGAGTGGACTCCAGACGACAAGCCCATTTGCTTCCGTTACCTCCGCATTGGCCACGTTGCTTGCCACTACCGCACCTCCTGGACATCACCGTAATTTAGCTCCTTTTCCCCACCTCCTCGCCCACATGCCGAGCCACGCCGTTACACGTCTCTCCGTATGCCTCCTACCTCAGGCATATCCGTCACCGACAGTCGTCCTGCTCGCTCGCCGTCACCTCAGCGCCATCGGTCCAAGTCGCCCCAGCCACACCACTATTCGTCGCCGACCAATTATGGACCCTCCCGGATGGAAAACTTGACCATGCAGCTCCTGGGGGTAATGCTGCATTATCTTCGTCGTGTCGAAATCCTCCATTGACGCTCCCAACGAACCAGAACTTACTTGATGTTCACATCGATGGTGTCCCTTTGACGGCGTTGATACTGGAGCCCAGGTGTCCATAATGAGTTGTAACTTCCGTCGTCGACTGAGGAAGGTTCTCGCGCCTCCTACTACTCGAGCCGTATGCGTGGCCGATGGCAGCACTGTTGACGTCTCTGGAATATGTACTTCCCGTATGAGTGTCGCCGACCGCCACGTTCCTGTTCTTTTTACAGTGCTGACCAATTGTCCCCATGACCTAATCCTCGGACTCGACTTTCTTATGGCGCATTCAGCTTTGATAGACTGTTCTGCCAGTACCGCTTTGCCTTGAACTTCCTCTACTCGTGCATATTCGTGCTAAACTGCCGAACAACTTTAGTACGACCGCCTTCGTCCGCCTGCCGCCTAAAGCCTTGATTTTCGTCGATTTGGTATAGTCTTTCCCTGTTCCCAATGGTGATTACGCCACCACACCTGTTCCTGATGTCCTTTTGATGTGCAATATCACTGTGCCCCACTCAGTCGTCACCGTCGCCGATAACCGGACGTGCCTCCCTGTCATTAATTTTGGCCTGACAAAGGAAGTTCTCCCCAAAGGCATGTCGGTTGCAACGGTCCGCACTATCGGAGATGACCACGTCCCGACGTTTTCTGTAGACGCCTGCTCCGATTCTTCACCATGTCCACAGGATGCTATTTGCCATGACACAACATTTCGTCCCACGATTGCTGCGGACCTATTGCCTGAACAAGCAGCAGCTCTGTGTCGCCTTTTGGTTTCCTACCACGACTTCTTCGACGTCAGCAATCACCAATTGGGCCAGACTTCAATTGTTAAGCATCACATAAATACTGGTGATGCCAGGCCTATTCATCGCCGGCCATATCGAGCTGCTGCTTCTGAACGTAAGGTTATTCCACATGAAGTGAACAAGATGTTTGCCAAAGGCATTGTAGAACCTTCGTCAAGCCCTTGGGCGTCGCCCGTGGCGCTTGTTAAAAAGAAAGATGGCACATGGCGTTTCTGCGTAGATTATCATAATCTAAACCGCATTACCTTGCCTCGCATTGACGACGCCCTCGATTGTCTCCACGGTGCCAACAACTTTTCATCAATAGACCTGCAATCTGCTTATTGGCAGATTTCTGTGGGTGAAAAAGACCAAGACTGCATTCCGTCACTCCTGATGGTCTATATCAATTCAAAGTTATGCCATTCGGTCTATGCAACGCCCCAGCAACGTTCGAACGTATGATGGACTCATTGCTTCAAGGGTTAAAATGGTCAACATGCCTCTGCTACCTAGATGACGTTCTCGTATTTTAGCCTGCATTTCAGACGCACCTTGAGCGCTTATCAGCTATTCTTTAAGTCTTCCGTGAGGCTGGGCTCCAACTAAATTCCTTGAAGTGTCACTTCGGTCGTCAGCAGATTACAGTGCTGGGCCACCTCGTCGACGCTTCAGGTATTCAACCAGACCCGGAGAAAATTCATGCTGTCACATCTTTTCCTGTACCTCAGTCTGTCAAAGACATCCGAAGTTTTGTAGGACTCTGCTCCTGCTTCCGACGCTTCGTTAAAGACTTCGCAGTGATTGCCCGACCCCTTACTGATCTTCTGAAGAAGGACGTGCCGTTTACGTGGGGCCCCACTCAAACTGCCGCGTTTACCCACCTCACCAGCATTCTCACCACGCCACCTATACTGGACCACTTCGACCTGTCCTCTCCTAGAGAGGGGCATACCAATGCCAGTGGTCACGGTATTGAAGCAATCTTAGCCCAGCGCCAACAGGGTCAAGATTGCGTTATCGCATACGCTAGCCGCCTCCTCACAGCAGCGGAGCGCAACTATTCGATTACAGATCGTGAATGCCTGGCTCTCATCTGGGCGGTTTCCAAATTCCACCCATACTTGTATGGCATGCACTTCTCTGTAATCGCCGACCACCACGCGCTCTGCTGGCTTTCCTCACTCAGGGATTCTACTGGCCGGCTTGGTCACCGGGCTCTGCAGCTACAAAAATATTCCTATGCAGTAGTGTACAAGTCGGGCCGATTACATCAAGACGCAAACTGTTTATCATGCTATCCAGTGGACGAACCACCCGCTGACCCTGACCCCGATACCAACGCATGCGTTTTCTCTGTTTCTCAGCTGCTACACATTGCTGACGAGCAACGCGGTGAAGCCACTTTGCGTGCCATCATTGATGGCTTGGATATTC
The DNA here is from genome assembly GCF_050947875.1 of Dermacentor variabilis. NCBI lineage: Eukaryota > Metazoa > Arthropoda > Arachnida > Ixodida > Ixodidae > Dermacentor > Dermacentor variabilis. Next base: position 2,515,986 of record NW_027460346.1, on the reverse strand, counting down.
GCTTTCCGATTCGTCCCTTCACCTGTTTGTTCTCCGGGATGGTGTATTATACCACTACAATGTACGCCCCGATGGTCCTGCCCTACTTCTCATCATTCCTAAGCACCTCCGGTGAGCAGTTCTCCAAGAACTTCACAATTTACCAATGGCAGGTCACCTTGACGTCTCCCGCACCTACGACCGGATCCACCGACGCTTCTTTTGGCCAGGCCTTGCCCGCTCCGTCCGGAAGTACATTTCGGAGTGCGAAAAATGCCATTGCCGAAAAATACCATCGACGCTCCCGGCCGGGTGCCTTCAACTGCTCGTCATTCCTTCGGAGCCGTTCTGTCGCGTAGGCTTGGACTTACTTGGCCCTTTCCCGCTGTCCACGTCTGGAAACAAGTGGGTCGCTGTGGTGACAGATTATGCCACGCGCTACGCCATCACCAGAGCGCTTCCAACAAGCTGTGCCACAGATGTCGGCGATTTTCTTTTACGCGACATGATTCTGCAGCATGGTGCTCCACACCAACTGCTCACAGACCGTAGTCGAACATTTCTTTCTCAAGTCATCGCTGACATCTTGCAGTCTTGCTGCGCCAAGCACAAGCTGACTACGTCTTACCATCCGCAGACCGATGGTCTCGCTGAGTGTCTGAATCGCACCTTAACAGACATGCTTGCAAAGTACGTCTCGTCCAACCATACTGATTTGGACCTTGCCCTACCTTATGTCACTTTTGCATATGATTCTTCGCGTCTCGACACTGCCGGTTATTCCCCATTCTTTCTGCTGTTTGGCGGAGAACTCACACTGCCACTGGACGCATCCCTTCTATCCGCCGCAGCAGAGACCAGCGAGTATGCACTTGACGCCATCACCAGGGTAGCCCAAGCAAGCGAAATTGCCCGCGCTCGCCTCCTGACCTCCCAAGACAAGCAACGCCGCTTGTACGATTGCCAACACAGAGACGTCCACTTTGCGTCTGGATCTCTGGTACTCCTGTGATCCCCGACTCATCACGTTGGCCTGTCAGAAAAACTCCTGTCTCGGTACACAGGCCCATATCGAGTGCTGCGGGCCGTGACTCCAGTTACCTATGAAATCGCTCTAGTCAGTACCAGTGCCTCATCTGCCCTGAATTCTACTGAGGTTGTGCATGTCGCACGCCTCAAGCCATATTACTCTTCTGTTATCACTGATATTTAGACGCCCCGGGACGGTGCTTCTGCCACCGGGGGTAATGATACATGCATGTTGAGTGTTTCTTGTGGCCGATGCACGCGGGCGCCCCGACAAAGACGATGAACACTCTCTGGCTCTTGAGCTGTCGGCTGAACTGGCCAGCGCTGCAGTCACCCTTTGTAAATATACTTTGTAAATAATGCAGTCTTAATCCTTTGTTCGCGTAACAATATGCAGGCAAATTGTGAAGTGGTTGGTTGATTAGGGGGTAAATGAAAATTGCTAAGCCCTTGTTTTCAGTTTGTTTAGAGGTACTAACTGTAAGTAAAAGTTTCCGCACATCCCTGGGTGGACCAAGAATGGCACAGATATTATATTTAGAAGAAACAAGGTCCACTCTATGGGTGATGTGTACCGAAAGTTTGGAATATGTAGGTTAATTACACACTCCAAAAATAATTACTGAATACTCGTCCTTTTACAATTTTTATGCACCATACGAGGTGGGTATACAGTTGGTTTTACCAGTCTCCTTGGTGAACCATACTAGGCATGCTGTTTATATTTCCTTGAACTAGGACTGATGTTGCCGGTCACAAATGATAAGTGTTTAATCTGTGCAGGTTAATAACAGTCTTTGTAGAAAGTTACATATTAAAGCACTTCAAACTGTTGTAATACTGTTATCTGCAATTTTTCTGGGGAGCCCCCAGATAGTTGAAGAAGACATCAAGTTCTAATTCGGTGAAAATGGGAGGAGGGGAGGGGGAATGCTATGTGTAATGTGTGGTGAAACTACTAGGTTTCTGAATTAGAATTGTTGCAAATAATTACTGTACCCTTCATTATTATAGCTCTTGGAACAGGGCAGGCCCTATACTTTCTGCCATGTAAACACAGCAGCAATTCTAATTTTCTTACCTATGCTATAGCACTAATGGTGCTACAAGAGAGTATAACCCATACAAGAGTTATATTCTCCACCAAATTTCTTCTTTCGCAAGGAAACAAACCTCTGCTAATATCTCATGTTCAGTAAAAAAAAAAAGAAAGAAAAACCTATTTAGGTATTTATTCTTTTTCGACCCACTACCGCCCAATTCATGGCCAATCCCCCGTAGTGGGTTGTGCTACAACTACAGGCACCAAACCAAGCCAAATCTTATCCACAAAACAGCCCATAACTACATGTTGTGTATCATATACGATACAGCAATTAATTCGTGCATCGCATGACCACCTGAATGGGTTAAATAATCATATCACATTAGACTAATAAATAGTAAACAAACACCCTAATAACTATTTCACACTAATTTTAAGTGTATAAATTTTGAAAATAACCTGTTTATTTACTAACTTTTTGCATATTGCGTGACGAGCTGCCACCATACATATTTTGAAGGAACCAAACAAGTACATTCAGTGCTAAAGTCACTCTGTATTTTATTGCTAGACAGGACATTCATTTCCCGAGAATATGGAGGACTTTCTTTTCGATTTCATTGCCTAGAAGTTCTAGGTGTATCATATACAGGGTGTCCCAGCTATCAGGCATCGCATTTAAAAAAAGAAACTGGCCATTCTCGGCGAAGATTACCTAATCAAGTGCATATTCTTCAAAGTTGAGTAGCCACCAGTATTTTTGATGATTTCATTCAATTTAATAATTACAATTAGGTAATTTTCTAACTACTGAATTTAAAATTAATTTTTTCATTACAGCTAGCACATTATCTGGTGTGCTGCACCCACAACCTTGGTGCTGATAAGAGTGCGATAACTGGTGGTTGATATGTTGTGGAAAAAGTGCACTCGCCAACTCCTGCGGAGCGTGTTTGAGGGCGCTGCTGCTTTTTAATGGGGACGGGCGGTTAGTCACACAATATTTTTAATTTTTTGAGGCCTTTATCAGATGGAAATAATAGGGCAAAATTACCTGGCCCAAAACATGCCATTCAGAGCAGTAATTATAAAATTAGTTAATTGCAATTAATAAGTTGAGTGACATGAACAAATGACAGCTGCTCTACTGTGAATATGCACTTTGTTATCTTAATGGAGAATGACCAGTCTTTTTTTTTTTTAAATATGATGCACAATAGCTGGCTGGGACAGCCTGTGTGAACACCATGCAGTAAGGGAGTAATTAGTTGATCGTGACCACTTGAATACTGCGATTTCTTATGAGTAATTACCGCCTATTCTAGCAGTGCGCATGAAAAGGCAGAACAGCGCTGTCACAATTTGCACATGAAGCATACATGGGGCTCCTTTCTCCAAAGAAAACAGGGGTGCCATTGAAGAGAACACATATGGCGCGAAGACGCTGCGACTCGCTGCAGCAGCGTTTATTGCAAATCTTTTTGGCGACCCAACGCAGGGGCTCTCTGTCACGCAGTCTCTTCTTCCAGGAACATTGAATCGCCATGCTCAGTCTGGTTGCTGTAAATGACAAGAGGGTGCATTGTTGTAGCAGCTTGTAGCAACACCACTGCAAATAAATTGCAAGACAAAACAAGGGCCACAGGTCTGCTGCCACAAGGTGAAGAACATATGTAGAGATCGTAGATAAAAAAATAACCACAGTGATTGGAAATAGAGGCAGCTAGCTCATAAGCGAACCGAATTTAAAATTATTTCCTATTTACCCCTCACTTTAGTTTTTTTTTTTCATACCTTCTGGCCACATCTAGGAATTTTGCAAGATATTTGGATCTCCAGTTGGCATTTTCCCTAACTAATTGCAGACAATCATAAATGTGATGATACAAGTGTACCAAATTGTGCTGCTTTTATTCAATGTTACAGTTTGTGTTAATACCATATAAATTTTCTGTTGAGTCAAGTTAACCAAAATAATCAGGACTCGAACATTTTTTATAACGAAGTAAGTTGAAGTGAGATACTGCCTCAAATAAAGCACGTGTCAGTGGTCACTTGAAAAATTCTTACAACTTTTAGGGCTTCCATTCCACAAAAATATTCATCAATCTTGTGTTCATTTCCTTACTTTGACATTGCTCCCTCCGGATTTTTCATGTTAAGATGTGCGCCTGGGCATGCCATTGCATTCCAGACAATAAAGGAGCAACCGCAGAGTATATATAACTAAAGAATATGTAGATAAGACTGAAGGTGACTGATGGGACATGATGCAACATGAAGAGTAAGAATTTTTTTACAGAATACTTAAGGATATCTCCGTAGTTTCGCAATTGTGTTGTCCATTTTCCCTCAAGTATTGTCACTGAGAATGTATTTGCACTGAATACTTAGGCCCACACACACACATAAAGGGTTCTTGATGTCTTTTGTGTATCGACTCGTCGCAAAAAAAAAAGTTCTCTATCCAGATATTAAGAGTGCGACTGCATTAAATGAGACTACATTGGCATATTCAATAACTATTAACAGGGTAATTTTAAGAAATTCCATACAATCACTTTGTTATACATTTCCTTTTTTGCAATCACACTGCTGAAAAACAGCAACAAAAATCTGGCATATTTTTAGCGCTCTGACTGAGTGCATTGTTTGTCCTGGGCTCAGTGTCACTGTACTTTTGGCCAAAACAGTGAATGGACCAGAACTAGAAACAGTGTTAACCATAACTAAGCGTTTATGGTCTTTCACAAACAATGTTTCAGCAGACACCAGTCATTATTCTTATATGCAGCATAGAAAACACTGCTTGCTGCATAATTACTCAAACTTCAAGCACAATATATTGTCACAAGTGGCTGTGGATTTTCCTGCGATATGTACAATAAAGAATAAACTGTGGGGTTTAACGACCTGGAACTACACAGCAGATTATAAGCGATGTCATGGTGGAGGGCTCCGGATTAATTTTGACCACCTTCTGTTCTTTAACATGCACCTGAGCATTTTCGCATTCCACGTCAGAATGCGACCACCGAGGACGGAACTGGAACCCGTGACCTCGTGCTCAGTGGCAAAACACCACAGCCCCTGGGCTACTGCGGCAGGCAACAAGATACGTGAAAAGAAAAAGTATTTACGTGTTACCCTCTTCTTGCTCTGCAACATTCCCTGTACACTTACTAAGGCTCACAAGCAATGCCTAAACTCACAGAATTAGAACTAGTGCATGCACTTAACAGCTTTCTTTACAACTTTGAGAAAATGCCAGGAACCTTGGCTAACATTTCTATACATACAAAGAAATCTACTGCTTGCATTACTTTTAGTGTTGGCTCTTATTACTCCATTACAGAGATCTTCGGCACATAAAGCCATACTTGCACAAGGCATGCAGGCCTGAGGAAACAACCGAGATGACAGCAGCAGTGAACTCTTCCCTCGCCATATGGCAATGTTGAGAATCTCAGTGTGAACTACAGAAATGCTCCAAACCCCATGAACAGCACTGCCATGTCGCCACATGCAGAGCGTAGTGCGATTACCAGAGTGTAACAAAATGTCACGGACCGTGCTGACACCCTCTCTGCCACGCAACAGTACCAGGATAATTCCACGTAACACTGGCGAGGCATGTCCAGATAACATCTTTAATTTTTATGAAAACATATGTTGCTCCTTTTCTTGGTGGAACACTGAACCCCATGCTTAGTTTTAAAAAAACTTATTGTCAAGAAAAAAACCGTACACACATTTATGGGAATCGGCGATAGCTTTCTTTGATGTTTATGGAAAGCTTAAAGGAAATATTATGGAAATGTAATGCTAATGGTGCAAATATTTATATAAAGCGACACAAATGCAGTGCAATGTTTATGCAAATATAACACAATCACGTAAATGTTTCAATGTGGAGGCAACGCACGTGTCCACTGTATTGCACTGCACATCACTTCCACAACTCATAAGACAGTTTATTTACGTTATGTATCAATAATTCAGTTTTATTACAGCATAAAACACTTGCATTAGGTTAGTGGGTGAAGCAAGCACTAATGCTTTCGTACACTGCAAATCATGGCACGAACAAGACTTTTGAAACAGTGCAACAGAGCAGAATGCAAACGCAACCCACTGTGACACTACCTGGATGTAAAATTTCACAAAGTAGCAGTAAGCCAAATGCACACCAAATGTCAATCCCACCTAATGCTGTATCTGTCTGTATCTGACCATACTGTGCTTTTTTGCAGATACTAATAATGATCACAAAATCTGCACTGTGGCATGATCTACACAAAATACAAAGTAGAAGAAAACATTCGTAGTCTATGGCCTCTGAAATTGGGCAGCACATGCGTGGCTTGCCGCGCATGTCAAATCTTGGAGGCCACGTTCAGCTAGTAAAGCCTCTCTCTTGTTAAGCCTAAAGCAATGGAACAATCAAGAACAGATCAAGAAAACAGCCCACAGGCTTCGCTAGTACTTTACTGTCAAAGCATCAGAATACAAATCTAAAGCATATACAAGCATCAGTTTGGAACAAATGGGCCAAACAGTGCAGGATGACAACTTGATAGATACAAACCCGGCGGCACCTGCTTTGGCGAGCACGGCCATTTTCCTGTAAGCCCCACTGCCCTTGCGTGTGTTAGCACTGCATGCATCACTTACACACAGGGCAAGCACAATGTGTCGCAGCAATGCAAATGCACACCCTACATTCTTGAGTTAGCTACTACATACTATACCAAAAGCTAACGTCAGTTTCATAATCGGCAATGTGGCTCCAACTAAGCCGCTTCAGATGGCTGTATGGGCATCGTATCATGACTCCAGGCAACGCACCAAACGAATTAGTGCCTCATATTTTCTTGAGTGCGTTTTAGTAACGGCAATGTTAACATAGCACAATGATCAGAAGTGGTGTGCTCGTTGATTTTAAAAAGATTACAACATTCCTCACTGCTGAGGCTGCCACATGTCAACGTTGCAGTTACTGCTTTTAGGTGTAATGTCTGCTAAGCCCTTAGCTGCCCATGGCTACCAAGCGTCGTCATTCCACTGAATGTCTATAAGCCAGCAAATGTTCTGTTCTGAACATTTTGCATCATAATAATGTCATTCTTGTTCTACCCAATGCTTATTCCAGGCTTCTTTCTTTCTATCTCAATGCACACTTTGTACCTATTCTGTTAATTTGACTTCTTCCTCCCCACTTGGCAGCTTCTCTTGCTGACTTTTTCTTCCTTTCTCTTTAGCTGCAAAGTGTGGAGAAGGAGCAAAGAAAACTTCACTTAATAAAAATGTGGAGGTCACCGCTGCTGAGGACCAGTTTCATCTCCCTTTACAAATTTACTTACTATACCTCAAAGGTCACAGTGAATGGGTTCTGCAATGGGTAGGAGCTGACTATTACAGAAATATTAAAAGCTGTTCAGTTGTTTGATCATTGCTTTGAAGTCACTGATACTAGAGTGGAACACAATCTCAGGGGAAAGGCTATTCTAATCTTGTGATGTCTCGATGAAAAATTGAAGGTACATAGAGGAGTAAATCGGCAGCAAGTACATAGCATTTTCGTGGTTCATGTGATCTGAATCACCATGGGCTTGCTTGAAGGCGAGAGTTTGAGGTGGCGCATGATACAACTTGGACAGACAAAGATGAGCTAAATTGTGACATGATGAAAGGCTTGAGATTAGCATGAGGCTTTAGTTCGGTCACAATTGATCTACATAAGTAATCTAAGAAAAATTCCGCTGCATGGTTTTGGGGAGATTCTGAAGTTTTGCCAAGGTAAAAATAGTGAAGGTTGCAACCAGCACACGCAGATTCAAATTTAGGTGTCACCAAGAGGAAGCTTCAGCTCAGACCTGCTTTCGTTATACAAATACATGTAAAATGCATAAATGGTTTTACACAATTAAGTAATAGGTAAACATAACTACTGTTATGTTATGCATAAATGCTTTGATGAGACAACCTCTGGACTGATTTGAATAAAATTTATTATATCTGACAGAGAAAATTAAATTACAGTGACTGTAAGAAGGAAAATATTGATTTAGGACCTCAATATATTTTTTAATGCCGAAATTCGGTACGTCTAAGAAATAGAAAGAAGTTTACAAATCTGTAACTATGCGCCAAAAACAGATATCCCAGTTCTGCAAACTGCATCTATTAGAGCATCAAAAAGGGACAACTTTGAAATATAAATTTATGGATTATTGTGAAATTGTTACAATGTTTATGAGGGTTTAGCAATATTCCTACTAACAAATAAGTGTTATATTTAAAAGCAGTTTACATTACATCAATTTTGTTCACTTTGTTCAGGTGCAGTTGACCGAATTGTGAAATCATTTTTCGTTGCAGAGTTAGAGTTGTAAAATTGATACATTAGCTTTTGAAATCTTGCAATTCTCAACAATTTTTGGGAAAAATATAGACCGCCTAAATAAAACATCAGTTTTTTACAATCACTAGATTTTAACTTTTTCTTTTAAATGCAACAAACTTCATAGATATCAGTACTGTGGCTGCTGAGAAAAATGATGCTTCCGTTCCCCATGTATTTAGAAAGGAGCCCCGAAACTAAAGTTTCCTTTTAATGCCTGATAAGCAGTTACACCGGAGACAATTAAGAATGTGTTTAGCTTCGTAAACCACATGCATCATGTGAAGAACTCGTGTTAGATATGATGACAAATAATGCTAGGTGTTTGTATGTATTTGCAGATGAAATTTCACTGTTGTAAACAACAAATCTTGGCGTTCAGCAGTATTGCCAGCAATTAAAGTTTTAATTTGATGAAGGCCAAATTGAAGGGAGTGAACATATGTGTTGTTTAGTGAACAATAAGTGGCAGTCACCTGCAAAGAGTCTCATCCTTGAAGAAATGTTACCTGGAAAATCCTTGGCAAAGGGCCAAGGACCATGCCCTCAGGCATGCCTGAAATAACAGGACTCGGGGAGAAGATCGATTAGTAGCACAAAAAAATTTCTGCAGTTCGAAAGCTATAAATCCATCCAAAAACAGAAGGCTCAAGGTTGATGCACGAAAGTTTAGAAATGGCTGTTTATGAGGAAGTCTGCAAAAAGCTTTTTTGAAGTTAAGAAAGAGAGCATCAACCAGTACATTTACAGTAGTTTTAAAGCCACGGCTGTTTGATGGAAATGTACCCATACGTTTTCATAAAGTGGTTGCACTAAAGCTAACGTTAACAGCGCAAGTTGAGTATCAGAAGAAACACTGGAAACATTGTTGATTTTTGCAAAAACACTTAAATGACATTAGAAATTTAGCTATGTAGGAACAGACATGTTCCATTACTTTTGAGCGGACACCTGAAAGAGACATGGGACGATAATTTTTGGATGAAGATGTGGTACCTGGATGAGGTTAACCCATGCCCACTTTCCAGTCTCGAAGCACCACTCCACTTGATAGACACCACTGAAATGTATGCGACAGGATGAAACTGGTTACATTTTTAGAATTCGTCAGTACTTTCACATTGATGCTGTGAGCACCACCGGAAGATGCGTTAGTGAATCGATAATTCTGGCAATACAAACAGCGTCAAACGTTATTTCGGGCTGATCGAGTGATTGACGGGAGGATAAAGAAGTTCGGTATCAGGTTCGCTAGGAAAAACTGAACAAAAAGCCCGATTTAGTAGGTGCATGACACAGTGTACTGAAATTAAAACACTGTTCTTGTCTTGCAGCGCAATGTCCGATGAATGTAGTAGTGACATCTTGATGAAGATGACATTTTCCAGAATTGCTGAAATCTATAACTTAATATACCAGGTAAGCTTAAGTAATATGACCGCGTAGCTCAATCTGCACAATAGAAAAGTTCTTCTGTGACAGAGTATTTGTCTGAACCATACTGCGTATTCAATAACTTTTCAGATGGGAATTAAAGATTTTTGTTTGTTTCTTTTTAAGACACCTTCAATGCAACCTTTAACCACGGGGATGCTGAATGCATGCTGTTTGCGAGGGTAGTAACACAGTTTCAAATTAGTTGCTACATTTTCAGTTAGTTTTGACAAGATACAGAACAAAAATGGTCAAACCGATAGTTGGTCCTTCATGGCACTGTATTTCCACTTACAAGAGGTAAAGATTTCCCCTGACCCACTTCCTCTGAGTTGAGGAGCACGAAAGTTGGCATATTTACTTTTCTTTTTCTACATTGCTACCACCAAATGTCGCACACTTCTGCCAGTGCTTTATGCAGCTACGGACACCACTCTTGTAAAGTCCTCACGTTGGCCTTGGAGCCATTACTTCACAGAAAGAAGTGGAAATCTGTGGGCACAAGGTTCTGGGAGTGCGAGGTACGGCGAACAATTTCCTATTTACAGGAACTAGCTTCCATCTGTGCAACATGCGAGTTGTAAACTGGAGAATCATCTTGCAAGATCAAGGCGCCGTTTGACAGCATGCCACGCCTGCCGATTTTGATGCCTAATGTTTTAGCACAAAACATTACAAAAAGCACAAAGGGACACGAACGGGACTGGTTTTTTTGTAAAATTTGCACTAAAACAGTATTAAGCATGGATTACCAACTGTCCAGAACCAATGCTTTGTTCCAATTTTGATGGTTTCCCTTAATTTCATCAACAAGTTAATAGGTCCCATTACAGTGGCACCTTGTGGCAGGAAATCTCTTATCACTACTTCTTGCTGATCAAAACAACTGTCAGCATCACCTTGTTAACAGAGGTTTCCACGCATGTCTTTTAGGGTGGTGATGAGTCGTAGTGCTCTCGTTGTTGCGAATTTTGTTTCTGGGTTGCAATATTGAACTCTCGTTTCATCCTCTGCAAATAATCTCACAAAAAGTAATCTTGGTTTTGAAGGCACGGGGTTAAGTGTCGACGGCTGCAGTTACTCGGTTCTCTTTGTGAAAACAGACAACTAGCTAGGAAACCAATGTGCTGACACTTTTCGCATGAGCAGATTTTTCTGAACAATATATTATTTATACCCTACACTGACCATTATTTTTCAGCTGCTACACAGCGATTTTCTCGTATTGCAGCCTCCATTTTTGTTGCAGTATCCTCCTCAATGGCTAAATGAAGTCGACCGGGAATTGTTGCCATTTTAACTAAATGCTTTCCAGGTTTCAACTGCTGATGCTAGTACATAATGATATCATACAATTTAAAAATTGTCCCATACACAGTTGTCACTTCTTGAAAATTTTGTGAAGGTGTGTTGCATTTGAGAAAGGGAAAATTCATAACTGCCTAGTGCTCCATTGGCTCCATGCTCCCACCCTCCTCTTTTTAAAACTGTAAAACTAAAATATTTATTGGAAAAGAGCTGAACATTCTTTTTATGACCTATAGAGATGCTTACCTAGCGCTGTATGAAATTTCTTTTATGGACGCCTATGTAAACTGGGCCAGGGGAAATCTTTATTGAATGACACTAGTATCATACAGAATTAATGGAGCACTGACACAAAAATTTTGGATTTTGTCTTTTCTGTTGTAACAAGTAGGTAATGACCCAGTTATCATGGCACGAAACCTCGTTTGCTTCAGTGTGCAGCAGTTAATTGTTTAGAGCCTTGTTCGTAGCAACCAGTCCAAGTTTTGATTTCAGAGAGGAATGAGAGGGGACGGTAGGTTTGTAAACACAGCTAGTCACGCGAGTCCAGCGGTGACAATTTTCTGTAGACGGGAGTTGCCACCGCGCTGCATGCAGCCAATCTCTTTCAGGTGTAGGCAGCTTCAAATCAACCACCTTTCCCCCGTGGCGACCCTCCTGGAATAATTGCTCCACATTTAGCAGCTGCTGATAAGCGGTGACACATGTCCATGCCATTAGCGCTGTTTTGGCAACAGCTAACTTCCCTATAGATGAAGGCAAATTCACATTTTGTTCCTTAATTAAAATCCAGGCCAGTAAGAGTGCCAAGTGTTATACTGAACCATAAGGACAATAAAATATGTACAATCTCTCTGCAAATTTTCAGTAAGGCAAAGCAGAGGTAATAAAATTAATATTTTTCTACACTCGAAATGAGGTGAACAAATGCAGCTGCTCTTCAGCAGGGTCCACTCCTTGCATCCAGTGGCCGTGCACAAACTCCATCCACTTGTGCCGCTGAGGGCCCATCGCGGGGAAACCTATGCATGACTATACCCAGCCCTAAACGTGTCAGGCAAAAGTCAACAATCCAGTATGCCCCTGAAATTGTGCTGTACCCATGTTTCGTGCATGGTCAATACAGCACAATCAATGCAGACAGTGCGGGAAATATCAATGGGCATAAAAAAAAAACGGTTGCAGCAACATGGATAACATCCTACTTCGACTAACATCCGAGGAATACTGGGAGTGTGACAATGAAGGTCGTGGTAATGAGGCGAGCAGAAGCACATAAAAGGAGCTTGGTAGAGACCACAAACTCGTGACACAGTGCTATTGTTGTTGTTCTCTGGTATGTTTACAAACCCACCTTGTTGATGTCAATGTTGCGAGGTGCTGCGCTTTGTGGTTTTCTGCACGCACATACTTCAAAACTCATTTTAAATATGTTTTAAGCTACATTCGCCATTGATATTTTGTAGATGCTGTGTGTGTGTGTGTCCACAAAAATTGACCTTGCAAGTTATCTCGACTTTGAAATTTCATGTCAATACTCCATTAAAAAAAAAAAACATCTTTCTGAGGTTAGGTAGGTAGCACTGAAATGCAATATGAATAACAGTGTGTTCACTTATTGACCTTGTGCGCAACCAATGGTGGTGCTGTGAACGGTGCTCTGGTGACATCAGCAGAGGGTCTCCCCTTTATTGTCTGCTTTTTTCATTCATTTGCCCGTGCTCTGTGTACTCACACAGCACAACACTCTCCAGTTACTAGCTGTATTTTTCCTAGTGTTGGTTTTATAAATGCTAGCATTAGAACAAGAAACTCTATATATTAATTGTACCTTCCACATAACCACCCAACATGGTAGTACAGTGACTATGGCATAGTGCTGCTGAGCTCGAAGTCATAGGTTAGGTCCTGGCTGTGGTGGCTGCATTTAGATGGGGACGAAATGCAAAAACGCTCATGTCCTATAATTTAGGTGCAAGTTAAAGAACCCCTGAGCATGAGAAGGAAATTTACAGAAGAATAAAAATGTATTGGAAGGCATATGAAAATTATTAAGACCATCACGCACGTCTCGCCGAATTGGTCATCCGCTGAAAGTCTCACGCCAACGTGCCCGTACGACTACATTTTCCAAGTCATTCTTCCTCCGAACAGCAAGCGACTGGAACGACCTTCCCCATCAAATTGCAGCTATCACCTGTCCATCAACCTTCCTAGAAAAAGTTACATCCCACCTGTCATCATGAAAAAAAAAAATGTTTTACTTTCTCACGTTAACCCCACCCCTTATGTAAAACCCCCTACAGGGGGTCTTTAAGGAAATAAAAATGAAATGAAATGAAATTAACAATGCCTGACTGAGAGCTTACCACTGTCATTCAAAAGCAAAGTGTACAATCACTGCATGCTATCGGTGCTAACATATGGCGCAGGAACTTAAAGGTTAACACAGAACAACTTAAGGACTGCGCCAAGAGTGATGAAGCAAAACATGTTAGGCATAACGTTAAAGAGACAGGAAGAGAGCAGAGTGGATCAGAGAACAAACGGGGGTAGCTGATATTCTAGTTGACATTAACAGAAAGAAATGGAACTGTGCAGGCCATGTAATGCATAGCGCCGATAATCGGAAGACCATTATAGTTAAAGGGACACTAAAGGCAAATATTAAGTTGCGCTAAAGTCATAGATTAGTGCTCGAGAATCTCTAAGGCATCAATATTATCACGAGCAGAGCATGATTAGACACTCCCCTGGGATGTCCCGATGATGAAGGCACTCCTCATTTAAGTTCTGCCACTAGTATTCAACCAGTCATTATAAGAACATCAATTTATTACATTATAAGACGAATGAAAATGTTACTTGTCCGGTTCTATTTCATTTTTAGAAAAAAGAACTCATTGAAATTACCCTTGACAAAGACGTGGGCAGTCGAAAGCGCCCGCGCTTTCGGGTTTCCGTAGTTTCATTATCGTGTAGTGCTGCACTGGTTTTGGTGGCTTGTGAAACTCGCACAAACTGAAAGTGGCAGAGAATTCCACGGGCATGAGATGTCACGGGATGCACGAATGGTCCATGCCACTTGACCAAAAGCAGCTGCAGCCACGAATCCACTGCTCTGTCTTGGCTCGGTTTCTCCATAGACGTGCATTTGCATTTTGTGCAAGAAACCATACCACCATCTGTTGGGCGCCATTTTACTCCCCGACGGTGGCAAAGGGCGGTGATGGCATATACAATGTCACTCCTCCCCGGTTGGATGGCGGGAGATTTGAATTGCGATAAAGGTATTCAGACCCTTCAGATGCTACTTTCTCATTAACGAAGTATTTTATTGGCATGGAACAAGTTTTGCGAGGTTTCTGGACTGGTATTTAAACAGTCCACGTCGACTTAGTATTTGCCTTTAGTGTCCCTTTAAACAATGGGTGTCAAGGGAAGGGAAGTGCAGTCGAGGACGGCAGAAGATTAGGTGGGGTGATGATATTGGAAAATTTGCAGATGCAAGTTGGAATCAGCTAGCGCAAGACAGAGGTAATTGGAGGTTGCTGGGAGAGAGATGCCTTTGTCCTGCAGTGGATATAAAAATAGGCTGGTGATGATAATGATGAAAGAACCCCGGGCGGGCAAAATTCATCCGGAGGCCACCACTATGGCATGCCGCATAATCGTACTGTGGTTTTGACACATAAAACTCCAGAATTTAATACATAAATAATAGAAAAAAAATATTTTTTTTCCATATAAACATACCTGTCGCAGTCGGGGACACAGTCTCATGTATCAGTCATGAATCGTCACACCAAACGAGTAAACTAGTCTATGCAGCTTTGGAAATGAGGCACAATCGCAGGGCTAATTTGTGAAATTTCACATAGACTAAATGGCAGTGTAGTTTAGATTTTAGGTTTAGATTCCGCTCATAACTCTAATTACTTGGTTTTGCATACATAAAATTTTCACTGACAAGAAGAATCACAATTTCATTGACAAGTGGTTAGTCTAGAACATTAGTTACACCATGCTCTGTAATGTTTCGCGATCATCAAGCATGCTTTAATATGTTTTCTTAGAAATAACTCATTACCACTTCTCAATGCAAAAATTTTGTGTTTATTTAGGCTAGCATGAGACTATTTCTTTTCAAAACACTTTCAGACTGCCAGGAACCACTCAGAAAACATCACTTTATTAGCAAACGAATAAAAATATTGCTGTAAAGACAAAAGCGCAGGGGAACCTGTCTACATTTTGTTGCATGTCCCCTTTTCTTTCCTTGTGTGTTTAGCACTCCAGCTACTTATGCAGCAGGGATGGCATTAGGATTTTTTTACTGCACATGCGACAAGCCAGTTCCTTTGGGGGGCAGGGAGGCGGGAACTTATGCATTGTGTTTTGACCATGTTTACCTGGGCTGAAGGTCTTCTAAACACATCAGTGTGAATAAGGTATTCCAGTATAGCAGTAAGATATAAATTAAAATTTAGCATATTTACACAGCAGTGCTTCTGCTAAGAAAATGAAAATTTATATAATACATGGACACCTCATACACAAAAAACAGTATTAAATAAATAAAAAAAAAAACACTCAGCAGCAACAAAATAACATCAGTTAGCTCGATCACAATATAGCGTCAAGAGAGCAATTTCACAACAGGAGAGAGAACTAACACTACTAAGCAATGTGCATATCAATTCCAACTTTGGTAAATACACGCTAGATTACAAAAAAAATAAATATATAATAATAATACACCCACAATTGTGGCAACGGCTAGTGATTCTAAATGTTCGAAATGGGAAAAAGAATAACAACAACAAATAGAAGAGAGGAGAGAACTGCAAAAATAGAGCACGCAATAGGCATTTGAGCCAGTGTCATATTTGGTTATACAGTACAGCACGTTTCACAAATGCAAATAACAGCTCTCTGACCATACGCTGTTCACTACACAAACTAGGCCACCGACATGGCCTCGGAAAGCATCCCATATAGAGTCCCTTTCAAAGCGAACACAGGGACAGGAAGGTTTCATCACAACCACACATGCCAATGCCTGCGCTGTGAAAGTACAAGACAAAACACAGCCAGGATTTATTCGATGGTGAAGCAGGTGTTCTGACACACCAGTATAGGTATCGGCCCATTATAGCGGCATACTAGTGCAGACATATACATTGATTACTGTGCGCAGCATCGAACATGTTGACAACATGCTGAAGATCTATCTTATTGGCAGAAGATCGCTCGACCGCAAGCACAGCTAGGTCGCTCAGACGGTTATTCGTTATCTTAAGATACCGTATTTACAAGATTCTAACACGCCCTCGAATGTAACGCGCACCCGTTTTCCGTGATCTACAAAAAGAAAAGTCCTTTACAGTACCGCGCACCTCACTCTTTCATACAAAAATACCACTTTCTCTCATTTGGAAAAGAACAAAGATTTACACCCCAATGCACTAAAGTTGCGATAAATAAACAAATTGGCAGTTTCGCCTCAAAGGTGAAACAGATTATGATAGCAAATTAGTAGACAGCTATAGGAAAAAAAAGGATAGTAGCTTTATTGCCAGTATGCGAATTTCAGGATGATACAAATTTTTCATAAGTCCTGGCCCATGTCCATTAGCTTAGAATGTGCTAAATTTCTGATGCTGTGAACGTCTTTTTGTACGGCGGCAGATGGTATGAACAACCGAGCCACCGCATGATCCCCAGAAAAGCCAGCAAGGAGGCGGCAAGCAGAATGCTAGGGCCAGGAGCTGGCTGTTTTCAGACTGGCAGAGCCGCCACGCCGTTGCGCCAGTCACATTCCTGCTGCGCCAGGGTGACCTACATCACTTCACCTTGACTCCGTCTCCATGCAATTTTGCCATTTATTTCATGCTATCATGACAGAGAGCAAGTACCACAGGCGAATTAGGATCAAAGCGGGCAGCCTCAGTGCTGGCATGTTGCGCAAGCATAGTATACGGAGGAGTGTTCTGGTAAACTTATACCGGAGCCCACTAAACACCACGTACATGCTATCTTGGCAGCTGGTATATGGTAATGCTCTGCTAAAAAATGAAATGCCAGCATTGAAACTTGTGAAACATGCAGCTCACTTCTGCAAAAATATGAAGCTCCGATCTCTTATGCATAGAGTTACTATAATGACTAGAGCAAAAGTTAAGCGAAAAAATTGCCAACCACAAGGACGCCGCTATGTTGCTACCTCCAATTTTTTTAACAATAAGAATAATCAAAATACACATAGCACATACGTATGGACAATGTGTAAAGTTCATTCCGAACGTTTTTGAGAAAAGAGAGGTTTAGCTTGTCTGGTATTCGGGTAAACGCACACGGACACAGGTGGGACAGAGGTGTAAACAGGAGCGGCCTGCATGGTGCAGCCACCTGCTGGCGCGGAGCTCAAACAGACAAAAACAGCTAATATTGCAGTAACCAAGTGTACTCTACTTTGCTGCGGGTGTAAATTTTTGGCAGCAACACGATTATGCCAGTGCCGCCTATGTTTACATGAATACCGGACAAGCTAAACCTCTCTAAAGATACAATGGCTATTTATAAAATTTCAGAGTAAAACTTACAATGTGTGAGAGGATGCGTTTACAGGCCCCTGAACTAGATGGTGCTACCATACTGAGGGAGACTCGGGATCGCGTTGATTACACATCTGAATAACATCGTGTCTCTGCCTGCACGGAGTAGCAACATGGTAGCACCTTTTCGGTTACCAATTTAAATGCATGAGTGCTATGGCAAGCATTTCCTCTAAATTTAGTTATATGAACTTTGTGCCCGCATGTTTACGGTGATACCAAGATGGCGGCACTACGTCAACAGAAAGGCACATGATCAGCAGTGCAATAGCACCTCTAGAAGCCCGATTTTCATTCCGATATTGAAGGCCACACACTAAAAAAAGTGCACTCTTTTCAAGCTCTGCTGTGTATTACTTTATAATATTCTGCCATGAGACAAAGAAGGTCTTAGGATTGTGGGAAACAAAATTTAAATGGAAAATTTTGACTAAGTTGGGAACTACCCGATTTTTTTTACATTTTTGGGTGATCCGACTTTCAGGTGATACGGGATGTTTGTGCCATCCCGAGAAATTCATATCATAGAGATTCTATTGTTTGCACACCAGATGCAAGCTCCAGCAAACTGGTTCATATAGCACAGAATGTTAACCGACAAAAGAGTGCCTATGAATGCACATTCATTCTGCATAATCGGACAATACATCACAACAAAACCTGTAGATAAAATGTCAGCTTTGACTTTCTTATACACTTAATTCCTGTTAATTTTACCTTTGTAGGAGCGCAAGACTAGGTCAAATGATCCGAAAAGTTGAATTAACAAATGGTGGCAAAATGAACAAATTCAAACCTTTTTTTATTGCTTAAGGTAGTCTGTCTTCATAGACTACTTAAGTCGGGATTATAATAACTATACATAATATCGTCGTCGGTCAGTGGTCCACAGACCTCAACACTGTCCTCAACACTGAAAAAATCCTCAAAGAAGACTTCACCCAGGGCCCAGCGCAATGATGATGATGATGATGTATGGGTTTTTTTGGTGCAAGGGCCAGGGATGGCCAAAGAGCGCCAAGAAATGGTGTAGGGAAGTTGATGATGCAGTGGATGACAAAAGTCAGATGTAGCAAGGCTGTATAGAAGTCGAAAACATTCCCAGTAAGGTGCATAAAATATGCAAGCATTAAAATAATGTCAAGCAGAGTTATGTGGGCAATGACCATAAAACATATCTTAAAATGAAACAACACGAAAAAAAAAAATGTGTTGATTCTGCTAGCGTTACCACCTCACTAAGACCCTTGAGCACAAGGGTCTGGAGGCACGTGCTCTACAAAACAGTACACTCACAGCAATACCCTCTAGATACAGGTAGGGCTATACAAATCTTTCGGGCTAATAACATGCTGAACAACATCATGTAAAATGTTGAGCACTGCCTTGATTTGAAACATAGGCTCTAGGCCAAGAAACAGTGATGGATGTGAGGGAATAGGTAGTTTGGTATACTATTGGAAAGTCCTTTTTCTGTTCTTCTGCTACCCGGCACTCCAGTAAGACGTGGAGTACGGTCAGTCTCTCGCCACATTTGCCACAAAGGGGAGGTTCATCGCCAGTCAAAAGGTATGAATGGGTAACATGTGTGCCCTATTCTGAGGTGGCAAAAGAGGACGTCAGATCGTCGTGATTTTGTTAATGATGGCCAGTTCCCTAAATGTGGCTTAATTACCCATTACTGAATTACATTGCCATTAATTTATAATTTCTTTAATATTCAACTAGTAAGTACACGTAATTTCCCCTATGTTTTCCTTGGTGTCTTTGTTTGTTGAGGCTTCTCATGATATGATTAATAAAAATTGCGCCCGTCCGTTCACCCCCTTTCTTTTCGTTCTTACATAACGAGGGTCTCGAATCCGGCAACATTGATGCTTTCAGGTAGCATGTGCGGGTTTATTGACCATTTGCCTTCACCCAGAAAGATCACGTTCTCGTGACGCCTGCGGCAGAAAGGATGTTCCACATCCGCCGTCAAGGTTTGCGAGTGATAGCGCTGGCTAACACTGCCAAGGTTAGTTCTAGCAGTGACACATAAATACCGAAGATGGGGAAACGGCGCCGCAGTAACTCAATTGGTTAGAGCATCGGACACATAATGCGAAGACGCGGGATCGCTTCCCACCTGCGGCAAGTTGTTTTTTCATCCACTTTCATTGCCATTAACTTATCATTTCTTTAATTCAATTAGAAAGTACAAGTCATTTTCCCTATGTTGTCCTTGGTGTCCTTGATTGTTGGCTTCTCATGATATGATTTGCCATATCTAGGATTATAGACAGAAAGTACTGCGTGTGTACTATTAGGGTTGTCGGAGGATCTCGCTGCTGCCACCAGTTGTAAGGGTTGGAGGTCATCGGGAGGAACTTGGGAGGAACTAGGCGAGCAGGATTTATTTACAGTATTTTACATTAGAACTCTGAAATCAAGAAAAAGAAATGGGCATGGGCAGGACATGTAATGAGGAGGGAAGATAACCGATGGTCATTAAGGGTTACGGTCTGGATCCCAAGGGAAGGGAAGCGTAGCAGGGGGCGGCAGAAAGTTAGGTGGGCAGATGAGATTAAGAAGTTTGCAGGGACGGCATGGCCACAATTAGTACATGACTGGGGCAGTTGGAGAAGTATGGGAGAGGCCTTTGCCCTGCAGTGGGCGTGACCAGGCTGATGATGATGATGATGATGATGACATTAGAACAAGGAGATACATTCGACAGTCTAGCGTGGCTCCCAAATGGAGCACGCAAGACAAAGCATACAGCATGCGAGCACGAAGCTCCAAACACACCCAGCACACTGCTGGTCGAGCACACTGACGAGCACCCACTAGCAGCCAACAACAGCTGCTTATAAACACTCCGGTGGTCCCTAGTTCCCTAGGTGAGGGAAAAACGGCAGTTCACCGCCGATTCGCAGCGTCCAACGTCGACGCCAGTCGACCCGCCGGTTCTCCATTATCTTGAGTCTTGAAAGGTGTGTCTAATTCCCCGAGCTGACCCCCGCAGCGTGGCCGCCAGTTGTCCATTGTCTTGCGTCCCGTAGTTGCCACGAGTGTCAGCAGACTGTGACGAATCCTGGGGCCCACGTACCGCAAAATACCCTTTTGTTAGGGAAGCTCTTCTTGCTGCAGAGAGACCGTGTCGGCGGTGGTGGGTTCAGCAAGAATAGTTGGTCTGCCGATCGTGTTTAGTCACAATGGCGCCGAGGGGGTGTTGAAGCGGCACCTCGAGGTCCCTACGACATGAGTCACCGCAGCAATTGTGATAGGCTTCCATGGTTCTCTTCGGGGAAGCTCGCAACACTCGCAGCTGCAGCTGGCTGAGAAAACTTGCATGTTGCCACCTCGGCAGGCCATTCCTAACAGTACGAATGCATTACAGATGTTTGCTTTGATGTGCATGAGATGGTCGGTTGTAGATCGACCTTCCCTAAAGCCACATTGAAATGGGTCAAGCGCTTTGTTGGACTCTAGGAAATGTACAAGATGGCAATTGATCATTTTCTCAAAAAGCTTACTAGCTTACTAAGGCAGCTTGTAAGTGCTGTAGGATGGTAACTGGTCAGCAATGAAGAATACTTACCATGCTTCAAAACTGGGATAACAATAGCCTCACTCCATTTAGATGGACTATACCCAGAGGCCCAGATAATATTGAAAAGTGTGAGTAGTGTGATTTGTGTGTCAGAATGGAAGTGCTTAATCATATCGTACATAATTCTATTGGGGCTCGGTGCAGAGCTCTGACATGCGGTCAAGGAAGCTTTAAGTTTGGCAATGCTAAAAGGATGGTTATAAGGATCATCTATACCCAGCGGGTCTATACCCAGCGGCCCAGATAATATTGAAAAGTGTGAGTAGTGTGATTTGTGTGTCAGAGTGGAAGTGCTTAATCATATCGTACATAATTCTATTGGGGCTCGGTGCAGAGCTCTGACATGTGGTCAAGGAAGCTTTAAGTTTGGCAATGCTAAAAGGATGGTTATAAGGATCATCTGGGCCACATTTCCGGTTCAGTGGCTTATATTCTTCTATTACTTTATATTTCAGAAAGTTCTCTGAATAGTGGGTGGAGCTAGACACGCACTCCAAGTGTTCACCAAGAGCATCGGCCTGGTCTTCCAACTTGTTCCCTTCATCCAAAAGGCGCAACGGATAGATTTGTTGACTCTTAAGCTTCCTTCGCCCATTCCATACTTTTGCCTCCTGTATGTATGAATTAATGCCAGAGGGGAGTCTCCCCAACTTGCCCTCCTAGCTTGCCATTGCATCTGCATTCCCTGTGATTTAATGTTTTTGAATTCGATCAAATTTTTTGCAGTTGGGGATCGACAGAGTATGGCCCACGCTTTATTTTGTTTCTTCCATGCCTCCTTGCACTCATTTTTCCACCACAGCACTAGTCTTTTCCATGAGCTACGATGTGATTGTGGAATAAACTTGTTTGCTGTGTCGAGGATAAAAGCACTAAAACAGGCTACTGCGTCGCCTATACTAAAATCGGTGATAAAATGTCATGATAAGCAAGCAGATTCCTTAAAATGATTCCAGTCGGTGGAGGCTAGGTTCCACCGTGGGGGACGTGGAGGATATTCGTGTTGCTGAATTAGGTTTATCATTATGGGAAAGTGGTCATTCCTTTAAGGATATTTTATAACGCTCCACTCTAAGTAAGGAAGAGCTGCCGATCCAATCGCTAGGTCTATAGAAGAGTAAGAATTGTGCGAGATATTATAATAAGTCGGTTCTTTTTTATTAAACAGGCATGCACCGGAGTTTACTAGGAAGTTATCTGTTGCGGATTCCCTACGAAACTGCACAGCACCGGTTGCAGAATGACCCATCATGGACGCAAGCGCGAACTCTGGCCTCCATTCAACAATTCGCCTGGCAACATCGGCTCCTGTCAGCCACAATCAGCGATGAATGCAGAGCATGTAAGCAGCTGCAGTGTTTCGACACCACACATGGAATGGTCCACTCACAGACCCTACTATTCCAGGTTAGTTACTTCAACGTAAGCAATTACGTGAAAACCAGTCGTCGTTGCTTCATTGCAGTGTCTTGCCCCAAAGTTGTGAATTGTTGAACATGTTTGCACAACTCAAATGTAGAGTTGCCCTTTGCCTTGCAGACATACCTCTAATTCTTTTTGGCGACATCAAATAAAACCCAGGTCCCTCTAACACTGACGTTTTAGTACCAGTCCTTGCTACCGTCCAAAGGATAGAATCAGGCCAAGACGCAATACGTAATGACTTATGTGTGCTCGAGAACTGGCAGGCATCGGTTGATGCTGAGCTGAAACAACTTTCCTCGAGAATACGTGCTGTTGAAGTGGATGCAGTGGAATTTAGAAAACAGGTTCACACAGCATGCGAACTGACTGCTGGTACTTCGGGTGCCTTAATTAAGACAGCACTGACTGCTTAAACCGCTCTTAGTGCACCCAGTTTTGGAAAAGGCTAGTTTTGTGAACAAATATCTCAACAAAGAATGCTGCTTTTAAAATTGTGTAAATTATTTTAGCCTTCTGTGACAACCTACTGCAACACTGCCATTGCAACATGAGCCTTAAAGCCCATAGTAGAAAAGTTAAAGAATTTTAATTATATGGCAGGCTACAAAGGCAACTCGCCCATGTATGCCTGCCATGCTGAAGCGATGAATAGTGAAGAAAGCACCCCCATCGTACAAGTTGAATCTTGTACAAGTGAGTGAGCGTGTGCGAGTGTTTGCACACATGCATGCGTGTGTGTAATCTGTAGCGCTTTGGGAGAAGCCAGGAAGTGAAGGAACATTCAAGGGCTGCCCAGAAGCTCTGCAGCAACTGATGTACGCAAATATTATGGTTGGACATGCTGACCCACCATGTGGCAAAAACAGTGGCAAGAGGTACGGGGATCGATACCCCACACCTCCACCAGAAATGTTACACAAAACACATATATTTACAAATATTTACAAGTAAGGCGAGCAGCATAGGAGTCACAGCAGCCAAGATGGCAAGGAGCAACTTTTACCTCTTCATCGATGCCGGCCTAATGCGACAGACTTCTGTCTCGTGGCATTACTGCCAGAACACAGGCCTCTCAAAATGTCTTCACATTGCCATGAGGGCCTGCAAAGGCCAGGCAGGCACAGGAGGGAGAGTAATCCCCTAGGAAAATGACTGCACAAAAACATGCTCTTCCCTCAGTATACATAGAAGAGACAGCTGTTGCATCCGGTTACTTCCCTGTAAACAGCATGTCATACAAGCCTCCTTAAAGAAGGCTGCTGCCTGCCTGTCAGTTGGCAGCCAGCTGGCAGTTCCGAAAATGGCGAGGAGCTTTCTCTTCAAAATTAGGGAGAGCTGTCTTTATGTGCCTTGTGTAAGCTACACATACTGCACACACTACAGAACTTGGCCAAGATGTTCACAGCTTCGTGCTCTACAAATGGAATGCATTTACTCGCAAGCTCAAGGGCTGCTTTAGGGCCTTTTACAGGCTTTCAGAGCTACAAAATTACCAACCCTGTGACTTCCATTACAGATGCGTCAATGACATGTACTATGTATTCGTAACAAATTCAGTCAATAAATTTCTTGGCAGCTTGCATGGGAGCCTGATGCACCAGAAATGCAGGGCTGACCACATCTCCAAATAGACTCCTAAATGAATGCAGTAGCTTCACTAAAATTTCAACTCCATGGTTCCTTACTCTAATGAGCTTTCCCAAAGAGTGATGTGACACTCACTTGACACACTGATCAATGATGAGCTTGGCGAGCTCGTGGATACGTGGGTATGGCCTAGGGTTCCGCATCAGTTGTTCAAGCATCTCGAGGCCACCCTCTTCCCGCACCAGGGGGCAGTACTTGCCAGCTGCAAAGCAAATGACATGCAGCTACACAACTCCCAAAATGCATTGTTTTGCTTCACAATTCAGTTTAGTGCATCTATGTTGCTCAGTGCAGCGCATCTTTCGTAAAATAAAATTTCTACAGACTAATGTTATGCCTTTGCAAACACATCAGCGCATTTGTACTGCAAATCACACATAAATGCGCCCAGCCTCATGTCCGTTACAACTCGACGTTTAAACGGTCGATCATCATACGTCATAACGAGCCAACCAGGCAGACCATTATGTTGGGTTTCCATTTCAGAACCATCTTCCTGTTGCAATGAGTCATTCTTTCATCTCGTCAGCCCTAAGTACACCCATCTTTTCTTGCATGCCACTCAGCAACACATCTTGCAGTTCTTCATTCTTGCCCCTTCCCCTCCAGCAATTGCATCATTGGCTGCTAGCACCACACAGACGCTGTTAAATTAGAGAGTGGCTTTGGGTTTGCAGGACATCAGAGTCCACTCCCACTCATGTGTAACCTTGCGAGCACAAATGAAATGTGTTCAGCATAAACTCTGAGCCTGTAAATTGCCCAGCGAAGAGTCTTATGAGCCACTGCCACAATGGTCTTTGTGTGTGCAATATTTTTGTTTCATCATTAACTTTTCAGAACTACACAAGGACTAAAGGGAGATCACACAACAAAAGTGCTGTGACGTGTGGTCCCCCTTTATGCCTTGTGTAGTTCTTGCGCTGAAAAGCCAGAAGCTAATAAGCAAAACTGAGACACACACCCTTCATTTTTCCTCGATGGCATGCACTGCCCTTCAGATTCAATGTCTTGTTTAACAGTATGTGCCCCATCAAGCAAAGCACACTTGCAGAGGTGCAGTGCAGTGTCCAATACATCGAATGTGGCGGTGAACAGGAGTTTGATACATGCATAGTACTACACTGCTATACAGCGTAGTAGTCCACTTGTAAAAATACCATGTATAATGATGAGTCGACTTCAGAGTATCAACTGATGCATTAGGGCTATGAGAAAAATACCAATATAGTATAACGATATGTTATTCACTGCATATTGGATATAACAATCGAAATGCTGCCTTCTGGGAGGCGTTTTCCATGCAGAATAATTGTGAATTTCCTTTGCTAAGTTCCTCTTAACTGAGATGGGGTGAAAAGTTTGCCTATGTGAGTTCTAATCAGCTGCCATTACCGTGCAGCGTGTCCCGCCAGCGCACCAATTACGAAAGCCACGGAGAGCATAGCAAGTTAGCGCAGCGTGCCACAAGATGGCACCAGCTGCTTCGCATCCGCGTCGCCGGTGGGCATCCAGAGGGAAAAGAAAAAAAAGCCAGAAGCAAACCGCGCCTGCACTCCCTTTCTACAATCTTCCTCAGCGAGCATGGAAATGCGCCACAGAAGCAGCAGTACGTGCCCCGACAATGCGCAAAGCTGTGTCGCTTGAGATGAAGCTGCAAATTTTACAAGACTCAAAGTACCAGCTCGCGCAGTCGATGATATCGACGATTCTGAAAACCGTGAGTGCCACGATCACAAAGGCTAGAACCAGTGGCCATTCCAATGAATAGAAACGGCGGGCTTTGTATGCTTGAGTGAAACCCCCATGTGTGAAACCAACATGGTGGCAGCCGCTGACATTGCCGAACTCTGGGAGCATGTCGCTACGGGCACTAAAATAGGTGGGGCTTCGACGGAGGAGTTTCTGAGTAAAGATAGTGCTCCCTCATTCTGCGAAGATTCTCCGACGGGGCTATTGTTGTCACGACAGACAGCGGCGTTGTACGACCGAGGCGACAAGATTGACATTGAAACTGACCCCAATGTTCAAGCAAAGTGCACTTTTGTCGATAGAGTTGCTCATTGACTTCATGTATGCTGAATTATAACGCCAGTGTTCGTGCAGCCGCTGGACGCGATGCACACCGTGGTTGTGAGCCTGAAACTTCCGCGAAAGCAAGTGCAGATTTGACTACTCCAGCGCGTCTAACGCTTGACATGCTGTTTGGAGGTATATATAAACGTTTCATTTTTCACAACTTTCTTTCTACATCAATTTTTTATCATAAGTGGCAAATTTGGTTTCGGAGCTACGAAGGCATGTTTAGCAGCTTTTTTTCCTTCTTTTGTTTTACGGCAGTCCAGATATAGCGATAATTGGTTATAACGATCGGATTTTTCCTTCTTACAGTGGACTGCACTGTACTGGGTTATGCATGCTTTGTGAAAGAAAACTGCTCTGATAATGCCAAGAATGCTATATGCACTTTAAAAAACATTTATGTTTTGACAGAACAGCTCGAGTGATCACTTCAAATGAACTGCACTTTGTGCAACACTCACGGTAGACTTGAGTAAGATTGGCCAGGGCCCAGACAGCCCAGTGTTGGGCCTCTGGGGTGTGTTCACACTGCAGTAGTCGTAGGATTGGCTCGAACGAACTGCACGGAAACAAGGGCAGTGAACATATTAGTAGACACGATAGCTTACTCAAAAGCAGGTTGGATTCATATGTGTTTATGGCACTACAAAAAAGACAGAAATGGTTTTCAGCCAACTTCATACTTCTAGTTTTTTTTGGACTGTAAGCCCAACAAAGTACAGTTACCACTTGTAGCATACTGTTTGGGAATTATAACTTTGTCACTATCATCAAAGAGTGCTTCATGCAATGGCAGTGACAGCAGTGCCTTCAGTTCGGCAGCACAATTCATCCCCTTTCAGCGCAGCACTTCATTGCTATTGTCACGTGGTAGTGACGTTAAAGAACACAGTAGAGTACTGTGAAAGACAAAACTAGCTTTTATTGGGCGAACCTGTGCCCACAAAACAGGCTACACTTAAAGCACAACGATAGCGGCAAACACAGTCGGCGATCGTCAAAAATCTGATCAGCGGGTCAAGCGTGTCGGCTTTTATACAGCAATCGTCGAATGTTCCAGACTAATCGTTGGGACCCGCGTGCCTTCCACAAAGTTCTACACCATTCGCGGCAGGCGATGAAATCAGATAACATAAGGTTCGGCGACAACAGACAGCGAATAGAACCATCGATAACTTTCCAGAAACTTCGGATACATGCAGGCGCGTCCCGCGCTGTGCGATAACACTTGTTAGGCGGCGAAACGTGGTCGCCCGATAAAGATAAGTACACGTGTCACTATTATACAGGCACCACAGCCTTTTAAGCACCACAACATTTTTCACATCCCTTAACCTGCATTTTTGTATTCTTAGAAGTGAACTGCATCGCCAGCTCACTCAAGCACTTGAACACACTTGACCACAGTGACGTAATACAGCGTAATTTTAGACAGGCTGGTAGACCACATTGTTGGCTTTTAACTAGTAACTTGTAAAAAAATTAAAAATGGTTTATCTTCAGAAACATTTTCGCATCTTAAAGCTTTTGATAAACTGCCTACATTTGACTGAACATTTAAAGCATAATGGTGTTTGGCTGGACCATGAAAATCAGTCAAAAAAAAAAAAAAATAAGAACCACTAAGACGTATGTGTATAGCTAGAGAGTTTCATTTTCCTCCCACTTCAATGTATATGGAGAAATAGATTCCTAAATTAGAGGTACTTTGTGCTTTGTAGCAGTTTTGCTATATATTTCTTAACACTTGCTTCTATAGAAAAGCACAATAGATTAAAAGGCAGGTTTACTTATCCTTACTCACAAACAATATTGTGTTGTAAAATTATAGCAATTTTTTGCTATGTATGCTGAAATTTGAGAAATCGAGAAATTTGCTAAAATGGGGTTCCAGTAGCCGAATGTCCCTATTTATTACTCTTTTAAAGCAAGCAAACATTTTTTTTTTTCATAAGACTGAGTTCAGAATTGTCCTCTCAGGTTTAAAGTCTTTTTTAAATGTGAATTTTATCAAAACCGAAGATGGTGACCCAGACCACTTGTTCATTCTTATCTGGATTCACCCATTTGACACTGAAAAAGGAGAACTAAAAGAGTGGTGCAGCGACAGAGCTGGCTAAGTGCCTCCCTCACGAACCTTGCAATTAAGACGCTACTATAGACCTGTTAAAAGGACTAAGCCACAACTTAACTTCAACGTACTTTGCTTCTGTCCCACCTACTGCAAGGAGAGGGCTTTTCTCTCCACATCATTTCGATGCCTTGGCCTCCCTGCAGTCTCGGCATTACAACTGCTGTTCTCCGGCCAGTGCCACAGCTCTGCCTTCAAGCACATCTTTAGGTTCCTGGAAGACACAGGGCTGGTGTCTAAGCTGTAAATTCCCAGCCTGCCTGCCGCTGTCAGCCACAAGTCCTATGACCATGACAACCTTCGCTCTCTTCTTTCCTGTTTATGCCCCCCTACCCTTCCCCAAGGTGCTGAGCTGTGCTCCCTAAAGGGTTGCAGAAAATAGAGCCTCTTTCTTTTCACAATCACTCTCTTTCTAAATTGATTTCTAACACTTTGCCCTTAAACGTCCTGCTACAGCACAGATTTTTGAGGAACCAGTGGCAGAATTTCACAACAGCATTTGCTGACAGAACGAGACCATGTTAGAGTGCACCCATAACATAGCACTACCAGCCAAGTCTGCCAAGAGCCAAGTCAGAGGTCAATCTAATGCATAAAGTTTCCTTCATTTTGTAGGAAACTCCAAGACTTGAGACATTGTTAGCCATCGCTAAACAGACACAGGATAAGAACACAAAGCATACAGTACAGCACCAGTTGAACTCTGCGACACAAAACTAGCACTAACATTGTGTCCTGTGTGTTTCTCATTATCATCCCGCATCTTTTTAGCACTAGTTAACAATGTCTCAAGTCTGGAATACACACCAACCAGCCCAACTTCCTTCTCTAGTAGGAAACCCTATGGCCTGATGAAGTTTGCGATGCATGCAGCCCTACTTTTGGCTCGGCACACCAGCACGTGGAGAGGTGCCTGCCGATTGGCTGTTGCTACTACAACACTGGTGCAGCGCTTCTGGTGGCAGAGTGCTTGCATGCCTCAGAAACTGCGTTGCTAACTATGTTTTTTTTGTTGATCATACTGTGATCATAAGCGGTGAATGGACACTCGTTTGAAATATGCTCGAAACTTGACGCACATACAAAAAGCAAAGCGCAAGCCTATTTGCCTCCTATGATGAGAAAGAGGAGGGGGTTATCACAAGAATCAGATGCACCGATCGAATTGTGCTAGTCCATACAACCAAGTTAGTAATAGAGCTCAAACCACTTATTTATTTTATTTACAGTACCTCAAAGACCCCAGTGAAGGGGTTTTACATGAGCGGTTACATAATGTAACCAATTACAGTGCAGGAGTCGATGTAATGCAGTCTTTTCTGACTCCCGCTTATCTTCCCATAGAACTCCATGTACGTATATACATACCGCCTATAGTGCAGCTGCAGGAGACGAAATACCAAAATACCAGTTATAATGCAGTTGCGGGAAAATCTCGCAGACAAGCAAGGCAACTCGCATGCTTCTCAATGAGCTGTGCTGGCTGAGGGGAAGAGTGATGAGAGCAATGCAGAGGAGGAGGAGGAGACGCAGAGCAAGCGAGTGAACAAGGAACCGGGAAAAAAAAATGCAGCAGCAGCATTTTGACTCATTGGGCACGTAGGGGTTACCAAGGCGACAGAGAAGCCTTTTGTTCTGGATTTTTCTCAGCGGCGCACAGTCCGCACTGAACACGTACACATTGCCGCTCTTTGGCTCTTCAGTTTGTGTGCAGAAAGTAAATACAGCCACCAACTGACTTTTTCGAACTTGAACAGGGTCGCAAGAATGTCTGAATAATCAGGCAGGACAGAAAAACGAATTTTGATAGTAAAATCAATTTGCTGAAACTCTAGCACAGCGGAAAATTGGTCGAGGCTGCGGGTGCCCTTCACATTCGCCCGTTGCAATATGCGTCTTTGCGAAGTGCACATACTGCTTGTGCGACCTTGGATCCTCGACAGTGTCGGTTCAAACTGTGTTCCGCAAGTTCATCAGTTTGGAACGTTGCCCACACGCAAGCTTTCGCCATTTCTACTAGTACGTGCACATAAAAACTTTTGCTATACACATTCGCAGTAGTTGCTGGCTGATCAGCTGCGAACCCTGCTTCATGCGCATGGCCATCAGTGCAACCTGTGCACATGACCTAGGGCCAAATCAATGTGTACTCGTCTACTGGTACAAACATACATCAAGGGCGAGTGTCCAGCGACCACATTCCGCTCAACGAACCCGCCAGCTAGGCCTAACCACTGCCGTCTCATCGGGAGCTGGCGGCCAGAGTGGCAGTTTCGTGCAGAGTCGACAAATTCTGTACAGCAGTTAGAAAGGGGAGGAACCACCACGCCAACGAAGGGTGAGGGCACATCCTGGTCGTATGCTTAGATTCCTGGACACACGTGGCTGCTTAGCCTAAATGTTTTGCATGTGCACAACCTCGAAAAATGTTTTTGTTATATTGTAATACCACTTATATAGTGCAAAAATTCGCTACTCCGGTGACTTACGTTATAAACGGTCCATGCTTAAAGTGACAGCGAAGCAAACCACTGCCCTGTCATTCAGCCATCTACTACCTATTAGACAACGCAGACATCGCACAAGTGCCATTTTACTTTGAATACTGAAGATGAAGCGCTGCCACTTGTTCCCACACCTCTCTACGCATCCACAGGTTTGTGCAGCTTAGACCAGACGTGTCTGATGTCATTGTTAAATGAGAAAGCACACTCGCTGCTCTTGGAAACTCAAATTATCTGGAACAGTGCCAGCAGCTCATGATCTGCAGTGAACCTAGCATTAGTACCAGGCGTATCTCTCATACGGCCAATGAGCTATAGCACAGCAACAATTTTGCGGCATATGTGCAGTCTTTTGCCAACAAAATTCAATGCTTCAACAGTATGCCCAATGCACAGCACTGTATTGTATGCGGTTACCAGTTATGATTGCGAAGCTTCACCAAACGAATATCACACTGTTTAAGCTGCCTGGTGACATGTTTTGCATATGCAAAAAACACCCGCTGTGAACCAGAAAGGCTTCTGAACAGTGCCATGCCAAATAAAAAAGCCAACATACTAATGGTTGTCTGCTGATAAGGTCACTAGGTACGAATATTATAGTCTTGGCACATTTTAGTATGGGTCAACTGCTTCCAGAACATTGTGGCCCATTTTCTCAACAATGTCTTTCGTGTCAGCCATCTCACTTCTGGAAAGCATAACACAATTATGGCAGGACCAATTTTGATCCTGCTTGTTTTTTTCTAATCCTTAGATGTGCTGCACATCAAGATAGTTCTAAAATGTTTGTTTAGACTTGCATATTCTTATTCTTTCACAATTACTGTATGGTACTATGCGGAGCCACACGGTCACATAGATATAACATTGAGCGCAAAATTATTACCCCCCCCCCCCCTGTACAATTTGAAAAGATGTGCCTTTTTCGAATTAAACACTGCCTAGGATTGCTTCCTAAGTGCTGCAACCTCCCATGAATCCTAAATACTTCTTTTTGTGCTGCCATCCTTCAGCATCTGCCAGAGATAATTTTTGTTGTTTCATGCTATGATGGCAGTCACTGTCGTGGCCATGGAGTATTCCAGTTTCACCTAGTTTACTGACACAAGCTCATGGCCACACCTGCAATCTTTAGATTCAGCACTGTCGTTAAAAGTCATGGGTGTCGCAAAATCTTACTTAGTATACTTTGTTTCTAATCCCTCAAAAAAGTTACCGCATGATGGTCACCTGCATGGCTCTCCCAAGGCATGTGATTGCTTTGTTTAAAGGTGGAAAAATTGTATCTTGTCCAGCGAACAAACCATTCAGAACTGCAAGTTTCTCTTTTGCTTCACTTCCTGACTGGGGTGCACAATCATTGAGTCTGCTTGTGGGTGCTCACATAACGTGCGTCACTTGTGCTAACGCCATGCGTTTGCATTTCTATTCTTTAATGATCCACTTTGTTTTCCATCCTTCTTGTCTATCATTGGCTTGGACGTGGCTCAGAGACTGCCCGCCACAGTCTTGACCCTCGGCTTGACACATGGCAAGAATGGAAAATGAAATGCAACCTTACAAAAAATTGTCACTAGTTGTATCAAACCTACTTAAATAATAAAAATTTGGGTGAATATTGCTATTGTATTGCTATTGAATATTGTATGTAAGATTAAATATACTAGTTTATCCATTTATTTGAGGGATAAATTATATGTTATACTGCACAAATTTTAAAATTCTTTGGCATTTTATTGTCCTCTAAAAAATTACTTACTTTTCTTGAATTAAGTCATATTGAAGAATTTAAAGCTGCAATAAAAATATATGAACCTGGGAGGTAATGCATTTCTCGGGGGGGAAAAAATGTGACTCCCTCAAAAGGTTTGTTAGAACAAAATCTAACTGTTTTTATGTGAACATGACATTTGAGAAAACGAATTAGGTTCAGCCTTGTTACGGTTCACTGTGTGCGGCAATGAATGGAACGGATACCAAGCACCTGAGACACGTCATGCCTAATCGTCATGGTTGTGAACATGAAAAGACTTGTCCATTGGGTGTGTGTGAAGAGATTATGCACCAGTGCAAATCCTACTCTCCTCTGTCCTTCATCCACCACCTCTACGCCAGGGAGTGGTTTCTCTCTGTATTCCTTTGTGTGGTCTGACCAGTGTGCTAACAAGGCCCTCTACCAGGGAGCTAGAGAGAATGAGGTTGCCCGAATGGTGTAGGGTGTAAGAAGGACAGCGAGACGCCACATACGATCTTCCCTGCCCTTGCATGCAGGAGCACACACGCCAAACATTTCTGCCCATTTTTTCTCTTGGAGTGCACTGCTCACCCATAACAATGTATTAAACTGCTGTTATTTGTTTTTAAATCATCTCATCTTCCCTGCCTCTTTGATGGTCCATCCGGTTTGAGCTCCAAGCAGACACTGTTTAAGG
Organism: Dermacentor variabilis; assembly: GCF_050947875.1. Taxonomy (NCBI): domain Eukaryota; kingdom Metazoa; phylum Arthropoda; class Arachnida; order Ixodida; family Ixodidae; genus Dermacentor; species Dermacentor variabilis. The sequence continues at coordinate 2,482,352 of NW_027460346.1, read as the reverse complement.
TCGCCAAAACCCCGTCCCCGTGCCAACTGGTACCAGCCCTCTAGCACGTTATAACACGGTGCCAAGCTTTCCACAAGCAGGGAACTTGTTAAAAACACTATAAAACAACCAATAGAGGTACTTTAGGGAAAATTCAGATTTCTTTTTAGCGTGACTTGTAGTCTATGCATCCAATTTTCACAGTCTGTGCCAAGAAACAAAAATGTTAGCTCTGATGCGCACAGCTCCACTTGAAACCCTGTATGTAATAATATTTAAACTAAAGAAATTCTGCACACAGGACTAGAGTGTGCGTAATGCATGCACACGTGGTATCTTATTGCGCTCTTGGGACAAATGGCCAACTCAGCCGGTAGAGCATGAGAGACTTAGTCTCAGGCCCTACGTTGGGCACCATTTGGGCCATTTGCTCAATCCAGCTCCTCGGACTAAGGAACAACAACACAGCAGTGGAAACAAACCAAAGGGATTTTTCACACCTTTTATACACAAATGCCAGCTAGATGAGTTACAAAAAATGGAATATGCCAATGGGCACTAATGTATCGAGGAAGTCTGGCTCACCATGACAGGATATAGGGCGAATACGTTCCCCCCATGCAGGACAAGTCATTCACGGGTGAAGTCTTGCAAACGGAGGCGCATACGAGCAAATGAGAAAGCAACCGCAGAGCGGTCCTGCAGAGCGCCTCGTCAAGTGCACGCGGTTCATCTGCGCATGCCCGATTTCCCACAGCCAAAGAGGAGGAGGCTACTTCCTAGCGCGCCCGAGTATTCCTGCCATCAGGTGGCGATGGCAGCAGAACACTCAAGGCATCGGAGGTCCCATGCAGGTCCCATCCACGGTGATTAAACCTCGGTACCTCCTTCTGTACATGGCGCAACTATGTACCACTTCTAATATGTGTAATAAACTTGAACTGAATTGAATCCCTCCCACTGCTGTGCAACTACCAACTACCGACAGCACATGTGCAATGTGGAGAAACCGGGTTCCAGGAGACAAGAGAGCCATGCAGGGAAAACAACGTCACGGGGCAAGAGAAAGTCTAGCGTTCCCACAACGTACCATTTAGCGTTGCTGCTTCAATCTTCGACGTGCAGTAGCATATTTGCAAAATTGTGGCAGCATAACTTCTTTAAAGGGATAAAGGGAACTGGGTTAAAGTGGCAAAGTATTCTTCTTTCTCAACTGTATTTTCCTTCACTTTGCCAAAAAAATGCCTATTAAGATGGCGAGAAAATGAAGGACATACATCCTCTTATTAAACTTCTCACTAAACCCTCAGCGCCAGTACATCGATGTGATGTCATGGATTGCAAAGCTTTATCGCTTATTTGGGTGGTCCGTAAAAGCTTCCAAGTTCTAGCTATGTAGAGTCTTTAGTTCTTTTAGATTGCAATGCAGTCCTTCAAAAAAGTGAAAAACTGACCAAACCTGCATAGATGCTGTCAAAATCCATGACATCATGCAAGAACTGGTGTGGGAACAGCAGGACAGCATCCCCACGAGTCTCTTCACTACTGCATCTCTTACAGCTTACTATGCCTCCTTTCATGGTAAGAGTGGACTTAGTTTATATGCAGCACAGTTCCCACACAGCGGAGCTGGATGGCACAGGAAATTTTGTGAAAACCAAATGCCCACAAAAGGTGAAACGGTTTTACCCCTGCGTATACTGAAGTAGTCAGTGCACAGCATAACGAAATGCAAATACATATGCACTGATTTGGTGGCGCTACCCACTAGGAGACGAGTTTTTCACACTGTCCTGCTTTGCAAGACCATGCCACCAGAAATATCTGTGCGCACACCTTGCCTTTCCAGCTCCAAGCCAATCAACAACTTCTACTTCTGCAGAGGCTATGCCTCTGTGCACTACACTTTAGATCAATGCTCGCTGGCTGAATAGTCTAGGACGAATTAATAGCACCATGAGTTCAATGAATTCTGCACTGCAACAAGTTTCTGAGGTCTGCAGAGATAATAATATGAACACAAAGCACACACAAAATGCACTCGTAAATTCTTTGTGCTCATTTTGTTATGCACTCAATACTTTAGGAAATGAGTAACTGTTTGCACTAAAGCCAAATGAAGACAAGGAAAGCATGGAGGAAATTAATTGCATCAATTGAAGATCAAGCAGCAACTGGAACACCCTTTGCCACTATATCGCTACTATAACCTGCCCGTCAACATTTGTTACTACTGTGAATGCCTGCATTATGTAAAACCCACCCCTTATGTAACACCCCAACAGGGTTCTTTAATATATGTCACCACCTTCAAAAACATACTTTCTGAAAAAATATCGGTTTTGTACCATTTACTATTCTAAGTTCTCTGGTTATTCAAGAATATCTTGCAAAAAGAATTAAGTTTCCATCTTAAGCTGTTGAAAAGTAATGAATGTTTTTCCAACACCTCCTGCTCGCATCCATTGCAAAAAGAATTAAGTTTCCATCTTAAGCTGTTGAAAAGTAATGAATGTTTTTCCAACCCCTCCTGCTCGCATCCAAAACCAAAACTGAACTGTTTTTTTTTTTTTTTCGGAACATGAGCAATTTCATCAAAAATATTGCTTGCTTTGAATATTACGCTATGTTAATTTGTTTTAGTTCATTATAAAAACATTTAGAAGCATTTTGAGACATTTGTCATTTTAAATCAGTTAAAACTTTCACTAGAAGGCTTTCAATACCTAGACATTTGCTTATGTTCAAAACCATTTTTCTCAAAACGCTTTTTTTTGCATTTCATAGCTATCGGAGAAGTGACAACTTTTTTCGTAATACAGTTGAACTCCTTTATAAGAGACATGTACCAGAGAGCAGTTCATGCCTCTTATATGAGAGGTCCCTTATAAGCAGGGTACCAAGTTCTCATTTTCTAACCAGCCCTTATTTCGATATTGGCACCATACAATTAAAACAAGCACAAAAGGCTATAACCTGTTGAAAAAGATTTATTATTTGAGATTTGTTGTTACACTATGTTACTGGTGAAATAAGTTCTCAAGCCTGGTTTGCTTCATGGCTACATTGACAGTGTTCTTCAGCATAGCTTCTTCCAGCTTGGTGACAAGGTCAAGAGTTCCTTCATGGTCACTGGTCCAAAACTTTATGTGGTGACGAACTCGGCCAAGTACTGTCATGACCTCTCCAGAAGTCATTGGTGCTGCAAATCACTTTTGTTGTCAGACACATCTGTGGCACTGTCTTCACTTTTCTCATTTTCCTGTACCATCCAGATTATGTTCTCATCACAGAGGTCTTTTGTTACAGCAAGGTTGTCATCTGTTTCAACAAAGCCATGAAATGTGCCAGACTCATTAAAGTTCCTCTGAATGATTGGCTAAGATTCTGAATCCTCATCCACATAATCGAAGTCTTAATCTGCAATGTACTCGTCTATGTCTTCCTGCTGCAGATTAAAACCCGCTTTATGGAAGCACTCACTCGCAGTGCTCTTCTTAATGTCGTTCCAGGATCTAGTTAGCATTTCAACTGCTGTCCCTTAAGTTGACTGTTCCTTCCTGCTTCTGCAGCGTATCAAACAGCAGCCATTGAACAAGCTGTCCTCTGTACTTTGCTTTAACAGCTCTTATGATCCCTTGATCCAGAGGCTGTAGCAAAGACGTGCAGCCGTGGGAGTAGTGGGGTTTTCATGTGTGCCGAACAGCTGTCTGGAAAAATTTAGAATTTTTTCGTTTTTCAATGCCACCTTCTGATCAAAACTAGTCAGCCATTTGTTAAAAATCTCATCTGTCATCCATGCGGCTTTGTTTGCAGTGTACTCTACATTCATAAAGTAGTTCTTTAGGCAGCGTGGGATTTTGGACTTGCCAATAACCAGAACGTTTTCTTTTACAGTTCCATTTATATTAGTACAGAACATAGCTGTAATACGATCTTTGGACTTTTTGTCTTCACTGCAATCTTGATTAGCAAAGGCAAACATTTTTCCAGGAAGCATTTTGAAAAATATTCCCAACATCCCAAGCCTTCCTTCCTCTCGGCAATGTTCGCATTGTCCCGTCTTTCCACTGTCTTGCAGCATTTTCGTCGGCAGCTTTGCTTTCACCGCAAACAGCTTTGTAGCTGATTCCATGCCTAAGCTTGAAGCGGTCGAACCGTCCTTGACCGGCCTCAAACTCAATGCCAAAAGCAAACACAAGCTGCCTGGCTCTGGCTCAAACCAAGGGTCTACTGAGCGGTATGTTCTTGCTCCGCGCATCCTGTATCCACAGAAGAAGCGCTTCTTCTAAGGTAGGATGGGATGACTTATGCAGTTTCGATTTGCTTGCTCCAGTTGGAGCTTGTTTTAACAGCTTCTCTCGTTGGGTCCAAATCCTGCTGATTGTCTTTCTAGACAACCCAAATTTCCTGGCCATAAAGATGTCCAACTTTTTTGCGACAGTCAGGAAAGTACAGCGCTTGACGGAGCTATCCGCCATAGTGAGGCGGTGACAGCCACACAACGACAGTGAATAAAGACAACAGCACATGGAGAAAGAAAATTGGAACAGTAGGGCGATGGCGATGGCGATTTGGCTATACATTGTGGACAGGGTTGATAGGGTCACCTGCGGGCTGGCCCGGCAAAGCCTAAGCATAACGAAACTAAGTAAAAAAATGTATAGGGATGTATAAATGGTGAAAATGAAGGGTAAATACACGATTTCTAAAAGCATAGTCTGAGATTTGTAGCTTGGACTGTCGTCATCCATAACCACAACCGGCTTCTTCTGGCTTTGACTTGGCTATTGTACCACTTTCTGCTGATTCTTAGCTTGCTCAAGTGCCTGCACGCGTGGTCGCACTTGTACCCTTGGTGGTAAGCTTGAAGTGCTTTTCGGTGAAGCATTCCCATTGCAGTGGTCTTTAATTATTGCTTTTTTTTGCTGAATGATCCCCTATGCACACGTGTGTCACTTCCTTTTGCCTCAACAACGGACGTAACTGTAGTCAGTGGCCGAAGGCACCGCAAGTAAGGTTAGAATGTCTATTACAAGCGAGGTTATTTACCAAAATTCATGGACAACTTGTCCTTTACTATGGATTGCCTTTTATAATCCAGTGTCTGTTACAAAAGAGGTCCAACTAAAGGGAGAGATAGGGCAGCCAACCATGTGGGCGAATAGTGTCCATTATACCCATGCCTCTTATAACGGGGTTCAACTGTAAATATTTTTGCGTGAAATTGTGCATGCTGTTTCTTTATATGTTGAGCTGTTCAATGTGGCAGAATAACCAAAAACTGAGCGGTGACTTTTCATACTATGGGCAATTGTTCTGGAAAAAAATCTGCCACAAGTTATATTTTTCAGTCTTTTGATGATAATGCACTTTCACTTCAAGATATCACTATCATGGTGGTTGGTTGCACAGTTTATTACCCCATTACGTACTTGCCAAGTGGCATTTGTTTCACACCTACCATTTAATAGTTATGACGGTTGGCGCAACACTCATTTTGGCACTTTTTAAGTAATATAAAAAAAATGTTCCTATAGTTTTCATAATTCAATTGCCTGAAAGGTTTGAACTACATAGGCTTTACAGGATAAAAGTGTCATGGCAGGTTTGTCCCTAAAATTTTAAATTTTTTTTCAGAGGTGATGACATAGCTCAAGGAAAAAGAAGTGATTGAGTGATCGAGCATAGAAAAAAGTTGCAGTTTCGCCCGAAAGGCGAAGCATCGATTGCTATAGCAAATTATTGGACAGCTATAGAAAGTAAGGAGAGTAGCTTTATTGGCCGTATAAACTTGTAAACATAGGCATACTAACTAAATTAACAAGCATGGTGTCCCGTGCGCACAAGCAAACATAAACACATCTCACTCGATCACCGCAGAAACTGGCTGTCAAAACGCTGGTGCGAGGAAACGTGGCAGCAGCAGCAAGCGAAGTGACCTTTGTGCTGTCTATCACTTCAACGCAAAGTGAGCGCCGAGAACACACAGCACACACAAAGCTACAAGCCATCGATGCACCTAGACTCTGCTCACAACGCAGATTGCTCTCAAGATACGGCTGCACGACACGGCCCACAGCCGCCACATGCACAGTTGCAGCCAGAGTAGAACGCCACTTCTCCCCACCCTCCCCTCCCCCGGTGCCTCGCAATGTTGGGTGTCTCCCACGCAATGAAAGACTGCACGCTTCCTCTCTGCTTTCGCCTCTTTCGTGCGATCGAGATTGAGCACCAATTGTCGGCTCCCCTTGCACACTTTCACTCGCACATACAGCGTAGGGCACATGGCGACGATTATCACCCTTGGACTTTATACGGAGCCTCATGGCGACGGCGATGGAAGAAATGCGCTTGAAGTGTCCATACAATTGCTATTGCAATAATAATATGAAAAGGGAAATAAAAGTAGAAGAAAAGACAACTTGCCACCGGTGAGAGCAGAACCCACCACATGACACATGTAATGCTCTACCAATTGAGTTACAGTGGCAAGCTTCTGCGACCGCACCATCATCACCCACGGATGGCACTGACTGGCATTCCCAGGGCTAGATTTAGTATCATCATCATCATCACCATCATAATCATCATCATCATCAGCCTGGTTACGCCCACTGCAGGGCAAAGGCCTCTCCCATACTTCCCCAACTACCCCGGTCATGTACTAATGGTGGCCATGCTGTCCCTGCAAACTTCTTAATCTCATCCGCCCACCTAACTTTCTGCCGCACCCTGCCACACTTCCCTTCCCTTGGAATCCAGTCCGTAACCCTTAATGACCATCGGTTATCTTCCCTCCTCATTACGTGTCCTGCCCATGCCCATTTCTTTTTCTTGATTTCAACAAAGAGATTTAGTATGCCCACGCACAATTACCCAAGAAAGTGGCCAGGGGGAGAGCTGCCACTGTAGCTAAATTGGTAGAGCATCGCATGTGCCATGTGGAGGTTGTGGGGTTGGCTCCTACCAGGGGCAAAGTTGTCGCTTCTTCTCTTTCATTTACCTATTCATCATTAGTAGCCGGCGCCGTACAGAAATCCTGAGGAAAACTGACCGGTAGTTGATGTTGCGCTTGGTGACCAGTGCCCAGCGGTCAATGGCCCGCCGCATGCGCACCAGCACTTGACCACGTGAGACAGCCTGGATGGCAGCCTTGTCCCAGCTCTCAGCCCCATCTGATAGGATGTGTGCCAGGATGCCGGCTGCATTGTAGCTCACCTCGATGCCATCACTCTCACTGTCCAGCAGTTCACTACAACCAACAGTGACTGCATCAGTCAGATAGTCCATCAACCAGAGGAATAAAGAGCATGCTACAAACAAGCGGAACAGTATTAATCAGGTTTTCTATGTGCATGTGTAAACAGCACTGAATGCACATGCTTAGCCCAGCCATTTTTTTGATGGAGCACAAATAGGAGTGCCCGAATACTGGTGGAATTTTTTTTATTGTTAGAATGTGAATATTCTAAAAAAAAATCTAGCTTCAAATATTGAATCGAATATTGAATATTTGGAATTTACACACAAAGGGGAATATAAAGGTTGTGTGGACCACGTTTTCAACAAAAGGCTCATTTATCTTATTTTATACCGGTAACAACTGAAAGTCATTTCAACTGAGAAGCTTGTTAAACAGTAATAAAGGAGAAGTGATTGTATTTGGTTCATCATGAAAATTATTGTAGTAATGAAACAAAGGAACAGCCCGTCACCAGAGGCACGTAGTAGAGTGTAGTGCTCGTTGAAAGAGCTAAGCGCAATATTACAGCAACACACATTTTTTGAAAGTAATGAAATATTGGTGAGGTTGACCAAAAAATTACTCTGTCAAAATAAAGACAACAAATTTATAAGCCGTTTAAGGTGGGGTACATGTTTAGTTCACGAGTTGAAACTAATGCGCAGCAATGATCTCAAGGCACTTGCTAAAGAATCTGGTTGTTTACACAACAACCACAGTTCTTCTACAGCAGAATTCTTCACTCTTGTAGACTGCAACAAGTGTTGTGCAGTAAGGACTATAGCAGTAATAGTGTACATATCTTGAAAGTGTTCAGAGAGTGCAGCATGAGCAACAAGTGCGACTGCATCAACTTCCTTTTTTCGTCCTGATCACAGCACGTGAAGCGGCCTTTAGGCAAGTGATACTGATAGCATATTGTCCACAGTACTGAGTTACTTGAGTATCATTTGCCTAAGATGTACTGCTTTTTTTTAAAGCTTGGTTGAACTTAAGTGAAGCATCCAGTACAGCGAATAGCTGTGAGCAACGTTTTAACTAGCACATTAGCAAGAGTTTCAATTTGGACACAGATCAGGCAATTTCCTTTCATACTGGCACAGAGTGTACTAAACCTGAAATCCGAAACACTGAATGCGTTACTGAATTTGTAGTGTTCTTTCACAACACATTAAGCACATGCCTGTTATGTTTGCCATGCACACAGCTGACATGTGCATGTGGCTGTCGCAAAATCAAGCTATATCCCAGGGTTCCTGCAAGAGCTCACCTACCTGAACACAAGCAGGTACTCGTCACGCATGAGCCGTGGCCTGAGTTCCCGCACTTCAGCCACATTGCCCTGCACAGCAAGACAAAGCCATTCAACTCCTTAACACATGCTTAGCCACAAAAATCTTCCAAATGACACACTGCCCACTTTCAACAGCTAAGAGTCAACTTTGGCCCAAGAAATTTGGCAGTACCCATCTCACAATGACTGTCAACAGTAATGCGGCTAGCAATGAATCGATATAACCGCAAAACGCATTGCCACCGTCGAAACAAGTTATGGACCTGTAACTGCAGCTAGATTCCTCTTTCGCGCTTCCCTTGGCACCATCTAGCACCACTACCGCGAAGCCTGCGGTTGGTCTCTGAAACGTATGGCATACCAGAATGTGGCGAACGCTTAGGAACACATCGTGCAGCAACCGAGCTCCTCTCTCGCGCTCCTTTCTGGACACGCTGTGCCATCTAGTGGTGCTGCCCAGAAGTCCATACGCGGCCTCCGAGACGAGAAACGTGGCACACCGGTGCTTGCGAATACCGAGACTAGCTTGCTCCGTTCCCTCGAATCGTTCCCTTGTTCCCTCATACATAGGGGTGTGCAAATATTCGAAACTTTTGACTAACGAATCAAATAGTGTCCTACTTGATTTGGTCTTTGAATTGAATAGTCACTATTTGTAAATATGAATATTTTTCAAATACTTTTCGAATATCTGAAAAGGTCAACTTTCTTTAAAAATGTTGTTTTATGTATTCAAGCAGAAAAGTAACTGGAACGCCAATGCATTTCTCCGCAAATTACTATCTCGAAACTCGTGTCGTCCCGATAATTCATTCCAAGTGTATCTGCCTTCCCAACTCCATGGCTAGAATTTTTAAATTGCAATATGGACCATAAGGTAATTAGTTTAAAAGTTAATTAGTGAATGTTTGTTAATTAGGCGATTATGCATTCAATTTCTTTTTGCAAGTAGTGTCTGCCGCTTTGAGTAGAACATCTCATGAATTAGAATTGTGCTATCTGCTACAGGCAACCTTTTTAAGAATTTTTGAAAGTGTTCACTGAAACACCCTGTACCGTATTTATTTGAATCTAGGCCAATAGTTTTTTCGAAATAATCATATACAAAACTCTAGGGTTAGCTTAGATTCGAGGATTTTAAAAAACACGCTATTTTGTAACTGTAAATGATAAATATGGTCCATAGCTAGCGCCATCTAGAAACAGTATCGCAGCCGCTACTAGCTGGGCCAGTAGCCAACTATAGTACGTGTACACGAGCAATGTCGTCGCTTTGACCTGTGTCGTATTGGAGCTGGTTCTATGGTATCGGTGGTATTGGCGGTATCAGTGTGCAGTATGGCGTTATTGTAATGGCACACTATAGTGCCGCTTTCTAATGAAAAGTTGTGCTAGCCACAGAGTCGTAGTAGGCCAGGCGAGACTTCAGCATCGATGAGAAAAACGTCCGTCGTTGGAAGGGATGCGAGGGTAACCCTCCCCCACAATCATTAGTGCCAGCTCCCTCCGAGGAGGATTGGAACCAGCTGCTGACAATAGCAGACAAGAAAACACAACTGGCACTCGTCTCGTGGGCCCAAGACGTCGCCCCCACCTTGGAGCCACACTAGGCCTACCTGCCCTTATTTCCAACCCTGCAGTGGCAAATAGTTGTTTCTCTCTCTCTCTTGGAAGGGGCAACGGGAGACACTTTTGAATGTGCTGCAACGAGGAGATGACAGCGATAAGGAAGATAAGCGCACAATAACGGAGAGGAGATGTTCACCAAGATGGCGCCGTGCTTCGACCTGTGTGCATGCATGGGCGCGCGGACGCAAGCTTGCGCATGTCCGCAAGCGTATGTGTGGGCTGGGCTATGGGGGCGAGGCTAACGGTGGTGACGACGTAGAGTGAGCTCGGCATGTTCATATTAAATAAATGCTGTTATCATTTTGTAAACGCTGTCCTCATTTTCTTTTGTTCGGCCTACATTCAAGGTAAGTTTAAAAAAAATTTTTTTCTGGCTTCCAACATTCGGGGGTCGGCTTAGAATCGGAGCTGGCCTAGCTTCGAGTAAATACGGTACATACAGTGATCATTCACACTCTCTGAAGAACCCTGTGCATGCGAAGAAACTACTACTTTGCTACTAATGCTCCATTTGTGCATTTAGAAAACAATGTTTCATGAGGTGCTATGTAAAGGAAGAAACTTGCTAGCTTCAAGAATACTAGAATGTGAACACCTCTTTATATTAATTGTGATAACGGCTGTTCATTATTAGAACTATTCGAAAATTATTCTATATTCAATTCGATTTGCTTCTGGCACTATTCAATTCGTTTTCAATTCAGTCTCAAAAATCGCTATTTGTACACCTCTACTCGTAAGTGCCACTCAGTGGCATGCATATACTTGGTGACCCAAGCTGACGAGAGGTTCACTAAAGAGCGACACAAACCTGGTGCATTCATGGCACAGCTGTGAACGCCGGACACCTGGTATGTGACAGTGGGCGAGCGAAGGGCGTTGATTGAAAAGCGGCACATAACCAGCGAATTTGTGGTGCAGCCTGATAAAGTGTCGGGTTGCTGTCCTTGAGGAAACCTTGTGACACACGTTTGATTGTATGTTCAACTGCACATTAGAACGGCACATTCCCGTAGTAACTACCTAGTTATCCAAGTTGCCATCAAAGATATTCATTGAAAACGGCACACACACCTACTGGCACATACCCAGTGACCCAAGGTAGCATAAATGAGGTCTATTGAAGACCAGCACAGACCAAGTAGCATATACCCAGTGCTCCAAGTCGCCGTCAAAAGCGTTTCATTGAACAGCGGTACCTAGCCAGTCCTGCTTCTACAATGACCCATGTCGGCATGATCGTTGAAAAGTGACCCATATGTACACATTACCACATACTGTCAGATTTGGAGTCGGGCTTGTAGGACGATCGGAGGAACTTGGGGCGACAGGACTAGGCGAGCAGGATTTATTTACAGTTGAACATGGGATACATTTACACAGTCTAGCGTGACTGCCACATGGAGCACGCAAGACGAAGCATACAGCATGCGAGCACGCAGCTCCAAGCACACTCGGCATGAGTACGACGACGCAGCCGACAACAGCCGTTTTTAAACACTTCGCGTTCCCTAGATCCCTAGGTGAGACACAACGTTCGATGTCATCGTAAACAAGCCGCCTCTCTGCAGGACGGTTTACAAACACACACACGCACACACAGGTTTCAGTGCCCCCTCCGCGGGCAGACGACCTTTGCAGCGCAGTCGTCGTCGTGTCCATTGTTCTGCGTCCCCGTAGCCAGGTGGCCACGCCCGACCCCAGCCGGCGCCTCTAATTTCCAGAGCTGCCTTTCACCTGTTCTCCGAACGAGGCGCATGGAGGATTAACGCCGCCGTAGTCAAGTTCTCCAAAGGAAGTTCACGGTTGGTTAGCGCTGTCCTCACTGGTTCTCTGAAGGGCGGCAAACCATGGGTGGATCGAAACACGTGCAGCGGGCTGAAACAACTTGCACATTGCCACCTCGGCAGGCCATTCCTAACAATACTTAGTGACCCAAGGTGGTCTGACAGTTGGTTTTGAACCCCGTTTCCTCAGCACAGCAGCCAGACGCACTACCCATTCGACCACGGACTACCCAGTGACCCAGGTATGCGGGAAAACAGTTAGATACAAATACACACAGATAGATACTTGGTACCCAGAAAGCATGTGGAGTACCTTAAGAATGCTAATGCATTAAAAACCCGATCCCTTTGTAGGCCATGCTTGTTCAGTTCAAGACCTGGCAGAGCTCTGCTACCCATCAGCTCAGCTTTACACTCAGCTGTCTTGCTGAGTACACATAAAACAACTTGGGTCACTGGATATGTGCCACTGGCTGTGTGTCTGAATAGACAATTCCTGCCACTGTTAATGTCCAACTGGGTATGTGCCACAATAACACAAGTAGTATAGAAACCCTAAGTATAATAATGCAATTAGCATTCTTTGAAAACTTCCAACTAGTTTTCAGTATGTCTGAGTGTCCATCCCCCCATATCTAAGCCCTTTCACTCTAACTTGGGTCGCTGGGTTTGAAACCAACCGTCAACCGATTTGGGTCATTGGGTATGTGACACTGGGTATGTGACACTTTTCAATGAACCTCTCTCACGTCAACTTGGGCCATTGGGTTAATGCCACTCCGAAAAGACCACTTTTGATGACAACTTGCGTCACTGGGTATGTGCCACTGAATACGTGCCACTCTTCAAAGAACCAGACGTGAACTCGTTGAACCTCTCTGACGCCAACATAATCAGTACACAGCTAAGACAGCATGTGACCGCACTGAAAGAACCTCAGCCTTTGAATCTTGCAGCAAACTGTAGAACGTTAACACAGAGTTCAAAAGATCACCCACCTGAATGTCGTTATCCCACCAAGTATCCATATCACAATGTTCTTATAGTCCTTTTTTATACATATTGCGCATGACTGGAATTGCCTTCCCAGACATACTACAAACACCGACCCTGCTGGCTTCAAATCTGGTATTGAAGATATTGTTTGTAACGGCGATAAATCATAGCAATGTCTGTATGTACTACTGTGCTTATTCTTATTTTCACTGCGACTATACCCACCCCTCATGTAATGTCTCTCACGGGGCCCTTAAGGTATTATAAATAAACAAATAAATAAACATTTAACAAAACTGAAGCAATAATTTAAGCACAGAAATTAATTAATGTGAAATGGATGCAGTCATTCGACTGCTACTTCTTCGTGCTTTTTAGCCATAACGGACCTCCTTCCTGTCAAGGGTGCGGCATAACAAACAGAAAAAGTGCAAGAAAAAAACGCCGCATTTTCTGCCGTGGCAAGCTTAGTTTCACCGGCAAACCAAAACAAACTAGAATTGGTGGACTACAATCAGCAAATACCCAAATTACAATCAACATTGAGCATTAGTTGATGATGGCAAGTCGTCAGTGCTAAGACTTCATCATTATGCCTTCAGCAGAGACATTGCAGAAGAGTTTGTGCTTCTTTACAACTGGCTTATTAAGCCATAGCTCTTTGCACGATGTTCAAGCATGCAGATGCATAATACAAACAAATGATTCAATACGCTAGCCCTTTGATGGTCACCGCCATGATGTATGGAAACAAGTCCCAAGTGATCTCGAACCTCGTACAGCGACAATCAAATGTTTGAAAGAAAAAAAAAAAACCTTTTCGAAACAAATCACTGCCTAGTGTCAATCCGGAGGTGCTGCACCTTTTGTGACTTCTAGAAAACTTCCTTATTGTGCTGCTGACCCTCGGCTTCCACTAGAACTGATCTTTCGCTTCCCTCTGTGATGGCTACCACCTTGGTAGTCAGGAGTATTCCAGTTTTGTCTAGTTTACTGCTACATGCGCACACCCACGCTTGCAGACTTTATATTCAGCATTCTTGCACACGTCATTTCAAATTATGGGTGTCAAGAAAACCGATTTCTATTTCGTTTCTTATCACTGAAAGCATTACTGCAAAATGTTTGCCCACATGGCTCTGCTGTAGGTGTGCAATTTTGTTTACAGGTGGTCACTCACAAACTGGTGACATGCCTGCGTCTCTTTTTGTGAGGTGCACGAGAACTGAGAATCTCATCTAGCGATGAAACAATTGATTACTGCAAGTTTCTCACTCACAAAATTTCTGACAGGTGCACACCACAGAGTTAACTTGTGGCTGCTCGCATGGCATATGCCTCACTTTCACTATGATTGAACGTTCCCGGAACATTATTCCCTAACAAACCACCTCATTTTCCTATCTTAAGGCCCTTGGTCACTGGTTCAGACATGGCTCGGAGGTCAGCACAATGCTCTTTTTGCCGGAATAGCACTCTCGGCGCAACACAGCATAAAAATGGAAAATAAAATGGGAGGAAACCCACCTCTGCACCCTAAATTACATAATCTCAAAAGAAAAAAAAATTGCACATATAACCCATGGAAATAACCACATACAAGAACAGTAAAACGTTTTTTAAAAACAGTCTACATTTGCAGATGCACGAACCATCCACGTTGTATCTTTGGCCAGTGGCTCTGTTCCCTACCTCTTTGGCGAGCTCATCGTGATCCGGATTCTGGCTTACCGGCGCTGTGTGCACTATTTGCTTATTACAGTAAAAGCTCATTAATTCAAATTCTGCAGAGATGCTACAAAAATTCGAATTATACAAAATTCAAACTAATGAAAGATAAAAAAATCGCTCGGTTAAGGCGCGTATATAGTCCAACGTGGCGTAGGATGCGCGCGCACACAATACGTCGACATGAACAACATCTATACTTTGCAGCGTTGGTGCAGCCAATGTAACTGGATGTAGCTAAAGCGGTCTGATGTTTCCAACATTGAATGTGTGGTGTTTTATGGCGCAATGGCCAGGTTTGGCCAAAGAGCACCAGGCCAATGGTAATGAGATCAAAGTGAAGCAATTAATTATGAGCAATGGATGTGACAGGGCTGTAAAGGGGCCTAAAAGATGGTCACTATAAGAGCTACATGTAATAAAACTATGACAATGACTATGAAGCATGCCAAGGACGCAAAAGATGCATTGTGAAAGAATTACAATGTGCTAAAATTGGTCATTGGCTCTTGCTCCATCCGCGTGTACGTCGTGGCGACGGGCGCGGAGAAACAAAAATTTCGCAGTTTTGCCGGAAAAGTGAAGCATCAATTGCGATGGCAAATTAGTAGATAGCTATTCGAAGTAAGGATAGTAGCTTTATTGGCTTAACAAACTTCTTAACATTTGCTTACTAACAAAATTAACAAGTACAGTGTCACGCACGCACAGGTAAACATGAACACATCTCGCTCGATGACCGTAGAAACTCGCTGAAAAACGCTGGAGTGAGGAATCGCGGCAGTAGCAGCGAGTGAATTGACCTTCGTACAACTCTTACTTCCACACAAACGAAAAGTAGAAAGCACATCGCATACGAAGCTACCGGCACTATGCACACTGTGCAAACATCACAGATCACATTGAAGATGAGGCCCACACCTATGCCCATGCGGGCGTGCACTTTGGCCACATCGCAGATCGCTTTCAAGATACGGCACCCGCATGGCCGCACCGTAAGCAGCAGCCGCCAGAGAAGACCGTCCCTCCCTCTCTCCGCCTCACTCCCGTGCCTCGCACGCGACAAGAGAGGGCGCGCATTTGCCCCCACATTCCTCGCTCACGCATGCGAGATTGAGCTGTGTTCGCCGGCACACCCTCGCGCGCTTTCACTCGCACATACATTATATGGCGCACGGCGACGATTTCATCGCCCTTGAGCATTATACGGAGCCTCACGGGAGAGAAGCGACCTGCAACAGAGGCGTTGGCCATGCCTTGCCAAGCGCGAATACGTCTCTCTCCAGTCAGGCCTAAACAAAGGGCTGTAGATGGAAAGAGCAAAGATGCGCGGCCCCCGTGGCGACTCTCCCCATCCATGATGGTGCAGAGTTCGAATGATCGGTGGCGGTGTGGATTTCAGTGTGAATTAGTGAGATGTGTTACATATTGCCTTCAATGCACTGCTGGATGGACTGCGGTGGCTACTTCGAATTATCCGAAATGTCGAATTAATGAGTTGTGAATTAACAAGCTTTTACTGTACTAATAAGGTCAAAATGCAAAACGGCAACTCGATAAGAGGATGAGAACGGGCAATTATAAAAGAGGGGAAAAGGGAGCTTTAACATGCGAGGGGTGTCAGGAGCCTGTGGTTCCCTGGCAGATAACGGAACTTTAGATAGCGAAGAATTTTACCTTAACATGTGGCTTCACAGCAGTGTGGCACGCACTGCCATGAAGCCATACCTCAAGGCAGAATTCACAGATAACCCATACTTGGACTTTACTGTTAAATTTTTATATATCTGGTGTAGGTTACAGGTGCAAAAATATGGTATTAAAAATATAAAAGTAGCTTGCGTGAATTTTATCCTACATTTGTAAAAAATTCATCATGCTAGTTAATCTATAAATTTGAGAAATGAATCATGTAAAACACTGCTTACATGAAAAAGGTGTGCTGCATTAGTTACTTCAAAAATTAATTGCTTGCTTTTTCTCAAAATAAGTCACTCTGGAGAATTTAAATCTGCAATGAAAAAATGTGACACTGGGAGGACACATTTCTTGAAAAATGTGAACCTCAAAGGGTTAACGAGGAAGAGGTGCCCGAAAAGTTTGCATCCCAGTGGAGACTACAGCAGCCTTGGCTGTGCTCGAGTTCTAGGAGGGCACACACGGCATCAAAAAAGTTTTCCAGAGGCTGCAGCTAGAATGTGGAGTGCAGACAAGCAAGCACCTTGAGCAAGTAACTAAGGCAAGTATCGCGCAAGCACATATACAAGCTCTTGACAGCTCTAGAGCTGAAAGGAAAAGGGGAAAACTTGAAGAAATTGCCAATGAGCAGCGTCTGGTTGCAAAGGAGGGCCCAACCTATGTAGCATGGGCTTTGATTGATCGCGATTGACACGAAAATAAAGCAGCACATTTTTAAATTTTTGAATTGTTTTTTTTTGTTTCCATTTCTTCGGCAAACACCCAACAACCAGGAAAACTATCCTTTTCAAACTGTGTTGAAAAAACATGCTTTCAAGATGGTTTCTACACTGAAATTTTGTGAGGAACAAGACTACTTACTTCTTGAATTTGTAAATTGCTTCAAAAAGGTAAAACATTTCTTACATACACCGACAAAAAAAAATTAAGACTGTTTTCCAGAGATGAAATGTTTATAAAAAAAAAAAAAATTGGCAAGTGGCTGCCCTTATCCTGTACTATACTCATAAGACTCAACAAAACCTTTTAAAATCAGCTCTGATTATAAACCACTGTTTTAGAAAAATGAAAAACTATGTGCTTGATCATACGGCATGAGCCCATGCTCATAGCAGCACTTCCATGTATGTGGAGTGAGCCAATACCTCCAGTTTGTTAGCTAAAACTCTGATAAATTATTAATTTCACCATGACAGTTCATTGCTTTAACTTATCATCGTGGGTTGCTGCATCATATGGTGCCATTTACAAGGTACTGCACATTGTTTTTCGCATTCAGTGATGATGCAGCTGTACATGTCTGTACAGGTCACTTTTCTTAAAAACCAGTGGCAAAAAAAAAAAAAAAAAAAGAATATGATTCAATGCTTGACATATTGTGCCTCCTGCATCTAGCTTTATCTTATACCAGAATATTTTAGCTAATCCTTTCTGGTATAGTTTATTTTAACTGGTATAATTTTAGAAGTGATGAAAGCCAATGTCCATGAGATTGGACACTGGGTTCAAGGAGGCTACAGACCACACAAATTATCTATTAAAAAAATGAACACATATATCTTAATTATTTTTAAAACAATAGTTTTCCTAAGCAGACACACTCAGTTACGCAATGTGATGACCATATATTTTTTTTTATTTGCACTAAATTAAAATTAAATTATGAGGCACCCGTAGTGGGGAACTCCGGAAATTTGGACCACCTGGGGTTCTTTAAGGTGCACCTAAATCTAATTACCACGAGTGTTTCTGCATTTCGCCTCCATCAAAATGTGGCCGCCATGGCCGGGATTCAATCTCGCGGCCTCTTGCTTAGAAGCCCAACACCATAGCCAGTAAGCAAACAAGGCGGGTCGCACTAAATCAATGAGATTTCAAGTATGTTCTAATGGCTGAAAGTGTATTCCTCCAAAGTTCACCAGAAGTGGCACACTGGTTCAAACGTTCCCCCTTCAGGATAGCATTCCCTCTTAACTACACGGCTGGCACACTGACATAAGGAGATGAAATGGGGACAGGCTTGAGATGTGCACAAAAGGAGCAGGGAAAAAAAACAAAGAAGGGAGCCCAAGTGGTGAAATGACTAGGTCAGCAGCGTGCTTAGTTAAATCAGTTACAGACTGACAGCTCTTGTTGCCCGTCTACCTGAGGAATGCCAAAAGTGTTTGTCACTAAATTTCACTCCTTCCCGATGTCAAATTGTACGTGGTATGTAGTTTATAGTATGTAAGAGCGCTCACACACTGTAAAATGCCACCATATTCCGGGCATCACAGCAAGCCACTTGTGGACTTGAGTAGTGTGGTCAACATCACTCACCAGCAGTCCCATCATGTTGCGCAGCAGTTCGGGTTTGTCCGTGAAAATCTGAAACAAGAACATATAAATGTGTGGACATTGCCATAAAGAAATTTAACCAACTGTGCCGACTTATTGTCCCTGTACACACCAGCTTAGCACAAAAGAAGAAAATAATAGCATGTTGTTAAGCTGTTACTGTGACTGCAAGCTGCATGCATTCACCACCATTTAAGTGGCAGTCATCAGCAACAGGTGGCATGTGTGAACTTTAAGCTGATTTTTAGCATCAAAGCCACGCCTTCAAGACCCCTTTTCAAATAAGTAAAAAAATGTTAGGGGTGTGCGAATACTCAAATATCATCAAATCAACTCGAATAGTGAATGTTGGAATAAGTCTACTAGCAAATCAAATACTGTATCTGCTATTCGATTTTTCAAGTATTCCATACATTCGGTGTAGAAACCAGCGGAGTGACATGTCACATGCTCTGTGGAGCCCCCTCATGTTCGATGCCACGCAAGCGAGCATTTCACTATGTTTTCGCTGCAAAAGAAGCACCAAATACGCTACGGACGCGCCACCCCGGCTGATGCGGTAGCAGACTTTGTCATTGCGAGCACTCCATGACGTCGACCCGATGAGGGATCGCACACACAGTGCCCAAACTCTGCAATTCACAGAACAGCGCCGCGTAGGCCGGGTCTGCCTCTGTCGGTACAAGGTTTGTCCGGGTCGACAGGACCGATAGAAATGATAAAACAACGCAGACAAAGGGAATGGCAGCAAAAGTAGCACATATTTTGTAAAGCATAAAAGAATATGTAATGATCGGGCCGATTAGCCGCTGATAGCCATGCAGATTGTGTTGGATACGTGGCGACACACTTCACCCCATTTCAACAGCCGTCAATCTAAACCAAAGGCGCGATCTCGGGACTGATCCCTGATGAGCCATCCTTATGAACATATTAGTGGCAAGTGTTCCACAACGGCTTGTGGCCAGCAGCGAATTTTCGTCACAGTCACGCTGATTAGGCCGTCTAACTGGCGCTGCTTCCTCGGGCATCAGCAACTGAAGTTAAGGTTTGGTGCCGAATCTATGCAGATTTATTTGCAGCAGCCATGCGATACTCGGAACTCCAACAAGCCGTCTCACAAATGAAAGTGAGTGCACAGGATTGCAACAAAGTTGTTCATGGCTGCTCCAGTGCGACACAGAGAATGGCGGTCTCTCTTTATTGTAGACGCATATAGTTTTTTTTCTTTCTTTGTGTAGCTTCGAGCAATTTGTCACAAGACTAGCTCTGCATTTAAACTACGGGCGCTAAAGTGTCAGGATCCGGTTGCATGCATTTGCGCAGACAGCGGATGAATGAAGCAACAGGGGAGGGGGAGGGGTGCGCGAACTTGCCAAGGCCCTCCAGGTTTTAGAATCTTTGACAGGTGGCGAATTGTGCTGAGCCTGACAATGAAACAGCATGGACGGTGCCTGCTCTTTACCGTCGGCGCCGGCTACATGCGAAGCAGTGACCGAGTAACATGATGCACAGTCATTTGTCGTGCAGATTGGCCTTAGGATAACTGACCTTCTGCAGCTTAGAGAAAAATTTGAAAGTAAAACTTTCTATGCAATAAATGAAAGAATGCCACAAAACACAGGTCCACTATTAAACTAAGAACCTCATTGGTAATCAGCTCAACAGAAGGTCACCAAGTCATTAGTTTCTGAGAAAAGAAAGCACTTGATTCTATTTAAAGGAAATTATATTGATAAAAAAATATTTTCAAAATCTTCACATACTAGAACTGAGCTGTAATCAGTGCTGGCAGACTAAATTGGTGTTCCTTTTAATAAGAGTAGACTGTACTGTCTTAAAGTGACGAAAGTGGCATTTGGTCTTTTGGATCAACTTTCACAGGAGGAAAAATTTGCTGTTTGGAGCAAGAAAATAATGCTTTGGAGCAGTAACTTACTGCTCTGTCACAAAGAGGAAGCTCTGTATACACTAGTACTTTCTGAAGCATTGAATTCAATATGTATTACACTAAGAAGCAACTACCTTTCTTCAACTTGCTCTTCCATATTATTGTTAAGATATAAAATGAAGATAAAGGCAGATTTAACCCTAATTCAGAATTAATTCTGCACTTCAATAGAGAGTTAATTGCTCCCCCCCCTTCCCAAGCTATACTTGGCTTCATTATTCATTTCATCCGATAAATGTTTTATCTGTTATAGTGTTTCATTCACTAAACAAGTTTTTATACACAGCCGTCCAATTCTTTAATAATATAGCACAAACACTGTATCCTCACTCATTAATAATGATGTGCAAGGATAAGCTCATGCAATTGAAGCTCATGCGCTTGAAGCTCATGTGCTTGTAGCTCATGCTAGTCACAGCGTCAGGTTTTTTAGGCTGTTTTCAAAGCATGGCATTGGTGCATTACCTGTTCAGGACTCGCACGATGTTAAGAATTGGGTGGCTGCACTATATAGCTGATCAAAAGCACGACTAAGCAATGCAAATCCATATGGAACAGAAACAAGGACGCTGTCTTCGTAGGTGTAGATAGAACAGCATCTGGGTTGTGTGACTAGTGCGTTCATGTCTGCTTCCTTGTCCCGTTCTTCTTTCTTTTCCACATCCAGACTGCCTAGTCGTAATAAAGTGCACCTTACACACTTGTCGATATATACCACTAAGTGACTGCGAGAAAGGCATGTCGAGCAGCTGTGCCCTCACAATCGTGTGTCACTATCATAAGGTGCACATGCTGCGTTGCAAAGGCGAAGACAACAACGACGATGACGAAGGCATGAGCATGATTGTGCAATGGCACCCGAAAGAGTCGAAGAGAAGAATCTCCAGGAAGCCTTGTCGCATCGAGGAACCTGTGAGTAGCACCACTGTGTGAGAGGAAGCCAATTGAAGAAGGCAGCAGCGGAAGAAGCAGCCTGTTGGATGATGGGTCCGGGCTCCTGCCTATGCCTGGTGCTCCTGAGCTTACGGCTCAACGTCTAAAGCTGGTGTTCATTTGCAGGGCATCCAGTAGCGATTATCCTCTACGATCTTGGCCTTCCTTCCTGGCCTACGTTCTTCCCCCATCTCACCACATCGTCTTGCCACCTGGCTCCAGCTAGGGTACCTCAATAGCAGCCCACAAGCACCTGCACCATTCCAGCCATGACCTCCTCCGACACGCCACACCGAATCAGATGGCGATATGTGAACTTCGATGATTTATTTATGTAGTTTACAGACTACTTTGTGACTCTATACTTAGAGCTGTTCCCAATTCATATTGGGTTTAACTTATGTGTCTCTGAAGTCTTATAAAGCATGGTTGTGTGGTGCAACAGAGAGCATATGCTTCGTATTTGTATTGGACAAGTTCAAAAACCTACTACAGTGAAAGTATCTACGCCGTGATAGTCACCCTAATTATATATAATTATTATTGCAATAGCAATTATATGGACACTCTAGGCTAATTTCCACGGTCATTGTTAGTGTCAGCATTGCCGTGGGGTTCCAGCGCCCAAGTGCGTTAAGATGCTCTAGCTGTGAGGGAAAGCATGCAAGGGCGAGTTGAGAAGGATGGTTACTTCCTGCACAGTGCCTTCTCATGCATACAAAATATTCCGAATTTGGAGCAGGTGCATGTTGGTGCAGGCGTAGTGCAATACCTGTGATAAACGACAATTTGGTGCAGCATGAAGCAGGATTTCCTTCATGGTGCAGTTTGGCAGAATTGGCACAGCACTTCCATCACTCTAGGAGATTCGTGAGAGTCTGCAGCACCGTATTTTATTGCCCAAGATTTGTAAGCATTATATTTTGTGAAAAACCTTGATATTAAATATTTGATTAGATATCTGGCTGTTTCTTAAATATTTTTTTTATTTGATTAGAAATCTACTAATCGGTATTCGCACACTCCTCACTCTATAGCGCTCTGGCATAACAAAAAGAAAGGATGGAGAACTTTTCCATATACAGAACCTAATGCATTGTACATTAAATACAAATGAACTGGAGAAGATGGGGATTTCAATTCTAATGCCCAAATATTGAACTGTGAACTACAATGATATCGTGGCGGAGGGCTCTAAATTAATTCTAACTGCATGGCATTCCTAAATGTACGGTGAATGCTAAGCACAAGCATTTTTGTATCCCTCCAGTTGACGTATAGATGCTTTGCAGTGAGCAGTTAGTGCAACTAAGACCAGGTGGCACTGCAAGTCTGCTTGTGCCTGTGTCTATGAGTGGCCTTGTGCGAGACCAAAATGCATGGCGAGCAGCAGCCTTGCACAGCACTCATTCAGCTGGCTGAGAGCATTTGTGGTGTGTTTATTAGTGTGTGGCAAGCTGGAAAAAAAAAAATAGAATGTGCACTATGCAGAGTTTAGAAACAGATGTGCATTTATGGCGGTGGAGCTTGCTTGTGGACGAAGTACATGGTCCTATGGCGGTTCAGGCCAACGACCGGCAAGATAAAAGGTGGACAGCGCGGACCATACCACACTTGGTGGCAGGAAGGAACCATGCTAAACTGCGACTCTGCTTTTTGCAGCTTCGTCTACTCTGCCGCATTGCTGCCTTCACTGAAACAGTCTGAGCGGTACCTGGGACGCATCTGCGCAGAATCATTACACCGCACCAAATAATTGAGCTGCTCCAAACCACCCGTGGTGGTTCAGGCCGACGACTGGCAAGATAAAAGGTGGACAGCGCGGGCCATACCACACTTGGCGGCAGGAAAGAACCACGCTAAACTGCGACTCTGCTTTTTGCAGCTTCGTCTACTCTGCCGCATTGCTGCCTTCACTGAAACAGTCTGAGCGGTACCTGGGACGCATCTGCGCAGAATCATTACACCGCACCAAATAATTGAGCTGCTCCAAACCACCCGTGGTGGTTCAGGCCGACGACTGGCAAGATAAAAGGTGGACAGCGCGGGCCATACCACACTTGGCGGCAGGAAAGAACCACGCTAAACTGCGACTCTGCTTTTTGCAGCTTTGTCTACTCTGCTGCATTGCTGCCTTCACTGAAACAGTCTGAGCGGTACCTGGGACGCATCTGCGCAGAATCATCACACCGCACCAAATCACTGAGCTGCTCCAAACCACCCATGGCGGTTCAGGCCGACGACTGGCAAGATAAAAGGTGGACAGCGCGGACCATACCACACTTGGCAGCAGCAGCGGCAGGAAAGAACCACACTAAACAGCGACTCTGCTTTTTTCAGGTTGGCGTTTCCTCTCGCACTTGGTTTTTGAACATGTGTTTGCTGCCGCTGCTGCCACCCTGATATTCCTGCTGTGTGTGCTCTCTTTGAGTACTTTGCTCTTGCAACCAAAGTATATTCCTGCTGTGTGTGTGCCCTCTGTAAGTACTTTGTTCTTGCGACCAAAGTGTACGATGACCACAGATGTCTGCTTTTCCTGTAAGGATACGTTTGCACCAGGTGAAAGTTTTGTATTATGTGATGACTGTAACCATCCATACCATTTTGGAACATGTGCTGCGCTAACAGAAAAACAATACAAAAAGTTAGCAAAACAGAAATGGGTTTGCGCAACATGCAAAACTACATGTAGCGCAAAGGAGAGAACCTGAATGAAAAGATGGCTAATGAGGAGGCAGCCAACATAAGGTCAATCCTAGTTAGCATTAACGAAAAACTTGATGAATTGATGCCACTAAAGAAGACTGTGCCAAATATAGAAAGACCAGTGCAACTGATATCAGAAAAATATAATGAAATTCTAGAGCGACTAGCCACTCACGAAAAGGACGCAAAAGAAATGCGCAAGAGACTAGAGGCCCTTCAACTAAAAGCACAGAGAGCAGAAGCAGAAAATGAAAAACTACGAAGTGAAATTAACGACCTTGAGTGGCGAGGCAGAAGGCTAAACCTTGAATTTCACAGAATTCAGGTATCCACTGACGATCTATTAAGCAAAGTGAATTCTGTGGCTGACGCGATCAATGTGTCCAGGCTTGAAGATACAGACATTGATGCTATTCACAGATTACCTTCCAAACTTGATAAGATTCCTGGGAATTATTGTCAGATATGCTAGGCAAGCAGTGAGGGATCTGTGGTTTGAAAAGAGGCATAAATTGAAGGAGAGCAAATGTAGCGCTTCCATTCTAGAAAACTTGACGAACTATAACCGTCACTTGCTACAACAAACAAAAGACTGGGCGAAACAAAATGCGCACCAGTACATCTGGCACAGAAATGGTAAAATTTTGATGCGGAAAGAATGGTGATTCAGTGATTGTAGTGCACAGTGCATGTGATCTTCCTACATAATTCTCCCCATTACATCTGTGTCATGTGTCTGAAAGTTATTTTTGATGTTTGCCATGGCTAATCACAGTTACCTTCTTCCTGATGAGGTAAGCACAGTTGTAGCGAGTTATAACAAACCTTCCCGCAAATGTCTTCACTTAAACACCCATTCACCGTGTAACAAGGAAACCGAAGTCGACACTTATCTCTAGCTTTTCCTTTTTGTTTGCTGTCATTATGTTGATGGAAACTTGGTGTAAAGACGGCCAAAATAACTACATGTTCTCCTCTTATCAGCCGTTTTCGTTGAATCGATCCACGCGTGGTGGTGGTGGTGTTATGTTACTGATGAAGCCGGGTGTCAATTGTGAACTGCTTGATTCATTTTGTGTTGTTTGCAATGACTTTGAAATACTCTCAGCACGTGTGCACAAACACATATTTTCTGTTTGCTATCGGCCTCCTGATGGAAATGCTCCAAACTTCTTCAACTTTTATGAGCAATTCCTGGATTTCATTTCTAACAATGGTTACTATGTGATTTCGGGCGGTGATATTAATATTGATATGCTGGCCAATACTAATCTGCAAAGAACAATGGAAACGCTCGTTACCTCAAATGGGTGTGAGAATACAGTTGCATTACCTACAAGAGTAACACAAGACTGAGATACATTACTTGACCTTTTCATAACAAACATTGACAAAACAAACATCACGATGGCAGTTGTATCATCCCATCTTAGTGATCACCTCCTGACAATTCTCATAATACAGAAACAACATATCGAAGCCTGTAAAATGCGACAGCGCGTTGTGTGTCAACCCATTACGAACATACAACAGGTTTATAAATGAAGTAATGGAGATTTATAAGAAACATTTACTGCTAAAAACGTTTACCCTGGGTAGAAATATTCGTAAGCCCTGGATTACACCCGAACTGCACAGCAAAATTAACTATAGGAACTCGCTTTACCATAGTTTTGTTAAAACAAAAGATCCGAATCTTCTCAAGAAATATAAAACAAATTAAAACGAGCAGATTTTGTTACCTTTACTCTGATTTCGAGAGTTGTTTATACAGAAGTGATCAACTGTGAAAAAGATTAAATACCTTTATGAGGCCTAGAAAATCGACACCCAGTATCTGGAAATTGTCATTGGATGGCACGGAAGTAAGCGGCGACGCACTTGCCAATTCCTTTAATAACCACTTCCTTCAGTATTCTGATTGTGGAGTACTTAATGAGTTCTTCAACTTCATGCCTCCTCACAACTAATGTTGTGCTTTTCTCAGTCCAATAAGCTGATCTAAGGTGATGGCAGTTTTTTCCTCTCTTAAAAATAGTTCAAGCTGTGATGCAGAACTTATGCAAATTCGTCCAATTAAATATGTTCTTGACATTCTGTGTCCTTATATAACTTACATTTTTAACATCTGTTTGTCAAGCGCCTCATTTCCAAAAAGAATGCAAATTGCAGAAGTGACTGTTTTGTTCAAAAAGGATGATGTGAATGACATGGGTAATTATCGACCAATTTCTGTACTACCCATATTCTCTAAGGGATTAGAAAAAGTTATCCTTATTCGAATGTCCAGCTTCCTTGATAAACACAATTTAATCTCACCTGCACAGTTTGGATTCAGCAAAAACAAATCTATGGAAATGGCATTACTTGAACAGAGGAATTTATTTTATCACATTTTGAAAAACAAATGTTAGTACTGGGTATTTATGTGGATTTCTCCAAAGCCTTTGACTGTATTCATCACTATACACTACTTAAAAAACTTGAACTATATGGAATTCGCGGACATTTCCTGCAACTAATTCAGTCATATCTTAGCCACCGGCAACAGTTTATAAAATTGAATCATATCAATCTGACTTAAAATCAATTATTAGAGGTGTTCCCCAAGGGAGCATTCTGGGTTCACTGGTCTTTAATATTTATATGAACAACCTTACAAATATCTGTACAAAACCAAAATATATTTTATATGCGGATGACACCAGTACTTTTTTAACAGCTCCTGATTGTAATCAACTGGTAAGTGCAGCAAACTCCCTCCTTATAAACATGAAAAAATGGTCAATAGCAAACCAGCTGAAAATAAATGTTAATGAAACAAAAGCTGTTATATTTAGTTCAAAATCGAAGCAGTTCAAAGCTCCAGTAAACTTAACGGGCGGGGGCGAACCACTGGAAATAACTGATCACATTAAAATCCTTGGCGTAACTTTTTCCAATAATATGCTTTGGGATAACCACAATGACAATGTTTTGACAAAGTTAACTCGTGTAGTTGGCATCTTATCTTGCCTAAGAACATAGCTGCCATTCAAGGTCAAACTTCTTAATAATTCGCTTTTTTACTCTAATCTAAATTACTGTTTATTGGTTTGGGGCACAACTAACAAAACTAATTTGCAGAAACTTTTTGTCCTCCAGAAAAAATTTGTCAGACTGCTTTATGACTTACCATATAACAGCCCTACACACAGTTTTTTTCAAAGATCTAACATTATATAAGTAAAAAATCTTAACAACTATAGGCTAACACTAGCCTTCAAACATGAAGTAGTTGAAAATAGAATGTCTTATCGTCTTATCACTTATCACTAAAAGATAACATTTCCGTACACATTACCCGTCACAAAGAAACATGGAATGTTATAACCCCTTGGGCTAACTACTCCACAGAAAAACTGTCCTTGACCCTGCCCACTCTCACGAATAATTACAACAAAAGCACCACTGACATTTTAAAAATAACTAATGCTGAAATACGGCAACACTATGTATAAAGTATCTGGTCTTATTGGATGATTTTTGTGTTCATTCCTTGTGTCCACTTCAGTGCCTATGTATGTTTTTCGGTGCCTATGTATGTTTTCGGCGTTCCTTCCTGTCACCTTTTTTACTGCCTCCTTGTAGAGGGGACTTCGGGCCCCTGTCAAGCTGCCATTTGTTCGTGCAGCTTTTACCTGCAGTCTCCTCCATGTTTCTTGATTTGAAATAAATGAACATTATTATTATTATTATTATTATTTAAGCAAGAAAAATTGGCAAGTCTAATGTGTGTTGCACCATGGCACCCAGCTTCGCCACAATATACCAGTGTTATGCAGTAAAGCATACAATCGCCGTGACAGCTGTTTTGGTCTCTTATCATATTGCACCACACAAGTAATTTGGGTCAAATTTTCTCGGAAAAAAAAAAGTGCACATTAGAATTGGGCAAATAACGCAATCAGACATTGTGAGCTACCATTATTGCTTGAAAATCTTCCCATGACAGGCCAGAAATAGTGTTTTCGACGGGAGATGACATGCGTTCAACGCATTCACTGTCCATAATTTCGTTGAAATAGACACTGCCACTAAAGGGGTTGCGATTGAGGTCAGCATAGAGGTCAGGCATGTACGTGCTGACCGGTCAAGTTTGAATTATCCAGTCAATTTTAGGATTGAAATTAGAAAAGTTTGGACCCATAGAAATACCTGGGCCTTCATTTGGGATCGATTTAACTGGAAAATCGAATAATCAGAGAAGGAAGTCTACTGTATATCCAAGAATCAGCCCAGCCGCCTACAGCAGTCATTCAAGACATTCAAATGTACTATCGCGCTCAGTATGAGCTACACCGCGCGAGGGCGTGGCCGTGCGCTCGCTATGGTCGTACAGTGGCCCGATAGTGGCGTGCTTTCGAGCTATCTGGAGAGGGTGTAGCTGTTCCAGCAAGCTTGCATCACCTCCACTTGCTTGCTTTCCCCTTCACCCTCGTTTAGACTGGTTTTGATATCTGTTTCGAAAATGATAACTGTAGCCGTAGGTGGACGCCCAAACTTCATAATCGGGCCAGCGTCGGTCCGCACAGTGGGTGTTATCTCAGGTTTTAGCATTTACAGCACGCAGGCTGTCTTAGTGCGAACCAAATTTTTTTTATTCGGGCTGAATATATCTTTGACTGATCACACGACTCTTTCATGTCAGTGCACGTTAAAGAACCCCA
This sequence comes from Dermacentor variabilis, assembly GCF_050947875.1. Taxonomy (NCBI): domain Eukaryota; kingdom Metazoa; phylum Arthropoda; class Arachnida; order Ixodida; family Ixodidae; genus Dermacentor; species Dermacentor variabilis. Next base: position 2,453,359 of record NW_027460346.1, on the reverse strand, counting down.
GGTGGTCGAAATTTCCGGAGCTCTCGACTACGGCATGTCTCAGCCTGAGTCGCTTTGGGACGTTAAACACCATAAACCAAACCAAACCACACGACTTTTCGGAAAGGCAGTTAAGTACCCTAGACAAAAATAACCTGCACATGACCTTGCGTTTATGTATCTAGGAAAAGTATCCTCTGGATGAGCTGACTGGAAATTAGTGTATTCTGGTAATACCGGCAATGATCAGCGAAATCGGGGTTTGGGGCTACAGTGATGGTGCACTCTAACATTTCGGAACCATTTAATGCATCTTAAGAAGGCGTGGTGTGTTTTGGAGCCATCACGCACGGTGGGAAGTTTATGAAGACGATGCATGGCCCCAGGAGTTGCGGCAAATGAACAAAGTAGGCTGCTCCTCGCCAAATGTGAAATGTTGCTATAGTACGGAGAACGGCGGTGGCAGCAATGGCAACGCGTTGCTGAATTAGCACCGGGGCTGTGCTAACACTCTGTCGAAAATGCATGGTTCACGTCGTGGCTGCTTCCGCCTTTATGCTGGATGCTGAGGCGCATTATCAGTGCTAAAATTATGTCTAAACGCACAGCCCTAATTCTTGAACGAAGAAAGCGCTGTCTTTGATAACCTTCGCACGCCACGTCTGGTCGGTGGCAAAAGTGCTGCATGATCTTGCAGTTTCTGCTTCATCAAAATGAAAGTGAACAAGAAACAGATAAGGTGTCCTTCAGATAAACGGGGACGAGGGGTTCCAGCGCGCTTGCTGGAACAGCTACACCCTCTCCAGATAACTCGAAAACACGGCACAATCCGCGCCACTGTACAACCTTGCAGAGCGCTCGGCCACGCGCTCGCGTGGTGTAGCTCATACTGAGCGCGATAGTACAGTTGAATGTTTTTACGCATTGAAAGACAGAGCAAATAATGATACCCTGAAATGTGCCCCTTCAGGTTTACTATGTAAACCTTACTCAGCAGTGCTTTAGTTGTCAACAAATTATGTGGTAGTGTCTGCTTGCCGATATGTGCATAGTTTCACTGATACACTGTATAGCTGTAAAAGTGCTGCCTGAAAGTATTCTGGGTGTGCAAGTCTTCCAAATCATATATCAATAACAACAATTATTGACAAAACTTCACAACATCTTTGGTTAGCTGCAACAATGATAAGTGCAAATGGTGCAGGAGTATATGCTTGGCCAGGTCAGTCACAAGAACAATTCCCATCAGCAGCACAGAAAACAGCTGAACAGGAAAGTACACAGAATGCATTAACCCCTTCCATACCACACTATTATCCCAAATTCTGGCCAAAAAAGGTCAAACTTTTTATGGTGGAATCTCTTACAAAAAGCATTCCTGCCGAAGTTTTAAGTGTTCATTTACTCAAAATCTCAACAATTATTGCAAAACTTAAGCCAAACAAAACTGTAACATATACTACGCGATAGGTATGAGAAGAGAACATGAAATCCTATGTTTGCCTGCAGAGTACAGATTGAAATATTCCAATGGGTCACCTGTGTCCTACACATCAAACGTCTTACCTAGAGATGCCAAAAATTGGATACAAGGAGGGCATGCAGGGGCTTTTTTACGTCAAATTCGCACCACTGCCTGTGACGTCAAAGTCACCAGAAGTGCCACTCCCAGAAAATGAGCTGATTGACTCAAGGATCTCGGTGTTTTCATTCACTTGAAGAGCAGCACACTTCATCATTGGAACTACTCAGCTGTTTGCTGACGTCAGATTATCTTTTTCGCAAAGAAGCTAATGAAGCTTGAGCTGCCAGTGGCGCCATTTTGGAGACTAAAGTTGTCAACCTGTTTAGTTCCTGCGGAAGAGTAAACTCACTCCTGCTTGTGCTGCCATCTACAAGAACCATAAAGCCATAAATTCATACCTTTCAGTAATTGCTTCACATAATAAAAAAACATGCATACATGAGCAATAAAAATGTACATTTAGCTCTTCTGATCTGGACGCATCGAAATTGTGAGCTCTTGAAGTATGATGTGGGCAACAACTTGTGAAATCTTGAACACAAGGAGCAAGACTAGAACTGCTGCCCTCTACTATCTTGCTAGCAGTCTCCGTGAAAAATCCCAGCAATGTCCAATTCTTTTTTCCGAGTTTAAAGGCTCCGTCATTGCTGGGGATAAAATGTAGCCGTCAGTGCACTCAACTTACCCTCAAACACTCAAGAAACAATGCCATTCCCCCACCATCCAGGAACCTCTCACAGTTGATTGGTGTTTCATCTGCAAACAAGTATCGTAGACATAACTGAGTTTTCTGCACACCACCTCACAGCTGCACAACTACACTCTTCAATATTTAGGATTTACAGAGGTATGTAGAAAACAAAAGGAACTCAATGAAAAGATGATCCCATCAAAGCAATACACTTTCCTTGGCAGTGTGCCTGACCATAAAATCAGGATTTATGGAACCAAATTTAAATCTTTCTATCCTCAGAATTCTGCATCCCCCACAGCATAAAAACCTGCAAAGCCTAAAATTACTGCCAGCAGCAGCTTGCATCTCAATACTGAAGGGCTTATCACAAAAGAACACTTGAATAGGCAGCTTTTACAAACCAAACTACAAGCCATTTAAACTTGCACCATCCAAAAGTTAAAAATTAAATTATGGGGTTTTACGTGCCAAAACCACGTTCTGATTATGAGGCATGCCGTAGTGGAGGATTCCGGAAATTTCGACCACCTGGGGTTCTTTAACATGCACCTAAATCTAAGCACACGGGTGTTTCCGCATTTCACCCCCATCGAAATGCGGCCGCTGTGGCCGGGATTCGATCCCGCGACCTCGTGCTCAGCAGCCCAACACCATAGCCACTGAGCAACCACGGCGGGTATCAAAGAGTTGAAAACAGCACAACACATATTCCTAATTTATTTAGTCCCTGCTGCACCATGAAGTTTGGCAATTAAGGATTGTAGGAATGCACAACTCTCACGCGTCCCCTGATTTTGTTTTCCCCCATGTCTCGCGTCTCCTGTAATCCAGCTTCTCCGCGTAGCTTAGTGCCAGTGGCGGCTGGTCTGGTTGCAGCGCATTACGAAAGATGACGCGAGTGTGGCACTGCTAGCACCACCTAACGGCAAAGTTGTTTGGGCACAACTTTGCCCAATTAACTCTTTGGCTCTTGATCAGCAAGCGGTGCGGACGTTCCGCGCGTGCGCCGTTCCAGGCTTCTGCGAAACCGTCTCGTGAGGCCTACACCGGAATGGACGAACACAATCGTTCGAACGTGCCCCGATTCACGTGACCCTACTCACGAACGACCAGGCATTAGTGTCCAGCATGGGGCGAAAATATTCGCTCGCTATCCGGTCACGGTGAGTCGGACTTCCTAGATTTCTCGCGCGCCCATGGCATGTTTTGTGAAATAGCAACTCAGCTAGCAGGCATTAGTCTATGAAAGGTGCAATAAATGCCCTTGTGATTGTTTGCACTGCTGTGTTGTCGTTGCTTTTTCCTAAGAGCATGGGTGAGACCCCACAGGATCAACGTCTCAACCTTCATCTTCCATAGCCTAACTTGATAGGCACTGATGCAAGTTGGTGAGCTAGTTGGTACATGACTTGGAAAGAAAATGGCGCTAAAAAACTGGACAAAACAAAAAGACACAAGACAGTGTGTTTTAGTTTAGTCCTATTTTTAACAGCGAAGCTGTTCTTGCTTGGCGTAAAATGGACCACGTATCACAAAACTCCACCAACGCCCACCGAGGGAGACACTGCGAGCAGCCGGTTTCGCCGCCATGCCGAGATCTGTGCATGCGCCGTGATAACAGTTAGGAATGCACATGCGCTTGACCTTGGAAAGGATATGAAAGCGTGTGCTCGGCGGCGCTCGGTCAGTTAACGCCATCAAGTGGCCTAGGAAAGTTCGTACTGCCGAAGAAGAGGCTGCGCATCGTGAAGCTAGACTTACTGCGATGCGGGAAAAACAATGGCAACGATGGGCTGATCCAACCTACTTGGCCAGAGAGGCCAAAGCCAAGAGGTGGAGACTATGCGAAGACTCAGAATACGCCAGTCAAGAGAGAGCCAGGATCGCTGCGAAGCATAGACGATTACGCCAAGACCCTGCAGTGTCGGAGGCCGAGTATGAGCGACGCCGAGCTCGCACTTGAACCGGGGGTGCCAACACTCAGTTTTAACGAGAGTTCCTCTTGTTGGAGTTTGGACATTCCTGCCGAGTCTGCGATCGACTGTGCTTTGACTCGAACCTATTGACGCTCAACACGGTTCGGTCTGTCAAGAAATGTGCACAAGACATGTGTGTGCTGCGAGACATCTTCCCGGAGGCCAGTGACCACGACAACATGCAGCTGTGTAGGACCTGCCGAGAAACGGCCTTACGTGGGAAGGTGCCGCAGTTCAGGGTGACAAACGGCTTCAAGTGTCCACCCAAACCAGAAGGACTACTGTGTTTGAAAGAGGTGGAGGAACAAATGGTATCCCCTCGAATATCGTTCATGAACATTCGACGACTAACGCCTGGCTATGGTCAATACAGCATACAGGGACAGGTGATAAACATTCCCATAGACATCCAAGAAACACTGGAGTTGCTGCCTTGGGATGTAAATGTATACGCGCACCTTTCGCCACGATGACTACCGATCCCGACAATAAATGTGTTCGTACCTTCGTCCAAAATTCTTTGTCACCTCTTTGTCGTGTACTGCACAGCTTTGGCTGGTAATCCATCCTCACAAAGTGGAAATGCTCATGATTTTTTTAGCACTGTTTCTTTTCCAAGTTAATAGGCATACTTCCCTCCTATGTTTGACACCTGCTCCCAAGTGGCTAATTTTCAAGCATGGTTGTGACACCTCCTAGTGACACGTGAACTGGTCGCAAGGGCAGAGAGAAAGAGCACAAGAATATAACAGTACCAGTAACATTCCACATGGTGCTCCACGCAGTCTCCATGACCTCATCGGACGTGTGCGTCCTCAGTCGACCGTCAATTAACTGAAGCATTATCTGCAAGTAGCAAAATTACCCATTATTAGATGCAATAGCTCGATTTTTAGGTGCGAGGAATTGAGCTCGCTGCAATTCACACAGAAATATTGCCACATATGTTTAGTCAGATTAAACCTGTTGTGTGTTACCACACGTATACCGTTACACAAAATGCGATCTCGATATCAGCATGTTCGTGCAACTCGTATGTTAAAGCCACACAAAGAAAGGTAATCCCATTCTATCAGAGTTAATCAATTGCTGTAGTAGGCTCTCAGACTTGATGGGATATTTCAAAGTATGATGATGCCCCTATAAATAAAGAACAGCATGATGGCTATGTAATGTGGTTTGACAACCACTGAACATGGTCACTGCTATCACTGCCATCAAAGAATGACTGAAAGTTCAGCAAGTTGGTAGGCATTCATGTTATTCAAAGGCAGGCATGCAGACACGGACACAAGAAAGAACAAAAACAGAGCATTATATCAATCAAGAGATTTGTGGGAAGGCGTAAAGCAAACTGTGTCCTACATCTTTTAATGAGTTGCATTCTTATGGAAGCACCCACTAGCTGCTGCGCTGCTATTGAGATGCCCGGATCTCTCTCTCGTGCCACCTGTCTACGGCGGATAGAATGCGGCGGCGCAACTTCGTCATCATCAGCCTGGGGTTGACAACTCACAATAGACTAATTGAGCTTAAAAGTTTGCTAACTGGTGAAACATCGTCAAACCTCCGGTTACACTGTCACAATTGCGAGTTACTCCTAAATCTAGACTGTAAGAACGAAGTGTGCCTCAACCAAAGGGCATACTTCTTCATTCTTATGTCTGAACAGTATGTTTTTAACTCGGCCCTAGAATACCCTAAAAAATTGGTAGAACACGAAAGTGAAACGTGTCTTCACGGAAGCTGTTGTATGTTTTCTTCGTGAATTCAGTGTCTGCTGCAGCGAAAGGCACCCGATTTACAGGTTGGCGACCATGTTGCAGGTTTGCTTGGCGTGTAGCATCCTGCTGCCGAGTCGCTTCAGCAAAGGTACGAGCACTTTGGTCCAGCTCCACAGTCTCTTCGGCAGCCAGTTGAGCTGCGATGTATGTGCTCAGACGTTCTGCTTCATACTAGCGTGTCTCTCGTCAGACCAAAGCGAAATTCATATGTCGACATCATTGACCTTCTGCGCCGTTTGGCACAGCAGTTTTCTTAGTTCGTGCCATCGCAAGCGAAGCAGTAGGCAGCATGTAAGCATTGCCGATGCATGTTGAAGCTGCACTCCGTAGGCGACGAGGCATCACAAGCTAATCGGACGCAAAAGACGAACCATGTTCTGAAACTGCGTCGTCAACTCAGCAGAAGACCTACACTGCCTACACCAGGCTACACCGCTCTGAGCCTCCGCTGCGCTGAGACTACCGAAGTGCTCACTGTCAGTGCTTGTTAGTGTCATGATGCAGTACTTCGCTTCATCGCTATTAGATGGCAGTGCGGCGCCATCCCTGTCAAGAGAGCGTATTTTACACATTTGCAACAATGTTACATCTATTACAGGAAGTTGATGGTGAATCCCGGCATAAAACACTTTCGTGTTAAAAAGGGAGGAATTTTCATGCCTAAACCCTGTAAACGGTGTTCTTTCGCGAGTGCCCACATATATCCACAACTGAAAGGCTGGTGCTGCCTTCCCTTGAGTCTATGCAGACAAGTTTTATGCCATCCTTTTCTTCCGCCACTTTGGGACCCTTCAGTTGATAGCTGGCATTTGTATAGTCTTGTTCATTCCTACTTGTGTCTGTGTTTGCATGTCTGCCTTTCATGACATGAATGCACCAATGTGTACTAAGTTTTGAATGCACAAGTCCACTCAATAAACGGATTGTCTCAATGTTCATCATCTGAGTGCCTATTGGCAACTTGACAAAGCAGTGCTTGGACCACACATACCTACTAACAAATTCCAACTTGTACATTGTTTAAAAATGCCTGTTTACAATGAATACCTACAAGCCACATAATAAAAAAAATTGTTGTTCATATATTCAATTTAAGAGAGTTTAATCTTAAGATGGATGACTGTCACAGAAATAAAGTGTTAGTCGAATCAAATTTCTTTTTCTGGTACAAGAGTAACAAATTAGAGAAATTTTCAGGCCTAGTTCCCATATTCACAAAGAACACTGCTCACGGTAGTCCTGTCATTTTCCGATTTTGAGATTTTGGGAGTACATCCAAAAGGATCCATTCTAGCTTTTGTATGTTTCAAGCGGCTGCTACAGGTCAAATGACTCGCAGAGTTTAAATACTCATGTTTTTCTTCAATGTGCGAGAAAAGTTGCCATGCACATGAATATGGAGAGAGCACATATTCACGTGCAAGGCTGCCAACTGCCACATAACGATCTTCTCTATTAGCCAAGTAATTAGTACACAATCTTCCTGGTGGCCGAGAGTCCATTACCGAAGAACGCAGTTCCCATAATGGTATGTTTCTTCTGTTTTTTAACAGTTTGGCTAATGTTAACTGGGACACCCTGTACAATACCTAGTATGGTATTGTTTTGGACAATGTGCATCCGTGAGCAAAGGTATCCCAAAACCGATTTTTTCTACGGTCCATACATGCAACTTGAAGTCAAGGACTACTGTCCAAACTTGGGCATGGCGAACTTTCCTGTGCACATGTCTATTTCAGTCCGTGCGTCTCAGTTACAAACAAATAAAAAAGTTTTTTTCAGTGAGCCAGTGGTTCGTATACTCACAGGGGTACATGTTACTTTTACACCTCTAGTCTAGATGCCCTCTGTTTAGCTGTAGCCAGTGGAAACAATACAGGCATTGCTTGTGTCGGGTGCCCATCAAATTACATGTTGCACTTTGGCCTATGCAACGCAAATTGTGGGCAGAAAACAATCTATGTGATCCATCCTTTGAGCACCTGGTGATGGGCGGTGAGTTGGGTCTGGTGGTCAACAAGACAATCACTGTTTGCTCTGGTGAGCATGCTAGCAGAGCTGTGACCACCCCCCAGGCATTTCATTATGATGTTCCTATGTACAAAGAAGCACTGTTTACTTGTACTGCATATTTCGCACGTACGTTGGCTTCGAGAAATAATGTTTTTCATAAAGGCGCACTCACACTGGCAAATGATGGAGGTTACATATTGGGTCAGCTTCTTGCTGCTGAAAAAATCAGTAATGGAATTCGAGAGCAGGTCATCAAAACAGGCTTTTTGCTTTTTAAGTTGTTTTCTATGAACAATGGCACTGCCACATTTTCTTTACAAGGAATTGCACTGCCAGATGTGACACTGCCATTTCAACATGGTTGTAACAAGACTGCTAATAGTACACAATACAAAAATGCTGAGGATTACAGAAATGAAGAGCAGCAAGACGCAAGCATGTGCGCAACAGCAGTGGAGCTCAGATGTGGTTGTCAGTCTGGATGACAAGTTTTGGCCTGAACGAGGTTAACAAGATGCAAGAACAAATGTCTCCGTTGGTGTCCTATCTTTTGTTTTGTAATGCTGTTCATAACCATGAAGATAGGAGCTTATGGTGAATGTGAAAGTAATGCAAGTGCATGAACAGAACCAATCGTGAGAATTTTTCACCTTGAATGACACTTCGGAGTGGTGACTCGCAGGTTGCACTTTCCAGTGTGAACCTCACTAGTTGCGAGTTGTTCCTTGGTTGCCAGTTGCAGTCGGCTGTGTGACCTCTGTCAATTGCCAGTGTAGATACACCTTTATTGTGTGGCAGTGCCACGCAGTATAGGACACATCACACAGTATACACCACACAATAAAGTTACAGCAGAGAATGCACCCTTACTGTGTGGCACCACCTTACAGTACAGATGTTCCAAGTCTCAAGTAGCTTACATTATAAAAAGGCCTACAGTGTACACATAATGAAACAATCTTTGTACAGTAGAATGCCATACAGCAACTCCATCATAACTACCAAATCCAACTGAACCTCTATGCTGAGCATGGCAAAAATAAAATAATTATAAGGTCACTATAAAATTTTTGCAATATAACTTTTTTTTTTTTCAACATTCTCTCAAAATACTTTCTGCCCCAGTCAATTCAATTCTGCATCCTTCAAAACCAGTCATCAAATCAGTCCAATGTTTCCTCAAGGAGCTGGATGCACTCATCAGCCCAAGCCCTTAGAAGGTCCTCCTCATCAGAAAGCCACTTTCTTTTCAGCCTGTTCTTTACGCTACCTGACAAAACAATGTGAAATCACATGAAGCAAGGTCTCAGCTGTAGAGAGGATGGTCCACCAGTTTCAGCCCAGTACAGTCGATTTCCGTTAATTGAAGCAGAATAAAACGACATTCCGATGTACCATACCAAGGCTTTACTGTCACCATTTGTCCATGAGACGAGCTCACATTCCTCTTTCACTATGGCTGACACATTTGGCAAGGCAAACAAAAAAAGTACCGCAATGGCTCCCTTGTCACCGACAAGGCGCTTCTGGCAACCGTCGACCTGGCAGGCCAGTGAGTTGAGCAGGTAGATGCCAATGCGCTGAACAAACTCATCCTGGTCATACTGGGACACTATGAACAGCAGCATGTCCACCAACCGCTCATAGTCAAACAGCTGCAAAACACCAACAAAAGGGAAGAGCACCGACTCACAAAATGGACCTCCTGGCACATTTCGATCCATGAGTGATCACACAGAACACCCAGGAACAAGAGTGCTCCAGAACATGCAGAAATACCGGTACTAACTAAACAGAAGAAGCTCACATCCAACATGAAGCTGCCTTCGTTACATATCTGACATTCGTTATAACAGTGCACGCTGATACAGGCAGGAAAAAAGTTGTGATTGGGTCTATGCAAAAGAAGCACAAGCGTGGTGCTTGCAATAAACCTGTAAGGATCATCTGTTGATTTTCATAGCCCAATAGCAGCCTTCCATACTGATACTTGGCATGGAAAGCTGTGAGCAATGGAAGCAGGTGAGCAATGCTTAATTACAAATAAAGGCTGTTTTTAATATGTCGTTAATATGGAACCATAAGATCAGTGTGTTCACCTGGGGTCAGCACATTGGCTTGTCAGCTGCGGGGCAGCGAAGCCGCTGGTTAAATCATACATACACATCTAGAACGTACCACTGCAAGTTGCCAGTGCTGAATATATGACACGTGTGCTACTAAAACAACACTATAATATATTCACTTCGTAGTAATACATATTTAAAAAAAATTCATTCTGGTGTTCAACATGCCAAAACCACAATATGATTGTGCGGCATGCTGTAGTGGGAGACTCCAGAAATTTTTACTATCTGGGGATTGCTGTAACAGATATTGTCTTTGACCTTGCAAATTAAATTTTCTCATAGAAGAAAACTCACTGAAATAAAGCGGGGAAAATGAAATTTTTCACTTACTTTGTCAATCCGATAATTTGTTTCCTTGTTAACTACACCACGATGAGACTATACCATGCCACATTACATTTATCACTGCTTCACTCAAACATGCAGATCACTAGCACTTCACACAACTACAACAGTAGCAGCTTCAGCGTAACGATTTTCGCTTTTTGAGCCAACCTCCTCCTTTCTTGCTTCTACTTCATGATTAGCACTTTTCAGCAGAGCTCACACCAACAAAATTTATCAACAATAGTTACATGCACTTGGTCATCTAACTCCTCCTGTTTGGCATGTGCAACAATACATACATTCTTTGTCACAAGATGTCAGTACTCACCACATCCTGGGGTATTTTGAAGTGAATCATGGTCAGGCAGCCATTTCGCAGCATCTGTGTCAGCAAGAGCAGAGTGAAAAGGCCAATTCAGGTCACCATATCCAGTTATTATTCAAATGCAGCACCAGTAGCAACTTGGTTCTTCCTATCCACACTGAAACCAGCAAACAGTCAATTTTAGAGGGCCCCTCACCAGGTCGGGCCATTTTCAGCTGACAAGCGCAGAGCATAGATTGTGTGATAACGATCGTGTCTGCAAAGTATTACATCAATACGAGTCACGAGAAGATCTGAAATGACGTTTTTCGTTCTCCTCGCGGCCGCCGTGCTCCAAGCTGGAGGATGATGTACTCGCGTCCCTGCGCCTACGTATTCGAGTACGCAGTGTGATGTCGCTCGTGGTGACACATGACTTCGAGAATAATTCAAGGCACCATCTGTTATTTGTGTGATCTGTTGCTTGAATTGACGAATTGAAGTTTAGAGAAGTAATAAAACACACAAACGGAATGTCTGCGTGTTTTGTGCTTTACTTTGCACCGAAGCAAGAGAGATGTACGCTTCGTCTGCTTGTTCCTAAGGTCGTGCGGTCATGTGCGCAGGTACCGAAACTATGCCATTTTCTACCGTGTTCTAGCGCGTGATCATGCTCTGCGATCTACTTGTTCTGCTTCAGTATTCGTGTAGCACTGAATTATACCGCTAGTCATGTGTCCTTGTGCACAGCACGTAAAATTGTGTGCTGTGCAAACGATAACAGCCCGCGCGCGATGCCACCAGCGGAAGTGCGCATCGCTGAAAAAAAAAAGCGGAGAGCAAAAAAAAAGTGAAGGCGGGGCCTGTGACGTATGCGTCACACAATCCTCGAGGTCCGGTATGGGAGAACGGAGGGAAGGAATTTCGCTTGCGTAGGCCAGACGGGGCGCGAGTGGAGAGAGTGCCTTGCTTGGCAGTGGAGCCTGCCTGCTGAAATCATGGGTTCGCAGCACCGAAATATTTCTTTCGGCTATTAATGAGCCGACTTGATGAAAAATTTTTGCGGCAGAACGCTCCCTAGAGGACACATAACAACTTCCAGCATATAACCAATATTTGCTATGGGGCCTGGTGAGGGGCCCTTCAAAGGGGCCCTACCAAACTTTTTTAAGATGGCAAAACAAATCTGCTTCATCACTAGACAATGCTACCATGAACATTCAAGGCAAAAATTATTGCAGCACACAGAGCAGTGTGCCTACACTAACTGAAATCATCACCACTTTGCATGTGCACATAGTATTTCAACGCACGTATAAGCTTGATGGCGATCAGCTCAATTTCTCTAGACATCCCAACTATACGCAACAGAGAAATCTCTCCACTGATAAGGCGGTGGCACCATCCGGTGACAGACGACCATACTACTGCGCCAACATTATGTCCAGCTGAAACCCAACCAATTTCGAAGGCCGTGCTACAGGTAAAGCACCGGCAGGTGTCACTCCAAGTGGGCACAGCTTCGGGCTCAGCAGGAACAATAAAAGGAAGGGAAAGACTGAAAAAATGAATTTGATTGCAGGCAACTGCACTCATACTAGGCACATTGGAAACGTTTTCAAGAGAAAGCATTCATGAGGAGTTATTCTTTAATACAAGATGCATTCCCCACCTTTAACCCTTTGAGGGTCTTTTGGTGAACATGTATGGTGCCATGGATCTGTCCCGCATGGTTTTTGACGTACATGTGTGGCACCAATATTGATATTAGTTTGATATTATGCCCGTATTCGACACCACTCGTCGTTAAGAGGTGCTGCCATCTCTATGGAATCACCTAAAGTCCCTTGAAATTGCATTTTTGATCAGTGGGGTACACAACTTGACTTGTTTACCTCTTTGCGCTCGCACATGTGGTCGTGCGTGCGCGTCGTCTGCTACCTCCAAGGCCTGCGTGGAGGAGATGCTATCATGTTTCCTGTAGCTTAGATTTTACCCTGCACAGCCGAAGTTCAGAGATGTTTTCTTTTTCTTTGCATTCAGTAGCAGTTCCCCTCTCGACTGATGTTCGCCTGTGTCCAAACAGTGGGGTGTGTGCAGTTGTGATTTTGGTATGGCCATGTGCAGTGCCTCTTCTCATGACAACTGCTCAGGCATTTTTTCTTCTGAAGACATGTGTTTTTGGGACAACAAATTGGTAATCATAAATCTTGCTAGACATTTGTTCTCCATCTTTTACTGTATAGTGTAGTTATGTGTATGCTGTTAGTACAAGTAAAGCATTTTTGAGACAAAATGTTGCTTCAATAAATTTTTGGGATTCCATAAGTTTTCAACTGTTTCCTAATATTACAAACTGTGATTAAGAAAAATTTGACAATGGGGGTACGGCCTTTGCGAAAAAAATTCTACCTTCGAAGGGTTAACGGAGTGACCACTTTTATGTATAATTAATAGTGCAGAACGAGAAGAAAGGGGGTTAACCAAGGGGCCAGATTTTTTATTAGTCATATCATGAGAAGCCAACAAACAATGACACCAAGGACAACATAGGGGAAATTACTTGTGCTTAATAAATGGAATGAAGAAACGATAAATTAATGAAAATAAAGTGGATGAAAAAACAACTTGCCGCAGGTGGAAACCGAACCCACGACCTTCGCATTTCGCGAAGGTCGTGGGTTCGGTTCCCATCTGCCAGTTGCCAGTTGCCTTCACCCAAAAAGATCACGTTCTCGTGACGCCTGCGGCAACAACGACGTTCCACGTCCGCCGCCAAGGTTTGTGAGTGGTGGCGCTGGCTAACACTCCCAGGGTTTACCAGTACACACAAATACCCAAGAAAGTGGATGGGGAAACAGCGCCGCGGTAGCTCAATTGGTAGAGCATCGCACGCGAAATGCGAAGGTCGTGGGTTCGGTTTCCACCTGCAGCAAGTTGTTTTCTCATCCACTTTAATTTCCATTAATTTATCGTTTCTTCATTCCATTGATTAAGCACAAGTAATTTCCCCTATGCTGTCCTTGGTGTCATTGTTTGTTGGCTTCTCATGATATGACTAATAGTGCAGAAGTCATATAGACCACAAGCCTGCTTGCAAGGTGGTTAAATAACAAAGGAGGTACAAAATGTTAAAACAAAAAAGTCATACAAACACTTCAATTGAGTAAAAGTTCATTAATTCAGCATCTCTTAATTCAGAAACCGTATGATACAGACTTTTCCACCTGGTCTCGTCCAACACATACATTATTTTATAGCAAACACTTGTGAATTCAGAGGCATTTAGCTATTGGACAGTCAAAGTCTTGAAGCATGGCAAGCACCAAGTGCCACCAAGTGCCTGACACCAAGACAACAATCACACAGCCAATACTCACCGTTGTATCACTTCGATGGTAGCCCATGGCATCCAGCAAACACTTGATGATCTTCCTGTTGACATAAAGTGCCCACTTTTCACACCACAAAATTACGATATTACACCTCACTTCAGCAGCGAATATTTTTCTGCCTGTTCTGCAAAGCAACTTACTCCAGGACTGCTCAGTCATTTAGAGAGCCTCAAGAACTGCCCATAGGAGCATGTTTGGCGTGAGCTTTTGAGAGGAAAAGGGCCCAGTGACCATCATAGACAAAAAAAAAAAAAAAAAAAAAGCACTAAGTAGTATTTTTACTGGCCTCCTCATTGCTAAGAAACATGGGCCTAGTTTCCAAGCATGGCCAATTTTACAAGTTCACAAAATATCTGCATGCAGTTATTTTTTGCAAGTTCAAATGCTGCTCACAGCCGCTTGTTGAGAGATGAAGCATCATTCTAGGTCATTCACTTGCAGGGATATAATCACTTCCGAGAGATCTCGTGTGATTAGCACTGAACAAATCAGTGTCTACCATGCAACAACATTTCTAGAATTGTGCCAAATATGCTGTCACTTGTAGGTGCTGACGCATCCCACGCTAATCACATGCATGTGTTTGTATCCCCAAAAGTGACCCATTTATTTGCATCATGCTCAGGCATCACGACGCAAATACAAGATTTTACAAAAAGAATCGATTGATTTCTTTAATACCTGTGGTTGATTGTTTGGTTCAAAGAATTTTCACTGCCTCAAAGCAACAATGCAGCTTTTAGAAATTCTGCAGTAGAAGGCTGTGGTTTATGTTATGTCACCACCTACTTTACCTTTACCCAAATATAAGTACTACTATAGTAAAGCCTCATTAAACCGTACCTGCTTAAACAGTAGTTTCGTTTGAAAAGTAGTAAAGCCAAATTTACAACTCAGTGGCCATCGAACATAATGCATTTTGTATCTGCATAAACCGTACCAGCTTATTGCGTACGTATCGGTTAGCACGTGGCGTTTCCACTTTTTGTCGTGCAATCACGGCAGTGCGTCATCTTTATCGGGCGGCCAGTCAGAACAACAAGCCTCAGAGATCGGAACAGCGGCCTCCACGTGCCCTTTGCGTTTGTGCGTGAAGCCACGTCAACATCAACATCATTTCGGCATCGTGCAAGCAAGGACTCGTGTCATGCTGAAGCTCAGATAAAAAACACCGGGTTCCCAGCATAGAAGAAAAATTGCACATTGTTCGTGCTGTCAACGAAGAAGTTGGCGCTGGCATGCAACAGGGATCTACCGTTCGCTACGGTGTGTCGCATATGAAATGCGAAGAAGTTGCTTGGCAGTGCTGCTGTGACCACGAAAAGATGTTGGCTACGAGGTTCAACTTTTCGCCTTTGTTTCCGAAGTGTCGCCTAACGACAGTGATGATGATGACACGGAAAGTGACAGCACAGGCGATTCAGGCCTGACAGTGGCAGAAGCTGCGTGTTACGTCAGCCCCATGAATGCAATCGTCGTGGCTAGAACAGCATCCCAGGATGAAAAAGACGCCCCTGACTTCTGCAGCAGTACCACGCCTGTGTACGGAGAATATGCAATGCCAATGAGGAATCCGCCATGCGAGTGCTTGCCAAGAGGGGGCTGGCTGAAAAGCTGCCTTGAAGCTTCACTAAGTTTGAGGCCCCTGTCGTCACTGCTAGGCCGCAGCGGCATCAAACGAAAATAACAGGCTTTTGTCAGGCGAAGTGAATATCGCATGTTGTTGCCCTTTCATCGCACTCTCTCTGAGTTCCGTTTTTGACAGGTAAGTGGACAATCTCACGCTATTTCAGTTAAGCAGTACAGTGAAACCTTGTTAAACCGTAGTTGGCTGGAGCTCAGAAAAAGTATGTTCTAAACGGTAGTACTGCTTAACCGAAACAGCGTGAGATCGCCCACTCACCTGTCAAAAACGGAACTACAAGAGAGCACAATGAAAGGGCAGAAAGCATGCAGTATTTATTCACTTCATGCGACAAAAGCATGTTCTTTTCGTTTGATGCTGCGGTGGGCTAGCAGCGACGACGGCAGCCTCAAAGTCGCTCAAGCTACGAGCCAGCTTTTCCGCCAGCCCCCTGTTCTTGGCAAATACCCGCATGAGGCTGACACAACGCGCAGCATCTGCCACTGTCGGGCCTGAATCGCTCGTGCTGTCGCTTTCCGTGCCGTCTTCATGACTGTCGTGAGGCGACACTTCGGCAACAACAGAGGCAACGATGGCAAAAAGTCGAACCTTGTTGCCGACGTATTTTCGTGGTCGTAGCAGCATTGCCAACCAACTTCTCCTTCTCATTCCAAATGCCACACACCATAGTCAACAGTAGATCCCTCTCACGTGCCAGCACAGAGTTCTTTATGCCACGTTCAACAGCACAAACGATGTCAAATTTTTCTTCTATACTGAGCACCCGGTTTTTGTCCCAGCTTGCACGACACCACAACACGGGCCACAATGCTCCAACTCTGGCACGGCGACGAAATGATGTTGATGTTGATGTGGTTTCACCGTTCCAAGCGCCCTCTACGTTTGCACTTGGAGGCTGTTCCAATCTCTGAGGCTCGTTGTTCTGCCAGGCCGACGTACCACCGTGATTTGGCAACGAAAAGTGGAAACACTACATGTTAACCATAAGTATGCAATAAGCTGGTATGGTTTATGCGGATACAAGATGCATTATGTTCAATGGCTGCTGAGTCAGGGATTTGACTTCACTACTTTTAAAACGAAACTACTGTTTAAGCGGGTACAGTTTAACGAGGTTTCACTGTACTACCGTATAGTAAGTACATTTTCTGAGCTCCAGCCAACTACGATTTAACGAGGTTTCACTGTAGTTTGCCTTTGCACTGATTTACATTGGAATATGGCCGCCGTGGCAGGGAGTTGAACCAGTGACATCAGCACGCCATATTTAATGAGCCACAATTAGAACTAGACGACACGCAATTGAATTTCTCATAAAAAGCACCAGTGTTCACTCTGTAGCACTTGAAGTTGCCTATTAATTCATGGCACAAATGAAAGTCATAATTAAAAGTGATGCTTGCACGGCGCGAAATTTCAGAAGACAGGCTGCTGGGCAATAAACACCACAGCCTAAACACAGCCATGCATTTTTCTTTTGTACTCAAAATAACATGACGCAACATGTTTTTGCACATGAGAGATAATGACAGCACATCATCCTGGGGAAACTTGATTGAAATTGGAAATACTGTTTTATTTAATTTGCCCACAAATACTGCAATATTCTTAATGTTTCGAAATTTCTAGAATTCTGACATCAAAATTAAAAATACCAGTATGTAAGAGAGACTAAACACACATTGCAGCGTGCTTAGCATGTAGCAAAGTATGCACAGAAATAATATCAAAAGAAACTCACAATAACAAGATACACAAAAAATTGCCCAAAAAAGCTCATTTTATAGCCTCTAGTTCAATAGCCAAGTCTGCCATTTTTTGTTCATGCTGTCGACTTGCACAGATTACAAATTTATTCTATTTTCATTAGCAAAGCTGTTTAAAGTAAGTATAAAAGATATGAATGCAGGGAATATTATATTATTTTTTCTACTCTCTCAATTTCGGAACATTGTGCAACTGCATAAGCCACATTTTCCACCTTGTTTCAATATTCTTTTCATGCTGCAACAAAAGCACGCAGTGAAAAAGATAAGCTGGGCTCCAATGAGTGGAGGGATTTCCTTATGTCACATAAAAATATTGCCGAAATGAAAAAAATTGTTGGGACCCCCGTATGACTGCTCATATCTGAACACATCCAGCTGTACCAATGGCTTGGCCTAGTCAGGCAAATGCAGCCTTTAGCCAAGTCCTATAAGGCATATTTCTTGTAAACCTGCCTCGAATAAATGAATAAACAAAGAAAGAAAAAAAAAAAAAAAGCCATGTCTTCCCCCTTCGCCTCCCGGGAACACCACCTCTACAAAGATGAGTTGGACATGAGTCATCCTCGAATAAAGTTTGCTTCTTTTTGAAAGAAGGCTGCTTGCGCATGCCTACAAATGTTTATTCCAGCCAATACAGCATGCAACAGTGCACTACTTACTGCACATAATGTTGCTATGGCTAACACATTACTGCACCACATTATAGACAAAGCCGATTTCCCCCCCCCCCCCCCAACATGCAGCTGGCATTATGCGTGTAGCCATGTTCTGATGTACAAAAAAAAAAAAAAAAAGAACAAGATACCTTTGCACAGACAGCTATTCGCTATAGCAAATGCAATGACTGCATCAACTTAACAACCAAGGAGAGTCACTTACCTTCGAATGCTGACATTAAAGTTAGCCCTCTCCTCGCCTTTCACCAGGTAAAAAAGTGATGCACTGCCAAGGAATAGAGAGAGATGACAACACGTCACACTATTACACATGTGGGCATGCTACCATAGTCGTGATTGAAGGCGAAAAGCAGCAAATAAAACATGCACAAACAAGGAAATAAAGGGACGAGGCTGGAACTAAGGCTGGAACTAACAATTGAATTCTCTCGTCGCCTTGCTTGTCCACGTTGTGTTTTTTGCTGGTTTTCACTATCAATCTTGTGCTAACTGACCCAGATCTCAACCTTGTTTTTAGTTTGCTCGTGTATCTGCTCCCCTTAACACTCTTCCAGTCACACTATGTCCTCAACACAATGATGTCACTTCATTCAAATTATCCCTTCATGTAGAAGCTTGTCAGGATCTCCCTGTCAAGGGACATTATTACGCTTCACAGTGCAGTTACAGCCAGATTCTGTTCAGTGCAACATTGTCAAATCAGTGAAAACCTATCTGTTGGCACACAGGAGCAGCTTTACTCTGCTTTTCCCAATGTTTACCAGTGTGGCGAAAACTATCCCAACAAAATTCTGCGTCCACTGTAACCTCTCTTTATAAACTCGGTGCTCTACCTTATCAAACACACACAGTCAAGACAAAAACAGAAGCAGGTATTCATCACACTAATACCGTATTTATTTGAATCTAGGCCAATAGTTTTTTTTCAAGTACCGTATTTACTCGCATAATGATCGCACTCGCGTAATGATAGCACCCCTGAATTTTGTCGTCAAAATTCTATTCTTTTTCTTTCCTGTGTAATGACCACACCCTGAACTTGTCGTAGCGATATGCCAATGACATAGAAACACATGGCGGGCATGCTGCGGAAACTGCGGCATTTGTCTTCACTGCTATCCTAATACGGCAGGTTTCGGCTAACGGTGGGCGAATATCTTAGCTGCGTTACATGCGTTGGCTAACAGGGTGCACTTCTAATGTATCAGGGTAAACGTGGCCACTATCGTTGCCGCTTGCGATTTGTTGCGTGCCCATGAGTGCAGACGACAAGAATCGAAAGGCGCCCTTTATGTTGTTGTTGACCATGACCAAAACCATTATGAAGCCTACAAATAATAAAGCCAAGGCAAGTTTGGTTGTAGCTTTTTTTTTCATGGAAGTGCGAAAAGTGATGAAAGGAATGAAACGGGGCATCTACTTAAGAATGTTGGGTGCATGCAGACCGCTTGGTATGTCTTCAAGAGTTGTCCGCATAGCATTCGACAGATGGTAAGCACGGTCATCATTAGCTAGACTTGGCACACGACATATTGATGTTAAAAGTTCGGGGTGCGGTCATTACACGGAAAAGAAAACGAATTGAATTTTGACGACAAAATTCAGGGGTGCGATCATTATGCAAGTAAATACGGTATATGCCTCTTTCCATGACGATACGCAGTGTGGCCACGCCGGAGTTTTCAAGACGTACGAATGAATTCGCCACCGCTACTATACTGGCGCGGCATGAACAATTTTGTACAAAAGCTTGTTCGGCGCTGCCTTGATTGTCAATGCCGCAAATTGCCGCCTTTACGTCCGTTCTGGCACCTTGCAGCCGCTCTCGTGCCCTGCCAAACCCTTTGATCGCGTCGGCATCGACCTATACGGCCCGCTTCCTCTGACACCAGACAGCAATCAGCAGATCGTAGTTGCTGTTGACCATTTGACATGCTACGCCGAAACTGCTGCTTTACCAAGTGCTACAGTGCGGGATGTAGCTCCTTTCGTCCTACATCGCTTCGGCCTTCGACACGGCGCACCTCAAGAACTCCTCAGCGATAGAGGTCGCACCTTCCTCTCCGAAGTCGTCAAAGGTTTGCTTTCGGAATGCCACATTATTCATCGGACAAGCACGGCATACCATCCCCAGACTAATGGGCTCAGAGAGCGGTGTAACTGCACACTTGGTGATATGCTCTTGATCTATGTGGCGTAGGACCATGCTAACTGGGACCGCATCCTTCCATTCATCACGTTCACGTACAACACCGCAATCCAGGCCACTATGGGATTTTCACAGTTCTTCCTCCTGTATGGCTGCGAGCCTACACATGCCATCGACACGATCCTTCCATACCATCCTGACGCCTCCGAGTGTCTATCTGTGTCCGACGTCGCCTGACAAGATGAAGAATGCCACGAGCTCGTGCGCACCTTTGCGAAAGAGCAACAGCAGCGCCAGAAAGAAAACCGCACCAACTCGCTTGCAAACACCACCTATGCTCCAGGCTCTCTTGTGTGGCTGTTTGTCCCTTTCCAAACGCCGGGGCTTTCTTCCAAACTCGTCCCAAAATTCAAAGGGCCTTACCGAGTCTTGGAGCAAACATCCCCGGTGAATTTTTTCGTTGAGCCACTGTCACCACCTGATGATTTGTGCCGACGTGGACATGACATTGTCCACATCTCGCGTCGCAAGCCCCACCACGACCTTCTGCCTCCCGATTCTTAACCCATTCGCTTCCGCCGCTTCATCCGCGTTCCGCGCGCTGCCATCCGTGACATTTTTTTAGTGCGCGGCGCGACCGATGTCGCTGCAAAATAACCGCAATAACTTGCGCTAGAAAAGTCATAGTGTAAAAAAAATGGTTTTGTTTTGCTCTCAAAGCATGCACACATTTTCAGAATTAGAAATTCTTTCGCGTATGATAAATCTTAAAACACTCTAACATGTGAAGTGCGAAGTTGCATTTTTCACACTCCCAACGGCTTTCACTTCTCTTCCCCTGTGCTTTGCAGACCACACATCTTCGAGACGGATTTTCCTTCACAGCATTGGGGAGTATCTGGCGAGGAAAATGCGCCCACTCAGAAGCTTCTAGCTGCATCGGTGATGGAGCCACAGCTGGTTTCCCTCTGCGCTGATATCCTGGCAAAACAGTTTCTTCGACGATCTGTTCGACAAGGTCCATCTTCCTATCCGCGTAGGACTCTTTTTTTCCGGTTGCTTTTTGGAACAAGATGTAGCTGTTATAAACAGCTAAATCCATAACAAAAAAAAAAAAAATTCCTGTATCCTTTGGCGTATCTGCGCATTATAGGGAAGGAAGCCAGCTGCTGATCATGACGGTCAAGGCCTCCTATGCCTATATTATAGTCAAGCACAACACGAGGTTTTCGGATCGGTTGACCATTTTTTGTTTTTTTTGCACGAGTCAGTGAAGTCTGCAGCAGCGTGGACAGTGGAGAGCATTGTCACTGGTTTTTTGTCCTGCCATTTTGCAGCCATGATGCCATGGGAAAACACAGTGGAGCACTCACCCCGTTGCAAGTTCAATTTCTTGAAATCTTTCGGCATGTTTTTTCGGTGCAATCTCGCTGTACCAACAGCATTGGATCCTGAATCTTTGACACATAGAAACAGGGTCGGAGAACTATACCAATTGTCCACAAAAATGGTATGGCCATTTGGTAGGTACTCGCTTGCAAGTTCAATAACAACAGCCTCGCTGCACAACATTCCAGCCGTCGCAGGCGACTTGTCGCTCTTTCCGGTGTATATCGCAAATTTGAGGCAGTATCCACTGGTCGATACACAGATCTTGTAAAATTTTATACCGAAGCGTGCTCTCTTCGACGGGTTGAACTGCACAAAGCAGAGTCGGCCTCGAGACTTCATGAAACTCTCATCCACTGCCAACTGCTCTTCTGGATAATAGGAGCTGGAGAAAGCTTCCAAGACATACTCTAACACTGAGTGCAGCTTCCACAGCTTATCCCCTTGTGCTTGGCCGCTACTGTCCGAGAAATGCAGGTATTTACAAAGGGCTTGATAATGCTGCCTTGGCATCAGGGATGGGAAGAACGGTGTGCTAATTACCGATCTGTGTGCCCAATATGACTGAATTGTGTTTTTCTTGACTTGGCCCATAAGCACACATACGGCGAAGAAAACCTTCATCTCACCTGGTGTTGTGGGAAACCAAGACCGATCGGGCGCTGAAGCCTGTTTCAAAACAGCAAATGCGTTCGTTTCATCAGCGATCATCTGCCAGAAGTCTTCGCTGATCAAGCAGTTGAACGATGTCAAAGCTGTCGGATTTGCAGAGAGGGCTAACTGAACAGTTCTCTTCATTCCTGAATTCCTACTGAACAAACATTTTTCCACTTTCTTTTCGCTGTCAGTCGGATTCCACTTCCAGTCTTCTAACTTCGGTGCTTTTGCAGGCGGCGCGCAATCCACATCTGATGAGTATGACTCGGCGTCAGAGCCTACATCCTTGTCAAACGAGTCACTTTCAGAATCACTGCTTTGCAGGTCATCTACAACTACAGTGTCGTCGCTGTCGTCATCATCACTCGCAAATAGAACCGATTCAATCTCTGCCTGCGTGAGAGGCTTGCCTCGCCACGTCGCCATGTTTGACTCAGAAACGCGGACTTGGAAAATACTTTTCTCCTTGCAAATATTTGAGAATCTTGCAGACAACTATCTCCACCTGGTGTAAAAAGTAGTAAACAAAAACCAGGAAACACTTTCATGCGGCGCCATCTCTTATTTATTGCAATAACTAGCGGTTTTCAGTCAGACGGCGTTTCGCCATCTTTTGCCACTTCGGCCCTTTCTCCACCGGACGGCGAATCGCCGTCTTTTGACGTGAATGGGTTAAGTCGCCAGGATGGCTTTTTTTGCCCGGGGGGAGACTGTGAAGAAGACGTGTCTCACAGCACAGCCGCATTGCCAACACACTGCTCGGCGCAGCTTGCGCTGCTGATTGCTGGCGTCTTTTCAGATGGTGCTTCGGGCTGCATCGCCGTTCCCGGTCGCTCTGCCTTTGCATAAGGAGCTGCTATTAAACCTCTTCTCAGCTGCAACAACTACAAATGAAACCATGGTTGCTATCGACGTGATCATGGATGGCAACTGTGCAGTTTTGAAGGCAGGCAGCCGATGCGCATACCGAGTCAAAACGAAACTAGTGTTTGCTGCAACCACCACAGACTAAACCGCGGTCGCTATCGACACTATCATGGTTGGCTACTACGCAGTTAAGAAGGCGCACGGCCGACGTGGTGTTATGCACAGCAGTAAACACAAGAATGAAGGCTTTAAAGGCACAAGTTTAAAGGACGAAACGTTCCGGCATTGCTGTCATTGCCGTACGATTTCCATTGGCAACTATGGCGCTGCAGACTCCGCCACTTCGTTTCGGCTAGTGCCGTTTTTGCTCTTTTGTGTCGCACATTTGAAGCACTCTGTGCTTTCCGAGCTCTAGGTGTTGTCAGAATTAACCAATGTGCTGCTAAACACGTACAAATTAACGAGAGTTTGATCGCACTTAATAAGAGAGTTTGATCGGCCCCAAATAAGGAGTCTGTATTATCAGTTTTTCCAAACTGACGAGGGTCAAATGAAAGTTTTACTGTTTTACACCCACTATGAACGGTGGATGACAAGGTGGCATAAAACCGAACGGAAGGCATCGCAACAAAATCATGGCCCTTATCTCGACCACTGTTGTGCTGTAGCTACAGATAGACGAAAGAACAGTTAATGTAATGGACTGAATTCTCATTGGTGACTACCGATTGACTAGGCTTTCTTACTTTTGGTTACAAGGGGGAGCCAGCGGCATGGCCAACAATGTTGGCAATGTATTAAAATGAAAATACCCCTATTTCTGCTGGACTCGGTGACCAAATTAGCAAACGGTCGTGCAGTCGGAGTCCGAATTATGGCACAACTCACTGTAAGGTGTCTGAAATATCGGTCGCCCCCTTACATTAAGTCTATGGGGCTAGTGGTGGTGCTGCGTAGCTGTCTGAATAATCAAGCATGTCCGAATTATCCGCGACGACAGTAGTGGCACGCCATTTAACCAAATTTTGTTATACTCGACTTTCCACTTATAGAAGCAAAAAATGTTATCCACCAGAGATTAGCACAAAGCTACAAAGGAAACCCATACTAATTTCCTTTATTTTATGTTTCACTCATGAAAGTGAAATCTGTTGTACACTCAAACGTAGCACAAAGGTACGAACAAATCCCTTTCAAAAGAAACTTCTACAGGTTTCTTTCTTATAGCTTCGTACAAACCTCAGGAGCACGGCAATTTTTCCATTTCATGAGACTTACTCTGGATTTCCACAGAATTGATTTGCAAAATTCAGTGTCTCTGCACTTTGAGTTATCACAGGTCCTGTGGTCAACTAGCTTCCATAAACGACCACCTGGAAAGTCTCTGGTCCCAGGTTAAATCCGAAGACCAAAAAAAATTTTTCTTCAACTGCAAAACTTTCTGTAACTCTAATGGCTTTCCTTTATAGCTTGATGGCAGTCAGGTGGATGGCAATTTTTCCTCTTCATGAAACTTCCTTCACCTTGGGGCATTCTGTAGGACCGACTTGCCACATTTTTCACTTAAATGTACCCCCACTGAAAGGCCCCAGTTCACATCAGTATGTCTTGATAGACCTCCTAATAAAGGAGGTGCTAGAAATGGCTAGTGTTGGATAATTGGAGTGCACAGCAGAGCCACACACATCCCTACAAATACTCACCTTCCAGCAATCTGAATGTGCTTGTCGTTGGGGTGCCTAGCCATGGACGAAAGCACGACATCCAGCGCTAGGCGCGGATGGTCACAGGCCTCGTAGCGGAACACATGGAAGAGGTCGTTAAGCACCTTCTGCAGCATGAGGGGCCGTGACTGGTACGCCTGTGCTGACACGAGCACCTGCTCCTCCGTGGCATCCCCAGACACCTGCAGGGGTAGTTGAAGAATGTGCATCAGTGAAAGGTGTGTACATACAGTCCTTAAAGGCCACTTGGAATACTAATGCAGCACATACAAACGAAGATACAAGAAGGCACATCAACACACAGAAGCACCATTTCTCTGAGTTTATGTCTTTCCTTGTGCCTCTGTCAGTATGCGCTACATTATTATACCAAGATGCCACACCAACAAGACTGCATTGCAACACTTAAAGGCCAACTGCAACCAAATTTCACTGTGGCTGAATTGGTAATAAATTAGCATACAGTAGAACCTCGCTCATACGTTATGGAGAAAAATGCAAGAAAAAGATATACTAACAGGGTAAACATAAGATCCCCGGTCATTAAAAAATTTGCCAGACTCAACTGTAGTTGAGATCTGCATAATGCAAAGCATTGTGTGAATCATTACGGCATGAAATGCCAACATGTGCCGATCTGGTGGGGCCCCAAGCATCAAGAAATGCGCATTGTTTTTGCGGCTTTGGCAAACTGACGTTCGTGCTTCTCGAATCCAGCCTGGGTCAGTAGATTCTTCGGGCAGAGCATTTTGGCGGAAAAGTTTTGACATGCCTAGTTGGAGAGAATTGTTGTGGCACGAGTCGCCGACACGCGTTGAGCTCATGGAGCCCGAGCAACCCAACACTTGCATTGTCACTTTAAAATGGCAATGAAAAACAGAAACAAAACTGAGCTGGTGGGCAACACCGGAATATGAAGCCACAATGGCACCCCAGAGCAAAATCCTGATGCTCCGTTCACGCCGCCTGCAGCAGGGAATGAATGGCGGCATGTTTGGGTTATCATTTGTTAAAAGTATGAAGTATGCTTTCAACCACACTATGCGCCACAGGTGCTGCAAAACAGATAGCTGAAGATGCTTACTTCAATGGGTTGGCAATAGCTGTGAATGGAGACATGTGACATCCTGAAAGCAGATTTGCTGACTGTCCCCTCAAGCAGAGCTTAGGGACAGTCAATGCATTGAACACATCTCCTGTAGAAAGTGCACATTTTTGGCCTGCCCTAAGAAGATTTTCAAGCAAAACCATAGCTCAGAATGTCTGATTGCGATGTTTACTTAATTTTAACATGCACCCCTTTTTTTTTTTTCAGGAAAGCTGGGCTAAAAATTGCCTACGTGGTGTAATCAAACACAATACCAACACCGCCTATGCGGTGCTCGTATGCTTTACTGCACAACATAAATGTATTGTGGTGTACCTGACTTTATAAAACCTGCTACCTTTGTGCAACACGTATTAAACCCTGGCCCACTTCTCTCGCTAAAAAATTGGATGCGCATAAGATTTCGAATTTGCTTAGAGCATTTAATGTAGTTTCTACGCTAGTTTTCTACTTCACAGATAGAAAATGGGTGTGCATTTGATTCGGGGAGTCTTAGAATCTGGAAAATACCGCCAAATGAATTAGCAGTGTGCTTTGAAGTTTTTTTTCTGCATTTTCTATAATTCGACCCACTGAATAATTCGATCTATGTCATCAATTTCGTCAGGGTCGAATTAATGGAACTCGACTGTACCAGAATAGGAAACCGAGTGTGTGGCGACGTTTTCACGTGACATGGGCGGGTGAGTGCTACAGGGATGCTGCCATTGCAGGCCCCTTCTGCTCTAGATCGCGCAAGCTTTACACATCTTTTTGTTTACATGGGATCTAGCAGCCAGGAAATGCATTTTACAATCACAGTTTGGCGATATATTGAATGCAGGTGTCTAAAGATCCTGTTTTCCAGGAACGTATGAACCCGTACAAATGAAGCGTAACTTTTAGGGTCATTTTTTGCATTCTCGATCACAAATGTTGGCGCCAGGAAATCGTACACAATAGATCGTATCAACGAGGCTCTACTACTATATGCAACTGAAGCCATCTAGGCAAAGCTTCAGGGCTGGTAACTGCCTAATTTCCTTATTAGCAGCCTTTAAAGAGCACCTAAGCAGACGGCATGTGCACCTGGTGGTTAGCAGATCTAACAAAAGACCCAGCAACGCACCTCTGCAATTTTTCATCGTGCCACAGGAAGTGCCTGACCTCGAAGTGTGGAGGAGCTGCATGTTCCGAGTCATGCTGTCACTTCTGGCAAGCGGCAACGGCAGTGTTTTTTCAGTTTCGGTATCAAAAACCTCTACCTCTGCAAGCCTTTTGTGACGCATGCAGTCTTATTTTAAACATAAGATTTTGCATGGGGGCTGCTCTATATTTACACAATCTGAAACTAGACTTTTTTTGCAACCCAAAATTTTGTTGTTGTTAACCTTTAACTGGACACAAAGATAAACACTGAATCCAAGCATGTTGTTCGCAGTTTAAGGAATTTTAATTCGTAATTGGCCCAGAAAGTCACGAAAAATCGTATGCCGCACCACTCTACAGTAAAACCTTGGTACTAGAGTGGAATGCTAACCACATAACCACAAGCTTTTGTACGTAAGTTGCCTGCTACAAAGTGCACTATATGTATTGTTTAAAATCACAGTCTTTATATTGTACAGGCACTTGCGCTTTATCCTATGCATCTCATGATTTGAGAAAAAGTTCATGCTAACAAACAGCACTGCCTTCGCGGCAATGAGTGGAATGGCACAACCATGGCAAGCCGTGGTGTGCCTCATTGCAAGGCGGCGTACATCAGTGGTTTTGTAGGCGTGAAAGTTTGCAAGTGAGTACCCCAAGTTCTTTGGTATCCCTGTGAGATACAAAATGCCAGCGCATAACTTTGTCATAAAAAGGGTGCCAGCACTGCATGATTAGCACTACTAGCATATAATGCCACTTTACACTAATGCCAGCGTAGAATGGCTATTGCACTCACCTATCAGTGTTTCCAGCATCCTTCCAATGTATGAATTAATAGACATGATCATGAGTGCAGATTGAAACATTCTCATAAAAAAAAAATTTTTCACAGTGTTTTCCACGTTACCACTGCAGTATTGGACACTCTGACCAGTAAGCTTTACATTGCACTTAAAAAAAAAACCATGTACCACAAAATTAGTTGCAATACCTTTAAAATAAAATTAATGTACTACGCACTGCTCTGAAATATACCGCTATAATTTACAAGTAGGACCTTTGCAAAGACACTCAAAAGCATCGCAACAATTTCATGGAAACTGTAAACATAAGTTTACAGTTTACAAGAAATTGTATATCTCATTTGTCCGCTCTAGATGCTCCAGATGTTTATGGAACTGCAATATCATTCCTGGCACGAGTTACAAATTTGTAAACTTCGTGCTTCAGTTCTCTGTATAAGAACTTACTGATTATTGGCAATATTGGCAAAAAATTAGAGGCCCTAAATCAAAATTCTGCTTGCTACAGTCGGTTGAATTCAGGTTTCTTTCTCAAATGCTACAAATTTCATTCAAATCAATTTGGTGGTTGTCTGACGAGAGCAATTCCGCATTCCACATGTATTTGGATAGGGAAATCAGAGTTTGTCATTAAGTAAAGCTTCCTCTCAACTTTCTTCCTTCTAGTACACCTTCACTCTTCTCTCTCCAGATGCCTAACCATCAAGAGGGAAGGTTAGTACAGTCAGACCCACTTATAACGATGCCGGTTCTAACAATATATCGGATATAACAGTGAGCAGCCAATGCACCGTCAACTTTTGTACGTGTTCTGTAGGGATATAAACCGCCTACTGCAATGCTCTCATGCCACATTATCGGTTACAGAAATTTAATCTGCCTACCAGGTAGTGTGCGCTGAAAGGAAGAAGAACGTATAATTCTTGGCAAAAACAAAACAAAAATGCGAGCCACCACACCCACCTGTTTCCCACACCTTCACCGCACCCACCTTCGTGCCGCACGCATTCCGCATGGCAAGCCTTCGTCACATCGCGCTACGCGTTGGAAGCCTTGCATGCCACGCCCCTCTCCTTTCCACCCTTCCAACATCGGCACGGTTGACTCATGTATCGGAACGTTGGAAGGACGACTGGAGAAGGGCGCAAGGCCCGCAATGTGTAGAAGGCGTGCACTTTGCACAGTATAAAAGGGGGCGTGGCAAAGTTGTGAGGGTGTGGAGCACGCAAGTGGTTGCAGCGGCCTGCGTTTTGTTTTTTATTTCTTTGTTCTTTTCGTGGATTTTGTTTCTTTTCAGCTTTTTTTTTGCTTTTAGCCAGATTTAATTGTTATACCCAATAATGTAGCAGGAGAACATTGTAGTAAGCAGTTTATTTTACCATAGAACACAAATTCACAGTGAAGCAGCTGATCATTGTTACATTTGAGTATTGTTTGAAGTTTATTTTACTTCCCGCAGGTTAGAGGAGGCCGGGAAAGAAGCTTGAAAAACCTTATGGTTACAAGACTTGGCAGTGCTGAGCTGCCACGCAATTTTTAAAAAAATACAAAACATACATTAATTTGCAAAACATAAGATAAACACAACATACTCCCCAAAACCAGACTAAAATGAATAATTACAACATTTACCAGCTTCATGCAAGTTCCCATATTACAGAGCTAAACACGGGATAAAAAAAAAAGACATATTAGAACAAAAGCGCTTGGTTCGAGAAACAAACAAGAAATGTACACAAGAATATACAAAAGCAGTAAGCTAAACTGATGAAGATTTATGAATGGTAAAAGCATATTAATTAAGCATGTCAGTATTGTCGACATATAGTTGTGAAATTCCACTGTTGTTAGAACCAGCAAGGCTATAAGGGTAACCAGTTCAACTGCTTCTTCCTGCTCAATTAAAATTCTTGGATGTTTGTCTCCTCTAATTCTTTTTTTGTGCAAGCCAGTTATAAGAATCATCAGTTATAACAATGGGATTTTCTAGGTACTTGAATATTGTTATAAGTGGGTTGGGCTGTACTCATTTGTACTCAATGAGCCATTTTCACTGTTTTACAAATCTGTGATAAGGAATCGGAAATGCTTTGTTGCAGTGATTTTTTGCAGCCAAGCTCCCCCAACTGAACTCTAGAAATTAACAACACGCATTATATTGTTGCCACTCGATATTGTGATTCTGACATGTTCACAGTATAACCAGCTCATTATGAGCTGAACACACAACTTAATCCTACCAATTTCTGTGTCATAATGACAAATATGAACATGAGTCAGTTTCTATCAATTCGTCACCTTTGAACACCCACTACTAGTCTTGCCAGTTACCATCTTTGAATATGGCAAAACACCTACTGCACATTAGGCCCACTACTATCCTTCCCTGTGTACCAGGATACTCTATGGTCACTGCACAGCTATTGTACACATGGAATGCTACTGTGCTCTGTACAAGTGTCCTCAAGTAGCATCTGCTCACCCTGAGAGCAGGGATGCTGGAGCGGTAGCAAGCATCACATGGCGTGTTCAGGAGCCCAAGGAAGTCCAGGGGGCGCTCCGCACGACACTGAAGACCTGCAATTGACGACCGCATCCCAGTCCTGCAACAGCCAAGGGATGAGTTGCAACTCTCCAGAATTTGGCTGCACATGCGCAACATACAAGTAAGTCCCCAATATTTATCATCATAAGCCAATTTATGCCCACTGCAGGACAAAGGCAAGGTCCAATTGTCCCTGCCTTGTGCAGCTGAATTTTTCTTAGGACTGCAAATTTTCTCATGTTACTGTGATTAGCATTCTTTACCAGGCATTTTGAGTCTTTCTGCTATTTTGAGTCTGTCTATGTAACCTCTTAGCCGGGCTCAGTGACACAAGTTGTCGATTAGCTTGGGCCACTAGATATGTGCTCGTGGTTGTAATGCCATTGTGAAGCCAGTCGGAGAGACGAGTGCTCTTCAAGTGATGGTCGCATGGCTCTGATTCGATAGCACTGGCTTGGACGAAGTGGCCTGATCCCTGACTGCAGTGAAGCCGGCTCCCAGGAAGAAGCGCAACAGCACAAGATTTTGTGAAGAAGCCCTGCTATCAGGAACTGGCTCTGTGGAGAAAAATGGCCCGCCTGCAGGCCTGCTGTTATGGGAAGGATAACCACCGGCTGTGGGCCAGAGTTTGGAGACCACTGGCCTAGAGTAATGTTTTTGATACATAGGAGTGGAGATTCTGTAGTGGCTAGTTCAGCAAATGAATGAGTAATTACTTATTCATTATACTAATTGAGCTTTAACTCTAATATTTTATTATTATTATTTTTTACAAATGTACCTTCCATGGCCATAAATAAAGATGGACAAGTTCAAATTTTGTTTTATTGTTAAATTATATGGGCATCACAGGGTTATATCATATTTATTCAAATGAAAGACACGATTTTATCCCAGAATCCTTCGCCTCGATGTCAACCCCGCCTTAAACACGAATTTTGCCTTGAGGTGTGGCTTCACACCAGAGCAAATTTCGCCTTATAGTGTGACTTTACGGCAGCGCGTGCCACAATGCCGTGAAACCACACTATAAGGCGAAATTCATGCTGTCGTGAAGCCACACTTAAGGGCAAAACTCCCATAAACCCGCATTCAGCATGCTGGAGCTCCCTTTCCGCGTTTCATGGTCGCCATTTTGCGTTTAGGCTGTGTTAGTAATTTAATATTTCGGGCAATCTTCACTGAGTCTGAATAATCTGTCAGCTATTCTATATCATCTTATATTAGTGTGTATACTTAAGTTTTCTTTCTTAGGTGCCCCACTGCACCCTCACGTCATAATCTCAACCGCCTTCTAATCGAATAAATACAATATGTGCAAATATATTTCCAAGACGTGATACGGCGAGTGTAGCTGTGGTGTTAGTAAAATTGCTGTTGCAATAATTTCCACAGTGTGAACTATGCTCACCCAGGGGTCCCGTTTTGATCACAAGGAGTGGTCGGTTCCTTGCCAGGCAAGTTGGTGCCCGAGAGGTCGAGCGAGGTGAGCTCAGGCAGCGACTCGGCTAGCATGGAGAGCCAACTATTTGGCTGGGGATAGAACCCCTGCCCCTGTTTATTAGTGCTCTGCGACAGATCCAGGTGCCTGCAGAAAACAAAAGCCCTTCAAGACCGGATTCCACGGAGGTACTTCACTACAGTGGCTAAGAAACTATGACATTCCACTGCTAAGCACAAGGTCACAGCTAAAGCAGGAAAGCTTGAACAGGGACAAATGTCCCTGTATTCAGGTTTCAATAACATTTTAAAATTGTGCAGTCATTTCATGCTTTCACATTTCAAGCAAGCAACGCACTCTTGATAAGAAAAAAAAAAACGCAGTTTTAAAGGCTTGAAACTGTGCTTCTGAAGTTATTTAGTTCAACAAATTTGCAATGCACACAAGTTGGCAGCCATCATGGCTAGGCTTTA
This sequence comes from Dermacentor variabilis, assembly GCF_050947875.1. Classification (NCBI taxonomy): domain Eukaryota; kingdom Metazoa; phylum Arthropoda; class Arachnida; order Ixodida; family Ixodidae; genus Dermacentor; species Dermacentor variabilis. Next base: position 2,420,855 of record NW_027460346.1, on the reverse strand, counting down.
TAAAGCCAATGTCAGACGAAACAAACAGCAAGCAGTGCCAGTATCTTCTCAGCCAGCTAATGTGAGGACAGTAATGGCACAATATTGGTGATATGTGACCTGTACACTACGCTATTCATAGCTTGACACACTGCGTGGCACTCATACAAACACCTCGGCTACCCTGGATTTAACATTATTAGCAATATGCTATCACAAGACTAATTATGTGAAAAATAGCTAATTCCACATGCAGTGAGAATGACATCACCCAACAAATGTTAAGAAAAAACATTACTAAGCTGACAACCTAAGAATTCAGTACAAACATTGCATCTGGCACTATAGGGTCAATCGTGGAGATGCCACTGAAGGTTGTTCCAGATCAAAGGTGTAGACAGCTGGACAAGTTGGTACGACTGTATTTAATGCGGTTGCGGTTGGTGTGGTTACAACTGTGCAGTATTCAAGAATGTGCCAGATACGGCTGCTTGCTGACCTGAGGGCCTTGAGTTGGCATAGAACCTCGAGCCCGAGGTGTAACTTTGGCACATCAGCCAAGCTGAGCCAAGCAAGAGTTGGAGCCAGAGCTTCCAGTCCAGCGAGGTTCTCTCCATGCGGTATGCTGCAGTGAGACAAGTCAAGTTGTCGCAGCGACCGCAAGAGATTCCAGTGGGCATTGGCCGAAAGCTGTGGTCCTGCTCGAGAGAGTGACAGGCGCTCCAAGGACGTCTGGGACCACAGCCAAGAAAGGCCTGTCCAGCTGCACACAGAGGAGAGGCACAAGTGATGTAACTTATAAACGTCGGTGCTAAGCTCGGTCAATTTGCTGTGGTTACAGGCAAATTTTACGTCAGCCGGGCCAAAATTCTTAACTCTTTCCGTACCGCACCCATTGAGCATCATTAGCCTGCTAATGATGGTTTGAAGCGCAGTTTCGAGACTTTCCGTGCCACCCATGGAGACACTGCGCTATCAGACATGAAGGAGAAGAACTATTCTTTTGTGTTCAAAGCAGTTTGCTTTTTCTCCTCAGGCGGTGATTTTTGAATGCGCTCCGAAGTTTTCAAGGTCGCCAAAGTAGCAGGCAAAAATTGCCACCCACTATCGATGGTTTGAAACGCTGCTTTTGAGACCTTACGTGCCACTCACAGACACTCTGCGCCATAGGACATGAAGGAGAACTATATTTTTGTTTTCCAAGCAGTTCGCTTTTCCCCACAAGGTGTTAATTTTTTAACGCACTCTGAAGTTTCGCGACCGTCAAAGTAGAAAACAAAAATGTCCGCCTTAGGGAGCGGCGCGCGCTTCGAAATATTGCAGATCTCGTGATTCCAATGCGTTTGCAGCATATTTTATCGGTGGATTGTGCAGCAGCGAGTGTGAGGAGGCTGTCGTTTCGTCGGACTTTGAATCTGAGCGCGACGACTACACAAGCCAGCCCGGAATATCGGCAGCCGCAGCCTGGCACGTCCAACTGCAGTGATTGCGCTTAAGAGGAAGCTTTAGCTCGAGTGCTCCTATCTAAATACATGTAAAAGGAGAATTCGTTTTTCTCAACAACCACTGCACCAAATTTGACGAGGTTTGTTGCATTTAAAAGACAAAATTAAAATCTAGTGACTGTTGGTTTCGAATTTTTTAGTTAGGTTGTCAATTTTTTATTAAAAATTGGCAAAAATCGTAAATTTTCAAAAAACGAAACTATCAAGTTTACAACTCTGTAACTCAACCACTAAATATGATAATACAATTCTGTGAATTGCATCTAATAGTACATCTAAAGCGGACGAAATTGATATGTTACACATGAATATAAAAAAATTTAATCGCAGGGAAATACAACTTTTGCAAAACCGTTGTAACCAACATAACAAATTCATGTAAGATGTAAAATGACATATTGAATTTGTCCGCTTTGAATGATCTAATGGATGCTGTTTACAGAACCGCGATATCAGTTCTTGATGCAGAGCTATGAATTTGTAAACTTCGTGCTTCTATTTTTTTCAAACAGTCAAATATTTGAAAATCGTTTTAAAAAAATTTAAGTCCTAAATCGAAATTCCGCTTCCAACAGTCACTAGAATTTAACTTTCTCTTTCAAATGCAACAAATTTCATCAAAATAGGTCCAAGGGTTATCTCATAAAAACGTTTTTGCGTTTTACATGTATTTGAATAGGCCGCGTCGGAGTTGGGCCCGAGCTAAAGCTTCCTCTTAAATCTTTTTAGTGGAAAATCTGTTGAATAAAAAATTGATTTTTTGCGATATAGTGCTATTAGATGGTCATAAATTTTGTATATCATAATTTTTGTTACACTTTCTTCTTAGTAGATACAAGCTGTCTTTACAATCTTTGTTCAATTTTATCCCACAATCTTGATTCTGGCAATTTATATCTTTGTTATGACATAAAGCCTTTATGTGTGAAAAGTGCATTCATTCTGCTTTTTGTTTATTGTTACATAAAATATTGAGTGCAGTAGTTCCTTCAGAAAAAAATATCTGGCGTAACCTGCAAAAAACACCAATTTTTCCCATGGTATGGAAAGGGTTAAACTATGGGGGCCACCAGTGAGTTTTCAAAATGTGCCAAGCAACAGCGACGTTCCTGCTCTCCAGCCCACACATGATAATAATAATAATAATAATAATAATAATAATAATAATAATAATAATAATAATAATAATAATAATAAGGAAATGCAGATTCACACCTATTCAACAAAGGCCGTGATCAAATGATTAGAAATTTTTTTATACTAATAATGAAAAAAAACATTTGTGTACAATAAGTGCATCTACAGTAATCCCTCGTATCAAAGTCAGTGGGACAGCGAAATAATTCGTTATAAGCGGTAATTCGATATAAACGAACACTCATGAAAAAGCTAAAGCAGTCGAGCTTTAATTGCACCACAACTGCGAGGAAGTCAAAATACAATGTATTCAGTGAAGCAAAACTTTATGCAGGTGCAAAAAAGGCAGTGAGCTTTGGCTGTTTCAAGTTCTGACCGGGCACGAACAACCCCTGCTCTAATTTGGCCAAGCATTGCACAAAGCCATGGTCGCCGCCCATGCATTCAACCTTATTTCGCAGCAGGCGTAGGTACTCCCGCGTCTCCACGTGGTTCTTCGTCCGCCGGCTCTTCGTGCTCATCAGGGCCACCAACAGTGTCAATTAGTATATCTGCATCCGTCACTGCAGCGACCACAAGAGCAGCGGCGTTAGCCAACGAGAATGTCTCGAAGTCGCCTTCTACCTCTTGGCCAGCAATTTTATGAACAGCCTTGTAAATATCCGGTCATCTTCAGGCTGGTCATTGTCAGGGTCACTGACAATGGCGCTGGAAAAGCCGGCATGCGCAAAGCAGTTGGCGTCCTTCAATGGTGAGAGTTCTTTCCATGAAAAGTTCAGCAAATAGATAGCACCAAGCAAATCAATGTTGTACCTCTTGCTGGCGTCATACGCTATGAGCATGCGCTGCAAAAGAACCCTGCAGTACAGCTTCCGGGTGGTCTCAACGATGCCCTGATCCATCGGTTAAATCACCGCGGTTGTGTTTGCAGGAAAAAATTCCACAGCAATCGCCTGGAGGTTGTCAATCTTCCCATGGCTCAAACAATAGCCAACTATGAGAAGCACTTGCCGATTCTTGGCGTAGAACTATCTATCTAGAAGGCGCACAGTCTTAAAAAAATAGTAGCAGTCATCCATGCTTGCTTGTTACTTCTGTAGATGCATTCCTTGGAAAAAGTTGCATTTCCGAAGCACCGTGGCATCTCCACCTTCTCCAGTATCAACAAGGGAAGCGTGTCCTCGCCTATTGCATTGGCGCTAAACAGCACCGTGGCACGCTCCTTGCTCTGTTTTCCTCCAGATGAGGATCAGCCAGCAGCAGTGAACGTGCAACTTGGTAGCATCTTGCAGAAAAATGCAGCCTCAACTAGGTTGTAGATGTCTTTGTCTTCATATTTTTTCAAGTAGAGCTTGGAGCCGATGTTGGCACTATCTACAGTGTCACGGTTCACGGATGCACTTTCGCCAACCATCGACTTCGAGGTCACGCCGTGTCATTTCTTGAACCGATCAAGCCAGCCATTGATTCACTTGAAATCTTTATGGCTCACATGGAGGGTGAGAGCTTCGGCTTTTGCAGTACAGTTGAACCCAACTACATCGGACCTGTTTACATTGAATTATCCTGTACATCGAACAATTTCTGAACCCAGTATAGTTACAATGAGTATATATAGCAAAAATTACGCTTACATCGAACAAAAATAGCAGCGACTCCCGATATATTGAACGTCAAGCTGCGCTAAAGTGCCCCCAGAAGGTGGCTTTCCCTCGTGGCGGTGGGGAAACCCAGCGGCACAGCTCCATCCACCCGCTCTGCCTACCGTGACTGCGCCGCATCCTGCGAGCCGTGGACACACCCCTTCAAAAAATTATCCTGGCCCTCCTGCAGCGCTTGCTCAGAGAGCCAATCAGAGGCTCTTGTGCCCTCGTCATGGAGGATGGTGGAAGCGCGAGTGGTCTCACTACTTTTCTGGTTCATTGTGTTTGCGCCTTGTGGGCCTTCTCCCGCTTGTGCTACCGTGACCACAACTGAGGCTGTAGCTGCTTTGGCCCTTCTACGCCACCAGCCTATCGCTTGTGGATATTTTAGACTATGTTAAGGACTCTGTGTTTAAGCATGCGGCTGCCAATAAGAAGCAGGCTACACTGCTGCAGTACTTTCAGTCAAATAAATAAATACTTTGTGTGAAGCTTCAAGTGAGTATTTACTGCGCAACGATTGGGACGCGATCAGGGATCATTGTTCGGAGTGCGTGTTCGGTTGTGCTGTGCGCGATTGTCCTAGACCGCACCCACTTCGCGCAGCTGACGAAATAGGCCCAGCCTACGTGGCGCAATCGACCGCATGCTCCTGGCTGCCGAAGTCAGCGCGGCCTAGGCTAATTGCACGCGGTGCAACCGAACACGCACTCGGAACAGTGATTCGCGATCGCACCCCTGGTTCATTGATTGCATTGCAGAAGTTTTTGACGCATTTTTTATGTGATTTCATATATCAAATTCTGGGCTTATCGAACTATTTCGCGATCACCACGCTGTTCGGTATATCTAGGTTTGAGTGTAACATTGTCGAGAAGCTGGCGAAATCTAACAATTAGTCAAACTTTTTCAAAAACATTTTTTTGTAAAACTTGATGCAGCACTTGTAAAATTGTAGTAAGAGCCCAAATTCATCAACATGGGAAAATTCAGGAGAGTTGGCAGGCATGCAACGTGCAATTCCTGAACACACATCCCACTTTTATTGACTGTCAAGCCCTTTTTATCGAATTGCTTCGTGAATTGCAAAAGTGAGGAAGTAGTGGTAAGCATGCAGTTTGTTATGTATTCCTAAAACGCAGACAGACATGGTGCAAGTATTTATCTTTGTCCAATGTCACACAGGCACAGAAGGGGTTAACTATTGATTGCCGGTGACTCCACCCATTCAAACAGCTTTCATTGGACAAGTTTCACGAGGCAAAGCTCCTCAATGCTCGACATATTCCCCACCCTTTCTTTAAAGGTGCTACTGCCCCATCTTAAGAATTTTCCATCCCTAAAATGTGACTTTGCAAACTACAGTTCAAGCTGAATAGTGACAATGTCTAGGCAATGACAGTTAAAACTATGGATGAACCACGATTCTTGTATATGCATAGCAATGGAGTACGACACTTGTCAGTGCTACAATATTGTTTGTGCAAACTTGCTCATGTGGAACAAGTTTAGCAAAAACACAATACTAAATAAAAAAAATTAATGTGAGGTTTAGCTCTAGCACAATGCACATAACATCCAACAGCAACAGCTCAGCATCTAATGAATTGCCCTTATAAACATACACATCCACTACAGTTTTACACTTAAGAGCATTAAAAAAAAAAGCCTAAAGAGAACTAAAAAAGTTCAGATTGACAAAGCATTCTTTGAAAACTATTTGTAAATCTTGCAGTAGAGAGATTTCGCCGTAAGAGAAAATGAAGGCCAAGCTTTAGTTTTATGTCATTTTATGTAACTCCAGCGTCAATAGGTCAGTGTGACATGGATTTCAAAGTATTTTCTTGTATTCATGCCGTTGTTGCAAAGTAAAAGGACTTATTTCTTGCCAAGTTCAGTCTTTGGCACCTGTAGAATACAACGCTGATCATCTATACCAATAAAAAATTACTTAGGCCTGAGAAAACGTCGAAATCCATGCTGTCACGGTAAGCCTGTGCGGAAACTTCCAAGGCTTCATTGGCACCCATCTTTAGTTTTCAGATTTCTTTTTTCTTTGGGGGGAAGCTTAGCAAGTCTCCTCTCAAAGCAAGAGAGGATTTCTTGGTATTGTAAAGGGGCAATTAACTAAAACAGTTAGATGTAATTTTCTTTAGTGTCCCTTTAACAGAAGCCATTGTGAAAGTACCAATGACTGTCTGAGCACTATGGGAGGCCACTGATGTTCATGTTCATTGAACAGCCCGGCACCAGGTAATTAGGTAGAAGCATAAATGAATACTACATCTTACAAAATCATATGAGCTCTCCCAATTAGATCTGATTTTCAGTGCCAGCAATGTACAAAGACTTTAAAACACAAACCAAAAAAATGTTCCCCTGAGAAGGCTATTGCAGAGGCAGTAGCACATGGCACAGGTGGTTTAAAAAAAGTTTTCTTCACCATCCTTATGTCCTACCACTTAAGTTTCACAGTAATGAAGTTCAGCAAGCCAAAGACTCCAATATGAAGCTCTCTCCTCCTGCACAATTACGCAAATCTAGACCAGTCAATAGTTCGTTCACAAAGACTATCTACTGAAAACTCCACATGCTTGCCTTAGTCAGAAGCTCTACTATCCATGGCTTTACCACTTGTAACGCACTTACTTGGCAATAGACGTGCCACAAGCCTAATACTTCACCACCCAATTTCTTTTCTGGAAAACTGCACAAAACTCCACTTTTTTAAAAATTTGTCGACGTTTCCCACTTAGTGTCCTTTCCACTAGACAGATATTAAATGGACAGTTTATTTCTTGCACTCGGCAAAAAAAATTTAATAACAAAGCACATTTTGAGAAAGACTGTTTTTCTTGCTGTAACCTAAATTAAAGTACTCAATAATACTCTCTCGAAGGATGACAGCTAAGCAAATGTAAACTACAAAATAACATGCAGGAATGCCCAAACTCGGCATTAGGCAGTTGAACGAGCAGACGCACGTGCCTAATTCACAATGAGCAAAGCAATGGAAACGGCAGTGTGGACGAGTAGCTTTTGTCCTTGGCAATACTTGTACAAACAGGTAGGAAGACTACAGCGCGAGCTTTAGAGTTAAATGATTTTTTTTTAACACTTCCCTGCCCGCAGGAAAAGCAGCAGTTTTTGGTTAGTCTGGTAGACACTTTTTTTCCTGTCGAAGAGCATGCCTGATACTAAAGTGTATAGTATCAAATTAAATAAAAATGAATTTTTTTTCTAATGGTACTATTTCCAAACAATGCGTTTATTAAAAAGAATGAGAAAAAAAGAAATATCTAGACAAAAATTTTGTAGCAAAAAGAAAAAGTTCTATAAAAATGGCATTCTTCCATTGAACAAAAAAAACCTTAAAATTTCAGAATATACATTTTTAATGCAAAGGACCAGTCCAATATTCCAGCAAATATGCAAGAAATCTCTTGAGATATAAAAGAAACTGTTGACCTTATTGACTGGCTTTGGCGCGATACCAAGGTCCACTCCCGGCCGTCTTTTCACACGAAACTCGACTCGCTGCACGGCCGCCGGCAAATGATGCCGACCCGACGTTGTTAACACCCTGCAGATAAGAACTGTGGCCTTTAGAACACTCAAGATATCTTTATATCGGTGCATGGAAGCAGTGAAGCGGTTCGGCGAAGCATAACTCCGTTCAGAAATCTGACCAACCAAAGTCTTCCGCATCAGTGCTACTTTAAAAGTCCAAAAACTCATACGCAGATACATCAGAATCAGTAGAAATGCAACGTTTCCATGCGTGAGCAGCGTACGACGCCAATGGCATTTTGCAAACTACAAGTGCTCGTCGTGCCAACCATGCCCCTTCTCCAGAGGCGCTTTAAAAATGCGCGCACGACAGAAAAACAACACCGAAAACCGGAACTGACTAAACAGTTCCTAAATATAATCCAATCACTGGCGCTCGTTGTCGGAGAGCACCATTGGGCAATGGCGAGGTGGTTTCTGAAGAAGAAAGACAGCATGAAAGAGAACCAGATGAAAAAGGAGCTGGTGCTGAGAAATTTCAACTGGAAGAAAGCTAAAGAGAAAATTCCTAAGCACCCAACCACAGGGTTAGACCAGGTTCCCATTAGGCTGATTAATGAACTAGGATTAAAAAGTAAGGAAGCTATGTTGAAAGCAGTAGAATAAAAGCTTACAAGATAGGCGAATACCAGACATTTGGCGACAAAGTAGAATGAACTCAATTTATAAAGGTAAGGAGAAAAAAGAATTCACCCATATTGACTGTTGACCATTTCATCGGTAATATACAGGTTAGCAATGCAGGCGATTAAATTAAAGGATACACTGGAAGTTGTTACGTGTCCTCTAGCGAGCATTCTGCCGCAAACATTTTTCAAGTCAGCTCATTAACAGACAAGATAGGAATATTTCAGTGTCGCAAACCCATGATTTCAGCAAGCAGGCTCCACTGCATAGCGAGATTCTCTCTTCACTCGCCTTGTCTAGCTTTCGCAAGAGAAATTCCTTCCCTGTGTTCTCCCATGCCGGACCTCGGAATCGCGTGACACATATGTCACTGGCCCCACCTTCACTTTTTTTATCTCCTCGCTTTTTTTTTTCAGCGATGCGCACTTCCGCTGGTGGCGTTGTGCGCGAGCTGTTATTGTTTTGCACAGTGCACGATTTCGCGCACTGTGCACAAGGACACATGACTAGCAGAAAAATTCAGTGGCACACGAATACTGAGGCAGAACAAGCAGATCGCAGAGCATGATCACGCGCTTGAACACGGTAGAAAATGGCATTGTTTCGGTACCTGTACACGTGACCACACGACCGTGGGAACAAGCAGACAAAGTGGAAGTACATCTTTCTTGCTTCGGTGCGAAGTAAAACATGCAGACATTCTGTTCTTGTGTTTTATCATTTCTTTGAACTTCAATCCGTCAATTCAAGTAACAGACCACACAAATAACAGATGGTCCCTTGAATAATTCTCGAAGTCATGTGTCACCACGAGCGACGTCACACTGCGGAGTCGAGTAGAGTGAAACCTCGTTAAACCGTAGTTGACCGGAGCTCAGAAAACGTATACACTAAACGGTAGCACTGCTTAACCGAAATAGCATGAGATCGCCCACTTACCTGTCAAAAACGGAACTCTGAGAGAGTGCGATGAAAGGGGAAAAACATGAAGTGTTTATTTACTTCGCACAACAAACGTGTTATTTTCGTTTGATGCCGCCGTGCCCTAGCAGAGACGACAGCGGCCTCAAACTTAGTGAAGCTTCAAGCCAGCCCCCTCTTCTTGGCAAGCACTCGCATGGCGGATTCCTCATTGGCGTTGCATATTTTCTGTGCACAGGCGCGCTAGTGCTGCAGAAGTTGCGGGCCACCTTTTCATTGCGCGGTGCTGTTCTCGTCGCGACAATTGCATTCATGAGGCTGACGTACAGCTTCTGCCACTGTCGGGCCGGAATCTCTTGTGCTGTCACTTTCTGTGTCGTCCTTATTACTGTCGCTAGTCGACACTTCAGCAACAATGGAGGCAATGATGGTGAAAAGTCCAACCTCGTAGCCGACATCTCTTCGCGGTCGCAGCAGCACTGTCGAGCAACTTCTTCGCATCCCAGATGCCACACACCGTAGTCAACAGTAGACCCATGTCGCGTGCCAGCGCCGACTTTTCATGTCACGTTCGATAGCACGAACGATGTCTAATTTTTCTTCTGTGCTGAGCACCCGACGTCTTTTTTATCCGAGTTTTGCATGACGCGAGTCCTCACTTGCAAGACGCCACAATGCTCTCTGGCACGGTGCCGAATGATGTTGATGTTGATGAGGCTTCACTCACAAATGCACAGGGCGCTTGGAGGCCATTGTGCTGATCTCTGAGGCTTGTTTTGCCAGGCCACTCGATGGAGACAATGCACCGCCGTGTTTGCGCGACGAAAAGTGGAAACACTACGTGTTAACCGATACATACGCAATAAGCTGGCACGGTTTATGCGGATACAAAACACATTATGTTCGATAGCCGCTGAGTCGGGGATTTGACTTTACTACTTTTAAAATGAAAGTACAGTTTTAGTGGGTACGGTTTAATGAGGTTTTACTGTATGTAGGTGCAGGGACGAGAGTACGTCATCCTCCAGCTTGAAGCGTGGCAGCCGCAAGGAGAAGGAAAAACGGCGTTCAGCTTGAAATTTCAGATCTTTTCGCGACGCACAGCCATGTAATACTTTGCAGATACGATCGTTATAATGCAATCTATACTCTGTGCTTGTAAGCTCAAAATGGCCAGACCTGGTGAGGGGCCCTTTAAATGAGAAGGGATGAGCAGTGAGAGGAAAGTTGATATCAACAAGGGACTGAGACATGGGTGCCCTTTATCACCGCTGCTATTTATGATGTACATGGTAAAGACTGAAAGGGTGCTAGAAGGAATCAATATTGTGTTCAAGCTCTCATACAAACAGGTGGGCACAGTAGTAGAGCAACAGCTTCCAGGTTTGTTTTATACAGACGACATTGTGTTGCTTGCTAACACTTTGTTGCTTGATAACACTTGTATCACTTTGCTTGCTAACAAGCAAAGTGATACGCAACGTGTGGCTAATATCTGTGGACAGGAAGGTGAGAATTTAGGATTGAAATCTAGCACTTAAAAAATCAGCTTTTATGGTATTCAATGAAAACAGTGAACCGACAGTGTTAATACAGGGCCAGGAAATGCCTTGGGTAAAAGAATGCAAATACCTTGGTGTATGGATAAACAAAGGCAATGGATATATGGAAACACACAAAAAAACAATAATAGTAAAGAGGGAGAGAAATGTGGCCATAATGAAACACAGAGCACCATGCGGATACAATAGATACAATGTGCTCCAGGGTATGTGGAAAGGTGTAATGGTTCCAGGACTTTCATTTGGAAATGTGGTTGTTTGCTGGAAGTCACAGTTACAATCAGGACTGGATGGCAACCAAAGGTCAGTAAGATGCCTAGCGTTGGGCACTCGCGGGAAGACTACAAATGAAGCTGTGCAGGGTGATATGGGCTGGACTAGTTTTGAAGCGAGGGAAGCTCGCAGTAAAATTGAGTATGAAGAATGACTGAGGAATATGGAAGAAAGTAAATGGGCTGGGAGATTGTTGAGGTATCTGTACAGGAAAAAACATTGATTCACAGTGGAGGAAAAGGACTAGGAAGCTTACCAGCAAGTATGCGACCAGTATAGTGTGGTATCCGTAACTTCTGGTTTCGGTTTTGGGTCTTTACATCAGGGCGCCACTCAGCGCCAAACGCTGTTAGTTGCCTCCTCAGAAATAAACATTCATTCTTTGTCTGGTCCCCGACTGAAGCAGTCCGGCTCTTTCTTGCGGCGCTGCGCGCCCCGGCCGTTTAGGCCTCATGCCGTAACCATTTCGTCCGGCCGCCTCGTCGAAGCTACAACAAACTGGCGACGAGGTAAACCATTACTCTGCTTCCTAAGTGCCCTTTCCGTACTTCTGCTCCTCCTCCTGCTTTCGGCATGCAAGACGCCGCAACTACGTCTCCTCCGCCTTTGTTCTCGGTGCCCGGCATGGCGTTCGTACCCCCCATGCCGCCTTTCCTGCCGCTACCCAGTACTCCTGCGGTACCGTGGCTCACGTGGAAACGGTACTTTTGCACGTTTCTCGAGGCAACCGGAGGCAAGGCACTACAAGACGAGAGGAAGAAAGCCATTTTACTGAGCAACTTAGGCTTCGAGGGGCAGCGTCTCTACTACGAACTCGCGTCGCAAAGGGACCAGACGGCTACTACGTTCGAAGACGTTCTCCGCATTTTTGACCAGCACTACGAAGAAGGCACCAATCCCCTGGTGCACCGCATTATCTTCCGGGACAGAAAGCTTTCAGGACTTCGTCACCGCGCTACAAAGGCTAGCGCCTGCTTGTGCGTTCGGCGCTTGGCACGACGAGTCCCTTCGCGACCAAATCCTCCAAGGCGTCGCATCAGCAAGAATTAGAGAAAGGTTACTCTACGAAGGAGCGTACCTCACGCTCAAGAAGGCCCAGGAAATTGGACGAACCATACAACAAGTTTACAAAGAACTTGAAGTCTTCAACAGCTCGTCTGTTCAGCGCGTCTCGACGCAACGCCAAGATGGCGTCGACAGCCATCGCCTTCCTCGCCCGGGCGCGCAAGATGGCGGTTCCCGCCACCCCTCTCCCTCGACCCGGCGGCTTCAAGATGGCGCTCGGTGGCATGGCGGAAAGTCGCGACCTGGGGAGGCCGGCCAACATGGCATGCAGCCCGAACTCCGCGAAGCCAGTCGAGACATCGCAGGCCATTGCTACCGATGTGGTTCACCTCACCACATCGCATCTGATCCAGGCTGTCCAGCCAAGAACGTTTCCTGCTGCGCGTGCGGAAAAGTAGGACATTTCGCTTCAGTTTGCCGTTCGAGGAACCGAGAGCATCGACAGTCCCCTGCTCGCACGCAGCTTGATTTCGCTACATGCCAACAAGTGGCAGGAGTTCCAGCTGACCCATGCGTTCAGTTGCCGTCTCTTCCGCACAACGCTCCCTCGAAGTTCGCCCGGTCGTACTCAGGACAATCGGAATTTGTAAATGACTTCATTCACGATGTTGATCTTCGAGCTTCAATGCAACCAGTCTCGGCGAAAGTGCGTCCTCAACCTCGGGTTCTCTCTGAGCAAGTCTGCGATGCAAACGGTATTTCGCCCCTGGAAAACAAAGTTCAGTCAGTTGTTGAGGCACCGCAGCCAACTGACAAGAAGTCGCTGCATTCATTTCTTGGTGTCACGCGATACTACGCTAAACTGATTCCCCAGTACGCTGAATTGGTAGAGCCACTTAAGAAACTGCTAAAGCAAGGAAAACCGTTTGCCTGGGATCAGGATACCGAGTATAGCTTCCAGACTATTAAGGAGGTAATTGCATACGAATTCGGCTCCTACGCCAAAAGTGTTAAGACGTACGTGGACCGTCGTCGTGCATCAAAATGCCCTCAATTTCATCCAGGAGATCTTGTCCGAGTACGCAACTCGAGAAAGTCCGATCCTAAATACTCGGGACCATTTAAGATTTACCGTAGGGTAGGTCGCAATACTTTCACGCTTGAAAATGGCAAACGATGGAATGCATCCAAACTTCTGAAATGCCCTGCACTACAGGATTTTCTTGGAAAATTCACTGAAAAGAGTCACTCCAGTGACTACCCTTCCCTTGATGATTGTCTCCCACCTTTTCTTCCAGTTACTACTGGTATAGGGGATACATTACGTTTCTTGTAGCGTAATCGTGCAGTACGCACATCATTACTACGGTGCTGACCGCCATACTAATTTGTCTTTCATGCCAAAAAGTTTTAACATTAAAAGTCGTTAGCATTCTTACGGGGGGGGGGGGGGGGACTATGGAGTGTAAAGTGCTTTTACGCACAATGCCCAATCCACGACAGCCACAAAGACTGTCTCGAGTCAGGCTCAGGGCGAATGAGCCACCCATCTGTGCTGTCCCAGGGGGCACACAGATGTTTGTTACTGCATACTTCTGTACTTTGTGAATTTTCTATGTGTTATCTGTGTGTGCAAGGCTGCATCTCATCATCCTCCCAAGACGGGTACTGGAACTGCAGAAGTGGAGTGCAATAACTCATGTTCAGTGTTCATGTGCGTTTTTTTTTTAAATGGGGAAGCCAGAGATATCATTTTCTATTGTGTACAGATGTCATCACTAATCATGTGTGTTACAGTGCTAACATGTGTTCTTTGACTCGTGGCTTACTTTTGTTGCAAGGAAGGCGAGTAGAGCATTTTTCCTTTCAAGGGAGAGGTGATATGGTATCCGTAACTTCTGGTTTCGGTTTTGGGTCTTTACATCAGGGCGCCACTCAGCACCAAACGCTGTAAGTTGCCTCCTGTAAGTTGCCTCCTGTAAGTTGCCTCCTCAGAAATAAACATTCATTCTTTGTCTGGTCCCCGACTGAAGCAGTCCGGCTTTCTTGCAGCGCTGCGCGCCCCGGCCGTTTAGGCCTCATGCCGTAACCCTTTCGTCCGGCCGTCCCATCGAAGCTACAACATATAGTAAGCAACATGGCAACAAAGAACGTCAAGTGCAAAGTCAGAGAGGTTGAGACAATCTCATGGGTAGCGGCAATGGAAAAAAAACCTGCTATGAGTAACTAACCTAAGAGGAAAAATACGAAATCAGGAAAGACAATTTATTGATAACTCAAAGGGACGCTCCTTACTTTTCAAAGCGAGATCAGGATGCCTTAGAATGCGTAGTTATGAAGTGAGGTACACCAAGGAAGAAGAACCATGTGCTTGCTGTGGTAAAGCTAGGGAAACGATGGAACATGTTTTATTAGAATGTGAAGATATCTAACCGTCTATTTAGGCTCCTCTGGCTTCCTTGAAGTCCTTGAAGTAGGGAGACCACAAACAATGGAGACGTACAAAATTAATGTTTCTAATAGTGACTCAGAAAGCTTGATGCTGGGAATTATTTGTGTGCGTGTGTTTTTTTTTTTTTTTTTACTGAAGTTAGGACATTAGGAAAAGCAAGAACACGAGTTTGGCGGTGCAACCAACCTGACGTTTCAAAGGGGACACTCAGCATCCATGCATCCAGATGATCCATGCATGCATCCATCCATCAATCCATCCGTCGCTCGTAACGCGGCAAAATAGAAATTTGCCCTCACCGATAGCAAGCTATCGATGGGAGTAGGCCAACTGAAACAAAATGTTAGGCCATGTAAAAAGCCTACCTTTAAATAGTGTAGATATGGAATAGTCTCAGTACGAAATTTTATGTTTGAAATACGAGTGGGCGGTTCACTAGACTTGCAAAAGTAGACATTTTTGATACAGAAACTGAAAAAAAAAATGTCATCATTATTCCTCGACAGAAAGTGATGCACGACTCGGAACACACGGCTCCTCGGTGTGCCCTCCGAGATAAGGCATCACTGTCCTGAAGAATCTCAGAAGCAATGTGCTGGGATTGATGTCAGATCCATTTACCACCATGTGGAGGCATCATCTATCTGCTCAGGTGCTATTTAAACCTTTATCGACAAGTGTTGAACAAGAAAAAAAAAATATTTGTTGCCGAGTTTGTGGGATTCTCACACCCGTGCTCTTGGGACAAAGGAACGACAACACAGTAGAGCAAACAATCACAAGGGCATTTATTGCACCTTTCATAGATCAATGCCTGCTAGCCGAGTTGCTATCCACAAAACATGCCGATGGGCGCGCGACAAATCTAGAAGTCCGACTCGCCGCGACCGGATAGCGAGCGAATATGTTCGCCCCATGCTGGATCCCAACGCCTGGTCGTTCGCTCGTACGGTCATGCGAACGGTGGCGTGTTCGCACGAGGCCTCACGAGACGGTCTCGCAGAAGCATGGATCAGTGCACGCGCGGCACGTCCGCGCTGCTTGCTGTCCCCGAACCAAAGAGGAAGAGCTTTCTCCTTTTCGCGCCCAAGTAACCCCGCCGGTAGGCAGCATTAGCAGCGCAACGCTCGCGCCATCTCTCGTACTGCGCTTTAACCACACCAACTGCCGCGGGCCCCAGGCCCCGCGGCGAAGCCGCATTGCAGGAGACGGGAGCTATGCAGGAAAACAAGACCTCAGGGGATGCGTGAGAGTTGCGCATCCCCACAAGTTTCAGCATTGAGTATGGAATTTCTGATGAAATGTCTTCAACCAACACTGAATGACAGGCAGCAAGCATCATTTGTTGGTTCAGAAAAGGAACACAGGACAAGGAAAACAAAGTTTGGCATGCTACTCGCTTTCTTTTGAAGACGGGGTCAGAGGAGACAGGCCATAGCAAGATCTTCACCTCCAGTGGCATCAGACATGTAACATAAAGCAAATGCAAAGTGCAGTCGGTGTCACCCTTGTGTATAGCACAGGAACGGCGGCCTCCGGGGTGCTCCGAAGACAGCCAGCGACGTCTAATGCTAGCTGCTGGGCACGCTTGGGTCCAGGAACCTCCCTTAGTCGTCACTGGCTGGCTCTTAAGCACCCCGGAAGCCGCCATTCCCGCACTCTACACCGACTGTACACCAATAGTTTACATATGATGAGAGCTGTCGGTACAATTTCCAAATGAAGCCATAGGTGCCTTGGGATGAAGCTTACTTCCACTTTTCTGCCTGGGGTTTCCCCCTATTGCTGAAAAACCTTCCATACATTTTTTTTTTCACTGATTATGCTCATTCTCACTGTATTTTGAACATTCGGATGGAAAATGCCCGTAAACACTTTTTCGGGTATTTATGTGTCTCTTCCTTACAAGGGTTAAAGGATGTCATTAACCCATTCACTGCCAAAGCAGGCAAATCGACGGGCATATGTGCAGTGGCAATGTTGCCGAAGCCGGCGAATCGCCGGGCTGCCGATTTTAGGGTTTCCTGAAGCTGTTGATGGCAGCACTTATCACATTACCTGAAGATGCTTGGATATATTACCTATAGATGGCAGTACTGAGCTGTGTCCTTTGAATGCACTTTTCTACGTTTCCGTTTTTTCTTTTTATGAAGCTGTCTGGTGACAGAAGGAACGACAGTGTCTAATGGATGGTGTGCCCTTTCCGAGCATTAGATATTGGATATCCTCTATGATAGCAACAGCAGTGAGCAGCCTCAAGGCAATGCCAGGTGTGCAAGGCTAAAGGGGAAAAAAAGTGAAAGCCGCTGGGAGTACAAAAAGTGTGGTGCTGCTCTTCACATGCCTGAGTACTTCAAGATTTTTCACAGGATGAAACGCCTGTGACTTGAAAAAACTTCACAGAGTATCTAAGTGCGAATATTTCTCAAATGTCAATGAATGTATTTTGATAAGTCTCCAGCAAATACTTTGCTTAGGCGCTCATGATGCACAGAAAGGTGAGTGTGTGGCATGCGCACGCACTTTTGTTGAAAAAAATTCGCGGTACGGATGGCCCGCACGCGTGCGCAGCGGGCGGCAGTGAATGGGTTAAGCAAATTTGACAGTTACCAGCCCTGCACCTTTGCCCAGATTGTGTCAGTAGCATATATATACTACTACTGATTTATTACCCATTAAGCTAAAGTGAAATTTCACTGCAGTCTACCCGTAAGCCATAAGCACAGAAGCCTGCTTTACAACAAAGTGAAAAAGTATTGGAAAATATGGTAAGAAATAAGAAAAAGTCAATGAATAAAATAATTACATTTTTACAGGAACTACAGTGACCTATGTTGCTGTAACACCTAGTTTCCAGAACTCTCAATGAAACTAAACCAGACAGTTTTGTGCTCTCTCAAACAGAAAGCAACAGTAAATTCTGCAAACTGACGTCGCTCATGATGATCACTCTCTTCTTTACCACCTTCCACACCGCCTCCAGGTACAAGGTACCACAGCTTTCGTTGAGCTATGGCAAAATATGTGCATGCCACAAGCATCATGGCAGAGCAACAAAGCTACTGCTATACGAAAACAGGAGGCACAAGGCTTGATAATAGTGAACACTTCTGAAAAGTAATGATGATGTCCCTAAGGCAAAGGAAAAAAATAATGAAGTGGTGATTATCAGTGCTAACCACCAGGCATGAAAGAGGACCACTGCTGCAAAAAATGGACAACGATGCAGCAGCCCCAATCGGCCTAATGGGCACCTACCCGGCATCCTGCTGTAGTAAGTGCGGAGGCATGGTGAGGGACTGCAGCGTCCCCGTAGAAATTGCAAGGCCTTGCGCCAGCAGCGGAAGCACTCGCGGAGTCAGGCCCGCACACCTGCCAAGCTCCAGCTCCCGCACCGGGTGCATCACGGCCAGGGCTGCCAGTTCATCGTCGCTCAAAGGCCGGTTTGGTGGCACCCGCAGCCTCTCCAAGCGGGTGCGATCAGGTGCCATAACCAGTAGCTCAATGAGTGAACACCAGGCAGAGGTGTAGCCTGCAATTCGGGCATATTTTTTTATTTTTTTCGCTTTTGCATGTTTGTTACTGATCGAAGCTCAGAGGGCACATTATGAAAGTTCACAGTGTGGAAGCCAAACATGAGAAAATAAAATTAGCTTGTGTCTTAATCCCTTTTTCCTTGTCCTGATTTCAATGCTGTACATTGTAGTACCGTTGAACCGCTCTGCAAGAAGTCACACTGAACACTGAAAATACATTCATTATGGCTAATCATTATAACTTTAAGCATGTATTTATAGCATCAGTGAAAAAAATTTTAGATTTAATTCATTACACCCACTTAATTTTATCCATGTTTATTACACCAAGGTTCAACTGTAATTTGAATCACCCAGCTATCCCCAGCCCCAAATTCGGTCTCAGAGGGCGTCCAGCATAGTGAATCATCAAAGTTGTGATGGCAGCAGTTACCAGTGTAGCTACCGCACTGCACGCTACAGTTTACACTGGTGCAATTGCAGTCTCAAAAATGAAAAGTGCAAAAATATACATATCAGTGATTTCCATTTTAACACCGCAAATCCCTAAATTGCCAAGCCTTTACTATAGCGGTTACACATTCAGCTGCAGTTTGACTACGCAACGGTGTTCATTTAGGATTGTTTTCCTAGTCGACCACATTTGAGTAAAAGTTCTATATTTTGTAAACACCAAGTGGCAAAGCCAGTGACAATGCCCAACGGTTCCAGGGTGTTGCGATCGGCCGACAGGTGTACTGACCTGTGAACCTTCCCCAGCTCGCTGCAGCAGTTTCGATCGTCCTGCGGGGGTACCGACCTTCGAACCCTTCCCGGCCCGCTGCTACGAGTTGCTTTGGAGAACCAACCATGCACCTCATTCGGAGAACCGGCGATGCCAGCAAGGTTAACTGACCATGCACCTCCTTTGGAGAACTGGCGACGCCAGCAAGGTTAACCGACCATGCACCTCCTTCGGAGAACCGGCAATGCCAGTAAGGTATAACCGACCATGCACCTCTTTCGGAGAACCAGCGGCACCAGCAAGGTTAACCAACCATGCGCCTTCTACGGAGAACCGACAGCACCAGCAAGGATAGCCCCGTTCGGCAGACCGCGTATTGTTAGTCGGTTCGCTGTCGCCTTCACGGTCTACGTGGAGCAAGAGAACTCCTGGAAAAGGATGTTTTGCGGTGCATTTTCACGGGCCCCAGAATTCATCGCAGTCAACAGACAGGCAACAGGCTACCTGAGGAGTCAGCTCTGGAATCAAGAGGCGCCAGCTGGGGTCAAGCGTGACAACCCATGTCTACGAGGACCCTCTCCGCTCGGTGTGTTCTGTGAATCCAAAGTGCGGATGTGAGTGTGTGATCCTTTCCCCTCAAAGGCGGGTCGACTAAACCTCTGCCGACTGTGGATGCTCCGATTGGACGGCAGTTTTCCCTCACCTAGGGATCTAGGGAGAAAGATTTCAAGCAGCAGTTCTCAGCCGCTCGGTGTGCTTCATGCTTGGTGCTTCGTCTTTCATGCTCCATTTGGGAGTCATGCTAGACTGTTGAAATGTATCTCCTGTTGTAATGTAAATATTTAAATAAATCCCATACGCCTAGTTCTCGATGAGAGCAAGTTCCGCCCTACAACCACATCCTAAGCTTGGGTGAGCTGGACGATGGCACGGGCCGGCTACCACTTATTTCATGCCCGACTCCAAATCTTACAAGGGAAGCAATGAGCCAGACGCTGCGTCACACGAAAATGAAAAAGTGTCCCTGAAAGTGTTAATACAAGATAGGACTCCCAATCATCTTTTTTTGACCAGATGCTTAGCATCACCTGCTGCCAAACATGCATCCCCCTTCCCCCTTTTACTATTTTTTGTATTTTTGTGACAGAAGCTGCTATAGAAAAGGAGGGTCATGCCATTCTTCTCTTTAACTACAAACATACACAAAAGGTTTCCAAAAAGTGTAAATCAGGAATTTTTGTTGACAATTTGTTAACCTGTTTAAAAAATTACCTTTTTACTTCAGCCACACAAATTCTCTCCTCATTTAAGATATTCTTTTTCTTTTTTGACACTAGGTGCCCTCTGAGTCTGTACACAGTCAAACCCCGCGATAACGAAAACCCTCAACAACGAAATTCTCGCAACAACGAAATATTTCAGAGTTCCTGGGAGAGGTACATAGGAGTACATTTATTTCATATCTCTCAACTATACAATCTTCAACCGGCAGCCCTGCGACTACGAAACTTTCTGCCCTAGCGGATCGCCAGTTTTCTTAGCATGGTCTTAACATAACATCAAAAAGTGAAATCCTAATAAAAAATGTGCTAAAACATTATTTTTAGTCACTTTAGAAACTTGCTTGCTGCCACTTGTTGCTTGCTTAGAGGCTAGTTGTAGCGCATAACTCGTTTTTTCTGGCAACCACACGATGCTGCTTCCGGCCTCCGGCTGCGACTCTGGCAGATGCGGCCAGGCAACTTTTCGTATCCCTCGTTGTCCTCATCGTGCTTGGCCTTTGTGTGCGGCAGTAAGCCTTGTGAAATGCCACCTCCAGTTAAGAAACGCAAGTTTCTCATGCTCTTAGGGAAATATCAAATCATATCTCAAATGATTGCGGAAGCTGCAACTGGAAAAAACATGGATATCGCTGCCAATTTTGGGATACCGTGCAGCTCCCTGCCAACCATTTTAAAATCCAAAGACAGCATCTTGGCGGCACTGGAGAATGGAGCACATGGGGAGCACAAGACTGTGGCCACTCCGGCTTTTGAAGACGTGGACCAGGCTGTGTACAAGTGGTTCCTGGACAAGCGTGCAAACAGCATACCGCTGTCTGGAAGATTGTTGCAGCAGAAAACTGTCGACTTTGCATGCATTCTGGGGCACGATGACTTTAAAGCGAGTGCCGAATGGCTGAGCCGTCTTAAAGCATGACACAACATCACCGCCAAAGTGATTTCTGGAGAATGCACAAGCATTAACAAGGAAGACACAGTAAATTGGATGCGAGAGACTCAGGAAGTCATCACGGATAAGTACGAACCTTGTGATGTATACAATGCCAACGAGATGGGATTGTTTTACGAGATGCTTCCGTCGTGGACGCAAGCAGAATAAGAAGCGCATAACAATTCTTTGCACGAACATGGATGGCTCCAGTAGGTGTCCGCTCCTCGTCAATGGCAGGAGCAAAAAGCCACGGTGTTTCAAGGCACACTGCAGGCTGCCCTTGAATACACGGCTAAGCGCAAATCGTGGTATCACGCGCTATCTTCGCCACCTGGCTGGAAGCCTTCAACGTGAACATGCGAAGAGCAGGCAGGTCCGTGTGCCTTTTCGTGGACAACTGCACTGCTCATTGTGTTGATGCCACTTTTACGAACGTCCGACTGGTATTTTTCCCAGCGAACTGCACCTCGGTCCTTCAGCCTCTCAACCAAGGGGTGATCAGAAGCTTAAAGTGTGCCTATCGTCAAACGTTTATTCAGAGGATGCTGCTGAACATAAGAGTACAAAGGCACGACACGGAGGTGGACCTTTTCACGGCCCTAGAGATGGTTGCTGCAGCATGGATGACAATGAAAGCAAGCATGATCAAAAACTGCTTTGAACAAGCGGGCTTTAAGGGGAGACGCGGGTCTTGAAATGGCAAAAATTACTTTTCGGGAAAGTGCCTTTTCGCTACGTTTATACATTCAAGGATCCCTCCACAAAATCTAAAAGCTAAATTTATTCGGGAAATAATAAAAAACTGAGCTTAAATGGGCCAGGTTGGACGCGAAATTAGCAAAATTTGGCCAAAAATGTTCAAACTTCGCACCGTTGCCATTTGTGAACACAGTGGCCAGCGGCCGCCGTCTTGCGCTTGTTTTGAAGCTGTTTTCTTTGTGCACATTTTGCGCCAGTCCAAAATGGCATCGGTGGAGGGAAACGGACACTATCGCATCATTTCTGAAGGATGCGTCCGTGCTGCCGATTGGCCAAAGCATGCACACCCACCGCGCGCGTCGCTCCTACTGGTCTGGCGCTGTTTGGTGCGTGCTCGACCGCTATCGCGTTTCGCTGCGTTTGTTTATCTCTGCTTTCATTGCGCCGCTGTCTACACTGTCTACATTTGTTCAGCCGCTTGCTTCATGACAATGTTTGATTCAGTGTCCATTTCGTTGCCCAAATGGCTGGAGGAGATCGTTGTCTCAAGGCTACTCTGTGTCAAGCGGCCGTGGAATGCACGACGGAAGACGGCTTGGCCTGTCATACTCCCAGAGTTGCCAGTTGCTGGTCTGCCTGGAGATTCTACCGGATCGAGTTCCGAGCTGCAACTTGGCACGTCTAGCATCAACACTTCCTCCACCCACGCCACACGTGTTGGCACAGATCGTGTAGGCACCGTTTGCTTCACGACTGAAGAAAGCAGTGGGCGCGCAGCGAGCGCCGGCAGATGTGCTTGGCGTCGCAGTCTGCTATGGAGCGAAAGTTAAATCTGCTGGGTGTCGACACGAAAGAGGACGTCAATGACAGCAGAAATGAATTTGCAATTGTGGATTTATCCGTCGTACAAGAGTTCCTTGGACTCGTGCTGTGTCTCAAGTGCAGCTAGAAAGCGGCGATGCTTTCAAGGACCCCCGCTAAGGAGTACGGGCTCTCAGCAATGTTTCAACTGGTGTTGTCGCAGGGGGCCTTTTTTGTTGCTGGGTGCTTGTGTCGTTGTGACAGTAGATTGGATTTTATTTATTATTTTATTTTTTTGTGCTAGTAGTGCTCCAGGAGGACACCCGAGATTATAATAACGCAGTGTCTAACGGTACGGCGTACGTACCATTAGACGTAGCTGCTTTGCTTCTGCTTCACTAGCTCCGCGGTTCCCACCTCCCGATTTTTGCATATGTTTTTGCAGAAGGCTGTTTCTTTAGCCCAAAGTATACGAGAAGCCTGGCACGAGCGAAGATACTGCTCCAAGAGAACAGGCCCGGCCTCTGTTATGGCCCCTACTGCTACCCCGGGAAAGTCATTGCAGCTTGTGCTGTAGTGCTCCACCTGTGGCAAGCGCGCATGGTGTGCCGAAGCCTTGAAAAGGCTCATCGGAGGCTTGACATGTCCAATAAGGATCACATGAATAGAAATGCTGTGACAAGCAAGCTTGCCAAAAGGCACAAGCCAGCAACAAATTCTGCCTACAGTCCTAAGCTACTATAGGTCTAGGTGTGACCTGTGCTGAATGAACAATTGTGTGAATCTGCAAAAGATTATTTCTTGGTAATTTGAATTCTGGGATTTCATGTGCCAGAACCACGATATCACTCTCGACTAATTTTGAGCACCTGGTGTGCACAAAACAAGCACATGAACCTTTTGCATTTTGCCTTTATAAAAATGCGGCTGCCACTGCTGGGATTTGATCCAGATATTTTGTTGCAGCCATGAACTCTATGCAACTTTATTAACAGAGACGCCATTTGCGTGCCTCCTGTTCAACAACGATCTAAAAGAGAAATGTGAAGTAGGTAGTGCTAGCTTCCTTGCATTGCTTTCAATGTTTGTGTTGCAACATCATGCATAGGCATGATGTTGCAACAAATATTTCAGTGTTATTTTTGGACAGTGGCCACATGTATGTCATGAACTTGTTGCTGAAGGACAGGGCTACATGGTGATGCAATTCATATTGCCATATTGCTAGGCCAACAAAAGTTACAGTGAATTGAAAGTTTAGATTCATTTTTCTTAGTTTCATTTTTTTTAGCATTGCACGCTGCCTTATGGAGAGAATCTTCGTATGTTCTTTCTAAGTACGAGTAAAATGTTTGGTATCAGTATATTCGTATCGAATTGATCTAGCCGGTGATGCTATTTATTTAAGTTGTTTGCTAAATTCTAATTGCCACTGATTATAAATAAAAATTAGCAAAAATACTGAAGTCAAGTTTACATCGTGTTTTTTCGCATTTTAAGTGCACTGAGAACAATAAAATTAGTGTCCCTGGCTAGATCCTACTCTTTGGCATTCTCGCCATATACTTTGTTCTTGCTTTTGACAAAGTGAAGTTTTTGAAAAGTACGGAAAGAAATGAACTGAATTTCTGTACTAAAACATTTCTATTGTTTCTTCTAATGCAGATATACAAAATCTAATTAGATAGTTGCAATCAGCAGAAAAAACTGAACAGTAATGCTAAATATCATTCAATTCACACCAAAATTAACAAAATTGGTTTCAGAACCCCCGTATCCCCTGAATAACCAGGAGGCATCAGCTGCATCGTCAGAGTCTAAGCGACCAGCAGAAAAAGGTGGAAGTGTGTATGCTGAGACGGGCGAACTTTCCACACTGACAAGGCATGGGATGCGCTTTGGTGTGTGCCAGACGGCTTGCGTCTACACGACTTCTTGTCTGTCGACGATGACTTGGTCGTCCACGAGGAACTAACTGATGGTGCCATAGTCAACAGCGTGCGCGGCACTTACAACAGCGATGATGGCGACGAAACTGCAAGATGTACTCAACACTGTGCGGTCATTCTTTGCGACGCATGATGACGGACATGGCCATGCAACATATTCCGAGTTGTCAGGATCAAGTGTTAAACTCCCCCAAGGTCGTGGGCAGACCGAGATTACTAATTTTTTCAATAAAACGCGAGTCCTCTGTTATGTAGTACCTTTTTTGTCTGCCTTCCCTCATTTTCGCAATAACGAAATTCTCGCGAGAACGAAAAAATTGCTGACCCTGACGATTTCGTTATTGCAGGGCTCAACTGTATATAGAAGTGAAAAAAAAAGCTTGAGAAAAAGAGTTTTTCATGTGCATTACACATTAATTAAAAGTAAGCTTTTTTTTGTTTTCAATTATCAAGAAAATAAAAAAAAATGTGACGTATCTGCAATGTTTTCAAATGAAATCCAAATATTCCCACGAGCAAAACGAAAAGCTGCTAGCTTTTACAAGAGTGCAGAGGAGTTGGTTAAACAACTCTCTACAGTAAATAAATCGAAAACATTTTGAGATCCGGGAAAACAAAATCAGCTAAGAAACGGTATTCTGGAACAACAGGCCTAAATTATATTACACATACAGTATGCCCAAGTAAACGTATGACAGTCTGAACATTTCATAGGGCATCGTGCTAACACTTGATTCAACCATTTTTGTTGGTGAGTGGCAGGGAAAATAAGTTGCAGTTTCCTCCAAAGTGCAAGCAATGTGACACAGATAGTGGGCATGTTATTAGGTGCAATTAATACTTGCACTGTTTCACACAGCACCTGTTGAGGAAAGTATAAATGGTAGTTCACAAATAATCTACTGTAAAAACCCGCGTATAATACGAACCCACATGTATAGTACGAGGTGAAATTTTTGGGACGCGAAATGGAAAAAAAAAAGTTTCATCTGCGTATAATACGAGTTCGGAAAACTCAAGGAGAACATTTATTTAAATTGTACTCCGCACTTCAATCACTGTCTTCCTCAGCTGCGCTCTCTTTGGATAGTTCTTTGTCAGACATATCTTCCCAGAGGTACTAATCCTCTGTGCCATCGAGCGCGTTCGAGATGCCGCACTTCTTGAATGCGCGACGCACAAGGTCCTCTGGTATGCTGGCCCATGCGTCCACAACCCACTTGCATAGCGCGGCTGGCGAAGCCTGCTTCAGCCGGCCAGTCAGCATAACTGCAGGCTCACGTGAGCGCATCCAATCTACGTAACACCGCTTGACCGCATACTTGAACGGCTTGCTCATGCAAACATCTAAAGGCTGCACCTGAGACATCATCTCACCCGGGATAACGTTGAGTTCACTGCCGGATTCACGCAACAGCCTCTTCACTGAGTCGGCCAAATGGCAACGAAATGCGTCCAGCACAAGGATGGATGGGAACGACAGTGCGCCGGGCTGCCTACACCAGACGAACTTTATCCAGTCGAGCACAAGATTCTCGTTCATCCAGCCTTTCTCATGGCATCTCGCGACCACATATTTTGGCAGCTCCTCACCTTTAGGCTCTCCCTTGCGCTTGAAGACGACATAGGGCGGAAGCTAGTGTCCGTCTGCCGTGCATGACAACATGACGGTAACTCGCATTTTCTTGTTGCCAGTGGACCAGACAAACTTGTTTAGAGCTTTTTTCGTGCATGGTGGGAGCCATGGCATGTCCAGATAAACCGGCGTTTGGTCAGCATTGCCGATTTGCCCTAGCTGGAAGTTCTTGGACTTGCGCAGCGAAATAACGTGGTGGAAAGCCACAAGCAGCTCTTCGAACGATTGGGGCAGCTTTTGCGAAATTGAAGTTCGGCGGCGTAAGGAAAAACCAGCACGGCACATGTAGCAATAAATCCAGTGCTTGCTCGCTTTGAAAGCGGAGCTCGGTAGCCCTTTTTCTCTTCCAAGCTCCTCAGCTTTTGCCTGCATAAGCTCCAGGCTCACAGCTAGATGCGCGGCTCGCTGTTGGCGTACGAACTCCATCAGGGCGAGTTCGATTTCGAGGAATGTCCCACTCTTCGGACCGCGAAAGCTTCTTCGCGTTGCGCTGCACGCGAAAAGGGCTTCCTTCTGTCGATGACATCCGCAAATGCTTCCTTCGTTGACGCCAAACTGCCTCCCGACCCGCACTCTTGCTGATGTCCAGTGCGGCTAAAATAACCTCTTGAAAGCAGCCGAGTACTGTTTTCATGGTCCGGACATCTTGGTCCTTCAATGTGGAATAAAAAAGATGCACTTCACAAAGCATGGTTTGCACGTGCGCTGCCAAGGTGCGCACTCAACAATAAAGAAATGATGCTGTAGTCACACAGTAATAACGAAGTTAAGCCATAGCCACGCAGCAATAACAAAACCAAAACTTCTAGCCCAAATTTCCGACTGAAACTTTCGTTCGGATCCGCATATAGGACGAGGTGAAAATTTGGGACGCTAATAATAGGAAAAAAAACCTCGTACTATACGCAGGTTTTTACGGTACTTTGGAGAACCACGACTTCTGCTTCCCACTTAGTCAGTGCTCAGTAGAAACTTGTTTTGCTGACGGATACCTAAAAACACACTCTCCAGACACTCCCTTATCTTTCCTATTCTGTCTCTCACTTCTTGTCGCTACCTTCACTTAAAATCCAAGTGCAAAGAAATTTCACTGTGGCTAGGCTGGTTATAAATGAGTACAGTCAACTTCCGTTCTCAATCCTGACTGATACCGCAGCCTGTATGTTTTTGTGTGTAAGCTGGTAATTAGTGGTGACATAAGAGAATCCAGGCCCTACGCAAAAAGAGATGTTCGAAGAATTGCTGGAAGGCTAAAGGGCCATCACTAAAGAATTAGCAGAAATTAAAGCTTTGGTCACCAACAACGTGAAACTGATAAATAAACTTCAGTATACAATCGAGCTAAGCAGTATGTTAACTTCATCGCCTGCTAGTCAAAATGAGCAGGTTCAGACCGCTCTTAAGACATTCGAACATGCCTTGAAATTTCAAGCAATGAAACTCGCGGACCTAGAAGATAGAAATAGAAGGTCAAACCTAATTATACACGGATTGCCTAAAAGTCTTGATGAAACAGAAGCCGATCTGAAGGAAGAAGTTGTTTCTGGTATTTTTAAAGATACACTGAGTGTGAGCTGTGGATCGATTGGACGCATTCATAGACTCAGTAGGCAGCGTGGTAAACAAGCTGTAATTGTTTGTCTACAACATTTCAATGAAAAAAAAGGAAATGTTCAATAACATAAGGAAATTATTTATTCACAACGATTATTTGCAAGCTACCCTAAACAAACAAAAACTACTCTGGGAAACTGCTAAGGCTAAAAAAGGTAAGGGCAAAAAAGGTAACTTTGCTCCATGATAAGCTTAAAGTGGACAGCAAGATCTTTGTGTGGGACGAGACTAGTGGTAAACTTGTGAAAACAGGAAAACACAGTAAAGGGCCACAAACAGGAACTCAACGCAGCAAATCTCAAGCATGACAGGGATGCTTGGTATCAAATAAGCAACTGCACATGATAAACACATAGTATACGCACTAAAACTGATTTGCTAGAAATTGCTTTAGTTCAACATGATCCACATATCACAATCATTACCAAGATGTGGCTGCATGATGAGATAGATGAACACATTTTCCCCATTGCGTACAAAGTATACCGTAAAGATAGGGCTTCAAGAGGAGGGGGTGTTGCGGTGCTCATTAGAAACAACATTGAATTTACCTTATTAGGTGACATTACTGGCACTGAGGACTTATATATCTTGCTCTCCTGCTGGGGTCATCATTTTATCTCGTACACATTATACAGTACCCCTGATGTAGCTCCAGACTACTTGAGAAAATTGGCTCATATGGCACAAGGCTTAAAATCCAAAATCATTCGTGATCTTAACTCTTTCGTTACCATGCCTATTCAAATCGATCACCGGTGATCCATGCTTTAGATCACCGATTTCGACATGTCGCAGCCGTTTCTTAGCCACTTAATTCTTTCCCTATGATGGGGAAAATAGGAGTTTTTTGCAGGTTATGCCAGATTTTTTTTTTCTGAAGGAACTACTGCACTCAATATTTTATGTAATAATTAAGCAAAAGGCAGCATGAATGCACTTTTCAAACATAAAATTTTTATTAACAAGATACATGTACTAAAAAGATATAAATTGCCAAAATCAAGACTGTGGGATATTATTGAGCAAAGTTTGTAAACACACGCTTGTATCTACTAAGAAAGAAATGTAACAAAAATTATGAAACATACACAGTGTACTGCCGTCTAATTGGCACTATCTCTGAAAAAATCTAAATTTTTCATTAAAGATGTATTCCACTACAAAAATGTAAGTGCAAGCACTACAGTTCGGCGTGCCAGGCTGCGGCCATGTGGGCTGGCTTGACGACGCAAGCCAGCTCGGACGGCCGCAGCCTGGCTTGCGTCGTGGTCGGTTTAAGAGTCGAAGTCCAGCGAAAAGGTAGCATACTTAGACTCGCTGCTGCTCGACCCATGGATACAGTCAGCCACAAATGCAGCAATATTGCGAGATCTGCGATCTTTCGAAGCGTGGGCACCACTCCCGGAGGCAGCCATTTTCACTTTCTGCTTTTACGACCACCAAACTTCAGGATGCATTCCACAATTAACGCCTTGTGTGGAAAAAGCAAACTGCTTAGAAAACAAAAATATAGTTATCCTCCTTCACGTCCTATGGCTCAAAGTGTATGTGAATGGCGCAGAAACTCTCGAAAGCGGCATTTCAAATCATCGCTAGCGGACGGCCATTTTCACTTTCTACTTTGACAAGCACGAAAACTTCAGAGCGCGTTCAAAAATCACCGCCTAGGGGAAAAAGGCAAACTGCTTAAGAAACAAAAGAATAGTCCTTCTTCTTCACATCCCATAGCGCAGTGTGCCTGTGAGTGGAGTGGAAAATCTCGAAACTACCGTTTCAAACCATAGTTAGCAGGCTAACAATGCCCAATAGGCACAGTACGGAGAGAGTTAAGGCCATCCAGTAGTTAGTACAGGCCCTGAACTTTCAGAATCAGCTTAAATTTTCGTGCTCGGGCGATGTTGCGATTTTTGACGGACCTTTTTGCAAACTAATGTGCGCATGTTGTAGCGATAAGAGGTGTGGCTGTCCCCTTCTGCCGCGCTTGAGAAAAAAGCATGCTGCTCACGGTTACGCTGCACTAACATAAAAATTTTGCAATCAAATGACTCCCAGCAAGCCAAGAATTAATTATATTGCCGGCTTTGCGTCCGACAGTGCTGAGCGGTGATAATTAACCGGAAATGATGCCAGTTGTTCACTAGTGAGCTTTTGTTTGGAGTCCGAGTCGTTTTATTCTGCAAAAGTGTACTTTTGAAGGTCCACCGCATGTATAACATGTGAACCTGGCATTTTCAACCAGTTTTCAGGAGTTCCAGTTTGGCTTCCCTAGTAAAATTCAGGTAGAGGGTGCTGCTGCTGTCACTGCGCAGTTATCGAAAGCTGCTCCCATGGCCCCACGCGGCTGCGTCGCAAGGAAAGCGTCGTGCTCTAAACTATGCTGCACTCGCACTTCAATTTAGTGGTGAGGACTCAAGTTATGATTCCGAAGATGACAGCAAAGCAGATTCAAGCTCTGACAGTGACGATGTTTTGAGTCAGCATGGGACATCCACAGCTGTTCACCGGCGAGTTTCCTTAACAGCCTTGAGCGGTCTCTTTCCTTGTGCGCGCTTACCTGCCAATCTTTTTGCGCGCTCTGAGAGCTCTACTGATTGTGTTCTGGGTGCATACTTCACTTGGTTATTATGTGCTGCCATCAGCAGCAAAGAAACTTCCGTTCCTGCCAAGAAGACCCCCCGTAGATCTCTGCTCAGCACTATGGATCAGAGCAAGACAGTTTACAACGGCGTGGCATTTCTTTCTACTCTTCTCTGCAGGGGTGATAAAGACGATCTGCAAAAATGCAAACAGATATGCTTGGATCTGCAGGTGGGGAACGATCCGTCTTCGCTAGTCTCATGCACATGGTTTCATCACTATAGCCTTGTCTACAGGCAAACTGTATTGGTACATGCTGTTCCCACGATCAGTCTTCGAGTAATGCGAAGACGTGGGATCGTTCTCTATTTCCTGCAAGTTGTTTCTTCGTCTACTTTCATTGCCATTAAT
This sequence comes from Dermacentor variabilis, assembly GCF_050947875.1. Taxonomy (NCBI): domain Eukaryota; kingdom Metazoa; phylum Arthropoda; class Arachnida; order Ixodida; family Ixodidae; genus Dermacentor; species Dermacentor variabilis. Next base: position 2,390,017 of record NW_027460346.1, on the reverse strand, counting down.
TTATAATTTCTTTAATTCAATTAGTAAGTACAAGTAATTTCCCCTATGTTGTCCTTGGAGTCTGTTTGTTGGCTTCTCATGATGTGATTAATAAAAATCAGGCCCTTCAGTTAACCCCCTTTCTTCTCGTTCAATTGCAGCATAGTAATTTTTGCAAACAGCATGTACAAGTACACTTTGCTTGTTGTATGAGATGGAAAATGTAGACAAGGCTATAGTGATGAAACCATGTGCAGCTGGCATTTCAGTCTTTACTTTAACGATGACCAGTGCCGCCATCAGTTGGGCAAAAGTGCAGTGCAGAGAAGCACACTTCCAAATTAGGAAAATTGTCTATTGATGTGAGCAGCAAATAACTGACCACAGACCTGGGTAATCATCGTCTCCGGCCAGCTTCAACAGTCGTTCACACAATGGCGCTGGAAGCCTGAGCTCTGGCCCAACAGCCACCAGCTGAGACAGCTGCTGGAGGCACTGCCGACCAGCGAGGTCAACCAACCGGTCAGCCGTGTATGGCTCCCAGACAGTCGGGAAGCCCACAAACCGAGGCTCCATGCTCACACTCAGCAAACGACGCTGTCAAGGAGCAGTTCAGCCTCAGCGGCACAGGACATCCACCATGAACACCATGCGGACGACCTGCAAAATTAAGCTTTGCTCATTGCAGAATTCACACACACTTTTCTTTTACATCAAGAAAAAAAGAAAGCATGAGAGTTCTCATGCTACACTTGAGCAACTTCATCGAATTAGCATTGGCGCCTCCTTACCATAGATGACAGCACCACAATGACTGCATGAAACTCCTCCTTTCTATGACTTCCTCTTCCCCCTTCTCTCATCTTCCATACTTTCTTCCAACATGCTTACTTCCGTCTATTTGTTTTTGTCATCTGTCTGCTCACTTCTACTGTGTACTTTTGCTTATGACTGACCTTGAACAAACATGCTGTGTTCGTGCATTTTATTGTACCATGTCCTGCATGCAGCACCAGTAACGAAACAGCATAATGACTGCAGTCAATACAATCAAAGGCACGATCAAATTCCCAACGCTGAACAACACTGAGGAGGACGCATAGCCCCCCCCCCCACACACACACACACACACACACTGGTATTGGAATCAGCCTAACCACACCTTCACACTGCCCCCAAGATTGTCAAAATATGCCGACTCCTTGAATTTCAAAGAGCCATCAAGTGAACAGTACAATGCCAACACATTGAAAAAGGATTTGACATTTTTAACCTAAATCTCAACATGATTAATATGCAAGTGGCTGTTTCAAGTGGCACACCTGTCACGTGACGTGCGTCACTGCACATAGGCTATTACAACTGGGCATCATTAAAGAGCGCCTAGTCAGTAAAATTACATACAGAATGGTTCTGCAGCTTCATCACACCAAAAATCAATAAATATGGCTGAGCAATCAGACCACTACAGTTGAAGACACCTTTAAAGGGGTCATGGACACCTTTCTTTCAAAACTGAGCAACATGCTGAAATGAGTGCTACACCTTTCAAGGAATCTATTTCAGAAGAACTTTTTGAAAGGTCCCCAATATAAACACAAATACAGAGAGCACAATGTTTACTTTTACCATTTCCCCATAAGTCATCGGTTCCTCTCAGCTAATGCAGTGCCACTAGTAATTATGTGCCTATTGCACCTTTCTTAAAATTTACGAGACTGAGACTGGTGCCTGCCAAAGGTGCCTAAGAGCAACAAAGGTGTCAAAGCAGGGTGGACTGGATGCATTAAAAACAGTCACTTCGTTCCCTATAAAATTCAGAAGGGTGTGCAAGCACATGCCCAATTTTCTGCCTGTCACATCATACCGAAAAAAAAGAAAAAAAAAGCAGGGGACTTGAAAGCTGCAGGAGAGAGCAAGTGATTGATCATGCAATACTGCATAGGTTCCATGTGCATGCTGCATGCAACATGATTGTCATTGTCTGAAAATCAAGAATGTTTTCATACCACTTTCTAAAAGTGTGTCAGTGCCCCTTTAAACCGGAACTATCCGTTTTCGAAATTTCTTAGGGTAAAGTGCTTGTAGTGAGACTCGACACCAACAGTACTTGCTGGCACTGGTTGACATGAGTATAGTGGCCTACAGAAGGCTAGATATCTACATACTGTGAGACCAGTTCAGTGCCAGATACAGTACTGCCATACAATGTTTTGTCTGGTGCAGTCACACACACTTCAGCCTTGGAACTTTTGTAATGCACCATATGTATTAAAGCAGTTTTATAGATTTATTAGGAGGTGGTCTGCTTACATTCTTAACATGAGAGATAGATGCCTTTATAACTATGAAAAAAATGCCAAAACACACTAGTTGGACATGCAGCATTTTGCATCAAGCTACTCTCTCATCCACATGTTTTTGATAAGAATCATTGTCAAACCACCCTAGGCAACCTTTCAGAAACCATAATCCCCCCCCCCCCCCCCCATTGACGCACACTCTTCTCCAAAACATGTTCACGTTCTCGACCGCACACGTCACCTATGCTACAGTATAGCACCTCTTTAATGCAAATGCAATAGTGGTGCATTAGAAAGTATCGCCAGGACTCTTATGCTGAATTGGTGTTGAAATACCCACCACATATCAGGAGTGAAAAACCCCAAACATCCAGCACTGCATCACACGGTAACTCCTTTACTCGCTGCTCATGTACAACCTAATTTAACTTGCCCAAGACAGTCCACATCGTATTTCTCCCTGTTGAGAGTCAACAGCCAATTACCCTGCACACACATGTAAGAAATACATTAGGCATGACATATTAGGCCATTACCACTTAAGCTACATTGTTAAAAATTTCGGACAGATACATAATTTTCATGCCCTGGCCAAAGTGCCCTGTGTTAAGAGGAAGCTTTAGCTCAGGAGTAAACCACTAATATGTCAGTAGGACTTTTGCAAAAGCCCTGTAAACGTTGTAACAAATTCACAGAACATATAAATTATTACATCAAATTTGTCCACTCTGGATCTTCTAACATGCATTTTACAGAACTGCAATATCTGTGTGCTTGGTGCAGAGTTACAGATTTGTAAAAATTGTTCTAGTTCTTTCAAACTTCCAGATTTTGAAGCTTTGTAAAATCATTCAAGTCCTAAATCAAAATTCTACTTTAAAGGGACACTAAAGGCAAATAATAAGTTGATGTGAACTGTTTAAATACCATTCCAGAAACCTCACAACACTTGTTTCATGCCAAGAAAGGACTTAGTTTACGAGAAAATTGCATCTGAAGGGTCCAAATACCGTTTTCAAAATTCAAATCTCCTGCCACCCAACCGGTGGAGTGGTGACGTTGCGTATGCCATCACCAGCCTTTGCTGCCGTTGGTGAGTAAAACGGTGCCCAACAGACGGTGGCACCGAGCCAAAACAGAGCAGTGGATTCGCCGCTGCAGCTGCTTTTTGGTCAAGTCGTGTTGACCGTTCGACATCCCACGACATAACATGGAAATTGAATTTTCTGCAACATTCAGTTTTGAGAGTTTCACGTGCCAGCAGAACTAGCACAGCACTACACGATAACAAAACTACTGAAATGCGAATGCGTGGGCAGCACAGATTAGAGCGAAAATTAAACCTTTCGACCGCCTGCGTCGTTGTCAAGGGTTACTTCAAGTTTTTTCTAAAAATGAAATAGAACTGGATAAGTAGCATTTATTTTGTCTTATAGTACACAATGATGGTTTTTGCAACGAGTGGTTGAGTACTAGTGACAGAATTTAAATGACGAGTGCTTTCGTCGTCGAGCAAGTGCTTGAATATCCTGCAAGTCTCTAATCATGTCTTGCATTTACCTCAGTTTCTCAATTATTAAGGCACTCTTCGCGATAATATAGATGCCTTAGAGATTCTCAAGCACTAATCTATCCCTTTAGTTTGACTTAATATTTGCCTTTAGTGTCCCTTTAAACAGTCACTAGAATTTAACTTTCTCTCTCAAATGCAACAAGATTAATTAAAATCAGTCAAGGGGCTATCTCAGAAAAGGATTTCTGCAGTTTACTTGTATTTTAATAACAGCATTGAAGTTGGGCCTGAGCTAAAACTTCCTCTTAACATTCAAAGATATTTAAAAATGCTCCCTCAGAGTCATGTGTGGATAACATGAACAGGCAAGCCAACTACTGATGGGTCAGGCATGATGCCACATAATCTTCTTGTAATGAAGCAGCAGCAACACACCGCTGAACACTCAAATTTCAAGCTCGTATAGAAAGCACGTACGGAAAACATGCCGAACTGCCACTATCGTACCGTGAGCCATATCACTAGTACAAGATGGCAGCTTGAACACTGGAAACCAAGCTTGCAGCACCTTTCTTCAAAAGTGTGAAATGAGTTATCATATTAAGGGCATCTCCTCACAAACCTAAAAAAAAAAAAAAAAAACTTTTTCAGTGCACCTCGTATGACCAATGTTAAATAATTATTGCCCCTGTCTACACCCTTGCAGCTCTCTCATTCTTATTGTCATATGCAAGGAGCTAAGACAGAACAATGCCTTTCATGTTACACCTACCAGCTCCGCTATCAGTGTGGCTTCCAAGACCAAGCGACACAAATGCCACCACACCGTGACATTGACGAGATTTCTCATGCTTTTGCTTCTTCCAGAAGCACTGCTTACTCTTGACAGCCAAGAAAATTCGGTCAATGGCCATCATGTTTTATAAAGATTGTAAAGTGGCAGGGAGTGCATGAAGTTGAAGGAAAGAGCAAGCCATATTTTGAATCAAGCTGTAGGTGCCCTGCCACGTGTACAGGAATACTTGGCTCAGATGCCTATGACAGCATTGAATAAGCAACTCGGTAGGTTTATTTACCATGTGCAAAAATGTGTTTGAAAGCCCATCTATCCCTACAAGTTTAAAACTTTTTCCATGCGGGCACTACATCACCTGTAGCAAACAAACAGACTCGTCTCCTCCGTTTACCCCCACTATCTACAATAATCGATAATTGAGCAACACAATAACACTTCACACACGAGCAGCACAGCACTTGAGTGACTTGTGATGTATGTCACCCAAATGAACCAGTATGGTAACACACAAGCTTCACTGCCTATTATGTATGGCCAGTTTGCCTAAGTGGCAAACACATCTTTGCTCTTAGTGATGGGGCCATTCTTATAACTATAATTTCGAATTATAATAAATTGATAAGGCCTAATTAAGAAAAGATTTTGCTCCAGCTACGAAAGAAGTAGCAGAGGGCTCTGGGTCAGTTTTGACACAAGGCTCTGCGACATGCCCTTAAATCGAACTACACAGGAAGTTTTGCAATTCCTTTTCCATCAAAATCCAACCACTGCAGAGAGGCATCAAACTTTTGAACTTGCAGTTACTTGCAAAGGATCGCACCCACTGCACTACAGTGGAATAGTTTAGGTGTTTCTATTGCAGCTGCCTCTTGCCGCTCAGAAAGTACAACACATGTAGAAGCTACTCAGCTAAATTTTTTACATTTCATCGTTAAGCCCTCACAAATGTTTTCTTAACAATTATTCAGCCTGAAACTTATCTCCTGTTGTACAGACAAAACTGATTTAACAACTGATGGAAGGTTTCCACATCTACACCTGGGCCATGAGGGATACCATGGCAGAAAGCTTTGGATTGATACTGACACCTGGAGGTTCTTTAAAGTACACTTAAGCCTTCGCACAAAGATATTTTCACATTCCTTCCCCACTGAAATGTGAGTGTGACAGTCGGGAATCAAGGCTGCAACTTAGGCTAATAACTGCTTGAATCAAGCAATAGAAAACACTTCCATCTCCACACTACAAATCAGCAAAGGGCAAGTTTACAGGTGGGCGGTGCACGTGAGCAGACAATGTATTTAGAATACATGCAAGGCATGTTTGGTGCAACAGCCATGGAGACTTGTTGTTCTGCTGCCGGAGCGACAAGGTTAGCCAACAATGACCATAGCATACAGTAAAACCTCGTTCATACATAGTTGTTGAGTAATGTGGATCAGGTATGCACTAAGCAATGTACTAATTAACCAACAATGGCAGATGGGCAGCTATAGACTTACTAGCCAAAAGAATGTGTTAATTCTCACTCAAACGCACACGTAGACAACTTTTATTTGGGTACAGGCAGCAAAAAATCTCGAATTTTCACTTGCCACCATTGTGGCCTTGTTGTGATGATGGCATCCTGAAACTGAGCAAAGCCACGAGCCACTTTCTCCATCCACTTCTCTACGAATTCCCTCATGATGGTCAACACAGTAGCCACATCAGATAGGGAAGGGCCATCATCCTCGTTGTCATCCAGGACAACGTGGAAGTGTTAGAAGCTATGGGAGCTGGGAACACATCATGGCTGCCATGTTTTGACTTCACGATCGGTGATGACTGCAGTCTGTGCCATGATTTCATTATCTATGGTCTGTGCGCACAACATTTCGCTGATGCCCCGCTTGTACACGCTGAAAAATGGAGAAAATACTATGCACCAGCTGTTTGGCATGTGTTAAACGACTACGGCTAAGTGGTCAGCCATTACATTAAGTTCAATTGCGACAGGGCGGGGTAGTCATCAGGACTATACTTCAACTGGTATTACTTATTAAGCGGTTACATACTAACGAGGTTTTACTGTGGCAAACAAAGTGCACTTGATACAGTAGCCACTCTTGTTGTCTGCTGGTGAGCAACATTTTTCCAACGGCACACAAATAATACGCAATCAAGGTTACTGCAAAAGGAAACTAATCTATATTTTGAGCAGTCAAAATTTTTCCCATGATCATAACAGTGGTAGCTAGTCTGTGCTACAGCTGCAAGCTTCAACTGAACTCATGCCATGCAACAAACAAGCGAGTGCTTCCCTGCTGGAAAAGCATTCTTCAGTTCTCCCCTGGACCTAGTGAATTTTAGCGTTTACTCCGAACAGCAAGAATTAAGTAAAATGCCTTATATAGTACTGCAACGTCAATGTAGTAGGCATTATCATCTCATCTGTGCAGCCCTATCAGCAGTTCTTTTTTTTTTTTTTTTTTTGCAATTGGCATCACTCAAGAACTCTGGCTCAACAACCTGTGTGGGCTATCGCTGGAACAACTGAGAGATGCGGGTTAAAAAAATCTCATGTTTCTTTTCAAAAACTTTCTTCAAATTTTGATTGAAAAAATTACACAACATTAAATTTTCATGTATAAAAATATTAAGCCATTTCTTCAATTAGAAGAGTAAGAAAAATTATTCCAATCGAGGCATGGTAGAGACTTCATTTTTCCATTCATGCTCTACTGATGGCAGCCAAAACTTCTGTCTAGATTGTGAGCTTTCGCGATACAACAAAAAGTGAGCACTAGCCCTGGCTAAGCCTACACCAGCTCATTCTAGCATCCAGGCAAAGGCTACGCTTCCTACATATGACAGGCTGACAAATGAAAGTTGTTTCGCTGCATTCAGGGCAAACCCCAAAATGTGGCCAAGTCTCTCAACAGCAAGATCTTGTTGATTTGCCCCAAAACAAGATTTGCTTCATGCATTGTTGTAGAGACAGCCACTTCTATGGCCATACTGTGGTTCAAAAAAGGCCACAAAGGCATCAAGAAGGTTCTGCTGTAGTTGGGCATCCTTCCAAATTGGAAGCTGATCGCTCCGAGCAACTAGAGACCACAAGAGAATCAATAGAAACAGCAGAAGCTCAATCTTGCACTTGCAGTATAGTAAAGAAAGTCCTGCTGGACGAAAAAGCTTGCAAGGGTTCTGAGGGAACTATGAGCAGCAAAATTTTTGGAAACACTGTTGTGCACTGTAGCCAAACAGTAGCAAGTGCATTTTAGCAAGCAACTTTCAACCTCATTTCACCCTTTTTGAAATCTTGTGCTGCTTTTACTACTTGTATGTAAAAAATTAGTGTACTTAATGCAACTCAATCTGAACTAAATTTTGCATGCACTTGTACAAGGATGTGTAAAATGCAAGTATCCAGGCTATACAATTTTGAGCAATTTGGTCATGAGAATGTTAGAAAAAAAATCATCAATGTTCCTGATAACTACAGTCAGAGATTAAAGAAAGTGTTTAAATAATAAAGCAAAAGAAAAATTTTAAACTTATGTTTTTAAACTTATTATTGCAACTATGTGTTTCTAAGAAGAAATGCATGCTATTTTATAACAGTCTCCTAGGCCTGGTCTGAAGCCCAAACCTTTCACAAGAGACACTACTTTTCTAGCTTTCAAGGGGCACAGAAAAAGAACCAGGTAAGATATTGAGAAACATAATCCATATTTGAAACTCTGGTTCAACAATCTCAGCTGTGTGGGCTGTCACTTTATAGTGTGCATAAATTATAAGCAATTAACTTTATCAATAACAAATGGATTTCTGAGGCTTTAAAGCCTTAAAGCATTTTCACAGATGCCTTTTGTATGGTTTAAGCTCCTCTGTGTGTGACCCCAGTTCACATTCTTATCACAGTAATTTATGCATGAAACACTTCCACTAGAGAAGTCTTGATTTGAGCCATCCTTCACATCTTGGGTGAAATTACTGTGTCCTTACAATGCTTGCATTGGCAGGCATACATGTCATAAAGAATTGCAGCTCTAGTTATTAAACTGTCCTTGTTTAAAAACACCTGCCTTGTGGTGCAGCTTTCAGAGCAGTATGACTACATCAGCTCTTATATGTGCAAGCAACCTTGCCTGAATGCTTTGTCCTCATACAAGGTGCTACCTGGGCACTCTTATAACATTGTTTTATGATTTATCATGTTTGCACATGGCCAACAGAGTCCCCAATTTTCCCGATTTGAGGTAGCACTTCACTTTCACTAGTATTGCCTGCTCTTGTCGGAAAGTATTCTAATTATACTTTTAAGGTCACCTACATATGCTGCATTTCCAGTCAGGTGGAAACTGTCTCTTGAGTTACACAAACAAAAAAAATCACATCAAAACATCTCTGCAGGTTGCAAAATTTCATAAAATTGTGCTAGTTCATGAATGTCCACGGCAGCTTGGCACTGAAGTCAGAACTAAGCTAGGAATCCAAAAACAAATGGGGAGGCCCCACAGGTATCTCAGGGAAAACATTTTGGTAGCCAATAAACTCCTCTCATTCTAAATACTTTTTTTATTTTTTTATTTACAGATCCTACAGATACTACAGGAGTGGAATAGAGATGTATAATAGTTAGCATTCTGAAAAACAATGTCATCACATATTTTGCATTCAAATCTAACAAGTGAAGGGACAAATTAATAGCACCAAATAACAAGCAAATTGTTAGCAAAGAAACGCACGAAGTCACATATAAGAAAAAAAGAACTATTAGCAGTAACAAATCAGTATGTCAGCAACATGTTTTATGAATGAATCAGCCGATGAGGATGAGACAGCTTCTTCAGAGAGAATTCTATTCACTGATAGTTCTTGAAAAGAAGCTATACTTACAACAGTCAGTACGAACGGCAGCAGCACAAATAAACGTTGAATGGCGGTGCCTAGAGGTCTCACTATGAAAAAATTCAAATTAGTCCACATATTTTATTTGAACATTATGAATAATACGATATAGATATTTCAACCTTTCGTATTTAGTCCTAGCCTGTAATGTAGGTATGCCTGCAAGTATACACAGTTGAGAAGGGGAGTCTGATCACTGGTATTAATTAATATAAATCTGACTGCTAGATGCTGGATTTTTTCGATTTTTGATGTTTGTAGCAAAGAAAGGATCTCAACCTTTGCATATTCAATTATTGGCCTAATTAGTGTTTTATACGCTAAACATTGTTTCTTTTGTCGCAAAGGGCAAATTACGCTTGAGACACCAGAGACACTTGCTGGCTTTAGAACACACATAATCTATGTGATCGTTCCAGCAAAGATTTTGGGGGAAAATCAAGCTGAGTTACTCTGCTCCTCAGCTCTTTTAAGTTCATAATTATCAATGTAGTAACAGTAGTTTAAAGGATTTTTCTTTCGAGAGACTGTCATAACTATGGTTTTTTGTGTATTTAGCTCCATTTGCCATTCATCATACCATATCTTTATCTTCTGCAAGTTTTCATGCAATTTTTCCTGGTCAGCTACTGTTTCTACTTTATTGTATATAACGTGGTCATCTGCAAAGCACCTGATTGAAATGTCTATATTACTTGGGAGCTCTTCAATAAATAAAACAAATAAAAAGGGGCCCAGAACGCCACCTGTAGACTCCTGACTTAACAGATGAAACTCAATATTTCATGACTCTAACCTCAACATATTGCTTGCAAGAATAACACTAAGAAGAGAACCAATTTGTAATGGTAGCATTATTAAAGATTAACTCAATTTTCGGTGAGACACTTCGTCGAATGCCTTTGAGAAATCTATGAAGATCATATCTGTCTGTCCGCAAAAGTTAATGGTTTCTGAAAGATGGTATACTAATTCAATGAGCTGAGATGTAGTAGACAAGCCTTGTTGAAAGCAGTGTTGGCACTCAATGAATTGTGCTCACTTGTATAACTTATAAGATGTTTCATTACAACATGCTCAAGCAGCTTTGAGATAGTATTCGTAATCGAGACAGGGCGATAATTTGATAAATTGTCTAGACTGCCGCTTTGCAGGATGGGAACCACTTTAGCTTGCTTCCAAACCTTGGGGAAAGAACCACTATGAAGCAAAGACCAAAAAATTTATGAGAGATATTTTGAATTCCATTCAGTGTACCAGTGCAGGAACTCATTTGGGATGCCATCGGGTCCGAGGCTTTTCTTTAGGTTCAAAATTAGCAAGCGGTCGAGCACACCTCGTTCAGAAATTTCGAGGTCTGTAATAGGTAGCCTGTCAGATGGAGACTCAATGCTCAGCATAACACCATTATTTTCTGTGAACACAGTAGCAAAGTATTCGTTGAAACTCTCAGCGGCTGGATACTTCATTGACTGTGCCACTGAGCGAGCATTTGACGATGGGTTTATATATCTACAAAATTTGTCGGTTGCTTCTCTCAGAAATATCAGGATTGTGATGCTGAAGAACTTTTGTTTGTGTGCCTTCACAAGTTGCTTGTGTTCCTTGCTGAGACATCCAATAGTGGATCGAAGCCGAGTGTTGGGATTATTCTTACAGTTCTTGCGTTTCTGTTTTAGTTGTCTTCTTGTGTGCATTATTTCTCTAGTTATCCAGGGACTTCTATTACTAGTTTTCTTAATATGCTTAGGTACATACTGTTGTATACAAGACACGACCAAATTAAAATAGTACTACCAGAGATAATCTGGGTTTTAGTTATGCTGATAAAGTTCAGAGAATCTCTCATAAGAGTCCTCTAACAATTCTAGTATCCCAACATCATCAGCGCCAGCACAGTTGAAAATGACGTTCATGAGGGGAAGGCGCATGGTGCTAGGGGAAAGGCGTAAAGACAGCACTACTAGATTATGGTCTGAGATAACATCACTCGTTTCACAATCAATTAGAAAAGACATGTGATTAGACACAAAAACAAGGTCGAGGATAGACAAAGTATGTGCACTGATTCTTGTATAGTCACGCACCACCTGGATTAAACCAAAGCAAAAAGCAAGTTCTAGTAGTTGTTCACAACTTGGAATTTCTGTTGCTCCAGGAAAGTAATCATTCAAGTTTATTCCAGGTAGGTTGAAGTCCCCCAAAAGTATATTATCACCATGTTGCATATTGCAATTCATAAAGCGTCAGAGACTTAAAAGTACTTGGACTGGTGAATTTGGTGGCCTATATACACCAAATATGCAGCCTTAGAACAGAGAGATGATGACGATAACATAGAGGTAATGAATGAAACCGTAACGAGGCTGGCTTCAGAGGCAGCAATTGAAGTGGGAGGCAAGGCACCAAGGCAAACAGTAGACAAGCTCTCCCAAGTAACAAAGGACCTAATAAAGAAACGACAAGGAATGAAAGTGTCCAACTCAAGAGATAAGATATAATTCATGGAACTGTCAAAAGTGATCAACAAAGCGAAAATAAGTGATATTCGAAATTATAACGTGAGAGAGACTGAAGAAGCTGTAAAAAATGTACACAGCCTGAAATCAGTGAGAAGGAACCTTGGCATAGGACAAACCAATATGTATGCACTGAAAGATAAGCAGGGTAATATCAGCAATCTCGAAGGTATAGTAAAAGCAGTGGAAGAATTCTATACTGACCGGTACAGTACCCAGAGGAGCCACGATACCTCTATTGAAAGCAGTAATGAACAGGTTGCAGAGACTCCTTCTAAACTATAGCGATGAGGTTAGAAGGGCCTTGCAAGACATGAAACGGGGAAAAGCGGCAGGAGAAGATGGAATAGCAGTCGATTTAATCAAAGATGGAGGAGACAATGCTAGGAAAACTGGTGGCTCTCTATACGAAGTGCCTATCGACTGCAAGGGTTCCAGAAAACTGGAAGAATGCAAACATTATACTAATCCACAAAAAGGGAGACATTAAAGAACTAAAAAATTATAGGCCCATTAGCTTAGTCCCAGTATTATATAAAATATTTACCAAAACATTCTCCAATAGAATAAGGGCAACACTGGACTTTAGTCAACCAAGGCAACAGGCTGGCTTCAGGAAGGGATACTCTACAAGAGATTACATCCATCTCATTAATCAGGTTATCAAGAAATCCGCAGAGCACAATAAACCTCTCTATATGGCTTTCATAGATTACGAAAAAGCATTTCATTCAGTAGAGATACCGGCAGTCATAGAGGCATTATGTAATCAAGGAGTACAGAACGCTTACGTAAATACCTTCGAAAATATCTACAGAGGTTCCACAGCTACCTTAATTCTACACAAGAAAAGTAGGAAGATACCTATAAAGAAAGGGGTCAGACAGGGAGACACAATCTCTCCAAAGCTATTCACTGCGTGCTTGGAAGAAGTACTCAAGCTATTAAACTGGGAAGGCTTAGGAATAAGGATCGACAGTGAATACCTTGGCAGCCTTCGGTTTGCTGATGACATTGTTTAATTCAGTAACACTGTAGACAAGTTACAACAAATGATTAAGGACCTCAACAGGGAGTGTAAGAGTGGGGTTGAAGATTAATATGTAGAAGACAAAGATAATGATCAATATAACCAGGCAAGGGAACAAGAGTTCAGGATAGCCAGTCAGCCTCTAGAGTCTGTGAAGGAGTACGGTTACCTAGGTCAACTAATCACAGGGAACTCTGATCATGAGAAGGAAATTCATTGAAGAATAAAAATGGGTTGGATCGCATACGGCGGACATTGTCAGCTCCTCACTGGAAGCTTACCATTATCACTAAAAAGGAAGGTGTACAATCAGTGCATTTTACCAGTGCCGACATATAAGGAAGAGACTTGGAGACTGACAAAGAAGCTTGAGAACAAGGACCGTGCAAAGAGCGATGGAACGAAGATTGCTAGGCATAACGTTAAGAGACAGAAAGAGAGCGGTTTGGATCAGAGAGCACAGGCAATATTCTAATAGACGTTAACAGAAAAAAATGCCGCTGGGCAGGTCATGTAATGCGCAGATTAGATAACCGTTGGACCATTAGGGTGACAGAATGGGTACCAAGAGAAGGGAGGCGCAGTAGAGGAGGGCAGAAGACTAGGTGGTGCGACGAAACTAGGAAATTTGCGGGTGCTAGTTCGAATCGGTTGGTGCAGGACAGGGGTAATTGGAGATCGCAGGGAGAGGCCTTCGTCCTGCAGTTGACATAAAATAGGCTGATGATAATGATGATGATACACCACCAACGTGGACAGCGTGGCTATTTAAAATTACTTTAACCCATACAGCCTCAATGTCAACTGGAACATGGAGTATAGTAAAATCGATATTACCCTGACTCAATAATGCAACCCTGCCACCTCTACTATCCTGGTCTTTCCTAACCATTAGATAAGAATTAGGTGTTACTTCACTATCTAATATGTCTTTATGAAGCCATGTCTCAGTAATCATAATGTCCGGTTCATGTTCTAGAATCATTGCTTAGATATCTTCAACCTTATTTAGCACGCTTCTTACATTCACATTCAATATCTTAAAGCTTTCGCTTTCCGAAATTTATGCAGAGTTATTCTGTGAGAGTGCATGACACTCGTATCACTCTTTCATGTGTTCATTCCATGCATAAAGAACATTGCTGACTTTGATTTTGTCACGTACAAGCTTAACCTTGGCTTCCTTTGACCTTTCCTACTGTGAAGAAGCCCACAGGCACTTCTGTATTTCGACAATTCTTTTGGAATAGTCCTCACCGACGCTTATATTCGTTCCCTTAAGCATAGAACAAGGATGTAAAAATTTTTTATTTATCTCTAAAGTCAGCCACCGTTAATATGATGGGACGGTCTGTGATTCTCAGCCTTTTTATCTAGGCGAGAGAGAGAGAGAATAAAGTAACTAGATTCTTTCAATTCTAGTTACTTTAAGTTTCGAAATGCCAATAAACACATTATTCACCTTTGTTCATCAAAATATCTTCAGTATCTCTCACGTCTTCTTTTATCCCTCCTATTATCAAGTTATTTCACCTAGACCGATTTTCTAGTTCATCAACCTTCGGCTGAGAGCATTTATTTAGCTGTCTTTTTGGTCAAGACAAGCCTCAACATTGGCAAGTCTGCTATCGACAGCATCGAGGCCCTTCAATCTTTCTTCTGAGGTAGAAAATCTTTTATTCATTTGAAGTAAGCTTGCCTCGGAAAGGTCCCACCTTTCCTGAATTTCAGAAGGTTTACACAAAATTACCATCTGCGTTTCAAGAAGTTCCTTAATCATTTCCGCATTAGTAGGCCCAGGATTTTATTCTACATCACCCGATAGCGACAACAACATCCCTGCCAAAGGAAAGCTGTTGGATTGTTGGATGAGGTGTGAGGCATAAGTACCATATTGTTTCGTTCTTTAAAATTGTTTCAAGAGGGCCTTTAATACTTCTTCAAGGCAAATGTCGGACAAAAGTTATAGAAATGAAAGTTGCACCAAACACACAGCTTGCCACAGAAACCCAAGTTCAAAGTGAGAGACTGAGTGGCGCCATCATCTAATCTAAAAGTGTCGTCAGTTGTATCTGCCCGAAATGCTTGAAAAATAAATCACATTAGGTTGGACATAACATGCAAGAGGAATGACTACAGGTAAACATCACTACAAGAAAAGCTATGTCCTCTCTACAAAGCCCCAAAATTGTTCTGACGCAATATGGCCGTTTCCATGGCAAGTTTCACTATGCCACTGCTACAGCAAAGTGCAAAGCAAGTGAGTACGGGTTCTCAGCGGACTGTATGTAGCAAAAGTATTGTTACGGGGAGAAGAGAGGTTTAAAATATATTTACAGGGTATTTACAATGCTTTACAGGGTATTACAATGCTTCCACTGGCACACAAGGTGTACAAGATGGAAGCCAGTCTGCGCAAGCGACATCAGCAAACGTCGTCTTCTGTACTGTCCTCAGCTTCATCTCTGACAGTGCTTGGTAACATGACCTCTGTGGCAAAGGTGCCGTCCTGGTGCTTGCCAGATCGTCTGAGTGGTATTGCTTGAGGTCGGTGACATGGATGACATTGGTGGAAGGTTGAAACATGGTGGAATCAAGAGGCATGGTTTCATATGCGACGTCAGTCACTTTTTCAACTTTTTGCAAAAATCAACTTTTTGCAAAGGTCAACTCGCCATGACTGTGTCCAAAGAAGGACCATATCACCAGGGTTGAAGTAGGTATCGCAGTGGCAGGCATCATAGAAGTGTCACTGCTTTTCCTGCGAAGCAGTAAGGTGCAGGCATGCAATCTGGCACACCTCTACATCTCTGGAGATGGCGTCATGGGCGTATCCTGGCAACATGTCAAGAACGGCAGGAAGGAGTGCGTCAAATGGCAGCGTGGTATTTCTTCCGTACAAGAAATAAAACGGAAAATAACCCACAGAGTCATGTCAGGAGGAATTATAGGCAAATATTAAGAAGGGCAGAGTGGCGCCCTAGTCATGATGGTTGGCAGAAACATACATAGTGAGCATGTCTTTGATAGTCCTATTAAGATGCTCTGTGAGGCCGTTCGTCTTAAGGTGGTTTGTCATTGTCAACTTGTGTTTTGTAGCGCAGGAGTCCAAGAGATTTTGAACAACCTTTGATATGAAATAGTGGTTCTGATCTGTGAGGAGCTGTTGAGAAGCACCATGGTGAAGCATAATGTCTTCGAGAAGGAAGTCGGCGGCATCAGTTACACAGCTGGTTGGGAGAGCCCAAGTGATTGCGTACCAGGTCGTGTAGTCGGTAGCGACTGCTATCTACTTATTTCCTCAAGCAGATAGCAGGAAATGGCGAAGAAGGTCGAGACCAACCTTAAAGAATGTCTCTGATGGTACGTCGAGGGGTTAAAGGCGGCCAGCTGGAAGTACTGCAGGTTTCTTGTGGCACTGGCATAGCTCATAGAAAGCGACGTAATGGCAGACGTAACGGTAAATACCACGCCAAAATAAGCGATGCCGAACACAGTCATACATCCTAGAGACTCTGAGCTGACCTGCGGTAGGAACATCGTGCAGTTGTGCGAGGACAATTTGATGCATATGTGTGGGAATAACCAAGAGCAGTTCAGGACCAACAAGGTGCATGCTGTAGCATTACAAGATGCCATCCTGCAGCACAAACATACGCAGAGAAGGGGAAGGTATCTCATAAGCCAGCCGGAGAATGAAGTCTCGACAGTAAGAGTTACAGCATTGTTTATCTCCCATGTTCTGAAACGCGGTAAGCGACAGCACGCAGGTAGACTCACAGCTGTCTGGAAGCTCCGACAAGTAATTAGCATCTTCATGCAATTGGACGCTCTTACGCACAACTGTTTGAGCACTCTTGGAGTCGTAGAACCCACCGACCAAAACATTCAGTAGGATCCTTTTGGGATGAAATCCAGCATAAGGCATGATGGTCTGTGCCATGGTCTGTGATAACTGTGAATTGCTGGCCGTACTTGTAGGGGCAAAATTCACCCACCGCCCAAACCAGGGCAAGGCACTCGCGTTCAGTAATGGAGTAATTGCACTCCGCTTGGGACAGAAAGCTGCTACTGTACGCAATAACACAGTAACAACATTGCTGGCACTGAGTCAAAACAGCGCCGATTCCATGACCACTGTCATCGGTTCAAACTTCCGTTGGGGAAGTAAAGTCAAAATAGGCAAGAACTGGTGGTGAAGTGAGCCGCACGGCAAGCTCAGCGAACACAGTAGCTTGTTCCACACCCAAGACAAAAATCACGTCTTCTTTGAGTTTTGTGAAATAACATGCAATATTGGCGAAGAAGTGTACAAAGTGGCAGAAGTATGAGCAGATAGCCACAAAGCTTTGAATGTTGTTGGCCCAAGGCGGCATGGGAAAATTCTTGACAGTGCGAACTTTTTCGGGATCGAGGCGGATGCTGGAAGAATCGATGAGGTGTCCGAGCCCAGTAAGTTGCCGGCGACAAAAGTGACATTTTGATTAATTGAGCTGAAGCCCAACCTTGCGAAAAACAGAAAGAATTGTCGAAAGACGCTCGAGATGCATGGCAAAAGTTGGTGAAAAGACAATAACGTCATTGAGGCAGCACAGGCAGATTGACCACTTAGAGCTGTGAAGAAGAATGTCTACCATACGTTCAAATGCAGCCAGGGCATTATATAACCCACATAGGCGGATAAGGAGGTTCGAGTTCATAACCGATATGTGTGCTCCTGTGTCAATCAGAGCTGTTACAGGTATACCGCACACGTTGAAGAGGTTGTGTGGCCAGGCAGTGTAAGCAGAGAAAATTTCAGGTCGGGTCATCATGGCAGGCTCACCTCTCGGATCTGCGCCCATTAGTTTTCCGAGGAGCGGTGGGAGTAAGAAGGAGACAGAGAGCGATGAGGCAGAGGTGAGAGGGAAAGACGCAGGCGTGGCAGAAGGCAACAGTTTGGTCATGCAGGCAGAGATGTTGAAGCAATGTTTTCTTCTATATGTGTCGGCGAGCAAGGATTACCAGGCTGGCGCAAGGTATTTCAATAGCTGGGCAAAACCTGCGAGTTCCAAGAAATGCTACAATGGCAAGAAATATGTCCAACACGTCCACAGCAAAAGCAGATGGGCCTGTCCGCAGAAGCATGGCACTCCTCCATGTTTCGATAATGGGGATGAGTGCATGAACTGCATGGTAGAACGGGTACGCCAGATGAGCAGTAGTCAGGTCTGTTGACTGGGCAAAGTGACTGGAGTCCAACGTTGGCCAATTCTTGCTGTACAGTGGTCTGGATAAGGGATATTGTTGCGTGGAAATTGTCTGGGGCGTGAACCTGGGAATCTGGAGGAACTGGAAAGGCAGCGTCAATCTCCCAGCAGATGATGTGCACAATACTGTTGGATGCAGCTGGCATGGGTGGGAGACTGAGGTCCTCGCAAGTAGACATGGCAGCTGTGTTAGGAAGGCGTGAAAAGTGGTGGGCAATGCAATGGCTTTTGGCTTCGAAGTGGCGGCATTCCGCAATAATGTCTTGCAGTGTCGAAGAGTTTTTCAAGACTAGAAGAGTAAACGCATCACCGCAATCCCTTTGAGGATATGTGCAACCTTTTCCACTTCTGGCATCTTCTCATCTATCTTGCAACAAAGCACAAGCACGTCCTGAATGTAGGTTACATAGAACTTAGTGCAAGTCTGAACTCTACACACAAGGTATTTCTGCATGGCCCGCTGGCGGCCAAGAGGCTTACCAAACAAATCAGCGAGTCAAAAGACAGCAGTGTTGTATATTCTGTCTTTTTAATATACCTAAATAGCTTAACAACAGAAATGAAGGTACAGGGAGTTAGTAAGGATAAGATAATCCGCAGTAGGAGCCTGATTGACTGCGTTCATCCATCCACCCCCTTCTGCACATACTAACCAATCGCATTAGGACACCTGGTTTCATTGCTTACTCACCTCCCTCTCAATCCTCACTACGGGCAATTTGTATTGTATGAACTGCGGCCTCCACAAGAGAGCGTCGTCGAATGTCATGCATGTCTAGTATTATACAGGGTGTCTACCAAGTTGACATTTCCAAATTCCCTGATTTTTCCAGGTTTTCCCTGAGTACCTTTGCAAAATTCCCTGAATGAGCCAGAACTTTGTTTTATGTCAAGACAGGCTAACACCATGCTGCCCGATGCTGTCACTCTCTAGCAAGCATGTTGAAACGAAAAAAATGACTTAATCCAATTTGAATAGTAAGGAGTAATATCTATTTTATTTAAGAAGAAAACAGATGGAAGGTGTTAGTAAAATGCACAGCAAAAAAAAATGGTAAAACCCATTCCAAATTGAGTCGAACATTATCAAATACGAATGAAAAGGAGATGCATACATAAGCAAATATTTTTGAATAAGCTATTTCTATCAACTAATAGCAAGCTCATTGGTATGATGCCTGAACTTTTTCACAACTAAGATTCTCTCTCAGCAGCTGGGAAGTCAACCTCAACTGTCCTGACATACTCTCAGCCCGTACACAACATCTCAGTGTTGCATTTCACTGCTTTAAAGAGTTTATTTTGGTTTGGATGAGGGACACCTGCATCTCTGCGTCAGCCAACACTTTGTTTTTTGAGCTCAAGCTCCTTCAAAGAGGCGGCGGCACGCTTTCTTTCCCGTTAATTCCTTAGTGCATCGGTCCTTTCTGTTCTCATCCTCCTTCTGCCACGCTTTCACCCCATGGTTCATTTGAAGCATCCTCTTGGTCAGTTGTACAGTCAACGTCCCATTTTTCGGGCTCCCTAGGGGCTGCAAGAACATGCGAAAAATCTGGCAGTCCACCAAAAAATGAATGCATGTCTTTAACTGCCTTTAAGGGCTAAAATTGCCACAGGCACGTCCGAAAAAGCTCTTAAAGCCTGCCAGTACACTTATTAGGCATATCGGTGCTCGTACTTTGACATGTGACGGGGGTGCACATGTGTATAATTAAGGAATACGTACTATGTCTCATGACAATTGCCCATTCCCATAGTTGTTATGCTTCACCGCCTAATCTGCTGTATTGAGGCGAAGCTAACTTTCGGAGCCTGACATTACGCAACGCGCTGTGCTCTGCGAGCTTCGAAGCCAATCCCGAGGATTACAAAGGCGGAGTCGGTGCCATTGCTGACAGCGGCGAATTCTTTCAATGAAAAACACTGCACCGCACGGCAAGAAGCTTAAGAGCGAACGTTGAAGCAGCTAGGCCTAACGTTGCCCCGGTGGTGGCTACAGCTGCCAGCAGATCTGCATGCTAGTGCCGGTTCGAGGCGGCGAGATAAAATGGCGGCGGTGGCTTTGATTAATGCCGTTTCAGACCTGCAGTCAGGACAATATACATTGACTATACGCCTCATGCACCGGCTATAGAGGCGCCACTGATAGCCACCTAGCATGCGCTTCCAACAGTACGCGCGGGAGCAGTAGCAGACGACGACCCTTTGCAGCAAGGTTGAGTGAAGTTCGTGGCTGCGATTTCTCCTTTGTTCGGGTGCCAGGCTGCTGCTTCTGCGGTGACAGCTGTAGGGAAGATGCTGACCTCTGTGGGAGCGGGTATAAACGCGATGTTACCGTGTTTGGGGCAACGTGGTCCACATACGTGCCTGGTGCGTCCCGCAGTCAAACGCCATTAACCCCATTTACATGAAGTGGAACTCATGTCAACTAGCCGATAAATTTTGCTGAGTAATGCAATCTTTCGATCGTTTTTTTTTAATTCTACCCTTGCCGTAATGCTGTTTCTCTACCTCAATAATCAGCACCCGTCGTTAGTGCAGACTTATATCAAACAAATCCGCACGGTGCGATGTCTGCATATGCCATTGTGATTTTTCTGCCGATAAATGCATGTGACATCGCCGAATAAGTGCAGTCGAAGTCGCCTCAAGAAGAGTAATTACGAATTTATTGATGGAAACGCGTACACTAGTCAACGAAGTCACCAAACGCACGAGTTAATAAAAGCGCGTGTTAGTGCTGTACCGGTGATGCGATTCTGCTGCATACGCCGATGAATTGCCGTTCCCGCTGCAGTTTTTCCTATTTTAAATTCCCCAAGGGAGCTGCTTGGAAACGTACAAGGCTAAAGTCTGACTAACTTCTCAGTACTTTTTTTTATATTACTAGAGAGAGGTGTCACATGATATATTTAAAGGCCCAGTCAAAGTAGATAAGCGCTGGCGGCAAGGCCGGGTTTAGTCCTCTGCAGCGTAAGCATAATTAGAAAGAATTCAGTTGAGTACAAAACTCACATGCAAGAACGGACTACGTTGTGAAACAAGCAAATCATTTGGCGTGCTAAGTTTGCTCAGGCAGCATCGAGGTGTGATGACTTCCCAAACGGGACGCGAACTTTTCAGCGAAAAATTGAACAAAAATACCATATGCAGCAACTATTAGCAATTCTCGCCCTGAACTACCTATTTTCTAAACACATTTCCAAAAAAAACAATATCTAAGATGCCCTCGGGCGAAAAGAATAAAGCTGTTATAGAAGCACTTCCTTGGTATCATTCCAATAAGACACAGCGTGATTTATAGCCTTTACAAACGAGGCAGGGTGAAAACCTCGCAGCTCAAAAGAATCAACAAGAGTTATGCATTGAGCAACTAGCAACAGTTAAACATGTCCGAAGCCACGCATAAAATAGATGTAAAAACATGAAGTGCACGACAGCTGGTGCGAGGATTTACCGGGCCACATAAAACCAACAATTTCAGTTCTTGCAAACTTCAGTAGCTTTAACATACAACACAATGCGCTCGTGCAGTCGTGCTGCCTAGCTAGCACAACGCAGTAAAGAAGCAGAAAACCATATAAGTGGCTAGCGGCACTCCAAACATTAGCGAAATGCCTTTAAACCGCATGCTGCACTGCAGACGAACTTCGTCGCTTACGCGTCTAACTATGATCGAGTGGAAAAAACACTGACGAGACAAAGGAAAGGATGAGAACAAGAAATTTCCCGCCGAAGCAACAATCCATTTTTGCTACCGTTGCTCCCGCTGATGAGGCTTTACGGGAATGATTAGAACCGTATCGCCGGCACGTTTTCGCCGGTATTTCAGCCCCCCCCCCTGCAACAATTCTTCGACATTCCTTGAAGCTTTGGCCACACCCCACATGCGAAGGGTGTTGCCTATCTTGCTCTGAAATCTGAAAACGTGAACAAGACAGAGAAGCACTATCAACGACACAACAAACTATGGCACGCGCCTGGCTCCTCTCCTGTGTGTTCTGTGCAAGGCCGCCACCAGTGGCGCGTCCATCGGCGCGCACTACGCGTATACGGAGTATGTGGTGGTGCCGCAAAGAGGTGTGAATTATCGGGCATATCTGAAAAATCGGGCGTCTGGAAAATCGGTCGTTAGCTACTCTGGCAATACATTGTGCGGATGGCACAGCATCAATGATGATTCTTTGCGATTCCTCTGTTACTGGAGCCAACATTAACACGACTTTCGTTCCCTTTCAATAATGTTACAGCTAATTTTCCCTGATAGAAGCACAAATTCCCGGAGTTTTTCCTGAATATTTCCAGACTATTCAAATTCCCTGAGAACTCCCGGTTGGTAGACACCCTGAGTATACCAACCTACATTTAAACAAGACAGACATTCACAGAAAAGTGGAAACAAAGTGATCAATAGTGGGCGAACAAGGGAAGTCTCAGCCTGAAGCCAATGCTTGGGCAAGGAGATATCATGGCAAGGGGAAGTCACCATCAGGCCCCTGCCGAAATCCCTTTGCCAAAATGTTGGTTACAGGCAGCTGAGGCTTCCCTCATTCATGAACTGTTTATCACTGCATCCAGTATTGCATCTAGCCCATAGTATAGTGTCTGCCTTAAATGCCAGAGTGACGTGTTGCACAGCAAACAAGGCAAAACCTAAAAGCAGTGGCTAAGTTAAAAAGTAAGTTGCTTACATATGTAAGGCTTGTGTGCCCACAACCTTCTGCATAAGCATGCTCTCAAGGCAGATAGATACCAGATAGGGGATCCCCTTCAGGCGGCAATTAATTCTGTCCGCTGAAAATTAGGTTTCCCAGCATTTCTCGCATCTTCAATATCGTGAAAACGAACAGCTGCAGAATGGATTAATGGTTTTCAGTCCTTCAGCAAACTTTGTCAACTTTAAATGTGGACTCCATGCAAGAACTATCCACTGGAACATCAGATATGAGAACATTAACTACTTCATGTCTAGTATACTGGGGTATCAACTATCCAGCCACCTTAAAAATATATCCAATGTAAAACATAGTAAAAAAAAAAAAAAACTACCAGAGCAGTGAACCCACAACATGAAAACACACCGACACCGAGAGCAAACACCTAGTGATTTATCTTCCAGCTTTCTTTTACTAAAACACTTTACACATATTATTCGAACTTTCAGCACAAGTCCAATCAGAGGTGACATGTTTTAGATAACATTATTTTCATCAGTGCTTTTGCTTTTGATGCACATCTTGCATCTATAATTGTGCACACAGCCCTCTCAAGGGGATATCCCTTTCCTTGTACTGCAGCTACCTACAGCGCACCTGACCACAAAGGTTCGTCAGAGCATGGCATGAAAAAATTGTCCAAGCCAGAACCAATATCCCTATATTTAAAAGGTGCACTGTATACTTCCTCATGGGACCAGGATATTATGCACGAGTGGTAGGCTAAATGCAAAGCCATAAAAATAATTGCATTTTTTTCAACTCACATGCTTCAAAAACTTCTGCAGCTGGGTGTATGATGTTTTTATATTCTGCTGCACAAGACAGTAACCTTGAAAGGGAAAACTGTCATCCATCCAACTGACACAAAGCTACAATGAAAACCCAGCACTGGTTTCATAGAAAAAAATCTCAGTTGAAAAAAAATTTGTTCTGGCTTGGGGATTAAACCCAGAATGGTTCATGCTGGTCCAGAGGTTGCTCCCCGGACCAAGACTAATTGTTTTCGATAGCAACTATGTGGGCATTCCAAGCAAATTTTTGCCATTGTGGCCACCGTGAGCTCATTCCGTATATCATTAGATATATGCATGCTACATGCCATACCATGCTATATGACATGCAGCATATGCGGGTTATATTGCTACACCATTCTATCACTAAATCTGCTCACACCAGGTCTTACATTCTTGACAAAATTATTCCTCGGAATTTTGAGAATGGCAGCCCACAAACAAATGTCTTGAAACAGAACACTGACAATGCATGCCTTTTAACTTAAATCTTCTCAGACTTAAATATTAAAAGAGCAAAACATTAAGGGAGTTAAAACCTGAAAATTAGGTAATTTTACTGGCGTGGCTGTGCACTACCTCCGGGATCGGCCCAGCGAAGAGGTTTGAAACATACGCAATACAGAAAAGTGGTGGTAATGACGCTAAGAAGGTCGTTGGCTTTAATTAATAAACATAAATGAAATTGTCCGATGGCAGGATTCAAAAAGAGTACTCTTAGCAAAACAGCTTGTTTTTACTTTGGCAGCTTACGTTTACTTCAATTCCTACTGCCACTACAGCTACGAGTCTTATACTTTGTGTAATATTGTAACAAGTTCCTATCGCATTCATTGATTCGCCATGAGTGATTTTTTTTTCTTTAGCCCTTTGCATTCCACGCTGCTCATAGTCAAAGAAGCAGATATTAAATAGTTGACTTTCCATTAAAAGGTGCCAAATGATACAGAGAAAAATAAAATTCCTTCAATAAAACCCATTTATTCAAGAAAATGAACGTACACATATCTGTATACTAGGAATAGCGGGTTAGTTATTGTGGAACTTTTGGGAGCAGTTTGCTGGTCCACCTTCTTCAAGGCAGAGATACAATTTGCACTTTTTGTACTGATGCCTTGTTCTATGTGCGCACGTGTATATATATATATATGCATGCACAGGGTGTCCCAGTTAACTAGGACCAACATTTTAAAAATACCCAAGAGCTCTAGAGAAATCGTACCAACTGCATAGTGGCCGTAGTCGTATGTACTTATGGCCAGTATTTTTTTCATCACGAAGTATTGCTTAATTACTTTTAATTAGTGAACTTTTTAATTATTGCTTGAACCGCAAACACATCAATTACAAAGTTGTAGGGAACCTCAAATAACCTCCGAACCAAGCATTTGTTTAGTGCTCAGCTTTGCCTTGTTGGTTTTTCCGAGAAAAAACAAAAGCACGTGAAACGTTCAATATACGAAATAGACACGTGCTCGCGCCCCACCACTCAAGTGCTCCCAAGAGAATAGCCTCGGATACACGGCTTTGCTAGCAACAGCAGCTCGATACAGGGCTTCACGCTGTGTGATGGTCGCGGCATCAAGAGAACACACCGCTGACGCATTGATAAGCGTAGCGGAGCCTTGTACGATGCGGCAACAAGAGAATGCAGCCGTATATCTTTCAATGGTTGCTCGTAGACGCTTGAGTAGCGGCATGCGAGTGCGCATCTATTTCGTATTGCGCGGGCTTTTGTTTCTTCTTGGAAAAAAGAACCAGGACCACTTCAGCACAAAATAAATGCTTGATTCGGAGGTTATTTAAGGTGCCCTACAACATTGTAATTCATATGTTTGCGATTCAAGCAATAATTAAAGAAATGTCACTAATTAAAAGCAATTAACTAATTAATACTTCGTGATGAAAAAAATACTGGCTGTAAGCACATACAACTGCCGCTACTATGCAGTGGGTACGATTTCTCTAGAGCTCCTGTGTTTTCTAAAAAGCTTGGTCCAAGTTAACTGGGACACCCTGTGTGTGTGTGTGTGTGTGTGTGTGTGTGTGTGCGCGTGCGTGCGTGTGTGTGTTTGTGTGTGTGTGTATCATCATCATCATCATCATCAGCCTAGTTACGCCCACTGCAGGGCAAAGGCCTCTCCCATACTTCTCCAACTACCTCGGTCATGTACTAATTGTGGCCATGTTGTCCCTGCAAACGTCTTAATGTCATCCGCCCACCTAACTTTCTGCCGCCCCCTGCTACGCATCCCTTCCCTTGGAATCCAGTCCGTAACCCTTAGTGACCATCGGTTATCTTCCCTCCTCATTACATGTCCGGCCCATGCCCATTTCTTTTTCTTGATTTCAACTAAGATGTCGTTTACCCGCGTTTGTTGCCTCACCCAATCTGCTCTTTTCTTATCCCTTAACGTCACACCCATCATTCTTCTTTCCATAGCTCGTTGCGTCGTCCTCAATTTCAGCAGAACCCTTTTCGTAAGTCTCCAGGTTTCTGCCCCATATGTGAGTACTGGTAACACACAGCTGTTATACACTTTCCTTTTGAGGGATAGTGGCAACCTGCTGTTCATGATTTGAGAATGCCTCCCAAACGCACCCCAGCCCATTCTTATTCTTCTGGTTATTTCAGTCTCATGATCCGGATCCGTGGTCACTACCTGCCCTAAGTAGATGTAGTCCCTTACTCCTTCCAGTGCTTCGCTACCTATCGTAAACTGCTGTTCTCTTCCGAGCCTGTTAAACATTACTTTAGTTTTCTGCAGTAATATATATATATATATATATATATATATACACACACATTAAAGGGCCCCTGAAACAGGTTAGACAAATTTTGTAGACACGTAGGGTACAGCTAAAGTTAATAATTTGCACCACAATTTGTGTTAAACGTCTCATATTAAGAGAGCTACGGACGATTACAAGTTACCCTCATCCATAGTCATGCATTTTCTCCTCAACTCGTTCGCCAAGTGATCGGGGCTAAGTTCCGCCTTCACTGGGTCTGCGTCATGATGGCACGCCGTGTCGTCGACTTCCGGTTCTCTAGGAGCGAATGCGCGAAGCCTCTCCAAACTCTCCGCCAGCTGCTTGGCAGTCGACCCCAAGCGACGGCTATCGAAGCAGCGTGCGTTGTGAGCATTCTGTCGCAGCACCAAATGTGTCTGATATTCCGGTAACCACAGGCAATCTGGACATTTCAATGGATGGCTGGAGTCATAAACTCAAGTTGATGAAGGAACTTTAGGGTAGACGTACGTACGTGAGCGGCCTGATCAGTCTGCATGGTCCAGCCACCTGTTGGCACAGAACTTAACCAGCCAAACAAAGCGCTAATATTGCTCTAAAGTGTAAAACATTTTAAACATTTACAAAAACAACATGTTAACCATTACACTCCTGCGAAAAATTTACACCAGCAGCAAAGAAGAATACATTTCATTACAGTTACTGTGTGTGGTTGAGCTCAGTGCCAGCAGGAGGCTGCACCGTGCAGACCATTCACATTTGCGCTTCTGCTCATCCCATGGAATGACACAGTCAAACGGCCAGGCCCTGTCCCCTTGCACTTGCGTTTATCATAATACTGGACTCGCGAAACGCTATTGCTTTAGTAATCTTCCGGTGTAAAGTGACGGCCGCAAATGCACAAATCCTGGCGCCGGTCGGATAGTGGCAGTCCGATACGCTGCAGCCAGTCTGCTCGTCTTTCGCCTCGCAGAGGGACACGATGTCGCAGCTTGACATATATTGCCAGTCACTAGGTTTGCAGTCCACAATGCAACAAAGTCGAATCATAGTGCTCGTGAAAAGACAGACCGACTCTGACCGTGGAGGTCTCGTCAAAATGTTGCACATTGTAACACAAGCAGACAACGCTTGCTGTGTGCCGGAAGTGCTTAAGTGTAGTGTGAAATTGTTCTTGTGCATTCTCTTTCTGTTACTTTCTTCTTATAGAAACAAATTAACTAACATTCCAACTATTACGAACATCATTTGATCACCATAAAGGTGGAAAAATCGATGACGTGCCCTGGATAGCCAATCGGATAGCTCGCCCTACTAACGTCAATTGGGTGATTTACGTCATATGGGTAGGGGCGGCTGAAAATTCCGCCGAGCAGTGTCATGCGATCGCCAGCGATGTACATTTTTAAAACCTCATAATAAATTACACGCTTTACGCGGACCACTTAGTTGGGTCAAATAACAATCAGAAGGACCTACTCTAACGACTCAGTATGTTTGTACAAAATCGTCAAAATCGTTTCAGGGTCCCTTTAACAAGGCTCACATCATAACATCATAATACACGCCTGAAAAATTATAATCTGTAGCACTAAGACCCAAAACCACCATTGCATCTTGTGACCAAAAGGGCAGCCTCACAATGCTACAAGTGAAGGTTAGGAACCCCGCTTTCTTGCCAGTAACATTTATGGACGCAACACAATGCGTGGGGCAATAAAATACTTCTAGTTGTATCCTCCTTAGAAATTTAGCAAAAGAAGGAGCCTTGTGTATTGCTCCTTCATAGAATAAATATCACAATGGAATAAACAAATATACTTCATGACAAATTAGAAGAAAGGTCAGGTAGATACCGAGTCGAGTATCTTGAGGAGGACACTATTTTTCTCTCGCTTTGCTAATGTCAGCACAGGTAGCGTCATCTAATAGGTATATTTTGAAATTATGAATTGCCACAAAGAACAAAAGTAGTATTTGAAAGTCCGGCGACATGCACGAGGTTCACAGTATTATTTTACATTATGGCAACATTTGTTGCCGCTGGGATACGAAGAGTGAATTGCGAATATTTTTTTTTAGAAACTTGTATTGGGTGTCCTTTGTAGCTTCTTGATACAGTCGGATAAATGACAATTTTCCTCTTTCATGAACCTGCCTCCACCTTGTGGACTTCCAAAGAACTCATTTGCCATAGAAGGTAACCTTTTACTGCTTTGTGTTTAGAAACATGCAATACATGTAAAAGCTCAAAAGCCTAATGATGCCTGACAGGCAACCCTTGAAAAGATAACCTCAAAGCATTAATACTATTGCTGTATTGCACATGATCAAAATAAATACGAGTGCTTATAGACTTTTGTTATGCACCCAACTGCAGCTTCTGGAATTGAGAATTGTTGCTACAGCTATCAAACAGACCTATGCCATGTAAAACATAGGGAATGCTGCCTACCATAGGACTTATACTAACCATTTCCTTCTGTAATTCCAAATGGTCAGAAAAGCAACATTGATAAAATTCGTTGCAAAATCTAAACATTCACATATGTAGTCTCTTTCCTTTTAAATCCAAAATATAAAGATATGAAATTTATTTCAATAAAGATTCCTTCGCAGATGTATGCCCCCAATCTGAGAAACTCATACATCAAAGACAGCAAGCTGTAAGGCAAGTTCTCACACCTTTTGAATGCAATAGGGGTTTATTTGTTGGCTGTTCTTCGTAATGATTCATCACCAACACCACCTGTGTGTTCACACTAACACCTTGGTCATACGGCCACTTCGGGGCTCGCTTGAATGTGTTGCTGGCTGCTTTTTACCACCACAGTCGTACAACTCTCAGCTGACCTCCAACATGCAGCCAGTGAAACAGGACATCAAAATAAAAAATTCGCACTACTGGCTAAAGAAACTGCACAACGAATGTATCGTCTATTCGTGTGACAAGGTAACTTTTATTTTATAGACATTGATAATCATGTTTCAAAGCAAAAATTTGGGACTCCAAGTTGCATTGCTGCATGAAAACTGGCTGCAAAAATCCCCTTAACAGCTTCACTGTAAAAGTTTGTGCTGCCCAAAGCTACCCCACCAGACATGTGGGATATTCTAGCCAAGGAGAGTGAGTCAGTTTTCATTGTGTTTAGCCTTTTTACTGAGCTCTCATACCTCAAGGAATGCTTTTTTTTAGCTGTGCAACAATTGCAGATTCCACATATGTACATTCCAGACAGTTTTGGTAGTTTTATTTGTGCTAAATTCAGCAAATGTAAGTTCGTCATATTCAAACAATCACCTACAACTAAATGTGCTAACAAGCTACAGTATTGGAGCACACATGGAGGATAAACTTGTGTAAACTGTAGCTTCAAGTGCTTGTCAACTCGTCTGGCAATACTTAGCCAGCCCTGGAAGCCACTGTTATATAATTAGTTTTCTGTGACATGGGTTTTTTATCACTGCACAAAGGGATGGATTACTGAGCATACACTAAAAACAGGGGTCTCTCTATATTTTTTCCTTGATAAGGATGTGCCATTTTTAGAGACCATCTGCTGATTAATTTTACCTTGAGTTGTACACACCATTGCAAGGATGTTTTTAACTGGGTAAGAAGCTTAGTTTAACGTAGTGTGGATATGGAAGAGCCTCTGTACAAAATGTTAGCTTAAAGTATGAGTAAATCTTATCATGAAAAGCTTGCAAAAATAAGCAATTTTCATACCAAAAGATGGCACCATGCCACTCGCTGGAAATGACACAAATCCCAGAATGTTAAGAATCAGCTTGGCTCCTTCGCGTGACTCCCAGATGAGGCAGCACCCAGAAAGTGCTGAATATCTCGGAAGGCATGGTCTGGGATTAGCGTCTATCCACTAACCAGCAGGTACCGCATTATCTGCTTAGGTGCTTTTTAAATGCTCTTCATAAGCAAATTATAAAACTGAAACAAATTTCTGAATGAATTTAAAAAAGATGTAGCAGTTAGCCTTTACAACATTCTCCCCTCTGCAAACAACCTTCACAGTGCTTTCCATGTTCAATTACTAGTATTAGAGGCACCAGTGTGCAGTTAGTCTACTTCTCTAGCATATGTGAACAGTTATCTCCATTTTGTGTTAGCACATAACCACCCTTACTTTCTGCAAGCATTAAGTTGTATTCACTTCCTTTGCTTTATCATTGTAATGTTCAAGAGCATTAATGTTGCAGTGACCTCTCACTTCTTGCTGACTTATACCCCAATCAGACGGGCAAATTTAGTGACACTTCGAGCGAGTGAACTTCACATTTAGTGTCACTCGCAGGCTGTCAAGATGGAAAGGTCTAGTGACACTTGCTGCAGAGTGCACTTGCCAGCTAGTGCATTCACCAAACTCACTTGGCTGCGATAAAGTGCCTTTGCTTGGATACGATGATGTCTTCGTCTTGGCTCATGATGATTGTAACCAGCTTACATCATGTGGGTTACACTTCGCCACAGCGTAGGAGCGTCCATGCTGTCTGCTAGAGAGAAGCCGGTTTTGCTTCGTACATATGCTTGACGATGTCAGTAAGCCTCTAAATTAGCCACCCCCTTCACGTAAACCATTCCCGCCCCTCCCGGCATTTCATCTGGACACAGAATTCCCTCCTTGTGTTTCTGCTCCAAGTATGTTCAGCGAGCACACCAGTGCTGTCACCATGTGTGTCTCATCAGTTTCGTCTCCTGTTCAACCCTGGCAGGCGATGCCGCTTAGCATACGGCCATGCCATGCCCCCTTCTGCATTTCATTAGGCTTTTGGCTTCTAAACCGCTTCCAAAACTCAAAATGCTGTCA
The DNA here is from genome assembly GCF_050947875.1 of Dermacentor variabilis. Classification (NCBI taxonomy): domain Eukaryota; kingdom Metazoa; phylum Arthropoda; class Arachnida; order Ixodida; family Ixodidae; genus Dermacentor; species Dermacentor variabilis. The sequence goes on along the minus strand of NW_027460346.1, from coordinate 2,358,643 downwards.
ATAATATCAAGTTTTACCAATGGCGCTAGAATTCTAAATCACCATTGTCATCAATCCCGAATGAGACTTCATTTTGCCATTTAGCACCACGCCGCCATAGTGCCATTGAAGTGACACTCCGTGAGGCAAAGTGCACTCGGTCGAAGTGTCACTAAATCTGCCCATCTGACTTGGGTATTACTTGTGGCCCAATCAAGTGATCCCCCAAATTCTTCTCACTCCAAAATGATGATAAATCAATGTTTGAGGGATCTAAACCTGCCTTTTCTACAACTTGGCCTCCTTTTTATACTTAGCGTGTCATGAAATGCATAAAAAAATGTCTTAAAAAATAGGAAAGATGAGATAGCGAGATTACTTCCCCTATGTTGCTTTTATGACAGACGCATACATTTGAAAATGACCCAATCTAGCAATTAGACAAATCAGACCAATTAACTTTTTAACCATAAATTTCGAAGCACTTATCAAATTTGTATAAAATTTTGTTTTAAAGCACACACCCCTCCCTCTACACACTTATCTTTTCAAAAAAATATTTCGTTTGTCACTGGGTAAGGATATTATCGTCTGCTGATCGTCTGCAACTTTCAGAATTACATGGTCATCAGCCTACTTTCACGATCAAGACAATCGCGATCAAGGATCGCGATTGTCTGGATCCAGATCGTACAAGATTGCGATCGAAAGTGACCGTGTAGCAGCACTTGATCTGGATTGGGCTCAATGCTAAACGGGCGCGATCGCTATTGAAAGTGACCGTGTGACACCGGCATAAGACGCCTGCTAGAGGTGACAACGTGCAATTGATTTGCAGCTGGTTCAAACCGGGACCAACAGTGTGTCAGTTGGTCTCAGTTGGAAGTCAATGCTCGGCAGTGATGCTCAAAAATTATAGACGGAAATCAGCTTTCCTGCTGTAAAGCTCAACCGAATAAACCCAGTAGCACCTGTAGCATGTTCGTAAGTACTACAACAGAGCTCGACGGCTCGATGCAAACTTCCAGTTAATATTTGGCACACTGCAGTCCAATTGAACGCAGTGCACCAGTTTTCCAATTCGCGCAACAACCAGCCGATATAATTAAGCTCACATATATCATTTTGGGTTGAAGCGAGAGCCGCACATTAGCAACCAAGCGCACCAGTCAAGAGCATGGCCGGAACACTTAGGATGAATCGAATGTGGCCTCTGCAACAAACGCCAACTCTGGAACCTCGCAGCAGAAAGCACGCAAACTTAAAAAAAGGCCGTATTAGACTGATCCCTAATGCGCTCCCTGTTACGTTCGCCCAACCCTACTACCCATTAACAGACGCTCTGACAAACAGGTTATATGGGCGCGCGGTGATCACGCATCAGCTTCTCTGATCCTCAGCGCCAAAAATATACGAACTTTTGACAGCGAGAAGGCGACTGCAAAGCGCAATACCCCAGCTGGTGCGACTGCGGAGGATGCCTGCAGATCTTGACTCCCGATGAGAGGTAGGGGGAGTCCAGTCGACTGCGCCGATGCCTTTCGGACCTCGTCAGCGACGCTCAGCACCTGCCAGACGCCATGCGAAGGATACTGCGAGGTCCTGGCTGGTATTCCGCGCTGCAAAAACCCAGCACGAGCCACGAGACTGTCTCCTTTTTGTCGATGTTCGCTCGCGTCGCGAGATCCTCCACTGCTTTCAGTCGCAGCTGGCTAGCTCCACCACCAACCACAACACCAGTGTGGCCAGCCGCGCTATTATCTGCCGCGCTAAAAAAATCGTCAAGCTGGCATTTGCAGATTTCAGAGTTTATGCCGCTTCAATTGTCCAGCAGCAATGAATTTGAAAGTTATATCACGTTCTGAATAAGAACTTTCGTCTCAAGTAGCAGACGACCGTCACGGAGTTGGACTTGCGTCACTAAATGGGAGCACCCATTTTTACACGCTAAGAACGTAGAGGCGACCCATTGAGACGTAAGCTGCAACAAATAAAACGCACATGTTCATCTTCGATGGTGAAAAGACAGTAAAAATAAGAAACGAGGCGGAATGCGCTTCGACGCAGACCAGAAACTGGATTACCCATATGCGTCGCAATAAACTGGCGTGTTATTGCGACGTCTGCATGGAGCGCGCGGTGACCCTGCTGTTTTTCGCCGCTTGTGCTTAGTTCATTCTAGGAATTTAGTTATTATTCGTAGAATTTTGCAGCTGCCAAATTAATACGAAAGCATTATTGGCTCATGAGGCGAAAAATCCGGCGTAGTTGTCGGCGCTGGCGTGACTGCCGATTGTCCAAAAGTCATAGAACCCTCGACCTTAAGTGGGAGTCGAACCCACGAATATTGGCTAAGTTAATTAAGGCACAGGTAATTAAGACAATTAATTAAGGCACTCGAGCCCACGACATTTGGTGAGAGTCGAACTCACGACTTATGATGTTAAGGCACAGTGAATCAGGTAGAGGAATTATGGCACTCGAACCCACGACCTTTGTTGGGAGTCAAACCCTCGACCTTAGGTGGTAGTCGAACCCACGACCTTGAGTTGTGGCATGCTGTGGTCGCAATGCTTTAACATTCATCCATGTAGGCATAACCAAGTGCCCTTTGATTTTTTTATTAGCATATTAACCACTGAACGATCCAGGGACAATGTTTCCCACAGGAATGCATTGCATATTGCACAATGTCTTCAGAAGGATTGCATACATTTTCAACAGCACCACTTCAAACAGGGAAAAGCAAAAGAACACAGGACATGCGCTGCATTATTTGCTTGTCTGCGCTGCAGACATGCAGAAATGCGCTGCATTTTGCTTGTCCCCGTCATAATCTGGAGATTGGTCTTCAAAAGGGTAATTTTAAATGTGGGCATAGCCTGCTGCTAAGTAATACGTATGTCTGAATGGCCATTCACATTTAGCAGTAATGAAGAAAAGACACTAGAGTATACTGCCAAGCTCAAACCACAAGCTCAGTTGCAGCTAACTCAACTGCAGTCAACTAGTGAGCGTATCACCAACAGCTCAATAGTTCAGCTACTTTCTCAAATGCATGTAATAGACCAGTTCTACACATCTTGGCTCCAGAATATTTCATCATCATCATCAGTCTATTTTATGTCTACTGCAGGACGAAGGCCTCTCCCTGTGATCTCCAATTACCCGTCCTACACCAACCAATTCCAACTAGCGCCCGCGAATTTCCTAATTTCGTCACCCCATCTAGTTTTCTGTTGTCCTTGACTTCGCTTCCCTTCTCTTGGCACCGATTCTTTAACCCTAATGGTCCACCGGTTATCTAACCTACGCATTACATGACCTACCCAGCTCCATTTCTTTCTCTTAATGTCAATTAGAATATCGGCTATCCCTGTTTGCTCTCTTAATGTTACGCCTGGAATTCTTCGTTCCATCGCTCTTTGTGCAGTCCTTAACTTATTTTCAAGCTTCTTTGTCAGTCCCCAAGTTTCTGCCCCATATGTCAGCACCGGTAGAATGCATTGATTGTACACCTTTCTTTTTAATGATAATGGTAAGCTTCCAGTCAGGATCTGACAATGTCTGCCGAATGCGCTCCAACCCATTTTTATTCTTCTGTAAATTTCCTTCTCATGATCAGCATCCCCAGTGAGTAATTGACCTAGGTAAATGTAGTCCTTCACAGACTCTAGAGGCTGACTGGCGATCCTGCACTCTTGTTAACAAGGGAATTCTGCACTCTTGTTAACAATAGCCTGGCAAGGGAATGAAGATTAATATGCAGGAGACAAACATAATGCTCAAGAGCCTGGCAAGGGAATTCCCTTGCCAGGCTGTTGAGCATTATGTTTGTCCTCTGCATATTAATCTTCAAACCTACTCTAACACTTTCTCTGTTAAGGTCCTCAATCATTTGTTGCAATTCATCCCCAGTGTTGCTGAACAGGACAATGTTATCTGCAAACCAAAGGTTGCTGAGATATTCACCATTGATCCTCACTCCTAAGCCTTCCCATTCAATAGACTGAATACTTCTTCCAAGGATGCAGTGAATAGCAGTGGAGAAATTGTGTATCCTTGCCTGACCCCTTTCTTTATAGGATCTTTCTACTTGAGTTAATCGGTTGCTGCAAGGGTGTTTTTCAACCAAGCACTCTTGTTCGCAGACTGCATTTCTCCCTTTAAGTGCAGTCGCCCCTGTTGTTCCAGGAAGGATGTGCGAGCACGAAAGCTTTTCAAAAATAAGTATAAAAATTCCACATCCTCATAATTACTAAATGCCCTACACCTAGTCACCGGGGGACGTATATGCTGCCATTCAATGGGTTTTACCACCGCCAAACTCTGACAGAGTAGAGGCGTGGGCAAGGTTTGGCAGTGGTAAGGGCGAAATTGTTGAATGGAAACAACACTTTGTTCTGCTAGCACATGGTTGACATTATTTGGTTGGAAAAATGCCTTTCTCATGCATGCACAGCAACATTCTTGCAAATGGTCAATTGGCTTGGCTTCTGTTTCGAGGCATACAACTATAAACTTTCTTAGCTAGCTGGGAGACAGTAAATGATACATGGCTGGCTGGCCATGTATCATTAGAACATGGACTCTTAGCTACATATGTCCATAATGTTCCTTTCGTCAGAGATCTCATTGTTCCTAACTCAGTGCAAATGTCGTTCGATGTGGTTCAGGCTCACACGTACAAGGGGGATTGGCTACGTGGAAAGTGATGAAAACTTGACACCAACAATGATGAATGAAATAAAAACAACAAAAAAAGCATTAGATTACTCAATAACAGCAGAATTTTTTTTGAAAGTGTGTACTTCATGCAGAAAAAGAAATTGTAACATGATCAGCAAGCCAAGCTGTGCAACTTTCCAGTACGCCAACAAACTTATGGAGAACTGTTATAATGAACTTGTGGCCATCACCTGATATGCACCAAATAACATAGTTAAACATATACGAGTAGTCAGAAATACGAGAAACATCTTGCAGAGGGACAAGATTCAGTGGCAGGAAAAAAGTGAATGATCAACAGTTTTAGAGTCATTAATAAAAAGAGGTCACACAGCGCAAATGTCTTAAGGATGGGACTTCTTGTTGACCTAGTCGGCAGGGGCGTAGCCGGGGAGGGGGGGGGGGGCTCATTGGGCTTCAGCCCCCCCTCCCCGAAATTTTTTCGTGCTGTCCATGCACCGCCGGCCAAAACAACCCCCGGTGCGGGAAATCATGCTCGATTTTGTATATAATGTCCTTTTCATGCTCGAAACAACTTTAGTGGGAACATTGCGAAATCGGGCTGGATTTCGCGGCAATGCCCATGCACCGGGAGTCACATATCGTAACGCAAGGAGCTCCATCCGAGCACGAAGTTGCAAAGGCGTGGCAGGCAGGCTCATTGCGGCATCTTGCTGAGGCCACAGAATCTAGGGAGCGCTTGTATTTCAATTCTGACACTTTATGGGTATAAAGTTCTAATAAACTTTTGATGCGAAATGTGCATTGACATTTCCAAAGTCGTGCTTTAGATTTTCAATTCCGGAACATTGTGGGTTTAATGGTGTTAAAAACATTTGACGCCAAAGGTGCATTGACTTTTCTAAAGTCTTAGATCGGAACATACAATGAGACAAGTCAAATCAACACACTTTCAGACAAGTTGACAAAACGCGCAGTGAGATACGATGAGACGAAGCGTTGTGGTTCATTTGTGCCGTCATGTCGCATAAAACATTATCAACATTTTTTTTTTACCTACGCCAAAGCATCCAAGTCAAGACACTAAAGCAAGCCAGGGTAACTGCGTTCTTATTTATTTTTTCTACTTTGACTTTTATTCGTGAGGACACATTGAGCCTCTTAATTTTTTTTATTCCCACTACCCTACCCGCGGGCTGCCAGAGCCTGCCACAGCACATGTGTTTTTCTCGTGTTGCCCCGACCACCGTGCGGCGCACTTCGGTGCGCGTTTGGTTTTCTCTGGCCGAGTGGATTTTCGCTTGGCAGAGCTTTGGACGCCTTCTGGCTGGCAGACGAGAAAAAGCAATAATGGACGCTGACCGCCATCACTGTGAAGACTCGACGGATTGCACCGCATTCGCTCAAGCACAACCTCTCAGGAAAGTCTTGTCTCGCTGGTCTAGGATACCGAGCACTATGCATGTGGTTCTCGGTGACCAAGCCTCTCACGTTTTGTTCGATATCCTTTCGGCAGCCACCTTAGCCACCTTTGGCAGTCACCTTTGGGCACCTTAGGTGCCCAAAGTAGGCATTGGATTGTGGCCAAAATATTCTCCTTCGCGTTTTTTTTTTATTGCTGTGCCCCCTCCCCACAAAAGAAAAAAAAAGATACATTGTTGCGGCGCAGCGAATTGTTGCATGGTGACAGTTTGTTACTTCTTCTTTTGCGGAAAGTAATTGGCTACGGCACGCTTCAGTTGCCGGATACTATTATTATATTATTGTAATAGCAATTATATGAACACTCCAGGCACATTCCTGCTGTCACCGTCTCCCTCATGTTTCGTATGAAGTCTAAGGGCGATAACGTCGTGACCGCGCGCCGCATGCTGTGTGTGCGATTCTAAGCGTAGGAGGGGGGGATGGAATGGGTGAACCGACGACAGTGGCTCAGTCTTGTGTGCACAAAGGAGAAAAGCGGGGAGCAAGCGCGCCACCTTCCATTGCGCGCAATACATCGGGGGGAGTGGATGGAATGGGGGCGGGATCTAGGATTCTGTGAATCTGTTATTGCGCAACATGTTTATTTGCCTTGTTTGACGCATTATATACAGTGACTTTTTCTCAGATACGTAGATTTATTGGAGACTTATACGTATGTTTAAATATCTTGTTGCGAGGTTTTGTGTATACGTGCAGTGAACTTTCTTTCCAGTGACACTTTTTTGCCCTTTATCAAGTATTTGTATATTCCATTGTATCTTCGCATTTCTAATGAATGAGGGCGAATTAAATGAAAGTCAGCCTACCCACCCCGCGCAATAATGGTTCGTTTCATTATTTGCGAGGCACGCACGTAGCACACAGGCATCTTTTATTTACAAAAGTGACAGGCAGGTGTGAGGGTAAATGTTCTTTAATGCTCTCCTACACTGGATTGTACATGGTTGCGTGACATAATGAACACTTCAGAAGTTGAGCAGCGGGGTGCCGTGAGGTTTTTGACAGCTGAAGGTGTTTCCCAAAAAGAAATTAGTCGGAATATGGCTGCCGTTTACATTGAACATTGCATTTCATTGGCCACTGTGAAGCGTTGAAGCAAACGGTTGAAAAAGGATGTGAAAGTTGCAAAGATATCCAAGGCCGGATCATAGCCATCGTGCAATCACCCACAACACAATTGCAAAGGTTGATGAGCTGATTAGACATGAATGGAGGATAAGCATCGATGAACTGGCAGAGCGTGTGAACATCAGTCGCGGTTCCGTTCACACCATAATTCATGAACATCTCGGTTATCGGCTCTTGTGTGCACAATGGATGCCCAAGATTTTGAACCACGGCCAGAAGAAGGTTCTGCACCGCCTTGACTCATCTGATCTAGTATCAGAATCAGGGTGACGACTCCTTGTCTGCAATTGCGATCGGGAATGAACCATGGTGCCACTACTACGAGCCTGAAGCACGACGGCAAAGCTTACAGTGGAAACATTCGAATTCACCACCCCCAAAGAAAGCAAAGGCCGTCATTTCCGCCGGAAAGGTGTTGTTTACTTTTCTTTCGATTGTCAGGGGCCATTACTAATAGAATTTGCTAAAGCCGGAGAGGCTATCAATCGTTTCCGATATTGTAAAATGCCGGATAGGCTGCGTCTCACAATCAAGAAGAAACGATGTGAAAAATTGATGAATGGGGTCATCTTGTTCCACGACCTCGTTATGGTGTTGGGCTGCTGAGCACGAGGAGGCGGAATTGAATGCCGCCCACGGCGGCCGCATTTCGATGGGGGCAAAATACGAAAACCCCCGTGTACTTATATTTAGGTGCACGTTAAAGAGCTCCACTACGGTGCGCCTCATAATCAGAAAGTGGTTTTGGCACGTAAAACTCCATAATTTAATTTTTAATTGTTCCACGACAACTCCCGTCCCCACGTCGCTGATGTCGTTAATACAAAACTGGCAAAGTTCAAGTGGGAAACGCTGCAACATCCGCCATACAACTGAGACCTGTCGCCTTGAGACTTCCACATTTTGGGACAAATGAAAAAAAAAACAGCTCAAGGGAAATAGATTCGTGTCGGACGATGACGTGAAAAAGTCAGTTGCAGATTTATTGAAGCAGTAACCTAAGAAGTTTTATGAGACGGAAATAACCTGACTCCTTAGTCAATGGGAAAAATGTCTAAGTGTTCATGGAGACTACATTTAAGTAAAGTACACCGTTTGTCATATATTGGCATTGGCTCACTTTCATTTGATTCGCCCTCGTATATTTTGCAGAACGGCTTTACATAGGCGCTCTCTGTTGGGACAATAATTTCAGTTCAATTGCTCACGATACATGACCGGTGACAGCTGTTCCTGCGTAATACATTGGAATAAATGACAGCGTCACTGAAATTTTTCACTGGCCGTTGCATATGTACAAAAATGTAAACAAGGTTCTTCAATGACAAAGTTTCATTAACATATTTGTCCTCAACTTTCCGCTGTTCATTTCATGGCCTTTACATTTTTCATACCAGTGGCATGCACTGCTTTGCTGGTTTCGAATTGATATAGTTCTAAAGATCGTGTGATATTTTCTTTACTTATTAAATAGACAAAAACAAGGAAGCATTGATATCAGTTATATGGAGTACAATTTCTGGCACATAAGAGTATATCGTTTTATGAAAAAAATACATATATTACTTCTTGTGACAGTGCGTAGCGTTCAAGAATTCGTTTGCAGCATCTTTGACAATGGCAATGCAGTTATTATTCATGTATTTAATCCCTCGACAAATTGTTCAAGAGGAAGCTTTAGGTCGGGCCCGACTCCGACGCGGCCTATTCAAATACATGTAAAACGCAAAAACGCTTTTCTGAGATAACCCCTGGATCGCTTTTAATGAAACTTGTTGAATTTAAGAGAGATAGTTAAATACTAGTATCTGTTGGTGCGGAATTTTGATTTAGGGCCTGAATTTTGTTTAAAATATTTTGAAAAATTTGAAAGTGCGAAAAAAATAGAAGCACGACCTTTAGAAACTAATAGCTCTTCATCAAAAAGAGATATCGCGGTTCTTCAAACGGCATCTATTATAAGAGTCAGAGCGGACAAATTTGATATGTCAATTTGTATCTTACGTGAATTGGTTACGTGGTACACATTGGTTCTGCAAAAGCCATATTTTGATTATACTAAATTGTTTGAGATTCATTTGTAACATATCAATTTTGTCCGGTGTAGATGTAATGTTAGATGCGATTTACAGAATTGTGATGTTATTTTTCATTGTTGAGTTACAGAGTTGTAAATGTGATAGTTTAGTTTTCTGAAAAAGTAGCTATTTTGCCAATTTTTAATAAAAGATTTACAACATAAATCAAAAATTCAAAACCAGAAGTCAGTAGAATTTAACTTTTTCTTTTAAATGCAATGAACCTCGCCAAATTTGGTGCAGTGGTTGCTGAGAAAAACGAATTCACCTTCTACATGTATTTAGATAGGAGCACCCAAGCTAAAGCTTCCTCTTAAGGAGGAGGCCAAGTTGCAACGTAAGCCCCCCCCCCCCCCCCCTACCCCCGAACGAAATTTCTGGCTACGCCACTGCTAGTCGGTACAGGTTTAACTTAGAAGAAATGTCACAAAAGAAGACAGAAGACGTCAAACAACACAAGAAGGGTGCCTGTCCTGTTGTATACTGTTAAGTATAATCTAATTTTGTGCCATTTCAAGGTGAATCATAGGGGTGTTTGGTGGATGACCTTGCAAGGACATTGAGGGCATTCTAATGATGTGCCAGAATGATTTGGAAAATGTTCCAAGTAAAATGCCAAAGAATGTCCTATGAAGGCCCTAGTCAGGCCTTCACTGGGGCATTGTTGGGATTCAACACCAACATAAGATTGCAAGTTTAATATGTACACATGTTTTTGGTGTTGTATCCCTCTTTCAGACGAAGTCGACCAATCTTCCTTGTCATGGTCATTGACATCACTGCACATGGCAGTATCAGACAGGAGCAGCACACTGGACATGAAGACTGGGCTGTATTGCAATGGGTGGCATTGTCAGGCATGGTCACCAATGGGCAACGTCCATCCTTGAAATTACCAACTCCGCACCAAAGGGGAATTATTGCCAAGTGGTAGGTGAATAGCTGGTAAAGCGAAAACAGTTTTGGCGATCAAAAGCTCACAATCAACACTCACACCCTAGCAACAAGAGTGCTCGAGCACTGCTTACTTCTTCATTAGAATGGATATAATTGGCCGTGACTGCTGATATAATAGCAGGCATGTAGCCTGCGGCTATTTCAGGCAAGTGATGTGTCAAAATAGCCTCGTGAAAGTTACACAGCTTTACTCGATCAACAGTGAGTCTAAAAACAAGAGTTGACAGCCTTTCTGAGATCCACAAATTAGTTTTTCAAAAAAAAAAAAAAAAAGCAACAACTTGTGTTTTCAAACCTTCGCCGGGCACAGGCACTACTGAGAACAGGGCAACATCGAGTACATGGGACCAATGCACCTGGGTGGATAAGAAAAAAAGAAAAAAACAATCAGAAGCCTTCAGGCTGAAGAAAGGAAAAATCAAACTCTATGCATTGAACAGTCAGCTGCAGAAACCAAGAGTCAAACAAATCGTAGAATCATGATGAAGTGCACACCAGTACGTCATTGTATGTTACAGTTACGTAGCAAGCACTGAATTTATTCTGCTGTAAAAGGCAAGGGACACAAGGAGGGAAGGAGAAAGAAAATATAGACTGGAGCCCAATTACTGCTCGCTTGCTATGCAAATTCATTCGTCCTAAATTTTATGGAACAATCACTCTCTTGACTTGGAACCAGACGCCCTCACATGGCACAAGGGCACGGTACGAGAATTTTGTAGAATGTGCGGGTTGCCTGTTGACATTTTGATGTTGCCATCAGAAACACTTTAGTGAAATGAATACCCCATATGATGAAGACTCTGGAGAGGAGATAAATTCACTGTACCTGCTCAAAACAGTAGAGCTTAAAAGTCAAGGTAAACTTTTATCAAAATGAAACACCTGCAATGATCACACCTGAAAGTCAAAAGTCACCAATACACTCCCTGAAGTGTGCAGACATATTTCACAAAGGTTCAAATAAAAGACATAAAAGGAGAGGTGAGAACAAAGCAAACACATTACACTGCTGAGCTCCAGTCCTTGCACCAGAACCCTCTCCGTCACCAATGCATCAACTAAATTTGAAGAGCTATAAACCCTTCATACAACTGCAGGTACTAATTGAACACTTGCAGCTACTGTGCACAGTGATGCGCTTTGTCTTCTGCAGAACAGCTGCCATCTCCAAGGAGTGACAAAGCCAAGAAGGCACGTTTGCATTTTTTAAAAATTTTCAATACTGCCAGTCCCATCAGGGACCATAGCAGGTGGGCATACAAAAATGAAATACATGGTAATAAAAGTGCACATACAAATTGCATGTCAATGAGCCAAGCAAGAAATGCAAAAGAACAAGGTAACAATACATATAAAGAAACAAACAAATATAGATATCACATGTCTAGGAGACATCTGCAGCAATACAGAGAATACATCACGGAAAGGATAGAAAACGGGAACAAAAATAACAGTAAACACCTTCACGATAATCAGCATGGCTTATAAGAGTTGAAAAGCATGCTATGTGAATAAGACTGCGTTACTGATTGCTTGATATGGATTCTAATCGTGATGTGAACTGAGATAATGAGTCTGCAGAAATGACTGAAGGGTCCAGGCGATTCCATTCCCTTATCACGAGGGGGAAATAAGAGTACATGAATGTGTCATTATGGCATAAATATTCTATTATAGCATGTACATGTTTGTCTCGATTGTGACTGCGAAAAGCATATGTATTTTGTTAGGTCTATCTTATAATAGTTGTGAATCAAGTTAAATAAAAATTTGAGCTGAGCTTGTTTCACTCTTGATGACAGTGTCGCTAAAGCCGAAATAACCGCAAGGTTAGTTGGTGAATCTGTGCGCTTATACTTGTCGTAAATAAACCGCAGCGCTTTTCGCTGTACGTTTTCCAGTTTCATTATATTAGTTACTGCGTGGGGAAACCCCAAACTGCGTTAGCGTACTCCAAAACTGGTCTAACGAAAGTAGTATATGCAAGAAGCTTAGTCAATAGGGGTGCGAGACGGAGACATCTTCGGAGATAAAATAGCTTGCGTAATGCCTTCGAGGTCACATTGGCAATGTGTACGTCCCATCTCAGGTCAGAAGTTAGTGTGATGCAAAAGTATTTATGCTGGTGAACTTTTGTTAGCATTGTGCCATTAATAAGGTACGGAAAATCATAAGGTCGTTTTTTTCTTGTTACTGCCATGCAAACTGATTTAGTTGTGTTTATCGTCATTTGCCATTTTTTGCACCATTAATTTAGCTCATCTAGTGAATTGCTAAGCGAAACATGATCTTTGTAGGTGTTAATTGTTTGGTAGATAACGCAGTCATCAGCAAACAGTTTGATGTTAGTCAATATTTCTGGTTATGTCGTTAATGAAAATTAAAAATAACAGTGGCCCCAACACAGATGCTTGGGGGACGCCAGATGTGACAAGCACTGTCGCAGATTCCGTATGCTGAAATGGCACGAATTGTGTCCGGTTTGTTAAGAATTCTGTTACCCAGTCTAAAATTTCTCCATCCCCAATAAAACCTCAGTAATTTTGCTAATAATTTACTGTGGCACATGCGATCAAATGCTTTCTAAAGGTTTAATAATATTATATCAGTCTGGCTACAGTTGTTGATGTTAAATGCGAGGTCATTCACAACTTCCGTAAGCTGCTTTAACACCAGCGCGGACTCCATTGCGGAATCCGTGCTGGTGTTAAAAGGTTGTGAGTGTTAAGAAAGTTTGTTAGGTGCTTAAGGATGATATGCTCGAGCATCTTGCAAGCTGTGCTAGTGAGAGTTATTGGTCGATATTTAGAGTGCAATCAGGTATCTCCAGTTTTGTGTATTGGGATGATTTTGGCATTTTCTAGTCAGCGGGTAAGGATGATTGCAATAGGGATTTTCAAAATATCAGGCCGCATACGTATGTATATGTATCGCAGATGCAAATATGTATTGCAATTAATTATTAATGGTTTTTCAGAGTAGCATGCTTTTCATCCATCGACTATACTGGGTGAACAGGCCTGAGTGCACTGTTGTGCGAACAGTGTGGCCGATAAAAGCACGCTGAATTCCGTGTGTCGACGCAGCTGCCTTGGAGTTCATTGTCGCTGATGTCTGCGCTTGCACATCAATTTTTGTATTTCTTTTCCACATTCACTAAACATTTCGCATATTCAAGAAGCCTTCGAGTGCAGCCTTCCAAGCCAGCTTTGCCAAAGCGGTGCATTTCTTTACATCTACGTCTACAGCTTCAGACTGCGATTAGCTTTGGATGTTGTGGAAACGGCATATTGCTGATATGAAACAAGCTCAAAACGTAGCAAAACATACATATCTGTGCATTGTAGCCGCATTGTTCCACCCCGAGACGAGTCAGTATGAACAGCCAAGCCACTTAGACAACAGCAACTGCAATCCAGACACGCATATTACGGGCTGTTATTACTGATTCTCGCTTTTGTTTAACTTCATCACACTTACAGTTTGCATGTGCCATGAAGTATTATTAGAGAAAACTGTGCTCGGCATAAGCCCTCATTTATAGGCCATGTAGTTCTCTTGCGAAAATGCAGATCCCATTGCTGACACCAATGGTAATTGAGCGAGTTTATGCTGCTGTACCGAATGCACTATCTCTTCTTTCCCGTTTGATGCAGAAGTAAACAATATTTCTCTGGAATTAACGAATGTGTCAGCATAACAACCTATTCAGACCCACCATCTACATAGCGAATGTGACTGGCAGCGTTTGGGAATGGTGACCAAAGTACAAGGTGTTAGCACAGCGCTGTGTCGTAGCTTGCCACTTATTGTGTACATGCCGTGCAAAGTGATGAGTGGTTGATATAAAATAGCTATAGGGCCACAACTGAACTATAAGAGTGGTTTCCTTCGTCCTGACTGCTTATGTTTTAAGTTCAGGTCCATCGGTAGCAAGTGCATGAACTCCATAGGACCAGGCCTAAGAAAACTTTCGCTAAACAGGATCAACATTGGATCAAACTTCATGTGCACGACTTGAGAGGACTGAAGCTTGTGCATTTCAACTTCAAAGGCATGTCCATGCATTTTGAGCGCAAATAATTATATATACAAGTGAATGAGCTGCGGCTGATTGCGTAGGGTTGGGTCGAGTGATCATGGTCGGCATGCTAATTTTGTCGGTGCCATCGACAGGAAAGCACATTGTGCTACGAGGACTCATGCCCGTCAGTTCAGTCATTGGTCTATTATGAACAAATGGTCTCAGCAACACAGTGCTGAATAGGCAGCCAATCGTTGGCGTCGGTGTCTTGTCGGTCTCATACTGACCCAGTGTTACCGCACCTTAAGCAAGTACGTGAAATCAGGCACACCAGCAAGAGTAGGCCGACGCTGCAAGAAGACAGCATCAGCAATGTGATGTTTTGTAGTGTTGCCGAAATGTAACGCAGGCGTTTATCGATTAATTTAATAGCCGTCTATGCAAGGCGGCAACTACGTGATTCATGGTGCAGTCCGGACAATGCCTTGGCCCTTTTCTGTTTTAAAGTGGAGTTGCAGCCTTACGCTACGTACGTTTTCGGCACCGCACCGACGTAGAGCTACAGACCAGTGGAGTACCGACGCGGTACACGGCACAATTAAGTGTTTTCACTGTAGTGATCGAGCGTCCGTGCGCTTTTTTTTTTTATTTTCGAGGTACTTTCCCCCGATATCTGGCCGCGCGCGCAACCCTACCAAAACGTTTCATGACTAATCCGCTAGGGCGGGGCGCATGCGCCGTCGCGCAGTGAAGAAAAAAAAAGGCGGATTCTCAAACTGCTGCTTCTGACGAATGCTCAATGTCACGAGGAAGCTCTCTCACCTACGAAACTACGCCATCACATTCGCTGGACTTCGGCCACCGTGCCGGAGTGACTGCAAGTGGAGCATTACAGCTGCTGCATCACGCGTACGACAAACATTGCGCTAGAAACTGCCATTTCTCTCAAATAGGAGCGCAAAAGCTCGAGTGTTTTGGCGGAATATACTGCAGGTTAACCATAGGACAAAAACTAACTAAATTTGGTGCGATACTTGGGGAATGTCACTAAATCCCTCAAAGAGTAAACTTATTTATGTCTTTTGCTAATCTAACTACTAGACTCCAACGTTCCTTCGTATACACTGGCCCTTAATATGCGGAGTGGACGCTTCGATAAAACTGCTGTCCTCGGCATTTCGCCGCACTACGGAGCCTACGGAACACACGCAAATATTCAACTTAATCGCGCAGTAGGGCTGCAAACTCCCTGAGTTTTGAAAACACTTGTGGCGTCCGTTTAAGCGCGATTACGCAGACATCAGAAGAGAAAGAATAACGAGTAACGACGATCACTTACTGTTGTACGCCATTGCTTCCTTCAGTTTTTTTTTTTTTTCGCACTTGCATTTGGGATAAAATCTAAGTACTATACATGTTTTGGAAAGCAATAGCGCTAAACAGACAAGGACTTAGGCAAAGAAGTCCTTGTCTGTTTAGCGTTATTACTTTCCAAAACATGAATTACCACGAACTCGTCCAAGTTTCCCTTCTAGTCCAAGTACACAGCCAGCATGAAAACAACAAAACGGTAAGCTTGAACACGGATACTCGTGGGGAACGATGAACGTAATGAAGATGTTCACAAAAGTGGAATTAGAGTTCGTAACAACGTTGGCAGAATCCGAAAGTTGGGTGAATCTGCATCTTGGGGCCGTTCATTCCGTGGTCACCGCGGCACGGACAGTGACGGCCCAACACCCCGCAACCCCCGGGGAAGGGAGAAGGATTGCGGCGGAGGCGATGGAGAAGACGGAGGAGGCGACGACGACGAAGAAGCGATAAAAGACGACAGGGACAGACTGGTCACGTACCACGACATACTGACACACTACACGAAACAAAGAGAAGCATACCCACAACCCCACAAACAACTCGACAGGTCTCAAGAAACAGATTGCAGAAGATTGCAAACCAGAACGTTCCAAAACCCAGTACACTTAAACAGAATAAATTCAACACAATATCCAGACGCAAGCTGCAAGCTCTGCAAACATGAACACGCAGACATGGCACACA
The DNA here is from genome assembly GCF_050947875.1 of Dermacentor variabilis. Lineage (NCBI taxonomy): Eukaryota > Metazoa > Arthropoda > Arachnida > Ixodida > Ixodidae > Dermacentor > Dermacentor variabilis. Next base: position 2,342,242 of record NW_027460346.1, on the reverse strand, counting down.
TCTTGTGGAAGTGCACACAGATCAGTTCAGTATACGTAGAGGACAAGATAGAACCGGACCTTCTCGAGGAGCGATGGCTAAGCGCTCTGACTAGCTCAGAACTACTCGACCAATTATGGGCTATCCAGCGGGCCCGGGCAGCGGTGGAAAGGCTATGCCTCACCGCACACAATGCCCGGGTGGCCTGAGCCCGGGCTGGCAACCTCGCAGGTCCTTTTTCCATTAAAGTTTTTTCCGTCCGTCCGTCCGAAAGTTGGCGTACAGCGTTCAGCATTCCCGCCCCGCCTCGTTTGGGGCTGGCTCGGCTTGGCTCAGCCTAGCTGAACATATGTGCAGTTAAAAAAAAAGAGATGATAAAAAAAACATCAAATACAGTGTATAATTCATAAGTCATGTAAATGAATATCCTCGTGTAGCGAACTTGTGAAGCGTAACATTTTTTATGGTGGGTTTGAATTGTTTGTTGTGTGAATTGTGACACTTAAAAAAAAATAGACGTGAAAATAAAGTACTATATTGTTCAATTACTATTTTCACGCTTGGTTGTTATTTTGCTTTTTCGCTAAGTTGCGCGTTGATAAAAAGTGCCCAAAGACACAGCGTGTGTTTTCATGTCGTGTGTGTCAGCTTTATATAGATGATGTAGCGCAGTGATGTAGACGAGCAAGTGTGCATTCCGCCTTGCCTGAAGTAACAAAACCAACACTCGCCGATCGTTGTGAGAAAGGCGGTGCTGCGAAAACAACGCCATGGCCGTCGAACAGATTCCTGAAGACGTGGAAGCGGCCAGCAGCGGTGACAAAAGCTTGAGCAGCAACCCACTGAGTCGCAAGCTAAACAAACTTCTCGAGGCTCGACTGGAAAATGACCGTGAGACCCTTGAGGCTCTACGGTCACTGTCCGAGTTCTTCACGGACAACAACATTCGCACACGCCGGCGCTTGCGAGGCGACCTGGAGAAACGGAGCCTGGCCATCAACGAAGAATTCGTCCAGTCTTTCAGCGATCTTAAGGCACGACTTTTACTCAGATTAATTTTGCGACCGCGACTCCACCTCAACTTCGCTACAACCACCATGGAGTGCGATGGGTGGTAGGGTGATTTTGCGGTTGTGTAAAGCAGGTATTTTCAGAGGGACCTCGTGACGAAAGGATGATTTGCGATTCGAGGGTCCGGTTTTTTTTTGCTTTTCTTGCAGAGTGATGGTGTGCATCAGTTGGTAACTCAGCTTAATGTGCTTAAAGCACGAACACACAGGAGGAAACGATACGATGCGACTGGCGCTACGTGTCATGTTGTGGTGCCCTTCTGTGTGTTTCGTGTTCCTGCACTTGCTACGCGTACGAGGCGTTTACGGATGCCAATTTCTGTGCACTCCACACACAAAGTCATTAATTACGTTAGTATTCTGTAACATGAAGGGGCCCAAAGGCATTACCAGAAATGAGTAATAACGGCCATGAAAATGGTAATAAAGTGAACAGAGGGAACTCGGCTGCTGCGCCACACATTTCAAGTTTCTTATGCTGAGCGCTGGGCCTTATTGCATAATGAAAACACATCTACTTAAGAGTATCCGTGCTGCGTGCCTCATAATCAAATCGTGGTTCTGGTAACGGGAGTCGTCGTCCTCGTATTCTTGTCAGCGTGCTGCCAAAGATTGATAAGTAAATGGCACAGCACTTTTGGTGGAATGGGTTCTCAGTATAAACATGCTTAATTAGTGTAGTTCATTATGTGTCCTTGTTTCAAAATTATCAAAGTGGCGAACAACAAGAAGATGTTCTGATTTATATTTGTTTTAAAGTGCCAAACAACAGTCAGCATGAGAATGTTTTGATTTTATCTGTGTTTGTCTGTACACTTATAAGCAGTAAATTGAGGCTAAGCACTAAGTTGACATTAAGAGGAATAAATGGAGCTGGGCAGGCCATGTAATGCATAGGTCAGATAACTGGTGGACCATTAGGGTTACAGAGTTGGTGCCAAGGAAAGGGAAGCACCCAGTCGAAGATGGCATAGAATAAAGTTACAATCAGCTTGTGCAAGATTAGTGATCACTGAGAGATGCTTTTGTCCTGCAGTGGACATAAACATAGGCTGATGATGATGAAGCATTACATAGGTAGCCAGCATACAATGCAGTGCACATAATTTGCCTTAATAGTGCCACAGTGGTATTGAGCATCAAGTCTTCTGGCAATTCCATTGATAGTCGAACTGTGGGGATTGTGTCTTAAGCACTCAGAAAGGCTGTTCGCAATGCTTTTGTGCATGTGGTATTATGCCGTATAAAGCCTAAATGTGTTCTTATAGCTTTATCATTCACTGTGGTCTACCACGTGACATAGCTAAAAAAAAAAAATCTTTGGCCAGTGATAGCAACTTCCACAAAAGGCACACCATAGTGTGTATTGTACTTAATGCAAATGGTGCCAGCTGTATGTTCTGGCCTCCTATTGAAGATGGCTTGAAAACATTGGATAATCAGCTGGACAATATGCAACCAAGGCCTTCAATCTGAGCACATGCTTATTTCACAGTGAGCATTGCATTATTTTATATGTTGTGCAGGATAACGACAAGATGATAAGATACACATACAGTGTACTTGTTGGTGTTTGGCAATGTGTGTATTGCAGAACCCCCAAGGCGTCTATGGGGACTAGTGCAAATACACATCACTGACCAGCACTGCCTGCGATGACCTGCCTTTGTCAGGCTGCTTTCTCCACATTGATCCAGTTCAAATTTAAAAGAAACAGATATGTCATGTTGAACCAGACTTACAATTCTGCTTATCTTCAACTGCAAAAACCTGATGACAGCCAATCCTGTTTTTGCTTTCATTGCAACAATGCCTTTTATCATCACACGGAGCCTGCAAGGAAATGAAAGCAACATGCAGTAACGACATAAAATGGTCAGTTGCAACCCTAGCATTATGTCTGCTGGTTTGTGCATACTTTTGCATAGCAAATGAAAAGCCAAATTAAAGGGTTCCTCTATTCATCTGTAAGCGGATCAAGTGACCCACAGGGGCTAAAAAAAGTTTGAGAAGCACTGGCCTGAGGTTGTTCTCTTCTGTATTTGTGGCAGTCTGTTGTTAATCAGTAATAGTTTTAGAAGGTATGGACTGGATGTTATGCAGGATTTACAGGGTGGTCCTTTATGAAAGGGAACACGCGAGAATGAGGCCTGTGCTCTGTGGAGGCTGCTTAGAAGGCCAGCAACAGACAGCAAAGGCAAGCACGTCCGCTTGTAGCGCCATGTATTGGCGGCCAGAATAACCAGAAACGGCTGATAGGCAAGCAGCTGTGGACTGCCGCCCATGCCAGGTGGATGTGCAACAGGCGGGGCCGGCAAAGCAACGTTTGCTGCTATCAAACCGCACTCAGTACACTAGCACATTGGAAACGTGGAAGAACCAACATGCGCCCGCTAGTTAATAGGCACTCCCAGCCTATTTTAATGCGTAAGCATTCTGACGAGTACCACAGCAAGATCTGTCTGCAACGTGGCAAAAAGTGTAATGCCTTGTACCTGCCCAAAAATGCGTAATGTGCGATGTTACATTTAATCATTATAATAGTGTAAATGTAGATGAGTGGTAGCTTTATAAGCGATGAGGAACAATTGAAAACAAGATTACTACAGAAAATAACAATAGAGATACATAGCGTCTACAGAAAATGTGTGTGGAAGCCTATAGTAGCGGTGGGCGAACTTGAAATTTGGAGGCCAGCATAAATTTGGGAGTAGGCCAATTTAAATTTCGGGATGCGCCATAGGCCAACTTGATATTTGGGGGTGGGCCAACTTGGGATTTGGAGGTGGGCCAACTTGAAGTTTGAGCGTGGGCCAACTCAAATTTGGTAGTGGGTCAAGTTGAAATTTTGGGGCAGGTTTATGCACACTTTAACAACTGCAGTAGAGTTTCTGCATACTTTTTTGCAGTACGGAGCCCTGGCTCCCCACTCACCCCATAGCACCTTATTTGCAGCGGTTTAGGAAAGAAGTGCATTCAAGTGAAGCTTTAGCTTAGGTAAATAAACATAATGTTGTTATTTATTATTCAGGCTTAGTTATTTATATAATGACGATGTTTACATAATTAAAATTAGTTAAGGTTGTGACAAAGATATTTATATCTCTATTAACAATTAAGATTACTTAATTAGGTCTAACTAATATCAAGGTACCCATAATTCTTGATTAGGCTCCATTGATGGAACCTTAGTAACTTTTGATTAGCCTAATAATTTAACATAAATTGATTTTAAAGCATCAGTATTCCTAATTACCCTCAATTCATCATTACACTGAACTACTTCTGCCTTAACTAATTTTATTAGACTTTGTTAACCTTACTTACACTTATACCTCTCAGTACTCACTATGTATAGTCAAGATCATAAATCTCATTAGTGATACGTAGGCATAAGGCATTTTCATATACACCTCCTTGTGACCTCTGTATACCTCACTTATACCTACGCATGCAGTGCATCGTGCCACGCATTACAGACAGAAAAACAGGCGGACGGGCAGATAAAGTTCTGAGGGAAGAAGCCCTTGAATGCTTGCGCATTAATATAGGTGCACCAGGAGAACCTAATAACTACCGCGTGTATGTCGGCGCTTCCATGCTTGCAGTGCGCTTGCGTATCCCATGCAGTTTGCTAGCAGCAGGTGTTGCGCTGCAGGCCCCGCTCCTTGCACAACACTCATGCGAGGAGGGGGAGAGGGGGTTCCAGCTAATACTAGCAGGCACTTGTCTATCGGCCATGCCTGGTTATTCGGACCACCAATAGGTGACACCGCAAGCAGACATGCTTCTCCTTGCTACCACTTGCTGGCCCTCTAAGCAGCCTCCGCAGACCACGAGCCACACACTTGCGTGTTCCCTTTCGTAAAGGACCACCCTGTACCATTATATTGTGGGAGGTTCTGAAACTGCTACTGGTCATCTTCCTCGACAGTACTCTTCCTATGTGGCTAGCCTAGTGCCTTTTTCAAACTTTATCAGAAATTGACACATCATGTATGAAGTTTGCTTGTGACGAAGCAATTATTTCATGTAGTAGGGACAATAAAAAAAAATTTCTCTGATAGCTTTTCATTGTAGTGTTCCATCCATTGTTATGGTTTTCTTGTTAAAGACATTTGTATAAATTTCTCATTTTCACCCCTGAAGCTTGCACATCTTTTGTAAACATTTCTTTGGACAATATGCAACACTCTGTTCCACGTTCTGTTTTGTTAGTTACTTTGTGAGTTTTTTTGCCACTGTTAACATATTTATTTTAGAGGATGGGAGCAGTGTCTATCCATATAACTGTGGCTTTTTTTCCCCATCTCCTCAGTTATGTAATATCCAAGTAGTACTATGCATTTCAATGTACCTACATACCTGGAATTAATAAAGAAAGAAAGAAACCAACCCTGTTCTGACAGTCATCTCTTTTTTTGCGCCTGCAGGCATCCATGAGTGCTCTGTCTGAGGACATTACGGCCATGGCTGAGGGATGCGCAGGCATGGTAGAGCGTCTGCACTCTGTAAAACGCGACACACGCGAACTTCTTGCACGCACGGGCCAGCTGCGAGCTGAGGCACGGCGTCTAGAAGGGCGGCAGCAGGCAGCACAGGGCTTCCTAGCAGCATTTCAGCCTTCACCTGAGCAGGCGGCTTTGCTACGGGGCACCGGAGGCCCCATCGGGCGGGACCAGCTGGATGAGCGATTCTTGGATGCATTGGCCCAGAGCAGGCGCATGCACGACCACTGCAAGCTGCTGCTGCGAAGCAGCCGAGCCCAGGCCGGTCTGCAGCTCATGGAGTCGCTCGCTGCCCAGGTGAGTAGGAGTGCCAGTGCTGGCGAGCACAGCAGAGCAGCAGTGCTGAAGAACAGAAAACTGTTCTAGGTTGCAACAGTTTTACTGTGTGTACATTGGTTTTTTGTGCATGCTACCTTATATTTGGCAGTGCTACATGCCACATGGAAGCCACAAATGAAAAAACAATCCTGTGATCCTGTTCGGGACTTTCTGATCTCTTCTTTGTACATCATAATGCCAGCAGGGTTGTGCTTATAACGTCACCACTTTAAAACCTCTCAATCGGTCATTCGACAAAGAATGAGAGCGCCGACGTGGCGAGAGCCAGCATTGCGTTATGAAAGGGTAGGGTGTTTGCCTACAGTGGGCCACTGCTTCTTTCGTGAAGCCTTCATTCAGTCGGCCTTCCGCTGGGCACAGTTGGAAGAGTACAGTGGAGGAGCCTTTCTTCTGGTGTGTTGATGTGACCCATAGCTTTCACTGCACTGCACAGAGTGAGAGTATGTGACTAGGAAGAGACAGCGCTTGTGTGGATGGAACAAAGGTAGCAAAAAAATCACAGCAGCCACATAGTCATTTATTTAGTGGCTTTTACTTTGCTATTGCAGCTGCGCATTCATTGTGGGCTGGTGCACAACTGCATCAATATAAAAAAAATGATAGGCGACCCTAATTTTTGACTTAGATGTCTCTTAGTGGCACTCACTCCTCGGCATTGGTGTTCTGTGGGTTAAGCGAGCTAACATTTTTCCCTTGGCAAGATATGTGGGTGAGGAGCGAGGGAGTGCGAGGAGGAAGCAAAGTGCGGCCACCTAGCGAGGCATAACCCCCTAGCGAGTGGCGCACAAAGCGCACCTTACGCGCCCTCTCCAATGCTGACGTCAGAGCATGTAACAAGCATGCGTGCGCAGCTGTTGTGAGTGAGCGAGCAGGTGAGCACCAGGAGACGAGAAGTGAGAGAGGAGGGAGTGACATCACATCCGGTTTGGTAGGCAGATGTTCAGTCTGTCAGGCAATTGTTTTCCATTAATTAGCCAGTGAAATACCCCCCACCTTCTTGTGTGTGACGTCGTTAGTGACATCATTACTTCCGCTTTCAACTTCCAAGTTACCAGGAATTTCGCCGAAGTCGTGCTCACATGGTGGGTCTCAAACGTCTATGGTTCGGTGCTTTGGTGTGCGGTAATCAGGGATTTCTAATTCATTCTCATTATTACAGACACTTCAGTAACTCAACTTATAGCTGAACTTAGGCTCTGATATCATATTTATAAGGAAACTCATGAATTTTGTACTGTACTATTATTTTTTTCTTTTTCTGATTTTTTTTTCTTTAATATTTCATCCCCGGTCATCTCAGGAGGTGAACCAGAAGTGCTGTGCAAGAAACAAGAGTGTCACTCGATGCTCGTGCAACTAAAAAATTTTTAGCACATTATGGTTTGGGACTTTTTAAAGCAAGCACCCTTTTTTACTCAGGAATTCGCTGCACATGGTGTTGAGGGCAGTGGCACTTGCTAAAATGTCATACAGCAATGAAAAGTTGACAAAACCTCCACAAGCTTTTTTATGTAATGAGCTGGCAATGTGCATAACATGGAAACAAAAATGACTGAATGCCCTCTTCTTGGTCATTGCAGCAAGAGGCGGCGTATGAACGCCTGTATCGCTGGCTCCAGAACAGGTGCCGAGTTCTCGGCGCTGATGCTGCAGCCGAACCGGGTCTCCTGTTGGCTCGTGCCTTCGGGGCACTGCGCGAGCGCCCCTTGCTCTGGGGCTATGCGCTTGACGAGTATGCCAATGCACGACGTGCCTGCGTTGTGCGGCACCTCATTGATGCTCTCACCCGCGGTACTGGTGGTGCGGGTGGAACTGGAGGCTCCAGGCCTCTCGAGTCCCTGGCAAAGGACCCACTCCGTTATGCTGGAGACATGCTAGCTTGGGCGCACCAGTGTGCCGCGTCTGAACGGGAGCTATTGGAGCAGCTGCTTGCACAGTGCGGCGGGCTGCGTGGAAGGTGAGAGGAGTGCTGGTTCTCAGGAATTTTGTCAAAAGTCTACGGTGGCAAGACTTGACATGGCATAAGGAGGCTACAAAATAGCTAAACATGAGGATAGCTATAGACAGTATGTGACTATGCTTGAAGTAATGGAGAAACTTGACAATTTCAGTGTCACTGGAAAATTAAGCAGGTTGCCTCACAATGGTTTAGTATATGAAATTATGCATTGTATAAAATTACCATAGCATAATGACAACTCAGTGTTGCATGCTGAAACCATTTGTGCTTCTGAAGCCATGTAAGCGTCCTTTAATAAGGCTCGATTTTTTTTGCCATATGTGACCGCCCAGGGTCGATTTTTTTTATTATTGCAGATTCCAATTCTTCTTAGAGACTTATTTCGAAAAAAATTCACCGTAACTGTTCTAGGGTGACCGTAAAGTGAGAAAAAGATATTTTGCGTTGGTATATATACATACTTTTCATTCATGAATAACAACAATAAAAAAGGAAATAAACTTATAAGAATTGAAAATGTGATGCATTGTTATAAGTTCAAGGCTTTCAAAATGCGCACGCGAGAATATTTTGCAAGATTCAAATGTTCCTGCTTACACTATTATGTACATCCATAGCGTAATCAAACTGTGTAGGTGGGCACACTCAAGAAAACTGTGTGGTTGTGTGCCCATCAAAAAAGCAAAGCATGTGACAAACTTCCACTAATCTTCATCTTATCGCCAACCAGAGGCAATTCTCGCGAGTCTAAAAAAAAATAAAGCATCGGAAACACATGCACAGCAGCATCCTTCCTATGCGCACCCGCTTGGGCACTAAACGAGCGAGAAACAAGCGGTCACCCTTTGAGCGATTACTAATGAGATAGCCATCAGTTTTGCAAGCGCAAGAAGCCGAAACAGCCCACGGAATAAAGCCCAAACCGCCACCCGCCTGCGCGCGCGCCAATGCGCGAGTGGTACTATATAGACGCGCGGGAGGGAACTAGCGCTAAAACAAACCATGCAACGAAAACCAAGAGAGGGAGGCGCGCGAAAAAAATTCCCTGCATTCCCACATAATGGCAGCACATGACAGAAAAGAAAATGTTTGGAAATTGGCACACCTTTTAAACGCATAGACGGTGCGGTAAATATACGGCATCAACCATTTTGGGCTTCGTTCGCGGTGCCGTATATTTACGTCATTGACCCTCAAAGGGTTCAGATAAATAAAGAGTGCTCTAATGGGATCGTAATGTGTAATGGTTCCACCACAGAGGTCCACCTTAAAAATGAAGGAATAAGCTCATTGAATGAAGCCTGAACATGTAAGACTGATGCGTCTCGAGGTGATGGTTATGTAAGGAGGGTATAATCTGACACACTTTTAGTCCATACATTCTAGTGCAGGGTGATTTTTCTTTTTTCTTTTTTTTTTCATTACATGCCACATTTGCATGTACTAGTGCTCCTTGCTGTTGCATCATGACCACTTTCAGAAGACATATTCCATGTGCCTGCTTAGCCTTATGCACACTTCACAGTTCCTAAAGGTAAATGTGCAGTCACCGTATCAAAGGGACATTAAAACGCAAGACTTTTCTTGTGCGTTCTTTGCCACTCTTAATGAAACTGATAAATTCACTTGTTGAGGTCACTTTGTCACATATTCAAGAGTACATAAACTGCTTCAGCGATGGCCATTTTCCTTTTGTGTTTTGTAAACATGGTTCCAGTACGGACACTGAATCGTCGATATCATAGTTTGTTGGTCAGTGAAAAGATTTATAATTGTTGTACTGTTTGTGGAGGTAGTACAGTAAAACTTAGTTAATTAGGATTTCACAGGACCGAGAAAAATGACTGAAGTACTACCGAATGTCGAATTATCAGGGGAATCAAGAAAACAATAAACAAATGCTTACTACGTCAGCACGCTTTTATTTACTGACTAAATGAGCCAATCTTGTTTCTATTTTACACAAGAACAGTGCAGAACCTGCAGTTCTCGTCATCTCATGGTTGATTAGCGCTTGCAGCGGTGAAGGCCTCACGACTTCCTTCACAGCGTAGCCGTGGCAGGCATCTTCTTCTGAGATGGGTTTTCTACTACTGCGCGCACATCCTGATTATTATTTCTCCTGTGAGCTGGTCGCCGACCATCGTGATGTAGCCGGTGCTCTTCATCCTCGAAAGCTTGTGAAAATGAAACCAGTTTGTCGCAACTGCTGCGGACGAAACTGCGGCCGCTGTTGACGTGATCATAATTGGCGACTAGGGAGTTATAAAGGCACGTGGCTGGCATGGTGTTACACATGGCGGTGAACGCAAGAATAAAGGCTTTAGAGGCACAAATTGACAGCAACGCCTGAATGCTTCGTACCTTTTACATATGATTTCCACTCATGACTGTGGCGATGTGGACTCTGCCGCTTCGTTTTGGTGGATGCTAAACCATTCTTGCTCTTTTGCGGCGCACATTTGTGGTGCTCTGGCTCTCGCCGCACCCCGAGAATTGTCCAAATTAACCCATGTGCGGCCAAGTTAACGAGAGTTTCATTCCATTAAATAATGCATGTGCCTTGCCGGGAACGAAGGACAAGTCCGATTTTCCTAATTAATGTGGGTCAAATTAGCGAGGTTTTACTGTGCCACAGCTAAGGAAAGTTAGGGTGTGCAAGGCTCAGTTCATGAGCACATGGTTGACCATGCAATCTGTACCGTCTGCTCATGACCACCAGAGCTGTTGGCACAATTACGATTGTATGCTGTGAAAACAAGGTGCCTGTCTTTGGTTTGTGCCCACCTTAGGATGGACATAACTCTTGGCTTTTGCACACAATTGCATTGTTCCCAGATGACTGGCACTCGCACTAATTCAGTTGTCAGCATGGACAGCTCATAATTGATGTGTTATTGGTGGGCACTTGTGTGCCATGATTAAGCCAGCACGCACAAAAACCACTATTCATAAAGTTCACAATGTGGACATGGCCAGAGTACAGGCACCTGATTTCTACAGCACACACCCATAGCCTTGCTGATAGCGTAGGTGGTTATTTATAGGGTTTGGCATTTTTGTTTAAAACTAAGGAACATCTAAAAAAAGGATGCCGAATTCGTTTTCGTAAATTCGGTGTTAACCTAAAAATGTCAATGCTGCTAGACAATTTGTCATAGAAAAAATGAGGTAGGAGGTTATTAGCAAGAATTGGTAATTTAAAGCTTTATAGCACTGGAGCAGGCCTGATTTGGCAAAAAAATTGAACTCGTTTTAAATTATTAATGCTGATGAACTATTTTGTGCTTGTTACAGGCATAAATTATTTTCTTTCAGTCATTACTTATAATCTTAAATCTAAACACCTGATTGTAGTCATCACGTCACTGCTTCAGTTCATTGTGTCGCTGCATTTACTGAATTGCTTGGCCGGTACATGCAGCAGTTGCCTACACAACACAACAGCACCACCTCAAACTCACTGTGCCTGCTTCTTTTACTAATACAGTAAACATGCACCACCAAAAAAAAAAAAAATCAATAACCCACTGCCGCCATTGTTGTAACAGGAAATACCCTGGAAATTGCTGAACAGGACACTTGCATTTTTATACCAGTAAACAGCGAAGAATATTCTGTAAAAGAATAGTCACTGAAGACACTAGCAAGCTTTTATTTTAAGACTGTTGTCACTGAACGTAGTTTAAAATTTTCCCTTTGGGTCCTCCACTACAGCGTGCCTCATAATCATAAAGTGGTTTTGGCACGTTAGACCCCATAATTTAATTTCTTTTTTTTTGTGTGAAAAGCCTAAACTGTTAATGAAGCCTAAACTGGTAAGCCAAGGAAAGCACAGGTGAAATTGTTTGTTGCTTTAACTGAAAAAGTCTAGAAATGATAATTGGAAATGAAAGTAGACAAGAAAGCACCTTGCCATCGATGAGAGCCACATCCTCCGCATTACGCTTGTGATTCTGCCAATTGAGCTCTGGCAATCCATTCCCATGCCCACATTCTTAAGTATTATGTGTACAAGGTCTGACTCTAGGAGTGCTAGCCAACGCCACTCATGGCCATGATGTCAGCATCGCATGCATAATGTGAGGGCTGCAAGTTCGGCTCCTACTAGTGGCAAGATCTTTTTTCTTCTATTTTTCTTTACCTTATCATTTCTACATTTTAATTAATACAACAAATAATTTCCCCTATGCTCTCCTTTGCTTCATTATCTTTCGGTCTCGCATGGTTGTGACTAACAAAGTGTCAGACCCCTCAATTCCCCTTCTCGTTCAAGCCTAGACTAAATTTCCCTCACCCCCACCCGTTTTCTCGTCACAGTGGCGGTGGTGGGGAAGCAGCCCTAGACCACATTCTGGCTGGCCTGTGCTCCCCGCTGCGCCTGCGCCTCGAGCAGCTGGCCGTTGGGGAGAGCAGCCCGCTGGTGCTGTGTCGCCTCCGGTCAGTGGTGCGCTTCTACGCGACCACCCTGGGCACAGGTACTGCGCTGGCCATCTGTCTGGATGAGGTCGGTGCGCTGGCACACAAGATGTTCCTCAACAGCCTCACCTGCCACTGCACACGGCTCCTCGACAAGGTATGCCAAGGATGCCATCACATGGCCAGACTTCAGTTCTTTTTGATTTGTAGTCCTGGACTGCCCAAAGTGCTGCTTTCAGTAAATGAGCACTGGTGTACGCGGTGTTTCGGGTAGTCCTGAGAAATCTGAGACAACAAGTCGAAGATGCCCTTTACTGTACGAGGCTGTCATGGCGATCTTGGCTCTCCCAAGCTCTAGAAAGTAAAATGTCAACATCAGCCTTAAACTCTGCAGCCTTCGGATATCTAAAGTGCCATGGGAGCTTCACTTTGCTTCATTTGGTGGCCACTCTGGTTGCACATGGAGCGACCTGTGTGCTTTATATGTGGACTGCAGACGTCCAAGTTTGCTAATATAATGCCCTCAATGGGATAGTGAAACACAAAGACGTTGAGGTGATGGGTCAAGTTACATGCAAAAACATTTGTGTACTGTCAAGGCTTTGGTTGCATAATAAGGATCTCGGGTGATTACCATTGACCTTCCGCTCTGGTATCCCTCATAGCCTGTGTGTTTGGGGCATTAAACCCAATTGATTGAACAACCAGCCAGGTGATCACAACTTACTAATGCCCTTGTGCAGCAATTGTGAAATTTTTTTTTTTCATGCACACACAGTGCAGGTGTACTGTCTGTGTGAACAAGTACTTAGCAATATTCAAGCAAGTCATCCAGGGCATAGAAGAAATGGGTAATGCAGTGTGAATACAGTCGACTCCTGATAATTCGAAGCCGCTTAATTGGAATTTTCGGTTAATTAGAAGTGAAGTGCTGGTCCCGTCAGTTTTGCATGTAATCCTATAGAAGAAATCGCTCGATAATTCGAAGTCCTCATCCAGTAATATTGTTTAATTGGAAGTTAATTTTCAGCCGGGATCCTCGAGGTGACCGTCATTATTTGGTAGAATGTGCAATTTTTCAAGTGTTGCAACAGTTCCGTGCTCCGCGTCGGTGTCATCGCCACCGCAGCCGCCCGCAACCGCCCGCAACGGCATCCTTCTCGGAGCGGCGCGATTATTCATTGCTACGGCTGCCGTGGCCTCCGCGATCAACTCTGGCGGGAGGCGAAGCGGCTCCCGCCGGAGGCCACACGCGGCTGCCGCGCGTGGCCGGAGCTGATCGCGGAGGCCATGCGGGTGCCATAGGTGCACGCAGCGCTGCATACTGGCAGTAGCGAGATTGTGCGAGATTATTCTTGCAGTGTGCGCAGCGTTACGTCGAGGCATGTGATGGTCGAGCGTCTTGTGTGGGAAGCTCGTAGGCTAGGTTGTTCCACGAGTGATTCGGAATTGACTGTACCTAGTCGCGCAGTTTATAGCCATGGCAAACCGTGGCTCTTATCGCACGCTTGACCTGGCAACGAAAGTCGAGGTTTTGAAGAAAATTGAGAAGGGAGGTGCCGCCAAACAAGACATAGCGCGGAAGTACGGGATCAAGCCGAACACGCTCTCTAACTACATCAAGAACAAGCGCACAATAATGGATGCATTTGCGAACGACAAGTTCAAGACTTCTCGGAAGCGAATGCGCACCGGCGCTTACCCAGAGTTGGAGAAGGCTCTGCTGGTTTGGATTAGGGAGGCCCGGAGCAACAAACTTCCTCTCAGCGGAGACATCGTTGCGATGAAAGCCCGAACGCTTGCAGCAATGTTGGGAATCGATGACTTTGTTTCGTCAGATGGATGGCTGACGCGCTTTAAAGATCGCCATGACCTGGTTTTCAAGAGCGTGTGTTGTGAAAAGGCGTCCGTTAAACAGGAAACATGTGCCACATGGAAGGACGGAAAGCTGCGTGAATATCTCGCCGAATACAGACCGGAAGACATCTTCAATGCAGATGAGACTGCACTCTTCTATCGGCTCCTACCAGAGAAGACCCTGACATTCAAAGACGACGACTGTGCTGGGGGCAAACGCAGCAAGGAGAGAGTGTCGATGCTGATCGCGGCAAACATGACTGGCACGGAACGATGTCGGTTACTTGTGATCGGGAAAGCCGCGAAGCCGAGATGTTTTAAAGGCGTGAAGACGCTGCCTGTGGACTATGAGGCGAACAAAAAAGCGTGGATGACGGCCGAAATCTTCAAGAGCTGGATAAGCAAATTGGACCGCAAGTTTGCTGCTTCGAACCGCAAGGTGTTGTTCCTTGTCGATCACTGCAGTTCTCATGTGAATGTGCCAGCCTTGAGTGCAATACGCCTCGCATTTTTGCCTGCAAACACAACGGCTGTTTTGCAGCCAATGGACCAAGGCATCATCAAGAATGTTAAAGTCCTGTACAGGCAGCACCTCCTCGAGCGCATGATTTTGTGTATGGATAGCTCCACAAAGTACGAGGTGAGCCTGCTTAGTGCCATCCACATGTTGGCGCGAGCATGGGATCGTGTGAAGCAAGAAACAATCGCAAACTGCTTCAGGGCTTTCGGTTTTGTGGCAGCTTCTTCGGAGGATGCCTCTGAAATTTCAGCGGAGGAAGCGTCAACAAGCGAGCTTGGCGGCACTGATTTTGGTGATGCTCTCGGGGACGTCAATTTTGAAGACTACGTCGCCGTAGACAAGGCGGTCGAAACGTGCGGTGCACTGACGGATAGCGAAATTGTAGAGATTATTCGGCCCCAGGAAGCGACCCAGGAAAGCGACGATGACGTTGAAGGCGAGCCGCAACCTAAGGCTGCCGATGTAGCTGCGGGCCTTGCTCTTGCGGAGCGCTTCTTTGCCGCTGAAGGTAACGCGGAAGAAGCGTTCCGCCACATCTACAGCCTGCAGAACTTGCTTTCAGCAGTGCGATTCGGCAAGAAGAAGCAAAGCAAGATGACCGACTATTTTTCTTAGAGAAAATACTCGATTTCGCCACAAATAAAGTGCTGTTTTTTGTGTTTTGTGCTTAATTGGAAGTTCATTTAATTCGAAGTGTTTTGCGGTCCCCGTGAACTTCGTATTAACGAGAGTCAACTGTACAGTCAAAGCTTGTTAATTCAGATTCCGCGAGGATGCTACGAAAATTCGAATTTTGCAAAATTTGAACTAATGAAAGTCAGACAAAAAATCGCTCAGTTAAGTCGCATGTATAGTCCAACGTAACGTGAGTGTGCTTGTGCACACACATCACGTTGATGAGAGCAACAATGTCTATACAGTAAAACCTCGTTAGACCGTACCCGCTTAATTAAACAGTAGTTTCGTTTTAAAAGTAGTGAAGTCAAATCCCCGACTCAATGGCCATTGAACATAATGTGTTTTGTATCCGCATAAACCGCACCAGCTTATTGCGTATGCATCAGTTTACACGTGGTGTTTCCACTTTTCGTCTCGCAAAAATGGTGGTGCGTCGTCTCCATCAGGCGGCCTGGCAGAGCAACAAGCCTCAGAGATCAGAAGAACAGCCTCCAAGCGCTCTGTGCGTTTGCGCGCGAAGCCACTTCAACATCAACATCATTTCGGCGCCATGCCAGAGTGCGTTGTAGCGTTGTGTTAGCAAGGGCTCGTGTCATGCCGAAGCTCAGATAAAAAAGACGCCGGGTGCTCAACATAGAAGGAAAATTAGACATTGTTCATGCTATCGAATATGACATGAAGAAGTTGGCTCTGGCACGCGACGGGGGTCTACTGTTGACTACGGTGTGTGGCATGCGAAGAAAGTGCTCGGCAGCGCTGCCGCGACCGCGAAGAGATGCCATGTCAGCTATGAGGTTCGACTTTTCGCCATCATTGCCTCTGTTGTTGCCGAAGTGCCGCCTAGCGACAGTGATGAGGACAACACGGAAAGCGATAGCACGGGCGATTCAGGCCCGACAGTGGCAGAAGCTGCGTGTTATGTCAGCCTCATGAATGCAATCGAGAACAGTACCTCGCAATGAGAAAGGGGCCCCACGACTATTTCAATGCTACCGCGCCTTTGCACAGAGAATATGCAACACCAACGAGGAATCTTCCATGCGAGTGTTTGTCAAGAAGAGGGGGCAGGCTGAAAAGCTGGCTCGCAGCTTCAGTAAGTTCGAGGCCGCTGTCATCGCTACTAGAACGCCGCGGCATCAAACGAAAATAACACTTTTGTCATGCGAAGTGAATAAATACTGCACTTTTTTTTCCCATTTCAATTGCACACTCTCTGAGTTCCGTTTTTGACAGGTAAATGGGTGATCTCATGCTATTTCAGTTAAGCAGTACTACAGTTTAGTAAGTCAATGAAGGGGGCTAGTTGGTGAACGTTCATGGTTATACTGCGCTCAGTTTTACAAACACGATACTAAGGAAGGACAGGACGTGGACGGACGTTGCGCTTCGTCCGTCCACGTCCTGTCCTTCCTTAGTATCGTGTTTGTAAAACTGAGCGCAGTATAACCATGAGTTTAGTAAGTGCTTTCTCAGAGCTCCGGCCAACTACGGTTTAACGAGGTTTCACTGTACTAGTCGGCAAAACGTACAATCCAAAGTGACTAAACAGTTTGGCAGACTCTACTGTAAGTGACATTTATGTAATGTGAAGTATTGTGCAAATTGTTGCAGCATGAGACGCTGGTACAGCCAAGCTGGTGGGGCTTAAACAGCACACACAGTCATTTTTGCTGCTTCAGCAAGCTTACACTTCTCAAATTCGACTTGGGTCAGCAGCTTTTTTGAGTGGTACATTTTGGCAGGAAGTTTTGACATGCCCACTAGACGAGAATCGTTATGGCACAAGACGCTGACGCTTTTTGAGCTTGTTAGGGCTGCATGGCCTGCGACACGCTTGGTCATTTTCCTATTACCCAATGTTTTAAGACGGCAACGGGAAGCCAAATGAAATCAAGGCCGCCAGAATACGATGCTGTCAGAGTGAAACATGGCACTCACTGTATGCCACCTGCAGCAGAGAACAGCAGCGCATTTGGGTTCATGCTTATTAAAACCATGTGGCATGCTCCCAATGGCACTGGAAAACAGATAGGTGAAAATGCTTATAGCAATAGGGTTGGTGGTGATAGCTGTGAATGCGATGTGTAAAGACTTGTGAGGAGATTTGCTGGTACTGGAAGAGGAAACTGAGTGTGTGCCCACATTTTTACATGCCACGGGCAGGCGAGTGCCACAGAAAAGCTGCTGTGGCGAGCACCTGCTGCTCTCAATCATGCATGCCTCACTGCTTTTCAGATCCAGCAGACAAAAACATACATACGTTTTGCAGTTTGGCGATGTACTGAACATTGGTGCCAAAATATTTGTTTCCGGGAACATATTAACCGCTTAAAAAAAAGCATAAACTATACTGAGTCGCTTTTTTTTAGTTCTCAACCACAAATGGGGGGGGGGGGGGCACCGAGAAATTGTACGAATCAGGATCATATCAATCAGGTTCTGCTATATTTATTTGAATCGTACGAGCAATAGGACATGATGAAGGAAAAAAAAAATGCAACCAAACATATGACCCGTGTACTTGTTTATTTTTATTGGGTGACCACTTTTCACCGCCCAACAAATGTTATCGCACAGCGCAGGATGCGCCTGCATGTATCGGAAGTTTCTCAAATGTTATTGATGGTTCTATCCATTGTTTGTTGTCACCGAACCTTGTGTAATCTGATTTCATGTATGCACGACGTGAATGGTGTAGACCTTTCTGGAAGACACGCGGCCACCGGCGATTACTCTGGAACCTTTGATGACTGATCTATAAAAGCCGACGCGCTTGACCCGCAGATCAGCTTTTCACCGATCGCCGACTGTGCTCGCCGCTATCGCCGTTCTTTGAGTGTAGCCTGTTTTTGAGGGTACAGGTTTGCCCAGTAAAACGCTAGTTTCGTCATTCCCAATTTTGCTGCTTTTTTCACTGTCACTACTACGTGTCAATACGAAACACAAACATTGAGAATACCGTATTTACTAGCTGAATCATCGCACCCCTGAGTTTTGTCGTCAAAATTCCATTTTTTTTCTTTCCCGTGTAATGATCGCACCCTGAACATGTTGCAGCAGTATGTCATGTGCCAAGTCTAGCTAATGATGATTGCACTTACCATCTGTCGAGTGCTACGCGAGTGACTCTTGAAGATATACCAAGCAGTCTACACGCACCCAACATTCTTAAGCAGGTGCCCCACTTCATTCTTTTCATCACTTTCCGCACTTCCATGAAAAAAAAAAGCTACAACCAAACTTGCCTTGGCTTTGTTATTTGTAGGCTTCATAATGGTTTTGGTGAGCAACAACAACGTAAAGGGCGCCTTTCGACTTTTCTCGTCTGCACTCGCGGGCATGCAACAAATTGCGAGCGGCAACGATAGTGGCCACATTTGCACTGATACGTTAGAAGTGTACTCTAATCATACGCCGACGCTTGTAACGCTGCTAACATATTCGCCCACCCTTAGCGGAAACGTGCTGTATTAGGATAGCAGTGAAGACAAACGCCACAGTTTCCGCAGCATGCCGGCCATGTGTTTCTATGTCACTAGCAGCTGATCACGCCCATCTCTGTTTCTGTCCCCTCAAAGTGGACATGGCTACGTTATCGTCGTAAACTTGCTCATATTAACAATATTATTCATTACTGATGCGGAAGAAACTGTTTCAATGTGCGTAATGTACTCGCGAGAAGAAGAATAATCGCATTTGGCGCGTCCCGCAGCAAATGCGGGATGAAAAAAGAAAATGTTTCTTTTCGTGGGAAATTTAACCTGCGTAATGATTGCACCCCTGTATTTGCATCAATTTTTTTGACAAAAAAGTGTGATCATTATGCGTGTAAATACGGTACAAAAATATGAACCACTAATTACATTTTAACAAGAAATGGTCGCCAAAATTTCTGTAGAAAGAACTTTCAATTGTTTTTCCTGTAAGAACTGGCAGCAATGCATTCCACTCATGCACCGTTTGTGGGGGAAAAAAAATAAACATTTGAATGTTTTCTTCTTGCAACGATACTTGGGAATTATTGATGCTTCTCTTGCATCTCACAACTGTAATTGAACTGAAATAATTATATATTTTTCGTCCCACCCAACTGTTAATAGGGTATGCAAAAATTTTATAATTTTACTTTTCTCCTAGTCAACTGGCCTTGCAATCCTCAATGGTTATAGAATCCTGACACAATCCTACAGTTGTGTAGTAACAATTAAGGGTATTATGAATTGCGTTGTATTTGAAAGAAGTTTGCTGCATATTCTTTCCAACACTTTCAATAAAGTCACCATGATGGTTGGTTAGTGGTACTATGCCTTGTGTGCTATTTTCTTGAGGTTCACCTCTAAAGCCCTGATGACGGCTTCATGTACCTCCCAAAATTTCTTCTTTAGCCTCAAGTGGGCATGCTCCGCCTATCTTAAGTGCCGTCTATGAGAAATATAGCAGAACCTATGATCCCAAAGGCTTTATTGCAATTTTATTGCACGGAAGAGCGTACGGAGTTTTGGCCATTTATGTGAACTATGTTTGCCAGTAAGGTGAAAACATTTTTTCTGGCTTGAGAGAGAGAGAAACAGCTTCATGTAGTCACCTGCAGAACAACACCATGACTAAATGGCGCCATGACCCGGGCCCTGACGTCTTCTCAGCGGGTGGTCTCTACTCAACTCCAGCGTGTGTTACTCCCGCGGTCGGTCACCCTGAGGGGCAACATTTCGTTGGTTTCGCTCGGCCTTTGTCTTTCAAGAGCCGCCGAGACCTGCTGGACGGCCCAGGTTTGGCTTTCGTGGTCGTAGCATTCCACCGCAGCCGCGGGTCGCGGCGGAATCGTTGTACTTGTCAAAGCTTCGTCGGGGAACTTGGTGCAATCCCATAGGATGCGCGTCAGGGTGGCCCTCTCGCGCTGGCACACGCGGCACACATCACTCACATATAATTTCGGATATAGATGAGCCATTAACACTGGGGTGGGTAAGGAACCAGTTTGCAATTGTCTGAACAGCACCGCCTCCGCTCGGCTCAGCCCCGGGTGCGGGGGTGGGAAAGTCCTTCGAGCCAGGCGGTGGAACTGTGTAAGCTCAATGAACGTCGTCATGCGGTCCTTGGCACTACACCACGTTGGACGGTCGGTTGCGGCGGCGCGGTTGGTTAGCGCTCGCGCCGCTGCGTGTGTCGTCTCGTTGTGGTTATCGTGCTTCTCCGACGCATCGTTGCCCGCGTGCGCGGGGAACCATTTGATTCTAATATATCGATTCTCTCGTTGCAGGTCAGCCGAGCACAGAACGCGCACAGCCTCACCACACACTTTGCCCTTTGCATAATTCCGCACTGCACTTCGCGAATCGCACAACACTGTCTGGCACCCGGGGTCGGCAATGGCCAGGGCAATGGCCACCTCCTCCGCCTGACACGCCTCGCGGACCCGTAAGCTCGCCGCTGCCCTCGTCACGCCGGACGACGCCTTGATGGCGGTAGCTGCGAACGCCACGCAGTCTCCCTGGTATTCTGCCGCATCCACGAACCTTGCGTGCTCGTCCTTGGCGTGAAAGTCGATGAGGGCCTTTGCCCTCGCCGCTCTTCTCTCCTTGTTAAACTCCGGGCTCATGTTTCTCGGGATGAGGTCTACCCGAATCCAGCGCCGGGTCCCGTCCGGGACAGAAACGTCGCTACTCGACTTTTTCGCCCCGGGCGGGAAGCCTAAGTATTGAAGTATGCGCCTGCCAGCTTCGGTCATAGAGAGCCGCTCCAGCTGGGCGATCCGTTGCACTTCCGCAATTTCCTCGAGGGTATTGTGTACCCCCAGGCTCAGGAGCTTGTTGGTGTTCGTACACTCAAATAGTCCGAGCGCCGCCTTGTAAGCTCGGTGTATCAGGGCGTTGATCTTATTCTTTTCACACTGCATCCAGTTGTGGAAGGCTGCAACGTAGGTGACGTGGCTGATTACAAAGGAGTGCACAAGCCGAATCAAGCTTTCCTCCTTCATCCCGGCCTTGCGGTTGGCGACCCGTCTGATGAGCATAGTGCTGCACTGCAGAACACCTTGAAAAATGCATGCAAGTTACCTCACTCTCATTGTAAGGCAGTTGCTTGCTTGATTTATTTGTTTGTTTCCTTGCAATTTTTGTGTGTTTGAGTCATGTTTCACTACCAAGGTCACAACTTTTCATTTGAGCACTATAGAGCCAGTTGCTATAATGGCTTTTGTTTAACAAGACCTTCAATGTAGGTCAGAGGATGCTTGGAAGGCAGGGAGTATAGTTAAGTTTACTGTAGAGCTTGTTCTTCAACCATCCAACATGCATATGCCAGATGGAAAAGTTGGTTGTTGTTTTTTTACTTCGTTGTAATGTTTTGGCACTACACAACGTTTTCTTTTACTACGACAGCACGCTCAAAACCATGTTCGCTGCATCTGTCCATCGTTTCTGTTGCAGCATCATTGTCACAACATCGTCATCATTGTCAAGTCGCTGTTATTATGTCATCAGGCCACCTCTTTGTCCTCCGCTACACACATGCCGCCTGGCAATGAAAAACAAAACTTTGCCCACCACGGCCACTGGGAATCATAACTCATACCCCTGCAGCAATGTGCAGTTGGGAGTAGAACAGAAACTTGGGCAAGTTGGTATGGATTGATTTTTCTTGTAGAATTCGGCGTGCACGAAGCAATGAGAGCACGAATGGAAGAAGCACACAGACAGAAGCACTGTCCCTTCCTTTTGTACTCGCGTCGCTAGTGCACTCTAAATTCTGTGAGAAGGTGCATTTGGGAATCCTACGCTTGTTGTGTGTCTAATGTCCGAGTTCTTTACATCCACGTTGAAAGTATTGCTTCATCAGTACACTGTTCCATCACATCAAACCAGACATGCTTCCCAGTCTGCTACAACTTAATTTTTGCGCTTTGGTAATTTATGCAAGGTTCTGTGCTTTGCATAGACTCTGAGAGGGGTGCCATCTGTGCATGTAACTAAAGAGGCCACGGCAAACAAGGCTTCACTGCAGGAAAGACGTTACGTATATCTCAGAGGAGGATGGCAGCGTCTACTGTAAGAGCATGCTGTTGTTGCTTCAAATGAGTTCAAACGAGTAGCTCTGTCCCATTGTCCTCTCTTGTATGCTGTGTATTGTTTTTTGGCACCTTAAATATAGGTATGTAATGAGCCCAGGGCAAGATGACTTACGGAAGTCTGCGGATTTTTTTTTTTATTATCCTTATGTATATTGCTCAACATTGCCCACCATGCCTCGACACATTGTAATCCGTATCAAGAAGTATGTATATCGGATGTCTCTCTTTTTTTTTTTCTCTCGTGTTAACGTGATTTTCTTTGTATCAACCATGCCATGTAGCACAATTTTACTTCTTGAGCTTGATTACTCTGAGAGGCAGACAATATTTGCACGAGAAATCAAAATGAATATCTTAATGATTAACAATCTTTTTTAAAATTAGCTGTTAAACTAGTTTCCTTATGGCATATTGCAATTTATTAATTGTAGCCAGCGACTTAGAATGTCACTTCCACTTAGAACGAATTCTAAGCATGACACCAGCTTTGAAACATTGATTTCCGAAGCTTGCAATAAAATACAGCACTGTTTCAGTAATTTTTTCCTTCAATGCATAAAAAGTAGGGGTTAAAATGCATAAAAAGTTTGAATACTAATAGAATACTACACACTAACTGTTCATATTCGTATTCAAAAAGTAACTACCTACGTATTGGGTGTTTTCGAATATTAGAAGGTAACCAAATATTTCATGATGGCGAAATGTTAGTCTGGTTACTGTTTTCCACCTGCTAATTAAAGTACAGCAAATTATGAGAAGCGAGGCAATGGCAAAAGTTGTCTACACAATGCATAAATAAAATAAATAATTCAATCTTTCTTTTCATTTTCAGGGCAAAAGCCTACATGGCAACATGTCTAGTCATGTAGCACTTTTACCATTTATGCTACATCCTATCATGTTTTTCCTGCAACGGGCCCTTTTACATGTGTCCACGGCGAGCAAATCCTTCAGCATGTTTTTACAATTTATGATCTTTTTCTAGCAACCATTTATTTAGTGCTTTATGGAAAGTTATTCATACAGCAGTCATTATTTCATGCAGATATTGTGTGCAAACTGGTTCCAAAGATGTTGACAGGCTGTTAATACAGCTCTTTTTAAATGGTGATGGGTGATCTTGTGCTGAATACTGATTGTATGTCCCTGATAGCCGTCTTTTTTGTGCTAGTCAGTAGAAGCCTAGTCTGTGTTTGACTATTGCATGTTCAATTTGATATTAGATACTTAGTATTCATATTTGATTCATATTCAAAAAAAAGTTTATATTCACTTACCTATTAATAAAATGGCATCTTGTTAAAAAAGTAAGGGCAGCACCAGTGTGTTTTTACCACAATTTTGACAGTGCTTATCTCAAAAGTGCTGCTAAGTTTCAGTTTTGTTTCAAGTGGATGTGTCTTATGAAATCGATTTGTATATTGCAATATGTGCGCTAAAGTAATTAATTAAAAAGTTGATTAGGGTACTTTTGTAAATTAGTCAATTATGCATTTTTTCTTTAGTGTAAGTAATGTCTGCCTATTCAGGTAATCCAGCTCAATAATTAGATTTGTGCTATATGCCACAAGCGATTTTTAAAAATTCTGTTACCGTTAAACTAAAGCTCCAGGTATATATAACTAAGTGTACTATGGCAGTATAACCAAATAATAACCAAGTGAACAATGGCAATTCTGTTGTTTCAGGCAGAGCTGCCCCCTGGCGACCTGGGTGCACCCCCTTTTCTGCAGCAGCTGCTGTCACTGGTGCGTGAGCTCCTGTCAACGCGCGATGGCTCCCTTGCACCTGTCGACCAGAGGCAGAAGGACCTGCCCGACATACTTGCTCAGGTGAGAGCTGTAGAGACTCTGCCGGACACACTCATTAGACAATTTTAGCTAAGCATTACTCTCGGCTCATATTCCATGCACCCAGCTGCTGCAGAGAACTGTGTCGATTTCACGTTTTTGACGAATGCGTGCCCCAGAGACACGAGCAACATGGGGTGCGCCTGGCAGCAGTAAGACAAAGGCTCAAGTAGATGCATTGTCATGTTCCGCTCAAATGATACGGCGATGGAACCAAGGCAGCATTCTGGTTTCCGCTGCTAACATTAGTGTTGTGCACTGGCATTCCCGCAGAACGGTTGTGTAAATGTTTAAAGTATGTACACGCGTCTGAGCAGATGGCACAGTAAACACTCGGCTAAAGCTGTCTGTTCACAACATTGAGGTGTGCTTACGTTTTTACAGTTGCAGCTGCCCATCCAAGAACAGGCACATTATCCCCTCCAGGTGCCAATTCTGTCCTGAAAATTTAATTTGAATACATCTTACTCACAGCTCACTTGCGGATCGTGCAGGGCCTGGTGCAAGCCGTGTGGCAAAGCTCTGTGTGCCGTTTCGTGCGTCATGAAATTTCACACACTTTGTGACCTGCCTTAGTTGAGTAAGAATCTATGACAAACTTACTCTGGAGCTTAACCTCGCTTCACATAATAGTTGGTTTTGAAGGACTGTAACACAGAGCGTTATCCCTGTTTCTGACTCTATTTGGGGCAATGACAGACCCATATGAGGTTTGCAAGCATAAATTATGAAGTAAATTGATTTAAAGTGCTTCAGTAGTTTTTTGAAAAAAGAGAAGTTTCAAAATATGCCATAAAAAAGAATAAAAATAGTGTAACTTTTCGTCATAAAAATAAAATGCTTAATTAAAGGATTAATATCATCATCATCATCATAACCCTACAGTCGATCCTGGATATATCAAACTTAGTTATATCCAATTAGTGTCTGTATCTAAAAGTTGTAAAATCCCCTTGAAAATTCCATCCAAGTTACAACTATGCACTACGTGTACATTGAATGCTTTGGCAAGTAGGTAATTTGTGGTTGCTCAGTGGCTATGATGTTGGACTGCTGAGCATGGGGTCGTGGGATCGAATCCCGGCCACGGCGGCCGCATTTCACTGGGGCCGAAATGCGTAAACACCCATGTACTTAGATTTAGGTGCACGTTAAAGAACCCCAGGGGGTCAAAATTTCCGGAGTCCTCCACTGCCGCATGCTTCATAATCAGAAAGTGGTTTGGCACGTAAAACCGCATACTTCTTTTTTAAAGTAGGTAATGATTAAAATTGACAAGTGGGCAAGCATTGCAGTGCCACATTACCTAGCACAATTCATCAGCTTCCCAATATGCTTGTCACTGGTGAGAACAAAGATTGTCATTAAATCACTTCAAAAAAAAAAAAAAATGTGCTCTCAGCAGCTAATTCCAAATTTGCGGCAAATGAGGCTGGAATTTCCATAGTGCATTGGCCACTATGGCTACAGAGTTTTCTGTTATTCTCCTTTCATCAATACGACAAAATTCAGAGGCATCTGCTGATTATGTCTGGGCATGATCATTGTTTTCAGCATGAGTGATAAGAAATCACTTGCAGAGCAAGTAAAATACAACGTCATACTGGATGTTAGTGTCTTCTCAGTGTGTACACTAGAGCACTGCTAAACTAAAATTATACTTTGTGTAGTGTAGTTCTTGCCTGGAGTCAGTGTTGGAAACATGTTTGTTGGAGCACGAAATGATCTAAACGTAGACGATAGACACGGGACAAGCACTGACTCTCAACTGAAGATTTTATTGGAAAAAAACATATATATATATATATATATATATATATAGTATGATTGCAACACAAAACTATCTGTCGACCTTTAAGTCCTTTTGCGCTGCAATATTTTACCATACTAACTCGTCCCACTAGCGATCCTTTTGGAAGCATGCCCTGACCAAAGCAAGTTGATATGAATGCAATGTGAAAGCAGCGTCAGTGGGCAAACAAGTTTTTGACCGTGAGTCAGTGCCATGTTGTGTGCTTCGTACACGTCACTTTCACAAGCATAACGTTGTGACGCAGCATGCTACCCAAAACTTTCATCTAATGTTATCTAAATGTATGGCATCATGTAGTGGCACCACACACATGGCATTCGCTAAGCACAACTGAGTTTGTTTTTTATTTGTGCACCAAATTTTTATTAAGTGAACACTGCTTTCTGTCACTCCTGTTGGCATACATTAAGTATGATGCTAAAATTATTTTGTAGAAGCCTGAGAAAGGACCTCATGTTGTACTCAGAACCAGGCTCGAAATATAACATCAGGTTTTTTTCTTTTTTTTGCCTTTACCCATCGACACTTCAGTAAATGTGCATTGCTTTTGTGTGTCATCACACTGGGCTAAGATGTTCTATCTTGTGCCCACAGCAGTGGTTGCACTAGGTTCACTATTAGAACTTTTTTTTTTCTGGGTTGTGAAAAGTCTCCTATTGCATTATATCTGCACGAACACAGTAATTCACTTTTCTGGCAGGCAGTGCCATAGTGAAGCTCTGGCTGGAAATATTTTCCAAACGAGTGCTGCAACTTCCAGGTTCTAGAGCCGGCATTGGCAGCGTGTGAGCAGCTGTCAAGCAGGCTTGCCCCTGCTGACAGATCAGTTCACCTCCTCAACTGTCTGCAACTCGCTCAGACTGGGCTGGCTGTGCTCGAAATGACGGAACCATGGCTGGATGAGCTTGAGGCACGCCAGAAGCCCCACATTGACTGCCTCGGTACGTGAGCATTTTATAATTTAGCTGAAGGATTGTAAAAACCTAACAAATTCATCTCTTCTAGCGAGTCAAAAAGCTTGCCGCAAGGGGGTCTCAACTAGTGTGCGATCAAGTGCATTCAGTGTGTTTGCTATGTGCTCACTCAGTTAGTGCAGCTTAGGTCTGCGTCAGCACGATTCCCACTAGTATTGAACTCTGCTTTAGTCAAACAAATTATGGATTCTGGCAGAGTTTGAATCAACGATATTCAACTGTATAAACGCTAATTTAAGCCTCAAATTGTTTGTTTCCATTCTCCTAGTCTTGCTTGTAAACGTCGGCTCCATACTGTCGCCTCAGAAAATTGCAGCTCGACACTGGACTTGTTAGCATTCTCTGCACACTTGGGCAAAAAATCTTCACGCAGCCAGTGAGAATCTATGTGGCATTCATGTGTGGAGCAGTACCATGATGCAGTTCTGTACATGCGTCTTTCTGTGTTCCTGGATGCATTGCCATGCTTTAACAGGACAGATGGTCACAGCAAGATAGAGACTTGAAATGATCAATAGTTGTCAAGCGAGGGGTGTGGCTGAAGCCATTGTTTTGACACAGGGACAGGACAAGTCCCTATCTGAAATGTGAATTCCAGCAACACCCCTCGTTGTCGAACAAGTGGCGTTGCTGGAATTCACTGCTGATTGCTTGCCATACCCTGTTATGTGACACTTCCATGGCACCACTGGAACTGTGACAAAAGCCTTTCTTGCTCCCATGCATGGCCCTGCAGTTGAGGAACAACTGGAGCACTTTGTGAGCCGGTTGGGTAGTGCCTTGGCTGAGGACCCATCCCGTAGTGGCAGCATTGTGCCACTGCCAGAGCCGCTGTCCCTGCAAGCGTTGAGCCAGGGCCTGGCCGAGCTGTGCGAGCAGCCCGAGGCTTGGGGCACGCTGCCGCCACTGGCGCTGCTAGTGGGACGCCAGCGGCAGCAGACAGTGCGCCGTGCTGCCCTGGACAAGCTGTGGCACCGCTACGCCCAGCTCCACATGCGGGTCTGCGCTGCTTCAGATAGGGACCTGGTGGAAAGGCTGCCCCTAGCACCAGACACCCTACGGGAGGCACTGCTGCTGCCGCCCCTCGCCCAGCAGGCAGTGGAACAAGATGGCGAAGGAGGCCAGGAGGCTTCATCATCCACATAGTTACCGTCACCTATCCTTGTCTCATGAGTGGCCATGCGACAATGGTTCTTGTGGCTGAGAAATAGCTCCCTGTTGGCTTTGATCCCCCTGGGTCTTTAAGTTCCTCTATGGCTTGTGGATTGAGCTTTCACAAAAGTAGGCACCAGGGCTTGTTGGTATGGCGTAATAATTTGCTGTACAAAGTGGAAAGGACAGGGCAGAGGGGACAAAGAACAGTGCTGATTGTCATGCTCCCAGCCTTCGTCCCACCCTTTCCACACTGTATAGTAAATTATGCTAAGCTTCACTTTGGTTAAGTATTAACATCAAGTTTATGTCCATCATTCCTTCCATGGCCCAGTGGGGGGTTCCGGTGTCTTGTAGTGTGCTCAGTTTTACTCTCATTACAAGTGTGCTGCACTAGCTACTAGCAGCACATGCATAGGGTCTGGCCAGACACATCCAACCAGCAAACCATGCTTAGAACTAGGGGCTTGCAATGTATACTACACTGAAGGAGCACAGGTCAGTGTAAAACTTAGAGCACCCAGGACACCTCCTGGCATCTGGCAAAATCAGTACCCTCAGACTGCTTAGGATGCTGCTATCAGTAGTGCAAGCATGCCACTGATGAGGCGATCATAATTTTAAAAGACGCACGAGATACAGCAAAGAAACTAAAGTTGGAATGACACTAATAATGTTAGGGTTTCCACTGGAGAGTTCATTAAAGTTCAAATAAATTTTGACAAATTTATTTGGTACAAGTTTTGTTATTGTTACAGGATTCAAGTGCTCCTCATAGCAAATTGTGTACATGTAAGCACATGCAGACACTGCTTGACATTACAGGGTGCACAGACGACCTCGAAGATTTTTATTTTATGTGATATCATAGTGTGCAGTGGCTACCAGGTGCACTGCTGTTGAGGACCCCTAATGCTCTCTTTCAACTGTTGGACGCCGAGTGTACGGAAGTGAGCAGCTAGAATCTATCTCTGCAATGGCTTTGTTGTGCTTCTTGTGAATGTTGTAGATTATTCCATGAGAGTTAGACACAAAGACCAAGAACGTATTGTACCATCTTGTTCGCTGTACAAGAGAAAGTAATCAAGAGCGAGGTACAAGCTGCACTGTTTGGTGCCCCAAGGCCTCTCTCTCGGCACGTTACACCATGCAAGCATCAGGTGTCATGACAGTTGTTACTTGTTGCAAGAACTAAGGAGCATCCTGCAGCACTACAGTAAGAATGCGGGTGCTTTGAAAGATGTGATATGAAAAGAAATGACACAGGGCACATTGTGTGTTCTCTGTCTTTTATATTTCATCCCATTTCTGCACTGTTCCACTAAAAGATGGCCTGGTTGGTATACGATTAAAGGCTCCAAGCCCACTCAATTGTACAGCATGTGGTAGGACGAGGGATAATTTTTTCAGCGCAACGTTTTCCACCTTATTTGTGCCATCTAGTTTCAATGGTTTACAGCCTTTTGTTTATTTCTCTGCTGCTGAGTATGGTTCTTGGAGGCCAGAGAACAGCACATACATTTTTTTCTCACGCTTCTGGAGGAAAGCAGTCTTGCTTCCTCCTCATACAATCAAACCTGTTTATAGTGAACTTGATAGTTCTGCAAAAAGTGGTCGTTGTATCAGTAGTTTATCCCTATGAACTCTCCCTTCAAAACGTGCAAAAATTAATGGCACTCAAGCTGACGGCAGCAGTTACAGTTCAACATCACTTTGGTCCAATATTGGATTTTCAGTATCTTCGTTTTTATTCCCAGCACTTTGCTGCATCTAGCTACAAGTTTCCGTTAAAAGTGTTATTTAAAGAACGAAAGGTGGTGGTGTAACTCTTTCAAAATGGTACCCAGCCAGTTCCAATCAGCTGCCATTTCAAAATTATGAGCGTAGCCACCACCATCTTTTCTTCAAGAGCTTGTGATATATTCTAATATCAGAGGGGCACGAGTGGATTCTGCATACAATAGCGAAGTGTTCTAGTAGGCTGAAAGCAGAAACTACTGCAGCGGGCTGGCATTTTGCAAAGGTATTTCCGTTATGGCTATGACTGCAGCATCCGCCATACTCAAGCTGAGGGCCATAAAGTTACGTTTCCCATGTCACTTTGACCAAAGTACTACAAAGTTCGAAAGATAGAACGCCATTACGAACCGCTATCAGCAACAATGCAAACAATGCGTGGATGAACCTTGACCTCCCCATAACAGCATAGTAACCCGCAACCTTTTGTAACTTTGCACTGCTGCAGTGCGTCATGGCGCATTCAAGCCAACTTAGTCTGCATGAATATCAACAGCGGGCCTCTTCGATTTTTGGAGTTCTGGCAGCCCACTGGCAGCCGGACAGCAGCCAGCTACTTCCGTTCTGATAGGAAATCACGTGGGCTGGGATCCCAAGACAACCCGTAGCAGTCGTCTGATAGCCAGAGAACTTTCAGAGAGCAGCCAGACCAAAATCATCCTTGCTAGTTCCGGCAGCCCGCGGGTAGCCAGGACTGTCCAGCCAGAGTAAAATGAACGCCCGGCGGAAATGCGTGGCGCGATGGGCGGAGCAACCCGGAGAAAAACGAAAGCACTCTGGCTGGCTCTGGCAGCCCACGGGTAGCCAGAAGTGGAACATTGAAGAGGCCTAGCGATGATAAGACAACACTTGAGCGGCTTTTGGTTCAAGTTGTCCAAATTTCCCTAGTGCTCACAGTGCCACGTGGAGAACTGCGCAAAGAGTGCCACCACCGTATGCTGTACAGCCTTGCCCTGAAGCACTGTGGAAATGTGCCTTGAAATCGTGGTTATCGTAGCATGGCTGAAAGCAAGTGACTTTCCTTGCAGCTTCTGAAAGCCGCCTGCGGTGTTCACTCATCTAGGCGAATGTATCTTCATCGCTGTTGAACAAATGGGGTCGCACTGCCATGCGCCTAGTTCGGTCGCTCTTTCGGGCTTGGGGACTTCACGTGCACCCTTCTTTTACTGAAGCCAAGTATTAAGAGTTTGTTGTAACCGTACAATGCTTTTGAGAATAGTATCTGGACGCAGTTTCAATACGCAGGGTCATAAATCATAAATGCAGTGAAATGTGGTCATTATAACTGATAATTCGTTATATCTTAGATCATTATAAGTGGGTTCGACTGTACTTAAATGACAGTAATCTGTTGTTACATGAATTGAAAAACACGAGTTGATCGTGTAGTCAAGTGAGTGAATGCCTTCCTTCCTTCCTTCAAGTTAGAAATCCAATGTGATCCAGAGGGTGGTAAAGGTTAGCAACTTGTAAGGACTAGAGACAGATAAAGGTTAGGGCCTCATCCAAGTGCTTTGACCCAGCACTGGACTGAAGCTTCACCTTTATTCACCTCTAGGCCTTTCCAAAGCTTGCACATATCAAAATAGTGTGCCAGAATGCACAATGAATTCTTCTGTGCAATACCAAAAATGCTCTCCTTTTGAGAGCGGTCGTATGCACCAATTTTCATATGCATTCATTTGAAAGCAAACATGTGAACGTTTTAATTACCATCAAGCATTCATTTTTCTGAAATTAGCACAAAATCATTTCATTTCTTTGTCCTATTGGTGCCAACATTTTCTTTCCTATAAAGGCAGCTCAAGACAAACGGGCACCCACGCAATGCATTTGATCATTACCAATGGCTTAAGCTTTGTGCTGCCCAAAAGTGATGAATGTGGCATGGAGGGCACTGTTGATTGGCATTTTTCACAGCACCACCAGACCAGCACAACTGTCCTATGGCTACTAAAAGAGGGGCACAAATCAATGCGCAGCTTAGACAGCATAAGCACTCTTCCTATCTGTGCTTCATCTGTGCATGGGTGTTAGGTAATTTGCACCCTTATTCTACTATAGCTGTGTTTCAAAAATTAACATCTGTAACAGTGCACAGTAATCAAGTTAACAGGAGGGAGAGTTTAGGCTGGCCTGTATGAAGCACGTCGCGCTTTAACGTGACAAAGTTTCTGTACAGATTACAAGGCGAGGCAGTTGTTGGGCTAATAAGCCTGCAGCCAGCTGTTCATATATAGTTATATAATATATTCCCACTTTTCAACCTAAAGGTGCTTAATATATAGAAGGTGTCCCATATAACATACCAAAAGTTAAAAATATGAGAACGCCATGTAGCTGTCGGTTGGAGTGAGTCAGACTATCTTTTGTAAACCTCGCAAATATTATAATCGGAGCAAAGTAGTCAACCAAGAAATTGGAGGCCATGAAACATTCGCAATCCACCTTTCTGTTGCTCTCTACGTGCTACATAAAAGCTTTTCCCGAGCCTGAAAGAAAGCCCCGAGAAACAAAAAAGTTCAGCGTGGCTAATCGCACGGCACTTTTTGCAGGCTTCTTTCAGGCTTGGAAAAAAGTTTTATGTAGCACGTATTGTAGCGCACAGGCAGGGCATTTTGGCGGGAATATTTTAACGTGCCACTCAGTGAGAATCGTTGCAGCACAAGATGCCGACGTGCATTGAGCGAGTGGGGCCTGGATGGCCCGAAGTGCACTTTGTTGTTTGCCTATTGCGCAGTGTTTTATTTAAGATGTCGATGGAAAACCGAAACGAAATCAAAACGAAATGCCACCAGAGTAAAACATTACGCTCACTTCGTGCCGCCTGCAGCAGCGAATGGTGGCGCAGTGGGTTGTCACCTATAGGGTGCCTCGGTGTTCTCCACACCCGTTGCTACAAACAGAGTAGGGGAAAAGGTGCACATTGGGGCACCCTAGATGCCCAGCTATTAAAAATGTGCAGTGTGCTTTCAATGGCACTATGCCACAAGCACTGTGAAACAGATAGGTGAAGATGCTTATCCCAATAGGGTAGGTAGTGATAGCTGTGAATGCGATGTGCGACGACCCATGAGGATATTTCTGCTGGTACCAGAAGAGGAAACTGAGTGCATGCCACCATTCTGATGTGACACGGACAGGCGAGTACTGCGAGTAGCGTACTATCAATCGTGCGTGCCTCGCACCTTTTCTTGTTCACGTGATACTTAGGAGCTTGAAAATGTGTCACACAATCGCACTTTGACGATGTACTGAATGTTGGTGTCAAGTGGGTGCATTTTTCTCTACCATATCAATAAGTAAAAGGAAGCATAACTGCATGGGATTATTTTTTGGGGTTCTCGACTGCAAACACTGGCGGCAAAAAATTGTAAGAAACGGGATCGTATCAATGAGGTTCCACTTATATATGAAACTAAGAGTATGGTGTCTCAATGGGCACATGGAGAGCGTGCCTAGCCTGGGCTAACTTGTACGCATGTATGCTCAAAGCATCTTGATTTATGTAGCTTTTCACAGGCGATGGGGGAGAAGTGGGAGAGGAGGAGCCTGCCACCGCCTTCCCCCTCTCCTGGACTGTACAGTGCGAGAGTGGCGGGCTTTTCACCTGTTGCGATGCCTGGTGATGCTCTAGGAAATCTGAAGTTTTTCCTTGCCTTTAGCACAGTTTTGGAGAGCTGCTTTTTATAAATGCTCTTGCAGATCATCACTGCCATTCGTTCAGACGTACATCGAGCAACACCTGGTTGCTTGACAGCTTTAACTACACTTCTCAATTTCAAATAGTTTGCCTCGAAATAGGATTTCTAGGTTCGAGCTGCAGGTGCAAGAAGACAGCACATGATCTTGCAACTTACTAGTTACCCTATTTCTTTGTAAAATCATGCATATGGACCAAATAGTGGGAACCGCTTTTCGCAGCGCACACAAACAAGGACACACAAATGTTTTTTGTTTCCTTCTTTGTGCTGAAAAAGGTGCTATTGGTTCAGAATATGCAGTGTGCAAGGTTTAGAAAAACCTGCACCACATATGATCTACGCATGCAGCTGCTTTGTGTACAAGTTTCTTTGTGAAATTTCTTTCTCTGTTACTGTGAACTGGCAAGGAAAAGCATTGGCACCGAACAGTCCTAAGTGCATCATTGCAGACATTTACTATCAAGAAAACAATCACATTGCAACCCTGAGCTTATATGGAGCATTTATTTCTTGCACACACTTGAAAGAAGTAGAGATCGAAATGTAGGTGCACCCACAAAAAAATTGTGTTTCCGTATCTTGCGCTACATGCAAGCTAGCATTGCAGTAATCAGTGTTTCATTTGTTTACTACCATGCAATTGCAGGACACTTTGCAGAAAACTGTACTCCAAGGTGGATGCCCCACTAAGCGTTAGTATTGGCAAAGTAGATCTCGCCTCAGGTAGCGATATGCAGCTTAATATTTTTGGCAACACAATCACTGTGCACCTATGCCCACAGACATAATTAATGATAAAAAAAACGTGCTAATGAAGTGAATGACTTCAGCAAACGGAAAGTAGCGAAGCACCGCTGCAGATGGTCATAGAGCCCAGCAGGATGGCATAAACCGGTCAGACTCCTAGATGGCACAGCTTTTTCATGGTGGTGGCGCTCATGGTGCTCTTCGTGAGCAGTTCTATAGACCAGAATATTTTACTCGCACGGCCATTTAGAGAAATCACACTTAATGTCGATGCCCATGGTGAGCTGTTGGTGCACCAGTGTTTGATGATGAGGCAGCTGACAACAAAGCCATGGTGAGCAAACACTGGTGGCAAGCACATGGTAAAAATGGGCTGAGCGTTTTCCGTGGTTTTCTTTCCGCAAGTTCCCACAGTCCCCATCAAAAGATGGCTGCCTGGTCCATATCTAAAGTGCTGTGTGTGCACATTGTGTGTATATTTTATTTATTTACACGTGCTCTTCTGTCTACTCGGCCAAAAAGACAACCTTCCATGGAAGGGGAAGAGCATCCTGGGACTGTTGACCTCGTGGGAGGAACCCCTGCGATGCATCACTGGTGCAGACTAGGGGTCCTGTGAGAAAGCAAAATTTCTTGGCAACTCAGACCAACAGCCTGAAACTGGAAAATGCACTGCGATCTTGACAATTCTAAGTCTGCACTACATTCATCAGTTTCAGGTTACATGTCACAGTATTGAAAAAAAAAATTTGGTCTTTTCACAGAATTCATGGTCAATACATACAATTTTTACCACAGGCAAACATATATAGACATACAACTGGCAGAATATGTATGCATGGGAGGCCCTCTTGCCTTTTTGAACAAAGGAGAGAGTGCTGGAGAGTTCTCGAACCCCCAGATGGAGCATGTTTGCCCTGGTTCAGAACACGAGAAAAAATACACTTAAAAAAGTGCACCTTTTGGGGCTTTTCCCATCGCAACAATCGTCACCTATCCTGCATGATTTTCCTTTCTTTGAGGCTGCATGCCCGGTGACAAAATGACACGCATGTCATCAGCACAACATAGCGCTCTTGACAGGAAAGTGGCGAGCACATAGTTTTCAAGAAAGGAAACTCAAGCTAGGCATATTATTATTGTTTGGGGACAAGGTACACCCCAAAAAGTGTAAATTTATAGTGCAAGTGATTTTTCGAGGACTGGTGAGCGCGTGTCTCCTCCCCGAGCCCGGCCGTGGCTGCGCAAGGCTGTCCGCACAGCTGAGTGCATACGCGGCCCATGCGCCATACTTTGGAGGTAGGCTGTGGCGGGGGCAAAGTTCGAGCCAGACGAGACGGCTGGTCGCTTCATGTGTGCTGTCTTCCTGCGCGCGTAGTGTTGGAGGTCGCATAATCTCAAGCTTCGGTCATGTTGAAGTGAGAGGCAGCACAAAGCGTTCACTCGCATCTGTTTGCCCTCTTCATCGTGCCAGAGTTGTGACAGCGTGTTCGCAGTCATCAGGTGAGATCTGTTCATGTTTGCCTGTGTGCGTGTGACACCATGCTTTTAATTATAAGATCTTTACTATAATTTATAGTACCGATAAAACTAAGAACCTTACTTCTTGTAAGCTTGTTTAATACTTTGCTATCGCAATGATTGTTTTGCCTTTCAGGCAAAACTGCACTTTTTTTATGGTTTTGCAGTATTCAACAACTTTTCTAAAAAAAATGGTGGCCTGAGTAAAGAAAATATATCCCCTGTAGTCTGTACCTTTTTAATGCAACTAACTCCATCAAATTTTTTGCAGCGAATGCCGATCAAAACGATTTCGCCGTTCCCATGTAGTTCGTAGCTCTCAAGTTAAAACGTCCTCTATTTTGTCTGATGAAATTGGTATTAAAAGTGGTCGCATCTTGGGTTGCGTTGCTTGTTAATAATGTGTAAAAAAAAGTGAACTCATTTGTGTATATTTATGCAGTCATCTTGAGGTTATATTCTACTTAATATAGCAAACCACCTTTCAAAAAGGTCTTTGTGGTCTAACCATGCATCCCAGGTTATCGCTGCAACGAACAGCGATCGCTTTTGAACTACTGACAATCTGTCAAATTTATTTTGTGTTTGACCATGAGCCTGAATGCACATCAGCC
Source organism: Dermacentor variabilis (assembly GCF_050947875.1). Classification (NCBI taxonomy): domain Eukaryota; kingdom Metazoa; phylum Arthropoda; class Arachnida; order Ixodida; family Ixodidae; genus Dermacentor; species Dermacentor variabilis. The sequence goes on along the minus strand of NW_027460346.1, from coordinate 2,305,668 downwards.
AGCAGTTTTAAAATGTCGGGCACGAATTACCAACAAGCCCCGCTTTGTTCTGCAAGTAATACTTGTCCCCATTTGTGACTTATCTCATGTCCCGCTGATACGCGCTTGTACTCGCATGCCGTTTGTGGCCTCAAAGCAGGGGGCGCAGCGTTAAATAATTATGGAAATGCCCGGAAGCTGACGATTATTGTTTGGGGACAAAAAAAAGGAAAAGTCTTTTTTTCTTCTTAAGAGTGCAGAAGAATCAATCGGGTGAGTACGATAACTCCCCAAAAGGGAGTTAAGCCTACATTCACTGGCCTCCTGCAAAAGGGCTTTCCAGTAACTCCACTGACGTACTACGAGCAGAAAAATGCAATGACTGCATGCTCACAATATATTTGTTATTTTTTTTTAGCCTGCCACGCTGGTGACAATATCGGCTACGTTTACTTGAACCGGACAGTGGTCGAGTCGCAAGTCGGGCTTCAGACAGCCCGACTCGGCAGCGTTTACGTGAACATCGTACTCGACGTGTCGAGGTGGTTGCGACAGTATTCGTCGAGGCCAGATGTAAGACAACGCGTTTGGTTAATCGCTGCTGGCTGCGAATCGCCCACCCGACCCGTCCGCGTTTACATGTGCTCTATGGCGCAACAGATCTTTTGTCCGCCGCGTGTACAGCCGCGGCGGATGCTCTGCAACAAGGGGCGCCCAGATGCCACGCCTAGAAATCTCTGTAGGGCCCCCTTGTCAGACATGCGAAACCCCAACAAGTAGCCGATCACTACGCCCGCGGGGACATCTCTACCCATTAGAAATCGGTGACGGCCCCCATTCACCGATGGCTGCTACCTGCGCGACCCGCCAACGGTAGCGAAGACGGGGAGCTCGGCAAATATATGACTGCTGGCCGACTGTCATCACTGCCGGCGCACCAGCTTGTTGTTTCGTTCAGACTCAAGAGACCTTTGACAGTTTTTAGCGAGGAAGAATAAATATGCGTATATTAGTGTGAACGGTATCTAGAGCGCGAAACTGTCGCCATTTTTATTTCCGCAGTAAGACTAGGGTGCAAAGGCCCGCCCAATCTACTCCCGAGTTTTCACCCTCGTGCCCGAAGCAAAGGCGCCCATGACCCCCTACTTTTTTCAAGACTATCTCTAAATTTTGAGCGGGCTCTTGGTTGTTCGGTACTTTACGGTATACGGTGTGATATCGAACATTGACGAAGGAAATAGTTGCTCCGGAATGTGGACAATTTATCCCCTCCAGATGCTAATTAATCGTTCGCTGAAAATTTAGTTTGAATGCATTTATTGCTCGTCTTCGAGGCATCACTCATTGAAAGCATACAGGAACGAAATGGACCAAGAATTCGACCGTTAACTCGCGTCGCGCGGTAGTAGAAATGAAACGCTCGAATGACTACCGCGGGTTATGGCTTTGCTATATATACTGTTGGGCTTCCTATAGTTTGTAGAGACGGTCGGGATTCTTTTCCGTCGATTCTTTTATTTCCTTATCACCCTTCGCAGGTATAGTGCACGGTGGATACCGGCGTTAAGTAGGCGTGGCGTCCTTCAATCAATGAAAAAAAAATAATAAATTGTGGGGTTCTACGCGCCAAAACCACGATTTAATTTTGAGGCACGCCTTAATGGAAGTCTCGGAATTAATTTTGACCGCCTGGGCTTAGTAGAAGTACACTTATATCTAAGTGCACGAGCGTTTTTCTTTTTTTTTTTTTTGCATTTCTCTCCATCAAAATGGGGCCGCCGCGCCAGGGATCGAACCTGCAACCTCGAGCTTAGCAGCGCCGCCATAGCCACTGGGCTACCGCTGCGGGTGCTCCCGAATCGTGACTTTCCAAACATACGTCATGCATATGAAAAGACAATAGAGTATTTCACGTGCAGTTTCACTTGGAAAACGCCCCGCCATTCGATGAAGTTGGCTTATACAAATTATCTGTTAAAGGGACCCTGAAACGCTTTTGACGATTTTCTACAAACGTACTGAGTCGTTAGAGTAGGTCCTTCTGATCATTAATTGACACATCTAAGTGCTCTGCGTAAAGCGTGTAATTTATTATAAGGTTTTAAAAATGCACATCGCTGCCGATCGCAGCGCAATGCTCGGCGGAATTTCAAGCCGCCCCTACCCATATGACCAAAATCACCCATATGACGTCAGTGGGACGAGCTATCCGATTAGCTGACCAGGGCGCGTGATCGATAATTTTTCCAACTTTATGGTAAACAAATGATCTTCGTAATAGTTGGAATGTTAGTTAATTTGTTTTTATGATAAGAAAGTAGCATAAAGAGAATGCACAAGAACAATTTTTCAGTACATTAAGCACTTCCGGCACACAGCAAGTGTCGTCTGCTTGTGTTACAACGTACTCCATTTTGACGAGAGCTCCGCGGTCACAGTTGGTCTCAGTCTTTTCGCGAGCACTATGATTCGACTTTGTTGCCTTGTGGACTGCAAACGTAGCGACTGGCAATATGTCAAGCTGCGACATCGTGTCCCTCTGCAAGGCAGCGTACGAGCGAACTGGCTGCTGCGCACCGGACTACCGCTATCCGATCGGCGCCAGGATTTGCGCGTTTGTGGCCGTCACTTTACACCGGAAGATTACTAACGCAACAGCGTTTCGCGAGTCCCGTACTAGGGCAAACGTAAGCGCAAGGGGACAGGGTCTGGCCGCTTGACTGTGCCGTAACGGGATGAGCAGAGATGAGCAGAAGGGCAAATGTGAATGGTCTGCACGGTGCAGCCACCTGGTGGCATAGAGCGCAACCATACACAGTAGCAGCAACGAAGCGTATTCTTCTTTGCTGCTGGTGCGTATTTTTCCCAGGAGTGTAATCATCGACACGTTGTTTTTATAAATGTTTAAAATGTTTTACACTTGGTTAGAGCAATATTAGCGCTTTGTTTGGCTGGTTAAGCCACAGAACACCTATACAAGGTTAAGCGCTGCGCCAACAAGTCTGGACCGTGTAGACCGATCAGGCCGCTCACGTACGTCTACGCCAAAGTTCCTTCATCAGCTTGAGTTCATGCCTCCAGTGATTTGCCGAAATGACCAGCTTGCCTGTGGTTAACGGAATACCAGACACGTTCGGCGCTACGACAGAATGCTCGCAACGCACGCTGCTTCGATGGCTCTCGCTTGGGGTCGACAGCCAAGCGGCTAGCGGAGAGGTCTCGCGCGGGCGGGGGCGGGCTCCAAAACAACCGGAAGTGGACGATATGACGTCGCATCGTGACGCAGGACCAGTGAAGGCGGAGCGTAGCCCCGCTCGCTCGGCGAACGAGTTGAGGAGGAAAAGCGTGGATGGGGAGGAGGGTAACTTCTAATCGCTTGCAGCTCCATTAATACGTAACGCCTCACTCAAATTGTGGTGCGAATGTTCTACTTAATAATAATAATATCTGGGGTTTTACGTGCCAAAACCACTTTCTGATTATGAGGCACGCCGTAGTGGAGGACTCCAGAAATTTTGACCACCTGGGGTTCTTTAACGTGCACCTAAATCTAAGCACACGGGAATGTTCTACTTAAGAGGAAGCTTTAGCTTGGGTGCTCCTATCTAAATACATGTAAAAGCAGAATTCGTTTTTCTCGGCAACCACTGCACCAAATTTGACGAGGTTTGTTGCATTTAAAAGCAAAACTTAGGATCTAGTGACTGTTGGTTTCAGATTTTTTATTTAGGTCGTCAATTTTTTATTAAAAATTGGCAAAAATTGAAAATTTTCAGAAAACGAAACTTTCAAGTTTACAACTCTGTAACTCAGCAACGAAAACTGATAATACAATTCCGTGAACTGCATCTAATAGTACATCTAAAGCGGACAAAATTGATAGGTTACACATGAATGTGAAAAAATATTGTAAAATGGAAATATAGGTTTTGCAGAACCTATGTAAACAACGTAACAAATTCACGTAAGATGTAAAATGACGTATCGAATTTGTCCGCTTTCAATGATCTGATGGATCTCGTTTACAGAACCGCAATATCTGCTCTTGATGCAGAGTTATGAATTTGTAAACTTAATGCTTCTATTTTTTTCAAACTTTCCAATTTTTGAAAATCTTTTTAACAAAATTCAGGACCTAAATAGAAATTCCGCGACCAACAGTCACTAGAATTTCACTTTCCCTCTCAAGTGCAACAAATTTCATTAAAATCGGTCCAGGGGTTATCTCAGAAAAACGTTTTTGCGTTCTTACATGTATTTGAATAGGCCGCGTCGGAGTTGGGCCCGAGCTAAAGCTTCCTCTTAAGCTGTACTCTACGCGTCTACAAAATTTGTCCGAACCGTTTCAGGGGCCCTTTAAAAACTGACAGAACTCGCCAAATGATGACCGATGCTGGGTGCTGCGCGCATATTCCAATTGGGTTGGGCCTCTTTTGAAGTCGGAGAAGCGCAGAGCAAAATTAGTTTCGATGAAATACTCGGGAACATGGATGAAAATAAATGGGCGACTAAAGTGCACAAATATATCTGTGCCTGATAAGCGCGGACACAGAATAGGGGAAGGGGTCAAGAAAGTTGGCAACCAAGTGCAGGGCAGTTGTAAGTGTAAATAGGCAACCAGCAGTCATCGAAACGAAATTGAGAGAAACAGAGACAGTGAATTAGATGCAATGAATGGAAACAACAGTAAAAATAAAAAGACTGGAGATTTGAAAAAAAAAGGAAAATAAATTACAAACGAAAATCTAGTTGTACGATTACACAAAGGGCAGTGCCTTGCTATTTAGGCCCAGGCTGGTTGCCTAAGGACAAAAGCACACCGGAACAAATATTCGCAACATGATGTGGCATGTGTCTGCTGCAGCAAAAATCCGGAGAAAACTTGGCATAATGCGAAGGTATTCACTCACCGAGACAAGTGGACAAAGTCCACTTTCCAGATGCGCTGGGAAGCGGTTGGAAGCAGTCACAGCTGGCTCAGCAGTCGAGATAAGCAAGAGATGTTTAGAGTACTGCTGGGGAAAAACGCAGGGAATAGATTGATAGGAGCGGCTCGGTTAAAGGCATAAGTAACTGTACAAAGTAGATAGAAAAAGGAATTAAGGAGATGCAGGTAAAAGTCTAGAACCATAGGCACGTATAGCATTATGACTTCTGTTCTATTGGTGATTATTTGTTACTGTCCTGTTTCAAACGGCATGCCAATAAATCATCATCATGCGCACGTCTACTGGCTCCAACTCGTGTGGCTGGCACAAGTGACTGCCGCGTTTTTCAGTTTTTCTTTCTCGCTTTTTTAATGTTGACTTCACCGTACATGTCATGTTACATAAGAGCTGGTTCTCTGTCATCGCTTCCTCCCGATTCAGAATTAACCAACATACGAGCGACAAAGCACAGAAGTGTGTTCTCCACCTGCGTGCACAATTAACGGATACGAACACCAGGTATACGCAATGCGGATGGCACAATATGGCCACGCAACGATTAGAGCTGCTGTACAGGCTTAGAATCGTTCGTTTTCGGATAAAACCTTTTCTTCGGGCAGTTTCGGGTAAAATTTCCCTGGTGAAACCCGACGTACGAAGGCTTATCGGCCCGCATGCCGAAAAGGTTTTAACCTGTATGCTCTTGATTTAATTAATAGGGGACGCCTGTGGTGAAAGGGATGTTCCAGCGCCTGGGGCTCGAGGGGCACGGTCTACCAACATTCCTAACCCGCCGTGGTTGCTCAGTGGCTATGGTGTTGGGCTGCTGAGCACGAGGTCGCGGGATCGAATCCCGACCACGGCGGCCGCATTTCGATGGGGGCGAAATGCGAAAACACCCGTGTGCTTAGAGTTAGGTGCACGTAAAAGAACCCCAGGTGGTCGAAATTTCCGAAGTCCTCCACTACGGCATGCCTCATAATGAGAAAGTGGTTTTGGCACGTAAAGCCCCATAATTAAAGCAAAAAAAAAAAAACATTCCTAGTGTTACTCGTGCGCACGTGCACAGAAGCTGGCGAGAAGGTGTTAATTGTTCAAGCAGCGTACGCGTCTAATGAGGAAGATGTCGGCTCGGGGCTCCCATCTGCGGCAAGTTGTCTTTATTCGTGAACTTTGATCTTCCTTTACCTTATCAGTTACACGTTTCAATTAAACGTAACATATCATTTCCGCTATGCTGTCTCGTGGCTTCGTTGTCTACTTTCTTCGTATGGTTGCAACGAGATCGGGACCATCAGATCTGCTCATTCTTATCGCCCATTTCATTAATTAGGATTTCTTAATAGCGCAAAGAAATACTGGATCAGGTTAGACTGACAGAGAATTACTGTTAAACCTTTTAATTTCATTAATTTCGCTTTGGCAGGTTACACTACTAGACCAGAAGGTGGACGACTGAAACTCCAGCCACCCCAGAGCTAGTATACGTCAATGTGGCGTATACGCCACAGATTCTGAAGCATGTACATACGCATAAATTTTCGCCCACAAATATCTTAACCACGGATGGCATTTTTAAAATTGCGTAAATTGTTTTTACTGCCTGCAACGTCAACCTCCAACACAACTATTGCAACGTTTGGGTTAAACCAAGAATTCAAAAGTTTATTAACCAAATTAGTTAATTATCTGGTGCCCGTCGTGCTGAAAGAACGAACAGTGTAGTAAAGATCATCGCATCGGTTAGATTATAATTTAAGGAAGGTCAGTATCTCTTAAAATAGGTCACCCGGTATAGCATACAAGGAAAAAAAAACTTTCCGATGGCTTATGAAACAAGAAGTTGCCTACGTAATATGCAGAGCGCCTCGTAAGGATCAAGCCACTAGATAGAAACTTTGTGAACGCTCTACATGCATCTGTTTCAGCCCTTTCCGTTCTCGTTCCGGCTTCTCCCAAAAGTCCAAACGATTTATTTATTTATTTATTTATTTATTTATTTATTTACATAATGTACAGATAGTATATAGCTTATAAATATAAAAGTCATTATGCGGTCCGTCGCGACCAACCCCGTGCTCTGGTTATGCTTGAGGCGCACGCGTGCCTCTTCCCTTTCAAGAAGTAATTTCCATGCAGCGTTGTTGGTCCTCCGACGCAGTGTTTTCGCTCGTGACACCGAGCAGTGCAATGTCGCACAAGACGCTATGCCCAGTAGGGGACATTCAGACTCGTCGGACATTCCGTCTCGGTTGGGCATTTCGTCAAGCCGGTCACGTGACCCGTTTCACATTTCGTCTCTATCTACAGACGGACATTCTTGCACATTCAGGCTCTGAATCCCTTCGTGATGCAGCGACGAGGTGCCATCCTGCGAAGTGACGAAGTGAAATTTCTGGGAAACTTGTGAGACCTGCGGGTGGAGCTGGGACGCCCGTAATCTAGTGGCACATGTTTGCTTTGGCTGCCTGAAAGCACCGCACCATCTCCATAAAAGAAAGAAGAGGTAACTGTGAAAGAAAAATAAAGGACGCACGTGTTGTGTAAAGCGGCAAAATCAGTGGCGCAAGTTTACCCCGTCGTTCGATCGCAATTCACAACGAGTAATACTTCAACTGAAGTCATAGTGCTGGAGCGACACGGACAGGAAAGACGACAAGACTTGCGCACCTCCTGTTGTCTTTCCTGTCCGTGTCGATCCAGCGCTATCACTTCAATTGATGCAACCAACCAAACCAAAAATTTGCACTTCTGGAGTAATGCTTCACCGCAATATTGTATCTATTGCAGCGGTGCACGCTTTACAGTTAAGAAATCGTTTGAAGGGGCTCCCGAGTACCATGGGTAGCGTTGGATCTGAAAATTCTTGCCTCATTTTGCCCCTCCTTACCCTAATTATGCATAGCCCGTGTATGTTACTGGCTTGTTGCTCGTGTTTTCCGTGCTGTTTTTTTATTTGCTGACGAGGAAAATTCGCGCAACAAAAAGACAACGCACACAGAGAAGGAAGACAAAGACAGGCGATTGTCTTTGTCTTCCCGTCCTGTGTGCTGTGTCTTCATTTTTTCGTGAATTTTCCTCGTCAACAGTGCAAGACCAACTGGCCCAACAATTAATTATTCTTGTGTTTATATGGTATCGTAAACTTACCAAAATCTGCTCCGTGTTCTTCAATCATCTCTTATAATGAACCCCGCCCGCTCAGCGCTCCAGTAGGGAACTTGCGGAGTACCTGAATGTGAATGAATGAATAAATCAATATAAAAGCGCGATAGAACCTTCAGAAAAGCCCGCCGTGGTGGCTTAGCGGCTATAGTGCTGCGCTGCTAACAATGAGGTCGCGGGATTGAATCCCGGCCGCGACGGCCGCATTTCTATGTGGGGTGAAATGCAAAAACGCCCGTGAACTGTGAATTGGGTGCACGTTAAAGGACCACTAGCTTTGGCCAACTAGTTAAAGAACTAAGTAGTCAAAAAAATTAATCCAGAGTCCCCCAATACGGCGTGCCTCATAACCATATCGCGGTTGTGGCACGTAATACTCCAGAATTCAATAAAAAAAAAATAACTTTAGGAGAACGATTGAACAGCTGAATATTGAACAGCTGAATATTGAACAGAATAAGTTCACTCATATTCTTAATGATCAAAAAAAAGTTTGGAAAACATTGAATGATCTGCTTCTGAACGGTGACCGTAATCCTGTTTTTGAAGTTATGGGAAAAGGCGTATCTTTCACAGGGACTGCACTGGCCGATAAGTTTAATCAGCATTTCTTACAATGTGGCGCGTCTGATGCGTTTGATGCTGATAGCCCAAGTTACAGGTCTTATATTCCATGTAGTATGAGCAGATCGCTATTTCTTGAACTAACAGTTTAGGCTGAAATAAGTAGCTTATTTCTAAAGTTAAAGAATTTCACAGCATGTGGTGTGGATGGAATAAAGGCAGAACCAATAAAAGCTGTGGCGCTGCATATTTGTAAAGTAATGTCACACATATGCAATTTAATTTTGCGCACTGGCGCATTCCCCGATGAATTAAAGATTGCACGGGTATCGGTAGTTTTTAAAGGGGTAGACAGGAATCACGTGAACAACTACAGATCGATTTCAGTTCTCCCAATCTTTTCCAAAATAGTAGAGCAGGTTATTAACGAAAGAATTTTAAATTTCTGTACTCAAAATAATATTATAACAGAAAAGCAATACGGTTTCCGAAAACACCAATGTACTGAAATGGCGTTGCTCAAGATCAAAGAAAAAATAATAAGTAACTTTGAGGACAAACTGTACACAGTAGGAATATTTCTTGACGACATTAAAAAGGCTTTCGATTCCATTAAACACGATATCTTGTTACAAAAGTTAAATGAGTACGGCATTAGGGGAACTGCTCTTAACCTAATTAAAAGTTATTTAACCAACCGACTACAGTACACATACATTTGTCATTCCAAATCAGCAATGGGTGAAATCAAATACGGTGTTCCGCAAGGGTCCATCCTAGAGCCACTTCTTTTTTTATTATACATTAATGACATCACAAACGTGCCTCTAACACCTGACATAATCATGTATGCTGATGACACTAATATCTTCTTTTCTGGTGGAAACTTGCTTATTCTCCAGCAAGAAGCAAATTTTTCGCTCAGTAATCTTCAAGACTGGCTTAGAGCAAATAAATTGGAATTAAACACTAAAAAGACAAAATACATTATTTTTCGGCCTCGTAACAAGGGTATTGATGATAGCTTAGTATTACAATTCCGTGATGAAGTCATTATACGTACTGGGTCCCAGAGGTTCCTTGGTGTTACGTTTGAAGAAAACTTAAACTGGTCCAGTCATGTCGGCAACATTAAAACCAGCATTTCAAAATCCATCGGTGTTATTAATAAAATAAAGCGTCTATTAGCTTCCAGATTAAAGAAAAACAATTATACTATAGCCTAGTGCATTCGCGCCTCCAATATTGTTTATCTGTCTGGTGTACCACGACGAAAATCAACATCCATAGTTTACTAACATTGCAGAAACGCATGATTCGGATAATTGAAAATGCGCCCTATAGAAGCCACTCCACTCCGCTTTTCAAGAAGAATTGTATTTTAACATTAGAAAACCTTATTAACAAAAAAACAGCCATTACAATATTTAAAGACGTAAGACTCAATGAAAGCGCCTTTTTTGAAGCATACCTCCAGAATGAACACAAATACAACAAAAGGCAAATTAACTTACAACAAAGGCCAGATCCGTATCAATTACAGCATGCAAAAGCAGGCATTCATAGTTGCAGATTTTCTGAATCATCACCCTGGCTTACTCACTATAATAAATGAATCACCGTCCCTAAGCACTTTCAAAAAAAAAGTGAACATGTATTTGCTGTCGCTTCAGGTATGACTGTTCATTCTTTTGTACACAAATCGCATCCAGTATTTCTGTTACGTATTTCATGTACTTTTCATTTTTTGTGTATGTATCCACTTTGTGTACCATGCTTGCCCTGTGTGCTTGAGTGTTTTGTGCACTGGGAACGGGTCGGGGAAGGGGACTGACACTTAGTCAGGCATTCGTGCCTTTTTGTCAGCCTCTTTGACAGAGATTCATTGTATTTTATTTCTGTCAAAATAAACATTCATTCATTCATTCATTCATAAGTGACTCGCTGCGGTACCAGATGTGCTAGACGCACGTCCGGTTTGCAACCCCGCACTGAGGGAGAGAGGTGACAAAGAGCTGAAGGCGAAAAAAGAAAGAGCACATGTATAATGCGCACTAATGAAAGTGTGCACCAACTCTATATAAACGATCGCAAGCTCGTTTTTTTTAAACATAAATAAGTTGTGCAATTACAATGTACACGCTTTTGGGCTCCAACGAATTTGCTGAAGTGTCCCTATACCGATTGTTATTATAAAGATAAAACACTTCTATCGCAGCTGCTATTTTTGCTGCGTAATTATGATGTGTGTATGCATCGGCAGTGTCAGGCATTGTCAATAAGACATTGCTTCACTTTTTGAAGGAATGCCTGGAATGTCCTTAGTATAGAGTTTGGTCACTATCAAGCCTACGCACTATACCAAACTGAGGTGCCTGTAAACTGTAATGTAGTGCGGCCGTAATAATAGTTACCCTAGGCAATTAAAAATACAATATTGCGACGCGTTCTCGACAGTGCGGAGTGAAGGTCGAAGTGAGACAGTTGTTAAGGTGAGTTTTTCATCGACTGCTTGGTGCATAAGGGAGGCGATATTGCATGTTATCAAATCGAAACACGGATGATGTTCAGAATTTTTAACAAATTCTTCGGTCTTAATGTGTGTATCATCATCATAATCATAGGCTTATTTTTCGTCCACTGCAGGACGAAAGCCTCTGCCAGCGATCTCCAATTACCCCTCCCTTGCGCTTGCTGATTACAACTTGTGCCTGCAAATTTTCTAATTTCATTCACCCCGCCTAATTTTTTGCCGTCCTCGACTGCGCTTCCCTTCCCTTGGTACCTGTCCTGTAGCTCTAGTGGTCCACCGGTTATCTGCCCTGTGTGTGTGTGCGTGTGCGTGCGTGCGTGCGTGCGTGCGTGCGCGCGTGCTTGTCCGTGCGCGTGCAAGCGTGTGTGTGTGTGTGCGTGCGCGTGCAAGCGTGTGCGTGTGCGTCCGCGTGCAAGCGTGCGTGGGTGTGTGTGTGCGTGCGTGTCCGTGTGCGTGCGCGTGCAAGCGTGTGTGTGTGTGTGTGTGCGTGTCCGTGTGCGTGCCCGTGCATGTCCGTGTGCGCGCGCGTGCAAGCGTGTGTGTGTGTGTGCGTGCGTGCGTGCGTGCGCGTGCAAGCGTGTGTGTGTGCGTGCGTGTCCGTGTACGTGCGCTTGCAAGCGTGCGTGCGTGTGTATGTGTGCGTGCGTGTCAGTGTGCGTGCGTGTCCGTGTACGTGCGCTTGCAAGCGTGCGTGCGTGTGTATGTGTGCGTGCGTGTCCGTGCGCGTGCAAGTGTGTGTGTGTGCGTGCGTGCAAGCGTGTTTGTGTGCGTGCGTGCGCGTGCAAGCGTCTGTGTGTGCGCGTGCAAGTGTGTGTGTGTATGCGTGCGTGCGTGCGCGTGCAAGCGTGTGTGTGTGTGTGTGCCTGCGTGTCCGTGTGCGTCCGCGTACAAGTGTGCGTGCGTGTGCGTGCGTGCGCGTGCGAGCGTGTGTGTGTGTCTGTGCGTGCGCGTGCAAGCGTGTGGGTGTGTGTGTGCGTGTCCGGGTGCGTGCGCGTGCAAGCGTGTTTGTGTGTATGTTTGTGTGTGTGTGCGTGTGCGTGCGCGTGCAAGCGTGTGTGTGTGTGCGTGCGTGTCCTTGCGCGTCCGCGTGCGTGTCCGTGCGCGTGCAAGCGTGTGTGTGTGCGTGTCCGTGTGCGTGCGCATGCAAGCGTGTGTGTGCGTGCGTGCGTGTCCGTGCGCGTGCGCGTGCAAGCGTGTATGTGTGTGCGTGCGTGTCCGTGCGCGTGCATGCGTGTGTGTATGTGTGCGTGCGTGTCCGTGTGCAAGCGTGTGTGTGTGCGTGTCTGTGCGTGCGCGTGCGTGCGTGCGCGTGCAAGCGTGTGTGCGTGTCCGTGTGCGTCCGCGTGCAAGCGTGCGTGTGTGTGCGTGCGTGAGTGCGTGTCCGTGTGCGTCCGCGTGCAAGCGTGTGTGTGTGTGCGTGTCCGTGCAATCGTGTGTGCGTGCGTGCGCGTGCAAGCGTGTGTGTGTGTGTCCGTGTGCGTGCGCGTGCAAGCGTGTGCACGTGTGTGTACGTGCGTGTCCGCGTGCGTGCGCGTGCAAGCGTGTGTGTGTGTGTGCGTGTCCGTGTGCGTCCGCGTGCAAGCGTGCGTGCGTGTGTGTGTGTGCGTGCGTGCGCGTGCAAGTGTGTGCGTGTGCGTCCGCGTGCAAGCGTGTGTGCGTGCGCGTGCAAGCGTGTGTGTGTGTGCGTGCGTGTGTGTCCGTGTGCGTGCAAGCGTGTGTGTGCGAGCGTGCGTGTCCGTGTGCGTGCGCGTGCAAGCGTGTGTGTGTGTGCGTGTGTTTCCGTGTGCGTGCGCGTGCAAGCGTGTGTGTGTGTGCGTGCGTGCGTGTGCAAGCGCGCGCATGTGTGTGTGTCCGTGTGCGTGCCCGTGCAAGCGTGCGTGCATGGCCGTGTGCGTGCGCGTGCAAGCGTGTGTATGTGTGTGTGTGCGTGCGTGCGTTCGTGTCCGTGTGCGTGCAAGCGTGTGTGTGTGTGTGTGCGTGCGTGTCCGTGTGCGTGCGCGTGCAAGCGTGCGTGTGTGTGTGCGTGCGCGTGCAAGCGTGCGTGTGTGTGCGTGCGTGCGTGCGTGCGCTTGCAAGCGCGCGCGTGTGTGTGTGTCCGTGTGCGTGCCCGTGCAAGCGTGTGCGTGCAAGCGTGTGTGTGTGTGTGTGCGTATCCGTGTGCGTGCGCGTGCAAGCGTGTGCGTGCGTGCGTGTCCGTGCACGTGCGTGCGTGCGCGTGCAAGCGTGTCCGTGTGCGTGCGTGTCCGTGTGCGTGCGCGTGCAAGCGTGTGTGTGTGCGTGTCCGTGTGCGTGCGTGCAAACGTGTGTGTGTGTGTGTGCGTGCGCGTGCAAGAGTGTGTGTGTGTGTGTGTGTGTGTGCGTGCGTGCGCGTGCAAGCGTGTGTGTGTGTGCGTGTCCATGTGCGTGCGCGTGCAAGCGTGTGTGTGTGTGTGAGAGAGAGAGAAAGAGCACGGGGCGGCGTGAACGGATAAGTATGAAACATCCTGCTTGTACACCGTTGGCTTTTGAGGTGCCGCGGATTGTTTAGGGTCGATTTGTTTTGGAGCTCACAAAACTACAGCGGAATGTGGTTCCCTCGTGGTAACCGCCTCCGGAGAACAATACGCGCCATTTGTGCGCATTATACCGGACCAAGTTGGTCAGGACTAGTTTTCTCGGCTCCATGGAAGTTGAAATGAATTTGTAGGATCAAGAATCCAACATAGGATAAGACGCACGCCTGACCCCCCCAAGAAACGGCATAGGAAACGGTTAATGAATTGAAGAAGCAGTTGTGTGCCAGATACCTGTTTCTTGCCAGGAAGTGGCGTGCAGGAAGTGGCGTGCAGACGACACCGTCATTTTGTCTATCCACCTATAAAGCAGCACATGTACTGCTCGGAGTCACTTCTGTACATAGCTGGCCCATCTGTTCATTGCCTTCGCAGTTTCCTGCCCCTCCGGACAAAGAGCACGCAAAGCGGCATACTTTAGCACTATACTGCACACGCCGGGAGGAGAAAGGCGTGAAAGTACGCCGAAACGCGATTGACCGCATCACGCAGTCTAAACACCAGGCGCCAGCACAATGCCACGTGACCATACTTTTTCACTTATCGTTCGTCCAGATTTTGTTTTTTCTTTCTCTCAAACAACGGTCAGTGTGCACCACTGCTACTGCACTCTCCTCTTACAGTAAACTCGTAACTAAGCACAGCGATGGAAATTCCGCCGCTGCCGGAATCGAATCCCGGCAGCGGCGGCCGCGTTACGATGGGGGCGGAATACAAAAAATTACAGGGCCTCTTAAGGTCTCTCTTAAGAGGTAAGCGGCGAAAGCCTACTCTTTCTACTCTTATAATTCGCCTCTTTCTCCTTGCCTCTTCTTTATCTCTTCTTTCTTTTCCTCTTTCTCTTTTTATTAAGCATTTTTCCTAAGCATTTACTAAGCATTTTCATTACTAATCATTTTAGTCATTTGTAAGCAATTTTAGTCGTTACAAGTCGTCATTAGACATATCAGTCATTTCGTCGTCATTAGCAGTCATTACAAGTCATTTCGGTCATTATTAGTAATTACTGCTCATTAGTAAGCATTTAAGTCATTTGTAATCAATTGTAGTCGTTACAATCCGTCGTTAGACATATTGGTTATTTCGTAGTCATTAGTAGTCATTACAAGCCATTTCAGTCATTATTAGTCATAACTGGTCAATACTAAGCATTTTTAGTCACTTATTATGAATTGTAGTCGTTAAAAGTTGTCGTTATACATGTTGGTCATTTCGTAGTCGTTACTAGTCATTACAAGTCATTTCAGTCATAAGTCATTACTGACCCGCCGTGGTTGCTCAGTGGCTATGGTGTTGGGCTGCTGAGCATGAGGTCGCGGGATCGAATCCCGGCCACGGCGGCCGCATTTCGATGGGGGCGAAATGCGAAAACACTCGTGTGCTTAGATTTAGGTGCACGTTGAAGAACCCCAGGTGGTCAAAATTTCTGGAGTCCTCCACTACGGCGTGCCTCATAATCAGAAAGTGGTTTTGGCACGTAATACCCCAAATATTATTATTAAGTCGTTACTGCTCACTACTAAGCATTTTTAGTCATTTGTAATCAATTGTGGTCATTACAAGCCGTCGTTAGACATGTTGGTAATATCTTAGTCATCAGTAGTCATTACTAGTCATGTCAGCCATTATTAGTCATTTCTGGTCACTACTAAGCATTTTTAGTCATTTCTAATCAATTGTAGCCGTTACAAGTTGTTAGACATACTGGTCATTTCATAGTCATTACAAGTCATTTCAGTCATTATTAGTCATTACTGCTCACTAGTAAGCATTTTTAGTCATTTGTAATCAATTGTGGTCATTACAAGCCGTCGTTAGACATATTGGTCATTTCGTAGTCCTTAGTAGTCATAACAAGTCATTAGTAGTAATTTTAGTCATTATTACTCATTACTAGACATTTCTAGTCATTTCTGATCAATTGTAGTCATTGCAAGCAGTCGTTAGACATACTGATTATTTCGGAGTCATTAGCAGTCATTATTAGTCATTTCTAGTCATTATTAACCTATACGAATCTCTATTATAACGTTATCATTCACTAACTGTCACTATCAATCATTTTTTTTCATTCTTTAATCTGTCTTTAATCTGTCTTCATATGGCGTGATGACGCTTCGGCGGACACTCCGGCAGTCAGGTCTGCTGACACAAACTTCGCCATGAGCCTAGAAAGGCTTTCATCTCAAGACCAGTGGCGCACCGTGCATCGTGTGCACGTTAAAGCACCCCAGGTGGTCAAAATTAATCCGGATCCCCCTATTACGGCTGCCTCATAATCAAATTATATAGTTCTCGCGCCAAAGAAAAAAAAAATAGCATACGAAAGCTCAGTGAATACGACCCTTTACATCTGCTTTCATGGCACGTGGCTGCGAGAAGAGAAATTATTTTCTCACCTTAATTTTATTTAATTCAATATGTGATTAGTTATTCGCCAGAAGACAACGGCGTCTTAGCACCTACTCGGATGCGCCAGCTAGATGCGTTGGATTTTCATGTTGAGCATTTCTTTCCATTTCTCTTTTAGTGACAGACAGCGAAAAGGGAAGACGACGAAGGTTGGCAGCAAGGCTCGCGACTGGTCATCACGAAGCTCGCTGGCTGTCTTTACGGGCGCGTTGTCTAGTCCCGAGTTGCGCGTTCTGCGCGCGGTGAAATCGTTCGACGTCTTCGATCAGAACCTGGCTGCCCTAACCAGCGCTTCCGACGCTTCGCCTATTCCGCCAGAGCCTGGCCGGCTTCGGGATATGTAAACCGTCGTTGATCCAAAGCGCGACAGGAGGAGGAAGCTGAATCCCAAGCTGTCGTCCGACTCAACAAGCAGCGGTTCTAGGACCTCGCCATCCAACATGACGGCAAACCTCCCGGAACACTTCGCCGTTCTCACGATGGAGGAGAAGCCTAATGTTCCAATGAACGCAGCAGAAGCAGCTGCTTCACAGCACTGCTCGAACGATGACACGCTGGCTGCACCGGAGACAACGACTGACAAGTGCACGGCTCAATCATCGAATAGCATCAAGCTTATCGACACAAAGGAATGCGAAGCAAGTGGGTCCATAGTAGTCGAGCATACCATCAACATCATTGCTGAGGATGCAGTCTTCGTCAATGAAGAGCCAGAGCGGAAGGCCCCCACAGAGTTAGATGTGGCGAATATCATGAGGCAGCTGCAAGAAGTGCTGCAGAAAAGGGGCCCGTCCCAAGAAAACGATCTGATGGGAGCGCTGAGCACTTCGCAGGCTCAGCTAATAACAGAAGCATACGGTACCCTGACGGCCTTTATTGACCAGCAACCAGGGTTTCGAGTGGTGCGAGAAGACCTGTACTCCTATATCTATTACAAAGACCCAGAAAACAAAGACGCTTGCCATTGCACATCCCTTCCGGATGGCGCTACCATCCCGTCTCCTTGCTGCAACGACGGCGGACGCCAGTTTGCGGAGGCTTATGACGACGGACCACAACGCGCGCGTGACAGCTCGTCGAGCAGCAGCACTTACGAGTCCGCCGCCGGTGGAGCAGACTCACAGCAAGAAGCGCGCAGTATGAAGGACGGCTGTAGTCAGGTATCGGCACCACCTTCCTGCACCGGCTGCAGGGCGGGGCAGGAAACGCGCGATGCCGAGGCCCAGACCCAGGTATGGGATCCTGCCTTGTTCATCAAGTTGAAGTCGACGCTGCAGAAGCGCGACGAAGTGGTCGCGGAACTCAAAGGGAGGCTGGAAACTCATCGGAAGAGCCATGCCAGCGAGGCACAGGAGCTCCGAGAAAAAATTGAGAAGGTATGTCAGACGCCTCCACTAGAACCAACGCGGAATGCGGCGGAAGCGAAGAACCGCACCGCCATAATAGAGAAGCCCACCGGCACGAATTGGGAAGGCGCCCAAGTCAGCCAACGACCACTGCAGCCTCAGCCTCTTCCAAGGCCCGAGGAGAAACCGCGTTCGCTTCATGTCGACCCAAGGCCCAAGCCGCTACCTCCGTCTGACAAAAAGCTTGAGAGGCACGCAACGCCGCCGCCGGTGCCAGATTTCCCTGAAGTGCCCGGCAGTAACGAGGAGGTTGAAGCTCCGCGCTCAGACGTCGAGCCCACAATGCACAACAAGGAAGAATCACCACCGAAAAGCAAGATGGAACAACAAATTTCAAAAATAGTACGGATGGTGCAGAAGAAGCGGCCTGACTGCACTGATGAGGAGATCCGCAAGCTGGTGGACCACATGCGCCGGAAACAAGGCGGTTTCTCCCGGATGACATTTAACGCCATCGTGGCACTATTGCTTGGCAACCTGAAAGCGGTGGCTGAAGATGAGCATTAGAAACATTTGGAGACACCGCGACCTGAAGAAAAGAAAAAAAAGAAAAAAACTGAAAGCTACAGCTACCTGGGGGCACTTGAAGCCGGTTGCATTTTTTTTCTCCTTTCTTCTTCAAGTGCGATTTTCTTGTCACTTTTTAAAGTAGTGTTCCTTTTCGTAATCTTTCGTAACCTTTTGCTGGGGCCATTCGTGCAAATAAATGTTTTCGTCCCGATAGCATGGTTACCCGTCTTTTTCATCGGAGATGGTTGCTCTCGTGATGCGCCAAAAATTTGTCGGCTGGAAATGTGGAGGAAAAGCAACGCACTTGTTCCAAGTGCACGGCTGCAATCCGGCATTGGGCTTGCGACATTGTTGAGTTCTTCGTTGAGCCATGACAGCTGCACATTTGGCTATTTGAAAGCGAATCGATCGTGACTAGGGTCGTACTTAGGACGGGGGGTGCCTTAGAGGGCTTCAGCCCCTCCCCGCCACCCCTTGTGAAATTTTGTTGCATTGTCACGTACCGCGACCAAGGCAACCAACTATCCTAGAATTTTGGCGAAAATGCATTTTTCACATTGCGGAAACACTTGGCAACGACTGTCCACAATGTGACGTGAACAAGTTGCTGTCCCTATAAAACCGCACAAACTGTTCGGAAACGTGTGGCCGCTCCCAGCATGAGACCACCTCACGCCTGGCCTAAAGCGCCTTCGTCAGCTTACGCCTGCAGCGGTAGTTGCAGTGGGGCTGTAGCCTGGCCCACACACTGCACCTGCCGCGTGATGACCTTGTCGCAAGCAGGGCCCTGCGGTGCCTCTAACTTTATGCTCTCTCCCTCGTACCTCAGTTTCAATGCGAATAGCATTCTTTGCCTACTTCCGTCGTTTATCTATCTATCTATCTATCTATCTATCTATCTATCTATCTATCTATCTATCTATCTATCTATCTATCTATCTATCTATCTATCTATCTATCTATCTATCTATCTATCTATCTATCTATCTATCTATCTATCTTCTTACGTCAACCCAGTGACCAAAGCTGTCTACCTGCTTGGTCCGCTAGGTATGTGCCATGCCATCGTGGTCCTTCCATTGTCACCATCCCAGCTTCAGGATTTAGTCACGCCGCCCTCGTCATGCTTTCTGCGGAGGTTTAAAAAATAATTCTGGAGGGGAGATGGTGCCCTGAAATTGAAGCCGGCCGCCGCCATCTCGGGGAATCGATTAAAGTTAGGATGTGGCGGAGTAGATGAAGCGTTTTCCTTTCGCTTTCAGCGGTTTTGAAACGGCCAATTTTGCCATGCAGATGATTCTTGATGTGTCTGTCTGCGCCACTCGTTTTAGGTTCAAGATTGAACGTCCTGACAACTTGTTATGGGAGATCGCGATATGATGACTAAGCCAATGGCAATATTCTAGCCCGAAACCCAACAAGCTTTCACTTTTCAATCACTCCAGAATTTATTATCACAGAGCAAGAGCAGCTGCACTGCTGCATTCTCCGCCTAGTTCAGCACGTTTTTAACGATGAAGTAAGGGAAAGCGCTGGCTTCACCTCTGCTGGTAAGAATCTGAGGGAGTTGGCACTCCAGAATTTTTCGTAAAACCTCCTTGGCTCCGATTCAGTGATACAAGTTGTCTAACAGCTTGGGCCACTGTTTGGGGTCATGATGCTGTCGCGGTCGTTGCTTCGTCGTCATTCCAGCTTTGTCACCAGATTCTCTTAAGCCATCGTCATTACGCCATCATCGTCACACAGATCTCACCATGACCGTCGTCGTCACACTATCGTTTTATCATTGTCATCACTTCAGTAACCTCATCCCATTGTCATGTCACCGTCGTCATACCGCCTTTGTCGTGCCATCGATGTCAGTCTAAATTTCCTTGTCATTGTATTGTAATTATACTGTCGTCATTCAATCGGTGATTATGCCGCCGTTCTCATGGCGTCATCGTCAGACAGTCTGCATCATGCATTCATTGTCAGACCATCGTCGTCATGCCGCCGTGGTCATGTCATCATCGTCACTCCAGATTCGTCATCCGGCTCTCGTCATGCCGTCGTCGTCACACCATTGTCGTCATACAGGTTTCGTGATAAAGTCATCGTCAGGTCATTGTAATCACAGACTCGTCATCATACCGTTGTCGTCGTGCCATGGTCATCACGCTGTCGTTTCACCGTCGTCATCGCTACAGTAACATCATCCCATTATCGTCTTCGTCGTATCATCTTTGTCGATCCAATGAGGTCATTCCTTATTTATCATTTTATGGTAATCATACTGTCGTCATTCAATCGTGATTATGCCGCCGTTGCCATGCCTTCGTCGTCGATGCGTCGTCATCACAGAGACGCTCTAACACATCCGTTTCATATCGTCGTCGTCACGCCGTTGTCTTATAGTCGCCGACATCTCATTGTCATCATCTCGTCGTCGTTATACGCCTTTGTCTTTGATCAATATCATACCTTCTTCATTATATCGTCACTGCGTCGGCGCCATACAGTCGTCGTCATACCGCCATGCTCATTGGCGACCTTGGCAAGTGTGTGTGATAAAGTGGGGCGATATCGGAGTATCTTATGCCAGATACTCCGAAACAACGAAAGTGTCAGAATTACCAGTACACGTGTTTCGTAAACGTGACTGCAGGAATATGGTCTGTCACAACATTGCTCGAATGCTGTTCTCATTACGGTCGATAGTCGTCGCGAGGTGAGTCATGCCGTGATTTTGATGCCAAAGCGTCAAATGCCTCATTGATCGAAAAAGCCGGCGTCTATCGTCTGCAGCAGCGAAACGGCACCTGGATTCCCATTGGCTGTGACTTCCCATCACGAAAGCACCTCGACAGCGTTCCCATCGGTTTCGACGCCACGGCTCGAGCTCACCTCGACGGAGCAAATCGGGCGAAGAGGAACACTTCTGTTCCGATAGTCCGCCAGGTGTTGGATGAGGGGAGAGGGCACCACCTCGACTCCATGTCCTCTCACTCTCGTTCTCGGCACGAGCGCGCCTCGACGAAGCAGAGCGGACGAAAGCTAACACCTGCTCGGCGACAGCGCGCCAAGTGTTGGGTGAGGGGAGAGGGCATCGCCGCAACGCCACGTCCCCTGGCTTTTGGCAAGAGCGCACCTCGAGGGAGCAGAGTGGGCGAAAGCGAACACCTCTTGCTACGATAGCGCGCGAGGGGATGGGTGAGGAGAGGGTATAGCCGCGACGCCACGTCTCCTCGCTCCCGCTCTCGGCACGAGCGCGCCTTGACGGAGTAGAGCAGGCGAAAGGGAACACATGCTGCTGCGATAGCGCGCCAGGTCAACACCCTCTAGGTGTTGGCCAGGTGCTGGTTGAGGGGAGAGGGCATCGCTGGGAAGCCACGTCCCCCTCGCTCTCGGCACGAGCGCGCCTCGAGGGAGCAGAGCCAGGCTACAGTGAACTAGAAGTAGAAGTTTCTAGTGCACTGTAGCCAGGCAGAGCGGGCGAAAGGGAACATCTGCTGCCGCCATAGCGCGCGAGGTGTTGGTTGTGGGGAGAGCGCGTCCCCGCGACGCCACATCCCCCTCGGTCTCGGCAAGAGCGCACCTCGAGGGAGCAGAGCGGGTGAAAGGGAACATGCGTTGCCGCCATAATGCGCCAATGTTGGGTGAGGGGAGAAGGCAACGCCGCGAGGCCACATCTCCTAACTCTCGCTCTCGGCACGAGTGCGCCTCGACATTGCAAAGCGGGCGAAAGCGAACACCTCATGCGCGATAGCGTGCCAGGTATTGGGTAAGGGGAGAGGGCATGGCCACGACGCAATGTCTCCCTCACTCTTGGCAAGAGCGCACCTCGAGGGAACAGAGCGGGCGAAAGGGGATACCTGCTGCAGCCATAGCGCACCAAGTGTTGAGTGAGGGGAGAGGGCATGGCCTCGACGCCACGTACCCCTCGCTGTCGCTCTCGGGAAGAGCGCACGTCGATGGAGCAGAGCGGGCGAAAGCGAACACGACGGAGCAAAGCGGAAGAAAGCGGACACCTGCTGCCGCGATAGCGCGCCAGGTGTTTAGTGAGGTGAGCGGGCATGGCCACGACGCTACGTTCCCCTCGCTATCGGCAAGAGCACGCCTCGACGGAGTAGAGGGGACGAAAGGGCACCAATAGCGCGCCAAGTATTCCGTGAGCCAAGAGTCTGCCATCGCGCAAGACGTTGGTGGCATACGGCGTTGGCACTGCAGGGTGCCTTTGGGCGCTGGCTGGCGCAGCACATAGCGTTACTCGCAGCTCAAAACTCGAAGGAGCGCTCAGCGGCGTCCCATTGGAGGTTAATGCTTTCGCATTCGCAACTCTTAAGAAACGCTTAGGTATCCTTGGATTTTGAATGTGTAGCATTCTTTGGCAAGCACTGCGGCAATTTTGGTAGCAAAATCGTGTCTCTAACGCAAAAGGCGTGGCACCTTTCCCATAGGAATACATACGGCTCCATCGAAAATACATGGGGTTGGGGTAGGCCAACTTGAATTTCCGATTGGACCTCCCTAAATTTGGGTGTGATATAGGAGTAGGCCAACCTGAATTTGGGGGTGGTCCAACTTGAAAATTTGGGTAGGCCAACCTGAATATTGGTGTGTGCCAACTTGAATTTGGGAGGGATATGGGAGGGACTATCCTAAATTTGGGTTTATATATAGTGCGTTAACCTGAATTTGGGGGTGATGTGGGTTGGACCAACCTGAATTTGGCGGTGATATGGGTGTCAGCCAATTTGAAATTTAGCGGTGAACCAACTGAAATTTGGAGAACAAAAGCAAAAGCTAAGTAACAGCCAAGCGACAATTCTCTGATTTTCTCTCTTTTTTTTTATCTTCTCCATTTCGTCAACGCAAGGTTGAGGTCCCCACTTCTGGTGCAACGTACCGTAGTAACCGCAATGTAATACGAGTATTTTTTTACCAATTATTTGCGTCCCAAATTTTCGCCACCAATATCTAAGCCAGAAATCATGCTCATAGTTTTGGTTTCGTTATTATTGCATGGTGATTATTATCCTCATCATCATACAGCGTGCAGAGACGGCGTGGGTTTGGCCGCCATGACACGCTGACATAGGAAGCGAGCGCGCACCTCGGCGCCGACCAGCTAACGTGCTAATCGCGTGAAGTGCAGGTTATCAGGCAATTTCTGTTTTTGTTCCGCATTGAAGCTGCAAAATATCGGCACTCCAAGAGCAGTAGTCGACTGCCTTCAAGAGGAAACGAGATTTCAGCTGCAGAGAAAATCGGCAACTGTGACACACCCCCACCTATCCGCCTAATCCCGGAGGATCTTGTTCGTCGCAGTTTTAAGAAGTGTGCCATTTCGAACGCACTCGACGGCATACAAGATCATTATCTCTGAAGTTCTCTGACAAGTAACTGTCTTAAGACAGTGAAACCGAGGACGACAATGACTGAAGCGCCAAATCCGATGCAAATAAATGTTCTCGCTAAGTTTGCCGCACTCGTATTATAGGACGAAACTTTTTTCACTTTTCGCTACCTCCAAATATCGTCTCGTATTATATGTGGGGTTTTACGGGATACAGCATCTTTTTCGTCCCGCCGGTGTAAGGTGACGGGTAGTATGCACCTGATGCTTTGTGGACCGAGCCTTGCACTTTCTTTTTATTCGCTTGATCCTTCGGTCGCGGCGTCAGTCGGCTAAAGTAGACACTCGCGGGTAGCCAACGCCGCCGCCTTCCTTCTTTTACATTCCTTTGTTTTCGTATTCCCCAACTAAAAAAAGGAAAAACTTGCGGCACAAGGACGTGTAATAAATTAAGTGGTCAAATTTCGATTTTCTTATGTTGTCTTCCCCTTTCGTTTTGTCTTTTTTTTGCTTGTTTTGTCTCTGTTTTGTTGTTCTTATTGCGTCAGCCCATCCTCCCTTTTTTTCAGTAATCAATTCATCAATTCCTTTTTTCAGTAATGAATTACGTGTAACCAGTTATTTCACTGAGGAGATATGCGGCGCAGCTTTGAGCCCTTGAATTTCGCGATAACTGCAGTTGAACGCCTACTGTCGTGTGACGCAGTAGCCTGGCGGTTGCGGATGTGCAGACAGGCAATTCATTTCGTCATCGTAACTCGCTACCTGATAGACGCGAGCACTGCAGCATAGAGTGATCATTAGTTTTGTGCAAAAGGTGTTCGTTGAATACGTTGAACAGCGCCCTCCGGCGCGCACGTCGAGTGAGTTTTCGGTGTCGCTGCTCATGTTTTCACGAGAAAACGAGAGAAGATGATCGACGAGAGTTTTGAAAAGCAATTGTTAGGGAAGATAAACAACGTGTGAAAGGCTACTGTCAACGCTTTGGAAGAGTGAGACCAACTCCTTCTGGTAGAGCCAAGCTTTATTTGCGTCTTTCTTCGATTTCCCGCAACTGCTGGCTGGCTGCTGGCTGGCTGCTGGCTGGCTGCTTTCTAAGCTCATACACAGGACGGCACTCTACATCTTTATACCCCTACTTGTGATCATTCCTGCTTTGTCACTTCATCGTGGTCGTTTCATCATCATCATCGTTCTGTCGCAGGGATTTCAATGTCGCTATCTTATTGTCATCATGCATGCGGCTAGAACTTTGACAGGGGGAGTTAGGCGCGGTAACATGCGCTGAGCGGACTGCATCCGCAATATCTTCCATCACGTTGTCGACATACAGTCGCCCTCATTCAAGCGTCGTCATACCTTTGTCCTGAGGCCCTCGTCGTCGTACCCTAGTCATCCCTGCTGGCTGCAGGCTACAGTCTTGCCCAATTGGCCAGTACCAGATATAGTGCATACAAACAACAGATATAGCGCGAAATAAAAAAAAATAGTTGCAAGGCGATTCAACCGCCAGTTGAAGTCGATGAAAGCCAGTCTTTTTGAGCGAATTCTGGGCTGGAATGAGGGAAGAGTCACTGCGCATGGCACTATATCGCGTCATCCCTCGCGCGGGAGGATTAGGAGGAACGTCGCACTGTTTAAATGTTTAGACTGCACAATCTTCGGGAGCGGCTTTAGATTTTTAGATTGCACTATTTGCGGGATTCACACTATCAATCAGGTGATAGAGAAATGTGCGGAATATAACCAACCCTTATATATAGCTTTCATTGATTACGAGAAAGCGTTTGATTCAGTCGAAACCTCAGCAGTCATGGAGGCATTACGGAATCAGGGTGTAGACGAGCCGTATGTAAAAATACTGAAAGATATCTATAGCGGCTCCACAGCCACATTAATCCTCCATAAAGAAAGCAACAAAATCCCAATAAGGAAAGGAGTCAGGCAGGGAGATACGATCTCTCCAATGCTATTCACAGCGTGTTTACAGAAGGTATTCAGAGACCTGGATTGGGAAGAATTGGGGATAAGAGTTAATGGAGAATACCTTAGTAACTTTCGATTCGCTGATGATATTACCTTGCTTAGTAACTCAGGAGACCAATTGCAATGCATGCTCACTGACCTGGAGAGGCAAAGCAGAAGGGTGGGTCTGAAAATTAATCTGCAGAAAACTAAAGTAATGTTTAACAGTCTTGGAAGAGAACAGCAGTTTACGATAGGTAGCGAGGCACTGGAAGTGGTAAGGGAATACATCTACTTAGGGCAGGTAGTGACCACGGATCTGGATCATGAGACTGAAATAATCAGAAGAATAAGAATGGGCTGGGGTGCGTTTGGCAAGCATTCTCAGATCATGAACAGCAGGTTGCCATTATCCCTCAAGAAAAAAGTGTATAACAGCTGTTTCTTACAAGTACTCATTTACTGGGCAGAAACCTGGAGACTTACGAAAAGGGTTCTACTTATATTGAGGACGACGCAACTAGCTAAGGAAAGAAGACTGATGGGTGTAACGTTAAGGGGGGGGGGGTAAGAAGTGAGCAGATTGGGTGAGGAAACAAACGCGAGTTAACGACATCTTAGTTGAAATAAAGAAAAAGAAATGGGGGGGGGGCATGGGCAGGGCATGTAATGAGGAGGAACGATAACCGATGGTCATTAAGGGTTACGGACTGGATTCAAAGAGAAGGGAAGCGTAGCAGGGGGCTGCAGATAGTTAGGTGGGCGGATGATATTAAGAACTTTGCAGGGACAGCATGGCCACAATTAGCACATGAACAGGATAGTTGGAGAAGTATGGGAGAGGCCTTTGCCCTGCAGTGGGCGTAGCCAGGCTGACTATTATTATTATTATTATTATTATTATTATTATTATTATTATTATTATTATTATTATTATTATTATTATTATTATTATTTGCGGGATTAGCCTACATTTTGACGTATGATATTTTATCTTACTTTAAAAAGTCCGAGGACACCTAAGCATTTCTTGTGAGTTGTGAATTCGAAACCATTAATGTCCAATTGGACGCCGCTGAGCGGCCCTTCGAGTTATGAGCTCCTCGCGGGCAAGAGGGCGCGTTGAGACGCTTGGCCAACACTTCCTGTAGATAATACAAGGCCGGTGCACTTTGATCCGTGTCATGTTACCTTGCTCGACTGCCTTAAGATCTAATGGCCACGTTCCCGAGTAAGCCGCGGTGATTTTGGCCTCACCGCTTTCGTCACGCCGGGCTTGGCAATGGAAATTTCGGTCCAAGTGGCATGACGTCATAAAGCAGAGAGCACAAGCCTATCATCTCGGAGGCGCTGGTTTAGCCCAGTGAGTAAGACGCTCGGCTTCTGAGCGTGGGTTCGTAGGCTCGAAACTCATCACTGCCAACGTTTTTCCTTTTCAATTTATTCTGGTTTTTATACATTAATTTCTTTATAGCGACTACCGCGGCGGAGTTAGAACGCAAGCGAGACGTTGCGCGGGCAAGGAACGTACGGATAACAAAGGCTTCCGAGAGCGAGGGTGATGCGGCGTCGCGACGATGCCCTCTCACCGCACGCAACACCTGGTTCGCTAGCGCGGCCACAGGTGTTCCCTTTCGCCCGCTCTGCTCCTTCGAGGCGTTCTCGCGACGTGGCGTCACAGCCAGTGGGAATTTACGTGGCGTTTTTCGCTTGTACACACGACCGACCCCCGCCTTTTCGCCGAATGGGTCATTTTGTGCTTTCGCATCCATAATTTCTTCGGTTTTACATGCCGAAAGTGTCGTGTGATGCTACCCTCTACTTACCAGCAAGGGCCGCTTAGTGATGACGCAAAACCGCTACTGACCAGGCTTTAAGTGGCGCCTGACTACGGTAAAAGATGCTGAGAGTGAGTGAGGCTATGCTAATCCAGGTACAACAAAATTAGGAAGACCCACTAAGCTTCAACAAAAGACACTACCTCACCAGAACAGGAATTGGCCTTCCTGGTGCAGTATTCGGCATCTACTTCCCAAACAACTCATTCAATTAACCAAAGGCCCTCAGTCCCCAGCAGCTTCGGAGCAACTAACCAAGGCGGCGGTCAGACCTGTAACGCAGCAGAGGGTGCTAAGAATCTCTGCGTCCGGACAGGCCGCCAATGGACACTGATCCTGGCAACATTTAGCACCCGAGCCTCTCGAGTAAGGCTAGCTTGGCAGGACTCTTTGAGGAACTATGAGACATTGTTAGGGATATCATTGACCTTAGTGAGATTAAAAGAATTGGTGAGGTTTATACATTGCTGAATAACGGACATGTCCTCTGCTGTAGAGGTCTCCCAGATAAGAAGCAATACGGGATAGGATTCCTAATCCATGAGGACATAGCGGGCAACATTGACGAATTCTACAGCATTAATGAGAGGGTAGCTGTGTAGTCATAATCAAACTGAATAAGACGTATAGATTAAAGGTAGTACAAGCCTACGCTCCAACATCCAGTCACAATGATGACGAAGTAGATCAGTTTTATGAAGATGTTGAATTAGCGATGAGAAAAGTGCAAACTCAGTATACTGCAGTAATGGGCGACTTGAATACAAAAGTGGGGAAGAAGCAGGCTGGTGAACAAGCAATTGACAACTACGATGTTGGTTCTAGGAACGATAGAGGAGAGATTGATGGTAGAATTTGCGGAAAGGAACAAGCTACGAATAATGAACACCTTCTTCACGAAGCGTATAGCAACAGAAAGTGGACCTGGAAAAGCTCTAAGGGTGAAACAAGAACTGAAACTGATTTCATACTTTCTGCTGGTCCCAGCATTGTGCAGGATGTAGTAGTGAGTGGTAGGGTAAAGTGCAGTGATCATATGGTAGTGAGGGCTAGGATTCACCTCAATTTGAAGAGAGAAAGAGTAAAATTTGTCAAGGAGAAACAGGTCAACCTAAAGGCAGTAAGGTTAAAAGCAGACTATTTCAGGCTGCTACTTGCAAACAAATATGCAGCCTTTGAACAGAGAGATCAAGATGACAGAGAGGTAATGAATGAAACCGTAACTAAGCTGGCTTCAGAGGCAGCAACTAAAGTGGGAGGTAAGGCACCAAGCCGAGCAGTAGGTAAGCTCTCCCAAGTAACAAAGGACCTAATAAACAAACGACAAGGAAGGAAAGTGTCTAACTCAAGAGATAAGATAGAATTCACAGAACTGTAAAAACTCATCAACAAGGAAAAAATAAGGGATATTCGAAATTATAACGTGAGAAAGACAGGAAGCCGTAAAAGATGGACGCAGTATGAAATCAGTGAGAAGGAAACGGCATAGGACAAACTAAGATTTATGCACTGAAAGATAAGCAGCGTAATATCATCAGCAATCTCGAAGGTATAGCAAAAGCAGCGGAAGAATTATATACAGACCTGTACAGTACCCAGGGGAGCCACGATACCTCCATTCAAAGCAGTAATGAACAGGTTTCTTTTTTCATCATCATCAACATCATTTTATTTTATGAAACCAATACAACAAAACATGACTGGACTCATAGCCAGCTCGGCTAGTGAAAGGTTCAAATACAAGATATTCACTAAAGAAATGGCAGACATTCAAACTACATGTACAAAGAGACGTGAGATACTACAATAGCGGTATTGCAAATATGTAAAGCGCATACATCTTCTGAAAAACAAAAAAAAATGGTTTATGAATATACAAAACCAAACACAAAGGTATTTAGTCCCACAGTTCTGGACAGTCAAAAAAAGTGTTTTTCAATAAGGCCGAAAAATTATGTTTGAGTTTGATGTCATCGGGAATCTGATTCCATATCTGAGCACCATTGTACTCTAATAGCCTTTGACCATAAGTGTTATGACAAGGCGGTAGGTTAAATCTATTATTAGCGGCGGCTCCTGTTTGTCTCAGCGGCGATCTAAACAGTGTAAGAGGAAATGGATCATTAGTTCTTACTACTGTGTTTATTATTTGAGCTATCTTTAGTTTTTATGCAACTGATACCGGTAATATTCGCAGTTCTTGAAAGAGTGGTCGACTAGGGTCGGTTGTCTTTGCGAAGGTTATGGTACGAACAGCACGTTTCTGCAAGCGTAAAATTGATTCTAAATAGGTTTTATAAGTACTGCCTCATGTCTCTAGGCAGTAACATATATGACTATGGACAAACGCGAAGTACAATATGCGTAAACATTCACGAAAATGCACGAAAACATTCCCTCGCCCTTAATAAAATATGACAGGCATAAGCAAATTCAGAGCAAACATATTCAATTTGTTGCTTCCAATGCATGTCCGATACAAAGACTACACCAAGTACTTGGTGTGAGGGACATTAAGCAAATACGTACCGTTTAAGGTTAAAAATAAATTATCACTGCTAATATTCTTTCTTCTTGAGTTAAATAAAGTATACTTTGTTTTCTCGGTGTTATGCGTGAGCCGATTGTTTACGAACCACTGCGAAATTTTACTAAGTTCCTCGTTAATTTTGGCCTCCAGATCCTCTAATGTATCTCCTGTAAAAAATTTCGTAGTGTCACCAGCGTATATAACAGCTTCAGAATAGTTCAGAAACAATGGAAAGTCATTGATGTATATAGGAAAAAGGAGGCGCCCGAGTACAGAGCCCTGTGCCACGCCAAGTGTGATTTTTTGAGGAGCGAAGATATAGTCTCTGGTAACAACGCATTGCTCTCGACCAGAAAATTAACTCTTAATTAAATCATAAATTTTCCCCCTTAAACCATAAGTCTCTATTTTCTGTAGTAATATCGAATGGTCAACCGTATCAAAGGCATTTGATTTGTCTAAGTAAACAACTACGGCAAGTTTGTTGCTATGTAATGCGGTATTTATCAGCTGTGTAAGGACCAGAACTGCCGAGGAAGTGGATCTTTGTGGTGGGAAACCGTGCTTATTTGGACAGAGGACATTGTACTTAGTTAAAAAGCTCTGTATTCGCTTGCAGAGCACCTTTTCGAATACTGTACTAATTACATTTAATACCGAAATTTGCCTATAGTTTGATAGAATGTACCGCTCACCACCTTTAATGACAAGCGTGACCTTAGCGGCTTTGAGCTCATGAGGATGCACTCCACTTCTCAGGGAATTGTTAAAAAGATGCAACGAATGGGTACCTAAAATATCAATATTGTTTTTTATAAGTCTCACAGCTATTGCGTCTAGGCCTGCTGCTTTGCCTATTGAGAGTCTGCTGACTGCCGCTGTCACTTCCTCTATTGATAAGTCAGGCAATGCGAAAGTATTGTCAACACGCTCAGGCATTCTTAACGAGGCTACATCAATATTAATCCGTGAAGCCAGCGAAGGTCCTATGGAGGCAAAATGAGCATTAAATAATTCAGCCGTGTCTTCGTTAGCTGATTCAGGCAAAACATCCACTCTTGAACCAAGGCCAATTGCATCATTAACTATGTCCAACACTTTTTTTCGTACTACCTCGAATCTCCTCTACAAGTGACGAAAAATATTCTTTTTTTGCTCTTCCACATGAGGGACATGGATAGGTTGCGGTAGCGTTTAAACTGGCTTAGGTAATAGTCGTTCGTTCTTAGTTGCTTCCATTTATGGTACCATTTGTCCTTTTCCTTCAGTATGTTTAAGATCTCAGTTGTCATCCAGGGACATGTTGGCTGGCTGTATTTTTTAGT
The DNA here is from genome assembly GCF_050947875.1 of Dermacentor variabilis. Taxonomy (NCBI): domain Eukaryota; kingdom Metazoa; phylum Arthropoda; class Arachnida; order Ixodida; family Ixodidae; genus Dermacentor; species Dermacentor variabilis. Next base: position 2,274,623 of record NW_027460346.1, on the reverse strand, counting down.
GACCACTGTAGAGCTCCACCGGGCAATAGCGGTTTTCAGAAGAGCTAGGAATTGTGCGTACTCAACATAAACATCGATGTCATAGGCAGAAGTAAAAGTGGTTTCTTTAAGCATTTTGCGTAGTAAAACGTAATTTATTTTAGTGCGCATTTTGCTGAGTGATGTCTGTTTTTGCTTACGTAGCTCTGTTTCGAATAAGACAAAAATTGCAGAGACTCCTTCTATAACTAGCGATGAGGTTAGAAGGACCTCGCAAGACATGAAACGGGGAAAAGCGACAGGAGAAGATGGAATAACAGTCGATTTAATCAAATATGGGGGAGACATAATACTTGAAAAACTGGCGGCTGTCCATACGAAGAGTCTATCGACTTCAAGGGTCCCAGAGAACTGGAAGAATGCAAACATTATACTAATCCACCAAAAGGAAGACGTTAAAGAATTGAAAAACTATCGGCCTATTAGCTCACTCCCAGTATTATATAAAATATTCACCAAGATAGTTTCCAGTAGAGTAAAGGCAACACTGGACTTTAGTCAACCAAGAAGCCCGTGAATACACGCAACATTGCCGCGCAAGTGGCCGCTCGAGGCACTTTGCGTGCATTCGCGGGCTTCTTTCACGCTCGGAAAAACACTCTTATGTAGCGTGTATTGAGTAACAGAAAGCTGTATCGGGAGTTTTTCATGTTGCTCAACAATTTTATCATTGACACCTTTGACCTAATTATAATATTTGAGAAGGTGATCAATTAATTAAGGCTAATTATGTAATTAGGCCGAATGCAAAAAAATAATCTGAGTATCTGCAAGCGACGGCGAACATCATTACCTTGTCATTTGTATATTTTTACAACGACAAGGACGGCATGACGGTGACTCTGTGACGACGACGCAGTGACGACAATTACATGGCTGCGACGGACTGATGACGATGCAATGCCGATGACATTATGAGGACGACGGCTGGAAGAAAAGAACGATGCGACAATGCAGTGACAGCTACGGAATGACGACGGCGAAAGGACGATGACCTAAGAACGAATGAATGATCGCAATGTCATGAAGGCGATGAAATGATGACGACGGCGTGACAACGACGGTGTGTAGGTGTTGGAGGTCACGTCCGCGGTCACGTGCATCACGTACCACCGCGAGCCTCTCAATTCGCACTAATTGTTTGCGCTATATACATAGCACCGGTCGATCGTGCAAGACTGTAGCCAACAGCCAGCATGGATGACAACGGTCTGAGGACGACCGCATGACGACAAAGGTATGACCACAACGCGATGAAGATGCTGGCCGATGTAGCCCACCCAGCGTATTTTGTCGCGCTTAAATCGCCCTTTCAAAGTTCAGCCAATGGACACGAGCAAAATATGGATGACGACGGTGGAATCACTACGTGAGAATGATGACCATGAAACGACCATGACAACGCGACAACGCAGCAATGATCACAAGCAGCGGTATGAAGGTACGAGTGCCGTCCTGTGCGTGAGCGATTCGGCTAGCGAGCAGCCAGCCAGCAGCAGCAGCAAATGGAAAGTCGAAGAAATAGTCAAAGAAAGTGTCGCTTTAAAAGTAATCGATTATTTTTCTGTAATTGCTTAGTTACTTTCGTGGGCCATGCAGTAATCTGTCAATGTGATCATTTATATGTTTGATGAAATAATTCTCATTACAATTGGTCAGTTTTCTTTTCTGTAACACCTACAAGTATGATATACGCACGCACAAATGTGCTACTTCAAGGAGTTTATTCTTGTGACCCTGTTACTACTTCATACCTCAGAAACATCAGCGTAATCCGAGCAAGTCAGTTCGCAGGACCAGAAAGAATAGACCACCCGTGCTATAGCAGTCATAGAAAAGTAACTTCTTTCGTTGTTGGCGCGATAGAAAGCATGCTTTCACGCATTTCACCACGCTTTTCTGTCGCTTCCACTGAAACGTCAAGCATTTGACAGCGCCAAAGAGCCAAAGAAAGCTGTCGCTTTAAAACGCATAACCACGCAGGAAAGCGATGTCGACGTCTTGGGAAAATCGCGTTCGTGAAGCGGCTGTCGTCTTTGGTGTCGACATTTCGAAAACAGTCATTCAACTTTGGTTACGACACGCTTTGGCCGCGCTTGGCCACAAGCTTGGCTTCGCCACAGGATTCGGCCATTCATTTTCGTCAAACCCAAGGATATCTGCTTAAGGCCCAGGAAATAGCGGTGTTTTGCCGAAACATCACTTACGTGAGATGAGTCAAAGCCATAGCCTAAATGACCACTCGTTGCTCCCGAACTTTGCGGTTACAAGGAATCGAGTCGAAGTTGGTATGAGGCCAGAGCCGTCGCTTCGATAGGTGCCGCGATGAATTGGCGCAAAACTTAAATATGGGGCAAGTTTAATTGTGGCGGAACGTTATACATTGAGGAATAGCGTGCCCCACGCTAAATCCAAATGTCTTTTGTGACTGACGCATGTGCAATGGTGACGACGCTATATTTTGTCGCCCCGAAGCGTTTCGGGGGCCCCTGTTCTATAACTAATGTTTCTGATAAGCGTGTGTGCGTGTATGTGTGTATGTGCGTGCATGCGTGTGTGTATGTGTGTATGCGCGCGCCCTTCATCATCGCGCGTGTTGGCGCATCGTCAGCGTGGATTGTGCCTGAGGTCCTTCGCCGTGTCTCTAGGGCTCAATAAAGGTCAACCCTTGCTGTTATTGAAAATGAAATGAAATTGTGCTGCCTCGATTGCGAAAACAGCCTAGCAACTATAGGACGGATAGATCGCATAGAGAGCACAAAATTGACTATACGCGAAAAAGGGGGACGCAGGCCAGGAAACGCGGCAAGTCACGATGCCAGGAGGGCTCCTTACATTATACGCTCCAGAAGCGCCCGCTCTGTGTATGCTCCGCCAAGCCATGAACATGAACTTTCCCTGTAAGCTCCATATCAATATCTTACAGCTTAAAAGAAGAAAAAGAGAAGAAAAACGCAATGACAATGTGTCAGTATTCATTGGCCTGCGGCCCCTAAAGCACCATCCATGTAAATCCTCCCCCACGCCCACCCCTATATTACGTGCGACTGCCGTTGCATGCAACAGTGAGAGAGTCTTTGGTGAGCTAGGGTGAGCGACTCAGTTGTTCTCCTTTTCTTGCGCATAGCAAGCGACACTGCATCTTCGTTTTTATCTTTTATTTTCGAGACAATGCTCCTCGCTCCGCTTTGTTTATTTATGACAAACTCGTGAAAGGGGAGGGCTCGCCGGTGGGGCCGTCTCACTTTTCCTTTTTCCCTCGATACAATACGCCATCGTTTACATGCACTGCGTCGGACGACCTTACCGAACTCTATCTACTCATCTCCTAGCGTATTAATGCGATTTGCCTTCCGTCTGCTTTACCGACGTTCACTTGGATGCGGTGCGCTAGAAATGCAATGCGATGCGGTGCACCGTGCACTGTCGCATTCATGTAAACGCGTCTCATGTTCAGTGCACCGAAACATGTCACCCGACCAGTGGGCGTCACCCACATAACGGACGTGAGCTTATAGGGCTCGGCTCGGCGAAGCCCGGCCGTTTCATGTAGAGGCGACCGAGATGTCGAACGCACGCTGGTTGCTGTATATGTAATTCGTCGAACGGAGGCTTTCGCTGGTCGATAAATTGAAGTTACGATGAGAAGTAGCCCCACACACAACGTACTTGTGGGCTTGCTGAGTTATAATCGTGCGTTTAAACTCTTTGTTGAAAGCGCGAACATTTGTTTCGAGATACCAGTCGTGAAAACATGGCACATCGGTCCGGCTAATTTCTCAAGCAAGCGCGCTGCAGGCCCCCGCGTCGATGCCGCGCAGGAGGGCGACGTAATAATGTCACCGTGAGATGTAGCGTCACGACGGTGTGTTGGAGATGACAGCTGTTTGCCAGCTGGCAAGCAAACTAAAACAACAACGACCACTGTCGCGCACGGCACGTGAAATCAGCGGTGGCCAGGGAGGGCTGACTGCGGCAGGCTTGGAGCTTTTGACTGAGCAATTAAGAAAGTTGAGCGACACCTTTGACAGTTCACATCTCGGTGCTTGTACTCGTTACAGGACTATAGGATACGATAAGCTCTTCATCTAAGAAGCTTTACGAATAGGTCATGTCGAACTGCGATGCAAACGAACACATCCAGCGACTGATTGTATGCTCTTCACCTGTCACCTTCTGGAAGAGCGCATCTTTTGGAAGCAGTAAAAAGTCACTTTCAACCGGAGGCAGAAGGCGATTCTCCCTGAAATGCACGAATAGCGTGCGCCACCACAGCCACTTCTGCAGAGAGCGTCGGAGTCCTCAGAAGCGCACTTCGTGTTTCTTTCACTAAGTATGGACAGCTGGGCTAGTTGGTTGTGATTAGCATTATGAAACATCGTTCCAGCGCACAAATGAACAAGGACGAGAAGAGAAAGACAACACGAACACCAGACTTCAACTGAATTTTATTCATGGAAAACAGGGCTTTATGTTCACAGGGGGAGGGAGGGGGGGGAGGCTGCTAGTGCGCAGGACCACCTAAAAATATTTCCTTGGTCAGGCAACAGTCATCAGAAGTGTCAAACCAAAAGAAGAAAGGGATAAAAGCAAAAAGTGAAAGAAGGTGAAAAAGTCATTCCCTCTCTTTTTTACATCACTCAGTACAATCTTGCTCATCTCCCGCCCTACCTAGCTGTTTCGACACACCCGTTTGCCCTGAGATAATCAAGTTCATTTTTCCCGAGTACAACAGAAGGAGCACTGACACAGTAATCGTTTTCATTGGAGATACAAAATGCTTCAAAAATTTTCCCGGTTTTTCTGATTGCTATATTTGCGCAACATACGTGTTCGTTCGAAAAACGCCTTGCATGCTGGCTTGTGCGAGCAACGGCGAATGTGGTCGGCTTATTGAACTTATTGAACTAGCGCCACTTATTGAACTAGCATTCCTGCGATGCTCTAGCAAGCGTTCATTCAGACAGCGCCCTGTTTGGCCAATATAGCATTTCCCACAGGCGAGGGGGATACTATACACAACACCGACGTCACATTCAACGAGGGCTTTGGTGTGCTTTATTTTGCAGGCTGGCTTCTTCTGGGATTCGTTTGCTAGGCGACATATTCGTCCCAGCTTTTCCGGTGCTGAAAACACAACACGCACCCCGCACCTGTCGCCAACCTTCTTGAGGCGGTGAGAAACCTGGTGCCAATAGGGCACTACGACAGGGCGCTTTAGCGGGCGGGCGTCTTTTTTGTTTTTTCTCAGCCTGCGCCTCCCACCAACCTTTACCTCACGAATCTGGCTCTCTACCACCGAGGCCACGATTTCTCCGTGGAACCCAGCCTTCTCCAGACGCCTTAGCTGGGCGTCGACGCTGTCACGAACTTGATGTTTGCATGACTTCTCTAGAGCAGAGCGGATGCAGTTTTTAGAGCGCAGCTCTTTGGCGTCCGTTCCTGGGTTTCGCGTCGTCGTCGGCGTCGTCGTCGTCGTCGGCGTCGTCGTCGGCCTCGTAACCAGCTCCGCCCCCCTTTCATCCCCCCAGCGCTAGCAGCGACCGACTGATACCGTTGGATGCCGCTGACGCCGCTAGAGAGTCAAGATAACGTGACTGCATAGAACACCGTCGCCGCCATGCAGAAAGAGGAGGAAAGGGTCCCCCCCCCCCCCCCTGTTCTTGTGTGGCGGATAGCTGGGGTTGACTCACTATCGCCGTCAGCGGCATCAGTCAGTCGCTGCTATCTCTTCCCTCCTCCCTTTATCGTGTTGTCCGCTTGCTGCGCGCGCTTCTGCCCCCATCGTTTGCCGCTGGGTGTACACGCCGCCCCCCTCCGCTTCCGCTTACTGCTGGTTGCTCTCGACGGCGGCGATGAGCCTCCGCTTCGGCGGCGCGAACTGCAGGGTCTTCTCGGCGGCGGCGATGAGCTTCTGCTTCAGCCTCGCTTACTGCTGGTTGCTCTCGACGGCGGCGATGAGCCTCCGCTTCGGCGGCGCGAACGGCAGGGTCTTCTCGGCGGCGGCGCTTAGCCTCTGCTTCCCCCACGGCTGTGACAACCTCGCGAGGCACTTGTATAGATCTCGTCTTTGAGAATCAAGCATTGGTGTACCAAGTCGAACATATATCAGTCTATTTCTCCGACCACAAAGCTTCCTTCATGACTGTCAAGAACTGTTAGTGGAGTCTTTGTTAAAGGAATACGTGTGAAAAATAAAAAAAAAATTATGTGATAGCGCATACATGTGTTGCTCGATTTCTTTGCCTCAATCTATCCAAAAGGTGAAACAGCTTATTTGCTGCGCTCACATTTCGCATTAGGAAGTAACGTAATCGTCGGTAATTTTTTTGCTATAGCTCTTTTTGCGAGCTTGGAGTGGGCCAATTGATAATTAAGAATTTGTTTTTTCGACCGTGGCTTGTACTGCCAGCACACGCGGCTCTTGCCTAGCACCACTTTTAAGCGATATTTCCTTAGCAAGTATTGACAAGCGCATTCAAGCGTCCCTTTACAACGCAGGCGTGCAGAAAGTTTTTAGATACGTCGACGATTACCTCGTGGTAATGAATACGACTGATGCTCAGGATAGAGGCAATAGTATAAACAACATTCTCAATATTTTTTCTAGTAACGCCTTTGGAATGAAGTTCACACACGAACTGCCGCAAGATGGTCGCATCCAGTACCTCGACTTGTGTCTTATTTTTCATGGAGCGCGCGTGTGCTGGCAGTACAAGCCACGGTCGAAAAAACAAATTCTTAATTAAGTTCTCCTCCGAAATAAACCATTTGTTGAAAGTTGGCGCTTGTGTTGTGCCCCTCCTGCCCCGCCCTTTTCAAGCTCTTTACATTTGTTGCTATGTTACAGGCAACAAGCGCTGAAACTTCGCGCGCTAGCAGCAGTGGTATATTAATACACACCCTATAGCGTGCGCGCAGAAAACAGTTTTTTAGTAGGACGTGGGTGAGTTCGCGTCAGCAACATCATCTCTAAACACGAGGCACATGAGTTAATTTTTTTTCTTTTTTTTTTTGGAACGCGCATTGGAACTAGCAAGCAAGCACCACCCACTTGTTTTCTTTCTTTTGTTGACGAGTAGCCAAGCGAGGCCTGCTTTCTGACGTCGCCTTCTCCCCGCGCTTCTATTATGTATATTCTACACGATCTCAACCAAACTCAGTCGCGGGGTGCAAGATGGCAGCAAAACTGACGACGTTAATGCGATTAGCACTGAAGGAATGTATAGCGACAAACGGCATTGCAGAATACACCCTTATTTACAATCTGTAGTGGGGGAAGTATAGGCTAAGAATATTAATCGCATTATTACGCGCATGCGCCACCGCGCGCCAACACAGACCACGCCGTGTATACCTTCACGCGAAAGAAACCTTCATTAAAGGCGGCCTCGCTACTGCAGCCATAGTTTTTGTCTCTCCGGAACTATAGAGTTAAGGTCCAGCACATCTCATTTGGTTGGAATGAACTATAGTCGCAATCGCGTAGGGGTCTCTGTGAGGCGTAATACATTTATTCCACGTCAGTGACAAGAGTGGGTGTTCTCGTTTTATCAATCGCACATGCACCCATTGGAGTGCGCAGCACGTCGGCAAAGGTTAGAAATAAAGAAACGACGGGCGACGTGTTTGGCCGCCACTTGCCGCGCGGGCGGTTTTTTTTTTTTGGCCTCCGAGAAATGTTCGCTCGTCGCTCGACCGTATACTTGCAGCCGCAGTGCACATTGGCGACAAGCCTGCTATTTGCATCACTGCCGGCTCGTGTTTGCCATCGTCAGACCCGGCGAGCAGTGACGGTTTGCCTTGCTCTGGACAGCGTCAACGCGTGTGCTGCGTCGTCGTCGCAGTGACGGCCAATGTGGACGAGCACACATTCACCGATCGTGCGCGCGGTTGCCCCACACCTCGACACGACAACGCGACAGGGTGCGCCCGTCGCTTAGAACACTGCCTGCATGCGGTTGACTCCGTTGAAGCGCGGAAGGGGGGTGGGGATCGACGACACGGCCGCGCGACAACGCGACAGCGGCGAGCCGTCGAGCAGCTGTCCCCGCCGCTGGCGCCTTCACACACCGACGGACGCGACGAAGACCGGTCACGCGTCCGGGCTGTCGCGCATGCTCTGTCCGTCGTGATGGGTGTGCGGGAGCGTTGGGACGTTTACCCGTTGTGCGGCCGTTCATTATACGGAGGGCAAAAAATTTGCAACGTTTAGCCCAGCCTCGACTATGGAGGTCGGCTCGCGAAAGACCACTTAATTCAAACTCGCGACCAGCGCGTCCAACCTGATTACGGGAGCTCGGCGGTCGTGATTCGGTTACGGTAAGGTTTGCGTAAGGCAGTCGCTGTCGCCTCGAAACAGGCCGTCGATTCGTTGAAACGTTCTGGCGGAAACAGTTGTGCGAAGCGATGCGCTTGGTCCGTGTGGGTAGTGGGCGAAAGTTGGGCAATGTATGAGAAAAACTCTTTATTCTCGCGAGGCCCTGGCAAAGATAAAATTGCAATGAAAGCATGCCGGTAAAATGGAGAAGAGAGTGAGAAACATTATCGGCCCGAAAGATCAATGTCCGCGTCTGCAGTGAGAATATAGATTAAAGAGAAAAAAAATTGGTAGCGTCTTCAGCTGTGATCTTGTAGTTATCATTCTACTTAGTATATTATACAGCATCAGCGAAATCTTGGGGGGGGGGGGGGGGGAGGGATCTTCTAGTTAGGTTCGACAAGGAAAGATTCCTGAACGTGTACCTAAAGCACCGTGCTCGACAATTTTTGCATTCCGCCCCCTATCGGAATGAGGCCACCGCGGATGCGAATTAAATGCGCCACTTCGCGCTTAGCAGCACAATGCCATATAACCCCTAACCCTCCGCGGTGGATGAATACGGAACTGCTCGCCATGTATCGCTAGTCACACGCATGATTTAGGCGAGTCCTAAAACGACGAAATTCAACCGCTATTATGTAAACAGCGGTTGTATCATATATATATATATATATATATATATATATATATATATATATATATATATATATATATATATATATATATTATGATATCATCGAGCGATGCTCAAGAAACGAACCGCCGCGAGAGTGACGATGAAGTTGGTCGGTGCGCTTGGCGCGAGCGAGTGTCGGCCTGGCTGCCTGGCTCCAGTGTAAATAGCCTGTAAATAGCCTCTTCTGTCTCTGTCTTTCCACACGCAACATTCTGGTGGAGGTCAGCGATCCCCGTACTCACCACGGAATTCAGAAGTGGTCGGCACACCGAGCTTGTCACCATGCCTCCCGGTGACGCGCCCACCTCTGCAACGGCTTCGGCTTGTCCCACTGCTCCAATCGTCACGGTCGCCCCACATTGCGACCCAGGTGTGTTCTCTGGCCTGGAGGACCAGGATGTTGACGACTGGATCAAACTCTATGAACACGCCAGCGCTAATAACAGGTGGGATCCAACGATTATGGTCGCCAATGTCATCTTTGATCTCGGCGGCACCCCACGCGTATGGCACCAAACGTATGACGACGAGATAACCAGTTGGGACAATTTCAAAGAGAAGCTACGGGAACTGTTCGGCGACCCCATTGGGCGCAATGCTGCCGCGAGAAAGGCTCTTGCGTCTCGTGTTCAGTCATCTACGGAGCCGTACGTTTCCTTACATCCCCGACGTCTTAGCTCTATGCCGCAAAGCAGACGATGCTATGTCCGAAGCCGATAAAGTGTCACATATTCTAAAAGGCATCGCCGACGACGCTTTCAATTTGCTTGTTTTCGGCAACGTCTCGACTATCGACGCCATCATCAAAGAATGCTGTCATCTCGAACAAGCTAAGAGCCGCCGTATCACACACCACATCACGCGGCTACCCAACACTGCTGCTACGTCGACATGTGAGGGTCGACCACGTCAGACCACCATCTGTGACGACGTCACCCGTATTGTTCGCCGCGAACTCGAGGTCACCTGTTCGCCAGCTTTCTCCACGACGCCTCCCGATCCGGCAGCGCCCACCATTGCGATGATCCAGGCCGTCGTCCGACAGGAATTTGAGAACATGGGTCTGAACTCCGTGTGTTACAAGTCTCAACGCAGCGTTCCCCAGTTCTCTAGCGGCCCTCCTCATCCTCGGCAGTCCTTTTCTGCCACATCTCGCTGCAACCCGTCCGAATGGCGTACCCTTGATGACAGGCCGATCTGCTTCCACTGCTGTCGCATCGGCCACGTCGCTCGTCACTGCCGCAACCGATGGCCACCACCTCCTCGGACATACACCGCCGCTTATTCCCGCACCTTCGGACCTTCCGTTCCCTATACCACCCGCCATGAATCCACTGCCGCTGATGCCCCTGCTCCGAACCTTCGGTACAGCCGCTCGCCCTCACCTCGACGCCATCAGTCTCGTTCGCCCCAACCCCGTCGCTTCTCTTCGCCGCCTATCGCCTCCCGGATCCAGCCGGAAAACTAGGCACTGCAGCTTCTGGAGGTGAAGCTGCGTTGCCGACCCTGCCCTCAAATCCTCTGCTCACGTTACCCACGAACCGAAACCTTCTTGACGTTGACGGCTATCCTGTCACGGCACTCATCGATACAGGAGCACATCTTTCAATTATGAGTGCTGCCTTCCGACGACGACGACTGAACAAGCTCCTCACCCCAGCGTAGGCACGCCTCGTCCGCGTTGCGGATGGCGGTACTGTGCCTATCATCGGCATGTGTACGGCACGCGTCAGCATCGCCGGCCGCCACACTCCTGTCCTCTTCACCGTAATTGCTCATTGCCCCCACGACCTGATCCTCAGCCTCGGTTTTCTTTCCGCACATTCTGCTCTTATTGACTGCTCTTCCAGCACCCTTCGCCTTGAGTTCCCGATGCTTGCAGAACCTTCTGACGCACCCCACTGCCGCTTACGTCCCACCGGCTTTCTTCGCCTGCAGCCAAAGTCAATAGCCTACATTGAACTGTCGTCTTTCCCACCAGTTCCTGATGGCGAGTACCTCGTCACTCCTCTGCCCGACATTCCAATAAGGTATGACGTTACAGTGCCTCACAGTATACTTAGGATTACTGGGAACCGCACTCGCATGCCTGTCTGTAACTTTGGACTGGCAAAGCAAATTCTACCGCAAGGTATTTGCCTTGCCACCGTTGATTGTCTCGACGACCAATACGTGGCAGCGTTGTCGACCGATGGTTCTCGCGAGCTTAGCAGGCCCCTCGCGCCAGCCTCGTGTGCCGATCCCAATATAAAGAAAATGGTTGCGACGGACCTGTCCTAATTTGTTGGACTTGCCGCAAAGCATACGTAAAAGAAAATTTAGTAAAATGTGTCAAGTAAATGCTTGCAGCTCTGTTTGCTGCAGGTGTCGCAACAGTGAATTCTCCCACGGAGAAAAAAAAATGGCATTGAGCTGTTCAGTGAATGCAAATTAAGAAAAACACTTTCAAGAACAGAAGGTCGCAAGCTTAACACATCATGTGTGTCTTTTTTTTTTCTTTAGTTGGCACACATTTTAAAAAGTCGCACTGTATAAAACTGCCTGCTCGGGTGGACTAATTAATTGATGAGGCGGACATTACTTACCCAATAAATCGCCATGTAAAGGTAATTTAAAATATGCACTATAGTTATATTCACTATAATTTATAGTTGAGCGTATGATTATTACCTTTCAGGCAGGCACAAGCCGCAACTGCGAAACTGAAGCCGAGCAGTAGCGAAATGATATACGCTTAGCAAAACTCGTAAGACTAGCACCACATCCAAGATGTATGCGTCCTGCAAATGAGCTAAGAAATACATTAACTTTCCATTTAAATTTTCAAAAAGCTTCCTCCAGCAGTTCTGGACGATCCTAACGTGAACGCCGATGCAGTTTTTTAGCAGATTTGGGTGACTGATACCCCGCAAGTGGACCTATGCGTTAGCCCCAGTAATGGAGGTACAGGCGAAGGCCGCCTGCGGAAACCATGTTGATATGGTGCCACGACGTCATCACTTTCCAGAAAAGCGGCTATATGTTTTAGTGCAGTGTCTTCAAGAAGTTAGCACACGATACTAGTAAGCTAAATGGGCCGAAATTCATAGTCCCATTATTTCTGTGTCCATATTTACTGGAACGCGCGAGCAGATGACGACATCCTATCGCGATAACGGACATAGCACTACTGAAGGCGGCCGACCATTGGCAAACAGAACTTACGTAACGACAAAATTTGTGAATGTGGTCCATGTTGGACTGACATGACTTCACTATCGCTCAGCTTCAATTTCACAATTGCAACACGTGTGCTAGAGTTGATAATGAAAAAATTAACTCTTGCGTACCTAACGTGCTATACCTCAAAAAATAAAATTCTGGGGTTTTTGCGTGCAAGCTCACTCTGCCGTGCGAGATCTGACATGCCGCGCATAAGATCAGGAACTGCTCCAGGATGACTGCAGGTCCTACAAGGACTCACTCAGTACTTTTCACGAGATTACCTCACACTGTAGGGACGGCAGGAGATTTCACCCCCCCCCCCCCCCATCAGAAGCTCAACCGAGCTCAGGCAGTCCACATTAAGAATTATTCAAACTAAATCTTATCCCGCACCTATTGTGCTTAACAAAATTGACCAGGATTTTCCCGCGGAATGTAAAAAGTTGCGGACACACTCCGTGTCTAGTTGATCATATGTTCTGGCTGTGCCCCAACCAAAGGGCTACGGATCTCAACAGTGAGGAGGACTGGAGTCGGCGCATATCCAGCGAAGTCCTCCAAGATCAACCCCTGGTCGTCCGGAGAGCTCAGGACATCGGGAAAGCCTTTGGCCTACCGGCGCCCACGTGGGCGGAGCCACCGACATAGCCCGGGGGCTTTTGCCCTCGGGCCCTAGTTTCTCTGGACCAAAATAAAGTTCTTGCCATGCCATGGGGTTTTACGTGCCAAAACCCAGATAAGATTATGAGGTACGCCGTGGTGAGGGACTCCGGATTAATTTGGACCCCCTGGGGTTCTTTAACGTGCGCCTTTTCGTTTCTTGTATTAAAGAAAAAGGGGGTAAACTTTGGCCCACGAGCAAAAATAATAATAATAATATTTGGGGTTTTACGTGCCAAAACCACTTTCTGATTATGAGGCACGCCGTAGTGGAGGACTCCGGAAATTTTGACCACCTGGGGTTCTTTAACGTGCACCTAAATCTAAGCACACGGGTGTTTTCGCATTTCGCCCCCATTGAAATGCGGCCGCCGTGGCCGGGATTCGATCCCGCGACCTCGTGCTCAGCAGCCCAACACCATAGCCACTGAGCAACCACGGCGGGTCACGAGCAAAAATAGAAAAACGAAAGAAGCCCATCGGGATATTCCAAGAAGATAATTTATCATGCACCAGGCACCAGTAGCTGAAGCATAATTCACAACATTTTTCGTTTGTGAGCGCTGTTTGAAATTTCCCAGCCGTCTTCATTAATAATGAGTGTGTCACCATGACTGGCTGACATCTGCCTGTAAATGTTCTACGCTATAAATGTTCAATTTAATGTAAGCGTGCGTGCGTGCGTGTGTGTGTGCGTGTGTGCGTGCGTGCGCGCGTGTGTGTGTGTGTGTGTGTGTGTGTGTGTGTGTGTGTGTGTGTGTGTGTGTGTGTGTGTGTGTGTGTGTGTGTGTGTGTGTGTGTGTGTGTGTGTGTGTGTGTGTGTGTGTGTGTGTGTGTGTGTGTGTGTGTGTGTGCGTGCGTGCGTGTGTGCGTGCGTGTGTGCGTGCGTGTGTGCGTGCGTGCGCGTGTGTGTGTGTGTGTGTGTGTGTGTGTGTGTGTGTGTGTGTGTGTGTGTGTGTGTGTGTGTGTGTGTGTGTGTGTGTGTGTGTGTGTGTGTGTGTGTGTGTGTGTGTGTGTGTGTGTGTGTGTGTGTGTGTGTGTGTGTGTGTGTGTGTGTGTGTGTGTGTGTGTGTGTGTGTGTGTGTGTGTGTGTGTGTGTGTGTGTGTGTGTGTGTGTGTGTGTGTGTGTGTGTGTGTGTGTGTGTGTGTGTGTGTGTGTGTGTGTGTGTGTGTGTGTGTGTGTGTGTGTGTGTGTGTGTGTGTGTGTGTGTGTGTGTGTGTGTGTGTGTGTGTGTGTGTGTGTGTGTGTGTGTGTGTGTGTGTGTGTGTGTGTGTGTGTGTGTGTGTGTGTGTGTGTGTGTGTGTGTGTGTGTGTGTGTGTGTGTGTGTGTGTGTGTGTGTGTGTGTGTGTGTGTGTGTGTGTGTGTGTGTGTGTGTGTGTGTGTGTGTGTGTGTGTGTGTGTGTGTGTGTGTGTGTGTGTGTGTGTGTGTGTGTGTGTGTGTGTGTGTGTGTGTGTGTGTGTGTGTGTGTGTGTGTGTGTGTGTGTGTGTGTGTGTGTGTGTGTGTGTGTGTGTGTGTGTGTGTGTGTGTGTGTGTGTGTGTGTGTGTGTGTGTGTGTGTGTGTGTGTGTGTGTGTGTGTGTGTGTGTGTGTGTGTGTGTGTGTGTGTGTGTGTGTGTGTGTGTGTGTGTGTGTGTGTGTGTGTGTGTGTGTGTGTGTGTGTGTGTGTGTGTGTGTGTGTGTGTGTGTGTGTGTGTGTGTGTGTGTGTGTGTGTGTGTGTGTGTGTGTGTGTGTGTGTGTGTGTGTGTGTGTGTGTGTGTGTGTGTGTGTGTGTGTGTGTGTGTGTGTGTGTGTGGTGTGTGTGTGTGTGTGTGTGTGTGTGTGTGTGTGTGTGTGTGTGTGTGTGTGTGTGTGTGTGTGTGTGTGTGTGTGTGTGTGTGTGTGTGTGTGTGTGTGTGTGTGTGTGTGTGTGTGTGTGTGTGTGTGTGTGTGTGTGTGTGTGTGTGTGTGTGTGTGTGTGTGTGTGTGTGTGTGTGTGTGTGTGTGTGTGTGTGTGTGTGTGTGTGTGTGTGTGTGTGTGTGTGTGTGTGTGTGTGTGTGTGTGTGTGTGTGTGTGTGTGTGTGTGTGTGTGTGTGTGTGTGTGTGTGTGTGTGTGTGTGTGTGTGTGTGTGTGTGTGTGTGTGTGTGTGTGTGTGTGTGTGTGTGTGTGTGTGTGTGTGTGTGTGTGTGTGTGTGTGTGTGTGTGTGTGTGTGTGTGTGTGTGTGTGTGTGTGTGTGTGTGTGTGTGTGTGTGTGTGTGTGTGTGTGTGTGTGTGTGTGTGTGTGTGTGTGTGTGTGTGTGTGTGTGTGTGTGTGTGTGTGTGTGTGTGTGTGTGTGTGTGTGTGTGTGTGTGTGTGTGTGTGTGTGTGTGTGTGTGTGTGTGTGTGTGTGTGTGTGTGTGTGTGTGTGTGTGTGTGTGTGTGTGTGTGTGTGTGTGTGTGTGTGTGTGTGTGTGTGTGTGTGTGTGTGTGTGTGTGTGTGTGTGTGTGTGTGTGTGTGTGTGTGTGTGTGTGTGTGTGTGTGTGTGTGTGTGTGTGTGTGTGTGAGAACACGGGCCGAGGAGCATAGAAAATAAGGATCATCCTTTTTCTTTTGTCTCATCTCGAGCTAATAATATGTATGCGGACAAGCGATTAATAACGCTTAAGTTTTAAGCGGATACGGTAGACGCTGAGGTCGCTTTAGAGGGTGTCCCAAAAAGAAGATTATAAGAACTACCGTGTTCTTTCGCCAGACCTTTGACAACCGAACACCGTAGGGCTTATACAATCATGCCTTGCACCGTGTTCTTTTAATATATTTTTTTTCGTTTAACTGTTTAGCTAACGTTAGCTGGGACGTACACATACAGGCGTTGGAGGCTAAGCCTTTAGAAACGTTGCTAAAAAAGCTATCGTATAGGCATATCTATAGGGCGCTGCGTTTTCGGGTAAATCAAATAATGAGCATGTGGTCAGAATTATTCAGCAATGATTTATCATAAAAACTCAACACTTTTAACGCATTAATGGTTTTTGCCCTCCCTTTGGTACATTCACTTAGGATGAAATAAATACGAAAAATGTTTATCTCAAGGAAGGACCGTGCACGCTTTTAAGCCTGCTGTTAGGAGGTGATATGGGAATATATGGACTAGTAAGCTCATATCGTGCAAAACCGAATTACTTTATTATGTGGTACCTGCGACCAGTGTATAGCAGCCCAGAATCCCTGGTGAAGGCCAAGAGAAAGTCGCAAGCAGCACAGTGGTTCCCTAAACAATTCACCGTTGACCCGCCGTGATTGCTTAGTGGCTATGGTGTCGAACTGCTAAGCACGAGGTCGGCGAGATCGAATCCAGGCCACGGCAGCCGCATTTCGATGGGGGAGAAAGGAGAAAAACTCTCGTGCACTCGTATTTAGGTGCACGTTAAGGAGCCCCAGGTGGTCCAAATTACTAGGGAGTCCCCCACTGCGGCGTACCTCATAATCAGATCGTGGTTTTGACACCTAAAACCCCATAATCTAACTGAAACAATTCACCGGTGGAGTCAGGAGCCGGCGATCTGCGCCTACCGAAGGTGCCTCCTGCGTGCCATCACGAGCCTTTCAAGCTCGAACGCGATGCTTTGCTGTTGGCCATAGAGCATATTGCAAGTACATACAGCGCGGTCTTACGAGCGCAATGGCCAGAACGAGACGGGACGCTGTTCTCGTCTTGCTTCGATGTCCCACCAACGTTGTGCCAGCTGTGGGCGCTGTCCTACTGAGGGTATATATGCCTCCTCGCACCAGCCCGCGTGGCTGCTTTCGTCGCAGTAAACGCACACATTAGGCCACGTATTCCCAAGGTGGTTCGTATGCTGAAGTGGTTCGTGATAGGAGGCGCCTGCCAATTGTATAACAGCGTTCACACGATTAGCGAATGCAGCTGGCCAATGATGAACAGTTCTTAAGGAGGAATTAACGCGCATGCCCCGCGGGGCATATGTGTTAATTGCAACACACAGATATCGGGACGTATACGGGGCATATGTGTTAATTGCAACACACAGATATCGGGACGTATACGGGGCATATGTGTTAATTGCAACACACAGATATCGGGACGTATACGGGGCATATGTGTTAATTGCAACACACAGATATCGGGACGTATACGGCCATAGGCAGCCTTCGTTATAGCCCATCTGCGTGCATCTTTTCAACGAATAAGATGGGATAACTCGATTTCTTTCGTCTGCGGTTTCGAGGTCGCAGAGTCATTCGGAAGCCACACGCACCCTAGAACGTTTCATCGCCAGCGATCTGTTAAGAAACTTCCTTCGCTTCGCAGTCATGCAACCACAAAATGGGCGGAGGGCCGCGTGGGCTCGTAATATTGCGCTAAATTCGCGGAGGACCGCAACGTGTGTTTGTGTCCGTGGTCCGAATACGGAAAGCGTTTCGGTAAGAACGGTTGGGATTGAACCTAATGATTAACCTGGCGCCCTTGTGCGCCGTACGTTATTACGTGCCCGAAAACTGAGAGGCCCCGAGAGCCCGCTGCACACAAACGACACAATGCGCGACAATTTTCGCACGCTCTGGACACTTTCTCATCAACCTTGTTTGGTCGAGTGTTAGTCGCAAAAGAGCCTAACCTCCTGTGTCCGGCTTGAACTGGCTTCACTGTACACACTAGCATGACTAACTGTAAGACGTGATACTTTGTTTTGTTTTTCCTTTTTCTGTCTTATGGTGGTGAAACAGGTGACGCGGAACACTTCGTCAGGTTGCACCCGCAGGCTCACGGGGTGAAGAAGGATCTGCTAATAGCGTGCAGGATGCAGACGAGATGTCAATCTCGGGCAAGGTTCCAACACGCTGTTTCCTGGAGGGCCCTTAGTGATTAGGGAAATATTTCTACGTCTATTAATTGACTGCATGCACCCTAGGTACTGAGGTCCTGAATGCTTGGCGAAAACTTGTGTAGTCAACTCAGAATCAGAGGTAATCAGGCGGAACAATTGCCTGCCAAGCACACCAGGCTAAACCCGCTTGCTACAACAGTAACAGACTTATCAAGTGGCCTCCCTTTTCTTTAATAATATGTTCTCTATCACGATTGCCTGGCGCTTGTTCTTGCACATATAAAGTGTTCGTTTCTTTTGTCTTTTTACTTCGAAGACTTAAACAAAAAAGCCTACAAAAGTTATTCAAATCATGTCATCACTGCAGCTTAATTATCTGCTCAGGCGGACATTATTTGCGTGAAAAACCATGATATATATATATATATATATATATATATATATATGTAAGCTTTAATCAAACGCTGGAAGTATTAGCCTGGCTGAGAAAAAAAACACAGCACAGTACATTCAATAACATAACTACTTATATTGCCTTCTTAGTTACATGCCTAAGGCACATGTTCATATTGGAAAGTTGAAGGGAATTGCCATAAAGGTCAGTTTCTGTGTTTCTACCTTTAAAAACGACCACGTAAACCGAAATGAGTGGGTCAACTTACTCTTTCAAATAACCTGGTTACGCACGCAGCATTGCGAAGCGCGGTATGCAACACTGCTCTGACGTTTACATATACTAGAGCGGCGTAAAATGAGCGACAAAGCGGTCCGTCTCACCCCTGCTGTTGAAGTGACCATGCACTCAGTCGGGAGTTCCTCGCAGTGCCAGTTGGAATCTGTTCGCGGGAAAAGAGAAGTGCGACTGTAGATACGTTCAATTTAGGCCTCGCTTTTATAAGTCACGCAGGGGCTGGGCAGAGAGCCGCGTCTTGCGGTGCTGCGTGCGTAATAAGGTAAATTGAACGAAGACTTTGGTGCCAGTTATTTCGGTCTACGCGGACATCTTGAAATGTGGAAAAAAAAGAAATGTGGAATTAGACATTTACGATGATCTCCTTCAACTTTTGGAATGAACGTGTTTCATAAGATTCGTAACTAGGAAGTTGACTAATGCAGTTAGTTTAATTAGTAAAGAAATGCTTTGGTTTCTCTCGCAAATGACGCCCGGCTGGATAGATAATTGATCTATAGTTATGCAATTCGAGTAACTTTTTTAGGATTTCTTCTTAAGTGTTCGAATTAAAAAAAAGAACACTGCATACCAGCTATACTGTTTCGTATTGAATGCACTCCTGTAGTTTATAGGTGTTTCGTT
Organism: Dermacentor variabilis; assembly: GCF_050947875.1. Lineage (NCBI taxonomy): Eukaryota > Metazoa > Arthropoda > Arachnida > Ixodida > Ixodidae > Dermacentor > Dermacentor variabilis. The sequence goes on along the minus strand of NW_027460346.1, from coordinate 2,255,592 downwards.
TCGGCTTACCCGACAGCGCTGAATTCGCACTATTGCCACAATATTCGTGTTATCACCGTAGACTGCACAAGCCTGAAACTCGTGTCTGCAGGCTCTAACCGCACGCATATATTGCGCAATGAAGATGTCGCTGTATGTACAGAAGCATCCTCGCTTCCGTTGTGGTTCTCGAAGCAGTACTCCGCCAGCCGCAAGTACCAGAAATAAGAGGATCAACTTTGTAATAGGGGTAGCCACAAGGGAACGACACTTATTCAATTACCTTTGAAAATATATAGGCCAACTCAGAACAACGTGCGGGCCACACGTTCAAACGCAAGGGAACTGTATGTAGCCTTTGCCTCGGCGCGGCACACTCCGCCCGCCGCACTCTCGTCGCGTGCTGCTGGCACCGCTACAGTACGGGCACTTCGCTGCGAATGCGCAATGGTAAGCCGACTCAGGAGTGTTGATTGTTCTTGTGTGTTTTTTCAACATTTTTTTTTATTCTTGTCTGAGTATACAGCGGTATACTGTAATATTGGTATAGGCGGCTCTAAAGAGGCATACCTTCGCATTTTTTCACATTTATAGCACCGAAATATTTGAAGAAGACCCTCAGTTCTCGCATATAGCGTAATAGGGAAGAAAAACCGACAGCTGCATACTTTTTCATCAAAATAAATTGAAAAAAAAAGCAAATAGTGTACAGGCTGTATCGGGGACGCAGCTGCATCGGGGTACGTGCAGCGTCTCGTGCGTGCATGCAGAGGGTGTGCAGGTGCCGTGCACGCCGACGGACGCGCCAGTGGTGGCGGCCTTGCGCAGAACACGCGGGAGAGGAGCCTGGCGCGCGCCGTAGTTTGTTGGGTCTTTGATCGTGCTTCTATGTCTTATTCACGTTTTCAGAGCAAGATAGGCAACACCATTCGCACGTTTGGGGGGGGCCAAAGCTTCAGGGAATGTCGAAGAAGAATCGTTGCAGGGTGAGGGGCTCAAATACCGGTGAAAACGTGCCGGCGATACGGTTCTAATCATTCCCGGCAAAGCCTCATAAACGTGAGCAACGGTAGCAAAAATTGATCGTCGCTTTCAAGGGAAATTTCTTGCTCTTATCTTTTCCTTTGTCTCGTCGTGTTTTTTTCCACTCGATCATAGTTAGACGCGTGAGCAACGAAGTTCGTCTGCCAGCAGCATGATGTTTAAAGGCATTTCGCTAAAGTTCGAAATGCCGTTTGCCGCTTATATTGTTTTCCGCTTCTTTACCGCGTTGCGCTAGCTAGGCAGTACGACTGCACGAGCGCATTCTGTTGTATGTTAAAGCTACTGAAGTTTGCAAGAACTGAAATTGGTTGGTTTCATGTGGCGCGGTAAATCCTCGCAACAGCTGTCGCGCACTTCATGCTTTACATCTATTTTATGCGTGGCTTTGCACATGTTTAACTGTTGCTAGTTGCTCCATGCATAACTCTTGTCGATTCTTTTGAGCTGCGAAGTTTTCACCCTGCCTAGTTTGTAAAGGGTATAAATCACGCTGTGTCTTATCGTAATGATACCAAGGAAGTGCTTCTTTAACAGCTTTATTCTTTTCGCCCGAGGGCATCTTAGATATTGTTTGCGTTTTTGGAAATGTGTTTAGAAAATAGGTAGCTCAGGGCGAGAATTGCTAATAGCTGCTGCATATGGTACTTTTGTTCCATTTTTCGCTGAAAAGTTCGCGTCCCGTTTGGGAAGTCATCACACCTCGATGCTGCCTGAGCAAACTTAACACGCCGAATGATTTGTTTGTTTCACAACGTAGTCCCTTCTTGCATGTGAGTTTTGTACTCAACTGAATTCTTTCTTATACTTACGTTGCAGACGACTAAACCGGGCCTTGCCGCCAGCGCTCATGTGCTTTGACTGGCGCTGCTCTGCCTTTAAATATATCATGTGGCACCTCTCTCTAGTAATATAAAAAAGTACTGAAAAGTTAGTCAGTCTTTAGCTTTGTACGTTTCCAAGCAGCTCCCTTGGGGAATTCAAAATTGCACAAACTGCAGCGGGAACGGTAGTTCATCGGCGTATGCAGCAGAGTTGCATCGGCGGTACAGCACTAACACTCGCTTTTATTAACCCGTGTGTTTGGTGACTTCGTTGGATTGTGTACGCGTTTCCATCAATACATTGGCAATTACTTTTCTTGAGGAGACTTCGACTGCACTTATTCGGCGATGTCACATGTATTCTTAGGCAGAAAGATCACAACGGCATATGCAGAGATTGCACCGTGCGGATTTGTTTGATATAAGTCTGCACTAACGACGGGTGCTTATTATTCAGGTACAGAAGCAGCACTGCGGCAAGGGTAGAATAAAAAAAAAACATCGAGAGATCGCATCACTCAACAAAATTTATCGGCTAGTGAACATGAGCTCCACGTCATGTAAATGGGGTTCATGGCGTTTGTCTGCGGGACACACCTTGCACGTATGTGGACCATGTTGTCCCAAACACCGGTAACATCGTGTTCATACCCACTCGCACAGAGGTCAGCATCTTCCCAACAGCTGTCACCGCAGAAGAAGCAGCCTGGCACCCGAACAAAGGAGAAATCGCAGCCGCGAACTTCAGCCATCCTTGCTGCAAAGGGTTGTCGTCTGCTACTGCTCCCGCGTGTACTGTTGGAAGCGTCCGCTAGGTGTCTTTCAGTGGCGCCTCTATAGGCGGTGCACGAGGCGTTATAATGGGCGTGACTGGACGCTCAACTCGTTGTCGATGAATAGGGATTTGAAGCGCGCTGTGTATGGCCGACTCCCCACGCCTCTGCGATATATACCCGGGTGCACGCGCCATCTGCTCTTGGTTGTGGTCCCACACTCGTGCTGCTACTGGGTCGATCCTCCTAGTGGATGTGCACGGGCTGCATGGTCTCCTCGTCTACCTCAATCGCAGTCGGAAACCCGAGACTGCTCTGCGCAGCTCGAGCTCGCCGCACTCGTAGATGGTTGGGGCCACCATGGCTCCTGCGCTTTGACCCAGCCTCCTGCGTTTGCGCTCCCTGTGGAGACAAACCCGTTCCGTCGCGTCCAAAGCTGGTGGGCGCGCGAATTGGCATCCCCCTGTCTTGCTGCTGGAATTTCATCGTGCCATTTCTGGACGCTATGTGTGAGACGCGGGAGCGCCGTGAGCGATCAACCGTCAAATTTTAGCAACAAACTGCACACTTGTGAGCCTCATAAATCCTGATGGGCACCGGGTTGAGTAGGATTAATTATACTGTGATGGAGTGAGCTCTCTCAAACGTGACCGTTTATGCTCGCATCGACAAACGTACTGCTGAACTGCGCGTCTCTGAACGCCGATCGAGAGGCTAAATGTAGTTCTAATCATGTCATGCGTACAGCACGACAACGTCGCCATCCGTGCAAGCGGCGCATGCGTGGTTGAGTAACGGCTTCTTTTCTCTACACAGCGATACCCAAGTAAAGCGCGCGGGTGTTGTGTATGATTGCAGAGATATAAGCGATATTACTGTTGCATGTTCTCGTTGCATGCTGTTTTAGGAAGCGGCCCCCTAGTGGCCAAGACGAAATACGTTTCACATCCAAGAAATGTCCCTCGTACTTTGCTTCAAAATAATGAAATATGATTTCCTAAGAATTTTTTTTTTATCCTTCGTACCAAAACTACGTTCCGCTTATGAGGCACGCCCCCGTAGTGGGGCACACCTGAATAACTTCGGCCACCTGGGATTCTTTAACGTGCACTCAATGCACGGTGCGTGCGGGCGTTTTTGCATATCGCCCTGTATCGAGATGCGATTGGATCCGCGAACTCGCATACTTATAGCAGCGCAACGCCGAAGCCGCTAAGCAAGTGCCGCGGGTTAAAATAATATCCCCAAAGCGCAGAACTTTAGGTGGTATTAAAAATATACAATGTAATGACATTTTTAATTGCAGACTTGAGCAGGAGGAGGAGCGTTGCTTGGTGGCAGGCGGACCTATCCTTGCAAAAATGGCCGGAAGGTGCTCCACCCGAGCGTAACATATCAAGTGCGATTGTGTTTATAGCCCGATACAAGGGCATTTCGGTAACACAAGGGAGTACTATAGCGGTGAGAATGGATTTGAAAGGGAAGTGCGCGCTATGCACTGTATGTCGAATTTCGTAATTATCAGCTGCACAGGTTAAACAGGGGACGTTTCGAGATGGAGCCAACGTTGCGACAAATGAACTTGTCGACGACAAGTCTTGTCGAAACGTTGGTCTCAGGCTGAAGCGACCCTGGTTCACCCACTGTTGATCCTTTCAAGCCTCTGTCACCCTATAAGCGCTTTTGTCTTGTTTTACGTTTACAGCTTGTGTTCCACAGCTGGCAGGGAAGCAATAATTATCAGAAGAAAACTTGTTTTTAGAATTCTGTCAACTATCAATATTGTATATGCTGTAGTCAACTACAGGACAAATGCCCCTCCCAAAGATCTCTAGTAAGTATGTGCCACGTTAGCCGAGCCCACCCGATACCCTCGAGTTTCTAAATATTACCAATCCATTAAACCCCTGGTTGCGTATCCTTTTTCAGAAGCATTCGTGGTGTTCTGCTGTTGAGCGCGAAGTCGCATGATCATTTCCTGCGGCTACGACAGCCGCATTTCAGTCGGAAAGAAGTGCAAAGACTTTCATGTACTGAGCTGTGACTGCACGTTAAAGAAACTGACGTGGTAGGAATTAATTCGGGGCTGTCCAGTGTGTCGCTGTCGCAACCCCTCTGTTGCATTAGAACGTGAAACCTAAGTTATTATTAATTACTTAAATGTTGAATAACAATTGCATAATACACTTCCAGTTATATGATCTTGGCATTGCATGTCCTACCAAACCGTATTTCCTCGTCTTCATAATGTCTGTACTTTCGTTTCCCTCCCTTAATCCATACTATACTGTAGCGCAGTTTTCAGCATCCTTTCAAGCATATTTGTTGGTCTTGAAGTTTGGACTCTCTTGCAGCGTAGATTGATTAGAGTACGTTGGCAATTATTACAGAATTTTAGAGAGATACACAGTGAAAGGACCCACTATCCACGCCACAATTGTATAAACGGACGGATTATAGTGTGCTGGTAGAATGCAGGTACTCGCGCAATACATCGGTTTCGAGCTTCTTTTCAAGAGAATATTTATCATTATCAGTTGGTAGCCTCTGACTTCCATTCGCAAGCACTTTTTTTTCTCTCTAGCATACTGAACATTCGATTTTATACATTCTTTCGGAACCTAAGAATAAAATTCTTCCTGTCAAGGTCCAGTCGTTCTAAGTCACCTCCGAGTTACGTAATGAGGTATATTACCTCTAAAGCGCTGGTTGATGAGGCATTTCCTGTCCGCAGTGTTTCGTAAGGCCCGGCGAAGAGGGGACCTATAGATAGACAATGCGTGAGTGACGACGTATTGTTGAGCACCGGTGTTCATATTTATCATCTAGGTGGCTAAAAGAGCTCACCAGTGCGTGTATCATACTGAGAATGTGCGCTTCTCGGCATGTCTCTTGACCGCTGCTATTTCACGAGACATTCTGAGGACCAGCCTTGATTACATACGTACGTACGTACGTACGTACGTATGTATGTATGTATGTATGTATGTATGTATGTATGTATGTATGTATGTATGTATGTATGTATGTATGTATGTATGTATGTATGTATGTATGTATGTATGTATGTATGTATGTATGTATGTATGTATGTATGTATGTATGTATGTATGTATGTATGTATGTATGTATGTATGTATGTATGTACGTACGTACGTACGTACGTACAGTCCTGTGGTCAAGTGACCATCACCATTTGGTTCGTCGTCTGTGACAGCGCTGCGTATACGTCTCACGCGGTGCGTGCACATGATTTGGAGTTTGCTTTTGGGCATAGCTTGTGAACGATGCAGTACATAAGCATAAAAATTGCATGATAATAAAGTCGTGACCCTTGAAATGGATAAACGTGAACATTCTATGAGATTGCACGTTGTACGTAATGAAAGTGAACGCAATTGTACACATCGCATATAGTTGTAAAGCGTTTAATTAACGGCTTTACTTAAGCTTCGCTTTACGTGGATTCCAATATACGCGTTGGATCTGCATATCTTTAAAATTATTTCCTTCTCACTGTACACGCGCCACCTTGCTGGTTCTTCTTTTTTCTACTGTAAGTCGACGTTTTTTTTTCTTTTACAGGCACCTAACAAATCCGACGGCACCTAAGCACTTCTTATTAGTCGTGAATGCGAAAGCAATAATGTCCATTTGAACGCCGCTGAGCGTTCCTTCGAGCTATGAACTAACTGATCGCGGGCAAGCGAACGCGTTGCGATGCTTGGCCAACGTCTCCTAGATAGCCCAAAGTCGGTGCACTTAGATCTGTGACGTCATGCCACCTTGCCCGATTGCCGTAGAATCTAATGAGCACGCTTCTGAATGAGCTGCGGTGATTTTTGGCGTCACCACATTCGTCACACCGGGCTTGGCAATTTCGGTCCAAGCAACTTGACGTCATAAAGCAGAGTGCAGAGGCATGCCGTATAGGAGGCGCTGGTTCATCCCTGTGGGTAAGACACTCGGCTTCTGAGCGTGTGGTCTCAAGTTTCGAAACTCAACACCGCCAACGTTTTTTATTTTCGAATTTATTCTGTTTATTTTTATAGATTAATTTCTTTATAGCGATTACCGAGGCGGAGTTAGAACGCAGGCGAGAGGTTGCGCGGACAAGGAACCTACAGATAACAAAGGCTTCCGCGAGCGACGGTGACGTGGCGTCGCGGCGATGCCCTCTTCCCTCATGCAACACCTGGCGTGCCAGAGTGGCAGCAGATGTTCCCATTCGACCGCTCTGTTCCGTCGAGGCGAGCACGTGACGTGGCGTCGCAGCTAATGGGAATTTAGCTGCCGCTTCACTGCTACCGTGCCGGTTTTTGCGTTCAACGAGCCATTTGATGCTTTTGCGTCAAGACATTAACCACACATCTTTTTTCCGTTCATATTTGTCAATCGTTTTTCTAAGTCTAGTTAAATAACTTCTAACTCAGTTCTAGGTGCACGTTAAAGAATCCAAGGGGTTTAAAGTTAATCCACCACAATGGCGTGCCTCATGATAGGATCGTTCTTTTGGTACGTAAAACCACATGATTTGAATGTCCATGTCTTTTAATGTATTTCTTGCCCCAGGGGACAATCATATATCTATAAAAGGAGTAATATTATATTCGTTTATTCAGGTACCTCAATTACCACTGATCTGGGGTTTTGCATGAGGAATGGTGAAGCTTAAATATACAAACAAGTCAACAAGTTGGAAGAAATTGCTCCAAAATAATGCAAGAAATATGAGTAATAATAAATGCCAAACAAGGGGGGCAGCAAATAAAAGAATAAATAAAGGAAAAATCTAAGCATAGCAATTAGTGCGGTTGAAAAAAATAAGTACAAGAATGAGAATTAGTGCGATAAAAAAAGTAAGTACACAAGTAAAAAAAAAGTTCGAAAGCGAGAATTGGACACGCCAAATAGGGCGATATTGGCGAAACCATGCAAGTACGAGTTGTAGTACATATTGAAAGACGTTAGTTAACTTGATATATAAATTTCACATTTCGAAGTACCGCGTTACAACCTGGGTACAACGAGCGAGGCGTATTGCTATTTAATAATGTTCGCGAAAACCACTTTAAATCTCGGTGATGTGTCTTTTAAATAAATAATGTGTACGCAGACCATTTCTAGCGTGTGAGAGCTCTGAAAGGAATTCGAGTTCAGGTCTACGTACCTCAAGGTGTTAGTGGTTTGTCGAAGCAATGCCAAGCCATCTGCATCTACTTCTTTTGGCTGTGCAACGTCCGCCATCTCCCCCCCCCCCCCACTTCCTCCCTCCATCATGCGTTTTTATTTGCTCCGACATATTACTCCAGTTGACTTGCTTCATCATCGTTAGCCGAAGGCCCCTGTCGTACACACTTCGTGCTTGCTGGGGCTTCTTTTTTTTTTGTATACTCTATTGCGTATTCCTTCTAGTGGAGCACAGCTCACCGTCCGTGCGAATCGGCAGCGTGCAGTCCTTGCAGACCGCGAGAGTAGCCTGGTACTGAAGTGAATTGTCTCGCTTCATTGTGCTGCTCGGTTGATGTTCGCGTCGTTTAAGACACCCGACGTCAAGCGATAACTAAACCAAGCTCGCACACCGCGCGTAGCTTCGGCGTTTCCGGCGCGTGCGCGTTGGATTAGCGATTCCGGCGCCGCGCGGGGAGTCGTCGCTGTGTTCACCGATCCGCCCATGAAGCCGCGCGGTCTCGTTGCGCGCGAGAGACGGCCGGACAAGGCGGAGCGCCCGAAACTGAGAGGAATACAGAAGGGGAGTGACTGCAGTGCATCTGGATCGTCCGCGCACCCCCCCCCCCCCCCCCCCCCCTCTTCCCGCTTTTGCATGCATTCCGGCCACGCCACGCTCAGTGCTGCGTCGGCCCGGGCCGTATATAAGGGCCGCCGTCCGCCGCTGAGGACACACGCGATTTCACCACCACCACCACCACCACCACCGCCGCCGCAGCATCAGCAGCAGCGGGAGCAGCAAGCAACCATGTGGAAGGTGAGATGAGCGTCCTCCCGGAGCAGGGATTTGCTCGGCATCCGCACGAGCCGCCGCGTCCGTTATGCGGAGGTCGCGGCACAGAGTTTCCTGCATAAATTACTAGAGGGAACTCTGGCGCTGGCGATCGCTCATCTATCATAGGAATGATGGTTAGTCGTCTGCATGGATTTGTCTAATGTTCGGTCTTGTAGCGTTAAACGTTTCTCAAATGTTATTCATTACGCGTTACCTTTCTGAATCTCCAAGCAGTCGGGCAACTTGTCTCTGCGCAAATGCGTAATCATTGCGAATGGTTGCATTCCTAACGCAATATTCCGATGGAAATGATCAATATGCAAAGTCACAAAGCAAGTTGAAGCCTGAATGGCGAACTATAGGCCAACTCACGTACTACCCATCACTGCCATGCTACCTGAACCGCAATCCTTTTGAGCTCCCGTTGACACTAATGCCATAATTGTCTCTAGTAAATTTTGCAGCAAATTTTATCGGTCGTCATGCGAGCAACGCGTGCCGCTATTGGCACGCATTCATTTAAAACATCTCCGCCGCTTTCTTTCTTTCTTTCTTTCTTTCTTTCTTTCTTTCTTTCTTTCTTTCTTTCTTTCTTTCTTTCTTTCTTTCTTTCTTTCTGTCCTTTTTCTACTGCGCAAAGCAGTAATGTCAATGGACAGCAAGCTTGATTGTCTGAATAACGCTTAGTATAACGCTCAAGCTTGATACTTGAAATCGTTCTCGTGAGCACGCTATAGGAGAGACATAGTGAGATAAGCTTTCGGCATGAAGACAGTCGAAGAACTTATGATGAGATTTGTAGAACTCCAAGGTCGTGGGGATCAGCAATATCATAATGAACTGCTAAAATGGGCAGAGTCACGGCTAAATGAACCGCGGCAGGGAGCAGATTCATTTTGCTTTACGTTTAAATTAACCTTATAGTTACCGAAAAAAAAAAACTCGTCGCCATGGCGCAAGCATGTAGCTACCAAGTAATTAAATACTGCGTACGACTAGCGTGCAAAATGCATCCGTTACCTAATCTCAGGCTGCATGTTTCGGCTGCAAAATACTTCAAACTTTTCCCAGGTTCCATATTTCGAGAACTAATGAGAACAGGCATATGGTACGATTCACTCCTAACAGGTTCGCTGAGTAAAGCCATCCGCTATTGGTTCCGGCTAAGATCGCAGTTGAGAAGGCCTGCAGATTAACGCATGTGCGTGGTTATCTGCTCCACGACTCCTGTTATCCTCTTTCGTTTCGACGAAGTTAAAGAATTATTGCAGGCTTTTTGAGCTATGTTGACTGTATATTATACATCTGCGAGTGTAATACCCTTCCCTGTCAAATTGTTTCCTATTCATCGAACGATGCTTTTTATCATGTGCCTGAATACTTTTACTATGTTTGAGCATTATTCAATGGTTATGTCTCTCCTGCTGTAATGTTTGTACAGGCGAATAAATAAATGGATGAAATAACTGAATATAGAAACTTCTTAGATGCTTTTCTAAAGTGTAAACCATATATTCTTTACATTACTAGTAACAACAGGAATAAACCAAGGAATAATTTACCTCGGTAACAAAGAACGTTGAAAGCTCTCAACACTGTGAATTCGATAAATGTGTCGCTGGCACTAAATGGGCAGACAAAGCTCGTGGCAACGGCATAGCGGGGATCCAACATGAAAAATATTAGAGCGACACAGCAGAAGGCAAATGAAGCAAGATAAGGCGCGATTAGTTACACTTTTTGGTTACACATGTTTCAGTTTGTTCCGGTTCAAGAAGGCTTCGATTATACTTTCGGCTACACAGACAGCATGCTGCACCAGCGACCACTGCGATCGTGCTAGTAATGTTAAATACAGAAGGCAGCAGTAAATCGGAAATCGGCGAGTTTTAACGCAACTCCTCGCGTATGAACGCCTCTCGAGAGTAACACGATTACGCGCCAGGTCAGGTTCTGGCCCATCGCTACACGAAGGCCACCGCAAACCTTCAATGTTTATAATTAAAAGTTAATACAAATAATCGTCCTTCGTCACAAGAACAACACCAAGAAATATATACACTAAAGACACTCGAGTTTCAAACTTATCGGTGCTATTAGATATATTTTTTTGGAGCCAGCAAAAAGGAGTGTACAGCATGAAAGCCGAGGTTCTCAGATTCGCGGAGACGATCCTGCCTCGGAGATGTAACACCAGAGCACGATATATTAGATAGGAACGGACGTACCATATTGTTACGTAGGAAGACGCAGACGAAAAGCTATGTACAAGTATATTTACAAGAAAATACGCTGCGCTTGGCCAAGAGGCAACAGCGCGCGCTAGCTTCTAATCGTCGTCGTCGTCTTCTTACTGCTCGGCTCTTCGTCATGGGAAATACTATCCCATAGCAATATTATCGATTCAAAGTGATCACAATACCCGAAGCGGCGGCTGAATGGCTACGACATTCTCCGGCCAAGCATGAAGTCGCAGGTTCGACTGCCTGCTGCGGTGGTGGCATCTTGATCGGAGCTGAATGCGGAAAAACCCTTTGTGCTTACAGGGGCCTCAAAGAACCTCAGCAGTTCAATATTCAACCTGATCCCTCCTCTGCTGCGCCTCTTACAGTCCCCGTATTGCTTCTGGGATTCTAAACCTAATGCACGAATGGATAAATATATCAATCAAACCGCTAAGAAAGATCGATCACTCAAATATTCACGTTCATTGTGCAACACTGCACGACCTAAAGGTGAAAAACTTTTTATATTATGCGCTTAAAACGTACGCTACCACACGACTCGTCTCGCTAGTTCGGCGGGTTCTGCTCAGAGGTCTCCCACCATGCATGTACATCCATGCCGGCACCTAAATCTGAGTTGTCTGTTTGCAGACTTCGAAACACCATTTATGAGTTTGTACTGCAGTGCACGCTATGTTGTTACGCGGCTCTCACTGAGACAGTGTTCGACGCTACGCGCAGGCAGCGATCTCCTCCGCCCTCGTCTTCGCCGTCCTGGCCAACGCCGGTACTCTCCGCGGTGGATACGGTGGCGGTGCCATCGGCGGTCTCGGAGCAGTCGGCGTTGGAATCGGAGGCGGCTACGCCGGACGTGGATACCTCGCCGGCGGCGGTGGCGGATACTACGGAGGGGTAAGTGGCCGAATAATTGGCGGACCATAGCGACTACACCACGGCATGTATGTTCCGGTGGGACGCCATATAGGCCTTTTGTAGCGTATGGTTTTAACGCGAAGCTTTCTTTGCGAACCCTCCCAGCAAAGCAGCCCGCCGCTCTAACCATTACGCCAAAATCGCACGTACGCTTCTATGGTGCCGACGCCAACTCGCTATTCTATCCAGATGATCGCCGCGTGTGCCACATTGCGTGCAGCACTTGCGCTCGCGCCAGTCTCCTTTGCGCCAAAGACGCAGGAGTGAAATGGCCCAATTTATAGCATTCACGAAAGCTTCGTTTCGCATAGATGCAAGATGTGCGTTGGATCTGCATAACTTTGTTGTTCCTGTTGTTGACAATTAAACTATAGTCCCGAGAAAGGCAACGCGCCCGCGTACAAAGAAACTGGGAATTGACAACGATGCATGTTCATTGTTTTACGCAGAAATCATTTATGGCATGCTTGGTAGTTCTCGGTGGCGGTATTCGCGATGCTCACGGCGGCCGCGTTTCGATGGGGGCGAAATGCGAAAACACCCGTGTGCTTAGATTTAGGTGCACGTTAAAGAACCCCAGGTGGTCAAAATTTCCGGAGGCCTCCACTACGGCGTGCCTCATAATCAGAGAGTGGTTTTGGCACGTAAAACCCCAAATATTATTATTATTATTCGCGATGCTTATGTTTCGTCAGAGCCTACCGCACGCGTAGCATAAGTGAAAAAAGTAGGTTCGTTTTCTTAAGTTTGTGCATGTTCACAAAGTGACGCGATTTAACGCGCCGTGCCTCGTGCAGGGTTACAGGGCCTACGAAGACAACAGGCCGAGGCCGTACAGCTTCGGCTACGTCGCTCAGGGAGCGGACGGGTCCAGCTCTCGCCAGGAGGTCGGCGACGGCAGCGGCAGCGTCCAGGGAGTGTACACCCTGAGCACGCCGGAAGGTGGCCAGCGGAAGGTCAAGTACACGGCCGACGCGGCAGGCTTCCGCGCCGTAGTCGACACCAACGAGCCCGGCACGCAGAGCGAGAGCCCCGCCGACGTGGCCCTGCGGTCGTCCTCGCCGCCGGCCTACCTGCTCGCCGCCAAGTACGGCGCCGCCGGGTCGTACGCCGGGGCCAGACCGCGAGTTGTGTACGGGGGCGCCGGCGGGCTGTACGGAGCGGGCGTTGGCGGCTACGGGGCTGCTGGCCTTTACGGGGGCCTCGGCGGCCGAGGCGTCGGAGTCTACGCCGGTGGAGCCGGTGTCGGAGTGCTCGGAAAGCACGGCGGTGGCGTCGGCTGGCACTAGTGAACTCGCCGTTTGCCTCTATACATATTCTTGTCTTTGGTACGGGAGCCCTTCTACGCCACTTCCGCCGTTTCATATGTAGTCTCTCTGTCCTCCATGGTTTCGGTGTGTCGCCGTCTGCTTGCCACTGGGGACTGAGCAAGAAGCCCCGCTCGCTGGATGCTGCGGCTGCTCAAGGTGTTGGTGACAAATGGGTGATGTGCGCTGCTTCGCTGCTCGTTAAGAAAATAAACGTTCAATTGCTTGCAACAACAAAACTTACTTCGTATTGGTGTATTTGCGTTCAGTGAGCTCCACGTGGTGAAGCAGCCGGCACGGCATTGACCTTTTCAGTGACGTTTGGAGACAGCGCTGCTGTGGTAGCTCTCAACGTTCCCAGCTTGTGTTTACAGAAAGAAGATCAATAGCCTGGTGAGGGCAATTAGCGCAACAAAAAGACAAAGCACACAGGAAGGAAATCCAAAATCAGGAAGGGGCCGACAGATGGAGTAGCCCACGTTATATAGAAGGTACAAACTGGGATAAGGTAGGCGTCATAGTTCTGCGGAAACCCGCAAGGTGGAGAGAAGTAATTAAGGGGAAAATGAGACATCCACCCAATCGTAGCAATTGCCGTAAAGGAAACCCATGCGGTTTCCTTGAAAGAAGAGCCTCGCAGTTGAAGAAAAATTCGTACCCACCACCTCCACCAAAATGTTATGGGGAGAAAAGACGCTTGACAATATATTTACAAGATATATGCAACGGGCAGGAGGAAGGCATGCAAGATGGAGCCTGTGCGCACGACTATCGGCGATCGTCGCCTTCGTCAGTACTCTCATCGTCGTTCGATCTTGCAGTGCCTCGTAGCAATATAAATTAGATAGACAAGTAAATACCAAACATTAAACCTGGCATTTTGAAATATCGATATTTGAATTAGATTCGTGGCCTTCCCAACTCGCAAGCTTCGTGAGCTGCAGGTAATGATAACTCCTCTATAGATTCAGTGAAACCTGGGATATCCCAGGGACACCAGAGCTTCACCATGCCGCACAATAAATCAGGCTGCCTCTCCCCTGCTGCTGAAGGGACTACACAGGTTGTTTCTAGGAAGCATTTAAGCAATATTTAAATATGACTGTTGTGAAATAAAAGGACGGTTCCTTCGAAGACATGCTGTGAGTGGTGACGACCATATATAGGCTGACGGGTGACACGTGGTAATTAGCCTTTAATTTAAAAAATCTGTAAATTAACTTTCAAACCCTTATTTTCAGCGGCCTGATCATGATTGAGAAATAGAAGCGAGCTCTCCCTTCAAGCCATATCAACTTCATGGGTCTGGAAAAATTCGGCAAACACACTTAAGGCTGCTTACGTGTGGGAATAGGAAAACATTATAGTCCGTTTGGTGAAATGTTCTTCTTTCTTTTTTCCCGAGTTCGATCCTTGTCCGCGCAATCTCTCGCCTGAGTTCTAACTGCGCCTCGATAATTAAGGCCGAATGAAGTCGCGCCAAGCGCCTCAACGCGCTCGCTAGCCCGGGAGGAGTTATAACTCAAAGGACTGCTAGCTCAGTGGCGTTCAATTAGACATTAATGTTTTTTTTATGCACTAATTTTATACACTCGTGGCGTGGCGCCACCTCTTCCCCATTAGCTGCGCCGTCACGTGCCCAATGGCGCACGCACCATACGCACCGTTATTGCAGCCGGAACCGTGGATCCGTTGTGGCGTCGGGGAACCGTGATCGATTCCCACCCGCACGGAAACTTACCGAATTTTACTTTCAAAGACATTCGTTTACTACGTTTACAGGGAACCTCCCTGAGAAATATGACTTCAATCCGAGCATCCTTTTACGTGTTTTTGCTCTTTGCGCCGCGGCCATTTATAGTACCATCGTTCGGTGGCGACGCCGACGACGCCAGATTTCAACGTAATGGAGCACATAATGCTTTCGCATTGAAATGCGATTACCCGCGCAACTGCGGCACGACTGAATTCGCCTGTCAGAGCGCGCCCAACCAAAACTGTATAAGGCTGCAGCGAGGGCAAAGCCGCGTCCCTGGAGGCTGCGTTCCGCTTACGTCTACCAGCAGCGGGCAGCCAGCGCACTGCGATAGCGAGGAGCACGTAGCGGCAGCGTTCGCTGCAGCCTCGCAGAGAAATGTAAGGGATCTTTTTCGTTATTGTAGAGCGGCGAATTCTCGGTGGCACATGCCTAGTTATTCAAGTTGGCATGGAAGGAGTTCTTTGAAGAGCGGCGCACACGCCATGGCACGTACACAGTGACCCAAGATGGCATCGAAGAGATTCATTGGAGTCCAGCACAGACCGAGTGGCACATACCCACTCCTCTATGTTGGCGTCAAAGAGTTTCCTCGAACTGCTGTACCATCCCAGTCCCGTGTCTACAGCGACGGCGTGAAAGAGGGTCGTTGAAGAGCGGCACGCATTTACACATTGCTTCTTACTACTGTTGCGTTTCGCCTGCGACGCGCGGTTTTGCCGGCGCGACTGCGGCGGGGCGGCAGACATTTTGGCCCGTTCGGCGTCGCCGCAACGCTCCCCGCCAGGCGTTTCCAGGCGTTTCCAGGCATGTTCCGATGCCACGTGTCTTCATGTGCGTGTGTGATGCAGTTGACTGTATGCTGAACAGCTCAACGACGATCCGGGAGCAGTGCAACGAGCCCTGTGTGATGACTGGTTGCCTGCAGCGGAACGACTGCGCTGAACTCTTGACTGCGAGGTTTGGTGAGTGCGGGACTTTCTTCTTCTGAGCTTTGCCAGGCTTTTGTTAGTGTCAGAAACAGAGCTGGTAATTGTGGTTGTCGTTGCTGCCGGGTTAGTTTGCGGCAAGACAATAGTAAGCAGTAGAGAAAGCAGCATTCAGAGCAGCCATGGATTTGAAGTCGTTGCGCAAACCGAAATTGTTGGAGCTTGCAAGAGAGTTGGGTCTGGATGTCTCAGACAAACTAAGAAAACCTGAACTGCTAAAGGCTATTCTTGAGTTAGAGGCTGAGGATGACGAGCTGTCGGAATGCCTTGAGACTATTGAGGAGAGGTCAAAAAGACAGGAGCGCGAACTTAAAGAGCAAAAAGAGAAACAGGAGCGCGAACTTAAAGAGCAGAAAGAAAAAGAAGAGCGCGAACACGCTTTGGAAATGAAGCGTCTCGAGGTAGAGATGGAACGCGCTCGTAATGGAAGTCAGGCACACGGTGCAGGAGAACGCGTATTGTTCAAAATGACTGACCTGATGCGGCCGTTTAAGCTTGGAGAGGACATTGGTTTGTTCCTGGTTAACTTTGAGCGAACGTGCGAGAAGCAGGGGTTCTCTCGGGAAACGTGGCCTCAGCGCTTGCTCACTTTGTTACCAGGCGAGGCGGCCGACGTAGTCGCTCGCTTGGATAGAGAGGAGGCAGAGGATTTCGACACAGTGAAATCGAGTCTTCTAAAAAAGTACCGGCTGTCTGCGGAGGCGTTCCGTCGGAAGTTTCGGGAAAATGAGAAAGGCAAAAGTGAGTCATATACAGAGTTTGCGTATAGGCTTATGTCAAACATGCAGGAGTGGCTCAAAGAAGAGAAAGCGTTTGGTGACCACGATAAAGTTCTGCAGTGCTTCGGGCTAGAACAGTTTTATAGTCGGTTACCGGAGAACGTGCGATACTGGGTCTTGGATAGGCCAGACGTTTGTACGGTGGCTAAAGCCGCTGAGCTAGCCGAGGAGTTTGTGACGCGTCGGGCTCGCGGAGCTAAGGACGGTCAAAAGGGTGAATTTGGCTCGAAGTTTGAGAGGCCGAAGTTCACACCCATGAGAGCAAAGGGGAACACGCGTAGTGCGGATGCGAGTGGAAGCAGTGCGACCGAACCTAAGGAGACGGCGGCAGCCGAAGCCGAACGCAGAAAGCGGTTCGAGATGAGGCGAGCGCGCGTTTGTTATACGTGCCAGAAGCCGGGTCACTTTTCGGCGCAGTGTCCGGAAACAACACCAAAAGTTGTGTTTTTTTCAATAGGCAGCACTGACGAGAACATGAAGCTTCTCGAGCCTTACATGCGAGACCTCCTCGTGAACGGGAAAGAGTGCCGAGTGCTTCGCGATTCCGCAGCTACGATGGATGTAGTTCACCCGTCTTACGTAGAACCCCATATGTTCACGGGCGAGTGCGCGTGGATCAAGCAAGCCGTGGAAGCTCATAGCGTGTGTCTGCCGGTAGCAAAAGTGCTTATTGAAGGACCTTTCGGAGCGCTTGAGACGGAGGCGGCAGTGTCATCTATGCTGCCCCCCCAGTACCCGTACCTATTTTCAAACAGGTCCGATCACCTCCTGCGCGAGAAGGGGCTTTTGTTTGGTGAAGCTAGTGTTCAGGCCTTAACCAGATCGAAGGTTCGGGAGCTCGCTGCAAAGGCGGTAGTTGCGGGGCCGACGTTATCAAACAACGAAAAAGGGTCAGAGGCGCAGCAAGCTGATATTCAGAGCACGCCCGAACTGAATAAACTTGAGTCTGTAACGTTAAAGGCACCAGATACCGGAGAGGAAAATGCCCGATACGGGAAAGTTAGAAGAGCTATCTACAGATTTGCTCATCGCGCCTACGTCAGACGGACTTGATAGGTTGCTAAAAGTCAGCCGGTCGGCTTTGATAGCCGAGCAAAAGAAGGATGGTAGCCTAGAAAACATACGCTGCAATGTCAAGGAAGGTATCGCCAGGAAAAATGCGCGTTTTGTGGAAAGAGGTGGAGTCCTGTACCGGAAGTATCTTGACCGCAGAGGAGTGGAGTTCGATCAGCTGTTCGTGCCTCAATGCTATCGTCAGGATCTGTTGCGCTTGACGCATGGGGGTTCGTGGTCCGGACACCTAGGAGTTAAGAAAACTAAGGACCGTCTCTTGCAAGAGTACTATTGGCCAGGGTGTTTTCGGGACGCAGACCATTTCGTGAGGACATGTGACACCTGTCAGCGGGTGGGCAAACCAGGGGACAAATCAAGGGCGCCGTTGAAATTGGCACCTATCATTACGGAGCCTTTTAGACGGCTCGTTATTGATACAGTGGGACCTCTGCCGGTAACAGCCACGGGGTACAGACACATTTTGACTGTGATCTGCCCAGCGACAAAGTTCCCTGAAGCAGTGCCGCTTAAAGAACTCAGCTCAGTTGAGATAGTCAATGCACTACTGTCCATATTTGCGCGAGTTGGTTTTCCTGCAGAAATCCAATCAGATCAGGGCACAGTGTTTACTAGCGCTTTGACGACAACTTTTCTCGAAAGGTGTGGGGTAAAGCTGCTACACAGCTCAGTGTACCACCCACAGTCGAATTCCGTTGAGAAGCTCCACTCCGTCATGAAGCGCGTGTTGAGAGCCTTGTGTTTTGAACATCAAACTGACTGGGAGCTGTGTCTGCCTGGGGTGATGTTTGCATTAAGAACCGCGCCGCATGCAGCTACGGGGTTTTCGCCAGCTGAGCTGGTGTACGGTCGCTCGCTTCGGTCTCCGCTTCGCATGCTTCGAGAATCATGGGAAGGTAGGGGCGACGACCCAGTCGTGGTGGAGTACGTGCTTAAGCTCCTCGAACGCTTAAGAAGGGCACAGGAGTTGTCAGGTGAAGCAATGACAAAGGCCCAGCAGAGGGCCAAGGTTTATTATGATCGGACAGCCAGGGCCCGTCGTTTTGAGGTGGGCGATGAGGTCATGATATTGCGCACATCGCTAAACAACAAACTAGACGTGCAGTGGGAGGACCCAGCACGAATTGTTCAGAAACTGTCGGACGTTAACTACGTGGTAAGTCTGCCAGGAAAGCGGAAAGCACAGCAAGTTTACCACTGTAATCTGCTCAAACCTTATAGACAAAGGGAAGCAGTGGTGTGCATGATGGTAAACGTTCCTGAAGAGCTTCCGGTCGAGCTTCCGGGACTGGGCTCAGTGACGAACAGGGAAGACACCGGTCAAGTCATTAGTGACCTTATCAGTAAAGCACCGCTGTCGCCCGAGCAGAAAACCGAACTACACCAGCTATTACAAGAGTTTCAAGGTCTGTTCTCTGAGAGGCCTGGTAGGACTTCTGTACTTACTCATGATATAGAACTTACCTCCCCAGAGCCAGTACGATCCAAGGCGTATCGGGTGTCACCCCGCCAGAGCGATATTATGGAGGCTGAGGTAAAGAAAATGCTACAGCTCGGTGTTATTGAGGCAGGTGAGAGTGATTATACCTCCCCTTTGATTTTAGTTGAGGTACCGGGCAAGGAACCTCGTCCTTGCGTCGACTACCGCAGGCTTAATTCCATCACTAAGGATCAAATTTATCCGATCCCTAACATCGAGGAGCGCCTTGAGAAAGTTAGTAGCGCTCAGTTTATTTCCACCCTAGATCTTGTCAGGGGTTATTGGCAGGTTCCACTTACAGAAGAGGCTAGTAGGTATGCGGCGTTCATTTCACCAATGGGAACATTCCGTCCTAAAGTGTTGAGTTTTGGTTTGAAGAACGCGCCATACTGTTTTTCAAGCCTCATGGATAAAGTGTTGCGGGGACAGCAA